>NC_140595.1:643654740-646238490 GCF_964204655.1 Triturus cristatus
TAGGGCGTGTTTTCCTTGAGTTATGTAACAGCTCTCCTGTTTACATAAGGGCGTGTTTCCCTTGAGTTATGTAACAGCTCTCCTGTTTACATAAGGGCGTGTTTCCCTTGAGTTATAGGGCGTGTTTTCCTTGAGTTATGTAACAGCTCTCCTGTTTACATAAGGGCGTGTTTCCCTTGAGTTATGTAACAGCTCTCCTGTTTACATAAGGGCGTGTTTCCCTTGAGTTATGTAACAGCTCTCCTGTTTACATAAGGGCGTGTTTCCCTTGAGTTATGTAACAGCTCTCCTGTTTACATAAGGGCGTGTTTCCCTTGAGTTATGTAACAGCTCTCCTGTTTACATAAGGGCGTGTTTCCCTTGAGTTATGTAACAGCTCTCCTGTTTACATAAGGGCGTGTTTCCCTTGTATGACAGGAATTCTTGACACAAAGTATTGAAATTGCATTTATTTAGAGCTTACTACCCATGACGAGACGTTTAACCATTTTACTGCGGGTCGCATCTCACTCCAAAATTAATCGTAGAGTGGTTATTATTTCTTGGGATTAGTCTCCTGCACTGAAGGAAACCCTTTGATGGTGTTGTGTGATCATTAGTGTGACTTTGTTGGGTGTATGAATAGTTGTGCAAGAGGAGATTAAATAATGTTAGGTTGCAGAGATATGGTTTCAAACCAGAAAAGATTGTGGTCTGGGAGGTGTGGACAATTTGCAGAAAAAAAGTAATTTATTTATTTTTTAATTTATTTTAAAAGTTTTATATAGCGCTAGCTAGACCCCGTAGGTATCCGTGCGCTTTACATACATACTGTAAAGAAAAACAGACGGAAATTGCATTACATAGTAGGCAGGCAGTAAGGATGCAAAACCAGGGATTAAAAAAAATACAGCATGGAAGATAAGGTGGTTAACGCAGTCCGGACACCAACTATCCTTGAATGTCAAGAGAGAGGGGTAAACTCGGATATTAAAGTCTAGGTTAGTTGACGTTGGTCAGGAAAGTATTTGTTAAGGAGATGGATTTTCAGGTCCCTTTTGAAATCGGGAAGGAGGGGTTGCATCTGAGGACTCTAAGGTGAGCATTCCACATCCTGGGAGCGTTGCCAGAGAACGATATTATTGTGTGGTTTTCTTTTTCAGTTTCGGAGGAATAAGGAGGAGTGAGTTGGAGCTTCTCAGCGATCTGGATTGACCTGCTCTTACCAGTTTGTTGTTCAGGTAGTTAGGGGCCGGAGAGTGAAGTGTTTTGTGTGTGATGCAGGCCAGTTTGTAAATACACCTCCCTTCCATGGGAAGCCAGTTGAGGGAGTTGAGAGCTGGAGTGATGTGATCAAATCTGTTTACTCTAGATACGAGTTGAGCAGCCATGTTCAACACTGCCCTTAGAGGGGCTAGGTGAGCTTTTGGAGTCCCTGTTAGGATGGTGTTCCCGTAGTCGATTTTTAGAGAGAACTAGGGATTGGACAACTGTCATCATGGGGAAGAAAAGGTTTCAATTTCTTGGTGTTTTAGAGAGAAAAGAGCACTTTTTGCATAGTTTTTGATGGGAGCCAACAATGATAACTTCTTGTCAAGGGTGATGCCTAGAGACTTAACTGAGTCGGATGGGGCAGTTTAGGGCGACCAGATTCTTGAGCCACTCTTTGATTGGACGATTGTTGCTTTTGGGAGAGAATAGGATTAGTTCTGTTTTATCTGTATTGAGTTTTAAGTGGTTAGGGTTAAACCAAGTTTGGATGGAGTGCAAGGCAGGCAGCATGGGTCTTAGAGTAGGCTACACTCAGAATAAGTCATGCTGAGGATGGAGGGTAAGGAGTTTATGGGTAGGAAGGAGAGAGAACAATCAACAGTTTGAATTTTCGGTCAGTTTTCTTGCTGGAGTTTGAGAATACAGTGGTTTTTAGGGTTCTTGAAATATTAAATCTGAGGATGCAAAACTGTAGAAGTAAAAAACATTTTGGCCTATTCACAAACTGCATTTTGTAATGCGAAAAGTAATACTAAAGTAGTGCTATTCGTGGCCTGCAAAATGCTACTCCCTAACCTACTTGTGTACCAATGCCTTCTTTATCTTTTCTGTGCACATAACCACGCCACAGTGGCAGAGATCTCTTCACTCACTGGTATCTATCAATTATAAATGTGAAAGGGGCTGGAAAATTGAGAATAATCCTAAATGGCGGAGGTTTTTAGGAAAATTTAAAGAGGGATTTAGGGAGCGACATGCTAACACATCCATCCACAAGGGTAGGCCCACTGCTATTCACAAACTCTACTTCAAAAGTTTCTCAAGCCCTAAAGGTGTCAAAATATAAGTAGATGTACTATAGCTCGGCCTTTTAATAATTCAAGTGGCATCATGGCCAACCACTGGTACTGCAACACACTTGCTTAGAAAACAGTGGAGACCAGGAAATGAAACAAAACCCCATAGGAACTAATATAAGATTAGTTCAATTAATTTGACACTTTCAAAAAAAAAAAATATATACACACAATGTTGATAAATTGTAATGAAATTATTTGTTTATTTTAAAAGGCAAGCTTACTTAAAATAATGTAATTACACTTAAAGATTGCTTACACACAATTACAATTTTTCTATATAATTTATCATTTTTATTGGGTGTTTTTTTTAATTGTATAAAAAAATAAAAATTTAAATGAATTAGGTAATACTCGTAATTTGAAATAATGTGCTCTAACATTGGTTTTTATTAGTTCTATGCTAAATAAAAAACAAAATACATTCAATCTTATTTTGTTTAATTGATAAACTGTATTAATGTTCTCTATACTTTCCTGTAGGCAGATCACCACCCCTGTGGCAGGGATTTCCACTGATGTGTGCAAAGTTACTAGTAGTAATTTAACATTTTATAAATACTGTTTTTGAAGATTCTACCCCCTCATTTGAAGGAGTGGAGACATGTAGGTCCACTCATAGGTGAAAATCTACTTTTAGAAATAGTGAATCACATCTACCTGTACAAATGGCTCCCATTTTTGCATGTAAGCTATCATATTGTTTTGTGGAATGTGCATGTCACTTATCACCCTCGTGTGGGACTCGGGTGCCTAACCACACAGATGGCACACTACATAGTTATGTAAAATTATGCAGATTATCTCCTACAATGCAGCAATAACTTGTAAGTCTGAGCAAGTGCTTTTTGCAAGTTTACATTAAAGGCAAAGAATTACTATTACTGAATAAATATTTCTGATGGATTCTTACAACCGCATATTCCTTGGCTCAAGACCACTCTCAGGCGCCAGACTGGACCCAGAGACACTCTTCGCAGGCCTCAAAAAATAATAAAAGTGATACCAGACCTACTGACCTAAATAGTCTATTCGACCTAACTAAAATGCTCTGGGCCAGTGAACCAATCTCAAATTGTGTGATCCTAGGCAAATATTTTATTTCACCGACCCTTCTTTTTCTACATTATCACATATGAGAGCACCTTCAAATATGTGAGGATCAGCATGGCTGCTGCACAAAAACGTGTATGTTTCATTTAATAGACTAAACATTTGTTCCATGTGGAATAAGAATCTAGCCCACATAAAAGGGTACACATGACCCCTGATGTGCCTCTTAGTTCACTATTAGCATTGTCAGGAATGTTGCTCAGTTCATATTGAAAAACTCTCACTTTAAATAAATATTTTAAAGCGCAAAGTTGTAATGCATTGTCAATTATAGACCACATATTTTTTTTAAATCTGAAATGGACACAAAATTTATCAGTGACATACATTTTTTTTTTTAAAACAAATTTTATTCATTTATTTTGCAATATAATGGGCGAAAGCCCCACCATGACCTGTGTGAGCAGAGGAATAATAATTGCATTGGTAACCATTGTTATGATAATGAACAGTACCTGTCGAACATGCAGGTAAAACAATAATACAAACAGTATGCAGACAGTTGTCAATCTCCGTAATACAGTACATGATTCATCAGATTTGAAATATACATCATGGCAGAATAATAATTTGACCAAATGATGTACCATAGGGTGATACACGTCAGGGATCAGAGGGTGCCGCTCATGGATCCTCCTCGGGCAGAAGGGTCAGGCCGATTCCGCGATATGACGCCCACTGTCTCCAGATGTTTTCTGGGGCTACCCCGGGCCTCAAAGACGGCAATCTCGGCCCCCATACATTTATCCAATTCATTCTTCCATTTGCCTACGGTCGAGGGAGATGACGCGGTCCACCCCTGTGCAATATCCCTTTTGGCAATGGTCAGGGCAAGGAGTAGCAGATGTTTATTGCTGTTTCCCCCCCCCCCCCCCCGTATCGTCTGTGGAGTGTAATAAACAGTCAGGGTCCAGTGGCAGCACCCACCCCAGCACCTCGTTAAAACATGACCGAAGCCTGTTCCAAAAGGGCTCTAAGGCCGTGCAGCTCCAAACAGTATGTAGGAAGGACCCCTTTTCCCGGCCACACCTCAAACACACTGGGAACTGAATAAACCCCATGCGCCACAGTCAGACCCTAGTGTAATAAACTCTATGTAAGTATTTGAACTGGATGAGCCGATGGCGTGTGGAGACTGCCGTGTCCCTCGGGCTGGCAATTGCTTCAGCCCAATCATCTGTTAATTCAGGAATATCTGCCTGCCAGGCCAGCCGGGTTTTGTCGAGGGTGGTAGAAGTGTGTGTCGTCAATGTTTGATATATTTGTCTGATTTTTGTGTAGACCGAGGTCCCCCATAAGTAGACGTCCCTCTAAGGGCTGGTACTCAGGGAGAGCCTCTATATTACGGATCTGAGGGGGAGAGTGTGTGGCGGAGCTGTACAAATTTGTAAATTTGTGATTTGTGGAGGCTGAAGTCTGTCTGCAGTTGTTGAAATAATTTTAGGGTAGTGCCCTGTAATATATCCCCTAGGGTCGAGATCCCCACCAGGTCCCAATCTCGAAACCCACATAGTGTGGTTGCTGTTCGGAGGTGTGTGCTGTACCACAGGGCGTTTGTTTAGTGAGTTTCCCTTTCCACCCCATTTGTCTGGTCTTGGCCCTCCATAATTGTATAACTACCCTGCCAGCCAGTGGTAAGTGGTCTAAACGTGTGGAGCTATACAATAAATGAAGAAGAGGGACTTTTTCCAGAGCCGTGTGCTCAATAGCATATGCCGGATCTGTATGGGAATTATACCACCATTCGTTGATTACGAGGATGTGAGACGCGACCTAGTAGGAGTAAATATCAGCTGCAGCTATCCCCCACAGTATGTGGACTGTGCACAAGTGCGGAGCGCCACACGAACCGCTCCACCTCCCCAGAGAAAGTTTTGTTTGGCATTTCCCTGCGCAAACAGAGCACGGTGGAAGGGGTATGAGAAATTTTGGAGGCGGTATAGGATCTGAGACAAAGAGACCATCTTAAAGATGGCTGAGCGCCCGTAAAGGAAGAGGGGGAGAGCAGACCATATCGATGTTACATTTTTAAGGCTTGTTAGCAATGGGGTAATATTATGCGCCCAGGAAATCTTGGGGCATGGGGAAATGTAAATCTCCAAATATTTGAACCCATCTGTAGCCCTGGAGAGCTGTGCGGCCCATGTGTTGCGACCCTGGTGTCCACACACGGGGAATAAGATGGACTTAACGGAATTGGCGTGGAGGCCTGTGGTGCCACCAAATACTCTAAGGATTTCCAGTATACGGAGTCCAGAGTACCAAGGGTCTGTCATAAAGAAGAGAACGTCGTCCGCATATAATGCTATACGATCTGATCACTATCGGGACCAGTCAAACTCCCTGAGCACTGGGTCGCTTCTAACTCAGGCCGCTAGAGGTTCGACTGCGAGGGCGAACAGCAATGGAGAGAGTGGGCAGCCCTGACGGGTACCCGTCTGGATCGGGAAACCGTGTGAGCGGTGCCCCGCAATCCCTACTGATGCAGTTAAATCTGTGTATAACCGTTGTATATATGTCAAGCGAGGTCCAAAATTGATTGCTTCGAGCAGTTGAAAGAGAGAGACCCAGCTCAGCGAATCAAAAGCTTTGTCAAGATGTGCTAATAACAGAGCAGCGGGTCGGGCCAGCGTTATGAACTCGCCGGATATTGTGCCTAGTGGCTCTCTGGGGCAAAAAGCCGAACTGATCAGGGTGGATCAGGTCCGTGATGCATCCCGAAGTCGATCAGCCAGGACTTTCCCTAGCAGTTTGGGTTCAAAATGAATAAGGGAGATGGGGCGATAAGAGGAGGGGTCCTCCGGGGGTTGACCAGTTTTGAGAAGGAGCACAATCTGTGTGTCCCCAGTCCCTTGGCAAACTTGCCAGGTCTGTGGCTTCGGCAATGGTCGCCAGTAAATGAGGCCCCAGAAGTGGCATGCGTGAAAGGAGGAACTCCATGGGGAATCCATTTGGACCCGGGGCGAGACCAGGGCATAGTGCGTTAATGGCACCAGTCAGTTCCTCCAGGGTGATTGGGGTCTCTAGTTGTTTCCGGACAGTCCGGGAGCCAGCGGGGCGGAATGTCCACTAGAAATTCCGCAATGAGTGACAGAAATCTGCTCCTTCCGGGCGTATAGGGATGTGAAGTGCCTCGCAAACTCTCCCGCAACACCTTGTGTACACGGACCCATCTGGACCTCGAATAGTAGGCATAACGGCCGGGGCACCCTCTGCTTGGCACAGTCTGTGGAGCGTTTTACTGGATTTATCACCCCATGGATAAATCAGATGTTGTGATGCCTCCCAAATCTCCTTGGCTGCATTCGATAGATATTGACGGAGCTCCTGTTGTGCGAGGATCAGATTGCGGCAGAGGATGGGGTTGGAGTTGAGATGGGAGGATCGGGTCACCTGGTGCGTTTCTAGTGTTTCAAGCTGTTCGCGGCGTATTCGTTTCTCTATAGTACGATAACTAATTTCCGAGCCGGGGACGGTCGGTTTAAGAGATTCCCAGTGAATGCTGCTAGAGGGGGCGGAGGGAACGTTATCCGCTAAATAAGTAGTGACCGCCGAATTTAGCATATCTTGATAAGCGGGATTACGGAGGTGCCAAGGGGACATTCTCCATCGGAACGGGGTTTGCGGGAACATGTGTGAAATTGCATAGTGACCAGGGAGTGATCTGACGGTCCGCGGGATTGATGCAGTACCTGTGAAAATCTGTGGAGAAATACTCTAGGGACAAAAAAGTAATCAAGCCGGGACTGCGAACTGTGGACCGCCGAAAGGTATGTATATTCATGCTCTGTAGGGTGGAATGCGCGCCATATGTCTGCCCAGCGTCGAAGCCAGTGTGTGCAATTTAGTCTGGCCCAGTGATGGATGGATATTTATGTTGCGCTGCAGATCTAAAGGCACCATGGTGTCGTTCCAGTCACCTCCCAGCAGGGTTAAGCCCACAGGAAGGGTTCCCTACATCCCCAGAAGTCTGTCCATGAAAGTAGCTCCTAATGGAGGGGGAGCATAGATACTGCCAACGGTAATCTGTTAGTCACAGGAGAGGAATCTGCCCCGGAATCCGTCCTGTGTGAAATGTATTGAAACTGGACCCTACGGTGAATAAGAACCGCCACCCTCCTGGAGCCTCTAGTTTACCCTGCATGGTAAACATGGCAAAAGCCAAATCGGGCGAGGCATGGGGCTTTGGTCCCAAATTAATAGGTCTCTTGTAACCGCAGGATATATGCTAAGTACCTTTCGCCTGTCGTAGTACGGCGCTTCGTTTCACTTAATTCAAGTGTCCCCGAACATTCCACGAGACCACAGTTAGGTCCCCGAGGGGGTTTACACCACCGGGTATCATTAAGCTCTAGGTTGGAAATAACTAGAGCAAGAAGATCAGCGCAGAAGAACATACGAAATACTGCACCTGTCTGTATATAACTAAAACATACTAACAGTGCAAAACTACAAACTCTTAAAGTCCCACCCCCCCACCCGACACTGCCAAAAACAAGGAGCATCTGTTGCGGTGTGTAGAGCAGCAGACCCCCAATGAGGGCCCCCCCCAGTTCTCACACCAAAGGTTCCCACCCCACCCTAGAACCCTAAGAGCACGGGGAGTGCAAGAAGTCCTTGGCTCAGCAACCCATAGCCGAGCTCCCACGCCTGTCCAAAGAGAACACCACAATTTTCAGGGCGGCCGATCAGGACTTGCCGACATCCTGTCCGATCCCGGCCCTTGACGCTTCTGACACTTGTTGCGTCGTGGCTACTGGCTCTGCGAGAACCAAGAGGTTCTCAGTCCATAGCCGATGAAGAGTTCGCTCGGAGCTGTGGGCGTTCATCCCTCCGGGTGAAGACCGCCTCGAGTGTCGAAGAAAAAGGACTTTGAATTATAGATTACGCGCATCCTGGCCAGTTAAAGCAGCATATATTGTACGTTCAGTTCCCTGAGTCTACGCTTCGCAGCCATGAAGGATTGGCGTTGTTGTTGGACCAGGTGCGTATAGTCCGGGATTATCATGATAGGGCGGCATTCATGTGCGAAACTGTCCTTATGCGACCTGGCGAATCTCAGGATAACGTCACGGTTGCATAGTTCATGATCTTTGCGATGACCGGTCTTGGGGCCGTGCTCAAGGCCCTGTGTGACCGTTCCACCACGAAGGTCGAGGATAGGAGATCATTAGGTAGGATAGCTGTGAACCACTTAGTGATGAAGTTCGTCATGGAGACCCCCTCGCAGCCCTCCAGCAGGCCCACGAAGTGTAGATTGTTCCGTCGGGCGCGACCCTCCGCATCCTCCACTCTAGAGGCCAGTTCTTGTGTCACGACCGTGTGCTTGTTCACTTTCTTCTGGAGGGAGGTCACAGAATCGTCGACCGCTCAGACCCTCGTTTCAGCCTCGGTGATTCGGTCCACAGCTTTGCGAAGGTCCTGGCTCAAAAAGGAGACCTCGAACCCCACCATACCAATTTTCGCATCCAGCGTATCACGGACACTGTTGATCGCCGCCAGGAGGGTCGTGTTGTCTGGAGTAGAGCTGCCCCCAGTAGCCATCGTGAACTGGTCTGATGCCCTGTTTGGGGCCGGCCCCCGTTGGTCCTCCCTTAATGACCTATTTTTAATGTTAAAACTATATAACCTACATACTATATGTGGAAATTGTTTTTTAGCAAATATTTTATAATTTTTGCATTACCAAGTAAAGTTAACTGATTTTAGTACTATTAAAATCTTAGTTTCCATCACACTTCAGAATTACAAAAAGTGCTATTCTGACGGATATATTTTGAATTCATTGTTCAGACCATTTTCAAGCTTTTTAAATGTTAGAAAAATAACTGATCTCCTACAGCCTTACATTTCACACTCCCTGTACCCCAGCACGATTGTCAGACAGCTCACTTTATAGACTCTCCAACTTTGCAGCCTGAGAAATAAAACTGAAAGCCAATCTCTAAGATAAAATAAGCAGCAGTTTGTAAGAATACATAATCTAACATTTGACCTTTTTCATTGAATGCACCACAAATGTGCCCAGATAAAAACAAGTTTTAGAAGGCATCTTTATTGTACATTCACTTTCTGAATGAACAGAACACCTGTTCTTTGCGAGCTTAAGCTCTCTCTCCAGAACGGGCCAGTAGGCGCTACAAATAACTCCAAGATAAAAACTAACTTTCCATACTTAGTGTGAGAATTGATTTTTTTGAGGCTTCTTTCGCTGCAGTGCCCTCGCGTGTTAGTGCGACCCTTCCACACTACCCCTCAACTGTCTGTGGACACCAGCTTTTTTTTTTTCTCTCCATAGCACTTTGTGGGTTCAGAACTCTGATCCCAACTATGTGGTGGGTTTCCAAGGGCTTTCAAAATCCTACTACAATGTACTATAGATGTCCCCAGCGAAAACAGGATATAAGCTTGGCAGAGACTGCATGAAGCAGGTGTTTGTCAGAAATATGTTCAATGTGCACTTGTTGTACTTCGGCTGTGTCCACAGTGCTAAGTTGTGCATGAAGTGTGCTGTCATGCCTCTAAAGGGGATTCTGTAATTTGAAATAAAGCTGTACTTTGCCGAACATGAGACTCTGTCGAAGCACAGTTTGCCCCCCACCCGCGATTCAAGTTGCAGTTTCTGATCTTGAGGCTGCTCCTGTAGACAGTCTTTCCTGGTCAGTCTTCTGTAATTGCAAGCCCAGACATACCAATAAGAAGGCTAAGAGGTACTCGACCCCACTATTAAGTCTAGTGAAAATATAGTCACACGCCTCCAGTGTCATACGAATGTGACCCAGGTACGCAATTGGTACTGACGTGCCCTGAATTTCCCTAGATGTCTTTAACCCTGCAGCAGATAACTGCCTCCAGATAGAGCCCATGCTGCCATTATTCAGTGTGATTCCGGCTCCCTCTCGTGCACCTTTGGGACCCATGGAGCTACTGGGTCTCCCATTTAGAGTTCTGCTAACAGACTTGCCCCGCCCCGCCCTGACCATGCCAGGGAATACTGTACCAACGCTGGCATGGACTCATGATCCGATACAGACACTGAACCGGGCGTGGGTCCGCTTCAGTCCCATGTCGCACTATAAGATCACAAAAGGGCAACCAGTTGTTATGCAATCTGACTCCAAGACCTGCTATTACACCCGTATTATAGGTTTTATGATCTCTTCAGTTCTGATTCTGACCCAGTGCTAGAATCTATTTTAGCCCTCAGATCTACTAATAGTTTCCTCTGGTAAGATACACCCTGTGTTGTGGGATATGGAAAACGAAATCTTCCTTGCATCCTGCCGGTATCTCTGCTGTGGCCCATTTGTTGCATGATGACCAGGATAATGCGAAGAATTTTCTCAGAGCCTAAACACTGCAGATTAAATAGGTAGAGGTATTGACAACAGTGCCGTCCTTAGGCAGCATGCTTTGAGATTAACCCAGTTTTCGGTGTATGTTCAAGCATCCTTAATGGTCAAGCCTTTTAGCTGGCTCCTAACTTGTAATTCTGACTTTTTACCCCGTTGTCTTCCAGTAACTAGTTTTTTTAGTATGTGATTGAATTGACTTTTACTTAAATTATTTTACATGCTAATGCCCCTTTCCCATTGGCTGCCTACAGCAACCTCTACGAGACTATATTGCATGTTAAAGCACTGTAGTGATTACACCTAGGCAGTTAGGTGTAAAAGCACAGCTTCTAGAGAGAATGAAGTGACCAACCTTGACATTCAAACATCTGCATTCTGTAACCTAGGAGATAACATCATAATGAGACAGAGCAGAGCTACATACTGTCTACTACATCGCCTTCATTTCTGTAGGATAATAAAGAACTAAACCAAAAAAGTAAGAGTGATAAGACCACTAACATTGTTAATGCTAGAGAAAGAGGAAATACTAGAGTATATCTAAACATAAAAGGAAACGTACAACCACGGGGAAAGACTGAAAAAAGGAATAAACATATGAAACCTCATATGGAAAAAATTGCATGGGAGCTGCACATACACCAAAAGGAAAATCTGAAAGAGACAATTAGTTATGGATTCCTTACCTTGTGAATTACCCCCAGGTGTCAGACTGGATCCGTAGAAATTTTTCGTCAGCAGTACCTCTGTGTGTCAAAAGGTGGTGTCGGTCGGCTCCGTGTTCGTCGTTAGCGTCATGGTTGCCGATATGACGTTGCGGCAGCTACTTAGACGCCCACCACGCACGCTGACGTCCGTTCTTTCTTTTTCCACTCCAGCCAGCGCAGATCCGGAGAGAGCAGTACCTCCAGTCACTTTATGACTGAATCTTTTGCGACTTTTGTCAACACTGTTTTTTGAGTCGATCGACTCCTGGTGCACTTGAGGGATTCCCGGTTTCAGGGCTTGCAGGTCCTGCCGAAAACTGATGTTGGTGACTGATCCGCACCGCGTATGCTTGTGGTACTTGGATTGTGACCACGACCCCAAGTCGTGTTCTGACTGCCGGATCATAAATCTGAATTCTTTGCGGGAGCAGTCCCGAAAGCTTCTCGCGGCCCGGCAGTCTGCTCCGTTCGAGGTCGCGGAGCCACCATCAGCACTCGTCTTTTGAAGTCTTCGCACTCCTCAGGCAATTCTAAGCACAAGAAGTCAAAGAAGCACTATCGCTCTTCGACTTCTTCCGTCCGACGGCCGACACGACGAGGGACGTGGGTGGTGCCCTCCCGCGGTTTCGCGTGCGGAGCCCGAAGGGTCCGCTCCGCGTTTCCCCCTACCTTTCCGGGACCCAGAGTGACCCCTGCTCAGCTTCGGAGTTTCTATGAAGTGATGCATGCCATCTTTGGGCAGCCCTACTCCGCTGGCGTGCCTGTGGGCCTTGCGGATTCCGTTGGGGGCTTTCGACGCCAGCAGCTCCAGCCCGGCACAGCAGGGTCCCCTTGGATCCAGGCTTGGATCTGGATCGGCGCTGGTCGACCTTGTAACAACTCCACCGGTGCTGACTCCACCGGCTCTACGTCTGCTACCGACGCCGGTTGTGTCCCCAGCCGGCGTCGACCCCAGCCTCCACGCCGGTTGTGTCCCCAGCTGGCGTCGACCCCAGCCTCCACCCCGACATAGACACGGAGCTAGACCGGCATCGACCTACGCTGGATCCTGCACCGACTGGTACTTTTGTGCCACTGTTCTACACTGGTTCTTTTAGGCCAGATTGGCAGCCGGGTGAGGTGGACTGGGAGGGGTCTGGAGACCCTCCAACTGACCAGTTGGAGTATGATTCGGGACTGGAGAGAGGGGTTGGGAATGCCAGTGATTTGGATACCTCCCCAGACCTCGGCATGTTGTCGTCTCCTACCGTGGCTACGGAGGAGGGAGCTTCTTACGCAGTGGTGTTGCGTAGCGCGTCCGAGGCTCTCAAGCTACCTACAGTGGCAGTCAGGACTAACCTCCGGACAGATGCTTCAGCCAGGAGCAAGCTCTTCGGAGCCCCTGCTGCTGTTCAACGAAGCCCTCACTGACATCCATTTGGGCACTTTAGTCCAGGCCCAACACTGGGGTTCCAGTGGCTAGGATGATTGCCCGACGCCACTGCCCAGCACTGGGTAACCCCATTTTTCTCTACCAACACTCCAACCCTGAGAGCTTGGTGTTCCAATTCTTCACGTGCAAAGGAAGCACCTTCCCTACTGCACCACCTGATTGGGAATCCAAAAAGCTGGACCATCTTGGTAAGATGTTTTCTTCCTCCAGCTTGGAACTGCGGTCCATATACACCGCATGCCTGTTGGGCCGTTACACCCACCGCATGTGGGATACTGTGGCCAGGTGCTGCCTCAGTGCCCGGTGGAGGCCCGGGCAGTGCTCTCCCGTGCTATCGCCGAGGGGAGAGATACAGCCCAGTTTACGATTCATTGTGGACTGGACACCGCCGACTCGCTCGACTGGTTTCTCCGGGGATGTCCAAAGTACCCTCATGGACATGCCCTTTTATGACCGTCACCTATTCAGCGACAAGGCAGACCGTGCACTAGGGCCCTTCAAGGACTCTTGGGCTACGGCCAAGTCCTTGGCCTCTCCACCACCCGTCCTGCACAGTCTGCCTTTTGCCCCTTTTGAGGCTACGGAAGGGGTGCCTGCCACGTTCCACCCAGAGCCACAGGCCGGCGCACTCTACTCTGGACCTGCGCGGCCGGTGACGTGGGACCCACTGTCTTGGGTCTGGGGGCAGTGAGCGGGCCAGTCCACTACCGCACCCTCTGCAGCAGCCTCCAAACCCTCCTAGTCCGACTTTTCAGGGCCACCAATCGCCAGCAGGAGGAAGCATGCTCCCTCGCCTCCCCACTGGCGCACCATCACGTCGAACAGGTGGGTTTTGCAGATAGTCCGAAGGGGCAACACCCTCGCCTTCGAGACTGCCCCTCCATCCATGCCACCTCAGTATCATCGCATGTTGGAGGATCATCTGACCCTTCTCCAACAGGAAGTTACGGCTCTCTTGGCCAACGGAGCCATCTAGCGAGTTCCTACCCCAGAAGTAGGTTGTGGTTGCTATTCCCACTACTTTCTGGTGCCCAAGAAGGACAAAGGCCTGCGTCCCATCTTCGATCTCCGTAACGTCAACCAAGGAGAATTTCAAAAGCTTAACACTAGCTCAGGTCCCGTCTGCTCTCAACCCAGGAGACTGGATGGTAGCCTTGGAACTTGCAGAATGCTTATTTTCACGTCCCCGTCCTGCCAGCCCACTGGCGTTACCTGCGGCTCACGTTAGGCCACAAGCATTTTCAGTTTACCGTGCTCCACTTTGGCCTTACCAGCGCCCCTCGGGTGTTCACGAAAGTGATGGTGCTGGTTGCAGCTCATCTGCGCAAATCAGGGGTACCCGTCTTCCCCCTATCTCAACCACTGGCTGTTGAAGGCGGGCTCGCCCCAGGCAGTCGTCTCCCACCTCCTGACTATGGTGGACCTCCTGCATTCGCTGGGGTTCACTATCAACGTGCCGAAGTCACACCTGACTCCCTCTCAGAAGCTCCTTTTCATCGGAGCGGTTCTGGACACGACACAGTTTCGGGCCTATCCTCCCAAACGGCGAGTCTGGGATATTCGGGCTATGATTCCCATCTTTCAGCCTCTATCCCGGGTTTCGGTTAGAATGACCCTGAGGATGCTGGGCCTCATGGCCTCCTGCATCCTGCTGGTCGATAATGCCGGCTGGCACATGTGGGCTCTGCAGTGGGACCTGAAGATTCCAGTGGGCACAGCATCGGGGGAATCTGTCCGATTGCGCCCAGATCTCGGCGGGCACTGCACGACAATTGCAGTGGTGGTTAAGGAACCGGGATTGGGTAAATGGCAGATCCCTCTCCCTCCCCAACCAGAGTACACAGTGGTGACAGATGCATCACTTCTGGGATTGGGCGGCCACATGGGCGTGGTAGATATCGGAGGCCTCTGGTCTCCGGCGGAGTCCGGGCTCCACATCAATCTTCTGGAGCTCCGATCTTTCTTGCACTAAAGGAATTCCTTCCCTCTGTTCGGGAAAGAGTAGTGCAGGTGTTCACTGACAACACCACCACCATGTGGTTTTGCAGCAAACTGGGTGGGCTTGATTCATGGACCCTATGTCAAGAGGCTCTCTGTCTCTGGACATGGTTGGAAATCCGGGCATATCCCTGGTGGTTCAACACCTGGCAGGTTCTCTGAACACCAGGGCGGACGAACTCAGCCGTAGGTGCGTGATGGATCATGAATGGCATCTTCACTCTGAGGTGGCACAAGGTCTCTTTCAGCAGTAGGGACAGCCTTGGTTAAATCTATTCACCACCGAAGAGAACGCGCAATGTCCTGCAATTCTGCGTGTTGGAATTTCCAAGGTGGCACTCGCTCGTTGACGCTTTTCAACGCGAGTGGAGTTGCGGTCTTCTATACGCCTTTCCGCCTGTGCCAATTCCGCCCAGAGTTCTGAAGATCAAGTGCGACCGGACCCAAGCCATTCTTGTGGCTCCGGATTGGGCATGAAGAGTCTGGTATCCACAGCTGCTCTACATGGCCATCGATCCTCCAATCAGACTGCCTCTTCGGGAGGATCTTCTGTCGCAGCAGCAGGGGACATTCTTCTACCCGAACCTGTTCAGCCTCCACCTCCTTCTGTGGAGTTTGAGCGGTGGCAGTTGACGGCTTTTGACCTGCCTTCCGAAGTCTGTGATATCTTGGCAGCCAGACGTCCCTCCACTAAGACGGTATATGCCTGTAGATGGAACGAATTTGTCGCATGGTGCGCAGCAAAGGCTGTGGATCCCCTTTCTGCCCCTCTTTCTGAGGTTATCTTGTTCCATCTTTCTTTGGCCCAGCAGGGCTCTGCTCTGGGCACTATTAAGGGCTACCTCTCAGCCATTTCAGACTTTTTTAGGCTTCCTGATCAACCTTCTCTTTTCAAGTCCCCTTTTGTAAATCGCTTTCTTAAGGGCATTACTCATCTTTTTCCTCCTCTTTCCTTTGTAATGCCTTAGTGGGACTTGAACTTGGTTTTTACTTACCTTACGTGCGCTCCTTTTGAGCCGCTTCATAACTGTCCTTTCAGACTACTTACTTTAAAGACTGCCTTTTCTGGTTGCCATCACCTCTGCTCGCAGGGTGAGTGAGCTCCAAGCTTTCTTCAAAACTTCCTATTCTGGCTGTTCATCCGGACAAGGTCGTCCTAGGTACCAGACCTTCCTTTCTTCCCAAGGTGGTTACTTCTTTCCCCATTGGTCAACCATCACTTTGCCCACCTTTTTTCCGCATCCTTCTAAGGAGGAAGAGAGACTCCACTGTCTAGATCCAAAACGTGCGCTTGCATTTTATTTGGAACGCACAAAACAATTCCAGCTTTGTCTGCTACGTGGGTGCCAAAAAAGGTTTGGCCATGCACAAACGGACCATCTCTAGGGGGGTCGTTTTGTGCATCAAAGCTTGCTATTCATTAGCAAAGAAGGAGCACCCAGTGGGGCTGCGTGCCCATTCCACCAGGGCGACGGCAGCTACTACTGCTTTGGGATGTGGTGTTCCTCACAATGACATCTGCCAGGCAGCTACGTGTGCATCTCTGCACACATTTACAGAGCACTACTGCATGGACAGCCAAGTCCGGAGGGATGGCTTCTTTGGCCGTCCTGTTCTCCAGGACTTGCTGGGGTATCTATTCACAAGGTCAGGAATCTATAACTAATTGTCTTTCATATGAACAAGATACTTACCTTCGGTAACGATATATCCGTAAGAGACATAGATCAGTTATAGATTCCTTATCGCCCCACCCATCCTCCCCTTTCAGCGAACTGACTTCTAGGGTTAAGGACTTCCTTTCAGGGCTCTAGTTCTGTGCACCGATGGTCAGTGTCTTCATGGCTCTGCGCTTCTGGCATGGAATGTCGTGTTTAGGAACTGACGTCAGCGCGCGATGGCGGCGTCTAAGTAGCTGCCGCGACGTCATCCCGGGGACCACGACTAACGCGGAGCCAACCAACGCCACCTTTCGACACGCAGAGGTACTGCTGACGAAAAAATTCTACGGATCCAGTCTGACGCCTGGGGGTAATTCACAAGAAATGGAATCTATAACTAATCTGTCTCTTACAGATATATCTATACCAAAGGTAAGTAACTTGTTCATTACCAACCCAAGCGCTTAGGTGGGTTCACTTTCCAACCACTCCTGTGTGGCTTCCATCGCTGTTCACTTTTAGCTTCTCCCACAGATCCAGGCTTAATATGCAATCCCCATTTCCTCATCCAAGTAAGGCACATGTAAAAAGTTGCCACTCTCCCTCGCAAAAGTTCAAATGGGCTCCTGTCAAAAACTTGATTAGGTTTCGTCAATGCTCCCATAACGTGCTTTGCACTGCCTCCTTCACCTCCATACTGTTGCTTACTGCCCATTGTATGCACTCTACCAACACTCGTTCATGCGTTCAATAAAACCAATTGGCTTGTGGGTGATATAAAGCCACCCTGCGATGTAGTATCCCAGATTGATGTAAAAAACTGGATATCTCCTGGGATGTGAATTGGACACCGTTATCTGACGTGGAAACCCACCCTTGCATACAAACTTTGAAAAAACATGATCACTTCTTGGGTGTTAGGATCTGCCATGAAGTAAACCTCCCACCACTTGCTGTAGTAGTCAGCAACCGTCACAGCATACTTTTATTTTTTTGGGAAGAACATAGAAAGGCCCCTCAAGTTCAACAGCAAGTTTTATCCAGGGTCCCATGGGTAGTTCAATAACCTGACTGGGGGGAGTAACCGTTTTGATGACCTCATCACTGGTACAACAAGTCACACGTCCCTTAACATAGTCAATCTGACGATCCATAGACGGGCACCAGTAGACCTCACAAATACTCCTTTTGGTACTAGTCTGAGTTGCCCCTCATGACCAGACTCAATGATTCGACCCCTTAGATTTTCAAGGGGGGGTGAATTTCTCATCCTGCATAATCATATCGGCATCGTCCACAGTCAGATCAACCGCAATTTTGGAATATGGCTGAAGCTCAAAATCTAGATGCTTCTCTTGAGCACTTGGTCAGACTGCAAGTCCTCAAACCACTCCTTTTCAGAAAACCCACTAACACTACACTCATCCAGCGCAGCAATCAAACAATCCTCGTCTTAATCACCCCTATTTCCCTCTTCCTTTTCCAAGGGTAGGAATGATCTAGAGGAAATCTGCCCTAGTGGTGTTCCCTCCAGGAATGTGTACTACTTCAAAAGCTTATTGTAACAACTTAGAACTTAGTCTCGCAATACTAGGGGTATGTTCTTTTACAATATGACTGTTCAAAAGGGGAATGAGAGGCTTGTGGCCGGTCAACAACTTGAAAGTCCTCCCCCACAGAAAACACAAACCTAAACAGCCCAACAACAAGCCAATAACACACTCTCAATGACAGACTATATTTTTTTCACTCAGTCGTAAGGCACACAAAGCAAACCTCAGTGTGTTCTCTGTCATGGTTGACGTGTGTGATCATGCCACCCAAACCATCCAGATTGGCATCCACGGAAACTAAACACTTACTGAGAGGATCGAATGGTGTGAGAATTTTACACTCAAGAAGTTCATGTTTAATTAGTTTGAATTCTTTCTGGCATGCCTCACTCCATACAAACATGACCTTCATCAGTTCTCCCAAGTGGACCGTCTTGGCAGCAAAATTTGGAATAAATTTGGTCTAAAACTCACAAACAACCTAAAAATGAAGATACCTGATCTATAGACGTTGGACAAGGAGCTTTCACAATTGCCTCAATCTACCCCTCTCGGGTCATTCCTTCACCGGTAAGAGGATGCCCCAAATATTCAATGGACTCAACACCAAACACACTTTTGCTTGTTGGCAACCATGCACTTCTCCTGAAGCTCGTTCAAAAACTCCGCCAGATGTTTGTCATGTAATATCTTGGATTTGCCTGCAACCAAAATGTCGTCCTGAAATACAACAGTATTCTCTACACCCTCAAACACCTTTTCCATACTGCGTTGATACAGAGGCTCCCGAGGCAAGCCCAAACTGCATCCTCCTAAACTGAAAAGTTCCCACAGGAGAAACAAACGTTGCAAGATGTTTACACCCATTGTCCAACTCCACCTCATGGTAGGCAGAGGATAAATTAATATTTGAAAAATGCTTGATCCCTGCAAATTTCGACAGGATATAGTCAATTTGTGGAAGAGTTAACGAGTCCACCCATATTTGTGTTCAAACTCCAAAAATCGATGCACACCCTTAACCTCATTTTTCTTGCGCGCGACAACAAGTGGAGATAGCCATAAGGATGATTCAGTTGGTTCAATGACCCCTGCCTCACACATCTTCCTCAGTTCTTCTGACGGACCATTCCTAACACTGTAAGGTACATTGTGTGGCTTGTGTTTGACTGGAAAAGCCTCATCTTTTACCTTGATAAGGTACTTAACCTTTAATGCACCCCAATTTATCAGCAAACACCTCTTTGTATTTGTTGGCCCACACAGGTAGACCGTCACCCTGATCGCTGTCCGCCACCAACGACACTTGTTCTTTGGTACCTTGCTTTAGAGTCATTCCAAAACAAACCTGGTGATACAAACCCAATATATTGAGTCCCTTCTTGGCTACATAAACTTTTCCTTGAACACATCTATCCTTTGAAATTAAACTGGTTTCCAAAAAACCTTTAGTTCAATCTTCCTGCCCTCATAGGATACAGGACTTCTGTCTGCCGCTTCCATCACTTTGTCAACCCATTTTAGATCAAACAGTTCTTCCTTGATCATACGTGCCCCAGAATCCACCAACGGCTGAAGAGATTTTCCATCCACAACTATATCGACCAAAGGATCCACACATTTCTAACTCGGCCTTAACCACCAGAATTAAATCATTCATAGAGCCCACCACATCTAAAGACACATCTTATCGTCATCAGTGTAAACCAAGTTGACTATCTCTGGACACACACACCTTTGCAAAATGCCCCTGTTTACCACACTTGTGACAAGAAGAGTTCCTTTCTGGGCAAAATTGGCTATTAGGATAATGTGAAGGAACCCCACACTTTGTTTGAGCCAAGAACTTCTTTTCTGTTCTAATAGCAGGTTTCTTATTGCACCTCTGTTTACTCAGTTGCTTTTCCCCCTGATCCCTACGTTCTTTTATAGCTCCTACAACAGCCTTATCAGATTTCACAAACTCCCTTGATGACTTTGTGAAAGATCTATGCTCTTTACTATGCTTATGGTCTCCTGTAATTACGGATTTTTTAACGTTAGAAGTTTTTCCTGTACTTTCTTGTCTCTGCATCGTACCACAAGTTGGTCTCATCAGTTGTGGTGAAATGTTCAAACTCACACTCTGACGCCAACATACGCAGCGCCGCTACATATGACACTATGCTCTCATCAGCTTCTTGTTCCCTCATGAAGAACTTGTCTAGCTACAGCTAAACTACCTTCCACATCAAATTGTTTTTCCAACATGGCTACTGCCTCAAACTTATCAAGGGCCTTCTGACCATAAGCTACTTCAAGGAGAGTTAAGAGTTCAAGAACAGCCTGCCCCTCAAATCCAGATTGTGCTCTAACCTAAACCTCTTACTTTCCACACTGAACCTTTTCCCCCCCACCGCTCCTAAATATTAGTGAAGGCTCTAAACCATATTTCACACCTAACAGGTGGGTCTCCTGGAAGCTGTAGAAAAGGTGGAGGAGCTTGTATGTTCTGCATGTTGTCCATTAAAATGAAAGTCTGTTATACTAACCATTTTTTATACGAGAAAAGAATTGAGGGAAAAAAAATTCAAGCAAATGTTTCTTCGAAGTCAAGAGAGATGACCGTTGCCACTTGGAGTTCATCTAAATCAGTCAAATACCATCAACTCAGTCAAGGAAATGGCTGTTGGCACTTGGACATCGTTTAAATTATGCAAACACCATCAAGAATTAAATCCGCAAGCTTCCGGGTGCCAGTGGTGGAAGTTGTTTTTCTAGTTGTTCCTCCTAAGATAGGTGTGCGCACGTCACAGACCAGCCGTCCTGCACCCGTAGACTAAGGAACGCGGGGACGTCGCAGATCAGCTGACCGGCATGCGAAGATTTGCCTGCGTCATCACACAGGAGCGATGCCTCTAACTGTGCGGCCTTCCCTGATCCCAACAACACGGTCTCCCTCTTTGCTCAACGCTGACAGGCAGCCACCTGCTGCACAGCTCCTCAGTCACAACGCAACCCCGGCAACTCACTGTGCATATGGAGAAACAGCAGCCCTTGATTCCTGGACCGACCGACCTCACCAGTGCCGTCGTGCAGCTGCCGCTATCCACACAGGAAATCTCCTCCGTAGTAGAGTTCACCACCTGCTCTCCTGCTTCCAGTCTGACTGTTGCTGGACCATGTTGCTGACAGGGCACTGCACACACGCTGCTCATACGACTATGCCCCGAGCCCTGTAGCCAAACACAATGGTATTCTCCGGTGAGAATTAAGCAGGATAGCTCAGAAGAGATCAAACTGCACACGTGGTTCGAGATGCTGAATGGTCCAAAATCGTCTCCAATTTTGTAGTGATTACACTGAGGCAAGTTGGTGTGAAAGCACCATGATTAGTGACCGTTCATCTCAAAGGCTTCCAGAGAGAATGAAGTAACAACCCTTGACGTTCAAACATCAACATTGTGTAACCTAGGCAGTTACATCATAATGAGACAGAGCAGAGCTACATACTTTCTACTACAAGCACCCCTTTCCTCTGAAGCCCTTGGCACACTACAATTGCTACATGATTAACTCTTACCTTATTTTACATTAGTTCTTCCTCCAAATTGTAACTGATGTATCGGATAATCCAAGCAGCCATGTTTCATTTATAGAATAGTTTGCTACATGATATTGATACATGAATACAATTGGCTTGTTTCCAGTATGTTCGATTTTCCTCTGTGAGCACCAAATCAAGCTTCAGGGGCCATATTAATGTCAAAGTTACAGCCAGCGAGATTTTTCTTGCAATCTTTGCTCCCGAAGCTTAGGCAGGCAGTGCTCAAACCCATTCAATCTCTGCTGTGTATACAATTTCATTCGTTTTGGTATGAAATCATTCTGTATTTTGGCAAAAGAGAGCAAGAAGAACATGTGTAAGACGCCAAAGCCCTCGACTAGGTACATCACTACCAAGTGCAGCAATGTAGATTAATATTTGAAGTTCTAAAGGAATGGAGTTTAATGCAAGGCACGTGTGTGGATATACCATTGATTTTAGTAGCTTTTGATTGCATTCTTTTACCAGCTACTCTTAGCACTATCACATGGGTAGTGAATTCCGGCAGGGTAGGGACAATAGGTACAGTTGATGCTAGCACCATGTTTGTAATACTTCTGTAACCAGTTACCAAGTCTAATTCAAGTTCTATAGCGCATCACAATCTGAAGGTATTGCCATCACCACAAATTTGCATCTTGTTAAGCTTGTTTGAAAGAAGCTAAATAGATTAATTAAATTACTATTAAGCTGATTTTCCATACTCTTCTGGTTCCTTGTTTTTTTTTTTTCCCAATACTTTTTTTTTTTTAAATACATTTGTTTTCCTTCAAAATGTAGGAAAATGAATGAGAAAAGATGGAGTTTGGAAAGGTGATAGCGAGCATATTAACTGTACCCCTGTAGATGTGCTCAACCATACTTTGCTTTCGGGTAATGTAGATTTTGCAGAGGGGTTTTAAAAAGAGGGCAAAGAACAGACCAATTTAGCTTTTTCATTTCTCAGCTTTCGTAAGCCTGCAGACCAGTTAGCGTTTTAAGTCTTCCATCACTCCCGCCATGTTTCCAGATTTATTTACTATTTTGTGTAATCCGAAACTTAGTCTGAAATCAGTGTGGCAAGCTTTTGACAGGTTACTGATACATAGGTCTCCTGGGTATTCAGTGAATCATGGGGGTGCCTTGCATGTCTGTAAGCGTAAGTAAAATATATATTCACAGAAGCTAAGCAGATAAAATAAATGTATTTGAGGAACTTAGAAATCCTTTACTATAACTCGGACAGACCATTAGGCAAAATTGCTCCCAAGAAAAACAAAATAGTTAAAGTAGCACACCTTCTGTCAGTTCTATCTAAGGTTGCAGTAAGAACCATGGTAAGGGAACCCAAAGTAACCTTAAGTGGCAGCGCTCCCACAAGAGAATATATAATGAAGCTCCGAGGACTAAAATGCTAACATTCGCAAGGAGACATATCAGTCATGGGAAGCGTTTACAATGTTACATGGACTAAATAATCCAGCAGGGCTCAGAAGCCCCATAATCCACCTCGAAACAATGTAAAATGCTTTTTTCTCCAACTTTAAAACAAAACAGAAGCAAAATAATATCAAAAAAACACCCATAGACCGATCATTCTCTAAGTTTACTAGATTTTTTTCCTGTCCTTCAAGCCCAGCCAATTTCAAGATAGAGAAACAAATAAAAGCTTCAAAGTTACCAGTGGATCGTTACTAGGTTCCTGCATTGGAATGTCAGAACACTTTATTTTAAAATAGTCTCTCAGTGGTTTCCTTGGACTTTCTGAAATAAGCTGTTATCCCATACCTTAAGTAATCTGCAGTGGATCTTGAAGCCCTGTCACCTAATGTGCTGATTTGAATACTGTCCCACTCCAGTAACATCAGGCAGCTGCCTGACTTTGTCAGTTTGGATCTTTTCTCCTATTTCTGTGAGAGTGCGCAAACTGCAACCAAGCTGCTTCTGGGCATTTGTAGTAGTCTCCTCGTCAGAGACGTCCGAGGTGGCTCTCACAAGCAAGAGCACCGGTCGTGATAGCAGTCAGAACAAACCAGAAGTGTTGGTGTTTTGTGGTCTAAGGGGCCTCTCGCATGTCGATGTTTTATCTATGCACAGGCCAACTTCAGGGTCAACAAGACTACTCACAGGCCCCCCCCTTCTACTAGAGGTGACTCAAACTTGACAGCGCACTCCTCTGTCACAGCGGTGCAAGGGCTGTTTTTATATCACTGCCGCACAGGTCAAGCCTTAGTTGTCTTTGTCATAGCGGCATATGTCTGCCGCAATTATGTTCTGGTCACTGACACAATACCTGCTGGAAACCGCAAATCAGTGCGACTGCCTCCCATTAGCACCTGGGCCACGCAGATCGCTCTCCTTCTCTGATAAAACCCACAAAAACTGGGCCCTCGCTGCGGTTGGCTATTCTGGACAGTCTCACTTCCTGCATGTTTGGCAAACTCCTTCCCTCTGTCGGCAGGCATACTGCTCTGCACCTCCGGCCAGATGAGCCACTGACTTGCGGTAAGTCCCCTAACAGCAGGGAAGCTGGCTGTCAGGCTGTTGCTCTTCCCAGCAGGGTAGCCGAAGGGTGACGAGGGTAAAGACCGAAGGCTATCCTCACCTTGGAGGTCCCTTTCTACTTGAACAACAGAGACTGCAGTCCCCGACTGTTTACTCCCGCCATCTACCAAATTGCTGTGCTACAGGGAGACTAATGGCTCCCCAGAAAAAGTCGTAATGGAAGTATGTATAGGAGACCCTTCTCCTCTCTCCCCACCTCAGTGCCTATGTCTTCACCCTCAGCTTCCAGAACGTCAACAGTACACTTTCATTGTCTGGACAAACTTCATGATTATAGATGTAGTCTGTGGATTTATGGACGTGGCGAGTTAATGAAATTATTGGGTGGAATATAGAATGTGTGTGCATGGTAGTGGAACGGTTGAGGTAGTTTGGAGGGTGGTTTGTGCGACTGGTAAAATTGGAGAGGAATTTGTGTTGCTTCATTGCTGTACTTAACCTGCTCACCTGAATATACCTCCGATTAATCAATGTTGAACAGTCTTGGTCATTCTTGGGGCTTCCTTCATGGTGGCAATAAGTAGGAGTTCAGGACTTCTAAGAAGGTTAGGGAGCAACACATCCACATTGGTTTGGTTATTGACACATGGACAGATTTTCACCGGTTATAATTGGAATCCGAAACAAAAAAGTGAGACCTAAGGAGGGGTGGCCCGGCAATTGCTACAGGTATGGGACTCATTGGGCAAATGCTAAAAATTGGCCAGCCTTCGACAAAATCTGTAATAAATCCTTTGGCTGCTGGATTAGAGTAGCACATTATGTATCAGGAAAGGGCATTGCCTCAGTTAAGGTAATATTTGTGTCCATATGTTAATGCTGTTCAAAGTTGTATATGATTAATACAAAGCCTTTATTAGGGTGAGCTCTATAAGGAAATGTAAGTTCAGATTGCACTACTGACAGTGTTTCCATTATAAAAATGTGTACACTTTTGCAAAGTTGAACAATATGAAGCTATGAAAATGCTTCCACAATGCTCTCTGATTAGATGCAAATATATGGAAAGGCTTGAAAGCAAGATTGAATTCTTTGTTTTAACAATTAAATATTCATAAAAAAATGCAACTAGGAAAAAAAAGTTTTGCTAAATTACTGACATTTGAAGGATTCATTTCTTTGCAGCATTATTTAATAAAATATGTTAATGCAGACTATTACCAAAATATATTCGTAATGGAAAATCAGTGTTGCCAGAGTCAACAAAATTATAGGAAATGTGAAAATAAACCGGCATTGGCAAAGCTAATCGGTATGACATTGGTGGTCACCCTTCTGGTTTTGTCAATGTGTCTTTTTACATGGTTTTTGTACAACTTTGTTGTTGTGGGAGATGCTGGGCCTTCATCATTAAAATGAACATTGGCAAAAGCAGATATATTTTTGGTCTCAAAACACAAAATGCCGAAGTAGTTCCTGGCACTGATCAAAACTACTTTGTGTGCTGAAATGCTCCCTGTGAAAGAGCAGAATGCGGTCACAGTGAAACCTGCCAGTAAAAAAAAGAGCGAGAATTTAAAAAAAATAAAAAGTCTTGGTTAACACCAGACCTAAATAGGGCCCAATTCTTAAAGAAAGTCACAAAAGCGTACCCATTGTATATGTCCTTGCATTAGTGCAGATTTATTTCTTTAATGAATTCAAAAGAATCTACAGACGTAGGTCAGGAAATCATACTCCTAGAAAATATGTGACCTGTATTTTAGCACGAGCAGAAATGCATGTTAAAATTTGCTCATTCGAAAATGTGCTGAGTGGTAACAAGTCCACTTTCTCACCAACCACTTTTTCCCCCAACCTTGGAATACGTTTTACTGCTGCCCTTGTCAGGAGTACATTTTCAGCCTTTCTCTGTATTGGTAAAGATTTGAGATGAGCTGACGAAAAAAAACCCATAAAATGTACACGTTAGTAGGTTTGAACAGACTAAAAAGGCATTCTAACCATGGGGAACTATTGCTTACTGCTACCTCCACCCCATTATGTAGATCTGCAGAAAGGTGGTACAATAAGGGAGTTGCTAGTATTCAAACCCTACTATGGTATAAGCTCTGGTCTAATCAAAGAGGCTATAATCAGAGCTCTTATATAGTGAGATTGCTGCCATAATTTGTCACTGCACTGTGGCATCAAAAGGACAAGAGGATTTTGTTACAGGACAAGTAGAATTATAAAGCAAACTGTCCCATGGACTAGTAAATATTTTATTCAATCCCACACTCCTGATACATGTCATGGGATTAAAATGGTGTGGTGTTTTCCAAGTTTAAAAATAGTAGAACTCATTGCAAGGTGTATGTTTCTGTGAAGGGTGAGATAATTTTTGGTTGGCCTCATCAGGAAGAGTTGGGAGTCATGTTGGACCCAGATCAGATCCATCAGTGAATGTGGTTAATGGTGATGAGATATGAGTGAAAATCGAGCCCTAACACATTTCCAAAAGTATTTTGTGAGATTTAAACTGAAAATTAAGTTGATGTAGAGAGCTATTCTTGTCAGACCGTGCATGCATACTGTTCTGTTTAGTGATAACTTAAGGAGGTATTTAACGATTTGTGATAAGATCATAGAGCCAGTAGAGTGTTCTGTTGGGTATCTAGTATAGTAATTTCCTTAAAGAGTTTGGGTAATTTGAGCTTGTGCATGTACCTCCGATGTCTAAACGATGCCATTTAGGTCGATACTTCTCCTTAAAAGGATTACTAGCTTCTTTTAATGGGGCTAGTATGTTTCTTCTACACTACACCCTACCAGTGCCCATCACAAGATTGAATTACATAAATGTTCTAGGCATTGCATTGGATCTGTGACTTCTAAAGGTACTTTTCAGTATAAAAGGCAACTATTTTGTTTAGCTAGCACGTCGGCAGGGTTTCAAAGAGTGATGTCTATTGTACTGAGAGGGCTACTAGGAGTAAACCTCTTTCAAGAGGACATTCTTGTTTATGGTAAAGATGCAATGATTCATGATAGAATATTAGAGGGATTTTTGATCGCTTTTGAAAAACTGGGCTTAATAGGAAATGTTATAGATGCTAACAAAAGGTCCAATATTTGGGTCACAGAATCTCATGTGACTGTGTTTGTTAGACTTGGTATCTTTTGGTGAGTTTCCCCTGATTTTTTTGCTTTCTGACCTCCCAGTTTTGACTGTTTTTGCTTGCGTAGTGTTTCTGTAGTATAGTGCAAGTGCTCCTGTGGTAAATTGTGTTATGGATTGGTGTTTCTATGATTGGATATTTGATTTACTTGTTAGTCCTTAGTGAAGTGCACGGAGTGTGCCAGGGCCTGTGATTCAAATGCTACTAGTGGGCCTGCAGCACTGATTGTGCCACCCCCGTGAGTAGACTTGAGAAGGTAACTCAGACCCGCCATTGCGGAGTCTGCACACAGTTTGTAAATGCCATGTCGTTGTGGCCGGTGCACACACTTGCCAGTCCCTCACATTCCCTTTTTCTTACATGTCAGCCCCACCTAAGGTAGGCCCAAGGTACCCCTGTGGGAGGGGTGCAGTGTATGTGAAAGGTAGGACATGCCCTGGTGTGTGTGGCATGTCTTGATAGCGAATTACGGCCAGTATCGGTTTTCGCTATTGCAAGGCTAACTGTTCCCCATAGGACAGAATGGGGAGTTTGTTTATAACATCTTAACATAACTGGTCTAGGGAATTGGGTAGGAAAATAAAGTTTAGTATGCCTGAACTCGGAATCTAAAGCTGCATCTTTTAGTGAGGGTGGTTTTTTACATTGTGTTTGAAGAAACCACTTTTAGAAAGTAGGTATTTTCTTGCTCAGTCATCCCGTGTGCCTCTGCTTGAATGTGGATTGCCTGTCTGGGTTTTGGATGACAGAAGGCTGGGGAGCAGGAGTGGCTCCAGATAGTCTAGGTGGGTCAGGAAAGGGCTGAATAGACCTGGGCTGCAATTGGGGTAGGAGATTTCCTTGCACCTCAAAGGGCCTGGTCTGCCTCTGACAATGCTGTCTCCACCTCCTGCCAGGAAGTCACACAAGAGAAGGCAGAACTGGTTCTGGCTGGGCACAGACACACTTTGCCTAAGATCAAAGGATTTGGGGATATAAATATTGGGGCCCAGACCCCTGAACTTTGGTACTCTTTTGGACCAAGAAGACAGCCCAGAAGAAGAGCCGGAGAAGCTGTGAGGAGGGACTACCACATTGCTGTGTGCTTTGCTGTGTTGGCCTGCAGTGGCTGCTTCTGTCTTGGGCAGTGAAAGGACTGGACTGAACTTTATGCAATCTACTTTGAGTTTCTCCAAGGGCTTGAGGTAGAGCATGCCCCCTGTTCAAGAAGTCTCAGGAACAGCAAAGAGTTCAAGCTCTTCTGCCCTCAGCACTGGGAACTGTGTGTTTTGTGCTGCAACAGAAGAAAAGCAACCCGACTACGTCTATGATGCTGCTGCCGACTCCGTGTCCTGAGGGCACCGCAGAGCTCACTGCCGCCAAACTGCACTGCGACACTGGTCTCACCGGCAAAGCCTGCTGACACCACCACCGAGCCGCTGCTCGCACTGTGACTTGTAAGCCCCACACTCCGCTCCGCCTCAATTCACAACTCCTCCTTGGTTTCCCGGTGACAACGCTTCACCGGCCGAAATCGACGCCGCTGCTTGCACTGTGGTTTGAGGGCACCACTCGTAAGGTTACACGACGCACCGCTCTCATCCGACTCCTGCACCGACCTCCGGAACCGATGCCTGCGGACGCCATGCTTTCATGTCGCGGTGCGAGCAGCGGCTCGGTGGCCGAGGTCGGTGCAGGAGTTGTCGGGCCGTTGAAGTCTCACGCGTTGCAGATTGTACTCCTCTCGGTTGAAGTCAAGAGCATAGTGTCGGGTGTGGCGTGCGGTGCCCTCTGGTCGTGGTGAGAGCAGCGGCTCAGTGGCGGCATCGGATGACATCAGTGAGACGATGGTCGCGGTGTGAAGTGAATGCGGTACTCGTCGCGGTGCTGGCAGTTTGCGGTGCAAGCTGCCAACTCCCTCTAATTTGAGCAACGGTCTATTTCCACTTGGAACCACTGACCCTTGACCTCCAAGATCCCCAACATTGCCCCCCAGCCCCAAAGACTAGTGTCTGTAGTCAACAAGAGGAGGAGGAAGCTGAAAACTCACCCCTTCTCCAGATTGGGAGTGCAAATCCACCAGCCCCAGTCCTGAACCAGAACAGGGGAGAGATGAACCAGAGAATCGTAACCTGCACGGGAAGGATCCCAATGAGACAACAGATGATTCAATCAGTTAATTTGTAAAGCACACTACTTACCCGCAAGTGTTTCAAGGTGCTGGGGTGGGGGAGAGGGGGGGTGCTGCTGCTACTGGTCGAAAAGCCAGGTCTTGAGTTGTCTCCTGAAGGTCAGCAGGTCTTCGGTTTGTCGTAGGTAGAGGTGTTCCAGGTCTTGGTGGCGCGGTGGGAGAAGGACCTGCCTCCGGAGGTGCTTCTAAGGATGCGCGGGACCGTGGCCAGGGCGTGGTCAGCAGAGCCGAGTTTCCTGCTGGGTACGTAGAAGGAGAGTCGACTGTTGAGAGAGGCTGGGACGGTTTTGTTGAGTGCCTTGTGTGCGTGGATCAGGAGTTTGAAGGAGATTCTTCTGTCGACGGGAGCCAGTGCAGGTTCCTCAGGTGGGGGGGTGATATGGTCGTGGCGCAGGACGTTGAGGATCAGGCTTGCAGAGGCGTTCTGGATTCTTTGTAGTCTGTTGATGAGCTTGGACGAGGCTCCGGCATAAAGGGCGTTTCCGTAGTCGAGTCAGCTGCTGACTAGGGCCTGGGTGACTGTTTTCCTCGTGTTTGTCGGGATCCATCTGTAGATCTTGCGGAGCATGCGGAGGGTGTTGAAGCAGGTGGAGGAGACTGCGTTGACTTGTTTGGTCATGGTGAGTTTTGAGTCGAGGATGACTCCCAGGTTGCGTGCGTGGTCGGTAGGGGCCGGAGGGGTCCCCAGTGATGCGGGCCACCATGAGTCGTCCCACCATGAGTCGTCCCATGCTGAGGGGTTGGACCAGAGGATGAGGATCTCCGTCTTGTCTGTGTTCAGCTTGAGTCTGCTTTCCTTCATCCAGTCGGCGACTGCCTTAATTCCCTGGTGGAGGTTAGATTTGGCAGTGAGAGGGTCCGTGGTGAGGGAGAGGATCAGCTGTGTGTCGGCGTAGGAGATAATGTTGAGGTCGTGCTGTCGGGCGATGCGTGCTAGTGGTGCCATGTAGACGTTGAACAGCTTTGGGCTGAGGGAGGATCCCTGTGGGACGCCGCAGATTATCTCGGAGGCCTCGTACCGGAATGGGGGAAGGTGGACTCTGAGTTCTGCCGGAGAGGAAGGAGGTGGTCCAGTGATTCACCAAAGGCTTGAGGTGCAGGCGAGCTCAGGGAACCACAGCCGTGGTTGCAGTAGTCAACCCCTGGCCCCGCATCCAAACCTGAGCTGGAGGAGATGGGCGACTCAACAGGTCCTGCAGAACAAGCTGTAGGGCAGAGATCCGAGCAGGAGGGAGAAACACTGCCCCCAACTGAAGTCTCTGAACAGGGTCCAGATGAGATTTTGTGTACACAATAAGGAGCTCTAGAGGGAAAGAAACCCAGGTCGCCCTCCACTCAAACAGTCTGTCGCTACAAAGACCTAGGTTTCAGAAGTTTTTAATGCCATACAGATTGGTTCTAACCTTATAGGTCTTTAGTACTCCCCCCTAGTCGGAAACTCTTTTGGGGTAGTTGCCAACAAGTTAGCTACCTTCACTTTATTAAAAAACAAAAACGATAAATGGTTTTACTCAAAGCAGTCTCCCAAATGATCGTAAAGGTGTCTAAACTCATGTGTAGTACACCTGAGGTTTCTCAATTCAATTGTCTAGTGAGAGAACCGTGAATAAACACATGGATGTGCAAAAAATGTGAAAGAGACGTGATGGCACCTCACGTGCGCAACCCCAATTGAGCCTGCTGGCTGGTACTCGTCAGCTTTGCCCACTCTTCTCATCATCGATCCAGATGAGATTTTGCCAGATTGAGCTTGAACCCCAGACCCTGGAACATGGCGATCATCGCCTCCACTTCCAGAAGAGCCTTAGGAAGGGAGGAAGCGGAGATCAAACAATCAATATAGGGAAACGCAGAGAAACCCTGAGCTGCAAACCCCACACAGCAGGTGCAATACCTTGGTATGAGTCTGGGGAGTAGAGAGTCCAAAAGGCAACACCAAAAACTGGTAATGGACCCCGCTCACTGCAAACCACAGGAACTGCTGGCTTCCCGGATGGACAGGAACGTGAAAATAGGCGTCGCCTAAGTACATAGAAGTCAAAATATCGCCCTTTTGGATGAGGGGAATGACGGACTGCAAGGTGACCATCCGAAAATGATCCAGCCGCACCAGTTGTTCAGAGCCTTGAGATTCAGAATCTGGTGGTAGGAACCATCTGGTTTTGTGACCAAGAGAGTGGAATAGAAACCCAGACCCCATTCTGCCTCTGGAACAAGGAGAACATCGACCTTTGACAGCAACATGTCCACATCTGACAACATAGCAGACCTCGTCACAAGGTTTGTTGACAATGGGGTAACCCAAAACAGTCCAGAGGAAGGAAGGCCCTGGAATGGAATCTGGTAACCCTGATCGATGACAGACTGGACCCAGGGTCGGAAATGAGAGTAGACCATGGAGCCAGGAACAAATGGAGCCGAGCCCCCACCTTCGCATAGTCACTCCTGCCCAGAACCCGGGAGCTGCTGCCGTTGCTGAGGACGGGATTTATAATGGAACGCAGCCACTGACCATGGGCTTGACCACAAAAGGGCAGAGAATAAAAGCACCCTGAAAGTCTTGCTTATGGAAAAAGGACTTCTTTTGCGCACTCTGCAAAGGCTTCAAGAACTATTTCTCCTCACCAGACAGCTACACCATAGTGTTCAAATCTTCTCCAAAAAGCCGGGGACCATCAAATGGCAGTTTATGAATCAAGGCATTCTGAGCAGCGTCAAGACGCCATGGCTTTGTCCAATGAGACCTCTGACCAGCCACCGCTGCCCTGGCAGCCAAGGAGAAGGCCCACAGTGTAACAAGTCACATCGGACAAAAACTGCGCCAAGACCTCCATCGGTGCCAAGATAGGAGTGGGATCCCCCTGATCCTGAAGACAGTCAAACAGCTTATCAAAATCCTTGATAAGAACCTGCGAGGCATAGGCAGAGTAAGTGCTAGCCCAAGCCACAAAATGAGAAGCAGCATAAGAACGTTTCAAAGCTGACTCCACCTTCCGCTCAACTGGGTCAGCAAGGGAAACCTCCGAAGACAAAGAAGATGAAGAAGCCATTGAAGACAAAATAGAATTGACTTGAAGTTGAATAAGAGGTTGGAGGTGTTTTGTGGACAGTAATCAATCAAAGGGTTCTTGTAAAGTGCAGCTTGTCACCCCTAATGTCCTTGATCGAAGAGGCATGTCTTGGACCCTTTTCTGAATTCAGTAAGCAAAGAGCATGTGCGGAAGCAGAGGTCGTTCCAGGACTTGGCGATGTAGAGAAGGAGCAACCTTCGAAACGGTTCTGGTTGATGCAGGGGGTGGGGTGTAGGCCAGGGCAAGGGAGGAGGAGCAGAGCTCCCTGGTGCGACGATGGAACATCAGGCAGTGGTTGAGGTAGGCAAGTCCGATGTTGTGGAGTGCTTTGTATGCGTGTGTGAGGCGCTTGAAGAGGCATCTTTTATGTACGTGGCGTTAGTTGAGGGTTCTGAGGTGGGGTGAGGTGCTGGTACTTCTAGGGAGGTTGAGGATGAGTATTGTTGCGGTGTTCTGGATTGTCTGGAGGTGGTTGAGTAGTTACTTGATGGTACTGGCATAGAGTGCGTTGCCGGAGTCTAGGCAGCTGGTGATGAGGCCTGGGTCGCTCTTTTACTGCTGGGGATCCATCTGAAGAGTTTGCGAAACATGCGGAGGGTGTGAAAGCAGGAGAAGGAGACTTCATTGACTTGGTTCTTCATGGTTAGTTGGTTGTCCAGGACTCTTCCGAGGTTGTGTGTGTGGTTGGAGGGCACAGGTGCAGGGCCGACAGCGGTGAGCCACCAGCAGACTTTCCAGGGGGATGAGCTGCTGCTGAAGACGAATACCTCTGTCTTATCAGAGTTGAGTTTTAGGCAGTTGGCCCTCATTTAGTTGGCAACTTCGGACATGGTGTTCTGGAAGGGAGAGGATGAGCTGTGTTGGTGGCATATGAAATTATGTTGAGTCCTTGGGTGCGGGTGATGTCTGCAAGAGGCGTTGTGCACATGTTATGTGGAGGGGCTGAAGAAAGAGCTCTGGGGGGCGCTGCAGATAATCTTGTGTTGGTAGGAGAAATGAGATAGATGGATCCTCTGGTTCGGCCGTAGAGCAAGAAGGCCATCCAGTTGAGTGTTGTGTTGGATGCTCAAGTGACGGAGTCTGGTGGTGAGGGCGAGATAGGAGACTGTGTCGAAGGCTTCGGGTCGAGGAAGGGGGTGATAGGCATGGAAGGAACTACAGAGGTGTCCTCAGTTTGTGGTGGATGCTCAAGTAGAGTTTTGAAGTAGAAGAGTGGATGCGCCGTTAACTTTGGCTTGCGTGGCAATTGTTGGGTGATATCTGTTGCAGGTTTTCTGTGGGTTTTTTTTTGCAACTGGATGTGAGAGACTGTGCGAGAACATAGTAGCTAAATTAATTATTTTGTTTTATGTTAGTCTTGTGATTTAGGACTGTTTAATTTTTGGGGTGTTCTGTTAATTGGTATTGTGTTGGAAGGGAGCTGTGTGGTAACATGGATATAGAATGTGGTTGTTTGTGGAATTATGGATGTGTTGAGTGGATGGGATGATGGAATGGAATATAGAATGTGTGTATGGTGAAGAAATAAATGAGATGGCTTGAGTGGTTGGTGCAGATGGTCTATGCTTCCCCAGCACTATCCTTGCCCGCTTACTTGAATAAACGCCTGATGAATCCACGTTGACCAGCCTTGCAGGTTCTCAAAGGTCTTTCAACCATGGGCACCCATGACTCTGGCTCACTCATGCATGTACCACACATGCACCATATACAAACCTCCACAATACACGCGTGGGAAGTTAGCGCTAGGGTCCATATTAATGCATAGAAGTGAAATTCCAAAAAATGCAAAAAAGAACAATTGATGGACAGAAAACAGAAAAATTTTATACATTCACCCCAGTAGAGAAATCTGGGCCTAAATCTATCATTTTGTTTGCTCCTCATGCCATTTCAGTTTGAACCCAGTCATATGCACATCAGTCTTGACCATGCACCCAACCGGAACGTTCCAGCCCGAACTGCAAGGCCAGGTCCTCCCTGGACTGAAAACAAGCATTCTAGGACCGGTTTCGGAGTTTCACCCCTCATCAGCCAGGATAGCTTGACTCCAGTGGCATGGAGAGCACGGGACACACGTCTGGCCACTCGGGGTGACAAATGTAAAAAGTACAATTGATGGACAGAATGCAGAAGAATGTCCTACATTCACCCCAGTACAGTGACATTTTGCCAGTAGGCCTCTACTCCAGTGACACAGATAAAAACTTCTCGTCTCAACTATGGATCCATAAAATGTGGCTTACTGGCATCACCGTTCTGTGTACTAAATTCATATCAGGCACAGTAGTCCACTGTTTGCATGACGAGGGCAAACGTGGTGTGCCCCTTGACGTCCATAGACTGGTGCAGGCTTTCCTTATGTCAAAGGAAAGGCTTGGGTCTCCTTGCACATGGTACATTGGTGTCAGACATACATGGCAGGGGAACGTGACTATACACAATTCCAAGTTGTCCATTCTGTTTTTTGCTGCTACAATTTATAATTGCACTGTATTGGAGAAACATATATATGTATTTATATAAGTGAAATGTATTTATTTTGTCATTTACTCCTGCAAATAAAGTAGCTCAAAACAATAAATTCTGTTTGAAACAGTCTGCCATGGACCTGCTTTTGCTTTCACATCAAAATAATTAGACTATCACTCTTAGACTAGAGCCTCCAGCATCTCAGTTTCAGCTGCAGATTCTGCTCTATCTGGGGCTTATTTGTATCTCTTGTGGTTTGCACTGTATTTATCTACCAGAGTCCACTAAAATTCTGGTGCTATCTTTAACCCCCAGAATGGTACAGCCAGATTTGTTGTTGTGCCAGCATCTGAATGTAATTACTTATAACGGAGGGTTTGAATGGTTGCTGTGAAAGCAGCATGCCAGTTTAAGTTCATCTTTATAATGTGCCACAAGCTATGGTAACTTCTAAATTCTAGTTTCACGCATCCCATATTATCTGCTCTTGTGCTCAACTATATACAAATACTGGATTCTGGTGTTGCCTCATCTGAAAATGCACTACGTGATTTAGAGTTTCTACTTTCTTTGGTCCGCCCCCTAATCTTGCTTAACTCTTTGCTTGAGCCCTTAATTTACTTTCTAACCAGCGTTGTCCCATAATAAGCTTTGGCACAGCCATTAGGTCTCGCCTTTGGGACCTTTTTTAAGTGTTGAGCCATGCAGCACATTATCTTGAGTGCTGTGCCGCCAACGATTGAAGAGCTGTATTATTACTGTACACTGGTTCATGCAGACTGTTGTGAGGTGGTTACTGTCTCTAGTTCGCTACCGACCGTGTAAGCCATTGAAAGATTTCAATCTGAATTGATAGGTTTGGAGCAGTACAAGAGCTTTCGGTGACTTCACTTTCCATAAGCCCTGCAATTGCTAGTACTCCACCCCAAAATAGTTGAGACACTAATCATCAAAGGAACACACTATTACACCAGAAGAGATCTCCTTAATGCCCTGGAAGATGTTTCTTAGCCACACATAGGCGGGTAGTTGTATTATGCATTGTGTTGGGCTGCATAAGCACATGTGATGGAGATGTGGAAAGTGCTGTCCAGAAGACGTGGTCTCCTGGTAATGAGCGAGCTCAGTCAGCCAGATAAAGACAAGATCAGTACAATGATGGCCTAGAGGTGCTCTCTGACTCGCAGACGTGTTGGGAATGGGCTTCTTCTTGTTCTCTATTAGAGGAGGGGACATCAGTGATGTGTGTCGGGTGCACGGGCCTAGTGGGGGTGTCAGAAGAGCGTATTAGGCTTTCGTGTGGAACAGGTGTACGGCATTTACTGCAGCATGAGTTGCCAGCACTGACCGGATATAAGATTTAGGACATAATAACTTAAAGTGATAAGAAGCAGCCAGGCAATTGTCAGGTGGAATGTGTGTGGTCTTAAGAAGGACGGTTGGTCTTACTTGGGCAGTGAGCACAGAATGTGCCCTACAGAAGCCTGTAAGCGCGGAAGAGGCATTATGGGGAAGGGGTACAGTTAGTATGTCAGATTAGAGCAGCAGCTTGTTTTTTTTTTATTTAATATTTTTTTTTTATTAAAGACGGTAAAGAAAACCTAAAACAATATTATACACTCTATCAGCATAGAGCTGTTGACGGCTGAGACTGAGTTTAGCCACTTCCTACTCCTGCCCCCACCATGTAGGGACCGCACCAAATCCAGCAAGGTGGGTCTCTGGCCCGGTCGCTGTAATGCTGTTCAGCTTTGCCCCAACCACCTCTAATTTAAATAATAAAGAAAAGCATTGCTGTGGGCACAAAGTGAGGATTGTTGGAAAATAGTTTTAAAAAACGGGCAGTGGTGATTTTAAAAATAATGGAGATCGGGGTTCAGGGGTGGGGGTTTAAAAATAACTGATAGTGAGAGGGCAGGGATGAATAAGACTGCGCAAAAAAGGATTTTAATATAACTGGGGTGGTTGTGTGTTTAAAAACAACTGAGTCGAAGGATGACGGGGAGGAAAACAGACCAAAGACGAAAACTAGTAAAATATTCGCATCTGAGGTGGCTGCTGTAGCCAATTATCTCACTGTGACACAAGACAAACAAGTGGAAAGAAAGTGAAATACCTGCTGGCTGGCCCATACTGCTGCAGATGTAATCAGTTCTCTGAAGGGAGAAGCAGCAGAGTTCGCCTGGAGCCATGCTCACACACAAGGCAGTCTGCTGTGGCACAGGGTCCTCTGTCTCTTGTTGGCTAAAGTTGCTGACACAATTTCTTGGAATCTAATTACAAAAGAAAGCTACACCATAGTCTTACCATTTCCTGCAAAATAGAGTTGTTTCTTCCATTTTTAGATGGGTGTAAGGTCTTTTCTGATGCCTTTTGCCCGTTTCTCTCTTTTTTCATGGTATGAGAAATGAATCACTCCGTACAAGTTCAGATGGCTCCTCCCAGCCTATGCCAAGAGTATTTGAAGGGAAATCACTTTTGCTATATTTAGGTAATTGTCGGTTCCGGACAGTTCTTTGCGCGACTTGAATGACAATAAAAAAGAGCCTGTGGGGGCGCGGCTTTCTTAAATGAACATGGCGCCCATAGTAAATTGAAAACAAAACACAAATACTTAACACAGCTCTCAAAGTAAACAAGAGAACGCAGCTGCCTTGAAGAAAGAGCAAGCACGCAAATGAAGAGTCCATGGACCTTTCATGAAGCCAGTGTACAAAGTATACCAAACACAAACACTTGTCACTACAATCCAATAACCCGAGCAGAGGAAGGCAAACGTAAGCGTGCTCACAGAGTATCATAAATGACAAAAAGAGTAAGGGCACATGTAACGGGAGCAGTCCTCATGGGAGGTTACGTAAGTCTAAACTAGGGACTATTCAGCTTATTCACCAAACAAAAGCCAGCATTTTCAAAGGACAGTAAGAGGATCCAATGAAAAAGATGGGCAGTGCTTGAAGCCCATATTGTAGATGGAGCATGTCTCGAAGAGGTGAGGCCTTGGTCCAGGTTGCTGCAAGCTGCCAGAGCTAGAATGCTCTGCTTGTGAGCACCCTGTTTAACTATGGTGTTAAATTGTTTCTCTCACACAGTAAAAAGGGCATTTTCCGAAACTGTCTTTTAAAGTCCGTTTGGTGACCTTTGGCTAACTCTATACCAATATACTCTGTTCCCTAGGCCTCAGACCGAGAATCCAATATGTCCAAGCAAAAGAGCGCAGACCCAACCATGTAGAAGATCAGGGTCAAATACCGAACAGCGCTCTGCCTCCAAAGAGATAGTCCCACTTGTCTTCCCCTTTTGATTTCTGGGACCTTGACCGTAGACAGTTATATGTTCCAATTGTAGAACTTTTAAGAGGCAGGCCTAGCGGTGTCATCGTACAATCACTGAGAGCATGGGTGAGTAATGGTTGGCTGCATTATTTGTCAACTGGCTACATTATTTGTCAACTGGCTACATTATTTGTCAACTGGCTACATTATTTGTGAACTGGCTACATTTCTTCCCACAAAATAGCCTTTGAGATGCATGCACCTGGGCCACTTGCAACATTATTTGACATCTCTTCAGGCACGGGACTGCTAAAAGCAGAGTTTGTTATTTTTTTTTTTAGACGAAAATAATAATCTTTTCCTTTACGGCCAGCACAATTATGATTTCTCACCAGAAAAATTCATATCAGCCCCTAGTTAAAACTAGTCAGTCCCACAAGGATAACACATAAGCACTAAATTATATATTCTAACACGTGTAAGCACCAACCTATGACTTTTGGATTTTAAAATCTTTTGTAAATTGTTTTTTTGGAGCAGTAGACACCTAAAGATTTTTAATGTGTCCTGCATCTCTGTGTAGCACGTTCTTTACACAGTCCAAGGAAACTCTAAATGTATTAGCTGGAGAGTACCAACCCTCACCCTATAATATTGGTAAGGTTAATAAAAACCACTGAGAGGAAGTCTGTTTAAATTTATATCCATATTCACAATATTAGTTAAGTTAGTGTTTCCAAAGTCACATTTCCAAACAGGATGGTTGCACTTCTCAAGTTTTTTGGGTGACCGTGTTCTCATGCAACATGCAAAAGAAAATGTACCATTTTATGGCTGAACTTATTGTGCCTCCGGCCTATGTGTACGCACATGATTGCCACACAAACATTTTCCCATTTTAACTATAATTTGATCAATTCTTTGTTTCATCAAGTACTTTTTTGGGCATGATCTTTTATGGATTTTAACAGCTCTTCTTTTCTAATACAGCTCCCCCCATTCAATGAAAGCATTTTGTGCAGTAATCAGCCTTCAGATGATCTCAGTGATGGTAAGTAATTGCAGTTTGAATTCCAGTTCTTTATCTGCCCAGGTTTCTGTTTTCTGTATGCTGAGTGATGAAATCAATAATTATTTTGCTAGTTTCATTCAGTGCTTAGAAACCATGTAATTTAATTTCAAATCCAGGTGTTGAATAGTTTAGCAATTTAACTGAGAATGTAATCTCTTGTTGTTTTGGCCAGTACAAGATTTCAACACTTTTGGGTTAAAGATTGCCGCTGCCATGCTGTATTTTGCTCTACAAGTTTTATTTGACTACTTTGATAATTTTTCGATTTGGCTAAAATTCATGGTTGTCAGCCTTCCTCCAGGTTTGTTTATTGCTTAGCTGCATGCTGTTTAATAACTTTCACATTTCAAGAACAGTTTATGAATATTAATTTTATTCACACAGCATGTCTAAGGGTTGATGGAAGCGTGTTTCTTTCTTAATATGCTGAATCTTGGGTCCCTGCTTCCAGCAGTCAGTTCATATTTCCCTGTCTCAGAATGAAAACTTTTATTTTTTTTGTCTCCAGAAATAAGTTGACAAACTTCCTCAAGCATTCCTTAAATCACAAATGATTGGTGTAAATTGCACTAGTCAATGGATAACATCTGCTAGCGTGAGGTTACTGCTGGGTTTCCCATGTTAGTGGTTGGGTATTGGATGTTCTGGGAATTGGAAGAGGAAGTGTTGGGGTTTTAAGAGCGGATTAAAAGCACACAGACTTTGAGGTTTCTTGGTATTGGTCATTTTCCACATATCTCCTACTCTGGTAGAGTGCAAATGTATTATTTCCCCAGAGCGATAGGTAGGAAACCCTCCCAAATTTAATTGGGATGTTTGGCAAAGGGGTTTCTTCATTGGAAAAGATTTTCCCTCCAAATGTGATAAAATATTGTCTTTTGTGAATGTTCTAGAAATCTGACTCCTATATTTCTAGGGTATTGAAAGATTCTTTCCTGCCATGAAAGCTGCAAAATCTCATAGAAATTCATATTCCCTTTACACCTTTAGTTTCAGGCACCTCTCATGTTGATTTGGGGGTGGTGGGAGATGCTCCAGATCAGAGAGCAAAGGTAATGAAGACTTGTTTTTGTGGTTAATCTTGTTCTTCAGTGTTTGTTTCCATGTCTTTTGGCTTCTGGTATGGTGTAGTCCACCCAAAGTCATTAATTTATCTGCCAGGTATGAAGGGGTGCTATTTAATGTGGCTTTTTATGTGATGCAGGTTGGTAACTGTCACAGAGGAATCCCAGCTTGGACATATAATTTTAGCTATTGTCGATTTAATTTAGCATGCCACCAGGCATTGTCAAAATAATTCTAAAAGTAGTTATTAAACACTCCTTTTCTGTCCATTACTGTACATCCCAAATTAATCCTGATTTCAGCCTGCTAAAAGTGAGGGAGACTGTCCTTTGCCGTTCTGAACAGTGGTCCAGGGTTCATGATTCTACTGCCCTACTTGTAAGACTGGATCTCTGTTCTTCAATCTGATCATAATATTGGTGACCGGCAATCAACAGAGTTGAAGGGGAACACCTACCCACCTTTTTGAAGGAAAGTTTCCATTACGTTTATACTGGTAAACTTGTTGTTGTGCCAGCTTTATTTAAAGAATATTTGGCTTGTTTTTGATATTTTATGTAATTTTGTTTGGTGTCAGTTTTAGGCGGATAACGTGCAACTTTGCATCTAGATGATTCCCCCAAATCATAATGTTGAACCTTATTGGACTTCTGGAAGAATGTTTAGTGTTCATGGATCAAAATTTGGGCCATGTCTTTGCAGCGTGTCAGACTTGCTATGAATGATATCCACGTCAAATAAAATATTTTGGCTGCCTGGTGTGGAATTGAGTGCCTTCTGGAAATGCTGCACACAGAGCCTATAGCCTCCACATGAAAGACCTAAAAATGGGAAAAGCAGTTGCGGAGCCCAATGTTTAAAATTTAGGTGCCGATGACTTTTCCACACATAGCCAAGTATTCGATCTCGAGACACCAAGGCATTTGATTGACTACTTGATGGGAGTGGTAAAGGAGCTTCTCTCATTGTCTACTATGAGTCCATGCTGAAGAGAAGTACAAGTTATGTTTTAATTTTATTCTACGGCCAAGGAAAGGGCCCTTTCACACTACTGAGTCACTTTAAGTTTTTGAAAAGGAGTTCTGAGAAGACTCGAGTGGGGAGGAATTGTATTGAGGATCATCCATCATAGATGGGGTGGAAGAGGCTTGAGTTAACCCCCTACTTCTGGAGCTGATGATTGATAATTCAACAATTCCTCAAAAAATCTACTTAAGCTTTCTCTGTCAACTTCCATCCTGAACTTGTAATGGTCATAGAGATATTAAATGAGATATCCAAATGGATTGTTCACAGTTCTGACCTCTTGGAGGAAAGAACTGTTTACACAGTGCTACTAATTCTATAGTAACTTTCAGGTGAAAGTTTTGAGTGTGACACAAATTGAGAAACACATGACCTTGAATGTTAGCGCCATCATGTGTTTTCTGACACACCAGTGCTCAACACTTAAGTTTAAGAGAAAAATAAACGTATTTTATCCAGTAGATGGTGAAAATTTGTCATACCTACCTATAATACTCAACCTAATTTATCTTTAACATTTTAAAGATTTTCTTTTTTTCTTTCTTTCTCCAAATATTTGTGTAAAGCTTTTTCCTACAGTTGTATTTTTTACCCTACAGACACTTTCAAGGTGGGAAGTGGGATGGCCGGTGGGTGGGTGGCAGCCATACATCTTTCTGACTGGTGGTGGTGTAGGTTCTTTTTTCTGTTTGTGTGGCTGCCCATGATTTTAGCAGCACCTAGTACTAGTCCTTTTTTAATACAGTGGAAATTTAGCCATGCACTTGCAACAATCTTTTGATGCCACTCCTATGGCATGCTTCACTTCATACCTTATTTTTTTTATTTTTTTTAAAAAGGATAAATGTTACCAATGGAATACATTTAGATAATGGGGTTCTGATTGAATGGTTATGTACACATGTTTGGTAAAGAAGCTAAATGAATGTTGTCTGTTTTGGTTCATTGATAGAGAGATGCTATTTTGCAGTGTATGCGTCTATGGAGTGCATTTCCAGTAAGTGATTACATTATACATTTGAAAAATAATACAGCTACCCATGGTAAATGTTCTGTGCCTACTTCCCAAATGACAAATTTCTTTCTGGAGTAATTCTCTACCTTTATTGTTTAAATGTATTTTATTCTTGAAAATACAAAGGATTCTAATCTTCCTCTTTTTTCCTCCATCTAGGGGATGACGATTACCAGAGAATTGAGTTTGGTGTAACTGAGTTCATTAATGCTGATATGTCTTTGCTGAACAACACAGACTACAGTATTTCAAGTACTCTTAACCCCCAGGCACCAGAATTCATTCTTGGTTGTACACCAGCACAGGAAAATCATGACGACGACCTTCTTGATGAAAATAACTACGAGTCTATTGACTGCCAGTTCACAGAGCACGCCCTTTCTTTGGATAGTAGTTCAAATCCTGATGATGGGATAGGTAGTCTAGGACAGAGGGAGCGAAAAAAGAAGAAAAAAAGACCTCCTGGATACTACAGTTACTTGGAAGGTGCCACTGATGGTGGCCCTACAGAGACCCTTGTCAATGGTCATGTCGGTTTGTCAGGACTAAACAGTATAAGCACAGAGGATTTGGAATTTGCATCTGATGTCCTAGCATCTTCAGTCTCTCCTAGGACTTGTAATACACCAGAAAATTCTCTGGACTTCAATGAAGCTCTATCTGACGATGCTTCAGTTTCTAATGCACTAGACAATACCAGGACTGCTGAGCAGCCCGACTTAGACAGTGTTATAAATTCCGAACAATCTTACATCCCTGCAGAGTGTGGAAAGGAATGTTTAGAAAGGACGAATGTACAGCCTTATGCTGTTATTGATACTACTGAAAATCAAGGAGTTACCTATGGTCAGACACTTGAATGTCCTGAGGAAGGGACCACTGCCAATGGATTTGAATCAAACACTGCAGAGAGCACTTGCTCAGAGATAGCCAATCAAGAAGAGACATCTGTTGCTGAGGCAGCAGGAGCTGCTGCTGGATCGGCCTCCAGTAATCAGCCTGCTAAGTCATGGGCTAGTCTTTTTCATAATTCAAAGTCATCTGCATCCACTACTGCAGCCTATGTTGAAACTAACTATGCCCCACCTATCACCACATCTCATCTAGTCCCTGAAAAACAGGTTGAAGTTAAAGAGGGGCCTGTTCCAGTTTCAGAGGATCCCGTAGCCATAACTATTGCAGGTATAGTTTACTCCGACAAGAGTAAATTGAAACATGAAGGCCAACACAAGCCTTGGAGCAAGGTTCAATCTGATTTCAAGTAGTGTTCATCATTGTTTGAGATGGGGCAAACTTGTTTGCCCATTATATTTGAATACCAAAGTAGTATAAGAGTGGGGGTGGAAACGGAGTTTGATGTAGAGGAGTTTCTTCAGAGAATTCAGACCACTTGAATCAGTCTTTTTTTTAAATTTATTTACATTTAAATGTGTCCAATAACATTGAATTAATAGAATTTAAACAAGTGTTGAACCCTTAACAGTTGTTTGTGCTCATAATATAAACAAACCAATTGCTCATCATTATTGCACAAGAGCCCTACCCCGGCAGTCTGTATAACAACTGTGCTGTTAATTTTTTTTCATTTTTTTTATTTTTTTGTTTAAGAAATATTGAGGTCGCAACTGTTCATATTTGTTTGTGGTACATCACTGGCCAGAAACTTTATATTCTGTTTCGTTAAGAAAATCATTGATGCATTTAAAAAATTTTTTTTCTTTTGCACTGCTTTCTTTTATACATACACTTTTGTTTTCCATTGGAAGTAGAGTTCTTTGACCCATGCAAAGTCTTGTTGTCCGAATAATGTGGCACTGTACTTCCACCATGATTGTCTATAGACCACTTTCAACAAGAGTGGCGGTCTGCAATCCACCTACAAAGTGTTATTAATGATGTCCTTTATCACTGTTAGTGATGCAGACAGACCTCTTTATTTCACAGGTTAAATGCTTATCCTTGTGGTTTGTGTCCGCTTCCTCTCCTGCTGGCTTGAAAATATCTTATATTTCCATTTCCTAGGCAACATTTCCCTGCACGTTGCATATTCTTCGAAGTGCTTTATTGCAGATGGCTGCCATCAGTCTGTACAACCCATTTTTGTATTTAATGTGGTTGCAAACAGTAATGTGTGTGCATATTGGATACTATTTTTTAAACTAAACTCCGAGATGTGCTGTGGCTTTTCTCAGCTTGTGATTCTGTAAAGCATCTTCGCTTTACCCCTCCACTTTAGCCTAAAACAGGGGTTCTAGGTATGGATCATCCTTCTATTTTTTAAATGCACTGGCCTTTGCCAGTGCAAGAGAACCAGGAAGCCAGTTTTCCCTGCTCTTTCAAGATGGTGATAGTAAAGTAATGCGTTAAAGTAATTTGGCCTGTAATATTTTCTGCATTGACTGAGTAGGAAAAAATGTTCTCGTCACAAAATTGGTTGGTGCCTGGTTGGATGCGTCAGACTATTTTTGTTTGAAGGCTTAGGTGTCTCTGCACCAATTGGTTTACATGTTCTTCTAGCCATAGGTTGCTTCTACCCTTTGGACGGGAGTGTTATGCATTCCACAAAAAGTGACTGCTCAGTAGATCATTGGCAAGACTGATTTTATGCTAAGATTATGCCGCATAGTGATTTGAAGCAGAGAGAAAGTTAACTAAAGAAAAAATATACATACAATTTTGCATATATCTTCAAAGTTTATAGCACCTAACTCAAAGTAGCCATAGGGTTACAATGCATAGAAGTAATATAATCGAACAAGTAGTATTGGCCAATCCATGTTTTTAGCTTACTTAAAAAAATTACTTTTGGTTGCTGTGTTTTCAGTTCACCTTTGTGTGCTTTTATTTATTTGAAATAATTCAACTAGAATACTGTACTGCTTTCTTTTTTATTAATCTTTGGATTGCTTACTTGTATTTAAAACATTTTCAATATCTCCTGCTATGAGATGGTAGTTACTTAATAGTGCTGACACGCCTCTGATTTGAGAGACAAAGTTTGCCTCTTTCGCTACTACAACTTACAGCTGAGTGCTATCTATTTGTTTACTTTTAGCTTTCCCAAAACATTGGCAGTCTCCTGATCACCTCTGAGTACATCTTTTTATGATTTAATTTTTAAATTCAGTGACTGATTTTAAACTGATGTGGCATACTTTTAGTATCTGCCTTCCACACTGCATTGGAAGGATTCTTGTGAGTTAAAACTGAGCTTTCTGAAACTCCTACTAGGAGAACCAGACCCATCTTTTCCATGCGTTTTAATCCCTCACCAGACCAACTAAAAGCTGAAATATTTTATAGAAAATTATGCTGATTCAAGTTCACATTTATTTGTGTAGGATTGCTGTGTTTTTATACAAATTTGGCACTTTTCAAAAGAGGGAGGTAGTTTGATTTTACCAGGATCACTTCAGCTTGGTTAGATTGAGTTGCTGTTCCCTGACTTGTTTAGCTGACAAGCTATAGCCCCTCTTTCCTATTGCACCAAATAACAGCCGTTGATTACTACATAGTTGTTTGAAGTATGTACTGTAATGCAAAAGCACATCTAATTTACAGATCTGTTCAAAGTACTGCTATAATATGTAGTGGCTGTTTAATAGTTATATAAAAACGTTATTAAAACTCCTAATTGTTGTGTGATCTTTGCTCTTGCATGAATTGCTAGTTCATTTACTAGATTTACGTACATGTATGCAAGTTTGAAAACATATCTGATCACATTGTCAGATTGTGCAGGGATGGAGGGGTATTGAAGCTGTTAAACAACCCAGGGAGATAGCGAATAATTTTGTTGTAAAAAAAATGTTATATTCATTGTGGACGGATGAGGGTATGTTTTTTGGCTGGAACACTCCATTTTCAGTAAACACACTGAGAATCCAAAAAAGAGTAATCTAGAAATAGCAGCACATGTACTGTATATTTATTGATGTGTTTTTAGAAGGTGGGTTCAGGAATTATAGAGCTTCCTTAAGACATTGTGCAAACCACATGAGGTTCAGCACCTGTTCAGCAGCATGCACTGGCATTGGAAACACCTTTAAATTCTTGTAGGATGTGGCATGTCATCTTTGCTTTGGTTACCACCCCAGCCCTCACACACAAGCTTTTCTTTTACCTAAGTTCCCCTGTGGAGATTTGTGTAGTGGATTACACTTCTCCATTCCCTTCCTCCTTTTATTTACAAAGAAATGGGTCTCGCAATGTGCACATTTATAATGTTCTCTTTCAACCAGTCTAACTTCTTTTCACAGCATCTTGAGTACTGCCAATCACTACAATCCAGTTTTAAACTGTACCCGGCTGCAGTAGAAACGTCTTTTCAGTTGAGCTGAAGCTGAATTGCTTACACTCGCTACAACTGAACTTCCTTGCATCTTCATTTTGTACTGATGTTGTACTCAAAGCTGCTTTTGTCTTTGTTGCACAATGGATGGAATGAAAAGGTACAACCAGGAGGAAACGTAACTTCATCTTCAACTGCTATGGAGCAGTTCTAGGTAAGCAGGACATGTACCGGGTAGTATGCTATAGTTAATCTGAGGTTCAGAGCTTTTCTTTGGAACAGAGCTATTTCTCTGGTCTTAGCTGAGCATCAGTTGTCCCAATCGGGATGACATCTTTATCTTTGATATACGATCTGGCCTCTTTAGTGCTTATGAACTCATTTCTATGCAAAGCACTGGTTCTTTTGTATCAAAGTCTCTAACCACCTTGGAACTGATTGGGCGTCGTCAAATTGGTCACAATAATAATGGAACCGAGCAAGTGTCATTTTATCGGGCAGTAGAGATCTACTGTTCCCAGAGGCAGCCATTTGATTAAAGTGAAGAGCATGGAGAAAATTCATCATTGCTTCTTTGCACAGTCCTTTCCATCGTTTAGGGGCAAATTAGCTATACAGCTTTATTGCACAAGGTTAACTTCCTTCTCTCTTAAATGATCAACCTCTTTCAACCAGTACAACTTTAATGCTCAACATATTCTTCTAAGCCTCTCTGTATCTCTGTTAATGCCAGTGCCTACAGAGCATCTGAGACCCTTTCCCTCATGTGGGACATTTGCTTCTGTGGTGACATACCTGTAAACACTTGTCATGTGGGGAATGAAAGTCTTAGGAGACTGGTGCATGATTAAAAGGTTTCTCTCCAGTCCGTTTTAGGAAGACCAAAAAGACATTGGAGGCTTGAATTTTGAAGGTGATAGTCTTTTCACTCGAGAAGCAGCGCTCATCCCTTAATTAAATTGTGGACCCCACACCAGCCACCCATCTTCCCTCCCCCGTAGCCCCCCAGATCTGGGAAGGAGATTTAATTCCAGTATTTCAATGCCATAGAATCTGATGTTTCCATTACCTAAAGTAACACTTCTACGTATTGATTAAATTTAAGGGGACACTGATTGTTCACTTATTTTGAAGGCATTCATTTAAGAACAAGTTGTGGGGAGGATATCTATTGCAATTGGATTATGCATTGCTATGCAGTGAGTAGAATTAACCTTGGCTGTTAAGGATGTAAATCAGCAGTCGGCCTGCTGTCAGCACAACAGCAGATTGTTCTTTCTCTAACTTTCAACTGCAACCCACCCCCGTATTCCAAGATTAAATGCATTGTACTTTGTGTTTATGCAGCTTATTCATTGCCTAACCTTCAACCTGCTGCATACAGTGCAGTGTGGCTCATGCAAATTCCACTGTTATGAAATAGCATGCTATTGTCACTTCTTTTCAATCTCGTTGATGTCTTGTGGGTTAATCCCAGTTGAACACATCTCCATGGTTGGTGTGTGCCTGCCTATGTGTGGCAGGCAAGACACTCCGCTTATTCTTTTTCCCTTTCTGATTGCTCTTTCTCCTTCACCTCACATTCCTCACTCTTGACCACTATGCCGCACCAGTTGGTGCACCCCAAGCCTTGGTCCTGAGAAATCTTCTGGTAGATCTAAATCTGGTAGATTGGTTCCTTAGTACCAATCTTATTTGGCTCCTCTTTTCATCTCTAAGTTTATGGCAACCAGTTATTTCTCCTCACTTGTACCTACAAACCTCAATCCCATTTGACAAATAGTCTTAACACTGGTTTACTCCTTTTGCTGTGGGTGAGCGCCTACAAATATGAAATCCCAGTTTCCCTACCTCTTGGTGCTCCCAGCACACACTTTTAACACCTTTGTTTTTCATCATTCATATCCATGAACACAAACTATGCTGTAGTTAAATACTAGGAAATGTTGCTAGTGATTCCTCCTCTAAATGATAAAGGCCCTAATAAGTGCATATGTTAAAAGCAGGCTGAACTTTTGAGACTGCTTAATTTTGGGACCTCAATAGATTCACGCTTACGCTATGAAAAGATAATCAATGTTGCCATCAAGACATTTTACATTAGCTGAATATCACCTACCTGACTTTACTGTCAAGGTGGTTCTCTCTCCCCACACGCCACTCCCAGTAATGAATATTAATCTCCTTGTTGTCTATAGACAGGCTTGAGCCCCGTATACATTCAGAAAAATTGGGCTTTTTCGTTCCCTTCTAGTGAACGTCCCTCTCTGCCATTACACCTACATTATAACTTGTGGAGATCAAAGATGACATCAATTGCAGCTTACTTATTTGTAATAGTATATGCATTTTAAAATACGTAATTAGTTTGGTCTCATTCTCACAACAGGTCATTCATTAAGTCTAAAATCGATAAGAACACATATAGTTTCCCCTCTACTCCCTTTCACTTTCTTTATCGTCCTCTTCCACAAAATTAATGTTGGCACGTTCAATGCGTCCTCAATCTCAAAGGTGTTTATTTACGTCTCGCAATATAGTCTTCAGTATGTGATAGTTTCTATTATTTCTATTTATCTTCATAGTGTTTGAGTAGTCTCCGCAATAACGGCTTGTGATCAGTCCAACACCCTTGTGTGGAACGTATTTTAAGATTTTGCTGTTGTCCTATTGCAAACATCTTCCAACTACCTCTTGAGTCCCTGATGGTCTCTTGATAGACTTTCATAACATTGAGATACATGTGTTGGCCAATGCTAGACCCATTCTAAGCTGTGTACACACATAGTAGATATTGGTACATTTCTCTGTCATTCAATTTTTGTTTGTCTGGCTGAATCCTATTGAGTACTTCCATTTAATTTCATGAAAATGAAGCATTGCTCTACTTACACATTCTGCACACTAATGAATCCTCACTCTTTTGTCACATTCGGTCCCTTGTCACACATGTATTTTAAGGCGTATTACTGCTTTTACTGTATAACATGTAATGTAGAAATATAAAACAAGCCTTGTGAGTCAGTAGTCTGGCTTGAATACAATAATGCATGCATAAGCACATTAAAGTTGGACCTCTTGGCTTTGCCAGTGCTCATTTTTTGTGAAAACAGGCCTGTCGAGCAAACCTAGGGTTTTTAAAGATTCTTCCTCCTGTATATTTATGCTAGAATTGCAATTATCTGCTCCAATAATTATTGATGTTCTCTCCATCCTTCCCTCAAACCATTGAATGAAAGTCTGCGTGGGTCAGCTCACTGGTGTGCCATAGATTTTCTGTAGATCCGTCCCAGTCCGAGATGTCAGCTAATTCATAGAACGTTGTGCTTGCTACCATTGTTGTGCTGCACTTTTATTATGTTACACTATTACCAGAGGCGCAACTAGAGCCACATTTCGGGGGGGGGGGGGGGTGCAAATTCTTCTAGCGATAGTCAGTGGAGATGCGGAGGCTCTAAGAAGGGGTGAAAAAAACAACAAAGCCTCGTTAGCAAGTAAACGTTCTCTTAACCCCTTGTGTGCCCCGCCCTTTCCCCGCCCTGTGCCGGGTGTTGAATTAGCGGGCGGGGTTCATGACGAGATAGTCTCGTCATGGGCACAGCGCAACCGCGGCCCATGACGAGACCATCTAGTCATGGGCACTCAAGGGGTTAAAGACCTGTGAAGTACTCGGGTGCGGCGGTGTGTGTGCCCGAGAAGCTTTCTCAGCCCGGGTTGCCACACACAATTTGGGGAGGGGGGAGGCTGAAGCCCTTTCAGCCCATTAGGCGTTGCGCACCTAACTAGTACCCTTTACTTATTCAAGAATTCTGCGTCCATAATGCATCCCAGCTAGATTCCCAATTCTAGTATGGCGTAGTACTTTGAAGCTCAGGTTCTTAAAGGCCTCTTTCCCGCGACATGTGGAACATTCTCACCATGCATCAGTAAAATTGCACACTGCAGACTCAAAAGGTTTCTGTCGCACTTAGGAAAATGTGGGATGGATGACGGACCGAGGTCCTATGCAGTGGTAAATGCAGGGTTTAACATTATTAGAATGTGCAACCTTCTCAAAGAATAGGGGAACTGTACAGGGATTTCATTCCCACCTGCTTAACCTGAAAAGACAGCACCATGAAAACCCAGTCACCCCGCCCCTCAGTAAATTGTATTTTATATAGGTTCTGAGTGTCAAAATGCTGTCATGAAATATCTGTTGCGCTGGCTCACAATGTCTGAACCTGGCTAATAAACTTGTGTATCACCAGTTTAACTTTTAAAATAACCACCATAGTTTACTATGTTTTATATTGCTTAGTTAATTTTATATCATTTGTTTTGGGAGGGCTGCTAATTTCCAGATCCATAATAAATCCTGTCTTCCATTGTGAGGCACAGAGAGGACTGCCACAAAGTAGCACAGCTTAAAACTGATTCCAGCTCTATTAAAGTACACCATTCACGTTTGAAAATCCATGGGACAATTAATTTGTTTTGTATGGCTAAGCCCACCTCTGTGGCTATTGAAGTAATTTGCAACGCTAGAGATCATCTCACTTCAGTTTAATGTTCTTGTGAAGGCCTGTTCAAGTTGAGAGAGGATAAGAGGAAGAAAATGGCAAGTAGATGAAATTAGGACTTGACAGGGCCGTTCTTATGACCAAGCATATAGGTGACACTTGTAGGAAGGCATGCAGTACCCTGGCACATCCCCGGGGTGGCTTTACACCTTTTCTAGTTTGGCCAAGTAGTGTGAGCTGGTGGCTGCTTATTTCTGCATATTTTCAATTTTATTCTGGCTAAAACAAGCTCTAGTTCGCCCAGTCCAGGCAGGATATATCACACCAATTTCTAGCATGTGGACATCGCCGGTATTGCAGGACAACAATTTGTTGTGCTCTACAGTCTGGTATCATGTCAGTAAATTTTTTTAAGCTTTTTACTGTACATGGTATGTAATGGTCCTGTCACTCAGGAAGCCCTGACTTTGCTGATGAGAGGCTTACTCTTCTTGTGGTCTGCGCTCTTAAAATAGATCTTGTGAAGCTGTATGCACTCCGTGGCAATGTGGGTCGCACACCTCATTGCAGACTGATGCCTTTATTCATTAAACTGATGAGGTTACTTGGCCCTCCTTTACCTCGCTGTCTGAATGGAAGGGCATCAAGTGAAAATCACCATTACTTTGTGGAAATGTGAATTCCACCTCAAAACACCTTCTCTCCAAGCCACCCTTTAATTGTGAGTTAAGATTGTTTCAAATGTCGTCGCCCATGCAAATTGTTCATCAATACTCAAAAGTTGGTCACTTACATCACACTTCATGCAGTGTGGTTGCCAGGCTTCCATCAAGTTTCAGCATACCTGAGAGGGGCCAAAGAGCACTTAATCTGGGCAAGCACCCTTGTGCAGCCTTCTCAGCAGCTGAAGTTCACTTGTTTGGTATAAGTGACGTGGTGGTTTTTAAAGCCCGTCCATGAAGAAACCTTTGGTAAAAGTTTGAACTGGGAAAGGAACTTCCAAAAGCTGCAGTTCTATTGCGAAATAGAGGAACGGAAAAAAGCAGTTTCTCAGGGCTGACTCCTAAAGAGTGAATGTGTGCAGTGCCCCACATGCTCGGAGCTGACTTCTATTAGTGAAGCACCTCAATTTAAAAGGGCAGATATTGCCAGGTATCAGACACTTGCACTTTAAATTTGAAAAGAAGTAAACGAGCACTTCTCAGCAGGGCAATAGCACTTTTAGGTGGAAACATTTGGTGTTTCTTAGTAGCAACTAGGTATTCTAAAATACTTTTACAGTCTCTAACTCTAAAGTCACAACTCATTGCAGGAAAGGTTCTAAGGCTTCAACAGAGGAAGACCAAGTCACAGCAATCAGACTACTAGTAAGTAATTGCTTCATTACTGTTGCTGATTCTGAGCGGTCCCTACTTGCATAAATGTGAACTTTGGTGCTGGTCTGGGGTGGGACTACGTCCCCCGGACAGCAGAGCTGCCAGTCGGCGCTCGGTGAACAACGAGGCGACGTTCTACAAGTGTGCCGAAGGAGTCCTGCAGCTTGGGCTGGTTCTGAGCAGTTTCCTGCCTGCATTACTGTGAACTTTGGTGTCGGTCTAGGGTGGAACTTTGTCCCCCACACAGCAGATCGGTCAAGCGGGGCTCAGTGAGCAAGGAGGCGACATGCTTCAAAAGTGCTGAAGGAGTACGGCAGTGCAGGCAAGCCAAGAGCAGGCCCATCTGCGCCTGTCCGAGGCTGAGCCCACTCTTTGGCCCATATATTGTTTGGGCCTTGAGGGAGTAACAACCTATACAGTGTCTGCAGAAGGTAGGCGTTTCTTTTATTAAACATAGGCAAATGTAAAGCTGTTGGGGCAACTTCTGGGCCAACTGCCATCCAACGTACAACAGTGACAATTGGTAGTTTGCTTGAAAGAACTATGGGGATAATTGCAAATGAGATTACACTCACTGAGCATAGGCTATCATTGGAGTATTGTTATTTTAACTGAACCTGGTGGTTGTTCCCCTACCAATGGCAACAAATCGAGGTCTCCTGATTCTGGGACCCAGGCACAAATGCATACTGCAGATAGCATACATGACGTTGTGAATGGCAATTAAGGTGCGGACCCAGAGCACCAAAGCCTTTCTAACACTTTGCCACAGCTGGGGCCTGTTGTCAAGAGGAAAAAGCGCATAGGAATGTCCACTATGGCAACAAGTAAACATAATGCCAAGCATCGAGGACAACTCTACTCTTAGCTTCAAGTACAGAACTGATCACAATTGACTACGACATCCGACTCTGTAACCCTTGCCTCTTTGAATTTTGATTCTGTAATGGCTCCAGAATTTGCTCACTCTTTTTGGGTTATTTTTATAAACAAAAAATGATGAATTTCCTGCATGGCTCACTCGACCGACATAATCCCGGGTTTTCATTGGTACATTAGAACAGGTTTTTTGCCGTAAGTGAGCTTGATGGGATAGACTGACTGGAATCCACATCCATTCCCAGCGAAGAAACAATGGCCACCCTGACAGTAATGTTGCCCAAAATTGATACTCCATCATTTTCAGGCGACCCCAAAGGTCTACGTGTTCAAGATATTAAGTTGGAATGTGGCAGTACTTCAATCTAAGATGCTTTTATTAGATGGCAAATGTTTATAAGACAGCATGATAATGTTGTGCTTCAAGAAACTTGGGCAACTCGGAATCTGATAATTGATGGTTTTTAGTGTTATAGTATTGCGTTAACTGCCTCTCGTTCTGGTCGTGCATCAGGGGGCTTAGCCACCTGGGTGAATTTATCCGCCGGGGGCTGTGCTAGGTCAATTGAGACTTCTAGTAATAGTTTTCAGGTTGTGAAATATAAGAGGGGTTTGACTCTATATTTAATACATTTCTATAATGGCGATTTTATCTATTCTAAATTTCCAAATTAATTAGACTATATCACTTCGCTGTTGAGCAATGTTGTAAATAATGGGTTCTTGGCTTGCCTTTGCTTGGCGGTGATTTTAATGTAGGACATACTCCCTAAATTAATCCCTTGTACTGCCAAAGGAGTCGCGACAATCTGGCAAACCATTGGTGAGCCCTGACACTAGATGCTTAGAGCTGATTTCATATTTGGCCTCCCATTATTAGAATAATGTAATGGACACGGCAGGTTTAATGATCTATTGATGCCCACTAATAGGGGATGAGGCTCTTCCCCCGTCAATTGATTACTTTTTTTATATTGACTAATTTGATAGAGCCTCTGCTATATAGAAAACTAGTTCCCCAAATTTTGAAGTCATAATCCTTATTGAGGTAGCATTCTCGATTTCCCTAAATTCGCAAGATAGAGTGGATCGTGGAGCCTCAGGTGCCAACCAAAATCTTTATCATTAAAGTGATCAAGGAGCTTATGGAACTGGTTAAGGCTTGCCTAATGGAATATGCCATCAGATGGTAAATTCTTAAAATATTCTCTGCATCAACATAAGGAAAACCTTACTAAAACCATCCCGGCCTGCAAACAATGAACCTAGGTGGTTTGACCACAATGGTTCTGTTTAATCGCTTACAATTTAAGGTCCTCATGGTGAAACCTAGGGACTCCATGATGGTGGCTTCCATTTGAAAACAATATTAGGCAAATAAGAATAGTAAACTTTTGGTCTGCAGTATCTGATATGCAATGTAAGAATCAAAGTGTGTCCGCAATCAGTTGTCATGTTACTGGTGAGACATGGGTGGATCATTTTACATAGTTTTGCTGCTAAAACCTTTGTGATTGAACCCTCTCCCCCATGGTTCCTATTAATTGGGCAGGTATGGTTATTTTTGAGTGAGGTAGAAGATGCTATAAACCCCAGCATTAAGTGGTAAAGGCCCTGGCCCGGATGGTGTTCCAATTTATCTTATAACATGTAACCCTGATTTGAGTCCCCTAACTAGTAAATGTTTTTAATAAGCTTGTGGATTCCCCATTGCCAAAATCATGGACAACTTGTATTTGAGTGCCAGTTTTTATATAAGGGTAACGATTCCCAGCCAGGCTGTTACAAGCCTATATCTCTAACACAACCGTTAACATTTCAGGAAGGGTCCTGTACAACAGAATTAAGGAGTGGGCACTGGATGAGTCCCTTTTGTATCCTTGTCAATACGGGTTTAGGAACCGGGTTGGGACAGTCAAACTATATCTGAACCCGAGTTTGGTAGTTGGAAAAGATACTGTAGCCAAACAATCTCCTCTGTTTGGCTTTTATGGACCCGACTTCAGCCTTTGATTACATCAATCGTTAAAAGCAGTGGGTAAATCTCCTTCCCTGTGAGGTGCATGAGGCGCCGGTGCACCTTTTAGCTTATTTGCTGTGCGATATGAAAGCGAGAATTCAAATTGGTACCCATGGAGATGTATGAGATGACGTAGATGTTCATTGTGGAGTGAGGCAAGGGTGTGTATTATCCCCTCTTTTATTCACTATGTATTAATGAACTTCACTTTTTTTTAACTTGTATTACTCCAGATGTCCCAAAAGGTAAAGGTTTATTACTTCCCTCGCTCCTATATGTGGACGATGCAGTGCTGTTGGCACGAATGCCAAAAGCCCTGTGCCTTCTAGTGCACGCTTTTGTTGATTTTATGGTCACACTGGATTTGCAAACTAATTTTACTGAATCCTACATTATATGGCATGTGGCTCCAAGACCTGAGTTGACCACTCTTTTGGTTCCAACAGCTTAAAATGCACTTTTTTGATAGCTGTTTGTTTCTTTTGCTGCAACAGGATTGTGGGTACCACATATAACTGTGTAGTATGAAACCGTCAAGGGCCATTGGGTCACTTTAACTTACCCCAACCATCTGGCGGGGAGCTCTTATCCTCCTGTTGCAAATTTATAAAACAGTGCATTCCGATTGCCACATATGGAGCTGGTGTGTGCAATCTGCCAAGAACTGGACATCCCATACATAGAAGATTATATAAGAGTTCACCCCACCTTATTATGGCTAGCAGTATGGAAAAACATGGATGCAAGTTTTACCAGGGACGTAATTATGGACTGCCCCAAATGTGAAAGGGGACTAACAATCCCATGGCTAGCTGACGTAGAAATAAGCTGTTGTAGGATTGGCTTGCAACATGTTTTTTCAGATTCCTAGCTTCACATTAATATAAACAAAAAACACGTAGAGCAAGCCTTGTATAATCTTGATCACGCCGCAAAAACAACTGTTGAAAGGGAGAAAACTAGTGTGGCAGTCTATATGAATATGGTTGCAGAAGCCCAACCCATTAGATACCTTATTAGAGCAATGCGACACGGGGAACACAGCGTATTGTTCCGTTTCTGGGATGGCACAGCTAAATAGCTATTGTGCTTTCCACTGGGCTTTCAGAAGAATCTTGACTTAAGTCCCTGCCCTTGTTATTAGAGATCTGGGCAGTCCATGCAGCGCTTTACATTTTTTTGTAATTTTTATATTAGGTACTTACTTTCATGCATTAAGAGATGTTACATTACTTAAGGGCAGCGTTTAGCCTTCTGTTACAACTCCTTGATAAGTTTTCATGTTGGTGCTTTTTTTATATGGCTGTCTAGGCTCATAGATCCGTGTATACCGAATAGGTCTGCACTATTGATTAGAATGTAATGTATTGACTAATGCTGCTATGAGCTGGATTGGACTTTTTTTGAGATTTTTATTATGTGATGTTTTTATTATGTATTTACGTTTTTATGGTATGCACTTCGCTTTTATGGATACCATGTGCATCTGAATATTTTTTATGACTGACTGACAATCTGTATGTGGTGAAGTCTGTTTCTCAAAGAAATCTATGATTGAGCATGTTCTCTCAAGAATGTATTTGCGCCTTTATAGCCACGGCTGCAGTGTAGCATGCTAATTAGCTGTCCTTGGTGAACCCACACTTAATAGTCTCATGTCTTCATCCGGCTAGCCAACCGGGAAGTAGCTAATGCTTGTGGTAGAATATTCACTTAAAATCAACCCTCTTTGATGTTTTGGTCCGCTATTGGTTGTCTCTAACATACTATCTCCAGGTGTGCTTTTGTCCCCACCACTAACAAGTATTCATCTAACAATGGTCAATAGTTAGGTGGTGAGTGCCAATTGGAAATTAGCTTTCATTTAAGTGTCCTTTCACGCCCTTTGTTTTCTGTGATTCTCATTGACTCGAGTAGTAATGCCTTATGCTTACTAAGACCCAGGTTAGGGAGCTACTAGGACCTAGACCGCTAATTATTCCAAGATCTTTGTAGCTGTTTGCCCCTGTGTTGCTGTGGTAGTTGTAATGGGAGAGGGGATCCGCTTTATTTAAAAGCTGTGTAGTAGCAGTGGCTCACTGCATGCATGTAAACTTAAAAACAAAATGCCATCATGACAAACGTTTTTGCTGTGCAAACAGTCTGGGGACTGGAGTCCTCACTGGAGGCCTGAAATGTTAGGTAGACCCCCCAGAACCCAAATCTGAAGTAAAACATTTGGTAATCTGGGTGGATAATACTGTCCTTTAAGGACAAATTAAAGCACTACTATCTTGCTGTTTTGGACTGTTATAGAGTGTGAAGAAAATCCTAGCCCACCACACCCCAATTGGTTCAAAAGTTGATTGAGGCCTTGATTAGTGAGTAAGCTTTTTTGCCATGTGCCACATACTCCATCCATGGTTCAGCAATTCCATATTTTACCTTGGCTTCATATTGAGAAGCAGCTGCACTTTAGGCACTCACTGTGTGGTGCACAGTCCTCTATGTAACAGGTGCACTGAGCTTACATGAACTGCTCCAATCATACTACCTGTTCATGTTAACACCTGTGGAGCTTAACCTAGTGGTAATCCCACGCTTTAAGAGGGCAAGGCAGAAGGTCTTTCTGCATATTTGCATCTTTCCTGTTGAATAAACTCCCAAACCACTTAAGGAGAGTATCTAATTACTCCAATTTCCTGAAGCAACTTAAGACCTTGCTGTTCCAGATGCAAGTGTTGCACTCTTAGACTATTTCTTTTTTGCACTGGAAACCCTGTGGATGGGTAGCCATGCGACAATGTCAACTACTCTAAGATAACATTCGATAGCGTGGGACCGCCATTTTGGTTGAAGGCAGGGTAGCAGCCTAGTCTTTTCCCCACCTGAGCATTTAATGCTGAGGCTGGCGCGAGCATGCCTAAGGCAAGCCTGTCTGCGCCCGTCCACGCTTGTTCCGCGCCAGCCCCCCTGCACAAAAACACATCGGGTAAAGTCAAGTCTTTACAATACTCTAGCAGAATTTTAAAAAGCCTAAACACTACCAACATAGACCAGAATTGATGTGGTATTCGACTTGATTCCAGGCCCAAATAACTTGCTCGGGCTGTAGTACCAAACTACCAGAACTACTGTTGCTGGGATTGTGCTCATGCACAGAACTATGCGCAGGAAACTAGGACCTCAGTGAATTGTGGTGTACCAAAAAACTCACCTCAGTACCCAGAACCCCTATCCGACTAGCATCCGTGTCTCATTCGTTCTCCGTATTATAGAGAAGCTACCAAGGATTAGACAACCCACAACAAGTGACTTAGAATACTCTCAGGAATGGTGGGAATCAAGAACACCTTTTCGTTGTTGTTCTCGTATCAGTCCACAACGTGAGTTACCAGAGACACGGAAAAGTTTAAAAATGTTTATTTTTTAACTACGTGCTCTAAGATGCAGAATTTTGGCTAACATAAGCAAACACATGATTAGAAATAAAACCATCAGCATTGTTACAATTCCATAAAAAACAAAGGGAGAAATCATATTATAATGATAGTGGAAAAGGGTCCTATAGTACCTTGTGTACCACCCTCCCCTGGCTAATAAGCTAGTTTTATAATAGAAGGTCTCTAGGTTTGAATGAGGAACCCCATACCTCCAAGATCAGCTTAGGTGAATCACATCACCGTATCAGCACTGCTCCTGTGTCTAGAAAGGTTTTCTCCAAGTGTGCCAGCATCATGCATGCAGTGCAATATTAAAGGCACCCGAGTTTCAGATATTTGCCGCTGTGTGCTTGTTGTGTCTAGAGCGTGGGCCGATCAACCTGAAGCCAACAACATACATTGTTATTTGACCTTGACGGTTTCTGCACACAGTGTTCAGACTAAGGTCGCAGTGCAAGTCTAGGGATGTGAAAAACAGACCGTTCTCATGTGAAGAAAAAGCAAGCAGTTTTACTTTTAATAACAGCTACTTGTAGTGTCGTGTGCAAAAGCAGCAAAGTGGCAAGATGGCGTTAACATCTAAAACGCTTATGCTAACATAGCAATGTGTGCAGGCAAAACCCTGTCTTCACTACACCCTCCCTTGATCGGACCACGAACAAAATAGGTAAGCAATGTAGGAACGCAGAGTTCAAGTTCGAATGAACCAGACCCAAGTTCATAATTTGCCAATCTGGATAATTGGTAGTGAAAGGTTCGAAAGTTTCTGTTGGGAAAAATTAAACAAAAAGATCAATCCGAGGCGGTATACAGCCCATTCTGGAGTAAAAAATAAAAAGAAAAAAAATTTGAGTTGGTATGTGCGGATTTAATCCATCAACGTATAGGCACAGTATGTTGCAACAGCCTCCAAGAGGAAGTCATTGTAATCTTCAGTAAATGATTCATCTATCCAATCTAATAAAGTAAACAAACATACATGTTCTTTGATTACCGGAGCCTCTAGCACCATCGGAGGACAACTTGCGTGTTCTTCGAGATCACTTCGCGCCAGGAAATCACGGGCTTCTGCATATATATCCTAATTTCCTAGGATTCCATTTGCAGCTGCACAGGCCATAATCCCAATACCAGAACAGTCCAACTCATGAGCCACTAAGGGACTCATCAGTCGATCATAATCCGGGGCAGGAGACGCTGTGTTTGACAGGCACAAATCCAGAGCCCATTCAAATGAACAATCTAGGCATTGGAAAACAGGTTGCATGCAAGTTAAAGTATGAGAACCGGAAGGACAATCCATAGGCTACGCTCAAAGTGGCCAGAGGTAGTGTTCCATAGTATTCAAGCATCCAGTTGCGAAGTTGGAGCAGCCGTGGCAGGCTGTCGTGACGCACAGAGCGTGCAGCCATTGCGGAGCAAACAAACCAACAGCAGCACACTAGCAGTCAAGGCTAGGATTAACTGAAGCCCGCCGATGACGCTGGAAGAAATAGAATGGAAAAAATGCCGGTATCACACCAAATATTGTTTGGAACGAGGTCACAAGTCCGTAGTCCACAACTTTGGAAAAAATGCACCAAGCCAGTTGTTGACGAGGCATTGAATATAGTGTGAATCAGAGTACTGAAATGAAGTGGGAGATCAGTATTTAAAAGTGTATGCACCTCGGTGCCGGTGTTAGCTATGTAAAGGACAAACGTTTCACGAGAGGAAGTTAGGGCGACTTCTTTTTGAGACAATAGAGCCCTTATTCTGCTCAACTTGTTGAACTCTGCTTTCAAGGATGGTATGGAAGGCCAGATGGATGCATAGTCTCCCATGCGGGGGTGGGAAAAGCACATTCTTACAACAGACTACTCGTTGGGAGACAGTTACAATGTACGGAATCCCTGCTAGCATCCCGCAACACGCCTCATTATTTAAAAGCAAATAGCTACCGTTCGCTAATGACGTGAAAGTTGGTGTAATCGCTGGAACAGGATTTCCCTTCAAAATGTAGGCTACATTTGGTGTGTGCACGTTGCAAGCGCCATGCATTTGGATGTTCCTGCACACTACTGAGTGATCAGGTGTGGAAGTGCACGCCTCTCCTTTAAAATAAACCTCTTTACCCTCTCTCAGGCACCTGTATGTAAATGGGAGTGACCAAACTTCATGGAGAAAAGCGATACCTAGTGGTTCATATCTGCCTAAGGCATAGTGTTTCATACATGAACTGAACTTAAACAACGGAAAAGGTAGTGTGATTAACCCATGGATAAGCCACACAGCTGAGCTCGATTCGGCTACAGAGAATGGTGAAGGTTCCAACTTTTCAATATGCAATAGTGAATGCCGCATCTTTCATGAACATGAACTGTTTATCAGTCTGATTAAACGGCAGGAATAAAGATGATGTATTCATGTAGTCCCAGGGAACTTTCCCAGCCTTCAATGTTTTAAAGTCCATGCAAACTGCATTATGGAACACAATTGATTTTGACCATGGTATAGGATAGACATATCATTCTGTACAATGTCCACAACAGATGAAACAATATTATCTAATGTGTAAATTCTGTAAGAGAGTGTTAATGCTATTATCAATGACAGCAAGCACTTTTTCCAAATTTGCTTGATAAATAGCTCTTGATCTAGAAGCAGCTTCAATTTGAGATTATTTCCAAACTTCGTTGTAAATAGCATATACCCATCTTTTGAACCTGCCACCCACAGGGCCCTTAACAAAATCATTCAAATCTACTTCGTCAGTTAATTTGGACAAATTAAGTTTAACTGACGCCAAGGTGGAATGTTTAAGCCCGTTTTGACATAATTTTCCTACTGAATAGGTAGTAACAGAATGGGAGGTTTCAAACTGGGAGGTCAACCCTAACCTGTGTGTGGCCTGATCTCAGCCCCAGAAAATGATGTTGACATGAGTCTGAAGTTTTTTGCCATATCAACCGTCCGTGGGGATCTAAGTTGGAAATATTGAAAGATGTATTAGTAATTAGTGACTGCAATTCATCAAGGGACAGATCTGTGTGATTGTCCCAGGAAGGATAAGTACCCAGGTCAGGAATAGTAGGGGCATTCATCTTTTTAGAAGTAGCCAATCCAAAGCAGGTGGTCTGAAAAATAGTAGAATTCAAAAATAATATATGGTTCGGGATAAGGCACGCACGATGCAAAGCCTCAGGGCCTTGCACCTGCCAGGTTTTAGAACCCCAAACAGATTTAAGATCAATGGTATCTTTCCACAGCTCATAGCCCCCTATAGCTGATTTATCCATAAAGGACTTCGAATACAGTAATTTAGTATGCATCAGTCGTAACTTTGGAATATGACTTAGCAGACATTTTAAAATAAAAGGCTTCAGGTATAGATACACTGAAATCGGTAAAATATGTACATTTTTTCACTAGAGTTTTGGAACTGCCTTCAATGGGAGCTGGACAATGTTCCCATTGTGTATAATTAACGACATTTCTAAATGTATTCATTTTATGCAGGAAATGATTGCCATAGTGTTGGTAGCAAAATAACTCCATAATTCGCTGAGTCTAAATACAAGTCTTCAGCATCCAAAGCAGCATAATATTTCAAATAAGAAAAAAGAGCCTCATCGGCTTGGACATCCCAATGATCAGAGCGTAGGTTTTGTTTCACAACACCCCCCCCCCCCCCCCCCCCCCCCTAGAAACACAAAGTACACTGGGGACATTAATCACCTCTGTAGGACCATGAATTTGAAATTTTACAGCATCCCATACAATCCCATCTAACACAGGCCAGGCAGTAATATTAACAAAAGTCTGGTCCCTCTTCATGATGTGTGATGAGGAGTGGGGTGCCAAAGTTCCATCAATTAATCTAATTGCCGATCTTTCTGTAAGATAATGTCCATTCACTAGACGAAAAAAGACCACAAATCCAATCGACATGAACAAAAAAAATAGATATGAGCACCAGCCAAATATAAGTCCAAGGGAGAATTAAAAAATGTCTTTTAAACCAAACAGCAAAAATATAAATTTTTGATGTGGCACTCGATGTTGTAGTCAGTATCAAATGAATAACGTGACTGGTCAACTGCACTTGTTTGCACACCAGGCAACGACACATCTGTGGGATAGGTATACTCAGTATCTTCATGGGGACCACCAGCCGGTGGAGTCAATAAAGGATTAGTAACTATGCATCTCGATGGCAATGTCAGGCCTGTTCGTATTTGCCGGAGCCAAAACAGAATTTCTCAGCATTGCTGGACAAGAGACCTCTGGAGTCATACTAAGAAGAATCGGCCACTCGTCGTAGTTTGAAAATGTCAATGGAGATGTACCTGCTATCCTTGCCACCAGGAAGTGGAGGTAAAATGACTGTTCTTGTACCCTGCATGCCAAGCACTGGAACAGGTGCACGATAAGAGGGGCTGAACTCCTCCTTGTTCTCCACCTGCTCACGGACCAGGTCACCAACTCAAGGTAGCCAGCCAACTACTGGAATCTGAAGTGCAGCATCAGTTGTGGAGGGCAAGTGTTCCTTTGCAAGACTGTCTCGAGCCTCTTGTAGATTCTGTAACACAGCAGAATGATCTACGTCAAAGGGTGCGGCGGCTGCCGCCATGTCTAGACCATCAAGGTCCGGTACAAACATTTTTATGCCAAAGAGCATTTTGTATGGGGTCCGCCCACCCAGAGACCTTCTAGGGAGATTATTAAGTGCATGTTGAAAGCTATACTAATGGGACAACCAGTTCCTGCCAGTACCTAAAACCCTAGCTGTCAAGGATTGCTTTAAGTCACGGTTCATTCACTCCACAACAGAATTGCCCTCCGGCCGATATGGAGACAACAATTTGACTTGAACCCCTAAAGATCTCATGGCATCCTTGTATGCCTTAGAGGCGAATGCCGGACCCTGGTCCGAATAGAGGGTACCACATGCAAAAATTCCCACAAAGACACGCAAATCCCTGATGACGGTTCGAGCATCAGCACTCCTTTGTGGCCAGACCCATAGAAAACGTGTGCTCGAATCCACTGCAACTAAGATGTACTTATACACAGTATCAGAGGAGCAAGGATCGCAGTGATCCAAATAAACACACCCTAGTGGTTTATTCAATATGTAGAACTGTGTTTGAGGTGGACGCGCAACAGTCTAAGGTTTAATCTGCTGACAAATGTTACAAGTAAGGACATAATCACGAGTCGGTTAATACAATCCGCGCCACCAGTAACGTTGTTGTAAGATAGTGACAGTCGCTGAGACGCCTGCATGGGCTGAGGCCATACCTTCGTGAGCGGCTGTTATCAAGGTAAGTCTGCGGTCCGTGTTGGGAATCAACCAGTCACCAACGTCATTAATTCTCATATAGGGAACTTTATCAGGACTTAAATGATAAGAGTATTTAGAAGGGAAACCTCAAGGGTAATTATCACCCTTGTCTGTTGCAGCAATGGCTGCCAAGATGTCATCATCAATCTTACTTTTGGATCTTGTAACTGCTGCTACCAGATATGTTGCCACTGCTGTTTTCGCTGCTCCATCAGGTAAACTGTTGCCAACAGCGTGTACCCCTTCGCGCTGGTGACCAAGAGTATGAATTACATTCACGAGCGGCAGACGTTGTTTAAGTTCTGCGACTCGAACCCAAAGCATTTTATGTTTGATTGTGCTACCTTTGGAATCAAAATATTAATTTTGAGACCAAAAGAATAAATTGTCGTTGAAAGACTGAGCACAGTAGTACTTGTCACTTACAATAAGAGTAGTCACTCTAGGATCAGCAAACTAGTGCAAGCACCAGAGCACGTAGCTCTGCCAACTGGGCGGCACAATCACCCAATGTCTGCGTATGCACGACATCCGACTCGAATCCAAAAAAGTGGCCCATTGTATCCAACATGGATGCAAAGCTTTAGAATTCTGTACACTGGCCTTCGTCACTGCCTCAAGGGCAGGATACGGTGTGAGATCCAACATGTGTTTCCCTTGCGATAGCGCTCTTAGAATCGTAATTTGTACTGCAGTTATTACCTTCTCGACGGTGGAAATGCGCATTTCAGCCGAAGTGTACAAGTGTGACTTGTAAGCAATAGGGACCGTGTCCCCTTCATTAAATTTCAACCACATGAAACCCACTGCGCCAGACACAATTCTGATTATGAGGTTTGTATGGTTATTACGTGTCCAGTATTTAGAAGCAAGAAGATCAGCCTGCAAAGAGTGCAGTATAGCTGAATGTTCTGGTAGCCAGCACTATTTGGTGAAAGTAGGTTGTACCAAGGCATATAGCGGCTTGATACGCTGGGCATAATCGTGAATGTAAGTGTCACGATGTGGGACCCTGGGCTGGTTTGGTTTTGTGGGTCTATGTTTCGTGGGGGTCCGTTCTAGAGGCAGACACGTGGAGGCAGGTTGGGCGATCTTAAAGGTGTTTTTATTTCTCTAAGTAGCGTCTGGGCGGCCAGCAATTTATATGGCTCAGTCAACCGGTATACACAAGTAACGACAGTCTTTCTGTGGGTGTTCTTCCTTGTGGTTCCTAGGACGGGTTGGTATGCTGCTATAGTTCCTGGAGGGTTCTCTGGGCTCTGGGTTCAAGGGCCGGCCATCAGTGGAGCATGGAAGGCAAGAGAAACAAGAAGAGCGCTGTAATTGCCTGTTTCTGTATGTATCATCGGGGAAAGGGAGTGAGGGACACCGGTGCGCTTATGTACAGGACGTGCAGTGATCCCGGGTAGGACGCCGACACACAGAAGGGGGAGCCGACTACACCTTCCCCCGCCTCCCGAACCACCCTGCCATACGCCCGCGTACCTGGGTGAGCCACGTGCCTCCAGGTACGTGGCTGGGCGAGACACCTTCCGGATGGCCTCCTGGCTTTCGTCCTCTGCCTCCGCCTTCGTCCGTGAGACTCCTCGGTTCTCCGTCCTCCGTGGCGTCTCCCAAGCTCTCCGACTCCTCAGTGTTCAACGCAAGGTCCTTCCCGTCTGCTTCTCGTCCTCGAGGATTGGTTCCCACGACGTAGAGTCCGCTCCCCTTTCAGTGGTAGAGGGCAGGTCACATGATAGTTGGGGGCGGGTTCAGCCTCCGTCCCGGGAATCTTAAAGGCGCCTGTCCTGCTTATTGGATCTCCGGATCCAAAGTGGCCGTAATGCTCCTCGTGAGTCTGTTGGAAAAAGACAGGTGAATGGATATCGGACGTCACAGGGGACCCCGTGGCCCCGTGACAGTAAGTACGCCCGAAATTCAAAAACCCCAGCAAAGATTGTAGTTTTTTCAGAGTTGTGGGTGCGCCCAAATATGCGCACTTCTCCAGGAAGTGAGGGACTAAACCTCGACCTTCATTGTTGAGTTCATAGCCCAAAAACAACACTGTATACTCTGCAATGTGTGATTTTGCAAAGTTAAATTTGTAACAGAAGTCCGCAAAAATGACGATGCGGTTAGCGCGACACAGATGCGGCCATAATTCGTCATCTGTGAGATAAATATCATCAACATGCGAGTACGCATCAGGGTCCATGCTCTCTAACAGAGAGACTACACGTGCGGCAAAGACTCCTGGACTGTTTTTGTAGCCCATTGCTAATCTTCTAAACGGTTTTTGTTTGCCGCCAGGAGTAAAGGCTGTCCATTGACTACTAATAGAGGACAGGTTATGGCTATAAAAGCCATTGGAGATGTCAAGTGTGGTCTTAAACCTTTTCTCATGAGACTATCGACTAGGGCATAACTGTGGGTGTTTTGTACCGCGCACGTCCGACAATGAGAGTTCAAATGCTGATAATCCAAAACTAGGCGGTACGACCCATCAGGTTTGGTTACAGTGAAAAGAGGATTATTCATGGGTGACACACGTTTCAATGACACCTTGATATTCCAATTGTTCAAGGATTTCTGCGACGCGAGATCTAGCTTCTCGGCGCGCGGGATATTCGGGTTGTGGCTGTGGCATAGACCGTAACAGAATCTCATGGCTTCGTGATAATTTATCCCACCCAACCTGAGTACGGTACAACGCCTTAGCAAGCACCTGTGCTCACTCCTCTGCAAAGTTCTGAGCTTGCTCCTTCGGCACTGTGTGGTGCGAAAGATGGGAGGATGACCTCCTCCCCTCTAGGAGCGGCCAAAATGAAAGCTGGGGGCCAGTCCGCCTCTGCTAACAAATGTCATACGTAGAGGTCAGATTTTCCCCCAAAATCCCTTATATGCTACGTTCTATGTCACCTTCAATTAAAAGGACTGTCATATAGTCTGTCAGGGTGAGCCACTCTAGTGTCAGCAGTTTCTACAGTAATAAGTGTCAGTTGCTGTTGCTTTCAGATATGGACGCAGTGCTTGCCGCACTATTGTAACCTGCGCTGTCTAGCAGCGTTGGTGCCCATGTCGGGTTCCGAAGCTGTGTTCTCACTATCTGTGGTATACCTCGCTGTTAGTGCAGCAACTTTCTTTTTCTGAAACTGAGGTCATTGACGTGAAAAGTCATCCTGCTTGCCTTTACCATCAGCCGGGCGTGGCTGCTCACGTCCTTGATGCGCACCCCGACCTCTGCCGTGTTCACCTCCGCCGGCTTGCGAGACCGATGTTTCCTGTGAAGAACGAGGAGAACATTGATCAGGAACCTGAATTCTATCAGGAGACCTAATTCTTGTGCAATTCATATGTGCGTTCAGTATTCACTGGTATTGGTGATGCGGGACGGGACTCCTTTTCTGTTGCTGCCTCCCCTGTTTTTTACCTTTACAGTTTTGTTTAGGAAAAACAGGACGATAGTCATTTGTAGACTTAACCATCTGAGTTTGCGGTGCGTTGTCATTTTAGCAAAAGGCTTAACACCCAAACTATTGCGGCCAATGGTCTTGCATGTCTCTTCAATAATTCTTGGTAACTGACGGGGTTTATCGTCGGCGACGAGGCGCAGCTCATTCGACACTTGAAAGTTAACTGCATCTCCCTTGACATTAGCAAGGATGAGATCAGCAACTATGTCGAACACGCCGACAAGACTCCTTCCCAACTAGACTGGCCAGGGCCGGACTGGGAACCAAAACCGGGCCTGGCAAAGTGCTCGACAGGCCCCTCCCCACCTCCTGGGGGTTGGGGGTGCCGCCAAGCTCTTTGCCAGGGCCGGTTTTTCGTCCGATTTTTGTTACAGGGCCAATCGGCCCTGTCACAAAAATGGCCCCCAGGGCCCCAAAACCGGCCCCACCCGTGCGGCCTACCGGGGGATTGCCCGGTGCCCGCTATGGCCAGTCCGGCCCTGAGACCGCCGCCTCCGGACCATGCTCATCCTGAACACGCTTAATCACGGAGGGCGATACAGTCCTAGACGGTGTGCCAAGCACTTCGCGTAGACCGCTGCAAATACTTTACCCTAGTTTTCACAATCTGTCACCTCCGGGATTAAGTCTTTCTGCAAACTAATTGTAAGAATCCTGTGTTTTTCCACAGGAGTGGAATTAGGAAATACTGCTTCTAGCTGGTCAAATTTCTCAGCAAGCCAATAAGGAATATCGTCCTTATTCTGGGGGCGCTTGCCCATTACTGAATTAACCATGACGGGACTAATAGTGATCCCTGCCGGTCCAACTGGTTGCGTCGCAACCCCAGGTGCCCCCACCTGGACATTGCACAAGAAGTATTGCACCAAAGCCCTATGCACCGTAATCAAGGCGGTATGTAGTTGACGTAAGTCATCCACCGGGGCTTGCAAATATCGTGGATTAGGTGTGAACCAGGCCAAGACTGGCTATGTGGCCCCAGGAATGGATAAGGGACCTAACCGAACCTGAGTTACGGTGTGGGGGGAGGGCGCCATTGAACCAAATACAATGTTGCCATGCGGAAATCGGAATTTCCTGCATCCTAAACGGCGTGTAATTCGCTGGAACTGCCGTAAGAGTGTATGAGTGGAACGTCTTATCATCCGCATTCACCCCCGGAAAAGTAACCCTAGAGTAAAAAAGCTCATAGGGTAACGATGCATCAGCACTCGCTACAAAGATAATTGACATTCTATCGTCTGGCACCCCGAACAGCGTCAAATGAGAGAGGTGCGCGACTATGCGCTGCAATAGCAACTTCAGCCATAAGGACGCAGAGAAGAAAAACAATCTATATTTAACCGTAGCACAAAAAGGGCCAGTAATTCAAAATGAAACCTTTTTAATTGTCAAGCTTGATTGAATCTATAATTCAACTATATAGGTAAGTTTAAACCGTTACTCCCGTCAACCGGAAACGAGAGTGAGGGTGTTGTGGACAAATATAAGCACTACTAAGGCGTCTCAAACATAAGACCAAAACGTTAGGTGCACCATGTTGCGGGGATTCTGCTCATACACCGAACTATACGCAGGAAACCAGGACCTCAATGAATTGTGGTGTACCAAAAACGTCACCTTCGTACCCAGAACCCCTATCCGACTAGCATCAGTGTCTCATTCGTTCTCCGTACTATAGCGAAGCTACCAATGATTAGACAACCCGGAACAAGCAACTTAGTACACTCAGGAATGGTGGGAACCAAGAACACCTTTTCGTTGTTATTCTCATATCAGTCCACAACGTGAGTTACCAGAGACACGGAAAAATGTAATGTTTATTTTTAACTACGTGCTCTAAGATTCAGTATTTTGGCTAACATAAGCAAACAAATGATTACAAATAAAACAATCACCATTGTTACAATTCCATAAAAAACAAAGGGAGAAATCCTATTATAATGATAGTGGAAACGGGTCCTATAATACCTTGTGTACCACCCTCCCCTGGCTAATAAGCTAGTTTTTATAATAGCTCTCTAGGTTTGAATGGGGAACCCCATACCTCCAAGATCAGCTTAGGTGAATCCCATCACAGGATCAGCACTGCTCTCTGTCTGGAAAGGTTTTCTCCAAGAGTGCCAGCATCATGCATGCAATGCAATATGAAAGGCTCCCGAGTTTCAGATATTTGCAGCTGTGTGCTGCTTGTGTCTAGAGCGTGGGCCGATCAACCTGAATTCAACAGCATACATTATTTGACCTTGACTGTTTCTGCACAGTGTTCAGACTAAGGTCGCGGTGCAAGTCCAGGGATGTGAAAAACCGACCGTTCTCATGTGAAAAAAAAGCAAGCAAGCAGTTTTACTTATAATAAGTTACCTGTAGTGTCATGTGCAAAAGCAGCAAAGTGGCAAGATGGCGTTAACCTCTAAAACGCTTTTGCTAACATAGCAAGGTGTGCAGGCAAAACCCTGTCTTCACTACACTTCCAACCATCATCAACCGCCAGGGAGAGAAAAGGACCATTCCACTATAGTTTGGAAATGTGTCTTTCTCAATGCAAGGTCTTTAGTCAAACATAGTACTGACTGTTCCTCCCTCATTGAGTAAGAAAAGATAAATATTGCATTTATCACAGAAACATGGATGGACGATGCTTCCTGTCCAGACTTAGTTAAAGCCACACCTCCTGTTATATATTGAATAGGTCACAGAGGAAAGGAGGGGGCTTAGCGGTCATATATCCTAATTCAATCACAGCATCCTTCAACCCACTAGTTAGTGGGGAATGTGAAGTGCTGGATTTCTGTTTTTCTCACACCACTACACATTTAGAGGCACCCTCATCTATGGGCCTCCGGGCCCGAGTGGACGGTTTCTAACTCAAGCAGGTTGTATACTGGAAAACGGGATAAGTGCCAATTCCTACACAGTATTGGGAGATTTTAACTTCCATCTGGAGTTGCTTTCAGATCTAGACACCATCAGCTTTCTGGACCTGATGAATGGCGGAAGTTTAGAGCAACTGGTGACAGGCGCCACTCACCAGGCAGGTCACACATTAGACTGCATTTTCTCTAATTATCCACAGTTGAGATTTACGGGCCTTCTTCCCCATGTCTGGTCAGACCATAGGGCACTACTATTCTAGCTCACGGTCCCTGACCATGTTTATTCTAAACCACAAAGAAGAAAATATTTAGAGAAAAGCGCTTGCAACAAGGTAGAAGCCGAGGATTTACAGGAACTATTAACCTCAACCCTCACCACGTTACCTAGAGATCTGGATGAAGCAACCAGGTCTTACACCAACTGGCTGAAAGCAGCAGGGAGCAAGCTAGCGCGCAAAAAAATAATCTAGAGTATTTCACCAAGAGAATCAACTCGGCAAAAAACTTGTCGAAAGAACTTTTTAAAACTGTAACCACCCTGGCTCACCCAATATCTCTCCCACCATCCTGGCTAGTCAGGAACTGTGTAACAAAGTAGCGAAGTTCTTTTTTGACAAAGTTAATTCTATTTTCTTAACTTTCTCTGTCTCCACAACCAAAACCACTACTGAGCAGACGATTAGCCCCCGGGTAGATGATAGTAAGGTCTTTTCACTGCACAAACTTGCCCCTTTAACATTCTCGGACACTTTCAATCTTCTTACGAAAGTGAAATCAGGCTCCCCGTACGATCCATGCCCAGTATTCATAGTAACACTGACAGCTGAGCCAGTCTCACGTATTCTGACCTATCATAAAATCAATATATTCAGAGGGTTAGTTTCCTAGAGATTAGAAACAGGCATCCATTCTGCCCCTGCTCAAAAAACCTAGCCCGGATGCTAAAGACCCAAATAACTTCAGGCCCATATCCAGACTGACACACACTGCGAAAATCAGAGAGAAATATGAACACTCCACTCAATGTGTTTTTGCAAGAATCTTAGGCGCTGAACCCAAACCAGTATGGTTTCAGAGAGGGACACAGTACGGAGACAGCGCTCCTCAAATCCACAGAAGAGATTAGGACTATTTTGGATCAGGGAGGAAAGGCTGCATTGATTATGTTGGATCTTTCAGCGGCCTTTGATACAGTCCATCATGCCTTACTGATGGACTGATTGTACGAGATTGGAGTCCAGGGCACCGCCTGGAAACTTCTCAATTCCTTTCTTTCCAACAGAACTCAAATGGTTGCCCTGGGCGAATTCGAGGCCGAATCATTCTCACTGCCCTGTGGAGTGCCGCAGGGGTCTTTATTGAGTCAGACACTTTTTAACATTTGTGTCCTCATTGGCGCCCCTTATTGAATCCTTTGGCTTTAGTCTGACTTCTACGCTGACGACACCCAAATTGTTGTCCATATGGCCTGAGGTGTTCTTGGGAACTGCGTCCCGGCTCCAAGATTGTATGTATGCCATGGGGGTCTGGATGGCAGAAAATTGCCTGAAACTCCACTCCGGCAAAACGGAGGTTGTGCTGTTTGGCAATAACCCAAACGTTTGGACCTCTGACTGTTGGCTGGACACTTTGGGCCCCCTTCCCACTCCCAGTAGGAAGGTGAAGAACCTGGGAGTGTGGATTGATAACAATCTTAGCTTTAGGGACCATGTAAAAACAGTGGCGACATCGAATTCCTATATCCTGAGATCCTGTAGGAAAATAATGCCACTGCTCCCCAAAGACACGCAAAAAACTGTCATCACAACGTTAACAATGTCGAGATTGGATTATTATAACAGCCTATATCTGAATATCCAGGAAGGACTGATGAACAAATTACAGATCCTGCAGAACGCAACGGCCAGACTCCTGACTGGCATACCTAAATGCGCTTCTATCTCGGCTGAGATAAAAAAAACTCCACTGGCTGCCAGTTAGGAAGCGCACCCAGTTCAAAGCCTTCTGCTTGGTCTTCAAAGCCGTTCACGGAACTGGGACAGACTACCTATAACAGCGATTACACTGGTATGCACCGAAAAGACCTTTGAGGTCATCCGATGCAAAACTGGTGACGGTGCCATTTGTGAAAAAAGTCAAGTGAGGGGCAGAAGCTTTGTAGCCAACGCTGCCTAGGCATGGAACAGCCCACCATTACACCTCAGAAGTATGACCAATCTATTTGCCTTCAGGAAAGCATTAAAAACATGGCTTTTTATTAATTGATCTCATTGATACCTCTTCCACTTTAGCCTCCGGTTGGACTTCACATAGCGCCAGGACACCTTCGGGTAGCAGTAGTGCTCTATAAATGTCAATAACAATAACTTGACTGTATGACTGCCCTGAGCAGCTGTATTAGCAGACATTCCCCCAAGTGGAACTCAAGTAAAACTGAGGTTATACTATTTGACAATCTCTCTCCATCAAGGTTTCCTGCCTGGTGGCCCGACAGTCTGAGCACACCTCCTCACCCAGTGATAAAAGCTGAAAACCTAGGTTTATTGTGGATGATAAGCTCAGATAAGAGGCCCAGGTGTCTATGGTAGTGTCCTCTTCATTCTATGCCATCAAACCCTTAAGGAACATTTTCCCTCTTATCCCCAGAAACACCAGGAATATTGTGGTCTCTGCACTAGTAATGTCAAAGCTAGACTATTGTAACTGCTTGTATATGAACCTCCAGGTAAAACTACTTGGGAAGCTCCAGGCGGTGCAAAATGCAGCAGCCAGACTGATTCTGGACATTCCCAAATAGCAGTCGGTATCTTCAGGTATCTGGGAACTACACTGGATCCCAGTGCTGCAGCGAATTAAATTTAAGGCGCTCTGTGTGGCCCATAAGGCCTTGCATAGAGAAGGTCTGGAATTGTAATGGAAGGCTTTTTAATTGGCATACTCCAAACAGACTTCTTCGGTCAACTAGTGCTAGACTGATTACCACCACAAGAGTCAGAAAAGTGAACTGGGGAGGAAGGAGCTTCACTAACAGCACAGCCAGGCTGTGTAACTCTCATCCACTACATCCTCTGGGCCATACCCACCCTCCTTGCCTTCAGAAAAGAACTTAAGACATGACTATTTAATAACTAGTAATCTCCAGGCTCAGAATGCTTATATTCAGCTAGCGCCAAGACGCCTATGGGTAGACGTGTGATGTATAAGTCTGTATAACATAACATTTCTTAATCCTTTTTAGCGTCCCTCCCTGGTGTTCAGGGAGGGGATAGTTTATTTTAGTCTAAACATTTATACTTGAAGGTGGCCCTTCTGACCATTCTGTGCACTAAATGGTTGTCCATAGTCCTGCTTTTACCACGTCCGTTTTCTCTGCATCTCCTCTGAATGAAATTTTGGCTAGAAATGAGTACCTACAGTTGTACATTGGTAGTTACTTGGGTGTCTTAGGAGATGCGTTTTAGTGTCCAACATTTGCTCTTTACCAGTGTCTCTGTGGCCCTGAGGATATTGAGCTTTTCACTGTTTGTGGTGTAAACAGTTCAGTAGTCTTTCACCAAGTCCATGACCGTAGTTTCTTTCATAGAAAATGGGCATTAAACCTCTTTGTCATGAAGAAATTGTAGTGGCAAACAGTTGTGTACATGCAGTTTAGGCCTGTGCCTTTATTTTAGACATGCTGTAGCTGAATGTGTGCATGTTGATTTTCTCAGATGCATGCCACAGTTACAGGTGAGATATGATGAAGGCACACTGGCTTGTGATCATCGCCTGCCTAAATTATATATCCGAGTTTGTTAAAAGAAGCAAGTGTGTTAAATCTGGTTTATATTGGATAATACATAAACTATACTCCTAGGCAACTGCTGTGCAAGCCCATTGAATGCAACCAGAAGTCCAGATTCTATTTTGTAGTCCAATTTCAAAATGTTAATAGGAATTTGACCTAACCTAGTGCACAAATGTCTTCAGACCCCTCCTCCCCTCCAGTCAGTTCCTTATTCTCGCTGCAAATGAAGACTTTCTCCCTATCTAGGCATTGTTTTGTATGCTTAGAAAACGAAATTGCATTCCATTCTCTGGATAGGACTTTCTCTTTTCCCTTTTCAACTCCACCACCAAGACGGAAAAGTCATTAGTTCCTGCCAAACCTCAAGGATGCGCCTGGCGATCTTTTCTCAAGACCTATTCAGCACACCATTAAATTGGATATGTCCAGTATTAGTTTGTACGGCCAAGATTCAAGATAGGGAGCCAGCCCCAGATCACCCAGTTGACAATAGACTGTGCCTATGATTAGAACCTGAAAAAGCCCCAAGGTAGAAATAGGTCAGCGGCAGTTGGATTTCGCAGTCACACCAAGGTAAAGACAGTCACCCTGGATTTTCCATTGACATGTAGTTGACTGATATATGGTCTTGTAATACAGGCTTAATATATAAAGTCCTTGGTATTTATGTATTGTAAAGTGTGTGCAACTGATATTCTGGTTCACAAGAATGGTGCATTCCTCTTTGTATTTCGCATGTTTCAGTGCCAAATTTTTCCTGGGGTCTGAATATTTATTTCTTGGAAGCCCTTGGCATCTAGTGACAGTAATTAGATCAGTTGGAAGGCAAGCAAGGTTTTCTTCAGACTTACTCAAGCCTGCTGTTCAAAGAGACAATAGTTCTCATAACCCACCTTTTCTTTTTTGCTTACGGTCCATTACAATGTTTGTGAATGATTTCCAGATGTTCTCTAAATGCTTTTATGATAAAATTGATCGAAATAAAGTTTTACAAATTGATTTGCTTTTCCATCCTGCATTCTTTAAAGTTACTAAAAGTGTGGGTTGCTTAACAATCTAACTTCAAATTGCCATCACTTTGTCTTCATTGGGCATCATGCAGCCAGTGTAGTCACTTGTAATAGTTTTCATCTGGATAAATACCTAGGCATCAACAAGTCTTTCACTTGCTGGTTCAGCTAGGATGTCTCATGGCCATTTCATTGTGCACAGTTAGATATGCATTTGCATCCTCACTTCCAATAAGGTGTTCTCCTGCCTTTGTGTTGCTGTAGGACCAGTAGTAATTCTTTGCACTATCTTTCTGTGTTCTAGTAGTCAAAATCAAATACAGGTGGTTGCTTAAAGGCCCTGTACTGTCTGAACCTGACTTTCCTTGCTGATCTTCATGCATCCAGAAAGCTTTCAGTTTAGGGTTTCGTAGGGCTAGTGTCACAGTATTCAGAAACCTAGAATACATTAGTGAACAAGACCAGGCGTTATTTAATGATTGCATACATTAGAATCATAAATTGATAGCAGTATCTTTTAGTAAAAAAGTACACAATGGGAATTGAGTTCATAATGCTAGCAAAACTATTCTTGACATGAGTATTTTTAGGTGTGCCATCTGTTGGGGAACACTTGACATATGCCCATCGATGTTTGGTATGAATGTGGGGACGTACAGTTAGAATCTCATGCCTCCTGGTGCAGTTGAACTATCTGCCAAATTAAAATCGATTTCATAATGTATCTGTTGGACAATATCTAACTCTGTGCCTACAAGTCTTGCATACTCCTGAATGTCTTGTGTCAAATGAGGCCCATTAATTTGTGTGGGTGGAGTGATTCCTTCAGTAACTGTTTTGAATAGCCTTTGTTAAGCTACTTCTAAACAGGTAGAGAGAGACTTCCAAGGAGATTGAACCTAGAGTATGACTTTCTGACTGGTTGACATAATTGGTCCTTGTGGGGTAGAGTTTGTATAATGAGTTTTTATTGTTCCATTGTTTTTTTTTTTAATGCAAGTTTTGTGTTTTCACATTACAGGTAAGTAATATTTATTTTTTGTAATTGATTTTGTCACATGAGCAAAATGCAAGAAAAGAGGGGGAAGATGAAAGGGGGCAAACAAAATATAAACCAAAATTCCAAGTCTGAACTTACATGTTTGGCAAGGTTAACAAGTCAAAGGGTAAGATTAGTCATAAATATCTGGGTGGAGGAGAGAAATATAGAAATACTAATAGAATACTGCCTGGTCCTGAGGAGCAGCTAACTCCGCCAACCACCAATGAACTGGATCCCATATCCTGCCTAATCTGTTCCTCAAAGGGGCATTCTCAATTAGTACCATTTCCAACCAACTTCTATTCAATAATTCCTGCCACCAAATCCAGGGGTCAGGAGCCCCACTGGAGAGCCAAAATCTTGCCAGAACCAATCTATCTTAAGTAATAGTGAAAAAATATAACCCAAATAGACGGACCGGGATAGTTGGTGAATGTCCCAGCATGATTAGCTTTGGGTCAGCAATGATCCTCAACTGGGATAACCCCTAACTAGACACAGACAAATTCCCCAAAGAGATTTAATGCTGGACAACATGCAAAAACATGAAGGGCGTCCACCCCAGTACGTCCACAGTGAAAGCAGTGATTATTCGGCCAGAACTTCATAATATAAAGACCATGGGGAGTATAATACCAGTCGTTAATACATTTGAAATGGTGAACCTTAACACGAGAAACATTCAAAGCTGAGTGGACTAACATATTACTATACCTAAGATCTGCACAAGTAACTTCCCTGTTGAGTCAAATACTCTACTTATGAGCCTTCTCCTGAAACACGTCATCCCTCTGGTGATAGGATGAAAGATAAACTAGTTTATAGACCAGCCATATCTTTCTCTTGAGTGGAGCCTTCCTAATGAGATCCAAACAGGAACTGTTCACTAGGCCTGGGCTAAATTTCCGTTCCGCTCGCGGAAATTACGATAATTTGACATTTTCGCGTTCCGCGGAGAGCGCGAAAATGTCAATTTCCGCAGCTTAGCGATAATTTGTTTCTTGCTCGCGCTGTAAAATAAGACATTCTCGCGCGCGCGATCGCCTTACCTGAATCCCTGCGTTCGCCGACAAGTTTTCCCGATCCGGTCACGTTCTCCACGAGATGTTGGATTGTTGGTAGCCATTTGCGCTGTCTCGCGACAGTTCGCGCACCATTAACGTCATGCGTTCACGTCTTTCTTCTCGTGATCATGCACCGCGAGAAGAGTGAAAACAAGATGGCCGTGCCCGCGAGCAACCGCATGGGTAAGTTGGCGAGCCGCGACCACGCAGAAAATACCGCGAACTGGCGGGAAAAAAACTTCCGCATCTTCGCGATATTTCCGCGTGTTTGCGGAGATTTTTTACATTTTCGTGATAATTTGCGAAAGTCGCTTTCGCAAATTCCGCCCACCCCTACTGTTCACACAACTCAAATCTGCTTCCTTAAGACTAAAATAAAAATTATGTATCTGAAAAAGGCTGTTGCCGGAAGAGGGACCCTTTTTCTGTAAATTGGCAAATAAAGAGAGAACAAACCAACGAATAGTTGACCTAATGTCAAGAGATTGACTTTTCATAGGTATCCATAAACCCCTCCTAAATACACTCTGGAAAAATTCAGATGACCAAAATATGTAAACTTATTAAAAGTGTGACATCATAAAATATTCTCCTGAAGGAATCCCAAATAAGATCAGACTTTTAGCGTCTTAAACTGTGTACATTTAAAATATATAGTACTAACCGAAGTTGTGAGAAGGATGTCCAATAATAGAACCTAAGAACTGGAAGTGAAAGCCCTCCCTCTTCCTTTCGACTGCTGCAGGAATTGAATCTTACACCGGTCCTTCCGGTATGACCAGATAAACTTCTGCCATAATGACTCAATTTCCATTAAGAAAGCAAATGGTAAAAAAGTGGGATTCAATGAAAAAAGATATAGAGGAAGGATAATCATTTTAATAAGATTGCAGCGGCCAATGAGCCCCAAATGTAAGCGGTTACATTTAAGAAACACCTTAATTGAGTGTTAAAACAGCTTACCGTAGTTGTTTTATATGATCTCCAGATTGTAGAGTTAAGGTGCCCCCAGATATACCAAAGACTGTACCCATCTCTTGTCCTGATCTGGAGGGACCACTTTAGCTAAAAAATGGGTCATTTCCTGGTTCAATGTGTAGCCTGCGACTGCTCCAAATGACTGAGCCGCGTCCACCAATGCCAGTCCAGAAAGGCTGTCACATACGTAAGCTAAAATCTTCACTTCAAAATGAAGTCTAAGGGGTTGTATCTCAAACGTTTGTTGGAGAGAATGAATAAATGGTTCAGTGCAGATAGCGAATAACTGAGGGGAGAGTGGATACCCCTGTCCGGTCCCAAGGTGAATAGAAATGAGATCTGTTTGGTCTCCCCCACTACATAGCCTAGCCTTGAGACCCGAATAGAGATGTCTAACTCTTGAGATAAACACTGGTCTGTATCTATGACCGCCCCCAGAGGAAGGGCCTGGAGACACTATCAAAGGCCTTCTCTGTGTCCAAACATATACCGAGTGACTCACCCGCAACTGAGGCTACCTCCAAATCCATAATAAAAGTATTAACGTGAGATGTGTCCCGTCCTGGGATAAAACCATGCATGTTTGTATCTACCAGATCATCAATGATACCAGACAGCCGATTTGAGTTGATGGATCTTTGAATCTGCATTAATTAGCTAGAGAGAATCACAAAGTGTGGGATCTTTTCCCTTGGGGATTATAGCAATATTTGTCTCCCTCCATGACTCGGGAACCCTTTCCAACGAATCAAAATATTTAAACAAATCCTTCAAAACTGGTTTTAAGTGCTGCGGAAAAGTTACATAGAATTCTAATAGTATCTGGTCAGGACCCGAAGCTTTCTCTCTGGCCAGAGAGCTAATGGCAACCTTGACTTCCCCAAGGGTAATGGGTAACCAACTTGAATTGCTGAATACGGGTTGCCTTACGCTAGAGATGCTGCTGGCTAAATCGAGATATATCCTTCGGGGAGAATGAGCAGTCCTCTCTGTACAAGTCTTGATATAACTTGTGAAAGACTTCACAAATTCCTACAAGGTCAGTAACTAGGGACCCAGTCTCATCCATGATTTGCCGAATACTGTTAGAGCTAGATCTATCACTCACCCTAAATAATAAAATACAACCCATTTCCTTACTATTCTCAAAATAGGTCCTCTGTCGAGCCCTCCTATTTTTAACCGCTCAGTCCCAAATTTGTTTCCCCAGAGAGGCTATATGAATAGTACCCTGCTCCCAGAGTCCTTCAGCCCGTGGCCCATCATTAACTTTTAAACAATAACACATCAGTTTCTAAATTACTAAGAGTGCCTTTTCAGGTAAGTGAATATTATTGAAGTTGCTATCCGCTCCTACATCGATCAGAATCTAAGCTGGAACACAGTAAGACATGCAAGTTTCTTACTCCATTAATAGTTGTATCAACATTCCTGGATCTCTAAAAGTAGATGGTAGGGGTGGCAGAGTGGGCTAAAGAACGGTGATGGATCAAACCCAGATCTGTTGACTGGGTGTGAGTGTTTGATTGGTTCTGATGCTCCGTCCATCACCACCCCCTTGTGTACCGCTTTGTTCGTCATAAGTTGGCAGGGTATGCTCCGACGTTGAGTCCCTTGCTCACTTTGCCACTGGATTCAAGCAAGCCTGGCTGAAGACTGCTGAAATGCCAGAAACCGGTCCTAGGAAGCTTGTTTCCGGTCCAGGGAAGGCATGGCTTGGCAGTTCGGGCTGGACTGTTCCCATGAGGCACAGGGTCAGACTGATTTGCATATGGCCATGTCTGAACTGGGGTGGCAGAGTGGGCTAAAGAACGGTGATGGATCAAACCCAGATCTGTTGACTGGGGGTGAGTGTTTAATTGGTTCTGATGCTCCGTCCATCACCACCCCCTTTTGTACCTCTAAAAGTAGATGACAGCAGGTGCAATCAGAAGAGAACTATCTGTTCTGTATTGAATCAAGAATAAATGTGGTAACGTGAACCGTGTACTAGCACTTTGAGTGATTGTGCAACTATTTGGATCCTAGTCAGTGTTTAGGGTAGATGCAGTGTGTGGAGTAGTGTGCTGTACTGGCCTTCATTCTCCAGGGGCGAAGTTCCAGAAGCCTGGTTTGGGCAATTGCTAGCGCTGCAGGGATTCAACTAGACCTTGTTCCTACAGTGTGCGAGCTTCATGGTGATCCCAATGCCGTTGTCATACCTCACCACCAGTCTGGCAATCGGGGTTGTTGTCCCGGCAGTCTTCCCTACAGTTCTCCCGCCAGCGTGCCAACCACTGTAGTTGTCTTGCTAGGTAGTATAGTTTTAAAGTCTGGGACCACCAGTGTCTGACCCCCGCTCTTCCATCGTGGGAAGTCACAACTTCGTCAGTGCTGTCCTTTTCCTGTCAGTGCCCCATATTAACTATTGGATCAGAGCATCAATATCTCAGAACACCACCTTCGGGCTCACGATTGGAAGGGAGTAAAAATAACATAGCAGTCTAGGGAGAATGATTCTTTGTCAGGGCTATTCTGCCCCTAACAGAGCGGGAGTGTCAGCCAAAAACAGACAGCTGGGTGTAGTGCTGCCACTGCAGCCTACATATTACCATCTAGAAGTTGATCCACTGAGTGATAGAGGCGGACTCTGAAATATTTGATCATGATAGGTTCCCCGTAGTTATTTATCCCCCAGTGCTTCAGCTGCTCCCCCCCCCCTCCCCCCCACAAAAAAAGCAGGCAGCAGCAGGAATGCAGTGTTTTTCCCAATTGACCTTTAACGTGGAGAGTTTTCCATATTGCTCCAGTGCACCAGGGCCTCCTTGGATGTATGCTGCAGAGCCTTGTGTATATAATAGCATGTCATTTGCATACAATGAGAGGTAAAGTGGGGTCCCATTGATACGGAGCCCTTGTATTGTGTTCCCTGGTGGATCACATTGGTCAGTGGTTCCAGTGCCAGGCCGAACAACATGGCAGGGTTCCCCTACCCACCCTGTAACTGTCTGATATAATAATGCCAGTATTCACTAGGGCAGTTGTGTTCATGAGGTTATTCGATTGTTGAGAAGTCTGGCCATTCAGATACTTTCTATGTCCTATGCAAAAAGAACAATTGATGGACAGAATGCAGAACAATGTCATACATTCACCCCAGTACAGATATCTGGGCCTAAATCCATCGTTTATTTTGCTCACCATGCCATTCCGGTTTGGACCCTGCGCCCAATGGGAACAGTCCAGCCTGAACTGCAAGGCCAGGTCCTCCCTGGACTGGAAACAAGCATTCTAGGACTGGTTTCGGGTTTTCAGCCCTCATCAGGGTATGCCCAGACATTGGTCCCGTGTTCACTGCACCACTGGATTCAAGCTAGCCTGGCTGATGCTCTGAAACCGGTCCCAGGATGCTTGTTTCTGGTCCAGGGAGGACCTGGCTTGGCAGTTTGGGCTGGACTGTTCCCATAAGAAACAGGGTCAAGACTGATTTGCATATGGCTGGGTCCAAACTGGGGTTGTGTGGTGAGCAAAAGAATGATGGATTAAACCCAGATCCTTGTTACTGGAGGTGACTGTATGCATTGTCCGGAATTCCGTCCATCAATTGTTTTTTTACTTTCTATGTCCTGCCTGAGGAAGTATGGACTAGGACATTTGCTGTTGCTTGCAAGGATATTGTGTTGAACAATGTGCTTGGAGCCCACCCATTGCTTATGGCTTCGTTTGTGGGCTTGATTGTCACTCTCATTTGCTGCCTTCCAATTGGACAGCGTGAGGCGGTTCCAATTCCTCTTCTTTCGGGTGGAGCACGGACCAAGTTTCATCTTGATTGGGATCCTTTCGCTGGTGGCACTGTGATTGAGGGACAATCTTTTAAAATGTATTTTCTTTCCTCTTGCCCTACTATCTTTGTTACTTCTTCCCTTCCCAACCGATCATGCTGCTTCATTCTCTCCCACCCCCCCTGCCAGTGTTGCTTATTCCCATTCCACCACCCACTGTCTGTGTTGCTTATTTCCATTCCACCCAATCTCTGTTGCTTATAGGTGCTTATTCGCCTCCTAACCCTCTCCTTCGCTCACACCTCTCGGCCCTATTGCGTATCCCCCCTTACAACTGTTACTTATTCCCTCTTCAACCCCCTTGTTCTCTCTTGCTTATCTTCTTCCATCTCTCCCCCCAGCACCCATAAGTGGAAAACATGCTATGACACAGCCTGTGCTGGCTGCTACATAGTTGTTCTTTTTTATTGTGTTGTTTTTTTTTTTAGACTGACCTGTTAGCCCTTCCTCTCACCCGCCCATTGTCTACCCTCACCCGATTGCCAATAGCTGGTTGTACTCTGCTTTATCTGGGTATTTTTGTAATACGCCTCACCTAATGTGAACTGGACTGTTAGATGGTGTAGCAATATCGTCTGGATGGTACACGTCCTACGAAGCCCACACTGATGGACCTGTGACTAGAGCTGCACTGTTTTGATGTCTCAAAGTGCTTCCTAAAATTTGACTGGTAAGTTAGATTTTACTGAAAGCTGCTAAATCTCTAAAGTCAGTCTGGCATTGCTCTCTGTTCTTAGTGACTAAAGGAGACTCTCACTTCAGTCTTGGTTTTCATGATCCTAGAGACTACCCCAGCTGCAAGTCAAATCCATGACCTACTTTGTTCTTCCAACGTAGTTAATCCTCAAATAAAGGAATGAAGTGGTCCAATATGAGCACCTTCTCGGTGCTTGGCTCCATTTCAGTCACAGCAAAACTGCCAGCTACAGACCCATTGTGCAATTTCCATTGCCCAGAATTTGAAGGTCTTTTTGAGAAACAGAAATCATTTTTTGTTGTCTGCTGCAATGTACATATCTTGTGGCTGACAAAGCACATACAATGTATTATCTTAACTGTTTGGCAACTTTGCGTGTGCATTAGCCTCTTATTTTGTCAAATTTTATGGAGCCCTCTTTGGGTTGGGGTTACTTCACATGTGGATTGAGGTGGAGACATGGCTTCGGAGCTAAATTGCCAATCGCGCTAAATTTCACTTTCTTATTCCGGCTTCTCCCCTTGATAGTCTCTCCCTCTTTTAGAGGGCTAATCTTTATCTGCCAGAAATGTGCAGTATGCTGGTTCATGTAGATTTGTGCCCTTCCCTGAGTTTAGAGTGATGCAGTAACTCTGCATTGATGCTGTAGTATCATATCAAGAAATAGCTAGGAATTAAGTCTGTGCAAGGCCGGTGGAAGTTGCCTACAAAGAAACATGTAGAAAAACGTTACCACACTGTTACAAAAATGAATTACCCTCATATTTCCAGATATGGAAGTAATGCTGACCAGTAGCATCATTACCATTCTTGCTTACCTCCAGGTTTTGTCCTGTTTGCTAAATAAGGTAAGTTGTGGGAACTAGGATAAATCAATACCTATGTAGTCTTTCCTTGAAAAGAAACAAAAGCATGTGTAAAACCTGTACATAAACAGATTTTGAGTTTTAAAATGTATTGTCTGTTGGGTCTAAAATTAATATTATGTATCCCTACTGTCATTTCTGGAGGATTCCAGCTTAGAGTTTTAAAACTGCTTGCTGCTTTGGAGAAATTAGCAGGTGTTACAGGGCAGTTTCTTAGTCCAGCCTACATGGGAACTTTTGGGGTTCCTCAAAAAGGTGTTGTATTCATGCATTGGTTCTCAAGTACGTTGTTGATCCACCTGTGATGAATAACTCCTAAGACAACATTCCACATGTTTTAAAAAATGACTGTAGACTGTACCATGCCCAGGTTGTACTAAAGTACTGTAATGCGCAGCATTGCAATGATAACTTGCTTACATTGTATTGCCTAGATTAATCTGTTATTTACTGTCTGCATCCCATGTTGGACGTAGATCAAGAATCTTAGAAGAAAAACCCATCAAGACTGCTTTCCTGTTGTACTCTTAGGTTCAAAACAATTGCCTGTTGCACTGTACGCATTCTGAGCTTGGTGTCAAGGCTCTGGTCAAAGGATATCTTTGTGTTCCAAACAATGGCTTAAACTTGTGGTGTCTAGAGGGAAGAATAATAGTTGATGTTCATTCGACTGTCCAATGTTCCATGAAGCTACTTGGGAATGATTTCAGTGTAATTTCCTTGAGGGTCAGAAGCAGAATGTTAAAGATGTAGGTACTTTTTTTGGGTTTAGCAGATGTTTGAGCCACCCTACCTATTTAGTGTGGTTCAAATGCTTGCAAATCATTTTGATCAGAGATGTTCAAGCAAGATACTTGTTGTACTCCTGCTTAAGACGTTGGTTAACAACCAGTGCTGGCTGGTAGCCCTTTAAATATTTACAGGAGCAGCCATTTTTTGGATCAAAAGTGCATTATCTTGTGTTCACTGTTTTGGAAGTTCATGTGAAAAGGTAAGTCCAGCTCCATTTCTTTCCTTCCTTACAGTACAGACCTGTACAGGCAATCTTCAGCTCCCACCAAAGCTGTTTTCCAATGAAGATTTGACCTGCATACAGTTGATAAGTTGCTCATTGGAGGACAGCTTTGTATGTTGTTGCTATCCATATCCATTACCATATCAGTTGGAGTATCCCTTTCCCTAATCAACCAACACTGGATGTTTCAAAGATTTACAGTGCCTAGAAAAATCCAGCAGTCCCTAGACAAAACTGTTGAACGTTCTTTATAAATATTAGTTTCTTTACAACCTTGAAATACATGCTTCTGCATTTAGAGTAATTTGTGCTAACTTGAACACTTAATTTTGCTTTGGGGTCTAGCTGGTAAGGTCCATCTAGCCGTATTTAGTACCAGTAACATTTTATTTTGCAAATGCTTCTCTCAAGACTTCTGATTCGTTTATGGATTTTTCAAGCTCGAGTTGTCAATTGTTATAATTTGATTTGATGATACAAATATATTCTTAATTCAACAGAATTGTTGGAAGATATAAAATTAATACACAAGCCTGTGTCCTTACAACCACGGGGGCTGATCAACAAAGGAAACTGGTGCTATATCAACGCTGTATCCTTGTCTGTGGGCCAGTGAAAAGAAACTGAAACAAGTTGGTGTTTTTAGTCTGTATACTGTTTCTGAGATGCACAATGTGACATTGTATGGTTTTCAGATATGAGCTGCCTCAAAAATGGACAGTTGTGGTGCTCTCTAAAATTCATGTTTTGCGTAAGGCGTTCAATTGTCTGCTGCCTTGAGTGCAAATAGAAAAGAGCCAGACTCATCCTAATTCTTTCCCGTTGTTATAATGTGTCACCAGACATTGCTGCATATAATCACTCTTTAAATCATTGTAGTAATGTCTTCTGTTTTGTCTGGTTTTCACATGCAGATTTCATGTCCTCTTGCTGCCTAACGTTTTTTATTCATTGTGTGGTTGTAGAAGTTCACACTTCATAAATATTTGAACAGGCCTCATTAGTTAAATGGATAAGTCACTATGCATTTCTTACAAGACCACTAAAAACCTGAGATGATCCATCTCTCAATATCTGCCTTCTTGGTCACCTGGACGGAAAGCCTACAGTTTGCCAATATCAAGAGTTTAATTGTAAAATATTGAAACCTATTAGGGGAAAAAACTTAGCCATAGTACCAATTGCTTACTTAGTTTGTTCCTGTTTATTCTATTTATGTGAGCTGAATTTTTGTTTCTCTAATAATTGCCCATTTATTAGTATTATTTAGGAGTCTCCTTAAGACTTTTCTGCGGATGTCCACTTTCCCTAGATCAGATTGAATATTTACTAACCACGTAATCCAAGACTAGAAACACAGCTACGAGTGGTGGGTTCATTGTTCTGAACACGGTTCTTTTATTATTGAAAACTTACTTCTATTTTTTTATTTAAGTATTTATATAGCGCACATCTACCCAGGGGCGTCGAGGAAGAATCGGCACATAGTGTAAACTGAATGTAATGTTTCCAGTCCTTACGCGAGGTTACAGAGTAAAGAGCCATGTCTTTAGACCCTTCCTAAAGGATAGCAAATCGGAGGCATTTCTCAAATCAAATGGTAGCTTATTCCACCATCTTGTAGTAATGCTGAAGAAACTTTTACCACCCCATCTCTGAAGACGGAAAGTGGGTTTGGCAATTAACTTCAGTGAAGTCGACCGAAGTGTTTATCCAGGGATATGCCATTGAAAGTGCTTTATCAGGTAGCTGGGACCTGAATTTTGTAATGCTTTAAAGGCAATGCATAAGGCTTTAAACCTTATGCGCTTCTCCATAGGTAGCCAGTGCAGAGTGCACTTCTAAAAATGTGCTGTAAGTTGCTGTTAAGCAATGCATGAGAAGAAAGAAAAAAACTGTGGTAGCTCAGATCTGTGGTTCATCGAAGTGTAAAACCTTCCTCCTAAAGTCCTCAAATATTTTCACCTACATGTACTTCTATGTTGTACAGTACCACCAATCTCTGCCGCTGGCAACATTACCATGCAATTGATTGGGTGACCATTGAATCCATGATAAAGCGATATGGACATTGAAATAGCACATCCAGTGCTGTGTGAGATATAGTTTCTGCAGTTTGGACCGCTATATTTTTTTAACCCATGCTGGCAGTAATAGGAGCCATCTACCAACATTCTAGATAAATGGCTCCTGAGACCGGGTATAATTTGTGTGGTGTAACTCAACCTTCCCTATAGCTTTGGGCTACACATCCCAGGGCTGCAGAGATCTTTAGCAACACCGTGTTTTGGTCTCTGAAAACACACAAATAACCACCACAACACAAGTGCATCTAATCTGAATGAGCAGTTACAGAGTTAGATGGCAAATTGCTTGTGGCAAAAGACAAAGATGGGGAACTTGTCTTGGGTTATGTGGATTGCATTATCTTCTCTTACAATTATAGAACATTCACAGGAAATGTGCTAGGCTTAAATTACATAGCAACTCGTGAGAGGTCTTGTCGTGTGGCAGGTTTTGTTTCCATAATACATGCAAGCCAGGCCATTTCATATGCCAACATGAAAGCACAATCTGTGTGTTTGACAGAAATGGGGCGTAGAAATCAATATTCTGATCAGTAATGCTAAGCTTGTGCAAGAACTGTAACTTTACATTAGTCGCGCTAACAAAACCGAACTGAAAATGTTCTACTCTCTGCACAGCTGTGAGTAGTGATTAGAAGTACAAGGTCATCCTGCCTCATTCAAATCAGACTTGGAAGGAAATATAAATCACTGTTTGCTTGCTTTCTGTGTACCTTTGCAGCAGAGGCATTGCTAGTATTCCAGAGCAATGGTATGAGTAATTGTTCATGCGTCACCCCCCCCCTTAAAAAAAAGAATAATTTGAGGATATAGTATAAAGAGTTGTAAGGATTTGGGAATGTGGACACGGGGACAGATTGCAAAGGGGACATGCCGAAGTGCTGATAGCGGACTGCAATCCTTGTAGCTTCATAAGGTGTTCAGGCATATTTGCATGCCTTGGCTTAGTAGAAATGTGAGTTCTAATTGCCATTCAGTAGCTATAACATTTCTGAGACTGAGAACACACCGATTAGGTAGTGACTGGAGTAATCAAGTAAGGAATGTAGGGATGTATGATGAAATACGCTTTTAATTTTCCTTATTTTCGTTTTGTTTCATATTATGACTGCTATGATTACCATCATTCTGATACACAAGCTGTATGGACGAAGAGTCCATAATTAACTGTATATTGCAAAATACCAACTGCTCAGTCTTGGGTGGGAATCTGTATCTCTAAAGAATACTACTCCCGGCTTTGAGTTACTCTAAAAGGGCTTTCTGACTCCTAGCACTGCTTATTTGAATAAGCATAACTTATGATAGATGGGAGTAATAGGCACTTGCCAGTTATCTTTCTCTCTGAAGACCTGCTGCTGCTTATTCTTCCTGGGGCTTAAGCGATCTTTGTGTGTGCGCCCCCCCCCCTCCCGGCCCCCCCCCCCGCCAAGAGGAGGGGTTAACAAAATGGTGCCCAATGCGGGACTTCAACCCTTTAGGGCCCACAGGGGGCTCAGACTGTGGAGATCAGCTCAACGCACTACTGTCTGCATGTTTGTAAGCTGTTAAAATAATCCTTGGTTATGAAAGAGTGTTTGAAAGAGGGCACGTAAAAGGAATATTGCCAAATCTGGATGGCTAATGTTTCAGTGATGGGGAAAGGTATAGTCTGAAATTGAATGGGCAAGATGGCGTTTAGGTTTAAAGTTGGTATAGCCAATATGGCACAGTTAGCAACATTTCAAGAGTTATACTGTCTGTTCCAAACAGATTGTCTTGGATTTGTCCAGAAGAAGCCACAATCCTTTAAAATAATGCTGCCATCTTAATCTTATGGAAGGCAAAAAAAGAGAAGCTTGGTCTTCTCTGCCCTAACCTAAGGCCTTTTTGTGCTTTACAGATGTTGAAAGCTGCCAAGCACCTCTTGGATGAGGCTTTTCCCACATAGCCTCGTCACATATATATGAATGTTATACTAGAGCCTGTTGTGCTGTAATTTAACTTTTGGGGTGTCGTGGGAGATTAGCGGGCATGGAGATGGGGAGTTGGCCAGTTTATTTATCAGAACTTCCTTATTTTGCCATCAAGTATAGATTTTTTTCTACTCCCACAAACTGTTGTAGCTTACTCTTTACTTGCCCTCGTACTTAACCATCATGTGTTATTTCAGGGAAACCATTTTGTTTTTGCTAGGGTGGAAAAGGTCCTTATAGGAACAATTCTTTTTTAGTACTGCCACCATCCATATTTAATGTTCATGTGGTTTTAAAGGTTTTACAAAGTTTGTCTCGAAAGTGACATGCCTTAATATTTAAAGTGTTGATACAAAATAATTATGTTGTCACATATATACGCCTATCTAAGTGAATTGCACTAATCAAAGACAAATCAGTTTTCCAATTATATGAAGTTCTGATCAATAACCTGTTTGTGGAGATTATACGAACTAAAAGATGCAATTGTAAACTTAACTCTATTTTATTCATGTAGGTTTCTTGGATTAAAGTGAGGTTCAATCTCTGTACCCTAGCTCCTTTATATCATCTCACCCAACCAATTAATCAAATGAATTGATATGCCTATACTTAGAATGAGAAAATAAAGCAGAAGTAATATCTCAGATTGGTAAAGGCAGCGTATGCTGTACTAGAATTTAAATGTGTCATCAACAAGCTTTGCACGAATCTCTGCCGTAGGTTTTGCTACAAACCCAGTGTTTTTGGTAGGATAGTGTTTAAGTTTCGCAGATCCATAACTAGTGTAATGCATTTTGAAAAATGTTTTCTCAGACTCTTCAGTACATCAGTATTTTGACTATGCACTTGAAACTAAACTAAAACTGGTCAGCATTTAAGTACGGACACCTGAAAGTTTGAGCTTAACCTTTTAAAGGTGGAGATCTGGTTTCTTAAGCCATATCCTTCTATGCAACTCTAATTCCTTCACACTTTTTGTTCTAATTCGTTTTCAAAAAATGTGTAACCTAATCTGTAAATAGAATCGCTTCGCTTCACTTCGCACGCGCGCTGCATCGCATTTTGCGATGCAGCGCACGCAACGAAATTCGTTTTATTTATTTAAATGTGTTCGTACCTCCGTTCATCCATATTCCGGTGTTTACATTTCCCCACCCTGCCCCTCCCCCGCCCCGCCTCACTGCCCCACCGAACTCCCTCCACGAGCCGCTACTGAATTTGGAGTTACTATATTTTTATGAAAATGTCCAACAAAGCAGTGTGGTTCACGTTAAATAAAAACTACGTTAATACCAGTTTTACTCGGTTAATCAAAGCTTTTGTGAAAAGTTGTTTCCACCTGCTTTTTGGTATCCCAGTTTGAGCAGCTCATGCTGTTCAATATGACTTGTTAACATTGACAGCAAATTATCCAATAACATTGTGTCCGAATACTTAATTAGTATACTAGTGTATTTTTAGAATACCAGGTTAAATTCAGAAAATGATGCCTAGAAACACAAACTTACCTTGGTTTTCTTTTGACAATGGTTATTTTAGCAACCTCTCTCCAGGTATGACATACATGAATGCAGGGGATTGCTTGGGTGCTCAGTCTCTCCAATTAGTATTCTTTACCATCACAGCCTTTATAAAGCAGATGATACAGAAACAGTATCATTGATCCTGAATGACTCCGTGATCAAAATTGCCATATTTATGGATGTTACTGTGGCAGATGTTCTCTTGCTCGTATTACAACTTGAAAACAATTTGAAGTTGCTTCATCTTAATTTGCTTCAAACAGTGGTTTAGGTAATAGAAATAATTAGCAGCTTGTCAATGCAAATGTTCTGTGTTAGCATTCTCCCTACATTAAAAAGACCTTGAAAAACCTGTGTACATCTGGGCTCCAATTATGGCAATATGATCTAATATCAATAATATATCAAAGTTTGCCACCATTTCTTAAGGAGAATAGTTTTATAGAATACAGCATATTTCTCAAGTTAACATCTTTTGACTTTTGTATTTCTTTGTCTATAATGCAATTTTTTAAAAGCTACAAAGAGACTGCATACATGTTATTACGAGATCAAATAGCTAGTGGATCCTGCAAGTTGAAGAAGCGTCTTCAGCATGTTTACTAGTGTAATCAACTTTGAAAATTGTCTGTATATAAGATTGTTGCATTCATGGACATATTGCTGGTGATAAACTAGTGGGAAACTAGATTCTCACATATGATAAAGTTCTTACACAAGCACCCAGAATCTCATAAATCAATACAGCATAAGGATGAGTTTTTCCATCCTGGAATTCTCTCCCATTGCCTGATGGACTCTTTCATGGCCCGACTTGATCACGCATGCCAACACAGCCCAACTCACACAGGTACGTGGTCACCGTTGGGAGCATTGTAGTGGGAGGCAGAAGTCAGTTTGTCTGTTCTAAAGCACTCCTTATGATTCCTCCTCCCTCCCTCCATCAGAGGAAAATGTGTCAAGAGGAAGTGACAAACTCCCATGAAAAGGAACGGGCTGTGGAACCCTTTGCAAGTTGAGGTTCCTAAGGTGACGCATTTTTTTAGTCTAACTTGCAGGTCCGGCTTCAGTGGTACAGCATTATTGCAGTTGAGGAGGTTTACAGTATATAATGTAATTAAAGGAGCTAATGCACTTTGTTAGGAATGCAGGGTTAAGCCAAAGTAGAATTTTGAGAGCAGTAACTAAGTCCTGCTCATTGCTTTGTAGTTTGACAGTAGGCTTGCTTGTTACTGAGGTAATTTCCCATTTACTCTGTTATGTATTATTCTAAGTGTTTACTAGGCAAGATCTTGCAGACATGTGCCCAGGGCACCTTTTAAAATTGTTGAAAGCTTTGGCTATTGTTTTTTTCACAGTGGGACATTTAATGATTATGGAATGGTTCCTTAATACTGTTCTCTAGACATTGCAGGCTCTGGTTGCTTGTCCTCCGATGTATCACCTTATGAAGTCCATTCCAATGTACACGAAAGCGCAACGGCCATGCACGTCGACACCAATGATAGACAGTTTGTAAGTAACCAATTGCCGAATCTTACAGTAGCATACTTTTCTTTTATGAATTTATATCAAGTACTTTGAAAACAAACCTATAACTTAATTTATGCTTGTTTAACTGTTTCATATCCTTTTTTGTATCTGACTTTATTTTTTATAAGGGAATTGATTTGATAAAAACAATGCTAGACCACTCCATAGGCCTAGTGTACTCTTTGATTGAGGATTTTGGGTCTTATTGAATGGATGCCTATGTATCATCTCAAATTGCAACAGTTGGGAGGTTATAGAAGTCTTGGTCTCTTGACCTTGTGCATGCAAGAGGGTTATTTGGCCAGACTAAAGATGTGGACTGTTTGGCATTTGGCTCTACTGTCAAAAATCACATTTTTGCATCTATGGAGCTGGGATCTGGAGCACCATCCCTGTATCTATAAGGAGTGGCGTCACACTGCTCCAGTTTAAGAGTTGAACACTCACCTCTTTCATGAACAATACATCACAGTGCATTAACCTGCTACCTCTCCCAAGTCATTGACTTCATGCTGGGCTTTGACCATAGACAATGCTAGGTTCACACTATAGCAATATCATATAAATATATACTTAATACACTTGCAATATTAATTAACGCCCGCATCCTCACCCAATTTCATTGTTGTCCTTTCTGACACTAACTGTCTTCCACAGTTAGAAATCCTGGAATTATTTTTTACCTCCTCTATGTGGGTAGGCCCCTTTTTCACAGCCTCTTACTCCTCTTCTTGTTTTCAAGTTTTTAACATGATTAACATACCTTCATCTTTTTCACTCCTGAAGTTTAGTCAAGTTGCTTATATTAAGTAAACTACATTATACAATACTTTTTAGGAAAAATGTATTAATTTCATAAGTTTTGGAAAAAAAAATTATTCTGAAGCACATGAACAGCTCTTTTTGTAATGAAGCTAGATGGCCGTCAGCCGAAAATACAGTACAAAATCTTGACACTGGTTGTCAGTGCAGTGGTCTGGATAGCCAGTGGCTGACGTTGATCCTGTATCTAGCAACCAAAGAAACTTGCTCTGCCTAGTTACACTGATATCTCCTAATGCTGCATTTAGATTCCACACTCTGCTTTCCTGGTCTTCATCACTAGAAACTTGTGACATCATAGTTTGCCCATGATGATCCTGATTGATTGACCTTCTTTATTTCAATTGTTTTGATTATAAGAGTTGTATCTTTCTAATTTTGACATCGGGAAAGATTTTGTTTCCCATCTTTCAGCAATCCGTAGGTGTTCATAGCTTTCCGTTTTCTTTATTTAGTCGCTGACACCAACCCCTCCTCTGCTGCTGCCCTATGAACTGCCTCCCTGTGTTTCTTGTTTTTTTAATTTTCTTTTTTGATACTTGTGTGTGAGCTTTGAAGATGCACACTGCTGCTGGTCCTCTCGTTAATATTCTGATCTGTTGCTTCCCTCTTAGAGATGTTTACTGTTAGTGGGCTTGAAGCCCTCTCATTTCTTACCATAGGTGGGCTCCAAAGCCACTCCTGATTTCTTGGTTCCTGCTGGTCAGCTGTGCGGTCGGTACTTCACTCTTCTTGCATGTGACCCTCCCCTAGAGCATGGTCCTGTTACTTGTGTCCTTACACTGCTCACTCTTATCGGAGCTATTTTTCATTTTTGTTGAGCCGCTTTACAGAGTATATCTTTCGTAGCTGGCTTTGTCATATGCTCCCTCCCACCTTCCCGTTGGCTGTGTTTGCTCATTCGCTTTTTGTTGGCCTGCTCCATCCAGCAAATAAATGAAGAGGCCAGAGCCTTTGCCCTGTTGTGTCATGAAAGCCTCTGACGTTTGTTGTCATTTTTTTATAGCTCAAACTCAACCCGAAGGTATTGCAGTGCTTTATACAAGAACACTCATTAGGTCTCGACTAGCGAAGGCTGCGCTTGCGCAGTCTCGCTCGCGAGAAATAATGACTTGGAGAAGAGGGGCTTGAACCCGCCCCTCTTCTCCCCTCTTCTCCATTGGCTCGCCTCTTGAATGCTGGCCAGCCATTGGAGAAGAGGTCCGTCACTCCGAACAGGCCCCGTCCTTTTCGGATTCAGGGGCGTGTTTTTTGCAACTTTTCTAATTATCTCCTCCAGCCAATGGCAAGAGGAGAACACGCCCCCGAATCCGAAAGCGCCGCTGCCTTTCTCCGAGGCATTTCTGCTTTGCCTCGGAGAACGGCGGTGGTGGTCAGGGCGATTCCCGGCAGTTTGTACGTAGCCGTGACTTTGCTTTTCATTGTTAAATGCTCGCGACGGAATTGCTGTTGTAAAGCAGTCTTCCTTTGCTATGTGCCTGCATATAGATTTTAATTTACCCCCCCCCCCCCCACCGACCGCGTCTCTTTAGACAGATATGAACTGCGAGGCCTCGGCCCCAGGGTTTGAACTGGGAGCAATTAACAGGAAGCGCCCGCCTCTCTGGACTGAGGGCTGGCCAGTAGTTCACTCTGTCACTCATCAGTATGCACGACCGGGTACTGCATTCCACATTATCCAGATATTCTCCCTCGCCCGGTAAATATATCCAACAGCATCCACACGTTTTGAAATCTTTCCACCCTTAATCTGTATTTATCATCTTTCTCTTGGAAAAAGGGTGCACGCACCCTCACCTTTTGTGTCTAATGGGTTTATGTTTTGAGCTGCAAGTACTCGAACACCTGAGATGCTATTTGCATATTAAGATGTACAAACCTATTTGTATTTTCTTCAGCGTACTCCTTTGTACAAGTCTTTCCTTCCCTTTTCACCATTCTGTGTGGCTCACCGAAGCTGCTGCGCTGAGGATGTTCCAAAATGCAAACGGGAGGTGGATAAAGAGGGTTGGGTGGAGTAGGTTTAAATGTGTGTGTGTTTTTGTTGAACATGTTTCAGTCTCACGCTTTTTCACAGAAACGGAGATTGATGACCGGAATCTCGTGTTATTAAATTTCAGCCTAAATTACTTCTGTGCAGCTTTTTTGGCAAGTTTTGACGTTTCTTTGTGAGGGGTGCGCTCTAGGCTCGTGTCTTTCTCGGCAATAGTATGCGCCACTGTTGTCGGCGGCTTGTTGCCAATTCGTGAAGAATCGTTTCGCATTTATTTTATTTATAAGTAAAGTACACAAATACACAAAAAGACCGGAGCATCGAATTCAGGCATTCCCTTCCTTCATGTCTGGAAGATTATCTCGCGTTCAGACATTGCAATCGATAACTTGTCGGATACGATAAACAATCCTGCCCTTGAACTGCCTTGTTCTTTTACACGTTCCCCCGTTATTTCCGCGAACAACTCACACAGTGTTCTTATAGGCATGCTGTGAGGCTGAATACACAGCAAACTTTCAAATATGTTTACTTGTTCATTTTTACTCTAACAATAAAGACCCAGTTCCCTGTGGTCTAAATGCCAGCGTGTTCGTGTATGTACACATTCATTCTGCTCAATGAAACTGTTATATTTGTACGCTTCTAAACACTTATGCCCTCTTACTCCACTCTCACTTTTACATAAAACATAAGCAGTCCATATTTTGTGCGCATTGGCTTTTACTCTGCCGGTAGAAGCGCCACGTGGTTCCTAAGGAAAGCTTCAGGCGCTCTGAGAAAAACAAAATATACATTTCAAGAAATGTGACACACCAGATCCCATACAGGTTGTCATCTAACATGCAAAGCCCACAATTAAAATAATAAATAGTGTTGGCAAAGCCTGTTTTGTCATGTCTCTGCTTCTCTGCTCTTGCGCAAGGAGCGTTTCGTGGTTAGTTACCTAGTTTACCGGGCATGTGCAGTTGAACCGTTTGCTGGCCCTTTTAGGTTGTCTATGTACCAGTTCTGTTTACTGCGGAGGCTGTGTGTTTGTTGTAGGATCTGATGAACAGCAGTCATCTATTATTTAGTAGTATTTGTGTGTGGCTCTGTGTGTGGGTGCAAATGCAATAGGTCTAGCATTTGAGAGACCTTAAGCTATTGACATTGTAAATAACAATGCTGTTTCTTTAAATGTTTTAAAAACAAAAACATAAACAAAAATAATGTCATGAGCAATGCCAATAGCTCTAACTTTAACAATGCCGAGGCCATTGCATTGTAAATGCTTGTTTTTTGTAGGTACAGGAAGATTGTGATTTGCCGAAAGTCACAGCACGTTGAGTCTGTGCTGAGACTCAAACTGGGCTCCTCTGCCCCAAAGTTGGCAGCGTTGGCCGTTAGGCCACATCCTCTCCCCTGGCGTGCATACAGATTTCAGATAAACATTGACATTTCTGACATTTATTAATACACTAGTTATTAAAAAGCCAGCGCTTATATAGACTAAAACATCAGATATTTAAAAAAATCCAGGAAGTAATGTACCTTTTAAAGGTAGCCCAAACGTGATAACGCTATATTTTCATTTAGTAAGTATTGTTCCTGTACAAAGCCACCATATATTATGCTACATTGTTAACATTTTGCAAATTAAATATCTTCTCATGTTATCCAAGGATAAAAAAAATGGCTGAAACTTTTGGAAATAACAAGGAAATATAACCTTGCCTTAGTATAATGTATAACGTCTTAAAGTATCTGAGGTTGAAGTAGTCCATGGAAAAGGTTTCCTTTCAGACATGGCCAATACATTAAACAGTAAATACAACTACATTTATTTTATAGCTAGCACATCAAAGAATTTTCAGTTCTATTAAGGACACGGAGGCGAGGATTATGCTTCTCTTACTTTACTGCAAAACACGGCAGCCAATCAAGTTACAATAAACCTTACAGTAAACACAACAAAACGTAATTTGCCATGATCTGCCCTATGACAGCACCCTTGCCACCAATCTGAACCTGAGAAGGCCTATAAGACCTACTGCCTCCATTGTCCTTCCTCTTTCTTTGCCAGAATCCTAGCCAAAACAGAACCATATCATTTGCAACAGATAATGATCCAGAAAAATCTCTGTGAACGTCCACCACTGAGTCTCCCAGCTTCGTGGAGTACGTCATCCAGTTGCCTCCTGCCATGGAAAGCGGAATCTTCCTGAAAGAACGGAAATATTTCAACCTAAACTAATTCTAGAATTTCGGCAATCAACCATGTTTGCCATCTGAACCTGCGAAGGAAAATATACAGCCAGTAGTATCACTTTCATTTTTCACTATAACAAGAAGGGTGGGCAGTATTTCATGATTAGCAGTGGACTTGTAGAAATCAACACCATCAAATAAGCATGAATAAAACACAGTAAGATGTATATGGGTATGGTAATCCTCGCCTCTGTGTCCTTAATAGAATTGAAAATTCTTTGATGCACTAGCTATAAAAAAAATAGTTTTATGTCCGGACCAGAGGCTTCAGAATATGCTTGTTCAAAGCTGATCCACAACAACAGAAGCAATGTCAACAATTAGCTTGTGAACGATAACCTTAAAAGTGGAGTCCGAAGACCAATCGGCAGCCGCTATAATGTCCTCAAAGCAGGGCCCTAACAAGTAAGACTTTGAGGCCATTGCACCTCTCACTGAAAACGAACCATAAAAACGAAGGGTCTGTACCTGCCTCTGACAATTTAACCCACCTGGCCAAAATGGCTAATTTCACAGGCCCAAAATGCTTCTGCAAAGCAATAAGCAACTGCCCTCCAGTGGTTTGGCGTAACTCCCTGTACAATTCTCATAAGCCTTTAAGCATCGTACTACGCAAAGCAGGGCATGAACATCCAAGGTGCTTCTGCATAAAATGTAGCCTAAAAGTATTGTAAGCTTCGCTGACAATTGTTTTCTGGAGGGCTCTTCATTAGATGGCCAGGATCTCAAAGAATCTTAGGACTACATCCCCATCCCACAGGACTGAATATTTCGGCTTGGGAGGTTGAATTAAACTGATGTCCCTTAACAACTTACAGACTAAGGGATGTTCCCCCATCGGTTTACCATCCAAAGGTTGATGGCCCGCTGACGTAGCTGTGCAAAAATTTACTGCATCTATAAGCCAATCCTTGGTCTGCCAACTGTGAAGAGAAATTAATGATCTGATGCAATTCTGTGACCATGTGATCCTCACCCCGTTTGTCACACGAACAAGTCCATTACTTTTATGCCAAAGCATATAGTTTGCGAGTGCTGGGAGCCCCGGATTGTTTGAGATACCGAAGCCTGCTCTGAAAGACCCAGCCTTTGCCGGCGTCTCCTGAACCCCTCTAAGCCATCAAATCCAGTTGGCCTTACATTTAGAGGCTGAGGAAATCCCAAGGGATCGGTGGGAAGGGCTTGGAATCTGAGTCTGATATGACATTTCCAGCAACATAAGGAATGATGGCTGAGCCTTCTAAAAGGTGTCACTAGAACTAGCTCTGCCATTTGGCGACTCATTTGAGAAATAACTTTCTGGATCATGATGAAGGGGGAGAAACACATAATTGTTTTTCCCCCAGTTCTGGAGGAAAGCATCTGAGCTCACCTCTAGGGGATCTGGCCTCCAGCTGAAGATTGGAAGTTGCAATTTCAGACAGGAGGCAAAAAGATCCACCACACTTGGGCTCCACTGCTGGTAGAGACATAGAGATGCTCCAATTGCAACCTCCAGTCGCTCAAGTCTCAGGAAGCGGGAATCCCAATCCGCTACCACATTCTCTGTATCCTTGGCAATCTACTGTAGGAGTCAGGACGGGTAGCCCCAAATTTGTTGCTGTATCTCACCGCAGAGATATGCAGGTGCAATTCCTCCCTAAACCATCGGCCACCTGTAGAAACAGGGCCCCATCTAGCTCCCCATCTGCTGATGTACGATTCCATAATTACATCGGAATGCTGAAGAATATGGCCCTGCCATTCCAAGCATCCATATGGTCCAGCCACCAAGTCATCTCTATTTTGACTTCCTCTGGTAAGGAGATCTGTTCCTAGTACGACAAACCCTTCCACAGATAGAGGATCTATAGGCGCTGAAGGACCTGGTAATGGAGGGGACTGGGAAATATTACCTGTATGTTCGACGGAAAAAAAAGTGCCATCATCCTAGCAGGGACTCTCAAAGAGAATTGTGGACGAGAGAGCTAGTCTCTGCTATTTCTTGATTGAAATGATCTTCTTAACCAGAAGCTTCAGAGGAGCTGGAGTCTAATCTATCTGGAGTCCAATTAAATCCAGTGACTGAGAGGGGATCAGACACGATTTTGAGACACTGATGAACACCACGTCTTGCAACAACTGAATAGTCTGGTTTAGATGGAGGAGGACCGTGTCCAGATCCTGAGCCATTGTGATTAGGTCGTCCTGATTAAATTATTAATTTTACACACCTCATGAATTCTACAACTGGTCTAATATATTTGATGAAACACCAAGGGGCTGAAGAGCCCAAAAGGTAGGTCCTAGAACTTGTACCAATTTAGGCTCAACTAGAACTGAAGATAAACATCCTGAGCGACTGGAAAATAGGCACTGTCAGATGTGGGTCTTTCAGATCGAGTCTGTCTAACCACATTTTTTCCTGAAGGAGGTCTCTAAAAACGAGTGACTTCCATTTTAAAATGGCGATAGATCACCCAACCATTGAATTGTTTGAGGTTCAGAACCAATCTGCTACCCCCCTTCGGCACCAGCAAGATTGTGCTGACAAAATATTTGGGATATGGGTGTCTCAATACGATTGCTTCTTTGAGTGAGTTTTCTAGAATCTATGCATTGACCAAGCCCATTCTTGTGGGGGGTGGGGGTGGGGATTTGGGGGCTGGGAGGATAGGGTGCTGAGTTGGCGGTCCTTAGAACTCCAGTATGAGCAACTGCACTGTCTCCAATACCCATCTGTTGGTTGTAATCTGGCACCAGTTGGGGAGGAAATGACGCACCGTGCCCCCCAGAATGACCTACGAAGGAGGAATAATGTGTACCTGAATATGAGTATTCTGCATTGTCAGCTACTCCACCTTGATAGTTGGCACTGTGGAAATGGCCTCGACCATGTCTGGTTCTGAAAAGGTAGAAGTTGCCTTGACACTGGGCGTTATTCCAACCCCTTCTGGGATGGAACCTCTGTATGAGGCCTGGTCGTATCCCTGGACTGATGCTTGGCCTCTGTAGCGTCCAGTCCTTGTAAAAAGGCTATTGTGAAGGACCTTAAATGACAACTGTGCCTTAGTCCAGAGTCCTGCGTGGGGTGAACAAGAGCTTGCTGACCAGCTGTAGGGGTGTTGCACAAGAGCAGGAGTTCTTGCACCAGCGATATGACTGACCATCCCTGGGAGCTGGTCGACCCAGCTGAATTGGAGTGACTACCATTACTCTGGGGAGTAAAATGAATTCCGATCACTGATTATGCCCCAGGCCCTCAATGTGCATTACAGTTGTGTGCGGTGCTCTTGCAATAATAAAACAATTTCCTTTTTTTACAAATCTTTTTGTATTTCAACACTAAGGTACTCGTGTATGGAATTCCTATAACCCAACTCCCAGGATACATTGTTTGGGGTCAAGGACAACAAGTTTTCATAGGTATTGTGTCCTTGGGACAGGTAGGCCAACCCCCTACAGCAAAAACCCTTTGGCTGTCAGTTTACAGTACCACACGGAAGGGCATTGTCTGCAGCTAAGGTAATTTTGGTGTTTATACGCCAATGCTGTTCGACCTTGTATTTGTTTCATTAATGCCCTTATTAGGGCGAGCGTTCTAAGGAAATGTACGTTCAGACCGCACTGCTGACAGCAGTTCCAGTATAAACATGTGTACACACGTTTTCAAAGTTCAGCAGTATGAGACTATGCATACTGCTCCCAGAATGCTCTGATTGGATGCACCTATTTGCAGAAGCTTGAAAGCAAGATGAATGATACTTTGCTTTCAAAATAAAATGTGCACAAAAAAAATGCAACTAGGAAAAAAAACATTTTGCTAAACTACTGTAAACGTTTAGGTACCATTTCTTTCCTGCATCATTTCTAAAATGTGTTGATGCATGCTAGTATTTTCAAAAAAATATTCCTAATGGAAAAATTAGTGTAACAAGTTTCACCAAGATTATGGGAAACAAAAATGAACAAGCATTGGCAAAGCCAGTAGGTCTGAAATCGGTGGTCAGCCTTTTGGTTTTGTCAATGGTTGTCTTGTTTTGGCATGGTTTCTGTAAAACCTTATTGGCATGGGAGCTGCCGGTCCCTCACCATTATAACAAGCATTGGCAAAAGGCAAAAAAAATTGTCTCCAGAAGCACGCATTGCCACATTAGTTCCGGGCACTAAACTACTTGGTGTGCCAATATACTTCTTGTGAAAGAGCAGAATGCTGTCACTCAGTGAAGCTGGTTGATAGAGAATTTTAATGAACACTGAAGCTCTTGGTTAATACCATACCTAATTAGGGAGCCTATTTTAAAGAAATCTCAAAAGGGCACCCATTATATATGTCCTTGCATTAGTGCAGATCTAGGTCTTTAATGAATTCACAAGAATTTTCAGAAGTAGGTCAAGACGTAGTCCTAGAAAATATTTATAAACTTCATTTTGTCACGAGCAAACATGCCTGTGTAGATGTGCTCATGAGAAAATCTGTTGAGCGTTTGCACGTTCACTTTTCCTCCATCCATTTTTTCCCCAAACCCTGGAAGAAGTTTTACATCTGTCAGTCAGGAATGGAATCTCTAACATCTATCAGTATGGGAAAAGATTAGAGAAGAGCTGGTGAAAACCCCTAAAGCACGCATGCTAGTAGGTCTGCACAGACTTAAAAGGGCATTCCCATCCTGGAACAATTGCTTACTACGACTTTCAGCCCCAGTATGTGAACTGCGGAAATGTGGCAAAATAAAGGAATTGCTAGTATTCAAACCATACTATGGTTTGTGCCCTGGCATATTCAGAAAGGGTATTATCAAAGCTTTTATATAATGAGATTGCTACCATAATATGTCCCTACACTACATGGCACGAAAGGGACTAGTGGATTTTGCTACTGGGCAAGTAGATTTATGAAGCAACCTGCTCCATGGACAAGTAGATATTTTATTAAATTCCACAGCCAGCACAGAAGTGTTCTTAATGCCGAATCTGTTCTGCGCAGACTATGTCATAAAGACCCTTTTCAAAAAGGAGGTATAGCACCATTGTAAATTTTCACCACATTTATCTGTCTTAATGAAACATTTTAAGCCACCCACCCCCGACTCATTCATGGTTTCTGTAAGTATTCAGAGTTTTGGAACTAAACGTCTAACTTTACTTTACAGTCTGCTCTTGTATTGTGTAACTTAGAGTTGAGCTTTGGTTGTAGTGCGCCAATGGTTTTTCGAATGCACTTGTTAAGAATTTGAGGCATCCTAAGTTCTTGCTCTTGCCAGAGCCTCTCGCTGCCCTCCCACAATATTAATCCCCATTCACCTCCGAGGACCATGCCCCCTGTTCCATTGCTGTAAACATACTGTTTCCCAAAGAGCCATCAGCCACTATTGAAAATCACAGCAGATGGCGAAAGTGGACTATCAAAGGGTGTGAATACATCAGGGCATGTGTCTTGAGCTAGTCAGAAGCACGCTAAAACTATGGGCAACACAATAATGCATTACTATTTTATCATCTATTGAGCTGTTTTCACCATTCCTTTTGTCTTCCATTTGTTCTCTCTTTGGGTTGAGCAAGAAGAATGTGGAAGCAGAGACTGACATTGGTGCAAACAAATGTGGGAGATCAATTGCAAAATCATTCACATACTCATCCCTGTGATTTTTGGATGTTTATCACAGAATTTGCTTCTCTAGGAAATGCTTTACTGTTTGTTTAGTGAGGGAAGTTATGCTTCCTTTAATCCAGAGAAATCCCTCATTCGTGAAATAGAAGTGCTCCAAATGATGCTGAGAGGCTGCTTGATTCAGCACCAAACAAGGGTGGTTTCTGAGATGGAGATCCTTTGTCACTAAATTATACAGCACTGTTCTAACATGCAAACATCTTTTGGCATCTGATAGCATAGCTCTGTGCATAGTTGGAAAACCTGTACAGCAGGTAGCAAATACTAAGGTGTTTTTTTCATTCGATCTCTTGAGAAACCATAAACTCATTTGAATGCATTAAATAATGCCCTGCCTTTCATCTGTTTTGTCAGTACTCATTAGGCCTATATCTTTCCCATTTTCAGCTTTTCAGTGTCACTGCCGCCTCCATTTCGCTACATGAATTTTTGCAAAGATTGTTGTCCATCACAGTTTATCTCAATGGTGTAGATATTTCCCTGTCCTAGAAAAAAGGGATTACTACTCCTTATTTGACAGCGTGATTCACCAACATTCTACCATTTGGGTTTTCAGCAAAGTGCTGGAGTTTTACTTCCAGCATGGGTAAGCTTTCTGTCCCAATGTTCTTCAAACTTGACTTTTTGGTAGCTATCTTGCCAATTGGGATTGATACTAGGCTGCAGGCTTAAGTCTTTCAAGGAGCCATATATATCTCCCTTAAACATGGCAAGTGGCTTTTGACAGGCGTTTCTCTTTTGCATGTAAAGTTCTGGCAGTTCAATCCAGTTATTCCAAAGAGAGGGAACAATGGGTTTTTAGTAAGGTCCAGCGTACATGCCCTAGACTGTCAAAAGGAAGAAGGGTACGAAGTTCCTCGGTACCTTAATCTTGGTCCGAGACCTAGTTATAGTCACTTGAGGCAGGTTGACCTGTCAGTTGAGTAGTGGGAAGAGGGAATCGCCACTGGGGGAGATCAGTGGCGATTCTTCAGGACCTTAATGTGAAACTTATCTACACCCAGGGGTACAGTGAGTACCTACCTACCACTTAGTAGATCAGCGGGAAATGTGCCTGCGAGTTCAATGGGCAACCTAATCGCTATTCAGTAAGTGCCTCATCAATTCCAGCGGGCTCTGGACACATTGGAGATGTGTCTGGTTCAAGTAGAAACCGAGTGGTAGACCTACCTCGCACTGCTGGACCCGGGATGATTAGGTTGCCCATTGAACTCGTGGGCACATTTCCCGCTGATCCATTAAGTGGTAGGTAGGTTCTCACCGTACCACTGGGTGTAGATAAGTTTAAATTTAAGGTCCTGAAGAATCGCCACTGATCCCCCAGACAAGTAGGCGAGAAACATGTTGACCCACCAGGAGTAAAGCACTCTTATTGTGATGCATTATAGTCAGATAGTCTCCTCTCTTCCCCCCCCCCCCCCCTTTTTTAATCAGGCAGGGACCCTGCTAGAATAAAGTTGGTTCCATAGGACCCCTGACCTGTTTTAATCATCCTACTCACTAATACATCCAAACACACTAGGGCCCTCACACCCACGGCACCAAACGGCAAGGAACAATAGATCTCCGATAAATAGGCCCTTTATGGGTGCCCGTCGGGTATTGCAGTGCCGACCCGACGAGGAGCAGGACCATATGATGAAGCATGGCAGCTTGCTGGGGGTGTGAGGGCACTAGTTCCGAAAGGAGAAATTCCTCTCCTCCCGCTACTCAACTGACAGGTCAACCTGCCTCAAGTGACGATAACTAGGTCTCTAACCAAGATTTTTAAGGCACCGTGGAGCTTCGTACCCTTCTTCCTTTTGGCAGTTCAATCCAGTTCACATGATTGTCAGATAAGTGTTAAACAAATACATAATACATCAAAGAATGTTTATACTATATGAATCCCCTAGTAAAGAAAACTTTTTGCTGATAATCAACGGAGCTGCCCAAACGTGTTATCCACGTGGCACATTTCTAAGACTAGTCTTGGCAGACAAAACCTCATTTTACCAACGTTTATAAATCAAATGCTGCAAAAAGTGAAACCAAAAAAGTCCACCAAAATGTGACCATGTATATTGAAATTTAAAGTGCAAAAGCATTTCCCTCCATTTGATGTAATTTGAGCCTCCATACTGCAGCTGATAAGATGTAATATCGCCCAATAAATTTACTGTTAGCAATTTAAGGTTTCATCTCTAAATCCCCACCTCTTTTAATTGAGATTAATGACTGCTTCAATAAGTGCTCTGGCAAAATTTCTTTCAGCCAAGAAATGATTCCATTTGCTTTGCACCAAAAGCCTCTTATGTCTTCAACTGAATCTCTATACAACCTGCATGCTTTCAATTTTCTGAATTTCATTTTACCAAGAACTTGTTTAGATGTGGCCACTTATTGCGTACGGTGGACTTGCCTTTGGAAATGGCAGTGAAAGCCACCATTTGCAGGTGTTTCGTCATTTATCATCTTGCTCATTTCCAAGTATTTTAAAATAAGAGAATTTCAGTTCCTCAGGCTAGACATTCATTTCATTCGGCTGGTAAAAGTACAGCGTCATCTGTCCTGCTGAAATGGATACAATATGTTCTGGAAGTTTTGAGATGGCAACATCAGCCAACCCTTCATGTAAATATCAGTCAATAAATGAATTCTCGATAAAATAACTACTCCGGCCAGGAATACCTGTGCAATTTGTGTGCTTGAAGCTTGGATATCATATGCTTCCCACATCCAAGTGATGTTTGGTTATAAAATCAGGCTGTCAGCCAGCTGAGAAAGAGGAGGATGACAGAAGGAAGTTACCTTCAAGGTGATTAATGTCCTTAATCCTGGTTCTCATTCCTTCACAATGCCAACTCAGCCATCCTCTTAGGCTGTGTAGGATCTTGATGTGATTGGTTGGTTGTGCAGTGGTGAGGGCGTGAATGGGATTAAGGGCTGCTTGCCTTAAGGGTCCCCTGAGAGTTCTTTTAAGTTGGAAGCATTTGTTTGAAATGGGATTTCCAGAATAAGTCTATAGATTTAAGCATTCGTAGCAAGATGGACTATGACTGAAAGTACTTAAATCTCATGAAGATAACTTTTTTTGTGGTAAGTAAAGTTGCACCTAATCAGTGTTTGAACCTTGCTAATGAAATGTTGAATTTTAGTTCAGCCATGGGACAACAGTAGTTAAGGGTGTAGCTTGATAAATACATTAGAATGAGGTCTTAGATTTTCTAAGCAAAATAAGAAAAGCCCCACACATGTTGAGTTAGGTTGGACCGGAATTGCTGATATATTTTTTAATTAAATGCTTTAAGAGCATCAAACGGTGCATACTTTTGCAGCTGTAGGGTAAAATGGAGTACACCCCAGACGCCCTGCAATCCAGCCCATTTGGTGTGTTCTTGTTTTGGTGCATGTTTGCTGCTTCAGTGTGGCAATGTTAAGCAATTGGGACAGTTTGGTTACTAGGTATCTGAACCTTTTCTTCATGAAAGTGATGTTTTCAATGACATTGTATCTCATGGATATTTTTCAAGTTAGAATTTCACCCTATTCTCATTTTTTGTATGGTGTACACATTCGCAAGTGAAACTCAAAATATCTTATTTTTTTGCTTCAGTGTTTAAGATGGTGTACTTTAATAATCTGTCCCTATGACTGTTTTTTTTTTTTTTACGCTACAGTGTACGGCTAATGAACGAGTTTACAAACATGCCAATTCCTCCTAAACCTAAGCAAGGTAAGCGAATAACAAGACAATACAGTACTTGTGTGTGTGGTAGAAAGGAATTAAACTTCATTTTGTGTATAAGTAAACAAACTCTCTACAGGAATTCTGTGGTAAATTGCTTGGTTAATTTGAGATTGATTAGTAAAGTATTGACCTATCCTGCTACTTCTGTTTAATGTGAAACTTCTCTTTTTGGTAAAGTAAATAAAAAAAAAATTATTTGGCATATTCACCGGAATAACAGCCACTGAATGCCATCTTCGAATTTTCTTTGATCCTGAGAAGCTCTCTTTGCAAAATGGCTAAGCTGTGCACTGGGATCTGGTGTTGGGCCCTTGGCCAAGGATCATCACATTGTGCCTCAAGAAAAACATTTATAGTTGTCTACGCAGTGATGGGACCATCGCTGGCCTCCCCTGGTTTGGTTTTATATGAGTAATTGGCAGCAATGGTCTCTTGGTCCCACGTCTAAGTTGGCAGTACAGGGGCTCATGCGCCAAGGTCAAAGCGCCCATTCAGACCCCCCCGCCCCCCACCCACCTCCCTACCTAGCACACCAAGGCTTATTTTGATGCTGATACCCTCCTAAGGGTTGAAGGGCGATGCACTCCAAGGTGCCTTGCCATGTACTTTATCACAATGTATCGTCGCACAAGAAACATTCTGCAGTGTTACAACCTGCTGGGCCCCTCCAGGAACAATTATCTGGCTGACTTGGTGTGATCATCCTTTTACCCACATTGCTATAACAAGCCTTTGCACCTGGTCTGCATTCAGAAGCCTTAATTCGTTAGGAGTCCATGGACCGTTTTCCCCAGAACCCCCTAGCTGCCCTTACTGAACTGGAGCCGTCAGTGAAAGGTTCCCATACAAAGTGGAGTGTGCTTCCAAATGGGACTCTTCTAGATGTGCAGAAATAATGAATAAATGCATATGCATAGGGTATCAAACCACTTTATTTTAAAGGAAAACATAGATTTGTGAAAGGCTGTCTAAGGGAAACCTCTATTTTTTCAATAGCTCAGTAAGACACATGATGCAGCCTTGGTGTTCCAGCTTATTTTCACACTAAATGGCATCTTTAATCACCAACTCCCTTTATTTCAAACTTTATTGTTCTGCAGCAGTTGGGAGCCTTCTGGACCCTCACCGTGGGGAAGAGCCCAAATGTGAAATCAATTTTTTTCTTACCCCTCATTTTGCCAAGAAGCATAACTGCTCAACACAGACATGGCAGCCACCACTGTATCGTAGCAGCAAAGTCGACTGCACAGGACCTCACTAATGCTCACATCCTCGCTGTGAAGAATGCCATGAGTGACCGGATTTCTACACAGATTTGTTTTTTTGTTTTTCTATATATCGTGGACTTGACCCGAAGTTATCAGAGTGCTTTACATGAGCACCAGTTGAGTTACACAAGGACACAAGATTGACTTTGTGTCTATCACACTAAAATTGGTGTAGACACACTGGACTTGCTCGTAGGCAGAACATCAATGAGTGAGTGGCCCATTGATGTCCAGGATGAATCTTCATTGACCATGAAGGCTACTTTGAAGACTGCTGTGGAGCACCTTAAGGACCAAGATATAAGCGCATAATGAGTCAATGTTCGGATACTTGGGGCTTCATTAGGAAGTTTCTCCCTTTAGCTTAATTGTCTGCAATTTTCTTACTTAAGAGGGCAAACGCTTCACTTCATTTTCAGTTGTACCCTCTGGAGCATCTTGATATTGGAAGAATCATACTACAAGATCAAAACTGGAAGAACTAATTGGCAGGAGGTTAGCCGAATAAAAATGTTTTAAGAGATCGTCTAAAGATAATCTTTGCAAGATTTCTTGAGCAGGATGTGTACCTTGTACAAGGACCTTAAACTGCATCTTTTGCTGGACTGTAAGCCAGTGAAGCTTTCTCCTGGCTTTTGAGATCTTGTTGAATTTTCTTCACCCTTTGCCTTTCTGGACAGCAAAGTTTTGCATTTTTTGTAGACTGGTAGTGGCAGTCTGTAGGACACCCAAGTACGGTCTGTTCAAGCAGTGATGGTTTAATCCTACTGTTCTTTTGATGTGAGGAGGATGATCTTCACCAGCATCTTGAAGTTATAGAAACGGGTTGAGCTGACAGCTGTGATTTGTGTTTCTAACAAGAGATTACCATTCACTATCACTAAGTATTTAACCTGGAATGAGCCCTGATGTGGAACAAAGGGAATCTTGCTATCTGAACTTCTCTTGCGCTGCACACTAGGAGCAGCTTGGTTTTCCTGATTTCTGTTTTAGAAAATTCCCATATTAAATTTGGATGTAAACAGAAAAGACACAAATTTTTCCAAGTGTGCCTTGTCATTCACTCAACTAGTTCAGTATCTTCTTCATATATTAGTACAAGTTTTTTGGTAATCGGTAGTAAAGGTTAGGGCGGAGCCTTGCGGCACCCTAGAAGAAATGGAAGCTTGAGATATGATTGGTGGTAGAAACAGTGGCTGTTTATGATCAGACAAGAACAAGGATAGGAACCAGTTGTCCTTTTTAGCTGTAAGTGACTCTGCTTGGCTTTGTAGGAGAATCACATGGCCAACTGTATCGAATGTGTTAAAAGGGTCGAGTAAAATGAAACCTGCATCAGTTCCATCAATTATAGGGAAGCAGGAGAGAGGACTTGGTCTCCTCCTCACTTTGGGAACCTAGTAACCAAGAGTCAAAGTATCCTGAACTTGCCAGCTAAGATGAAACTTGCCTAGCTACCATTTTTCCAAAATGTTCCCTAAAGTTGGCCGTACGGTAATTGTCAATAAGGGAACGCCTGCATTAATTTTCTTAAGCACAAGGAAGACTCTAACTTTACATTTGGCAGGTTCTTGACTGGTAGAGTGTAGTAGATTGCATCTGCTGCTGCCAGGGATCTGAGTTTTACAGCAAGACCTAAGTCACCATGGGAATCAGATTTAAGAAACCACTTGAAGGCCAAACCTGTTTGAAGGAGGCCACAGAGTAGCACTGGATATTGGTGAGGTAGATAAAGATGCCTTGGTATTGGATGGTTGTTTACTTTTGTAGCAACTATATTTAATATTTAAGATGAAATGCTGTGAGCCACAAGATTGACTGGATATTAATTTGGATGTCAAAAAACAGGTTCTTGGGAAGGAAGCATTTTTTTTTTGTTGAACTAGTTTATTAAATGGCAGAAGTAAAGGATTCTGTATGTCCATGAAATTGATCTGACCCCAAATGTCTAATGAACAAACTTTTTTTTTTTTTTTTTTAAAAGATTTTATTGTGCATAAAAAGGGTTACTAACACGGGCCTACAACCACCAGGGCCGGCCGCTAGTAGTCGAAGTGTTCCAGCATATCAGAAAACAATGACTGGCCCACAGGGGCTCCGCACTATCACAGTAGATCAGACTGCACATAAAGGAAATCAGCATACACACTTTTAATATAAATAACAACAAAAAAGAAAAATACAAAAATACAACAAACAAGGCGAAACGACTTATGAAGGGCGGCGAACACTAGCCGGGGGAGTCAACACCCAACCACCCGAGGGCGGTCAATAAAAGAAGACCTGAGAGGGAGGGGGGGGCCACGAGAGAACCAAATCTGTACTCCAAAGTAAGAGATGCACAAGGAACCCTCAAGGATCAGGGGGACGAGGCAACCCCGGACGTATCCACCAAAGGGGGAGCACAGATAGACCCACGATACGCGTTCCACTGCCCCCAAATTTTAACCCAAGCCCCCGGTTTACCACGGGCCACATACACCGTTTTCTCCCTGTACATCCACCAGTCCATGTTTTCCTTCCAGACGGACACGGTGGGAGGCCGCTGGGAACCCCAAAGCTGCGCAATATCTCTCTTTGCAATCATGTTCCCCAAGGCCGCCCACCGAGCCTGAGCCGCATTGCAGTCATTGGGCTCCCATACATTCAGCACACAACGACGCACCTCCGGCAGCAGAGCGACCCCGGTGACTCGTCTAATAATATCATACACCCGGCGCCAGTATTCCGCCACCTCGCGGCATTCCCATAGGATATGGAGAAAGGTAGTACTGAGCCCGCAGCCACGCTTACAGAGTCCGTCGTCTGAAAACCCCATCGAGACCAGGCGGGGGCCCGTCACATATACACGATGGAGAATCTTAAGCTGGACCAGGCGGAGACGGGCCGGGATGGCCACCTCCTTAGGGGATGACAGCGCAGTCTGCCAGTCCTCATCGTCCAGCTCCACCCCATCTCCCGTCCATGCCTCCCGAAGACGCACCAAGAGGTCAGCCCGATTGTTTATCAGTTTTTTGTAAATCAGGGAGATAGTACTGTCGGGAACGTGACCATCGAGTATGCGGTCCTCGAGAGGCGAAGAAGGGACCGTGGTCCCCTCCCCAAAGACCGAAAGCAGGGCGTGCCGAACCCGTGCATAACGGAAGAACTCTCTGTCACTAAGCTCATACTCGCGCTGAAGCGCTGCGAAGGATTTAACCGCACCTTTAACCCACAGGTCCCCCACTCTGCTGATGCCGATCGTATCCCAGCGCTCGAAGCCTTTCGTTGTCCAGAGGCTTCCCAAGCGGTCTGAGTCGAATAGAGGAGTGGCGCACGTTAAACGCTCACTCCAGCCCATCGCAACGTTAGCCGCCTTCCATACACGGACCGCAATCCTGGTAGGGCCCGTAAGGGCCCTACCAGCAGACCGCGAGTAAAGCGCTCTGTTATAGTTACCGCCGGGGAGCAGGAATTTGTCCATCTCATATGCCGGGTTCGAACCAGGAGCGTACGTAGCATGATTAATGGCAGACAGCTGGGAGGCCCAATAGTACCGTCTAATATCAGGAAGCGCGATGCCCCCGTCATACCAGGAAAGAGTCAGCTTGGCCAAAGTGATACGCGATCGCCCGTCCCAAACCAGTCTCCTCTGCAAACTCTCCACCTCCCTAAAGTAGGCCGCAGGAATGACATAGAAGGAGTTCTGGAGTGCATAAAGGAATCTGGGAAGGGACATCATTTTAAACAGCGCCGCGCGACCAAGCGGAGACAAGGCCAGCTTACACCACCGAGCCGTATCTGCCCTCAAACACCGGAGTGGAGACAGGAGATTCTGCTCATAGCGGACCGCCGGATCCAACGAAACGTACACCCCCAGGTATTTAAAGCCGGACTGAGATATTTGGAGCGGAAGCCGAGGCGGCAAGAGAGGAAGACCACCAGAGATAGGATACACACAAGATTTGGACCAGTTGATTATCAGACCCGAGTTTTTCCCGAAGGAAGTAAGGACATCAAAGAGAACATTGAGCGACTTCCGCGGTGAGGTGAGATACAAGAGAATATCATCCGCGTACAATGAAACCCGATCCTCGAAGCCCGGGGCCCACCGGAGCCCTCTAATCGAGGGCTCCCAACGGAGCCAGGCAGCGAGCGGCTCCAGGGCGAGAGCAAAGAGCAGCGGGGACAACGGGCACCCCTGCCTAGTTCCCCTCCCGAGAGCGAAAGGCAGAGAAACCCGCCCATTGACAACCACCTGAGCCATTGGTCCAGCATAAAGGAGCTTCACCCAGCCAAGGAACCCCTCCCCAAAACCAAACTTCGCCAAGACGGCCCAAAGAAATGGCCATTCAATGGTATCAAAGGCCATCGTGGAGTCTAGGGAAACCAATATGGCTGGTTCAGCGAAGTGCTCAACCCTAGCGAGGACGCCGTGCAAACGCCGTAAGTTGAGAGCGGTATTACGATGTGGGATGAAGCCACATTGATCCGGATGTATCAAGTCACATATAACGCTCAGCAAGCGATTGGCGAGGACCTTAGCAAGGATTTTGGGTTCGGCATTCAGCAGGGAAATAGGCCTATAGGAGGCACAGCGGTCACGTGGCTTACCCTCCTTGGGAATCACCACTATAGTAGCCAGACGCTGGTCGTCAGGAAGGGAACCCCTCTCGAGCGGTTCCTGAAACATATGACGGAGGAAAGGCGCGATTTTATCCGGGCGCAACTTATATAGTTCAATCGGCAGGCCGTTGGGGCCCATAGCCTTGACCGAGCGGAGGGAGCGAATCGCAGTAGCTATCTCTTCGACAGACAAAGGGGCATCCATCAGCTCGCGGTCCTCGACGGATAAGCCGGGCAGGGCAATATCCCGAAGCAGAAGACGAGAGTCGTCCTCATCTCTATCAGACACCGGGGAGTACACTGCACGGAGGTGGTCAGCAAAACACTCAACAATCTCACCAGGCTCAGTCACACACACTCCATCCGACACCCGAAGCTCCGGGACCACACGATTCACTCTCTCCTTGTCCAACCAGGCAATCAGCTTACCCGCCTTGTCTCCGGCGTCATACAACCTGCCCTGCTGCTCCCTATACATAGTCTTGGCAGCATCAGTGACGAGAGACTTATATTCAAACTGCTTCAGGCTGAGGGCATGCAGCCCATCCGGGGTGACACCCGCCTCTAGGGCTGCCTCCAGCCCCGATATTTCAGTCTCCAGCGTCACAGCCGCCTCTCTTGACCCTCTTGGCCTCCACAATCTGGGACAGGGCATGCCCGCGGAGCACTGCTTTGAAAGCTTCCCACAGGGACACCGAGGACAGCACCGACCCCTCATTCTCAGAAAAATATTGATCAATCGACTTAATCAGGCTATCACGGATCTTGGGGTCTCACAGGTACCAAGGGTTAATAGGAGCGATCCGCCCAGCGGACCGCGACCCGGTGTCAAAAAGCAACCACAGTGGGGAATGATCAGAAATACCCCAGGCCAGGTGTTTGACCTCTCGAATCCGAGCAGCCTGGGCCGCGGGCATGAGGAAATAATCCAGTCTGGAGAGACTCCCATGGGCCCCAGAGTGGAAGGTGTACTGACACTGTGTCGGATGCATTAACCTCCAACAGTCCACCAGACCGAAGGTCTCCAGGAGCCCGCCCAGCCACGCCTGGGCAGCAGGGAGGGCCCTGGGCGGATGACGGTCCAGGTCACCCGAGACAACCGAATTAAAGTCCCCACCCATAAGCAAAAGACTGTCAGGAAGCCCAAGCAACATACGACCCAAGTCTGAGAAGGTGGAGTTCTGGAGGCCCGGGGGAACATAGACCGAGATCAAGGAAAGGGACTGCCCCTCCCACCTCCCAGTCAGAGCCACATAGCGCCCTCTATCGTCTGGGACCACCCTGGTGATCTCCAACGGAAGTGAAGCTCGCAAGAGAATGCCCACCCCTCTCGAACCAGTGGTGAAACCAGAGTGGGCCACAAGTCGATATCCCCCCCTGTTCATAGCCCGACAAACATTGCCAACCAGATGCGTCTCCTGTAAGAACACCACATCAGGAGTCAGACGACGTAGATATTGCAGCACAACACCCCGTTTGATACGGTCCCCCAATCCATTGACGTTCCAAGACATCAATCTCAACCCGTCCCCCCCCCATCCCATCCAGTAGATCAAGGGCCCCCTAGCAAAGAGCTCAACACCCAAGGATGAACAATAGCCAATACTTCGCCTTGAAAACAAAAAACACAAATGCAAACAACCCCACCCACCCACCAACCCCCCCCCCCCCAACTCCAACACCCCCCACCCTGCACCCCTGCGGTCCAAAAAACCACCCCAACTTGCAGTGTGCCTTTCGCCCTACAAACCCCATTCTACGAAAAGACCCCGGAGGAGGGAAGGGACCCGTCCCCGCCCGCTCCCCACACACAACATAGTGAAACAAAATGCACAAAAGAAGGAGAACCCAGCCGAACAGTACAACCTGGTAGAGTCCGGGACCATAAGTCACTCCAAAGGAGACCCGCCACCCTCGGTACCGGCAGAGGGCCCAGTCCGGTCACCCCGGTCTGGCAGCGAATCCAGCCAGTCACTCACAGTCGCAGGAGAGTCAAAAAAGGTAGTCCGATCTTCATGTTCCACTCGGAGCCTTGCAGGATAAAGCATAGAGTACTTGAGACCGAGGTCCCGGAGACGCCGCTTCACCCCCTGGAAGCCCATCCGCTGTTTCTGGACAAGTTGGGTGAAGTCCGGGAAAAAGTTAATGGACGAGTTCTCATGTCGGACCGGGCCATGGACCCGTGAGGCCTGCAGAATCGCGTCTCGGTCTCTGTAATGGAAAAGTCTCGCAACGATAGGCCTCGGGGGGGCACCCGGTCGCGGCCGGCCACCTGGGACTCGATGGGCCCGCTCCACAGCGAAAAACTTACTCAGGCCAGCGGGAGCAAGATGTTCGAGGATGAGCTCCTCGACCAGGAGATCAACCGGGCGGTTATCGGAGGTCTCCGGAACGCCTATGACGCGGATGTTATTGCGGCGGGCCCGTCCCTCGAAGTCTTCCAGCCGCCGGGCCATCAGATCATTGGCCGACTTGAGATCGCCGAGAGTGGCCTGCAGGTCCGACACGTCCGTACCAAGGGAGGATGTCCGCACATCCAGCGATTGAACCCTCTCGTTGGTCTTAGAGAGATCCGCCCGGATTAGCGTAATGTCAATGGCCACCGTGTCGATTTTACGGGCCAAGGCCTCGTACTGTGTAGCGATGGTCTCTCTGATGCCCTTAAAGGCGCCCATGATGTCCTGCAGGGACAGATCCGGAGAAACGGACGGGCCACCACTGGTGTCCTCCGGGGGGGACATTGGCCGTCCCGGGGGATCCTTTACCCTGAGTGTAGCGGTCCATGTTGTTCGTCTGGACCGGTCCCCCACGTAGGGATGTTTTGGTCTTACGCCTCTCGGGGTCTCCCTTGCCTCCCATGAGAACCTCGATCGCCGAAGGGGACCACCGAGGAAGCGTCGAGGTGGCACAGGCCAGGCAGACAAGTGTCGCACCACAGGCCGCAATATGGCGGAGCGAAGGGACCACCGTCAATGAGCACACTGGCAGCAGACGAAGCCACCGGCTTCAAGCGAAGGCAAAATGAAAGCCCAGTCGCACCAAGCAAGTCCACAGTCCAGCCCCTCAAAGACCAAAAGTGAAACCGAAAGTGATGTGACGGCCACTGGCACAGCTCCGCTGCCGTTGTTGTTCAACTACGCCCCGGCTCCACAGATCACCCTCGCATCGGGCACAGCCGTCGGGTGGGCCTCAAAAGTTCAAACCACCATAACTCCGGATTGCCAGGTCCGATTTGATTTCCGAAAGGAGTTTAGTGTTCAGCCAGCATTCGTCTCCCAGATTCCATCAACCAAGCCAGGATAGATTCAGGATAAATTCCGAGGAGCAGCGAGGGTCCGGGGAGCCCTGTGCTCACGCGACCATCTTGGATGCGCGCTAGGCTCCTCCCCCCTAATGAACAAACTTGTATGTGTGATGTAATTTCTCCTCAATATGGTGTGTGTTGAAAGATCTAAGGCAAGTTAGCTTTTTTAGATAATCATGGGGCCTCCCTTATTGTTAATGATCTGGAATCCTGCAAGTTGCATTTTTTAATATCGCATTGCATACCACACTTCTACTAATTTTACTGATCTCAAACATTTTGGGATGCTGAGTTGCCTGACAGTAATTCAAACTCATGGACTGAATCAATGATGACATTTATAAAGGGCAGCTTTCACTCCAAGGAGCATTTTGGCGCTGATGCAGAGGGGCAGTGGTACGAAGGTCATAAGAACTGTCGGGAGATGATCAGATAAGTGCAAACACTATATCAATCTGTCAGTCCTTTCCGTGTTTCCTGAACATGGGTTCTGGCTTTGAGTCTGAGATGAGGGGGTAAACTATTCCAAGCTTTTGTTCCCAGGACTGCCATTGACTTTCCCCCTCTGGACGTTATATGAAAGCTGGGAGGTGCTAGAAAATCTTCAGAGGATGATCTCAGTAGCTGTTTGGTAACATATGGTTTGATTCTCGTCCTGAGGTATTTAGGTCCTGCTCACCTAAAAGTTCTGAAGGTAATTACTAAGCTCTTAAAAAGAATCCTTTTGTGTATGGGCAGCTAGTGGTGTGTTTTGAGTCCTGCTGATGCCGAGGACCCCCTTGGCATTTTTAATTCCAGACGGGCTGCTGCGTTTTAGACTATCTGTAATTTTTTCAGGACTGCCTTCTTGACTCCCGCGTTTAGGCTGTTACAGTAGTCTAGACGAGACATAATTATGGCAACTGTGACTGTCTTTCTAGCTGTGACTGGAAGTAGATCAAAAAACCTTTAAAAGGTTTTTGTCATGTAAAAGCAAGTGCCTACTACCAGGAGCGCTTGCTGGTGGACAGACAATGAGGTATCAAGTCTTATCCCTTGACTGCAGATGACTGAATTTGCATTGGCAAATATCCAGCTCACTGGGTCATCCTGCCAGCTATTGATCAACTCAGTTATTTGTTCATCTATTGCAAATATTAATATGGCTCAGACTTAGCCACTTGGACATTTTTCCATAAAAACAAGACTCAGTTCAAAATAATCACAGAAGAACAGAAGGAGGGGGGATATGGGATAGCATTTCTTGTTCTTTGTGTAGGTTGAAGAGTGATTTTTTTTTTTTTTTTTAAGAGACCTATGTTGGTGCACATCCAGGTAAGTGATTGTTTCTTCTAGATTGACAATCTCCATTTGGTAAATTAAGGTGACCTCAGTCAACTCTTGAAGTGTGACTCAACTCCCAATCTGCGTGGTCCTTCGGAGTCCAAGCAGGTTATCTCTGCTATTTCAGTCCTCAAATGTATTTTCTCTTTTACCCTTAGATGATAAGCAGTTATTGATAGCAGCACCTCAAGATGCATTCCTCCAGCATGAGTCTCTGTATTCATTTTAGTTTGTCCTTTGATGGTTTTTTGTCACAGATTAGATTTAACCTCCACCTCTCTTTGTGATAGTCTAGTCTTCATGAGGTATTCATGTTTTCTTGTGTTTTCTTTGCTATCCATGTGCTGTGATTGGTTTCCTTTCTCAGCGTGCTTTATTAGATCCAGTCCTAGACCTTCAGGCCTAGGGGTAACGTAGGTCTGTTTCTCAAATTCCATGCAGCCTGTATTGATCAAGAGAATATTGTATTCTTATTGTATTACCCTAACATTTGCAAGGTTAGTCTGGCATTTCTTTTGAACTGCTTCAAAATATAGGAGGGTGTGGTATGCCCTATTCCTTTTTAAATAGTAGCTATTTGACAGTTCTGTTTCGTGTGGTATGTGAAGGTGGTGATGAAGGCCTGAAGAATGCTGTCCAGTGAGATGTTGTACTGTTGGTAGCCTATTGCAGATTGTCTGCCCCAAATCCCAACTAGTAGGACCTGAATTATTTCAGTAGTAATTTAAATTGCATTAGATGTAGAGGGACTTAGTAAATATAGTTTGTGATCCCTTATAGTCTTTACAGAAATAGAAGGGATTTCCTAGTTGGGGATTTCTACTTAATTTTGCATGCATTTTGGCAATGGGTATCTTCAGTTAAAGAGCAAACAGAAAGGTGGGGTGGGGGCACTTAAGTCTTTGTAACTATAGGTATGTCATCTGCCCTTGCAGAAAGTTGCTGATGGGTGAGTTCTTTTGTATTTATGAAAGTAATTTCACTAAGATTCTAATCTGTATTTTCCTTTCAGTTCCAGGTGACAAGATTATGAAAGACATCCGCCCGGGTGTGGCGTTTGAACCCACTTATATGTACAAACTACTGATGGTTATCAAGTCCAGTCTTTCAGAGAAGGTAACTCCCATGGCCACCCAAACGTTTTAAGTGTTTTTCTGAACTGCAGTGGTAATGTCTTTTAGAACATAGTACTACCACATAGAGCGTCAAAAGAAGGTTTCAACTTTATTCATTTTTACAAAAAAAAATTGGGGTTATTCAGTAGGATGAGTGTTTTGTAACATGGTTATTTTAAAAGTGCATCTTTGCACCACATCAATATGTGATAGCACTGAGTAGTATAATGGCGGGCAATGCACAGTAGGATAAAAAGCACTAATTCCTGGGATTTTCAAGACACTTTCTCTCCAAGCAGTCTTCTTGCCACTTGTGTAACTGTGAACAAGCTCAGCTGCCTTTGGCAGTAGGTCAGGTAGTCTTGTAAATCTGTGGAGAATACCCTCCGGACAAACATTGTTACTGGTAATTACATTTCCTTACTCTGGCATATCTAGCCACCATTCAAGTAGACCGGATGTGTTTAACAGTAAACTAGCATTATTACTACTAATTTCTGCCCTTGTTCTTATTGTAACTCCAAGGTTATTTAATTTTTCTTAGTAACGGCTGATTCGCACCATACTCTGGTATGCAGCAATATCAGAATGATTGCCGAAGACCTTCTTTCGTGGCGTAGATTATGGGCAGCCTCCAACTAGTCCTATTTCATCACTTCAGTTGTTTATGAAGTAGAACAAATCTAAGCTGTAGCCTTTACTGAACCTAAAGTTAACCAGTCATCCAGAATTAACTGGTAACTCCTTAATAGCAAGTGAGATAGCTTTACCTTGAGGGTTCTTAATCTGATAATCTCCTGCACTCCATTGTTCTGTCTGGATACTTTCAAGTTCAAAGTGGATATAAAGGTGTCTCATTTGTTACCAAGAGGTGGCTTTTCAATCCACAGGACTCTTACCTCCACTTCTCTTGGTTCTAGGTTTGTGGGCTCTTGATCCAAACTTCATGAAAGTAGACCATCAGACAGGCATCCCTGCACACTTGCTGGAACTTGGATGAGTTGAGCATGGTGGAATTTCTATACTTTTGACTGGGGGGAAGAGCAGGCTCCCCATTTAAATATTCTGTAGCTGGCACAATTTCTTATCCTTGAAAAATTTCTCCTGCATGGGGAAGGAGTTCTAGTGTACATTAGCAATACCGCAGACTTTGGAGTTGGGCTCTTGACTACCACATCTTCTACCTACTCTCCAACTTGTGAATGGTTCGCAAGTGAGAAATAAAAATAGCGATATGTATTAGTGGTTTCATAAATCAAGATCATTATTATAACTCATGTTGGGTAAGTAGAAGGCTTATGTAAAAAAAAAATCCATGTTGGTGCTTTCTTGATAGCTGATTTCTCCCTCTGTGTGTACAAAGTAATTTGATTGCTCAAGTAAAAATAGACCTTCTGTATATTCTTGATTCTTCTTTGATCTTGATTAAGGCTACAATTGCTGGACGAAACATATTGGTTTCATTATGCTTTTACGTATCGCACCTCTCTATTCCAGTGCTGCAGAGTTCTAGGAGAACAATACAACAAATCAAAATATGTAAAGTGGTTGTTTGCTTTCAATTTGTCTCTAAGCAAAGAGAGGAAAATTAAAAATGCCTTTTCCAAATTAGCATGCTGGGAGAATTGAGCAATGAAACATTACTTTCCTGTAACACTATTTCTGTCATGAGTATGTTATTTAGATATATACTTCCTGGGGTTTCGCTATTTGGGGATCTTTGAAACTTCAGATCCAGCTTGTTTCTACAGCTCCCATCTGCCCCCCCCTCCCCCTCTGGCCCGATTACGAGCGGATGTAAAACATTGGAGGTCCCTACCCCTAACACTGGTGGGGAGGGCGGCACTCTTTAAAATGCTAGCCCTTCCTCGTTTTCTTGACATATTACATAATTGTCCCCACAGGGTCCCAGACTCATACTTTAGAGTTGTTTAAGGAGAGATGCGCACGCTGCTCTGGGATGGAAAGGCCCCTAGAATTGCACTGCAGAAATTGACAAAAGGCTGGTTCGATGGGGCATAGCACTTCCGTACCTGCAGCGTTATTACTGGTCGGCGCAATTGGTGACCGTTAATCACTGGATATATCACCCTCCGGATGACCCAGCATATGCCCTTGACCGATACCAAACCGACCGATCTGGATATCTAGGGGCCCTTTACACCACCGATAGGAAAAATAGGGGGAGGTTCTTCGGACCTACCCAACATACATTGGAAATCTGGCGGGTAGCAACGTCCCGGCTCCGTTGGACGGGTGTTCTCTCGCAAGCCACACCCTTGTGGTTCACCCAGAAGCTGGGCATGCTGTGCTACCAGCCCGGGTTTGATGGGACCTTATCGGGGTATCAGCGGTTAGAGATTTGGTTAAGAAGGGAGCAATACTTACCTTTGGTGAGCTCCAGAAACAATATCTGGCACAGGGGGAAATGTATAGGTAATTACAAATTAGACATGCGATACAGGCGGCGTTCCCGTCTCTCAAAGACATACCTGAGTCACAACCTTTGGAAGACCGCCTGCTAGATGGGCTCCTCAGTTCGAAGGCAGTATCTCTAACTTATTAAAATTTGAGTAATAACCTGCCGGACACCTTCCCGAAGCTCAGGGAGCGGTGGCAAGACAACATTGGGCATATAGATGACGAGGACTGGCAGACTGCACTTGTGTCCCCACGAGAAGCGGCTATCACTCAGAGATTTCAGCTGATTCAACTTAGGATACTCCACCGATCATACATCACAGGGAAAGTTTTGGCGAGAATAGGAACTAGGCCTGACGACCGTTGTATGAAGGGATGTGGTCAGCAGGCCACATTTTACCATACCTTGTGGACTTGCCCAAAGATACGTGCTCTTTGGGAGGGAGCCTCGGACCACATGCGCACAGCGTTGGGGAAGGCCATAGTACTAACTCCGCAACTGGGACTATTGAACATATGGGAGGCGACTGATCTCATGGAAGTTGAACAGCAACTTACAACACTGGGATACACGCCGGTGAAACGAGAGCTGGCTAGAAGTTGGGGGTGGGGGAACGAGCCCACCACATGTCACCCTGTGGGTCAAAGAAATGGATAGGTGGCAGAGACTGAGGTTTTTTACGGCAGGGGGTGTCCCAAGAAATGGGATAGGAAGTGGTCACACTGGAATAAACATCGGGGGGGATCCCTGTGTGTCACCTACTGTTGAAATAGAGATGCATAGGCAGGCGAATCCTGCAGGAAATATGTAATTTGTAACCATGATTATGTTGTCCAATTATGTTATGTATGGCTGTGATTGAAACCAATAAACAAAGTTTAAAAAAAAAAATATATGTATATACTTCCTGAATCTCCCCAACACCGCCCGATATCCTGTGAGTATTGTTAAAACGGAGAAAAAACAACTTTCCAAATAGAAAAAATCTTACGTCAAAAGCACATTTTTCCATTTCTTACAAATGTAAAAGATACAAAACAGAAGAAAATTAGAATGGGTTTAAGACTGATAGCAACCTTGCTGTCGGAAACCTTATTCTTTTCCCACCTTTTAAAACTGAAACATGTAAGTCAATAGCTTTGGTGTACACAGCCTTACCTAGAAGACAAAATCATCCTAAGCATGGTGGGTCCTCCTCATGGGCAGCCTGTTGATTCTTTTTGAGTTAGTTGTTACTAACATAGTGTTGGACTTGGCCCTTTCTGCAGGGTCATCTCCCAACTGTTTGTCATCACCCTCCTGTTTTATAAATCGATTTTATGTTGGCTTTTAGGGCTCTACACACTTTACCCCTGCTAACCAGTGCCTGATGTGCTCTCCTTAAAACAAGGTAGCATTGGCTTATACCCATTTGACATATTTAATTTACTTGTAAGTGGAACTACCTGTGACTAGGACCTGTAAATGAAATGCTATAAGTGGCTTCCAGCACTGATTGTATCACCCCTTTAAGTAGCCATTTAAATATGCATCAGGCCTGCCACTACAGCCTGTGTTCTGTGTGTAAACTGCCATGTCAACCTTAAAAAATGAAAATTTTGCCAGGCCCGACCCTTCCTTTCTAATGCATGGTTTCCCAAGGGGTAGGTCCTGACTGGCCAGAGGGGAAGGTGCAGTATATTTAAAAAGTGTCACATGTAAGTTCTAGTTTTGCATGTTTTGGTGGTGAAAATCTCTTAATCGTTTTTCACTGCTGCAAGGCCTACCTCTCCTATTACATTTAATTAGCTGTTATTTCCAAATGGGAACAGGTAACCGGTTCATGTTTGGTGTGTTTTGAATTGTAATGAAAAATCCAAACTTATGGTAAAGTCAGATTATAAATTGGAATTTTGAAAATGCCTCTTTTAGAAATTTGACTTTTTCCTGCCTTATCCCTTTAGAGCTTGCAGCTTGACTCCGGGTCACATGACTGGGTGTAGCTGACAGGTGAGCTTTGTGTATTTCTCGTAGACTGACCCACACAATAGAGCTTGGATATGCTTGTATGGGCCATCACTGGCAGGATGGGAGGGAGGAGCTGGGCCCACTTACACTTGAATAGGCTGTGTCCTGCCTCCACACAAAGGGCTGCATAACCCCTGTAGTTAGTCTGGAGCCAGGACAGGGAAGGTGGGATGCCTGTGGATTGTAAATGGAAACCTCTAGAAGCTTCTCCCACCTTCCAGAGTAGGGGCACCAGGTATTAATATTGGACCTCTGACACCACCTCCTTAGTACACTTCTCGACCTGTGGATACTCTACCAGGAAGGACTTCTGTGCTACTCAAAGGACTGCCACTATGCTAGACTGCTGCCCTGCAGGACCCCTGCCCTTCTGTGCTGACTTGCTGCCCTCTTGCCTGGATGAATAGGTATGGACCTGTATCTCTTGAGCTCGGAACCCCATGGTGACTCCAAGGGCTTGTTGACTGGCCTTCTGATCTGAAGCCTTAGGGACCCATGCTTCCAACAACCTTGCACCTGGACTCTGCCATCTGATTCTACCCTGTCAAATGGTGCCACTTCAGTCCTAGAACATTGGAAGTAGGCTTAATGTGCTGTTCCAGTCTCTGTTGATCCAGCCGAACTGGCGCATCTCCTCTGCTGCGTGGTGCACACCCGAGCAGAACTGATGCATCACCGCTGCTGTGTGGATTGGACCTCTTACAAAGATCTGCATTGCTTTGGAACCGCCCCTGCCTGACGCATCCTTGGTGCAGGCCTTCACATCACTCAACAGCAGCCTCGATGAGGACACTGGACTCTGCATTGCAGCATTTCAGCTCCTCCGAACCAACGCATCGACCCGACTGTGCGCCGCACACACACTTTCTCACACACACTTTCTCACACACACTTTCTCACACACACTTTCTCACACACACTTTCTCACACACACTTTCTCACACACACTTTCTCACACACACACATTCTCACACACACTTTCTCACACACACTTTCTCACACACACTTTCTCACACACACTTTCACTCACACACTCTCTCACACACACTTTCACACACACACACTCTCTCTCTCTCTCTCTCTCTCTCTCTGTCTCTCTCTGTCTCTCTGTCTCTCTGTCTCTCTGTCTCTCTGTCTCTCTCTGTCTCTCTCTCTCTGTCTCTGTCTCTGTCTCTGTCTCTGTCTCTGTCTCTGTCTCTGTCTCTGTCTCTGTCTCTGTCTCTCTCTGTCTCTCTCTGTCTCTCTCTGTCTCTCTCTGTCTCTCTCTGTCTCTCTCTGTCTCTCTCTGTCTCTCTCTGTCTCTCTCTGTCTCTCTCTCTCTCTGTCTCTCTCTGTCTCTCTCTGTCTCTCTCTGTCTCTCTCTGTCTCTCTCTGTCTCTCTCTGTCTCTCTCTGTCTCTCTCTGTCTCTCTCTGTCTCTCTCTGTCTCTCTCTGTCTCTCTCTGTCTCTCTCTGTCTCTCTCTGTCTCTCTCTGTCTCTGTCTCTCTCTCTGTCTCTGTCTCTCTCTCTGTCTCTGTCTCTCTCTCTGTCTCTGTCTCTCTGTCTCTCTCTCTCTGTCTCTGTCTCTCTCTCTCTGTCTCTGTCTCTCTCTCTCTGTCTCTGTCTCTCTCTCTCTGTCTCTCTCTCTCTCTCTCTCTCTGTCTCTCTGTCTCTCTCTCTCTCTGTCTCTCTCTCTCTCTGTCTCTCTCTCTCTCTGTCTCTCTCTCTCTCTGTCTCTCTCTCTCTCTGTCTCTCTCTCTCTCTGTCTCTCTCTCTCTCTGTCTCTCTCTCTCTCTGTCTCTCTCTCTGTCTCTCTCTCTCTCTCTCTCTGTCTCTCTCTCTCTCTCTCTCTCTCTCTCTGTCTCTCTCTCTCTCTGTCTCTCTCTCTCTCTCTCTCTCTCTCTCTCTCTCACACACACACACACACACACACTGAAGGATACTGGGTTGCTGCTAACCAGGTCCCCAGTACCAGTGTTCTTTCCCTAAAAATGTGCAATTGTTTCCTTCAATTGGCAACACATTTAGTACTCAAGTCCCTAGTGAATTGTACCCCTGTTACCTAGAGCATGAGGTACTAAAGAGGGTCCCTAAGGGTTGCAGCAGGAATTTTTCCACCCTAAGGAACCCGTTCCTAAACACATGCAAGACTTCCACTGCAGGCTGTGTGTGCTGGTTCAGACAAAAGTGAAAACACGACGTGACCCACATCCCTGTGTGCCACATCCCCAAACACTGCATGTAATATTTATGTCACTTCTACAGCAGGTCTGACAGCCCTAAGGTAGGATGCCTACTTTTACATGTAAGGATATGCATGCATGAATAGCTATGCCCCTGTGCTGGTCAGTTCCAATACTGCCAGTACAAGTGACCAGGGAAGCCATTTTAAGAAATGTGGTGGGCACTGGTGAAAAGGAGTTTCCCAACTATATGATGGCTCCACTGAAGATAGGGATGTTTGGTATCAAACATCTCGTATTAATAAACTCACACTGATTCAAGTGTTTATATGCACCCAGAGGGCATCTTAGAGGTGCCCCCTGAAAACCTACCAGCCCCTGGTGTGTTGGCTGACTCGTTTCTGCCAGCCTGCCACCAGAGACAAGTGTCTGACTCCCTAGGGTGAGAGCCTTTGCTCTCAGGAGGTTAAGATCGAAGCATACTCAGGAAAGGGTGTTTACACCCCCTCCCACAGGATGACCAGATTAGCATTCCAAGGCAGGGGACCTTCAGAGAAGCTACCACCTTTGAAATGCGAGTCCGGCTCCCCTAGCAGGAGAGGAAGCCAACCCCTTTTTTCCCAGAGCCCATTGGCACATGGACAGGTGGGAAAATTAGCTAATCAGGTGTCGTACCACCTCTAAAGTGGCCCACTCTAAGGTAGATGCAACTTTTCAGAAGTAGCCATCCTTGGGATGGCAAGCTTAGGAATTCTGGGACAGAGTTATGCCCACTTACCACAAGAAATGGTCCTATAGGGGGTGTAATAATAATATAATAATCCACATTTGTAAAGTGCGAACAATCACCCATAAGGGTCTCTAGGTGCTGGGGACCGTCGGGAAGATTAAGCAAGCTATTGCCCAGAGTCACATGGTGCTGGGCTAATCCAGCGCCGGGGATCGAACCGTGATCCCCAGATACTGGAGTCAGTCGCCCAGGCCCCGGCGCCACACCTCTTCCCCAAGAGTCAGTAGCCCATTGCCTACTACCCAACACACCCCTAAAACCCCTAAATTCAGTATTTAGGGAAGTCCATGATGCCAGAAAAACCAATCCTGCCAACCTGAAAAAAATAAGACTGACGTACAGAGTTGCACAGGAAGAATAGAAGACCCAGCAACTGACTTGGCGCCAACCCTGCCAGCCTGCCTGCTGACTTCGCCAATTGCTTCAAAGGTTCACTTGTCCTGCAGGTGCTGAGTCCCCAAAACCTGGAAGACCTGCCAGCACTTTGCCCAGGAACCTTCCGATGGACAGTGAAACTGTCCCTTGCGTCCTGTAGAAAGCAAAAGGAAAAACTGCGAGGACTCCAGAACCACTAAAACCAGACGCTGCCAAGCACCACTGAACCTCATACCCCCCACCCATGTCAAAGTAGGCCAATGGCATTAGCATGGGCGCAAGCCCTCCAGTTACTGAGTTCACAGTGGAGTGCCTCCTCGTGAACTCCCCAACGTCGCCTGCAGCCTCTGAGTGCAGGGCCCCTCAACTGCGAGTGTTGCCGGACGGAGAAGACAACACCCCAAAGACCCTCTGCACCTGGATGCCCTGTCCGGAGAAGGGGACCAAAGGTGTCCCCACGTACCCCAACTTTGCAAGAACCAAAGCCTCTTGTGGGTTTTTACTGGACTGACCTCTCCGTCCCGATCAGACCCCCTAGCCCCCCCCCCCCCGCCTCTTTGTGACCGATCTCTATTGGCTGTTAGCACCACTGCACCCAGCTGCCCTAGTGCCGCTGGTGGTGACCTGTTGGTGCTACCTTTGGCCTTGCTCTTTGACCAAAGACACTGGTCCCGTAAATCGCTAACAAGAACTGGGAAACAACATATGATTTTCCTTTCATAGTTTAACATTGCAGATCATAACAATTGTCAACATTTTGAACTCTTGATATATTTTTCTTTATAAACATACTTACCTTAACAAATTGTTCCTGTTGCCTAATATATATAAAGATACTTGCTATGTTTATAAATTATCCTGGCTATCCTTGAGTGGTGTATCAATTATTGGCTATTGCAGATATTCGCAGATGTCTTGCACTCCTCTAAGATTTAAAAATAATCTTTTTTTGTTTTACTTTTAGAGTTTTATATAGCGCGAACTTGACCCGAATCGGGTATCAGAGCGCTTTACATAGCACCAGTTGCTTTACATTAGGACACATTCATTTTTTTTAAGGCACGCGGAGCTTAAGTGATTTCCCCTGAATCCTAGGATGTTCAGCGTCATTGCTGAGACTCGAACCCAGTTCCCCAGATTGGGGGTCGACCGCCCTAGCTGTTTGGACAACTCCTCTCCCCAAGATAAGCTTAAGGCTGCTCAACCATATTACCCCCTAGAAAAGCTCCTTCAGATTGCTAGAGCAAGCCCTTGTCCACTCATAATGGAACCCCTGGATTCTGCACAATATCTGTTTTTGATATACCATATGAAGAGCCATCTTCCTGCATTCACGGATCCTTACACAGCTCTGCAAACCAGGATTTAAGGTATTTTGTTCAGTGGGCCTAACTGGTTCCCTGTAGCTGGCCAACATTCTATTTAGGTTGGTCTCAACTTGTGACTTTGTTCCGGTCCGGATCCACAGTTGGCACTTTGTGCTTTTTGGTGACATTTTAAAATTGCATATCTCCAGTTCTACAGATTGGAGTTTTGTTGTTTTGGTCTTGTTTCATTTATTGAAGACAGTTCAATTTTTCTAACTTGGTGTAGGATCCTTTTTGTGTGACGTTTTTACTTTATTATTGTTTCAAGTGTTGCACAACTACTTTACCCTGCCTCTAAGTTAAGCCTGTAAGCTCTGTGCCACGCATGACTGAATCCTGGAGGCGCAAAGGTGGCTTATGACTTGAGTATACTATTTCAGACACTAGGTACAGCTGTGCATCTTCTTTTTCAATGGGATCCTCACTAATGTTTCTGAAAGCTAAAAATAATTCATATAAGCTCTTTGTAAAGAAATCTGATAACTGTTAGGAATGGAAGCAAGAGAAAACCTAAAGCTATTCTTAATACCAGAGGTATTCTTTGAAGGTTTATGGCTGTCTGAAGTGTTACGGTTATCAAACCCCATTCTGCTTTTTTATAAACTACAGCAAATGAAGAACCTGCTAAAAGGTATTAAGGTCAATATCAGCTTTTAACCTATGTCCAAGAGCCTTTGTCGTGGTGCCTTCCACTCCTTTTACAAGTTTCTTGAATGTGATGCGTAGGAAAGACCAAAAAGACTGCTGGCCATAAAAATGATAGCATTCTCCGAGTCACCAGCTTAGTGTGGATTGCATGTGTACTTAACAGCAGATTTTAACATTTGTAGAAGACAGTCATGTCCTGTCTCAAAACATTTATTTCTCAATAAAGCATGAAAAACCACTAAGTGGCCAGAGTGAGCTTAAATCTACAAGCGGCCATCTTGCAAGGAAAGCTTTATTTCGCAGCAGGTCTGCTTGAGGGCTCTGAATGCTGGGATGGTATTACTGACATTTAACTGTGCTATAAGCATGAAAGTCTGGATCACTTTGTTGAATCATGTTTTGTCCTGTAAAGGCCGACCTGTATGTCAAAGATGTGAAGAAAAAGTTGGAATCAATGCATCGCTTCATTGTGATCTGCCTTTAGGCTGAAGATTCAGTTTCCCTGACCAAGCGTGTCTGCGCGTGGACCTCACCCAATGCCAGGAACCCTGCCGGCACATCACTACTTCACTCCCAAACTGCCATCACTGGCCCCCACAGACCGCAACAACATCTCCATGTTATCCCAGAGATACACGGAAAGACCCTTTGCCTGCCACCGTTGATGGTTCACCTGCAAAACCGAAACCCTTGCTGTGTCTACACAGCAGATCTCCAACCCTTTGGCACAGCCCCACTGCATGCTCCTCAGTGCCTATTCCCTCTGCAAGCATTCCACGGAAATCAGGGACAACATCACCACCTCCACCCCAACGTGATGCTTATCAACAAGACCTGGTTCACACAATCCTCATCCCCCATCACGACCGCAATGCCCCACAGCTATAATATGATACAGAGACTGCGCCAACCGACACGGAGGAGGCCAACCAATCATCCACAACGAGACGCCCCTCAATGCACCACAACTGAAGGCGACAGCTCATCACTCTCAGATCATCTAAAATTCCAATTCTGAATTGATGCAAACACAGCTATCAGAGAATCCCCCTCCTAAAGCACAGAAAAAGGAAATGGAGAAAACCTCATCTACCTCAACAAAGTAGTTGTGAATCTCTCTCAAACATGCACGGAACAATAAAACGGCCTCAAAGATTTCCACCACAGCAATAGAATTTCCGCATCTCAACATCTATATATTTATAACAAACAACTCCATATACAACTATTCAGGAAAAACAGCCGCAAATTTGATACTTCATGCAAACACCTGCCACCCTCACCATACCATATGCACCATCCCTAAAGGCGAACTTCTTTGCACCAGACGAAACTGCAGTGAGGACGAAGCATTCCAAACAAAAGGTACTGAACTGATTAAATACTTGAACGTAAAGGTTACTGCTCAACCAGCCTAAAGAACACCACTAAGGATATCAACAAAATCAAACCCTTTGAGGTTCTTCAAATTCAAATCATTTAAGAACGACCAGGACACACGTTTTATTACAGACTTCCATTATGGCCACCAGCACATCATGAAAGCCTGGACTCTGACACCTATTGATACAGAATCCCAGCATAACGCACTACATCAAACCTGTTCCACAAATAGGCTTCGGAAGAGCACCAAATGTATGCCAGTTGCAATGCAAGTGTAAATTTGTGGACAAAAGAACCATCAAATCTACCTTTTTGGACAGACCCCATGGATTCCATACTTCCATAACAGCAATATATGTAAATTGGGACTCAAACTCCAACACTCACCATAGAGTCTGGCAAACAGGTCAAAACCTAGATCGACTGCAACAGCAAATTTACTGTCTCATAATCCTGTGCCCCTATAACTTACCTCACGTTGGCAGCACTGTGAGACCTTTGCGATCATGGATCCAGGAACCTTATTGGAATATCCACACGCACACCACTGGGTATCCCCATACTGATCACTTCCACCACGTAAATCCTCACAACAAAACGTTTACTTTTGCAGGGACGAAGACTGTTATCAGACTACACAGGAGTGGCAACCGAGAACAAAAACTCTGCAGAAGAGAAATTAAATGAATTCTGCTACACCAGACTGAAACATGACATTAATAAAGATGCTTAGATGTAACATCTCACTAGTGGACGAATTGGGACCTTTGCCACGTAGCACCTGCTATATTAAAACTGTTCAGCCCCTTTGGCTGCATTATCAAGGCACTCCGCTGTGTTATTCCTAGAGTCATGAGTCAACCACAGACTTGTGTTACAGATAAGGTTCTGCTCCACCTTTCTTCCCCCTCTCACCAAACGCTATTACAAGCAATACCTTGCTAGATTCTGCTGCCTCTTCTTTCCTCCATATAATTACCACTGATTTAGCTACACACTATCACCTGCCTTGTACTGTGGTCTCCTTGTAACAGCCTACTTACAACCTGTTCCTTTTCATCCCCAGATGAAAGTTTGCTTTCGAGGCATATGAGCTGTATATCATATGCTTGTGCATAGATCGCCATCTAGTGTTGGGTCTGGATGTTTGCACTTTGTTTTTCTTCGAAGAAGTCTTTCCAGTCATGAGGTTGGTGACTCCTCCCTTAGGTGATGGTGCACATGAACATCAACTCCATTGTTAGATTGTTTTTTTCCGCCATCGGGTTCGGTTGTGAATTTGTTGCGCTCTGGTTAGGCACCGTTCCTTCGGTACCCCTTCGCGCAATCCACCACCCTCAACGGTATTGTTTATCGATCGTATTTCCCACTCTCTATGTATCGTTTTGCTGGCAAATCTTTGACCAGAACATTTGTGGTAGACCGTTGGACATACCCCTACCGGGATCGGTCTCAGCTGATGAAACAGACTCCATTTAGGTTATGTCCACGGCGTCGCGCTAAGTTCCTGTGCACCAATTTGCACAAAGTGTGCAACTTTTGCCGATCCCCAGAACACGACGAGAAATACTGCGACGCTTTTCGGTCGGGAAAAAAACCTCTGTGATCGTCTGGCTCGACGTCACGAAATGTACCAGCAAAGCAACCTGGAGCTGGACCTTCCCGCAGAAGAGTCCGATCACGATGAATCGCAAGAAGCCGATGGAGGAGGAGCACGTCTCCATTACGGACGCTGACTCTGATGCCGAAGACCTCACCCGGGTGCAACAGACCGTGAGTAAAGAGCCTTCGTTCCCCTATCATCTCCTTTACAAGAGACTCCGGTCCCTCCTCTGCCTTCGGGCCAAGGTCGGCACCGAGAAAAAAGTTTTTTGATCACCCCGCCTTCGGGCTCAGCGCCGAAGCACAGAGAACAGCCTTCCGGCTCGTACCGTCCCCACACCGGTGCCGATCCTAAACCTTTGACGTCGAAACTGAAACACCTTTTGGTCTCCATTCAGCCGCTGCGGAAAGCTAAATCTTCAGAGCCGAAAACTTCGGAGCCGAAACCGATGTCTAAAGACAGTACTGCGACTAAGGAGTCTCGGACTGAAAATCCACCGGATCCAAAACAGAAAGAAATTGCAATCCAACCGGAAACTGGTCACATTAATGCCAACCTTCCGGAAAAGAGGAAAATGGGCTTATCGGAGGACTACCACAATCCTTTAAAAAAAGAAAAATGTGGGTATTGACTTTTTTCTTTTTCTTTACACTTCTGAAGACCCTCTTCTTTCACCTGTAGATTCCACTACACCACCATCACCTGACTCACACGATACAGGGGATCATGATTTAGATACCTATGCACCACAAGATGTCCCACATGATCCTGATCCTTGGGATCATTATAATGTCCCTCAACCTGATAATGACCCTGATTTGTATCCATCTAGACCTTCCCCTCCTGATGATAATATTGGGTACATTGAACTAATTAATAGGGCTGCAGAATACCATGGGGTGTGGCTCCATAAGGAGTCTGGAGGAGGATTTTATATTGGAGACCCTTAGTTCATCTCACAGGGCTACCCAAACCTTACCAATGTTAAAGGCGCTACTTAAACATACTGAGGATATCTTTCAGGACTCTGTCAAAGATAGGATCATCACTTCCAGGGTAGAGAAGAAATACAGGGCTACACCTAATGAGCCAGTCTACATCAAAGGCCAGTTACCTTTAGACTCTTTGGTCGTTTCTAATGCTCGTAAGAGGGCTAACTCTCAAACCACAAGGGATGCCCCGCCTCCTGATAGAGTCCAAATTATTGGATGCTTCCGGTAAACGGATAGCATCACAAGCGGCTAATAATTGGCGCATTGCGAATGCCCAGGCATTACTGGCAAGATATGATAGAGCTCATTATGATTAACTCCAGAGCTCATTATGATGAACTCCAGAAGCTCATTGAGTTCCTTCCTGATGAGTATAAAGCTAAAGCCAGCGACCTTATTCAAGAGGGTAAATTAATAACCAATACCTCTATCAGATGTGCCTTAGATCGGGCAGATAATGCGGCTCGGGCAGTGAACACTGGTGTACTGCTTCGTAGGCATGCTTGGTTAAGGATTTCTGGGTTTAAACCTAAGGTACAAGCCTCTAGCCTTAATCAACCTTTGATACGCAACATCTCTTTGGCCCAGCTTTTGATTCATCTTTGGAAAAGATGAAAAAAGACACAGGTTGCGAAGTCCATGGGGGCCTTACAAGCACCTTCCAACAGAGGTTCCTTTTGTCGCTCATTCAGAGGGCGGCTCCAAAAAAATCTCTGCAGACAATGCCTCCTCCTCTTACTAGGGCAACAATCAGTCGGTCTCTTCAAGAGGTTTTTTGTCGAGGAGGATATAGAGGAAATTACGGCAGGGGAAGAGGCAGAGGTAATTCAACACGCACCTCTCCCGCCAACACAACAACAAACAATGACTTATTTTCCATACCCCCGATCACTCCACTCCTGTCGGGGGAAGTCTTTCGCAATTTCTACCCATTTGGAATACGATTACATCCGACAAATGGGTTCTACAAATTATCCAATCTGGTTATTGCCTGAAACTTACAAGCACTCCATCTAATATTCCTCCGAGGTCACACCTTATGTCACAAGAACATCTTGCGCTTCTAAAGCAAGAAGTTCTTTAGTTATTGCAAAAAGGTGCAATAGAACCAGTCCCTTTCCAATATCAAGGAACAGGAGTGTACTCCCTCTACTTTCTGATTCCCAAAAAGGACAGCTCTCAGGCCCATATTGAACCTCGAGAACTCAATCTCTACATTCAATCAGACCATTTTCACATGGTGACACTACAAGTGCTTCCTCTCCTTCAGCAAGGTGACTTTCTATCCACTCTGTATCTAAAGGACACTTATTTTCCCACCGCAAATACCTCCGGTTTGTGGTAGCAGGCCAACATTATCAATTCAAGGTCCTACCATTTGGAGTGACAACTGCTCCCAGGGTTTTCACAAAATGCTTGGCAGTAGTTGCAGCCCACCTGAGGAGACATGTTCATGTCTTCCCCTACTTAGAAGACTGGCTTATAAAGGCCAGTTCAAACAGTTGCCTGCGACACAGAGAACTGTGCAACTCCTTCACCAACTAGGGTTCACAATAAACCAGGCCGAATCCCATCTTCAACCCTCCATGTCTCAAGACTATCTAGGAGCTACCATAGATGCACACAAAGCTGTAGCATATCCAACTCCAGCCAGACTCCGAACGTTTCAGAATGTCTCGGTTTCAGCCTCCACACTCCTTACCAGCTCGACTGTTCATGCAGTTACAAAGGAATGATGGCGTCTTGCATTTTCATAGCTCCCTATGCAAGATTTCAGATGCGTCCCCTGCAGGAATGCTTAGCACGTCAGTGGAACCAGGCTCAGGGTCAGTTATCCAATTTGTGTTGGTGGAGGGCCGCACCCATCGCTCTCTGCAGTGGTGGAACACACAAAACCTGTTAAAAGGGCGGCTTTTCAACGACCCGGTTCCACAGATAGTACTGTCGCAGAAGTCTGAAATAGTGTACGTAAACATGCTACTTACCAGTATGCGTCTGTTCTTGGCTTGTAGAGCTGTAGTCATATGCGCACACCAGCCTCCCTGGGTACCTATACCTGTTGCAGTTGCATCTTACTTAGATACATACATTCATGGACATCTCCTAACTACTCTTACTGGCTCCATTATCACCCTCTGCGGGGAAAACAATCGAACAATGGAGTTGATGTTCATGCGCACTATCACCTAAGGGAGGAGTCACCTACCTCGTGACTGGAAAGACTTCTTTGAAGAAAAACAAAGTGCAAACATCCGGACCCAACACTAGATGACGCTCTATGCACAAGCATATGACTACAGCTCTACATGCCAAGAACAGATGCATACTGGTAAGTAGCATTTTCCTTATTTTGCCCCCTTGTTGTATATAAACTATTATTTTTCTCTATTCTCATATTTCTGATCTAGACCATTCCCATTTCGTCTAGACATCCTACCAAGGCCACTCCCATTAATCTAATACCTTGCCTTCCTATCAATTTTCTATCCTTCATTTCATCGTGTTCAAATGTTACTTTGTTTATTAATGCATTTTATCACCCCCACAACACAATTTATTTAGCTTCACTTCCTTGGCATTCATTTGTTTTCTGTGCCTGATAGGGCCACCCTTTTCTTCTCCTCTATACCTCTTCAATTGGACATATAGGCCTTGTCCTGCTTTGCAGCCTTCTCGCCCTGAGGGGCTTAAACACCTATTCCTCCTCTCTAAGATGGGGCCCATGCTCGCCACATCTTAACAGCCGTCCATTGCTTCCTATTGCCCTTAAATAATTCTGGTTTGTTTACTTTTAACCCTCCTGTGTACCAAGCGGAGTTGCATGCCGACCATAGTAACTCTCCTAGATCTTCTGACCTACTATGGTACAGTCAAGGCAAGGACCCGGCTCTACCATGTCCCGCCATTCCATTTTTATCATATTTGTAGGTTTCACTCGTGTCCGAGCATAACATTACACCATACTTTTGTTTTCCATTTCAGTTTATTTTGCTTGCCCGGATCTTCTGACCTGCTTTGACTTCTAAGGTATAGTCAAGGCAACAACTTGTCTATACCATACCACGCTGTTGTGTTTTCGTTATTGCAGGCTTCGCTCGTATCCAAGCTTAACTCTACACCATTCTTTGATTTTCCCTTGCTGCTCATTTTATGACCTCCCATATAATGCACATGCTATGAGCCCATTACAGTGACCTCTCGTGAATTTCTTTAAACGACGAACACTACACAGTACATTTTGGCCCGCATATCCTGGACAGTGCATGTTTTTTAATTTCCTTTTTTGGTTCGCCCCTTCATAACATTAAATACCACCTTGTGTAATGGGTTCTCTTGGGAGGTCCGTGCCATTTATATCAGTTGACCACCGATGTATAATTATGCCACGGGTCTCCTTTAAATAGAATAAGTGTGCTTTTGGATTCATGAAAGGGCACTCAGTCCCATACTGAGCTAATGTCACTATGAGGTTTGTGCCGTACCATGGACTATCCTCACCTCCTTATAACCATGCCACAAATCCCCAATCAATAGAGCACATGTAATTTTGTGTTTCTTAAAGGGCACACTAAGTCTCACTTTGAGCGAATTTTGTTTTGAGGCATGTTCAGCACTGCAGTTTAACTACTACCTTCTAATAATTAGATATTGAGTGCTGACACTTACTCTGGGTCTCTTTCCTTCCTTCCTTCCTTGCCTATATGTGTCTCTTTAACATTACCCTGACTCCCTTTTAAAATGAATCCATGATGATGTGCGTGCCTCTTTTGAACACTTTGGAATCCATATGAGGACTATCTTTCTCTTGAAATCATATGTATATGTAATATAACCACATGAATATTACTAACCACATCTGCACTCTGTCTTGATTTTTATATTAATGTATGTGCGCGCTCATTGCAACCTTTTTATTTTGCATTACACATGTATTCATATACTTTATAATGAGCAAAATATGAGCCCTTTCTAAATGCTCTTTAAAATTGCACCTATATGTTATACATTTAATTCACATCTTTTCCAATGACCGTCCTGTCTTGGACCATTATTGGTCTCTGTCCTCCTTCTAAAATCCTTTTGTCACTTTTTGTTCTTGTGTGTACATACTTTCTGCCTTCATATCCTTTCGGTCGGATACCCTATTTTTTTTTTTCCCCTCTCCAAATTCCTTATCAACTTGCCTTTCGGCTTTGTCCTGCATTTGATGATATTCTTCCTTTTACTTTATTCTATTTCTAATTCTGTACTCTGTTACAATTTTCTCCTTTGCCCCTTTTTCTCTTGTACATATCACGGTCTCAGGCCTGTGTGCCACGGTAGGCAAAATACGTGGCTGCTGTTTTGTGTACAGATTTGGTTTATGAAAGCACAACATTAAATTAAATCACCTAAACTCAAATTAGTGACCAAACTTCCTTTTCTCATTGGGGAACTCCTATGAAACCAGAAAATTCCTTTCTAGCTCTGTTTTCCAAAAACAAGTCTTCTTGCCTCAATGGGTTAGGGGTTTTCCCCATTTAGGACATCTGCAACTCCACAAATTGCTCCCACTAATTAGGGCGGATACTCCCAGAGACTACAACCCCTTCTTCTCAAACGTTTCTTTTGATAAGTGTTGGAATTTGGCTTACTGGTTGAGGGGGGTGAAACGTTATTAAAGCAGCAACCACAATGCCTACCAAGGTGAACACAAGCAAAACCCCCAATTAACCTGTGCTCAACCCTCTGATAGCTTGGCACAAAAGCAGGCAGGCTTAACTTGGAGGAAATGTGTTAAGGATTTATTAAGCAAGCAAACAGTAATAAATTAAAAATACAACACAAGAATAAGCCTGCACTGATTTAGCAAGTAAAATATAAATTATTTGACATCAAAATGACAATCCAATCAATAGACCAAGAGGTAAGCAATTTTAAATGTTTAGGTAAAAATAGTGTTTAAAAGCACAATGTGTTTGGTGTGGTTATCTGGCTGCGCTGGACCGGCACAAAGTCACAAGTTCATGCTGACCGCGATGGAGCGCGTTCGGATACTGGGACTAAGTTAGGCCTGCTAAACAAAGTACCCATAATCCTGGTGCCGGAGCATTGCGAGATCTTGTTGAGGATGTTTTGTGCAGCAATGATTCCAGGTGGGCTACGATGCGAGGTCCTCAATTAAGTATGTGATGCAGCTGCGGTTCTGAGGCTCAGCTGGTTCCAGTGTTGGGGATGCGTTGCGCATCAGTTCCAAAGCAGAGCTGGGAGAAAATGTGTCCCGTTGTCATTTCTGCCTAAAGGACCGCAGCTGGGCTGAGAGCACCTTCAGTACCACTCCCAAGGGTCCAGGACCAGGTTGGCATCACCTGGGAAGCAGAACTCGCAGGAGGCAGAGTCCAGGTGCAGGGTTCAGGGTGGTTGCACGTTTTCTGTCCCTGAGTCTCTGATCCAACTAGCTCTTGGAGTCACTGTGGTGGTCATGGGTTCAAGATGCAGGGTCTAGTCCTTCTCACTCAATCAGCAGAGTAGCAGTCCTCCTTACAACACAGCAGTCCTCCTTCTGAGTCTTCAACAGGTCCAAATTTGTACTGAAGAGTTGGGTCGGTTGGCCAAATATTAATACCTGGTGTCCGCTTTTAAGTGGGAGAAGCTTCTGGGGTTTCCTCCTACAGAGTTGTCAAGAATTTCCGTCCTCCCTGCCCCCAGCTTGTCTTTGGGTACAAAAGACTAGTGTGAAACCCTATGTGAGTGTTCTCAGGCAAAGTCTTTGTGATGTGCTAGTGTGGCAGGAGACCGCTCCTCCACCCAATCAAGTAAAAGGCCCCAACCCGTCAACACCTATTCCCCCTTTCTCTCATGGTCTCGCAGTAATTCACAAATATCAACTGCCAGCTATCCAATGTCAGTCAACCCAGGATACAGGCACCAAAAGGTTAGGACACAACAATGTTAACTTTCCGAAAGTGGCATTTTCAGATTTGTGACTTAAAATCCGACTTTACTATTAAAGAGGGTTTTAAGTTACAATTCTTCAAACAACAATCTCTACATTCCTACTTGCTTGCAATAGAAAGTTATCACTTATTTAATTAAATAAGGTAACACAATGTTATTCTATGGGAGAGGACGGCCTTGCAGTGGTGAAAAATGAATTTGAGTTTTTCACTGCCAGCACACCTAATAATTAAAAAGTACATATCCAACTTTTTAAATATACTGCACCCTCCCAGTGGGCATACTCTAGGGGTGACTCAAGTGTATTAAAAAAGGTTTAGACCGGACTATGGGTTTATTTTGCCAGGTCAATATGGAAGTTTAACACTGCGCACACACAAGATGTGTTGGCAGGCCTGAGACTGTTTAAAGGGCTACTTAAGTGGTTGGCACAATCAGTGCTGCAGGCCTACTAGTAGCGTTTAATTCACAGGCCTTGGGTACATGTAGTGCCACTTTACTAGGAACTTGCAGGTAAATTACCTGTGCAAATTGAGTATAATCCAATTTGCACATGTTTAATTGAGAGGGGCGCAAGCACTTTAGCGCTGGTAAGCAGAAGTGAAGTGCACAGTGTCTTAGAAGCTATCACAAACTGGTTCCGGAAACAGGAGGGTAAAGGAAAAAAGTTTTGGGGCGACTGCATAAAGGGCCAAGTCCAACAATAAGTCTATTGTAACACTTTTAGAACATTTGGGTTAGACTGTAGCCAAGGGGTTGCAATTTGCACCAGTGGTTGTTAGCTGTCTCCACCAACATTTATTCCTGCCTGATGGGGACTCTTGAGTGATGCTGTAGGCAGCAGTCCTGATCAGTCATTTGTTTGCGATTGCCTGACTTGTCAAGTAACAGGATGGATGTAGTATGAAAACATGCTATTTTTGCACAGCAGTCGTAAGTGCCTCAAGTGCATTGCTCACTAATGTAATGCTATCATGTTGTTCCTACCTTAGTCCTTTGTTCACCCCATCTCTCCAGTCCGGCACTAACACTGTAATGCTAAAGGATTACAAACATCCTTCTTCAGCCTGGCTCTCACACCTGTGTGCTGCACTGTCAGGGTCTGTCCAGCTTTAGGTCTGTGACGCTAGGCCTGCCAGGTTCTGCCTTATTCCCAGCCGCTAGCATAGATTCTGTGATGGTCCGGTCAGTGACAGTGAGTGATGAACCTGAGAATGCAGCCCAAAGAGCCATAACTCTTTTTAATGAACAGTACCAGTGGTGACTGGGAAATCACTCTAAGCCAGTCTGCAGTGCCCACAATAGACCCTGCACTTTAAAGCCACTTGCTGATCCAGAATTGGGGAGACTGGGCTAGGCTGTGCCTACCCCCTCACTCCAAAAAACTAAATCGTACCCCAAGAGTCTGAAATCTTGGTACGATACACTGTCTGGCTGCACCGCTGCTGTTTGTAGTGGTGTCAGTGTGCCTTTGGAGGAGGTTGACTTGTCTGGTGGACTGGCATGGATACCCTCCTCTGCTGGACAGGTCAGCAGACCACCAGGCTGTAGTTGATCAGGCAATGTCATACCTGTATGGGGGGGGGGGGGGGAGAAACATCAGACCCTCAAAACTCCAGCTCGTGAATTGAAGTGTTGTCCATGTCTGAGTGAATAGAGCTGAATGCAACAAACGAGGGAGAGCCGCATTGGAGGCAGGTGAGATTCAAATGGACCAAACATGAGGCAAGACATGAAAGCAGGGTAAAAAGACTGTAAAGGAAAGAGAGAAGGCAGATCATATGTAAAGGAAGCAACAGGGAGAAGTTGAGAGAATGCAGGCATGTAGACGAGTGAAAAGATGAGGAAGAAGAGGTACAGAACAAGGGCAGAGACAAATGAAGGTGGTGGGAGAGCAGATGAGGTTTCGATAAGAGGCAGGACATACAGGGTAGTAGGACGAGTGAGTAGACCGTAGGTAAAAGAGGAAAAAAACAGGGTTAGAATGGCAAAGTAGAGAGGGCAAATAGAAATGAAGTGGTGTCAATGACCATAGAGAAGGCATAAAGTGAAGTGAGGATACATAGTAGATCAAAGGTAATGTAGATAGGGAGCATAGCAGGATTGGAGAATCGAGATTGGCATTGATGGATGCAAGCAACCTTAGTTGTGAAAAGGATCTACGACCGCCTCAGGAAAGTTTGGGCACCTGTACCCCTTTATTTCCACAGTATTTCCTACATTACCATCTTTATACAGATATGTATAATCTCTCCTTTTTGATTCTTCAAAGAGGTTTCCTCAAAGTTGACATACCACCCAGTAAGGACCAGTGGCCATTGTTGCACTACAGGGGAAAATGGTGCCTTAAAGAAAGTGGATAATTTGGGGTGGACATTCACCCACCTCCAATAATAGCAACACTAACCTGTCAAGGAGAATCCTAACGTCATTAAATTAGCCTTAGCTCAACCCCTTGGTAGCTATGGCACAGAGCAGAAAGGCTTAACTTACGGTAGTGGGTAAAGTATTTATACCGTACCAAGCACTGCTAAAGACCACACAGCAAACAAAAAGAATCTCAAACCAGTTCAGAAAAATAGAGTACAATTTACTAAACAAATATCACCTAAACAACAAAAATCCAGTGAGGGGAACTGGAAATGTTTTTTTTTATATAAAAATAGCACCAAATGTACTAAGCGCCAGTGAAAGTCTATGGAAGCAGTAGACTGGGACCTAGGCACAATTTTAGGTGGACCATGGTGGAGCATGTGTTGGATACTGCAAGCGGGCCTTTTGCAGCTTGTGTCCCTATAGCTACACAGGAGGTCAGCCAACTGGCCTTTGTAGTCCAGATCTTTGACCTGGGTACAAAAGGGAACTGGTCCAGTCCTTCAGGGCTCATTTCTGGTCACAGACAGCAGGTCTAGTGATGGTATGATATTCAGCAGGTCCAGAGTGTTCTGAGGAGGGTTCTCAGAGTGCCACATCTATGGTGTACACCTGCCAGTGGGTGGGGGTGACGTGTAGTTGCTCCCTAACCAATAGGGAAAACGTTTCCTGGGGGCAAATCCAAGATTTGGGGAAACTTGTGTGCAGAGCTCTTTTGTCTGTGGCCTAGGAAATTCACAGCCGTCTCCAATGTCTCTGCTCCAAACTAGTTCTGCAGATAGCTTTCCTCCTACTTTGTTTGGGGATAGTCTGGCTAGTGTGAGCCACGGGGACAAAGGTGTTTCTATTGTTGGGTCTTTCTTACACTAATCTTTGAATAGGCAGGTCTCACCTCAGACCCTTTCAAGTTAATGAATCCATCCCAACTATTCTTCCTGGGCTGATCTAGATCATATGTTCCACATGCAGCCCATCCTCTCAACAGACCTAAGCCGTTCTGCTCTTGGAGCAGTTTTCACATCTCATTAGGGTTAAGCACTTGCTGGGCAGCTGCTCGCAGGCTGCACATTTGCCTCCAGCAGCTCCCGAAATGTAATGCATTTTTCTAAAAGTTACATTCCCTAAATATTTAATATTAAAAATCTAACTTCACCAACTAATTGGACTTTAAATAAATATGAAAAATAATTGAATTGCTATGAATTACTATTTTAGCAGATTCCTTTCCAAAAAATATAGATTAAATTATGTACTGTGGTTATTTCTAGGATCCAACGACAGCACTGCCAGTGAAAATAGCTGTTAGTCTATTACTAGAGGTACATACCAACTTAAATTTCACAAATGCTCCACTTTTGAATATCAGCCACCCTACAAGGTGTACTTACTGGGGACTTGTTACAATTTAAAAGCAATTGGTTTTACCACAAATATAATATGACAAACAGTATTAGCACGGATTCATGGCTGATCAGTAATTTTAAGAAAAAGCCTAAGTCCACCCAAGATGGTAGGAATATTGCCAAGATATGGTTGTATATTCTGGTGACTATCTCTTCAGCAGACCTTTGAATTTGATGTGGTCTTTGCTTGGGATACAACGTGGTTGTTCAGTATTGTTGCGATGGTTACCCTGTCTTGTGAAAGAAATGAGCCTGGCTGCACAGTGATCTGAAAATCATCTATAGAGGATTGGATACCTATTTGTCCTAGGCACTAAAATTGCAAGTACATCTAACCATATACAGATACCTAATTTAGCAAAAATGGGTCTCTAATTTTCGCTATTTTTAATCCCTTATTCTAACTTTCTGATTTCTAAAGGTAGGAAACTACAGGGAGTCTGATAACATTAATAGAAGAACATCCTGCTGTTGATTGACTAAAGCAAGGACCTGCAAAAAGCAGAGATGAAGCAGAACACGATTTCTTCTAAGGGGTGCACCTAATTGTAATGTTTTGTGGGAGCTTCGGGCCTGGTCCGTAAGCCAAGCAGATCACATTGCCCATATTTCTCTTTGAACAGGCAGCCAGTGTATTGAGTGGCCCACCTCTGATTCATAGTCTTTCATATGAAAGTTCTTTAGCAATCCGACTGCTATGTTTTATATATATATTGCAGTTTTTTAAGGGCTGGCAGTCCAAGATGCACCTAATTGTAGAAATCTTAGCTATATCTCATACAGGTGCCTTCAAGTATTGAGTGCAACTCTCAGTGTATAAAAGGGAAGATATTACAGCACATCCTCAAGTGCAAAACACCGCTATAAAGATGAGGCAACTCAAGCCTGTACATAAAATATATACCTGGATAGTAATTTTGATCCTCTCTATAGGCTACAATGAATGACCACACATCTGCATTTAGCTCTACAATATGCATGGATTTTTGAAGACTGTTTACTGCCCAAAGACATTTTTAAAGCACCCAACAAGCAGAAGCTAGTGTTGAGATAGAAAGAACAGTAACAGTGAGCATTCTTTCATTCAGGAAGTTAGTGTAAGTGCATGAGCCGGTTATATTTTCCATTTTGATGGCCTAGATGTTCATTATCTGTAAGCTATGCAGAGCAGAAGTTGCAAAAGTCGAACGTTACAAATGTAAAGTTTGCTAAATCTATATCTACATAAAACATATTGTGTTGTAATGGGAGTGTCTGCATTAGAACAGGGTCAGTTCTTAATTATCTGTAAAGGGTGTTCAGATTTCCAGAAATGTGCAATGTTGTTCTTTTAGACGTCGTGCAGTGTGTTCAAGGCTATTGTAAAATATAACATCCTTGCAGCAATATTTTTCTGGGCAGTCCATGTTTGTGGACTTTTCATTCTTTGCCACTTTTTGCAATACTGACTGCTACCAAACAGATATTTAAATTACTCGTGTGGGGTTAAGTCACCAATGCACGATTTTTGACTGTATCCATATTCCTCTTATAGTTCTGGAAAGAACTCTCCTGAAATGTATCCACAGCAGAATTCCTGTAAAGTCCTTGATCAGTGTGTGCTTATAATGCAAATTATTCCCTCTTGGTGCAATGCTGCAGATATATGAAACTTCTAAGATCAGTTCTTCCAGCTTCAGTAAGAGATGAATTGTAACTAAGTTGTAGCATATCCTGAATGTAAACAATTTTTTAAGGAAATCGTAGCTGCTCTACTAACTCTTAGCTAATTCGATTCACTAAGTTTTGCTCAGATTCAGCAGTAGATGAGTGTTCCTGGTTGTGTTCCATCACAAATGCCGCTGAATATTTTCAACTTTTCCTGAGCTAGGAACAAGCAACGATTTCCTGAGACTCCCACTTTGTTTATCCTTTCCTGCACCCCCACAAGAATATCATAGAATGTTCAGCAGGTAGATTGATACTCTTGGGAGATGATTCATTCTACTACTTTTGATCATCATGTAGCCAGCGTTTGTGAGAGATTGACTTATGGAGAATACATATTGGGTAAAATACTACTCCTTGTCAAAGGGGATTAAACACATCACCAGATTTACAGAAGTTGTTTGAGATTCAGAAACAATGAATCTTAACTCTCATGAGACAGAATTTGATAACTGATACTGCTTGCAAGGTCCATCCATGTTAATATATGTGCTTACTTTTTTCATATAAACTCTTAACATTGTCTTTAGTGTTTTATTTGATGTGTGATATGCTATTTATTACCATTGAGTGTGGGGAGGGGCCAAGACTCACAAGAGTTTAAGCCTCAAGTGGGTCATGATGACCCTCCCTCCACATTGGTAAGATATAGCATACTGTGGCCATCTACATACATGGTTTATGCTATAGGAGAGTAATTCTGAATGTGCTCTTGCAATGCTGTCAAGAGAATCTTGATATTCAGCACAAACGTGCAATGTCATGGAGCCAAACCGTGAGGACACTTGCATGACCCTTGGTTTCAAAGGTGCACAGAATTGAGGTAATTTGACATCTTTGAAAAGTAGCCTTTCCTGTGGGAATTAAAAAGGGAAATGGCACTTTTGGGGCCTCCGCTTCTTCTTGGTTCCTACTTGAGTGATCGGCACGGTATTAGCCATGAAGGACCCAAAGTGGATGCATTTTATTTGGCAAGGTTTGTGCTGATTATTTGAAAAGCCCCACAGTTATTAGAAGAACAAAAAACGCATTTCCTATGGAAACTTTGAACTACCAATAACTACACTGGTGCAGTTGTGTTGTAATCAAACGAAGATCCAACTCCAGAGTATATTAGGTAGTATTTATTAAGATGGTAAGATCAAGAGTAAAAGTATTCCCACCAGGAGCAGCCTTCTTGCTGCTCAGCCCATACACCAATTGCCAGCCTCACTCATCCAACATTCCACAGCATCATCACGCACCAACATTCTACACCACACTCACACTGGCTGAGTAGCAAGCATAACACATCTCACTTCTTTACAGTGAACAAGAACACAATGCAATGGTCCAAGGAGAAGTACACAGTGGTACAGCTTAATTCACCACAGGTCCACTCTAACAAATCCAGGATGACACAGCAGGATCTGGCACGCCCGGGTTGGGGCCGACCGGTCTTAAGGTCACTGGTGGGGCTCAGGGCTGCCAGATTGCTGTTAAACACATTGTGCTTAGTTTCAATAGGAGGTTCTTAAACAAGAAGTTGCTTCAGGCTTCAAATTCCAGTTGGTTATGTTTGAATTAGTCATAGCTTCCACCATCCATTTCTCACAAGCAGGTTCTTTTAAAATCATTACCAAGATGTTGTAATCAATCGAGCATCCAACATTCTACACCACACTTACTGGCTGAGCAGCAAGTATAACAAATTGCTGCTAGTGTAAAATATATAGCTACAATTGTATACATCATAAAAGATTTTTTTAAATAAATCGGTAGCTGTCATGTTTCTCTTGTTCACAAAATAGACATGAACACATGAGGCAGAGTTTCGAAATTAAAATGTAAAGAACAAATACCTTTTCGGTTCTTTTTGAAAATAATGTGCACATCCATTCATTATTTAGAGAGACTTCTATTCAAGTTGAACCTTGCCACACTGTTTAGCTGGGATTTGGGTTTGCTTGTTCACAAAGTAGCACATGGATACAAAGCTTACAATGTTCATTGTCAATTAACATTTGGGGGCAAAGTGAAATAAATGTTCATAATAAACTTGTTTTCTTCCTTCCTAGTCTTAAGCAGAATCAGGCAGAAGCTACAGAATATCCTCTCTAGGACATGCTGTTAAATGACATTTGCCAGATTATCTACCCCCATCTTGAATATAGGAGAGGACAGTACAACGGCTGACGCTTGTCAGGGCATTATCATGTGCATGGGCAGGTTATTGAACCAGGCTCGCGAATTGGGACTGTCCTGGTACCTGTGGCAGGAGTAAAGGCGCATTTGTCTGTGCATTGCGGACCTTGGAATTGTGAGAGAGGAGAGTACTTACTGTGTGGAAGCTTCCCCGTCCTCTCTCTATAACTACACTACAGCGATCCAATGGGGTTTCTTCTATCAGCATTAAGTAAACCCCACAAAACTCAGATTTGTACTGTCGAGCACAGAACTGGCACTGAAGAAGGCATTCGCCGAAACTAGTTTGCCAGGTGTTGTGACGGTGAGGACGCGTTTTTTGATGTGCTAAGTGGTGGCAATAAAGACCTTGCTGTGAGGCGACTCAAGCTGTGTCAGGCCCGTTTTTTTATTCGTGAAGCGGGATTGGAGGTAAATAGGCGTCAGTGGTTGGCACTGCATTTTGACACGCCTCTCGTTCAGTGGTTGGCACCGCATACAGCTGGCAAATTGTGGCAGGAGCGCATGAGGTTGCACAACGCTGCGCCCCCCAATCCCCCCCCCCCCTCGCCCCCCTTCCCCCGGCCGTGAGATGTTCTGGCAATGGGAAGAGAGCAGCCGATTCAATGCTGAACTAGACGGTTCGCATTAAGGAAAACCACCAGTGACCCTGCCGGAAAGAGGAAAGGACAATACAACGGCTGATGCTTTTCAATTCATTATCATGTGCGTGGGCAGGTTATTGAACCAGGCTCGCGGATTGGGACTGTCCTGGTACCTGTGGCAGGAGTACAGGCGCATTTGGCTGTGCATCGGGGACCCTGGAATTAAGAGCTAGGAGAGTACTTACTGTGTGGAAACTTCCCAGTTCTCTCTCTCTTACTACACTACAGCGATCCAAGGGGTTCCTTCTGTCAGCATTAAATAAACCCTGCGAAAACTTAGATTTGACATGTTCGAGCACTGAAGAAGGCATTCGCCCAAATGCGTTTGCCAGGGGTTGTGACGGTGAGAACGCGTTATTTGATGTGCTAAGTGGTGGCAATAAAGCCCTTACTATGAGGCGACTCTAGCTGTGTCAAACCTGTTTTTATTCATGAAGCGGCATTGGAGGTTAATATATATATATATATATAATGGAAGCAGGGTTTACAGAAGTAAACATATGCTCATGCAAATCATGTGCACAAAATACGATCTGGAATAATAGAACACAACACATCTTTCCCCTATTAAAATGGGAAACTTAGCAATCAAAAGGTTTATCAAATTCACTTACAAAATCGGTCATCCATTTGGGTTTAGACTGGACCCTACAATGTTCATTGGTAGACTCTAGGTTTTTCTTTCCAGCAATCTCTTCTCATTTGTGAACATAACTGTTCCTATAATCAACGTCACTTCTGGTAACGCAATTAGATCCAACCTCCCCGTAAGTCAGATACTACCTCATTGTCACCATCTTTAACTTGATCGTTCACCACACTACCAGTCTCTGAATTCGCAGTTTGACCATCTCCATTTGTACATTTTGGAATAACCCCCATACGCTCTTCATCCAAACCCAAATCAAAACTTCTTGGGCATGCTGAGGAAGAATCACCACCACTCACCTGCTCAATATCTTCATCCAAACCCAAATCTTAACCTCTTGGGCGTGCTTAGGAAGAATCACCATCTCTCAACTGCTCAAGATCTCAGAGTTACACCCCATGTCCTCCTTTAAGGATTGCAAATCTTTTGAGGTTCCAAATTTTGCCGTCACTAAGGCAAATAGCATTACGCAGAATTTCAGCTACCAGTTGAGGCTCAAAGTTGACTTTCTCTTATTTTTTTTTTTATTTTATTTTTTTTAACTTTCCATGGTAACTTCACCTTTACCCACATCCCCGCACAGATTCTAACTTGCTTGGAGCCTCTCGTCATAAACCAAACTTTTATAATCACAATGTTTCCTAATCAGCATGCTCCTCACATCTTCTATGGTGACTATAGAATTAGTGCTATGTATCAACCACTCTGGATTACACTTAGTTCTTGCATGCCTACCACACGTCACTTCAAATGGTGTTACACCCAAAGAGTCATGGATAGTTGTCCTGTAGGTCCACGCAGATTTGTGGACTTGATTCTCCCAATTTATTCCACTCTTACTTGCTAATTGTATGGCACCCTTCAGCACTCTTTTGAACCTCTCGATCAACCCATTGCCACTAGGATTGTAAAGAGAAGTTGTCCTATGTTTTATACCCAACTTCTTAAAATAATTCCTAGTGGTATTGGATTTGAACTGCACTCCATTGTCACTGATTACTTGTATTGGTATTCCTTCATTCAGTAAAACACTCTCCATAAATTTGAGCACTTAGAGTCTCTGTTTTCCACTATTTTAATTACAGGCCACCTTGATAAAAACATCCATCATGGCGATAATGTATTTTGAAGGTGATCCAACAGGCCCCATGATATCTACAGCCACTGTATGCCATGGTGTCTCAGGAATACACGTCTCACACATGTTGGGCCTTAATGTTTTAAGGGATTTATCCGCATTCCCATACAACATGCAATTCCGTACAAGCCTTTCCATGTCTAAGTCCATTCCAGGCCACCAGTACCAACTTTTCACTCTTTGTTTGGTTTTCACAACACCAAAATGGCCTTCATGACACATGTTCAGCACACGACTTCTAAGAGAAGTAGGTGAAACTGCTCTCTCACCCCTAAAAACGTGCCATTGTTTACAGATAATGAAAAATGTCGTACTGGAATGTTTCAATTCTATTAAGGATGCGGTGGCAAGGATTATGCTCATCTTTCTTCACTTCTAATGGATAGCAGCCATTTTAAGAACAACTTTAACAAACTACAATTCCCATGAATTCAATAGGACGATAGTCTTCTCCAACCAATCAGTTATAGTCCATCAGCACTGTCCAGTCCTCCTCTTTTGTTGCGCGAGATCAGCCACAGCCATCCATTCACGCATCCATTTTATTCGCTTCCATCCCTGCCAAAAAAGGGCAAATTAGATCCCTTTCAAGGCTAAGGTTTAATGCCTGCAAATGAAAGACAAGGAACACAACAGTTGCATAGAAACTACATCCTCAATAATGCAAATAAGCAAAGCAAGAGAAACCCCAACACATTTCACTTACTAGGAGTAGGGAGGGTTCAAGCCACATGGACCGTGGAATTCCTGGGTGGGATAATCCTCGCCCCCTCCTTAATAGAATTGAAACTTTCCGTTATGATAGCTAGGAAAGTTTTCATTCTATATCAGGGCCGGAGGCAAGGGTTATGTTAGTTTAAAGCTTACGTACCACCAATTGGGCCATGTGTAGTACCGGTTTGAAGTAAAACTGCTTAAAGGTCGAATACAAGGACCAATCTGCAGCATTAAGGATATCCTCCAACCCAGCCCCCAGTGCGAAAGCCTTTGAAGCCATCGCCCCATGTGTGGAGTTGGCTCCGAGCAAACGCAGATCAATGCTTGTCTCCTGCATCACCCACCTGATCCAGTGGGCGATTGTGGGGGAGGATACCGCCATGTATGGTTTTCACAGGGTGGTAAGGAGATGCTGCTCCCCTGGGGGACGAAACTCCTCCGACATCGCCTCGTATGCTCTAAGGCAAGAGACCACGCACAACTTTGGAGATTTTGGGAAAGCCGGGTAGCTGATTAAACCTGTCCCACACATAGTCCGTCTCCGGACTGTGAATGTCACCCCTGAAGGAGTAAAAATCCAATCAGTGATGTCCAGAGCTCAGACATCGGAAACTCTCCTGCAAGATACCAGACAGAGGAGCATGGTTAACTTCGCTGAAAGTTCTTTCCTGGAAAGGAATCTATTAGGGTGCCAGGAGAGAAAGATTCAACTCCTGGTTCACATCCCAGAGTGCTGAGTACCTGGGCTTCGGGGGGAAGGGAAAGCCGGACCCCCCCCCCCCCCGCAAAAGACGACACACAAAGGGGTGTTCCCCCACCGGGTAGCCATCAGCAACTGCGTGTCTCTGTGAGATAGCGGAGCGGAAGGTATTTATAGACCTGTAAGCCAAGCCTTCTTCGGCTAGGGAGGCCAGAACATGGTCACATCTGCTGCCACGGGATTGAGGCTCCTTCGCAGACACCAACTGGACCATCTCTTTCAAGTGGATTTGTAGTGATTAACAGTGCTGTCAGACCAGGCCATGGATATGAATTTTCAGGCGCATCTGAAAGGCCTGGGACCGCCCATCGACCTTGGTAATCTGCCACAACATGAGAGCCAGGGACCCTTGCAATACGAGGGGGTGTGGTTGATGTGCTGGATTGAGAAGCAACCCTGGAAACAGGGGGAGAGGGATTGGAAAACTCCAAGAAAGTTACAGAAGAACTGGAAAGCAGACTCACGATTTCCAAATTGGCGCGATCGCTGCCACCTCTGCCTCCTGCTGACAGACTTGTGCCAAGGCTCTCGTGAGCATGGGGGAAAGGCATAGCCCCTCTCTTCCCTCCAGTCTTTGAGAAGCACATTTGTGGCCACCGCCGGGGGTTCCGGCCTCCAATTGAAGAACCTGGGCAGTTGCTGATCCAGACGAGAGGACCCCATTTTGCTTGGAGGTCCAAAAACACTCCTTCGTGGAGCTTACATAAGCTCCCATCCCGGAAGTTGCGGGATTGGAAATCAGCTATCTGATTGTCCTGACCAGGAAGGTATTCTACTGTAATAGATCTGGTGATCCAGGCAAATATGCCAAAGATCGGAGACTAGGTCGGAGAGAGCCTTCGACCGAGCGGCCCCCAGGTGGTTTATGTAACGAGCCACAGACACATTGTCCATTTTGAGGAGAATGTAGGATTGGATCGTGTCCTTGGTCCAAAACCGGATCGCGAAGAAGCCCGCAAGGAGCTTCAAGCAACTGATATGTAAACGTTGCTCGTGCGGAGACCACAATCCTCCTGTAGCGAAATCGCCACAACCGGCGCCCCATCCTAACCTGCTGGTGTTGGACTCTGACGATACCCGAGGCGTTCCATGCTTCCATGTTGGCCAGCTACCAATTGATTTCCTCTCTGGTGCCCCTGGAGAGGGTCACCTGTTAGGAGTACGAGAGTCCCTTCGTAAGTGTGCCGCCTTCAAGCACTGAAGAGCCCGATAGTGCAGGTCTACCGGGCGGGCCGCTTGTCTCAGAGATCCGGGGCTGGGTCAAAGCATGTCGCAATTAGTGCTAGATCTTTGTTACCTTCCGGTAAGGAAGGCTGAGAGTAGTCTTGAAGGAGGTGATCAAGAAACCCAGAAAAATCATCACCTGCGTGGGAACCAGAAGGGATTTGGACTTGATTTCAAAGCCCAAACTCTGTAAGAGGTCGACTGCTTGCCGAAGCTGCACAGCCAGTTTGTTGGGGCACTGCGCCATTATTAAGATGTTGTCAAGATAGACGATAAGCCTCATCCCTTGTGACCTTAGGTGTTCCACGACCAGTTTGAGAGTTTGAGGACCTTGGTGAAGCACCGGTTGGGGGTGGAAGAAAGGCCAAAGGGGAGTGTGGTGAAATTGTACCCCCCCCCCCTGAAAAACTGAAAGGAATCTCCTGGGGGTGGGGGGGAGAGAATCGGATTCAAGAAGTAAGCGTCCTTGAGGTCCAGACGCATCATCCAGTCCCGAGGGCGGAGGATATCCCGTCCCGAGGGCGGAGGATATCCCGTAACAGGTGGATCCCCTCCATTTTGAAATGGCAGTAGACAATCCACCCGTTGAACTCGCGTAAGTTGATGACCGGCCACTGACCCTCATCCGCCATGTCCACCAGGAAGAGGTTGCTGATAAAACCTCTGGGGTCTGGAGAGGATGGGGCTATAGCGCCTTTGGCGTCCTCTAGCGCTGACTCTGCTACTGAAAAGCGTATGGGACGCGGGGGAACGGCCTGAAAAGGAGTACCATAGAACTCTATATGGAACCGTTGGATTGTTGCCCTCTGGTTAGGTAGAAGTTACTAAATCAGGCCTGGTCTTGGTACTGGTCTTGTCCTCTGGAATGATACTGGTTATTCGGACAGCCTAGCATCCCTACCTCGACTGGCACTTCGGAAAACCCGGGAGTGAAGAACCTTTTTGATGGAGGACTGTGCTTGATGAAAGTGTTAACAAACCTCCCCGGATCCTTGATAAAGGGTTCCCCAAACAGGCCGCCTTGTGCGATGGGGCCCGCCTCCGAATCGGCAAAGTCTCCCAGCTTGGGGTCTACCTTAATAAGCAACGAGCGTAGATAACGGACAATTTGCGTTTCCCAAAAAGACGTTTGCACGCTGTGCCGAGGAGTTAAAGATATCGGAGGAAATCAGGGAGCCTGATGTCTTGGCCTCTTCCACCATGTTCTGGATCTTCGTTAAAGGGCCCAAGGTATCCAGCAGCTTTTTCTAGCAAGCTCGCCAGGATCTGTCTATCCCTTTTTTAGGGTCTTTAATAAACTTTTGCAAGAAAGTGGCCGTTCAGGGATCTATATTGGGCGTCATCGCCACCTTGCCCTCTAGGGAGGGTCGGGAATACTCCGCTCTCAGGCAATTTCGTGTGTCCTTCCCCAGAAGCTTCCGAATACGGCCCGCCACCTATTACGCAGCCTTCTCTGCCGCAGCCCATTCAGAAGCCACCTCATGAAGGATCTCTTCTGGGTCCAACATGTTTCAGAGCGCAAACTTTGGCTTTCCGAGCTGGCGGGGCGGGTGGGAATGGTCGGTCGGGTGTAGAGGAAAGAAGCCAGTGGCGGAAGGGCCCTGTCTCCTCATCTGCGTCCCCATGGTCATAGTCTGGGCAGGGGGTGATTCTCGGGTGGGTGCAGTACTGGCCAGGAATGCCTGTTTCAGCCTGGCAAATGCGTTGAGATCCACTCCTTCCTCGCGGGATGGCTTCGCAAGTAGGGGTGTGTGATTCTTGGGGCTGGGAGGTACCAGCAGGCAGAGGGGGGACTGCAGGGGCTGTGGGATTTCCTGCTATTAGTTTGCAGGCCTGCGCTATTTGGTGCGAGAGGTGTTCCATTAGGTGGCCCATGACCTCGGACACTGCCCTATAAATTGATGCGTCTACTGCATCATAAAAGTCATTGCCCCAGGGAAGCCCACCCAAAGGGTCCTCCTCTCCCTGGGTATCATCAAAGGGCTCCATATGTGGGAGATATCCCCTGCTGTCTCTTACTTTTCAAAGAGATATGGCAAAGAGGCACTCGGAATACTATTTATTTTGGGGGGCTGGGTGTCAGCCTAAACTTCAGCCTGAGGGGGACTCACTTATGTAGGGTCAGGCCCCAGGGACAGTTTACCCCAAGTGCAAGGATCTTCTGTGGGGTAGCACGTCTGGGAGGGTCCCTACAGGACAGCGTCCTGTTATCCGTGCAGACGCCTCAGTGAGGACCGTGAAAACCCCCCCAAAAATACGGACCCCTATGTAGGGGCGCAAAACTTTTCACTCCACCGAGCGGCAGTAAAGACCCTTTTACTAAAGTGCATCTCTCTTCCAAACAGATTAAGGCTCCTGACCGTGGCGCACTGCTCCGAAATCTTTCAACTTGCCAATTTTCCCAATAAACACTAGTGGAAACTTCCTAAACATAGTTGCTCCAACACTCTCCCCATCATCAATTACCATCACCGACTCAGGACTATGGGATTTAAAATATATGTAGTCTCTTTGATCCCTCCAACCCAAAACTAATGGACCTTTTTTTGCAGGGTACAATTTTCCCATGGACTCTGTTTTTAAATCTAACAACCAAAGTTCTGAACCCTATTAAATCAATCTTCTGTCCAGAAAAACCCTGAGGATTTATGTCCTGTTATAACAAGTTACAGCCCAATGTCTCTACGAACGTAGAGTTCCACACATCTTCGTTAACTATTCCGCATACATCTGTACTTCCCCACGTATCGACATCATTCATACAGGTTTCGTTTTCTCTCCAGTGTTGGCATCATGAAAGTTCTAAACAAAAGACTCCTGTTGAGCTGTGTCATTAATATCAAGGTCCTTGTGATAATATCTTCATCTTCGCTGGAGGTACATTCATCTACACACTTAACCTTAAAACTTTTCTTTTTCCTACAAACCCTTGCAAAATGTCAGGTCACCCTACATACGGAACACTTTTGTTTAAGTGCCGGCAAGATTTACTTGAAGCTAAATGCGAAGCACTGTCATATCTGTAACACCCAATGCTTCCTTTTTCTTTTTTTTTTATGTATTATCAAATGTTTTACTCTGATCTCTTTAATTGAGAACGAAGAAATCGCCTTAATCTCCATGAAATCCGAAAAGAGATATCGTATTCCTGAGGTATTCCGGTAACAGCGAGCCTCTTATAATTATCAATATGGCAGCACGTACGAAAGTGTCTTGGCGTGAAGTTAAGGATCGCAAGGGATGATGGGACGGCAAGTAAGGACCTCAGAAGAGAGAGAATCTCGGCATTGACTAATGCTGCCAGTTGTTGCTGAACGCTCTGATCATCCAGAATTCTATGAAGCAACCACATTACTGCGTGTGCACGCACCTACAATTTTAAAAGATGCAGGTACCAAGGAATGGTTCGAGCAGCGATATTAAGGTAAAAACCAGTACGTCTTGTTCAGTGGCGAATGAAATCCAGAAGAAAAAAACAATCCATAAGGCTGCAACACGTTTCCAATTATCCAAACTTGAAAACAAATAAAATCCAAATGAGGGCACTTCTGTGCTGGGTTCCAGGTGTTCCAACAAATCATCGCCAAAACTGTGGAGGAAAAGCCTTTTGAAGTGTAATCTTTATTAGTTGAAACACAAGTTACAAAGTAGCAATCTTCCGCGGCCTACCTTCTACTCCAGCCGTGTTCAGTGAACTGTCAGAACGATCCAGAACATATATATATATATATATATATTCACTGAAAAAACCATAGGTTTCACACATGTTATAGTTAGCGGAAATTTTACTGATAAAAAACCAATGAAATTCCCCCGTTATAGTTAGTGCAGGCAACTATAACTCACGCGACCGCAATCCTCTGCTGATGCTAATACTGTATTTAGACACTTATTTGCCCATGTCTTCTTCCATACATTTTTAGCTATACATATATTACAAATATTTTTTTTTCATAAAGACACATATGTCATCAGCAGAAGATTGCGGTCGCGTGAGTTATAGTTGCCTGCACTAACTATAACGGGGGAATTTCATTGGTTTTTTATCAGTAAAATTTCCGCTAACTATAACATGTGTGAAACCTATGGTTTTTTCAGTGAATTTGCAAGGTTTTTTAAATGCTAATTCCTAACTATAACGTGTGTGAAACCTATGGTTTTTTCAGTGAATTTGTACGGTTTTTTAAATGCTAAGTTACTTTACGCCATTCGTGGCGTGCGCGCCCACTTAACGCAGTTCGTTCCGTGCGCGCACGGTGAGCACGCGGTGCGCTACGCGCACCGCGTGCCCACGTTACGCTAGATGGGCCATGTACGCACGATGCGCTTCGCGCACCGTGCGCACATGGAGGACATATGATGCACTTCGTTTTGAAAGGTAATATTTTAATTTTTCGCACCTGTTATAAGCCATGCACAAATGGTGCGCTTCGGGCACCATTTGCACACGGGGTGGGGAGAATGTGGATAACTTTTTTTTAAAAAATATTTTTTAACCGTACGCGTACGGTAAGCGTAATCTGCGAAATTAGCGAAAAAATAAAAATTCCGTTTTTGGCCTTGGGGGATCTTTGGGGACTCCCTCAACATGGCTAGGTGTTTTGGAGCTGTCCAAACAGCCCCTTTACATGTTTTTGGTCTTTGTATTTTAATCATCACTCTCAGTGCAAGAGAGAAAATGGCGGCCGCCGCTTCCTGGTTTCGGCCGATTCGAATGTTTACTAAGATCTAAGAGCCAATCAGAATCGCGCTCGCGCACGCCACCGTACGCGTACGGTAAGCGTACCGTAAGCGCACCGTAAGCTGGCTCAGATATATATATTGATTTAAAGGCTATTTTCTCAGAATCTACTGAACAGATTTACACCAAACCTACAAAAGGCACTTCCTTGACCTGAGGACTACCTCTCTGCCAAATTTCTAGTAATTCTGTTCAGCCGTTCGGGCTGTAGCTGTGTCTAAAGGTCCTATGGAAAAATGCATGGGAAAAACGCGTTTTGGGACCCCCCTTTTATCTCAGCCCCCGCTTGACGAATCCCCCCGAGACTTTCAGGGTAGGAGCGGAGCGTAGCGCCCCACTTATTTTGAAGAAATCGCGAGGATTCGTCGACCGGCGCCAAAGTTATTCAAAATAGAATGTTGCGGATTTCCTATGGAAACGTGGTCCTAACTATAACTACCTACTGGCGACCGCCAGTAGGTAATATATATATATATATATATATATATATATATATATATATATATATAGGAAGCAGGGTTTACAAAGTAAACATATGCGTATGCAAATTACGTGCACAAAATTGGATCTTGAATAATAGAGCACAACACACTCCTACTCTCTTGAGCCATTTGGATCACCCCCTTATGCAGTTAGCCCTCTCAACAATACCATTGGCTTGAGGATCATAAAGGGAGGTACGTGAGTGTAAAATTCCACAAAAACTCAAATCTTGTAATTTCCTCTGACTTTAATTGTGTTCCATTATCAGTAATCAATTTTATTGGATACCCTTCTTCCCTAAAAATCTGTTCCAACACTTTGATGGTACTCTTAGTTGTGATTTCACGCATAAATTTCACAACAAGCCACTTGGAATGCACGTCCACCATTACTAAGGCAAACTTCAAATCAGTGGAGACTCCTCCAAATAAAATCCAAGGAAACCGTGTTCCATGGCTGTACTGAATCCATTCTCTCTCCCATTACTGACTGCTCTCCCACTTTGAAATCTCTTCTCACCATCCTTAGACTCAGCACATCTTTCCACCGATTCCACAAGCTCTTGATCCATTCCTGCACGTACTCCTACATGTTGAAGCTTGGCCCAAGTGGCCCTCATGTGCCAATTTAATGAGTTCAAACCTTACATTTTGTGGAGGAACAAACTTGTCTCCCCTGGTGAGAAGATTACCCTTGCACACTGACAACTCCTCTATTATCTTCACATATGGCCTTACAGTCACTAGTACAGTACTTTTGTCTTCCACCCTTCAAAATCATATCCACTACTTGTTGCAAAACACCATCCACCTTCATGCTTTCCAACCACCGCTCTTTTCCAATGGCACCCTGACTCCATTCCACCCAATGATGTACACTTTCCACTGCACCCTCATTGTCAAAAGCTTCAACTCTTGCTCTGTCCACATCTTGCCATGTTAGTGGTAACCGGGACAATCCATCACCTTGTGCATTCCTCAACCCAAGAATATATTCGAATTTATACTGAAATTCCTGTCTGCTTTCCGCTAGTCGAGCCAACCTCGCAGACCCTTTCCCAGCACCACCAGGCATTAAAGACTTCAGCAAAGGTTTGTGATCCATAAGCAAGATCTTAAGAATGCACCTGTGGGGGTTTCCTAAGTTTTCTGCTGCCCATACAGCAGCTAAGGCCTTCTGCTCTATAATTGAATAATTTCTCTCAGTCTGTCAAAGTACGGGAGGCATAAGCCACTTTTCTTTCACCCTCATTATACACCTGTGAAAGTACCTGCCCTAATCCTGCCGCACTGGCATCCACTGTAAGTGTTGACACCCGTTTAGTGTCAAATGGTTTGAGTATCTGCAGAACAAATTTCTCTCTATATACCTTCAAAGACCCTTTGCTTTTCCTCCAAACAAACATACTTATAACCCTTCCTCAGCAATGTTTAGATATGCTCAGAATTCTCTGCAAAATTCTTGACAAATTTCGCAAAGTAGTCTACTAGACTAAGGAAGGACCTCACTTAGTCTTTGTCTACCAAGGAGATCTCTCTTTGGTCTTTCCCTTGATGCAGACAATGTATAGCCTAATCACTCAACCTCCTCAACACAAAATTTGCATTTTTCTTTTTTTAGTGTCAATCCGGCTACAGCAATTTTATCTAACCCCCTTTTCAGTTCCATGGCGTGGCTCTCCACTGTTCCTCCAAATATTAAGATGTCGTCCTGAAAATAGACCATCCCTTCTATACCTTTTAAGACTTGCCCAATCATCCTTTGAAATACACTTGCTGCCGACTCAAGGCTGGACGCAAAAGACACAGTCTGGTAAATTGAAATATACCCTCCATCGTGATGAAAGCTGTGAGGTGTCTAGAAACCTGGTGCAATTTTATTTGATAAGCATTCCTTAAGTCAAGCTTTGTGAAGAACTTAACCACTCTTCAATGACAACACCAACTCATTGATATTAGGAAGTGGGTAGGTATCCACCACTATGTTTTGATTGAAAGTGCGTAAGTCCACACAGAACCTAAAAGTTAAATCAAATTTGCCTGTGATGACAACCAAAGAAATCCAGCTTGAGGTTTCCACCGGTTCAATTACCCCTTGTGTAACCATTTCCTCCGACATCCTTTTTACCCCATGTCTGGCGATAATAGGAACTTTTCGCACTTTGTTGTACCAATACCGCCCCCGATTTTACCACCATTTTCTGGACATATTTCTTAAGTTCTCCAATATCCTCCACAAAAGCACTGTTTGCACCCCCCACAGTTTCCTCCACTATCATATAATCAACCACCATGATTTAATTAGGTGCTTGGTGATTAATAATCAAGTGCAAATTATACTGATGTTCCCATTAAAAAATTGAAGGTCCACTCTGTGCCCCATACACCTTTCCTTTCATCCTCCTCTCTGGGAAACCTATATCTGTGAGCATATAACCTATTATGTCAATTTTCTCCCCTTGATATTCCCCAGGATTTATGTCCTTCAATAACACATGCACTTTTGGTCAAAGAGACAAAAACATACTCTTGGGAATAATTGTATAACCCGAATCCACCATAAGCTGAACTGTCTCACCTTTAATCACAAACGGAGCCTTAGGTCTGGTTCTTTTCCTTGCATCATCCTGACCCTCAATATGCAAAATTCTATCCACCTAATCTTCCTCCCTGCACCCTTGCCCTGCCATTACTTTGAGTTTGCTATTTATTTTGCACATGTGGGCAAAATGCTTCCTGTGCCAAACTGTCTATAATCCTTTCCAAGGGCATAGCAATTTTTATAATCTGCAGTATGAAAACTGCTCCCACACATGGGGCATACTCTTTCTGGTGGTTTTGCAAATCCTAGAGTTTAGTTGCATGTCCTACATTTTTTTGTTATGCAACACTTTCTTCACATTCTTTACATAACACTTTCTTGTCCTGAGAACTCAGTATCATTTTGCTCAACACATGACACTGCAGTGCTGCATTCTTTTTTTTCTCCATTTCCTTCATGCACTGATCTGATGACTCCCTTAGCTAGTTCAAAAGCATCATGAAGTGATGTGTTCTTTGCCGCCCACAATCTATCCTACATTTATTTATTCCTACATTGCACTATTAATTGGTCCCGGATCATTTAGTTTCTAATTGCCCCAATTTGACACTTAAATGCAAGTTCACGCGGCCTTGCTACGAACTGATTCACCAATCTGTTTTGAAAGGCAATAGAGCTTGTTTCACTAGCTTGTCGCCCTTTTCGTTTAACAAGAGTTTTTCACAGCCAATGTCCCTTGTTGTTGATCACCGATGCACACTCTTGTGCATGAGAATGTAGGTAGAAATCCACGCGCAGGACACATGCGTCGAAGCAGTTGGTGCAGCTCGAGCTCAATTAACACCCGCATGGTGAGAAATTTGCTCGATCAGCACCCATCACCAACTTTTAAAATGATAAAAACACACCCTCTCAGATTGTTGTAGCACTCAGGATGTCCTCCACATGGGTACAAATAAACTTGCTTTTCTTTTCACGAATAATCAGTCTTACTCACATCAGAATGGGTTCTTACACCATACCGCAGTTAAGTCATTGTTAGATGTCTTAATGGCTGGAAAAAAAGTCTCATATCTTGAAAAGTAAAGGTCTCAGGCAATTGAAGGTTGAAATAGGAATTTAAGACATCAACTACAGATGGTTCTCCCTCTCCAGACAGCAAACAACTGACCACAGAGAGAACCCATCTAAGTTACAGTTACATAAGAATACAGAACACTGATGACCCAACACTCCAGGTTTAAAGATAATGTCCGCTTACTCAGGTAAGCACACTATAGACCAAACACAGGTACAACACCCCAATAAGAACTTTTAGAAATGCTCTTTGCTGTGTTTAATACTGACACAGGGAGACCTTTTAATGGATCTTTACCATCACCGAAACCACCCTGATTGCAGCTACAAATGACATCAGGTACATCCTTGACCAAGGAAAAACAGCAGCCCTGATCCTTCTCAAGCTCTCAGCAGGGTTCGACACAGTATCACACCACACCTTGATCAAAAGGCTTCACAACAATCGGATCAAAGGAGACGCCCTCAAGTAGATCGCCTCCTTTCTCACCGGAATAATTTTGAAAATCTGCCTTCCTCCTATAACCTCAGAACCCAAGAACACCATTGGCGGTGTCCCTCAAGGTTCATCCCTCAGCCGTATCCTGTTCAACACCTGCGTGGCTCCCCTGGCCAACGTCTTCAGATCGCATGGACTGAACTTTATATCCTACGCTGACAATACCAAGCTTATCCCCTCGCTGTCAGAAGACTCCTCCGACACGAAAGACCAACGTCCTCGGGTGCATGACGAGTTTCGCCGACTGGATAAAAGACAACTGCCTAAAACTCAACACAGAAAAAAACAGAAGTGCTGATCTTCTGGAACAACACTTCCCCATGGAACGACGCCTGGTGGTCTTTCGAACTATGAGCCTCACCCACTCCGACCGACCTCGCCTGCAACCTTGGCATCATCCGAGACAAGGTCACCATGAAAAGCTAGATCAACGCAGTCTCGTCTGCCTGCTTTCTCACCCTCCGCATTCCACTCAAAATCTTCAAGTGGCTGCCCATCAACATCAGATGGACTGTCACACAAGCCCTTGTAACCAGCCACGTGGACTACGGTAACTTCCTCTTCATAGGAATCCACTCGCACCTCATCAGGAGACTGCAAACAATTCAGAACTCAGTGGCCAGACTCATCTTAGACCTCCCTAAACGGACCCACATCACCGCCCCCACTTCAAGAAGCTCAACTAGCTCCTCATTCAGAAAAGGTGCCAGTTCAAAATGTTGATTCACACCTTCAAAGCCCTCCACAACCAGGGACCTGCTTACATCAATCATCAACTGAACTTCCACCTTCCCTCCAGAAGCCTGCGCTCAGCCTCCCTCTGTCTAGCCCACCCCCCACATCCGCAGCAGCAACACTGGAGGACGCGCCTTCCACTACCTCGTGGCCTAGTCCTGGAATGACCTCCCACTTCACCTCATACTCTCTGGAATTTGGGAAAGGACTCAAGACCTGGCTGTTCAGCACACACAATCCCTGGATACCCTCATGGGTGATTATCCGTGCATACAAATCTAGATTGATTGATTTTCTGTTAACAACATCCTTAATAAGACAGATGTTCCTGCTGCGTTGGCGAAGATTCATTGAGAATTATATTGGGTTCCTCGTCTGGAATGTCGCCTCATTGAAGGCCATTGTTTTATGCATAGATTCTTTAGCCTGACTCGAATTCCATAATTGTTGGAAGCAGAAAATGGCCTTGGGGCCAAGTGTATGGAGTTAATAGGTCTGTATATTTTCTCTTCTGGAATATTGATGCTATCCTGCCTCTTTTTGTCCATTGCTTCTGCCACAGGCATGGGAAATATTCTGCTCTGAGACCTGTTTGTAAAAGGTCTAAAATAATATTGGAAGTGAAATCCCTGTATTTGATTTGGTCCACTTTAAAGTTTGTAAATTTTGATCCTTGTTCTCATGTAACATGCCTTTCCATGTGCGTTCTGGTTCTCTGCAGTAAAGAAATGGACACTTTTCTCACACATTAAGAAAACATGGGAGTTGCGAATAATTCCACCTGATCTTTTGTTTAGAATCGTCAAGAAGATGCTGAGGAGTACTTGGGGTTTATCCTAAATGGACTTCATGAAGAAATGGTAGAGTTGAAGAAATTTCTCTGCCCGCAGAATGAAAGTAAGTGTCACTTGAGGAGCCCTCCAACCACTCAGGAGTTGCTTGGAGCATACTGAAAAGAAATTTAAATATATAAATGTTGCAAAATCTAAAACAATTCTAAAGAGAGGTTAAAGCATACATACCCACATTTGTTTTCTAGGGTAAAATTTGAAAGGTGTGTCAGAAATGGAGGTCTTATTCCACCTCCCCCGGTTATTAAAATGTTTAAACAATTTTGTTCTGCTGGAGCGGTTGTGGCTACAGATCTGAGTTGTTCACTAGTTGTCTCAGCATTCTTGTCTCTGTAAGGCTCTCAAACTGCCTTTCCTACGTGAATAATGAATGTTCTTTGGTTGGGCTGTCGTGTGTCCCAAAATGTCTAATCGCTCTTCATTTATCAGTTTAAAAATGTGACGCAAAGGGACAAACGTCATTTTGGAAACGCTTTATACTTAAATTGATTTCTTTGCCCATTTCAGACATAGATTTCAGTTGACAGTCGGCTCAACATAAAAAAATGAGAGAACCACAGATTGTTTATTCCTGCTGAGCTTTTTGTCCTCTTTCCTTCGTCAGCAACAGATTTTGGTGGAGTTGAGCCATTGTATACTTTTATTCAACCAGAGTATCCGATGGTACCAGGGTCTGATCATTTGCTTCAGTGTATGTAGCATTTACATTTTAAGTCTTTAAGCCATTCAAATGGGGTTTTGTTTTGCTTCATATCCAGCAGACAGACACCCTTAGATTTGGGTATTGAGTAATATAAACTGATATCTTCTCGTCTGAAGTTAGTTGTGGTATGTTGAGATACAGCAGTTAATCACACAATTTACTGGGCACAAGTTAATTCGTAAAAATCAATCACAGCAGCTCTGTGGCTTCTCTGTTGATCACTTCCCATCACCCACATTGCAGGTCATACATTAGACTCTGTGCCTCACCAACAGCCCCCCCCTCCACTCCAGACCTATCTGACATTGCACAGGCACTTTCTGCCCCGCACAGATAACTCCTTAATTTTCACAATGCCTCTCCTACGAAAAACCAAGCCTGTGTAGAAGCTGTAACTAAAAATAAACCTTCGAACAATGTCATTGAGCTAGCCCAAGCCCTCTGTGTGTCTTTTTCTAACCCCATCTTCAGTAGAATTAATCTTGAAACCTGGCCGATCTCTTGTATACACGCAAACTATTGCATCAGCATGCACAAAATTCCATCTCAGCTGGTTAAAAGTGCAAATCTTACTTTCCCGAAGTCTTGGTAATAATCTCACTACCTATTTTTCAGTCAAAACTGACCAGATTAGGACCACTGCTCCCACCCCCTTTTGCCATATGATTCAAAGAGGATTCCTCCTTACATCTCATCCCCACATGCCCAGCTATGGGTAACATTGCCGAAATCTCCATCTTCGCACCTTTGTCGACAAGGGACATGGGTCTTTTGATAACCAAATCTAAATTGGGCTCTCCATTCGACCCAGTTCCCATCACGATTCTGCATCTGACAATTCCATGCTTTACGCAGACAATTACCAATCTTATCTACCTTTACCTAACCTCAGCCATTCCTCCTATTGAATTAATGCAAGACATTGCGAAGCCTTCCTAAAAAAAAATGTTTTTAAGTTGTACATTTTAATACTCCATACAGAACAATTATGCTTTTGCCGTCAATCTCAAACATTGTAGAGTGATGCATTCAATACCAGTTATCTACACATTTATAAATTAACTCATTGAGTGATGCACAAATGGGATTTCCCTCTTTCTTTTCCCTCCGTTATCCTTCTGAATTCCAAATAACTGGCAAACCTATCCACCGCTCAAATGACTTTCATATTTCACTATACTAATTCCATACTAATCCTTTATGGGTTCCGGAGTAGCATGCCACTCGCCCAAAAAAGCGCTTTGATGCCTCATCAGGGGTAGTAAGCGCTATATAAATACAATTACAATACAACTACAATTCAGCTGAATAGATGTAGATATATAGCTATGATTGCAGTGGTTGACAAATGATGTGCATCTTGAGACCAAAATATCACGGGCACGCTGATTTTATTAGACCGGTCTGCTGCATTTGATATGGTAGCTTATTACATTCTTGTTGAATGCATTGCCATCACCAGATTGTCCGGCAAGGTTCATGACTGGTTTACATCCTTCCTGAACGACACAACAAAATTGTCGGGGGTCTTTGCACCTCCACTCCTCAGATTGTTATAGCAGGGTGTCCAACAAAGTTTTATTCTTTCACCCTACTTAATATTTATGTACAATCTGAAGCTGTTCTAATAAGGATCTAGGTTTTTACATCTATGCAGAAAGTGCTACTCTAGTCTTTAGACTTGGCCACCTATCGATTTAATCCGACGACAACAAAAGCTGGATGGATAACAACTAGCTTAAAATAAACCTTTGCAAAATAAAATATTTTTTGTTAACGTAAACCTTTGCACATGGTTTTCATAGTTCTGGCTCATTGCATGCAGCATTTTTTCCACCCCTAGTAGGAATATTAAAGGTCTGGGAGTCAAAATAGGCTCACACTGTGGTATCGATTCCCAAGTCAGTATGGTAGTGTTTGCATGCTCCTTCCGTATGTCATTTAAAGCCCATTCGATTTCGTACACTAGAGGAAACAAAATCTGGGATCTTCGCAGCAATCACATCCAGACTACAGCTTTACTATGCTCTCCACCCAAGTATAAATACATTTTTAGTCTAATGTCTACATGATATTCAAAACTGCAGCAAGATCACCTGCTCTGCGCCTTGCATTACCATTGCGAAGCCTGTCCATAGATGTCTACATTGGTTGTCAATATGAAAGCGAAATCATTTTTTAGGTTATTTGCCTGATCTATAAATGTTTATATGAACCAGTTCAGCGTTATAGCCTCAGCTACAAACCACAGTGAAACCTCTCACTTTCTAAATTTTTGCTTTATGTTGCATCCTTCTGGCAAACTTTATTTCGCATTCTTGCTCTGAAAATTTCCTTTGTTTGTCCCCTGAGTATTGGGGTGCCAAGAGACGTTTCCGGTCAGAGTGCTATGCAAATTCACTTTACCATAATACTAAATGTTTACTGATATCCACTTCCAGTTATGATTCCCTCTTCACTGTCCGTGAGAGGTGGAATGCCGCTTGCAGATAACAGACCAGAAAGTCATGTTAAAAAGGATTGAAAGTCACACCAGTGTGCTAACATTTTAGCTGCAATTAAAAACAAGAACAAAATAGGGAAATATTGTGGTCCCAGCATCTACTCTCCCAGCATCTACTCTTGGTCAACATGTTGTAGTGTATTGTGTCGTTTGCCAGATGTCCCAACCACAATGGTGTTTTTTTTTCTTTTTTTTTTTGGAAGTGCTGCACTGTGCAAGCATCTATTTTCAATTGGAGTGGAGGATTAAGAGGTTCTCCTATTGTTTTTCCTTTGTGTGCCTGCTCTCCTGATGTCTTTTCCCAAGACCCTTGTCAGCAGAAGCACAAGCTTTCCAGCAGCCCAGGTTCTGAGGCACAGAGATTGGATCTCTTTAAGTGTGTGATGCATGTTTTTTTCTGAAGTCCTCACCAGAGTAGAAGGCGGGAGCAGTCAAGTCACAGGTCTCATCAACTGGCTGCAAACCTCTGAGGAGGCCATCAGCTAGAGAAAGGCAGACTTCTCTTTCAGCAAAATTCCCTTTGTATCTACAATGCTGCCACTGTTCTGATAGTACTAATGCCTTCCGCTTTTAAGGTGGACCAGGCACTGGAATGACAGTCTGACCCATCAAAGTCTGTTTATCCTGCAAGGAATTGGCAGATATGCACACTTAGGACTGTAGAGTTTTGCAAAGTAAAGTTACTAGGGGATTGTGAAGATTGCTATTTTCCGAAATGCCACAAGCATCACATTAAGTGTGCTATCACAGCGGTAGCAAAAACTGCAAAACGTGTTACCCATAGAATTATGAAAATTTACAAAATCCTGTTTGTTTTTATTACAATCCAAACAGGTGCGCCAGTGTAATTGCCCATCATAGTGTGAGATTCGATCAATAAAAATTGCAAACGTTTATTGATAGAGATGACACCTTCCTTGTAAAGAACTCATCCCTTCCACTTTTTAGCAGATTTCTAGATCTAGTATTGTAACAGTCACTATTTGACTTGCTTCAAAAACTCATTGAGGGGAACCCATGCCCCTTGTAAATTGGTCTTTAAATCAAATTTTGATCAGTGTTAGTGGCCACATAGTACTCCAAGATTTAGTTAGCTGCTAAATTGTAAAACAAATTATGCTTAATTACTGCTAATACGCATTATTTATTGATATTATTTTTAAATAGCGGTGTGTTTAAAACTAAATGTCAATTAGTAAACCAATGTGTCTGTCATTTTATGCCATTGTGTTGTACGCCCTCTTTGCAAGTGAGGCACACATATTGCTCATTGCATGGAAATGGTTGCGGACCACCTTAGATCATAATGGAAGATATAGCAAGGGGACAAGCAGAAATAACTGCCCACAGTTCAGTTAACCATCCCTAGTCCTGATCTAAAATGCATACAGATCTTTTACTGCATGGTCATGATTGGTCATAGTCTGTGCTTAATTTGAGCCAGTAGTTGCCGGTGTGGGTCTCCGGCACTCATTTTTGGTTACTGTCACTTATTTTCCTCCTCCAACGTTTTTTGATGACAAGAGAGGGAAAACGTACAACAAAGAAGATGGAAAAGCCATCACAAAGGGAGAAAGGAGGAACCTGCAGGAGTGACATAAAGGGCCAGGGAGTGTCTAGAAGGTAATTAAAAAGGCCTTATGTGAATTCTTGATTATGCAGCCTTGGTATTGGGCACGCTGTGCTGGCCGTGAGCTTCTGTGGAAAGCTTTGGACACTGGCACTTATTCTTAAACAAATTAAGCACATGAAATTTATTAATGCCTTCAGAATGAGTGGATTGTATACAGTTGCCTAAACGGTGTGTACAGATGGTTTCAATGTCCTCAATCATTTGAAGGATCTGTGAAGTTGATCATTCTACTTAATTTTTCTCCTGATTTTCCTTCTGCTTCCACCCATAAAACCAAGGCTGAGTTGCATCTACACTAATGGGGAGAGTAACTTAACTGTAACATTCTCTTCTTCTTGAGGTGCATTTTACAAGAGACATAGGAAAGCAATTCTAAACTAAGATGTCATATACTTTTGACAGGTGTGACACACATCTTTATTTTGTTGTATATCACATTTAGATATGTCTGTTTCAGAGATTCTCTCATGGGTACTTAAGTGACCCTCTGGATTCTCAACTTGAATATATTCATCAGTTGGACACGCTGTCGGGATCTCCTAGAGAGTTAGTCGCTGTTGTGACTTAGTCGGTGCATTCTAAGACTGCCACCACCCATTTCCTGTTCAGTAAGAACACACTGAGTCGTTTGTCACTCCTATTGAAGTTCCAACCTTGATTAGTAGCCTTTTCTCTGGAATGAGGCTCCAATAATTCCTGTGCTTGTAATACCTGTACGATTCCGCACGTTTCCTATAGATATCAAGAATAGTGATCATTGGCATATTGAACCTTTTCAAGTTCTTGTGGGCCCTCAACTCATATCCCCTCCCACCTGTCTTCATTCTTCACTCACCCTCGCACCCTGCAGTCTAGTCTCCCTGATAGTAAGACCTGAGCCTCCAACTTGTTGATTCAGTCTGGAATACAAACTGCTTCTTAGTATCTTGTCGCTTCTCAAACCTGAAGGTTTGAAGGGCATGTACCAAGCATAGGCATAGCTTGGTCAGTAAGACTGGAGGTGCGTGAGCTTCAGATTTTCCAACAATAAGGCTGGCATATAATGTTTAAATGCCTTCTAAGACCAGCAGAGTGCATGAGGGCCCTATGGGGCAGTGGAAAGGGAGAGGAATGCGAATGAGTAGGAGTACTAAGAGAAAACACAATATTTTGTAAAATATTTGTGAGGACTCTCAAAACGGAGAACGAGAGTGTGTGTTTTTTTTCTGTATGTATGTAAACATTACTGGTGAAATCAGACTGTCATCTAACAGTACCTGGTACCAAGGGTATCACAACCCATTGAAGTATGGATTGTTGACAGTATTTTTGGTATTTTAGTTTTGTTCTGTTCTCGTTACACAGTAGCAAGAATCTGGCATATGTCCAAAGGAATCGCTTCATACTTTGTTACTCAAATATCTCAAATGCTCTGCTTTACAAACTCTGTAGTACTGTGGTTGGCAGATGCACTCCTCAGGTGCCAGCTTATAAAGACATTATTCAATCAATCAATCATGGAATTTATATCGCGCACTACTCACCCGGAAGGGTCTCAAGGCGCTTGGGGGAAGGGGTCTGCTACTGCTCGAACAGCCAGGTCTTGAGCTGTTTCCTGAAGGCGAGGTGGTCCTGGGTCAGCCGCAGGTGGACGGGCAGGGAGTTCCATGTCTTGGCCGCCAGGTAGGAGAAGGATCTTCCTCCGGCGGTGGCTCTCTGGATGCGAGGGACGACGGCGAGGGCGAGGTTCGCGGATCGTAGCTGTCGGGTGGGCGTGTAGAAGGTCAGGCGGTCGTTGAGGTACCTTGGGCCCAGGTCGTGGAGGGATTTGTGTGCGTGGGTGAGGAGTCTGAACGTGATCCTCTTGTTGACAGGGAGCCAGTGCAGGTCCCTCAGGTGGCTCGAGATGTGGCTGCGTCGGGGGGGCGTCCAGGATGAGACGGGCGGAGGCGTTCTGGATACGCTGAAGTCTTTTCTGAAGCTTGGCTGTTGTACCGGCGTAGAGGGTGTTTCCGTAGTCTAGTCTGCTGGTGACGAGGGCCTGGGTGGCAGTCTTCCTGGTCTCGGTCGGGATCCATCTGAAGATCTTGCGGAGCATGCGGAGGTTGTGGAAGCAAGATGAGGAGACGGCGTTGACTTGTCTGGTCATCGATAGGGAGGAGTCCAGGATGACGCCCAAGTTGCGTGCGTGCTCCGTTGGCTTGGGTGCGGTGCCCAGGGCCGGGGGCCACCAGGAGTCGACCCATGCGGAGGGCGACGGTCCCAGGATGAGGACTTCTGTCTTGTCCGTGTTCAACTTCAGGCGGCTGATGTTCATCCATTCGGCGACATCTTTCATCCCTTCGTGTAGGTCGGCTTTGGCGGTGTCGGGGTCTCTGGTGAGGGAGAGAATCAGCTGGGTGTCGTCGGCGTAGGAAATGATGTTGAGGTTGTGTTGGCGTGCGATGGCAGCGAGGGGTTTCATGTAGATGTTGAAGAGAGTGGGGCTGAGCGACGATCCTTGCGGGACGCCGCAGATGACTTCGGTGGCCTCAGAGCGGAACGGAGGGAGGCGTACTCTGTGTTCTGCCGGAGAGGTATGAGATGATCCATTCCAGGGCAATCCCCTGGATGCAGGTGTCGTTGAGGCGTTGGACTAGGGTGCGGTGGCAGACAGTGTCAAATGCTGCGGAGAGGTCAAGGAGGATTAGTGCCGCTGTTTCACCTTTGTCGAGCAGGGCTCGGATGTCGTCGGTGGCTGCGATGAGGGCGGTCTCGGTGCTGTGGTTGGCTCTGAATCCGGATTGCGATGGGTCGAGGGATCCGTTCGTCTCGAGGAAGGCGGCCAGCTGCTTGTTGACGACCTTCTCGATGACTTTGGCAGGGAATGGAAGGAGCGAGATTGGGCGGAAGTTCTTGAGGTCGGTCGGGTCCGCTGTTGGTTTTTTCAGTAGTGCGCTGAGCTCGGCGTGCTTCCAGCTCTCCGGGAAGGTGGCTGTGTCGAAGGAGGCGTTGATGATGTCTCGGAGGTGGGATGCGATGGTAGAGGCGGCCTTGTTGAAGACATGGTGGGGGCATGGGTCGGTCGGAGATCCGGAGTGGATGGTGTTCATCATGCGTGTCGTGTCTTCGGGGTCACTTTGGTCCATGTCTGGAGGATAGCGGCGGGGTGCGTAGGTTCGGTCGATGGGTGCGGGGGTGGAGCGCCGAAACTGTTGTGGATGTCGGCGATCTTGCGGTGGAAGTACGAGGCGAGGGAGTCGCAGAGGTCCTGCGAGGGAGTGATGTCGTTGTTGCCGGTGCTGGGGTTGGAGAACTCCTTGACGATGTTGAAGAGCTCCTTGCTGTCATGGGCGTTCTTGTCCAGTCGTTCCTTCAAAGATTTCTTCTTGGTGGTGCGGATGAGCTGGTGATGTCTGCGGGTGGCGAGTTTGAGGGCGGTCATGTTGTCGGTGGTCTTGTCGAGGAGCCAGGCCTTCTCGAGGGTGCGGCAGGCCTTCTTGGAGTCCTTGAGTTCGTCGGTGAACCAGGGGGCCTTCTTGCTTCTGGGCCTGGTGAGTGGGTTCTTCAGTGGGGCGAGGTCATTGGCACAGGAGGTCAGCCATTGCGTGAGGTCGAGGGCTGCTTTGTTAGGGTCCGTTGTCCTGACCGGTGGGTTCTGGCTGAGGGAGGTGGTGAGCTGGTCGACGGTGATCTTGCTCCAGTTTCTGTGGGGAACCTGCTTCGGGTGGTGGTGGACCGTGTTCTTCTTGAAGCTGAAGTGGACGCAGCTGTGGTCAGTCCAGTGGAGTCCGGTGCAGTGGCTGAAGGTGACGTGCTTGCTGGATGAGAAGAGGGGGTCGAGCGTGTGGCCGGCGTAGTGGGTGGGGGTGTTGACCAGTTGCTGGAGTCCGAGGTTGGCGAGGTTGTCCAGCAGGGTGGTCGTGTTGCGGTCGTTGTTGTTCTCCAGGTGGAAGTTGAGGTCCCCGAGGAGGATGTAGTCGGCGGAGGGGAGGGCGTGAGGGCTGATTAAGTCCGTGATGTCTTCGCAGAACTGTGCGCGTGGTCCCGGGGGTCTGTAGATGAGGGTGCCTCTGAGGGTAGTCTTGGGGTCGGTGTGGATCTGGAAGTGCAGGTATTCGGCGGTGTTGAATGCGTCGGTGGGGTCAGTCGAGATGCGAATGGTGCTTTTGTGAGCGATGGCGATGCCCCCTCCGGTCTGGTTGTTGCGATCCCTCCTGATGATCTTGTAGCCGTCCGGGATGGCTATGGCGATGTCGGGGGCTGAGGAGTCGTTCATCCAGGTTTCCGTGAGGAAGGCGACGTCTGGAGATGCGGTGTCGAGGAGGTTCCAGATTTCCACGGCGTGTCTGTGGACGGAGCGGGTGTTGATCAGGATGCACTTGAGGTGGTTGCTGTTGTCCGTCTTGGTGGGCGTGGTGCTTGTTTGGAGGCAGGAGAAGTTGCAGGATCGGCAGACGAAGGGTCCATGGGTGCATCGCGGGGACGCTCGGTAGCATCCGGGGGCTCGGGCGGTTTTGAGTGCGATGAGCGTAGCGAAGTCGTAGGTCCTGCGGGGGGGCTGGCGGGCGCGGGGGCCAGGGGGTCTGGCGCTGGGCGCGGTCCAGGCGCGGACGGGCGCAGACGGGCTTACCTTTGGCGCACCTTCGGCGCTCAATCGGCGCTCCCGCTGCGCGCGTCCGCGTCCACTGCTTCTGTTTAGGTGTGGTATGAGGGTATACTACAGCCAAAGTAATGAGTCCTACAAGCAGTCCACAAGAGTATTACCTCCTGTTTAGCTGGAAAAATTCCCAGTCTCCAGTGATGGGGTCAAGGAGTAATGTGTACCCTTTTCCCATTATGTGTCATGTGTTCCCTAAGCTTCTTCTATTATGTTTGGTTATCTCTTAACCCCTTGAGTGCCCATGACGAGATGGTCTCGTCATGGGCTGCGGTTGCGCTGTGCCCATGATGAGACTATCTCGTCATGAACCCCGCCCGCTAATTCAACGCCCGGCAAAGGGCGGGGCACACAAGGGGTTAAAGCATGGCCCTATTTTGTTGCATATCTAGGTATTGGGTTTAGTATGCAGATATAGGCCAGGTCTGCCTTTACCATGAGCTGTCCCATTCCAGTTGGTCCCATTGCATATGCTGAAACCATGGGATATGTTCTGGATATGTTAAGTCTCTGGCTTTTCATATAGGGTGTACCTCCCTGGGACATTCATAGATTTGTATTGCTCGTAGTGCCCTGATTTAACTACTACAGCATCAAATCATACCCATGAGTAAGTTTTCTCTTGTGTGAACTGGTGAAGGGAAAATAAGGGAGGTTTACTTCCTACTTGAGGTTGGGAATTTTGCCAGTATTATTCACACGTCTGTGTTGGTACTGCACAGCTATTTTTAGGTAAAGTACGTAAAGGGTTTCACTTGTTGAGAAAACAGACAAGTATCCCAAGGCCCGTCCCTCAGACTGTAGCATTCAATCAGTCCTACCAGATAGGAGCAGATTATTAGTGTATTTGCCGTCCGCTAACAGCTTTTTTTTTTTTTTAGCGCACACCAAGACGTTTAGGTTCCTATACTGTAGGTCATTATGCAGTACTCTACAAAAGAATAAATACAGTTGGGAATAGCTAACATGAACAAAGTATATAAGAAATATAACCCTACATAATTAATTTATATTACCCAGTGGCGGTCACCACTGGGTAGTTAAGTTAGGATAATGTGTTTCCATAGGAAATGCCTTTTTAGGTCTCGCCTGGTGATAGCAGCGCACGCGCTGTCTCGCTATGCGAGTGCCTTTTGTAATCAATTCTCCCAAACGCTTGCCTGCACGCGTCTGCATGAACAAAGATGGCTGCTCTGGCGTTTTTTGTATAAAGCAAACAAAGTGCGTGTGTCCGTAGGGACTGGACAGTCCGCCATTTTGCATTTTGGTGTCATAGCAACGGAAATGCTGCTTTCTGTTCGCAGCTTGCCGGAGTTTGATGAGTTTAGCGTGGCCTTCGCGCAATCGCTTTCGCGATCGCTTTTACTTTCACGGCCGCTTTTTTTTTTTTTTTTTTTTACAATCACAATCACTTTCGCGATTGCTTTCACTGCTGCTTGTTCTTTATTCTTGCGCATTGTTTTTTCTGCGGGTGTTTTGTTCTTCCTGGCACTGCTGCGCGGTTACTTTCACGACCGCTTGTTTTTTTTTTTGTGTACAATTGCAATCACTTTCACTGCCGCTTGTTCTTTATTCTTGTTCCCCTTCCCTCTATCTCTCTCAGAGACACAGCTGCATGTTTAACAGTGCATGCCCCTTTCTCGTTTTCCTCCTTTTACATATACCATGCAAAACGACTATTTATGAAAAATGTTAGCCTATAAACACAGCGATATGGAGCATCGGAAAACGTCATTCTTTGCATCCCTCTAAAACAGCATGCAAACTGAAGAACCCTGCGTTCATTATAATGTTGCAATTTTACGTTACGTAAAAATGGAATGTAATTAAGATAGTTCATCGTGTTCGGTGTTTCCGAAAACGGCAATAGACAGGTTACCCTTCTAACATGTAAAACATGCAATATGTTAGCGCTGCGAACTGTTCCAGTGTCCTTGACTTTTCGAGAAGTAAAACCTAGTCGGGGAAGTAAACAACGTCAAGAACTGTGTGATCTTCTTTGAGTTTTGGCGCTAGATTCTAGGTGAAGTTCTTTTTGGTTTTACGAAAACTTTACGTCTGAATCCGTAATTCTCACTCACCAACTTTTTTATTTGTTTATTAACCAAACTCTTATATCTCCCAAACAGAACAAAACCCCTGGGTCTATACCTCAATCTATTTGCTGTCCCTAAATTTCTATTTGATTCGAGGCCAATCTGGTTGTCTCCATCAACTTCCTCTCTCTCCTGCGTCATTACCCTCTCTTCCCAATCTCCTCTCTCCACCTCTTTTCTACAAGTTCTCTCATAGTTTTTTCCTTTTCCCCAACTCCGCTCTTTTCGCTCTCTAATTTTTGTATCGCTCCATTTCGGTCTATCTGTCCCTTCTCTCCCCATCTGTTCCTTCTCTATTCCTACTCTAACCCCACTCTTCCTCAGACCCCTCAGCCCCTCTCCTCCCCCCTCACCCCCCCCCCCCCCCCCAGTATTGCAGCATAGACAGCTTCAGGTCTCTGGCGCCTTCACGGTGTTGGCCCTGGGGGTGGGTGAGGGGAGGCCCCCCCCCCTCCAAGTGGATCACATCAGAAGATAATGAACCTCTCTTTACCAACAAGCATGAGCGGTCTCGGGTGACGGCTGATGCGGGCAGGGATCTGCTCTCGGCCCCGACAGGGCCTATGGAGAGGGGGTGTTACCTTACACTAGGAGAGGAGGTGAAAGTGATACCTCCCACCACCTCTCCCCCCTGTCTCCCCCCTCACCTGTCTCTCCTCACCTCACCTCTGTCTCTCCTCACCTCACCTCTGTCTCTCCCTACCTCCACTTCTGACCCCCTTCCACCTGTCTCTCCTCACCCTCCACCTTGGTTTCTCCTCACCTCCACCCTTGTCTCTCCTCACCCTCCACCTCTGTCTGCCCCCCTCCACCACTCTCTCCCCATCCTCTACCACTCTCTCCCCATCCTCCACCTCTGTCTACCCTCACCCTCCACCACTGTCTCTCCTCACCCTCCACCACTGTCTCTCCTCACCCTCCACCACTGTCTCTCCTCACCCTCCACCTCACCTCCACCTCTCCTCACCTCGCCTCACCTCTACCTCTCCTCACCCTCCATCTGTCTCTTCTCAACCTCCACCTCACCTCCACCTCTCCTCACCTCGCCTCACCTCTACCTCTCCTCACCCTCCATCTGTCTCTTCTCAACCTCCACCTCTGTCTATCCTCACCCTCCACCTCTGTCTATCCTCACCCTCCACCTCTGTCTATCCTCACCCTCCACCTCTGTCTATCCTCACCCTCCACCTCTGTCTATCCTCACCCTCCGCCCTCTGTCTATCCTCACCCTCCGCCCTCTGTCTATCCTCACCCTCCGCCCTCTGTCTATCCTCACGCTCTGCCCTCGGTCTATCCTAACGCTCTGCCCTCGGTCTATCCTCACGCTCTGCCCTCGGTCTATCCTCACGCTCTGCCCTCGGTCTATCCTCACGCTCTGCCCTCGGTCTATCCTCACGCTCTGCCCTCGGTCTATCCTCACGCTCTGCCCTCGGTCTATCCTCACGCTCTGCCCTCGGTCTATCCTCACGCTCTGCCCTCGGTCTCTCCTCACGCTCTGCCCTCGGTCTCTCCTCGGGCTCCGCCCTCGGTCTCTCCTCGGGCTCCGCCCTCGGTCTCTCCTCGGGCTCCGCCCTCGGTCTCTCCTCGGGCTCCGCCCTCGTCCTCTCCTCAGGCTCCGCCCTCGTCCTCTCCTCAGGCTCCGCCCTCGTCCTCTCCTCAGGCTCCGCCCTCGTCCTCTCCTCAGGCTCCGCCCTCGTCCTCTCCTCAGGCTCCGCCCTCGTCCTCTCCTCAGGCTCCGCCCTCGTCTCTCCTCAGGCTCCGCCCTCCGTCTCTCCTCGCGCCCTCCGTTAGCATCCGCAGCTGGGTCCTAACTGGGACTGAATTACTGTGCAAGTTGCTCATCCATCTACATCCGGGCAATGCCAGTAAATAACAAGCATTGGCAAAGCCAAATGGTCTCGCCTAGACAAGATTAATTGGCTTTTGTCAATGTGATTTTCATCCATGTTGCACAGCGGCTGATCTAAAAGTTTGTTTAAAAATTTTTGGTGACATGGAGCATTGTTGCTTCATAGCGCTTTTTAAAATCACTTTCAGACATGTTGCATAGCAGCTACTGTACAGCATGGCAAAACAAGCATTGAAAATGCAATAGGTCTCGCCTTTGATGAAGTTGAAGCCATTTGCTTTGCTATACAATACCATTAGCAAAGCAAATGGCTTCAACTTAATAAAATGCGAGACCTATTGCATTTTCAATGCTTGTTTGTGTTGCTAATACCTATGGCACCGTTTAACGAATCTCCACAAAACTTTCCAAAAGAGTGCTTTTATTTTCTTTTTTTTAGTTAGTGCATGGAAGGTTTTAGGGTCATCCGTGAAGAGGTGGCCAAGAAAGGGGGGTGGGGGCGGTCCCAAATGCATTTTCTCCATTAATTGTTCTATTGGGATTTTAGACACCGTTACAGCCCAAACGGCAGAATGGACGTGCACCAATTTGGCAGAAGGCTGGATCTTGCTTAACAAAGGGAGCTATTTGTGATCTGGTGTAAATCAGTTTAGTTGTTTTTGCGCAATTAAGACTTTAATACTTTGTATATTTCATACTGCAGAGGATCCTGGGTGCTGACGCATCTTCTGGTGAGTTCTGATTGGCTGTAACCACATCAACAGCCATCTTAGCACTCCGGACTCAGTCTACCTGACCCCCCCCCCCCCCCCCCCCCCCAGGCCTGGTAGTGGGGCCACCACTCTCTCCCCATCCTCTACCACTCTCTCCCCATCCTCTACCTCTGACTCCCCCCTCCACCAACTCTCCCCATCCTCTACCTCCCCATCTCTCCTCACCCTCCACTACCGTCTCTCCTCACCCTCCACTACCGTCTCTCCTCACCCTCCATTACAGTCTCTCCTCATCCTCCACTACCGTCTCTCCTCACCTCCACCTCGCCTCACCTATACCTCTCCTCACCTCTACCTCTCCTCACCCTCCACCTCTCTCCTCATCCTCCACCTCACCTCTCCTTACCTCCACCTCGCCTCACCTCTACCTCTCCTCACCCTCCATCTGTCTCTTCTCACCCTCCATATGTCTCTTCTCACCCTCCATCTGTCTCTTCTCACCCTCCATCTGTCTCTTCTCACCCTCCATCTCTCTCTTCTCACCCTCCACCTCTGTCTATCCTCACCCTCCACCTCTGTCTATCCTCACCCTCCACCTCTGTCTATCCTCACCCTCCACCTCTGTCTATCCTCACCCTCCACCTGTCTATCCTCACCCTCCGCCCTCTGTCTATCCTCACCCTCCGCCCTCTGTCTATCCTCACCCTCCGCCCTCTGTCTATCCTCACCCTCCGCCCTCTGTCTATCCTCACCCTCCGCCCTCTGTCTATCCTCACCCTCCGCCCTCTGTCTATCCTCACGCTCCGCCCTCTGTCTCTCCTCACGCTCCGCCCTCTGTCTCTCCTCACGCTCCGCCCTCTGTCTCTCCTCACGCTCCGCCCTCTGTCTCTCCTCACGCTCCGCCCTCTGTCTCTCCTCACGCTCCGCCCTCTGTCTCTCCTCACGCTCCGCCCTCTGTCTCTCCTCACGCTCCGCCCTCTGTCTCTCCTCACGCTCCGCCCTCTGTCTCTCCTCACGCTCCGCCCTCTGTCTCTCCTCACGCTCCGCCCTCTGTCTCTCCTCACGCTCCGCCCTCTGTCTCTCCTCACGCTCCGCCCTCTGTCTCTCCTCACGCTCCGCCCTCTGTCTCTCCTCACGCTCCGCCCTCTGTCTCTCCTCACGCTCCGCCCTCGGTCTCTCCTCACGCTCCGCCCTCGGTCTCTCCTCACGCTCCGCCCTCGGTCTCTCCTCACGCTCCGCCCTCGGTCTCTCCTCACGCTCCGCCCTCGGTCTCTCCTCACGCTCCGCCCTCGGTCTCTCCTCACGCTCCGCCCTCGGTCTCTCCTCACGCTCCGCCCTCGGTCTCTCCTCACGCTCCGCCCTCGGTCTCTCCTCACGCTCCGCCCTCGGTCTCTCCTCACGCTCCGCCCTCGGTCTCTCCTCACGCTCCGCCCTCGGTCTCTCCTCACGCTCCGCCCTCGGTCTCTCCTCACGCTCCGCCCTCGGTCTCTCCTCACGCTCCGCCCTCGGTCTCTCCTCACGCTCCGCCCTCGGTCTCTCCTCACGCTCCGCCCTCGGTCTCTCCTCACGCTCCGCCCTCGGTCTCTCCTCACGCTCCGCCCTCGGTCTCTCCTCACGCTCCGCCCTCGGTCTCTCCTCACGCTCCGCCCTCGGTCTCTCCTCACGCTCCGCCCTCGGTCTCTCCTCACGCTCCGCCCTCGGTCTCTCCTCACGCTCCGCCCTCGGTCTCTCCTCACGCTCCGCCCTCGGTCTCTCCTCACGCTCCGCCCTCGGTCTCTCCTCACGCTCCGCCCTCGGTCTCTCCTCACGCTCTGCCCTCGGTCTCTCCTCACGCTCTGCCCTCGGTCTCTCCTCACGCTCTGCCCTCGGTCTCTCCTCACGCTCCGCCCTCGGTCTCTCCTCAGGCTCCGCCCTCGGTCTCTCCTCAGGCTCCGCCCTCCGTCTCTCCTCAGGCTCCGCCCTCCGTCTCTCCTCAGGCTCCGCCCTCCGTCTCTCCTCAGGCTCCGCCCTCCGTCTCTCCTCAGGCTCCGCCCTCCGTCTCTCCTCAGGCTCCGCCCTCCGTCTCTCCTCAGGCTCCGCCCTCCGTCTCTCCTCAGGCTCCGCCCTCCGTCTCTCCTCGCGCCCTCCGTCTCTCCTCGTGCCCTCCGTTAGCATCCGCAGCTGGGTCCTAACTGGGACTGAATTACTGTGCAAGTTGCTCATCCATCTACATCCGGGCAATGCCAGTAAATAACAAGCATTGGCAAAGCCAAATGGTCTCGCCTAGACAAGATTAATTGGCTTTTGTCAATGTGATTTTCATCCATGTTGCACAGCGGCTGATCTAAAAGTTTGTTTTAAAAATTTTTGGTGACATGGAGCATTGTTGCTTCATAGCGCTTTTTAAAATCACTTTCAGACATGTTACATAGCAGCTACTGTACAGCATGGCAAAACAAGCATTGAAAATGCAATAGGTCTCGCCTTTGATGAAGTTGAAGCCATTTGCTTTGCTATACAATACCATTAGCAAAGCAAATGGCTTCAACTTAATAAAAGGCGAGACCTATTGCATTTTCAATGCTTGTTTGTGTTGCTAATACCTATGGCACCGTTTAACGAATCTCCACAAAACTTTCCAAAAGAGTGCTTTTATTTTCATTTTTTTTAGTTAGTGCATGGAAGGTTTTAGGGTCATCCGTGAAGAGGTGGCCAAGAAAGGGGGGTGGGGGCGGTCCCAAATGCATTTTCTCCATTAATTGTTCTATTGGGATTTTAGACACCGTTACAGCCCAAACGGCAGAATGGACATGCACCAATTTGGCAGAAGGCTGGATCTTGCTTAACAAAGGGAGCTATTTTGATCTGGTGTAAATCAGTTTAGTTGTTTTTGCGCAATTAAGACTTTAATACTTTGTATATTTCATACTGCAGAGGACCCGTGGTGCTGACGAATCTTCTGGTGAGTTCTGATTGGCTGCAACCACATCAACAGCCATCTTAGCACTCCGGACTCAGTCTACCTGACACCCCCCCCCCCCCCCCCCCCCGGCCTGGTAGTGGGGCCACAATGGGGTAAAAATGGTTTTAATTTATTTTTTTATACTTTGGAGCAATATGGTGGGGGGAAAAAAAATAAATGAAAAAGCCTGCAAACTCCTGCACTATTAAACTAAAAAACAAAGCCTGGAGTACACTAAGGCCTGTGGGTGTTGCAAAATGGTCCTTTTGGGGAGGGATGCCTCAAGGCTCTTGGGGCCGTTCTGTCAAATAAGGGGAGCGAGGTGTGTGCCTTCCCCCTTCCGGAGCGTTAACATGCCCCGGGGGCCTCATCCTCCAGGACCAGATATCAATAAGGGGAGTGGTAGTGCAGCCCCCCCCCTTCCTGAGCCTTAATCAGCCCCGGAGCCGAATGCCATTGAGAAGGTGAGGGGAGCCGCGTGGCTGGCCACCCTTTCCGAGCTTTAACAGTCCCCAGGGACCGCATCCCCCGTGGTCAAATGCTGCAAAACAAGGGAAGGGGGCCAGCTGAATTACATTAGCATGATCAGGGAAACATGTGTTTGCTCCCACCTGGCGAGAGCATTTTTAAAGCTCCCGCCGAGTGTTAGCATACATGCCTTCAAGAACATGAGCAGTGAATGGAAAGGAAAGGACGCCATTCAAAAAGTGTCCTCTGTGGGTCGAAGTTTCCCCACACCGATCTGCATGAGGTGTGCAACCTCTGCCTCTCACCGGAGCACGAGGCCAGAGACTGTCCAGCTAGCGCCTCTTTCCGCTCCAAGAAGACGATTCGGGACCGATGAGCTAGAAGAACCATGGCTCGCTCATCGTCTTCGATCCCTGACGACATCTTCCAAGAGGGCGTCGATGTGCCAGAGCAGGGGCGGGTCGAAGAAGGCCTCATCAGCGCCTCTGAAGCCGATGACTCTGACGTCGAGGACATCACTCCAGCACAGAGGGTCGTGAGTACAGACGTCGACCCAAACCTCCCTTCGACACCATCTAAAAAGGCTTCGGTCACACCTTCACCTGCACACCGAGAGACTGCTTCCCATACCCCGCCTCCGGGCCCGGTAAAGAAGCCTACTAAGCCTTCAGGTGACTCGGGCTCGAGTCAGCCTACCCTCAGTGCCGAAAAACATCCACAGGCACCAAAAAGGAAGCAGTCCTCTTCCTCATCCACGCCGACCGCTGCTTTGACATCCAAGCACTCTGTGTCGAAGACTGGCACCGGCTCCTCGACACCGACAACACACTTGGAGCCAACACAGAAACTGCCACCAAAGGGCCCCGACTCCCATGCTTCAAAGCCGAAAAAGACCTTGGAACCGAGAAAACAGGTTCCATCGACCAAAGACACTGCAAAACCGCACGGTTCCTAACCCAGAACCTCTACCAAGTCGGCGCCGAAAAAGCCTACGGAAACAACACCATCGGCACCGAAGGATCTGCTTCCCACCGAAGGATCTGCTTCCCACAGAAGAACTGTTTTGCCCAGATCCTACCCAAAAAACTCTGGTCACTTGATGCTTAGCTTCAAGAAGCGACCACTAGATACGCCTGCACCGGCTCCACTACCTAACAAGAGATTTTGCTACTTCTCCATTAAGGATTCCTTCTCCTATTCCGTCGTCTCCTCCTCACCACACCGCTCTCCTACACCATCCCCTACTCCAGTAGATGATGATGATAACACCTCTGATGATGCAGGGGGAGGTGCGGATGATCAACCACTAGGGGACCCTAGTCCTACTGGCTCCCCAGACCCCTGGGATGATTATAGCATCCCAGACATCCCTTACATCCCACAAGAGGACATCTATCCCTCCAGGCCTCCCCCCCCCACCCGAGGACACTATTGGCTTTAACCAGCTCCTCCACAGAGCTGCCCAGTACCACGGGGTTGACCTACACACAGACCTCGTGGAGGAAGATTTTCTCTTGGACACTTTTGACACCACACAGAAGTCCACCTCAAGTTTACCCATGCTTAAGGGGGTCATTAAGCATGCACCAGAGGTCTTTAAAGACCCGGTCAGGGCTCGAGTCATCAACCCTAGGATCGAAAAAAAAGTATAAGGCCGCCCCTACTGATTCAGCCTACATTAAAGGCCCCACACCACTAGACTCCCTTGTAGTCTCCAATGCGCGAAAGAGCCAATTCCCAATCATCAGGTGACGCACCACCACCACCAGATAAGGAGTCTACACTCCTGGACGCCTCTGGCAAACAAAACGGCGTCACAGGCGGCAAACATATGACGCATTGCCAATACTCAAGCACTGTTGGCTTGGTATGACAGGGCACATTATGAGCTTGAGTCCATAATGCGCCAATAGCTTCAATTAGTCAGTTAGTTTTTGTAATCTTGAGCTCGAAACCCAAAAAAACTTTTAGGGGAAAAGAACTCACAATATTCAATATATGATTCAATACGACAAAGAACAACATCCGAACTTGTCTAGATTATCATACATATTAATTTATTATTGAATAAGGCAATTTAAGGTTGCTCCAAGAGGAACGTGCAACAAAAGAGGGTGATTAAGAGTGAATGGGTGAAGCAAGAAATGAAGACAGAGTAGTAAAAGAAATTCTTTGAATTTACAATGAGGATCGGTTATAATTCACCGTCCAAAGAACCTGGTCACATCTCAATCACAATTATGTATTTTCATATTTCAAACAGACCCAATAATTGGTCAAGCACAAGGGAATTATATGTGTATCCCAGGTAATGGAAATTAAGCGTCGACGTTTCGACCCGTCTTGAAGGCCTTGAGGAGAATTAGACCTTGGCCGTGCGGATCTTCATCAGGACCAAAGGGAAGGGGTTGGGGCAACCTGATTAAGTGAAGAATGGATCATCCACCTGATATCCAGTTCAATGGGGTTCCTCAGACATCCAATGAAGGGAGGCTGCGTATCAAGGGTAGTAATGGAGCTGTAGTAATGGAGCTGTGGGGACTCAATCCGTGCGCAACAGACGCAGCTGTCTGATTCAGGTAGGTCGCTAGTGAGATCGTTAAGACGAGGTTAGCAGTATGAGGTTCACTCGTATCCAGTGTGAGCTTCGTCCGCGTCTGCTCACACTGAGCGGCAGCTTCGGCGGAGACGGACGTTCCCAAATAGCTCGCACATACATTGTGCATCTGGATACGAGTGAACCTCATACTGCTAACCTCGTCTTAACGATCTCACTAGCGACCTACCTGAATCAGACAGCTGCGTCTGTTGCGCACGGATTGAGTCCCCACAGCTCCATTACTACCCTTGATACGCAGCCTCCCTTCATTGGATGTCTGAGGAACCCCATTGAACTGGATATCAGGTGGATGATCCATTCTTCACTTAATCAGGTTGCCCCAACCCCTTCCCTTTGGTCCTGATGAAGATCCGCACGGCCAAGGTCTAATTCTCCTCAAGGCCTTCAAGACGGGTCGAAACGTCGACGCTTAATTTCCATTACCTGGGATACACATATAATTCCCTTGTGCTTGACCAATTATTGGGTCTGTTTGAAATATGAAAATACATAATTGTGATTGAGATGTGACCAGGTTCTTTGGACGGTGAATTATAACCGATCCTCATTGTAAATTCAAAGAATTTCTTTTACTACTCTGTCTTCATTTCTTGCTTCACCCATTCACTCTTAATCACCCTCTTTTGTTGCACGTTCCTCTTGGAGCAACCTTAAATTGCCTTATTCAATAATAAATTAATATGTATGATAATCTAGACAAGTTCGGATGTTGTTCTTTGTCGTATTGAATCATATATTGAATATTGTGAGTTCTTTTCCCCTAAAAGTTTTTTTGGGTTTCGAGCTCAAGATTACAAAAACTAACTGACTAATTGAAGCTATTGGCTCACTTGTATTAATTAATTGGTCAAGGACCATTGTTTTTGGTACCAAGTTTACACCCAGGTCCCCATACCATGGGTCACCCCATTTTTGTAATGAGTCCATAATGCAGCACCTCCCAGACAGGTATAAAAATAGGGCAATTGAATTCGTATAAGAAGGTATAACCATTACTAACACTTCCATCCGCTGTGCCTTAGATGTAGCAGATACCACCTCAAGGGCAATAAACACTAGTGTCCTTCAGCGTAGGCATGCCTGGCTACGCATTTCAGGTTTCAAACCTGAAGTCCAGAGTTCCATTCTCAATCAACCATTCGATGAGCAACACCTATTTGGCCCTAATGTTGACGTATCCCTTGAAAAAATGAAGACGGATACCGACACAGCTAAATCTATGGGAGCCTTGCAGTCGCAGGCTCCCAGACGTTCCTTTCGTCGCTCATCCTTCAGGAGCACCCCCAGAGGCTACTCCTTGGATAGCCCCTCCACTTCTTACAAGGCTCCCACTCAATCCACCTTTACTAGAGGTTACCAAAGAGGTGGTTACAGGGGGAACAACAACAAAGGCAGAGGCAAAACCAACAACTCCCGCTCTGCCTCCACCCCCACCCAATGACGTCCCTCCACTTCCCCCAGACCATTCCACTCCAGTCGGGGGAAGACTCCAACAATTTCTTCCTGTCTGGACCAACATCACCTCAGACAGATGGGTGCAACAGGTAATTCAATCAGGTTACTGTCTCGAACTAACATCTGCCCCCCCCCCCCCCAACATACCACCCAAACAGCGTCCAATGTCACAAGAACATTTGTTACTGCTAAAGCAGGAGGTAATCTCCCTCCTACAAAAAAGTGCAATAGAACCGGTTCCCCTCCACCAACAAAACAAGGGAGTTTACTCCCTGTATTTTCTCATACCAAAGAAGGACGGCTCTCGAAGGCCTATTCTAGACCTCAGACCCCTAAACCTATACATACACTCAGACCATTTCCACATGATCACACTCCAACAGGTCCTTCTCTGCTTTCACAGGGTGACTTCCTTGCTACCTTAGACCTCAAGGACGCCTATTTCCACATTCCATTTCATGTAGCTCACAGGAAGTATCTCAAATTGGTAGTGGACGGTCAGCACTATCAATTCAAAGTACTCCCATTTGGAGTCACAACAGCACCACAAGTGTTTACCAAGTGCCTAGCGGTGGTCGCAGCGCACCTAAGAAGACAGCACATTCTTGTCTTCCCATATCTGGACGACTGGCTCGTAAAAGCCAGCTCATACAACCAGTGTGTACAACACACTCACGCCACTATCCAACTACTCCATGACCTGGGGTTCACAGTAAACCACACCAAGTCCAATCTGCAACGCTTCCACACACAATACCTCGGTGCCACAATAGACACCTCAAAAGCGTTAGCCTATCCCAGTCCCGCCAGGATAGCAAGCATGCAGGCTCTTCTCTCCAAATTCCAACTGCAACACTCTCTTCCAGCTCGAGTGTTCATGCAACTCATAGGGATGAGGGTCTCTTGCATATTTATAGTGCCTCATGCAAGACTCCAGATGCGTCCTCTCCAAGAGTGCTTAGCACGCCAGTGGAACCAGGCTCAAGGTCAGTTAACAGATCTGGTGTTGGTAGACGGTCGTACTCATCGCTCTCTGCAGTGGTGGAACACCAAGAACCTTTCCAAAGGACGACCGTTCCTCGAGCCAGTTCCTCAAATAGTTATGACAACAGATGCATCGCTCTCCGGCTGGGGAGCTCACCTACTAAATCACACCATGCAGGGCAGGTGGACACCAACAACAGTTACTCCACATCAACCACCTGGAGTTACTAGCCATATTCCTAGCCTTAAAAGCATTTCAAAAACAAATATCAGGCAAGACTGTCTTAGTCTGCATGGGCAACATGACAGCCATGTACTACATACAAAAACAAGGCGGGACACACACTCTGCAGCTCTCTCAGCTAGCACAGAACATATGGAGGTGGACTATACCTCAGAACATTTTTCTCCTAGCCCAAAATGTCCCAGGAGTCCAAAACACCATAGCCGATCTGTTGAGCCGTCAAACACAACAGATCCACGAGTGGGAACTTCATCTGCAAGTTCTTCAACCGTTTTTTCAAATGTGGGGGCAACCACAGATGGACCTCTTCGCCACCCATGAAAACGCCAAATGCCCAACCTTCGCCGCCAGATATCCACACCCATTGTCCAAAGGCAATGCGATATGGATGAACTGGTCAGGCAGATTTGCGTATGCTTTTCCGCCTCTCCCACTCATCCCACTAGTGGTGCGCAAACTACAGCAACATTCCTTAACTCTCATTCTAATTGCTCCAACTTGGGCCAGACAACTGTGGTACACCACACTGCTGGAACTCGCCGTAGTTCCGCACCAGAAGTTACACCTCTCACCACGCCTCTTAACCCAGAACCATGGAGAGATCAGACACCCAGGCCCAGTTCAGCTCAACCTTGCTATCTGGCTTCTGAGGTCCTAGAATTTGGTTACCTTAACCTTCCCCCTGACTTAATGAACGTCCTTAAAGAAGCTAGACGGCCTACCACTAGACCATGCTATGCAGCCAAGTGGAAACGTTTTGTAATATATTGTCATAACAACACCACCAATTCCCTAGATGTGTCTATCCAACACATCATCGGATATTTACTACACCTCCAAAGATGCAACTTAGCTTACACGTCAATTAGACTGCATCTTGCTGCCATAGCAGCATATCTACAAAATAGACAACATCTATCAGTTTTCAGAGTACCTGCCATAAAAGCCTATATGGAGGGCCTCAAAAGAATAATTCCCCTCAGAGTACCACCTTCACCTGTGTGGAATTTAAACATCGTTCTTACAAGACTAATGGGTCCTCCATTTAAACCTCTACATAAATGTGAGCTCCAATTCTTAACATGGAAATTTGCTTTCCTAGTAGCCATTACTACTTTACAAAGAGTCAGCGAACTACAAGCACTAACCATTCAGGAACCCTTTCTGCAGATGCATCATAATAAGGTTGTTCCCCGAACGAATCCTAAATTCCTTCCTAAAGTCATTTCTCCCTTCCACCTCAATCAATCTGTGGTGCTGCCCTTATTCTTCTCTCAGCCACAAACAGTCACAGAAAGAGCTCTTTATACCTTAGATATCAAAAGAGCATTGCTTTACTACATCGAGAGAACACCACCCTTTTGTAAGACCAAACAACTTTTCGTGTCTTTCTCACCACCACACAAGGGCAACCCCATATCAAAATCTGGGATAGCTAGGTGGATTGTCAAATGCATACAAATTTGCTACCACAAAGCAAATCGTAAATTATCTGTTCCTCCTAAAGCCCACTCTACATGAAAGATGGGGGCTTCAATGGCATTTTTAGGGAACATTCCCTTAGATGATATCTGCAGAGCAGCTACATGGTCTACACCGCACACATTCTGAAAACACTATTGTGTAGATGTGCAAACTAAACAAGCTAGTGTGGGCCAGGCTGTACTCAAAACACTATTTCAAACTACTGCAGCAGATACTGGTAGTGGCCGCTAGGAGGGGATACTGCTATGCAATTTATGCATTGTGTGTAATCTGCAGCTCAAATGCCTCGAACGGAATATGCTACTTACCAGTATGCATCTGTTCTTGGCATGTAGAACTGCAGATCTTCACACGCCAACCCGGGTACCTTTATCTGTTCCAGTATTATTTTATTTAGATACAGCATACATGGGCATCTTTCCTGTTTCTTACAAAGCTCCATCATTTCCCTGCTGGCGAAAAGCAATCTGAGGATGGAGTCGATGCCCATGCGCACTATGATCCAAAGGAGGAGTCACCTATCTCGTGACTTCCAAAGACTTTCCAGGTCAAAAACAAGTGCAAACATCCGGGCCCAACACCAGATGGCGATCTATGCATAGTGTGTAGATCTGCAGCTCTACATGCCAAGAACAGATGCATACTGGTAAGTAGCATATTCCTTTAAAGCACTTCTAGCTGGGGTTCTATGCTCTTCAGTCTAAGTGCAATGCCCTCTTGTGGTTACTATTGTGATTGCATTTTGTGGGCTTAAAAACCTTGAGACTGAGCCATGTTGCTTTCATTTTCATTCAATTTCATTAATTTTTCAGCCCACAAATCGCAATAACTTTTAAAAGAAAGACTTGGATATGTTTCTTTTTCATTATAAGTTTATTAAATAGGTTTATAATGACTATTAAACATTGCATTGTGTGAATTACTAAAATTTGTGCTAGGTAAAAAATATTGTGATATTTGGAGAAAGATGATAATGGGGTCACTTTTTATATTGTGGTGGAGTGACTCTTTGGCAGAGTCAGTAAGTCTGCCTGAGTGCAGCTAGGACCTGCGAGACAAACCACACGTTGCATCCCTGAAGGCCAGGTCAGCTGTGGTGTTGACTGCTTGCAAGTGACTGGATGCAGGGCCTGGCCGCAAACCAGGCTCTCTGACCAACCCCAGGCTGCGCACAAAAAAAGGCCTTGTGCACGGGGCGGTTGGATGCAGGGCCTGGTCGCAGGTTGGCTTTACGTAGGGTTATAAAATATTACTTTACATTAAAAGAACTAGAAATTCACTGAAAAATCCAAAGGTTAAAGTGATATTATAGATGAAAATGTCAGATAAAACATGCAAATTTAAACGTACAGAACTGCTGAAATTCAACAGTTGTAGTTATTTCAAGTAACTAGAACTTGTGCCCTACAGTAACTATAATGCGCACCGTTGCATGCACTTCTAATTACCCCACATATTACATCTCTCATGACATCATTGAAAATATCCCTGCAACATTAGCCATGAAGTCCTTGAAGAGAAAACTGCATGGCGGGGGCAATGAGCAATATATATATATATATATATATATATATATATATATATATATATATATATATATATTCAGTGAACAAAGCAGTTAAAGTAAATTTATTGTTACAAAAAACCTAAAAAGCACTGAAATTCATCAGTAATGATTAGGTAAAGTATTCATTTGTGCCCCTATTACGTACCCAGATATGACGTCACCTATGTCATGGTAAATTATTCACATTGCTGCTGAACTCTCGCACAGACCAGAGGCCCGACCCTGTCACAGTCGTTCGACCTGTGTTGTGGAGTTTTGTCGTGCACAGCAGCCGGGGCCTTACATAAGGCTAGGCCCTGTACCCAAGCCATCGCAGTCAGCCAGATATGTCTGTGCACAGTATTGTACAGTAATCTACAGAAAACAGGTGAGTGGTCGCACAGCCCTTAGGGGGACCCTGAATATGGCACACACCCATGACTTGTGTATATGCAACATAAATATGGTCTGTACAGGCCTGGTCCCACTGCTATCCCGAGTAGGGTCCTCGTGTTCCTTTACTCTGTAAAGTGTTTGTATGACCTGCTCACGCTTCCTTTAAATTATATACTCTAAATACTTGTAAAGAAACCGATGGACAGCTCCAGCCTTCTGCTTCCTTTGCTCAGTGTCTCTCCCCAGATGCATTAATAGTTGGTGGATCAGAAATGTGACCATTCCCTTGATGTTGTTTGTGGCCTCTGTTCACTCGAGCTTTCATTATTCTACTAGGGCTGCCATGTTTTAAAGGAGATGTTCTCTGAAAGATACTATGTTTGTTACTAGCTTGGTCACTTTCTATGGTCTGGCTTGACAGCAAACCAGTGGCCAACCTATTATGTCCACCAGGAGTGGGGCTTTCTCTCCGCCCACTTGTTTGGAGTTAGGAGTACATATTTTGCTTGCGTAGAAGTTGTGTGCTTCCACTAAACATTGCTTGCCCCTACATAGCTGTGATCATTTTGTTTATTTATCCAGCTGCCTGAGCTTGAATTTGCAGGTGCCACACACATGCCAGTATAATGTTGTAAAAATGTGTTAGATAACTAAATACTTAATGGTGTTTTTCTCCGGCAGCACCGCAGATGGGAGGGGGTCAGCCATTAACGCACATGAATTTTTAGGTCTGGCGTGACAGTGCATTGATAAGGTTGGCCTATTGGCGTTGCCAATGCCCATTCTGCCCTGAGCCGATTTCTCACACGTTGTCATAGCTTGTCCAACTAATCCCAATGTGTTTGCGACTAAGAACACTATTTCGAGAGGGTAGATGTGGACATGGATGTGTTGAATCTTTTGTAATCTCATTCTTCTTGAAGAGCTGTGTTCTCACACTTGTCATTCCTTTTCTCCCACAGACCTCTCCGTTTCTAACGGGCCGGACTCGCTGCCAGGGAGCGAGTGCCTCCCGCTGGACGAGCCCGGGGAAGGCAGCGAGGATGAGTGGGAGCAGGTCGGGCCCCGCAACAAGTCGTCAGTCACTCGACAGGCGGATTTTGTTAAGACACTAATTACTGACATATTTGGTGGCCACATAAGGTATAGTCGTTTTCCCTGGATTACTTTATTTTTTTGTATTGCTTTTTTGACCTGTACATTGACATCTTAACTGCCCTTTTACCACTTTACATAAAATTAAAAATAGAATACGTAGTCTTATGTTTAATACTCTTAAACTATAACCAGGTTTTGGAACGGATTGTTAAAGGAAAATGACCACTGCCAGACTCTACAACCCGCAGTCTTTATATGACCTCCGACTAAGCTCTCTTATTGCCAGAAGATGGATGGATTACTCGAGGGTAAACGGGGTTCATCAAGAGTCGCCTTCGGCAGTCAAGCTAAAGCCACGAGGCAATCTCCAGAATTGGCTTAGGTGTTTACATAACGAATCTACCATAAAGTTGTTTAATGGGACAAAATACCTTTAATTGCCAACAATATGGGAGGCAAAAATGAATGGTTAATAACAAAGCTGGCTCGAATAATCAGACAAGCATTGGCATAGCCAATAGGTCTCGCCTTTGGGACCTTATAAGTGTTTAGCCATGCAACAGTTGCATAACTAAGTACTTATAAGGTCCCAAAAGCGAAAGTGATCGCGATAAAACATCAAAGCGGCCGCAAAAGTGAAAGTAATTGCGGCGCGCGCGCCCGCACACATGCACTGTAGCTCTTGGCTGGCCTGGTAGCACTTTTTGGAGCCCTCTCAATAAGTCTCGCCAGACCAGCGCATGCGCTGGGTCCGGCGAGACCTAATAAGTCTCGCCAGACCAGCGCATGCGCTGGGTCCGGCGAGACCTAATAAGGCATTTAACAGTTATAAAGTCGAGTTTAACCTCCCAAAAAGGGATGTCTTAAGTCAAATATGTCATATAAAAAAAGGCCACTGGAGGGCGTCAGAACACCAGAAATGCCAAACGCATTGGCGCACTCCTAACCCTTTATTCATTGCTTGTTGCTGACAGATTGTCTATGCGAATGTTGCACTAATGCTGGTTCTCCATCATCTGATTCTTTCTGAGATCCATTGTCAGTTGAGCGTCTGTAGGTACCTGTGGTTTCCCCGAAACACCTTACATAAAAATGTTTTATTTTATTTGAAATATATACACATTAACAAAATGCGTATTTTTAGTGGTAGGTATTCATTATCTTTTCTCTTGGATTTATGAAATCCATTCCCTAAATTAAATCGAGCATACATTACTTTTGACTGGAAACGCAAAGCTTTTTACAATTTTTGAGCTGAAAAATGAAAATTAAGTCTCCAGCAGAGCCTGTAAAGAGTGCTAGAGTGAGGCTGCACTTTTAAGCATTTCTGAAGTTCTGTCACCTCGTGCCCTGCAGGATCAGCCAAGCAGTTTGTTTTTTCTTTCTTACTGAGAACAGCCTTCCGAAAGGCTATTTTTGCTTGAAACCTCAATGTTTTGTGGCTGGTTTTATGGTTTTATCGTGCTGTCTTGACATATGCGTGGTAAAAAAGTTTTTGTTTTTTTGTTTTGTTGCTCTAAGTGTTTTTTTTTCTTCCTTTTTGTCTTGGGGTCGCCTCCACGCAGTCTGTTAACTCAGTGGCCCTGGTGACTGTTTCATAAGTGCCTTTTAAAGTGGGGAAAGTGGTCCTGTAACAATGAGCATGGCATCCGTGCATTCTAACTGTACAGAGAAGCGTGTTTGTCCTACAGGAGGCTGGCGGGACAGGGAGAGCGGGCATCTCATAGGGGAGTGCGGTGACTTCCTTCTTGGTCATCAGCTCCAGCAGGGGGAGAGAGCAAGTACCTTCCTCCTCTCCCCTCTGCTTGACCGGGTTAGACTCTCCCCATACCCCTGGGATACCCTGGCATGCTCTCGCCTCACTGGCTGACGGTGAAGCATTCAGCATGCATGTTGGACTCTAGCTGCCGGATTGCATAATCTCGTGGTGGATATGCCTAAATGTCTGCACATCTATAAATCCGTTTTCAATTTACTCATTCCCAATCCGATGAATCTCCTATTAGATGGTGCTCTTGTGACGCTGTAATACCCACCCACCTTAGGTGTAAATCAACTAAGCTGCACCAAATGCAGTCTAGTACAATAAATCCAACAATGCACCGAAGAACACAAAGTACTGTTACTCTCATCCAAACAAAATGGTCTCTTTGATCAGCAATAGTTTCTTATGCAATTGTTGATTAAGTTCCACCGTTGATGGTATGCAAAGTCTTTTTTTTATTCCAGCAATAAACACAAGCGCAGAAGCCGTGTTTCGCCGTCTTGGACTTTTTCAAGGCTGATAAGTGACACGAGAAAGGTTTAATCACTGATGTGCTGTAGGTCTGCAAGGAATAAGTCTCTCGCAAGCCACTTGTTTCAAACTGCCTCGTTACGCCCAACGAAGGTTCACTAGTTGTCATTTGATAGAGGTCCCAAGATAAAGTTCCCACAAAATTCACAAAAATTATCAATAGAAGTAGAAATCCTCTTCCTTGAATTATTAGTCCTGCTCTGGGACTGTTGAAAAACCAATACCATTATCAGTGCCAGATTCTTCCTCCTCATCTGAGCTGATTTAGATATCAAAAAAGATAAAGCCGTCTCCATCTGCCAGCCCCCATACCTGTCCAGGCCTTCCAGCAGGCCCTGCTAGATCTCTTCTGGACAGCCGCATTAGCCCTGGTCAAGTGCACAAGGGTGGACCCAGTCCTGTGGGTTTGGTGATTCTGGCGGCGCTGACTCAGACTCCATGCTGCTTCTGAAGCCTGCCAACACTGACTTTGTGTTCCGCACGGCCTCTGGCACAGACACTGGTGCCTCCTAGAAGCTATTTTCAGTGCCCTTTCAAACCCCTCAAAGTTTTATGGACATAATCAGAGTAGCAAAAAAAAAGTAGTTCAGGCCTCTTTTGATATTATAATCCCTTACTATTGTCCAGAGATTTCCTGTATGCAAGAACTTCTCCGATCTGACCTACAGTGCTCTTATCATGCCCAAAAAGTCCATGGCTGTATAAAAGTTGATTGCTTACAGGTAGACACAACCTCCTCTTCTCTTGCAACACAAATTGCTACCCCTTTGAAAAATGTAAGTGGTCTGGATTCATTTGCAGAAGGGGCTTTGGCTTAGACATCTGAATTGTCATCAGAGGAAGTCTTTGTTCACTTTGTTGGCATGAAAAAGAGTAGTAGCATTAATCTTGAACACCACTGAGGACAAAAAAGTTTGACAGTATTAGTGTAGCCTTATTTTGCAATGTTACTTCGACCTTTTCACTAAGCCCTTTTGGAGCCTGTACCGGCTGCCTGGGAGAAACGTTTCTTGGGTCAGGCACTCCATACAGGCTGATCGTTTGACAAGACAAACCCCCTTCTTCGTGATCCAAAATGTATTACATCCTTCCCTGGTGAATGCAACTTGCTTACCCGGCCATTATGTCCCCGCCCTGTGTGAAATTGTGGAATTAATGGTTACTCTCCGCGACCATGAAAAAACCCTTTATTGATCTGGTCCAGGATAGTTTGAACCCATGGAAATCCTTAGAGTGCCTTGGATTCTATTGACACCGTGGCTCAATTCATGAGGACGTCTGTCAAACTCAGTAACCTTAAAAAACAAAAATGTAAATCCGTATTTGTAAAGCGCAAACTACTCACCCTTACGGGTCTCAAGGCGCTGGGGGCCGTCGAGGAAATTAAGTGAGCTATTGCCCAGAGTCACATGGTGCTGGGCTTATCTGACACCGGAGACGGGGATCGAACCGTGTGCTTCGAAGTCAGCTGCCCTGGCCGTTGCACCACACCTTGTTTGGATGCATTAGACGGAATTCTTGGTAGCTGTTCCGGCAATCTTCATGTACATGCCCTTTGATGGCGAGTAGCTGTGCTAAGAGAAAGGCTCGTGCCTCTCTGGAATGCCTCTTAAACAGACACTGCACGCTTTCTAGGCCTAGATTCCCTGGGAAAACAATTCCACCATCAGTACAGGAAGTTTTAAGGCTACTCTAGGCATCCACTTTCTCAGCACCGATAGCAACCGCTCTATTCCCTGACATCTGCTGGCTCTGCTGCATTAAAACTCCTTTTTATGGGGGGTGTTTGTATCTCATTTCTTAAATGTGGATCGCTTAGTTTTCCAGCTAAACTACAAAGGATATGCCCGTCCATTTCTCTAGTCTACCAGAACATGCTGTCTGGCACACATCTCAATTTTGGAGGCAGAAATTCTTGGCCAGTAGATCAAAGGTGGCCAGTAGATCAAAGGGCCCTAGAAGTTTTTCCCATGGTGGAAAGGGGCACACAGGGTTTAATCTTACATCTTGGTCCCAAGAAAGAAGGAAGTCTCGGACGCATTCTGATGGATACCTCTAACCGCAGATTACGTACCTTTATAATAGTCCCCCAGGAGCCAGACTGGTCTGGAAATGGTCTCAGCAGTGTTCCAGGGCACCTCTTGGGGGCCCTGTGCGGGTCTAAATTGGCCTCGTTCCACCTTGAAGTGGCTGAGCAGAGCCACATATAAGCACCACCTCTGTTCATCAGTCAGTTCCTTTCGGTCTGTGCCTTCGAACGCTGATCAGGGACCTGCTTCCTTTTTCGTCCGTTGACGTTCTTTCACCCACACAGTGTGCCTCTAGAGTTTGGACTCTGGGTACCAGTTTAGCCTTGCGTAGAATGTGCCTTCATGCACACGAAAGCAATTGAGGACCTTGAAGGAAAGCTGTATATTGCCGATCATCGGAAGAAGTCACAGACCCCGTGTAAGTCCCACTCCAAGTTGAAGGTGCAGACCCTTTTCTGCTCATGAGGCTTTTCCCTCATGGTCGAAGTCTAGTAAGTCAAAGAAGCAGCATAAAAAGTCGAAGCGGGACACAACCCCATCCTGCCACTTTGTCACAAGGGCGTTAAAGTACTAATCTATTTCTGATACCCAATTGCGGAGCAGATACTTGTCCTGATGCGCCTGAATTCCTAGGCCATTGGCACCGCAGCAGGCAAAGGCTTTTAGGCTCCAAGGACCCACAGGCACTGTTGGCAAGTCCAACCTTTGTGTCTGAGCCCCTTGAACCAGCCTTAGGTTCCTCATTGACTTCGGTACCCTCTTCCGTTCTGACTCCAAGACCTTTGCCGGACCCTCCATCAATCCGAGTCCCAATGTCGAAGGCGCCAGAGTTCAAGCCCCTGCAGACTCCAGTGTCTGAACCCGTGCTGCATCTGTCTCAACCTCGGCTGAGGTCACTCTTTAACTCCACTCCAGCACATCCAGTTCCCCTACAATCGGATTCAAGCAAAACACTTCCTCTACCACAGAGCAGAACTCAGATGCTTAATCTTTAAGCTTGGATTCTGACCAGAGTTTACTATCTCCTGATAATGACGATGGAAATGATTGACTCCCAACATTTTGATGATTACAGCATACATATGGACTTGCAAGAGGCTACAGGGATTAACACAATTGATATTTTAAAAAAACAGTCAACTGGCTCTCCAGCACTTACCTAGCAGACGTCCTCCGTAATTGAAATCCACAAATCCAAATGTCCATAAACAAAATGCATTCCACAGAATCAAGATCCTATTACCCCAAATTCAACCTCCGCCCAAAATTACAAAAAGAAGAAAGAACTGAACCAGATAGCATTGTACTGGTATTTGCTGTTGAGGTATTAGTATTTGCTGTTCAAATTTAAAAATGATCACTAACCTAATAATGTTCTTTAATCTTCATCCATGCCTCTTTACATAGCGATCTACACAAACTCATGAAGCAACCACTCATTTGACCTCACATGTGGCAGTCTTTTAAAAGCTTCCGGAACCTTCCATAATCTCACCTTAGCGCCAAGGCAGCATCATGTATCAAAGCGCCAAACCTTATTACTGAAATCTCCAACCCTAAATATCCAATGGCTTGGATTGGCGTCTGACATCACTTCCTTCTTTCTCGCTGAACTTAATGTTTCAAATATCAACTGTCCCCTTTCTAATGATCAATACACAATTCCTCTTCTTACACAATGATACAGCATTTTGAACTCCTCCGTCCTTATTTCATACATAGTACTACAAAATTCCTAAAATGAAACAAAATTGTTTTCGATCCATCTTAATAATAAAATATCAACATACAAGTATTCTATACTAACAATCTCAAACTCTTGACTCACCAGCGTCAAAGGTTAATTCCTAACCAATTACCCTATATAGTAGCCCTACAAATTGTACGAGCCTAAACGTAAAGATTGCTCCTTTCCAAATCAGCCGCTTGAAAACCAAAATTCTCACACAGTTCCTGGTTCCTAGTGGTCTCGAACCATGATCTACTAAATCAAAGGATATGTTACTCCCCATTACGCTAGATCTGTCTCTAAGCAATTTACAGACATACATAGTTACTAGTAGGATTGTTATCCGTATAGACAAGAGAAAATTCATGTAAAACCGCAATCAGCCTATCAATTTTGAATTCTCAGTTCTTAGCAGTCTTTTAGCAAAAAAAAAAGTAAAGGAGTTTCCTCAAATCCCAATTATCCATCTATAACAAGTAGATTACCAGTCCTAGTACTCTTGAACTATAATACTATAATACTCCCTATCAAGGGCAATATATCTCTATTGTTTGTATATCAAAAGCTCTGTACCTCCCTATTTAGTTATATCTTTAATAATAAGGTCTGCAAATATACACACTGTATGGCCAAATGAGTAGAAAACCAAGAACTATAACACAAGACCACTTTTAGCCAATCTATCTACCATATTAAAGCGCACTATTGCTGTCACGTTTCCAGTCTACAGCCGACTCGAACCCTTTCTCTCCACATCAGACTGTATCTTACCTGCTATGCTCTAAGCACATCCAAATATACAAGATTGATGTAATCACACTGTGCATCAGTAAGAATAGATCATCAAAGAACATTGACAAGAAACCATGTATTGTAATTCTAGATTTGAATCACTTGTCAGGGAAAGTTTACTGATAGTAATTCCCACTCGTAAATGAACTTTTCTATTATCTTAAGGTCTGATAAAATTCCTTATAAGTACTGAGTCCCATTTTTACAGGTTGCATGGTATCTATCCACCAAGTTTCTCTGAGCCGTGACTTATGTTCACGATATTGGGGACAATAAAGTATTTTATCGGAAGGTTTTTTTTCTGGTCTTCTCTCTAAGCAGTAGTGGTTATAGCAATATTGAATGTGATTTGCTCTCCTTTTTGTTATGAATTTGTTAATATGCAAGTCAGAAAGGCTACAGACCTCGAAGGGTTTTTGAAGCTTTGTGCGGGCCAGACAATTGATTTTTCCTTGATTTATATAATAATGCAGCACGCAAACATGTCTACCTAAAAAAATAAAGCTACAATTAATACCCAGGAGGTGTTCGTCAAAGCATTATCATGGAGAGATGTCTTTTAACGTATTGCATTAATGCTCTTCTCTTCATATAATAGGTAATTGTCCAGTTGTTTGATTCAATAATCACTGCGCATTGTACTTAAAGTAATCTTTATCTCAAGGTTGTTCAGTATGTCTGTGATTCTAACTACTGTAAAACTAAAACATGGTCTCTCAACAGCCGACCACCCCACACTTCCATTTCCCCAGAAGTATCTGTTGCCCATTCCTGTTTCTGTCCAGTAGTAAACAGTTATTTAGAATAATCCAGTACCTTGTTTATATAATACTCTTGGGGGAGAGGTGTACTGCCCCCTTGCCTTAGTTGCATCTCTTGCCATCACTATGATTAGTTCTCATTAAATACTATATCCTTTTCTGGTAGAGGACAGCGGGAGGATTCGCTTGCTGTGAAATGCCCCTTTTCCCATTTTAAGAAATAGTGTGACTCAGTACGTTTCCTGTGCGTAGCGAACAAGATGTCTCCCTGACCTCAATAGGCTCATTAATGCTAGTATAGACATGATAAAAGCCTAGGAAGCACCCAGTTTGTCAAATGTCTAAAATATCCACCATGTCTCACACAGTTTTGCTCAATTACTATTTATCCGTCTCTCCTTCTGCAGAAGGTCCAGTTGAAGTCTCTTGGCTCATTACAAGTGTGTTTTCCTTCACTTCTGTTGATTAATTTGGATCTAATCGACTTTGTGCTAGGCCCCCAGACAGTGTCTCGGACTCTACTTTAGGGGATGTGATCTTTGGTCTTGATGGGCCCATTGACAACTTTGCAAAGTTGTGGAGGACTGCTGAGCCCACTCCTCCACCCAGGCCCATGCAGCTTCTGGGTTATCAAAAAAGAAAGATTTAACTTGGAAATTTAGCTGGGTATAAAAACGCATAATTCTTTTTTTGCTTAACCACTTGAAAGAGCGTGCGTCATTTTTACACTAGTCTTGTATACTATGTAAAGAGCATGATTTCTTGTGAGACTGCATGCTGTTATGATACGTTGATCAAAAATATTAGCCTACACTTCTTTTTCGATTGTTAAGCTGAGATCTATGCTGATAAATCATAATTACTCCGGACTGGTGGTCTCAGTATTGCACTCAGTTTACATTTGTTTGACATGCGCTGTGGAAATGCCTACTTAGCATTTGGTTGGGCATAGGATAATGTGAATTTACATGCATAATGGAGCTGGAAAAATTACTTGTAATTCTACTTTTTTCATCCTGAACTTTGGTAGTGTACAGTCTTGCTTCAATTATCTTTGAAGACACACAAGTCTTCCATGCAGACTAGACCTTCTGACCTGAAGCTCTGGCAAGATCTTCCACTGCAGTCTACCGTTGCTGATCTGGATCCCTGCTCCAGAGTACCATGAATACGGCCACTGGAATCTGCCAGATGACTGTAGGGTTGTCTTGAAAGACTCCATGTTCTTCCTGTAGATCTTCGTACCCTCTTGAGTGGAAGAGATTCTGTGTCTAACCTCTGTAGAAGCAGAGGGACCAGATAACTAGCAGAAAGACAGCATATACTGGCTTATCTTCCTTTTGCTACCCCTGACCTAGAAGTTTCTTTTGGTAATGTACATCTGGCTACCATTACTGATTACAGATAGTGTCCTTCACAGAAATCTTTATTGCTGTCATGATCAATTATTTTCTGGAAGGACAAGAAGGGGCTTTACTAGCGAGAGACCTTTTGCCCTAGTGGATTTAGAATTGTCCTTTTTAAATAAATGTGACTTCCTTTTGAGCGGTAGCATAAATCAGATCTTCATCATGTACATTTGAAGGTAGTGTCACTGGTAGCCGTTACTTGTACTAGAATGATTCTGGTTATCTTCAAGCTCTTTACACTGAAGAATCCTATTTTGTGTTTACTCACAGCACTTTATCCTGGATCTCACCCTTCTTTCTTCCCTATTATCTAAGAAATCATCTTACCTGAACAGGATGGTTTCCTCCCAACTTTCTTTTCTGACTCGTTCCCCCTCCCCCCAAAAAGAGAGGATTCTTCATACATTCGCTGTTAACATTACTTTGACAAGATAACAGGCAGCAACAATCACTAGTCATTTGTTTTTTTGTTTGTACGGATATGGCTTCCAGGAAGCAGGCAGCTGTTAGTTGGTTAGTATCCGGTTTCACAACTTGCTACTTAAAAACTGAACAGACCTTAACTGACAATGCTTATTCTGCCTTAGGCCGAGCTGCCGTAGTTACTTTCATGATGAAAGTCTCTATTTTAAACATTTGTTAGTCAGCCAATATTCATTTACCTTTGCTTGCCATGTCTGTATTGTTTCTGGCTCCAGGACAAGTACACTGGTGTGTTAATCTTCCTTTTATAACATTTTTGTATAAACCGGATTATTTTTTCCTCATCTATAGTTGGTCCCAGTCTCTGAATTATGGTTATCTTCAGTTTGCCCCTCTATTTTGCTGTTAATGTATATTAGAGAGGATACCAAAGTGGACAGCAAAAAGTTACTTGTAATTTTAAGTCTAAGCTATTCTTACCTTACCCATAATCCTACACCATAGGTGTTCTTTCTGACTCGATAAATAACCCATCCACCTCCCCTGGACAAAATAAACTTTCTAGAGAATTTTTACTTACTTCAGATTCTCCGTTTCAAGAAATTAACTGGTACATCTACCAGGCAGGCCATCATGAGACGGTGCTCCTTCAAGAATTCTTAAAGGCGCCATGTTTTCCTTTTAGTTTTTTAGTGTTAAAAATGGAGAATTGTTTTGGGCAAATATTCTATAACTGGTTTGGTATATTGACTGTATTTTTAGAAACCAAAAATGAATGAATGAAGAAATTGAATATGTTTAACGGATTTTAAATTATATTTTTTTAATAGACGTTACAAGGATTTGTTGTGCACAGATATGTTCAAAGACATCAGCTTAGTTGCATAATGTGTAGGAAGCAGATCTTTGGAACCAGCACACAGATGTTTTCAGCACATGCTTTGGTTGAGACTCCACAGCTGGCTACCTGATTGCCCTGCAACAGGCTCTACCCGTCTTGTAGATAGGTTAGAGGCAAATTCCACAACAGGCTTCACAGGATACAGATCTCTACATGCAACTGTGACCACTATTCTTGACCACCTCTAGAAAACTTTGAGTCACTGTACAGGTCAGCTGTTCCCTCAAGTTGTAAAATCTTTTCAGCTCTTCTGTGGGTTTAGATTATGTTCCCTCTTCAGAATCCTTCTCCTCCAATCACTCCCTTCTCTCCCATCACCTACTATGCTACTTTCTGAAAATTCCCTACCCTGGGGGGGACAAACTTTCATCAGGGTTCTAGATGTGAAGTATATTGGTGAATTTGATCTAGAAACTGGCTTGACAAGTTCAACGCCAGTGTTTTGAACTATGTGGTTCGGAGAAGGATCAAAGGTAACTTGATCAGCCAGCACAGTGCATTCCTTAGGGGATATCCTTGTAGTGGATGGAGGTAGAGAGGTTTCAAGGGAGACTGAGGAGGATGCTGGCAGTTTGAATCTCAAAACACCCATCCAGAGATGACCATGAGACTTTTTATCCCTCTGAGGTCTCCATTGTTGACAACCTGGGAACAGAGAAGCCTTATTGGGGTATGTTCCCTGATGTGTGCATGTGTTGGTGGGATAGTTGCAGCCTAAAGATAACTATCTCCACTTACTGATTGCCTGGAGACCTGTGCCCCTTCATCAGGACCATATGGCTAGATGCCCTAGTAATTGAAGTTTGACTTAGAATGGGTGGTGCCATGTTTCTCCTGCATGACTTTGAGACATGCATGATGTAGTTGCTCTAAAAAAGTACTTGATTCCAGCCGCTGTGACAGAAAAGACAGGACAGTGTCCCTGAGATGGTCCACTTCAAGGAGGGTGCTAGCAATGCGATCTTTCTATTGAAGAAAGTATCCTTCCAGACTCCCATAGTGCAGGTGGTATGACAATGTCCACTTCATAATAGTATTTCCTCATTAGCTGCAAAGGTATGAGGAAACAAAGCTTGAATCTGGAATTGATATATCACAAAATTGAGAAACTGGACAGGTACCCTTGTCTGAAGAGACCCAACACGTACTTGGATTGGCATTAACGGTTTTAGTTTTGATACATGTAGTCTGCTAATGCAGTGTACAGTAATAAACATGTTTCCCAAGAATGTGTTATGGGGTGGACAAACCTGAATCTGTCATTTTAAATGATCAATCACTATCACTCTGATACTTTCTAAGCTGCAATGAATAGCCAGGGAAGGATCACTTTGGACATGTACCCTTCCTGGTATAGAATGTTTTTGAAGTAAGAGAGTCATGAGTTTGTGGTGGGTGGATACCAGAAATTAGAGATACCTGGCTGCTTAGGGCTCAACCATATTGCTTTGTGGAGTTCAAGATTTGGAAGGTGATAGAGGAAATACCTCACTGAAGTTCAGGAGGTGACTGCAACAAAGATGTACAGAACTAGCCACAGCAGTATCTGCATATTAATATGCGAGAAATTTAGAGCTGATAAGGCTAATGACAGCTGTTGTCTTTTCAAGGGAAGAATTTGCCCCCATGGGAAGCTAGAAATACATGCAGGAATAGGGAGTGGCAGCTGAGGTCTTAACACCCACTGAGGTTCACTGACTTGTGGAGTTTTGATTTGATTGGAGGTGCTCAGTGTACTGGGCACACAGGTGCAGTACTGCTTCTAAATTTTCTGTAAGCAGAAAATAGCTTATTGATGGAGGGAAAACTGGTTGTCAGCTAAGAGGCCTAGTGAGATGGTATGCTGATGCCAAGGAGAAAATACTTGGTGCAGCTAAGCGGATATCTTGGGAACTTATTCTAAATTGATGAAAATTGCAAGTATCAAACTAAACTGAATGTTTCACTGAGAAGCTGTTGGCAGCTGCCGAGGTGACTTATTGTCCTTGGCAAGACCAGCCCATGCAAAGGGTACGACTATTTAGTCCATCCCTGCTCTCTGCTGCGCTTTGATGGCTGTTTTGAGTAGTCTCATTACTGACTTAGGTTAAGGGCAAAAGCTATGATGTTACCCTGTATTACGTTTAAATATGACTAAATTGACTTCTACACTACATTTTACTTATTTAAGGTGTCTTAAACATTGTTGGTCATTTACCCTTGCACTTTCCATACAGCTTTGAACAGTACCTTTAATGCTCTGAGTAGATATGACTGGAAGAATACAGTACGCTATATACACTAGAGTTTCATAGTCCACGTGCAGATCTGATTAGGCTGTAGGTTTGGGTGTTTGCCCCCTAGCATTCATTTGGAAAAAGGTCAGCTTTGAGTTGAGCATTTTTTCCAGGTTCTCTAGTGTATGGTCCAAGCAAAGGATGATATTGGGTATTCCATATGTAGAAATACTGTAATTTTATGCCCGATACTATTCATCTGAATTATTCTAGCTTTTGTACTATTAACACCGTTTAGTAGTGTGGTTCAAATGTTTGTGACGTATGTCTTGCTTTTTTCCTTTTCTAGAAGAATGTGAATCCGGTTGTCATTGGCATTAATCAGAAATTAAAGTAGTGATTGATAACTTTTGTGACTTAATGTCTGTGCATGGTGAACTGATGGTAAGATGGATGAACCCTGGGACTGCCAGATGCAACCTACGTTTGGATTATTCTATAGAGCATGTTATGGCTGCTTTAATGGTGGGAGGACTAAATTGGGAATAAGGGACACTCAGACGTTTCCATACATTGTATTCTAAGCAAAATACCAGTTCCCCCAGTATGAGACTATTGAACAACGCAAATATTTTCGTGGTGCCTCCTGTTCTTTGTCTATATTGGTCAATAGATCTTCTCTGGTATTTGCCAATGTGATTTTTGTCCCTTTCTGGGTTTAATCACTGAACTGTACTTGCGGGTTAGCTGGTGATACTGCACTGACTAGCCCTTCGAAGACTCTGCTTGGGCACAGCATAGTTCAAATAGATTGCGTATGTATATGTAATCAAGAGGTAGCTGAGGGTCTCTTCATAAGCAGAATTTGGAGCGATCCCCTTATTGAAGTACTTTTATAGGATCAGTTTTACCTGGGGTAATGTGACCAGAAGCAGCTTGATAGATTGTGCTGGTCAAGGCCTGGAGAGTTTTGCTCTTTTGTGGGTTGGCTTACTAGAGATAACCCTATTTGATATTAACATGTTTCCCTGTTAAGTTTTAAGTCCTGCATCGACAATCTCAACACTGTGCTCATACATGAAATCAGTCTTAATTGTGCAAGATCATTTTCGAGGTATTGATCGATTACCTTTCCAATTTGAGAGTTCCTAAAGTGCCTCACAAGCCAACTTGCCCCTCAATCCTTAATGTCCCGATATCTGGTATTCTTCCTAGCAGTTTCTTCTGTTTCATTACAGTTCGACATCCTTGAGCTTTGCAGTGATGGTCACTTCATGCAACCAATGATACATTTTCTTGCCAGTGTTGCTACTTCTATTGGTTTGCTGCTGTTGACATCATCCAAAACACTGAACCAGTAGACACATTTCTACCTAATGACTTCTATGTCCTTAAGTGTGTTATTGAAACCTGTGATCCTTTTAGGTTTTGGAAAGTAATTTGGGATCATTGAGGTGTGACTTGATGGCAAAAGATTCTCTCATCTATTTCTAAACCTACATTCATGCTGTCTTGGTCATACAAGTTTACAGAGTTGGAGAATCTTTCTGCTGGTTGTTGTGGGTCTCAAACTAGTGTTAAACGCCATATTTAAAGACCTGTTCCTGTCTGTAAAAGCATATCCATTATTGCTACTAAGTTGTTCAGAGTGCTTATTTGCAGCTGAGGTTATAAGTCTTAAAAGTATACATGCTGTATTTCCTTGCGTTGAGCACAACTGAACGCAGGATCTTTGTGTTGACATCAGCCCATCTCTTGCCCCACTGAGAATTTGTTGTCTAACAATCTGTCATTTGTATGTTGATCAGAGCAAGGTACACGTGTGAGGTCTTCATCACAAACAACCTTGTGTTGCATTTCAAAGTCGACAGCTTTCAGACAGCCTACCCTTTGAGTGGTTTCATTCTTAAAATTCACTTTGTGGGGATGTGTCTCTGTTAGTTATGAAATTGCAGCACAGAGTAATAATACCGCTGCAGGGGAAAGGATTAAAGATGTAGAACAATGGTGAGATTTTTACTCCTGGTTTTTCAGATTTCTCGGTGTATTGTTGTAATGCATGATTATTGGACTAAGATCCATCTAATCAATCGCTATCCACATACACTGAGCATAGGGAGGTCAGTTTTGTTTTTTATAAAAACTCAGATGCTGTAGAATTTGTATTGAGTTGTGGAGTGATGCAAATAAGATTTAATTACAGACACTAGTCCTGGAGCGCAAATGTACATTACAAAGTGAGTGAATTTCACGTCACATCATTTAACTACAAACGCACAGTGGTTAATTACTTTTTAATTGTTTAAGATTTGACAACCTACATAATTGACCGTATGTTATTTATTTGTAGCCCCTGATAGAAAACTGAATCAAATAATTCATTCATTGTGTATCAATCAATTTGATTCATAGATGTTTCCCCGCTTTTAACATAATTGAAGCCCCCTTTTCTCTTAAGAGCAGGTTTATGTAATCTGGCCCATAAATTTCTGCTGCTACTGTGACTGTCTTGTCATATAATGGAGGCGTTTGTGTTCATAAACAGTTTTTTTATTTTTTTTATAAAGTCGTTTCTCATATCAGTTTGGTGTGGTGGGTAAAAAATAATATGCCTAATATTTGAAGCCTTGTTGTAGTGTGGTCTACAGCATCTGGACCGCAGTGTAGCTATTCCCATTACCTGTTCCTCGTTAACAAGAAAAGTAGAATGATATATACTATAATCACTTCATGGGTGGTGCCGTTATTATATAGCAAATGCTTTTACGAAATCGGACACCACGCTGGGTCATGTTATTTTTTATGATTATGCAAAAACTGGTAAAGCCCTCTATGAACAGTGGACCGTGTGCAAGCTTGGACCATGCTGGCAGTTCCTTTAGCATATAGTACTTGCAAATTGACTTGGTCTAAATATTGGAGAACCCATTCATTTCCAGTATCTATTCGGCGAGAATTCAAAGCCACAATGGCAGGTTGGAGGGTGTCCAAGACCACAGACTAGACGAGCTCAATGTAGTCACCAGTGCTGAACATAAGAGGTGCTCATCTTTTCTCCGCGCCTGAGCCTTTTCCACAGATTATGCTTTTGCCGCATGAAATCTTTTCTAGAGTCACATGCTCTGCAAATTCACTGCATATGGCTATTGTTTCTGGGACCTATTCCTAGCTTCCTGGGCCACACTTCACTTATCTCACTGTCAGCAACTAGACCTATTTGTGATTAGGAAATACTTACGAATTCACCAATCTAAGCTTGAACTTGATACCCGCACTCGAAAAGATGTTGCAACTATCTTTAAGGGCTCTATAAGTATCTACTTTATGGCACCACCACCTATAGCCTTTCGAGGGTTTCGGATTGCAATAAATAGCTTCATAAAAGGTCTTGTTGACAGAGGAAAGGGTGGAAGGGTGCATCCACCAAACAGCGGACTTTGAAAATCCTTTTGCAAGTGCCGTGAACCTTGTCTGATGCTGAAAATGTCAGAAGAAATTGTACTGACCTCTAATCATACTGATCTTGCTAAACAGGAAAACAATCTAAACTCTGACCACACAATTACAGTGTTCTCCGCAAGAGAAATATTCCTGTTGCTTTTTAAAGTGCCATTCCCTGTCATTACTGACAGATCAAAGGTTGCGCTGCGAACTTTCCTCCAAATATACATTTTAAATCCAAAGACTGCTTAAAACACCTGACATCATGGAGAGGGAAAGTTTGAGGGTGGGCAGTGGGTTTAGAAATGTTATTACTGGGTTCCCCCGCATCCATGCAGTTTTTGTGGTTAAACTGGTTTCAGGGATGAGGACCCCATGTTTGCTGTTAGAAGCCATTGGAAATCAGATGTGTATTTTTGAGAATCCCCTCCTGTTACCTTACTGACCGAAACAAGAAGGAAGGTGTGAAACATAACTGTATTTTTAGTAAAGTTACTGGATTTTGATAGCAGTTTCTAAGCAAGTAAAATATATTCCCTTATAAAAGAAATGTGAAGCTTTGATATTTACAGCAAGGAGATAAGTCTTGTGATCCTAACCTGTATCCAAGAATGGAACATATTACCTTCATTGTGATCTCACCATCCCACTATCACCCGCATCCCTTTCTCGTGAGATTTAATCTCAAGTCGGGGGATTAAGCATGGTCTGTCCCCGTGTATGTAGCAATGTATGTTTGTTCATCAACAAACAGACTCTGTGTCATTTAGCGTAGGTTTATTGAAGATTAATTAGTAAAACTGAAGTTATGTTAGCCCCCATGATGAAATGGATTGTAACAGCAGCTCAGTCAGGTCACTGTGGACCAAGTGCCACTGGAAAAACACATCGACCATGGTAACCTTGTAATACTGCGGACTGCAGGAGAGCTACAGTAAGGAGTCTCGAAGAGCCCTCCCATCTCTAGAAATGCTCAAGGTACATTTGTGTTGCGTCACTACGAGGTTAGTTTGCTGTAAAAGCAATAAATATAAAATTCTTGGCAAATTAATATAAGTTAAAAAGCGTTAAATTGTGCAGATGTAAAGCTATGTTCCTGAAGAAAATCATTTGTCCACACAGAACACAGTAAATGAATATGGTTCAAGATGCAAAGTTGAATGTAGTTTTTAAACTTCAACCTAAAAAGTTCATGTTAAGGTTTTCTGGTCTCATGCATTCTGCTGGTCAGCCACGCTCATTGGTCTAAGAAGGTCCTCCAATAGTACCTCCACTTGTAGTGGGCTCATCACTGGAGCTTTCTGACATGATCCCGTCTCTCTGGAGGCTGCGCAAGGCTTGCAGGAGACCGGTCTGACCACTTCCAGTAGCAGCAACAGTGATAGCGGATTAATATTTACTGGCATAGGGCGCCATCTCAGGACCTTGGAAATTAGGTCTTTGCTTCTCAAAGCATCAGAGATGCCCCATTAGTCTGTGCTCTGGGTGAAATGTGTAGTCTTGAAGGCGTTCCTGGCCTCCATCTGTGGCTAGTCGGTGTAGGTCCTTGCAAACACCATGACCTCGGTGTGGTACGCTAACAGACTTGGGGAGATGGCTCACACTTTTTGCCTGGAAGTGTTGATGTTGTGGTATGGCTAGTTTTCTGCTACCTGGACAGCTCCTTGAATGTGACAGCAGACCATCTTGTTTGGCTCCACCTAGCCAGCTGTGAGTAGCAGCTTCACCCAGACTTTCCTCAGGACACCTTTTCTCTTTGGGGCACTCCTTTAGTGGACCTCTTTTCCGCAATTCTATAAAATCATTGCTGACTGTTATGCACTCTTGAATTGTTGCTGCCAGGAGGTCTTGGGGACAAATGGCTTCTCACTCTGAATTCCCACCTGTCCTTGGAATTCCTCAGAGACTGAGGATTTGCGTCCGCACTAGGCACACGTGATTTTGATTGCACCAAATTGGCCTTGTATCTTTGTGGAGCTGGTGTGTGTCATTGTGTCTTGCCCTTCCCATCTCTTCCACTTGGGATGGTGGTCCTCTTGTGGTCGAAGAGGCTGGTCTTGTACCCAAACCTCCAGAGTCTCTATCTTCATCCCTGAAGATCAAGTGGGGCAATTCAAGTGCATTCAATGTGCGAACTGTAGTGGTGTACGTCATTTTGTTGGTATACATCATTCCGTTGGTATTTGTCCTGTTTATCTTCTTGATGAACCTGGCCCACTTAATGTGCATCTGTCTGATGTGTTGCGCTTTGCAGTTTCTTCAGCCTGGCCAGGCATTGCCTTGGCCCCAGTTAAAGATATCTCGTTTTTTTTTTTTTTTTTACCTGATCAACCCACGACCTTTAAATGGTTGTTTGTTTATGAGGTTTCTTAAAGAGTTGATGTACATGTTTCCTCCTTCACCTTCATAGTACCTCAGTGGTACCTTAATTTGGTGTTCATTTTTTTATTGGGTTTCTCATTCGACCCCCGATATAGCTGCTGATAATAAACAGATTTCCGGATTGCTATTCACTTGGCTTGATAAATCAGCGAGCTGTAGGCATTGTGTTCACCCTCTATCAACACGTTCTTCTTAGACAAGTTGGTTCTGAGGACAAAAGCTTCATACCTGCCTAATGTGGTGGCCCGATCATCATGGGCCAGTCGGTCACCCTGGCTACATTTTATCTGCCTCTTGATCGCACTAGGGAGGAGGAAAGGCCCCTCTGTCTGGCTCTTCGCAGAGCATTGAACTTCTATGTTGATAGGACCCAGGAATGCCTGATTGGTGATAAACTGTGCAATGGATATGTGGGTGCAAAAAAGAGACGCCCAGAAGTGGGTACTTTCAAGATGGATTGTACTGTGCATTAACATCGGCACTCGCCAGAAGGAGCCTCAAAAACATCCCCATTCCACAAGGCTTGTTCCACAGCATTGCCCAGGGTGGTTTCTGGAAATCTGATCTTTTATTTGAGCTTCAATACGCACCTGCAGCAGGCATTAGTGCCTTAATTCTGAAACCCCATTGTGATGGACACTTTGCCAGATCTGTTCTGCCGAACTTTTTGGTTTAACCATTTCCACAGACCCACCACCATGGAAGCACTGCCCTTGAGTGGATTTAAGAGGTGAGGAATCTACAGATGCAACTATCCACCAGAAGAGCAAGCTACTCATCTTTGGTAACATTCTCTCTAGTAGATACTATACTTGCACATTCCTTCTGAACTTGCTCACCTCCTAGTCTGCAAAATGGTGAAATCGTGCTTATAGGGTTCCACTCCACCTTTGATCCGGGTTGGACTAACCTACAGGTAAAATTTCACAGTGCCAGAATGGCTAGTTTGACAGGTCAGTGTCGGCCTTTTTTTTTGGCAGTTTGTTGGCCGGTTTTATGGTCTGGTGGCCCGACTTTTACTGTTGATTTTCCTGATATTACCACAAACATTGCCTGCAGCAAGCACAATTGCATGTATACAGCTGACTGTAAAAATTCAAAACTGCCCTAATTTGCAAATGATGGCCATTTTTTAGCCATCTGTTCGCTAATGTGTGTGACTTTTATTTGGTTATCTGGTCCTGATCCGGCTTTGATGAACGAGATGAATTGCTGCCATAGCTGGCCTCGTCTGTGTCTTGGTTGTGAAAACAAGGAACTGCTGTTTGTGCCCTGAGGTTCCTCCCGTATGGCTCTGGTGATGTAGTGTCCAGGTAGATTCCCGGCGTTTAGATGGAGTCAGGCACCACCATTCGACGTGGGAGTGCTTGTTTGATAATTAGCTCTTATCACCTATAACATGTAAGACACCTAATAAGATGTTTAAGTGCCTGTTTTAGACGTTAGATGAGTGTGCTGCACACCTTTGTGAACTTCCTGCCTTGATAAGGAGCCTAGTGAGATCGTGTGCACCATGTTCAGGCACTGACTCTCAGGAATGTTCAGGAAGAACATGAGTGTTTCTTTGTATTGATTCATTCGACCACAGCTGGTTGGCTCTTGTTGAAGGAACAGGGTCGTGACATAAAGCTCACGAGACAGCTTTTTCTTAGTAACAGGTCGACTGATGCCAACAATGTGCTTGCCTGTTATGAATTGCTTGCCGCTGCTGGGCAGTTTTTGTTCCCCTGCATCAGTTTTGGTGCTTTCCATTTCTTACTACTCAGCCAGTTTGGGAGATTGAGTGCAGTTTAGATGGAGTGCAAAGTCTGCAGAGGCCATTTTGGAGGTAGGTAAGCGGGCTAGGTGCCCACGGATGTTCTTGGAATTCAGCACACTGTAGCTTTGCCTTTGGTTGCAACCAGAGACCACCATGTGCAAGATTTTTCAAAAGCTACATCTAATTTTTTTCTTCGTGCTGTTGAACGAAGCTTAATTTGGGTGCATTGCAGCGTGAGCTTTGAGGCTCGGGAGTTCTAGACCAGAGTGGCTGTTTGCTCTGTGGTGAGATTCTTGGGTCCCCCTTTGTACAGTTAGCCACTGCGAGATATCGGGAAAAAAACGACTGAGCTGCTACACCAACCCAGTTAATATTTTTCCTCTATCTCTTGGAGCGGAGTCGTCTTGTGCTGCCGCACAGAGGGGTTGCACTATCCCAATATTGCGCAATTCTCAATAGAACTCCAAATATTTGTTGATGGAATTGAACTCAAGATGGACTTTTGTAGCCTTTCTAGCAGCATATCGGCACAAAATTAAATCATGAAAGTGGTTTAATGTTGAAAAAAGTTGGAGATTAACACAGTTGTTGAAGAAAATTATAACGCTAGAAGATGTTAAGTATGTATTCGATTAATTAGACTTTTTTACTGGACGCACCAGAGAATTGACGATTATGAACTGCACATTGATGGGATATGATGGCGTTTGAGGGGTCTTTAATGTAAATCCCAGACCTCGCTCCTCACTGAAGTCAGTACATTGAGCTATCTACCATGTTTCGAAAAGGGAAATCTCCATATCTAAGCCGTCATATTGCTACGTTTCTCTTTGTCCTGATGGGTTTGAGATGTTGGGAATGGAGGGAATCCAATATTGACTTCTGATGTGTTTTTTGTGCAGTTTTTTTCTTGTGTCACGTCCGAGCCTCCTTACTTAAAAATATATAAATAAATAATAAAAACATGAAAGGGCGAAGTTGCAAAAGAGTGAGCTAGGAGTGCACCCCACAAAAGAATTAATAGCAGCAACAAGGTGGCTGGCCGCAGCATGTGGTCAGGCCACAATATCCACTTAGTGCTTCTGTAGTGGGTCGCAGCCTGCCCTCAAACAGTATACCTTCACTGCAGCTCTACTCAAAACTAATACGAGGTCTACGGAAGACCAGCACAGAAATAACAATTAAAAAATCCTGGGCATGGACTTCGTGCGAGTAAGGCTCTATTGTTCTAAGTGTGTCTGTGTACTTCTGCTGTAGAACATCCTAGAATCTGCACGTTTATATAATCACGTTTGCTAAACAGACTACATTATGATGAGCAATTTTATTTATAAACAAATAGTGCATAAACACTTCATTTAGTCAAACAATGGTGGGTGGCTTGATTACCAACAATGTGCTCGCACCCACCAAGCAACTGGCGTTGACGTGACTATCTCATTTTACTTGTCCTTTTAAAAAAAATTCTTAATACTTCTATTATTCTTTTAGGCTATGGCATGTAATGTTTAATGCTATGTAAAATGGCATGTTGCAGTTTAGTGTATTGACTCCTGGTTGTAACTCAGGCTTCTCCAAGGAGTAGCTCGCGAGCTGCTGTCCAGCTTACCTGTAAGTAGCTCTTGGGTGAAGCTCAGCCTGTAAAATGAGCAGCTTCTTTTTGGTTGAAATAATATAGTTCTACCAGAATTCTAAAGTGTGTTAGAGTGTGTTTTGAGAACTCATAAGCTCACGTTTACATAATTTCAAAATATATTTAAAGCAGATATTTGTCGTAAATCAGGTGACGTTAGAGAGACTTATTACTAATATTAATAACTTGGTTTCAATATAGACATATTCCAAAATCACAATTCTTTTTACATTACTGCTGGAAACGCGTGCCTGCTGCACTGAGGGGGTGACTGCTGGTAATCGTGCATATGAGGGTCCACCAATATATTCTTGTCTGATGTGCTCACTATTAAAACTCTAATAATAATAGTAGCTCAGAATGATTTTCATTGAACATAAGCAGCTCTCACTACATAAAAAGGTTAAAATCCTCTGTTCTAGATGTACTCTTTCCGAGTACTGATTCTCTGGATAACTTTGTTCACTTTAGCAATTTGCCTTCTTTTCTCCAACATACATTATTTAAAACTTCAGACTCATGACTTGTTAGCCCGTTTCTCAATGACCTTAGACCTGTCATACTGTCTTAAGATGTGGCTCCAGAACTGGAGACCATATTCAAAATGAAATCTCCCCTGGCATGTTTAGAAGTAACTCAATTCCATTTTTCTGATTGTCAAACCTTTCCTAATGCACATAAATGGGGGGGGGGGGGGTAATATATATGTGTGTATATATATGTGTGTGTGTGTGTATGTGTGTATATATATATATATATAATTTTTTTAAGTGGCCTTGCCATGTTAAGGTCATCATTTGAAGCAATAATTCTACTAGCCTTTTCTATTCTGTAGACTTTAAAGACACCTCCTCTCACCTTGCGCTGTTCTTCTGTTTTCTGCGTCCCATTTGCCCAACTTTGCTCTTGTTAGCTTTGTACTGTCATCTAACATATACCCCCCACTCTTTTCTTAAATAGTGGCTGTTTTATGTACACCCTCGGCCATAATTTAAAAAAACTTAAGAAATTGAATGGACCATACAACTTTGCAGCAGCACAGGCAGGGCCGAACCACAGCCCGATCGTCCACATCTGCTCTCGGCTTCCACCACATCCATCTTATTCAGCAGACATTGGAGGTTGCAGACAGGGCTCTGCAGAAACAGGATCTCTTGTGGCAGAGATGGAAGGCTCTTCCTTCAGGGTGGAGATCGGAAACAGCAGAATGAAATATTTCCAGAAGTAGGCGACCAAAGAAAAACACCACAAAGTAGAACCTAGCAGGAAAATGGTTAACACATTGGTGGATTCATACTCCTACAAGGAGGATGTGCTTGAGTTGCTTCAACTAACAGACGGTGGATATTTTGGTAGTTTTGTTTCAAGTTATATTTTTTCTGACTGACAGCAAACGGAGAAGCATAAAACAATTCTGCACTTATAAGGTTGGGCATTTTAATGTGCAGCTTAGTGTTCTGGCAAATTTCTGATAGTAATGGCTGGCATTTATTTACTCAAACTTTTCCTCGCCTTTATCATACAACTTGTAATTTCATTACCTCATGAATGTGCTGTTGCATTTTGAAAGAAAATTGTATTCAGTGTTCATAAAGTAGGAAGGGATTCTACGAGAGTTCCTAAAGTAAGTTCTCCAGGCTCTTACCTAAGGGCCTACATCTCACCGGCTTTTGGTTTGGTGATTGGTGGTGATACTGGAATGTGGCTATTCACCATCTTAAATTAAATTAAAGAATGCATTTTAAGAAATATAGGACTAGAAAAAGGATGAGTTTTCATGCCAAGCTGTCCCTTTGCCCTAGTCTTCTGTACGTATTTATTTGAAATGCTAACATGGGAAGTGTTTAAGTTGTGTCTGAGGTATGGTATTTATTGGCAATTAAAATAGCGTTTACCTGCCCAAGAAGCAGGTTGCTGACTCTTGGACGGCTCTTGTATTTGTAGGTAGGCCGTGCATTGTCAAAGTTCTTTAGTTGCGCCGAATTGTGCGCCTACATGAATTGTGTGCCTCCATAAATTGTGCGCCTCCAGAATTGTGCACCTCCACAGATCCCTTGCTTCCCTCATGGCTGCTTCGCACACGCACATCGGTAACTCTGCCTCAGCAGATATTATCCGTGCAGCAGGGATAATCTGCTTGTTATCTCTATAGTGACACCTCGGAAAGCACTATTCCTTCTCTAAAGCCTGGCGCAGCCATTGTAATAGTATGGTTCCATGATCTTGTCAGGCTAAACATACCTTCCTCTCCCTGTGCTGATCACAGCCTAATATAACCCATCAGTTCGTTTTTGTTTGGCATATAACGCTATTTATAATTGCCAACAGTGAAAACCTTTTTTGAAAACAGACAAGGGAGATATGGACCCTTAGCAAATAAAAAACAAGCATTGGCATAGCCAATAGGTCTTGCCTTTGGGATCTTATTAGTGTTTAGTTATCCAGCACAATAGCCTTTGTGCAACAACTGTTGCATGGCTAAACACTTATAAGGTCCCAAAGGCGAGACTTATTGGCTATACCAATGCTTGTTTATCTTTTTAGTTGGTCAATGGGTGATGCAGCCTAAAGCATTGTAAAAAATGTCTTGAGATAGCAAACAAGAAAAAACTGACAAATGGTTGAGAGAGGAAATTCTCCACGAAGTCTACCAAGATTATTTTGAATTAAAAAAATATATAAAGATGCCACTTTATGGCATAGATTCTTGTGGCCTTTAGTTTTGAATACTTTGCCGCTGCCTCTTTGCCGAGTCCTGAGAGTATCTCTCCTCTGCTGTTTCATCACCTGATCCCAACGAAAAATATTTTGCCCACTGAAATCTTAATACATGTTGAAAGAAACTGGACTACGTCCTTGCCGTTCTGCCTTCTTCTAAATCTAGCAGATGCCGTTATTGATAACTTTTTACGCTGAATTTTTGCCGTGTCCGATCACTGCCAATAATGGGTTTCCCTATTATCCAGAGCAATAGTAATCTATTTACTGACCTCGAAAGAATGGGAGGCCGAATGTGTGCCTTGATGGAATTCGACCTTCTTGTCACAGTAAGGGTCAGGAAAGTGTTTGGTTTGGAATCGGCAACTGCTGTGCTGTGTATTTTCTGACGGGTGACAATTGATTGTGCCATATATACAAAAAGTATTATTAAAAATAAGTCACAGCGGGGCTCTCCGTATGTTGTTTGTCCTGTTTGATGGTATACAAGACCAGGCAAGCCGTCTCAGGCCAAACGAAAAACGTGCCAAACCAAGTACACCCAGCACAGAGCATAGCACTGGTGACATTGCAGGATTTAATAGGAGGGATAGAGACTATTCCCCCTCCCTCCTATACACACCACCCCACGTTCCTCTGTGCTGGTCCTGGAGAGAAAGCTTTAGAAATTAAAATCGCTGCTTCTGCCTGGACTGCACCAATAACTGGTAAGATATCTCCCCGGGAAAGGTTCTAGAGGGCATGCCATCTGTCGCCACGCCCATTCCCTTACAGAGCAGCGAGTTTTGCAGATGCTCAAACGGGTTGGTTACTATTAGTGAATTTTATTGCCACTGGCCTGACAGACAGCGGGGCCGGTTCGGTTATACGGTTGATCGGATAGAATCATGAAGGGATGTAGAGGGAATTCCGACGGTGGCAGAAGGATTTTCTGCTCTTATGTTTTTACTGTATTGCAGTTATCTGAAACATTCTGAAATGTATCGCAGGGCTGATGGGCTCTATAAACATTCGTAATTTAACAGCAGTTTACGCATTCATAGATTTAGAAAAAGCAGCAGAGGAACTCTGCTCAAGAGGTAAATAGTGGGGTGTAGCAAAGCTGACCTCTCACAGAGGCTGCCTTTGAGAGCGCCTCTAACATATGCAGTGGCAGTGAGAGAAAAGGCCTTTTGACTCTTTCAACCTTGTGTCTCGCGCTGAAGAGCAGCCCTGTTTTATCTGATGCTGCCCGCTGTGCAGGCACTGTGCATGGCTGCCACCTGTCCATGTGTCCTACATGGCACCTTCGGATTGTCTGTGCTCGACAGCAATGCGCGCAGTGCGATTTCTGAGTCCGTCTGTACTGTGGTAAAAAACTACAAGTCCCAGAATGCATCAGCTGCTGGAAGACTGGCTGAAGGCGTCAAGTGTTGGTGTATGCCCTCTACGACGGGCCAGTATGGGTGGGGACTAATGCGTAAAGTTTGGCGCATCTAAGTGTGTGAGGGGGCATAGCTACAATTGGTGTGGTGGCACTGCAGACCAGAGTCCTGAGGGGGCGATTGAACTTTGAGAATTGCGTTATTCTCCTACTCCAACAACAGTCAAATTGGAGTTTTCTTGTTTGCAACCAGGGTCCATGGCATACCTGCTACTCTACTGTTCTTTCTTCTTAAAAACAATGAGTCAGCCCTCTGCAGAAGTCACGGTGTCTGCGAGGTCCCATTGCCTTCCCTCTACTACCGTGTTTTAAAAAAAAAAAAAAAAAAGCAGCCAGCACCTTGTTTCAAGCAGAAAACCACACACAATTGTATTGCTCTGCTGCCTAATAAATTGCCGGGAAGAGCTCTGCCATATTTTACATAACGTGGCGAAGTTCCCCTCACATTGCCAAACCACGCCTGTTTGTGAGCCCAGGCTCTGAGGCAGTGACAAGGATTGCATGAGTCAGGGTCACACACGGCGCAGCTAGACTCCATGCATGGAAAGTGCATCACCGCACACACGCCGAGCGATCCCTGAAACAGTCAATGGCCCTTATTGACTCTCCCCGTAGGGGCGTCGCTCGTCTTTTCCTTTCCCTGAATCAGTAGCCCCGCGTTCTCGTATAGCACTTGGACTCGGCCCGCCCTCCTGTTGTGAAAGTGCCCGTCCTGCGGCCGGCTCGTGCTTGGTAACGGGCGCCCGCTGGTTTGTGAGTGTCCAAGAACGGCAGCCGGTGTCGGGTTAGACAGCTCCCAAAACCTGAACACATCAACAGCAGATACCCAGAGTGCATCGAGAGCTGCAAAAAAAAAAAGCGTGCGTCTCGCGCAAGTGCAGGGGGGAGTGCGGCCGATAGCAGGCAGCGTTTCCCTTGCAGGAGCAAGCGTGATAATTGCTAACACATGGCGCCGCTCGCTCCCGCAAGGGAATCGCCAAACGTGCACGCGTTGCCATTCAAAGCAATGCAACACGTGCACGTTTTTGCCTGCAAAACCGGACCAATTTCTAAAGGGCTTTTTCCTAGGCAGTGCATGCGCGCTGCGTAGGCGAGACCTAAAAACACAAACATTTGGACCTTACAGCTCATGTTTGATGGTTCTAAATATGTCTTAATTTTTATGATTGATATTCATGGATGGCTCATCCTTCTCTGTTTAAGCAGCCAAACTATGGGACTCTTTGCCCCCCAACATTAGATCCACGAATAACCACCTTATCTTCAGAGAACTACTCAAGAATTGGCTCCTCCCCACATAATCACCATACGTAAACAGAAATATACAGCATATCTCTCTGTATATAAGCATTTGTACTATAGATATGCACATCTTTGTGTATTGCTTTGTATAAACATGTAGAATAATTGTTTAAAAAATATATATATAGATATTCATTAGTTCTGCGAAACAAATGTACATATTACTGATAGTTACATTATTCTATATTAACATGTATATAAGTGACTGCATAAATAAGTAAATCTTTTATCATAACTATCTGATTGATTGATTGGCTTTATTTCGATATATGAATATCATAAAAGCTTTACAACAAGTAAAAATAGTCAGTTATTACAATATATACAAAAGAGAAAATAAAAACAGTGACATGATCCAATAAAATACAGTTAAAAATAGAATTAAATTGAGACTGACAGCCTTTTTACACGAATCAACCAAGACCACTTTAGAAATTTTGACACCCCACAAACCACCAAGGTGGATGTGTCTGACAATAAGATGCGTAGGGCCACAATATGCTGGCGAGTACCTAAAAGTCTACACAGTGGTTTGAGCCAGCGCCTCCTAGGTGTACAATAATCTGTGCATTCAAAAAGAATATGTGCCACCGTCTCGACCCGCGTGGGACAAAGGGCACAGAAAGGGGAGGACTGGAGGGATGATTTCCACCGGGCTGTTAGGTCGCCTACAGGTAAAGTCCCCACTCTAAACTTGAAGTACAAGGCCCGGTCAAAGGGAATGCGAATCATGTCGCGATATGGTTCATAGGCCACCACGTCTTTAATCCTCAAAAAGGCTGCGGTGGAATTGCAATGACGTGGATCGACAGTGAGCTTATAGGAGACCCATTCCCAATACAATTTCTTTATCGTGGCTTTAGGTGGGGCAGATCGAGTGGCCCAAGCTTCACCAAGACCCAGCTCCCCTAAGAGGCATTTAACGTCCCTTAACCATTTGATCCTATGCCAGGCCCCCATTGCCATAACCTCGGACAGTGCCTCAGAGTAAGAGGATAATTCGGGCACCCTCCACAACCGGGCCCACAGGAGCAAGGGACGAAGTCGTGCTTGGTCTGCAATCGATCTGCAGCCTGGGTCCAGCAGCACAGGAACTGTGGGCGTGCTCAAAGGGAGAGCCATCAGGTCTCTCAGAAATTTGCTCTCAGATTTTGCTAGTACTTCCAAATTACATGTACCCCACAACTCTGCCCCGTATAAAGCAGCGCTAGCCCCTCTGACTTTATAAATCTCCACAACTGGGGCGATAGGTTTAATTGTGGAAGAACGTTGTTTCCTAAGCAAAACACCACCCACCCTTTTGTGGGTGAGGAGCATCTTATGGATGTGCGGGGTCCAGTTCAGTGAATCGCTAAGGCGGATTCCCAGGTAGTCAAACTCTGATACCCTTTCTAAAGGAACAGAGTTCAAGGCCGGGGGACGCCCAAGTTTCTTAGGAGGATTCATGATCAAGAATTTGGTCTTGTCGACATTGATCACCAACCCCCTAAGGGAACAAAACTCCTGGAAGCGGTTTAAAAGTTTTTGAAGGCCCTGGGGGGGTCTTTGAAATGAGGAGGGTATCATCTGCAAAGAGCAGTGTTTGAATCAATTTGCCTGCCAGGGAAGGTGAGTCTGCGGGTTCTTTTAGCAGATACTCGACCACCCCATTCACATAAAGGGAGAATAGGGTGGGAGCTAGCTCACATCCCTGGCGGACACCCCTCCTCACTGGAATCCTGTCAGTTTTCTCCCCATTCATACCCCATCGCACCTGCGCATAGTTGCCTGCGTGTAATTTCATCAGGAGCGATAGGATATAAGGGGGCAACCCCAGGCCCTGTAAGACCCTCCACAGTTCCTCCCTAGGTACCAGGTCAAAGGCAGTCTTAAGGTCAATAAAGGCCAATAAAGGCCATAACTATCTACAATTGCTTCACTATTGTATTACAAATATTATATATATTTTTCAAAACAAAGGACGCTGCACTCAAGAATCCAATATTCAATTTAATTTTCATAACGATTCACCAACACGTTTCAGCCAAAGGTCCTGTGAGGCTGAAACGGGTTGATGAATAGTTAAGAAACTAAAAAAATTGAATATTGGATTCTAGAGTGCAGTGTCCTTTGTTTTGAAAATTGAATCGGGGCTTGGATTCGGGCCCTACGCTTGCACCCGCAGTTGTGTGAACCGGAATCACATTGTGGAGCATGCATATATATATTCTCAATTTTAAGTACAACAGTTGAAAGACGGAGTTTATTTAATGCATCTTTAATCTACATATACTTACTTCCTATATGCATCTATATACCTTCCATGTACTTATGGATCTATATATTTATTACTTTCTCCGAATTCAGCATATCCAATGCACTACCCTATTTCTCACCCTATACCTCTCTCAATATATCCTCTACCTCAACTCTCTCATTCATCTCAAACTCCATACCACTACTATGACCCCCAAAATAACCCTTTCTAAACTCTCCCCTACTCTACCCCTTGCATCATCTCATACCTTTTACTATTCCAATCTCCATAACAAGCCTTTCTAAACCCTTCCATCTGACTCTCCCCCCTCCATACCCTTTTTACTCTTCCGAAGTCGCCTCCTACTGCTATGACCTCCAAAACAAAAAAAGGCAAAATCCTTCCCTCTTCTATCCCTCAACTATCCTTCTGAATCCAAATAACTGACTAACATATCCACCATTCAAATTACGTTCATATTTCACTATACTAAATTACCACTAATTCTTTATGGGTTCTGGAGTAGCGTGCTTCTAGCCGACAAAGCACTTCAACGCCTCATCAGGGTTAGTAAGCGCTATATAAATGCAAATATAATACAATCTGTATGGCAATTTCTATCTCCATGCGGTTTTAAAAGATGGACTTTTGCAAGCATGAAATGTGAATTGGCTCCGTTCTGATCCCCTTCCTGTAACCATCATCTTAGAACGGGGCAGTAGGTTAGTGACATTACAAATCTGCGGTTTTATATTAGTTTGAAAGTCTTTCAAAGCTTATTGTTTAAAAGGGCGTCATTTCTGATATTTGTCTCTGCCCATAGACTTAAGTGCTTGGTTTTATTCGGAGGAAAAAATGTCACTCTTAAGTGTCACATGTTTGGCAGTTGAATGTCACTCATAAATTCACTAAAAACATGGAAATGCCACACTTGTGCAATCTGAGAACTTGGCAGCTATGCCTAACCACTCGTCCTATTGTCTCCCTCCTTACCACCCAATTTAGAAAATAGTGTTTCTTGTGTATGCATTGCCACCACCATCTTAAAGGGAGAGCATGCGGAACAAACCGCATCTGATCCGCAAGTTGTTTCATGTACGTGCCTGTTTAAAACTTTAGATCATGTTTTCATGATTGTGCATTTCAAAGTGCATAAGCATCGAGATCCAGTACAACACAGAGTACATTCTGAGGTAGGAGTTTAAGTAGTTGCAGTGCTAGCAAATATGCAGTGTATTTCATGTAGATATATAGGTGTTGATGAACGCACAGATGTGGGATTATTGATGTAAGACCACTACTCATTTATTTAAATCAACGTTTAGGTGAAGATAGGCCAGATCTGTACTATCAAGTAGTGTCTGCTGGATTTGTAGTCTATAATGGAGTGATTGTATTCTGTGCACATTGGTGTAGCACGTGGCTACCCTAGTTCATCCCAGCGCTAGCAATGTAACATAGACTACCCCACATGCTCTAGAGGGGTTTGTAGTCAAACAACTAGGTTGTTCCAGAAGATCATTTTGTTGTCTGTGAGCCGTGTTGTGCGAGTGAGGGCACTCCACAGTTTGGCCACTTTGTAGCTAAAAGAGCGCCCACCACTTTTCGCTCTCCGGATAAAGGGAACCATGGCCAAATGACCCTTATTGGATCGAACAGCTCTGCTCGGGGTGTAGGGTGAGATCAGAGGTCAAGTATAATAGGGGGGCCTTTCGTTAGATGTGCCATCTGTGCTATGCATTGGGTTGTAAATTTCTCCCTCTCATCTAATGATCAGATGTGAAAGCATCAGTATTTGTTGGTAATAATTGACAGTGGTCCTTGGATTTATACTGATTCATTTATGAATGTATAGAACTGAACAAGTTTGGATTCATTTGAAAAAGTGCAGATGGATCCAATTGTAATATTTTAAATATTTATATTTACGTGGTTGTAAGATACCCAAGTCCTTGGATTATGAAAGTCAGAAGGGTGTCTTTGACAGTGCAATCCATCCTTTGACAAGCTCGACCATTTTTTTCCTCAAGAAAAGTCAGTTTGTTTATAGTATTGAGTACAGGTTTGTGTAAAGTTGGTCATTGCACAAATGAAACATTGACTCACTCAGACCACAGTTATAGAGGTCCAGGAATAGCAGCAGGGAAGCTCAAAAGCATAATTGCTATCTTGCATATCGGATATTTGAGGCATTCACCCACTTTTCAATTGGGCACTGTTAATTTAAAGTGTTCCGTGCAGTAGGTTTGAGTAATGCACTGCTTACTTACGTTTATCACCCCTGCAGAAGAGCTGGCATGCACCGCTCTCCACATTACTTTCTTGCATATGTTGAAAATATTTATTTACCAACATTTTTTATTTATTTATAAAGATTTATATAGCGTGAACATGACCCTTGGGGGAATCAGAGTGCTTTACAGTGTTTAGTTAAGTAGGGAATATAAGGAATAACATTATCAAGGGGGGGGGAAGAAATTATGATAGAAACCTCCAAGAGACAACAAGGTCCAATGTGTACAAACACCGAAACAAGCATGCGAGAATAGGTAGATACATAGTGTTCAGGAGTGGAAATCGTGGATTCTCTGGCAGAAATGTGTTCATAAGTGAGATGGGAGCGAGATGTAGCGATGTGTGAGGGTAGTAATTTCTGGTTGTAAACAAAGCACAAACATAGGCGTGGAGAAAAGTAAATTCAGAGATGGCCTTTAAAGTTACAAAAGACGTGGGTATAATTATTGTACATATTTGGCCTCATGGGAGCCTTTCCTTTAAATCTTCTAGAAACTTTCCTTCAAATCTACTTGCCAATTTGTTCATCTGCACTCTATAGTAACACCTATTGACCTGTTGGTTAAATCTCAGTTCACAAAGGGAACTTAAACCTTAAATATACCACAAAAAAGATCCCCATCTTCTCATAGTTTTGAAGATTGAAATTAAAGGAGTAGTCTAGGATTCCTGAGCCAAATCCATTGACCACTTTCATGCACGAGTTGAACTCCTTATCACACTTTCATCTTGTTGACAATGAAAAATGTTGGTTCAAACTCTTGACATTGTGATCCATTGCCGTGTACTGTGGAGAAAGAAATGTTCATGGCGCATGCCCGGTTCAGATCAAAACATGTTAAAGGTCCTTCTACAAACGTATCCCTGCTCAAGAATGCACCTGCAAGGTCACAATATTAGTGAAAAGTTTGTTTTAAAAAGTCCTCTGCGCGTTATAGCTCTGCCCTGTGACTAGGATTCAATTCAGTAGATACACCTAAAGGTTTGCTTGTGATCCCCATTCTTCCCTGCCCCATAAGGAATTGTGATGACCCTGGTCAAAAAGGTTCAAGATGATCCAAACCCAGTCCTTTCTGTAGGTGGGCTGCACCTCTGGCCTTTTTAGATCTCGGCTGCTGTTGGAGCACGCATGCGCTCCTCGCCTGCGAAGGCTATAGTGAACAAGTCAGTTTGGAGAGGGGGACTCTAGCCCCACCCTTCATGTTCATTGGGTAGCGTCAGCGTTTATGGTAAACGCTGGCTTCCCATTGGAAAAGAGGGTTTTTCGTTGCCTCCCTTTGGCTTTTTGCCGGACTGGCTCGCCTGATTCACGGCTGTCGTGAAGACTTTTCTTATCTGCTTGTTTATTTAACAAGCAGATAAGAATAGTCTTCACGACAGCTGTGAAGCAGGCACGGAGCTCAGAGGCGCACAGGGTCACGGGGAGGACAAGGCAATGGCGAACGCTTGTTCGCATCTGTTTCAGTTACGTACATTGCTGCATGCAGTGTGTAATCCCAAGTCTTTTGCCTGGTTGTGCGCTACAAATTGGGGTGTATCAAAGCGGGAGCACCTGCATCAGCTGGCTGCAGTTGCCCCTGCCCTACAACTGAGTCGTTTGATTTTGGTGTCTCTTGAACGCGTCTGAACGAACGTGTGTTGTCCAGAGCTTTCCCTTTGTACGTATGTCTGTGTTTTACTAGACGACTTTGCAAATACGCGTGGCAATTTGCAGGTAATTATGTATTTCTGCGTGGAGCTGCTATTTCCGCTGGATGTTTGAATGGCCTACAGCAAAGTGGAGAGATGGGGGTAGGTGGCTGCACCCTGCTGGAAGTATGTGTGTGTCCCGGGGCTACGTCTTGTCAAGCAATAATTCAGTCACAGGATTACCATTTCTAACAACTTTTGCTGTTAACCAAGCTTTTAACCTGAGGTTTTCCATGATTACGTCTGGCACCTGCTCCCGCTGTCCTCTTGGTTGACTGCACGTTTCAGTATATACATAGTTTGCGCAAAATGCCTTCTGAAGTTTACAGTGGAAGTCATTTTGTACAGGCTAAGCAGTATGCCCCGCTCTCACATACCATCATTCTAAATCCTGTCACTAACAGATAACTTCCAATCAAGAAGTGATAGGAAAGCGATTATTAATTACACCAATGCAAACATTGTCACATTGTTGCGGTAAACAATGTCGGTGCAAAAGACCACGCTAGGAGGCAAATTGTAAAGTGTGGCTAAACCTGCCCTCCACATTCGTCCCGTCTGGTTTGGACTTCAGTGTAATCCCTTGTCCCTACATAGTGAGTAAACTGAATGGTGTGGTGGGGGAGGGGAAGGCGTTATGGAGCGGTGTGGAATTTCTCAATTAGATGCTGATTTTGAAGTTCATTTTCTAACAGGCCTCACAGGGGATGGCTTTAGTGGGGAAATGTAGTAGATGGCCAGGGTGTCCCAGGAGACGATAGATGTTCACAGCAGGCCGCTGAGTGATTCAGTACAGCAGGGGGTGCTGGCGGGCGGGTTTGCAGTCTCAATCTACAGAAGCAGCTATCCCGCTGTGAACCTGCGCACTGCCAGTTCTAGCGATGCGCGAGCCCGGCACTTCCTTTCACTGGAAGACGTGCATTGAACCAAGAGATATGTATACGGCGACCTTATGCTTCGACTGTAGCTCTCCAATCACAGAGTATATTTTGCTTACAGTAGTGGAAATTCCTCTGGGCCGACTTTCGACCTCAGTGCATACAATCACTGGTACATTGGGTTATAGCCACCTACAAAGCATCTAGCAGTATATACACTTTAGACAGAATATACAGGCCTCACGGTGCACACTCCCATGCCAGAGAGATAGCATCCTGCTCTGGATCTTCCTTTACCTTCTATGACGTGTAGTCCAGATTTAATAATGGGATAGCAAGAACTTCAAATCCAAGGATACAACAAGCATTGAAAATGCAATAGGTCTCTCTTTTTATTAAGTTAAAACCATTTGCTTTACAATACCATTCGCAAAACAAATTGCTTTAACTTAATCAAAGGCGAGACCTATTGCATTTTCAATGCTTGTTCCCTTAGTGGCTGAGAGTTGTCTACGTTGCGACTGGTAGAATGACGCTTTAGGATGGCAGAGAGGACGGTTCATTATACTCGAATACAGTGAGTAAATTTTCATTTGTTTAAATATTATACATCTACTTTATTGGATGCTAACTTTTACACCCATAACTTATTCGCTCTCATTTGAGGCAACACAAGTGGCACCGTGGATCAAGAGGTGCACTATTAGCTTCTCCAGGTTTTAGCCGTAGTGTACTACAGACCTTCCATTAAATGTCATTACTAATCATCCACTTTCCTTTCCATTTCCTGGCCCTTCACGCTCCCCCACCTGCTTCCACAACCTCGAGAGGCTTCTCCGTCCTGCTGGCGAAGGCAGAAAAGTCCTTTGAACTTGGATGCCATGCATACAGTGAGTGCACAGCTCGTGTTTAAACCTACAGAGAAAAGGCTTAAAACAGCAAGCTACAATGATTCGCATTTTGTACCATCAAAGTCTCCCTTTCACTAGCCTTTGAGAAAGCTTCCTGTCCTTTTGAAGTTCATGGTGCAGTTCAATGATTTTCCCACAAGTCGTTTATAGTTGTACGTACAGTGCATACAGCACATATGTCCCTCGGGCTATGGATACTTTCATCTCCTTGATTAATTTAACCTCATTATTGTAGCGGAAAAGAAAAACATTAGTCAGTAAAAATATTAAGGCACTGAAAAAGCTCAGTCAAAGCCAATCTGATTGTTGAATGGCTTTTTTGAATGTGTAATTATGTATATTGGTGACTTGCTGACTGTGAAAAGGAATCAAAGAGCGGGAAGATGAGTGAGCAGATTGAGGAATGAATGAGTCACTCAATCCATGGATATATACATATATAGAAGAATGGATGACTAGCATCAGGGATGGATACATGGATGAAATACTGAGCTCTTAGATGGAATAATAGTTGAATGAATGCAAACAGGAATATGAATAGATACATCTGTGAATGAATGGATGAAAAGATGAAAAAGTGATCATCAACCCCATAGATGGATGGATGGATGAGTAATATAAGTGAGTGAGTGTGTGTATTGGTGAGGGAAGGTGCTGGGGTGCCCAGAGTCCCGTAAGTGCAGGAACCTGCTCTTCCCTCCCACTTACACAATCAACCATCCACTCATTGGGCAGTTGAATCACCCACCAGGTAAACAGCCCTGCTGAACTAAGTCTCATTGGTTCCCTACAAAGAGCAACTTTTCCTAATCACAGCCTCACTAAAGTTGTACAGCATGTGCCCTATTTTCCCTGCTCCTCAAGTCACCAAGACTAACAATTCTTACTGACCCGCTGGCCTCATTCTTGGGGTGCTCTGCTCTACAATCCTGCTGCTCCATTCCTGCGTGCTCCCTCTTTCCATCTGGAGTATGATGCAAGACTGCTCTGACCCGTACTACCAGTACTTCAACTTGCGGGTACATAAAAATAAGCTTTTGTCGGCTATTTTGACAATGAGGCAATCCATAGATGTGGACTTTGACCAATATAATTGGGATAGCATAATTTTCTCCATGAAGACAGAAGGGATCGAGCTATTGCATATGTGATTTGGAAAGTTGCTAGCTCCACTGATATCAACGGGTAACATTCTGCATGGTGGAATGGTGAAAACATTTTCAAGGTTTGAGACCCTCTCGAAATGCGATTTTCTTGAGGTATGTTGTATCATGAGGGCGTGGTGTGATCCAGGAAGGAGTGGATGACACAGCCTGAGGAGATGGATATGAATCCTCCTCATATGGCAGACCCTCTTCAAATGAGATTCTCTTGAGAGGTATGTTGTATCTTGAGGGCTTGGTCTTTCAGGAAGAAGTGGATGACCTAGCCTGAGGAGATGGATATGAATCCTCCTCATATGGAAGACCCTCTTCAAATGAGATTCTCTTGAGAGGTATGTTGTATCTTGAGGGCTTGGTCTTTCAGGAAGAAGTGGATGACCTAGCCTGAGGAGATGGATATCAATCTTCCTGGTATGGTAGACCCTCTTGAAATGAGATTCTCTTGAGAGGTATGTTGTATCTTGAGGGCTTGTTGTGTTCCATGAAGGAGTGATGACACCGCCTGAGGACATGGATATGAATCCCCCTCATATGGCGTCTACATAGAATACGCTGAAAGGCGACCTGCATGTATATATATATATTACTGCAAACACGTACTCCAGTTTGTACAAGTGATCAGATGAATAAGAACAAATTACATGTCCTCAAGGGAGAAAGCTTAAATGTCCTAATTTTTGCTGTCTTTGAAAATGAGTTGTTTCCGGCCAATGTCTTGACTGTTGGCTCACATGCCTGTATCCTGACAGTGCCCATGACCCCCGTCCGAGTTGAGGTTACAGTACATAGCTGCAGGTTGTAGACCGTGCAGTCCACCTGCAGTTTTTCCCGTCCTCAGATCAGTCTTCTGGCGTCAGGAAGATGCTGCTCAATTCCTGCATTGCCCCCAATCTTCAAGTGCTGATGCACAGGTGACCTGACAGGTCCCCTGGGCATGAGATGGAGACAGCGCTGGGAGCTTACTGTTTGCCACTGTCTGAGTGCTTGGAGTTGGTGAGGGCCATGCAGTGTGTTCTGCAGCAGTTTCTGCCTAGCTTTAGGCCTGTTATATTTACATCGCTGTTAATAATGAGGATCAGTGAGAGGCTGTTTCTTTAATTGGCACAGACTGCTTGCAAGCTATTTGAAATACTTGCTAGAGACAGTTAATCAAAATGAGTTGGCATATTCAGTAAAACGTGCAGAATCCTTTGGCTGCATGGTTGTGCTGCTGACAAGTATGTTGGTCTTTTTTTTTTAGGCGGGGGGGTGGGGTGGAGGGGGTTTAGTTTCCTTGGCTTGCGTGCACTGTTTTCAGCATGCCTGACAGGTGAGTATGTGTCTGATATTCAAGAGTGGTGGCCACTCAAGTTGCAGAAAGTCTGTGCCTCAGAAAACAACGTGCTCTTAAAGTTGGCCTTCCAGTACTATCCCTCTGCACGTCTTTTGCCATGAAGTTCGCTTTTGATGACTTATGCTACACACATCTTTTTGGCCCTCACTTTTCTTTCAGTTGCTTGATTAGCATAGTTTAATGAAGGGAAATATGCTTTTATTGATCATAGTGCTGCTGATACTTCCGGCACTGTGTTTTTTCTGCTGCTGTTGGAGGCATAATGTAGCTCAAATGAAGTACAATTAACTGGAGTGGGACCTTCCTGGCGGCTGAGGTAGGTATGTAAAACTGCTTGTAAATGTATGTTATGTGCATGTTTGTGAGAGTGTACTTATGTGAAAGCATATGTATATATTTGTGACTATATGTATTAACGTGTTAGTGAGAGGCCATGACAGGTAGTGATGAGTGACATTGAGTGTCAGTAAGAATAAATTAGCCCGAGTAAGACTAACTGCAAGTGAGTATGAATGAGTGAGTGTTAAGGGTTGCGAGATTCAATGAGTGAGAATGAATGACCGCGAGTGAGCGAGAAAAGTTTGAGCAAGAGTGTAAGTGAGTGAGAAGTATGATTAAATCAGAATAAGTGCATTTTAGTAAGGCTGAGTGTGAATAAGTGAGACATAGGAAATGATTGATAATAAGTGAGTGGAAATTAGGGAGGTCAGATTAAGATAGGATGCAGGAGTGAGTGGCAATGAATGAGTGATTGTGACTTAGTAAAAATGAATTAGAGTGAGTGAGAATGTGTTTTAGTGAATGTGAGTGATGTTGCATTATACTTATGAGTCTGCTGATTGACCTGACATAGTGAAGAGAATTCTTGTCTTATGGAGGCAAAATACTGACACTGGCAATCCTTAGCTAGACAGGCACCAGTGATTAATAAAACTGACAGGTTGGAGTTAATTCTTAGCATTAGGATAAAATACTGGTACTGGCATACTAGAACTATTTCTTAGCATACAGCACACCCTTGGAAAAATGCTGGATCTTACATACTTGAAGTTTTTGGCATGGGGTCATCTTTGCCAAATGCTACCACTAGCACATAGAAGGTAATTATTGTCATGAGGGAGGACAACCATGGCATTTGTTAGGGGAGCAACCGTGAGAGAATTATGGCCCTGACATACACAGATAATGTTTCATAAGGCCGCCCATGGTTTAGGAATGGTATAAGTACCAAAATTCAGGCTCTGGTATAATGTACTTTTTGACCTAAGTTGGCACCCATCAGAAAATGCTGGGTGTAGCTCAATGGATGTCATTTTTGACATATGGGTTCACCCATAACACATTTTGAAAAAATTGGATCAACTCCTGGGGAGTGTCTGTCATTGTCTTTGTGCTCCATGAAAGGACTTGAATATTTATGGAGTGCCCTTTCAGAACATATGGCTTTTTAACAAATTTATATGAAAGTTGTGCTTCAAAGTGCACTATTTTTCTTCAACTTTTGCGAAATTGTCTCTGGGGCAGGAATCTCGAGCCTTGGTAAAAGAGAACTGGTTTACTCACTTCACTCTCTTGGTACAATTCACGGTTAGCATTATGCACCATAACTTTAACGAATGGTACCCTTATTTAGGTGGTATCTAAAATAGACGTGTTATATTAATCATGCAGTTATTAAAAAAAAAGTTAGAGGTGGCACTTATTGTGATATCAGCGATCGCCAAGAATTGAAGTAATCAGGAAAAGACGTCCTCGTCAGTCTGTAGCTTGCAACTAATGTCGCTGCAGCGGCACCCAACCTTATTCCACCAGCTGGTGATGAAAATTTAGAAATATTTAAAAGTAATTGCTAAGAACAGACGACCCTGAGGGGTGTCGGCTGACACCTCCACGAATAAGTCATTCAGTACACTTCCTTGTCACTAGGCTGTCATATCCCTTCCTGTCCTGATGAAGACCTGCCTTAGATGCTTACAAATCTGCACTACATCTTAGGGTCGAAACGTCGACGTTGCTAGTTCAACTTGTCCACGCAACCCCACAACTAGAATAAGGAATACTATATTCCATTGTGGTCTATGTATCTGATGTTGGACTTTTTTGTAAAATTTCGTCCATCTATGTAAATGTGTTATATATGTTACTTTTGTACAGCGCCATGTCACTAAACACGATCAGTCACTAATTGCTTCACAGTCCATATGCTTTATTATTTTCTTTGGACAGCCGTGTATATATATTTTCTTGATGGATACAAAGAGTAAAAAGGAATTCATTTTCTGAACTTCTTTCATTGTTGTGTGTGCTTAGTTCCCTTCATTGGATGATTAGTGAAACATTTATGACTTGTATTAAGTACATTAGAAACTAAGCTTACGTGACTCCCGACAGAACCACTGTTTTTGTTTTACATATACACCCAGGTTTTGAGGGTTACTGGTTTACCCCATTATCTTTAATGGTCAAAACATACACATTCATCCCTCCACCCCCACCCGCAAAGGAAGGATTGCCCTTCATACTATTTCTCAGATTGAGTCCTTGTTTCCTGAAGATTTTCCCTTAGCTACACACATCACAAGAGCCTGAAGGATCTGTTGGTTTCCAGAAATTCGATGCACCTTACGGAACAAAACTGCTAAAATGTTGCCAATGTGCGCTAGAGAAGAAAATAATCACTTGTCTGCTTATAGGGCATCTTATTCTCTCTTAACTGAGTAACAGACTGGACTCCCAGCCATATATGTCTACTAGAACAAGTTTGGCGAGCCTTCACCCCCTCCCCCCCTCCTCTCCCCAATGAGGCAGTTAAACATTAGATGGGACTTACGGATCTGTACCCTTTGATCATATGCCTAATATTCTCCTGCGAGAAGCAACTGGACTTAAGTTAGCTGATACGTATTTGGAGCTGCTTGCCTAATATGGCCTAGGAGTTCTTACATGAAAGGCATTTTTCTTGGCGGAACAATACATTGACCAGATGTTTAAGTTAGTGGCTTTATCTTAGCCCTTGCAAGCCTTTTATTTTTTATATAACAGCACAAGATATTCTTGAGGATTATTCCAAACATACTGTCTTGCTCCATCTGAAGGAGGAGATTGGTTTTCTCACATTTTTCCCCCTACTCCCAAAATCTGGGCATCCGTGTGCCTTTCTCTTGGCCAGGGTCCTGTGTTCTAATGACCCACTATTTGTGTCTTTTGGAGGCAGCGATGCTCCCATCCCCATGGTTCCTACCCGGAGCCAGTCATGCCACTGCGACATTCCCTGACACCAAAGCTCCCGACGCAGCTGGCACCCACCAGCAGCGTCAACCACAGTCTGATTCCAGACTACCCAGAACTGGTACCTCGTCGACTGATGCCGAATCCAGCTGCCAACAGGTACGGGTCCTAGGTCACTCTCTGAGCCTCATACTGAAGGGTTAGGAGTGGTAGAAGATAGGGAGGGGTCGCTGGACCATCTAGAAGACCAGCCGAGGAAATGGACTGGTACAGGGAATTGGGTGAGGCCAGCAGATTGGATACTTCTCTAGATACCGGCATGCTTTCTCCACCTACCATGCAACGGTGGTGCAAAGGGCAGCTGAGGTCCTTGGCCTTCAGCTTCCTTCAGTGGTAGTCTAGACTAACCTTCACTGAGGTTCAGCAACCGGGAGTTTCCTCCTCTGAACCTTTACTCCCATTTAATGAGGCCCTCACGGACGTCCTACTGCGAACATGGTCCAAGCCTAGCACAGGGGCTTCTGTGAATAGGACCATTTTTCCCGCCACCCTACCCGGGGCAACCAAAACTTCCTCACTACCCACCCCATCCTGGAGAGCTTGGTCGTCCAAGCTTCTACGTCTCATGGCACGTTCCCTTCCACTTCCTCAGACAAGGAATCCAAGTGGCTGGATTGTTAGGGTAAGAATTTTTTTTCTTCTGCCTGCCTTGCATTGCGGTTGGTGAGCAGTGCATGCTTATTGGGCCGTTATTCCCACACTCTGTGGGAAAACGGTTGCACAAGTGCTGCCACAGGTTCCGGAGGAGTCCTAGGACGTCCTTTCCCAAGCAGTATCAGATGGGAGAGAGGCAGCAAAGTTAGACATTAGGTGTGGTTTAGACACAACCGACTCGCTGAGCAGAGCGATTTCATCAACAGTGACTATTAGACACTATGCCTGGCTAAGAACATCTGGCTTTTGGATGTCCAAGCCTGTCTTATGGACATGCCCTTTAATGGCATCCGTCTCTTCAGAGACCAGACAGACACGACGCTGGAGTGCTTTAAAGACTCATGGACCACAGCCAAGTACTTGGGCTTCTCAGATTCCGCACGTCCCCAGTTTGCCTTTTGTGGCCACGGAAGGGGTTTTCATCTGCTCCAGCCATATCCCAGCCACCGAGCTGCACACGTTCCAAAATCCCTGTGCGGCTTAGGGCACGTTTGTCTGATTACGTGGGTTGGGCTTCCAGAGGTCCGGTCTAGCCACCACCGCCACTGGCAGCATCAGGCTCCAAACTCTCGTAGTCTCGTCCTTCCAGGCCATGGGCGTCCAGTTGGTGGCAGGATCAACCATCACCTCCACCACTTGCAATCCGTTACATCGGACAGATGGGTTCTCCAGATAGGCCAAAGGGGCTGCTCGCTCCCCTTGGAGACCACTGCTCCCTTCATGCCTCCCTCCTATGACCGGTTGACAGAGGATCATTAGATTTTTGCTCCAGGAGCAATTTGTGACTCTTGACCAAGGGAACCAAAGAGCGGGTTCCAGCTCCAGAATTGGGCTTTGGTGGTTGTTTTCTCCACTTTCTTGGTCCAAAAATGGACAAGGGCCTTTGTCCTGTCCTAGACTTACGAGACCAACTACTTCCTCAAAAAGGAAAAAATGATTCTTACATTAGCTTAGGCCCTGTCTGCCCTGGACCCTGGAGATTGGATAGTATTGTTGGACTTGCAGGACACCTATTTTCACATTCCCGTCCTGCATGCCCACCGGCGCTACCTGTGGTTTACAGTAGGCCATAAGCATTTTCAGTCAACTTGCTCCCTTTTGGCCTTACCAGTGCCCCTCTGGTATTCACCAATGTGACAGGGGTGGTTTCAGCTCATCTCCCTCTCAAACACTCCCTTTAATCTGATCCGTTCTGGACACAGTGCAGTTTTGGGCTTATCCTCCTGAGCGGCGAGTTTAGGATATTCAGGCTATGATACTAATGTTTCAGCCTCTATCTGGGATTTCAGTGAGAATGATTGTCTGCTGGGCTTCTTGGCCTCCTGCATCTTGCTAGTGACACATTCCAGATGGCATATGCAGGCTCTGCAGTGGGACCTGAAGTACCAGTGTGTGCAGCATAAGGGGAATCTCTATGACATGGTCCGCATCTCAGAGGGAACTGCACAAGACCTTCAGTGGTGGCTGGTGAACCGTGATTGGGTCAGTGGAAGACACCTCTCCCGTCCCTAACCAGATCTCACAGTAGAGACCGATGCGTCACTTCTGGTATGGGGCGGCCATCTGGGAGAGGTGGATATCAGAAGACTCTGTTCTCCGATGGAATCCAGACTCCAAATAAACATGCAGGAGCTCCAAGCGATCCAGCTGGCATTGAAAGCCTTTCTACCTGCCATCAAAGGAAGGCTAGTTCAAGTGTTCACTGAAAACACCGGCGCCATGTGGTACTGTAACAAACAATGCGGAGGGGGGTCGCGGACTTTGTCAAGAGGGCCTGCGTCTGGTACAGCTGGGCATATCCCTGGTGGTTCAACACCTGGCAGGTTTCCTGAACACCAGGACGGACAAACTAAGTTGTTGATGCTTAGCGAATCACGAGTGGCTTCTCCATCCAGAGGTGGTCCAAGGTAAGCAATGGGGAGAGCCTTGGTTAGATCTGTTTTCTGTTGCAGTGAATTCACAATGTCTGCAGTTTTGCGCACTGGAGTTTTCCAAGGTGGCTCTCGCCCGGAGACGCTTTTCATCTTGAGTGGGGCTCCGGTCTCTGTATGCCTTTACACCCATACCACTTCTACCCATAGTTCTCAAGATCAGGAACAAGTGGCCCCAAGTCATCCTTTTGGCTCTGGACTGGGCACAGAGAGTCTGATAGCCCGAGCTTCTGCAAATGAGCATCGATCCTCCAATCAGGCTGCCCATTAAGGAAGATCTTCTGTCACTGCAGCAGGACAGGGTCCTCTACCCTAACCGGTCAACTCTGCTCCTTTTTGTGTGAAGATAGAGCAGCAGCAGTTGATAGCTTTCGACCTTCTTCCCGAAGTCTGCAATGTTATTCTGACAGCCAGGCATCCCTCCACCAAGACGGTATACGCCAGCCGACGGAAGAAATTTGTAATACATTGTACAGAAAAGTCTATTGAGACACTTTCTGCTTCCCTTTCTGATATTTTTATTTTATTTTGACCCTTTGTGAGAAGTTGGCCTGGTAATATGCTGGTCACTAGTTAAAGTGGCTACCTTGCACCAGTATAATTCGACTCGTATGGTAAATAGGTTTAAGACAACCTTTTAAAGAAAGCTATCCTAGTGGTAGCTGTGGAGAGCAGCCTTCAGGCTAAGTCTTTACAGGAATGTAAAGCAGCTTGTTTTACCTTATAATCTCTTGAATCACTAAATGAAAGGACACCACACAGGTGTGTGTGTATATATATAAAATATATATGTATTTATTACTAACAACTCTCTGCTAATTTCTTTATGAGATTAGAAGTCAGGAACATATGCACAAATCAACATTTCACAACAAGTTAAGCACAAATATGGCTGGGGCCCCACGGGCGTACCAGACCATATACTAAAAAAGAGACTTAAGAACGACGACTTGAGAAGGGACAAGGCCTAGGGCCTTCAGAAGCGCTGGGGCCTCACTAATCCACCCAAGGCAGGTAAGTAAAGGACCCACGGGAGGCACATGCAGTGTGAGAACACAGCCGCGGATCCCAATTGACTTCAATGGAGCAAGTCGCGGTTGGAATTTTAGAGTTTTAGGATACTTCGGGAGAGTCTACAAGCAAGTCACTTACAGGGTAAGAAGTTCTAGAGCCAACACACACAGGAGCACCGTAGTGCTGGAGTTACCTCACCCAGGGAAGCCGGGTGCATAGGTGTCTTTTGGTGTCGGGATCGCGGCGTCGTTTTCAATGGGAGCCAAAGAAGACTTGCTGCTTGTGAAGACAGGAGAAGTGTCCGATGGAATCCAAGGCTGGATTCAGAAGAAGGAAGACCTGAAAGCAGAAGGGACAGTGTTCAAAGTCACTTGGCAGTGACCCGGGGCAAGGAAGATGGATGCCCACAGTCGTCGGGTGATTTCAGGTGATCACGGGTGTCTTGACTCTTCAGCCACGAGGTCCAGGAGGCTTCGACGACAACCAGGAGCTGGATTGAGCGTATCCCACGAAGTGTGCAGCCTACTGCGGTGTCGGTGACCAGATTGGAGCCCACAAGCTTTGGTAACAGCAAGTCTTGAGGAAAGGATAAAAAGTCAGCGGTGCAGACCAGCAAGGTCTGAGGGACTCACCCAGGGAGGGTAAGTCAGGGCAGGCCTGGAGCAACCAGGGGAGCCCTTTGAAACTGTAGAAAGGTCTTCTGGGGACCCACAAGCCAACCGGCAAGGGATCGCGAAGACGCCTCAAGAGGATTCACTCATCAGGATCCCACGGTCACTCGGGACGAGGTAGGCCTCTGTCCTTCGGAGGAAATCCTGCTGGAGGCTTGGACCACACGTGGTCTAATGCACAAGTTTGTAGAAAGTCGTGAAGGGGTTGCACTAGAAAATAGTGCCCGGTACCCAGGTATTGCAGTTCCTAGTCACTCGTGGGGTCCACTTGCTTCAGCGTCGCTGGCGACTCACGATGGCCTTGGAGAAGTCAAGAAATCCACTTCCGGGGCTGCAGGGACTTCGGACTCCGGCGGGAGCGGGATATTTTGCGACCGTTGATTCAAAGTTTTGGTGCCTGCCAAGCAGGGGAGTCACTCCTTGACTCCAAGGGAGATTCTTCAGTCTTCCAGAGGTAGTGGAACGTCAAAGGTCCAGGATTCTTCTTCAGAGTGTCGTCGAGGGATATCTAGTTTGCAATGGCAAGGGTTCCCTAACTTATACTACACGGAAGGGAGAGACTAGCTCTGACCCCTCCTATGGGAGGGTCAGGGGAGTGGGTGGCTACACCCACTACCCTTTGTCCAGTTTCGCGCCAGAGCAGGGGCAGGTAGCCCCTGAACCGGTTTGAGCTGGCATATGCACAGAGGAGCCTACTGCTCCCCCAGTGCAGGACTTCAAAGCACTCTAGGAGTGCACACGCCCAGCCCCAATACACTAAACCCTGTCTGGGAGGTGGTTACACCTCCCTGTGACAGGATGCCTATTGTTGGGCCTCCTCCACTGCGAGTTTCGGTCAGCAGCAGGAGGGCAGCCCAGTGTCTGTGACTGGTGGCATCCATTTTGTGATGCCAGGGCTCTTCAGGATTCTACAGTGTTTCCACAGTAGGTACATGTCTATCCCTCAAGAAGGGTGGCATCATACTCCCACACCAGGTACTGGTGTGGAGGTATGATTCCAAGTTGTTTGACACCAAATACGACATGTTTTGATGCGGCCATTCCAACGTTGGCATTAACCGCGAGGTTATAATGCACTTAAGAGTATATGGTTTAACCGCATCCACAAACAGCCACACAGAATGGACCCTGAGAGCTGCAGAGGGGCCCTGCTCAGGCAGAGGCACCCCCTCACATGGAAACCAAGCACCCTGCCCTCAGGATTGATAGGGCCTGCCTTGGGGGTGACTGATAGGTTTATGTGTGTGTGCAGGTAGAGATATAGTGAACCTATATCTCAGTGAGGAGTGCTAACACTACCTCACCCAGGCTGCAGTAGCAGGCCTGTGGTGTCAGATTTAGTCTGCTTCACAGGGGTGGCATAATGCATGCTTCAGCCCCTGGTAGGCCTGTGAAGTACCTATGCCCTTGGTACCTAAGGTACCATATACTAGGGGCTCATAAGGTACCACAGTATCCAATCACTAGTGCATCTAATATGCACTCCAAGTTGTTTAGAGAGAACAGAGAGGCTGGGGCCCTGATTAGCAGGGTCCCAGCCAGACTATAGCCAGAAACCAGTGTTAACATCAGAAAAAAAGTGGGGGCAACATAAGTGCAGATCCTACTCTCCTACACCCTTACCTAGCAGGGCTCTGCTCAGGGCATCTTCAAAGGGTATATTTTGGCTTTGTATGCCTTCCTGAGGCTGCCAGACCGACCCTTCTTATTTAAATCACCCATTGTACATAGATTCCTAAAAGGCTCTGTACTTATGTTCCCACCTGCCCCTTTCATTATGCCTCAGTGGGACTTTAATGTGATTCTCACTTGTCTAATGTGCATTCCTTTCCAGACCCTGCATAATGCCCCCTCTGGCTGCTCACCATCAAAACAGCCTTGTTAGTGGCAATTACATCTGGCAGGAGGGTGAGTGAGCTGCAGGCTTTATCGTCCAAGCCCCCCTGACAAGTTGGTGCTTTGCACTAAGGCCTCTTTTCTTCTGAATGTGGTAACACTATTTCATGTGAGACAAGCTGTCACCTTGCCTACTTTTTCCGCATCCATCTAGAGAAGTGGAGCGACTCCACTGTCTGGACCCAAAAAGAGCGTTTTCATTCTACCTTGACTGCACAAAAGAGTTCCGGGTGAACGACCAACTCTTCGTAGGGTATGTTTGATCGAAGAAGGGTTGGGTGGTGCCGAAGAGAACCGTCTCACAATGTGTCGTCCTCTGCATCAAGATATGTTGCGCTCTGGTAAAGACGCAGCCTTTTGAAGGTTTATGTGCTCATTCCACCAGAGCGAAGGCTCCTACCAACGCCCTGCAATGTGGAGTCCCAGTCCTTGACATCTGTCAGGTGGCAACATGGACATCCCTGCATACGTTTACCAAGCATTACTCCTTAGATAGTCAAGTACGCAGGGACAGCCTTTTTGTCCGCTCAGTCCTGCGGGATTTAGTTTGAAAATACTCTGCAGTACCTTCTCCGGGGATGGTATTGCTTGGGTATCTATTGAAAGGTAAGGAACGTGGGGCCAGATGTCTCGATCAGTTGGACACGTTACTTAACTTCGGTAATGCCTTTTGTGGTTTGAGGCTTGATTTAGCCGCAGGTTCCTTATCGACCCACCCATACTCCCCGTGCTGCGGACAGGTTTCTAGGGTCAGGGCTGTTTCCTTTCAGGGCCCTAGTTTCTTAAAAACACACCAATGTCCATACTTTTCATGGCTCTGCATTTCTGGCATGGAAAGTCGTGAAAAGTAACTGACATCCGCGGGCTGAGGAGGTGCCGACATAGGTGACGCGGACATCACTTCCGATCGGACGCCAACAACTTCATACAGTCTACCGATGCCACCTAGCTGCACGCACGGGTATTGCTCGAAGAAAAATCTTCTGGATCCAGTGTAACGCCTTCGAAATACAAAGGTAAGAAATCTGCGGCTGGCTCATGTCTCTACCAGATAAGGCGTTACCAAAGGTAAGTAACTTGTCCAACACACTAGCTGCAAGTTTTTAGGGGTTTTCAGGAGTTCACAGTCAGATTTGAAGCGAAGGGGGGGGGGGGTGCTTTGGGCTGGAACCAGTGTTCTGCGCACATTGGGTATGCAAGAGTGTACCCCCCAATCTGTGTTCGTGTGCTTCACAACTTTTTTCTTGTAAATTTGGTCTTATTGATATTTCATTGTGCATCGACTTCCCATCAGAAATAATCTTTCATTTGGTTCTTCTATATGTTATGTTAAAATTGTGTTTCAAGAGTTAGGACATCATTTCAGCTCCTTGTGTTTTTAGGCTACATGCAACTACAAATATTACAATCAGTCACGGTAGATTGTGAACACTGATTTCTGGGCCAGTGTTGCCAAAGCAGATGTTAATGTCAGATGTTTTCTCTCCGGGCAAGACAGTCCAATCTTGTAGTTGGAAATGGTCCCAAAGAATGGCTATGGATCAGACGGGCGTGTAATGTTGGAAGCAGTAGGAGTGTTGTCTCTCACAGTTTGTTCTTCCCACAGGTCTGTGGTCTACCAACAGAGCTCAAAGGAGTCTGCCACTCTGCAGCCTTTCTTCAGTCTGCAGCTGGATATCCAGTCCGACAAGATCCGGACAGTGCAGGATGCCCTGGAAAGCTTGGTGGCGAGAGAGTCAGTCCAAGGTTACACCACAAAAGCCAAGCAAGAGGTATGTCCCGCTCACTCGAACCTCTTCCTGTCCTCAAAGTGCTTGAGGGAAGTTATTCGTTTGCATTATTAGACTGTTTCAGTAACCTGGCTGCAGCAATAAGTGTTGCTTTTGGAAATCGCATGACATCAATCTGATTTTAATGATTTAAGAAGGGAGGGTGTGATCACTGGATCGAAAATGAACCTCCAACTCACTTTCAGAAAATAGGATATGCCAATGTATGGCCTTTTGCTTCAACAGTCGAGTAAGCACTGCAAAAAAAGAAGGCCGCGAGTGAGTGATTTACGGGTTAGAGAAGAGCCGAGTCTTGACCGTTGCCCTGCGCTTGAGATGGCCAGGAAGTGGGAGTATTTCCAGAGGCAGGTGGAGAGTGTGGTTGAAGGACGTCCAACCATCACCTATCTGCAAAAGTTTGTGATTTGTAGATTAGCCTTTGTGAGAGTTATGAACTGCGGGCTACTGCAATCAAGACTGGTCAGTCTTTGGCAATGGGTGTCTGAAATATGCCTTCAAGTAGGATGTGGCTACACACTGCAATTGCCCCCTGGTGCATTACTTGTAACATATAGCCTGTGTATATTCTAAATGATTACATAGTTCCTTGTAATGAAGTACCATCTGGGGGTTCTTAAACCTTGTCCTGTAAAGTCATTTTAGAGATTTGATCCTTGTATTTCTGGCTTTCACCGAAACGCGTTTGCATTTTGCCCAAATTATTTTGAGATCTTCGAAGTGCACCATCAAAAGCGAGGCATGCAACCTTAAACTACACCCTTATCTTTAAGGTAAGTAGTGAATACTCTTAAGGACTGAGGAGACATGACTAAATGTCTGTTGTCCCTAGTGGCCTAACACAAAAGGGTGGGCCGCCACTTTAAAACGTGATGATGGTCCCCTGAGTTTGCAAAATCTCTCATATATATAGGGTAGGCCTTTAGCTGAAGGGAGGGGACTGGTGAAGAGTGCGGGACCTACCTTCAGCCTGAGACTCTTCTAGCGCCTCCGAGGTATAATTCTCACCATTGAGATGCACTCACCTGTATCTGGAGTCTGGAATGCCTAGAGCAGGGCAGCCTACTTCAGTGGTGCAATAGATTACTGGGGGGAGGGGTTGAGGGTTGAAGGAGCAGCTGTTTGTTTGCCGGTCGGTGCCTTAAATAATACCCCTTCCTCCATAGCGCCTCAAACAAGCAGTCTGTTAAATGTGTGCTGTGGTTATTACCGCACTCATTTCCTAGAGTGCCTCTTATGTGGCATGACCGTGCTTTCCTAGTCCAGGGGCTATCTATCAGGTGGTTTCCAAGCTTCTGCCATTGGCCGGAGTCTGATTCGGTTTGTGGAGTTTGCATTGAGGTGAGTTAATGATTTTTTGTCTCTAAATGGGCAGGTTTGGGTTTTACCCTAACCCATTGTTTGGTACTTTCAATACCAAGTACTTACCCTCTAAAACAATCATGGGGTGTGTTGTGGACGAATTACTGACCATGAAACCCTAAGAACCGGAATCATATCTTTGATTTAGCACTTTACCTTAATTTCATGGGATTCTAAAAGAACTATTATTTTACCTAATCTGAAAAAAATCTTTAAATATTTTGTGCTGCGTCATAGAAATGTGTGAAAGAAAAACACTGGGTTGTCTAGTACAGTTAATTACAAGGGGCCACCTCCCCAACACATCTGGTTTCTGTAATCATGGTGTTGTTGAACATCACACTGTACTGTTCCTAGTGCAGTACCTTCTATCTGATTAACCCTTTTGCACTAAAAGGTTTACTGTACAGCACTCTGCTGCTCTTTGGAGCAGCTGTTTCCGCCACATCAGGCACCCAAAGAAAAATACAATTCATACCACAACATAAGCTCAGGGTCCCTGCTCCTCAGAGGTTTGTTGTCAGTACCTGACTCCGACTAACCATGTGCTGTCCTCTGCACAAGAGTCTACGTTGCAATTTCCCCAACCCATAACTGCGCCATTGATCCCAACATCTTTAAACGCTGATTTTTCTCCGACTTGAGTCTTGTCGCTCCTTCTACCAGTGGCCTTGCTGCCAAGGGTACCATTTAGGGTTTTGCATGATGAGAAAATCATCCAGTCTCTAGAGGAAGCTCTAAATTTGAAGTTAAGCCCACTGGCTGACTTTTCTCTATGATATTGTTTTGAAGGGAATTCAGTCGGTGGATTCTGCTCTGTGTTTTAAGTTGTGTTCAGATATCAGACCCCGATCTCTGAATCCGGTCTTAAGTATTCATTTACAATTTTAAGGCAAGTTCACTAATTTTGGGCTTGAGTGTCTCTTCGTATCTCCACGTAAGGACATTGTCAATTGAGAGACTGAAGGGAAGGGATCCTACTTGGCAAACATGTATTTAGCAGCTCTGTGGATTCTGCCATTTAATATTATGTCATAAAGGGCTAGCAGGACACCCTTCCTTCTCATAATGTGCTACATCGAGGTACCTCTCAGTTCCTGCTATACCACATAAATGGTGCTTATGCACCTCAGGTCTGTGGACGAAAAGCCGGAGGCTGAAAGCGTTGTAATAAAAACTAAAGGCTGAATAGGGTGTAGTCCGTGTTCCAGTTAGGATCTTGACCTGGCGCTTTTCAAATTAGGTTAATTGGCTTTTTAATTAGTAAAAGTACATAGCTGTCTCAGATTTCACAGTGACCATCCAATTTAGAGTGCAATGCTCTAAGATATACTGCGTCTGCCATAATGTGCGGCCTTCAGTGAACTCTGGGGTATATTTGGGATGGCTCAGCGGGCATTGTACTTTAATGATCCAGCCTGTCCCAAAGACGTATTCTGAAAGTGACCTACCAGGTACTTGTTAAAACCCGAAGGCTTGCTCCCCCATATTTCAAATGTCTGGCGTGTGAAGGGTGGCAAGGGGTGTGTTGCTGAAGGCCATAGGATTGGTCTTCAAGGACTCTGAATGATGTGCTGGCCAAGCTTAGGAAATCCAAAAAGAACAATTGATGGACTGAATGCTGAACAATGTTCAACATTTACTCCAGTACAGCGATCTGGGTCTGAATCCATCGTTTTATTTGCTCCCCATGCCATTCTAGTTTAAACCCAGAGATATGCAAATCAGTCTTGACCCTGCTCCCCATGGGAACAGTCCAGCCCAAACTGCCTGGCCCTCCCTGTACCGGAAACAGCCATCCTGGGGCTGGTTTCGGGGTATCACCACTCATCAGCCAGGCTAGCTTGACTCCAGTGGCATGGAGAGCAAGGGATCCACGTAATGTAATATAATGTAATAGAATCTTATAAAGCGCACTGCAACTCGACGAGCATCCTGGCGCTAAAAGAGGGAAAAGCAGGGAATTAGAGACAAATATAGAGATATTAAATTTTAGGAGAGAGCCAAGTTTTAAAAGTAAACTAGAGACCCTAAGGTCATTCAGCTGGTGCAGCCCCAGGGGGAAGAATAGAGGACTCAGATGGAAAAATATAAAATTTTTGGAAAAAGCCAGTTTTTAAGTTGTTTACGAAAGACCAGAAGGTCTTTTATCTGGCGCAACTCCAGGGGCAAAGCATTCCATAGTCTCGCAGCTGCGACACTAAAAGCTTGTCCCCCAAACCTAGCTCTTCTAATTCGAGGTACTCCCACCCGGCAGGCCGTGGAGGATCGAAGGCAACAAGAGGGTATATACCAGCGAAATTTAATCTGCAAAGGTAGGGGATCCATTCCATGCAGTGCCTTGAACACAACACAGAGGGACTTAAAATAAATCCTCTGTGTTATGGGGAGCCAATGTAGCTCCGCAAGGGCCAGAGTGGAGGAAGAATGACGGGGGCGCCTGGCCTGGCAGTTCGGGCTGGACTGATCCCATGAGGATCAGGGTCAAGACTGATTTGCATATGGCTGGATCCAAACTTGGGTGGCATTGTGAGCAAAAGAACGATGGATTAAACCCAAATCTCTTGATTCGTGGTGAATGGTTGAAAAGTTTCAGCACTCCATCTTGTGGTGCTTGCCCAAGCTTAGCAAGGCTTTAAAAATTGTTTACAAGCCACTATGCCTAACCACCAAGTAGGGTGGCAGAGACATAGTCGCTGGTGCCTTCTGTGCCCTGGGACACCTCTAATGATGTATGTAGATTTATGGCCCGAACGCTGCATCTTTCCAGATGGAAGCATTATTTTATCTCAGAATGAGTATGAGGGCCATTTTGTCAGTTTCCCTCATACTTTCAGCAGCCCTAGGGTCCTGCACCTCCTATAACCTGTAGCTGTGTTGGAAAGATGTCATTCACACCTTCTAAATGTGTCATGCCAGTAAACAGCTCCTGAACACACCTCTTAACTTCACCACTCTATTCTGTGTACAGAGCCCTGATCTGGCACGGTACTTACCTTGGGAGATCTGGGCGGGGGGAGTGTTCAAAACACTCGCCGTACACACCTCGGTGGTCGTGCATAGAGCACACCTGTGACCCAGTAGGGGATAGGAATGCTGTCTGGAAAGGTTGCATGAACACGCGTTGAAGTTCTACGTGGCATGTACCAGCCATTTATGGTGCTTTTCATGCTGCAAGCTTTTCAGGTCCTGCCTAACTCTAGACTGTCTGAAACATTGGCCTGTTACCTACTGTTCATGCATTTTCAGTTTTGATTTTGGTCCCATCTTTTTTCATGTTCCCCTAGGAAAAAGTTTGCTATGACCCGATTTTGAAATAATGGCCTTGATGGTTGCAGACTCAGTTTCCCGCCAACTGTTTTCGGTCTTTTCAGTGGCAACGAGGATGGGATTTGTGTTCCTTAATTTAGTTTTCCACCTTCATTTTATAGTGTCTTTTGTTGTTTCATTGTTGTATGTTATTTAGGACAATACAATGCTATCCTTTTTATTAGGTCTCGCCTGGCTATCGCGTAAGCAATCGCTCAGCGAGACTTATGTAGGGGCTTCAGAAAATGCTCCCAAAGGCTTCCCAGGCGGATCGGGTGGCGGTTACGCGCACAACCACGCGCATTCCATTTGCCACCAGCTACTTCCTGCGCGTGCGCCGCCTTACGCATTCAGAGAGATTTAGTAAGGGGCACAAGACTTTAGGAATGCGGTTTATGGCCAGTGCATGTGAGGCATTCAAGCGCGAAGCTGGCATCGGACTTGAAAGCAGCAGACTGCTTTCGCCAGTGCGCGCTCGGCCTCACTTCCTGCATCCCCTCTTACAACAATCAACTTTCGTTATAACTCACACCCCATATGCTCGTTCCCTCCCACCCTTCCTTTGAGGTCCGCTTTTCTTGTTTACAAACCACGCCACACACTGCTGCACGCCACACACTGCTGCACGCCACACACTGCTGCACGCCACACACTGCTGCACGCAACACACTGCTGCACGCCGCACTCTACCACACGCCACACACTACCACACGCCACACACTACCACACTACACACTGCTGCATTACACACTGCTGCATTACACACTGCTGCATTACACACTGCTGCATTACACACTGCTGCACGCCGCACACTGCTGCACGCCGCACACTGCTGCACGCCGCACACTGCTGCACGCCGCACACTGCTGCACGCCGCACACTGCTGCACGCCGCACACTGCTGCACGCCTCACACTGCTGCACTCCGCACACTGCTGCACGCCGCACACTGCTGCACGCCGCACACTGCTGCACGCCGCACACTGCTGCACGCCGCACACTGCTGCACGCCGCACACTGCTGCACGCCGCACACTGCTGCACGCCGCACACTGCTGCACGCCGCACACTGCTGCACGCCTCAAACTGCTGCACGCCGCACAGTGCTGCACGCCTCACACTGCTGCACGCCTCACACTGCTGCACGCCGCACACTGCTGCACGCCGCACACTGCTGCACGCCGCACACTGCTGCATGCTGCACACTGCTGCACGCCGCACACTGCTGCACGCCACACACTGCTGCACGCCGCACACTGCTGCACTCCACACACTGCTTTTATGCGAGTTTATGCTACTGACATTGTAAATGACAATGCCTTTTATTTGTTTTAAAACCAAAACCTAAATAAAAGGCATTGTAATTTTACAATGCCAATAGCTCAAACTCTTATAAATGCGAGACCTATTGCATTGCAAATGCTTGTTGTATAAGGAATTTGGGGGGGGGGGGGGGGTTGTTGGGTTGTACCTGGTTCTTAGCTGGGCTGAAGATTAGAGACTCCCTGATTGGTGAAACAAAGGTTTGTTGAACGCTGCCGGAGACTGACGGTTCATGCCGCGGCTTCTATAACAAGACATTCCCAAGTATTGAACCATCCTCATAAGTAGATAGAGGACAACATAATTACGTGGTATTTACATTTTGTTTGATTCTTCAATAAAAGGACAATTAATAGAACAGAGTCACCATCTGGCTCACCAATCAGTGGGTCTCTAATTTTCACACAGTCCTGAAGATTGTCCCACAGATGCTTAACAATCGAGACCGAAACGTCGATGCCTAACTCCACTTTCTTTTTAGTGACTGTTTAATTGATGCTTCAAGTGTAGTTCCTTTGTGAGAGACAGGTCTTAGTACTATATTTTTGAAGTGTGTTTTAACATACGTAGACATATAACCTAGTAACATAAAGGATTGCAGTGCTTATTGGTAATGTATGTGGAGAATGCTTTGTGAACCTCTATTTAATTGTAATTTTCTTGGTGTCATAATATAAATTTGAGAATAAGACCGTACACCTGCTTTAAAATGTATTTTCTCTCTTTTGAAAAAATTAGATACACAACTTTGAAATGAGTTCCCATGCCATGTTCTGGCCTCCTAAAATGATTAATCTATTCATAAGTCAAAATGTTTTTATTTGAATGAATCACTTGTTGGCACTGTTACCTAATTTCCAAGACCCGACCCTACAAGGGTATATTGGATTGCAATTGTGCGTCAAACAGTCAATAAAATGAAGCTGCCAGGGGTCTTGGCTGAGCAGTGAATGGCCCCTGAACAAAAACATCTCTGCCCTTCCCCCAGCTCACCTAAATCACCCATAGCTTACCTGCCTCACGCTGAAGAGTGTTGTTGGAGTGTAAGCAGGGTGAGAGGGTGGCGGGCGGGCAAGGAAGGGGGAGAATGGGGTGTTAAAGACCTCCCCCTCTGGTACGATAATGAAGGCCCACTTTAAACCGGAAATCGGACAGAGAAACGAGAACGCAGGGACACGGGCAGGGCTGGAGCTCGGTGAGTGGGGTGCTGCTGTCTTCATAACCTTAGTGCACGCAGCTCCGTGCGCCCCTCACCCAGGAGATTGGCGCCCTGGGCCAGGGCACAGCTCGCACATGCCAAGATGGACTGTATAGCGAAGCCTCGGGACCCTGAGGATTGTTACGTGGTCCGGTTTGTGTTTGCTTTAGATGGTGGGACACAAGTAGTTTTTTTTGTGTGTATTATTCGACTAACGTCAATATGTGCTCTTTGATGTATTAACGTTAGGACACGGCGACGTAATTGTTTTGTTTTTTTAATTTAGGAAGTGCTTGGTGCTCTTAACTGTTATAAAAAAAAAAACAAGGTGCTATTCACTTGCCTTTACACGTTTATTTATTTCACTTATCTTTCACGATAACGTTTTTGGATTTGGGGTTTTTTGGTCACAAATTAAAGACTTGTTCCCGAAAAAGGCTTCTTAAAATTGCAAGGAAAATATTAACTATAGGTCAAAAATTATTTCTCCAGTATTCCGCAGTGCATTCCTTTACGTTTACCAGCTGCAGTGCAGACGTCATCTTGCTGGTTTGTAATAAATACGGTTCTCTCGCGGCTGAGCGTCCCTCTGCTCACGCAGTCTGTTCAACACAGGGCCTGCGCGCAGCGTCCTTATGGTCGTAGCCCCAGGGCCGGACTGGGAACTGAAAGCAGCCCTGGCAAATTTTGGCAGACCAGCCCCCATAAGGTGCATAACGAGCAAGCGTACCGAGCGAGCAGACCACTGCTAAGGGCGTTGGGGGGGGGGGGGTGTCCCCCCAAGAAAAATGTGGAAAAAGAAAGGCCAAAACAATGCATTTTTCAATTGACAAAGCCACTAGCTTGTTATAGGTAGGTGTAATGTAACGCGTTGCACTATATATCTGAATACAATGACAGAACCAGCAAAATAACAGTTGGGCTGCACACTATGCTAAGCACAGATGTTTAGCTTTCCTGTTTTTAAACCACACAATTAATTACATCAGCCACGCCCCTTTGAGAGACCTGTTTTTTCATCCCACTTAAAGCCCTGCCTGACAAGCCTCATCAGATGACTCTTTGCTTGTCCCTGAACCAAAGAGTGAAAAGCGCAAGGTCAGGGTCACTCATCACTTGCTGATTGGTAAGGTGATGTTCAGCCAGGTCACGAGTTAGATAGATTCAATTCAAACTGAAGAGGCGAACAGGCCTGAAGTACAGGGCGTCTGTTACAAAGGATTTGGTGGTTTATTGGTCCTCATTCAGTATCTCTTTTTCACCTGTGTGTCTTTTTAGGGATTTCATGTGGTAGCTGTCACAACACTTATTTGAACGTGCTCCTAAAACCATTCCTTCGTATTCTTTGCACATTTCCCACCACAAATCCCCCCCTTTACTGCCCCTAGCATCTCTCAGCTAGTTTCATATTTCCTCTCTATTAATCTTTACTTTAAATAGGATTTATATTTCTCACTGCCCTCTCTCTGAATCATTTATATTCATTTATTGAGAGCCCATTGGCAACAACAATACGAGTTCCTTTCAAAATAATTGGGCCAATGCATGCTTCTATCGAGTCACCACCCACCGCCCTTACCCCACTTTTCTCGCTTCTGCACTTCCTCTGAACTTTCTTTCTTTGCCCTTCTCCCCGCCCCTTACTCTTGAATCACACCAACCTCGCCTTTACCTGCTTTTCACCTATTGGTCTTAATTATGCCGTCTGCCAGCCCAGCACGCGCCTCTCTGTACATTTAAAACGTTTTGCCCAATCATGACAGTACAACATTACAACGTTTTTTATTACTTACATTAGTTTATATTGTGGTGTGGATCGAGTGGGCAGACTTGAAGGCCTGCTCAGGACTTTGCTGCTTCTCGAGGAGAACATGCCCGGCCTGAAAAGGTGACGCAGTTATTGTGGCCCATGATTAAAGCAGGACGAGAGGCTGGTCAGAACAGGTTTGTCCAGTTTCCCTCTGACTCTGAGTTCCTCATTGCCAGGATAGAGCTCCTCTCCCCTGGTCTAGGTAGCTGGAGGCTCCTGTGGTGCACACGGACATGGATGGCATTTGGTATCTGCCCTGCAAGGACCCCTCCCGAGATCTAAACATTAAAAGGGAGGCGGTGCCTGGACTCAGGGCCTGGGTTGTCGGTGAAGGGCCCCTAAAAAGTGAATACCTGCATGCCAACACGGCCTAGTAGGCATCAGCTGCACTGGCATGGATGGGCTTCAGAGCACACACATCTGTTGCACTTACTTCCCTGGCATAAACTGCGCCCCCAACAAGCAAGAATCAGGACTGTGCTAACGTTATAACTTCATGCCAATGTGGTGCTCCGGAGGCTATGTCATATTTACACCCTGCATTATATCCACATGCTTGCAGTCTACCATGACGTCTGCTGTGGTGAGTTCCTCACTATGGATGCCCATTGAACACAAATCCTGGCTGTCTCTACTAAGCTTGGTCGGAACTACCTACTATGCTGCAGTGTCGGAGGGGGCGTAGACCATTGGCCCGTGATCTGTGCACCCTCCCCAAATCTACGCCCCCTCCCCAAGTTCGCCCTATACCTGCGCTGTCATTGGCGGTGGGGAGGGAGGGAGGGGGCATTCTAGTCCTCGATGGTGTGCGTGCACTGCCTACATGGATGCGCCAAAAGTGTACACAGCGCGCACCGCACACGCACGTGAGGCACTACTAAATTCAAACAACTGCATTGTTGTTGAATTTAGTTGTGTGTGCGATCTGACCTTTGTGCGGTGAGTGAAAAGAAGCTTTTCCCCGCGCGGAGGTCAGAGTGCAGAGAAATAGACTGTCATGGATGGCGGCCATCGGATTTTATAACTGGGGCTGATGTTGCTTAAAAACCGGCCCCCTGTGACAAAACCGGCCCCCCACCCTTCCGGCCTCCCGGGGGATTGCCCGGTGCCCGGCATCACCAGTCCGGCCCTGCGTAGCCCAACATATTGCCCGACTATGTGATTTTCTTTCTAGGGCGGATGGCGCAATGCACACTGTCACCCAACTAATACTAAGCACTTCCCCAACAAAAGGCCAGACCTGTTGGCTTTGCCAGTGCGTTTTAATACTTATTTAAAGTAATTGAAGGGTCCTGCGTTTAGGGGGACAGATTCAGTATTCCAGCATACGGGTTAGTGTGCAAGCACGGCTCCTCCTGAGTGCTGGTAAGCATCCCCTGCTGCTGCTTGTACTCTGCACACCGCCTCTCCGAAGCAGGGTAACTTTCAGGGGCAGGGTTTCCTCCACCTCCCGGCTTTGCCTCGGTCGTTCTTTCTGACAGCAAAGTGCATTAATGTAAAATGAATGCCTTGGGAGCTCTTGGCAGCACATGTAGTAAACCTATAGTCGGCCTGTCGGAGACTTGTAGTTATGTATGTGTAGCTTGATTCATTTAGTCCTCCTACAAGGAGCGCCTTGTGTCGAAGCGCTGAATCATTTCATCAGGTGAGCCAGCAGCGAGGGTTGCACGCTGAAGCCAGAGGAGAAGTAATATGAATGTTGGAATTAAATTACAGCCCTTGGCCACGCAAGGTATTCATTTTCTGCCTGAATGTGGTTGAAAAGTTCAATACACTCTCGATGCGCGAGCCATATTTGTAGGTTAAGGTTTTGGTCCAGTATGAGACAATGCAGTGTTTTGTGCTGTCTCTCCGAAGAATAATCTTAAATATCCCCTGAAATGAGAATCGATAAGTCCAGTCCGCCCCCAAGGAACTCTATGAACAGGAGTGTATATGCGGCTATCCTAGTTCATTGCTTTGAAGCGCATCGCTTGAATAGGATTACGCTTTGAACTGCATGTTCGTCATGAATTACCACAAGGCTTCTGGTTTGCTGGTCTGTCTTTCTTGGTACACGCCGACAGCCCTCTGCTCAATGAGAGGTTTCGAAGAAATGGTGGCTTGCATGTAGGTGTGAGTGACCGCTTCTGGTTTGGATCTGACCGACTGTCTCGTCTGGAAATAAATGCACCCACAAACATTGCTGAGGACGGGACACATTTTGTCTTTTTGGCTTGTCTTGTAGAACATGCAGGTAGTTTGAAGACAGACGCTGCTGTGTATGCGAGCCAAACCTAGTTTGGACACATAGTTGCATCTCTGCCAAACCAGATCTTCCTATACGAACAAGAAATTTGCCATAGTCAAATGGAGTGCCCTGGGTTCAACAGTACTGAACTGCGGCACCACACTACACCCAGACATCGTGGTCTGCGTACATGTTCAAGGTTGCAAGTGCCACCATTTTGATGCTCTTGAGTCCATGTTTGAAATATTGGTGTTTGGGTTGAGCCCAATGAAAGAGGCAGAGGGACTTCCAGTTTATGTACAGTAAGAAAAGGTTCCCTCTCCATTTTGTTAACAGTGTATTTTAGGAATATGCAGAAGTTGCCCTGGTTTCGTGTGGGAAATTCACAAAGCGCGACTGAAGAAATGCTGAGTCCCTCTGGTGAATAGTTCAGTGACACTTGCAGAGGAATTAAACTTCTTGTTGATCCTGCAAGCCAGTGAGGTGGGTGTGGCTCAGTGGTTGGAGACTTGAGCTATACACGCCATGCTGAGTAAGCTTGGCCACCGCATTTTGAATTATTGAGTCTACAGAACTTGGCATGGTTTAGCCTCTCCTAGGCGGAGAGCAGTGCAAGGGAACTTATACTGCTGATTCGAGGGCTGCACCTGCTCGGTGAAAGCGCGTGAGTGGTTTACTGCCAGTTTTTAACATAGGCTGTGAAAGTTGTCCGTCGGCCTCTTCTTTCTGTCAGCTAAAACTTTTTTCTGAATGCCCTGCATCTCTTTACTCCATAGCAGTGATTTTCCACTAGCTTTCTAAGAGCAAAATATCGCCCCATGAATTGAAAAAAGCACAATGCATCCATCATGGTACTTTAAACGTATGCAAAGAGCATAAAGATTTGCCGTTATTGGAAAACGGCAGGGTGGGAGGCCGCTTCCTCCTTAGATGCTCCGTCAGTTCTCGAGCATCATCCTTCTAAAAGAGGTATATTTGCATCCATCATGAGAATTAACATTGCCGGAAGTAGTAGCCAGTGTGCACACCCATCTTTCAAATTCATTCTTTAGGGACCAGAGTTCTCTTCTCTTTCGTAACCTAGGCGAGTCTGGGAATAAGTGTACAGGGTGCACTAAACACAAATTAGCCCTTCTTTAGGGCTGCTCCAAGAACTGAATCCCTCCCTTCTCCATCAATTTACCCATGAGACCCACTACTCCACCCCAATGTTACTGGTGTTGACTCATTTTAGTGAAAACCTTTATTATCAATCTTCAGTAAGGATTGTAGATGACTACCTGACCTTTATCATTCATTCGGTTAGATAGCTTCTTGGATCTTAGCCCTTTCCCTGTTCTAGAATCCTTGGAATTCTCACCTTTTTAGCTCCGCCAATTATTTCGTTTTCCCAAACCCCCCCCCCCAGCTTGACATGAATATCTTATGGCTTTCACAACTTCAAGGTACCAATTGCAAGTTTCCTTCGACAAAGACCCCAATTTATTAAGAGGGAACAGTACCCCTGTCTCGACTTGCATTACTCCTTTTTCCGAATAAGTGACCGCGTCCTGGAGTTTGTTTAATTTGATCTGTAATACAGAGGTGCTGCGGTCTATTCTTTGCAATATCTCCAGTATGTTTTAGCTGAATGGGAAGTGGCTTCAAAACAGTCCAACTAGACAATTCCTGTACACATTTTGCCCACCATCGGTTTACGAAGTGGTGAAGGAATTGATCTTCTCTTTCAGGTTTCTTTTTGGTAGGTTAAGCACTGTGTACTACTCCACAGAGGTATCTGCTGATGTTCGTTAAGACTTCTCTTTGGAAATGTCCTCCCTTCAAAGATGGTGGTCGCTAGTACCATAGCGAGCCCTACACTCACTTTGTCTCCCAAGAACAGCCAACCTCTCCAGTGATCCTGAGCCTAGGAGTGCTTTGACGCGTCAGTGAGAAGCAACGAAGCACCGGCTGTCTATGGATATGACTGTTCTTATTCGGTGGTGAACCGCTCCCCTTTCTTTCTGACCTTCGCAGGCGCTTAGACACATGTACTTTACCTCTGTTAGGTGGTCCTCTGTTTGATCAACTGGTTGCACCTGCAGTGATTTCCTTGCTGCCTGGTAATATTTATGCAATAACAAATCTTTATGCTCTTAGCGTTTTGATTATGCAAATGTTATTCTTGGAAGTGAAACTGTCTGCAAAAGCTGTAATAAGAGCAAGATGTCGGCAAAAACGTTTGTTGATAGTTTTACTGCGCTGGACTTACTGGGCTGCAACGAGGCCGGGACATTCAGGATTTGAGTCTGATTTTTTCAGCTCAATGGTGGGTCTCGGAGGTCGGTTCTGAGGATTCTTGGACAGCTGGCCTCATGCATGCTCCTGGGTGGGTGCGCTCACAGCCACATGCAGCCTTGCAGTGAAACTTCGTTTTTCAGTGGGCACAAAACAGGGCTTGTCTTTTGGGAATGTCTGCATTTTAAAACGGACCATCCAGGATCTACAGTGGTGGGCAACAAACTCTTCTGCAGCTGGGTGCACTCTCCCCCATCTATAACTCACAACTGTGATAGGAGCGTAGTCTCTGGGTTGGGGCAGTGCAACGACAGCTCAAAATCATTCCGCTGGAACTTCATGCTATCAGTCTGGCTCTGCAAGCTATTCTCAAACCAATCAAATGGAGGTCAATGCAGGTTTTGACAGACCATGCAACTGCTATGTGGCACTGTAACAAGGGTGATGGGTGGTCTTCAACATTGTGCAAAGAGGCACTGAACCTTTGGAGTTAGGTGGACTAACAAGGGATCTTGCTCGTGGCCAGTCATCTGTTGGTGTCACTAAATGCCAGGGTAGATGAGCTCAGCAGGTGCCAGTTGGCAGACCACAAATAGTGTGTTTATCCCAGGGTGGATCAGGAGATGTTCAATAAGTGGGGCATGCCCTGGCTGGATCTTTTTTTGCCACCGCTGAGAACTCCCAGTGTCTAGACTACTGTGCACTGGAGTTCCACCAAGAGGGTAATTGGAGGGACACATTCAGCCTACGGTGAAGCAATGGCTTTTCCTACAGGTTCCCTTAATTTCATCCCCTGCCTAGAGTTCTGACGTAGGTCAGGATGGACTGGGCCGAGTCATCTTAATAGCCCCAGAGTGGGCAAGAAGGGTGTGGTGTCCTGGCATTTTGAGGCTGAATCATTTGTCTGCTGATCTGTTTGTCTCCCTTGGGGACTCTTTCATCATTGCCACAGGGAGTGTCCTATACACAAATATCGACAATATACACCTCCTTGCATAGAAATGGAGCAGCAAAAACAAAGCATTTTACTTGCCTGTTGAAATAGTGGATGTGAACCTTGTGGGAGAAATTTGTGGCCTGGCGTAGGCATTACCAGCTTGATTCTCCATTGAAGCCAGTAATGTGTGGCTCAGTGGGTTCAAGTTCTCAGATGTCCTGTTTATCTTTGGCCTAGCAAGGCTTTCTGATGGGCAGAGGTAAAATGTGTCACCATCCTTGACCTTTTCTTGTTTGCCTGACCAACCCTCTTTATTAAAGTTTCTGGTCGTGATGAGGTTCTTAAATGGTATGATGCATGTTTTCCCCACTGTCATTCATTATGCTGCGATGAGACCTTAACTAGGTCCTCATATTTCTGATATGCTTGCCGATCAAACCCATGCACACTTCACTACAGCTCCTTACCATCTAGATGTTTTTTCTTACCACACGCACTTCTGAGTGCCGGTCAGCTGCAGGTGTAGTCAGTGCAATCTTTGATTGCACCACTTCTTTTTTACTGACAAATTGGTTCTCAGTATCTGGGCTTCTTTTAGGTTTACATCTTTATGGCCTTTCCATGCTGGTTACTCCTCGCCCTTCCTGATTTTTTTTCTCCTCCCTGACACATCCCTCGAAAGAGGAGGAGAGAGTCTGTTCTGGTTTGATTCCAAGTGGGGCACTCAGTTTTTATATTGAGTGCATGAAGGAATACGGTGTATATGACCAGTTCTATGTGGGCTCTGCTGGTGCCAAGAAGGGGAAGTGCAGAAACGTACCCTGTCTAAGTGGATTTTTCAGTGTGTAAAGACATGCAGTTCCCTGGCCAAGAATCAACTCCCTAAGAGCCAACAAGCTCAGTCTACCCAAGACAAAATCGCCTCTACAGCATTGGCAATATCTCTTCCTGTCCTAGACATCTCCCAGGAAGCTACATGCATGCCCATGGATTTAGTCACCAGGCCCTACTGCACTGACAGTCCAGTCTGGAGATAGGATCATTTTGCCCTCAGTTCTACAATAATTTTTGGTATTAGTCCACTTCTAGGTCCCTCTAACGTTTGAGAGGTACTGCATGGTATGTATTCTAAAGGTGACAAATATGTGGTTAGAAGTATCGATCAGAACACTTCCTGTACCCACTCTCCCTCCTCTCCATTCTGTGGAGTGGGCTCCTGTAACTGTTAAAAAGGACACAAGTTAGTTTCGGGAGAACTGTCACCTCTAGTTTATCATGATTGATCCTAGTCTTAGGTTATGGAAGAGTGCAAGACTGGTGTCGATACACAGAGTTGGGCTATATATGGCACCATGACAACACTTCTGGGGTGGCACGTGGCAGAGTCCAGCAGTGCCCCACCTACTGTCGTGCGAGAGCAATTGCTGTTGAAAATCGGGATCCAGGCTGCCACATGGGATTATTTTAAAGGTGAGGAATTTGTGATTAGAGTATCCACCAGAACATTAGTTATAGATTCCTTACCTTAGAATTACCCCCAGGCATCAGACTGGATCCGGATAATTTTTCCTGTAGCATTACCCCTGCAAGTCTGTAGGTGGCGTCGGTCGACTCTGCATCCATCGTCAAGGTCACCAGGATGACCCCCTGCGCGCTGATGTCAGTTCTTTATTATTCCGCGACAGCCAGGGCAGATCCAGAGAGCTTGCCCCTTAGTCATCTTTGACTAAACTTTTTTCGGCTTTTTGTCAGTCTTTTTTTGAGTCTTCGACTCCTGGTAGCACGAGGGATGTCCCATTGTCGGATCAACTTCAAGCCTGTGGCTCCTATCAAAAATTGATGTCCGTCACGGATCCGCACCTACTTTGTTTCTTGTGCCTGGAACACGACCACGACCCGAAGTCGTGCTCCGACTGCCGGGCCCTGAATCCGAAGTCTTTGCGGGAGTGGTCCTGAAAGCTCTTGGAGGCCCGGCAGTCCGTTCTGCGTCATTCAAAGTCCCGGTCAAGAGGAAGGTCTCGAGACCGGTCACATAGCCACCACCACTCGTCATCAAAGTCTTCGCACTCCTCGGGTAAGTCGAAGCACAAGAAGAAGGCAAAGAAGCATAGTCGGTCGTCTCCTTCTCCCTGGCTGATGCGAGACCCGGAGCGTCATCACTCTGCCTTCGGAACCCACTTCTGGAACTGCTGCGCACTTGCCACCCTTTCCCAGAGCGTCCCCTGCCCAGCTTTGAGCCTTTTATGAAGCGCTTCATAGCATCTTTGGGCAGTCTGACTCCGCTGGCGCGCCTTCGGGCTCTGTGGTCTCGGATGTAGGCCCTGGGCCTTCAATGTCGGTGGCTCCGGCACCCGAGGGCCCCCGAGGATCCAGGCCTGGATCCGGATAGACGCCGGTACACCTCACGGTACCTTCCCCAGCGCCTATTCCAGTGATGACATCCACGGCGCCGGTTGTGCCCCCAAGCGGCGTCGACCCCCGCCTCACACCCGAGTTCGACAGGGCGCCGGACCAACGTCTGAACCGGCGCCGGAAGGTATGTTTGTGCCTCTGTTCGTTCCTGGCGTTCCCTAACGCCCTGAGTGGCAGACAGAGGAGGGTGAGGAGGACTGGGAGGGATCTGCAGACACTTTAGCTTACCAGCTTGATGAGCCGGACTGGCGAGAGAAACTGGGTGATGCTAGTGGTTTGGAAACCTCCCCAGACCTGGGCATGCTCTCCCCCCCCCCCTTCCGTGGCTACGGAGGAGGGAGCTTCGTACGCAGTGGTGTTGCATAGGGCAGCTGAGGCCTTGGGCCTGCAGCTACCTACGGTGGCAGTCAGGACTAACCTCCTGACGGAGGTACTTCTACCAGTAGCGGCCTCTCCGGAGCCCCTGCTGCCTTTTAATGAAGCCCTCACTGACGTCCTTCTGGGCACTTGGTCCAAGCCCAGCATAGGGGCTCCTGTGGACAGGACGATTGCCTGACGCCTGGCCCCGGCGATCCACTTTTCCTCTCCCAACACCCTACCCCCGAGAGCTTGGTAGTCCAAGCCTAGTCTTCTACGGGTGCATTCTCTACTGCTCCCCCAGATTGGGAATTCAAGAAGCTGGAACACCTTGGTAAGATGTTTTCTTCCGCCAGCTTAGCTCTGCAGTTGCTGAACACCGCATGCCTCTTGGGCCTCTATACCCATACGGTGTGGGATACAGTTGCGAAAGTGCTGCCACAGTGCTTGGAGGAGGCCATGGGCGTTCTCACCCGCTCAGTGGCAGAGGGTCGAGACCAGCTAAGTTCACCATTCAGTGTGGGCTGGATACCTCCGACTCTCTGGGCAGAACAATTTCCACGTCAGTAGCCTTGAGGCGCTACTCCAGGTTGAACGGTCTGGTGTCTCTGGGGATGTCCAATCCACCCTTCTGGACATGGTCTTTGATGGCTGACGCCTGTTTGGTGACAAGGCGGACTCAGAGCTCAAGCGCTTCAAGGATTCTAGGGCTACAGCCAGATCATTGAGCCTCATGGCAACCTCTCGCCCCCCGCAGTCTGCCTTTTGCCCCTTTCGTAGCTACGGAAGGGGTGCCCCACCACGTTTCACCCAATCTGACCACAGGGCTGCGCAAGGTACTCAGCCTCTGCGTGGTCGCGGATGTGGGACACAGTGACATGGGACTAGCTGGCGGGCCAGTCCACCCATACCCTTCCTGCAGCAGCCTCCAAACCCTCCTATTCCGACCTTTCAGGAGCGCCAGTGGGCGGCAGGATTCACCATCACCTCCCCCACTGGCAGCACATCATGTCGGACAGGTGGGTTTTAAAGATAGTCCATAGCGGCTACTCCCTCCCCTTCGAGACTGCCCCTCCCTCCATGCTACCAGCATTCCACTGCATGTCGGAGGATCACTTGGCCCTTCTCTGCCAGGAAGTTGCAGCTCTCTTGGCCAAGGAAGCTAGCGAAATGGTCCCTGTGCCACAAGAAGGTCGTGGTTGTTACTCCCACTGCTTGCTGGTACCCCAGAAGTACAAAGGCCTGCGTCCTATCGTAGACCTCAGGACCCTTGGCCGCTTCCTCCAGAAGGAGAAGTTTAAAATGCTCACGTTGGCTCGGGTCCTTTCTGATCTCGATCCCGGAGACTGGATGGTAGCGTTGGACTTGCAGGACGCCTACTCCCACATCCCCGTCCTGCCGGGCCACAGGCGTTGCCTACAGTTCGCGGTAGGCCACAAGCATTTTCAGTTTACAGTGCTCCCTTTTGGCCTTACCAGTGCCCCTCGGATATTCACGAAAGTGATGGCGGTGGTCGCAGCTCATCGGTGCCGATCAGGGGTTTCAGTCTTACCCTATCTCGACGACTGGCTGTTGAAGGTGAGCTCGTCCCAGGCTGTCGTCTCCCACCTCCAGACTACGGCAGACCTCCTGCACTCGCTAGGGTTCACTATCAACGTGCCAAAGTCACACCTGATTCCCTCTCAGAATCTCCTTTTCATCGGAGCAGTTCTGGATACAGCACAGTTTCGGGCTTATCCTCCTGAGCAGCGAGTCAGGGATATTCAGGCTATGATACCGACGTTTCAGCCTCTTTCCCAGATTTTGGTGAAAATGACTGAGGCTGCTGGGTCTCATGGCCTCCTACATCCTGCTGGTGGATCATGCCAGGTGGCATATGCGTGCTCTGCAGTGGGACCTGAAGTTCCAGTGGGCGCAGTATCTGCAGAATGTTTCAGATGTCGTCCAGATCTCGGAGTGGACTTCACGTCAATTGCAATGGTGGCTTACGAACTAAGATTGGGTCAGCGGCAGATCCCTCTCTCTTCCCCAACCAGAGTTCACGGTAGTGATGGATGTCACTCCTGGGATGGGGCGGCCATTTGGGCGAGGCAGAGATCAGGGGTCTCTGGTCTCCAACGGAGTCCAGTCTTCACATCAACCTTTTGGAGCTCCAGGTGATCCGTCATGCACTGAAGGCATTCCTTCATTCTGTCAAAGGAAAAGTAGTGCAGATGTTCACAGTCAACACCAGCGCCATGGGTACTGCACAAACAGGGAGGGGTGGGGTCGTGGACCCTATGTCAAGAGGCTCTTCGCCTTTGGCTTAAACATCAGGGCATATCCCTGGTGGTTCAACACCTGGCAGGTTTCCTTAACACCAGGGCGGACTAACTCAGCCACCAGTGCATGATGGATTACGAAAGGCATCTTTACTCGGAGGTGGTGCTAGGTCTCTTTCGGCAGTGGGGAGAGCCTTGGTCAGATCTGTTCACCACTGAAGAGAACGCGCAACGTCTGCAGTTCTGCGCATTGGAGTTTGCAAGGCGGCACTCGCTTGGTGACGCTTTTCGTCACGAGTGGAATTGCTGCCTTCTGTACGTCTATCCGCTTGTACCGCTTCTGCCCAGAATGCTGAAGATCATCAAGTGCGACCGGGCCCAAGTCATTCTTGAGGCTCCGGACTGGGCACGAAGAGTCTGGTACCCGAGCTCTTGAGCATGGCCATCGATCCGCCAATCAGACTGCCTCTTTGGGAGGATCTTCTGTCGCCGCAACGGAGGACAATCCTCCACTCTAACCTGTCCAGCCTGCACCTCCTTGCGTGGAGATTGAGCGGCGACAGTTGACCGCTTTCGACCTTCCTTCCGAAGTCTATTATGTCATCTTGGCAGCCAGGAGTCTGTTGGACCCGGCCTCGCAGAACGGCCCTCCGTGCACCCGCACCACCGAAACCTGGTACCTGCAGCCCCAACCACCCGGCCCAGCCGGCCCCTCCTACCAGAACACCCGCACCCGGTCCGAACATCCCCGTCCATGGCCTCCCTCCTTTCGGCCACCCCGGGCCCGCATGCCCACTTCATGCGTCAAGATGGCCGCCCGGCCCCAGCGCGACCCTGGCCTAGAGGCGCCACTCCGGCTGGAGGACATCACACTTCCAGGGGGATGAGAGAGGGAGGAGCAGTTTCTATCGCACCTCTGGACTCCCCTGGGACGATGGGTTTCGATCGGCCCTCCGGCCTCCCTGAGAGCTGGCTCCACGCCTGCTGGGTGTCTGGGACTCCTCCCGGCCCGGCCCTGAACGAGATCAAAAGACAATAGCAGGAAACCCCGACAAGCGACCCCCAGGTGACAAGACCCCTGCCTCCACCGACCCCGGACATCAAAGAGGGGTCGACCTATAACAAGGGGTGCTCCGGGCCGGTCCGGCAGATTCGACGCTGGAACAACGTAAGCCTGCTGAGTGACTCGCGGCTCCTGAAAGATCGTAACATCTCTGAACTTGCGCCTAAGCCTGCTGAGTGACTCGCGGCTCCTGGAAGATCGTAACATCCCTGAACTTGCGCCTAAGCCTGCTGAGTGACTCGCGGCTCCTGGAAGATCGTAACATCCCTGAACTTGCGCCTAAGCCTGCTGAGTGACTCGCGGCTCCTGAAAGATCGTAACATCTCTGAACTTGCGCCTAAGCCTGCTGAGTGACTCGCGGCTCCTGAAAGATCGTAACATCTCTGAACTTGTGCCTAAGCCTGCTGAGTGACTCGCGGCTCCTGGAAGATCGTAACATCTCCGAACTTGTGTCTAAGCCTGCTGAGAGACTCGCGGCTCCCCCAGATTCTCACGGCCCCGCCGGACCCCGACTACGACCCGTATCCCCCGGCTCGAGGATTGTGAGCTGTGCGCCGGATACGTCCCTGCTTGAACTTTTGCCAAAGACTGTCCCGCTACCCCCCTACCTTTCCGAGACTCTTGAACCCGTGCACCCCTTGTACATATTTGCCGTGATAACCTACTTGATAAAGATTGCTTCTGAGAATAACCGGTGTGATTACTCTGTGTCGTGTGGTGCCAGAAGTACGATCCTAGCTGCGAGATTCCTCCCCCTGGGGAGTCTCCCGCCAGTGCCCGGCTACGATACTGTGAGGGTGGGTCTCAGGGTAGTCAGGACCCCCTTTCCGGGCTCCTCTGAGGTCGCCGTCTAACATTGGTGGCAAGCGACGGGATTCGGGCCCATCACCTAGAGATCGTACCGTGAACAACGGACGCACCACCGACAAGGATGGCAGAAGGAAGCGCCATGAGCCCCGCAGAAACCAACGCCAACAGGGTGTTCCAGGTGGAGCATCTAGGAGAATATACACACAAGGAGCTGAAGCAGTTTTGCAAAGAACTTAAAATCGCTACCACTGGTCTCAACACGAAGGAAGATTTGCAGAAAGCACTGAAAACTTGGGTGGAGACCGGGGCCTCCCGCCCGGAAGGCACGGGGGAGCGCCCCGACGAAACCGAACCTCCCCAAAGTGAAAGCAGCAGCAATCAGGTGCGAGGAGGCGTACCAGACGGGGGCTTCTCCCCAGAAGAACTCGCGGACAGAGAGAGAAGCCGCAATCATGAACTAGAGCTAGCCAAACTCAAAATTGAGGGCGAGTTGAAGTTAGCGGAAAAAAAACTAGCGGTAGAACAAATGCGTGTACAAGGCGAACTGGAGGAGAAAAAGCTCCAACGGGAGCACGAAGGAAGGAAGCTCCAGCTGGAGCACGAACGCAGCTTAAAGGAACTCGAGCTCAAGGCCCGAAACGAGGAAGGGAGGCCCCCAAGTAACCGAGAGACGGTCTCCCCAGCGGAACAGAAGGTCCACATCCCGAAGGATGTGGTCAAGGAATATTATAAAAACGATGACATTCAGCAATGGTTTCGGGCCTATGAGGTCGCCATGACCTCCCATCGGATCCCGGAGAAGGACTGGGGGGCGGGGTTGTGGGGGCGGTTTCTGAGCGAAGGAAGGGACACCCTGCTCGACCTACCCCTCTCCCTGCAGACCTCCTACAGCCACATGAAAGAGGCTCTACTCACAAGATACGGCCTCACCCCAGAAATGTACCGTCAGCGGTTCCGGGACTGCAGGAAGATCCCGGGCACCACATGGGTGGAATATGTAAACTTTTTCAGTCGGGCCTTCGATGGGTGGACCAAGGGCAGCAAGGTCACCACCCTGGCCGAACTCACTGATCTCATGTTGTGGGAACATCTAGCTGCGAACTGCTTCGTAGAGCTACGTCAACATCTGCTGGACAGTAAGCTCACAGATCCCCGGAAGCTGGCTGTGGAGGCCGACCGCTGGACCAACACCCGGGTCTCCCGGGGCATGGTAGGAGAGTACCCCCGAACCAGTCAGGGACCACCCCGCCAGAGAGGAGGAGGGAACCAGGGAGGGCCGAGAGAGTCCCAGCCTAGCCCCCCGAAGACACCACCTCCACCTTTCCCGGCGCCCCCTCCACCAGTAACCGGGCCCCCTGGGAAACGGGGACACCGGGTGACCGTCACATGTTTTCGCTGCCAGAAGCCCGGGCACTACGCCAATGACCCAGAGTGCCCCATGGCCCCCCAAGTCCCCCCGATGAGACAGATAGCCAGCGTAGCCCTGGGGGAGGGGGTAGAGGAATCCGAAGAGTGGGAACCCGCAGCAATGGCCCTAGTATCCCTGGGAGATAGGGAGATGGTCCCTGGTAGCCTCCTCCCCTCCAACACCCAGAAGTATGGGCAGCTTGTCAAAATCAATGGCCACCAAGTAGAGGCCCTGCGAGACACCGGGGCCAGTATCACCGGTGTCCTCAGGCACCTAGTCCCCGAAGAGCAGATCCTCCCCAACGTCTTTTGCCCTGTGATATCCGCAGACAATAGAGAGAGCATGTGCCAGGTAGCCCTGGTGCCATTTGAGTGGGGAGGGGTGATAGGCAAACTCAAGGTGGCCGTAAGAACCTCCCAGCCGGTCGACTGCCTTTTAGGGAACGACCTAGAGAGTTCCCCATGGAAGCACGTAGAGCGTAAGGCCCACCTGGGAATGATGGGACTCCCCGAGTGGGTGTGCGCCACCACCCGATCTATGTCCGCCCGACTCACTCCCCAGAGGGAGGTCGAGAGCATCCCGATCGAAGAGATCAGAACAGTCCCCGCCGAGGGTCCTTCCGTCCCCCCATCAGAAGGGTCCGTCGCTAGCGATGAACCCACACCATCCGACCCGGACCCAGTCCCTGAGTTAGGCGATCTACCCGAGTTGGCCCAATGGCGCCACGAGGGCGGACCCACTCGGGAGGAGTTTTGCAGGGAGCAAGCCACTTGTCCGTCCCTGGTCGGGCTGCGGCGCCAAGCCGAGGACCAAGCCGCAGGTGACCAGACCGGGACGCACCAAATCTATTGGGAGAATAGCATCCTGTACAGTGAGCAGAAGTCGGTGGAGCTGGGATCGGGAAGGGTACTGGTGGTACCCCTCCGCTTCCGAGGTTTCCTCCTGGGTTTAGCCCACGACGTCCCCCTCGCCGGTCACCTGGGACAGGACAAGACGTACAACCGTCTTGTGACCCATTTTTACTGGCCTAAGATGAGAGCAGCGGTAGAGGCCCATTGCAAGTCCTGCCCCACGTGCCAGGCTAGTGGAAAGAGTGGAGGGAAACTCAAGGCTCCCCTCCAACCCTTCCCGGTCGTCAGTACCCCCTTCGAACGAGTCGGGATCGACATCGTGGGACCACTGGACCCCCCCACCTCCCAAGGCCACCGTTTTATCTTGGTCCTAGTGGACCACGCCACCCGCTACCCAGAGGCTATCCCCCTGCGCACCATTACGGCCCCTGTGGTGGGCCGGGCCCTGATGGGGATCTTTTCCAGGGTGGGGTTTCCCCGCGAGGTCGTGAGCGATCGCGGCACCAATTTTATCTCAAAGTATATGACGTCCCTGTGGCAACAATGTGGAGTGTCCTATAAGTTCACCACCCCGTACCATCCCCAAGGAAACGGCCTAGTAGAAAGATTTAATAGGACCTTGAAAGGGATGATCGCTGGCCTAGACGAACCCCTCCGGCGGAAGTGGGACGTCCTGCTCCCTTGCCTATTGTTCGCGTATAGAGAGGTCCCCCAGAAGTCCCTAGGATTCAGCCCGTTTGAGTTACTCTATGGGCACCCCGTCCGAGGTCCCCTCAGTTTGGTAAAGGAAGAGTGGGAGGCGGCACCCCAGACCACCCCCCGAGATGTGTTCCCATACGTCTTGGCCCTCCGGAACCAGACCAGGAAGTTCCGAGAACTGGCCGAGGCCAACCTGGAGGCGAGTCAAGAAGAGATGAAACGCTGGTACGACCAGAATGCCACTCTGGTTGAGTTCCAGCCGGGCCAGCAGGTGTGGGTCATGGCCCCCGTGAAGCCTGGCGCCCTCCAGGACCGATGGACTGGGCCGTACAAGGTGGTGGAGCGAAAGAGTCCAGTTACGTACTTGGTGGACGTCCAGTCGCCCCGGGACCCCCTCCGGGTCCTGCATGTGAACCGACTCAAGCCTCACTTCGTGCGGACAGAACTGAGCCTCCTGCTGGCCACCGATGACGGGGCCGAAGATGAGTCGGATCCCCTCCCGGACCTCCTGTGTGTCAAGGAGCAGGATGGCTCCGTGGAGGGAGTGAACCTTTCCCCAGCCCTCACGGCCCAACAACAAGCGGACTGCCGCCAGCTCCTAAGACAATTTGCCGATCTCTTCTCTCTGACCCCCCGGGTCACCAACTGGTGTGTTCATGACGTGGACACCGGGGACAGCCCGCCGGTGAGACACCGAGCCTACCGGGTCCCTGACCGGGTCCGGGCCTGCATTCAAGATGAGGTCTCGAAGATGCTGACCCTGGGGGTGATTGAGCCCTCTGACAGTCCCTGGGCCAGCCCCGTGGTCCTGGTCCCGAAGGCAGCGGCCCCCGGTGTCGCCCCCGAGCTCCGATTCTGCGTGGATTACCGGGGGCTCAATGACGTTACCCGAGCCGATGCCCACCCCATTCCACGAGCCGACGAACTCATTGACCGACTAGGGGCAGCTCGGTTCCTCAGCACATTCGACCTCACCTGCGGATACTGGCAGATTGCGCTCACCGAAGGAGCCAAGGAGCGGTCCGCTTTCTCCACCCCCGACGGGCACTACCGCTTCCGCGTGATGCCCTTCGGGATGAAAAATGCCCCGGCAACTTTCCAGCGACTGGTGAATAGGGTCCTGGCCGGGTTGGAACAGTTCAGCGCGGCATATCTAGACGATATCGCCGTCTTCAGTTCGGAGTGGAGTGAGCATCTCCAGCACCTCCGGAGGGTGCTAACCGCCCTGCGCCAGGCAGGCCTCACAGTAAAAGCTAGCAAGTGCCAGATCGGGCAAGGCTCCGTAGTCTACCTGGGGCACCGGGTCGGGAGCGGCCAGGTAGCCCCTCTACAACCAAAGATCGACGCCATCCTGGCCTGGGAACCACCCCTCACCCAGACGGAGGTCCGAGCCTTCCTGGGACTCACAGGATACTACCGACGCTTCATTCGGGGATATGGCAGCCTGGTCGGCCCTCTCACCGAACTCACATCTAAAAAACAGCCAAAGAAGGTGCAGTGGACGGCTGCCTGCCAAGAGGCTTTCGATGCTCTAAAAGAGGCCATGTGCACTGCTCCCGTCCTCCAGGCTCCCGACTATGCCAAAGAGTTCCTAGTCCAGACCGATGCCTCCGAACATGGCATTGGGGCCGTCCTGTCCCAAGTGAATGACCAAGGCCTAGACCAGCCCGTCGCCTTCCTCAGTCGGCGGCTGCTGCCCCGAGAGCAGAGGTGGAGCACCATAGAGCGCGAAGCCTTTGCCGTGGTCTGGGCACTCAAGAAGCTACGACCCTACCTGTTCGGCACGCATTTCAGAGTCCAAACTGACCATCGACCCTTGCGGTGGCTCATGCAGATGCGAGGAGAAAACCCCAAGCTACTGCGGTGGTCAATCTCCCTCCAGGGGATGGATTTCACCGTAGAACACCGCCCTGGTACGGACCACGCCAACGCCGACGGCCTCTCCCGGTTCTTCCGCCTCAGCGAAGAGAACCCCCCAAGATGATGGGCAGTTCTCTCCGGCTTTCAGCTGGGGGGGACGCGTGTTGGACCCGGCCTCGCAGAACGGCCCTCCGTGCACCCGCACCACCGAAACCTGGTACCTGCAGCCCCAACCACCCGGCCCAGCCGGCCCCTCCTACCAGAACACCCGCACCCGGTCCGAACATCCCCGTCCATGGCCTCCCTCCTTTCGGCCACCCCGGGCCCGCATGCCCACTTCATGCGTCAAGATGGCCGCCCGGCCCCAGCGCGACCCTGGCCTAGAGGCGCCACTCCGGCTGGAGGACATCACACTTCCAGGGGGATGAGAGAGGGAGGAGCAGTTTCTATCGCACCTCTGGACTCCCCTGGGACGATGGGTTTCGATCGGCCCTCCGGCCTCCCTGAGAGCTGGCTCCACGCCTGCTGGGTGTCTGGGACTCCTCCCGGCCCGGCCCTGAACGAGATCAAAAGACAATAGCAGGAAACCCCGACAAGCGACCCCCAGGTGACAAGACCCCTGCCTCCACCGACCCCGGACATCAAAGAGGGGTCGACCTATAACAAGGGGTGCTCCGGGCCGGTCCGGCAGATTCGACGCTGGAACAACGTAAGCCTGCTGAGTGACTCGCGGCTCCTGAAAGATCGTAACATCTCTGAACTTGCGCCTAAGCCTGCTGAGTGACTCGCGGCTCCTGGAAGATCGTAACATCCCTGAACTTGCGCCTAAGCCTGCTGAGTGACTCGCGGCTCCTGGAAGATCGTAACATCCCTGAACTTGCGCCTAAGCCTGCTGAGTGACTCGCGGCTCCTGAAAGATCGTAACATCTCTGAACTTGCGCCTAAGCCTGCTGAGTGACTCGCGGCTCCTGAAAGATCGTAACATCTCTGAACTTGTGCCTAAGCCTGCTGAGTGACTCGCGGCTCCTGGAAGATCGTAACATCTCCGAACTTGTGTCTAAGCCTGCTGAGAGACTCGCGGCTCCCCCAGATTCTCACGGCCCCGCCGGACCCCGACTACGACCCGTATCCCCCGGCTCGAGGATTGTGAGCTGTGCGCCGGATACGTCCCTGCTTGAACTTTTGCCAAAGACTGTCCCGCTACCCCCCTACCTTTCCGAGACTCTTGAACCCGTGCACCCCTTGTACATATTTGCCGTGATAACCTACTTGATAAAGATTGCTTCTGAGAATAACCGGTGTGATTACTCTGTGTCGTGTGGTGCCAGAAGTACGATCCTAGCTGCGAGATTCCTCCCCCTGGGGAGTCTCCCGCCAGTGCCCGGCTACGATACTGTGAGGGTGGGTCTCAGGGTAGTCAGGACCCCCTTTCCGGGCTCCTCTGAGGTCGCCGTCTAACAGAGTCCCTCCACTAAAACGGTATACACTTGTAGATGGAACAAATTTGTGGCATGGTGCATAGCAAAGGCTGTGGATCCCCTTTCTGCCCCTCTTTCAGAGGTTCTCCTCTTCATTCTATCTTTGGCCCAGCAGGGCTCTGCTCTGGGCACTCTTAAAGGCTACCTTTCAGCCATCTCTGCCTTTCTGCGCCTTCCTCATCAGCCTTCTCTTTTCAAGTCTCTGATTGTCAATAGATTTCTAAAGGGCATTACTCATCTCTTTCCTAATGCCCCAGTGGGACTTGAATCTTGTTCTTACTTTCCTTGTTTGGTCCCTTCGAGCCACTACATAATTGTCTTTTTCGTCTTCTTACCTTGAAGACCACTTTCCTGCTTGCCATCACCTCAGGGTGAGTGAGCTTCAGGCGCTTTCCTCCAAGCCTCCTTTTCTTGCAGTTCTTCCGGACAAAGTAGTCCTTCGCACTAGGCCCCCTTTTCTGCCCAAAGTGGTTCTCTTTCCACATAGGTCCGACCATCACATTGCCCACCTTCTTCCCGCCTCAGCACCCTTCCAAAGAGGAGTAGAGACTCCACCGTCTGGACCCAGAACATGCGCTGTCCTTCTAACTTGACCGCTCTAAAGATTTCCGGGTGGACAATCAACTCTTCGTGGGTTATGTGGGTGCCAAGAAAGATCGGGCTGTGCACAAACGTACCATCTCTCGATGGGTTGGCTTATGCATCAAAATCAGCTATTCTTTGGTGAAAAAGAAACCTCCAGTAGGATTGCACGTCCATTCTACCAGGGTGACAGCAGCCTTTACTACTTTGGGACGTGGAGTTCTGCTGATTGACAACTGCCAGGCAGCCACGTGGGCATCCCTGCACACATTTACAACTCATTACTGCCTGGATAGCCAAGTCCGGAGAGACGGCTTTTTTGGCCATTCTGTTCTCCAGGACTTTCTGGTGTGAACTTGGTTCGCAGACCCACCTCTGGGGTTGGGATTGCTGGGGTATCCATTCTAAGGTAAGGAATCTAGAACTAATGGTCTCTTTCAGATGAACAAGTTACTTACCTTTGGTAACAGTGTATCTGTAAAAACATACATTAGTTCTATATTCCTTACCGCCCCACCCATCCTCCCCGTTCTTCGAACTGACTTTTAGGGATAGGGACTCCCTTCCAGGGCCTTAGTTTTGTGCACCAGTCTTACATGGCTCTGCACTTCGGGCATGGAAAGTAGTGTCAGAACTGACTTCAGCGCGCAGTGGTGGCGTCTAAGTAGACACTGTGATGTCATTCCTGTGACCACGACGATGGACGCGCAGTGGTAATGCTACAGAAAAAATTCTACAGATCCAGTCTGACCCCTGGGGGTAGTTCTAAGGTAAGGAATCTATAACCAACGTATGTCTCTTACCGAAGGTAAGTAACTTGTTCGTCAAGATACTTTTTCCTATTGATGCTCTTGTAGTGGAATGCTTGTTTTGACATGTTTTAGTTTGATTTGATTAACATCACGTCATATGAACATACTAGCCCAATCCCCAAATAATCTAAGCGCCCCTCAATATTTTTATTAACACCCATTAATCAATGCACCTCTTCGTCTTAATGTCTTTCACACAGCTTATCCCTTGTGGAAGCTGCTTTTCTCGGTCTAGCTCTGGTTCCAAGTTGGACAACAGGAATAAGCCTTGGTCCCCAAACTCTGTGCCTTGGCTGGCAGCATCAGGCACCAGTTAAGCGCCGGGCGCGGAGGTTTCCTGTTTTGTTAATTTGAAATGGATAGTCCAGCAGAGACCAGGTAGGTGTGAAAATATGAATTCACCCAATGTTCAGAATTTACATGGGTGTTCCTGATAGGAATTTTTGGCTACCAAAAGTGGCTGGTGGATCTTCAATTAGATGATCTGACTACCCAGTGGATATTTCTTTATTTGGAAAAAAAAAATGTTTTCGGGATGTTGTAGCAATGGGCAGTGGTTGCGTCTGCTGCGTTTTTTCTCAGTGAGGGAAATGGGGTTTCAGTTGGATCGCCGGAGTCTGGTGAGGTGTGTTGATTGGTGTGTGGCCAGGAACCGGAGCTGACGTCTTAGGAATGATCACACTGTTTGTTGCTCAAGGCAAAACGTGCGGAACGGTGTGATCTCGGAAGGGCCAGTTCCACGCTGTAACGTCTTTTGTGAAGAAATTGTTGTGGTCCAGCGTAGCGTGCAGCGGGGATTACGTCTCGTCACATGAGTGCGCAGCCTGGCTAATGAGAAGGGATCGGGGTGGCTTCTGTTTTTAAAACAAAGCCGAGCCCAGCACAAGGCATGCGGAATGGCACGGCCGATGCGTCCTGGTCTGATTTGAAAGTACAAATGAGTTCGCGTTTGCGTTGGAATGCGATAAGAGCGTGTTTTTTTTGGCCAGACAGTAATGGACCTGATATCGGCCACTCCCAAAAGATGCCCTTCTGTGGAGAGGGGGCTGGTGGGCGACTTCTGAGGCCGCCTGGCGCTCCCTTGTGACTGAGGTATGGAATGCCTCGCAGAGTCGGATGTGTGACGTCGCTTTAACGAGTATCAATGGTTTGTGTAAACCTGGGTTTTCCTCTTACCTTGGGTTTTACAAATCATTTTCTTGCCACCCTCCGTTCAGCACTCGAGCCTTCCACTGAGAACGCACTGAACATATGTGCCCGGCAGTATTCACTCCCTATTCTGGACTGTGCGGGAGATTTTGAGCTGATTTTTTAAAGTTCTGGGATTTGTGTACTTGCAGTTGCACATCTTAGTATTTACAGTGAACCCAAAGATGTCAAGCATTACCTTTTGTTTTGATGCCACTAAATCGGTTATTCTCATTGACGTCACTGCCCTTCTTGCCATTTTAACGTGAACGTTTCTCCCACTCTTTAGCTTTTCAAACAAGAGGGGGATTATTTTGGCTCCTGGTCAAGATTAAAAATGTATTTGGCGATAGGGGGTGTTTTTTCCTAAGTGTCACAAACTACTACTTTATATACCAAAAGCCCAGGGCACAAGTCCTAAACAAGCATTGGCATAGCCAATAGGTCTCGCCTTTGGGACCTTATAAGTGTTTAGCCATGCAACAGTTGCATAACTAAATACTTATAAGGTCCCAAAAGCGAGATCTATTGGCTATGCCAAGCGGCCGCGAAAATGATCGCGATCAAACTTCAAAGCGGCCGTGCTGCCGTGAAAGTAATCGCGGTAAAGCGCTGCGCGCGCCCGCGCGCATTCACTGTAGCTCTAGGCTGGCCTGGTAGCACTTTTTGGAGCCCTCTCAATAAGTCTCGCCAGACCAGCGCATGCGCTGGGTCAGGCGAGACCTAAAAAAAGAAGTGGGGGAACTAACCTAGGTAGGCAGTGTGTAAGTGACATCACGGCGCGCGACATCACACATGGCATCACAGGAATTGACATCGAAAGTGGCATCACAAGCCACGACTTTACAGGAAGTGGCATCAAAAGAAGTGACATCAGAGCTCATATGTTTAGCAGGTCTATCATGTGTACGTTTGAGCGCATTGCGAGGATAATAGCACAGTGAGCTACGGAAGATATGTGACTTCTACACCTTGCAATCCCCCTGTACATTCATTTACATATAATTTATTGTACCTGTAATATGCACGTGTTGATGTAAAGCGCTCTGACACCCTGCATTGGGATGAGTAGGACTATACAAGAACAAGCATTTGCAATGCAATAGGTCTCGCATTTATGCGAGTTTAAGCTATTGGCATTGTAAATGACGCCTTTTATTTACGTTTCAAAAACAAAACCATAATTAAAAGGCGTTTTCATTTACAATGCCAATAGCTTAAACTTGCGTAAATGCGAGACCTATTGCATTGCAAATGCTTGTCTTGCATAGCATATAACATCCAACATAGTAAATGGATAGCACCTGTATGTCGCTCGATTGGCAAGACACTACCCATCAGCCTTAAGAGTTTTGAGGGCGGATACTGGAGAGGTATACGTATTTGGCATATCCAGATTCCCTCTGTCCATCTGATACCAGATGAAGAAATTGTCTAATAGAAATGGTAAGCATGGTTACTAAAACTTCTTTATCCTAGATAACTGCTAGAGTTGGCAATTTTTTTTTTTACGAAGCACTTTAGATCGTACAGCCACAAATTTTATATAAAACGTATAAGAATATATTTAAATTATGAAACTGAATTTTATATTGATTTTTAATATGGTTTTAACGCAATGTGATGGTTATACATTTATCATAATGTGTTCTTGTTATAGTAGTGCAAAACTCACATGTTTATGCTTTATGAGGTTTGACCCCGAATACATTTGTTTTGGAAAAGGCAGACGTCAACAATAACGGCGCTTCATCAATTATGGCACTCCTCCTAATAGCCTAATCCCAAATACAATTTTCCCCGTAGTCGTTTAGTACGCAGAAGTAAACGATAGTTAAGCTGGGAAATAAGAAAGTCTCTGACACCGAGAATACAACTAACACCACTTGAGAAAAGAAAGGCGATATGTGGCGCACGGTCTTTTAACAGAGATGATTTAACTTCTGAGAAAATGTCCTGTGGGGGCTTCATGCTAATTATACCAAGTAGAGCTGGAACTTGATAGTGAATAAGTAAATCATGAAACCAGGCGTTTAATACCGCTGCTTGGTAACGAAGAGGAGTATAAACCACCAAATATAGTTTCTAAATTTGAGGAGATGAGGAATATTGCATAATTGTAGAAAATGCATTTGTAAAACAAAATAAACAAGCGGCCGTGCGGCCGCGAAAGTGATCGTGATCAAACATCAAAGCGGCCGTGCGGCCGCAAAAGTGAAAGTAATTGCGGTCAAGCGCAGCACCCGCGCACATACACTGTGGCTCTAGGCTGGCCTGGTAGATCTTTTTGGAGCCCTCACAAATTGTCTCGCCAGACCAGCGCATGCGCTGGGTCAGACGAGACCTAAAAAATAGTGGTACTTAAATCATTTCATCGCCTCCCCGGGTGTAGTAATCTCTATATAAATGCAATTTGCTTTGTGTAAATACTGGGAAAGACCAACACATCTGGCATTCTTACAGTGCATGCATATCTCCTAAACAGGGACTGAACAAAGTGAAAAGCTGCCTTTCTTAAGTATGTGTGAAGTGCTAACAAGGTGTGAGCCTTTGTTTCCTCTCCGCTTCATTTTCATCAAGTGCGAGGCTCCTGACTGCTCCCAGCCAAGACACTCGAACAACAGGAGGCCAAATGACCCCTCGAAATCGGCCTTTGTTATTGGCCCAGCAGGAGTCTTAAATAAGAACGCCCCGTCCCCGCCTGCACGTTGTTGGGGATCGATAGCAGACAACAAAGTGCAGGCGCTGCTGAAAGTGTCCCGGTTTTTGGAAATTACACCGGGACGAGTTCAGCATATTCAGAGGGGCCCACATTTTTGGCAGGGTGGACGGCGTTCACCCTGTGAAAATAGTGGGTGGACGCCGTCCACCCCCTTGTACCCCCAACTCGTGCCCTGCATAAGCCCCTTCATCAGAGAACAAATTACATTCTTCAAAATATCTTGGAAGTGAGACTGTTGAAAAACTGCCAAAGAGATTTTTAAAAGGTTATGAAATGGCTGCGTTAGAGCTTAGCACAAGTTAAGGTGTCAAACCGTACCCTTATTTGATGGTTTAATGGCAAGTGAATGCCTTGTGCCGTCCTCCCGCATCGGGGTGCACGTACGAGAGCAGGAAGGGGGCGTTGTGTGCCCATCTGTAGATAACCAGGAGGTTGGATCAGTCAGTATGCTGGCATTTTCAACCTAGGAAAGCTTTAGTTTGGCTAGACATATTTATTAAATGCAGTTGTACATCTGTCTTTTTACTTAAACGTTTTACATATTGTACATTGTAGTTTAAATTACATTATGAAACATTCCATAAGAACATCAAATTCCTTGCTCCATTTTATGATTGTACACTGCACTGTTTCCTTTTGCCCTCTTAGGCGCGCCAGGGTCGGACATTAACAGAAATAGTCCGGGGCACTAAAATAAGGGGTAATTATTGGATTACAAAGTTAAAAACTGTCCCATATTTACAAATCGGGGCAGTTTTTAACTTGTAAAGACACGCTGTACAAGGGTTTTTGCATGGTATGGAAGACTTCATGGATTTGAGCTTACTGCACGCAATGCTTGTTTTAATATTTGGGAGATCGACGATAAAAACTGGCACAGCAAAACCATAAAACAGGGCCAAAGGCAGCCAAAAAGGTGACCTACACAACGATCTGTCAGATCACCCTACCAGGCACTGCCTGATTGCACTCTAGACCAATCCGAGGCAGGTTAACTATGTAAGAAGCAGCACTGAACACATTCTGGGAGTTATACTCCAGCCGTACAACTCAGGAGTCCTTAACTGGCATTCTTCTGTCACCCCCGCTTAATAGGTTCTCAGGCAGAGGCCACTTAAAATAGCATGACTTTCAGGGCTTTTGAGGTGGTGATTGTTTGGGTTCACCTTGAGGCTTGTGCTCAGTGCATACCCTAGATTGGCATCTTGACTACCAGAGGTCTGCCCCTGGGGCTGTTAAGCTTGAAGGGCTGTTGAGGGGTAAGATACCTGAAGGATTCTGGCACGGATATAAACTTTCTGAAAGTACCTGTGGTTTTTGTTCGAGGGTGCCTTTTGCTTTATTCACAGTGTTAGAAGTTAGATCACTGACTTGTCCTCAAGTTAGTAGGGTGAAGAGATTTATCGTGGAAGTGGCTTTGAAGGTTAACCTTTTCTGGCTGTGTGGTTTTGAAGATTGTTGTGGGCTTTTTGGTGGAGTCGGCTGTAGATGACATTGCAGTAATCCAAGCACACTGTGGATACAGCTCATGTCTGCTCCAGTCATTGGTTGGTTTTGAGGTGTGGGAAGAATTTGCATTGCATGAACAGCTGCATATTGAGCCCCACTTCCAACCAGAGCATTGATATATATTTGTGTTTTGGGCCCATCCGTGAGATTGGATTCAGATTTAGTTCCCACCTATTTTTATTTGAAGGTGATCCCAAGGGCTGTATTGTAATGCCACTTTCCGTGCTGCACTAGAGCAGAAGGGGAGGTTCTTTTTGGCATCCTGATTGCTTACATCAACTCTGAATATGTATGAATTAATGCATGGTTTGTTGACAGCAGAGCTTGGGGCAGTAATTGCTGTTTGCGTTTCTGGGCTCTGTTGTCAGAACAACTTGCGTTAATGCAGATATTTCCGTGAATGTATGGCTCAAGACCATAAAAAGAGTGCACACCCCTTGTATGCCGCCGCATGCTGGACACGGGATGATACGGCCCCAGATGAGTAGCTTGCAATACCCATCATGACTGGTGTGGGTGGTTTAGGGACTACTTTGAACACGTTTCTACCCACTGAACTTTGAAATTTTTGTTTGTTATTAAATCGAGCAGAGAACCCCATCTTTGAGTTAGTGAGAAACGTGATGCAGACATTTGGCGAAACGTGAAAGGCCAAAGCAAAGGTGCATGAATGTCATTGGTATTCATCTGGAATGCAGTTAATGCTGAGCTGGTATCAGTGTCCGCATGTAGATACAGCACATGTGTTAAATAGCCAAGATCTTCTAAACATGTTAAAACTGAGCAATAGCACGATCTTGACTCATCTACTGACCAATTCTGTTTCCTTCAATGGTCTGACAGAGGCTGTTGCCTTTACTTCGTTTCCAAATTGCCTCCCACCTCCGTTCCCCTTTTTCCGAGTGGTGTTGCATGTTGCAGACAATCTTGTACACATTACATATGGCTTTCAATTTTGTCCAAGCTTGAATTTGTGACCTGAATAGATCTAGTCTGGTGGCTGTATGCAGAATAAGCCATTGTAGCTGTTCTTTTGTACCAACGTTTTTTTGGGCCTGATACAGGGCACATCCACACATCAGACTAGACGGGAAGTAACTGTTAAATGGTCTGTGCTTTGTGGCCATTGGCGATTCAATGAGGTTGTAGGCTGAGCTAATTTTCTATCATGCGAATGTTTGCCCAAAAACGTACCTCTGTCACATTGTGGAATTAATCGCGTCTTTCTCTCTTAACAAGGGTGGTATAAAGAGCTGCCTTATAATGTGAAGAGTTATTTATCCTTTCCCCTCACAATCTTTAAAGCTTGCAGACAATCAAGATCCTCTAGTACAATTTGCCACATCATGATGATTACTCCAAGAGTACAGTTTTGGAAGCAAAGTGTACTGGAAAATGCGTGGCGGTTCAATTTTTTGTTGATCAGTTATGAGAAGAACGCTTCTTCTTTTGCATCCGCTGTTGCTTCTTTCTTCATTTTCCATAAAATACTATTGATAAAAGCCCATAGATGATGAAAGCAAAGTAGTCTACTCTTTGTAGTGCCTATCATGGAAAGGAAATTCTAGGATAGAAAGTTTAAAATTAAAGTTAGGATGGAAGACTATCTCTTGAATAATGTTTACTTGAACTGTAAAACCTTTAAAATCGTGAATTGTCTGCGGCAACATTGTACAGTATGCAATTATTTTGCCATAAATGTCATTAGGTGTTCACCTTATAAGTGTGTTAGGGAATGTATCTGTCAATTGTAGTTGCTTGTACTGCTCTAAGCTTTTGCTGGCTATCATTTCATATATTCATTATCTGCTTGGTGTAAAAATGTTTGTCGGATTTGGGAGAGGTGTATAAAGAAATGACTAATCTAGAGATTGTAATAGTTTGAGATAATAACAATGTTAATGTACATTGGTCCCATCTGCCCGTTTGCTAGGTTGAGATTAGCCGAAGAGTGACCCTGGAAGAGCTTCCTCCTGTTCTCGTTTTACATCTCAAGCGATTTGTATATGAAAAGACAGGTGGATGTCAGAAGCTCATCAAGAATATTGAGTATCCTGTGGACTTGGAAATTTGCAAAGGTAATAATTGTCGGTGACTTGCACTAAATAGTCAAGGTCTTCCTAAAGTTATATTAAGTGGTATATTTCAACCTGCAGACGCGCTGTAAAAGGTGGGTTGATACTTTTGTTTCTACATGCTGCTCTATTATCAGGGACTTGACCATCTAAGAACAATCATTGGATTAAGCTTTGGTTCAGCATGTGGCCTGCAGTGCAGCTTTACCACTTAGAAACTTAAATTCAGAATGAGCAATGGAGCGGAGTGTTATCACAGCTGGCAAGCCGTTATACAGCAGAAACAATGGGTGGTTATCACCGTGAGACTGGTGTACCCAAGAAGCATGACGTGGGAGCATCCACATTGTTTCTCATCCTCTAAAATTTCAGTGACCTGGAAAAATCCCCTACACACCACAAGCAAAATGTTCACTGCCATATTGCAGTGTTGCAGTTCTATATTTCTTGCACTACTACTTAGAGAGTAGAAAGCGTACAATGAAATAAAACATACATTTCAAATTGAAGCTGGATATATAAAAAAGATATGGATCCAGAGCCATTAAGAAGTCCTTCATGATTTTAGTTTAAGAGATGCAATAATTAGACACTTCTCCTTTTATCCGGATACTGGTCTCCTGCATTTCATTGGCCATCATTGTAGTTACATGTATAAAAATAAACTTTCTGATGTGTTTAGCATAATAGCTCTTGTATATTGTTGTGGTTATAGTGATTAGATTTACTCGTGAAATTCAAACGTTACTAAGTTAACTTTTTGTGTCTCTCAGATCTCCTCTCTCCTGGTATGAAAAGTAAGATTGTGAAAGCTCAGAGGACTTACCGGCTCTTTGCAGGTTTGTTTATTTGTTCTTTTTCCCATGTTTTATATTTAGATGTACACCCTCTCTCCCTGATTGCATATGAAGACATGCATACATTGTCTTAAACATCGCCAAAATTGTACCAAGCCTGAAAGCATATGTTGGTATTGTAATCTTTGGCAGGTTCAGGTGCATTATGAGGGTTATCATGAATACTCCAACTAAATATGCTTGTGACCACCCTAGGAATCATACCTCAACTTGATAAACCATTGAAAGTTAATATTGCCATTCATTATTTTTCACTTCAGTGTGTGGACCCTACATAGCCCCAAGAATGTAGAATATTGCCCAATACACAGGATGTTTTCAGAGCACATTTTCAATGTACTTTTAATTCAGACTTCAGTAACTCTCTCCTCCTTTAAGAATGTAACTCTTCTCAGGCCATCTGTGTTGGGCCCACCTGTGATCAGCTATGGTTAAAAGTGCAACGGGGGTGGGGAGTGGGAAGTAGCTGTACAGTTGTCATGTGTAGTACATCTTAAGTCATCCCCACTGCACATCTAATGTTTCAGGTAAGTAACTTTTCCTTACCCACTACTGGATTTTTCTCAGACTCATAAGCCTAACATAGGATACAAGGCTGTACCCAAACAGAAAGAAGAGACTTTGAGGATTTCTCATTGGTAAGCAGCATGACCTTCAGGATGTCAGAAATAATGCTCGAAGGTCTGCGTGTTTCATTTTGCTCACCTTATATTTGTGAAAAGATATTCTTTCTTGTACCTGTTCCCCTGGACACCAGAGTAAATGAATGTTCAATGGCATGAGTAGCTGTAGATACACATGCTGTGCATGCTCCTGCCATCTAGTGTTGGGTCCAGAGTTGTGCAAGTTGTTTTTCTTCAAATAAGTCTTTCGAGTCACGAGATCTAGTAACTCCTCCTCTCGGTGATATTGCGCATGGGCATTGACTCCTTTGTTAGATTGTTTTCTCTCTGCCGTCTGGTTCTGACATGTACCTCTGCTCCGTGTTTCAATTCCTATTGCTACGATTCCTCGGTTTCTTTACTGTCTTCAACAGTATTTTTGAATGCGCTTTTCCACTTCTGTGCTACAAAGAAATGTAAGCGGTTCGGACTTCGACCGACCGCCCTCCAGGGCTTCGCCTGTCTTGGGTGTGTGACCACCTCAATTGAAGATGCGGTTTTGATGGAACGGACATCGTTTCAATTTTGCCTGCGTTGCCAGGCAAAATACCGGCACACCGATCAACACCTTGTGTGCAACCTGTGCCTTTCGTCCAACCATTAAGAAGCTGACTGTTACACGTGTAAGTCGTTCCGTTCCAAGAAAACCCTTCGGGGTCAAGAGAGCCCGTTGGTTGAAGTCTCGAAGGAACTGGGATGACACTCCTGACCTTTATGAGGAAGAAGTCGCCCAGGAAGAGGCGACCGCCAAAGGACATGGATAGTATGTCTAAGCAAATTGTTTGCTGTTTTAGGGAGTGTGCAGAATTTCTTCCCCCTCCCCCCCCCTCCTTTAAAAAAAAAACAAATCAGCAGTGTATAATGTTTTTAAACTGAGACATGTTCAAAGGGTTAGACCCAAAATATACTGTAGGTAGATTAGCCAAGATTGGCATAGATCAACAGTGGCAGCAGCGGATTGACAACAAGATTGGCTTTCATCATTTAGATAGTAGGCGAATGTGCACACTTTCCTCTTTCAAAATAAACCACCATGTTCTAACAGCAGTAGCTCTTATGTGAGCTTCTGCTGTTACATTAATGATTGTGAATCTCCTAATTCCTGAAAACTAAGACTTCTGTTTTTTTTCTTTTTGGATTGCAAGATTTGTCTCTAGCATGTGGCTGAAAAGACTGATCTTTATCTTGAATTGTATTGAAGAAGAAAGTCATTTTCTTTTTTTCTCCTTTTCTCACTAAGTTACCAGAGGGGTTGGTAATTCTCAACCCCAATAATCAAAAAATCCAGCTTTGAGGTTTAATTTTAAGTTAGCATGTTTTTTAAAAATAGTTTGATAATTATGGCGGCTTGAGAAACTTCGAAGTGTACTTGAAACCTCATTTACGTTGCACAAAAAAACGTAACTTTTACAGCCATGAGCTGATAAGGGCTACTTTATTATAATTACCTTTTTTCCTAACTTTAGAATGTATTGTAGACAACAGTTTCAACTGAAGTGTTTTTAAGTATGGGGCAAGGAGATGGTATACGTGGAATCGCTTATTTTGAGCATGACCCCAATTATTAGACATGCGGGTAAGTCCTTCCCTGGCTGCATGGATTCTGTACACTCCTGCTGTATACCTAATTGTAATGGTGTGCAACACATTCTCATGTCAACAATTTTTATCATCTGCCACATGTCCAGGCATTTTAGGTAGGGAATGCAATACTTGACTTAAAAATTCTTGCAGAACTCTTGTCCTTACTGCTTTTTATAATCCAGGAAATACCTCATTTTCTCTCTGGAATTTGTTTGGCTTGTGGGACTCAGGTTTGTTAGGTCACACAAGTCTGTGGTTGACTTGACAAGCAGCTCAACACAACTTTATTGAGCTTGCACAATAACCAACAGTTTTTGGTAAGGTTGTTCAACAGCCACAGTTGCAAGGAATCTTTTCTTTATACCCTATGTTGAGGAAGAAGGGGTTTTTATATTGTTTTTGAGTGGAAACCTTGTTGTTTTTTTTTATAGTGATGGAAGTTTGACAAAAATGCTATACATTTGGTGAATCTCCATTTGTAACCCAAGCATTACTTGACTGCCATTTATTGAACCTAACCATCCTGTTGCAGGCGTACGAGTAGCTGGTCAGCTACCAGTAGCTCCCCAGTTACCAGTAGCTCCCCAGTTCCCTAACATGGAAGCATGTGCTTGGTTGAATTATATGTATACCAAAATTAAAACGCGTTTATTCGAGATGAATGTGTGCGTTTTCATATCTCATAAGCTAATATTTGGAGAAAAATGATTACATTTTCAAAATGTATTTAAAGCTATTATTTGAGTTCAAGAGATTTATTTCTCACATTCTTATTATCTTGGTGCCCGTCTGGTTGCATCTATGGCTGTCACCCATGTTGAGGCATTCCAAATTGATAGTACTTTTTAATTGTTCCTGTTGGCAACCCTGCCTGATGCACTGATTTGAACACTGCTGACAATCTTGGATGGGGTGATCACTACTGCTGCACTAATATTTGTAGTTTGGGTTGATTTTCATTGAACATATTACGCTCTTGTTACAGAAAAGGTTGTAGACTCCTGTCCTATTAAATCTTGTTTACAAGCACACCAGTGCCTTGTTTTCTCAACTAGAGTTAAAATTGTACATTTTCCAAGTCAGTATAACAGCAAATCTGATGATGCCCAAAGCCAAACATTATAGAGGGTGGTAGAGGCAAAGGTGGTGAGAAACAAATTCCTGTTACAGAAATAAAAAGTGAGCCAGAAACAATTCTCTTAAAAAAAGTTTAGAGGAAGCATTTTTTTGTTACTGGTTAACAGTTTACAGGGGAACAAGTAAGTGTTTTGTTCTTGTTTTGGCTAGCAGTTACCAAGATCAATTATGAAATTCAAGTTTGACCTTTGGTGCAAGCTCCTTCAACACCTTCATGCCTAAGAGGTTTCTGATATGTTTGTGTTCTGCACCCGCAAACAGTATGCTGAGGTGTGTGCATCATTTTATACCCTTTGTTGATGAAGTAACGATCTGAGTACCACATGAGTTTGCATTCTGTGCCACACCCCCTACGTGGAATATTTGGTCTCCTTTCCTTAGTGTCACCAGTAACACCTGGGGTGTGATCTGGTGATCAGATGTTAAGAATGCTTTGCATAAATAGGTTCTTATACCCTCAAGATCAGCTTTCATTTTGAATAAATACAAGAGACCCGTCATTTTCATTAACTACTCACATATATGCATTAAAGTGTACACAAAGAGATGGATGGAATGCTGCAGAAGGCCTTTTTCATGAAGCGATTGACCAGTGATAACTGCTCCTGGACTGGACCTTGCTGGGGGCTTCTGCTGGAGTGAGTCCTCACTCTTAAGTGCTGCCCCAGAGGTTCTGTGGGCCTGAGAATTGGCCCAGAGGAGCTGCTCCAGAAACGCTGAACATTTTTTCTGGACCACTGGAGCCATCAGTGGGACCTGGCAGCAAAGAAGTCAGATTTTTATGAATCTTTTTCTGATGCAGCTTCACGCTTTTCCTGCGAGAAATTTTAGCTTCCTAAAAATTACGGAAGGTAAAATCTTTGAGGATAAAAATGCTTGCTGTATTCGACCCTTGCACTATCGTGGTAGGCCTAAGATTGCGCCTAGAACCTAATCTACCACTTCCATAGACTGCTGTGGGCGCTCAGTGCTTTTTGTACTACTTTTACTTTAAATTTGAAAAATTCATAGCTCTGGTTCACTTTATTGGATTTTTGTTCTTTTGGGGTCATTTTGTTTATTACATTATACACTGTTTTCCAATTCAATTTGGGATTTTTGCTCTTTGTTGTAACTTTACTGCTTCATGATCCATATGATCGATTTTTGTTTTGGTGTTTTAATCATTTAGTTTTACTTTTATTTCTTAATTTTTAATTGTGTCACTGCAGTTTAAATACTATACATTCCTTTCCTCCGAGGGACCCTGTCAATTTATGCACAGCTAAAGAAGGTTATCCCAGGATTTCTAATTGTAGCCTGCTTTTACTCCTCGGGCACCAGATTCCCTATCTTTGTGGGACTTAATCCACTGCTGTTCTCTGTGGGTATTAATCCACATAACAGAAATCTAATTGTTCCGTAGTTTTGGCTTGTATTTATTCCATAGGAGAAGAAAAATATGTTATGTCTTTGTGTATAGTTTATGTATGGTTTGTCCTTACACCTTATGTTCCATTGTCCAGTCTAAACTGCTTGAGCTATCGGTGATCTGGAAATACATTCAATGAGTAGTGTGTGCTTTAGCGCTAGAATTAGTTTGTCCCCTCTTTATGGTTAATGAGTTGTGTTGTATTTCTGAAGTGCTTATGTGCAAAGTAGAAATGTGTTGCCTGTCAAATCTTATTTCTCTATTCTGTATTTATATTGTTAATAAGCTCCAATTCATCACACATTCTCCTTTAGTAGGACCACAAAGCATGTTTGATAGTATTGAATATGACTTAAGTTTTATGGATGTCCATGGTCAAAATTATGCATATGTCAATATTAGTAAGGCGAGGCGCTGGTTATGAGATTGGGGGAGCAGTACCAAATTGCTTACCTATTTCCTTTGTTGGTAAAGTCCATGTGGGTACTCTGAAATGCTTAATACATGTTCCTCTAGTAAAGCCTGACTGCCACTCTACCAGGACTGAGCTAAGGATTTATTAGTGTGACTCCAAGGACCATCTTTGGGGTATTGTGATATTACATGGTAAAGCTACCCTATACATACCACATCATATTCCACTTTCCTACACTCTGTAAAGCCTTTGTTTCCCTGTATTAAGGCTCTCCTAGACCCTTTGGGGTCTGCATGGGAGAAACCCTTTTTCAGCCTGGCTGTCAAGAGGCATATTGCCAGATGACATAGACCCACAGCAACTATGCCTTTCATTTTGATTCCAGAGTGGATATCAGGGGCAGTGTCAGCAGTAGCCTATCAAGTCCCTACTGTCCTTATGAGCTCCACAGCATCTGAACCCCTTTGACTCCTCCACCTTAAAACATCACCTTCTGTGGGGGAAACAAGCTCCCATTTTGCCAGTCAGTGGGAGGTGATCATGATTGACGTCTGTGTGTTGAAATGATCTGCTGGGGCTATGCCCATCCCTTCCTATTCTCGCCCCTCCCCGGAAACGACCCTTTTACTTCAGAGTATGCTTGACAGTACTTGCCTTGAATCCTGAGGCAGAACTCCTTACCTTGCTGAACAAATGGGTGATGCCTCTGGAAGAGGGGAAACAGATCCCCCACAAGGTGTCTCTGGTGTATGGGTTTAGGCCACAGCTCGAAGTCATGTGACAAGTGTGCCCTTATCCAAATGCAATCTTGGATCGCAAAACCATGGTGTACATCACAGACCACTGCAGGAATTCGGAAAAGCCCTACTCCTGCTGGAAATCCAGCGCGGAGTAGTTTCCTCTCTCAGGGATGCTCCTGAGAAAGGCCTTCACTGCAGTCTGTCTTTGGATAAGTAGAAGTCTAGGAAGAAGCATAAGAAAGCCAAGTGGCCCTGATCCCATCTTACCGCTCTTTCTCTGAGAAGTCAGTCTGCAGGGTGCCCCTCAGATCCACTCCTGGTCTTTTTCCGAGAACCAGTTCTGCATCTGATCCTGATGCAGCATTAATTTCCAGGGCCATCACCAAAGTCTCAACCGATTGAGGCTTTCAAGGAAACCATGTTGCAAATCTTTGGAACCCTACGGCTCCCTCAGGAGCTCCTCAGGCGCCACGTATCGCCAGAAGCCTCCAGTCGGGTTACTGTGGGCGAATCTGTCCTTTGCGCCCTTTTGTTGTGTCTCTTGAACCTGTTTCTGGTTAATCTCTGGCTCCTTGTCCTGAAACACGAACCATGCCGGTTCCTGCCACATTGATGCTGGAGGAGGAAGCTGATCCTATTGTCTTGACATAGATTTCATCCTGAAATAGTCCTGACATGCCTGACTGCAATTCATTTTGACAAAACAGCACCTCTATCTAGGAGCAGAACTCCAGCAACTTTTTTGGATCGGATTATGACCAAAGGCACCCAGCTTTTGGTGATGTAGATGATAGGTTTTAATTTTTCCCACACTGACTACTACTTTTATTTGAACCTACAAGAGGGCAATGGATTGGACACTTCCCCTTAGGCAGAGCTGGGTTCTGTCCCTGTCCCTTCAGTGGAAGAGACAGCCTCATTTGCTGTGGTCATCAGGTGAGCAGCTGAATTCCTGGAGTTACAGTTGCTGTCGGGTAGAAGAGAAAACCAAGGTCCTGACTGAGGTTTTGCAGTTGAGGCAGATCTCGTCCGATCCTTGCTGCAATCCAGCAAGCCATAACTAACACTCTCATGGGTACCTGGTCTAAACTTTATTCCTGCCCAACTGTAAACAGGCAGGTAGCACAAAGTCATAGATCTGCCCGGGAGGAATTTCGTGCCAACCTGCTATGAGCTATTTAAGATGACCAGGATGTGGCCAAGTACTTCATAAGGTCAGGACTGGACACTATTGATTGCTTAAGCAGATCCAACTGGACTTGCATAGTGCACTGGCACTATGCATAGAGGAGATCCATTGGTTTCTTAGGTGACTTTCAGGCATCACTCATGAATATGCCTCTTGATTGGTCTCACCTATTTAACGAGAAGGCAGATACTCGTGGATCAAGGTAGGACAGGTGCATTTCAGTTTGTCTTTTTCCCCTTCTACCTCACCAGTGACACTCTGGTGTTGACAAAGGTGATGGCATTGGTCGCCACACATATTTGGAGGTCAGGTATATCAGTCTTACACTACCTCAATGGCTGTTGAAGTGGAGCTCGCCGCATTCAGTCAGGGTCCACTTCAAGATCATGGCAAACTTCCTTACCAGATGGATTCACTATCCACGTGCTGAAGTCACAATTGACTCATTTTCAGAGGCTCCCTTCATAAACTGGGACATCCAGTTTATGAAGCATTATTGAGCCTTCCCTCCGAATCTGCAAGTCCAAGACATTTGGGCTGAAATCCAGATGTGTCAACCTTTATCCTGGATCTCAGTGAGAGGGACTGAGGCTTCTGGTCTTCTGCATCCTGTTTGTTGACCATGCTGATAGCATATGCTGGCTCTGCTGTGTGATCTGAAGTCTTAGTGGGTTGAGCTCCAAGGGATCTTGTAGAATTCCATCTATGGTTTTGAGGAGACTGCAAAATATCCGCAGTGGTGGCTGCTCGAGCTCAATTGGACCAGTGGCAAACCCCTCTCCCTACCCCACCCAAAGCTGACAGTAAAGGCTGATGCATCACTGCTGGGTTGGGAAAGGTCATCCTGGAGAAATGAAGATCAGAGGATTCTAGGCTCCAGCGGAGACCCATCTCAACATTAAACTGTTGGAGTTGCGAGCCATTTACTTAACTTTGAAACCAGTCCTTCCATCCATCAAGGGAAGACGGATTCAGGTCCTAACAGACCACACCACTGCCATGTGCTATTACAAAAAATGGCTGTGTGTGGTCTTGAGCCCTGTTCCAGGAGGCTCTTCGCCTCTTGATCAGGTGACTCATAAGGGTATTTTCTTAACTATGCACTACCTGGCGGGATCTTTGAACACTAGGGTGGATGAACTCAGCCGGCGGATTACGATTGGCAGTATACATGTAAAAGTGGCACAGGGCATCCTCCAGCAATGGGAAGCCATTCTTGATCTCTTTGCCATTGCAGAGAACGCACAATGTCTGCACTTTCAAGTGTTGAAGTTACCAAGAACTCACTCTCTCTGAGACACGTTCCACATCGAGTGAAGGACTGGATTCCTGTAGGTCTTCCTGATGCTTTCTTTCCTGCCTCAAGTTGTGAAGATTAATAACGACTAGGTCCAATGTACCTGGAACTTCTGGTCAAGAGCACCAGTCCTTCGAGCAGGCTGCCGCTTTGGGAGAACCTTCAGTCACATCTATAGGGAAGGGTCTTGCACTGGGCTTGTGCAATCTAGATCGCCATGCTTTAAGAGATTGGGCAGCAGCAGTTTACGGATTTCAACCTCCCGGAAGTAGTGGATGTCATCCTTGCGGCCAGGCATCCTTCAGCAAAGGCTGTTTATGTTGGGGCGAGTTTTTGGCTTGGTGTGGTATTCGTAATACTGACCCATTACATGCCAAACTGTGGGTTGTTTTGTTTGCTTTATTTTTCTCCCAGGAAGACTTCCATTGGGCATTGTTTTTTATTTTTTTTCATAAATATTTTTTTATTAAATGCTTACAACATTGCCGATAGTATTGTACATTCGTAAATCTTGTATCCTACACTCTACAAGATAGTCCGCAAGGTTGTACATGGTACAGGTATCGTTCACTCCTCAACGTTTCAAACAGTAGTTTCCACCTTTCGGATCCCAGGCTTCCCGCCTGGCTCTGTGTTAAGCTGCGTGAGTTAGTCACTGAGGTCAGAGTCCTCAGGCGGGGGGGTGGTACAGATATTGCCCCTGAAAGTGTTCCATTTGCCCCATAACCATGTCCATTTCTGGGTGCGGCCTCTGTGAATAAATACCGCCCCCTCTACCACTATCGCTCTAAGTCATGACACCAGTGTTGATGTAGGGGGGCGGTAGGCGCTCCCCAATGCTGCGCGATATTGCGCTTGGCCAGTGTGATCCCCAGGGTTGCCCAAGCCTGTGCTCCGTGGTTGAGGTCAGTTGGTTCCCAAATATTGAGAAGGCATCTCTGCGGTTCCGGGGGTACCCCAAAACCGGAGACCCGGGTGATTGTAGCCATGACCATTTCCCAGTAGTGTGTTATAATAGGACAGTCCCATATCGTGTGGTAAAAAGAGCCTGGCATCCCACACTCCCTCAAACACAAGGGAGTTTCAATCAATCAATCATTCTTTATTCGATTGTTACATCATGAAAGAACACTGACAAGATTAAAATGGGAGCAATAAAAGAAAGAAAACAAAATTCAAAAACAGATACATAAAATTTCGTAGAAAAAACAAAGACACAAAATCTTTAAAATCCTAAGAAAGCAATACATAACTGGGTCCAGCCCATTGAGACTCTGCTAAAAAAAAGAATTAAATCAACATAGCAGTCTTTCCTTAGATCATAAAACAACTAAACAGAGAAAAAACACAACTGGGTCTATTATACAATTAAATGTCAAGGATAGAGGGTGCTGGAAGAGTTGCCTTCTTCACAATGGATCTGCGTATAGCCCAAGACTAGCTCAGAAATGTAGCCATCGCAATGACTGTCCTCTCGTGTGTTTGTATTTAAGATACGAAATGCTATCTTATATGATCTGGTTCCTAGGTTTAAACAGATCGGCTTAAGCCAGGTAGACCTGGGGCGGGCATAGGCAGGACACACAAACAGGACCTGAATAATTGTCTCGGCCTGTGTGGGACATGTGGGGCAAAACCTGTTGTGACCATCCTTCCATCTATTTCTAAAAGAGTTAAGTGGGAGAGACCCCACTCTAAATTGATGGAATAGTTTACGATCTTCTGGCCTAGAAATAAAGTTCCAGTATGGTTCAAAGCAACTAATGTACTTATGGTCCATAAAAAGCCCAGATAGGGAGCTGCTGTTAACCCCAGATCTTATTGTCCCATGCCTAGATTCCCAGTACAGGGCTTTAAAGTCCTGTTTATTGGGGACATGATTGCCCCTGGGGTCTAACCAAAGGTGGCCCAATCCCATATCATACAGGCCACCCTTGATATATTGAAGCCAGGCTATTCTACTAGACTTATCTTGGTCTTTGATATACCAAATCGCATTTGCATACGAGAGTAACTCAGGGGTTGTCCACAATCTTCTCCAGTAAGAAAAGGGTCTAAAACCAGCTTCGTCATTGAACGCCCTACAACCCAGATCTAACAGAAGAGGTTGTGGACTGAGGGAGACCGGTCAGTGAGCGCAGAAACTTATTTTGGGCTAATACTAGGGGCGAAAGATTGTCATAACCCCATATCTCTGCCCCATAAATGATTGAGGCTCTTATTTTCCCATTATAGAGTGCAATGGCAGGTCCCACCGGTTTAGTATGTGAGGCTTTGTGTTCTTTTAGTAAGGCCCCAACTAATTGGTTATGTTTGAGGACGAGTAGATCAATTTGATGCTTCCAGGTCAGTCTATGGTGATCCCCAGATATGTAAACGTATCCGTTTGTTCCAACGAAATATTATTCATTGACAGTTTACACTTAATTATTTTGCTTTTGTGCATCACCATATATTTAGTCTTATCTATGTTTATGGCCATATCATGGTCATTACAAAAGTCCAGGAATCTGTCTAAGGCCCGTTTCAGACCAGATTGAGTCTTGGACAATATGAGCGTATCGTCTGCAAACATAAGGAGTGGGACCCTATAGCCATCCAATGAAGGTGCATCAGTTGGGAAATTAACAAAATAAGAGAGAACCCTATTGATGAACAGAGAAAACAGGGTCGGGGCTAAGACACACCCCTGCCTTACGCCCCTGTTGACTGAAAATTTTTCAGTGAGCTCACCCTGTTGTCCCCATCTAACTTGGGCATAGTTAGAGGTATGAAGTTTAACAATGAGCGATAAAAGCGCCAATGGCATACCTGCCTCCTTGAGAGTGTCCCACAGCTTGCTACGAGGAACTAGGTCAAAAGCAGATTTTAAATCTACAAAGGCAGCAAACAGGGTTCCCCCCGTTAAAATGACAGTTTTCCAATAAATCATAGAAAATCTAAAAACCTGCTCAATTGTACTAACGTGGGACCGAAACCCGGCTTGAAAATTGGACAATACCTGAGACTCGTCAATCCATTCATTGACCCTAAGTAATACGATCCTGGCCACGATTTTTTGGAGTGAATCGATTAAGCTAATGGGTCTGTAGTTGGATGGGCTGGAACGGTCTCCCTTTTTAAAAATAGGTATATTATCCGCACCTAGCGGAGAAGTAGGCAAGGGAGCACCCCGAGCCAAAGCATTTATCAAAAAAAGAATATAAGTGGCCCAGTTTTTTTAATCAAATTTAAAAAGATCCGTGGGGATACAATCCGGACCTGGCGCCCGACCTGCCGGCGCGGCATCAATAGCTTTCTCAATCTCTGCCAAACCGAAGGTTAAAACCTCCGTAGATACAATGTCAGTAAAATCAGGCACAGGGGTTAGAGAACAGGTGAACTGGGCTTGATAGTGAGAGACCCACTTATCTGGGGGAACATTGTTAAGTGGGGTAGACTCAAACACCCCACTTCCCCATTTTATTAAATACCCAAATTTCAGCCAATTCTTCTCTTCTGAAGCTTTTGTTAATTCCTCCCATCTTTCTTTATCAAAGCGCTCTCTGGCCTTAGATAGAACCCTTTTGTACGATACCCTAGCTACTTTAATAGCCTGGATATCATTAGATTTAATTGCTAGAGAGAGCGATTTGAAAGCTGCGGAACAATCTTTAGTGTACCATTTGACTGATTTGGAACGAATGCCATTTTTTGCCTTCCCTTTAAGGGTGAGCAATGATTTCAGTTTGTCAAAAAGTGCATCATGCTCTATCTTTAGACAATGAGGAGGATCTTCTAAAAAGTTATAAGCTGATAGAGTCCGGAGCGAATCCTCTAGTGACTTACGAAGCAGACTTTGGATGCCTTCGTTGTCAATTGCTTTAGCCCATTTTAGTCGTCGACAATCGTTTGATAGCTCAATATCACCGACCCGCGTTTCCCTGGGAGGGCCAGTACCTACTGTGGACTTAGTTACTAACCTCATGGATAGAGGTTCGTGATCACTCTCTGGTCTAGTGATCACGACCATATCCTGCACAGTAGACCATAGATCCAGGGTAACAAGGATATAGTCAATCCTGCTCCCACTCTTCCCGTTAAAGAAAGTATTGCTACCATTACTGTCTGATTGAGTTCTCCCATTCACAGCTCTCAGGCCCCACCCCAAAGAGAAACTTTTAAGTTGAAGGGCGGCCTCAGTCCACTTTTTAATAGGAACTAAGGATAGAGATGGAACACCCCAATTACTATACTCCTCAATGCTAAGTTTACAGTCTTCAATCCCCAGGGGTTCAAATGTGCAATTAAAGCCACCCAATATAACCAGCGATTTGGGGCTTGCTAGCTCATTATTGAAAGTGTCCAGATATTGAATGGTTGGCGAAGATCTGCCCCCCGGTTGACCTCTCGAGTAGATATTAATCAGGTTAAATGCAAACACACCATCCTTAATAACTATCAGAACCAGAATATCATCGTTATCCAAGGTAAGTTCGATGATCTGAAACGATGAAGGCTGCCTAACCCAAGTTAAAAGACCCCCACTAGGTCGTCCTTTCCCTTTGGTAGTGGCCACTTTCCCGTAAGCCAGATAGCCCGGTCGATGGGTGATAGATAATGACCATGTTTCTTGTAAGGCAATAAAGTCGTGGGTGTCTACCAAATTCGACCAATCGTTAGAGGGAAGTTTGGAAGTCAAGCCAGCGACATTCCAAGACAACATAGATAGCCTTCCGCTAGGGAGAATCTCAATGGGGGCCTGTGGAATCACTGCAAAAGGGGGCAATTGAGCTCTTAATATTAAGGAGCCTTGGTCGGATGGTGGACCAACTAGAGGAAGTGATTGTGAATTATGGCCGTTTCCGAGCTCCCCGGTGAGATCCGGAACGACCAACTCACATTGTGGTTGTCAGTCGCAAGCCTCGAAGTCCGATAGGGGTGCGAACATGTTTTGTACTGGGGCCTCCCATAAACTGGTGGCAGATCTCAGGCTTACTCTCTGTGGGCCGATTCCCACAGTGGGTATCTGGGTAAAGGAAAGATGAGGATCTTTCCTGTAAAAAAACCCAAGCGGCAGGACCACAATTGAGTTATCCCCTGGCCTTGCATACCCACCCAGAACATCCAATATCACTCTGGGAGACTGTGTGTTGTCAAAATTGACTATCACACAGTCGCCCTTCATTTCCTTCTTGAGGGGACCAACCCACATAATTCGTCTGACCATATTCATATGGTTAAGAATATTTTCATCCCAGAATCCTGCTCCCTTTAATTTGGAATCAAGCCAGTGTCTAGTTTTAAAGAGCAGTTGTTCGGTGGTTTCGAGGTTACTGCTTTGACACTGTGGGACATTAGCCAAAATAACAATCAAGGGAGCTGCCGCGGGAGGGAGATGAAAAGGTCCACCAATCAACCGAGGACCTTGGAGTCTTCTATTACCAACCTTAGGGACTTGTAGAGGGGATTCAGCCCTTCATTGGGAAAAACTATTTGCCCCCCTTCTGCAATTATGGGATAGACCATTACTAGAATGAACTACGGGAAAGTTGGACTCCTTACAGGGGCCCAGAGAAGTTTGTGCAAACTCACCCGGTGTGTCGGGCAAGGCAGCTGAGTTCCCAGGAGGCGAGGAAGACCTATGATTCAAGATTGATAATCTCGTTGAATCTTTACCCCTGATATCTGAGTCCCTAGTTGATGGTCTTAAAGTGTCTGTTAATGGCTGAGTTGGAGAGTTACTATTATACCTGAAGATGGTAGTGTTGGATGGGGGTCCCGGGGTAGGCTTTGTACAATCTATAACACAAACCTCCCTGTTCCCATTACTGACTGTCGAGGTGAGGTGCGACAGCTTTTCCTCTATTAAGCTTAGTCTATGTGTCAGTGGAGACAATAGAGTGGACATGAGATTTTCAAGTCTATACCACAGGTCTTCGCTGCCTCGAAGGCTAGAATCTCTGAAAAATGGAGCGTTAGAGTCGGGGAGTGTGGAAGGATCCTGTCTATTGCCCGTAATAGAACTCACATCATTGGTTTGGGTATTAAGCCTCGGAGTTTTGGCTGCAGAAGGTCTCTGAGGGCCAGCACCCCTCTTCCTTTTAGCAATGGGATCAGGGAGAGCATTAGAGGACTTAGATTTACTAGCCGAAGCGGCTCTGGTGGGAACTTTTTTCTTAATATTACGAGTCACTAATTGCTCAGGAATAGAGGGAGTAGAGGTAATATCTGATAACAAGCTTGAGTTCTGGAGAAAAATGCCAGAAGGGGCTATGGACTCTGTTTGTATAGGAGGTGACGGAACGTAAGCAGGGGAGCAAGAAGTGGCCAAAGGACCAAGGGAAGATCTTTTGGTCGGCAAAGATTCTAATGATAGTCTACGCTCCGTGTTGGCTATCTCCTTTTCCAATACTGAGGAAGCTCTTAAAATAAATTGGTCAAGAGTGCCCGCTATCCCCCCCCTGACAGCGGGACAGTCTTGTTGGTAGCCCTCCTATTCATTGTGACAAACTTTGCATAAATTAATGACAAGAGGGTGGCAGGTCATACAAGCGAAAGTAAATAACAAGACAAATCCAAATCGTAGTTACCAGATTAAGGGGGCACCATCAGGGCCCCAAGAGCGTTAGAGGGATGACCCAACCCAACCTCTAACAGCCTCTGACGGGCGCGGACTGGCCCGCCCTTGGCCCGGGCTTTGCCCGGGCACGCCCGCACGTGTCCCGCGCAGCGGGAGGCGTGTGGTCCTTATAAAGGGCTCTGGGGCCCTCTAATGCCGCATAGCGCTCCTTGCGCAAAGACCTCTGGGAGATGTAGTTCCTGAGGCAAGCCGTTCCCCTCACGGCAATGATAGATTAGAGGCAAGTCTGGCGGCAGCTCGGTGTGACCAGTAGAAGGTTAGGCAAGAAGAACAAAGTACCAGGGCAGCCGTTCCCCTCACGGCGATAAGTGCGAGATGTTTCGCGTCCCGCGCAGCGGGAGACGTGTGGTCCTTATAAAGGGCTCTGGCGCCCTCTAATGCCGCGTAGCGCTCCTTGCGCAAAGACCACTGGGAGATGTAGTTCCTGAGGCAAGCTGTTCCCCTCACGGCAATGATAGATTAGAGGCAAGTCTGGCGGCAGCTCGGCGTGACCAGTAGAAGGTAAGGCAAGAAGAACAAAGTACCAGGGCAGCCGTTCCCCTCACGGCGATAAGCGCGAGAGTTTCAGTCCGTCCGATCTTGTGAAGCATCGTCCTAGTGTAATACGTTCTGTGCAATATTTTCAATTGTACAAGTTGCAGTCTGCCAGTCTTGGTCGTCCATGTCTCCCAGCTCGGCCTGCCATTTCTCTCTCGGGGTGCATGTGGGATCTTTCTGGTTGTTTATCAGTTTGCGGTATGTAAGAGAGATCGCTTTTTTGTGAAGGCAGTCAGTCAGAAGGCGGTCTTCGAGTGGCGAAGACTCGGGAAGATTGGTACCCAAGGGTATGGCTGTGGTAAGTGCGTGCTTGATTTGCAGATATCGAAACTGTTCCGAGTCCGCCATTTGATATGTTGTGCGCAGCTGGGCAAATGTCACCATTTCTCCCTTCTTCCACATGTCCCCTACCCTAGCGATTCCTATCATGTCCCATTTAGTGAAGCCCTTACTGTTTTGAAGCATGCCCAATTTTGGGGTGTCCCAGAGTGATGTGTGTCGGGTGAGTACTCCCTCCCAGCCGAGGGTTCGTTGCGCCGCGACCCAAGTAATTTCTGTGTGCGCAGTGGGGCCGATCAGTGTATGTTGCGTGGCCCTGTTATAAAGGAAGCCCAGGAGACCACCCGCGCCAAGAGCGTGTCTGTCCAGTCGTAGGGCTCGTTCCTCCTGTGGGGCATGCAGCCATTGGTTCACTACTATAAGATGAGAGGCCCAATAGTACAATCGTATATTGGGGAGGGCAATTCAGCCATCATACCAGCTTCTGGTGAGTTTGGACATGGCTAGGCAAGGGGGTTTGCTGTCCCAGAGGAGGAGGCCCACCTCCGCTTCGATAGATTTAAAAAAGGAGTGTGGGACAGGGGTTGGCGTGTTCTGGAGGACGTATAAAAACCTAGGATGGGCCATCATTTTGAATAGGGCTGCTCAGCCCAGAAGAGTCAGGGGCAGTGAGTGCCAATGTTTGACGTCGTTTTTGAGTCTCCTGAGAGGGGGCAATAGGTTACGTTCATAAAATTGGTTATCGGGTGTAATGTGGATGCCCAGGTATCTGAACCCGTCTTTCCCGTGTTGTATCGTTACACCTCTGGGAAGGCGTGGGGGAGGACCATGAAGAATGAAAAGAACCAATTTCGCCCAATTGATCGTATAGCCAGAGAATCTACTGTAGGACGCACAGATGTCTAGCAAGAAATTGATTTATCGACTAGGGGAGGATATGTACAATAAGATGTCGTCTGCGTAGAGGGAAATGCGGTCCTCCCACCCCTCCGTCCACCGCAGTCCCTGTATCACTGGGTCCCCTCTGATCCATGCCGCCAGAGGCTCGAGCACCAACGCGAATAGAAGTGGGGACAAGGGACAGCCCTGTCTGGTCCCGCGCCCCAGAGGGAAGTCGTCAGATACTCGTCTGTTAACCACCAAGTGGGCCATGGGTTGCATATATAGGAGCCAGACCCAGGCAAGAAATTTGGGGCCGAAGCCAAATTTGTGAAGTACCGCAAACAGAAAAGGCCATTCCACTCGATCAAAGGCCATACTGGCGTCTAAAGATAGGATCACCGTGTCTTCCCGAATAGTCGACATGCGGGCCATTACACCATGAAGCCGTCTCAGGTTCATTGCCGTGATGCGGCCTGGCATAAAACCGGATTGGTTGGGGTGTATGAGGGACGTAAGATGGGTCTGGAGCCTGGTTACTAACGCTTTCGCTAGTATTTTCGCTTCAGCATTGAGGAGCGAAATTGGACGGTAGGAGGTGCACTCCTCCGGTTGCTTACCCGGTTTCAGGATCGCTACAAGAGTCGCTATTCTCTGGTCCCGTGGGAGTATTCCTTTTTCTAGACTATCCTCGTACATCTTCAATAGATAAGGCCCCAGCTGATCTGCCTAATTTTTGTAAAGCTCCACGGGAATACCGTTTGGGCCCAGCGCCTTGCCCGGTTGGAGCCCTCTAATTGCAGCCTTAATTTCATCCTCTGTGAGCGGTGCTTCTAGTGAGTGCATCTCTAGAGCTGCCAATGTCGGTAGACGTATGTCCTTAAGTAAGGCCTGGCACTCTTCCTCAGTAGCGACAGTGGTAGGTGTGTAAACTGTATCGTAGTGTTGTGCGAAGGCTGCAACTATGTCATGTGGGTCTGTTGCGTCCTCCCCCAAAGCCATGTTTAGCCGTGCCACCCAGCGACTGGCACGCTCTGTTTTGTCAAGCCAGGCAAGAAGCTTTCCGGCTTTGTCCCCAACTTCGTAGATAGTATATTGTGTTTGCTTAACTCTAGACTTAGCGTCTTTCCACAGGTGATCTCTACAGGCTTGTCTGGCTAGATTTAGTTTGTGGGTTGTTTCGTTGGTTGAGTCTCTTATGTGTTCCTCCTCTGCCAGATTCACCGCTCTCTCGAGTTCCTGCACCTGCAGTGCCTTGTCCCGTTTGTGCAAAGTGATTAGTGAAATGGCCTGTCCGCGTATGACAGTCTTGTAGGCTTCCCAGAGAGTTGAGGGAGAAGTCACAGAGCGCATGTTATCTTGGCAGTAGTGCTTTGTGGTTTTGTGTAAACTTTTCTTTATGGATGGGGCCTTCAGGTATTCTGTGTATATGGGGTATATCCGTCTCCGCCCAGTGTGATGTGAGGTGTAAGTTACTGATACTCGGGAGTGGTCTGATATTCCTCTAGGGAGGTGTACGATCTCCAGGACGTTCTCTAGGTTTGCGGGGGAGGTGAAGATGTAGTCAATTCTGGACATACTATTGTGCGCTCCCGAGTGATACGTTTATTGGCAATCCGTGGGGTGATGCATGCGTCAAACGTCCATGAGTTCCATTGCCACTGAGAAATCTCGGAAGTGCGTGTGTGGAGCCCCCTGGTCTCTCGGTGGAGATCTGTCTTGGGCAGGGTCAAGTATGGCGTTGAAGTCCCCCCCACCCATAATCAGTTACCTTAAGGGCAGTGAGAGTAGAAAGGTGCCCAGAGCTGGGAAAGCAAGAGCATGCAGTGCAGGGGGAATATATACGGAGGCCAGGTTGTAAGCACGCCCCTCCCGTTGACAAGAAAGTGCCGCAAAGCGCCCTTGGTCATCTGTCTGAGTACTTCGTATCACTAACGGGCAGCTTTTCCTTACCAGTATTCCCACCCCTCTGGAGCCAGATGTGAATTCGGAGTGAGCTATCCTCTTGAAGCCCCATCTATCCAGAGCTTGGGTGGCTGTCCCCATCAGGTGTTTCCTGTAAGAAGACCACTGAGGGAGTATGTCTCTTAAGATACTGTAATATCAGCCCCCTCTTTATTTTGTCGCGTAGGCCATTCACATTCCAGGATATAATGGTGAGGGTGGGACAAAGCTTGTGTATGCCCTCTGGTCGTGAGTGTGTGGGGTCAGGGGTTACGTCCCTTGGGACTTGAAATTGCTTGTGGGGCATTGGAGCCGTGTGTGCGGGTCATTGAGTTCCCTGCGTGCGAACCTCAGAGTGCATGTCTTCATTTTTCGGTTGCAAAGCATAAACAAGATAATTAAAAACGTAAACAATAACATAAACATAAGCTCTCCCTCCACCCCCTCCCTGCTAGACTGATTTACAACTACCCGCCACCCCAACATTGCAGAGTGCTTTAGTCCCTGAAAGAGTACTTGCGTGCGGGGAGACAGAACATCCGGAGCACGTCGAACATCCCGATTATTCAAAGACTTTGGAAGGGTAAGAATTGTACTGGACACGTGACATCGGAAAGGAGGTAGAAAGTTTGTTGTGTGTGACCCCGATGGGCCATCACCAAGCCTCCCCAGACGATTGATGCTGTAATTGTGCTTCGCTGGGATGGGTTCACGTGGCTATCCCAATAGCGGCGTTATGAAGTAGGTGTCTGTCATTCTCTGTTTGTCACTTCCCCAAGTCCGCAGGTGGCGGGTCCTCTTCATCACCTGCTTGTCTCTGGCTGCGTGGTGTCGTATCCGATGGCCAACGTTGCTGTTTACGGTCTTTTCTAGACCCATGTACTTGGCTCCAGCCAGTCATGGGCATCTTTGGGTGTGTCAAAAAACCACGTTTTTCTGTCCGCCACCACTCGGAGCCTCGCTGGAAATAGCATTGAATAGGCAAGTTCTCTGCGCCTAAGTTCTTTCTTGACATCGAAAAAGTTTCTTCTCTGTTTGGTGACTGCCGCTGTGTAGTCTGGGAAGAATGAGATTGTGGAATTGTCAATGCGCAATGGCGGAGCCACTCCTGCTGTTTGGAGGATGACATCGCGATCTCTGAAATTTAAGATCCGGGCCAGGAACGGTCTGGGGGGAGCTCCCGGTTTAGGTTTATCGCCCGGTACTCTGTGGGCTATTTCTTCCGAGAAGAAACTGGAGAGCCCCCTTGGTTGAAGCTGTGTCTTGATGAGCTCCTCCACATATAGGTCCATAGCAGGCCCCCCTCTGGATTCCGGAACTCCTGTAATATGCACGTTGTTGCGTCGGGACCTGCCTTCTTGGTCGTCCAGTTTGGAGGACATCTGCAGGAAATCTGCGCGGAGGAACAACACGTCTGCAGAGATAGACCCCACCGTTGTTTGGACGTTCGTGAGAGCGGTCATTGTCTTGCAGTGTGACCTCTTGCTGGCCCTCGGGTGTTGAATTAGATACAGTAGGGGTCTTTTAGGCGGCAGCGTTTGTGGGATCTTTGGAATATGCGTATTTGTCCAACTTGAGTTGTTGGGTCGTGCGTTGGCCCCAGCTCCCCATTTGTTCCAGTCTTGGGGGTAGATCCGCCTGCTGACCAGGTTGTAGGCAGTACTCACCGCCGCCTGCCCTGTGACTGGTTGTTACTGGTGACCTGTCGGGTTTCCCGCTATGTAGTAAGGAAGACCTTTACGGCCACCACACCGGGATCTGGCACAGCGTTGGTGGGGTGATGCCGGGCTCTCGACTTGATCTGGTTCGGCTGGGGGTCCGGTAGAAAGTGGCCAGTCTTAGAGCGGCTCCAGCCACTCGCACCGTCTATTGAAACTGTGAAAGGTGTGTAATAGGGGGGCTCGTGGAGCGTCTTGGTCACAATGCGCTCATACGTGCGGCAGGCCCTCACGTGGGGGATCTCGGTCTTATAGTGCCGGTCGTCGGTGGAGGTCGGGGGCCTTTGGGGTGGAACAACGCCTTCCTGGTGGGTCCTGGATGCCTAGTTTCAAGCTCTTTGGTTGTCCGTTTAGCAATGGCGCTTCAGAGCAGGGCAGCCCCTTCTATGAGGTAGTAACTGTATGTCTCACCGAAAGTGGACCCTGGCAGTATAGGTGCTTGAGGGGGGCATGGGGGGGCGGGGGACGGGACCAGTAGGGCCGAAGCGTGAGGTCTTGTGTCTCTCAGCTGTGAGGGGTAATTAGTCTGAAGCTTGTACCTTTTAGATGCGGACTTATGGAGTGGCATCGCCCGTGTGGCCCCTATTGTACGCACCGCCCCCCTCTCCTGGAGCTCCTGGTGTCCGTGAGGGCCTGGTCGAAGGCCCAGGCAGTGGTGCAGGATGGAATTGGGGCACACGCGTAGACCCCACTGGAGCCCTCGTTCATGCGGGTTATTGGCCGGGTGGCCGATGGTCACCGGGTGTCGATGGGCCTCTCTATGGGAAGCTGATGTAGGTGGTGAGGCGCCAGAGCACTATCTGTTGTGCCGCCCAGCGCTGCTCACCTTGTCTTGTGGGTTGTGGCAAATCCGGCGCGATCACGGGCCGCCAATTCACTTGAGGCCGCTGCTTCAGGCGCGGCTGCAGGCCGCTACACGTCACCTCTCCGCAGAGTGCCGGTACAGTGTCGTCTGTGCTCTACACCCTATCGTTGGGTGCCTCTGATGCTCCGATGCCTAATCAGCGTCTTTGGGGTCCAGTTCAATACGGATTATTGTACGGATAGTGTGGGGATTGCTTCGCGTGAGCCGGAGCTCTGCTAGATTGCGGCTATCACCATTGGCTGCAAACCACGCCCCCTCCATTGGGCATTGTTACAGGTTTTTTGTGTGCCCTTTCTGCATTTTTGCATTTACTGGACCAGCCACCTTTGTTAAAATTACCTGTTATGTGATTTATTAAAGGCTGTGATGTCACAGTTGAATCTTAATTTGGTCCCTCCATTTATGTGCACCCCTTTTGAGCTGATGCACGGCTGCCCTCTACGCCTTCTCACACTGTAGACAGTCTTTCTCATTGTGATAACTTCAGCTTATCACCTCAATGATCCTCAGGCTTTTTCAGGCCAGCCCCCCTACCACACGACCTTTCAGGGCAAACTGGTGCTGAGGACTAGAGAGAGTGACCTTTGTGCCAAAGGTTGACTCCCTTTCACGTCGAACAGTCTATCATGCGACCGCTATTCTTTGCTTCACCTAACCCCTCGAAGGAGGAGGAGAGATATGTTTTTTTTTATATCGATTGCACCTGTGACCATTAGGTAGATTGGGTTCTCTGGGGTGAAGAAAGGCAGTGCAGGAAAGGACTTTTTTCAAGTGGATAATCCTCTGCATTAAGATCTGCCATGCACTGGCCAAGAAGCAGCGTAAAAAAGCACTGAGGGCACATGGAGGCCCTGTCCTGCTATGCCAGGCCACAATGTGTGCATTAGGGCACAGGTCCACGAAACACCTCTTCTTTGACAGCCAAGTTTGATGGGAAGGGCATTTTGACCTTTTGCTTCTGCAGGACTTCTTGGTCTCAGCCGTCGCACACTCACCACCTCGACAGGTAATTGTTTGGTATCTATTCTCAGGATGAAAAATCTGCAGTTAGAAGTATCTATCCGAAGAATAAGTTACTTACCTTTGCTAACACTCTTTCTGGTGGATATTCTAACTGCAGATTCCTCACTGCTCTTCCACCTCCCCGTTCTGTGGAATGGTCTCTTTCCATTTAGAAGATCCCAAATTAGAAATCTGCATACTGGCACAGATAATTGGCTTCTGGGCTTCATTTCCGTGGGTGTGAACAGAGTCTAGAAAGAAACAGATGGCACTGCACTTGGGTGACATGCACCTGTGGACATGGGTGCAGTGACAGCGAGTCTTACCATTAGCATCCCATCTCTCAGGCTCCCTCAGTGCTAGAACAGATGACTTTGGTCATCTCTCACTGAGAGACTAGGAGCTGACTAGCTCAATCGTCTCCAGATTGTGGTTTTCATTCTCTTTGCTATGTCTAGGAACAGGAATTGTCCTCCATTTTGTGCCATACACTTTGTTGGAGGCATTCAGTTCCACCGGGTGTCAGGGCCTGCTGTACACATTGCAGCCACTCCCGCTTATCTTCACATTAATGAGGAAAGTATGAGAGGATCAGGTGCAGCTGATTCTGGTCACTCAAGATTTGGCGAGGAGGATCTAGCATGCTGATATAGATACTTAGCTGCCTAATCCCCTCCAAAAGGGAGCGCACCTGCTCTAGCAGCAGGATGGTCAGGTTCTGCACCCCAGTCCCTACACACTGCTGCTACCAAGGTGATAAAGCAGATCAAAGCCCGCAGTAGAGAAGAGGTATACATTCAAGTATGTCCTTCTATCTATACCTTTATCGCACAAGATTCTTGAGAACTCCAGTTCAGGTCAAAAAGAACGAGTAGTTGACAGATTCTATATGGTCAGATGAATCATTGCACCTTACCATATCTTTTGTTTTAATCATTATATGGAGTACTCTACAAAAAAGTAATTTCCGTGAGTATACCCCTAGGTACTTTTAATATTTTTTACCTGAACTGGACGATTGAATTTGTCCTGAAATAAGATAAATAAGAACTCCCAGGTCCACAGACCTCGATTTGATGATGAAGCATGCCACGTAACATTGTGGGTGAGATGACCTCTTAAATATCTTTTTATGAGCCTATTGAACTTCTTAGTGTGAAAAGATAGAAGTGACCATAGATTGGAGTACTCCAGTATCTTGTGTGATAAATAGTGATTAAGCAGTGCCTACTAGAATTTCTTTGCTTACCCAATTAAGTCATAGATGCTATCGTAGAAGCCTGCCATCTCACCCATCTACGCAAGCCACTGGAACATGTTTGTGTGGTGGAATGAGTTAGAAGCAGTTAATCCTTTTACATTTTACATGTTTGATACCTTAAAGTTTGTATTGCTGCTTGAAAAGCAGGGGTCTGGTGGTGGCTGCAGTTAAATCCTACCTAGCTGTGCTGACTGCATTCTTTACTTGCCCAACCTTCCCTGTTAAAATCACCATTAATTATGTTTTCTGAAAGACTTGCTTTGTTTCCTCACTCTCCATTTATTGTTCAGCGGGATTTGAACCTTGTTTTGACGTTATCCATTTGAGCTGTTGCACAGTTGATTTGTACCCGTTCTGACTCTAAAAACAGTTCTTTTGGTTGCGATTTACTGCTTCTTGCAAGGTCAGCGAGCTTCAGACCCTCTTAGTTCATCTGTCCTTAACAATTTCTTCCCAGACAAGTCTGTTCTTTGCACCTGTCCAACCTGCTTACCAAAAGTAGTTAATTCATTTCATATGGGCTACAGCTTTCTTTCCTCCCCATCCAACCAAGGTGGAAGAATATCTGCATAGGCTGGGTGCCAGGCATGCAGTGTTGTAGTGCCTCGACGGCATTTGCCAGTACAAACCAGCTTTTTGTGGGCTTCCCTGGACCTAAGAAGGAAAGTATTCTCCGTATCAAGATCTACTATGCCCTATCAAAGAAAGATCCTCTGTAGGGTATTCATTTGGATTCAACCAGGGCCATGATTGCTTCCAAGGCTCTTTTCTTGTGGTAAGGCTTGTGGCAGACCTCGGTCAGCCAGCTCCGAGATTGTACTTCAATGCTTTTACAAAGCACAGTGTCTCGCCTCAGTAATGCAGAGATGAGTCCTTGGTTAACTGTTGCTAGTCATGCCCTCTTTCCAGAAAGGTACTAGTTTGGGAATTCTTCATATGGTGAGTAATATACGGGAACATGTGTCCAGCAGAAGGAAATGTTACTTGTCATATGTAATTATATTTCTAGTGGATACATGTTCTTGCTGCAGAATCTCATTGTCCTCCCCCTCTCCCTTATGAGCTAGTTCTCTGAATAATATCCCATGGTATGTAAACATGTTATATGCTGTATTTGCCTCTGTCGTGGCTCTCTTGGATCCTCTCTGCATGTCTTGATGGAACACAGCAAAAAGAATTGACGAAAGTTTGATGGTTGGCACCTAAAATACTCCGTAACATCACATCTAGAGGCGGAGTTGCAAAAGTCGCTGCATTTCACCATCTGGCAGTGTTGGAGAATCATAGCTTGGGGAAATCGTTTTCCATGCCTGTCCGAAGCCTGGTAAGAGTATTCATAAAACAAGGAAGGTGCAAGAACATAATGTATCTGCACGACAAAGCATTAGTGGAGGTAAGTACATTTTTCTTTTAAAGCAGAACTTTGCCACCAAGTGACTGCACTTAGACTAGTTGGTAATGAGAACCTTACAAATAAGCACAGAATATACTTGTAACTTAAGCATTTTCTTTGAACATCTCCATTGTATTAGGCATTGATGGGGAACAAACACTTAACGCTTTGAAGCTTGTTGTTTGGGATCTTAAACTTTAAAAGTGCATTCAACTGCAGACATTAATGTAAACTTTCAGTAATGCTTTAAGAGACTTCCTTTGTTTTAACATCCTTTATCAATTTGCTACAAAATAAGTCATGGTTCAGTCGTTAAAACAATTCATTTATTTTGTAGGTATGAACTGAGCAGTGGCATAAATGTTTTACCATCCTATTTTTATTTCTTTAGACCCAATAGGTTTTACGAAAATAAAGTCATGAAAAAACTTAATTACCATTTGTTTTGTTTGGATTTGATATAAACAATGAAAACAGTATTAAAGCATTCTAGGTGGAAAAAAACCAATCAAGCCATAATTGATAAAATGATCTCTGTATACTTTTTGCATAATATTTATAAATGTCTTCTGCCCTGTTTCTCTGTAGTTGTCTATCACCATGGGAACAGCGCAACCGGCGGACATTACACTACAGATGTCTTCCAGATTGGTCTTAATGGCTGGTTGCGCATAGATGACCAGTCAGTCAAAGTTATAAACCAGTACCAGGTGGTAAAACCGTCTGCTGACCGAACAGCCTACCTCCTGTACTATCGCCGAGTGGACCTGCTGTGAAATGTTCTTCTCTACACTGTGTGCACGCCTGATAACTGCTTCGTAGGCCGCAAGCTCTCACTATTGTTCTTTCTCTCGTCCCACCCCGCTCCACTCCTTCTCCAACAGCTCCTTTTGAGTGCTTCTTTTTTTTTATTTTTTTGTTTTAAATGTCCTTCAAGTCAACAGATGAAATTTTGGAATAGCCTTTAGCTTATAGTTTGTTAAAGACTATTCCTAGCCGTACCTTTTAGGTCCAAACTAACGGGGTGAGGGGAAGAGTTAAAGCTTGGTCAAAAAAGAAAAGAAATCAAAGTAATTGAAAAAAAAGAAAAAAAAATATTTTATATTTCCAGAGTTACTGCAAAGATCTAACCTAAGATATGTGGGGGTTTGAAAGAGGTTCCCATGTTCTAATTTTCTAGTAGAACAAACCCTTTACCAGCAACGCCATTTTTAGATTCCTGTGAAAAGAATAACGTTTTATCTTAAAACAAAGTTGCTTTCTTTCCCTTAAAGTGTTGGATCAATGATAACAAAATACATATATATATGCACATATGTATGTTAAACTATATGTGAACAAGTGTGTCAGAAGGAAGTTATCTAACATGCTTCTGGAAAAAAGAATTAAATGAGTTTACAAAGTGCAATGTGGATAGGTTCCTACCATGAGATATAACAATTGTGTGATAGGAAAACTGCTTTAAGGACTCTGACTCATTGCCGATCAAATATTTGGAGTTGAGATGTTAGTCTATCTTTAGATGGGTGATTGTAACTTTATTCAAACTGCAATTATGCTTCTGTGTACACAAGATTTTAAACAAATAGGCATAACAATGAAGATTGATATTCCTTTTAAGTCTGCTTTGTTTAACTTTGCTGTTGGCTCCTATATTGTTGAGTTCCTACATGTACACAGTTTAGTGATATATAGGGGTAAAAAGTTGTCGCCCATCAATAAAATAAGAAAAAAATCACAACACTTGTATGTTATCTTTCATGCTCCCGACCATCCCAGATGTGTTACTACACGATCATTGTATTGAGTGGGACACAAACTTGATCTTTTAAAGATTCATATTGTGATTAGATGCTGTGTGCTGGAAGAGGGTCATGTTTTTCATACACCTCATTTAGCTTGTATTTTTGTTTTCTATTGTACATAATCCTAAAAAAACAAATCTTCAGTTTCCAAAATAGCCATTGTAGCAAGATTTGACATAATTTATGCTTGTCTATGAAATTGGTTAATTGTTTGTGGAGGTACAAACCAAAGCCTCTGGTATTTAAGTTTGTATTTTTGAGGGGAAAGTGTCACGTTTATACTACTGAATTTGTTTTGTACTGTTTACACCTTTGTTCATTTTTTTTCTGACTTTTTATTTTAGACAAGCCCAATAAAAATTGAACACAAAATGCTATTACTTTTCAAATCGACACCATTGGATCAGTGGTGAATCGCAACTTAGTAAAGCTATGATGTTGTGTTGCTCTTTCGGAAGCTACTGTATTTTCCTATGTCTCACTTAATTCAGCTTTCATTGGTACGTGCTTTCTACATATGCATACTTGGAACACTTATTCGCAGGTAAGGGTACCTTCGAAGATTCAACGGCATTAGAAGTCTTTTTTCACTATCACCAAATCTTCTATAAAGTTTAAAAAATGTGCAGGTGCCTTTTAGATGTGTTTGCCACTATAAAACTGCTTGGAAGGACGGATGGTACAGTTGAGACAAAAATAATTAAATGCTGGAAAACTGGTGTTGGACCGGTCGTCCTTTGCGCTGTCTTCCCCCAAACCTTTTGCCTCACTCCTCCATATTTTTTTTATCTTGATTTTGTTACGGCTCTGTGCACTTTACCACTGCTAACCAGGACTAAAGTGTGTGTGTGCCTACTCCTTAAAACATGGTAACATTGACATGTCCCTAATTTGCTTATTTAATTTACTTCAAGTCCCTAGTAAAGTGGTACTACTTGTACCCAGGGCCTGTAAATTAAATGCTACTAGTGAACCTGCAGCACTTATTGTGCACCCACCTAAGTACCCCTTTAAACTTTTCTCAGGCCTGCCATTGCAGCCTATGTGCAGTTTTAACCTGCCATTTCGACCTGATAAAATAAACCTTTTGCTTAACCCAAACCTTCCTTTTCAATACATTTAGTAACCCCTGGGGTGCACCCTAAACAGCCCACAGGGCAGGATACAATGTATCTAAAAAGTAGGCGATGTCATTTTAAGGTCCTGGTAGTGGTCCTAGTAGTGAAAAACCCGTAAAATTGTTATTCACTACTGCAAGACGTGCTTCTCCCATAGGATAATATTGGAGTTACCTTATTGCATTTAATAACCTGTAACTTCCGAATTGGAGCAGGTAAACCGTGTGTTTGCGGTCTTTGGAAGTGTAATGAAAAATCCTATGTTCGAGGCATATGAGCTGCAGATCACACACTATGCATAGATCAACATCTGGTGTTGTGCCCGGATGTTTGCACTTATTTTTGTCTTGGAAAAGTCTTTGGAAGTCACGAGATAGGTGACTCCTCCTTTGGATGCTAGTGCACATGGACATCGGCTCCATCTTCAGATTTTCCGCCATCGGGCCTGGATGTGTTTCTCGCGCTCCAGTACGGTACCGTTACCGATCCCTAGTCTTCGCGCATCTCTTCAACATCGAAGTCCTCGATTCCAGTCATCGACGAAGGCCTTCTGGCCTACCTGGGCCTTGACTTTTGGCTCATGGAAAGGACTCCATTCAAGAAGTGTCCTCAATGTGCGTGGAACTTCCTCCACACAGATCTGCATGAGGTGTGTAACCTCTGCCTCTCACCAGAGCATGAGGCCAGAAACTGTCCAGCTTGTGCCTCTTTCCTCTCCAAAAAGAGACTTCGAGATCGTCGAACAATGGCTCGCTCGTCTACCTCCATCCCCGACGACATCTTCCACGAGGGTGTCGATGTTCCAGAGCAAGTGCAGGTCGAAGAAGGACTCGTCAGCGCCTCCAAAGCCGACGACTCCGACATCGAGGACATCACTCCTGGGCAGCGGGTCGTAAGGGACGTTGACCCTGACCCCCACCACCGAAAAAGGCTTCGGCCACACCTTCACCTTCGGGCTCAGGTGCACACCGAGAAAGCGCTTCTCACACCCCACCTTCGGGCCCGGCAAAGAAGCCAACAATTAAGCCTTCCGGCCACTCGGGCTCGAGTCAGCCTACTGTCTGTGCCGAAACCCAAACGACACCGAAAAAGAAACCATCGTCCTCCGCCTCGGTGCCAACTACTGCCTCCACATCCACGCACTCTGCACCGCAATAGACTACAACCAACCCCTCGACTCCGAAGAAAACATTGGAACCGATCAAAAAGCCGCTCCCGAAAGGTTCACACACTCCACCTTGGGAGCCGAAAAAGCCGCCAGAACCGGAAAAATAACCGGCCCGCACGCTCCTACAGAGACTATAAAACCTCACCGTTCCAAGCCTAGAGAGCACAAACACGCCCCGGAGTCGGTGCTGCGCAAGTCTTCGGAACCAAAAAAATCGGCACCGAAAGAACAGCCTCCAACAGAAGAGCGTTTTAAACCGAACCCCACCCAAAAAACTCTTCTAAGAGATCCAAAGACTGGTCAACTCACTCTTAGCTCCAAGAAACGACCACTGGACATGGCTACACTGGCTCCACCACCTAAAAAGACATATTGCAACATCTCCTCTCAGGATTCCTTCTCCACCTCCTCCTTCACCTCCTCCTCCACCTCCCCCACCACACCACTCTCCTACACCATCTCTTCCACCAGTGGACGATGATGATACCTCTGATCACACTGGGGATAATGCAGACGATGAGCCACTAGGGGATCCTAGCCCACCTTGTACCCCAGACCCCTGGGATGATTATAACATGCCAGATGTCCCTAACGTGCCACAGGATGACATCTATCCCTCTAGATCTTCCCCTCCAGAGGATACCATGGGTTTCAACCAGCTAGTCCACAGAGCTGCACAATACCATGGGGTCGACTTACACACAGACCCCGTGGAAGAAGATTTCTTAATGTATACTTTTGATATCTCACAAAAGTCCACCTCCATCTTACCCATGTTGAAAGGGGTAATTAAACACGCACCAGAGGTGTTTAAAGATCCTGTTATGGCTAGAGTTATTAACCCCAGGATTGAAAAGAAATATAAAGCTGCCCCAGCAGATCCACCATACATCAAGGGCCACATACCGTTAGACTCCTTGGTAGTACCCAATGCCAGAAAGAGGGCTAATTCTCAAACCTCAGGCGATGCTCCACCTCCCGAAAAAGTCTAAACTCTTAGACGCCTCTGGTAAGCGCGCAGCTTCACAGGCAGCTAACATATGGCGTATCGCCAACACTCGAGCTTTGTTAGCGAGGTATGCTAGGGCCCATTATGACGAGCTAGAGACCCTACTACAGCATCTTCCAGAAAAATATAAAACTAAGGCTAACAACCTAATACAGGAGGGTAAGCTTATTACCAACACCTCCATCCGCTGCGCTCTAGACGTAGCAGACACCGCCTCACGAGCTATCAACACAAGTGTCCTGCTGCGTAGACATGCTTGGGTACGCATTATAGATTTCAAACCTGAAATCCAGACTGCCATTCTTAATCAGCCATTTGACCAGCAACACTTGTTCGGACCTACCTTGGATTCATCTCTAGAAAAGATGAAGAAAGACACTGACATGGCTAAATCAATGGGAGCCTTGCAATCGTAAGCTCCCAGACGTTCCTTTTGTCGCTCCTCTTACAGGGGTACCTCCAGAGGCTACTCCTCAAACCCATCTACATCTTACAAAACTCCCACCCAAACTACATTCACCAGAGGTTACCAAAGAGGAGGCTACAGAGGCAATAATAACAAGGGCAGAGGCAAGACCAACAATACCCGCTCTGCCTCCACCCCTACCCAATGACTTCCCTCCACTCCCCCAGACCATTCCACTCCAGTCGGGGGAAGATTGCTACAGTTCCTTCCTGTCTGGAACAACATCACCACAGACAGGTGGGTGAGACAAATAGTTCAGTCAGGTTACTGTCTAGAACTCACATCGAACCCCCCCCCCCCACCCCCCCCCAAACATACAACCCGGACAGTGCCCAATATCACCAGAACACTTATCGCTGATAAAGCAGGAGGTACTCTCCCTCCTACAAAAACATGCAATTGAACCAGTTCTCCTGCATCAGCAAAACACAGGTGTTTACTCCCTGTACTTTCTCATTCCAAAGGAGGACGGTTCTCTGAGACCTATACTAGACCTCAGACCCCTAAACCTTTACTTACACTCAGACCATTTTCACATGGTCACACTTCAACAGGTCCGTCCTCTTCTCTCACAAGGCGACTTCCTTGCCACTTTTGATCTCAAGGACGCCTACTTTCATATTGCCATTCACACCTCTAACAGGAAATATCTCAGGTTTGTAGTGGACGGTCAACACTACCAATTCAAGGTACTCCCTTTCGGAGTCACCACAGCACCCAGAGTATTCACCAAGTGTCTGGCAGTAGTCTCAGCTCATCTAAGAAGACAGCACATTCACGTCTTCCCGTACTTGGTCGATTGTCTCATAAAAGCCAACTCATACAATCAGTGTGTACATCACACTCACACCAGAATCCAGCTACTCCACGACTTTGGGTTCACAGTAAACCACGCAAAGACTCACCTACAACCGTCCCACATACAACAGTACCTAGGTGCCACAATAGACACCTTAAAAGCACTTGCATATCCCAGTCCAGCCAGGATAGCAAGCATACAAACCCTCATAACTAAACTTCAGCCGCAACACTCTCTTCCAGCTCGAGTGTTCATGCAACTCATAAGGATGATGGCCTCTTGCATATTTATAGTACCTCACGCAAGACTCCAGATGCGCCCTTTGCAGGAATGCTTAGCATGTCAGTGGAACAAGGCTCAGGGTCAGCTGACAGGTGTGGTGTTGGTGGACGGTCGCACTCATCGCTCTCTGCAATGGTGGAACACCAAGAACCTTTCCAAAGGGCGACCGTTCATCGAGCCAGTTTCACAGATTGTGCTAACAGCGGACGCATCGCTCTCCGGCTGGGGAGCTCATCTATTACATCACACCATGCAGGGCAGGTGGACTCCTCGCCAAAAGATACTCCACATCAATCACCTGGAATTACTAGCCATATTCCTGGCCTTAAAGTCATTCCAAAAACACATATCAGGCAAGACTGTCCTAGTCCGCACCGACAAAATAACAGCCAAGTACTACATACAGAAGCAAGGAGGTACACACTCCCTACAGCTTTCGCAACTAGCCCAAAGCATATGGAGATGGGCTATTCTTCAGAACATTTTTCTCCTAGCCCAACATGTCCCGGGAGTCCAGAACAATATAGCCGATCTGTTAAGTCGTCAAATGCAACAAATTCACAAGTGGAAACTTCATCCACAAGTTCAACAGTTTTTCCACATGTGTGGGCAACCAGAGATCTCTTCGCCACACACGAAAACCAAATGCCCAAGCTTCGCCGCCAGATATCTACAGCCATTGTCCCAAGGCAATGCGATATGGATGAATTGGTCAGGCAGATTTGCATATGCTTTTCCGCCTCTCCCACTCATTCCACTGGTCGTGCGCAAACTGCAGCAACATTCACGGACTCTCATCCTAGTTGCTCCAACATGGGCCAGACAACCGTGGTACACCACATTACTGGAACTATCTGTAGTCCGGCACCAAAAACTACACCTCTCCCTACGTCTCCTAACCCAGAACCGTTGAGAGATCAGACACCTGGACCCAGCACAGCTCAACCTAGCGATCTGCCTCCTGAGGTCCTAGAATTTGGTTACCTTAAACTTCCCCCTGACTGTATGAATGTTATCAGAGGCTAGACGCCCCGCCACTAGAGCCTGCTGTGCAGCCAAGTGGAAAAGATTTGTGATATATTGTCACAACAACAACATCAATCCTTTAGATGTGTCTATTCAACACATCAAAGGTTATCTACTCCCTCTCCACAGGTGTAACTTAGCATACACATCTATTAGATTACACCTCGCTGCCATAGCAGGCCATTTACAAAATAGACAACACCTGTCACTATTCACAGTACCTGCCATCAAAGCGTTTATGGAAAGCCTCAAAAGAATAATTCCTCCCAGGGTTCCACCGTCACCTGTATGGAATTTGAACATTGTTCTCACAAGACTAATGGGCCCTCCATTCGAACCTCTGCACAAATGCGAGCTACAATTTCTAACATGGAAAGTCGCTTTCCTAGTGGCCATTACTTCCCTTAGACGAGTCAGTGAGCTACAGGCACTCACTATCCAAGAACCATTTTTACAACTAAATCATAACAAAGTGGTTCTCAGAACGAATCCAAAATTCCTTCCTAAAGTTATTTCTCCCTTCCATCTCAACCAGTCTGTAGAACTGCCAGTGTTTTTCTCGCAACCACAGACAGTCGCAAAAAGAGCTCTTCACGCTCTTGATGTTAAAAGAGCACTGCTTTATTATATTGAAAGAACAAAACATTTTCGCAAGACCAAATAACTTTTCGTGTCATTCTCACCACCACATAAAGGCAACCTCATATCAAAGTCTGGGATAGCAAGGCTGATTGTCAAATGCATACAAATTTGCTATCACAAAGCAAAACGTACATTATCTGTTCCTCCTAAAGCCCACTCTACACAAAAGATAGGTACTTCAATGGCATTTTTAGGGACCATTCCCTTAGATGACCTCTGCAAAGCAGCTACATGGTCTACACTGCACACATTCACAAAGCACTATTGTGTAGATGTGCAATCTAAACAGTAAGCTAGTGTGGGCCAGGCTGTACTCAAAACACTATTTCGAACTACTGCAACAGATACTGGTGGTCGCCGCTAGGGATGGGTACTGCTATACAATCTATGTATAGTATGTGATCTGCAGCTCATATACCTTGAACGGAAAATGCTACTTAAGAGTATGCATCTGTTCTTGGCACATAGAGCTGCAGATCCACACAAGCCCACCCACCTCCCCGACTACCTTTATCTGTTCCAGTACTATCTTATTTAGATACAGCATACATGGGCATCTTATCTGTTTCTCACAAAACTCCATCATTTCCCTGCTGGCGAAAAACAATCTGATGATGGAGCCGATGCCCGTGTGCACTATCATCCAAAGGAGGAGTCACCTATCTCGTGATTTCCAAAGACTTTTCCAAGACAAAAACAAGTGCAAACGTCCGGGCCCAACACCAGATGGTGATCTTTGCATAGTGTGTGGATCTGCAGCTCTACATGCCAAGAACAGATGCATACTGGTAAGTAACATTTTTCTTATGGGAAAGTTGGATTTCTAGTTACAGTTTAGAAAATGCCACTTTTAGAACCAACGTGGCGCAACGCATATTCGGCCCAAACATGCCATCGCCTTGGTTGCCCGATGCATCCTCCACACGGGACTTAGCAATTCTCCACAACCAGAATGCAAGGTGCTGTTGTTCAGCGGGCCTAACTTGGACCCTGTTACTGGCCTGCACTCCATCGTGGTTGACCTGAACATTTGACTTTGTCCCGGTTTGGCATGACCAGATATCCACAATTGGCGCTTTGTGGCACTATTTTCACTTAAATCTTTAACTTTCATATCTCCAGTTCTACTAATTAGGTTGTTGTAGTTCTGGTCTTGTGTTATTTGATATAAATTATTCTATTTTCCTAATCTGTTTTGGAATCCTTTTTGTGGTGTTTGCACTGTTACTCTTTGAAATGGTACACAAATTCTGTACACATTGCCTGAGTTAATCCTGATTGCTCTGTGCCAAGCTACCCGAGGGTTGAGCACAGGTTAATTTACTCTACCAGCAACCCACTCTCTTACAACAGGGCTATGGACAAGTGTATTTAAAAAAAAAGTTAAGTGTGGTATCCTCAATCCATAACACTGAGAAATACCAAGCAGTACAAATCTGACAAATGTCTCTTGAAATACATCAAGCAGTGAAATTGATTTCTCAAGAGGAACGTGGCCCACTAAGTCATCTCGAGTGTCTGGTTCAAGGCATTGCTGCCTATAGAATTTGTGCACAGAATTTGTGTATATCCTGCAGATATTTTGTTGGCAGTCACTTCTAATATGTGCTGCTGTTTCAGGCTTGCCTCCTGTGAAATTAGCTTGGAGAGGCTATAGTAGAGTTTTGAGAAGCATACACAAGATAGTTCTTCCAGTAATTCTCTTTTTAGATGACCTGTCCCAGAATGCTCACTTAAAGACACTAGGCTCACTAATTGGGGTCATTGCTGTTTTAATAGAGTAAGGCACGTTGGACTTTAGGGTGGCAAAGACGGAACCAAATGTTGGAAAACAAATATGTACATCTACAGAAAAATGTGAAAGGATCCCTTACAGATAGCCAATGGTGTGAATTACAACCTCTTTCTTGAAAAACTGTAGACAGACTACCTGACGCAGCACGAATTTCAGAACGTCCTGTTTAATCAACAGTAGCTCAAGTCTTGTTTTTATCTAGCAGATAGCATCACATTTTACCAAGCAAGTCACACTATCGAGCATTATTTCAGAACATAGGAAAATACTTAAATATATTTATAGCTGCCCATAAGTAATGTGCCAAGGCACGCACCTCAATACCTCACGCAGTATTTAAAGCCCTACCAAAAAGAAAAACATTTGCATTTAATTATACCTCCCAACCACAAATCCTTGCAAACATTTTTATAATCAAATGCAATTCTTAATCTCCCCTTAATCGAATAAACAGCACTATTAGACTTGAGGCTTGACTTAAACCCCTACTTGGCAAGCACTCACTCTAAATTCTTCTATATTACATTTCTATAATAACCTCTCCATAGCAATTCCATCTCTTCCTTTCTATACATAAATTTGACGCCTTTTCACCTGTGCTGAGTGAAGAACAGATGCAGCCAGAGGGCCATACTCAGTGGCCGCCCACTTGTCTACTTAGTAGCTTAATATGGTTTCCTTAGCAGATCGAACCATCTAAATACTTGCTGAGGGCCAGAAATGGGATCTGTTCATGTGTATACTCATTGACCAAATCATATTGCCAGTGGTCAAAAGAATTGCCTTTAAAATGATGTGTTCTGGTCTACTAACACTTTAACGACATTGCCCCGAAATATTTGCAAGGCAAACTAATAAAGTATTGCCCTGTTAGAATTCTTAGGCTGGTCAGTTTGGGATGACTGACAATTCCTAAAACCCACAGTTATCTGAAAGGTTAACACAGACTCTTAGTAGTCGAATCAAGGTTCTAGGAATGCTATAGCCCTTTAAATAGAAAACGGACCCACATTAAGGAGATGTAATTAAAACCTTTCTATTAATATATAATTTACGTTATTATATGCCCAAAGGACACAGTAAGGCATCAAGGAGTAAGTACCGTGAAGACTTGAAGGATTAAAGTCATTCAGGAGATGACTCTTGATGGAAGAGCTAGATGTTTGTTGGGGTTTGCCCACCGTTGGAAGCGGGGGTATAAGCCATGATGGTGGAGAAATTCTCCAAACTATTTCAGTCTGGAAAGGTGCAGCACAAGAGGGTTTAAGGAGGCCGACCCTTAGACATCTGGATAGGTGTTATGAACAAAATCATTTCGTATTGTCACAATTTTCAGCCTGGCTCCAGGTTCAGCACATGTTAAATCCGCCGAATTGACGGATTAAGACTTTGAGTAACAATTACCATATACTTTGACTCCACCAGAAAAACCTGTTCCCTTTTAATACTGCAGCAAACAAACCTAGTCCGTTTACATATTCAGGGCTTATGCTGTGCAGTGGTTTTTGGGAAGATAGCCATAGACCTCCTTCATTTAGATCCTGCTAATGCACACACTATAAACTGCATTCATAGCAGTACACAATATTATTTAAAACTGTGCTTTGCAAGTTATTTTGGAACTGTACGCACAGTTGGACACACTAGAAGTGATATTTTACCAGATGAGCTATCCATGGTAGTCTGAATATGCCGTTACATGATTCTGCTCTGCCTCGAGACATAAATGTTGGGCATACATTTATTGTCACTTTGTATGCCTTTTGATAATCGAAGGGTAGCCCTTGGCACTGGGGGCACAGTCCTATAGACCACTTGCCGATTTCTGTTAATCATTTTCCTGCCACCTGATTTGCTTCTATTTCTAAGTTTTGGCTGGTAGGTCTTATATGTATGCATTTGTGGGTCTCGTGCGCGGGTCCCTTGCTCGCCTCTACTGGATTCAAGCTAGCTTGGCTGGTGAGGGACGATACCCTGAAACCGGTCCCATGATGCTGGTTTCCAGTCCAGGGAGGATCTGGCCTGGCAGTTCGGGCTGAACTGTTCCCAAGGGTAGCAGGGTCAAGACTGATTTGTGTATGGCTGGGTCCAAACTGGGGTGGTGTGGCAAGCAAAATGATTGATTAAACCCAGATCTGTGACTGAGGGTGAGTGAACATTTTCAACACTCAGTCCATCATTTTATTTTGTGATGTTGCTATGTGCGCCCTAAATGTATGCCCAGATGTGGGTCCCTTGCTCAATGCGCCACCGGATTCAAGCTAGCCTGGCTTATGAGGGCTGATACCCTGAAACCGGTTCCCGGATGCTTGTTGCTGGTCCAGTGAAGACCTGGCCTGGCAGTTCAAGCTAGACTGTTCCCATGGGGAGCAGGGTCAAGACTGATTTGCATATGGCTGGGTCCAAAATGGGATGATGTGGCAAGTGAATAACAATGGATTAAACCCAGATCTGTGACTAGGGGTGAGTGTTTGAAAAGTTTCAATACTTCGTCTATTTTATTTTGTGATGTTGCATTTGTGGTGCCCCTGCCCACAGCTAGTGTGAATCAGTGGGTAGTCGTGCTGCAGCGGTGTCTCAATGTGTGCATACATTCGGTGGCTGAATATCATTTTACAAATGGTCCCTTTGTTGGGAATGAGTCTTTTGTTGGGATGATCTGCATGTGCAGTAGAGGTATTGCCAGTCAATTTTATATAATTATGAAACTTCTTATGTAATATATATCACTTATTCAAGTAGAGGTTACAGGAAGGGAGCTATAGCATCTACTATGCATATCAGTCCACAAAGTCATGTATTGTTCTAAATTCTCTCCATCATTGAAATATTGGCAGTAACACCAGTACCCCTGTAACTGAACATCAGTCACAATTCCATAATCCAAAGTTGGATTAAATCTTAGACTATGACCATTCCTGAACCTGAATATGTGCTTAATACCCTAGTTTGTTTCGGGACTTTCCATGGTCGGGAAGCCTATGTCAATGGGCATATGATATAATGGTTTCCCATTTTTTGATCAAATTTGCTTTGATGGGTGCTCATGGGTTATGCAAATTGTTCTATTGTGAATAAGACAGATATGTTCCACAATGGTTTCAGTTGGGGCAGGGGGCTACATGTCTCATCCAAGGCATTAATTACTCCTGCTGCAGTTAATTGGTAAGAGACCGCAAACCCAGTGTGGAGCTCTATGAAAATGTGGTCGTCAGTGCCACAAAGAAGGCAGATGAAAGGGCCCAGCAGAGCCAAGACCTGTGATAACTCTCCTTTGGGATAAAATCTAAAATATTTGGGGTAATCTGTAGGTCCACCACGCATGATTCTCTGTGCTGGTTTGACTTTAATTTCTCCAACACAATGCAGAAGTACCAAGAAAAATATCTGGTAGGAAGTCTTGGTTATAATCAAACTTGAAATAATTTGTTTGTAGCATGTGTGGCTATAGATACACATGATCTGCATACTCCTGCCATCTAGTGTTGGGCTCCGATATTGCAAGTTGTTTTTCTTCAAAAAAGTCATTCAGTAATGGGGTCTCAGTGATTCCTTCTCTGGATGTGGAGGCACGTGGTCACCGACTCAATTGTAGATTATTTTTCTCTGCCATTGAGTTTGGACGTGATACAGTGTGCTCCCGGTCTCGATTAATTTATTGGTTCCTGTTGTGGCCTCAAGTCTTCTGACTTCCACTCCCACAGCAAGAAGCATCTTCAACGCAAAAGTTTTCACTTGCAACAATAGTTTCATCCTTTGGTCCCATCAACGATGAGCGACCGGGCCTTTTCGCTTTAGGTGCCTTTGGGACCACTTTACTCTGGACTCCCTTCGGAGAATGAATATGCTCTTGCGGTAATAGAACAGATGTCTTTTAAGAGATGCCCTAGTGTCACCTTAAGTATCTGTGGGCCGACCTCCATATCACGTGCAACATTGTGCCTTTCACCGGATCACAAGAGCTGTTGTAACTGCTGCTCGGCGTTCCACAGTAAGGAAACCCTATGTCAGTGCCAAGATCGACAGTGGGCACTCAGCAGGATGGCCTAGTCCACTTTGAAGACTTCTAACATTTTTGGTGAAGCCGATCGGCTTGGTGCCGAAGAAGGGCAAGAGGAGGCGCTTGGTGAGTCCCCGAGCTTGTGACCCATCAAACCAGTCCAGAATATATCGACTACGATGTCTCCGAGTACAGCAAGGAATTCTCAAGGAGGAAGACCCCTAATTCACTTTGGTGGCCTCCAGTCCACGTGTGAAGACCATGCCATGCGTGAGTACTGTTTACATCCCCACCACCCCATCTAAGCGACTGCACGCCAGAGCTGAGCATTGCCACTCCAAGGGACAGACATCGATCCCAGTGCTGAAACCGCTGCTACATTCAGGTGCTCCAGCACTGGCCGGCAACACAGCAAGGCCTCAGAGCAGAGGACTGACCCAACTAATGCCCTCTGTCCTCTCCTGACCCCGAAGGTGCACATTGGCCTAGATGCTTCAGAGGCAACCTCGAAGCCGAAGGGTCGCTGTCTGCAGCCACCCTCTCAGCCGTATACTCCTGACACTGAGGAACGCCCCATCCTGGTGCAACTTCAGCATGAGCTGGATGTGACACAGAAAAATTGTCATCCACACACGCACCGGCAACATTGCAGCAGTGGACAAAATGTTGCTTCTGAAAGGCAAGTTGGCCGCCGAGGATGCCCAGTCATCACACTTGTGGGTCTCTCAAGAGATCTAAAGACTAAACATTTCATCCTTCACCACGTTCACCTTTTCCACCTGCCCTAAGATCTTGAAAGAGCTGGTCAAGTCTTGCGTGGTCACCTCATGCATGAAAATAACTAGATACAAGCCCCTTCTGACCTGCCATGTATCAGGGGTCATCTCCCACCTGACTTCTTGGTTGTCACCACTTCTAGGAAGAAAGCAGCTACCAAGGCCACCAGGAATGCTCTGCTTCTTGACAAGGAGATTAAGTGGATTGGCTCTGTGTCGGAAGAGAGTAGTGGTGGGTGCAGCTAAGCTCTAGCGCATCACTAACTCAGTAGGCCTCCTTTCCAGGTATGACAGGGCCCACTGAGAGGAGTTGAAGGAGTTATTCTAGCCCCTGCCTGACCAGCATTATAAGGGGGGAAAAGAGCTGGTTCAAGAAGGCAAAGCCATCTCTAATGCCACTATTTGCTGTGCTTTGGACTGGACTGACACTGGCCAGAGGGGTACATATGTCAGTCACCTGGCTGGCTTCAAGCGAAGATGCAGCAGCGTCTCTTTAACCTGTCATTCGATGCAGAACACCTCTTTGAATCTCTGGTTGACACCATGCTTGAAAAAAATCAAAAAAGATTCAGACTGAAAAAGCGATGGGTGCCTTACAGGTATCTTCTGTCAATGACTGCTTTTGGAGACAACAGCTTTGTAGAGTTTCAAAAGCCACTTCCCCAGAACCTTCCCAGTCCTACCAAAGACAGCAATAGGGCTATCACCAGCAGGGTGGCAGAGCATTAGAGTTGCTTTTTAGAGGCAACCGCTCTAAGGACAGGGGCGGAGGCATTCCAGTAAAGATGCCTCTACCTCCAAAACTGACTTACAAAGCATCCCCTGATCACACAACATCTGTCGGGAGGAGACTTCAGGGATTTCTTCCCGTTGAGAGGAAATCACCTCTGACAGTTTGGCCTTGTTCATAGTAGAACACAGCTATTGCCTGCACTCGCCTCCTCAGCCTGAACAGCTCATGCTGCTCCAAAAGGAGGTTCAGGTGCTTATGTCAATGGGAGCCCCCGCAACACCAGGGCAGGGGTGCCTATTCCCTATTCTTTCTCATCTCCAAGAAGGATGGATGCCACAGACCAATATTAGACCTCCATCCTCTAAACAGATATATCCTGTCAGAGCATTGCTACGTGGTCTGCCTTCAGGACGTCCTACTACTGAGAAGTTCCCCAACAAGCTGGACCTTCTCTCTCAAGATCACGGCAAGGTCAGGTACACATACCCCAGGCAGCTCAATCTAGCAATTTGGCTCCTAAAGTAATTGAGTTTGGCTACCTGAGGTTGCTGAAGCAGTGCATAGACATACTCAAAGAAGCCCGAAGACCCACCATAAGCACATGTTGCTATACTGAGTAGAAATATTTTGTGCATTACTGTACCCTAAACATTAATGCACTCACCCCAACAGTTCAGGACATGTTAACTCCTACAACCTCAAAAGTCGGGCTTGGTTTGTACATCATTCAGGTTACAATTCTCCGCTATTGCACACTTGCAGAACAGGGAACCTTCTTCTCTCGTCAAAATCCTTCTTATCAGAGCCTTTATGGGGGGCCTTAAGGGGGTAATCCCACCTAGGGTACTTCCTCCCCCAGTGTGGAACCTTAACATTGTTCTTACCAGACTAACCGGACAACAGTTTAAGCCTATGCATTCATGCCCCTGCAGTTCCTCTCTTGGAAGGTTGCCTTCCTCATCAGTCACTTTACTCAGGAACATATTCACTACGAGTGTTCTCCTTTGTAACAAGGCGATTTGAACATCCCTGTCCAAACATGAAATCAAGATGTGTTTATCCTCTCCTTTTTAGGTCTCACCTGAGCTATCGCGTAAGCGATGCTCTACGAGACATTTAGTAAGGGGCGTAAGCGATGCTCTACGAGACATTTAGTAAGGGGCTTTTGAAAGTGCTCCCAAAGGCTGCAGGCGGATCAGGTACAGTGCATGTGCGCCGGGCGCGCGCACCATTTGTCAGCCTGCGTGATCACTTTCGTGGCCGCTTTGATGTTCTCAGTGAGCCGCGCGGCCACTGAGAACATCAAAGCGGCCGCGAAAGTGCACACCATTTGCCAGCCTGCGTGCCTCTCTCCGCCTTAGTACGCGCAACGTGCCCTACCCCCCTCCCTTATCCCACTTCCTGCTTGTTGTTTTTTAACCCAGAGCCTCCGTTCACATTGTCTATCTTCTTGTTTCTTTTTGCATTCCCCTTTTAGGGCTCGCGCCCTGCGTTGTTATTTACAGCTGACAACGCTGTGCTGTACTATTTGGAACATCGGATTTAAAATAGGATTTTCTGATCTGCCCCTCCACCCCCGCCCACACCCAAGCAGTGCCCACGCTGCACGTGCCACTTTCCTGCCTTCCCCCAGAAGCCGGGCCAGAGTTTTAGCACTGATGCGGAAACCGAGCATTCATTTCCTCCTGCCTTCATACCAAGTCGCAGTCAAACTGAAAGCAAATAATTCCGGTCACCAATTCTGTTCCTCTGCGTTTTTACTGTTTTTAAAGAAAATGTGTGAAACGCATCTCTCAGCGAGCTGTCATAGGAGAGCCGGGCTTCCTTATCGCTGGAATGTCTGATTACAGAATACCACTTTCCTGCGATGAGCCAACAGCGCGCTCAGGCCATCCAGGGCAAAGTTTCAGCTAAACCAACATATTTGTGTTAAAATGTTGCGTATCCCACAACTCTACAAGGTTGAGAACTTTGTTTCAGCTTTTGCTCTTCTGTTTGTCTCGAAACAGGCAACTGTAGCATGCTGAGCTTTAAGGTTAGATTGTGTTTTTGTCTATTTTTTCTATCTATTCTACCAGATTTCCATGTACTCTGTCATCCTTTCACACATCAATTCATCCTCTCATTTCCTTTTACTCTGCCATTCTCTCACCCACTCATCTAACCACCCTCTCACCCACTCATATCACCATCCTCTCATCCATTTATCCATCCTTTCACCCACTTATTCAACCATCCTCACTCATTCATTATTCTATCCACCCAACCATCCATCTTTCACCCACCCACAAATGCATCCTTCTAGCAACCCATTCATCTTTTACCCACTCAGTGTTCATCCTTTCACCCATTCATCCATCCATCCACCTTTTCACCCACTCATTCACCCATCCTCTCACAAATGTATCCATGATTTCATGCACCCACTCATCCATATATCCTTTTATCAACCCCTTCTTTCACCAGCTCATCCACCCATCCTTTTTCCCCTTTTCTACTACTAGCCCATCTTTTTTCTTCTTTATTGTGTTAATATTGCCCGTTTATCTGCCGAGTTGCAGACAGAAGAGGTACATATAGAGCCCGACCCTGCTCTAGCTGCTAAAGTGGGGGTTCACAATGTCAATGCAATAGATCTATGATCTGTGGCTGTAAAGCTGGGGCGTGGCCTTTGGGGATGCTGCCCACCGGTTATTCGCGGCTGTCTCTCCGGTCTCCTTGTAACCCTGCCCCTCCTTTCACCAGAGGCTCTCCGTTTCTAACCCGGTCACTTATTTCATCTCAGCCTTTCAGTCTATCCTTGTGGCACTCCCCACCACCACTCCAGGCTGTCTCTGCGCTCTCCTGGTCACCTTGTCCGTTCCTTCACTCGAGTCTCTGCTTCTTACCGGTCTCCTCCATTCACTTCACCCCTTCAGTCTCTCCTAATTGCCCTCCCCATGGGCTGTCTCTCCCTCTCCGAGTCACTCCTTTCCTCCTCTCACCAGAAGCTCTCGGTGTCTTAGTGGACTCCTCCTGCCACTGTCTTCTAGTGGCACTCCCATCCTGTACTACACGGGCTATCTCTCCCCTCGTCATTCTGTCTCTCCTTTCAGCAGAGGCTGTCCTTTTCTCAACCAGTCACTCATTTCATCTCAGTCTTTCAGTCTCTCATGGTGAGGATGGGGATGGAAGAAATACTTGAGGGGACACCAGGGAGGAATAAAGTGATAACATTTGTGAACCTACATCATTCCAGTGCTGAGAAGCAAGGTGACTGGCCGCCTTCACCAGCTGGCATCTCATCGTGCCAGTGCAGAGAAGCAGAGTGACTAGCTGCCTTCAGCAGCTGGTGCAGGGCGGCTGGCTGCCTCACACACACACACAACCGCACACACAAAACCACAACCACACACCCAACCACAACCACACACCCAACCACAACCACACACCCAACCACAACCACACACCCAACCACAACCACACACCCAATCACAACCACACACCCAATCACAACCACACACCCAACCACACACCCAACCACAACCACACACCCAACCACAACCACACACCCAACCACAACCACACACCCACAACCACACACCCACAACCACACACCCACAACCACACACCCACAACCACACATCCACAACCACACACCCACAACCACACACAACCACCCACCCACACACCACACACACACACCCAACCACACACCCCCCCCAACCACACCCCCCAACCACACCCCCCAACCACACACCCCAACCACACCCCCCAACCACACCCCCCCCAACCACACACCCCCAACCACACCCCCCCAACCACACCCCCCAACCACACCCCCCAACCACACCCCCCAACCACACCCCCCCAACCACACCCCCCCAACCACACACCCAACCACACACACCCAACCACACACACACCCAACCAGCCACACACACACACACCCAGCCACACACACACACACCCAACCACACACACACCCAACCCCACACACACACCCAACCCCACACACACACCCAACCCCACACACACACCCAACCCCACACACACACCCAACCCCACACACACACCCAACCCCACACACACCCCCAACCCCACACACACACCCAACCCCACACACACACCCAACCCCACACACACACACAACCACACACACACACAACCACACATACACACACAACCACACATACACACACAACCACACATACACACACAACCACACACACACAACCACACACACACAACCGCGCACACACACAACTGCACACACACAACCACACACACACAACCACACCATCAGTGCACACTTTCACCAGGCACAGGCACCATCAGTCGTTGGTGCACGCTTTCACGGGGCACAAACACCACTAGCCGTCAGTGCAGGCTTCCATCAGGAACACACACACACCACCAGCCGTCAGTGCATGCTTTCACCAGGCACACACACACCACTAGCCGTCCCTGCATGCTTTCACCAGGCACACACACACACCACCAGCCGTCCGTGCACGCTTTCACCAGGCACACACACACACCACCAGCTGTCAGTGCATGCTTTCACCAGGCACACACCACCAGCCGTCAGTGCACGCTTTCACCAGGCACACACAGCACCAGCCGTCAGTGCACGCTTCCACCAGGCACACACACCACCAGCCGGCAGTGCACACTTCCACCAGGCACACACACCACCAGCCATCTGTGCACAATTTCAACAGGCACATACACCACCAGCCATCAGTGCACACATCAATTGTTAACACATCCAAAATTAACTATTGTAGCAATCGCAGTATGGCGCACTTTACTTCTAAACATATTCATATAAAGCGCAGCATGCCACCATTGCTACAAAAATAAATACACATTTTTTTGGGCTACAATTTATAGACTTTTGTTGCAATTGGTGTTGCAATATTTAGCAATGCCAATAGCTCAAACTTAATTAATGCGAGACCTATTGCATTGCAAATGCTTGTTTAGTTTGCAGCACATCTTGGGGACTTTCAGAAAGTTCAGCTAGGAATGCATTTTGCCCGTTGCTTACCATTGGCTTTGTGGTTTGTAACTCACATTTTCTAGCTTTCTTTTTGCTGAATTTATTTGCTTTAGACTGTCCAGCTTGAGTTTGTGCCTCCTGTTGCCTAAACCCGTTTACTGTATTCTTTCATGAACTCACTTTATGGAAACAGGCCTTTAAATCTTGTTCTTATCTTGTCACATTTGCTGTGCATTCAAAGACAGGGGTCAAATGCCAGGCTCTCTCTTCCAGGCAGCTTGGTGTTTATATTTCTTTCTTTGACTTCAAATTTAGAGAGTTTATGGGACATCGTTCTGCATATCCATGTACGAGAAGAGGGTGTAGTATGTTTTGTTTCTAGCATACATTTTTTTTAAAAATGAACTTTCATGTTTCAGAATATTTCAGAATTAGTACAAATGGAAAACTTTTTTGCAATTCCGAAGTGTGGTGGAAATAAATATTTGAATACAATCGAAACACATCAATAAATAGGTGATGAGACTTGCACACTATCATTTGTGTGCAGAGAAACACGTATTTTTCTATTGAAAATGTGTTGTCCGTAATGGCAAAGCACTACCACACCATACATATTCCACTCTACGCCACTCCACTCTAAAACCCTCTGTGGCAGGCCACATGACTCCATGCCTTTCTAATCTATGCCACTCACTCCATGACACTCCACTTTAGCCCAATTCACTCTAACCCACCCCACTCCAATGTACCCCAATTTACCCCACCCCACTTTGGTATACTCCATCCCAATCTACTCTACTCCACCTAATCTACCCCACCCCAATTTGCTCACCCCTCTCCAATCTACCCCAACCCACTCCAATCTACCTCACTTCAGTCTACCCCGCCACACTCCAATGTACTCCAATCTACCCCACTCCACTTTGCTGAAATCTACCCCACTCTATCTACCCCACTCTAACCCAACCTACCCTAATCCACTCCAATCTGCCCCACTCCACTATGATCCAATCTACCCCACCCTATCCCAGTCTACCTCACTGTAACCCAATCTACCCCACTCCAATCAAATTGTTTTATTCCACTCAAATCTACCCCACTGTGCTCCAATCTACCCCACTCTAATCTACCCCAATCCAACCCACTCCGCTCCAGCCTACGTGACTCCACTCCAATCTACCCCACTCCAGTCTAATTCACCCCGCTCCATTCCAATTTACCTCGCTCTATTCCAAATTATCCACTCCATACTACAGTGCAATTTATCCAACTCCTCTCCACTCTAATCTAGCCCACTCCACCACACTATACCCCATTCCACCACAATCTATTGCACTCCAATCTATCTCACTCAAATCCACCTGTCTACCCCACCCTCCCTCACTACACTCAAATGTACCCCACTCAACTAAAATTGACCCCACTTCACTCTAATCTACCCTACTATAACCTACCCCTCCCTAACGTATCCCACTACAATCTACCCTTTTCCAAAGCCCCACCTACTCCCCTCAAATCTACCCCAATCCAATCTAACCCACTCCAATGTACCCCAATCCAACCCACTCCACTCTACTACAATTTACTCCACTCCAAATTCCAGTGTCCAACCTACCACACTCTATCCACCCCACTCCACCTCAGTCTACCACACTGCACTCAGCTCACATCTACCCTACTCAACTACACTCCAATCATACCCCACTCAAATCTACCACACTCCAATCTACCCTACTATAATCTACCCCTATCTACTCCACTCCAATCTCACCCACTTCACTCTACCCTACTCCAGTCTACCCCTCTCCACTCCACCCCTCTCCACTCCAAATTACTCCACTCCATACTGCCCCACTCCAATCATCTCTTCAATCTACCCCACTCTAATACACCCAACATGTCCCACTTCACCCTAATCTACCCCACTACACTCTTCCCCAATTACTCACTCCTCCCCAATATCGACTCCACTCTACACCAATCTACCGCACTCCATTCTACTCTACCCAATCTACCCTACTCCACACTACCCACATGCCACTCCTATCTACCCCACTCCAATCTACCCCACTTCACTGAAATCTACCCCACCTTAATCTACCCCGCTCCATTCCAATCTACCCTACTCTAATCCACTCAATCTACCACGCTCCACTCAATCTACACCACTCCACCCTAATCTATCCCACCCCAATTTTCCCCAAACAATCTCCCTTCACTCCAATCTCAACTCCACTCTACCCTCTCTAATCCACCCAGTCTACCCCAATCTACCACACTCCATTCCATCCTACCCCACTCCATACTACCACATGCCACCTAATTCTACCTCACTACTCAAGTCCACCCCAAAGTACCCTACATCAGTCTACCCCCATCCGATTCACACACACACTCCAGTCTAACCCAATCTACTCCTCTCCGATCCACCCCACACACCTCTAACTCCACTTCCACCTATTACACTCCAAACGACCCCACTTCTATCTATCTCACTCCAGTCTACTCCCACTTCACTCTAGTCTACCCAACCACAATCCACACAATCTATCTCCACTTAAATCTATCTCATTCCACTCCTATCTACTGCACTCCACTCTTTCCCAATTTACCCCACTCTACTCTTCCCCACGCCATTGTGCCCCACTCTACCACAATTTATCCCACTCCACTCTACCCCAATATATCCCCCTCCACTCAGCCCCACTACAATCCACCCCACACCACTACAATCTACTACACTCCATTTTTCCCCAATCTACCCCACTTCAATCTTCACCACTCCACTCTACCCTATCCCAATATATCCTACTCTGCCCCACTCCAATCTAACCCAATATATCCGACTCCGCTCTTCCCCTACCCCCCTCTGCCCCACTCTATTCCAATCCACCCCACTCCACTCTACCACAATATATCCCACTCTACCCCAATGTATCCCACTCCACCCTGCCCCACTCCAATCTGTCCCACTCAATCTACCCCACTCCACTGCAATCTACTGCACCCCACTTTTCACCAATCTACCCCACTTCACCTCAATATATCCCACTCCACTCTGCCCCACTCCAATCTACCCCACTCCGCCCCCATCTACTCCACTTCACCCCATCCCAATCTACCAAACACTACTCCAATCTACCCCACTTCATTTTATTCCATATTGCTATAATCCATCCAATCTACCCACTCCAGTCTACCCTATTCCAATCAACTACAATATATCCCACTCCACTATACCCCAATTTATCCCGCTCTAATCTACCCCACTCCACCTCAATCTACACCACTCACCTCAATCTTCCCCAATTCAGTCTACCCCACTCCAGTCTACCATGCTAATCTACCCCACTCCCCTACTCCAATCAACCCCACTCCATTCTACTGTAATCCACCCTACTCCATCCTACCCCACCCTACTCCCCCTCCATGCCAATCTACCCCGCTCCAGTCTACGCAAATCAACCCCATTCCACCCTACCCTATACCCCTCTACCTCACTGACTTTTAGCAGTACTGAACAGCAGTCACACGTGTACAACATGGCTAAAACACATTGCCAAAGCCAATAGCTCTCGCATAGGTAAGACCTATTGGATCTGCCAATGCTTTTTTTTTTAAAATAGATTCTCTGTATGCGACTGATATCTGCTCAAACTGATTTCTTGTAGGTATGACATATAAGGTGGATAGTGTAAAGGATTATAGAGTAGGCGATCCCTATTAGATCAGTGTGCTGGTTATCTAGTAGCACATCTGGCAATAGGTAGGTTCTTTAATGTGTAAAATAATTGTGAAGTAAAATTATTTTTGTCCTAATACAGATATTTGGCATGTTAGACCGATACAGGCCATTGCCTAAAGGATTGTCTATATTCGGCGGACTTCCATCATTTCAACAGTAAATTTGGAAGCAAGTAATCAAGTCAGGAGAAAGTCTATGCAGGGGCGGGTCCTCACTGGGAGCGGAGGAGCATGGCCCCACTGAAATGGCCAGAGATGAAAACTAAAACAGTAATTACCATTTTACTTTTCAGCCTCCCGTCCTCAACAGTCAGGACAGGGCGTGGTTTAGAACAGCAGCAGTGAGGTGGGAGGGCTGGATGTGCACTTTTCAAAGTGAGCATGTCCCTTTGGCCCCTCTTCTTGCGACAGCCAGCCAGACATGCGCACTTTGAAACCTCTAACCCAGCTGTCTTAAGACAGCTGGTTTACAGCAAGTGCAGGCCTCCAGAGCCCTGTGGGGCGCAGAGTCCTCTCCCTCCAATCAGAGCTGCTCTCATGCTGGCGAGAGTAGTGCCAGGATTGGCCAATGGAGTTGTTGGGGCCTGCACTGCAGTCCCGACGAGGTCCGGAGCAGGAGGTCCTGTAGTGAGAAGTATTTTTTTTATATATTTTATAATTTTATGTGCGTGCACCCATTTATTTATTTCTTTTTGCACACACCCTGTCCCCCCCACCCTCCCCCAGTAGATGGCAGCCACCACTGACTTAACCCCTGGTACGCCTAGCCAAGAGATGCCCTGCTCTATCATGTGTCGCTCTGTCTTCGACTTCTCGAGGCCCCCAATTAATCTGAAGTGCTGAGAAGGCACCGAGGCAGAATTTATGCACTTTAGTAGGAGCCCAGGGAGAAGTAGAAGTAATAGGAGCCCAGGGAGTGCTTGAGGGGGGTGAGCCCTTGCTTACAGTTGCCCACACCCTATTTGTGCACAGTACTGTTTTTGGCATTTCACGAATGAGTCTGTTTTGGTCCGCAAAGTCAGAGTGGAGAGGAAGGGGGGCAGATACTCCACATCCGGCTGTTTGCGTGTCCTCTGTGATCTTTGGTACGTTTTGGCTTATTTATTTTTCTGGATGTAAAGGTGGACCTGCCTTAAGGAACCTGAGATCGCAGTGAGCCCGGAGGATGGGTGTAGAGAAGGAGCTGTAGGTGGGTCTGTGCTCACTGCTGTTCCTGTGGACAGACATGGGGGGGGTTGGGGGGGGGGGGCTCTGGGTACCACCGTAGTGCACAGGGCTTCGTTGATACTTTAGGTGGAACTCAAGGATCATCTGCTTACGACAGCCTGAGTGGTTACTTCACTTATGTTGAGCGATGTTTGGGTTTACGTCACTAGGCGCTACAAATTAACATTCTTCTGCTATGAACTGCCAGTATTTTGATTTTGTAAGCGTATTGCACCGCAATGCAGATGAAACAACTTCAATGTGCTATGACAGTGGACCAAACTTTTTTGACCCGCAGCTCCCTTGACCCATTGGCCACTGCTCGTTGCTCCCCACTGTTACTTTAATTCGAAGGTGGGTGGGATGTAAGCCTGGCATGAACTGATGAAGGAATTATAATCATATACGCAGGGTGTTTCGTATTACTAAGGCGGCGCCTCTAATAAAATATTCCTAGTTACGCTTCTTTGCCCATGCCTTTTTTAGAGTACCTTCTCAAATGTTTTTATCCCACGTACAGTGCTAGATAGCACCCCTATGCGTATAGGCCCCATTGCCAAAGTGTTTCTGTGCTTGAAGAATATTTGCATGCACTTCTATTTCTACCCATGTCATATGTGCCAACTCACCTGTCTCAGCAGGGTGACGCACGATTTTTAAACCGCATACAGCTTTATTTTTGCTGTCTCCTTCAAATTGCCTCCAAATCAATGCAAGTAAAATAAATTCCTCAGATTTTTTTTATGTAACTCTTTCTTGCTTTCAAATGTTAGCATTATGCTGTATATGGTGTTTTACTTCCTCGTGCTCAAGGAGAGAGCAGGCCTGTCTGGAAATGAATGCACACTGAAAGAGATGTGTACTGGAAGTACCTATGATAATTTTTTTTATTTTTTTTAATATTTTTATTTTATACTTTCATCGATGCACATTTAATACATTCATTTGCTCATTAACACATCATAATCCTTTTTACACATTTTATATAACATTTTATATAACATATGTTCCAACTAAACAAGCCTGACCGAACCCTAATTCAAGTGTTACCCACTTATCCTATCCCCTCCCTCCACCTCGCGAGAGGCTCCCAAATTCTTATACCCAGAACTCTCCCTGCTCTGCCTTTTTTTGCATATATAGATTTTTCCAGATTAAATGTAGCAATTAAATTTGCTAGCCATAGTCGCATGGGCGGAGGGGATTTATCTAACCAAGCCCTGGCTAAGATTAGTCTATACACTGCCATTGCCATAAAGACAAATTCCCTCTCTACATTACTACTTCCATCGTGTCCTATTCCGAGCAAAATCCGCAAGGGGGTTAGGGAGATCTGTAACCCTAAAGCCCTATCCAGAAAAACTTCTATATCCCCAATTAAGGTATGTAGTTGCGGGCAGGTGGCAAACATGTGAACTATATCTGCGTCGAAGGCACTGCATCGGGGGCAGCTTATCCCAGTTGTACCCCCCCCATTTAGCAATTCTAGCAGGCGTATGATATAATGAGAATAGGGTTTTATAATGCTGGGATTGTAGAGGAGCTGAGCATAAGATGTTCCCACCCATTTCCAGCGACTTCTGAAAGTCCTCTATTTCTCCTCCAAGCTTCTCAGCCCACTTACGCCTATGTTTGTCCAGGTCATCCACTTTAGTTTTAACTAGTAGCGCATACACTGACCTAATAGTGTGAAAACCGCCCATAGTTAAAGTCTCCAGAAAGTCGTCAACCTTATAGCCTGCTGAGCCACCCTGTTTATCACCCAAAAAGCTTCTCACTTGTAGATACTTAAAAAAATCTCTCCTGTTTAAATCATATTTATTTGCCAGTACATCAAACAGTACCACACCCACATCATCTCTTAAATCCCCAATTTGGTTGATTCCTTTTCGGTTCCATGCGGCCATAACTGTATCTGAGAAAATCTCTGAGGGAAACGACTTATTATTATATAATTTAACATATCTATTATATCTACCAAGTCCCGTCTTCCTCAGAAAAGCCTTCCATACATTTATGGCCGCGTTGAGAGTCCTGAACTGCTTCCTTCTAAAATGCCCAAAATCAGTATAATATAAAAAGCAATTTTCTGCCTCTTCTCCCAACAAAATTGCATAGACATCTGTATATAAGAAAGCAGTTTTCTGTAGTATCCCCCCTCCTCCGATTAAGCCCTGCATATACTGGAGGGCGGTGGCCAAATAATATAATCTAAAATCCGGGGCTCCCCAGCCCCCTCTGTCTCTCGGTAAAGACATAAATCTGTAAGCCCTACGAGTTTTTCCATGGGCCCATATGAACTTATTGAGGATACCTTCCAATATATAAAACCACTTGGCTTCAAAAGTTAACGGGATCGCTCTGAATAAGTAAAGAAACTTTGGTAGAATACTCATTTTTAGAACATTGGTGCAGCCTACTAAAGAAAGATGTAAATTATTAATTCTATCCAAATCCGTTTTAACTTTATCAAGCAGAGGGGTTATATTAATCTCAACGAGAGTATCCAAATTTGCAGCTATTACTATACCTAAATAAATAGCAGAAGTAGCGACCCTAGAATCGATACAAGAGATGTATTTATTCCTGACTATCTGGGTCTTAAATCTATTCAAGCTATAACCCGAAATTTGCCCAAACATACTAGCTTCCCTTTCGACCTCTATAATAGCCAAATCCGGATTCGGCGTGAGTATGGCGACGTCGTCTGCATACGCCAGGATTTTAATTGCACAACCATTCGAGACCATTGGGGAAATCTCTCTGTTTCTTTCCAATCTTCGTAAGAAAGGCTCCAAAAATAGCGCAAATAGCAGGGGGGATGAGGGACAACCCTGTCTCGTTCCCCTAGATATTGCTACTGCATCCGAGTATCCTCTATTTACTCTAATTTTAGCTGTTGGACCGTCATATAAAGCTCGAATAGCTGTTACGAAGCCTTCTCCAATACCACTCCACCTCAGAACTGCCCAAAGGAATCCCCAGGCAACCCTATCGAAAGCCTTTTCAGCATCTAACAACAGGACTGCGGCAGGGTCACCCAGGGACCCAGCGACATCAAACATTGTAATGACCGTCCTAACATGCTGAGTAGTTCCCTTGCCTGGTATAAAACCGTGCTGTGAAGGACTTACAAGTTGCTCTATGTTACCTGCAAGCCTCATTGCCAGCATTTTAGAATAAAGTTTTATGTCAGAGTTCATAAGGGTGATAGGTCTATATGAGCCCGGGAGTGTCGGAGGTTTACCTTTTTTGGGGATAACTATAATATCTGCCGCCCCCCAGGACTCCGGGGGAGATCCCCCCCCTCTGTGTATGTAGCATAACATTAAACATATCTACGATTAAGATGTTTTGAAACAATTTATAAAATTCCACCAGGATTTGGTCTGGCCCTGCCGCTTTCCCTGAGGGCAAACTCCCGATAGCTCCCTTTAACTCATCTAGATAAAAAGGAGCATCCAGCCCCGCTTTATCCTGTGAGGGCAGGGAGGGAGCTAAAGTGTCCCTAAGATACCACTCCGCCTCTTCCTCTGTGAATCTACTCCCCTCATCCCGAGTATAAAGTTTGGCATAAAACTTCCGAAACACTTCCCGGATAAGATCAGGATCTGTGACTAGATTGCCCTGACTATCATAAATTTCTTTAATATCAGCCGTGGCTATACGCTGCCTAGTTCTGACAGCGAGTGTATGTCCAACTCTCTCACTCAGCTCGTAGGAATCTTGTTTATGCACCAGGTACTTTTCAGCGGCTTTCACACTGATGCCCTCTGTAGCATCTCCTTTAAGGGCAGTTATGCTAACTAAATAGGGCTCAAGTGGAAGACCCAGAATTATAGCTCTAGCAAGATTTTCTTCTGCTGCCAGCAAACCAAGCCTTATATCCTCCAAGTGTTTTCTTTCCCTTTTTTGTTTAGCCAGTACGTAACTCAACGTTTCTCCTCTAACCCCTGCTTTAAAACAATCCCAAACCACACCAGGGGGGGCCGTGTTTCTGTTAACATCCCAGTAAAACTTTATCCAAGATTCCATGTGCTTCTGATAGGCCCTATCCTTTAGGAGTGTTCGCTCAAAAGTCCACTGAGACTTCCTAACATTTATATGTGTAGAATTTAATGTTAAAACTAGAGGGCTATGATCCGAGACAATTCTAGGCGGTTTCTCTATTTTTGAGTGAGAAATTAAGGAATTAGAAATTAAAAAATAATCCAGCCTAACCAGAATTTTATGCGGAGCCGAAAAGTAGGTACTACCGTCTAAAAAGGGATGGAACTTTATCCATGGATCAACAAGGGAGTTGTGTTGGACCATGCTAACCAGGGCTCTGAATGTCTTCCTCTTCCTCCCTAGGTAACTCCCCCTGGATTCTGTAAAGGTACTCCTTGGATCATGAATATTGAAATCTCCACAACATATAATGGGTTCTGGACACTGCGCCAGTTCCAAATCCATAAACTGCCAAACATCTGGATCATCTTCTGTGGAGCCATATATTGTGACTAATGTAATCCGTACCCCTTTTATACTCAAGTCCACAATCAGCCATCTCCCCCATTGGTCCTCACTTTTTCGATGCACCACCAACTCGCTTTTTCTCCCTAGTATAGCTACCCCCCTAGTTCTAGTCCCTTGTTTAGTTGCTGCTAATACATCAAAACCAAGTTGTTTTAAAAGGTAGATCTGTGTTGCTTCAATATGGGTTTCTTGGAGGTAAACCAGATCCAATTTCAAGGACCTCAGCAGCCCTGCTACTTTCACTCTCTTCCCAGGATTATTCAGGCCACATACATTAATTGAAGCAATCTTACAAGGCATTACAGGAGATCAGCGGGGTTCCTACATCTAGTCAGCCAGAGAATAAGCATCAGAACACTACAATGAGCTAGATTCCTTTGATACAGTCTGTACCAACTAATTTGCATATACCAAGAATCACACAGAAAAAAAGAGAAAATAAGAATGTGCATTAAAATGTGCACTATCGAGCCAGAAAAAACACCGATTTTTTTAACCCAAGGTGGACCCCCCCCCCCACCCAATCCCTTCCCCCTCCCTTCCCTAGGACCCCCCCCCCACCCTCCCCTATACAGGCAAATAGGTCAATGAGACCTATACGTAGCCGGTTCCGGGCTGCTATAATCGCATCCCTCTCCCATCTTCTTCTCAAGTCTTATGCTAAATTTAGCTAATGCCACCTAAAACTAAAAAAAAAAGGGTTTCTATCCCCCAGATTTACAATAGATATACATATCCTCCCTATGAGTCATACTTTTTCATACTTTTTCAGATCATCCATAAACTGCTGGGCTTTGATCTCAGAGAAAAACATCCCGACTCTTCCCTGAGTGATTACTTTCAATTTGGCAGGAAACAAAAGATAAGCCTCAGAGCCTAGCGCCTGAAAATTTGAGATCAACTGCCTCAGCCTCCACCTCCGTTCAACCGTCACATGGCAGAGATCCTGTCTAGCAAAGAAGGATCTTTTGTTGTTAGGTCTAGCCTTCTCAATGATTTCCTGTCTAAGGAGGAAATTTCCGAGATAGACTAAGATGGCTCGCGGGAAAGATGTCTTACTTCCACCATCTGCCCCATGTCCCTTTTTGAGTGTAAAGGGAAACCTATGCGCTCTCTGAATTTCCCTGTCCCACTGCCACTGAGACTCCGGGAAAGCTCCTCTAAATAAATTAACAACAAACCGCATTATGTCCTGCCCTTCAACCCCTTCAGCCACACCCAAAATTTGAACATTGTTCCGCCGTTGGCGGTTTTAAAAATCCTCCATTTTCCATTGTTAATCTTCTGTAAGCTTTACTTGATCTGTTTTTAAATTCTGCCAATTTCCAAGGTCATCTTCGAGCTTACTTGTGCGCTCCTCCACCTCCGTAACTCTGCCGACCAAATCCTCGTAAAGTTTATTAGTTTTCCTCAATGAGGATTGTATTTTCCTTGCGTCTTGCCTTGCTTTCCGGCTAACAACCCTAGCTTCTGCTTGCATCTGTTTCAACATATTGAGCAGGGTGTCAAAGGGAGCGTTCTGTCTCGGTGAGACGGTGATTTCATTCTCCTGATATGTCTGGGAGGTTCCTGAATAATCCCACAGCAATCCTTTCTCTATGCCTCCCAATGAACCAGACTGATGACCACTTGGTTTGGACTTTACCTGTCTCTTCCTCAAGGTCGAGTCGTTACCTGTAGCTAAACCAATATCCCCCCCAGAAGAGCTAGAGTCAGATATTGAAACCTCCTCAGCTCCCTCCGCCTCCTCCTCTTCCTCATCTTCTGTTATCTCCTCGCTAGGTTGCATTGAGAGAGAGTCTGAGTCTTCATTGAGGGAGAAAAATCTCTCCCCTTCACCGAGATCACTTTTTTCCATTATCTCAGCCTACTTATGATCAAGCCGTCCTGCCCCTATTGCCAGGTTTATAGAATTTCCACCCGTGAGCAAAGATCCCTTGGCCTTTTCAACCGTTTTGAGGGCTTTAGGAGCTCCTAACTCTGACTCGAGCATCATAATTACCTCCATCATTTCTGCATCCACACTCCGCTTCTCCTGCGAAATTGCACTACCTGCTTGGGGCTCCTCGGTATGCTCGGTATGTGCGAAGGCAGAGACAGTGTCTGTCTGAAGCGCAGCCTGCTCCTGGGCCCCGGTGATGATGTTCGATTGCTGGGACTGCTGTTGCTGAGCAACGAGGGCGTCTGTGCTTGACGTGCCTCGCGCGTCCTCGAGGACGCTTCCATGAACGCCAAGACCGCCGCTTCTGTCAGTTTCGCTTCGCCGAGCGTCTGGTGCCACAGGTTGTGCAGAGAATACTTCCGATAAGGTAGGCTGTCTGAGGGGGGTCTCCCTGCCCTTTACCTTAAGTTTATCCGCTCTAGCCATCTTTTCTGTCCATCATCGTGGTTTACAAGCCTCTGTTTCCTTACCACAGTGGTGCCATCTGACCGGCTACCTGAGTCCGTAGAGGTGGTTGCGATGATCTTCTCTGTCCTCTGCGTCTCAATGTTCTTAGATCGCTGCGAAGCCGTTGTCTTTCGTATCGCCGCCAATTCCTTTGTAATCTCAGCCGTCACTTCGTTTGTCTCTTTCAAGGGGGTATTTTTGCCGGGATGTACTTGATCCTTTGCTTTCTCCTTCAGTTTATCAACTTTAGCAGGGCGCGGAGGCATTTTGCAAGCCTGTGTATAGCGCAATTTTAGGGTACAGCAGGTACTCCAACAGGCGTTCCAAAATCTCACGAAGCCTTCCTTCAGCCGGACCAACTCAGATAGTTTAGGCACTATAGTTGAAGGTCGGACCAGCGACTGTAGATTTGTGTACCAACTGCAGGTCAGAGCCATCAGGGGGGCTAAGTTACGATAACCAGCGCGTCGTCAGCCATCACTGTTTTCCTGCTACCGATGGGAGAGGTTGCTGGAGCAGGGTTTTCTATCGGAAATTTATTGAGATTTAAACTCTAGTTTGTTATATGTCATGATTAAAATTACTGATAATTAATTGATAATTATTAATTTTGTTAATGTCTCTGACTAATCAACATTACTAATGAAAGAATTACACGCGGGAATGCATATATGTTGCTTTATTAATACGTGAACTAAATTGGTGAGCAAATTAATTAAATAAGTGTCGCATAAGTGCTATTTGTTTCGTGTTTGCGCTTTTAAAATAACGTGCTTTAATGCTTCTTTGTGTCGCAGATGGCTAGATAATTACATACACATAGGGGTATTAGTGGGTATTAACACTGTATAATCATTACAATGTAGTAACGTTGTTTTGTATTTCTTTTAATTAAGATGGTCCGTTTTGGCCTAATCCAAGATGGCCGCTATTTACAGCCTGCACTCGAGTGATTGAAATTTGACAAGAGGCCTCGCTGAACATGGTTGGAAGTCACCTGACCACAGCCTCTGTCTGAAATAAAAGTTTCCGTGAGGACAGCAGCTCCAGGCTCGCTGCCAATTGCCCTTAGAGAAGAATAAAGCCACAATGAACTCTGATAAACTTGCGGTGGCTTCACTATGGTTCCGAGGACAAGCATTCATGAATGTATCATTTCCCTAGCTTGAGTTTCCTTCTTCTGTGTTTTTATTTTTGTGATTTTTCTGAGCGGAGGTTTTCTAAATGTTGCCAGTCAACATCCTTTCCTGCTCGCTCTGCTCAGTGGCTCAACGGACGTTTAGAGTTTGATTGTTACTTTTATTTTGTTAGTTTCACTATAAATAATGTTAGACTAGAGAGGGTCTAAGGCCACTTCTTCCTGAACCTATGCTCGAGAGGATCGACGCTGAATGAGAGGACGGCGACTCGGGAGACTTTACTGAGAGACCTGTCCTGACCCAAATGACACTTAGCTAGAATAGGTAACTATGAGAATAATGATTTACCATTGATTGACTATCTTAGAACTAATTTAGATAAAAGATGACTTTTGTTTGAATTCCAGTGTCGGGTGGTTATTGAGTTCCTAATGTATTTCCCTATGTTTAAAATCATGACTCAGGACAATTTCTTAAGGTCGCATTGACCTCGCATTAGATGCAGATTGGTTTAGGTTTTTCTCTCACATCTTCAGTGTGGATAGAGTAATAGTTATGAATGTTAGTGTGATGGGCCCTAGCGTATGATGTGTGTATGTGCGTGCGACTGTGGATTTACTCTGTCCGTGGAAGTAGGGAGAATTTATATGCTCCGATCTGCAGCAGTTTCCTGGTAGCAGTATGATGGTTTTAGATTATTTTCTTGATCTGATAGATTGCTTGTATATAGGCTTTTGGATTTATTGATTTATTGATTGATGTTGATACATGTACTAATACTATATGTTGAAGTCGTCGTATTGAGTTTTATGTAGTGTGTACGGCTTCTGGAACGTGGGGAGCTGGTGACGGTTCCGTAGTAGGGCAGAGGGAAGTGAGTGCTGCTCTCGGTAAAAACGGGATTGTTGGCCCTGTACGTATGCGGGGAAAAACGTGTGACAATTGAAGTTGCGCGTCACATTGTCTGGGTTCGGAATCAGTGACATCGTCGTGTGTTACTATTAGAGACATATTTTCAGTATAAAAGGAGTGTGTATGGTAGTGAAGGTTATCTGTGAAACTCTGGTCTTAAGTCCCAGGGATCCGTAAGGTTCGCCGTTAAAGCTTACTGCAGGAGAAGTAATAGGTATTCTCTGAGCTTGTCTGAAGGACTGGGCAGAGGTAAGCGCTGCTTGGTTAACGTGTGTTATAATTCTGTAGTGGGACAGACTGTTCGCTGTTCTCGGGAAAAGCAGGATTCTGTGTGCATGTGCTACATTTCCTGGTGTGAAAGTGCGTGAATGTATGAGCATTTAGTGATTGTGAGACTCTTTGGAGCATTCCTGGAGGAAACAGTTAATGGATGCATGTTAGAAGGGCAGAGTAGAGGGATGTGCTACTGTGTCAACGAAAGTAATTATTCCGTGGTAGAGCAGAGGCAAGCGCTGTTCTAGAGAGAAGCGGGATTCTTGTGGAAAATAATTTTCTTTACTATTCTGTGGTTAGCGAAGCAGACAATGGAGATGTTTATATGTTGTAACTAATAGATTTTGTAGAATCTGAAACGAAGTCTACTGAGAAGGCTTTGTAAAGGAGGGGTAGACGAGTGACAGGAGACAGAGTAGAAGCGACCGCAGCGACTACTGACGTCATACAGACCCCGCTGTGATTGGGCAGTGGATTAGGACAGTGCTCACGCTGGGATTGGTGCGTTGGTGTGAGCCGCGCAGGGATTGGAAGGAGTACAGGGTGACGTAGACGCTCCAGGATTGGTGCGTTGGTGTGAGTCGTGCTGTTATTGGACAAAAGATCGTACAGTTGCGGAAGGGACTAGAGAATAGTGGTAAACGCTAAAATGTATTACCAAACGGAGGAAAAGAAAAAGAAATCCTTGTTCGGTAAAATTAAAAGATGGTTCGACAAGGATAAAAACATAACTAGAGAAGGTGAATTGCTACCTCCGACGAGAACTCCTGCATCCTTCATGGTTGCAAAATATGGGTATCATACCTGTATATGGTTAGATAACTGGGCTAAGTACACTAAGAAAGATGGTGTTTTAGCGTTCCCGGAACATGGTTCATTTAATTTGGCCGTGTTAAGAAATTTACGGGAAAAAATGATGTGTCTAGAGCCTAGACCAAGGCCGACACAGTTCGAGGCTTTGGTGGAATGGGAAGATGAGGTGCATGAGCGAGAAAAGCAGAGGAGTGGAGGCAATTATAGGTATATGTTCGGGAGAAAATATGATCGTGAGACTCATCATGATCGAATGAGGAGATGGCGGGATGCTAGTATGTCAGAGGGATTATATCCTATGAGAACTGTTGAAGAAGCGGAAGGGAGGAAAGGTGCAGGAAAGGTGCCTGATACAGAAGTAAGAAGGTATGGGGCTAATGATTATGAGGATGAGGTCTTGGATGACATGATCTATAAGAGACCACCTCCATATAGACCAGAACCAGAAGAGAGCACGCCAGTTGCTACTCCTATAAGAGATACTTTACAAATTGTTAAAACTGAGATTGTGACACCTGATTTGAAAAGTGGTGGCTCTTTCACGGAAAGGGAGAGAGAGAGAGAGCGAGAGAGAGAATCGAATCAGTGATGAGAAAACAAGAGAATTAGCCAGAACAATATCTGAGCTGACTGAGAAATTTAGAGAGCTGACGAAAAATCTAGAGGCTGTTACAGTACCTGTAACGATTGGTCCGGTTGTGCCTATTTTTGATAAACAAAGAATGGGTGAAAATGGTTTGACAGTTCCCTATGTAGGAAATGGTTTGGTTGGTTTTTGCACTTTGGAGGATTCAAGAATGAGGACGGGAGAAAATAATTTGAGTCAGCTGAGACATGACACATGTAGTGGAGGATCAGATGTACAGCCTAGTTCAGGATTGAATACTGGTTGTTTGGGAGGAACGATTTTGGAACCACAGAGGATGGCAGAACAAGTGGGTGCAGTGAAAAAGTCTACTGAAATAACAGCTGAAGATTTGAATGATTGGTTGAAAGTTCTTCAAAAGAAGGATAAAGATTCACAGGCAATTGATGTAGCCAGGTTGCGCATAGAATTGGAGGAGCTCATTGCAGGAACAATTCCTACAGAAATATTGAAAAACCATCATGATGGAGAGTTGTTATTTATGTGCAAGAGTATCACCTGGAGGGCTAAGAGTACACATGACAGGTTAAAAGCAATAGCGAGTGAACAAGGAGTTGACATGGATAAGGTGAAAGCTTTGCAGAAGCCTTACAGGGTGGATTTCTCCGATAAAGACATTGAAAATCTAAATGGTGCTGGCAGAACAGGGCAGATTAAGGAAATGATTTCCTTATTGCGAAAATGGAGTGATGTGGAAAAATGGAAGGATAGATGGTACAAGAAAAGGGAAGATTCAGTGGACAGGACTTAGCTTTTCCTATGAGAGAAAAAGAGAAAACAGTGGATGCTTATCCTATGAGAGAGATTCCTGGAGGAGGATAGGTACATGTCCCATGGACTAGACAGGATATTTTGTCATTTACGAATGATTTTCCTCGACTGAGAGAAAAGCCCGTCGAGTGGTATAGGCAGGTAGACAGGTTTGTGAAATTGTCAAAAGTGCTGTGGATTGACCTGTATAGTCTGTTTGATATAATTGTTCCAGCAGACTTGTGGGCAGAGTGTAAAATAGTTATAGATTGGCCTGCTAAGGAGTACCCAAGAGATCCGAAAACGGGAGCACCAGACCCAGAGGTTATGAGGAAGTACGAGCAGGTAATTGTGTTCCTGAAAAATAAGGTACCCCCAAAAGAGACAGACTGGGTTAAGATAGATCGAACACATCAGGAAGCAAAACAATCAGTTCATGCTTTTTATGAAAGGCTGATACTGGCTTTTAAACAGTTCAGTGGGGATGAACACCTGGGTGATAAGGATTTGAGTCATTTTGTATGCAGGTTTGTATATGGCCTGAGACCTGAAATCAGTGAAAGGATTCGTGAACACACAGTTGATTGGCAGTGTAAAAAGATTGATGAAATCTTGAGACATGCAAAGTACTTCAGTGATGAGATTGAGGCAAAACAAAGAAAGCTGAAAGAGAAAGCAATGTGGGCACAGGTGAAAGTTGCAGAAAGACCAGAAGCACAGATGGTGGAACAAGCAAATAATTCAGGAAATAGACCCAGATATGCAGGAAAAGGGAAGGGGAATCTAGAAGAAGCAAAGAAAAAGTTCCCTTGTCACAACTGTGGACAATTGGGGCATTGGAGATCCGAGTGTACCAATCCACCATTAGTGAGTAATGAGAATAAATCCTTGAATCAACAGGTGCAGAACGAGGGGTGTAATCATCAGCAACAACAGCAGAAGGTTGTCAGACAGCAGAGCCAAGAGCCAAAACCGCCCTTGCCGCAGAATAGAGGGTCCCAAAAGTATAACCAGGACTCAGGATTCTACAATGATGAGCAGGTAAACAAACCGAGACGCTCTAACCTGGTACAGCAGTACTGGTTAAAGAATGAGGGGAGTGAGTCTGAAGGGGACTATTGACGGTGCCGAAGAGAGGAGGAAGAGTGCATACTTGGTGCAACTCTAGAAATAGACCAGGCAGGACCATTTGTAGATGGGAAAATAAATGGGGAGAGTGTTACTTTTTTGGTGGACACAGGAGCGACGAGATCAACTGTCAGGTCAGCAGATATAAGAAATCTTCCTCTCTCGGACGAAGCAATCCAAGTGGTTGGTGTAGCCAATACACAGATTAAGACTCGTCTTACCGAACCAGTAAGGGTAAGAATAGGGAAATTTTCAGACATGCACAGGTTTGTAGTCTGTGACACTAGTCCAGTGAACTTGTTAGGTAGGGACTTATTGTGTAAGATGAATTGCACAATTTTCTGTACTCCGGATGGAATAGCTTTTGAGACACCAGATGAGGATGTTTTGTACAGGATGACTCTAGATAATAGAGAGAGTGAGATTGTTGGAACATATGCTGTGTTTAATCCAGATGATTTGCCTCAGGAGTTAAGACACACAGTAAAAACAGCGGTTTGGGATTTTACTGGAGAAGATGTTGGATTGATGAATAATGTAGATCCAGTGAAGATTTCAGTGAAAGAGGGGATTGTTTATCCTAATATCCCACAGTACAGATTGACACCAGAGATAATTGAGGGAATAACCCCTATAATTGACAAGATGATTCAACAGGGTGTTTTGAGAGAGTTACTGAGTAGCCCGTGTAATTCACCGATAATGGGGCTGAAGAAACCTAATGGAAAGTTCAGGATTGTACAGGATTTGAGAAAAGTTAACAAAATTGTGGTGGCATGTTGTCCTATTGTGCCAAATCCGTCAGTGATTTTGTATCAGATTCCTCATGATGCTGAATGGTACACGGTGATTGATTTGTGTCATGCTTTCTTTTCAATTCCATTGCATCATGATAGCCAGCCGATTTTTGCATTTCGGTTTGGACAGCGTATTTTGGCATGGTGTCGTATCCCACAGGGGTATACAGAGAGTCCTTCGATATTCAATCAGTTATTGAAAAAATCATTGGAGAGTTTGATCATGCCTGAAAGCTCAGTACTAGTGCAGTACATCGATGACCTACTTGTGGCATCGAAGACACGTGAAGCTTGTGAAGTAGATACCATAGCTTTACTGAATCATCTGGCAGATGGAGGGTTAAAGGTATCTCCAGCCAAATTGCAATTTTGCAAGAAAGAGGTGCATTATCTTGGACACAATATTGAAAAAGGTCTGAGAAAGGTGACCGATGACAGGATTAAAATTATCAGAGGAATGAGAGCCCCAATGACCCAGAGAGAAGTGAGGATGTTTCTGGGGATGGTGGGTTATTGTCGTCAGTGGATAAGTAATTTCTCTCTGATAGCAAAGCCACTGATTAAATTGACTAAAAGTGAGGTGAGAGACCCATTGGAACTGGATGCAGAACAAATGGCAGCATTTGAAGAGTTGAAGAGCAGAATGTGTGAAGCCCCTGCTTTGGGAATGCCAGACTATGAGAAAGAGTTTGAGTTGTACTGCAGTGAGAGAAATGGTTGTGCACTTTCAGTGTTAATTCAGAAACATGGACAACTGAGAAGGCCAATTGCGTACTTTTCATCAACACTTGATCCCTTAGCTGTGGGTTTGCCAGGTTGCCTGAAAGCAGTAGCTGCTACAGGCAGAAGCTTGGAACAGAGTGAGGGTATAATAATGGGATTTTCTGTAAGGGTATTCGTACCTCATGATGTGGCAATTCTTTTGACAAGAAGCAGGACTCAATATATGTCACACAGTCGGCTGACTAAGTATGAGAAAATCATTCTGGGAGCATCAAATGTGACTCTTGAGAGATGTGTGAATGTGAATCCAGCAACTTTGTTGCCAGATGCTGAAAATGTGAATGTGGGAGATGATGTTGATCATGATTGTTTGGATGTGCTAGATTACTGCACAAAACCAAGACCAGACATAAGAGATTTGCCATTACCTGAGAGTGATCATGTGCTGTTTGTGGATGGATCATGTCTGAGAACTGATGATGGTGTGCTGAGTGCATCATATGCGGTGTGCAAGGTTTCAGAAGTTATGGAAGCTTCGTCTTTGAAAGGAGTAAGATCTGCTCAAGTGGCTGAATTGGTGGCATTGACGAAAGCTTGCAAGATTGGGAAGAATCTGAGAGTGACTGTGATGACTGATAGTTAGTATGGATTTGGAGTGGTTCATGATTTTGGCCAGCTTTGGCTACAGAGAGGTTTCTTGACGTCGAGTGGGACTCCAATAAAGAATGCTGAAGTGATTGGAAAGTTGCTTGAGGCGATACAGCTGCCTAAAGAATTAGCAGTTGTGAAGTGTGCAGCTCATGGACAAGGAGATGACTTTGTTACTCTTGGTAATCGTTTTGCTAATGACATAGCACAGTATTGTGCAAAGAATAATAATTCAATTAATCGGGGACGAGAAAGGGAGATGTCTTTTTGTTCTGTGATGTTTACTAATGTCCTAGAAACGTGGGATGAAGTGAAACAGTTGCAGGATGAAGCAGGAGATGAGGAAATGAGAGATTGGATCAAGGCAGGTTGTGCCCCAAGAGATCATGTTTGGATCTATAGAGATGGAAGACCAGTCAAGCCAAATAGCATGTTGTCAACGATGGCAAGAATGTATCATGGCCAGGGACATCTGGGGAGGGACGCGATGATTAGGTCCTTCAAAGAAAGCTGGTACAATGCAAAGTTCAGGTTAATTGCAGAGAGCATCTGTCAGAGATGTTTGATTTGTCAGCAGATCAATACTGGAAAGAAGACAGTGGTGAGCCTAGGAACAATAGGCAGAGAAGGAGGTCCTTTTACCAGAATGCAAATAGATTTCATTGAAATGCCCCAAGTGAATAAATTGAGGTATGTTCTAGTGGTAGTCTGTTTGTTCTCGAGATGGGTGGAGGCCTATCCAACTAGGAGGAATGATGGAATAACAGTGGCAAAGTTACTGTTAAGAGAGTTGATTCCTAGGTACGGGTTCCCAGTGACAATTGAGTCAGACAGGTGGACACTTCTACAATGAGCTCATGGGTTTAATTTGTGAAGCATTGAGCATACAGCAGAAGCTACATTGTGCATACAGACCAGAGGCTTCTGGTATTGTTGAACAGATGAACGGCACAATCAAAAACCGAATTGGTAAGATGTGTTTAGCCACTGGAATGAAATGGCCTGATGTCTTGCCTCTAGTGCTAACGACTATTAGGTCTACTCCAGATAGAACAACAGGGTTGAGTCCACATGAAATATTGATGGGACGTGCGATGAGACATGCATTCGTGCCTGTCAACAGGTTGATGACAATAACTGATGACATGATTTTGGATTACTGTAAAGGCCTGGCTGACTCAGTTCATTCTGTGTTTCACCAGGTTGGAGAAGACGCTACAACACTTGAGAAGAAGCAAGCCCATGATCTGAGTCCAGGGGACTGGGTGAGGATAAAGGTGCACAGAAGAAGAAATTGCTTGGTTCCAAGGTGGGGAAGGCCAAGACAAGTCATTCTGACTACGACAACTGCAGTGAAGTGTGCTGGTGTGAAGAACTGGGTTCATGCAAGTCATACTCTGAGAGTTCCAAATCCAAAGGATGGGACTGGGAAGGAGTATTTTGAAGAGTCAGATTCCAGTGATGATGCAGAGACTGAACCAGTGAGAGGAAAAAAGAATCCTGAAAGGGGGGAAGGAGAAAGAGAGTCAGAGTCAGGTGATTCTTTTTCCTTACCAAGAGAAGCTTCAAGAGAAACATTGAGAGCTTCAGAGGAGAGATCGGATTCTGTGAGAGTGCCTGAAGTTCCAACAAGCAGTGGAGAAGAAAGAAGAGAAAAGAGTAATTCCACAGAGACTACACCTGAATCAGATGAAGAGGTTGAAGATCCACCTGAGATTACTTCTGAAGAAGCAGGGTCAGTAGAAGATAGAGAGGGACAGATTGTGGAAGACCCCCGAGGAGGTTGAGCCAGGCAATCGGCAGTGCGGTAGGCACCTCAAATGATTTGGAGTCAGCACTACTTACGAATTCTCAAAATAAGAAGGAAACAGCGATCTTCTATTGGTTATTGATTGATATTACAGACGAAGATTTCACCTTACCAATTCAGCTCTGGGGAGACTTCTCGTTGGAACACAGTCCAACTGATATTTGGCAAGTATCTTTTGATTTACTACATTCTATTGTGTCACCTGCCAATTTAAAGAGGAACCATCTCTTCTCTCTTCACAGAGTATATTGGTCTCCCCTCAGGCTGTCTAAATTTTCCAAGGGTCCCATTCCCAGCTGCCCGAAATGTCAGCAGGAAAAAGCAGATGACATTCACATGTTTTTGGGGTGCCCGATCTTGCACACTTTCTGGGGAGCGGTTATGGAAGGTATGAAGGTAATGCTAAATTGTGACTGCCAGGTGAGCATTGTTTTGGTATTTTTTGGAATTTTTCCAAACTATGACTCGCTTCCTTGGGACACAAGTAAACTGTCTTTCTACTTGGTTCTTTTGGCGCGTAGAGAAATCTGCAAATCTTGGCTCAAGAAAACACCTCCAACCTTTCTAGACTGGGTAAATGCCATCAAATATACAATAAAATTAGACAGAGCAATTTTGAAAAGGAAGAAAGATTTCTGGCTGTCATGTATGGGCTGGCTTGATGGGCTATGAATATAGAGATCTATATGTCCTATGATTTTGCCTTTGTACAGTTGCAATACCTCTTAGATCAGTTTCAAGGGTCACTCAGTTAGAAAAACTGAACTGACTATTTAGGAGAGGTTTAGTGCAAAGTGCACCCATTAAGACCAGATCAACACTTGCTTTCTGCTGGCGTTATATATCGTAGGGGTGGCCGGAGAGAGAGGAAAGCTGATCTTGGCTATATATAATGGCGTATGAGGACAAAAAAAAAAAAAAAAAAGACCCCCGAGGAGGTGTAGGGAACATTCCTGATAAGCTAGGTGAAGGGACAAGTAGACAGCAAGAAGATTGCGTGTCGGAGACCCGAGGAGGGACAGTAGCAGGGAAATCTCAATCGGTGGGGAAGAAGTCTGTGGAGCAAAAGAGAATTGTTGAAGAACAAGAGGCAAATGAAACAGAATCAGATGAAAGTGAGAATGAGAAATCAGAGGGTCGAGTTCTGAGAAAGAGAACTTGGATCGGAGAGAGAAATAATAAAGAAGTGAGACCAAAAAGGAGTGTAAGAGGAGATCTTTGGCCTAACAGGATAAAGAGGCTAAGGTACAGACTGACACGAGCAAGTGTAAGTTCAAATTCATCGAAAGCTGAACAGGTGAACGAGGTGTCCAGTCAGAATCAAGCGAGAGGTGAAAAACAAAAGGTCTCAAAAGAACCAGAGGAGATCAAGAGAATCCGAAAACCTAACCAGAAGTATAGGTCACCGGAATGGACGTATGTGGCACTGTCTGAAGGTGAAGAGGCAGAAAGTCAAGGAAATCCAGAGGGGACCGTACGAGAAGTGGTTGAGGAGGAGAAAACTGTTGGAATCCTGAAAGTTATCCTGACTGACATTGGAGAAGAGTCGGATGCTCAGGATGTTGTTGAAGATCTGATACAATTTGATGTTGCTGAAGAAGAAGTGAAAAGTGATGAAAATCCAAATTGAGTGAACTAAAGGAGTCACTTGGAGAAGAGTGAATAGAAGAAAGTCTGAAATTAGCTGTTTGAAATAATATAGGGATCTACAATTTCAGTAGTGGAGTAGAAGAGGCTAAGTCAAAAGACACTGCCAAAGTAGTAAAATGGCTAACACAGAAAATAATCAAAGTAGATGTGCCTTCTTGAAAAGATGGTGTAGAATGTGCTGCTGCTGTACTGGATTATTAATGCTGTTATGGGGTGTGCTAGCTTTACTAGTTACTTTTAGGGTTACGATAGGCACTTTTGGAATACATGCTGAAAATATGACTAACATAGAGAAGAATTCACAGAAAGTAGTTCCAACTAGAAATAGTAACATTTACATCCATAAAGATAGGTCAATTAATGATTTTTCTAGCAATGTTTTTTCAAAGTTGTTGTATGAATACGTGAAGACAATGGAAGTTAGGGATTGCTACGTTTGTATGCAATTACCTGCATCCGTTTCAGAGGGTGTTACTTATCATCATTTACCAGCTACGTATGGGATTTCATGTAGTGTGCTAAGTAGTGTTTTTTATTTGTTAGGGAAAATAGATTGAGATTTTGGGCAATTACCTATGAATGCGAAGCGGAATCCAGCTAAAGAAGCTAACATTTTTGGTGAGATTTTTATTGAGGCAGAAGAATTAACATTAGATTACATTTTTAGAAACAATTTAACTTGTAGTTTGAAGGAAGAAGAAAAGGCTTTCCTAGACTTGGTAGAGAAAAGGAGAGTGAGCATGCATGAAAAGGCAGGGAAATATGAAGTGAGTGAGACAATATGGGATATTGAGATGGGAAAGGAGTTGAGGAATGGGGCCAGTCCAACTTTGGCTTTAGATGCACCACAGAAGGGTAAATTATGCATTACCAGAAGGAAATCCCAATATGATGGGTATTTTGTTGGGACTAGTGAGTGTCATGATACATACTTTATTGCAACAGGATGGGGTTTTAAAGGTGGCGAAGATCCAGTTTTCCCGGGAGTCTATTATATTTGTGGGAATAAGGCTTATTACAGGTTGCCTGACCATTGGTATGGCACGTGTTATGTTGGCCTGGTCTTTCCAAAGATTTTTCATATAGATAAGATAGAATATGTAGAACACATTAATTTACTAACACGTTTTAAAAGAGAAAATTGGTCAGAAATTGTGGGTGATATTTTTGGAGCTTTAATTCCAGCAGTGGGAATTTCTTTAAATGCATATGGAATTCGGAAACTGTCAACAGTGGTAGATCGCTTATCGACAAGTACCGCTGGAGGGTTTCTTTTGGTAAATACGGAGATGATTGCCGTACGTGCCATGTCTATGCAAAATAGACTTGCCCTTGATGTTCTATTGGCCAAAGAGGGTGGAGTCTGTGGAATGCTGAAAGTTCAACATTGTTGCACTTACATTCCTGACGAAAGCAGGGATCTAAAGGTCTATATCAAAAATATTACTGATTTGCATGAAGAATTAGTACCACTGGAAGCTGAAAGTATCTGGACTAAAATGGCTAATAAGCTACTTGCTGTTAAGAGTTTTATTGCTAAGATAGGTAGTACCATTATTGGTAAGATATTATTTCCTTTGACATGTGTAATTGTTGCTTTATTGATGCTTAGATTAGGGTGTTTGTGTTGTAAAAACAGGGGAGGGAAAAAGAGAATAATTAGAGGAAATACTGCAAAGAAACAAAAGAGGTCAAAGAGAGACCTACAAGAAATAGAATTAGAAGAATTGAGGGAGAGTGTTTACTTGGAGTCGAAGAGGGATGATGAGAGAGAATCTGGTGTGTAGTGTCGTAAAAAAGACATTTCAATTTCTCCTAAAAATGGGACTAAATTTTTTTTTTTGGGTTGGTTTTTGTGGTGATATATATATCACCAAAGGGGGGATTGATGGAGCAGGGTTTTCTATCGGAAATTTATTGAGATTTAAACTCTAGTTTATGTTATATGTCATGATTAAAATTACTGATAATTAATTGATAATTATTAATTTTGTTAATGTCTCTGACTAATCAACATTACTAATGAAAGAATTACACGCGGGAATGCATATATGTTGCTTTATTAATACGTGAACTAAATTGGTGAGCAAATTAATTAAATAAGTGTCGCATAAGTGCTCTTTGTTTCGTGTTTGTGCTTTTAAAATAACGTGCTTTAATGCTTCTTTGTGTCGCAGATGGCTAGATAATTACATACACATAGGGGTATTAGTGGGTATTAACACTGTATAATCATTACAATGTAGTAACGTTGTTTTGTATTTCTTTTAATTAAGATGGTCCGTTTTGGCCTAATCCAAGATGGCCGCTATTTACAGCCTGCACTCGAGTGATTGAAATTTGACAAGAGGCCTCGCTGAACATGGTTGGAAGTCACCTGACCACAGCCTCTGTCTGAAATAAAAGTTTCCGTGAGGACAGCAGCTCCAGGCTCGCTGCCAATTGCCCTTGGAGAAGAATAAAGCCACAATGAACTCTGATAAACTTGCGGTGGCTTCACTATGGTTCCGAGGAAAAGCATTCATGAATGTATCATTTCCCTAGCTTGAGTTTCCTTCTTCCGTGTTTTGTTTTTTGTGATTTTTCTGAGCGGAGGTTTTCTAAATGTTGCCAGTCAACATCCTTTCCTGCTCGCTCTGCTCAGTGGCTCAACGGACGTTTAGAGTTTGTTTGTTACTTTTATTTCGTTAGTTTCACTATAAATAATGTTAGACTAGAGAGGGTCTAAGGCCACTTCTTCCCGAACCTATGCTCGAGAGGATCGACGCTGAATGAGAGGACGGCGACTCGGGAGACTTTACTGAGAGACCTGTCCTGACCCAAATGACACTTAGCTAGAATAGGTAACTATGAGAATGATTTACTATTGATTGACTATCTTTGAACTAATTTAGATAAAAGATGACTTTTGTTTGAATTCCAGTGTCGGGTGGTTATTTCTTTGTCATTTATTGAGTTCCTAATGTATTTCCCTATGTTTAAAATCATGACTCAGGACAATTTCTTAAGGTCGCATTGACCTCGCATTAGATGCAGATTGGTTTAGGTTTTTCTCTCACATCTTCAGTGTGGATAGAGTAATAGTTATGAATGTTAGTGTGATGGGCCCTAGCGTATGATGAGTGTATGTGCGTGCGACTGTGGATTTACTCTGTCCGTGGAAGTAGGGAGAATTTATATGCTCCGATCTGCAGCAAGGTCACTAGCGACTACTCAGTCCAGCCTGTCCGCGGCCATCTTGCCTCCCCGGAAGTACCTATGATTCAAGTACAAAAGTCAATACTTAATAATACTTAGTGTGGTTAATAGACCGGACAACTGTACTTTCCTGATAACTTGCATTGGTGTAAAATGCATTTGGAAACAAACTAAACTAATAACGAGTCTAACAAAATAAATCAGGCATCTTCCGCTTACTTTGGGAGTGTTGGAATGTTGGGATCCAGTGAAATATGGAGGTCATCTTCCTCGGCATGTCATCAATTAAGCACTATGTTTACAGCTTTAGGCATGTCTCTTACAAATCATCGACATCATGTGTTTAAGTCTAATTAGTTAAACTGTAGCCAACAACCCCTCCTTTAACATTAAATGCATTAAAGTGCTTGGTGTTTGGCTCCCCTGGCTAGGTTTGACGGCTCCCCAGGGAGCCACTGCGCACAGTTTGGGAACCACTGTGCTATGAAACATGTCATTTTTCTCAGTGCAAATCAGCTGGAAATTTCATGTAATCTTTGCATTTTAAATCTGCACTCTTCCTCCACAGCTCCTTTATTCACGGATGAATCCAGTTATCTTTCTGTCTATCCATCCATTCATCCCTTAATACATTTCTTTGCAGTCATACTTCCGTTTAGCATCCATACACCCATCTATCAACTTATCCATACATCTGTCTACTCAACATCCACCCATTTCATCTCACTCATATACCCTGCTGCCTTTGATGTTTCTATCTAAGCTGCTATTGACCAATTGTCATCCATTTAGATGACATTACAATTTAATTGGATGACGCAGGCTGTCATCAGAGACGTTTTATAAACTCGTTTTTCAATATTGTATCTAAAATTGACTGCAAAGGAAATGTCAGAGTTGCCACGAGCAAGACTTCTGTCTTCTAGCCTTCCATGGATGAGTGATGTGAGCCAGTACTTTGGGCCCTTCAGCAAGTTTCGGATGGTTTCTGCAAAAATGGCTGCTTTCTGTTTGTGGAGCGATTCCCCACCTTGCTTTCTTTCTGCACCACCAGACACAGATCTGAAATTACACGGTTGCCTATGTCAAGAAGATTTTCTCTCAAAAATTAATAATATGCAAGGGCAATGTCACCCTCCTGACTACAGGGTTCAAACCGTGTAGGGACTGCTGCTAACTGATGTGAGACAGATCTGCATCAGATATGCCTTTAGTGCTTGGTGCCGGAACACAACTCCAAGACCTGTAGCTATTGTGCCCAGATGAACCTGAAGGCCAGACGGGATCTTGAAGCGAAACCTTAACTCACCAAATATCAAAAGACTGCATGCCATAACTAGTTGAGTTTGAAAGGGGTCCTGTTCTGCTCCGAAACTCATATCAATGGCATATCATTGGTGAAGTTATCAGGAAAGTAAAAAAAGTAGCATAAGTAGTCCATGCTGGAATTGGCTCCTCCCGCCACTCAGATTTCAGAGAAGTCGCAAGAGTTTCAACGTGCTTCTCCCTCTCGCTCAGAAACTCTTCATCTTTAGAGCCAATTCTGATTTGTCTCGTGGCAACCTGAATTTCCAGGCCCACCTGTGACGTTACAGATAAATATTCCATGCGGCCAGATGCATCTTTTTGGCACCCTAGTGGCTCCCTCTGGCATGTTTCTGGGCCCAAAGGAAACATGTGGACTTCCAACTCATATCCCACTGGCGGGTCTGCCCTTGGCCCTACCTGGTACCACTAAACTTTGGTGCCACTTTCAGTCTTGACTCCATGGCCTGTGCTGGACCTGTGAGAAGCGACGCAGGAGGAAGAGGGGCAACTGATCATGCTCTTGCACTGTGAGCCCTGATCACACTGGGCTGCAGCCTTCCAGCAACCCATCAGATTCAAATAAGCATGTGCATACAATATAGCAGAATACGGATTTGTGATCCGCATTGTGGTATATTGTATGCACATGCTTATTTGTGCAACTTGACCAAGGAACGATTTTATTGTCTTTTTGAATATATTTTAATGTACACACACACACATACTTGAGCACTGCATCATCAGCACTGTGCATGAGTCACACTATTATTCGCATTTATATTGGAGGAGAATACACAACAGCAAGTCTCAGTTTTATGTGACCTGAATGAGAATATTCCATTAGGCTGCCTAAATAATACATTTAATGGGGGTTTTACATGATTTATTGGAAAAGGTTTCCATTTTTGTTACAAAGAGCCCCAAGGTGGTCTCTGTCCATCTAATGTATTATGTTTGTTATTAATGGTTTCTGGTGCAAGGGTTACCATCGTTATTCCTCAATCAATCAATCGGGGAATTGTAAGCATGCTACTCACCCGTGAGGGTCTCAAGGCGCTGAGAGGGGGGAGGGTCCGCAGATCTGTGTAGCCGAAGAGCCAGGTCTTGAGGATCTTCCTGAAGGTGTTCAGGGAGGGGGCACGTCTGATGTCTGCCGGTAGCTCGTTCCAGGTCTTGGCTGCAATGTGAGAGAAGGATCTTCTGCCTGCTCTGACTCTGTGGATGCGCAGGGTTTCGGCCAGTGTGAGGTTGGAAGATCGGAGGTTTCTTTTGGGTACGTGGAAGTTGATTCTGTCGTTCAGGTATTTGGGTCCGTCGTTGTGTTGGCATTTGTAGGCATGAGTGAGGAATTTGAAAGTGACACTTTTCTCCACAGAAAGCCAGAGGAGACTTCGTAGGTGTTGACTGATGTGTTTGTGTCGGGGGATGCGGAGGACGAGTCTGGCGGCGGTGTTCTGTATTGTCTGGAGTTTGCGGAGTAGGGACTTGTTGATGCCGGCGTAGAGTGCATTTCCATAGTCCAGTCTGCTGGTGATAAGTGCGTGGGTAACTGTCTTCCTTGACTCAGGGGGATCCACTTGAAGGTCTTCCGGAGGATGCGGAGGGTGTTGAAGCAGCTGGAGGTGACGGCGTTGACCTGTCGGTTCATGGTGAGTGATGAGTCGAGTACGATGCCGAGGTTCTTGGTGTGGTCTGAGGGGGTAGGTGGGCTTCCGAGGGCAGTCGGCCACCAGGTGCTGTCCCATACAGGAGGGGTGGTGACGAGGACTTCTGACTTCTCGGTGTTGAGCTTCAGGCAGCTGTTGGTCATCCAGACTGCGACGTCTTGCATTCCTTTCTGGAAGTTGAGTTTGGCAGTAGTGGGGTCTTTAGTGAGGGAGAGGATGAGCTGGGTGTCGTCGGCGTAGGATACGATGTTGAGGCCGTGTTGCCAGACGATGGCTGTGAGGGGGGCCATGTAGATGTTGAGGGTGGGACTCGGGGATGAACCCTGTGGGACTCCGCAGGTGATTTTCGTGGGGTCGGAGAGGAAGGGTGGGAGTCTAATCCTTCGGCTTCTTCCGGTGAGGAATGATCGGATCCAGTCCAGGGCTGTTCCTTGTATTCCTGCGTCGTGTAGTCTGGCGACTAGTGTGCGGTGGAGATGGTGTCGAAGGCCGCTGATAGGTCGAGTAGGATGAGGGCTGTGGAGTGGCCTTGGTCCAGGAGGGTGCGGATGTCATCTGTGGTTGCGAGTAGGGCAGTTTCTGTGCTGTAGTTGCTTCGGAATCCAGATTGGGACGGGTCGAGGACGGCGTTCTCTTCAATGAATCGTGTCAGTTTCATGTTGAATGTTTTCTCTGCAACTTTGGCTGCGAAGGGGAGGAGCGAGATGGGCCGATAGTTCTTGAGGTCGGTGGGGTCAGCTGTGGCCTTCTTGAGCAGAGGTCTGACTTCTGCGCGCTTCCAGTCATCTGGTAAGGTGCCTGTTTTGAAGGTGGTGTTGATGGTGCGTTTTAGTTCGGGTGCGATGGCAGCCGTGGCTCTGTGGTAGATGTGAGGGGGGCAGGGGTCGGTGGGGGCCCGAGTGGATGCTTTTCATGGTCAAGGCGGTGTCTTCAGCCGTGATCAGTGTCCAGTTGGAGGTGGTGGACTGGCTGGTGTTTCTTGGGGGCGTGGGGCCGTCTGAGTTGCGCCTGGTGGAAGGTTAATGAAGTTGTCGTAGAGGTGTTGGAAACAGCCCACTCCCACTCCGCAGGGTGGTGGTGGACTCCCCGAACACACTGTGGTAGCTTGGCTCGAGTGGTCAGGAAACAGGCGCAGTGCTAAGCATACAATATACCCATACAATAACCATGCGTGCATCCGTTCCAAAAACGACTACACCGTAAAAATTATGAAAATATTCTTCTTTATCTTTTTCTCTTAGTTGCTGATTGGAAAAATAAATAGGTCAATCACAATATACAAGTTTCAATTAGTGCAGGTCAAATAAATATTGGCTGTTTGATGAAATAAATAGGGGTGATCATAAATAACAGGGCATAAATACAAGTGCAATATATACAGACAATTAAATACTTTGAGGCAATAAATACTGTACCAATAAATATTGTACACCATCAAGTCCTGTGGACCTATAAATATAGTGCAGCAATAAATAGGTAAAAACTCAATAAATACAGTATCCCCAATAAATAATTAAAAGTATACAGCAACACTCATGTAATCAGATGACACTTCAATTCTTAAGGGCTGATATGGCCCAGGCACAGCTTGTAGGGTTGTGGAAGGCTTGAGGGGGGCTACTCCCTGGCTGGGACAAGGCTGAGGCCTAAGCTGAGGTAGATCAAAGGGGGGAATACCAGTGCCCTGGCTTTCTCTCTCCACACAACCTCTCTAGGTTAGTCCCAGTTCACCCCTTGCACAGTCAGGTTGGTTTCAGCACCTCCCTAGCCCCTTAGAGCAGTCTCTCAGGTCTCCACAGGGCCTTAGGCGCCCTCTACTCCACTTACTGCCCTTTTTCTGATGTTCCGACGCCGCTGGAGTCGTGTCGACGCCGTGAGGCGGTTCCGGTTCGGTCTCGGCGGCCTCGGCACAATGTCAGTTCTTTGACGACGCCGGCAGGCGGTTCCGGTCCGATGTCGGTGGCCTCGGTTCGATCTCGACCTCCGATTCGACGGCGTCGGGCAGTCTCTTCACGATGTCGACTTCGGGCGGCTCCGGTCCGATGGCGCTCTCGGCTCCGATGACGTCGGCCGGCCTGGCCTCGATGTCGACTTCCGGCGACTCCGGGGTGCGATCCTCACCCCCGACCTCCGGTGCTCCTCCTCACAGGCTCCGGGCGACTCCGGAGTGCGATCCTCACTCCCGACCTCCGGTGCTCCTCTACCTCGGTCTCCGACGACTCCGGAGGGCGGACTTCACTCCTCCGATGACGCCGCTCGCTCGACCTCGGTTCACTTCCTCCTCGACCTCTGGTATTCCTCACGACCTCCGTCGGCGCCCTCTCACGACCTCAGGCGGCTCCGGGTACGACGTCTGCTACTTCAGTCAGCGCCGCTTCTCCACCTCGGGCTCCAGGTCTTCAGGCTACTCGACGCCGGACTCCAGGGAAACCAGTTCTCAGGTCAGAATCTTGCTGTTTTCTTGGTTCTAAGGCCTGTTCCTGCTGTCCAGGTCCTTAGGATAAGTTTCTTCTGTCTTCTTCCCACACAGGGCTATAGGCTGGGATCCATCAGTAGGGACAAGTATCAAGGGTGGGTTTATGGACCCCACTCCAGGCACAAGTTTCCACCCCTGCTGCTTCACTCCTTCCTCCTTCACTGTTGTGCTCCTCTCTCTTCACCAGTCAGGTGCCAACTGCCAGCTCCAACTGCCAACTGCCTCTCTTATCCTCCCAACATTCTAAACGGTTTCCAACGGTCACACAGTTCTGGAATCTCCTGGAAGGTTCTGGAAGGTGCTGGTAGGTTCCAGTGGATGCTGGTGATGTCACAGGTGGCCACCATTTTGTGCTCCAGGCCCTCAGACAGAAGTTTCAGGGGTAGCTAAAATGGCTCCCTGAATCTGTAGCAACACGAAAAAGTCTGGTGGTTCCCAAAAAGGAAAAATTCAAACAGGGTTTGAGGCAAAAGTGGGACAAAATAAATAATGATGAGGAGGGACCACCCAAAGGGCTGACAGGTCTAACACGCGTCCCCCCCAGCTGAAAGTGGGGAGAGCTACCCAACCCCTTGGGAGTTCTCATCACTAAGGCGGAAATACCTTGAGAGACCGTCTGCATTGGCGTGGTCCACTCCAGGCCGATGTTCCACCTGAAAGTCCATCCCCTGTAGGGAAATAGACCACCTCAACAACTTGGGATTCTCCCCCTTCATTTGCATCAGCCAACGAAGGGGTCTGTGGTCGGTCTGAACTAGGAAGTGCGAGCCAAACAGGTATGGCCGCAACTTCTTCAGAGCCCATACCACTGCAAAGGCTTCACGCTCTATTGCACTCCACTTCTGTTCCCTGGGAAGTAGTCTCCGGGATAGGAAGACCACGGGTTGATCCAGACCCTCTTCGTTGAGTTGCGATAACACTGCCCCAATGCCATGTTCTGATGCATCTGTCTGGACAATGAACTTCTTGGAAAAGTCTGGGGCCCTTAAGACCGGGGCCTCGCACATGGCTTTCTTCAATTTCTCAAAGGCTTGCTGACAAGCCTCCGTCCAGACTACCCGTCGAGGTTGTTTCTTGGACGTGAGCTCCGTGAGAGGGGCTACGATGGTACCGTACCCCTTCACGAAGCGGCGATAGTATCCCGTGAGGCCCAAAAATGCTCGGACCTCAGTCTGTGTCTTGGGGGGTTCCCAGGCCATGATGGCCTCGATCTTCGCCTGGAGGGGTTGCACCGTTCCCCTACCCACCAAGTGTCCAAGGTACACTACCGACCCCTGCCCGATCTGGCACTTGCTGGCCTTGATCGTCAATCCAGCTTGTCTCAGGGCCTGGAGAACAGCTTGCAGGTGACGCAAGTGATCCTCCCAGCTGCTACTGAAGACGGCTATGTCATCCAGATAAGCAGCAGAGAAACTCTCCATTCCGGTGAGGATCTGGTTTACCAGGCGCTGAAACGTGGCAGGTGCGTTCTTGAGCCCAAAGGGCATCACACAGAACTGGTAGTGGCCATTGGGCGTGGAGAAGGCTGACCTTTCCCTTGCTCCATCAGTCAAAGAGATCTGCCAGTACCCCGAAGTAAGGTCAAAGGTACTTAGATATTGGGCAGCTCCCAGCCGGTCAATCAATTCATCCGCCCTAGGGATCGGATGAGCATCAGTTTTTGTCACTGAATTCAGTCCCCGGTAGTCCACACAGAACCTCAGTTCTGGTTGGGCACCCGGTGGTGCAGCTTTCGGTACTAACACCACCGGACTAGACCAGGGGCTGCTAGAAGGTTCAATCACTCCTAGCTCCAGCATCTTAGTGACTTCACTATGAATGCTGGCCTTCACCTTGTCTGACATCCGGTAGATCTTGGACTTCACAGGTGGGCTGTCTCCTGTGTCCACGTCATGGACGCACAGGTGAGTCCTACCCGGGACAAGGGAGAACAACGAAGAGTACTGCCCCAGGACCTGGCGACAGTCCTCCTGCTGTTCAGGAGTTAGAGATGGGGAGAGAATCACTCCCTCCACCGACCCATCCTTTTCCTGAGACGCAAACAGATCAGGGAGAGGCTCGCTTTCCACGTCCTCTCCTCCGTCAGTCACCATCATCAAGATGACTTCGGGCCTCTCGTGGTGGGGTTTGAGGCGGTTGGCATGCAGCACCCGCAGGGGCTGACGAGGGGTCTTCAGGTCCACCAAGTAGGTAGCCTTACCCTTCTTCTCCAACACCTCAAAGGGTCCTGACCAGCGATCCTGGAGGGCACTAAGCTCTCCTAGTTCGATCACCCACACCTTCTGGCCAGGCTCCAACTCCACCGGGTGAGCGTTGTGGTCATACCACGCCTTCATTACTGCTTGGCTGGCTTCCAAGTTGTCAGAAGCTTGCTTCCACAACTTAGCCATTTGGCTCCGGAAGGCCAGCATGTAGCTCACCACATCCTGGGGGAGCTTTCTGGGAGTTCTTTCCCATCCGTCTCTCACCAGGTTGAGAGGTCCACGTACAGGGTGCCCATACAGAAGCTCGAAGGGGCTGAAGCCCACTCCCTTCTGTGGCACTTCCCTGTAGGAAAAAAGTAAACAGGGTAGGAGGACGTCCCATTTCCTCCGCAGGCTTTCAGGCAGACTTCTGATCATGCCCTTCAAGGTTTTATTAAACCTCTCCACCAGACCATTGGTCTGGGGGTGGTAAGGAGTCGTGAACCGGTAGGTCACTCCACACTCCTTCCACATTGCCCGCATATACGCTGACATGAAGTTGGTCCCCCTGTCGGACACAACTTCCTTGGGAAAACCCACTCGGGTAAAGATTCCCATCAGGGCCCTAGCCACAACAGGTGCTGTTATGGTCCTCAGAGGTATTGCCTCTGGGTACCGTGTGGCATGATCCACCAGAACCAGGATAAACCTGTGACCAGCTGTAGTTGGCGGATCTAATGGACCCACAATGTGGATGCCCACCCTTTCAAAGGGGGTGCTAACGACAGGAAGTGGTTCCAGGGGAGCTTTCAGCTTCACCCCTGTTTTCCCACTGGCTTGGCAAGACACACATGTCCGGCAGTAGGTATCGGACGTCACTTTCATCTGAGGCCAATAAAAGTGTGGGACAAGACGGGCGAAGGTCTTGTCTTGCCCCAGGTGTCCTGCCAATGGTATCTCGTGAGCCAACTCCAAAAGGAAGGCTCGATAACGTTGAGGAACTACCAAGGCTCGTGACGATCCATGTAGGGGTGCCTTGGGTTCACTGTAGAGGAGGCCATCCTCCCAGTAAACACTGTAGTTCCCTTCAACGTTCCCTGCTGCCTGGGCTTCGGCCTGTCGCCTCAGCCCCTCAAGGGTAGGGCACTCCCTCTGGCCCTGGCAGAATTCCTCCCTGGACGGGCCTCCCTCCACGTGCCACTCGGCCGGGATGGGTAGGTCCTCCAGGTTGGTAACGTCCCCCTCCGCAGACTCCTGGTCCACCACCTCCGGTGGCCTATCCGTCCTACGGGGTGGAGACGCCGAGGCAGGCTCCTCCTGTCCTCGGTTCTTCCCTTGACTGGCAGCTTGCTGGGCCTTTGTTCCAGGCTCCAGCCGGAATGAACTCCCTCTTCGGGTAGTCTCGGACCTTGTGCTAACACAGGCCCAGTCAGGTGTACCCAGCATCTCGGTGTGAGTCCGGTATTCCACCTCCTTCCAAGCGTTGTGCTCCATGTCATTGCCCAGCAGACAATCGACTGGCACGGCAGGGCTTACGGCAACTCGAAGTGAACCTGCAACCCCCCCCCATTCAAAGGGAACCTCGGCCACTGGATAGTGACCTGTTCTGCCGTCAGCCATCGCGGCTGGGTGGAGTACATCGGGAATTACCTGCTCTGGAGACACCAGCTGGCTACGCACCATAGTCATACTGGCTCCTGTGTCTCTCAGAGCCTCCCCTCTTTGGCCGTTGATGGTGATCCACTGCCCATACTTTGCGGTATTTGCGGGCACCTGGATCTTAGGAACCATCTCCCGTTCTCCCAGGGACACTAGAGTGACACCCGCCCACTCCCTTCCCTTAGTTAAGGGCATCTCCTCCCCGAGCACTACACTAGCTACTCCGGGGGGCTTTCCTCCAGTGGGAGGGGGTGATCGTTTCTGACACTTCGGATCTCCTTTATAGTGTCCAACGCCACCGCACTCGTAGCAATGGACAACCCTTGGCTGCTGACTCTGGCCAGGATTAGGGTTTCTGGGTGGGTTAGCCTTAGAGGTGAATCCTGTTCCCTTCCCTTGGAAGTTATTTTGGGGGCCTTTGGAGAACTCCTTTTTCTTTTCCCCTCCTTCTTTCTTCTGGGGGGCGCCCTGTCCGGCCTTTTGAGTATCCCCTCCAGTCCCCCTTGTGGACACCCGGGTACTAGCCCAAATGTCCGCCTCCTCAGCAAGCTTCCGGGGGCTGGTCAGCTTGCTATCCACCAGGTGTTGCCGCAGTTCAGGGAAACATTTCTCGAGTAGGTGTTCCTTCAGTACTAGGTCAAACAGCTCCTCGTAGTTCCTTACTTCACTGCCCTGAATCCAACCTTCCAGTGCCTTCTTTGCATAGTCCAGGAAGTCCACCCAATTCTGTGTGCCCAGCTTGTGACTACCCCTGAACTTCTGTCTGTACTTTTCAGGTGTTAGTCCAAACTTTCTGATGAGCGCCAGTTTCATGGTGGGGTAGTGGGTCTGCTCATCCTCTTCGAGGGCCAATAAAGCATCCCTACCAGCTGGAGGCATGTACTTATACAATCCCCCTCCCCAGTACTTCACTGGGACCCCATGGGCCCTCAACGAGACCTCATAGGCTGCTAGCCACTTGGCGATGTCATCACCCACCCCATAGCTAGCTACTATGTCCTTTGGCAGGTAAGGTTTGGGTTCCCTGGTGGACTCTTGGATTTGGCTGCCACCATTAGGAACAGTTGGTGCCCCAATTCTTAGGATCTGAAGCTCTATCTCTTTCAGTCTTATCTCATGAGCCATCCTCTCTTTCTCCGTCTCATGAGCCAACCTCTGTTCCTCCTTCTCCTTCTCCAGCTTTGCTAAATCCCATGTGAGCTGTCTTTTCTCTCTCCGATCTGCTAACTCCACGCTGGATAAGCCCCCGCTAGAGACAGTGCTGCCCTTCCTAGAAAGTGTCCTGGGCCCTGCTGACAGGTTCCCCACCTCAGGTTGGTACATCTCAGCCCCCTCGGGGTCAGGCTCTCCATCCCTGTCTTCCTCCTCAGCCTTGCTTTCTCGGCGTGCCTCCCCCCAAGCCCTTAAGCTGGTTTGGAGTGCACCCTTCTTTGCTCCTGGGGGACAGTACACCCCCTCCCGCTGGCAAAACTCCCTGAGTTGGGCCACAGTGTACGTTTCTAGATTTTCTAGTACAAACTCCATCTTGCCCACTCAGGTTAGAGGACAGGTTTTGTGCAGTAACAATGTAGGGGGGTACCTTTAGTAATACCTCCTCCCACCACCAGAGTAAATTTGGAAAAAACAAAAACCCACAATCAGGAAGGCCGCTGTGAGAAAACTCCCGGTGTAGGCCTATGGACTACCCACAGTTATTGTTGAGTATATGTAGGCACAGCTCTATCCCACCACTGAACACCAATTTATGTTGGAAACAGCCCACTCCCACTCCGCAGGGTGGTGGTGGACTCCCCGAACACACTGTGGTAGCTTGGCTCGAGTGGTCAGGAAACAGGCGCAGTGCTAAGCATACAATATACCCATACAATAACCATGCGTGCATCCGTTCCAAAAACGACTCTACACCGTAAAAATTATGAAAATATTCTTCTTTATCTTTTTCTCTTAGTTGCTGATTGGAAAAATAAATAGGTCAATCACAATATACAAGTTTCAATTAGTGCAGGTCAAATAAATATTGGCTGTTTGATGAAATAAATAGGGGTGATCATAAATAACAGGGCATAAATACAAGTGCAATATATACAGACAATTAAATACTTTGAGGCAATAAATACTGTACCAATAAATATTGTACACCATCAAGTCCTGTGGACCTATAAATATAGTGCAGCAATAAATAGGTAAAAACTCAATAAATACAGTATCCCCAATAAATAATTAAAAGTATACAGCAACACTCATGTAATCAGATGACACTTCAATTCTTAAGGGCTGATATGGCCCAGGCACAGCTTGTAGGGTTGTGGAAGGCTTGAGGGGGGCTACTCCCTGGCTGGGACAAGGCTGAGGCCTAAGCTGAGGTAGATCAAAGGGGGGAATACCAGTGCCCTGGCTTTCTCTCTCCACACAACCTCTCTAGGTTAGTCCCAGTTCACCCCTTGCACAGTCAGGTTGGTTTCAGCACCTCCCTAGCCCCTTAGAGCAGTCTCTCAGGTCTCCACAGGGCCTTAGGCGCCCTCTACTCCACTTACTGCCCTTTTTCTGATGTTCCGACGCCGCTGGAGTCGTGTCGACGCCGTGAGGCGGTTCCGGTTCGGTCTCGGCGGCCTCGGCACAATGTCAGTTCTTTGACGACGCCGGCAGGCGGTTCCGGTCCGATGTCGGTGGCCTCGGTTCGATCTCGACCTCCGATTCGACGGCGTCGGGCAGTCTCTTCACGATGTCGACTTCGGGCGGCTCCGGTCCGATGGCGCTCTCGGCTCCGATGACGTCGGCCGGCCTGGCCTCGATGTCGACTTCCGGCGACTCCGGGGTGCGATCCTCACCCCCGACCTCCGGTGCTCCTCCTCACAGGCTCCGGGCGACTCCGGAGTGCGATCCTCACTCCCGACCTCCGGTGCTCCTCTACCTCGGTCTCCGACGACTCCGGAGGGCGGACTTCACTCCTCCGATGACGCCGCTCGCTCGACCTCGGTTCACTTCCTCCTCGACCTCTGGTATTCCTCACGACCTCCGTCGGCGCCCTCTCACGACCTCAGGCGGCTCCGGGTACGACGTCTGCTACTTCAGTCAGCGCCGCTTCTCCACCTCGGGCTCCAGGTCTTCAGGCTACTCGACGCCGGACTCCAGGGAAACCAGTTCTCAGGTCAGAATCTTGCTGTTTTCTTGGTTCTAAGGCCTGTTCCTGCTGTCCAGGTCCTTAGGATAAGTTTCTTCTGTCTTCTTCCCACACAGGGCTATAGGCTGGGATCCATCAGTAGGGACAAGTATCAAGGGTGGGTTTATGGACCCCACTCCAGGCACAAGTTTCCACCCCTGCTGCTTCACTCCTTCCTCCTTCACTGTTGTGCTCCTCTCTCTTCACCAGTCAGGTGCCAACTGCCAGCTCCAACTGCCAACTGCCTCTCTTATCCTCCCAACATTCTAAACGGTTTCCAACGGTCACACAGTTCTGGAATCTCCTGGAAGGTTCTGGAAGGTGCTGGTAGGTTCCAGTGGATGCTGGTGATGTCACAGGTGGCCACCATTTTGTGCTCCAGGCCCTCAGACAGAAGTTTCAGGGGTAGCTAAAATGGCTCCCTGAATCTGTAGCAACACGAAAAAGTCTGGTGGTTCCCAAAAAGGAAAAATTCAAACAGGGTTTGAGGCAAAAGTGGGACAAAATAAATAATGATGAGGAGGGACCACCCAAAGGGCTGACAGGTCTAACAAGAGGTTTTTGATCTTGAGGTGGAAATAGGTTCCAAGCTTGTTGCAGAGGTCTTGGGATGGGGTGATATCTGTGGCTTCGCTGCGTGGGTTGGTGAATTCTTGAATGACACTGAAAAATTCCTCAGAGTTGGTGGAGTTGGCCAGGATTTTGTTGTGGATGAAGTTCCTCTTGGTGTATCTGATCTGGTTGTGGTAGTCTGTCATGGCGTCCTTGTAGGTGGTGTGGTTTTCGGTTGTCTTGGTGTTTCTCCACTTCTTCTCCAGGTGTCTGCAGGTGCGTCTGGCTTCTTGGAGAGCGGTGGTGAACGAGGCGGCTTTCCTGGGGCGTTGTCTGTCGGGGTTGCGTAGCGGGACGAGCTTGTCTGCGCAGTCGGAGATCCAGGTGTGGAGTTCTCTGGCTGCATCATTTGCATCGGGTACCCAGGTGTGGTTGTCTCAGGTGAGGTTGGAGTTAAGTTGCTCGTCGGTAATCTTGCTCCAGTTCCTTTGTGGTGGGTGTGGGGCTGATTTGGGTGCCTTGGGTTTGTTGATGGCGAAGTGTACGCAGTGGTGGTCAGTCCATGGCGGCTGCGTTGTGTGGCTGAATTGGATGCGGTTTCCTGCTGCAAAGATGGGTCGAGGGTGTGTCCTACTCTGTGGGTCGGTGTGTTGACGAGTTGTTTAAGTCTGATGCTGGTGAGGTTGTCACCAAGGATAGTGGAGTTGGGGTCGCTGGGGTTGTCGAGGTGGAAGTTCTGGTCTCCAATGAGTATGTAGTTTGTTGAGGCGATGGCGTGGGGTGTGATGAAGTTGGTGATGGTGGTGGCGAAGGGTGTTCGAGGGTCTGTAGTTGAGGGTTCCTCGGAGTGTGGCTTTAGGGGTGGTCTGGATCTAGAAGTGCAGGTGTTCGGTAGAGGGGAAGGTTTCGCTGGAGGTGGTGAGGTGGAGGGTGCTCTTGTGGGCGATGACCAGGCCCCCTCCTGGGTGGTTGAGGCGGTCTTTCCTCTGGATCTTGTATCCATCTGGGATGGTGGTGCTGATGTCGGGGGCAGAGAATGCGTTGGTCCAGGTCTCTGTCAAGAAGGTGATGTTGGGGGATAAAGAGTCGAGTAGGTTCCACATTTCCATGGTGTGTTTGTGTGCGGAGCGTACGTTGAGAAGGATGCATTTTAGGGTGTTGCCGGTGCTGGCATCGGCGGTGTTGGAGGCTGGGGTGGTGGTGAGGGTCTGGCAGCAGTGGAGGCAGGAGAACTGGCCGTGGGTCATGTTTGGCGAGGCCTGTTGGCATTCTCTAAGTCTTCCAGGGTTGAGTGCGAGGAGGGTGGTGGTGTTGTAGCGATGGGTTGTGGGAGGTCCAGGGCTTCTGGCGCTGGCCGCAGTCGGGTCGCGGATGGGCGCAGATGGGCTTGCCTTTGGCGAGCCTTCGTCGTGCCGGCGGCGCGCCTCCTGCACTCGTCCGCTGCGCAACCGCCATTAAGTAGGGGAGGTGGGAGGGAGGAGAGGGAGGAGAGACTGGGAGGCAGGAGCAGGGGAATTCCAGGGGGGAATTCCCGGGGGAATTCCAGGGTTGGGGCCGCAGGGACAGCAGCAGCGAAAGGCAAAAAGAACAGGCAGGCACGAGTAAATAAAAACAGTGATGGAATTAGAGCAAGACAGGAGCGGACAGCAGCCTCGAACCTCCCAAGGAGGAGGTCGGGGTCTGAAGGCAAGAGACGGCACAGCAATGCTGCTGGGAGAGAGTGGACCTAAACCAAGGGTCGAAGGTCTTACTCCCCGAGGGTCGGAGGTCTTCATGAAACATGACTCATTGAAAACAGAAGCTTTGTAAGGTATGAAAACTGATCTGATTGGGTATTTTGTAGTTTCTGTCTCATTTAGAAGTATATGTATCATGGGTAAAATGTAGGTACCATTTAGAGGGAAAACTATTTTAGGTTGGATGAATCAGGGTCAACTAGATATGGTATTGCTGCCTAGAAGAGGCAGCCAGTCGTATCCTTTGAGGAGTTGCGCAAGTCTTTGGCTCAAAATAGTGTGTGCGTGCCAGGAAAGTGTAATGCCACAGTTTTGAGTTCCAAATAAAATTAGAAGATGATTCATGTCTGATTAAAAATAAAATGAGGACAGTTCCACTCGGTAGTAGACGGAAATTGCAGGATAAGAACATGATTCAACTAATTGACAGCTCCATTTGGTTGTCGCCTATTATGTTGACCTTAGGAAAAACAATGAGTTGTTCGTGTTTGTAGATTTGAGGTTGCTTAAAGGTGAAGTGTGCACATCAGAGTGGATGTTGCCTCCTTTACCAAGAATTGATTTGTTGACATGTCTGGAGGGAGCTATGGTTTTCAGAACAGTGGATTTGCATTTTTCGGTATAAGAGATGTGGGTCAGCTGGCATCTGTTACCGTTGTTTTCCATCATCTTATCGGTCAGTTTCTTCAGCATATGTGTGATTGATTTTCAAAGCAACCTAATCATTTTCGGTTCAGGTATACTGCAGTACTGCAACACAACTGTATAGTACGGCCCTTCTGCAGATTCTGCAAACAAATGGTTTGTTTGATAGTTGATAAATGCATGTCTGTCGAAGGCAATTGAAATATTTAAGACACATAATTAGAGAAAATGAGATTGGTCCCCCACCTAAGGTTAGTCGAGACTATTAATGAAATCCCAGCCCCTGAAAATTAGACCAAGTGCTTTCTTTGGGGCTATGCGGATTTCGAACACATTTTGCCACTGTCACAGAATCTCTCACCAGGCCTCTAAAAAAGAAAGCAGCATTTGTCTAGGGCTTAGAACAAAGTTGAATTTTTGAAAGAATTGTCAATTAGTTAGCACACCCTTGTAGCAACCTTTTGCAGTGCAAGGACCAGTCTGTATTGCAGGTGATGCCAGTGATCAGTTTGTGAGTGCTGTTTCAACCCAAAAGGAGAGAAATGGGGAAGCAAACTGTTCCTTATAGGCAAGCCTAACACACATTCCAGTAGGTTCATAGCAGGATTAGCTAGGCTTGGGACAAAATTGCTCGAGTAAAATGTTATGGTGAAATACAGTTGTGACAGGTGCATTAGCAGAGCTGATTTTTAGTCTTGGCTACACAGGGTGTATCAACCTCAGGATGATATGAAGTATTTAGAATCTCATCTCTGTGGAATAGAGAGTTTAATGTGTTTCTGCAAAGTAGTGATGTTGGGCCATGGGGAAAGGATCTTCTGATTCATGACATTTTGAAATTGGCCACAGGCAAATGCCCAAAGGAAAGGTGTTTATCAAGGGATCGTCAAGGTTTTGCTAAAATAGTGTGAGTTGGCTACTGAAGGAGGGATTTTGAATGAAAGTGTAACATGAGTTCCTCTTTCCATCCATGGGTGCAAGTTGGTAGAATAGGCACAAGGGGACACCTTGGAATAACTTTGAAAATGAATAGACTGCGTGAAATGTATTGGTGACCGTGGATGGATGTGGAGCAGGTTTGTGGTTGTATCAGGCTTCCAACAACTACTTGTTGGCCAAGACCTGTGGTGGCTGTATAGGTATCCGAATGTGTCTGGCAGATTACCTGGGCCCTTTTCATAGTGGCCAGATCAGTTACATTTGCGTGCTGATGTTAATTGATATTAGGTCAAAAAATGACAACGGTTGTTTGTTGAACAGGTAGACACAAGTAGTAATAGAGGGTTCGCAAGGGAGGATGTTCCCAGTGCATTGTTGCCTTTCATTTAAGTGCAGTTCACGGTGTATGAAATGCAAAGGTTTCTGAAGGAAATCGGTATTCAACACAGGAAAACAAGGGTTTAACAGAAAGATCTAACAGACTAGTTGGAGGGTGTGCCTTGGCAGATGAGTTGCCAGTGGAGCAAGTACTGTATGAGATGTAGTCTTAGCATACCGCTCCACACTTGGGATTCCTTTATTTGAAGCCTTGGTAGGACTGAAAGCATGCGCTTTGGTTGAACCAAAGTGGCTCGAACTTCATACAAGCAAGTTGGGGTGTAAAGTGTGATAAAGAAGTAGAGCAGATGACTGAGTGGAAAAGAAACATGAATGCTTGTGAATGATACAATAATTTACATTTTGTGAACATTTGGGATTTCCACGTGTGAGATTGCATTAGAATTAAATTGACCAGGGGACGCACGAGCCAATTCAAGATGGCCGCCATTTTGTGAGCTCCGTGACTAGGGGGCCTGGTTTTATTGACAAATTCTACTATTCCAGTCCGAATTTACAGGAAATTAACCCTACAGTCTTCTGAGGACTTACCTGATGCTGTGGTGACTTCCCTTGATGTTTTTGACGTCGGAAAAGGTATTTTTCTTCCTCCTGGTTCTGCTGCCATCTCTGCCTTAAGGTACTGCCCAGAGTTCCTGTCAGGGGGGCGAAGCAAGTGTTCAGGCAAGGGCCTGGCTTTGGCCTTACCACACCCACAGCCCAATTTAGCTGCTGCACCAACTTTATCCTTGCAGTATTTTTTTCTGCTTTCACATTATTTCATTGTACTTTGTTTTATTTGCTCCACACTTTTTTATTAGACGAAAATGGAGAATAAAAATGCGCAGAATTCTAATAATAAAAGGAAACCGCAAATTTCTCCTCCTCCTGTAAAATCTAAAGTGGTGGAATCTAGCGAACCCTCATTGACATTAATTCTTGACGAGCTTCATGCATTGCGTGCCAGCACTGATACTATTGCGTAAGAGATTAAAAGCCTACGTCAAGATATGGCTAGTATGTCAATGAAAGTTTCAGATAACTCTATTAAAATAGAAGATAGCAAAGTTCAAATTGATGCTTTCGCACCGCTTGTGGCAAACTTTTTGCCTGTGTCTACTCTTTTCCTGAACAGGGAAAATCGTAATAGGCAATACAATTTGCGTATTTTTAATCTACCTGAGGATGTTGAAGGCGCTAATTGCAGACTATATCTGGAAAATTTGATACATGGTCTGTTAAACATTAAATTTCTGGAGAAATTTTAAATTGATAAAGCGCATAGGATTCCATCCCATCGCAATCCTCGTCACACTAAGCCAAGACAAATGATTTTAAAGGTTCTACGTCACCATCATTTGGTCATGATACAAAAAGCAGCGCGAGAAATGCCACCCTTAATGGTTAATGGCAATAAGATCTTCATTCACCAAGACTTTGCTAAAGAGACTGTGAAGATTCTCAAAGAATTCTGACATTCGTCCTCAATTGAGAAGTCTTGGTTTTAAATATGCCCTATTTGACCCTTCAACAATGCGAATCTGGAAAGATAACTGTTATATCCTACTTAATGTATAACATTGTAGTCCAGCCCTGCTGCCACTAGCTGCTCAGCCAGAGCGTGAGATGGTCATAGGATGTTGGTGTGCCTGTGATGCATGGAATGCCTGGGTGTCTGAGTGGATGAGTGTTGGCAGTTGAAGATGGGCTGAGCAGCTAGGGAGGCTGCTCCTGGTGGGGCTGGTACCACACTAGGCTGGCTGGAGTAAAGACAGATGTAACCTGAACTGGAGACTGAATAAAGATGGCTTAAGAATACCTCCTGGCTCCAGGTGTCTTTCTACAGAGATCACAACAATAACCTTTCAAAGTCCTTTCAACTTCCAGAAGATTTAAAGTTATTCTTGGAACAACACTCACAGCATTCTATGGATACGCATGATTCTGCTACTTGAATATTGTGATAAAATGTATTTCTGACTAATTTTAATGTTCTCTTCACGCTGGGCTCCAACGGTTTGGTCATGCTTGTAAAGCGCGTGTGCGTTTCAAATCTGATATTAATGTTTATTTGTGGTCGTCTTTTTTATGTTTGTCTTTTCTTTTCCCTCCTTTTCCTTATATATTGTTCTAGAACTATTTTCTATATTTTTCTTCAATTTTCTCTCCTCTTCTTAAATCTTATTCTTTTTACTCTTTTATTTTTCTTATGGCTAATGTTCATAATGTTAAAATAACCTCTTTAAATGTCAAGGTTTTAAGACATCCGGTAAAGCATGCAAAGATTTTAGATTATTTAGGTAGTTAGCAGATATTTGTTTTATTTAGGAAACACATATTGAAGATAAAATATTAGATTATATGAAGAAAAGTTGGTTGATATTATTGTATCTTGCTAAAGGTGGTAAAAAGGTGTTGCTATTCTTTTTGCTAAAAGACTGCATTGTCAAATTTTGAGTAAATCATCTGATTTAGAAGGTAGATATGTCAGTTAAAATTTGTTATGTTTTTAATGAATGTTTATGGTCCAACTGCTGCTGATCCTGTGTTTTGGTCTAATTTAACTACTGAAGCACTTAAGTTAGGTAATGTTCCTCTTATAGTTGGAGGATATTTCAACCTTATTTCTGATCCTTTATTAGATAGATCCTCTCTCACTAAATTATGACCTCCAAAAGCTTTTCTAACTTTTAAACCTTTCTTTAAAACAACAAATTAATTGATATATGGCGATTGCATTTGCCTACGTAAAAAATGTTTACCTTTTCTTCTAATCTGCATAACTCACATTCAAGATTGGATTATTTACTAATTTATAGACATATCATTAATTCTGTGGTTACTCCTGCCATTGGTAATTTTTATATATCAGATCATGCTTTGATAGCTTTTGTTTTGCAATTTAATTCAAATTTTAAATCACAATCCAGATGGAGAATGAATTCTGATATTGTTCTTAATGACCAAAACAAACTGAAAATATTGGATGCTATTCAAGATTATTTTCAACTCAACCCAGAAGGTTCTACATCCCTGGTGAATAAATGGGATGCCTTTAAATCTTATATTAGAGGTGAATCTATCTCTCTCATGGCATATGAAAACAAAACTTTTAATATAAGAATTAAAGAATTGGATAAGTTATTACTTCTAATGATCCTCCTTATAGGATAAAACTACAAAAACTCATATGTATTTAATTCCATTCTTAGCAGAAGAGGTGGTATTCAACTCTCCAATTCTAAAGCCAAATTTTGTTTTAGTGCTAATAGATCCAGACAGCTTTTAGCTAATTATTTACGCATTAAAAAAGATAAAACCCAAATTAATGCGATTCATGGCCCTAATGGGAAAGTTGCCATATCGCAAATTGATATTGTTAATGAATTTTTAAAATATTATTCCACTTTATACAATCAACCTAACTTTGTTGATTCTTCTATAATTGATTATTTTTTAAATAAATGTGGATTACCCAAGATTCCCCCTTTAACTAAAACCAAATTAGATCTACCCATTACTGAAGATGAAATTCGATTCGCCATTAAATCTCTCATACAAAAAAATCCCCAGGACCGGATGGCATTCCAGCAGAATTTTACAAAGAATTTCAATCACTACTTATTGCTCATTTGTTTAATTTATTTACCTTTTTTAGTTCCACAGGGACTACTATAGGTTCTTTTACTGAAGCGTTAATTGTTGTTTTGCCTAAACCTAATAAAGACCCTTCACTTGTTTCCAATTATGGTCCTATTTCCTTATTAAATCAAGATTGTAAGCTCTATGCTAAAATACTTGCAACTAGGTTAACCTCTGTTTTAGATTCTATTATCCATCCTGATCAATCTGGGTTTATAAGAAATAGAAATTCTGCAAATAATAAAAGAACATTACTGCAGGAGTGTTCGCATTGGATGCTGAAAAAGTCTTCGATAAAGTTCATTGGCAATTTTTATTTTGTACTTTATTTGCATTTAATTTTGGTGATATATTTATTCGTATGATTTCTGTGGTTTATTCCACTCCTACAACTCGTTTATTTATTAATGGCCAAACTTCAAACCAATTCTCTCTTTTCAGAGGTACAAGACAGGGTTGTCCCATTTCCCCGCTATTATTTCTTCTTGTAATTGAACCTTTGCTTATTTCAATTTGGAATTTTAATGATATTCATGGTATTAATATCAAAGAAGTTAATGTTAAAACGTTCGCATATGCAGATGATATACTTTTATTTATTAGTAATCCTATCTCCTCACTTCCTCCTTTATTTGAGATTATTTTATTTTATTCCTTAATTTCTGGTTATAAATTAAACACTAATAAAACAGAATTTTTTCCTATAAATATTAATAGCACCTCAGATATGTTACCCTTGCAGGATATAATCTGGCAAAGAGAAAAATTTAAATACTTAGGCATTTTGTTTTCCTCTTCTATGAAAACCACGATATAATTAAATTGTAAGTCTATTTGAAATTACATAAAAGAAACTATTTAAATGGTCTTCACTTCATCTTTTGTGGTGGGGGAACATGGAGTCCATAAAAATGACTATAGCACCAAAAATGTTTTATTACTTAGCCATGATTCCTACCCAATTTCCTATGAAGTTTTATAAAGATATAGATCGGATTGTTACTAAATTTCTTTGGAGCAATAAGGCACCTCGTATTAGTTATAAAAAATTAAAATTACCTAAAGGTCAAGGAGGTTTTGGTGTTCCGAATTTCTTGTGTTATCACAAAGCTTGAAAAACAAATTTATTTGAGGTTTAACCATTCTCATTTGAATAATCCCCGTACATGGCTTTCTATAGAAAAGAGTTTAATTAAACCGTTTCCTTTACCTTCTTTATTAACTATGCCCAATAAATCTATATTTTTCGATAAATCTATTATTTTGAAGTCCACTAAGTTAATATTAAATCATTTTGATTTAATTTTTCAATCACCCATGTCCATTACTGAAGATATGTCATTATGGTATAATTTTAATATATAATTTACCAAAGATGTTAGATTTTGGCACTCTTGAATTAAGGCTTGTAGTTTTTTGCCTTAAAGATATTTATCATAACAATGCTTTTCTCTTTTGATGATTTAAAGGAGAAATTTAATTTGCCTTCTGATTTATTTAAATATGAATTTTTATGCAATTCTATTTTAGATTAATTTCCTCATTTTATACCTTCTAATGTTCAGTCAGATTTATCAATTTATATTCAAACTCTTTCTACTTTATCTCATGGTGTTTACATATTATACAAAAAGATGACTTCATTTAAGGATGACAATATTAATATGCTTTCAACATTTTGAAATAATGAACTTTCTTTATGTTTACCTTATGGAGCATGGAAAACTACCCGGCTTAATAGTATTTCAGGATGGTTACCTGTTTCACTTTATCAAACAAACTCATATATTTTATATAATTGGCTATGGTCTCCACTGAGATTGTTTCAAGCTAAACTCCTCCCGACTTCAAAATGTTGGCACTGTAATTCACATACTAGTTCATTAAAACATATGCTTTTGACTGTCCTTTTATTTTTAAATTTTTGACTTAAGTTTGGGATGTTATAAAAGAGATAATAATCGTGATGATTTATCATTTAATTTGCAAATTTGTAAATCTGTCGTTCTTTCTCAAATTAACTGACTTAGAAGGTAAACATTTTAATTTCCTGTTAACAGCAGCGCTAAAATCCATTACTTCATGTTGAAAAGATGTTTAATCATTATCTGTTCATGTGTGGTGGTCATGGGTTATGTTATTTTTATTAGAAGAGGAGCCCATTTATCCTTGAAAGGTGTTAATCATAATTATAATTCCTATCACTTATTCTAGAAACCTATTCATAATCTATCTTCTTAAAATGCATTTTTGTCTTTACGTTACACATTCATTGACACTTTTGCATTGTTTCTTCTTTATTAGTAGTTCTATTTTGCTGATTATCAATATATGTATAATTGTTCCTCTCCCTCCCTTTATAATTTTCTGTATTAACATAATAAGATATATTATATTGTACCTATTATTACTTAATGTTTGGTTAATTGTCAAATATTCTTATTAGGTACTTGTATTTTTTGTATTGTCTATCTGTTAACTAAAACTTCAATAAAATATTTTGAACTAAAAAATAAAAAAAAGAATTACATTGACCAGAAGAATTGTGTGAAGTAGATAGGGCTGCATTATTCTTTATAGTGCATTGTGCTCCTTTAATTTATCCAGTATTGTAACTTTCATAGATTCATATGCTTGAATCATTCCCCTTCGTCGAAGTGGGAGTCCCACTGTAGTATGATAAAGCAATATGTATTACTATAATAGATAAAATGGCAATGAACCATTGGACCTTTTTAAAAAAGGACCAAACTAAAAACGTTAGCCAATCAGGTGACAGCACCTATTAGAACACTCCCAAGAGTGTATAAATCCCTCCGATTTTCCACTGCACTTTGTGCGATTGTGGTCTCCTTGAGCTCTGCTCAATCTAGTAATTTTCTCTCAGCTCTTCAGAAGATTTTTCTTCCAGATCAGTATTTAATCCTACCATCTACATATTCTGACTGAAGAGCATGTCTAAGTCACCCAAAAAGTATTATTCAGATCCTGTGACACTTGTGGGGGAAAAGAGGCCCCATTCGAATGACCTACATAGGAAATGCATATATTGCCTCTACCTGGACCACAAGGTGAGAGACTGCAAAATCTGTTTAATCTTTTCTTAGAAGACCTTAAACAGGAAAGATACTGTGGCTCTAGAAGCTAAAAACTAAGGTGTGCCGTTTATCTAAGGAGGACAATGGTCATTCTTCAGACTTCAACTTCCCTCAAGAGAGGTAGATCTAGGGTTAAGTCTCCCCAGAGTTATCTTCAAAGGTAATAAGAAAGTCTAAACATACTACTTCTGGGCACGCAAAGAGGCATGAGGACCGTCCTTCTTTATCAGAAATGGAAAGAATTGCTTCAGAAAAGGTTCATTCAGAACCTACCACTCCTTCCCTAAAAGAAGCACTTCTCAAATGTGTTTCACAGTCTTTATCTTCGAAAAAATCATTAAAGAAAGCCACAAGCTCCACATTCGTGTCCTTGTCGATGACTGTGCCATCAATGACTTATTCGTTGATTGCAGGGTATACAGTTGCGACGTCAGCATTTACCATAGCCGCATCTATGATAGTCTCCTCTTCACCACTGTCATCGATGATGAGAATATTAAAGTGACCATCAACAAAGATTCCTCCGATGCCTCTCCTCAAGTTACCATCAATGATGGAGTTTCCGTTGACGGCACAGTCCTCGGAGATGCAATCTCATTTGACATTGACACCGCAATTGATGGTGATGGCACCGTTGACGATGAGTTCGGCCACGCTGATACCATCAACGATGCCGCCATTATCTATGCTAGCGACAATTATCCCAACAACTATGATATCATTGATGAGAAAAACATTGACCATTGACCTGTCGATGACGCCAACAGCAAAGACTACTGTAAAGACGGCATTTCTTCTATTGTCTATAATCCCTGGAGAGGATAAATCTTCTGTAGACACAATTCTTCCGGCCCAGTCCTCTCCAAGTAAGGTGTTGCCCTACTCACCTACACACCTCTTAGATGAGGATGATGACTCAGATGAAGAAGGTACCTTTGGAGTGGCTCGTAGCTCATCCCAACTGCATGTCAAATGCCAGGACTTTGAGGAGCTCTATTACTCTGTGAGAGAACACTCTGAACAATATCAAGACTAGTATTCAATCCAAGACCAACAAGAGCCTTCATTCAAATGCCTTTGTCTCTGGTGAGCAATTTGCAAAGTATGCTTCAAGACGTTTACCATAGGTTTCCGCCATCTGTGCCTGCGACTCCTAGACCACAAACACCAAAGCCTGTGACTTTGTCGCAAACCCTTACACCGGTTACACAGCCATCACAATTACTTGATGGACTTGTCGCCCCTCTACCAACGTTAGTGGATACCTTGGCTCACCCCCAACTGACGATGCTCCTTCTATGGATAGCCAGAGAAGAGGGTGAAATAACAATACCTTCAGTTCTCAATGAGTGAGATGACTATCTCATCCCCAACGGCAGCTGCACTATAGACTCTCCGTCAGAGGATATTGACGGCTTCCATAATTATTTTTTTTTGCCATTTATTAATTTCTACATACACATAATGAGACGTACAAATTGGGTTATATAACAAACAACCAGGTCAGCATGGGAGGATCACAATTGCCGAAATATAAATCACAGAATTGTAATAGCATCTATTATGATTACACCCAGGTGTACGTATCATAACTTCATGATATTGTTAGCACTTCCCATCGTCCACCCTCATTTAAAGGATACCCACAAAACCAATTGTCTGAGTTTTTACATTTCTCTCTGTCTATGCTATGCTGGGTACGATTCTGCCAAGTAAAGGCTCACAATCTTTGTCAATACATGAAATGTTATAATGTTCTGTATGATAACTAGGTCTGTTACAATATTTGGGTTTCTCTGATTAACGCACTAGGTGGAGCTTGTCTGTAGGGGGGGTGTCTCAACTATGCGTGGGCTTCGTCCCCCCCGTGTGGGAGTATTTTTGTTTGACTGGAGTGTGCGCAGCCAGGTCAGAACTGGTTCCCATATGTCTTTCGGCCTAGACTGGGTTTACATCAATTCCCAATATGTGGATAGCTGATTCTGGCAAAAACTAATGTCATGTGTCCAAGTTTTAATAGAAGGAGCGCGTTTATCTCCCCAGTTCCTTGCAACCCTGCGTTTAGCCAATAAAATCAATAAAGCATGTAGTTTACTTTTCTCAGGTGGTGTCTTTTACATATCCCAATATGCCTAACGTTGGTGATGGTGTTACATTAATTTTTAACATGGTGTTCATCCTGCTAATGTCCCACCAGTATTTCATTATGGGTGGGCAATACCAAACCATATGCAGAAATGTTGCTGTGTCAGACTTGCATCTCTAGCATTTGTCATCAGGTTTTAGCCCCATGCGATGCAGCTGGATCGGTGTCCTGTAAAATCTATGTAAAAATTAACATTGAATTAAACGCAATTTGTAGTTGGGGGGATAATAATTCTAGCTGTCCACAGCAGAATGTTCATTGTTCCTCTGTAATCTGAGGGTGTAGCTCTGCATTCCAGTCCACCCACACCTTTGGCTTAATTATCGGTGCAGCGGACTGCATTATATTATAGAATGTAGTGATTAGTTTGCGTGGTGATGGGTATGCTATTATGTGTTTGAGGGCCTGTAATGCAGGTGTAGGCCCAGGGAATGTGTCATGTAATTGTCGACAAGCGGCTCTGATGCGATAGTATGTGAACAATTCGGAAAAACGCCTAGTCATTCCCTCAGGCGAATCAGGCGGTGTTCTGTGGGTATAGGTCTGCAAATGTAAAAATGCCCATCTGTCTCAACAGCTCCAACACCCCTTTGTCCTCCAGCATGGGTATCTGGGGATTATATGCTAATGGTATAGAGGGACGTATAAAGTCTTCAGTTTCGCCCTTTGGGACAACCCCTTCCAAGCCCAGTGTACTGTTTCATTGGTGTTTATTTCCTCTATGGGACGTTTAGAGTGCAGGTATAGAGCCGCAGCGGGAGGGGTTGGCAACACTCGATCCAACTCCACCGCCACATGAGGCTGAAACGGTGTGGGGTGCAGCCAGTAGGGAGCAAATTGGGCCTGAGCGCAATAAGCATATAGAGTGATCCAAGGAGCCCCCAGCCCCCCCTGTACCTGCTGGAGCTTCAGTAGCTCCCAAACCACACAAGATTGACTCCCTGCCTACACCAACGAGATCATGAGCGATCGTATTATTTTTAAAAACGCTTGTGTGAGGGGCAATGGTATATTAATAAACATATTTAAATGTTTTGGTAATACTATCAGTTTAGCTATGGCAATTCTGCATGCAAGAAATAGTGGGAGTTTAGACCATAGTCCTATTTTCTCTTCCAACCACTCCACCGCCTTTTCATAATTCATGGTCTAAATCTCTTGAATATCACTGCTCAGCCAGATCCCCAGGTAGCGTACTGGCCCATCTGCCCTTTTGAGGGGGATTCTATAGTGAACTGTACTGTGTGCTCAGTGAGGGGGAATATCTCTGGCTTAGCCCAGTTGATATGTACCCCAGATAGCCCCCCTAATTTTAGTATCTCACTTAATATTGGGTTTAAATTTTCTCCTGGGTTAGTTATATACAATGTTATATCATCTGCATAGAGCGAGATGATCAATCCTGGAAGTTTGTCCATTTAATGGGATCCTGGCTGTTGGCTCGGCATACAGAACTTGGATTTGTTTGATGAAAGTAGGGCTTAGTCCCAGTCTGGTTCATATAGTAAATAAATATGACCACTCTAAAGAGTCGAAAGCCTTGGTGGCATCCAGTAACACCGCAACAGCTTGTGTTTGTGGGTTTAAATAATGTAATACAGAAAAAAATGTTCTTTGATTGTGTGCAGTAGACCTACCAGGAATAAATCCCGACTGATTTACGTGCAATTAACGGGAGCAGGAGTTGTAGTCGGGTAGCTAATAATCCTGCATAGATTTTTGTGTCTAAATTTATCAGCAAAAAATGGCCAATAGGAGTCTCTCTCATTAGGGGGCCTGTTTGGTGTTAATAAGGATAGTATGGTTGCCTCCCGCATAGTCGTAGGTAGTGAACCATTCTCAAGAGCCTCTTCGTAGACCATTAATAGGTGGGGGGCCAATATATCTGCGTAGCATTTATAGAAGGCAGCGGTCAGGCCATCTGTGCCAGGTGCTTTATCCGCCGGCAGACTGTTAATTACCTGAACAATGTCAGCCGCTGTCTAAAAAGTCTCTGTGGGCTCTGCTCAGCCATAGTACTTCAATAGAGTCAAGGTAGGCCTGTAGGTCCTCCCGCGCTCTCTGAGTCAGAGGAGGAATATAGACTTGAATAAAACTGAAGGAAAGCGTCATTTATATTTTGCGGCCCTCTAATCGGGTTATGTCCATAATCTAGGAGTTTGGTGATGTATGTGGTGTTACGGGTCATGCAGAGTGTATTAGCTAATGTCTTTCCCGGCCTGTCTCCCTCCCCATATCTCCTATCCTGATTGTATTTGCCAAGAAATGTCACTTCCCTCCTTGCCTCTTCTTCATATTCAACTACCTGTTCCCTCATCGTTGCAAGCAGGGTCTCACTTTCTGAGGCATAATACTGACATTCAAGGTCTCCTATATCGGTTTCGAGCTTGGCTGGGATTGTCCTATGGATTTCAGAACTCCTGCCTGTCTGGCTATACATTTCCCTCTGATAACTTCTTTGAACCCCTCCCAGAGTGAAGTGTATGAAGATACCAATCCCAGATTTATTTCAATGTATTCCTCGATGTCCTTTCTTTTTTTTAAAACAAATTTTATTAAATGATTGCATTACAGTTGCTGAGCCCTGACCTCCAGGTACGTCAGCCAGGCAGATGTATCACAATAACAACAGCACAATCCATTTTGTTTTACTGTTAAACGAAGAACATACTACACCTACTTTCAAACCTAAACTATCCCCCCACCCTCCTCTCCCCCTCCCAACCCCCTGCCCCCTCCTCCCGTTTCCCACCCCCCCATCGCATGGTCACTGTTACAGTCCCCCCTCCCATCCTTCGGCCCCCATCCGTAACATGGCGTGTTCCTGGCTTGCCCTGTCTCCTCAGAATTCCTGCCCTGGGTCTTGGTCCCCTGGCGGCCCCAACCAAATGCCTCTGAAGTCTGCCCACCGCTGCCAGATTTTAAAATGTTTACGCGGGCATCCCCGAGCTACGAAGATCGGTTGCTCCATGCCCATACAAAAATCAAGTCCCCTTTTCCAGGCTAGCACCGAAGGGGGCCGCGGGTTCTTCCAGGCCTGTGCAATGTCTCTCTTGGCCAGGGTAAGACCTAGTAGCAGCAAGTGTCGCTTATGGACATTACCCCCAATTCCCTCCATGACGTGCAGGAGTCCCAACCTTGGCGTACGAGGGATCTCCCATCCCAGGACTTCCGACAGGCTATCCCATACCCCTTTCCAGAAGCGAGATAAGGACCCACAGCTCCACACCGTGTGTAGAAGTGTCCCAACTTCCGATCCACATCGAAGACAATCTGGGGAGGCGATCAGACCCGCCCGCCACAGCCGCTGTCTAGTATAGTATGTGCGGTGCAGGTACTTGAATTGAATGAGACGCAGCCGCATTGCAATGGCCGCCTCCCTAGGGGCCGCTAACGCTTCCCTCCAGTCATCCTCGTCTAGATCTCCCACATCCCTTACCCACGCATCCCATAATTTCTGTAGCGAGGGGGAGCAATGAACAACCAGCGACTGGTAAATGCGTGAAATTTTTTTGGTTTCCAGGTTACCCATAAACACCCTCGCCTCCAAGGGGCTGAACTCCGGCACGGACTCCAGACCCTCCAAGTACGGGGCAATGGCGTGGCGAAACTGCAGGTATCGGAAAAACTGGGTTTGTGGCATGTCATACTCCAGGCTTAATTCCTGGAACGATTTTAGCGTAACTCCCGACAGTACGTCGCCCAGCGATGATATTCCAATGTTATCCCAACCCGTGAATCCCCGCAGAGCCGCCAGCTCCGGCAAGCGTCCATTGCCCCAGAGGGGAGTCTCCCCAGTTAGGGTATTCCACCATCCCATACGACGCAGGGCCTGCCTCCAAATCCGAAAGACCGTCTGCGTCCCGGGGGGAAGCGCCCCTCGTATCGGCGCCGCGTAGAGTATCGTATGTAGCGAGTGGGGTTCCATGAGACAGCGCTCCCGGGCAGAGGCCGGGTCCCTTCTGTCCCCATACCACCACTCGTTAAGGACCAGAAGATGAGAGGCCTGATAGTAGGATAGTATATCCGAGGTCGCCAAGCCACCGCAGTAGGTGGACAAGAAACATGTACGGAGCGCCACCCGGACCGTACCGCCGGCCCAAAGGAACCGACCCAATTCTGAGTCAACCTGCCGAAACCATGCGGGTGGAATTGGGTAGGGGTGATTCTGCAGTTGATACAGCAGTCTGGGTAAGGCAACCATCTTAAAGATGGCGGACCTGCCAAATATTGTCAGCGGCATACGAGTCCACGTCTGGATATCCGCCTTGACTCGCCTCCAGACCGGCAGCACATTCCGTTCCCACGACAGCTCTGGCGCAATCGACAGGAATACTCCCAGATATTTAATCCCGTTGACCGCTATCTGCAGATCAGACGCCCAGGTTCCAGGTACCCCGCGCCCCCCCAACACCCACAGCGTAGACTTGTGCGGGTTTCGATATAGCCCAGAGGTTTCCCCGAAAATTTGCAAGATCCGCATGATGCGCGGTCCAGACCGATCAAGATCTGTAATAAAGAATAGCACATCATCTGCGTACAGTGCAATTCTATCCGATGGTCCCCCAGGCCATTCAAATCCCCGTAGCGCGAACAGATATGGCGATAGGGGGCAGCCCTGTCTAGTGCCCCGCTCAATCGCAAACCGATAAGAGACCGCCCCTGCCACCCGCACTGAGGCCGTCAGATCCGTATATAAGAGGCGAACATAGGCCAGAAAGTGAGGGCCCAAATTAAGGCGGGGCAGCAACGCAAATAAGTAGATCCAGCTCAGGGAGTCGAACGCCCTATCCATATCGGCCAAGAGAAGGGCCTCCGACTCTCCCACTTTCTCGGCCGCCGCCATCGCCACATGTGCCCGGCGAATGTTATGTCGGGTGGCCCTGCCGGGCATGTATCCGGCCTGATCTGGGTGAATGAGATCCGTTACATGGGGCAGCAGCCGGTTGGCCAAAGCCTTCGCCAGGACCTTGGCCTCCACATTGAACAATGATATCGGGCGATATGAGGTGTGCTGTTCTGGCGGCCGCCCAGGCTTCTGAAAGACCACCACCTCCGCATGTCGCCAGTCCGGAGGGAGAACTCCTGTCTCTCTAGCCTCCTCTACAACCGCCTTGTAGTGGACTCCTAGCTGCAAGTGGTACCTCTTGTAGAATTCGCTAGGGAAGCCATTTGAACCCGGGGCGCGCCCCGTATTCAACTCGCCCAGCGCCGTGCCCAACTCCTCTGCTGTCAGGGGTAGCTCTAATCGTTCCCGCGTCTCGTCTGACACTGCCCGGGGTGGGAAGTCCGCCAGGAATTTATCCACCACATCCGCCGACAGGCAGTCATGGGGGGTATACAGTTCCGCATAGTATGTAGCGAAGCTCTTCGCTAGTATCGCCGGGTCCGTAACCGGGGTCCCCGTCGCGTCTAATATCCCCGGCAACGCCTGGGGATGCAGTATACCCTGGCATAGCTGGTGCAGCATTGCGCTCGACTTATCCCCCCACTGATAGATCCTGCTCCACGTTGCGAGCCAGATCTGTTTCGCCTCCTCCATCTGGAGGGAGGCATAGGCCTGCTGCGCTAGTAGTAGTCGTTCCACCTCCGGGGTCCCCTCGTCTTCCCCACCCCTGCGCTCTAATTCCTCAATTTCCGCCGCCGCCCTTACCATGGTCTCCCTATGCTTTCTTCGGGCAGTCGCACACCAAGCTATATCCACGCCCCGCAGTGTAGGTTTCATAGCTTCCTACAGCATCGCGGCATCGGTGACCGACCCCACATTCTCTGACAGAAAATTCGCGATGGCCTCCCCCATATGTTTTTGATAATCTGGCTGTTGTAGGTGCCACGTGGACATACGCCACCGCAGCGGCTGCTGCCGCCCATCTAAACTGACTGTAACCGCGACGGGGGAGTGATCCGACAGGCCCCTCTGTAGGATGTCCGCCGCCTGCACTCTATGCGACATCCCGCTTGGAACAAAGAGGTAATCAAGGCGCGAGAATGAATGGTGGACAGCCGAGAGGTATGTGTATTCTCGCATATTCCCATGGAGGTAGCGCCACGTATCCACCCAGCCCATACCCCGTACCATGTCATGCAATTTAGTGGAAGCGGTCCCCTCCGACGTGCCACTGTGGCGGGACCTGTCTTGCCCGCGATTCATCACGTCATTCCAGTCCCCCCCTACAATCGCCAGCCCCTCAGGCACCTCTGCCCATACTCCAAACAATTTCTCCACGAAGGACCCCTGCAAGGGAGGCGGCGCGTATACACTCCCCAGAATCAGTGCTTCCCCCCCCCCAACGTCCCGCTAATGAACACATAGCGGCCCTGCTGGTCTATCCATTGCCTGGAATGAACGTAAGGGACCCTGCGGTGCACTAACACCGCCACTCCCCTAGAGCCCCTAGTAAAACCCCCATGGAAGACTTGCCAATAACCGAAGCGCTGTAGGCATAATACCTTTGTGCCCAGTAGGTGGGTCTCTTGTAGCATAAGGACATCAGCTCCCATTCTTTTATCGAATCGCAGGACTGCACCCCTTTTTATCTTGTCCAGGACCCCCCGCACATTCCAGCTGAGCACTCGAAGGGATCTACTAGGTCCTGTCGACCTTTCTTCTGAGCCCGCCATCAGGGAACATCAATTGTGTAGGTCGTCCTCGATGTCCTTTCTAATCTCTTCCCTAAAAATTGCATCCAACAAAGCGTTCGGGGTAAGTTTCCAACTAAATATCAGTTTTTGCTCACCCCAGACCCCTATTTGTATGTAGCAAGGTGCATGATCAGATAGCGTTCTTGGGAGATGTTCCATGGCAGTTGTCAAGGTTGCTGGATCTTCCGAGATTAGCCCATAATCTAACCTGGACCAGGCACTGTGTTGGGTTGTGATACATGTTCCTTCCAGTGTCTCGGGATGTCTAGCACGCCAAATGTCTATCAGTTTTCCCCTCTGCAATTATACTGTTCAGGGCAGCTCCAGATTTAGGGTGTAGCCTCCCAGAGGCACCCAATCTGTCCATACCATTGTTAAGGATGTCATTGAAGTCCCCTCCCCATATCACTGTATCTCCTCCTAGAGTAATAATCTTAGCCCAGATATTTTGAAAAAAGTTGGGGCAATCTACATAGATTGCAGCCATGGTTATGCGAAGTTGGCCCAACCCGCCTGTCAAGATGACTTATCTACCTTCTGAATCCATGTGCGAGTCTGATAAGTTCCAGTTCAGCCCCCTTCGAATCAGGATAGCAACCCCACGAGCATAGTTAGAAAAAATAGAGGAATATATGTTACCCCATCTTTTGTGTTGCAGTTTTAAGTGTGGAGGAACTGGTCATGTGTGTTTCCTGTAAAACATATGTCTGTTGTGTCTGGTTAGATAAGCCTGTATTAGTCTTGTTTTTCTATAATCATTTAATCCGCAGATCTTCCATGTAAGAAACTTATAGGTATTCTTGGTGCATCAGATAGTGATGGGTATTTTGTATACTTCGAATTAGCATGTCTCATTCCTGTAGCATGTTTGAGGGTGGTTTTGTGTGCCATCTTGGTGCTCGGCCTGATAGTTGCGGCCTGATAGTTGCTACCAGCCTTGTCTTAGGGTTATACATTAGTATGCTAACATCAAGTTTCAGTTCGCTGTGAGCTTGTCTCACCACAAAAAGAACAGTACCCCCACCAACACCCCAATTAAGTTGTGTCGAATACCCCCTGTTGGAAACAGCCCACCCCCACTCCGCAGGGTGGTGGTGGACTCCCCGAACACACTGTGGTAGCTTGGCTCGAGTGGTCAGGAAACAGGCGCAGTGCTAAGCATACAATATACCCATACAAGAACCATGCGTGCATCCGTTCCAAAAACGACTCTACACCGTAAAAATTATGAAAATATTCTTTCTTTATCTTTTTCTCTTAGTTGCTGATTGGAGAAATAAATAGGTCAATCACAATATACAAGTTTCGATTAGTGCAGGTCAAATAAATATTGGCTGTTTGATGAAATAAATAGGGGTGATCATAAATAACAGGGCATAAATACAAGTGCAATATATACAGACAATTAAATACTTTGAGGCAATAAATACTGTACCAATAAATATTGTACACCAACAAGTCCTGTGGACCTATAAATATAGTGCAGCAATAAATAGATAAAAATTCAATAAATACAGTATCCCCAATAAATAATTACAAGTATACAGCACCCCTCATATAATCAGATGACACTTCACTTCTTAAGGGCTGATTTGGCCCAGGCACAGCTTGTAGGGTTGTGGAAGGCTTGAGGGGGGAGGCTACTCCCTGGCTGGGACAAGGCTGAGGCCTAAACTGAGGTAGATCAAAGGGGGGGAATACCAATGCCCTGGCTTTCCTTCTCCACACAACCTCTCTAGGTTAGTCCCAGTTCACCCCAGGCACAGTCAGATGGGTTTCAGCACCTCCCTAGCCCCTTAGAGCAGTCTCTCAGGTCTCCACAGGGCCTTAGGCGCCCTCTACTCCACTTACTGCCCTTTTTCTGATGTTCCGACGCCGCTGGAGTCGTGTCGACGCCGTGAGGCGGTTCCGGTTCGGTCTCGGCGGCCTCGGCACAATGTCAGTTCTTTGACGACGCCGGCAGGCGGTTCCGGTCCGATGTCGGTGGCCTCGGTTCGATCTCGACCTCCGATTCGACGGCGTCAGGCAGTCTCTTCACGATGTCGACTTCGGGCGGCTCCGGTCCGATGGCGCTCTCGGCTCCGATGACGTCGGCCGGCCTGGCCTCGATGTCGACTTCCGGCGACTCCGGGGTGCGATCCTCACCCCCGACCTCCGGTGCTCCTCCTCACAGGTTCCGGGCGACTCCGGAGTGCGATCCTCACTCCCGACCTCCGGTGCTCCTCTACCTCGGTCTCCGACGACTCCGGAGGGCGGACTTCACTCCTCCGATGACGCCGCTCGCTCGACCTCGGTTCACTTCCTCCTCGACCTCTGGTATTCCTCACGACCTCCGTCGGCGCCCTCTCACGACCTCTGGCGGCTCCGGGTACGACGTCTGCTACTTCAGTCAGCGCCGCTTCTCCACCTCGGGCTCCAGGTCGTCAGGCTACTCGACGCCGGACTCCAGGGAAACCAGTTCTCAGGTCAGAATCTTGCTGTTTTCTTGGTTCTAAGGCCTGTTCCTGCTGTCCAGGTCCTTAGGAGAAGTTTCTTCTGTCTTCTTCCCACACAGGGCTATAGGCTGGGATCCATCAGTAGGGACAAGTATCAAGGGTGGGTTTATGGACCCCACTCCAGGCACAAGTTTCCACCCCTGCTGCTTCACTCCTTCCTCCTTCACTGTTGTGCTCCTCTCTCTTCACCAGTCAGGTGCCAACTGCCAGCTCCAACTGCCAACTGCCTCTCTTATCCTCCCAACATTCTAAACGGTCTCCAACTGTCACAGAGTTCTGGAATCTCCCGGAATGTTCTGGAAGGTGCTGGTAGGTTCCAGTGGATGCTGGTGATGTCACAGGTGGCCACCATTTTGTGCTCCAGGCCCTCAGACAGAAGTTTCAGGGGTAGCTAAAATGGCTCCCTGAATCTGTAGCAACACGAAAAAGTCTGGTGGTTCCCAAAAAGGAAAAATTCAAACAGGGTTTGAGGCAAAAGTGGGACAAAATAAATGATGAGGAGGGACCACCCAAAGGGCTGACAGGTCTAACACGCGTCCCCCCCAGCTGAAAGTGGGGAGAGCTACCCAACCCCTTGGGAGTTCTCATCACTAAGGCGGAAATACCTTGAGAGACCGTCTGCATTGGCGTGGTCCACTCCAGGCCGATGTTCCACCTGAAAGTCCATCCCCTGTAGGGAAATAGACCACCTCAACAACTTGGGATTCTCCCCCTTCATTTGCATCAGCCAACGAAGGGGTCGGTGGTCGGTCTGAACTAGGAAGTGCGAGCCAAACAGGTATGGCCGCAACTTCTTCAGAGCCCATACCACTGCAAAGGCTTCACGCTCTATTGCACTCCACTTCTGTTCCCTGGGAAGTAGTCTCCGGGATAGGAAGACCACGGGTTGATCCAGACCCTCTTCGTTGAGTTGCGATAACACTGCCCCAATGCCATGTTCTGATGCATCTGTCTGGACAATGAACTTCTTGGAAAAGTCTGGGGCCCTTAAGACCGGGGCCTCGCACATGGCTTTCTTCAATTTCTCAAAGGCTTGCTGACAAGCCTCCGTCCAGACTACCCGTCGAGGTTGTTTCTTGGACGTGAGCTCCGTGAGAGGGGCTACGATGGTACCGTACCCCTTCACGAAGCGGCGATAGTATCCCGTGAGGCCCAAAAATGCTCGGACCTCAGTCTGTGTCTTGGGGGGTTCCCAGGCCATGATGGCCTCGATCTTCGCCTGGAGGGGTTGCACCGTTCCCCTACCCACCAAGTGTCCAAGGTACACTACCGACCCCTGCCCGATCTGGCACTTGCTGGCCTTGATCGTCAATCCAGCTTGTCTCAGGGCCTGGAGAACAGCTTGCAGGTGACGCAAGTGATCCTCCCAGCTGTTACTGAAGACGGCTATGTCATCCAGATAAGCAGCAGAGAAACTCTCCATTCCGGTGAGGATCTGGTTTACCAGGCGCTGAAACGTGGCAGGTGCGTTCTTGAGCCCAAAGGGCATCACACAGAACTGGTAGTGGCCATTGGGCGTGGAGAAGGCTGACTTTTCCCTTGCTCCATCAGTCAAAGAGATCTGCCAGTACCCCGAAGTAAGGTCAAAGGTACTTAGATATTGGGCAGCTCCCAGCCGGTCAATTAATTCATCCGCCCTAGGGATCGGATGTGCATCAGTCTTTGTCACTGAATTCAGTCCCCGGTAGTCCACACAGAACCTCAGTTCTGGTTGGGCACCCGGTGGTGCAGCTTTCGGTACTAACACCACCGGACTGGACCAGGGGCTGCTAGAAGGTTCAATCACTCCTAGCTCCAGCATCTTAGTGACTTCACTATGAATGCTGGCCTTCACCTTGTCTGACATCCGGTAGATCTTGGACTTCACAGGTGGGCTGTCTCCTGTGTCCACGTCATGGACGCACAGGTGAGTCCTACCCGGGACAAGGGAGAACAACGCAGAGTACTGCCCCAGGGCCTGGCGACAGTCCTCCTGCTGTTCAGGAGTTAGAGATGGGGAGAGAATCACTCCCTCCACCGACCCATCCTTTTCTTGAGACGCAAACAGATCAGGGAGAGGCTCGCTTTCCACGTCCTCTCCTCCGTCAGTCACCATCATCAAGATGACTTCGGGCCTCTCGTGGTGGGGTTTGAGGCGGTTGGCATGCAGCACCCGCAGGGGCTGACGAGGGGTCTTCAGGTCCACCAAGTAGGTAGCCTTACCCTTCTTCTCCAACACCTCAAAGGGTCCTGACCAGCGATCCTGGAGGGCACTAAGCTCTCCTGGTTCGATCACCCACACCTTCTGGCCAGGCTCCAACTCCACCGGGTGAGCGTTGTGGTCATACCACGCCTTCATTACTGCTTGGCTGGCTTCCAAGTTGTCAGAAGCTTGCTTCCACAACTTAGCCATTTGGCTCCGGAAGGCCAGCATGTAGCTCACCACATCCTGGGGAAGCTTTCTGGGAGTTCTTTCCCATCCGTCTCTCACCAGGTTGAGAGGTCCACGTACAGGGTGCCCATACAGAAGCTCGAAGGGGCTGAAGCCCACTCCCTTCTGTGGCACTTCCCTGTAGGAAAAAAGTAAACAGGGTAGGAGGACGTCCCATTTCCTCCGCAGGCTTTCAGGCAGACTTCTGATCATGCCCTTCAAGGTTTTGTTAAACCTTTCCACCAGACCATTTGTCTGGGGGTGGTAAGGAGTGGTGAACCGGTATGTCACTCCGCACTCCTTCCACATTGCCCGCATATACGCTGACATGAAGTTGGTCCCCCTGTCGGACACAACTTCCTTGGGAAAACCCACTCGGGTAAAGATTCCCATCAGGGCCCTTGCCACAACAGGTGCTGTTATGGTCCTCAGAGGTATTGCCTCTGGGTACCGTGTGGCATGATCCACCAGAACCAGGATAAACCTGTGACCAGCTGTAGTTGGCGGATCTAATGGACCCACAATGTCGATGCCCACCCTTTCAAAGGGGGTGCTAACGACAGGAAGTGGTTCCAGGGGAGCTTTCAGCTTCACCCCTGTTTTCCCACTGGCTTGGCAAGACACACATGTCCGGCAGTAGGTATCGGACGACACTTTCATCTGAGGCCAATAAAAGTGTGGGACAAGACGGGCGAAGGTCTTGTCTTGCCCCAGGTGTCCTGCCAATGGTATCTCGTGAGCCAACTCTAAAAGGAAGGCTCGATAACGTTGAGGAACTACCAAGGCTCGTGACGATCCATGTAGGGGTGCCTTGGGTTCACTGTAGAGGAGGCCATCCTCCCAGTAAACACTGTAGTTCCCTTCAACGTTCCCTGCTGCCTGGGCTTCGGCCTGTCGCCTCAGCCCCTCAAGGGTAGGGCACTCCCTCTGGCCCTGGCAGAATTCCTCCCTGGACGGGCCTCCCTCCACGTGCCACTCGGCCGGGATGGGTAAGTCCTCCAGGTTGGTAACATCCCCCTCCGCAGACTCCTGGCCCACCACCTCCGGTGGCCTATCCGTCCTACGGGGTGGAGACGCCGAGGCAGGCTCCTCCTGTCCTCGGTTCTTCCCTTGACTGGCAGCTGGCTGGGCCTTTGTTCCAGGCTCCAGCCGGAATGAACTCCCTCTTCGGGTAGTCGCGGACCTTGTGCTAACACAGGCCCAGTCAGGTGTACCCAGCATCTCGGTGTGAGTCCGGTATTCCACCTCCTTCCAAGCGTTGTGCTCCATGTCATTGCCCAGCAGACAATCGACTGGCACGGCAGGGCTTACGGCAACTCGAAGTGAACCTGCAACCCCCCCCCATTCAAAGGGAACCTCGGCCACTGGATAGTGACCTGTTCTGCCGTCAGCCATCGCGGCTGGGTGGAGTACATCGGGAATTACCTGCTCTGGAGACACCAGTTGGCTACGCACCATAGTCATACTGGCTCCTGTGTCTCTCAGAGCCTCCCCTCTTTGGCCGTTGATGGTGATCCACTGCCCATACTTTGCGGTATTTGCGGGCACCTGAATCTTAGGAACCATCTCCCGTTCTCCCAGGGACACTAAAGTGACACCCGCCCACTCCCTTCCCTTAGTTAAGGGCATCTCCTCCCCGAGCACTACACTAGCTACTCCGGGGGGCTTTCCTCCAGTGGGAGGGGGTGATCGTTTCTGACACTTCGGATCTCCTTTATAGTGTCCAACGCCACCGCACTCGTAGCAATGGACAACCCTTGGCTGCTGACTCTGGCCAGGATTAGGGTTTCTGGGTGGGTTAGCCTTAGAGGTGAATCCTGTTCCCTTCCCTTGGAAGTTATTTTGGGGGCCTTTGGAGAACTCCTTTTTCTTTTCCCCTCCCTCTTTCTTCTGGGGGGCGCCCTGTCCGGCCTTTTGAGTATCCCCTCCAGTCCCCCTTGTGGACACCCGGGTACTAGCCCAAATGTCCGCCTCCTCAGCAAGCTTCCGGGGACTGGTCAGCTTGCTATCCACCAGGTGTTGCCGCAGTTCAGGGAAACATTTCTCGAGTAGGTGTTCCTTCAGTACTAGGTCAAACAGCTCCTCGTAGTTCCTTACTTCACTGCCCTGAATCCAACCTTCCAGTGCCTTCTTTGCATAGTCCAGGAAGTCCACCCAATTCTGTGTGCCCAGTTTGTGACTACCCCTGAACTTCTGTCTGTACTTTTCAGGTGTTAGTCCAAACTTTCTGATGAGCGCCAGTTTCATGGTGGGGTAGTGGGTCTGCTCATCCTCTTCGAGGGCCAATAAAGCATCCCTACCAGCTGGAGGCATGTACCTATACAATCCTCCTCCCCAATACTTCACTGGAACCCCATGGGCCCTCAACGAGACCTCATAGGCTGCTAGCCACTTGGCGATGTCGTCACCCGCCCCATAGCTAGCTACTATGTCCTTTGGCAGGTAAGGTTTGGATTCCCTGGTGATTTCTTGGTCTTTGCTGCCACCATTAGGAACAGTTGGTGCCCCAATTCTTAAGATCTGAAGCTCTATCTCTTTCAGTCTTATCTCATGAGCCATTCTCTCTTTCTCCGTCTCATGAGCCAACCTCTGTTCCTCCTTCTCCTTCTCCAGCTTTGCTAAATCCCATGTGAGCTGTCTTTTCTCTCTCCGATCTGCTAACTCCACGCTGGATAAGCCCCCGCTAGAGACAGTGCTGCCCTTCCTAGAAAGTGTCCTGGGCCCTGCTGACAGGTTCCCCACCTCAGGTTGGTACATCTCAGCCCCCTCGGGGTCAGGCTCTCCATCCCTGTCTTCCTCCTCAGCCTTGCTTTCTCGGCGTGCCTCCCCCCAAGCCCTTAAGCTGGTTTGGAGTGCACCCTTCTTTGCTCCTGGGGGACAGTACACCCCCTCCCGCTGGCAAAACTCCCTGAGTTGGGCCACAGTGTACGTTTCTAGATTCTCTAGTACAAACTCCATCTTGCCCACTCAGGTTAGAGGACAGGTTTTGTGCAGTAACAATGCAGGGGGGTACCTTTAATAATACCTCCTCCCACCACCAGAGTAAATTTGGAAAAAAAAAAAAAACCCACAATTAGGAAGGCCGCTGTGAGAAAACTCCCGGTGTAGGCCTATGGACTACCCACAGTTATTGTTGAGTATATGTAGGCACAGCTCTATCCCACCACTGAACACCAATTTATGTTGGAAACAGCCCACCCCCACTCCGCAGGGTGGTGGTGGACTCCCCGAACACACTGTGGTAGCTTGGCTCGAGTGGTCAGGAAACAGGCGCAGTGCTAAGCATACAATATACCCATACAAGAACCATGCGTGCATCCGTTCCAAAAACGACTCTACACCGTAAAAATTATGAAAATATTCTTTCTTTATCTTTTTCTCTTAGTTGCTGATTGGAGAAATAAATAGGTCAATCACAATATACAAGTTTCGATTAGTGCAGGTCAAATAAATATTGGCTGTTTGATGAAATAAATAGGGGTGATCATAAATAGGGCATAAATACAAGTGCAATATATACAGACAATTAAATACTTTGAGGCAATAAATACTGTACCAATAAATATTGTACACCAACAAGTCCTGTGGACCTATAAATATAGTGCAGCAATAAATAGATAAAAATTCAATAAATACAGTATCCCCAATAAATAATTACAAGTATACAGCACCCCTCATATAATCAGATGACACTTCACTTCTTAAGGGCTGATTTGGCCCAGGCACAGCTTGTAGGGTTGTGGAAGGCTTGAGGGGGGAGGCTACTCCCTGGCTGGGACAAGGCTGAGGCCTAAACTGAGGTAGATCAAAGGGGGGGAATACCAATGCCCTGGCTTTCCTTCTCCACACAACCTCTCTAGGTTAGTCCCAGTTCACCCCAGGCACAGTCAGATGGGTTTCAGCACCTCCCTAGCCCCTTAGAGCAGTCTCTCAGGTCTCCACAGGGCCTTAGGCGCCCTCTACTCCACTTACTGCCCTTTTTCTGATGTTCCGACGCCGCTGGAGTCGTGTCGACGCCGTGAGGCGGTTCCGGTTCGGTCTCGGCGGCCTCGGCACAATGTCAGTTCTTTGACGACGCCGGCAGGCGGTTCCGGTCCGATGTCGGTGGCCTCGGTTCGATCTCGACCTCCGATTCGACGGCGTCAGGCAGTCTCTTCACGATGTCGACTTCGGGCGGCTCCGGTCCGATGGCGCTCTCGGCTCCGATGACGTCGGCCGGCCTGGCCTCGATGTCGACTTCCGGCGACTCCGGGGTGCGATCCTCACCCCCGACCTCCGGTGCTCCTCCTCACAGGTTCCGGGCGACTCCGGAGTGCGATCCTCACTCCCGACCTCCGGTGCTCCTCTACCTCGGTCTCCGACGACTCCGGAGGGCGGACTTCACTCCTCCGATGACGCCGCTCGCTCGACCTCGGTTCACTTCCTCCTCGACCTCTGGTATTCCTCACGACCTCCGTCGGCGCCCTCTCACGACCTCTGGCGGCTCCGGGTACGACGTCTGCTACTTCAGTCAGCGCCGCTTCTCCACCTCGGGCTCCAGGTCGTCAGGCTACTCGACGCCGGACTCCAGGGAAACCAGTTCTCAGGTCAGAATCTTGCTGTTTTCTTGGTTCTAAGGCCTGTTCCTGCTGTCCAGGTCCTTAGGAGAAGTTTCTTCTGTCTTCTTCCCACACAGGGCTATAGGCTGGGATCCATCAGTAGGGACAAGTATCAAGGGTGGGTTTATGGACCCCACTCCAGGCACAAGTTTCCACCCCTGCTGCTTCACTCCTTCCTCCTTCACTGTTGTGCTCCTCTCTCTTCACCAGTCAGGTGCCAACTGCCAGCTCCAACTGCCAACTGCCTCTCTTATCCTCCCAACATTCTAAACGGTCTCCAACTGTCACAGAGTTCTGGAATCTCCCGGAATGTTCTGGAAGGTGCTGGTAGGTTCCAGTGGATGCTGGTGATGTCACAGGTGGCCACCATTTTGTGCTCCAGGCCCTCAGACAGAAGTTTCAGGGGTAGCTAAAATGGCTCCCTGAATCTGTAGCAACACGAAAAAGTCTGGTGGTTCCCAAAAAGGAAAAATTCAAACAGGGTTTGAGGCAAAAGTGGGACAAAATAAATAATGATGAGGAGGGACCACCCAAAGGGCTGACAGGTCTAACACCCCCCCACCCCTTAGAACTTTGCACATGTCCCAACAACTAGCACGTGACTTAAGTGTGGGAGATCTCACTGGGGGCATGAAGGAACCGGCTAACTGCCCTACCGTTAGGCAGGGTAGGCGTGTAGTTAGTAGAGAATTTAAAGTCGATGTTCAGCAGCGGCACAATAGGTGCTTACAGGTTTTACCTGCCATGGGCCGTCTCATATTTTTCATCTTAGAACTGTTATTTGAACCTCTTACTGTTCTTGTGCGTGAAGCAGCTGCCCCGGCCATCGAATTCAGTCATTAGCGCTTATCCTGGCTTCAGAGAACTGACCTCCATTTGTGGCCTGCAGGCGCTTCTAGTTTCCCACGTGTTTGGCGAACTTTATGGCAGATTATGCATCTGTGAAGTGATGTGATGTTCCTTCGTATGACACTTTCAGCTTGGCTGGGTAAAGCAGTGAGTATGGAATCTCAGCCTGCATGAGGAGTTTTATGGCGGGAAGAAACTCGCGTCTGGGCGCCTGCACTGCCGGGGTAAAATCAGGGTAAAACGATATGCTGTTACCTTTGTGTGTAATAGAGTGTCGCTCCCTGGCTCGCCTAAGAATAATGTCCCTGTCTTGATAGTTTAATATAATGGCAAGTATAGTCTGGGTATTGAGCCCACTGGCGGTCTGGGGCCCAGAGTGCGATGAGCCCTTTCCACCACAAACATGGTGGACAGGTCAGCTCCAAAAAGTTCTTGTAACAGCTCTTCCACATATGTCTCCCTTTTTGTTATTGCGGTGGTCTCTGGTATGCCTGTGATACAGAGGTTGTTACGGCGTGACCTGGCCTCAAGATAATCATTTTTAGCTCTAATGATATTTAGCACTATGTCCATTTGTAGTAGTTGCTCTTTAATTTTGGCTTGGAAGTAGTGTGCCTCTGACGCGCGGTTCTCAAGCTGGTCTAGTCTTGTCTCATGTACGTCAACTTTCTTTTTTACCAGGTCTAGCTGGGAGGTAAGTTTGTCTAATTTATTGTTTATCGTTTTGTGTCTAGACTTCATCTCTAGTAGTAGGGCCCTTAGATCTTCATTCTGACCTTCTTTCTCTTCACCAGATGCCTGCTCTGTCTCTGGGTCATTTTCTACGTCCTTTTGTCTGGTGGCGCGTTTGCTATAAACGTTAACCTGGGTTGTTTGGGATCGTGTTTTCCCATGTTAAATAGTATGATCGGCCCGGCCTAGCGAATGCACCACAAGAGCTTGATCCCCTCACGTCTGCTGTGTTTCTGTTGATGGGAGGGTGTTGATGTTCCAAGTTGATGGAGTGCAATACTGGTAGTCGTTTTTTTTCCGCCCCCTTAGATGGTTTTCTTTCGCTTGAGGACCAAGGACTTACGGTCTCTAGCTGTGAGGTGGGGCCCTATGATATCTTGTGGCTCTGATCGGGCAAGCTTTACTTGTAGGGGGCACCCTCTTTCCCCTCCGTTGTCTAGTTGACTTCAAGGTTACCTTTGAAAAAGGGGCTTGTATCACACCAGTGCACCACAGACGCAGTTAGGCTTCCCAGTTTCAGCTTGATGCTTTTGGGACCTACGCGGCCCTGTTGACTCAGCACACTCTATATGAGGACCCACCTGCCCTTTATCGTGCTAATTTCTGTGCCCGGGTACTCTGCAGTAGATCAACAGTTGCTGCCGGTGGAGGGGGGACACCTCAGAATTGCGGGGGGGGGGGGGGGGCGTCAGAGCATGCCCCGTCTCTACTCTGCTACAGGTCTTCACTTCGGCCCTTTTAGCGGACCCTCAGTACCTCTGCCCAGCCGCAGCTGATACGTCTTCCCTCTGTTTTTCATGGCCGGGCAGTGGGCTTATTGTTGCGGTCGTTAAGGTGAGCAGCAACGATGCAAGTCTCCTTATCCTCTGGGGGGGCAGTGCTGGATGATTCTCCACATACCAGGCATGTGGCTAGGTCGTAGTCTGTGGGGCTCACTCGCCTCTGGTCGGGCCCCAACTGCTCACACGGTGCTCCTTCTCAGCTGCCTCTGTCGCATTCACCATTGAATCTATTGCATCGGGTTGCAGGCCAATGTATGCAGTCGATGGGGCAAGCGGCAGCGGCGCAGGTCTCAAAATCCACTGGGGTGAGCAGCGCAGGATGTTTCACCACGTACCTTGGTGGCGCGAAGATGGGTCGAAGGCCCCGGGGCTCTCCCACCACAGGTCAGGCTCCTATTGCTCCCTCAGTGTCCTCTCACAGCGGTCGCCACTCAGTCTACCCCTAACCTCGCTATGCTGGGCTGCAGGTCAATGGACGTGGCCGACAAGGCGAGCGGTTGCAGCGCAGGCCCAGAGGTCCTCTTTATGGGGCAACGCTGGATGCGTTTCCGCGTACTATGGCAGGCAGTCGGGCCGCAAGCCTCTGGGTCACACTTACTGCACTGGCTGGGTCCAGGTTAGGTCTCCGTCCACGGGCCGCAAGCGGGAATCTCTGATGGTTGTCGTGTGCGGCGATCACCATGGTGGGGTGTTAATGCAGTCTTCTAGCCTCACAATCAGTAAGGTGATCTACGCCGCAGTACCGTCACGGGGCCACAGCATGGGTTCTCAGTGGCTCACCATGCCATCCCATCTCCACGCAGTGCCGTACGCTTCCACTGCATAACTAGGTCTCACTATGTCCGCCGGCAGAAATGATGCAATGTGATAGTGCACTGCTTGATTTTGAGTTCATTTGGGTCCGCAGCAGTTCCCCAATCTTGTGCTATTGTTTTATGTTGCAGATAGTCTCCATACGCAGGATTATGCTCGGATTATAATACGGCTGGCAGAGCCCTCTCACAGAGCGGCCATTTTGCAGCTCTGCTCTGCCACGCCCCGGTGGCTTCCATAATTTAATGGAGAGGGCAGACAAACAATTCGAACTTCCACTCCTCGCCAATAAAGTGGATTGTTTTATCTATGAGTTTAAGACACCTTCCAAAAAATCTGTGAGGGCTATCGACATTATTGATTTTATTTGTCAAGAAGGTCTTAAAGCCATTAAGGACCCGGCTATGGTTTCAGCAGTCATCCCAAGATTGGACAAAAATGTACAATGCACCCGATGACTCTTCCGCTTGTCAGATTGGGCAACCAAAACCAGACTCTGTGGTCTCCCAGGCGGCACAACGTCACTCAGAGCCCGTTCAACCCATTATCCACTCCTCTGGACAGGGATGGCCATAGGCTTGACAGTATTAGGAACAGATTCTCCTCCATGTCAGCCACGATGGTCAGAGCGGCAAATTCCCTGTCTATCTTAAGCAGTTATGACCACCAAATGTGGCTAGACATATCCACTTGCATCGACTTGGTACCAGAAGAAGCAAAACTGGAAGCGTGTAAAATTCTACAAGAGGGTGGAAGAATATCCGCAGAGATAATAGACTGCGCCATTGATGTGTCTTGTACGGGATTCAGCCAACTGGTGGGAGCGGCTGTTCTCTTCTGACAAGGATGGTTAAAATCCACTTCCTTCTGCCCAGGGATCCAAAGTGAAATATTAGACATGCCCTTTGATGGAGAATCACTGTTTGGCAAACACATGAATGATGTGCTTCAGTCCATCAAGGCTGACACAGATACAGCAAAGTCCCTGGGGACTCTACAATTTATGAAGCAGCCGTTTCGGGGAGCCAGAGGCACTTACTCCTTTAGAGGCAGTTACCAACCCTACAGACGTCAGTTCGGCCAGACACAGTGCCGTCACCTGTATTCACAATAACAATATAGACAACCACCTGCAACTGCATATAAACATTCAACCAGAGGAAAGCTATCTGCCCGCGGTATGGATTCTCATAGGACCACAGCTCAGTGCTGGCTACCCCCCACTCTTCACCAACTCATATTGGATGCCGAATTTCAAACCATCTTCATCAGTGGTTCAGGTTAACATCTGACAAGTGGGTGCTCAATGTAATCTCCCAAGGGCACATCCTTGAGTTTGTCCAGAAACCCCCAAACACCCCACCAACAGGACCACCTCCGCCTCACTTAAAACACCTCCTGAGCCAAATATCCATCATGCTGAGAAAAGAGCAACAGAAGTCGTTCCAAAATCACAGAAAGGATTGGGCTTATACTCTTGTTTTTCTTATCAGAAAAACCTCAGGAGATTGACGACCTACCTTTGATCTACGGAATTTGAACACATTTCTAAAGAAACAATCTTTCTGCATGGTGCCGCTTGAGGATATACTGCATCTTACAGACAAAGGAGGTTATATGTCGGATCTAGACCTCCAAGATACGTACTTCCACATCCCAATACACACAAAAGCCCGCACATTCCTGCACTTAAAGGTAGCCGGCATCCATTACCAATTCAAAGTCCTTCCGTTCAGACTAAATGAGTACCTCACATTTTCACCAAGATGTTGGCCGCAGTGGCATCCCATCTCAGGCAGAACAGAGTCCAAGTCTTCCCATACTTGGATGATTGGCCCATAAAAGCCCCCACACATCAACATACAGCCATGTCCACATGCCTCTCATTGCTTACCAGACTCCGTCTCACAGTCAACCATCAGAAATCTCACTCAAATCCCACAACAAAGTTGACATTCCTGCATCCCTCTTATTCCGAATTGCCAACTACTGATGCCTCCACTTCAAGAAGAATTGAAAAAACAATGGTTCCAGGCATAGGGGGTCCCTCGAAGACCTCATTCAAATAACTCCAGCAAAAAAAGTAATTACTTGGTGGGCACAAACTTCAAATCTGTACTATCAAATCTGGTTTAAATTCCCGAGAATGTTGATGGAGTGGTGTAGCGCATCGGCCAGAGCACCTGACTCCAGAACGTGTGACTCGCAGTTCGATCAGCGCAGCTCAGCTTAGTATCATGTGCATCTGGGAAATAGCTCACTTAATCTCCTTGTCGGCCCCCAGCACCTTGAAACCCTAGGGGTGATTTGTTAGTGCTTTACAATTACAGTCTTTAGATTTAGATTAGATGATAATGGATGCCTCGCTGAAGGGATGGTGTTCTCTGCTCTAAGACTTACAAATATGCAGCAAATGGAGTCCAAATGAGACAAAGATGCACATTAATCTGATGGAGCTCAAGGCAATCGCCTTTGCACTAAATCTTTTTCCCCCAAGGGAACACACTCATAAGTGCTCATGCGCACAGACAATACCACCAGCATGTTTTATCTAAACAAGCAGGGGGGGAACACATTCACCAGCGGTATCTTTTCAAGTGCAAGACATCTGGAACTGGGCTCTTCAACATCCGATAGCGCTCAAAGCAGAACATGTGCCAGGAGTGTCCAATATCCTTGCAGATTTGTTAAGTAGGACCAATGTCCCTTACCAGGAGTGGGAGCTCGACCAGCACATTCTGGGCAACCTCTACAACCGTTCGGGTAAGACGAACTTAGACCTATTTGCTACGAAGGAGAACAAGAAATGCCCATTCTTCGCAAGTTGGTATCCCCAGAAAGTGTCATGGAGGAATGTCTTTTCAATGAGATGGTCAGGAATCTATGCCTACACTTTACCCTTGATCCCATGGTCCCAAGGGCGCTCAGCAAGCTCAAGCAAGAGCCTTGCTGACTTCTCATTGGTCCCAAGAGGTTCAAGGAACTCCGGCACCAGTCAGAACAACCTCATGTTCAGCTGAAACCGATACCAACGCTTCTGACCAGGGCCAGGTCTGTCACCCCAACCGGACATTGCTACAATTATTAGCCCAGCTCCTGAGTTCAATGAGTTTGACATGTTAGACATTCCTTCAGACTTCAGGGAAATCCTTCCCAAAGCAAGGGTGGACCCAATGAGCAGAACTTATAAACTGAAATGGAAACGCTTCTGCCTTTGGTGTGCTGAATACAAGGTCCACCCCCTCACATCACAGCTGGAGCAAATCCTTCCATATTTACTTCATCTGGCAAGATCCGATTAGATTCTTCCATCAGAGTGTATCTGGCAGCAATTTCCAACTTTAGACGATCCAGTAATGCTTCTTTTTTATGGTCTAGTCGAATTGTAGAACAATTCCTCGAGGGCCTATATTCAGGACATTTCCTCCAGTAAGCAGACCTCCACCATAGTGGTACTTGAATGTGGTGCTGTGGCAGCTCATAAAAACAACATTTGAGCACATTCACAAAGCAAAATTGAAGTACCTTATATGGAAAAGTGCACTTTTCGTGGCTCTTACATCTGCCAAGAGAGTAAGTGACATCCAAGCATTTACTATTAAGGAACCTTTCCTTCATTTCAAGTCGGACAGTGTAATTCTTCAGACCAATCCTAAGTTTATCCACAAGGTCTCGTGAAACTTTAACTTGAATGAGCCAGTGATTCTAAGGCTATTCTTCCTAAATCCTCAGACCATTGCAGAAAAATCTCTAGATTCTCTAGATGTCAAACGTTGTCTAAATTTTTATTCACAAGGACCCATCAAATCCATAAAGCATATCAGTTTTTTCTGGCGTATGGTGGTATCAGAAAAGGTCTCCCAGTTTCCGAGCAGACCATTGCCAGTTGGATTGCATCTGCCATCCAATTTTGTCACACACAAGTAGGAAAGCCATTGTGAGACAATGGCTTAGCCCACTCTACCAGAGCCGTCTCCACCTCTTCAACTCTTTTATCTGGGGTACCCATCCAGCACATCTTCCGTGCACCAACATGGACCAGCAGGCACACCTTTTCGAAGCACTATTACCTGGATGAGACTGAAAAGGGTGATGCAGCTGTGGGGCAGGCAGTGTTGCGACATCTGTTTCAATAAGGTGAGCCTTTCATACCTTTCTTTCCCACTGTCCACTGTGTGTATTATTGTTCTTCACTTGATTTACTGCTTACTATTGTGATTCAAGCATGTGAATCTATGAAAGAACCAATACCGGAGAAGACAATTCGTTACTTACCTGTAACTGTAGTGCTCCAGTATTGGTATCTTTCATAGATTCACATGCGATCAAGCCTCCTCCCTGAGAGGCTCCCCTTGTTATATACATATACACTTGTGCTTGAAAATCTGAGGGATTTAGCCTCCCTTGGGAGTGTTCTAGAGAGTACTGGCATCTGATGGGCTGTAGTTTGGTCCTTTTTTGAAAAGGACATAGGCCATTGCCATTCTATCTATTGTAGTAATACACATTGCTTTATTATAGTACAGAGGGACTTATTTTATTTATTTATTTTATGAGTTTTATATAGCGCTAGGTATCGGAGCGCTTTGCAACAGTATCAACAGAGGTACAATAAATTACACAAAGTTACACATTAAAAACAGGGGGTAAGGACATGAGAATACTCGAGGATGGCAAACGAAGACGCTAACTGAGGCAACGAAAAGCAGTGGGATAGCAGTAAAAGCGGCAGAGAATAGGAGACAAGAACAATCTAAGGGGAAGGAAGTGGGGGGACAGAAAGAAAGGGAAAAGGAAGGCAGATAAGGACAGGAAAGTGAGAGTGAAACAAAGCGAGGGAAACAGATAGTAACAAGTTCGACAGTGAGGAGTAGGTCAGAGGCACAGGGGAGACGATAGAAAGGTCGCCCGGCTGGGACAGAGGAAGAGGTCAAAGATCGCTAAGATGGCGGACTCTCACTTTAATGATGGGGAATGATTCAAACATGTGAATCTACGAAAGATACCAATACCTAAGAACTACAGTTACAGGTAAGTAATTTTCATATTATTCTTATGCTGAACTCACCATGCAACTCTAAAGCAATCATTTTCAGTAGACCATACAAAATTGTTTTGGCACCTGGATGTTCTCTTTCCCATAGCAATAGTGCCATCTTTGAAGCCACCTTTGCAGTCTGGTGCCTCTTATGTCCGCTTGTGGTGGTCATACAAGGTAGCTATACCGCCATGGTCATAATGTAGCACCGCTGTCTCGCCATGTTTGGCATCCCTTTCTCAACATCATGTTATTTGTCTGTGCAGTAGCATATTAATGGTCCTTGTATCATAATTAGGATATGTATTTCTTAACATTCTAGTATATATTAATATAAATTTCTTATTCTCTTATTGTTCGGATTTGTCCATATTTTGTTCTCTTGGGTTAAAAAATTAAGTGCGAACTATTATGGGTCTATATTTATGTAACTGCTAAATGCACACTTAAGTTTCAATATCTTTCTTATTTTAGTACACTAAGTGGCCAGATACAAACAATAAAACCGCGCAATCAACTTAAGCGTCAGCACATGTGCACCTATGTAAGCTTTTAGGAAGTTTCACTTTTTTAAAAGAAAAGTTCTCCACGCTGGAAATCTGTGCACCCTTTGTCCTGCAAGGCACAAATGACAGCAAAGAAAGGCACTCTGGCAAGATCCCAATGGCTGCATTCTAAAAAATAGGCACAATTGTTTTCTGCATGTATTTATATGTAAAATTTAAAAACAAGTATTGAAATTAACAAGCATTGATAAAAATCAATCGTTTTTACCATTGGAAAACACCATTTTTGACAATGCTCTGTAGCATTGGAAAAAGTAAAAAAAAAAAAAAGTGCACAGTGATTCAGCCACTGGCAGCATCATTTCATAAGTGCATGCATCATGATGCTTGCTTGCATCTGTGAAATGACAGGCAACTTTTAATCTTTATTTTTACTCATCAAATATGGATTGGTAAAATAAAACATTACAATTAACTAGCGCAAATGCTTTTTATTTGATTTGTATTTTTAAGCCAAAGGGAACATCAGCAATTTCCGGCCTGTTCATCCAAAAATCTTTTTTAACATATATGTAAACAATGGGTCACCGGGTGGGGGTAGTGGAAGAGGGAGATGAAGCAATGAGGAGAGGACAGGTGAGATAAAATTAAAATAAAGCTAGGTGGAGAAGGAAGAGAAAAGTAGCACACACAGAAGAGAGCAACACAGCAGAAGAGGTAAAAGCACACAAAGCAGAGAGCAACATGGAGTGCAAGCGGAGAAGCATGTGGGAGAGTGGGCAGCACATGAGGAAGGGAGAGAGCAACATGGAGCTTGGGTGGATATTTGTCAGGGGACATGCACACAAGGGAGAGAGCTGTAAAGCACATGCACTCTCATGGAGTGCTTAACCATAAGTAAAGAAAGTTCTCTTTCTTTACTTCAGTGGATGTTTACTAGTCGGCTAATAAAAAGGGTGGTTAAGAGCCCATGCTCTGGGGTGAGTCAAATACATGAAGAGGAAGGCAAGCCCGCAAATAAGAAGCAAGTGAGGTAGAGTGACAAAGCCAAACAAAGGATGGGCTATCACCATAGGATTTTCACAATTCTGGTAGAAGAGACCTATAAATAGAAAACTGGGAGGTTAAGCATTATAAAAGGAAAGCCTTTAAAAATATTAACTATTGCCGAGCAAATGTAGCTTTTTAGCTCGTTTCTATGTCTAAGCAGCTTATTTAAAACCAGTGTTGACCTGCATGCTGCAGACATTCCCGTACTATTTGAGGAACGGGTGGATAGAAGCACTCCCGAATGTGGGTGGCATGTAATTACGCCCTGACTTTATGTTGTAATGTGCTTGCGGTGTGACTCATTACATTACATGTGTACGTTCTAGAATTGTTTGCCAGTCCTTGCTGGCTGTAGAATGGGGACTTGAAGATAATCTGTAGATGGAGCCAGTTGGGTGGTTGAGCTGTCTTTCCTTACTACCAACTAATAAATATCTCTCTTAAGTTAACAAGGCATCTTCTCATCTTTAAAGAAGAAACCATATGAGGGCCGCTTTACCTCAGGTAAGATCTATGTATCAAAAAAAGGTGACAGTATTTTGAATTGGTGGCATCAAAGGGACTTTGGCGTCATGTTAGACCCCAACAGGGATTCCCCCATCCTTTAGAAAGATAGACAACCTGTCAAACGTATAGGACATGAAACTCTTTTGCAAGAAAGTTTGAAGGAAGAGTACCCCCACGTTTTTGGCAAAAAACTTGGTTGCTTGAATGGTTACTGCCACAAGATCAAGCTGGCTCCAGGTTCAATCCCCAATTCCAGTAAGGCACGTAATGTTCCCTTCGCAGTAAAAGAAGAATTGCACTGTGAATTGGAGAAACTTAAGTCTCGAGGCATTATTGAAGAAGTTGAGGGGACTGCTTGGTTGGCTCCTGTGTTGGCTGCAAGGAAGGCTGATGGCTCGCTGATTATGCGTAGTCCTCAGACAGCTTAACAAGTGTACTTTCATTGTTAAATATCCCCTCCCTAATATTTCTGATCTTTTAACAATGGTGGGTAGTGCAAAACATTTTAGTACTATTGATTTGATTTCCGCCTACTATCAGATTTTATTGGATGAGTCATCTAAAGATCTCACTGCATTTGTTACGCCTTTTGGCACTTTTAGATACGCTGGATTACCTTTTGGCCTTGTATCCACTGCATCAGTCTTTCAGTGTGCCGTGGAGAAGGTTTTACTTAATGTGCCAGGAGTCTGTGTATATCAGGATGACATACTGGTTTATGGATCTAATGAGACTGAACATGGTATTAGGGTCAGGCAAGTTCTAGACAGAATTAGGACGCACAATCTCACTGTCAAGTTACAAAAATGCAAGTTTGGTCTCAATTAAATAGAAATTCCATAACTGCTGATGGTGTCGTTCCCAAGGCAGAATTAGTTGATACTATTAAGGATTTAGCTTCTCCTTTGTCAAAAGAAGAACTTCTGCGTTTTCTTGGTATCTCGGATTACTATAATTCATTTGTAATTTTTTTTTATGAGGTCACGTTTAACTTGAGAAATTTATTTTAAACAGGTGTTAAATTTCATTGGAGTGAGGAGTGTGGAAAAGAGTTCAGAGAGATCAAAATCAAACTCTCCCATGCATCGAAACTGCGAAATTTTGATCTCAGCAAACCCTCTGTCATCTCTACTGATGCAAGCCTTAAGGGTCTTGGTGCTGTTTTGTGTCAAGGTGGTTCTGTTCCTGACGGTGCCATCATGTTTATTTCCATGAGGATCAAGGGAGCTGAGTGTAGATACTCAGTCATTGAAAGGGAGGCCCTTGCGGTCCATTGGGCCATTAAGAAATTAAATAAATTTTTGTGTGGTACTTTGTTCATGATTAAGACAGATCACAAGCCGTTGTGTGAGGTTTTCACCAGTAAGGGCATTGATTTACTTTCACCCAGGATCTCTAAATGGGTTGTCAGTCTGCAAGGATATAATTTTTGTCTGAGAATATTGTAGCTGACACACTGTCTATGGTTGGTCCCTGTAGCTGAATTAAAATCCCAGAGTGATCCAGTTTTCAACAAACCCAATGATTTTGTTTGTGAGATTGACTATGAAACCATTTCACAAGAACGTTGGAATGAAGCTTGTCATGAGGATCTTCAAGGTGTATTGACGCTTATCCGTGCTGGTTGGAGACATGAGGAACAAGGAGGTACATGCTATAAGGACGTTTGGGGTGTCAAGAATCAATTATCCTCTAGTGAGGGTATGGTGTGGAGAGGTCATAGGATAGTTCCTCCGGTTGTGTTACGCGAGGAGTTGCTGGACCTAGCACACAAATCCCATTTAGGTATTTCTAAAACTGAAAGATTACCCTTCACTTTCTGGTGGCATGGAATGGACCTCCAGGTTGAGCGTCTGGTGAGATAATGTGTACAGGGCTCACTGAGTGAAAAGAGCATGAAAATGAGGACATGCCCCGGTGGTCCCTGGAAAGACACCGCTTAGGATATGTTGGGTCCTATACATGGTGATGGCCAGGACACCTACGTCATTGTGGTGATGGATCTTTTCTCCAGGTGGCCTGAAATCAGTTTCTCTAAGGGTGTGGAAACAAAAACAGTTATTAACTTCCTTAAACTGTTATTCACAAGAGAAGGGTTGCCAGAAACTTTCCTGGCTGACAATGGTGTACCACTTGTCTCTAAGGAGCTGGAGGATCTTCTCGTAGGGTGTTGGATTCATCATAAAAAATGTGCCCTCTATCATCCCGAGTCCAATGGAACTGTGGAAAGGTTCAACAGGGTTCTAAAAGAAACTATCTCATTGGCAAAGAGCAACTGTCTCAATTGGAAAGAGGAGGTTTCCAAGAAGGTTGGGGTGTACAGATTTTCTCCCCACACAACAGGAAAATCCAATTTTTTTCTGTTTCATGGAAGACATCCCAATACATTCTTGGAACCTTTTAGTTTGAATAAATTCCTCTCTGATAAACGTGTTGACACAGACACACAAGATTGGAAAAAGAAAGAAGAAGAGAAGTATTAAGAATAGTAAAATGCAATATGACTTGAGGTATGCTGTCAAAAACACAAAGGTTGCTGTAGGGGACTTTGTGGTGGTTAAACAACCTGGATGGTGCATTACTGGATCTAAATTATCCAAACCATTAAAGGTTATTAAGATTTTTAACAATGCCATTAAAACATCCGACCATAGGGTGTGGAATCTCTGCAGAGCTGTTGTCTGCATGGGGAGGAGAATTGGGAGTCACGAGAGTGTTGATGGGAGTAGTGATGATGATGGAAACAAGCGTGATGTTGTCTTCCCGAGGAAATCGAGGAGAGAAACCTGTACTCTGCTATATATAGATGATTATGTCGTGCAATCCTGCACTATCTCTTTCATTTTGATCTTATGTACTCGTGCTGTTGTACAAACAAGTTTTCGATGTTTTCATTTAGTTTTTGTTCTTATGTATTACACTTTTGTTGTATTGATGAGGGACTTGTGTTGTAATGTGCTTCTGCTGTGTCTCACCATTACATTACCTGTGTAAATTCTAGAACTGTAGAATGATGCTGGGGACTTGAAGGTAATCCTTAGACAGAGACAGTTGGGTGGCTGAACTGTCTTTCCTAACTACCAACTAATAAATACCTCTCAAGATTACAAGGCCTCTTCTCCTCTTTAAAGAAGAAACCACTTTTCAACATTTTCCCCAGAGATTGGATAGATATATTTCACATAAATAGTCTAACTTGTTTGATTCCGGTAAAGTTTAATGACCTGATGAACTGAAGTATCTTCTGACAGATGATTAATTTCTCAGAATTCAATAATGACTTTTAGGAGGAGCCACGCGCCGGCCCAAGATGGCCGCGTAAGATCTCGGCTCTGCGGCACCCATCCCCCAGCCACAAGATCCTGACACCCATCCTGAACTTGGAGCATACAGCCCGATAGTTGAGGAACGGTGGCGCTCTCGACGGCAACTCCGGCCCCGCTGTGACACCGGGGGCCGGAGATACGGAGTTCCAAAATCGCGGCCTACATCACCGCCGGAGCCGGGGGCTCGAGTGTGGGCAGCGGCCGGACCACAATTGAACAACACAGGGGCCGCAAACCGGAAGTCGCCGGTCTTGCTTCGGCCTCCGGACACCGGCGGGCAGCAGCATCGACGAATCGTCAGGGGCGAGAGAGACGAGCGGGGGCGCGCTGGAAGGCCCCCCGCCCCCTCGTGTGTGATCCCCAGAGCGGCGGCGGTGAATTAAAGACTCAGAGGCGCATGGTGTGGCTGCGAGCCGGGAGAGTGCGGTGAAGCCACAGCGGAACCCTGAGGGGGCGAGGGGGTGCGTAGAGGGCTGCAGGTTCTTGTTCCTGCCCTCCCCTTCCCTTCCCCCCTTTTCTACATCCGGGGGTATATTGGAGGGAAAATGTACTGTGCGCCCCGAAGGGTGGGCTCCGGCGCCTGAAAGGCAGCATATTGGGAAGACAGCCACCCGAGAGGGTCGCGGGGGCAGATTGCCTCACTGAGAGGTGGGGAACCAGTGGCCGAGGTCGGAAGCCCAGTCCGGAGCCCTTGGTTGGGGGGCCGGGGGACAGCGGGCCCCCCCGCTGACTTGGACCATCACTGAGGAGCGGAGCTGGCCAAGGAGGTGTTGACTGTAGGCTGCGGGGAGTCCCAGCATCGACGCAAATAGGGCTGCTCCTCGGGCGCTGGAGGTCACGCACTAATACACTGCGTGGGAGCACGGAGTGCCCGGGGGCTGGGCCAGCTTGGATCCACCATCGCAGAGAAATGCAGCTGTGGATAGATTGCCGTGTGGTCCTGGCCTAGACCCCCTATAACTCTTTGCAGGAGGAAAGGGTGCCGACACGCTTGGGGAGTAGCTCTTCTGATGGCGACCAAACCAGAAGTCGACAAGCACCAGCCAAAGTCATCTAAAGGAGCGAGGCAGGTCCAGACCAACAAATTAGACCGATATACAATGCCTAAGGGCTCCCCTGCAGACTCAAGACATGTACTATCGGCGGGGGGGAAGGGGACTCTTCGGGCCCTCCAATTGAACCAACGTTGCTCGATGTAATGGCAGCCATAGACTGAGTCAGTCGTCGCTGGGACAGAAAATGGTGTTGCTGGACAAAGTTGGACACAGTCACAATAGAAGTCAATCTTATCCGTGCAGATCTCACGAAAGTGAATGAAAAGGTCAAGTCGCTAGATACGAAGACTGCCAGTCTAACCGATGACACGGCGTTGCTCCAGCAGGAAGTGCAAGACCTTAAAACTTCTCGGGACCTGACCAAACGCAAGCTGGATGAATACGAGGGGAGAGCCCGACCCAACAACGTACGTATCATAGGGGTGCCCGAGAAATCTGAAGGCCCAGCCCCGGACCTGTTTGTTGAAGACCTTATCCTCAAGCACCTCAAGCCTAAGGGACTGGCTAACTTCTTCACCATCGAGCATGCACACAGAGTTCCGGAAGGGCGACCCAAACCTGGTGCGCCCCCGCGTCTAATGATTGCTAGGGTGTTGAACTTCAGAGACAGGGACGTGATCCTGCAGGCGGCTCGCTCGGGGCCCCCTTTGCGATACGAAAATGAAACCCTCTTTCTTCCCTGATTTCACGCAAACTGTGATGAAATATGCAATGATGTTCCCGGCATGCTTGAGGGTGGAGGTCGAGGGGAGAGCCTGGTTTTTTGAGGTGGCCTTGGACTGGGTCGACAGCCGTGCCCCTGGTGGCCGGGGGGGGGGCGAGATCGAGACGGAGAAGGCGCACCGCAGGAGCAGGACTGAATGGGGCCGCAGATGCAAGGGACTATTGTGTACTGTCAGGTATTGGGGATTGACCCATGGCTGATTCCCTCGTTTAACCCCTGAGAGTATATGACATTAATGGGCTGTATCGGCTTCAGGGAGACTATTTTGAGTTGGGCTGGTGGGGGGTGGGAGGGGGGGGAGAGACGGGACACCGGCCTTCCTCCTCATTACTACCTTTAGTTAAACAGTAGATTTAGAGTGTGGGGCGACAGGCACACTGCCAGTTGGGGATGGGCGGAAGCCACGAACAGGGGTGCAGGGAGGGGGGAAGGGGGATGGGGTTAGCGGCGATTCTTGTTTTCGGGGTCGCACTGTTTGTGAGAATGGCTGTAGTTTTCATTGTTTTGACAGCATCAAGTGACATCGGAGTACATGTGACGTTTCTATACCAATCCAATGACGAGCGATAGACTGGGATCGGGGATAAGCGTGCTGAGTTGGAATGTGAACGGGGTAGGTGACACAACCGAGGCAGAGCGCAATATACACATGTATCATGCGCACACCATAGTTTATCAAGGATAGATTATGTGCTGGTCCCGGCCGCTCAGGCCCACGCCCTCCGGGAAGTGCGTCATCTGGGTAGGGGTGTCTCGGATCACTCCCCCATTTGGCTTAAAATGGAATTTGACCAGACGAATGCAGGCAGGATAGCTCCTATTAACCCGTGGCACTTGAGGGACCATTCAACAAAGAAATGCATAGTCATGGCTGCAGATTGGTACGTTCAGGAGAAACAGGGTACGATGGACTCGGCACAGACCTTGTGGGAGGTGTATAAGACCGTCATTCGCAAGGGGAAAAAGGGAACGGCAGGCCGACTTGGAAAAAGCAGAAGAGGAAGTGTTAAAATTAGAAGGGGAGGTGTCTCGGGGGTGACCCCTGAGGGCCTTCACTGTTTGAAATTACGGCAAGACGAGTTCGGTAGCATTGCCAGAGACCGAGCCAGGGCGCAGAACAGAGAGGTTCAGAGCAGAATATACGAACATGGAGACAAAGCGTGAAAGCTGATTGCATGGTTGGAAAGGAGGGAATGGGCGTCGAGGCTGGTGCTGGAAATACAGGTGGAGAACTCCGGTACTATTACGGTCCCGCAAGCTATAGCGGATGCGTTCGAGGCATGTTATCAGGGGGTGTATAGTACGGCGGGTACGTTTATAGAAGCGGACAACGGGGAGATGATCAGAGATATCCAGTTACCCATCTTATCAGGCGAAAATAGAGACTATTTGGAATCCCCGCTCACAGACGATGAGATGGCACAGGCCATCAGAGGAATACATTCCAGGAAAGCCTCGGGGCCCAATGGCATTCCTATAGAACTTTATAAATTGAGGTCCAATAGAATCGCTCCATTTCTTCGTTCTATGTTTGAAGAAAGCAGAGGAGAGGGGGCAACTTCCCTATGATCAGTGGGTGGCCAACATAGTGGTTATATACAAGGAAGGCAAGTCCAAGACAAGTTGCTCGTCATATAGACCTATCTCGTTGCTAAACGTAGAACCAAAAGTCCTTGCAAAACTGCTGGCAACAAGATTGGCTAAAGTCATCACCACCTTGAGCCATTCAGATCAGTCGGGCTTTATGGCACATCGAAATACAGCCCTCAATCTGCGATGGCTGCACGGAGTTCTGGGTAGGACTCCAACAATTCAGGAGCCGGCGGCGTTGGTATCATCGGACGCCAATATGGCATTCGATATGGTCGAGTGGCCCTATCTTTTCGCAGTGTTGGACAAACTGGGTTTCAGCCCGGAATTCACGGGCTGGATACGCCTCCTGTATTCTACTCCGATGGCCCCAGTGGTAGTGAACAACCGTCTGAGCAGGGGCACCAGACAGGGTTGTCCCCTGTCCCCACTCCTTTTTGCCCTGGCCTTGGAGCCATTGGCAGCGTGGATCCGACAGGACCGTTCTATACGTGGACTGCGATGGTCATTGGAATGGGAAGACAAAATCTCACTTTATGCAGATGACATTCTGATCTATCTCACTAACCCGAGGGGGTCCCTGACCTGTTTTTTGGACTTGTTGGCGATATTCGGGAGGCACTCAGGCTTCGCGATAAATTGGTCCAAATCGGTGCTCTATGTCCTTGGGGGTGACCCGCCGGTCGTTCCAGACACTTGCCCGATTCAGATTGCACATGAAGGCTTTAGGTACCTTGGCATCGACATAACACTGGACCCGAAACTCTGCTACACTAACAATCTGAGCCCTCCCCTGTTGAGATTCAGGAATGACGTGGCGCGCTGGAAAGCTCTCCCGCTCTCTATGCTGGGCAGAGCTGTACTTTTTAAAATGATGGCTCTGCCCCGGTTTTTATACGCGCTCCAGAGCGCGATGGATCCAGTCCCTGCGTCTTACTTTAGGGAAATAGAGACCCTTCAGAGGCAGCTGCTTTGGGATGGTAAACCCTGCATAGCGTTTTCTAAACTCGCACTCCCCTGGTATGATGGGGGAATAGGATTGCCCGACTTAAGGAAATATTACAGGGCTTCCCAGTTGGCGGCTGTTAATCACGGGATATATGGGCGGCCAAATGACCCTGGATTCGCTATGGACCGATGGCAACTACCGGGAGGAGACTATACCAGAGCGCTATATGCCAGGCCCTGCAGATTTCCACTTACAGGGCCCACGGCGCATGCTGTCCAGGTGTGGCATGCTGTTAACAGACACCTTAATTGGGAAGGGAAGTTCACACTGGCCACCCCGCTTTGGAGCTCGGAGAGGTTGGGAAGTCTCTGGAAGTCCAAGGGGTTTGATAAGTGGGACCTTATAGGGATCACGCACATAAGAGACATCTGGAAGGAGGGCACAATACACACATTTGACTCCAGTTGCAGTATAAATTGAACAATAGTGAGCACTTTCGTTACCTTCAGGTGCGACATGCGTTGCTTACACACATCCCCAGGGGCACGACGCCCCAGACGCTTCTCCTCTAGAGGACAGGGTGTTAGACAGCCATCTTCCCGAGAAAACCATCTCTCTGATCTATAAGAAACTGATAAATAACATGGAGGATCCGTTAATTAACATACGACGCCACTGAAATGACAACGGTCTAGACGATGAGGACTGGCAGGTGGCGGTCTCTTCCCCGCGAGTGGTGGCAATCCAGATGAGGCTGAGACTGGTGCAATTTAAGATAATTCACAGGTTATATGTCACAGGGCCCTGCCTGGTCCGGATGGGTCGTTCAGAGAGTGGAGAGTGCAGAAGGGGATGTGGGGCACTAGGGACATTCACTCATATACTGTGGCACTGCCAAAGCATACAAGCATATTGGGGAGAGATACACCACACGCTGTGGGCGGTCCTGGGGATAGACTTGCAGCCAGAGGCCCGCAGGTGCATCCTGAATGTCTGGGAGCCCACAGACCTGAACATGCATAAAACACAATTGGCAACGTTGGCATTCATGATAGCGAAGCGTAATATTGCCCAGCTGTGGGGGGCTAGCCAGCCACTCCGGATTGCGAAATGGGCAGAAGACCTGGACTGGTATATGTTTCGGGAGAGGTCAGTCTACTCTGCCAGGGGCTGCCCAGGGAAGTGGGGCAGGGTCTGGGAGGCTTGGAATCACTACAGGGGAGATATCTGTGCCCCACCGGCCCGTCAAGAGGACGCCGAAGTGCGCGAGTCTCCTTGATCCACCAACTACTACAACTGTGTAATATTTTCAAATGTATGGAATGTCATTGAGAAACTTTGGGAATCTATGAGTATGTCTTTGTTGGTTGAACTGTTTAATAAAAAGAAAAAAAGAAAAAAAAATGACTTTTAGGGGACCTGAACCTAAGTGCGGGAAAATTGTTATCAATTAGAACATTAAAAACAGATGACCACCAATAAAAAGGGGCGTACAAGTTTCACCTTGGAAATGAATCGCAGTTAGGGCAACTGGACAAAAGCATGAATGAGACACGCAAATTATCGTATACAGTATTGGATTGAAGCATAATCTATCAGTTATTTGCTAACGCCCAGATATTTTTGAGCAGATTTTAAAGAGACATGCAAGAGATTTCTTTCACAAGATCAAAGTCTAGAGGAGGCTGACAATGACCGTGCAGTACGGATCACCTTGTCGGTGGGGTCTGTTGCAGAGAAAGGGAGTAGCGGTGCTTTATGGGGTTCACAGCAGCATGCGCCCACTGGTGTTTTACCAGCTTACCTGCAAAGCACGTCACACTATATGTTGTGCACTTTGCTGCATGTCAACTGGACACTACGTTAAGGGGTGTTATGGATATGATCCAATGTCTAAAAACATTGAAATTCAGCATTTATGGAGAGCTAAGCAACCATAGCTCCTCCTCAATGCATTAAACATTCGTGATATCACACAAAGCATCACAAATGTCGCTTACGATGTCATCATTGCTGACATCACTTCACCATTGACAAAACTGGTGACATACTGGCACAACAAATTATTGGTCCTTTAAACATCTGTTTGCTAAAAGCAGATATACAAGCATTGTTTTCATATAAGACGGAGGTGTTAGATCAAGTAGCCCCACTCAAACTTAAACAATTGAGATCCATCAAATCTAAATCTTGGTTCAACGCTCATCTTAATAACGAAAGACGACAACTCAGACATTCGGAAAGCATTTGGAGACAAATTCCATCAACAATGCACCTAGCGCTACTTAGATCCGCACGGTTGGCATACTAAAAGCACATTTTTAAGGAAAAGGCCTTTTTTTCTGCAGCCAACTGGACAAGGCTAAGAATAGACCGAGGGAACTCTTCAACATTAAAAGTCAAGCTAACGGCTCATCCCCACATGAAATAATAGCCACCAAGGATTGCTGTGAAGAAATTGCTAACTTCTTCACAGATAAAGTCACAACAATTGAGCAATCCTTCCTCCAAACCTCAAATCCTCCTTTCCTCTTTACCCGCCCCCCTATACTCACCCTTGACCAAACAGAACTAAATCATACCAAGGACAACCAGGTCCACTTCCAACTGAAAAATGATGCTATTTGGTCGGACTTCAAACTCATGTCTGAAAATGATGTCTACAATATAATTGCGAGCTTAAAGCCTACTTCCCACACTATGGACCCCCTCCCATCCACAATAATACAAAACCTCAACCACATCATTGCCCCTTTCTGGAAAAAATCATCAACTCCTCTCTCACATCAGGCTGTGTCCCAGACTCCCTTAAATTAGGACAAATCACACCCATACTCAAGAAACCAGGGGCCAACCCTAACGATCTTACTCAACCTCAGACCTATCTCCAACCTCCCGTTCATAGCTAAAACATTGGAGAAGTGTGTTCTCCAACAACTTAAACATATTGATGATTTCAACCTCCTCGACACCTTTTTATCGGGATTCAGGAAAGGTTGTAGTACCAAAACAGCCATGCTCAATATTTCAGACGATATCCACGGAGTCTTAGATGAAGGCGAAGTATGTCTTCTCATCCTTATTGACCTATCAGCAGCTTTCAACACAATAAATCATGCAGCTTATCTTGAGACTTTGAATAGGAGCTCTGGCATGAATGGCATAGATCTAAAATAGTTCACTTCCTACCTTCAACACGGTTCGCAACAAATTAAAATCAACTCCTGTGTCTCTAAGCCCACACGAGTCACACTTGGGATCCCACTAGGCTCGATCCTCTCCCCGTCCCTCTTCAATCTCTTCATGGAACCCCATGCAATCATTCTGAAGCAAGCAGGAGTTAAATATCACCTATAGGCAGATGACATGTAACTCTACTACAAAATCAAATTCCCCAGCGACATCCGACACCTCAATGTCACACTAACCAAGATTCAAACTTGGTTTAACTCAAACCACTTAAAGCTGAACGCGGACAAAACAGAATTAATACGGTTCTCTCCAAAAAGTAACCACCTACCAATCCAAGACTGGCTCAAGAACCTAGATGCCCTAAACTGCTCTCTCGTCCTATCTGACTCGGTAAAGTCACTAGGCATTACCCTGGACAAGAACTTATCAATGAAGGACCACATCACAAACGCTGCAAAAGGTGCGCTTTACTCACTAAGGCACCTCAAGAAAATTAAACCTTTCATTCCCCAGGATGATTTCAAGACATAAGTACAATCGGTAGTCCTCTCTAAACTGGACTATGGGTATGTTATCCTACATTGGACTCCAAAAGCTCACCTAGCCCCACTAAGGTCAGTTTTTAACATGGCAGCTCGACTCGTAACTGGTGTAAAACGGTTTGAACACATTACACCAGCCCTCAAATTCCTCAACTGGCTTCCCATTGAAGGTAGATGTATTTAAAAATTGGCCTGCATCACATGCAAAACCCTTCACTCACATTACCCCAACTACCTAAACAGCAAACTGGCAAAAGCAGGAAGATCCAGAACTCTGAGAAGCTCCAACTCACTTCTTCTCATCCCTCCAAAATTAAAAAGGAAAACCACTCCGTCCCGATCTTTTTCTGGTAACGTACCCAGGATGTGGAACGCACTCCCTATAGACCTCAGATGTAACCCCTCCTTCTCCTGCTTCAAAGGGGACCTGAAACTCCTTCTCCTCAATAAATACTTTACTGACCAAGTCAACGGATCTAGACTTCAATAACCTAGCTGACTCTCCTCTTAACTAGACCATCAAGGATAGGTGGTTATTTTACTGTAGTGTTACTCTTGTCGCCGAGAGAGCTGATAACTCGGGGTTACCTAGTCTACTTGTGTCCAGTACACTTAATATACTTTCATGGAACATAGCGGGTTTAGGATCCAAAGTTGACTCAGAGGATTGGTCTTCCTTTATAGAAGAGGCTGATATAATAATGTTTCAAGAAACTTGGGCAAGGGAAATGCACTTTAGGCCAGGTCTCCTGTCTTTTGGGAAACTGGCCACCCCTGCACCTAGAAATAAGGGTGGATCTATGGGAGGTCTTCTAATTTTGGTTCGACAACGAGCTGATATTGTAGTTAAGGAGGTGGAAATAGAAGATTTGGATATCCTGGCTCTCTCTATTTCTGTTGGCAATGGCCTCAAGTGCACCTTAGTGAATGTTTATGCCAGAGGTCAGGTGGGTGGAAGAATATCCCCCACAGTGGTTGCTCTTGACACCTTTCTGCTGTCCCCAAAAAATTCTGGGAATTTAATTATTGCTGGAGAGTTTAATTGTACCTTCGAACCCCTTGGTTTTGAAGATGGTAATCTCACGTGTGATGAGGATCCAGTTTGGGGTACCCCGTCTTTGACATTAGATCCTGTCAAAAATTGGTCGGCAGCCGCACTCCAGCTAAAGGCACTCACAAAGGAGTATGGGCTCCGGGCAGTTAATGGTAGGTCTAAATCAGATACTCAGGGCAAATCCACGTATAACATGGGTAGAAAACATAGCATGATAGATTATCTCATTTTAAATGTTGAATTGTGGCCCAAATTGATCGACATGGAGGTACGATCTAGGACAGAGAGTGATCACGACCCTCTTCTAGTACAGTTGGAAGTCTTCACGAAAGAGAGAGTAGACATTGAGAAAGTTGGTGTTTCGTCCTCTATTTTAGTCACTAACAATAGTCGTAGAGTTAAGTGGGACCAGATTATAAATGACGAAGCAAGATGCTCTATGATCAGGGAAATTTTATTAGATACCCTAGCTGCTGTCACCCAGTAAAACTTAGATGCTGCAGGAGTTAACGTTCAAGGGTTAACAGCATATTATTTAGTATTGGTTAAGAAGCTAAGGTCAATCCTTTTTAAATCAGGCCCAAGTCACAATTGTACCAATAATAAAAAACACAAGTCGGCCAAATGGTATAACGGCGACTGTAAGAGGGCTTTTAGAGCTCTATCTTGTGCAATCAAAGCGGGGTTAACCCCAGAAATAAGGAGATGTCGCGCGGCATATAAGCAAACCCAATATTTAGCAAAGCGGATGTTTGATGAGTCTCGTTGGAGGGATTTGTTGTTATCTTGTAGGGATAGGAATTGGAGTAAAAGTGGTATTGATAATCCTAATCCGGTAAACCATGTATCTCCTGAGGACTGGGTTATCTTTTTTGAAACCCAGTTCGCCTGTTCCAATTCGACGATCCCGTTTTCCTTCTTGTCTGACTCAAGAGTGGGGACATTATCATTTTCTTATGCAGAGGTGGAGCATGTATTGGATGGTCTACCGACCGGGAAAGCACCAGGCCCGGACGGGATCCCTTCCGATATATTTAAAATTGAACGTGTAAACTGGGTTAAATATATTCAAATACTGATTAATGGTATCGCAGGAGGTGCCACATTAGCCGATTCATGGCTCGGGGCTGAAATCATCCCTATTTATAAAAAGGGTGATCGGGCCCTGCCATCTAATTATAGGCCTATCAGCCTGATCGATACAACTCAGAAGCTGGTGGCCAAAATTGTACTTAATCGGGTATTAGAGTGGATAGATGAAAATGACATACTATCTAATTTCCAGGCGGGTTTCCGGAGCCATGTCAGCACTATTGACCAGGTTTTCAGATTTATGATGTTGTATTGGAATACAGTAGTGCTGGGCGCTGGTGTCCTATATGCAGCTTTTGTGGACCTTAAATACGCCTTTGACCTGGTTCCACGAAATAAGCTTTGGGAATCCCTGGAAAGGGCTGGGATGCCATTAGAGATTTTATCGTTTATTATAAGGCTCCATGGAAATAACTCTGCTTGTGTGAGATGGGGAGGGCAAGGGGAGACTACTAATAGTTTTAAAGTGGCTAAAGGTGTGCGTGCTAGCTACCACCTTATTCTCCCTTTTTATTAACAATGTCGTCCCCTATTTTACTGATTATCCCACGGATGCCCCCACATTTGATGGGTTAAGAATACCGATTTTAATGTTTGCGGACGATACTCTTTTATTGTCCAAAACTAAACCCGGCCTCCAACGTGCTCTGGATCGCTTCGAACTCTCTTGTAGCGATAACGAGTTGGAGGTTAACGTTGGGAAGATACAATTTATGGTCCTTCATAAGAGGAAATAAATCAGTACTACACTTAGAATGAATAATGCCCCTATTGAATAAACTGATTTTTTTGCATACCTAGGGGTGACTCTGGGACGGAGACTTAATTGGAATTATCAGTTGGATCTCTCGGTAATTAAACATAATCAATTAGCGGGAGTCCTTCTAAAAGAGCACAGATCCTCTTTAACTAAACCCATAGCTCCAGTAATGAAGTTGTATCATGGGAAGGTTAGAGCGTCAATACTTTACGGTGCGGAACTCTGGGGTTTTGAAAACTTGCGGCCCCTGGTACTTGCCCAAAATAAGTTTTTGCGATCTCATACTGGTTTACCCCAATCTACACCCCTAAAACCATTGCTGCAGGATCTCGGGTGTGTGTCTTTTGAAGAGATAGCAGGGTTTAGACCATTGGCGTATTGGAGACGCTTGTGGACCACCCCAGAGTTAGCACCTTACGCTTTGGCTCTTAAACATCTTATAGGGGTGGATAAGTCCCGTCAAATCCCTTGGCTCTACAACATCAGAGCTGTCCTTATGGCTATGAACCTAGGTCATCTTTGGTTAGATCCAGAAGGGACTCCCTTCCCATCGAAGAGTGAGCTTAAGAGACTGTATGTTGAGATGCCCCAATTTAAGTCTCACGCCCAGATTACCAGGGATTCATTAACTGATCTCTTTATGGACCATAAGGTCGATTATTCATTGGAACCCTATTGGGACATTATTATTGGAATCGGTGATAGGAAGTTGTACCATCAATTCAGAGTTGGATGCTTACCCTTAAACTTTTTTACAAAAAATCGGGGCAAAAATCAGGATCTAAATATGGATACTTCCTGCCACTGTTGCCCAGGGATCCCTGAGACTATTTCACATGTGTTATTTGTTTGCCCAGCATACAGAGCACCCCGCATGAAGTGGATCAAGCCCCTGTGTAAACAGCTAGGCATAAGTTCTGCGCAAACAGCTCTGTGTATCCTCAAGTGTGACACTAAGGAGATTATTGTAGTTGCTGTGGCAAAGTTCTGGTCCACGTGTTGGGTTATAAGAAGGAAATATCTGCAAATTTAAAAGCTATTATTGGGTTTTATGAGTGAATATTGTTTCTATTGTTTTACTGTTATTATACTAGTCTGGGTGTATTTAATATTTGTTTTATGTAATTTATTGATGTGGCTTATACATTTGTTGATGCTGTGTCTTTTATGATTTTTAATCGAATAAAGACTAAATGATGATGACTGTTTCAACTACCTAAGCTTTCACCCTCCCCTTTAGTGTATGCCTTCTTATAATGTTATGCTTATCTCTTTATGCCTCCTTATGTCCTTCTACATCATGCTATTTGTTTCCTTTGTGTTTGTAAAGTGATCTGATACCCACGAGTCTAGCTAGTGCTATATAAAACTTATAAATATCTAGGAAATTCATGGACATCTTTGTTGAAAGTGGCAATGCTGCCTTTTAACTGCAACTTGCTGTGAGGCTAGGCATTTTAGCGGGTAACTGCAGTGGACTTTATCCATTTTTCCTCATAGGGGCATCTAGGTGTAGACAGGAGGGCCCCAGTCTTACAACTGTGTGTAAAGGCCAGGTCTTGTACGCAGAGCGTGGCAAGGGCATGGATGCTGAGAGCTGCCCTGCTCTCAGAGGCTGCTAGGCTTTTTGATGTTGACTATTGCAGCCTCTGGGGGTTAGGAGGTGGAGTGTTGAGAAACTTCAGTGAAGTAATTGATAATAGCATTTGTGATGTCTTGAGCAGTGGAGGGGTGAGTTATGGGCCTGAACCATAACACAAATGGGGACTTTTTAGGCTATGATTCTCATTCAAAACATCCCTTTTGGCGTGAATGGGGTATTTTTGAGTAACAAATGCTGTATGTGATTTTAGTAAAGAACCATAACTTGCCTTTAATTTTTTTCAACATATTTCTTTGCTTTGGCACCATGCTTCAGGAACAGTGACATGCACATGAAATGTCCCTTCTTGTAAAAAACAATACATTAGTCAATTCAGTGTTGCATAAACGTTGCAACAACAAAAAAAATGTAACAGTAAATTATGATTTGGAAAGAGTTGTGGTTCAATCTTTAACCATTCGAAAGAAAGAGCTAGATAGAAAATTACCTTGTCATTTGTCTTCGGAGTAACGCAAATATTAATTGTACACTTATAATAAAGAAAAAAATCACATTTTAAACAGCCAGTTGTGTATATATATATGTATATATAGATGTGTGTATATATATATATATATATATAGATATAGATGTGTGTGTGTGTATATACTGATAAGAACAAACATAGTTAGGTGAATTTCTTATTGACAATGTTAACGTTTTAAAATTAAAAATTAAAAAAAGAAATTCAGCAGTTATAGTGAGTAGCACTAACTATAACTTGTGCTTCTGACATGCATGGATTATGACCTTACATACGACATCACTTATGACATCATGTAATGTGTGCTAGTTTGTTTTATAGTTTACATAGGGGCGGGTATCTGTCATTTTACTTTTCTACCTAATTTTGTACAGCTTGGATTCATCTAATGTGTGTAAGTGTTTATTAAATGCATGTGCTCCTAATGAACCATAGCTGTGTAGAAGTATGAATACGTTATAAAAAATGTTTTGTTCAGTACTATACTTATCTCTTGCACACCTCCTCTCAAATACAAGGACCACAATATTCATTCCTACTTTTAAAGTATATGGAGTACTCATCTACTCCTTTTTACTATTAACGATCCGGCAAAATTTGGTTAAAAACAACATACATTTATTTTCTTCATAGTAGTTGCCCCTTAGACACCTTCTTCCTAAACTTCGGGGGACAGTATGCCTCATGCCTTTCTGCTGCCCCCTTATATAGCTTTTTTAGTTCATTCCCACAACACCTCCAATTTTTCAGAGTAAACAGTAATGGCGGCCATTTCATTTCTAACATTTAAACAGCCAGCTCTCATGGGGCTGTTGTGGAAGTGAAGTAAAAATCTCTATAATGAAGCACTTATCGTTACAAAGAGAGGTCTGAGCAGAGACCCCAGGCCCTCCACAGACACTATTACGCACAGCTGTCGCCTGAGAGAGAGGACTAGAAGGAGAGGGCAGTTTCTCCTCACACCCATCAATTGAGAGAGAGGTCTGAAATGAGAGGCCAGTACCTCTCCACACATCAGATATGGCTTTGGTGCTTGGGGCTGGAATACGTCTCCAAGACCTGTAGCGATTGTGCTCAGATGAACCCAAAAGCCATACGGAACCGTGAGGTAAAACTGTATCTCACCAAACATCAAAAGACTGCATGCCACGGCTGGTGAGTTTCAAAGCTGTATCTGGAACATATCGGGGAAAGTAAAAAAGAAAACTAGCACAAGTAGTCCATGCGGGGATTGGCTCTTCCTGCACTCTTGAACTCCAGAGAAGGTGCAAGAGTGTCAATGTGCCTCTGTATCGTTCCGAAACTCTATCATCTTCTGAGCCAATTCCGACTCGTATGGAGGCAACCTGAATTTCTAGGCCCATCTGAGACGTTGCTGCAGGTTGAATAATTCCATGCAGCCATATATCTTTTTGGCACCCTGCCAGCTCACTCTGGAGTGTTTCTGGGCCCAAAGAAAACACTAGGACTTCCAACTGGAATCTCTCCAGTGCCACTGCTGGTTCTGCACCTGCTTTGGTGCTACCTTCAGTCTTGACGCCAAGGACCCTTGAGAATCGACGCAGGAGGAAGAGGTGCAACTGATCATGCTCTTGGACCTCACACCTCAATCTTGACAGAGGCTTTGCCCTGATCCAACTGGGCTACTAATTTCTGGCAACCCATGAGGCTCTGACACATTGTGTCCTGACCTGAGTCCTGGTGGGGTCAGGTTCTCCACAGTCTTTTGGAACAAGCTCTCTTGGTCCCTGCTACAGAAGACAGTGACTCCTTCGCTGTGAGAATACAGATGGCGACTTCCAACTCTCAACCAAGGAGGTAAAAACAAATGTCTGGACTGAGGTCCTTCAACCAGGTCAACGCAACGCACACAACATTTTCTGCCTTTTAAAGATGTCCTAACTGATATCGTACTAGAGGCATAGGCAAAGCTATGCTCGGGTCTCCAGTAAAACTGCAAATAGCTCATCCCATTGCCCTACTCTGGGCGACTGTGCTTTTCTGACACAACACATGACCCCTTAATGTTCAGTGGTGCAGGTGTCATCTAGTGGTATTACCTGGATGCCTTCCCTACTACTCTGTTCGACCAGGAAACAAAGCATATTGAATCCTTTGGCAAGAGCATGTTTTCCTTCACCAGCCTTGCCCTGTGGTCGGTCAGTGCCAGCTATCTCCTTTGCACTACTCCCATCCACTTCTGGATGCAGTAGCCCAGGTTCTGCCTGCTATACTAGAGGGTCTGTACCATTTGTATGCATGCTATCTAAGACTGCTGTGATGCTGTAAAGTTTGTGATATGCTGAGGACTGGACACAACTGATTTCCTAGGCTGTATGATAAGGACCAGTGTAGCACTCAAATTGCACCCCTGGATGAGATCCTACCAGCCTCTCGGATCGTTCAATCCTCACTAATGGATATGCCCTTCAACGGCTCCATTGTTGGCAAAAAGCAAACTCTGCCCTTAAGCGATTTAAGGGTAGCGAGGCCACAGTATGCTCCTTGGGTCCGCCTGTCTGGGTGAGATTGTTACACTAGCAGTTTCTCTCCCTCTGTGACTACGATAGGAGCTACTAATGGTGTCAACACCAGCCTACATTCCCAGTCCAGCAAACTTCTCAGCCATTTTGTGGATGACGTCGTGCAACCACAGACCACATGGCCAACAGGGACAGCACTCAGTCCAGTACCCCGCCCTTTTGGCTGATATGGCTGCAAAACCACATTGGTATGTTCTTCCAGACACACAGCAACTGTATGCACCCTTAACTTGAATAGTTCACACAACAAGGCTAATAGCGTTTTGGTTGCAAACAGAAAAGCCAATTGTAAATTGGAAGACTCATGTGGGAAGTGTGAGTGAAGAGCAGGAGGAGTTGCACGACAGCCCGAACAAAAGGCCATGGCTTTTGTTTGTTAGGGGGCGTTTGTGTCGAATTATTAATGGATTCCAGTGCAAGGGTAATGGCTGCGTCAGCATGGAACTCCTTGCCTGTTGAAATCCGCTTGCTGGAGGACCTTCTGACCTTTCGGAGGGCTATAAAAACCTTCTTGTTTTAGCTGTTTCTTAGTTTCTGTTTTTAGCCTGTGGTTGTGTTACGTGCTACCTTGTCTCTGCGCCAGGACGCTCCTTGGCTGGAGTATCTGTGCGCACAATAAATAGTCGTAACATAACATAACATAACAAGAGTTGTCATCATTATGCATGAAACTTATGTCTCATTAGAAGCAGCAAACAGGAGCTTTCCAAGGCATAAAAACTGATCTGATTGGACTTTTTCTAGTTTTCATCTCTTTTAGAAGTATATGTTTCATGGGTAAAATGTAGGTAGCATTGAGAGGGAAAGCCATTTTAGGTTGGTTGCATCAGGGTCAACTAGATAAGGTATTACTGCCCAGAAGAGGCAGACAGTCATGTCCTTTGAGGAGTTGTTCAAGTCCTTGGCTTAACATAGTGTGTGCGTGTAGGAAAAGTGTAATGCCACGGTTTTGTGTTCCAAGTAAAATTGGAAGATGATGCATGTCTGATTAAAAGTAAAATGAGGGCAGTTCCTCTCAGTGCCAGACTGGAGCTCACTCTGCTATTGAGGAAATTGCAAGATAAGAACATGATTGACTGCTCCATTTGGTTGTCACCGATTATGCTGGTGCATAGGAAAAACGAGTTATGTGTCTATGTAGATTTGAGATTGCTTTAAGGTAAAACATGCACATCATCGTGGATGTTGCACCCTTTGCCTAGAATTGATGATTTGTTAGCGTGTCTGGAAGGAGCTTTGATTTTCAGAACAATGGATTTGCTTTTCTCAGTATGAGATGCTGTCGGGTTAGCATTTTTTGCTTCTCTATCAGCATCTTATTGTTCAGGTATGTGCAATTTTCAAAACACCCTACTTATTTCTGGTTAAGGTATGCTGCTGTCCTGCAACACAACTGTAAGGTATGGGCCCTTCTGCAGATTCTGCAAACAAAGGGTTTATGTTTAATAGTTGAGAAATACTTGTCTGTCAAAGGGAATTGAAATATTTGGGACACATAATTAGAGAACATGGGATCGGTCCCCAACTGAGCTTAGTCAAGACTATTAAAGAAGTGCTTTCTTTGATGGAGTTCTGTGAATTTCAATCAAATGTTGCCGCTGTCGCAGAGCCTCTCAAAGACTTATAAAAAAAAAAAAAGCAGAGTTAGTCTAGAGTTTAGAACAAAGTTCAACTTTTGAAAGAATTAAGTCAATTAGTTAGCACCCCTTTGTTGCAACCTTTTGCACTCTGGGTATCTGTATAGCAGGTGATGCCAGTGATCAGTTTGTGTGTGCTATTTCAACCCAACCGGGGGGATGGGGGAAGCAAACTATTCATTAAAGGTTAGCCTGAAAACACATTCTGGTAGGTTGATAGCAAGATTAGCTATGCTCGGAACAAAATTGCTTGACTGCAATTTTATGGTGAAATGCAGTTGTGGCAGGTGCAGTAGCAGAGCTAATTTTCAGTTTTGGCTACCCTAGGTGTATCAAGGTGTATTACGGATCTTGAGTATGTCATCTCTGTGGAATACAGAATTTAACATGCGTTTCTGAAGAGTAGTGATGTTAGGCCATGGGAAGGGACCCTGTGAATCAGAAAACTTTGAAATTGGTCCCAGACAAATGGCCAAAGGAAAAGTGTTTGTCTGGGGATTGTCAAAGTTTTGCTAAAAAGTGTCTGAGTTGGCTCCTGAAGGAGGGATTTGGAATGGAAGTCTAGAATGAGTTCCTCTGTCTATCCATGAGTCCAAGTAGGTAGAATTGGTGCACATGGACACCTTGGAATAACCTTGAATATGAATGGATTGTGTGATGTGGAGCAGGTTTGTGGCTGTATCAGGCTTCCAACAACTACTCGATGACCACGACAGCACCTGTGGTGGCTGCAAACTTATCAGAATGTGTCTGGAGGAAAAGTGACAGATTACTCAGGCCCTTTTCATAGTGGTCAGATCAGTTACATTTGTGCGCCGATATTAATTGATTATAGTTCAAAAATTGGCAGCGGTCAAGTTTGCTGTAGTAGACACAAGTAGTAATAGAGGGTTCACAAGGTAGGGTTTTCTCAATGCATTGTTGACATTCATTTGAGTGCAGTTCACTATGTATGAAATGCAAAGGTTTCTGAAGGAAATCAGTATTCAACACTGGAAAACTGGTTTGTACCACCCACAAGGGAAAGTGGTAAGTAGAAAGAGCTAACAGACTAGTTGGAGGGTGTGTTAGATTTGCCTTGGGAGAAGGGCTGCCAGGGCAGCAAGTACTGTGTGAGCTGTGGCCTTAGCATTCCACTCGACACCTAAGATTTCTCCATTTGAAGCCTAGGAAGGACTGAAAGCATTTATGTCGGTTGAACTACATACAAGTAAGTTGGGCTGTGAAGTGTGCAAAAGAAGTAGAACAGACGACTGAGTGGAAAAGAAACACGAGTGTTTGCAATATTTTACATTTTGTGAAGACATAGGATTTCCACGTGAGAGATTGCATTATAATTAAATTGACCAGAGGTATAAGTGTGACGTAGATAGGGCTGCATTATTTTTTATAGTGCATTCTGTTCCTTTAATATATAATACTTATGTTGATCTTACCATGCAACTCTAATGCAGTCATTTACAATGGACCGGAGAAAATGATGTTTTGCCAACAGAATGTTCTCTTTCCCGTAGCAACAGCGCCATTTTTAGGCCACCTTTTCCAGTCTGGTGTCCCTCTTGGCCGCTTGTGATGGTGATATAAGGTAGTTGTACTGCCATCATGTTCAGGTCTCTTTCTCAACATCATTCTTAGGTCTTGCAGACCTAGCTTTGCAGCGCGCATGCGCTGCTCGCTCTGCGAGGCATATTATATTCGAGGAGATTTCAGAAGTGGAGTGGAAGCCCCGCCCCTTGTTTTCATTGGCTTGCGTCATCGTTCATGCTAAACGCTGGCTTTCCATTGTAAATGGGGCTTCTTAGTCCCTCCTTGTTACCGCCCTGTCTCCTTGTGGCCCCGCTCATCCGGACTGGATCGTTTACTTGCGGCATTACACGGTCTCCTTCATAAGTCTGCATGCACTCTTTTATTTTCATTTTCAGTGCGGTCCGCTTCGGCTGCACTTGTTTTGTATTTGCAACGCTGCTGAGCACGGTGCCCGCTTCAGGGACACCACGCGTGTTTATTTATTTGAACTTTAAGACTGAGCGCGGCGCCTGCTTCAGGGTCACCGCCCTCGTTTTATTGCGCCAGCTAAATGGCTTGTTTATCATTAAATTTAGTCGGCCAGCATACGAGCAGCTGCCCGCGGGGAGCGAGGAGGCCAGCTGAGGAAGCTGAAAATGCGGCGCTGAGAAGGAGAGTCTGAGAGTAAGGTGGAAGGGGAAGAAGCTGCATGGCGGGCCTGCTGCAGCAGGGCAGCTCCAGCCATGGCCATGCAGCCACCAACCTCCTGCTGTTGGGCGCCCTCCAGCTCCTGCACGGACTCCGCCAAACAGGGGTGCAGCAGCAAGGTCAGAGTGAAGGGACAGGGGACGGACAATGTTTCACTCTGTGTGTAAAGCAAATGTAGAACTGGCTCAACAAAGAGCTTGTTGCAATTCGGGACCGTGCATAAGTTACGGAGCCTCAATGTCTGGGGTGGGCGTTAAGGGAAATTCGGGGTATGAGGGATATGCAGCCTGTGTTACTCTCGTCGCAGTGGTGCACGCGGCGAGTTGTGGTTTGAAGGGAGATGAGCACCTCTGTGTTGTATGCATGCGAGTGGGTGTGCGCTGGAGTGAAGATAAGACAACACAGTTAGGTAGGGCACCTGCAAATTCCTTGCCAGGCTACGTCCGTGTGCTCGTGTTTTCCCGTCCATGTGCTTATTCTGAGCAACCCATCTGCGCCTGCATTCTTTTCTGAAGACAGGAGGCAGAGACAATCGGTGCCCACCTTAATGCATTGTTCTACCCATACTCAAGGTGCACAGTTACCCACATTAGGCCCCTATCACAAGGTGCCTAGCAGCCCGCATTGTCCTTCTTCCGTGTCCATGGTGTTTAGTTATCTGTGGATTGTGCAGTTCTCCCTGACCTTCAGAAGTACTACTGGGCATCACAACTCATGGTCATTAATGATCATTAGGAATGATCCGGCATATAGAGTGGATCACTGGGCAATGGGGGCAGAAGGTTATTTAGGCGTACTCTACAGATGGGGAAGACAGGACGGACTAGCCCCACATACTCAACTAGTACAGAAGGCATGGATTAAGGCCAACCGATTCCTCGGCTGGAAGGGGCGGCTGAAGGAACAGACTCCTTTATGGACCAGCGACATGCTCCGAGAGGTGTGCCGACTGCAGGGCTTCTCTAAATGGAAGCTAATAGACATTGTACGCTTGGGGGACGTAAGGCGGAGACAGGCAGTGTTGTTGTCAGAGTTACAGATAGAATTTCAGTTGGCACCCACGTAGTACTATAAATATCTGCAATTGAAATACGCATTGAGTTGTCATCTTAAAGATGGGGATCAGATCCCTGAATACAGTCCATTAGAAGACAGCTTACTGTTGGACCCAATTCCGGGGAAGGCATTGTCCTACACATATAAAAAAATTATAAACAACTCACCACATCTACTAGTTCAAGGTATGAGAGGCATGGGAATCTGATGTGGGCCTATTAGAGGGCAATGACTGGGGGGGAATCAGTCCAAAGTCCCAGGGAGGTGGCAATTATGGCACGATTCAGACTAGTCCAATTGCGGATATTGCATAGGTCCTACTGCACCAGCACACTTATGTTTAAATTAGGGCATATTTCAACTGAGGAGTGCCAGAGGGGGTGTACTCAGAAAGGAACATTCTTTCATATCCTGAGGGTTTGCCCGGTTATACAGACATATTGGACAAAGGTGGTCCGCATCATGTCAAAAGTGTTGGAACAGGAAAACCCTTTGGATGCTAGATGGCATTTATTGTGTGTGTCTGCAGAACTGACTTCGCCCAAATATCAAAAAATCTTGTTACAGGAGGCTGCTATGGTTGCTAAAAGGAACGTTGCCAGGGCATGGGGGGTTGATCCAACCGCCTAAGGTCACTCAGTGGAAACGAGATATGGACTGGTGCTGTGCGGCGGAAAAGACAATTTATGAAAGCCGGGGATGTACCAAGAAATGGAAAATGTTTGGCAGCGATGGGAAGATTACAGGGAGATTGGGGGGGCATTGATCAGTTAGGGGGGTGGGCTCCGTGATCGGGAGATTCTGACTATTAATATACGAACGGGTCTTGATTAACAGAACGTGTACACTAATAAAACTTCATGCAACCCATTGTAAGCATATGACCATGTATGTTAAAGCTGACTATTGTTTAATAAAAAGAAGTTTAAAAAACACAAATGTGTTTACATTGTGTACTACTGAGGAACTTGGTATTTCCTCTGTTTTCAGGGCTCAAAGCTGACCACATGCAAGAAGTCCAGCTACTTGTGTTTTAATGCTTCCTCCTGTGAGGTGCCCCTGGTACCTACTCTACGTTACTTTTGATGTGCAGGGTTTGATGTGCAGGGTACCCGGCTACCAGTGTTGCTCCCTTTTTCAAGATACACAGTTTATCGCCATTTTATACTAGCTGTCCAGCTACCTGCCATCTCCTCACCTTTTTTTTTTTTTAACAGAGCACTTAAGCGCCTGTGTCACGTTGGCATCACTTGTTTAAGAAGTGTGTCTACCTTGTGCAGGGCTCTCAGCTGTGTTCATTGATATGTGTGAAGTCATTTTTCCTGTCTTGTTTTGGCTTGTGCTATGTGCCTGCATTCCCTCTTGGTACATGTTGACCAGATGCCTTTGTTGTTGTCATTTCGTATGCAGGTTGCATATGCCTCTCCACAGTATTTCATATTGGTGATGGCTACCTTTATTTCTTTTTTATATTGAACTGTGAGTCTAAATTCCTTTTGTTTGAGGTCTAGTGTTAGCCAAGAACTTCTGATTATCTATCTATCTATCTATCTATCTATCTATCTATCTATCTATCTATCTATCTATCTATCTATCTATCTATCTATCTATCTATCTATCTATCTATCTATCTATCTATCTATCTATCTATCTATCTATCTATCTATCTATCTATCTATCTATCTATCTATCTATCTATCTATCTATCTATCTATCTATCTATCTATCTATCTATCTATCTATCTATCTATCTATCTATCTGCCCCGTTGGTCTGTTGTTGTGTTATTCAAATGTTTTAGCCTAACCATAACTGTATATAGCATGTGGCAAAAAGCAGTATTCTTCTCCTTCAAAAATAACACATCCACTCACAAAGTAACTTGTTTCAGTGCCAGGGACTACTATGGAAATGTGTGCTTTTTTAGACCAAATATATTATGGGTTTTATCTCATTTTAAATTTATGTTGGTGATGGCCTGGCAGCAGCCCCACTTATAACGTTTTACAAAAATTGACAAATTCAAAAGGCTGTCAACTCGCACCAGAGTTCTAGGCTTTGCCAGTGCTTGTCTGTTTATGCAGGGTGCCTAACTGCTCGCCCTTTATTCTGTATTCAGAGTTCTTTTTTGCCTGCTTAGTCCGGTTACTTTAGATCACCGTCCTTTCTCTTACATGCTTCTGTTTGCATGCTTTAAGGTGGGTGTAAACATGCAACTTCCATTTCGCACACAAAGGAAGCAACCATACATACAGTAGAGTAAATGAAGTACAAATGCATTCATTAAAAGCGCTTTGTTTTAGTGGAAAGGTGGTAAATCCAAATTATTCTTCATATACTATTAACATGTTAGTTGAATTCTACTTTACTTATTTATTTTTCTCATGGACAACTTTATTCATTATTGTTTATATAGTTATAAAAAAACACTCCTTGATTGATCTCAAAATGTCATACTCTAGAAAGTGCTTAATGTCACGAGCATGAATATATTTACCCCATCATGTACATATACATTCTCATAAAAGCAATACAGGTGACAGTCCAAAAAGAGAAATGCTTGCTGATTTCAGTTTCTATTTCTCATCAAGTACATCCAACATGTTTTATGGTAAAAACAGTTTCTTCAAGGCCGAAGTTAAGTTCAGTAGACACTTATTACTTGCATTAGTCAGGGGTCATCTGAGATCAAAATCCACCAATTCTACACTGGTGACAATACCAACAACCCTTTCATTTCTGCAGTTGTAAAGAGACATGTGATGTTCACAGTGAGCTTTCAAGGGAGAGTATATATCAAAATTATCCTTGATTTTGTTATTAGAATGTTCATTGTGTAAACTGTTGTCTGCGGGATATATGGTTATATGCAAACATAGACTATACTCTTGAAATAACAAAGAAATATTTTTTTTTTTAAAGTGATGTTCACAGTGAACTAATAATCTCCTCACTATGGTCTTTGACTCAGAATAATCTCAACTTCAAATCATTAGTCTTCTATTCCAAATTAAGTGCATCTTGTATTTCTACAGTCAGACATTCGTAGTCTCCAATTCAAAGCATCAATCCCCGATTCATAGTGTACATGGACCTCTAGCAGCCGACTAATTGGATTTTAAATGCTTGAAGTCACAATGATACCGTTTCAAAGACCTTAGTGAGAAAATTAGTAGGTATTAGGTGGTGTTTGAAGATGAGTACATTTCCCATGTTAGTCTTTGCAGGCATGTCCCTGTGTTGTATGTTGTATCCACTCAGCCGCATACTGTCAGGTATTCTTTCTGATGCTGGATTTAAACATGTCTCTGTCAGAATGATGGGTCTCGGGTTTATGCGAGTTTAAACTATTGGCATTGTGAATGACACAGCCTTTTATTTATGTATTAAAAACAACAACAAAAATAAAAGGCATTGTTATTTGCAATGTCAAAAGCTCAAACTCGCGTAAATGCAAGACCTATTGCATTGCAAATGCTTGTTGTTATTTGACTGTGCAATAGATTACTGATCCTTGTATCATAATTAGGATATTTATTTCTTAACATTCCCGTATAAGTTAATTTATATATCTTATTCTCATATAGTTGGTATTTGTCCATATTTTTTCATTTGGATCAAAAAAATAAGTAGTAACCAGTATGGGTCTAGATTTTTTTAAAGTACTAAATGCACACTTGCGTTACGATATCTTGATGATTTTAATACACTAAGTAACTATATACAACAAAACAGTACAATCAACTGAAGAGCAGCACTGTAGTGGTAGCACATTTGCACCTATTTAAGCTTCCTTAGAAAATCTCACTTTTTAAAAAACAATTCTCCATGCTGTAACTAAGCGCCACTTTAGTCCTGACTGTCACTAATTACACCACGAAAAGGCACTCTAGCACATTTCTTCATTTTTCCATTCTAAAAATTGGACACAAGGAAACAAAATGTTTTCTGTCTGCATTTATATGTAAAAATTAACAATAGGTTTCTCCAACGTAAAACAGCATTTTTGACAACGCTGTGTGGCATCGGACAAAATAAATTAAAAGGTATAGTGATGCAGCCATAGGCAGCATAATATTGTAGGTTCATGCATTCGTCTATGAAATGACAGCCTACTTTTTAATTTTATATTTACTGATCCAAGATTCATCTGTAAAATAAAAATAAAAACATTCAACTAGTGGCCAGAGGGACCAGCAGGAATTTAAGGCTAGGCCCTGCAAAAATGTTTTTAACTTGCAGGTAAAAAATAGATCACAGGTTGGAAGTAGTGGATCAGAGTGAAGGGATGGGTAGGGTAGATAAAATAAACATGAAGCTGGATGGAAAAAGAGGAGAAATGCAGCACATGAGGGAGAGAGCAACACAGCATAGGAGGTAGAAGCACACAAGGGAGAAAGCAACATGGAGCGTGAGGGGAGAAACACATGAGAGAGTGAGAAAGCAGGCAGCACATGAGGGAGGAAGCGACATGGAGTGCAGGTTGATATTTGGCAGGGGGGACACACAAGGGAGAGAGCTGTAAAACACATGCACTCTTATGGAGTGCCTAACCAAAAATAAAACGTTTCCTAAAAATGAGCAGTTGAAGGTTACTACTTAGCCAATCAAAAGGGTGGTAAAGAGACTATGCTCAGAGGGAGAGTCCAACACAAGAAGAGGGAGGCAAGCCATTGAATAAGAGGCAAGCGAAGTAGAGTGACAAAGCCAACCAAATGAAGGGCTATCCCCATAGGATTTTCACAAGTCTGGTAGGAGAGACCTACAAATAGAAAAACTGGAAGCTTAAACATAAGAAAAGCAAAGCAAATTTGTTCCTTTGGAAAAAATTTACCAATGCTGAGAAAATATTGCTCTTTAGTTTGTTTCGAGCCCAAGCAACTTATTTAAAACCGGTGTTGACCTTCCTCATACTGTAAACATTCCCAGACTATTTGAGGGACAAGTGAATAAGAGGACTCACGAATAACTTGGTGCTACTCCTCAGGCAACTCCACGTGTCACTTGACACCCAAGCCCATATCTAGCTGGAAAGGGGCAGGTTAAAGATGGTGGTGAGCACCCTGTGGTGCATTATGAGATCATGGGGGGTGTTGGGAGTTTATGATGATTAACGAGCTGAGGGGGTCGGGGTGAAGGTGGGGTGCAGGCTTCAGTTCATTCAGGGAGGTGGCGTTTGAGGGTCAGATGTGTGTTTTATCATTCCAAGAGAGCGTTAATCATGTGCACCGGATACCAGAACCAAGCTTTTAGTCTCACGAAAAATTCTATGAATAACACCATTAAATTCACCCAGAAACCCCTTCTGAGAGCTGATACGTAGATGTTTTCAACTTCACAGTTAAAGTTCAGACAGTAACTGTTGTATCGTAGATGTGCCCTTGCCCCCCAGGAACACACAGAGACAGTTAAGTGTTTCTTCTTCTTTTATTTCTTGTCCGTGCTCGCAGGGATGTCCTTTTCCTTCCCTGGTGTACTACGAGTGACCTCTTTCCCCCCCCCCCCCCATCCGACCTGAAGTGGTGTCCGGTGTCTGACCCCTCCAATTGGTTTGTGTGCAGGGTCCTGGGAGGGAGAGGGAGAGGGGGAGGGAGACAGACACCTTGTCCTTGTTTGCTTTGGTGGTGGGTGCTGACCCCACCACTATATTTCCTCGATAAGTCTCTTTGGCCTTCTGCTTACTCTCTTTGGGCACGACCCTTCTGTTCCTTCGTTTGGTACACCATCCGCTAGGTCTGGTCTCTTGCCGTTATGTGACATCTTTTCCATGACTTCCTCTTTGATATGTGTTGCATTGCTCTTGGATGCTGCATCTCCTTTGTTCTCATCTGATTCCTTTAGTCCCTTGAAATGTGAGCTATTTCTGTTGAGTCGGTAGGGGCCCGATGCAGCTTTTAATGTTGCCCATTTGACATTTATTATTGTTAGCGGTTCACTTGAGAAAATGCTGTCCAATTTCCTTGCTTGTCGTTGACTCACCAGAACTGAGTCCCTTTGCTTCAGCTTTGATGGTGTGGCATGTCTTTGGGCATCTGCATATAGTTTCATTTTGGTTTTCACCTCTTGATCTCTTGCGGCAATGCTGTTGTGTTCTGGTGGCGCTTTTGCCTCCAGCTGGGGCAGTCTTGTCCTGCTTGTTCTCACCAGCACCAGTTCTGCAGGGCATCGTCCCATGAAACTGTGAGGGGTGTTTCGGTAGTCTCTTAATATTTGACAGAGTGCCTGGCCCATAGAAATCCATGCCAGTTTGGCGCGTTGGACTGCTTACTTGATGTTTCCCATGGCTATTATCACCATGCCATTTGCTGGTGGCCACAGAGGCATTACCTTCCGGTGGTGGATGCCCAGTTAAGCCATGAATCTGCAAAGCTCCTCTCCAGAGAAGGGTGGCCAATTGTCTGTCTTCATCGTTTTTGTGGGGAGCCCAAGGCTGCAAATATGTCATCTAATATTGGCAACGTTGCAGTGGCTGATGTTGATGACACTTGCCGTACTATGGGAAACCTGGAGTACTCATCAATAACTACCTGCAGGTAGTTGCCAGTGTCCAGTGGCCCATAGAAATCAGCTGCCAATGTTGTCCACACTGCCCCGGGAAGGTCAGACATCTGTAGCTGTTCTGGCTTTGCGGGCCTTCCTGTTATTTGGCATAGGTGACAGTTCATTATTGTGTCTTCCACCATTCGATCCAACCCTGGGAACCATACTCTTTCCCGTAGCATCTTCTTTGTGGCTACTATGCCTCTGTGGGACTCATGTGCTAAGTTCACAGTCTGCCGCCGTAGTGCTTTTGGTATGACTATCCTCGTTCCTCTTAGTATAATTCTTCTTTCGGTTTCCGATAGCTCTTCTTGTATGTTTGTGAACGCAAGCATTTTTTCCCTTCTTACTCCTTCTCCCATGGGGCTGCTGTTGTTCACATGTCTCCATCTTTGCTGTTATGTTGTTAATTTGACTGCTTGCATTGTGGCATCCCTTGTTGTCTCTCGCTCCAGCTCCTCAATTGTTATTAGAGCGGGAGTGTTCTGTCTTAACACAAAGTTTAGGTACTCTTCTGCCATGGATGTGTTCTGTGGTGCCTGCGGTAGAAGATGCCCTGACATGTCGTCAGCTGGGTTGTGTTCTTTTCCAGGTTTGTGCAGTATCTTGAAGTCATAGTCCATAAGTCTTATTCCCCACCTTTCAATGCGCGGTGGTATTTTTGCTTTTGGGTTTTCATATATTGTCACTAGTGCTTGGTGGTCAGTTACAATGGTGAAAGGTTTTCCGTAGATGAACATGTGGTAGTGTTCACAAGCCCATACTACTGCTAGGCTTTCCTCCTCTGGTTGTTAGTATGCCCTTTCAATGTCCAATAGGCTCTTACTCGCATATGCGACAATTTGCCTGGGCGAGTCTCTTCCAGGCGTGTGTTGCGCTAGAATTGCTCCTAACCCCATCGGGCTGGTGTCAAAGGTGAGCTCGGTGTATAGCGATGGGTTGAAGTATGCGAGATGATCCACTGCCGTGACTGTGTGTCTGATGGCCTCAAACACCCTGTCGCATTCATTGGTCCAGAGAAATTTCTGGCCGTGCTTCATTAGGTCCTGAAGTGGTGTGCTCACTGTAACGAAGTCCTTTATATATTGAGCACAGTAGCTTGCTAACCCGAGAAAGGACCTCACCTTTGCTACTTTTGTTGGAGGTCTTGCTTTTTCCAGTGTTTCCACTTTGCTGGGATCTGGCCTCATTCCTTTTTTTGAAAATATGTGTCCAAAGAATACTAGTTCTCCCTTCCCCAGCTCACACTTGTCCTCATTTAAGGTCAGGCCTGCTTGTTCTAATTGGCTGCAGACCTCTCGTAGGGCCTTGTCGTGCTCCTCATCTGAGCATCCGAATACCAAGATGTCATTGCTGTAATTCAAGCTGTTCTTTACAGGCCTGATCACTTGTCTTACTGTCTCTTGAAATATTTATGTTGCTGATGATATCACAAAGTTGAGTCGCTTGTAGCGAAAGTGACCCATGTGAGGGGAGAATGTTGTGATGTATCAAGATTATGGCTCAAGGTCCAGTTGATGGTATCCTTTGCATAGGTCTAACTTTGAAAATCTGCATGCGCCAGTAAGACAGCTAATCATGTCATTTAAGCGAGGCCCTGGGTGTCTTTCCCTCTCAATTGCCGTGTTTGGTATTCTTATGTCAATGCAGATGCAAATCGTTGGTGGTCTTCTTTGGTACTGCTACTATTGGAGATACCCATGGAGTCGGTCCATCAGGTCGTATGGGCACTCTTCTGTGATGCTGAGCCACAGGCTTGACTGCTTCATTGATGTGCAATGTTATTTGTTTCTCTCAATTTACCCAGTCCTTGTAGAATGGCCTGGTGTTCCCTCAGAATGTTCTGTCGTTCTGACATGTGATATGTCATTGCTAAGAGACCCATCACCTGTGCGGTGACATTGCTTAGCAGACAGGGTGCTGTGATGTCTCCTCGTAGCACATGTACTTCCTCTTTTATCGACCTTTCTTTGTATGTTAGTGTCTCCATGAACTTCCCCATGTTCACCACTGGTTTTCTTGAGCCCCAGGTGAAGACATCAACTGTGGACGGTGATAGCGGCGGTTTCTGTCTCATCTTTTCATATTCCGACATGCACATGATTTTGCATGTAGCTCCACTGTCCAGTACAAACCTTTTGCTGTGATTCCCTACCTCAATGTTCACCGTTGCTGTTTTCTTTATCTGTTGTTTGTCTACTAGATGGATGTGCTCTGGTGTGCGGCCTTCCGTTGGTACATCGGACATCATATACAGCCGTTCTGCTGCCTCTTGTGTGTTTGCTCCATCCGATTCAGCTGAGGGATTGCGGTTTGGTGTGTCCATGTGTTGTGCGTATCTGCTTGTCGCTGACCGTGGTCAGGCTGGTCTACCTCTCTCACTTTTGAACTGTCCACTCATGCAGGCACTCGCGAAGTAGTTTTCCCTGTTGGCATTCCCAGCATTTGTGACCCTTTGCTGGGCAGGCGCCAGCATGTGGGAATTCAAGTCCACAGCAATAGCAAGTTCTTTCTTGTTTCTACTTCCAGGGCGGCGGTATTTTGTCTCATTTTCTGACATTCCCAGCTACGCGGTTGGCTTGTTCCACTTTACTTGCTTTCCCATTTTCCATTTGCCTGGCATGTGCTGTTGCTCTGGCCTCCGCCCGGGCCATTGTTAGTATCTTCTCTAATGTATACGGTTCTTTTAGTATTCGGACGCAGAACTCCACTGACTGGCAGCCTTCGATGATGCGTAGTCGTATGGCCTGCTCATTGTCAAATTTGTCGACTTTGCAATATGTTGTTGTATTCTGCTTTAGGTGTCCATATATAGGTTTTCATGAAACATGTCCTTATATAGGCACAATTCGCATTGCCCTTATATAGGCATAAGATCCCAGTCCTTATTTAGTCATTAGCCATGCTATCCAAATACAGGCATGGTCACCTACATCCGTGCACCCCAACATCACGAGTTCTTAGAAACCAGACCCTTAAGCTCTTGGGAGTTTCCCCTAGCACAGAATTATTGATTTCTCCAAGAACTCATTTATTATGCATGAACTGCTATTCCTTAAGGGTTAATTCCAGACGTCTTCCTCTGCCCGACTTTACGTAAATGCTAACATTCCAAGGCACCTACCAGGTATAAATATACCTTCCCTTGCCCAAGCAAGTAGGAGGAGACCTCGACTTTAGAGGAGCCTGTGTCCTGGCCTGACATACTGACAAGAAACGCTGTCATCCCTGCTCGCAGAGAATCCAGCTTCCAGTGTTCTGACTCCCTTTGCGGGGTGTTAGAGTTCGAGACCCGGAAAGAAATTCCCACCTCTCTCATTCTCAAGCTATGGAGCTGACTAGAACGTAGAGGGACTCTTGGCATACCAAACTTAGCATACTATGCTAAACTATAGAATAACATCCTATAGAATACAGCACCCACTTCTTACATAGTACTACACTTAGGTTAGGTACACTGGGGTAGAACTAGTTAGAGAAGCATCTTATGAGTACTCACATTTTTAGCCTGTGTTATTTATGAATATGAATGTGTCATAGCTAAAAGATAATGCTAGTGCAGTATTATTTCTTTCTACTGCTTACGCTGTACATAATATATCTTGCATACTGACTTGTGATTATAACAGCTCATATCCCTTACACGAGAAACAAGACTGTTCAATAAATCCTTTTATTGAAACGCCCGTCTATTCTTTCTGTGTAAACTCTGAAGAAACTAAGCATGCACGATTAGCTGAGTGAAACTGTTATCTATTGTTTCCACGATTCTGAGAGTGTTTCGATTCTAAAGGGAAACAAAGTTGTCATGTTTATGCGGTTGCCAGAAACTACTCCCTTCTTGTTTACAAGGAGTTTCTAGTGGCCTCTGAGTTAGCTGGTACAAATCAATTAAGTTTAATATATTCAATAGGGGCATACTGACCTAATTCCTATGCCAAATCTATAGGGTATATTATTCCAATGCGCAGAGCTTATTAGGGAAATAGGAACTACACTACAATGTAACCAGTTTGCATAGTCATCAAGGGACTCCTCTGTCAGTTGGCATGTGGTGTTAAATGTGTATCTCTCTAAATCCACATTTCTTTGAGGGTCGAATTTGTCCGTGAGGCACTTCATCAGCCCTTTGTATGTTGAGGTCTGTTCTGGGGGAAATGTTATCAACAGGTCCTCAACCTCATCACCCACGAAGTTTAGAAACAAGTCTATGCTTTGCTGGTCTGTGTAGTCCTTGCATGTGGCATGCATGTAGGGTTCGAATTGCCTAATCCATCTCTCCTAGCGAATGCCTTCCGTCTATGGGTCTGGGAAACTAAAAAGTAGTGGTTTGCGGAAAATTGTATTTGCGCTGTTATCATTGCCTTCCACTGTCGTCGTTGTGGCGCAGTCCTGCTTCTCCTAACTCTGTATGCCTTTCCATTTTTTTTGTGCAATTTCCTCTTTATATGTACTTTATTCCCTTTTGTTTGCCTTTATTTCCACCTTTTCCCACGAGCTTGCCCGACTTTAAAATGGCCGCCAGGCCGTCCATGCTTATTGGCTCTCTCGCCTGACTTAAAGATGGCCGCCGAGATCTCCCCAGAGCAGGCTCTCCTATTCTGTTGCCTGACTTCAAAATGGCCGCCGGAACCTTCTTCAGCTTTGATTGGCCTGATTTGCCTAACTTAAAGATGGCCACCGAATTGTCACGAGATTTCGACTTGAAATCCACATGGGAGGCTCGGGGCTATCTCCTTAGTCAGCGGGTGGCTGCGGTCACTGTCGGGTGCACCGCTCGTTGTTGAACAGTCGCGGGGAGTTTCCTTTTGTGCAATGGCCGCGGGGAGCTTCTTACCGCGTTCTGTGATCGATGCGGCCGGGGTGGGCTCCCGATGTCGCTGGAGTCATTTGCATGCAGACCAGGGTGGGCTCCTGGCTCCGTTCTTTCCTGCGATCGGGGTGGCCTTCCGATGTCACGTTGCTTCTTCTTGAGGCCAGCGGACCAGGGTGGGCTCCTGGCTCCGTTGAAACGTTGCAGAGGCCACGGGCAAGCGCATCTACTGGCAATTGCAAATCCTACCTTTGTATCACCAGTTGTCGTATCCTCGATGTGCCCTTGCCCCCCAGGAACACATGGAGACAGGTAAGTGTTTCTTCTTCTTTTATTTCTTACTTCTGTCCGTGCTCGCAGGCACGTCTTCTTCCTTCCCTAGTGTACTACGAGTGCCCGTCCCCCTCTCTGACCAAAAGTGGTGTCCGGGGCTGACCCCTTATATGGTTTGTGTGCAGGGTCCTAGTGCCCTCTGCACCATGTCACGATAGTGACTCAGGAAAGAAACACAGATGCACAGAGGTAAATGAAACCACACCTACAAACGCATGCCGTTTAACACAATGATATTCATGCATGCGTCTAAGCCAGTATCTCACATGTACATGTAAATATGTTGTACGGGCATTCCTGTTAACATATGCTTGCGTGTGCAAACATACTTGTAAACACACAGATAGGGCTTCAGAATCTGGTATTTGAATATAACTTTACCTCTGTGGGGACATTAGTTATATGTGTTTATTCAGACAATGCAACTCTGCTGTCCTGTGTGCACTTAATGCATCGGTACATGTACAGTTCAGGGGTATTGCATGTCCATTGGAGCATTAATGCTTGCTATGGACCAGAGCCGTATGTGTGTGCATCGACCTATTCATAATGGAATGGTTTAAGCACACTGCTGGAATGATTGCAGGATAAATGTGGGCTCCTGACTCAATGTGCACGGAATCATGAACACATAGATTCATGCGTGCACATGGATTCCTACAAGTGCAACACCAGAGCCCATGTCTGCCATGAATCAGGTACAGCGCTTGAGCCATGTTTTGCATGGATTTGTCCGAGAAGCTTAAAAGCTATGGCAGTGAAAGCCTTTTCACAAGTGCACATTGAAAGCCATAAGCGTAAAAATTGATTGTATACATGTGAGTCAAAAGCTATACATCTGTGATCTGAATCATACACATGTAATTCACAGCAATACATGTGAACTGATTATATAAATGTAGCTTCAAATGTATGCAGGTGGATTGATTCACATACATGCCACTCCAGGGCAATGCATGGGAAATAATTAGTACAAGTGTAGTTCCCGAGCCACGTGAAACAATTAGGAAACAGATCAGTCAGAGCCATGCTTTGAAAGGAATATTAAGGAACATACTGGTCCTTAGACATGCATGTGAAAGGCTTTGCACACATGCAGCAGCAGAGCCATGCATGTGTAAGGATTATTAAAGAACAAGCTGTTCCAGAGTTATGCATGTGAAAGGCTTTGTATACATGCAGCTCCAGAGCCACGCGTGTGAAAGGATTAGAAAAGAACATCCTGGTTTATTGTTTTGCATGTGAAAGGCTTCGCACACATGCAACTCCAGAGCCATGCATGTGAAAAGATTACCAAAGAACATGCTGGTCCAAAGATATGCATCTGAAAGGCTTTGCTCAAGTGCAGCTCCAGTACTGGATTCACACTTGAAGCTTACAGCAGTGCACGTGCACTGATGTGTACAATGCACAACTCCTTCATCAGATACATGCCGAGATCCTATGTGCAGCCATGAGGCAGCGCTGTGCTGCTTTCCAAGTGGACCAAGCCCCCTACTAGTCGGCCCCCGAAGTAGAGCATGGCAGAAGCTCTACATGGTCGCCACTCCAGTGGTTAAAAAAGCAGTGTCTGTAGGCAATAAGAGAACAACTGAAATTGCTCGTCATGGTTTTGCAACACTGCTTAAACAACTGTGCCATCTTGGAATTGGTCAATGTTCAGATGTAGTCAATAAATATAACTATGGGATTTCGCGCAGCCGCTATTGTTTAAATGCTGAAAGTGAAACATTGTGTGGCTTAAAAAAATAATATAGTGTGGCGTGCCGCGGTGCTGGAATTAAAACATATTATGCCCAGCAGAAAAAATTGAGTTTTGCGTATCGCGCTGCTTTTTTAAAAAGTGTGCTGCGCTGCTTTAAAAAAATATATTATGTTGTGTGCATTTTCTGCAGCCGCATATAAAAAAAGAAAGGTGCGCGGTGCCATGCTGTTTAAAACAAGCAAGATGGGGGGGGGGCAGTTGTGAAATGCATGGAACCGAACAAGCGCCCTCGAAACGCCTCTGATATTGAGCAGGAATCAAATACTATGTGTGTTTTCTGGGAAGCGAAAAGTGTGTCTGCAACAGCAGGTAAGAGAAACTATTAAGAAAATAGTGCTCACAGACTGTAAATGAAACATACTGAGTAACAACACAAGTAAAAGGGCCAGTCCATGTGGGAGGTTGCAAAAGCAGAAAAGGCGGTACAAAAGAGGTCTACTAAGCCTATTCATGAATCAAAAGCAACCATTTAGAATAGACTGTAACAGGAGCCAATTTAAAAGATGGGCGGAGCTTCACATCCATATCTGAAAATAGGATGTCTCGAAGAGACAGCGCAAGCGCTGCCTAGGCAAGACCTAAAAAGGGGTGTTACGTGTACACGTTTCACCTTGGATAGTAATTGCAGTTTTGGAAACCAGACAAATACAGGAGTGATACATGTAAATGATCGTACTCCGTATTGGAATGAAGTTTAAACAATCAGTTATTTGTAACCCCCAGATATGTTGCAGCAGATTTTAAAGAGATATGCAAGAAGTTTCTTTCACAAGATCAACATCCAGAGAAGGCTGACAATGGCCGTGCAATCAGGCACGGCTCCTCCGTTGGAGTGAAGGAGCGTCGCCCCACATAACCCCCCCAAGTCCCAGAGATGAAAAATAAAATGTGAACATATTACCATTTTATTTTTTATGCCCCCTCCTGAATAGAGCAACAGTACAGGGGCGGGCCGCTGCTGAGTGACAGCAGCAGGGAGGAGGGTGGGCTGGCTGTGCATGCCTTTTTGGCCGGAAGTCTTGCGACAACCAGACACACATGCGCACTTTAAACATCTCTAACCCAGCTGTCTGAAGGCATCTGGGTTAGAGCAAGCCAAAGCCTCCAGAGCGCTGTGGAGTGCCGAGTGAGGTCGCTTCCACCAATCCTAGCACTGCTCTCATGCTGGTGAGAGCAGCGTCAGGATTGGCCAAGGGAGTTGCTGCATTTGTTTCTAGTTCCTGCGAAAGAAGTGGTCCGGGCTGGAGGAGGTTGTGTTCGTGTAAGGTAATTGGTTTATTTTTATATATTATTTGCCTGCTCCCCCTTTCTTGTAGATGCCAGCCGCCACTGTGTGCAGTATGGATCACCTCGTCGGTGGGGTCTGTTGCATAGTATGAGGGTAGCGGTGCTTTATGGGGTCCACAGAAGCGTGCGCTCACCGGTTGTTTCACTGGCTAACCTGCAAAGCACGTCATTTAGTTGCTGTGTATATTGAGCACCTTGCTCCATGTCAGCAGGACACTGCGTTAAGGGATGGTACGAATGTGATCCAAAGTCTAAAAGCACTCAGCAGATATGGTGAGCCAAGCAACCATAGCTCCTCCTCAATGCATTGGTCATTCAGAATGTCACACAGAACATCACAAATGATGCTGACAGTGTCATCAGTTCACCTTTGAATTGTTTTTTTTTTATTTTGCTAGATTGTATGTCTCTCACATGTCGACTGTTGTAAAGCGCTCCGATACCTTCGACTCTGGCCAGCGCTATAGAAAACTCTTAAAGAAATAATATATAAATTGACATCAATGATATCACCGGCAGGGCAAATTATGGTCTTTTAAACGTCTGTTTTCTAAAAGCAGAAATATAGGCCTTGTCTATTTTTTTATGTTTGTAGAAAATTCAAGATCTTTATACTGTAAGTGGCAATGCACCCTCTTAACTGCACCTTGCTGTGAGACGAGGCATTTTTAGTGGGTAACTGCAGCTAAATGTATTCCTTATAAGGGCATCTAGGTGCTGACATTACTGCCCCAACTGTGTGTAAAGGCCAGGTCCTGTATGCAGAGTGAGGCGTGGGCAGGGGTGCTTGGGGTTGGCCTGGGCAGAGTCAGATGTTGACCACAGCAGCCTCTGGGGCTAGGAGTGTTCACAAACCTCAGTGGAGTAATCGATAATGGCATTTGTGATGTTTTGAGTAGTGGATTGGTGAGTTATGGGTAAGGCTATGATTTGCATCCAAAACATGATTTTAGGAAAATAGTTTTTTTTTGTAACATGTAGGTTGTGGTTTTAGTAAGGATCAATTAAATTGCCTTTAACCCTTTCTTTTCCTCATGTTTTATGCATTTGAACCGTGTTTCAGATTTTTTTTTGTTTTGTTCCGAATTGGGAGTTTTCGGTAAAAATAGGAAGCAACACGAACAGGAAACTTCACAGGAAATATCTCTTCTAGTAAAACGTAATACATTAGGCAATTAAGAGTTGCATGAATGTTTTCGACACTGTAAAGAAAAGATGTATAACGGTAAAGTGCTTTGGAAAGAGTTGTGGTTTCATCTTTGACCACTAGAAAGAAAAACAGCAAAAAAGCTAAATAGAATATTAGCTTGTTACCATATGTCTTCCTTAAAGCGACACAAATATTAATTGTACACTTATAAATGGCAAAGAAGAAAAATCAAGTTTTAGTACAGCTAATTGTGTTTTGTATATATTTTTTAACCTGTTATTGTTTTGTTCAAGAAATGACAACTGTCACTGCAAAAGTCAGTCTGCTGAACAGGTAACACCTACTAAGATATGATTTCTATCCTGTGGACTGCAACAATAATGTAAAACAAAAGTATGTAAATGTTGAAGGCTAAGAGAACCAAACGCCCACTTTTTCATACATTTGATAGCACAACATGATTTAGTCTGCATGCAAGAGACGTGGGAAGTACCGCCTGTTCATATTGAGGGGGCTCTGCTCTTTTTTTTTTAATATCTTTTTTATTGGCATTTATATATATAGTTAGAAGCTAATCAGCACAGTTACTGGAGTATAGCAAGAGCACGTCCATTACAGTACATTTGGATTACATCTGGTATAATATTTCAGGTGCTTCCTGCAAGGCAATGGTTAGTCGTAAGCTCAGTATCGCACATAAATGCAGTAGTACTTGAAGCAGTTATTTCTGGTGGATACAAGCATCTTTGTAATAGTCAATTGCTATTAACCCCGATTCAGTGGGGAATTGGTGAGCATCTATCTTTGGAGCTGGTTGTGAATAGACCTATCGTTGCTGTCTACATTTCCATCTCTGCAGTATACTCTCAATCAGTGCCAAGCTGATAAAAGATGCCACTCAAAAAGATAAACCATACAAAACAAACTTTCGACTACAACTAAGTGTAAACCTAAACCACCAGAGGTCTGGGCACCTAGGATACGATTGTAATTTTAAGAATCTCCATCAGTGTTCAATGGGGGGGCCGGGGGGGAGGGGTCTCAATATATACGGGGGGAAAGTGAGGAGTCGTGATGTCTAGATGAATACCTCTAGCTATCCTTCAGAGTGGGTCGAGGGGGCTCTGTTCAATACAAACACCAGCAATTCCCTCTAGATCAGGGCGAGCAAGAGGGGGATTGCTGACTCTAATCCGAAACACACTGTGTTGAAATCTTTAGAACTGATGTGGAGTCACCTTATTTCCATCTTATTGTCTGTAATGGGCCGGGTGTGGAGGACATGTTGCTCATTCATTTGTTGTAATAACTTCGAGGGCAGCATGTCCCAGTTAATTGGGACACTAGAGTGTGCAATGGATAAGGCAATAAAGAGCCATCATAATCCCCTGAATGTAGTCTGGCTGGGCGATTTTAATGTCCATAGTTGTACTAGGCTAACATCTGCCCTATGTGGCATAATGGATGAAGATGGCGAGGTACTGCTATTCCACACTACATATGGAAATGAATAGGCTCTCACTTACAAGAAATCTGGTGATGCTAAACCCAACTGATGAAGTAACAGGAAACTTGGTAAAACCTTATGGAAATATAATACATGGCACTACGATTGATTTCTTGTTGGTCGCGTTACCTTTAAAAATATTTTTTTAATCATATAGAAACCCTTGTTACAGATTTTAGTAAACATGCTGCAATCATTTATCAAATATTTTGGAAATGTTGTTTTAATATATCTGAGAGGATAATTCCGGCCACTACCATAACGAGAAGGCATGGTATAGTCCTTAAATGGGCCAAAATAAACAAAACTGTTCTAGTAACAAAAATAGTTGGGCATCCACAGCTGGAAATGGGGACCTGCCTAGACCCCTATAATAATCCATCAGACATAGTCCAGGCTTTCGTTTTGGTTCTGCGTGCTCTGGAAAGCAATTTACGGACTCGTAAGATGAAGCACCAAACCTCTGTCCCCCGTTGGTTTGATGCCAGTTGCTCCAAGGCACTCAGTAAAGTAAACACGGCATTAAGGGTGAATCCAAGAGACAGGGCACTGGTTACCCACCTTCGCACTCAATATAAGGAAGCCAGGAGATGCAGATTAAAAACCCTGAAAGAGGATGCTTGGAATAAATTACAACAGGCGGCATCTTCAAAAAAACTCAAGACTTCTGAGATATAATTAATACTCCGTTTTTAAACCAAGATACAGGGCCAACTCTAGCCACCCATGTGGGAGAGGACGCTTGAGTAGATCATTACACCAGCATATTTGCTATAGCCTCAGATAAGGAAATTGTGGGAGGGCAGGTTTGATAAACAGGCGAGGAGGCTGAATATATGTTCCAAAAGGACGGTTTTTATTAGCAAAAGTAGAAATGGTAGGTTGTTCGATATGTATTTCTTCTTCTCCTCTCTAGATTTGGCTGAGCTTGATGGGGATTCAGAGGTTGATGTTCCCGGCTCCTCCTCTTCAGAGCAAAGGTGTTTTCCCCAGAGGCTCATAAGGGAAAGAGGGAGCCGTCAGTTACTGTTCTGAAAATCAATTAGTGCCAAGTACCCGTCACCACACCTGGAAGCGCTTTACAAACTAGGGCTTTCGGTTGTCTTTCCTTGTGCTGGGTTTGAGGGGGTTACAGTGCTCCTAGGAAGTCTATTAGTGCCATAACTGAAGTGCAGAGGGAAATTAGGTTCGTTACATGTCACGCTATTAAGTAAGTTGCGCTAATAAAGTAGGTCACACTATTACAAATGAAGCACGCTTAGTAAAATGAGGCACGCTAGTAAAGTGAGGCATGCTAGTAAAGTAAATCACGCTAGTAAAATGAGGCACGCTAGTAAAGTGAGGCACGCTAGTAAAGTAAGTCCCGCTAGTAATGGAAGTGCCACTTATTCAGGGAAAACAGAAGTATACGGGCGTGCAACACACACACAGTTACTACTGAGGCAGGATCCCCCCTCTGCTACCCGTGCCCTTTTCCGTGCTTGCCACCCTCCTCCCTCGCACCCTCCACCTGGTCCCTCGAGATGCTACCATTCACCGGCCCTGCCGCAACTCTCCTGAGTTGCGGCTGCTCTCCAGCATCCTCCGGCGGGCACCACCACTCTTCACACCAGCGTTCGTCCGGTTCCTCGTCTCCTTCTTCCAGGGCGTCTTTGGTCTTCGGGTTTCCTTCGGGCGTTCTCCCGTCGTGTCCGTCTTCCCTCTTCTGCCTCCCTACTCCCGACTCCGTTCCTGCTGCTTCCTCGTCACCGGTCCCAGCCCCCTCTTGTATGATTTCCGTCCTTTTCATTGGGCGGCTGTCAGTCCTTCCGGGGTTGTGCCCGCCTACTTCCGGGGTCACGTCGACGTCTCGCTGTGGAGAGACATGATAGGGGAATGGATATCGTAGCCTTTCATGGTCCTTCCTACTCCGATCATTGGAAGGAGTATGGGTTCTACGGGGAAGATCCTCCCATGGCCTTATACAGGTGGGCCCCTCGTGCATTTTCTCACATCCCCTTTCCCTTGCTGTCCTTCTACTAGGGTTGGGTTCTTGGGGAAACCTAGACAAGCAGTCCACATTTCCTTGTTCACTCCCTTTTCAATGTTTTGTTTGAAATCGGTATGGTTGCAGGGACAGAAACCATCTGAGGACTCTCTCGTTGTGGCCCTTGTTTCTGGCTAGTCATTCTAGGGGGGCATGATCGGTATATATGGTGAACTCCCGGCCTTCAAGATAATAACGTAATGTATCTATGGCCCATTTAATGGCTAGTGCTTCTTCTCTATAGTGGCATAATTCTTTTCTCTTGGGAAAAGCTTGCAGCTGATATATAGGATTGGCTTTTCTCCCTGTTGTGTCTCTTGCGATAAGACAGCCCCTAGTCCTTGATCTGAGGCGTTGGTTTGAAGCACAAAGGGGAGAGAATAGTCCAGACTAGCTAAAACAGTATCAGAGGTCAGTGAGGTTTTCAGAGACTCAAAGGCCTGTATTACGCCCGAGGGTGGATGTTTTAGTATCTCTTCTGTTTCAACATTTTTTTGTAGCAGATCAGTTTAAGAGGCTGCAGTTTGTGAAAATCTAGGGATAAACCGGTGGTAGTATCCAAGTAGCCCCAAGAAAGCTCTTAGATCCTTCTTGGATCATGGAAATGGTATTTGGGAGATTGCCGACAGTTTAGAAACTTGTGGTCTTATGACCCCCTCCCCTAATAGATACCCTAGGTATCGAACGGTTTGGGCTGCTAGGTGGCTTTTAGCTGGATTTATTTTAAGACCGTGGCGCTCTAAGGTCTGTACCACTTGGGAGAGATGCATTAGGTGCTGTTCCTAGGTATCGCTGTAGATGATGATATCGTCAATATATGCGCCTGTTTATTTCTCATGGGGTTGCAATACCACATTCATAGCTCTCTGAAACGTGGCGGGAGCCCCATGTAACCCAAAGGGTAGCACCTTAAACTGATATAACCCATCCGGGGTAGAAAACGCAGTTTTTTCTCTATCCTGCTTTCTGAGGGGAACCTGCCAATACCCTTTACATAAATCCAAGGTACTGATATATTTAGCCTGGCCTATTCTCTCGACCATTTCGTCCACCCTGGGAAGGGGATAGGTATCAAATTCGGAGATTTTAAATCACACCGAGCCATCTGGCTTTGGTACAATAACAATGGGTGAGTTTCATTCACTTATAGAAGGTTCAATTATATCCATCTGTAACATCTTTTGGATTTCCTCTCTTATGGTTTTGCGACGAGCCTCAGGGATACGGTAGGGTTTCAGGCGAACCTGTTTCTCTGGAGGGGTTTTTATCGCATGCTCAATAAGTGTGGTTCTGCCAGTAGAGGTAGAGAAAGTGTCCTGAAGGGGTTGCATTACTTTTAATAGACTGTTTCGTAATAGAGGAGGAAGCTCCGGATCAATACTTTGGTTGTACAAGGGAGATTGAACTTCTGCCAGGTTGACGGATGCCGGCAAAGGCCCCTCCCACTTTTTCAGCAACTTAACATGATATATTTGGGAGGTATGTCTAACCGGATCAGTCTCGATGCGGTAAGTCACAGGAGTTACCTGTTCAACAATAGGGTATGGACCCTGCCACTGCCCCAATAACTTATGATCAGATGAGGCCATCATAAGTAGCACTGAATCCCCCACTTGGAAAGTTCTCTCTTTAGTCCTTTTATCGTATTGCCCTTTTTGTGCTGTCTGGGCTTCCTCTAAGTTGTTTCGAATGATAGCCCTGATCTGGGCCAAGTGGGTACGTAATTTGGACACATATTCCGTCAGAGGTTTGGAATCATTTGGTTCCGCTTCCCATCTATCTTGGGTCATTTCCAACAAGGTACGTGGTTTATGGCCATATGACAGTTTAAAGGGTGAATATCCGGTACTTTATTGTTCTTTACACCGGATAGCGAATAAGGCCAAGGGCAGCATGTCTTCCCATTTCCTCGACTCCAGTGCTAAGAGCTTTTTAAGGGTAGTTTTGATAGTGGCATTATACCTTTCAACTAACCCGCCTGTCTGCGGGTGATACGCCGCTGTCCTAATCTGTTTGACTCCTAACTGCACACAGACCTGTTTCATCAATCGGGACACAAAGGGAGTCCCTTGATCGGTTAAGATCTCTTTTGGGAATCCTACCCTTGAAAAAACAGTTATCATGGCCTTGGCTATGTTAGAGGCATCTGGTCGTCGCAGGGGTATGGCCTCTGGAAAACGAGTGGCGTAGTCTACCAGAACGAGGACATACCGGCACCCACTACGGGAAGGCAACAAAGGGCCTATGATATCTATACCTATATGACGGAAAGGCTTGTCTATAATGGGGAGTGGCTGAAGAGGTTCTCTGGGAGGATGGTATCTACTGTTTCTCTGGCATACCGGGCATTCCCTACAGTATTTCTTTACGTGTTGGTATATCCCTGGCCAATAGAACCGTTCCATAATCTGTTTCTCTGTTTTGTTTACACCAAAATGCCCCCCAATAAGTGGCTGTGTGCTAGGTACAACACTTTTTCCCTAAATGAGCCGGGAATCAATAGTTGGGCTTTTTGAGAGGGATTCCCTTTCCTATATAACAACCCGTTTTTCCTAAAGAAGTAAGGACCTTCGTGGTGTGGGTCCACGTCCTCTAGGACCCGGTTCCAGGCTTCTTGCAACACTGGGTCTTCCCTTTGCGCAGCATGGAAACTCCTATCAGTTTCCCAGGGATTCTCGTCTTGTAGGATGGGTTCCTCCCTTTTTCGGCTCTCCTTTGTTTTCTGCTCTTTCTTGATTTTGCCAGTGGCCACTCTTTATCCACGTCTTGAGAAAATGGTGCGGTTGACCACCACTCTTCATCCTTGGAACTGGCACCATGCAATAACTGCGACAACTTTGGGTAATCATTCCCGAGGATAGCTTGTTCAGGCAAACATGGTATCAGGCCAACCGTTAGGGTGGTTCCCGGGTCATGGGGATGCTGTATTTGTACTTGTGCTGTAGGGTATGGTTTTGTATCACCATGGACACACCGTATAGCTACAATTCCATCGATCGGGCCAACACAGGATCCCAGGTCTTGAGGTGGGACTACGCTGTGCGGACAACCTGTATCAGCCAGAGCGGTCACTGGATGTCCATTCACGGATACTGTGCAACGATAAGGGCGTGATTTTTTTTCTGAAGGAGAGCAATAGTAGTTGCGGGCCATCCCTATTTCCATCGGTTCTTCTTTCTGGGGGCAAAATCAGGCGATATGTCCCATCCCTCCACACTGGAAACATTGGTGTCCCATAGAAGGGGGTCAGAGAATTGGGGTTCCGGGTACGATGGTTAGGGGCTCGGGTTTCTTAGCTAGCGGTAGACGAGGAGGACGAGGTGTTCCGGGGCCCCCTGTTTTCCCTGTCGGTTCCTCTCGCCCTTTTTTAATCTCTTAGGCTCTGTTATATGCACTGGCGATTTCCACTGCGGTCTCAAGGGTTAAATTAGCCTGTTGGCGTACCCACTTTTGAATCGGTGGATGGAGTGAGGACAGGTATTGTTCCAAATATATTTTGCCCATAATCCTGTCCTTATCTGTGGTAGCTGGTTTTAACTAGCGATCAGCCATATATTTTACCCTGAAGTACAAAGCTCTGGGTGTCTCTTGGGGACCTTCCTTCATTTGTCGTAATTTCAGCCGGTATGTTTCATCATCTACGCCTAACCTCTCCATAATGCATCGCTTTATTTCTACATAGGGAACCACCCCTTGAACTGTAGCTGCCTGATAGGCTGCCTGTAAATCCCCTGACAGGAGAGGGCCTAAGTACTGGCCCCACATCTCGGCCAGCCAAAATGCTGCAGTTGCCATCCGTTCTCAAATTGTTGAAGAAATAGTCCGGATCTTCCCCACTCACGTATCATTGTAGGACAACTGAGGGAAGGGTGGTGGGACCTCTCTGATGTCCAAGGGCCTCGGTGATTTTGTCCATAGCCGCTCCATGGGTTTGACTCTGTCCCGCGATTGCTTGTTGTTACTTGCCCCGATCTTCTTCGACCACTTTCAGGAAGCGTTTCATCACTTTTCCCAGATGTTCCTGGTTTTCCGCCATTTTTGCTAGGGCCGCCTCCATGTTGCCTTTCAATCCCACTTCAGACACCACTTGTGGGAGGGCAGGTTTGATAAGCAGGCGAGGAGGCTGAATATATGTTCAAAAAGAACGTTTTTTATTAGCAAAGGTAGAAATGGTAGGTTGTTCGAGATGTATTTCTTCTTGCTCCTCTCTGGATTTGGCTGAGCTTGATGGGGATTCAGAGGTTGATGTTCCCGGCTCCTCCTCTTCAGTACAAAGGTGTTTTCCCCGGAGGCTCATAAGAGAGGGAAAGAGGGAGCCGTCAGTTACTGTTCTGAAAATCAGTTAGTGCCAAGTACCCGTCACCACACCTGGAAGTGCTTTACAAACTAGGGCTTTCAGTCGTCTTTCCTTGTGCTGGGTTTGAGGGGGTTACAGTGCTCCTAGGAAGTCTATTAGTGCCATAACTGAAGTGCAGCGGGAAATTAGGTTTGTTACATGTCACGCTAAGTCACGTTATTAAGTCGCGCTAATAAAGTAGGTCACACTATTACAAATGAAGCATGCTTAGTAAAATGAGGCACGCTAGTAAAGTGAGGCACGCTAGTAAAGTGAGGCACGCTAGTAAAGTGAGGCACGCTAGTAAAGTGAGGCATGCTAGTAAAGTGAGGCACGCTAGTAAAATGAGGCACTCTAGTAAAGTGAGGCACGCTAGTAAAGTAAGTCCCGCTAGTAATGGAAGTGCCACTTATGCAGGGAAAACATAAGTATACGGGCGTGCAACACACACACGGTTACTACTGAGGCAGGATCCCCCCTCCGCTACCCGTGCCCTTTTCCGTGCTTGCCACCCGCCTCCCTCGCACCCTCCCCCTGGTCCCTCGAGACGCTACCACTCACCGGCCCTGCCGCAACTCTCGTGAGTTGCGGCCGCTCTCCAGCATCCTCCGGAGAACACCACCACTCTTCACACCAGCGTTCGTCCGGTTCCTCGTCTACTTCTTCCAGGGCGTCTTCGGGTTTCCTCCTGGCGTTCTCCCGTCGTGTCCGTCTTCTTTCTTCTGCCTTCCTTCTCCTGACTCCGTTCCTGCTGCTTCCTCGTCACCGGTCCCAGCCCCCTCCTGTATGATTTCCGCCCTTTTCATTGGGCGGCTGCCAGACCTTCCGGGGTTGTACCCGCCTACTTCCGGGGTCACGTCGACGTCTCGCTGTGGAGAGACATGATAGGGGAATGGATATCGTAGCCTTTCATGGTCCTTCCTACTCCGATCGTTGGAAGGAGTATGGGTCGTACAGGGAAGATCCTCCCATGGCCTTATACAGGTGGGCCCCTCGTGCATTTTCTCACAGAAATGTTAGTTGATGATCCTCTGATCACGAACCTGTATTCTCCGATTATTTTTTCTATGGCGGAGGTAAAAGCTGGCCTGTTGCAATGAAGCACCTCTAAAGCCCCAGGCCCAGACTGGGATCCAATTGATTTTTTTTTTTGAAAACCCTGACTTTTGGATCCTTTATTAACAAATATTTTTAATGCAATCACAGTAGCGGGTCCTCCGGATTCATGGAAAAGGGCAATCATTGTCCCAATACATAAGAAAGGGGACAAGTCTTTTCCCAAATTTATAGGCCAATCTCACTTTTGGATGGCACAGTTAAATTGATGGGCCGTTTGTTATGAAACAAATTTGAGGATTGGGCAATGAAAAAAATATACTAATACCAGTAACATAACATAACAGGTGTATTTGTAAAGCGCACGTTCACCCAGATGTCTCTTGGCGCTGAATAACAGACGTTCATTGTTACCCAACTCAATGGTACTCATTATATCGACCTCAGATGGATGAAAGGCTGAGTGGACTCCCTGGGATTTGAACCTGTGACCATAAGTTCGAACACCGGCCCCTGCAATGGACGCATTAGTCCACTCAGCCACCAGATCCGGCAGTACAATATGATTTTAAAAAAGGGATGGGGACCTTAGACCAGTGTCTAAATTTGCATTTGATCTCAGCTAAATAAACCCAAGCTAAGGAAGGTAATATTTGTATGGCTTTTATGGACCTCACGGCAGCGTTCGACTGTGTCTCCCATAGTAAACTATGGAGTATCCTGAAGGACATGGGCGTGGATGTAAATATAATAATTTTGATACGCCAATTATACACTCAGTGCTCTGCATGTGTCAGATTTGGTAGCCAGGGGAATGTACAAGGTCTTTTCCTATTGTCCGGGATGTCATGCAGGGGTGCGTCTTGGCCTCCTTTTTATGTTCATTTTATAAAAATGTCCCTTGATTAACAAAAAACGCATTCCTATTCTGCTTCACTCAGATGATGCTGTATTAATAGCCAGGACTGGTTTAGCTTTACAAAAGGTCCTAGATAACTATGTGTCCTGTATGGCTTCATTGGATCTCCAGGTTAACAAAACCAAATCCTACATTTTAATTACGGGGAAACAACCCAAAAGATTACCCGCTTTTAATATTGCGTCCCGTAGGATTGAAACTACAAAGACTTTTTATATGTGGGCGTTTTATTTAACAGTGCAGGAACATGGTCTGATATGATAATAAACAGAGGCAACGCATTAGAAAAGAGCATTATGGCTATACACTCGTTTCTAAAAAAGCCAGGTACAAAACCGATAAACCCAATAAAAAATATTTACGTTGCTAAAGCAGTAGCATCAGCTACCTATGGGGTGGGGCTCTGGGGAGCAAAAAGGCTGACATCCTTCAAAGATTAGAAGATGGTTTTTATAAGAAGGTTTTATCTCTTACAAACAGCTGCTCAAATTTTCACATGCATCAAGAATTGAATGTTCGCTATATCTCTGATGTGATATCCCTAGCACCCGCATGACTCTGGCATCCGGCTATGCGAAGGGAGGCAGTTGGTTTAACCCAAGATATAATCAGGGACTGTCTGACCCTTGAACATGCCCATAACATCTCATGGCTGGAAAATGTTAAAGAAACCTTGCCGATATCAGGCTACGATTCCCTCTTCACAGAGCCACTCACATATCAATTAATTTCCAAAGTTGAAATTAAAGTTTGACAAAAACTACATATGGATAATAAAAGACACTCTCAAAGCAGGGTCAACACCATGGTAGCCATTTACTTGGGGCTACCCACAATTCCGGATGGGGCAAATTCCTATCTGTCTTTTGTAACTAACATGCAGCACCGATATGTATTGGTGCGTTTTAGGCTGAATTTAATCCCGTTTATGTTGGACCATCCGGCAACTTTGTACACAACTAGTGAATTGCCTCTTTGGCCATGTGATGCTATTTCCGTACAGTCAAATTTACATTTTATATTTTTCTGTACATTTTTCACGTATGAACGGCAAAAGTACATCAATCCCCTTCTGCGGAAATATCGTTTTGAACAGTGCCACCCAGCATTGACCTTCTTACAAATGCTCCCTGACCCTTATGTATGTTTTACTCTTGCCTCTTATTTATGTATGACCCTATCAAATAGGAGATCGTTTGGCTTTTAATTGAACTCTTATTTAAATGATTTTGGCACCTTTTGCACATTTATTTGGATGGATGTTAAAGTTATAGCTTAAAAATACGGTTTTTATCATGTTTTTCTGTGCTGTTTTTTAAACTTATTGAAATGTATGAGCAAATATGTATTTTATAATGCACTGTACTTTTATCATCTTGTTTCTTGAGATCGAATAAAATTAAGTTGACTGACTGACTGCAGAGGCAGCATCGAAGAAAATTGAGCTATCAAGAAACAACAAGTACTGGGAAATTAAGAAAATTCAGGGACATGAACTTAACAATGGCAAATACCCAAAAAAGAAAAGTTTAGGAGCAGAAACATAGCAAACGGATCAAATCCTAATTTTCTCAATTTTATCTGAAACCCAGAGGATGAGCTGGAGGGGTAGGATTTCTAGAACAGTTCTACAAATCACATTGACATGCCGGTCCAGTGTTAATGTAAGCTCTGCTATTGGCTGGTAGGGTGACTAACAGTCCATAAATTTCACAGACCTCATAGATTTGGACCTCACGTCCATTGTCCGTGATGACCCTTTTTACAGATGCCTTTTGTCTGTAATTTTGGGCATTGCACGGAGCAGCGCTGTTCCTCTGCGAGAAGCCTCAGCTCCCTGATGGGGCTGCCTTATAGTCATCCTCGGAGCACAAAAGCCAGTCGCAGCCGGAATGACTCGCGGGTGGGGGGGTGCGGGGTCGCACAGGGAAGGGGGTTAAATTAATGTAAAAAAATATATTTAAATAATTAAACTTATCTTTCCGACAGCCCGGTCCTGTGTCCCACGTCTTCTCTGCTCTTCTGCTCTCCTGGAAGCAGAAGCAGGCAGCCAGGCTCCCTCCCTCCCCTAAGCCAATCACAAGGCTTGAGCAGCGTTGTGATTGGTCGGGACACCGACCAGCCAGGGGCTAATGGGGAGGCTTTTTTCTCCATGTAGGCTGCAATCAGCCTACATGAAGAAAAGGCAGAGTGTGCATGGCTGGTTTGGGTGGCCCAAGGGGCCGACCAAACAGTCTTTGCCCACTTGGGAGTGGGCATTCACACCACTTCTCCCCTCCTTCGACCTCAGAGCAGCCATGCTCACCTCCAACCAAACATAAAATGGTAATAACGGAAAGTTAGTACCATTTTATGTTTCTGCTTCCTGCACTGCGAGAAGTAGCGGGGCTACACTCCTCAACCTTAGTGGAGGAGCCGCCCCTGACAAGAGCAGTCACACCCTGCCCATTGTCATTCTGTATGCCGGCTGATTGTCACACACAGAATGGCAATGGGCCAGTCTGGGCTGTGACAGCATGTGGTGGACCTCCTCCTGCCTTGGTCTAGGGCAGGGCATTCTGTCAGATGATAGAAAAGTACAAAACAAATTAACAAAAGCGCCCATGCTGCTGCTATGTGCCAGTTCATGACAAGAAGCCGTCAAAAGAAGTTAAAATGAAGAGATTATAGTTGTTTCACAGTATCATCATTTCAGAGCTGAAGCATTTTCAATGTTATATACAACAAAAGCCATAGTTACCGCTTTTTTAGGTCGAGCCTAGAGTCAGCGTGCAAGCACTGCTGTGGTGAAGATCTGCTGTAGTTCAGTACATGAAGGAAGCCCCGCCCACTCCCCACCCATATTTTTCATTGGCTTGTTTCTTTGTCCTTCGTAAATGCTGCCTTCGGATTTGTTTATAGGCTTGTTAGTCCCTCCTTATTTCAGCCATGTCGTCATTTGTATCCTCCAATGGCTACTGGCCCCTTTACTTCGAGAGTTACACCATACGTGTTATTTAAACTTTGAGCACTATTTTCTTTAATGAGGTTCTCCTACTGCCTTCTATACTCCCATCTCCCTCCCATTGTCCGGGCATTCTCACCCACTCCCCCACCCGCACTCCAGTTGTCCATGCCTTCTCACCCCCCCTGCACTCCCGTTGTCCTTACCTTCTCCCCCCTCCCCCGCCCGCACTCCCGTTTCTTGTGCCCCCCCGCCCTCCCTCCAGTTGTCTGTTATGACTACCGTTTGCAATGCAATAGGTCTCGCATAAATGCGAGTCCTATTTCATTGCAAATGCTTGTTATTTTATGGAACTAACACCCATTGACAAAGCCAATAGTCCTGGCTTATTGTAGGTGTAACAAATTACATATCTGGATGCAATACAAGAAGTAGCAGAATACCAGTTGGGCAGCACACTATGCTTAGCACAGATTTGTAGCTTTTGTGTTTTAAGCCACGCCCTTAATTACATTGAACACCCCCTTCGGAGAGACCCCCATGTTTTTTTAACTCACTTAAATCCCTGGAAACAACACTGTGTCACAGTCACCTGATGTCCTGGCACTGTGCATCATGCATGACTCATGACTTCCAAGTTTTCAGATTGCCTATGTGCAGGGGCATAGTGAACCCTCCCCCACCCCACACCTTGCTGTAGGGTGAAGCTATTGATGGGCCTCTTCTGTCTGCGACTCTGCAGACAAAGGCTCAGCTCGTAATTAATGTGAAAAGGGGGTGAGTAAGTAAGTGAAGGAATGGGTGGATGGATGAGTGAGTGGATGGATGGATGAGAGAAAGAGTAAGTAAATAGATGTATGAGTGGAATGGTGGATATATGGGTGGAAAGGGGATTGTATTGGTAAAAGGGTGGATGGATGAGTGAAAGGATGGATGAGTGAAAAGGTGGATGATGGGCGAGTGAATGGGTGTATGGATGAGTGAAATGATGGATGGATTGAAGAATTGATAAGTGAAAGGGTGAATGGATGGACAGATGTGTAAAAGAGTGGCTGGCAGGATGGGTGGGTGAGTGAGTGAAAGGGAAGGTAGATGGGCAAAAGGATGAATCAATGAGTGAAATTATGGATGGATGAGAGATACGATGGAGGAGTGAAAGGATGGTTGAGTGGTAGGGTCAATGGAAGGATTCATGAGTGGATGGATGGATGACGGATGGATGAATGAAAAGGTGGATGGAGGGATGGATGAGTGAAATGATGGATGGAAGGATAGATGATGGATAGGTTTGGAGATGGTTGAATAGGTTTGGATATGGATCGGCACGCAGATGGAAGGACAGAATGAATGGTGAAAGACTGATTGATGGATGAAAGAATAAATGCATGCCACACCCCCGGGGGACTCAACCTGCTATCGGAAACCGACACATGATTTCAGGCATTAAGCGTGGAACTCAGGCTTGAAATGGTCCTTCTGCTTGCCAAAAAGCAGAAACGAATTCCTTGTACAGCGCTGTGGTACCACAAGACATCTTCCGTAGTGCCACTCGGCGGCACTGCTCCCATGCCACCAGGAAGCAGAACAAGCAGCCCTCCTCCTGCCCTGAGGCCATAAGAGATGTGTGAGGGCACGGTCCGCGCAACCTTTCTCTGGGGAAAGGCGAGCAAGACATCATAACCTGCACTTACAGACAACAGCACCGACGTGATCAGAGTCTTTCACCACAAATCTTTATTCTTTTTAAATTTTGCACCCTTTAGAATATTGTGCCCGGGGCAACTGCCCCTGTGGCCCTGCCCACGCTACATCACTGACTACCAGTATATGAATGACTTCTGACTCTTACACCTTGTAACCCTCATTGCCTTAAGTAACATTTCCTATATTTATTTATTGGAAAGGTTTTATATAGCGCTGGTTAGACCCAGGGGTATCAGAGCGCTTTACAGGAGTGTAAGGAGGAACGGTAGTAAAAAACATTTTATCAATGAAATAGCAAAAATAACCATAGAGAGCAGATAAATACAAGGGCTATTTACATGAGTACTATATTAGGCTAAAGAGGGCAGTGAGTAATTAGGCTAGGGTGGGTGGGGGAAAAAAAGAAAAGATAAAGGAAGGAGGAAAAAGAATAGGAGTTAGGAGAACCGTGGGAGGCCGTGTGTAAGGATGGATATAGGATGTAGAGATAGAGGCAGGGAGGGGAGAGATTAGCATGAGGGAGAGGAACCGCGGGAGGCCGTGTGTAAGGATAGATATAGGATGTATAGATAGAGGAGGGGAGAGAGTAGCATGAGGGAGGGGAGTTAAGAGGGAGAATGGGGAGGAGAGCGACTGGATGGCAATAGTGGGGAACCTGACGGGGGAGCAGAGTGGGAGTCAGTGTCAGAGGTAGGTGTTATGGACCCCAATATTTGTTGAGGAGGTACAGTTTAAGGTCTTTTTTGAAGTTGAAGTAGGAGAGGTTACAGCGCAGGTCTTTAGGCAGGGTATTCCAGATGGAAGGAGCGTTTCTGGAGAAGGAGTGAGCTTGTGTGCATTTCTTCTTTAACAGGGGGGGACTAGAACGAGGGCGTTGGTGCTCCTTGTGGGTCGGGCGCAGCCCGCTTTGTAGAGTTTATCTGAGAGGTTACGTGGGGTGTTTTCATGAAGGGCTTTGTGCGTGATGCATGCAATCTTGTAGGTGGATCTGCCTTCGATGGGTAGCCATTTGAGGGTTTTAAGGGCGGGGGAGATGTGGTTGTAACGTTTGTAGTCAGAGATAAGTCTAGCAGCTAGGTTGAGCACAGATTTGAGTGGTGCAAGGTGGACTTTAGGTGTTCCAGGGAGGATAGTGTTGCCATAGTCGATTCTCGACAGGACCAGCGATTCGACAACCGATTTGAAGTCGTCAGCAGGGATGAAGGGTTTCATTTTCTTGAGATGATGGAGGGTGAACAGTGCTCCTTTGGCTGAGGTTTTTATGTGGGAAATAAGAGTAAGGCTGTTATCAATGGTGATGCCGAGAGATTTAACGGAGTTGGAAGTGGTGAGTGAACAGTTGAGAGCATTGAGGTCGGAGATCCAGTCTTGTAAGGGGAGTGGGTTGTTTTTAGGGGAGAAGAGAATGATTTCAGTTTTTTTAGGGATGAGTTTGAGATGATTGTGGTGGAACCATGATTGGATCTTGGTAAGGGTGTCATTGAGGTGAAGGACATCAGAGTGGGATTTAATCTTATAGTAAAGTTGAGTGTCGTCGGCATAGAGGTGGTAATTGATTCCTGCTTGTTTGAGAATGAGGGTGAGGGGTTCCATGAAGAGTTTGAAGAGAGCAGGAGAGAGAATGGATCGCTGAGGGACACCGAGGGAGATTGGTGTAGAGTTAGAAAGGCAGTCATCGATTTTGATTTGAGTTCTGTGTTGGAAAAAGAAGGTGAACCAGTTGAGGACAAGGCCATTCAGGCCAAAGCGGACTTTAAGAGTGTTAAGTAAGGCAGAATGGTTAACTGTATCAAATGCAGCAGATAGGTCGAGGATAGTGAGTAGGCAAGACTCGCCATTGTCGAGGGAGTGATGTATGTCGTCAACTATATTAAGCATGGCAGATTCTGTGCTGCAGCCTTTTCTGAAGACAGATTGCAGTGAGTCAAAGAGGTTGAAGGTGTTTATTTGATTATCCAGTTGGAGCAGGGCGCATTTTTAAAGGGCTTTGGAGAGAAGAGGGAGGTTAGAGATTGGTCAGAGGTTATTTGGGTCGTTGGGATCGGCATTGGGATTTTTGGGGATGGCCGCGATTTGACCCAGTTGGAGGGAGGCAGGGACACACCCCATGGCCAGGGAGGAGGAGTTAATGGTGGTCCAATATGGGGCAATGATATGTTTTAGGTCTTGGAATAGGTTAGAAGGAAGAGGATTTTTGATGTGAGAGGATTGTTTGAGGTTAGTGATGATGTTATAGACTTCGTGTTCAGTAGCAGGGTGGAAATTATGCCAGGAGGCATTGTTTTTTTGCTGGGGGAAATAAGGATTGGATTCAGGTGGGAAGGTAATGGAAGAGAGATGAGAAGAGACAGGGGGAAGAGTTGATAGGGATGGAGGTGCAGGAGAAATGTCAAAGGAAAATAGTGGGTTGGGAGAGAGGGGATTTAAGAGAAAGGATTGATCAATTTTGGTGATTTTATCAGAGAAGAAATTCGCAATTTCTTCGCATTTCTCAATTGAGGCCGTCAACTTTGGGGGGCAAAGGATGTTAGGTTTTTGATGATGCTGAACAGTTCTCTAGGTCTACTTTTGGCCCTATCAAGTTGTACACGGAAGAAGGAGGCCTTTTCATTGAGGATGTGTTTTTTTGTAGTTGGAACTAGCAGATCGGAGGAGGGCTAGGTGGGAGGGGGACAGGTGTTGCCTCCAGGTTCTTTCAGTCAGTGTAAGAGAGCGTCTTTCACTGTTGAGATCAGAGTTGAACCAGGATTTTGAGGGTATGTTTCTTTTGGTTTTTAGTTTGGGAGGAGCCATTAGGTCTAGGACCTCGGTGACTGATTTATTAAATTGTTCAGTGAGGGCGTTAGCATTTTGGGAGAGGGGAGTGAGCAGACGTTGGGCTTTGAGTTTAGTCTCCAGTTCGCCAGGGGAGGTAAGATTAAGGTTTCTGGTCAATTTCATGTGTTAGATGCTTTTGGTGTGGAGGGGTGGGGTCATAGTGGTGATCATGAAGAGGATGAGGTGAAGGTCCGACTAGTCGATGGGGATGATGTTGGAAATGGAGGCCAAATCATTATCTGTGATGATGGCATCAAGAGTGGCCCCTTTGGTGTGAGTTGGAGAATGACAAAGTTGCTTAAGGTCACTAATCTCCAGAAGATTCGTGAGGAGATTAACTGTAGGGTCCTAGATATCATTCCAGTGGAGGTTGAAGTCTCCAAGGAAGATTTGGAAAGTGAGGATTGGGTGAGGAGGTCGGAAAGTTCCTCTGCGAAGGGAAGAGGGTTGCCAGAAGGATGGTAGATATTATGTAGGCGAATAGGTGGGGAGCCCTGAGTTTTAAGTTCCGCTCCGAGGTATTCAAAGGTAGAAGGGTCAGAGTTCTTAACAAGAGAGAGTTGTAGTTTGTTTTTAAAGATTACTGCCAGACCACCTCCTATTCTGTCTTGTCTATCTTTTCTGAGTATGGAGTAACCGGGGGGGGGGGGGGGGGGAGAGTAAGTCAAGGATAGATGTAGAGTGGACATTGAGCCAAGTTTCCGTAAGGAAGGCGATGTCAATGGCTTCGCTGTGGATGGTTTCAGCTATTTCAGTCGCATGCCGGACAGCTGAGCGGCAGTTAACCAGCATGCATGCGAGGGGTTTATGGTTGTTTATGGGGGGAGGGCATGATTGGATAGCGGTAAGTTGCTTTGGGTGTCTGGGTGAGACGGGGGCGGAAGGGATTCTGCTAGTCCCCAGGATCACAGGAATGGTTGAGTGGGGTCGCGGGAGGGTCAAAGATAGGAGAGTTAGGGAGGTAAGAGTTACAAAGGTCGAGGAGGTCAGAGGGGGAGAGATGGCTCGAGGCACGGGGGATCTATGTGAACAGTTGCAGAGGGGAGAGGTTCTCAAATGTTGAGGGTTAGTGGTGTTTTGTGAGCCAGGGCTTGGGGAGTTTGTGCGGTTCAGGAGGATCTCAGAGGAGAGGGAGTTAAAATCTTTCCTGATTTGAGAGAGTTCGGACGCATTTATGAGTTATTGTCTCTATATAATGTTTGTGTGTGATGTAACGCACTCTGACATCCTCCCTTACATACTTCAGATGAGTAGCACTATAAAATAAATTAATAGACATGAGAGAGGGTCTCTGTGAAGACGTGGGGCACCACTGGAGGTTGGTAGCAAGGCCGGACTGGCCGTACCCGACATCCGGTATTTCCCTGGAAGGGTGGGGGTGATTTTGTTAATGGGGGCTAGCACTTCAAAGTTTCTTGTATATCCAGCAGTTTTCAATCAACAATAAAAGTGTCACGATAACTCTGGTGACTGATGTACCTGCTGGAGAGAGACGAGAGTTTTGTTTAGTGGCAGTTTTGAATCATCTAAGGTAGCACAGAGGGTTAATATGCCTGCAGCAAAGAATGTGTACCATGCATATCAAAGAACAGTATTTATGGGCTGCGCTCAGTGGGTTGCTATTTTTGTCACTAAAATTCTTTTGTTAATGTGCAGTTCATAAGTTAAATACGTAATCTAGCACAGTGAGCTATGAATGGCCATTAAAGAGCTGCATGCAACCTGCATGGTACAGGTTACAAACTTATGTTTTTCATTATCCTGATGTTGCTAAAAAAAGGTTTGTTTGGGTTGTTATAAATTCTTATCATTAAAGTCAACACTAACTACTGTGTTATATTCTGAGTCCTCCATTTGAGCTTCTTCAGACCAACCACTCTTACAAAATGCCTACCAGGTTGGGTGACGTGCATCCTACACCTTGTAGTCACTGTTGCCATATGTAAAATGTTCTATTCACTGATTTACACACGTATGATGCATTGTCTCTGTATGTGTGTGTGATGTAAAGTGCTCTGGCACCCTACACTGGTATGAGAGGCGCTATAAAACAAATGAAATACATGTGAGAGAGAGGCACAGTTGGTGATAGTGAGGGAATCATTGAAGAGCCCCATCAAAGATTGTCGTATCCTGATGCACAGTAAAGTCATCATTTACTAGGCTATAAAAGCTAATACAATTTATATATAATGACAAATGTGTTGTTGAATGCTCCATGTTTTCGCAAATTATCTTGCGGGTGCGAAAACAAATGCTGTAAGCTGTCAGTTTGTTTGTAACACACAACTTTTAAATATCTGCAAATGAACTGTGCAAATATTTTTTAAACGTATTAGCTGTTAGGAAACTACAAATGGACCACTTGTTTATAATACAGAAGTGTGCTGGAAACAGAGTTTTAATAGGATCAAAACAATCAAGACACTTTACTTGGTGATGTTTGAATGATACATATTTGCCGAAACCACATTTCCACACATTAGTATTTGTGCGTTATATAGTTTCATCAGTAAGACTGCATGTTGGCATTTTAATTCCATTCAATAGAAATTGTTCTGTATGTAAAAGATAGTGCCTCTGTCTGCCCTACAATTATGCCTTAACAGTGTATACAGTTTCTAGTCTGTAGCAAACTTCTGTGAATCAGTGAGAATCTGCAGTTTACAGCTCACAGTAATGAAACAGCCCAAGCAGTATACTATTTCCAATATACAGGTAAAATAAGGAGCTCTTATATATGGCTAGCCACTAGCCAGGTCATTGTATAGTAATGTCAGCTCCTATCTAACTGCTCTGACCCACAATAATACCATAATGCTCAGCAGTGTGCAGCCAATTATAGCTCATGCAGGCTGGTAAATAACTCCCTTTTCCTGCTTCATGCTCTTACCCTCACACAAGACCTGTCCACTATGGGTCTTATCCGTTACTCAGTACTGTACCAGCCCCTCTGCAAGTCATCACCAGCTGAACAGAAATAGAATGCTTGAAGCGATCGGACGCATAAAGCTGGCCACTTGGAGGACTGCACTCTAGTCCAGCACTGCAGGTCCCAATTAGCTACATTCAATGCGTGCCGCTATACATCTCACAATGGCACTGATGTGTCTGTAAAGTTAACCTTTTGTCCTGAATTTTGACCTTCTGTCCTGAATTTTGACCCTTTGTCTTGAATTTTTAAACTCACCATCCTGAATTTGCACCCATGCCAGTTGGTCACCCTATTGGATAGCACTGCATTTGATACATGGCTGTTAAAATATTATTTTATTATTGCACATATAGGTGTACCTCTTGGGCTTTACTTGTAATGTCTCAAGAATCTTAAGGTGAAACTTACTGTACTGTTTTCAGTCAAATTCAAGTTTGATTAAATCTATTTTTCAAAAATTCATTTGTTGTGTTGATTTTTTCCAACAGTAAACAAATGGATTGATACAGTAAGTACACTTCAACTGGAGGATTATGGGGCAAGGCCAGGTTTACAAGGGTATGGTCAGTAATTGAAATATGTCTGGGTTGGTGGGCAGGGCACCTGCTATATTCGGAACAGATTCATGTGCTTGGACACCGGGTATATAGGACTTTGAGGTGCATGAGTAGCCATCATCTATGTTTTAACTTAAACCCTTAATCCACACCACCACCCCATGCTGAGCCCTTTGTTGGCTATATGGTTTTGTCCATATAAGCTATACATGGCAAATCTGCATCCTTTTTACCCCCACCCCAACATCCTGGGAATTATAAAGGTACCCAGGATACAAAAAAAGGGCTAAGTAAAAAGCTTCTGGTTTTTGCCTACAAATGTCATCAAAAACGTGCAGAGATTAATTTAAAAAAATAATAATAATAATAATAATTAACCACGATTTTGGCATTTTTTAAAGAGGTAGCCCATTTATCCTATTGTTTGTGCCTTCAACCTACTACAACCAACCTACTACAACCAACCTACTTCTAGTTTGTGGTAAAAACTGCTATAAAACCCATGGGTATGGAAGCCCATCTCCCTGCTTCCGTTCTCAGCTAAGGTCATCGAGAAGATAGTCAACATCCAGCTTACCCGCTACCTCGAAGACAACAGCATCCTGGACCCCTCTCAGTCAGGATTCCGCAGCAACCACAGCACCGAGACCGCCCTCATCGCCGCCACAGACGACATCAGGATGCTACTGGACAACGGTGAGACGGCGGCCCTCATCCTTCTGGACCTCTCCGCCGCCTTCGACACCGTCTGCCACCGCACAATACACACACGACTCCACAACGCAGGGATCCGAGACAAGGCCCTGGACTGGACCTCCTCCTTCCTCTCCAGCAGAACCCAGAGAGTCCCCCTCCCTCTGTTCTGATCCGAAGCCTCCAAAATCATCTGCGGGATCGCGCAGGGATCCTCCCTCAGCCCGACGCTGTTCAATGTCTACATGGCACCTCTCGCACGCATCGCCCGACATCACGACCTCAACATGATCTCCTACACAGACGACACACAACTGATCCTCTCCCTCACCAAGGACCCCCTCACCGCCAAATCCAACCTCCACCAGGGAATGAAGGCCGTCGCCGACTGGATGGAGGACAGCTGCCTTAAGCTGAACACAGACAAGACGGAGATCCTCATCCTCTGGCCCAACCTCTGAGCATGGGACGACTCCTGGTGGCCCACATCACTGGAGACACCCCCTGCACCTATCAACCACGCATGCAACCTGGGAGTCATCCTCGACTCGAAACTCGCCATGACCAAACAAGTCAACGTTGTCTCCTCCACCTGCTTCAACACCCTCCGTATGCTCCGCAAGATCTACAGATGGATCCCGACAGACACAAGGAAAACATTCACCCAGGCCCTAGTCAGCAGCAGACTCGACTACGGAAACGCCCTCTATGCCGGAGCCCCAACCAAGCTCATCAACAGACTGCAAAGAATCCAGAATGCCTCTGCACGCCTGATATTCGATGTCCCGCGCCGCGACCACATCACCCCCCCACCTGAGGAACCTGTACTGGCTCCTCGTCGACAAAAGAATCTCCTTCAAGCTCCTGATCCACGCACACAAGGCACTCCACAAGACCGGCCCAGCCTATCTCAACAGTCGACTCTCCTTCTACGTACCCAACAGGAAACTCCGCTCCGCAGACCTCTCCCTGGCCACCGTCCCACGCATCCGTAGAACCACAGCCGGAGAGAGATGCTTTTCCCACCACGCCGACAAGACCTGGAACACCCTCCCCCTCAACCTACGACAAGCCAAAGACCTTCTAACCTTCAGGAGACGACTCAAGACCTGGCTGTTCGACCAGTAGCAACAGCCCCCCCCCCCCACTCCCCACCCTCAGCGCCTTGAAACCCTTGCGGGTAAGTAGTGCGCTTTACAAATTATTTGATTGATGGGTGATCCAGGAAAGCTCTATATTGCTGAAGGCTAGACACAATTAGTAATTCAGGAAGGTGTCATGTGTGGATCCCTCAAGGTTTTCCCACAAAAACTAACTTGAAATAAAGAAATATTGAAAATTAGTAGTTAAAAACTGCCATTTGCGACATTTTAATCTGTAACTTTTGGTCATGATGGCTGATTTACAAAAGCAATATACTGTTACATCCGCTAGAGCCTTCTGGTTGCAAGAGTATATAGGGCTTGTAGATTCTCAAAGCACCCTAAGTACACAGAGCCAACAACTCAGCTGCACTGTACAATGGTTTTTCATTGTGTACCGAGTTTAGACCAATTCATATGGTGAAATATGTAAAGTTAAAAATGGGCATCAAGGAACCCATGCATTTCTGAAATGTGCACACAATATGAAGTTTAGGAGCAGTGGTTATTTGTACATCTCAGAATTTGTGGGATCCTATAATGGAAGGACATGTTTCAAAATGTCGGCTTTCTTGCACATTGGCTTACATTTGGAAGGCACAAATGCAGCAAAGTCCAACAGATAATAACAAATGTTCTACTATTCTATGTTTCCACATGTCTCACGATAAAAATGGTACCTCACTTGTGAGGGTAGGCCTAGTGACCGTGATGGGAAACGGGCCAAAATGCAACATAGACACATCACATTTTTGCACTGAAAATGTGGATAGGTGTGGATTTAGGTTCTAGCTCAGCCTGCACCTAGAGAAACATTGCAAACCTGCACATTTTTAAAACAAAACAACCAGGGGAGTACAGGGGTGCAACACTTGTGTAGCTCTCACTAGGTAGTTTTATCCGGAAGCCCTTGCAAATCATCAAACGTTGGTTTAAAAAACACACACGAACACACATTTTCCTCATATTTCTGTGACAAGAAGTTCTGGAATCTGTGGGGAGCCACACAGTTCCTACCACTCTCAGTTCCCACATGTCTCCCAATAACAACAGTATCCTACTTGTGTGAGTTGGTCAAGAGACCACGACACAAAATGCCCTAAAGTGCTATGTTGAAAGATGAGCAATAGGGGTAGCTGTGGTATTTGGGGAGGTGCTGTGGCACCACCAATGCAAATCTACTAACCATAGACATTTTTGAAAACTAAACAACTAGGGGATTCCAGGGTGGTGTGCCTTGCATCGATCCCATGAGGTTTTCATGACCACAAAACTCTACAAACCTCCACTTCTGTATGAAATCACATATTTTCCTTATATTTTTGTGATGGAAACTTATGGAATCAGTAAAAATCCTCAAAATTTCTGCCACCCAGCCTTACCCCACTTGTGCCGATTTAAAATGATTTACCAATTGTGTGGCTCGGCCTAGTTCCCACTACATGAACGGATCAAACCAAGGTCAATGTGAGTATCCTACCTACATGAAGCTCAAAAAAATGTATTTCATGCACCTTCGGTGCACTCACTGTGCTAAATCAAACTCATTCCAGTTTGAGGATGCAAGTTTGGGGTTCTTGAGACCCACAGTCCTAGAACTGAGTTAACACATCTACTTTTGAAACTATGGCAAACATGCTGCAGAAGACTGCCTAAGTTCCCTAAAGAGCACCTTCAAAAACGACTAAAGACTGGTTTTGCCACACAGGGTAATCCGCAACAATGTGACTTATGTTCCGTCCACCTTTCTGTGCAGTATGGTAATTATAATTAGGGCTCCCGGTTTTATGGTATTTATTTTTTTTTGCCATTTCTGTCTATATTTATCCATATTTATTTTTTGTAAATTTTATCTATATTTATCCATATTTATTTTGGGTTTTGTGGAAAAAGTGAGCTGGAATTAAGATATTTCCACATTTATTTAACCAATAATTACACACTCATGCTTGAATGTCTGAAAGGTTGCAGTGCTATGAACACCCACAGAACATAAATCAGTGCACTATATGAAAATATACAAATTTTAGTATCAACCTTCTGCATATCTACTGCTGTTAAAGCCTCTTTACTAAAATGCCTTTCTTTTTTAACCCCCTTATCTATCAATCCACACATCTATTGGCCTGGCAGACAGTATTTTGAATTACTCAAAAAGCAACTCAATTTCCATTTTTATCCACATTTAAAAATAAATACAGACAAGAAAATGAATGTTTTCTGTCTGTATTCATCTGTAAAAATGAGTAAAAACGGAAAACAGGGAGCCTTAACTACAATGCACTTTTCGTTTAATGAACAGAACGCCAACCACATTCTGACGGCGGATAAAGGTGACAAGCAGGCCATAAGCAATTCCATGATTTCCTCAAGTAGAGGAAAAAAATGTACGCCTGCTTGCCTAGTTAAGTTAAAGCCCATGGAAGGGATGTATTCTTGCAAAGCCATTGAAAGGTATATAGTATGGCATCTCCACCTCTGCCAAATTCTCAGTGTTTCACTTTTGTATGGTACAACATAATGAAAGTAGGAAAACACAAGGCTGGCTGAGATGGGCACTGGGGACAGTAACACAACTCTCCTGCTTCCTTTGAGCAGACTTTGCAATTGCAACATGGTTGAGTCTTTCAATTACTAGCTGTTGCAGATATGCGGTTCAGCAAAGTGTTGATCCTGCAGTAAACGTAAATGTCAGTTTTGACACTGCAAAGGATTCCTGCAGCAGCTTATTTGTCAAAAGCTTAAAAAAATGCCAGAGTATTACATTGTGTTCTTACGAGGTGCTCACAGTTCTCTGATAGTGGGTTACAGATGTTATTTGACCTAACATTAACAGAAAAATATGAAATAACATAGGCATTCCAAAATAATAGCATGCTCATACCAAAAACAAAGAAAAACAAAAATGAGAGGAATAAGAATAAAAATTTAATAATTAGAAGAGAAATCGGTGAAGTGACAGAAAGTGAGAAATAACAGATCCAGAAATAGATGGGAGTAAGGAATTGGAGGAGGTGGTTTAACATGATATGAAATCCAGTCTATGTATGAAAAGAGTGGGTTTATCTTCTGTATGAGCATAAGCTGACTTTGACATTTCCCTATACTAATTCACCACTAATCCTTTTTGGGTTCCAAAGTAACATGCTACTCGCTAAAAAGCACTTTGACGCCTCATTAGGGGTAGTAAGTGCTATAAAAATACAATTACAATTTGTAATTAAAGGTCTAGTTCATTCCAAAGCAGTATATATTTGTCTCTCACCATATGCTATTAACTGTTTGATATATCTCTCTGCCTTTGAAAGTGTTTGCATAGGACTGCATGTTTTACATCTGAAAAGTTCACTCAATCGCCACACTGTTTGTCACATTCAGTTATTTATCTCCTACATGCAGTGCTTAATTTGAGCCGGTGGTGGCCACCAGTTCTCATTTTTGGAGACTGGCACTTACTTTTCCTCATCAGGCAATTCCCGACAGCAAGGAAGAGGAAAACAAGCTAACGGGAAATTAGGAGAAAGAGAAAGCTGGAAAAACCCTCAACAAGGGAGAAAGCAGGAACCTGCAAGAGTGAGATAAAGGGGTCGAGTGTCTGGCATTGAATTAAAGATGCATTGGGTGGACTCAGGAATACGCAGCCCTGGTATTTGGCGCACTGACATTTAATAGCCACGGCAGTGGGCTTCTGAGCAGCCATCTGGGCACCGGCACTCGTTCCTTTAAAAATTAAGCACTGCCTATATGAATTATAAACCGAAACCAATCCGTTTTGCTACTTTTTACAAAGTCAACTGGGCTACCTTAAATGTGACCAAAACTAATGTGCAAGCAACAGATGTAAACAACATTTGTGAATGTTTGTGTTTGCAGGTGCTTTAAAGCAGGACCTGTAGGTTTTGCAAATGCTTCTTTGTAGAGTGTTCTGTTGCTTTATAGCTAGTTTTGCACTCTATAAAAGCCATGCATCCATACACATGACATAGCATTTCTATGAGTCTTAATACATGCATGTTTATCTCATAAGGATGGTCATCAAAACTGGACATGCACAGGCCGATCACTTTCCTCAGCGTTAGCATATACGTGTTGAATGGCTCTTTCACTGAACAGGAATGAGCCCATTATAGGAAGCTGGGTTTCTGTTGCAGTAACCGCCCACTTTTTGGCATACTACTGATGCACTTTGACTTGATGTGCCCTGGGTCATTGCCAGTCAGGTTCCCAGGGCCTGTGTTTTCCCCCAAAACTGTACCTTGTACTCCTAATTGGCACCTCTCTGGCCACATGTCAGTCCCTTGTAAAAGGTACCATGGGTACCAAGGGCACTGTGGCCAGGGAAGGCCTCTAAGAGCTGCAGCACTTATTGTGCCACACTTAGAGGCCCTGTACCTTTACACACACACACACTGCTATTGCAGGCTGTGTGTTTTGGTGCAGAACAAAGTGAAGAGTCGACATGGAACACATCCCTGTGTGCCATGCCTACAACCCACTGCCCTGGTATAGGCCAGCCACCCCTCTAGCTGGGTGCACTATACCAGTGGTAAGAGTACATGTGCATGATCCCTGGACCCCTACAGTGTCTAGGCCAATGCTTAGACATTGTAAGTGCAGTAATGCGATTAAGAGTATATGGTGCTGGGAGTTTGTCATTACGAACTCCACAGCACCATAATGGTTTTACTGAAAACTGGGAAGTTTGGTATCAAATGTCTCAGCACATTAAACCCACACTGATACCAGTATGGAATTTAATTAAAAAATACACTCAGAGGGCATCTTAGAGATGCCCCCTGAAAAACGACTAGCCTCTGGTGGGTTCCCTGACTGGTACACACCAGCCTGCCTCCACGAGACATGTTTCTGGACCCCTGGGGTGGGAGCCTTCACTCCCTAAGCCCAGAAACAAATCCTTTCATGGGCAAAGGTGTTCACACCTCTCCCAGGCCAGGAAGAGCCATCTGTGGCAGGGGCGCTTCAAAGGCCTTGACACCTTTGTAATGCAACCCCCAGCCTCTCCTGCTATCAGTAGCAGTCCCCCTTCCTGTCTCCCCTCCTTTTAGGCAGGAAGACAGGCGGGAAAAATTAGACAGCCCAGAAGGTGTGCCCACCTCTGCCTCAGGTGGGGGAGGTGAAGTGAAGCCCACCCTTCAGTGCAGATGGCAGGCACTCCCCAATCAGGATTAAGAATTGTGCCCACTCTCCACGTGGGATGAGCACACCAAGGGTGTAGTCAGCCTAAGGTCAGTAGCCCATTTACTACTGACATCGAGACCCCTAAAACGCCCCCTAAATACAGTATTTAGGGGGAAGCCTTGAACCAAAAACTCAGATTCCTGTAAACAAAGAAGATGAAGAAGGACGAAAGAAGACGCCCAGCAGACGAGACTGCAGAGAAGAACTGACTTGGCTCCAGCCCGTCTGCAGTTTCCAGAGAATCCTGTCACACGAGAACAAAGGCACCCCATAGTTTTTAATTATGAGGTCTGGGAGAAAAGGGGAAAACAGAAGTATATATGTGCATGCATACCAAACATACTCATACACACATCACATCACATTCATTATTTTCCAGCTTAAAAATGGCTTGCAACAGAAAACTCATGGTGAAATTTCTTCATTAATAGCCATGGTTATGCTGCCATCTGGAAAGAAATCGGGCCTGAATGTGATGTGTGTATAAGTTTGTTTGGTATGTAATGACTGTATGTGAGGTTAGTGCAAATGTGATTATGGTATGGGGACAATTTTAAGACTGTTAATTTGTATGTATATAGTGCACTATTACGTTAAATTTGTATATTCAATAGAATTATATTAATGTTGCATTACTTATGATTTGTATTGTACATATGGACACAGAAAAAAATTATGGTGTTTTATTACCAATTGAAAAATGATGATTGAAAAAATTGATGAGAAAATAATATATTTAAAAACAGAATTGATGTATTTTTGTAGATTCTCTTTGATATTTCAAAACAAAGGGATAGCCCAATAGAGCTTAATATAGCCAGAGTATAGTTAGTGTTGGTTGAGTGGGAGGTGTATGCACATATATACTCCAGAGAATCCTGTGCCAAAAGTCAACTTGTCCTGCAGCCAGCAACCTCCAAGACCCCTGGTAGGACTGACCGCCTTCAAAAAAGACCGGATCTCCTGTGAACAGCAGCTCTGTTCAAAAGAAATCTCCCAAGACAGACTCTAAGACTGCTGAAGACAAAGAATCCCGATGCCTGGAGCCACCACTGCACCCGTCTCCTACGGCCTGAGTTTGAGTGGCCCACTGGTCCCAGCGAGGTTCCCCATCACTCTAGAGTCCGAGTCCACCGTAGTTTGACCACTCCAGAACTCCCCGACATTGCCTGCTGCCTCTGCACGGAGACCTCCCCAACCGCGAGTGGCCCAGTAAGGTGAAATCCGACCTCAAACGACACTCCTGCATCCTGCCTCCCTGCGCCCTGGAGAGGAGAGAACCTGAGGTGCGCCTACGTCCCCGAGCCCAACAACTTACCTGCCCAGCTGTTGGTTCCTCCCTGAAGTCTTCCTGGACCAAGCCTGCTGCCAAAATCCAAAACAGGCAACCCCTATTGAAAACAGGGCACCCGACGGCAAGACAGCACCCTGAATGCAGCCGGCCCTCTGCTGCTGTGGGTGCACTTTTTGTGCTAAACTGGATCCCTCTTTTCCCTGAGCTAAACCCTAGGAGCTTTGCTCCCACAACCCTGTGGCCTGTTCGTGAGCAGCCACCAACCGGAGGTCCTCTATCCCCCATTGGATAACATTGGACCTCAGCATTCTGGAAGCAGCTGCCCTACTGCTGCTGAGGGTGCTTGAGAATGCATCCTTGACCCCGGGGTAACCCTGGTTCCAAACCCAGAATACCAACTCCCACAACAAGGTGACACCTGTCAACCGATAACATAATTTCTCTCCATAGGAATACATTGACTGTTTTTCCTTGAAAAAATGTTTTAAGTGTGGAGTAGATTTGTATGAAAACCTGAAACTGCAGCTGTACAAAAACTGATTTACTTACTTTTTCTCTAGGAAATGTCCCAGTGTGATATCTAGACATATCACACTGAGTAGAAAAAGTTACTTAAAAGTAATCTGAAAAGTAACACATAAAGTAATCTGTAAAGTAACTAAAAAGTAATGTCGACCTTTTGACTTACCTGTATTTCAATCAACTGCATTTGAATCTGCATTCAGTTGTAAAACACTGCATAAGATTTTGCAAAGTTTTTATTTCACTTGCCTGCACAAGGCTTGGCTTAGTTCTAGAAATAAAATAACTAAATAATATTTTTATACAAGACAAACTGGTCTGAGTTCAGCCTTTGAGTGTGCGACATTTGCTGATTGAGTGTGTATAACAAATGTTTGACACTACCCTCTGATACAGCCTTACGGCTCGCCCCCACACTACCACAGAGAGTAAGGTGCTATCTACTTTTACCTCTGCCTACCTTTGGGGTTCTACTGGACTCTGTGCACACTATACCTCATTTTGGTATAGTATATGCAGAGCCAGCTTCCTACATCCATGTAGTGACAACAGGTCATAGTCCTGTCCATGTTCTTAAGGTGGGGTTCTTTAACATGTCACCTTCTTTCACCTCCTGTTTAAGTCATCCAGCCTTATCTAGAGGAAATGATGGTAGATGCTTCCAGCATTTGAAAATCCATCGTGAGCAAGTCTATGTTTAGTCAAATATGTCACGTGACTAACTTCTGTAAACCGCTTCCAATTGCTCCCTCGCCATTTCATTCCTGGGCACTTTAAAAACGAGATTGTGTTGCTTACAACAAATTAGCCACGAGTGTGAGGAAATAAACATCATGTTCTTTGTAGGGTGGAAGTTTGTGCAAGGCAGTGTTGCAATCATTGCTAAATCATGCGGATACTAGGGGATGTTGTCTTTATCTGGCCAGCAGTGCGTGTGCCTAGCCCTATCTCTGTGCTGTTCGACAAAGCAGTATGTTTTCCAGTCTTTTGGACGCACGTTCTTTTTTTTTTTTTTTTATCTGCAACTGATTATGTAACATAACAAAGTATGAAATATTGTAATGTCTCACAGATGTCCTGAGAGCAGTTGTTACCCTCAGGAACATTTGAGTGATAGTGACGTACAAGACCTTATGGCGCAGAAGACAATCGATGCAAACTTTTAAGTGACACACACGGCTTTGCTTCATCTTGCACCAAGTGTAACTCCCCCTACTGGCCAAGGCAGGTGGACCTAAGGATAAACTGAGAGATATTCTGAGAGGATAAACAATCTGAAAGGCCTGCAGGGCTGAGGTGGGGTCAGCCCTCAGGACCTTACCAAGGGCCTTGGAATAATCCACCTCTCTCAAACAAACAGATTGGTAGATAAGAGGAATCAAAAATGCCTCTTATGCGGCCTAGATTTAGGATGGCTGTGCAGTGGCGTAGGAAATTTTTCACACCCGGTACCACCTGACCTTGCTACGCCACTGTGGCTGTGGTCACCCTGGGGTAACTGGATCCTGCGGCCGCTGGTCTTTTGGAGTGAATTTCTAAGAGCACCGTCAGACCTGAACGTTGAGACACCAAGACACTCATGGGCACGGGCTCCTCAGCCTAAGGGTTGAAGTAGGAAATGGATAAAGATTAAACTTGTCCCTTGGGGGGCGATGAGAGGTTTTGCAAAACTGGTTAGACGTCTGATGTCCATCTTTCATCCTTGTATGCAGTGCATGGAACAAAACCTAGATTCTTTTTATCCCAGCCCCATTTTAAGGTGAAAGGGGCTGAATTTGAGACCAGACATTTAAGGAGATAATGAATTAGGTAGAACATGCTATAATGTATAGGAGAGGTTGAGTAGGGGGGTTGCAAAGCTGGGCTGTAAAAGACAGCCAACCACAGTGCGCCCTCTGTGATGTGGCGGGTCTCACTCTCAGTGCACAACTCCACGTGTTGTTGGGTATATGGGGAACTCATGATGTATGCACAACTGTGGCACAGAGGCCCTAGAGGGAATCACTGTTCAGCTTTTGATTGCTCTATGAGCCTAGACCGAAGTTGCCTCCAAGAAGTCAGTGTGGCAAGCATCACTCATCCCTGCGGCCACCGAGAGGCACTTCCTACAGTACTGAGTTTATAGGGCTGCAGGTGCTCCCACGTCTGAACACAGGCAAAGCATCTGTATAGTTCATGTGGAACAACTAACATACAACTCAAAGAATGAAAACCACATCCAAGCATTTTATGGCAAAACACAACTGGTTGCACTAACTCTACAATCGGAGCATCCGTCCGCTGATCTCCACTGAGTCAGTGATCGCTTTCAGGTGGAGGGCTGGTTAGCCAGACCAACAGAGTGGTGATGCCTGCTACTGCTGTTCCCATGGATACCTTTATTTTGAGTGACACAGAAGGGTAAAAAAACATTAAACCCAAAAATGAAATGTACCCTAAGCCTTCTGCGGGATAAAGAACACTTCCAGATGTGGGTCTCTCTTACCCACACTCCTGTAGCCTAAGCAAATCCCAAGACAGGAACTGGCTAGGCTGCTCCAACCATGCTCTCATTTGGCAAAACCATCTAAACTACACGTGCACTCCTCAATGGTATACAAGCTAACCCGTCATACCGGCAACACGTACGACAAGTTTAAAGAGCCAAATAATCCCATGGGCTCCTTCACTGGTGTATCAGGTGTGTGAGTGTTGCCTGAGCTTGATTTCTCTGCCCTTCTTCCCAAGGGTGTAACTAGACCCGAACTTCGGGGGGCGGGGGGGGCTAACATGTCAACCAATTGAGGTAGGGTTAATACTTCAGACAATGGGGCGGAGCTATCCTTAAAGCTAATGCTAGAAACTAGAGTGAAAAATAGTGCATTTTAAACATACTTGTCAAACTGAATATAATTACAAAAATATTTATAAAATGTTTGACAATGTTTATAGGCCACCGACAGTGGGTCTGAGTATTTTGTTGTGAAGATGGAACTCCGTCGCAGTGCAAATAGGGTTCCCTCCCTACCAACACAGTCAGTGGCGGCTCATCCGTTAGGGCGGAGGAGCGCCGCCTCACTGCGAGAAGCAGAAAATAAAATGGTATTTTAAATACCATTTTATTTTCTGCTTCTCACACTGCAAGAAGGCAGGGTATGCCTGGTTGGGGGCGGCCGGGTGGGCGGATGGGTTGGGGAGGAGTGGCTTACACTGCTCTGAGTACCCTGACCAAAGCAAAAGCAGTCATGCGCACTCTAAATTTTTTCTATGTAGGCTGCATGCAGCCTACATAGAGAAAATGGCCTCCCTACCTGGTGTCCGGCTGGGCGCTGCTGGGACTCCGCACCAATCACAACGCTGCCATTGCAGCATTGTGATTGGCTTACAGGAGGGAAGGGAGGATGCCTGTTCCTGTTCAGGAGCAGAGGAGGCACGGGACTCGGCCCAGGAGCAGAGGCGGCACGGGACCCGGTCAGGTAAGGTTTCTTTTTATTTTACCCCCCCCCCCCCCTCGTGAACCCCGTGAGAGTTGCGAGCTGCGACTGTACACAGTTGTCCACCCCACCCTATTTAAATGCGGGTGGACCTTAGGATTGGCTACATTGGTGACTACTCCCTCACCGACGTAGCCAAACTTCTCCAAAAAGCCCAATGAGCTGACTATATGTTTGTATGCCTAAATAAGGTGCACAGACATATACCCATGTTTTTTTTTTTTACTGTCAGTCACTGCTAGGCAAACCCTGGCGGTAAAGGACAGTAGAAAACAAATCATTCCCCCCTTGCCTTGGGAGATCACTCCCATGGCAAAGGGGGCATTTTCATTTTTATTTTGAAAAAGAAAGTCCTGCTTTGGGAATTTCTATTGGAAAATAAAAAAAACACTGTTTGATGCAAGGCTCCGCCATGTTGAGAGAACCCTGCACCAAATTCCAACAAGCATTGAGCGGAACCACTGTGACGGCAGTACTTCTGGCAAGCTTTAAAAATTACCGGCCGCTTGGGGGTAATTACCAAATCTGGCAGAGGGTACCTTCGTCAGATGATGGCAAATAAATATGCTGGTGCTCACTATTGGTTGTGAAATAAAACAAAGTCAATGAGAAGAATCTGATTCTAGAGTTCTTTACCAAAAAACAAAAAGGAAATTATGAAGGAAGAACTATCAATTCTATCTCAAGACTGATTGTTTACGATTTGGATTAATTGTTACGACGAGGTGTGCTTCGGTGTATTTTTGCTGTATGGCCAATAAATATATAAAGAATAAATAGAGCATAAAAGAAGCCATGGACATTCTGAAAAACACATTGTACGCACATATTCCCACCTCAGCAAAGATGGAAAATGATGTGTCCTCAGCCTGCACAGCTCTGTACTGTGCACTACAGTGCTGGCCTTGGGCTCAGATTCTAAATGCCCTAGAGGACAGTTTATCCTGGGACTGGATTTTATAACATCTGATAAAATCCAGTCCCAAGATCTGAATTTATTGGGTGTGATTAATAGCACCTATTATGATTGTGCCCCCCAAAATGGGGCATATCAGGTGGCATTTGGTGCTTTTCTCTCCGATCCCTATATCCTGCTATTTACTGGACCTTTTTTCTCCCCGGGTACATTTTGGCAGCTTGACATGTTGAAACTTACAACATGTGTTGCTAGGCGCAAAACTCGTAATTCTGATATGTTCTGTATCATGAGTATTGCATATTAGACTTGACTACCATTACTCCACGGCACGCTACATAGCTCTATGCATCTTTTCAGGAAGATTTACAGTTCTTTTGAGGAAAGAGCTATGATATTAAAAACCAACTTAACTGATGCCTGTCAATAGTTTTGAGTATTTATTTATAGGTGTAGTATGGAACACAATGTGACTTTAACTTTACTTGAAATCTGTCTTTTTGATTTATTAATTCTATAATTTATATTTCTAACTTCTGAATAGTTGCGCAGGACTACAAACATTCTATAGTGTTACCCATATTATCAATACCAGAAGGATGAAAGTCTGACATGCCTGCACTCTAAATCAAACTTATGTTGTGGGGACTTTAAAGTCTTTCAGAAGTCACATTGGCCCATCTGTGTACAGAGGCACATTTTTGTGTGTTTTCCATTGACATTTAAATAGCGCTTTTTTACCTCTTATGTCAGGATGTTATATTAATTTTCCCACTTACGCAGTGGCAATGCACATTGCGAAGAGGTTGAGGCTACTAAGAAAGTAAAACAAACTGATTCTGATTGAAATGTTTTCATGCACCCTGTAGTTCTACATAAACATTTTCCTTACAAGGCAAAATCCTTCAGCCTCCTCACTGTCTACATTGCCTTGTTTTGAGGATGAATTGCTGGGCTTTTATTGCAGAGGATGCAGGGGCGTCGCTCCACTAGCTCAGAGCCAGCACCAGTAAAATAAAACAATATACTATCATCGTTTTATTTTCCAGCTGCTGGCTCTAAGCCAGCACTGTAGGAAGGGGCAGGGCCATGGGAGGAGTGTTTGGTGCACCTATAAGTGCGCATGTGTGTTTGACTGGCCGAAATAGCAAAGACTCCCTGTCCTGAGTGGAGCATCAAACCAGCCCACTCAGCCAATCCAAGTGCTGCTTTCATAGAATGAGGGCAGCGCGGGGATTGCACAGGGAGTCTGTGATGCTGTCCCAAGGGCTGCTGGGACCCGGAAGCACGACAGGGTAGGCAGCTGGCAGCTTCACTAAGTCTCTCTTTATTATTAATATTAAATACCCCCACTCCCTCTCCACCCACCCCATCACTGTTTGTTTGTGGTGGCCGCCACTGAGAGGCCATCTTGGAGGGTACCCCTGCTGCGTATTTGTTAAATAGGTGGGCTTTAATTACAGCAGCTTTTGTCTGTGCTGCCCTCTTGACACCTCTTAATCTTCATTGCTAAGGGAATGATTATGCAGTCCCCCAGCACAGCCAGCCCAGCCCACAGAAACTGATCGTGGGGGGGTTAAAGCGCATGCAACCTAATGGGCATTGTGTGCCTGCCTCCTCCCCCCAGGCATTACCACCACTGTTGTTGAATGTGCCAGAAAAACTGCCACCAAACCTTGCCACATTCATTCATTTGTTTGTCCAAATACATTTCACTACTAAGCAGTGATTTTTCTTTAAAATGTGTACATCTGACTTTGTATGCATGTAAGATATAGATATATATGTTACAGTCAAAGTGTGAAATCCCGGTATTGTATAGAATGCCTAGGTAATGTATAGAATGCCTGATGGTTTAGAGCACGGGTACTCATAGTACGGCCCGCGGCCCGGCATGCCTTTCTTGGCGGCCCGCGGCCTTGCAGGCAACATACCTCTGTGTTTTTTTATATCGGAGGTTGACGCGCGGAGCTATGGGGGCCGGGCGATTCTTTAAAAAAACATTCACTTGTTAATGAGGCTTTGTTCTATTTCACCTCTTCTTAGCGCCCCTGCATCTCCACTCTGATTGAGTGGAGATGCAGGGGCGCTAAGAAGAGGTGAAATACAACCAAGCCTCATTAACAAGTGAATGGTCTTTGAAAGACCTGTAAAGTACTTGGGAGCGGCGGCTGTGTGTGATCCAGGGAAGCAAGGACCAACACTTCAATGGTTAAAGTGCTGTTTTCTCAATTAAACTGGAACTGTGGTGCTACAGTACACTCGAGAACAAGAGCTAAAAAAGTTAAGAGAATTGAAATAAGCTCAGTCTAGTCTCCCATGAAAGCGCACCTTTGAGTTCAGGGGGACCCTCAATTTGTTGCTCACGTTGGTCTCCTCCCCTCTCAGAATAGGAACTGTGCCTTCAGACGCCCATGTTGATATTCCACACAGTCTCCGGACATCAAACAAAAAGATAGAAAATGAATGGAGGATATGTTGGATGAAACGAGGACGGGGAGGGGCAATGAGGGGGGAAATAAGGAAGGGTGGGGTGAGGAAGAACTATGAGGGTTGGTGTAGGCCCGGACCGAATGCTTTTTGCTGCTGACGGGGTAGGCTCATTGAGGGGGAGGATTCAAGAAGAATGGGAATTAAATGGTGAGAAAGTGAATAGCAGAGAAAAGAGCGTTAGGGAGGATGTGGGTACATGTGGCCAAAAGAGGAGTAGGGGTCGCCAAGACAGGAGGAAGAAGACTGTGTAAAAAAGAGATGGGGCTACACATAGAGCAGGCCTGGCTCTTTCTGTCATGACTATCTCAATTTATGTTGGTGTCTTGAGTTTATTATACTTGCTGTGACCCTATTCCCCCTTTCTTCTATGAGCGCATCTCCAGACATACTGTAAAACAGTGCAAACCTACATGTATCCAAGGCGCCACTTTGACAAGGGAGAGAGAGAGAGAGGGAGGGAGGGAGACAGAGAGGGGGAGGAAGGGAGACAGAGGGAGGGAAACAGAGAGGGAGGGAGACAAACACAGTGAGTGAGACAGAGGGAGAGAGATAGAGGGAGGGAGGGAGAGAGAGGGAGGGAGAGGGAAGGAGAGAGAGGGAGAGGGAGGGAGACAGAGGGAGGGAGACCGACAAGAGGGAGGGAGACAGACAAGAGGGAGGGAGACAAGAGGGAGGGAGACAGGGAGAGGGAAGGAGGGAGAGGGAGGGAGACAGAGAGAGGGCGACAAACAGAGTGAGTGAGAGAGAGGGAGGGAGACCGGAGGGAGGGAGACGGAGGGAGAAGGAGACAAACAGAGTGAGTGAGACAGAGGGAGGTAGACAGAGGTAGGGAGACAGAGGGAGAGTGAGGGAGGGAGACAGAGAGGGAGGGAGATGGAGAGGGGGAGACGGAGAGAGATGGAGAGGGAGAGAGACGGATAGAAGGAGAGAGGTAGGGAGACGGAGGAGGGAGGGAGATGGAGGAGGGAGGGAGATGGAGGAGGGAGGGAGACGGAGGAGGGAGGGAGGCGGTGGTAGAGGGAGGGAGACGGAGGGAGAGGGAGGGGGAGGGAGACAGAGGGAGGGAGACAGAGGGAGGGAGACAGAGGGAGGGAGACAGAGGGAGGGAGACAGAGAGGGAGACAGAGAGGGGGAGACGGAGAGAGACGGAGAGGGAGAGAGATGGATAGAAGGAGAGAGGGAGGGAGACAAAGGAGGGAGACAAAGGAGGGAGGGAGACGGAGGAGGGAGGGAGATGGAGGAGGGAGGGAGATGGAGGAGGGAGGGAGGGAGATGGAGGAGGGAGGGAGAGGGAGGGAGGGAGAGGGAGGGAGGGAGACTGAGAGGGAAGGAGAGAGAGGGAGGGAGAGGGAGAGTGGGAGAGGGAGAGAGGGGGAGACAGAGAGACAGAGAGGGAGAGAGACGGATAGAAGGAGTGAGGGAGGGAGACGGAGGAGGGAGGGAGACAGAGGAGGGAGGGAGGGAGATAGGGAGAGAGAGATATGTGTATGCCGGGTCCGGTGGCTCAGTGGACGAATGCGTCCGCTGCAGGGACCTGTGTTCCACCTCATGGTCACAGTTTTTTTTTTTTTGCTCTAGCCCCGCCCCCAATGACCCCGCCCCCAAGGTGCGGCCCTCGGCCACAAACCACACTGTAAATTTGGCCCCCAAGAGAAAGTTTGTGAGTACCCCTGGTTTAGAGGCAAACTATGAAATATAAGTTTTGGGTGAAAATGTTACATACTTTTCCTAGGCATTCTATACAATTCCTAGGCATTATACAGAATGACCAGTACCATTTATGCAAAGTGTTAAAAGGGCACAAGATGAGAAGCTTTATTAATTAATACGCATTTGAAGCTGAAAGAACAAAACTACGAAATAAAGCACAGGATATTCTTACCGGAAAACAATGAAAGCAGAACTGAGATTGAAGTACCTGTTACACTAAGAAAGGCCGGAGTAACACGTGGAATTGTACTCACTTTTATTCTTCACACAAAAACACCTTATATTTTGGCACTTTGATCTTGTACATACATTTCACGACTTAAAGAAGAATGCGAACAGAATATTGTTACTGGTGAAACACAAAGCAGAACTGGCATGACCTACAGAATGCGAACAGAATATTGTTACCGGTAAAACACAAAGCAGAACTGGCATGACCTACTTGTTGCAGCATAAAAACACCTTCTATTTTGGCACTTTGATCTTGTACATACATTTCACGACTTAAAGAAGAATGCGAACAGAATATTGTTACCGGTGAAACACAAAGCAGAACTGGCATGACCTACTTGTTGCAGCAGGGAAGGCTAGAGTGACATTTTGAATTGCACTTAATTTTCTTTTTCACACAAAGGCACCTCATATTTTGGCATTTCGTCTTGCACATACACCTGACGAATCCTTGGCCGCTTCCTGTGGACTGAGAAGTAGCTGCAGATCGGAGAGGTATTTCGTGGTCAGAGAACGTTTTCAATTCTCATTAAGTTCTTTTGACATACAGTGAATTGTGATCTGGCGTAGAGTTGCTTCAAGATTCCTTGTGCAGTTCCAAGTCGGTAAAAGCCATCTTCCGTCACGTTCATAACAACTGCCAAGAGATTGCGTGAGTCACCCCACCCTTTGTCGACGTCGGGAATCGGAACTCGCACAGTGGCACCCAAAGGCAAAGTAGGAATTTTTTTGTCAGAATCCCTTTTCATTTTTTTGGCCTGAATCTCAAGGTTCGATTTCGATTCCATTTTACTTTGGATAGCTTTCTCAATATTGAAGCAAACACTGCACAAAATGATAACCCCATAACCTTCTACTTCGTCGCCGTCATCGTCTTTAGGAGAATGTCCACAGATGGCATGAATGTTTCGGCCACACTTTCGACATGTATGAGCACCGCTGGTTTCTTTTAAGCAGACGCAACAGATAGCAGTAGAAGAAGGATTTTCGGTAACCACGGAAATGGAAGGCTCTTCAATAACCATGGCTTCATCACTGTTTTGGTTTCCTCCATCCTGGATTGCATTCTCAGCTATGTCTTCTGCAGGGAGCTGTGCCTCTTGCATTGATTCATCTCGTCTTTCTTCCTGCTGTTGTGTTGTTTGTACGCTCTCTATTATTTTTTCCTCAGTCTCTACGTCTTGTAAAACGTCGTCCGGCAGGGATGACGTTGAGAGACCTACTCTATCTTTGCAGCCGAACAGAGCTTCGTATGGTGACCTCCTAATCCCAGAATGAAAAGCTCTGTTGTTCATAAGTTGGACGAACCGCAATCCCTCACTCCAGCAGCTAGTTTTTTCATCTTGCATCCAAACACTTAGCATATTTTCAATGTCCTGATTAGCTCTTTCGACGCTCCCCTGACTTTGTGAGTGGAGCGGCTTACCATGGACGATCTTCAAGGTGGGCCAATACTCCTTTAGGCTGCTTACCACATTGTTTGCAAATTCCCTGCCGTTATCGGACTGTAGAATCATTGGAGCACCAAGCAACGTAAATATGTCGACGAGCTTGTAGGCTACTTCTTCCGCTCTCTTTGATTTCAGAGCCCTGAGAACTACAAACTTAGTGAGATGATCTTGGTACACCATTATAAACTTGTACTCTCTGTCAGGATGGGACTGAAAATCGATGAGATCAACCTGACAACGGGAGTTGAATTCAGAAAAAAACATTGGCTTGACCACAACACCTTTTTTAACACCTTTTTGCTTCTTCTGGCAAGGCTCACAAAGGTGAATGTACAGCTCAATATCATGACGGGTAATGTTCTTATACTTGGGTGAAAGTTCTTGCAACATCCTGTCCCGTCCTCCATGACCAATAGCCAAATAGGCCTTATGGAGTACGTCAAATAACTCTGAGTCCGCGACGTAAAACTGAATAGCACTCGTACCTTCTTTAACAGGATAGATCAACTTAGTCGTATTCTCGACCATCATTACGTCATAGTGTTTCACCAGCCAATAGTCCAGTGGTTCCTTCTTAATGGTCGTCTTAGCCTTTTTCACATCGTCCACTAACTTTTGGTAACTGGTTTCGGTTAGGAATACACCGTTTTTAGCAGCATTGGCTCTTACTTGAGATAATTCATCACAGAACCGTCATTGCATGTCAGCATGGCGTGATTCCTGTCTTGGCACTACACTCCCTTCCGACATGGTAATACAAGAACCACGGGAAAGGATGACGGCAGAACGTCTGTGGAACCTCAGCCGGATGCTATACACGACCTCTGACCCGCTTGCAGGCAGGTCGCTCCCCACACAACCGCACGGCTGCCACCTGCTCTTTGCCTGGTCACTTGTGCTGTCTCTGCCCCTCGCTTGCTGGCAACTTGTGCTGTCTCTGACCCTCGCTTGCTGGCAACTTTTGCTGTCTCTGCCCCTCGCTTGCTGATAACTTATGCTGTCTCGGCCCCTCGCTTGCTGATACTTTGGCGTTCGATTTTCAGGCATTCTATACATTACCTAGCCATTCTATAGAATGCCGGATTTCACACATTGCCGGGCGGGAATAAAATGGCGGGATTAGGCGTATTATATACTTTGCCGGCAGACAATTCGGCAAAGTATACAATGCCTAGGCAATGTATAAAATATCAATCATTTCATACTTTGACGTTGGATTTTGAGGCATTTTCAGGCATTCTATACATTACCTAGACATTCTATAGAATGCGGGATTTCACACTTTGACTGTAACATATACACATAAAGTCAGATTTAAACAATTTCAATAAACATATGTATATTATGTATGAGATAAAGTACCCCCTGCTGTACAAATATAAGGATATTGCAAGTCACGGAGGAGATTCATGACTATATAGGTTATGAAACTCCAAGGTGACTTGCAATATCCTTATTATGTACAACTGGGGTAACACTTTATTCCTTATAATACATGGTCACATATCTTTTCGCGCAAACCAATCCTTTGTGTGTAGGTCTTTCATATGAAAGAAAGAACATGTTTGCAAACATGAAAAATAAAAATACGATATGTAGTACAAAATTAAACATCTGAAAAGCTGTTAAATATTTGTAATTGTATTTATATATCGCTTACTACCCCTGATAAGTAATTGAAGAGCTTTTCGGAGCATAGCACGCTACCCCGAAACCCAAAATGGATTAGTGGTGCATTTGTAAAGAGAAATATAAATTTGTAATTCGAGCGGTGGGCATGGGAGTCTGCTAGTTGGATTTAATAGAACAAAGGAGAGATAGAGGAGGGAAGAGTCTAGAAAGGATTATTAGGGAGATAGTAGTAAAATGAGGTTTGGAATTAGTCAAAGGAGGGATAGATGATCGAAGGGTCTAGAAAGTGGTAATTTGGGAGATCATAGTAGTCAATGGAGCTATGGGATGAATCAAAGGAGGAATAGAGGAGGAAAGAGTCTCAAAGGGTTATTAGGGAGAATTTAGTAGTACGATGATGTTTGGGATGAGGCAGAGTGGAGGTAGAGGATATATTAAGGGCGGTATAGGATGAGAAATACAGTAGTGCTTTGGAGAGAGTTGAATGCCTTTTTTTATTTCTACAGTAGGAGGAAAGTTATAAATATATAGATACATTACATAGAAACGTATACATATACATGGAAAATAATAAAGTGAGACAACATAGTATTACTTAAAGTCCCATATGTGCATGTATGGATAAATAGATAGAAACTCAGACTTTCAAGTGTTGCTGGACATAAAAATAATTTATTTGAGTATTTGTATTGCTTTTTTTGGGAGGGTGGACATTTAATGCATTTTTTTGGTTATTTTATTTTATTTTATATTTTCTCCAATATTTCAATATTGAATCACTATAGATACAAATTCTTAGGATTATATTTACTGATTGTGATAAAATAAAGCAGAGACCCATAAGCATATAACCAAACATTCTATATTTAAACTATGCAGTGACCTCAATACATTTTAAGAATAAAATAATACATATTTTATCCATAAGTATTATATATGTTTGTTAAGCAGAACTATACGAATATCTATATCTTTTTAAACCACGAGTTGTTTATACATTTGTACAGAGCAATGCGCATATCTAAATACACACACATATAATCAATTTATAAATGTTTACAAGCACAAGCATATGCTGTACATTTGTGTTTTGAGTATGTTAGTCATTTAGAAAAGAGCTAACATTTGAGTAGTCTTCTGCAGATCAGATAGTTAACCGTGGATGCTATGTTTGGGGGTAATGAATTCCATAGTTTGGCTGCTTGAACAGAGAAAGATGTAGAACCCATTTTGTTCTTGTATGCTGGGGGTTTTGAGGTGAGGGCCAACCTAGAGTAGAGGTTCCTTTGTCGCATGTAATTGGTGATTTTATTCCTGATCAAAAGTGGCCCTGTTGCATGTATTGCTTTCTGGGTGATAGAAAGCAGCTTGAAGGTGAATCTTCCAGCAACCGGTAGGCCCGCAAGGCATGGGAGATGTGGGCTTGTGGCTTTACGGGTAGGACTAGTCTGGCAGCAGAGTTCTGAATTTGTTGTAGTCTTTTTACAGTTGATATAGATAATCTGTGGTAGAGGCCTTTGGCGTAATCATGTTTTACAAGAGATAGTAGCTTGGACCTTGTGTTGAAATCTTAGGTGGGAGAAAACTTAGAGTCCATGGTCATTTTAAAGTTTCTTGCTTCCTTAGATTCTTCAGCAGGTGTTCCCAGCTTGTGAGATCAGGCGCTAAACGGGTCATCATTTTTCTTATCGCCACATGAGTATTTCAGTTTGGGAAACATTCAATTTGAGATGTTTCCATGTTATCCACTGATCAATGGCTCTAAGGCAACTGAAGATTTGTGAGTTTGCGATGTCTTTGGGGCCTTTTAGTTCAACAAGTATATTATCTGTGTAGTTATAGCATGTGAGCTGAAATTCATTTAACATTACTGGTAATGACTTAATGTAGATGTTGAAAAGCATGGATGAGATGATAGAACCTTGAGGAAACCCTGCTTTTGTGAAGTATGATTTGGATGAGAAAATGGGAGTATGGATGACATTTGTTCTGTTTTGAAGGTAGGATGTGATGCAGTTGAAAGCAGTCCCCTCTATGCCAACTTCGTATAGTCTGTGGATTAGAGTGTCATGATGAACTGTGTCAAAGACAGCTGAAAGGTCCAAGAGAAGTAGTGCAGTGACCCCGTTCTGGTCTACAGTGCTTTCAAGGTCATCCCAGATGGTGATGAGGGCAGATTCTTTGCCTCTTCCTCGATTGAATCTTGTTTGGAAGTTTAAAAGTATGGAGTTATCTTCAATGAATTGTGACATTTGGTTGAATGCTGCTCTTTCTATCAGTTTGCTCGGGAAAGGTCTATTTGTCTGTGGTTGTTTGGGTCATCTGGGTCTAGGTATGTCTGACTCATTTAAGTCTTCTGGAAAGAATCCTGAGGTTAAAAAATGATTGATGATTGTTCTGACTGGTGTGGAAGCAGAGGTACTTAAAAGAATGTTCCTGAAGATTTGTGGTAGACAAGGGTCAGAAGGGCAGTCGATTGGCCTGTTTGCTTTGACAAGATCCATGTATTTAGTTCCTGGTGCTTGTTTAAAAGCATGTAGACTCTGGGTTAGTCTACCCTTGGAAGGGATTCTTGTAAAAGGGTTGGTGATGTTGGTTTTCCTTTGATGTAAATAGGAGTCCAAAATGAATGTTGTGGTCGTGTAATGATTTGCCAGTTTGTCAGTAAATTCTTGAGAAATGAAATTAATACCTTCTGTGCATTGAGATATACAATTTTATACATTCTTTATTTGCACATTTAGCATTTTGAATTCTGTTTGAATAGTTCCCTTTTTAGCTTTTTTGATAGTTGACTTGTATATTCTGTTCACTTTCTGTACGTAGAGTTTGTCTTGATTGTTATTTGTTTCAAGCCAGGTGCGTTACAGCTTTGCAATTTGTTGTTTTATCTCTTTTAGCTCTGCAGTCATCCAAGGTGCTTGTTTTCTTTTGTCCTGTTTAGTTCTTAGTGGTATTAGGATATCAAATGTTTCCTGGATCCACTCATTTTTGCTTAGCATTCTTTTTCTATTAAGTTTTCAGTTTACATTGTGCCCTACATCAGGGCTCAATAATGACCACATCAAATGCACTCAGTGATGCAGAAATCGTCACCAAATATAAAAAAAAAGAATGCAAGCAAAAATCAAAACAAAAACCTTCTATGGGACACTCATCATGCTGCTCGTTCTCAACATCTAGATCCCCAATGCATTGCAAGGAATACAGTCTCTTAACTATTTCCCACTTCCTGTTCCTTAGTAGCAGTTCTCTCACTCCCTATCATATCACAGGAACAGAACAAAGGTGTTCATGGAAACATGCATTCAGAACTGTCAGCAGGTGATATATTTATTTCTCCTTCTTTCACTTCCGCTCCTCCACAGCACCTGGTGCCACCTGATCTCCCAAATCCTGAGTGTTGCCTTTCTTCTGTAGAAACTGGTCCCCTCCTGACCGTAAATGCCTCCCTTGCCTCATCAAAAGTAGGACGTTTCTCTCCTGGGTACAGGTCACCCAAAGTCTTGCATCCCCCTTCCCTCCAGCTCACTACCGACATGTCCTCCCCGATACGAATAAAGGGAAGCAGCATCCAAACCTTCATCTCCCAGACAAAATGCGACCTCCTCTCCCACCCTCCGAAACCCTCCTCTCCCACACTCCAGGCACCTGTCTGATAAGTAATCCGGCACCGATCGCGAGCAATTCATGATTAATGCCATCAGAGACTGCGCACCGTAAGTGCCCTTCAGGAGTCTCGTCTCCCAGTTGTATTCCTCAGCCGCCCAATGTGAAGCATGCTGCAGCTTAGATGCATAACAATAGAGCTCCAGGTCCAGGAGCCCCAAACCCCCCTCCGTGATGTCTCGCTTGAGCTGCAGCAATGCAACTCTGCTCGGCTTACTGGCCCATACCAATGAGAATAATAAACTGTCCAAGGTCTTAAAAAGGCTACAAGGCAATGTATATAAAGCATTCTGTAACACATATAGACATCTAGGGGGGAACTCCATTTTCAAAAGTGCGACTCTTCCTGCCATTGAAAGGGGTAATGTATTCCAAAAATGAACAGACCATTCCAGGCCACCCACCAACGGTTCCGCACAGTAGCGCTGTTGGTCCTCCACTGTGGGTTCCACTACCACACCCAGATAGTAAAAGGAAGTAAAATGCCACCTCAGTCCCAATGGGTCCAAGCTCCCCTTCGGTAGTGCAACAGGAACAGCAGCGACTTCTCCCTGTTAATGCATAGGCCCGGCACCTCCTAAAATGAATCTAGTCCTGCCAACAACAAGCTGGGGGGAACCTGCCCAGATAACAGATTTACCTCACATCAGCCCTCAAAAGCCCAGTCTAGTCTGTTATATGCGACATGAGTGGCTGAGAAACAGGAATACTTCATCCTCATGGGATAACGCTCCCGCCACAAATCCTCACAACCCAAATTATTCATGACTTTGGCCAATGCACTCGCCAATCCTGATTTAGTCAACACCCCTGGGGCTCATCTGTCCAGACTTGCATCCAAAACACAGTTGAAGTCACCCACCCATAGCAGATGTTATGTGTTACCAAGGACTGTATGGGTAGGAAAAAGTCCCTAATATATACATTGGGGGCATTTGCTCAAAATAGTGATATCCACCCCATCTAACATCCCCTGCACCAGTATATATCGACCATGTGTATCTGCCTCCATGTAGAGCATGTGAAAGGGGACCCCAAGTGCCACCCAGATCGCCACTCCTCAGGCTTAGGATGAAAAATTGTATGCGAGCAGCTGCCCTCCATCTCCTCTTTATTTTATCTGTCTCGGGACCTGTGAGGTGCATTTTCTGCAAGCACGCAATGCTTGTCCCAATTCTTCTCAGTTGGGAATGCACCCTATACCTCTTCACATAACTGATCAGGCCCCTGATATTCCATGTGACTATCTTATAATTCTGTACTATGGCGACAAACATTATCCCACCCCTTCCTCTCCTTCCATGTGCAGGGTCCTGTGTGTCCATGTTCATCTGTGACCCTGTCTGTAAGCTTGCTGCACTCTTCTCATAGCATGACTTGTACCATAACATGAACAAAAACAGCAACAACATCCCTCTCCCCATCCAAGACAATCACAAGACAACAATGAACATACTTGTCTAGATCGCCCACCATTCGGAGCTATATTAGCCCAGATACCCTCAATCCTCACCCCACTGTGTATTGACTGGCTGGTATGCCATCCCCAATTTCAGACCTCAACCTTTCCACAGTGAACAAAACTAAACTAAACCTCTCGTAGTCAAGGAGCGAGTCCAAACAGCAGTTCCCCTCACCCCAGCCAACCAAGCTATACCCTGCCATAATCCCCCCATAGGTGGCATCATTAAAAAGAAAACATCAGCACGCCATTACACTCAACAGTCATAATAGTTGTATAGTCCCAGTACATGTCACATCAGAGACCCATGTGGCTGCCCCACTGCATGTTTCTCTCCCCTTCCCATCCCTCTGCATACTCACGAACCAGGACCAGGGCCTGACCATTAGTTCAGGATCAATGCAGCAATGTCATTTGATTGAACTCCCAACAGACCCCCGATCGAGTTTGCTCCAAGTCCTCCTCTCCACTGTTCTGTGCAGCAACCTGGCCATCACCTTCCATCTGAGCCTTTGCTAGTGTGTCGTCCTCCTGCACCTCAATTTTCTCATCAGTAGTGTTCTACGCCGCTGATTGTTCTGGGGATATAGTCCAGTGTGTCATCCTCTGCTGTCCCATGCACCCACTCCGACCAGTTCTCTGTGTGCCACTCTCTCCTCGGGGCACCCTGTCCCATTGCTCTAGCCAGGCCCAGGCATTCCCGGCCGCTCAAAAAAATCAGTTTTTTCATGTACCACCACTCTGAGACATGCCGGGAAAAGCAGCATATATGATAATCCAATGTATCAGAGCTATTGTTTAACTTCCACAAATGACTTCCTCTGCGACTGCACTTTCTGGTATAATCTGAGAAGACAGCAATGTTGCGGTTTTCAAACATCATCACCTCTGCCTCCTGGGTCTTTTCAGGCATGCAATCCCTGCCCAATAATTGAATATCCTTTCAATGATGGCCCTGGGAGGATCTTCCGCCAATGCCCTGCTCCCTCTCTCCACCGCAAACATGTGGGATAGGTCCGTCGGCTAAAGCACATCAAGGATCTATTTTTCCAGGAAGGACTCTATAGATGAGTCCTCGGCCCCCTCCGAGAACCCAACCAGTTGTTAGTAGTTGTGGCGGGAGCAGCCCTCTGCATCCTCTGCTCTTTCTTCAAGCATCTTCACAGTAGATGTGAGTCTGACCACTTGTTCCTTAAGAGTAACCACATCCCGGTCTAGCTCACCAATTTTATCAATCATTTGTTCTATGACAGTCACTTTTTCCAACACCTTCCTGAGGTCTGAACACAGCAGACCCAACTCAATGGAAACCGTGTTGATCTTGCCCTCCAGTATAGTGCAGGAGGTCTGAATCACTTTCATTAATGCCACCCTTAAGGGCTCCGACTGGCATGTACTTCACTGTGGGAGACCATGCAGCTACACATACTGCGTAATTGTGTTGCTCTGCTATCCCGTGGGTGCCTTGTATTTTCCCATCGTCCACTATGACCATCCCTGGTCCACGCTGCCCTTTACTATTGACAGGCACTGCAAGTGACGGACCGCCACAGTTCATTCAAACAAGCACACGACTGTCACCTTCAGGCAACCTCTGCTCACCATTGCATGTTCAACTCCACGAGCAGGCTGTCCGCGTCAAAGTGTAGCCTGCTAAGACAGTCCCGCAATCCTCCACACCTTGCAAGTGCTCCTCTTTTGCTCCACATACAGCACCCGGGAGGGAAAGCAGGCAGACGACCTGAGTGTAATTCCAGCCCCTACCACGTGCAGTGTCACAGCAAGACCCACCTCGCGGTCAGAGCGGCCAATAAAGGACCCCCTGCGTGCTCCTCTCCAAGATGACCAGAAACAAGCCTGCACCCTACCCATCCAGGTGTCAAGCAAGGTGAGCCACAAGCAACGTCCAGGCGCCCTCTCCTCACTAAACAGATACCTCTGTAGCACTATTATTCCAGTGAGGCAGGCCACCACACCTTTGCCACCACCCTATATCCCCTCACTTCAGGCTCAGGTCCTTTACTGCCGGACACCATGTGCCTGCTACTTCCAGTGCTTCCTCATGTCACCACATGCCCCAGGGCTCTTCTCCTTCATACATTAACAGCCAGGCATGTTGAATGCATTCCAAAGCCCTTGTTCAGTCTGGGACCACAGCAACACATGTGGGGTCGGGACCCTGCAAAAGATCCATTAGTCATCCACCGCAATTATTTCCCTTGCCAGGGGGACCACAGACAGGCAGCCCACCGTTCCCAGCTCCTCGGTGCTAGGCTCCCAGCCCACCCGGCAGCGTCAGCAAAGGCCGCTCTGTCCCGCAGCGGTCTCCGCACTCACCCTTCTTTCAAATTTTAGAAGTAAGCACTGTCTTCGAGGCCAACCCCAACCGGCCATATACTAAGGGGGGTACTTTGCAGTGGCGCCTTTGTCTCAAGATCTTTGCGCGCTTGAGTCCCAGGCCTCAACTCTCAAGGCCTACTAGGCCAGGCTGGACTAGTAGCTCCTCTTCTGCCTTTTGCACCGGCAGTTCAGACACCGCGAGCCCCCAGGACATCAGAGCTCCTCCGCAGTTAGTGTCTCCGGCCCTCTCCTGTTGGGCCTAGCTCCTGCCACCAGCCTCGCAGCGTACTGGGGCACCCACTAATCACGGAGTTCTCCTTTCACATCTGAGGCACCGCAAGCTTCCGCTCCTCCAGTCCAAGCCCCACAGTTTATCTGGAGGTCTGTGTAGTCCCCCTGGCCTCCGCGCCATCAAAGCCACTTCAATAGTCCCAGCTCAACCGTTTCGCTGGACTCTTACTACTTCCGGAGGTCTCAGATACACCGGTCGCCAACGCGGTCCCTGTCTTTAGGCAGCTCGTTCAGGCATCACAGCTCAGACAATTTCAGCCCTCCGCCGTCAGTCTTTCCCTTAATAGGGACAAGATGATGTGCTTCGGTTTAGAAGTGTATGTATGCTATTATTTCATTAAATTGGCACTCCTATGGGGAGGATGCTGTAGGATTATTAACCGGGGCAACCGAGCTCAGGATAGAGCGTCTGATTGGCCATCTTCCCAGGCCACACCCCCCTGGAGCCACTCAAAGTTTTTGAACTGCATTTATTGTGTCCAGATGCATGTTGGATGTTAGTTGTATTTCTAAGAATTCAAAATTGAGTTTGTTCCACTGTCGGTATGTGATTGCATGTAAGGTAACCTTAGATGTGGTGATTTCTGTTGTTTTGTGTTGGAAAGCTACCAGATGGTGGTCTGACCATGTGACTGGATTAATCCTTTGAAAAGTAACTAGTTCTGGATTTGCAAAAATGACATCTAGGATGTGTCCAGCGATGTGTGTGGGTTTGTGGATGATCTAATGTAGGTTCATTGTCTTTAGGCAAGTGATTATAGTTCTTGGATGGGGCATTTTGGGTTTGTCAAACTATATGTATAGGTCACCAAGGATGGATAGGTTAGAGTCAGACCTCCCAGGATATTGTGGCATAGATTTGCAAATTTAGCGACACAAAAATGGAAATTTAGCGGCACACAAATGAACATTTTGCGGCATTATTGCAGCACTTTATTTTATTTGTAATCATTTCCATTTCAGCCCTAAATCAATGGAACCTGTTTTAGCAGAGTATTCCACCTTGAAATAGGCATGTTTAAAGTTTCTGCAGCTCTACGGAAGCACAGCTCGAATCTACTAACCTCGTGGGAGGGGGCCATATTTCTCCCTTGGATGTTTTAGCACCCATCTATGCACCCCTGCCGGGACACCACTTTTGCCACTCCCTGCTTTCAGTCACACAGCTCCCTTCACTCTCTGGTTTAAGTCACGCAGCCCATTTCTCTCCCTGCTTTCAGTCACACAGCTCCCTTCACTCTCTGGTTTAAGTCACGCAGCCCATTTCTCTCCCTGGTTTCAGTCACACAGCCCCCCTTCACTCTCTGGTTTAAGTCACACAGCCTCTTTCTCTCTCTGGTTTCAGTCACACAGCTCCCTTCACTCTCTGGTTTCAGTCACGCAGCCCCTTTCTCTCTCTGGTTTCAGTCATGCAGCCCATTTCTCTCCCTGGTTTCAGTCATGCACCTCCCTTCACTCTCTGGTTTAAGTCACGCAGCCTCTTTCTCTCTCTGGTTTCAGTCATGCAGCCCATTTCTCTCCCTGGTTTCAGTCATGCACCTCCCTTCACTCTCTGGTTTAAGTCACACAGCCCATTTCTCTGTCTGATTTCAGTCATACAGCCCCTTTACTCTCTGGTTTCAGTCACACTCCTAAGTATTGCATAGGCACTCAGTAATTGGTCTCGACAAAGAACAATCCCAAATTTCCCCTGTATGTTAATATTACAGCCTCCTGCCCTTTAGAAGCTGTGTGCTCACAGCCTCTGAACAATCTAGGCATGCTTAACTTCTGTTCCAAGCCCAATCCAGCCCTGAGCACCCTGGCTCTGCAGTCTGATCTTCGTTAATTGATTTGTGACCAGAATCTGAACTGTGTTCTCGGTTGCTGTTCCCTTACAAAGTACCTTTTGACCCCTTGTAAACAGTCCCTTTTTTTGTAATTCAGAGAAGGGCGCTCTCCTGTTTCCAGCTATTATGGTTGTACAGCGCTGTTCACGTGGTGACGTATGCGCGTACAGGCAATAAAATGGCATCATTTTTTTATGCCTGCCGGGAGACCTTTTTTTGCGGCCGAAATAGTAAATATCACGGCTATCGCGCTTGTCAGCGGATTTCACGATTGTTTTGTGCATCGCAAAATTGCGAAATGCTGGAGGGTCTGTAGAGTGTAGTGTCATAAGGTTGCAAAAATATAGAATTAGTTTAATACAAATCAGTTTTATAAAAAAAAGACAGGTGCAGCAGCTTGGAATGTGTAGAAACATCCAGAAAAATGTTCACTGTTCTATAATTGACCGAGTGCCAAAAATAAACACGCTGCCCTAAATATCTCCTTTGTGCATATCACTATACAGCTAGATAAACAGAGCAGAAGAAAGAAAAGCAACATTTTTGGTTTTGCCTTCCCCTCAGCCACTGGCTCTACCAGCAGGCATTGTGATGTTGGAACTCACGTGCAATAAATAAGTTATTACAGTTGAGTGGTGACATCATTTCTTTCTAATAAGCGACTGGGTGCGTCACAGGTCACCTACTATAAAGAAAGTAGAGTTTCGTTTTTTACACAAGAGATTGCAGGATCCCATCCATTACATATGTATCATACATGCCAAGAGATCCGATTCAGGTAGGAGACTCCAGATTCTTGAAGCCAAAAAATGCCATTATTTTAGCTGTCTTTTGCCCAAAATTACCTCTGCTTCAGTGAATAGGGAAAATACATTCCCACAATTTCTTTTCTCTCAAAATCTCCCACTTTACTGTTCTAAAATGTTGGCATGTATTAATATGTGCCCCCCCCCCCCTTAAAATTCAATTGTAGAGACACCAGTTGGCTCCTACCGAATCACACATGAACGCTGGTCAAGCACAGGAAGATCACAGATCACTTTTATACATTTTCGCCCAGTTATACTATAGAGAGGGGAACTCCGTAGCTTTTGGGCCGTAGGTAGGGGTGGGCGGAATTTGCAAAAGTGACTTTCGCAAATTATCGCGAAAATGTTAAAAATCTCCGCAAACACGCGGAAATATCGCCCGTTCGCGGTATTTTCTGCGTGGTCGCGGCTCGCCAACTTACCCATGCGGTTGATCGTGGGCGCGGCCCTCCAGTTTTCACTCTTCTCGCGGTGCATGATCGCGAGAAGAAAGATGTGATCGCGCGACCAATAACATTAATGCGGGCGCGAACTGTCGCGAGACAGCGCAAATGGCTACCAACAATCCAACATCTCGTGGAGAACGCGACCGGATCGGGAAAACTTGTCGGCGAACGCGGGGATTCAGGTAAGGCGATCGCGCGCGAGAATGTATTATTTTACAGCGCGAGCAAGAAACTAATTATCGCTAAGCTGCGGAATGTGGAAATTTTGACATTTTCGCGCTCTCCGCGGAACGCGGAAATGTCAAATTATCGCAATTTCCGCGAGCGGAACGGAAATTTAGCCCAGGCCTAGCAGTAGGTTCGCTGCAAATAAACTCATGTAGCGCCCTCTGGTGGTCTAGCAAAAAATAATCGGTTTCTTTTCTAGCGGATTTCATTTGAAACATACAGCCGCTGCAATGGTGAAAAATAAAATCCATAGTGCGAGTAAGCACAGATCAGCCTACATTTTAAAATCAAATTTGGTTGCTTGCCCTCTCTTTCCAGGAGAAAAAAAAACCTTCTTTAAGACATAAGCATAAATGTCCTGCACTGCCCACAGTGCACCAGTGTGCAGAACGCCCTTAAACAGGAGTATGTATTTTGGGGACCTGGAAACGTGAGGCAATTACCTAAAAAAAGGGGGTTCAGGTTGACAGAGGTGTGGCTCCCCCACCCACAATTATCTTATACAAATATTGCACACTATAGTGAGATTTTAAAAGAACAAATATGTTTTGAGGTATTATGTAAAGTATTGGTTTTATTCTACCTTGGTAAACTATTTGTGATGACTGGTAGAAAACGGTGCCTTTTAAAGATCAGTGATACAGGAACATTTGGAAAATTTCAACAAATGTGTGTCAAATGGTATTTTGAAAGAAATTCAGAACAATAAAACTGATGAAAACTGAATAGAACATAAAAGCATTTATACATGTGTTTTTAAATCCTTCCTCAATGCACATTTGGGAATACGCGTGGTGAATGCTGACTGTCTAGGCATATTAACTAACAACCATTTATAATAATTGAATGGGTTTTAAAGGCAATTCTATGTCTGTGGCGCAAAATTGCACGCCCATGCACCTTACCGCTTTATGCATGCCTGGTTATGCCTTAAAACGCCTGGCCATATAGCACAATTTTTGGAGCTATCTGTTGCACCCACAATACTTGGCCCTTGCACATTCTAATGCTGCTAATCTTGTTTGGTTTTCCAATGTTGTGCTTTTTATATTCTTCTACATTGATTTTATAATCTTGATCTTGGTTTTATGTTGCATACACATAACCTGCCAATTTCGTTTTGGCCCTAAAAATGATGTTTTTAATATAGTCTTAATAAAAGGTTTTATAAATGACTTTCGTATAGGTTTTAATCACCAGGATCCAGCCCCTAGAGGCTAAGTGTCAAAACCTCTCTCAACAATATATCCCATTCGGCCCTCAAATGGCAGAGGTCTGTCAATCTCGTGGGATACCCATGGTTTTTGGCTGGCACGTGGGGAATGCACAGATGTGCTCCCCCAACCCCTGGTGTCCATTTGAGCCAGGCACCATGGTTCACAAGACTCTTAGAGCATAGAAATGTCCATATTCTAGAAGTGGCATTTCTAAGCTAGCTTTGCCGAAACCCCCTTTACCAATGGAAAGGGTTTGGCACTGCGAATCCATTGATATGAAACATTATGAGGCTGCTCCACTGAAATCCACTGTTGCAGTCCAAAGTAATGTCAACCACTTTCCCATGTTACCCTATGCGAAGAGCAGGCCTCAGAGGTAATGAAAACACACATAGGTATTCCTCACTACCTGGGTGCACGTGTGCTAGTGCGCTTACCAGCCTGTGATGGCAGGTGGGACACATAGTACCCAGCACCAGGGGTGCAAATGCGCCCGCCCGAGTCTGCACAACAGACTGGACACAGGTTTAACTAATATGTGTGTCTGTGCGCACGCACAAGTTTTTGTTGGCAGGAGGCACACGCAATCATGGGCACCATAGGTGCGGGTGCACGCTTACAGTGGCCTACAGTGCCAAGATGCTCATGAATTTACTCACAATAGAAGCCAGTGCGCACCCTCCGGTCGGCGAGGACTGATTGGCCTGTGTTTAAGAACACTGAGTCAGCGCCACTTCCCAACACGTATAGTGCCCTGAGTCTGGAGGCCACATAAGAGAATCAGCAAAACCCAGGCAGAGAATGCAAAGCATTTAAAAAGTTATAGGAAATGCTACCTGATGAGTATCAGGCCCAACAACCTCCTTCAAAAATTGTGTTTACTGTAATGTATCAAACCACTCCATTGAATCAAAACCTAGAACCTGCAATTGTTTTTTTTTTTTTTTTTTTTTTTAAAAACCTTTATTTTCAAGAGTCTGGACACAGCTATTCAGCCGACAACCCGGAGGTTCGACAGCTTCGATAAAGAGGAACAGAGACGCGTCCACAGTACAGTGAAGGAGGAGTGCAAAGATTCCATTTTTTAAATAAACACAAAACACACAACAACCCCCAGCAAGGCAAGAACACTGAATGCCCATGGTGATAGCCCCCCAGGGGAGGCAGGACCCCAATCATCTACCATTTACAGTACTGTGAAAAGAGGAAGAAGGGGGACAGCAGAGGCCAAAGAAGTTCATTGACCATACTGAGCTGGAAAGAAGGTTAGGAGGAAAGCTGTTCCTCGGGGGGGATCCAAATCAGGGGCAAGACAAATTCCCCCCCTGTATTGATTCCACCGCCCCCAGATGGCGTGCCACTTCCGAGGGCGGCCTCTAGCGCAATATACCGTCTTCTCCCTAAGCATACTCCAGTCCATATTTTCTTTCCACGCGGTCAATGTGGGGGGCCCCACGGATCCCCACAATCGGGCTATATCTCTCTTAGCGACCATGTTACCCAGAGTCACCCATTGGGTCTGCGCCGCATTATGATCAGTGGGCCCCCAGACATTCAGGAGACAACACCGCGCTTCCGGCTGCATAGCAATGCCCGTCACCTCCCCCATCACTGCATGGACTCTCCTCCAGAATTCCGTGATGACACCACATTCCCAAATGATATGCAGGAAAGTACCCACCATACCACATCCCCTCCTGCATAGGCCGTCCTCCGAGAATCCCATGTGAACCAGCCTTGGCCCCGTCACATACACTCGATGCAGTATTTTAAGCTGCACCAGCCTCAGACGCGACGGGATCGCAACCTCCTTAGGAGAGGAAACAGCAGACTGCCAATCCTCGTCATCCAACTCGAGGCCATCCCTAGACCACTGGTCCCTCAACCCCAGAAGCATATCCGCCCGGACGTTGAACAGTTTCTTATAGATGAGCGAGATCGTGCTCTCGGGCATATGGCCATCAAGGACCCGGTCCTCCAAAGGAGAGGACTCAGGCACCTTCTCACCCTCTATGAGGACTGATCGGAGGGCGTGACGCACCTGAATATAGCGGAAAAACTCGGATGGCCCCAGCTCATACTCCTTCTGCAACTCTTCAAAGGACTTCACCCTCCCCTTAATCAGGACATCTCCGACCCTGGAGATGCCGATCAAGTCCCATTTGTCAAAGCCTTTTGTGTGCCAAAGCCTACCCAGTCTCTCAGATTCAAACAGCGGGGTAGCGAGGGTGAGCCTATCCTTCCAGCCCAGCGAGTCAGTTGCCATCTTCCACACACGCACCGCCACACCAGTGGGCCCCATGAGGGACGAGTCCAGGGACCGCGAATACAACGCCCTGTAATAGTTACCACCCCGCAGCAACCACCTGTCCATGGCATACCCAGGGCTGAGGGCAGGGCCATAAAACCCATGATTAATCGCACTCAGCTGGGTGGCCCAATAGTACCGTCGGATGTCTGGAAGCGCAATACCCCCGTCGTACCATGGAAGCGTCAACTTTGCAATAGCAATTTGCGGCCGCCCGTCCCACAGCAACGTTCGTTGGAGGCCTTCGACCTCCCGAAAGTAGTTGGCCGGTACCCAATCCAAAGTATTCTGCAGTGCATAGAGGAACCGGGGAAGAGACATCATTTTGAACAGGGCCGCGCGCCCAACGAGGGAGAGCGGCAGCCTCCGCCAGCCCTCCACATCCCGCCTCAGGCGCGCTAGGGGGGGGAGCAGGTTCCTCTCATATCGCACGGCAGAGTCCATGGAGATAAAGACCCCCAGATACACGAAGCCCTGCTGAGCCACCTGGATCGAACAAGTTCGAGGGATCGGTGGAACCTCGCCACTAAGAACATATAAATACGATTTACTCCAGTTGATAACGAGACCCGAGTTCCTACCGAAAGATGTGAGTACGTCACAGACCACTATAAGTGATTTCTTGGGTGAGGCAAGATACAACAGGATGTCATCAGCATAGAGCGATATACGGTCCTCGTGTTCAGGCGACCATCTAAGTCCCCGTATCTCCGGGTGCCAGCGTATCCACGCAGCCAGCGGCTCAAGGGCGAGGGCAAACAACAATGGCGACAGGGGACAACCTTGCCGAGTACCCCTCCCAAGCTGAAACGGAGTCGACGCCCGGCCATTTACCACCACACTCGCAAGAGGGCCCTCATACAGCAACCTCACCCAGCTCACAAAACCGTGGCCAAAGCCGAACTTGGTCAACACGGCCCACAAATCTGCCCATTCCACCGTGTCAAAGGCCATCGTGGCATTGAGAGACGCCACAATAGCTGGTTCACGCAGCGTGCCCGCCCTGGCGATTACACCATGAAGGCGCCGAAGATTTAACGCTGTGTTACGGTGCGGGATGAATCCGGATTGATCCGGGTGGACCAAGTCACCAAGTACCCTAATCAACCGGGCCACCAGGATTTTAGCCAGAATTTTTGGCTCTGCGTTCAGGAGTGAGATAGGCCTATATGAGGCGCACTTATCTCGGGGTTTGCCCTCTTTGTGTATAACCACAATCGTCGCCAGTCGCTGATCCAACGGGAGGGCCCCACTCCCCCGCGCCTCCACGAACATGGCGCGCAGGTGAGGGGCAACCCTATCCGGAAACAGCTTGTACAGGTCGACCGGCAAGCCGTTCGGACCCGAGGCCTTGCCCGAGTTCAACGCGCGGATAGCCCCCGCCACCTCATCGACCGTTATGTCACCATCTAGATCGTCCCTATCTATATCAGAGAGACAGGGCAATGCGATATCACGCAGGAGGTCACGCGAGTCCTCGGGCGGCCTGTCCGACACTGAGGCATAAACCATATGGAAATAGTCCGAGAAACACTGCACAATCCTCTCAGGTTCCACAATCACCTCTCCCCCCTCTCCCGTCAACTCCGGCACTACTCTATTGACCCGTTCTTTTTTGTCCAGCCAAGCCAGGAGTTTCCCGGCCTTGTCAGCAACATCATACAGACGGCCCTGCTGTTCCCTACCGAGGGTCTTAGCGGCATTCGTCACCAAGTCCTTATACTCGGATTGCTTCAAGCACAGCTCATGCAGTGAGGCCTCAGTAACCTCCTCCTCCAGCGCTCCCTCCAAAGCCGCGATCTCCTCCTCAACCTGCAAAACCTCGCCATCTCTCCGCCGCTTGGCAGCCACTACGAGGGAGAGGGCTTCCCCTCGCAGCACGGTCTTAAATGCTTCCCACAGCGACACTGCCGAGTCCACGGATCCCTGATTGTCCTTGAAAAAATTATCTACTGTCTTTACCAGCGCGCTGCGCATCTTGGGGTCTCGGAAATACCAAGGGTTGATAGGGGCCACCCTTCCCCCTCCCTCTCGACCCAGATCCAGCCTAACCCACACCGGCGAATGGTCAGATATACCACGCGCCATGTGCCTGGCCTCAGACACCAATGAGGCATGCGCAGCCAGAGTGAGTAGGTAGTCAATCCTGGAAAGGCTACCATGCGCCCCGGAGTGGAAAGTGTATTGGCTCTGTGTGGGGTGCCGGAGCCTCCAGCAGTCTATCAGGCCAAGCGTATCTAGAAAGTCTGGAAGCCACTTCTGAGCCCCCCCAGTGTCTCTGGGCGGGTATCTATCCAGCAGGCCGGAACCAACAGCGTTGAAATCACCTCCCACTACAAGCATACCCCCCGGGAGATCCAGCAGGGCCCTACCCAGATCTGTGAACGTGGAGGCCTGCAGGGCCGGCGGGACATAAACCGAAACTAAAACCAAAGTTCTTCCTTCCCACCGCCCCGCCACCGCCACAAACCTCCCCCTATCATCAACAATGGTGGAGTCCACCTCAAATGGTAGCGAGGCTCTGACTAGGATGCCCACACCCCTGGACCCAGTGGAGAATCCCGAATGAGCTATGAATTTATAGCCCTTCCTATTCAGGGCATAGCACGTATTACCTATAAGATGCGTCTCCTGCAGCAGGGCAACATCCGGCAATGACCGTTTCAAGAATTGCAAAACAATCCCGCGCTTAATGCGATCCCCCAACCCATTAACATTCCAGCTTATAACACTTAAACCCCTACCCCCCATCCCCAAACGTAAAGAGGCCCACCCCACACCTGAAGAGCCACCATGGAACAGTCCTGGAAATAATCATTATGCCTTGCGGAAACAAACCCCCCCAACAACAAACCCAAAATCCCGGAAACCCCCCCCACCCTGCACCCCTGCTGCAGCTTACAAAGCCCCCCCAACTTGCAGTGTGCCTGTCGCCCTACCAAACCCAAAATCTACAAAAAGTACCCTAAGGGAGGAAAGAGCTCCCCTCGTCCTCCCACAACCTCCGTATTTACTGCAAGTCATTATCTAAAGTCAGTCCGAGTCAGTCCGGTTCCGAAGACATCAACCTTGTTCATCCCGGCCACTGTCCCCGTCTACGGCAGTGTCCTCTTCCGTGCGTCGTCGAGGCAGAGCGTCCAGCCATTCATCCGCCCTAGCAGGCGACTCAAAGAAGAATGTTCGGTCTTCAAACACCACACGTAGTCTGGCAGGGAAGAGCATGGCATATTTCAGTTCCCTCTCCCGAAGCCTCCTCTTCACCCCCAGGAAGCCCTGCCGCTCCCTCTGCACCTGCTGGGTGAAGTGAGGATAGAAATTCACTGACGCGTTCTGGAAGGGGACCGGGCCCGTTACCCTCGAGGCCTGCAGGATAGCGTCCCGGTCTCGAAAATGAAAGAGCCGGGCGACGATCGGCCTCGGTGTGGCTCCCACCTTGGGCCTCCCACCCGGCACTCTATGGGCCCGCTCGACTGCGAAGAACTTCCCTAGACCCTTAGGCTGCAGATGATTGAGCACCAAGTCCTCCACGATCAGGTCCACTGAAGTCTCGTCCGAGGACTCCGGGACCCCGATAATGCGCACGTTGTTGCGCCTGGCCCGGCTTTCGAAGTCCTCCAGCCGACGGGCGGCGAGATCACTCTCGGTCCGCAACTTACGGACCTCGGTCTGCAGGTCCGAGACATCATCGGCGAGGCCCGTGGTCTTGATGTCCAGGGATTTGACCCGTTCATTTGTTTTGCCCAAATCCGCGCGGATCAGATTAACATCCACCAAGATGGTATCCACTTTGTGCGCCAGGGCATCAAACTGTCTCCCAATCGAAGTCTGCAGCCCGTCGAGTGCACCCATGACATCCTGCAGTGAGAGCTCTGGGGCCAAGGGTGAGGCAGTCTTCTGTGTGTCCGGGGACTGGCTCGGTGCACCCGGTGACCCCTTCTGCTGGGCATAGCGGTCCATGTTATTGGCTTGAGTGTAGGCTCCCCGCCTGGTGGCCTTGGGCTTCGGGCGGTCCACCTCTGCTCTGCCCGACATGGTGGGCTCAAGCAAGTCGGTTCAAACAGGACTGCCCTCTCTCAGCGAGAGAGATCAGGAGTGCTCCGTCTTACGATGGGTCGCCAGTGTGGCATACAGAGCGTCCAAATGATAATAAAGCAGACGCGAGCACTCCCTGGGCTGGGCAGACAAAGGGCGAGAAAGTGAAAGTGAAAGGATAGGGACCTCCGTCCGGCAGTTCACACCTCGCCTGGCCCCTGTTGTTCAATTAGAGGTCGGGCATCCTGCCAACTCGAGCCCCTGGCATCCCTCAATCTTCCGCCATGCATAACTCCGGTTCCCGGAGGGCGATTCGACCTCGGGTGGCATCGATCGCCTCCCTGACAAGTCATCTACACGATGCCATGCATACAAACAGGATTATATACAGGATAGACGACGGAGGGCACGAGGGTCTCGGGAGCTCAAAGCTCACGCGGCCATCTTGTTCAAGCGCTAGGCTCCTCCCCCGAACCTGCAATTGTTGATAATGATCAGACTATCGCTGGCTTCTGTCATCGCAAGGATCATTGAGAAATGTGTTGCCTCACACTCCACAATCTGGATTCATAACACTCGCACAACACTCTGAGTACTAGGTGACATCCTCCACACCTTCGATAAAGGCTACCCACACCTCACTCTACAGCTGTAAGTTAAAGCAGCATTTGGCCCTCTAGATCACCTAACTATAGTCATGCTCGAAAACATGATGGGTTTTTGTGTAACTTTTCTCAAATGGTTTGGCCACGCTGAAGACACTCAAGTTAATAAAAAATTAGATTCCCCTTAACTATTTCCACAATCAAATCTGCCCTGCAAAACGTTCACAAATGGATGGAATCAAAATACAAATAATTTAAATCTCTAAAGACTGTATTCATGTAATGCTTCCCTATATCTAATCCTAATAGCAGCTGCATGTGGCTCAAATTCATCAAGAATGGAAGTATTACTCAGAAACTTGCCACCACTTCTAAATCCTTGGGGTTCCTCTTGGAAGAAAACCTTTCGCGTAAGCAACACATTCAAACCATGGATAAATCTGCTAGATTTCAACATAACTTGGCTCTAATTCATCAAGAATGCAAGTATTGCTCTCAAACTTGTCACCACTTCTAAATCCCTGGGGTCCTTCTTGGAAGAGAACCTTAACCATAAGCAACTCATTTAAACCATGCTTAAAACTGTTGGATTACAACTCTAAAGTAAAAAAATGTCCAAAGGCAGGACGTGCAGAATACACAGCTAGAGACCTCTCTGACCACTCCCCGCTCCTAGTTGAGATGGGTCAGAGGGAACAAGACAGAGCCCGTAACTGGAGACTGAGTCCATGGGACCTGAGTAACGCCAAAATAGCAAATGGGAATAGGGCAGATACAGAGGTTTACTTCCTGGGAAAAAAAATGTGGTCCCCTCCGGGGTGATGGTCTGGGAAGCATATTAAGACCGTGTTGCAGGATAGAACCCAAAACCGTGTAGCCTGGGCGAAGAAAGAGAAAGACAAATGTCTTTTCACATTGAAGCACAAAATAAGTGAGCGTGATACATAAGTCGCCCAGAGAAGAGACCCCGAACTGACTCGTAGGCTGAGCACCCTACGACTTGAATACAAGGAGTTGGCCATGGACAATCCCTAAAAAACAACACTTAGCGACATTGCACCGCCTGTATGAGCTGAGGGACCAGGCCGGAAAGCTCATAGCCTGGATTAGCAGATGGGAGGTCCAAGACAGATGGGTGAGAGAGGTGGTAGACCTCTAATGAATCAACCAATCCCCTAATGAGGGAGTGGCAAAAGCGTTCGCAGAGTATTACAGAGACCGATATTGGGCTCAAATGCCTAAATCACATGCCAAGATAAGGGACTACTGGTGGCAATCCCCACCCCAGTGCTAGGAGAAGAGGAAGCTCAGGGCCTAGAGGAAGATCTGTCCTTGACAGAAATTCAGGAGGTACGGTGGCGAAACTCCGCCCTGGGAAGACCCCTGGCACCAATGGACTGCTGGCGAAATTCTATAGGTGCTACACTGACATCCTGAGCCCCCAACTACTTCGGCTTTCTACAGACTCCCATAAAGATGGTGTCCTACTGCCAGACCTGAAGATGGCCACTATTGTGGTCATACAAAAAGAGGGTAAGCCCCGTGACCAATGTAGCTCTCACAGACCCATATCACTGCTAAACTCGGAAGTTAAAATCTTGGCCACCATCTTGGCGACCTGTCTCCTAAGAGTCGTCACGGCCCTTGTCCATGAAGACCAGTCAGGATTCATGCCAGGCCGATCTACCCATCTAAACCTTAGGCGAACCCACAACTGGCTCATGAAGGTGTTCTTATCACTAGACGTGGAAAAGGCATTTGACGCCATAAACGGATTGTTCCTTGATGCCACTCTGGCTAAATTCAGGTTTGGGCCGAAATTATGTAGTTGGGTAGCACTGCTCTATAACCAACCTGTGGCCGTGGTGAGCGTTAACTGTAAGTGCTCGGCGTCCTTCCCCATTGAGATGGGGACGCGGCAGGGCTGTCCCTCTCGCCCCTCCTCTTCGCACTAAACCTTGAGTCTCTGGCCTGCATAATCAGGCTACATCCCTCCATCCGAGGTTTTCGTAGTACTCCTGCAGATACCGGAGAGGAAAAAACGTCCTTATTTGCCAATGACATTTTGCTGTACATCACGAACCCCGCCAAGATTAATACCGGCCCTGTTTGAAAAGATAACTGACTATAGCTGCCATTTGGGCTACAAAATCAATTGGAATAAGTCCACGCTCTACTGCCCAACTAACGCCCAAAGAGACTGGCCCCTGCCTGGAGAACTGCAAGTAGTGCAAGGGGGCTTCAAATACCTGGGAATATTCGTTACTCCACATCCAGGGGTCTGTATGAAGGAAAACCTAGGGACAGTCCTGAATAATTTAAGTCAGACGTGGAGAGGTGGAGGGACCTCCCTCTCACCCTGCTCGGACGGGCGGCCATTTTTAAAAGTATTACCCTGCCCCAACTGCTATACGCCCTTCAAAATATGTACCATCCACTACCCAAAGTCACCTTTACGGAAATAGCTAGCAAAATTTGAACACTATTGTGGCGGGGGGGGGGGGGCCTTAGAATAGCACTCAAGACACTGCAATGCAATCCATACAATGGGGGGATAGCACTCCCAGACATAGAGGCCTACTACCGGGCGTCCCACCTGATGCCCATAAATGAATGGATAGACAAAAATAAAGACCTCCCTATGTACAGCCTAGAGAGGGAAGAAATGCTACCGCACACACACCTACACTATCTCTATGGGGGGGAAGGGTGGTTCCCGCCTGCTGCCTGCGACACAATTGACTCTGACAGCGTGGGTGACCAAGACCATGGGCTGGACGGGTCGGGTCACGAAGAACACGCTGCTCTGGGAAGGGACTTGGTTCAAGGAGCTACATAAGCTCATAGGGTTTGGGACCTGGGATCTCCTGGGGATCTCCACATTAGGAGATATCATTGAAAAAGGGGCGCTCACAGCATGGGGAAAGCTAAAGCAGGAATACAACATGAATAACTCCCAATTCCTCAAATACGCAAAACTGCGTCATGCATGGCAGATGGAGAATATTCAAAGTGAACAACTTCCGGAATACGCACCTTTGGAGGGCAGGCTCCTGCAAGAAGAATTAACACATAAGGCGGTCTCCTGCACCTATAAAACTACCAATAACAACATCCCTGATGGGCTGGTAGGGCTCCGAACGCGGTGAGAGAAGGAGGTGGGGTCCGTGGAGGACATAGACTGGGAAGCAGCGTTAATGCACCCCAGAGAAGTTGCCATAAAGGCGAGGCTATGTCTCATTCAATTTAAGATATTAGACTGAACATACTATGACAGGGACAGGTTGCATAAAATGGTAAGGGCAGAATCACCACTCTGGCTGACTTGCATCATGGCTTTCAAACATGTCTGGCCATGCCCCGAGCTGCAGACATACTGGGCGCAGGTACTTGAGTTACTAGGAACGGTCCTGGGGTGACGTTGCCGATGGAGCCATGGTTTGTGATATTGGGGATACCGAGTGAGGTAGATTTCACCAGAACACAGTTCATTTTCACCTCCCTGGGGCTGGTAGTAGCCAATAGGGATATAGACAGGAGATGGGGGGTGGCTGACAAACCTACCATTCAGGAGTGGACGAGGAATGGACCTATATATGACGGCTGAGCAAACCACGTACCGTAGAAGGGGGTGTCCCAAAACATTTCACAGGACGTGGGACCCATGGAGAAGATATTTTGGGCTGGACATGGGAGATGACACACAACAGTCCGTAACGCACACAACACAGGGAACGCTTGCAAGGGGGCCTGAGAGAGAACAGCCCTAGAACACACACTTGGCAGCTATCTACTATCCACTACTGTTTCCTGGTCCCAAACGAAACCACACAACCGAAATGTGAAGACACTGGTGGCCAATATAAACCTACACAAATCAAAGGGGGTGGGGGAGTGGCTATGTTGATGACGACCACGTTTCTTATTGTATGCGATTGATTATTGCAGATGTACTATATAAGAACTGTATTGTGCTATATTGTTCAATTGGAAAATAAAAATCTTTTTTTTTTTTTTTAAATGTCCAAAGGCAACTCTGTACAAGACCTAAAGTTAGCAGTCCGGCTCTGACAATTTCTTACTTTGACTATGGTTTGACCCATCTTACCTGGCTCCCCAAAGACAGACTTGCTAAGTGCTTTCCTTCATGCTCCAATGAGATTTCCCTTTTTAGATCCTTCTGTAAGTGACCTATGCCTGTGATTTAATAACAAAAGCTATCGCTGAACTCCATGCTTCAAGAAGAACTATGCTTTGAGTCGAACCTTTTCGGGGACTGCACCTAGAATGAACTTCTGGTACCAATGAGGAACTGTGTTTTCCTATTTTCAAATATCTCATCAAAATCATACTTCCTTTTTCTGCTCATGACATTACTTTACCAATACTTGAGGCTTCAACCCACTTTTACATCCTATACTTTACTTCTGTTCCTATGTCTTTTATTTTCATATTGCCGCTGATCACAGTATTCTCCTCCTCTGCTCACCACAGAAGACCTTTGTCTCTACCAAAGTGAACAAATTTACACTTGTGTCCCAAAAGGCACGTGATTTTGATCCTTTTGTTCACTTACGCTCTGTATACTATCATAATATTGAGTCCAAAATATCATGCTACAAAAATATCAAAATATCTTGCTAGAATATTGACAACAAAAATATCATGGAGGTAAGTATAGATTTACTACTTTTAACTCCATTATGTACCTTGAAATAAACACATACAATTATTATTTTATAATTCCAAAGCTGTAAAACTGCCTGGAGTGGTGAAATATTTGTGTTCTTTCTCAGGTAGGCATGGGTGGCACTTGCAAATCTTATGCTTAAAGGCTACTTTAAAAATGGCAATCGTCATTTTCAGTTTCTAGCTCGGTGTGGATGGCACTGTGCTAATCCTATGCCTAAAAGCTCTGCTAGATAAACAGACGTTGAAGGTGAGCCGATTTGGAGTGTTCTTGGTGGTGCCGAGTGTTGCATGTAGAGGAACAGCTCTCCACCTGACTCAAACTTTGGAATTACACAGGGTTCCCTGCTCTTTTCTGCATAGTTCATGTGGCCCTCTAAGCGTGAAATGCATGGTTTCTAATTATAGTGGTCGCTTCCTTGTATCTGGACAAAGCTATACCTCTCTGGTGAGCTATAATTAGAGCAAAACAGGTGTCAATAGTTGTGTTTATTCATTCCAATTTGTTTTGGATGGTATTTTACGGATGTATGACGTTACAACGCATGCTATTACAACGCATACCTTTACAACGCATTTTTTACAACGCAAGTACTACTACAACGCATTACTTTACAACGAACACTTTTACAACGCAAAACCTATTAAAGTACTGAAAAGTGCTGTTACAACGAAATCTATTACAACGCATACCATTACAACGCGATTTTATTTTTTTTTTAATTAAAAGTACAATAAAATCTGGCACGGGATGCAGGGAAATTAGGGGTTTTAGGGTGGGGAAGTGTATTACAATGTGGAGAAAAACTGAGCGTAAATCTACTGAAATGCATAACCAAATTAATACTCGAGTATTAAAATTAATACTCAAAATCCCCACTAAAATTCCGTTTTCACACATTTCAAAGTTTAACAAAAAGAACGATAGAATTAACAACAGTGCTTACACATTTTTATCATGATTAAATCGGAAAGTAAGTAAACATAGTAAAACAGAAGACACATACACATAGGCGCCATTTTAACCATCTCACTTGTAAAACTTGTCCTACAACACTTTCTATGAAAACAATACCAAAAGACATGTTCCAAAATGGATGCCAAAACGGAGCAAATGAGTGAAAACAATACATTTTAAAATGCATTTTTAAATTATCATTTTCCACAGTAAAATAAAGTATAAAAAAAAAAACATCGAACTCAGTTTTAAAAAAAATTAATACTGACACAGAGTAAAACTTATAAATACCAGGAAGACACCATTTTGCAATCAGTTGATTATCAACTACCAGAGAGACCAGACGTCAAAACCTGACCCTCTGTCACCTCCACTGCGACCTCCTCAGAGAGAGCACTGAATTCCTTCGGAAAACCATTATTAGTAGACAACTACTAGTAAGTCAGTAAAATATTTTTAAACCATGGTTTTGCGTAAAATATGTCTACTTTCCATACAAAATATATTTTTAAATTTTTAATATTAACTTTTAAAATGTACTGTTTGTAATTTGTTATGACTAAAAATATATACCAACTAAAAACAACTACTTTCTTTTCCAAAAACAGAAACTTGCAATACATTGAGAATCAAAAATTGGTGTACCTAATTTTGCTTCACCTCCACATAAACGACTCACCTTTAGTATTGTGAAGGTAAATGTAATTTAATTTAAATTATTTTAGTTTAAAAATATATTTTTAGCATTAGCTAAAGTGTTGTAATGGCAAAGGTGATTTTTTTTCTTTCCTCATTCTCACTACATCATAAACGAAATTATACCATGGTGCAGGGGTAACAATTACTAATAAGACTTCAGTTAGGTACAACACCTGAAAAAGCGTTTCAAGTTACTGAGGTAACTATTAGTATTCTAAGTCCCAGAATGTTCAGCAGTAGAGTAATTGAGTGATAGTGTAGGTGTATCCATTATTACTCTTATTTTAAAATGCATTCAATGTGTATTATGTTTTGCTTAACCAATTTTTACTCATACTCATTTGTCAAATATCATACTTTTCAAAAATGAGTTTTTTTTTTAAACCAACGTTGGCTAAGTAACATTAATTTAAAAAAAAAAAAAAAATTCCACAGTAAATCGGTTACAAAAAATATAACTTTATCCTGCAGCAAGCATTACCTTAAAGGCACGAGAACAAAAAACAACTGAAAAAGGTATTTTACATTATGAGTGTAAAAAATTTCCACAATTTAATAGTCATTCCTTTTGCTATTGTTACTCCACTAAAGTGCAGAAATAGGATAACTGATGGATAGTGTAGGGGTACAATTTACTATTCCAACTCCAGGAAGGTGCAGCAGTAGGGAAAGTGATGGATGGTGTAGGGGTGCAATTTACTATTCCAACTCCAGGAAGGTGCAGCAGTAAGGAAAGTGATGGATGGTGTAGGGGTGCAAATTACTATTCTAACTCCAGGAAGGTGCAGCAGTAGGGAAAGTGTTGGATGGTGTAGGGGTGCAAATTACTATTCCAACTCCAGGAAGGTGCAGCAGTAGGGAAAGTGTTGGATGGTGTAGGGGTGCAATTTACTATTCAAACTCCAGGAAGGTGCAGCATTAGGGAAAGTGATGGATGGTGTAGGGGTGTAATTTACTATTCCAACTCCAGGAAGGTGCAGCAGTAGGGAAAGTGTTGGATGGTGTAGGGGTGCAATTTACTATTCCAACTCCAGGAAGGTGCAGCAGTAGGGAAAGTGATGGATGGTGTAGGGGTGCAATTTACTATTCCAACTCCAGGAAGGTGCAGCAGTAGGGAAAGTGTTGGATGGTGTAGGGGTGCAATTTACTATTCCAACTCCAGGAAGGTGCAGCAGTAGGGAAAGTGATGGATGGTGTAGGGGTGCAAATTACTATTCCAACTCCAGGAAGGTGCAGCAGTAGGGAAAGTGTTATGTACTATATGTTAAAATGAATTTAATTTTTGCAAAAAGTTATTGTAAATTTGCATTTCTCTACAACGTTCATTTTTCTCATTTTTTCCTTTTATCACTTTTGCAGACAATTGTTTTTGTTTTACAATTCCAATCAATACATAAGTGTCTACTCCAGCCTACAGACCATTCCCACTTAAGAAGACTCAGCAAGAAAACCAATTTAAAAAAAACAAGGTATTTTTAAACAACATTATAAGGTGCAGCAGTAGAGAAAGTGATGGATGGTGTAGGGGTGCAATTTACTATTCCAACTCCAGGAAGGTGCAGCAGTAGGGAAAGTGATGGATGGTGTAGGGGTGCAATTTACTATTCCAACTCCAGGAAGGTGCAGCAGTAGGGAAAGTGTTGGATGGTGTAGGGGTGCAATTTACTATTCTAACTCCAGGAAGGTGCAGCAGTAGGGAAAGTGATGGATGGTGTAGGGATGCAAATTACTATTCTAACTCCAGGGTGGTGCAGCAGTAGGGAAAGTGTTGGATGGTGTAGGGGTGCAATTTACTATTCCAACTCCAGGAAGGTGCAGCAGTAGAGAAAGTGATGGATGGTGTAGGGGTGCAATTTACTATTCTAACTCCAGGAAGGTGCAGCAGTAGGGAAAGTGATGGATGGTGTAGGGGTGCAAATTACTATTCCAACTCCAGGAAGGTGCAGCAGTAGGGAAAGTGATGGATGGTGTAGGGGTGCAAATTACTATTCTAACTCCAGGAAGGTGCAGCAGTAGGGAAAGTGATGGATGGTGTAGGGGTGCAAATTACTATTCCAACTCCAGGAAGGTGCAGCAGTAGGGAAAGTGATGGATGGTGTAGGGGTGCAATTTACTATTCCAACTCCAAGAAGGTGCAGCAGTAGGGAAAGTGTTGGATGGTGTAGGGGTGCAATTTACTATTCCAACTCCAAGAAGGTGCAGCAGTAGGGAAAGTGTTGGATGGTGTAGGGGTGCAATTTACTATTCCAACTCCAGGAAGGTGCAGCAGTAGGGAAAGTGATGGATGGTGTAGGGGTGCAAATTACTATTCCAACTCCAGGAAGGTGCAGCAGTAGGGAAAGTGTTATGTACTATATGTTAAAATGAATTTAATTTTTGCAAAAAGTTATTGTAAATTTGCATTTCTCTACAACGTTCATTTTTCTCATTTTTTCCTTTTATCACTTTTGCAGACAATTGTTTTTGTTTTACAATTCCAATCAATACATAAGTGTCTACTCCAGCCTACAGACCATTCCCACTTAAGAAGACTCAGCAAGAAAACCAATTTCAAAAAAACAAGGTATTTTTAAACAACATTATAAGGTGCAGCAGTAGAGAAAGTGATGGATGGTGTAGGGGTGCAATTTACTATTCTAACTCCAGGAAGGTGCAGCAGTAGGGAAAGTGTTGGATGGTGTAGGGGTGCAATTTACTATACCAACTCCAGGAAGGTGCAGCAGTAGGGAAAGTGATGGATGGTGTAGGGGTGCAAATTACTATTCTAACTCCAGAAAGGTGCAGCAGTAGGGAAAGTGATGGATGGTGTAGGGGTGCAATTTACTATTCTAACTCCAGGAAGGTGCAGCAGTAGTGAAAGTGATGGATGGTGTAGGGGTGCAAATTACTATTCTAACTCCAGGGTGGTGCAGCAGTAGAGAAAGTGATGGATGGTGTAGGGGTGCAATTTACTATTCTAACTCCAGGAAGGTGCAGCAGTAGGGAAAGTGTTGGATGGTGTAGGGGTGCAATTTACTATACCAACTCCAGGAAGGTGCAGCAGTAGGGAAAGTGATGGATGGTGTAGGGGTGCAAATTACTATTCTAACTCCAGAAAGGTGCAGCAGTAGGGAAAGTGATGGATGGTGTAGGGGTGCAATTTACTATTCTAACTCCAGGAAGGTGCAGCAGTAGTGAAAGTGATGGATGGTGTAGGGGTGCAAATTACTATTCTAACTCCAGGGTGGTGCAGCAGTAGGGAAAGTGATGGATGGTGTAGGGGTGCAATTTACTATTCCAACTCCAGGAAGGTGCAGCAGTAGGGAAAGTGTTGGATGGTGTAGGGGTGCAATTTACTATTCCAACTCCAGGAAGGTGCAGCAGTAGGGAAAGTGATGGATGGTGTAGGGGTGGAAATTACTATTCTATCTCCAGGAAGGTGCAGCAGTAGGGAAAGTGATGGATGGTGTAGGGGTGCAAATTACTATTCCAACTCCAGGAAGGTGCAGCAGTAGGGAAAGTGTTGGATGGTGTAGGGGTGCAATTTACTATTCCAACTCCAGGAAGGTGCAGCAGTAGGGAAAGTGTTGGATGGTGTAGGGGTGCAATTTACTATTCTAACTCCAGGAAGGTGCAGCAGTAGAGAAAGTGTTGGATGGTGTAGGGGTGTAATTTACTATTCTAACTCCAAAGTGTTGGATGGTGTAAATGTTATGTTTTTGGTATTTCATTTATTTTGTCAGGCTAATTTTTTTTTCTTCTCTTCTCTTTTCAGATAATGTCTAGTCTGGAAGCTGCAAAGTTTATTAAATCCAAGGATGGCAAAAATGTATTAAACCATGGTGGATACATATATAGTAAGGAAAGAATAAGTTTAACTAGAAATCATTGGAGGTGTGTGCAATACTACACTACCCATTGCAGTGGCAGAGCGGTTACTGTTGATAATTTAGTTGTGAAAACTACAGAACATAACCACTCTGCCTCTGCAATGGAGGTAGAAATTAGAGAAACAATAAACGAAATGAAAGCTATTGCAAGCACCTCCAATGATTCTACAGGATCCATTTTAAGAGAGGTTGCACAGCATGTCCCCAGTCATGTTGTTAGTAACATGCCTATAATTCCTAATTTGAGAAGAATTATTCAGAGACAAAAGCAGGCAAGTAACATTCAATTATCTACACCACATTCTTTCTCTGACATTAGAATTCCTCATGATCTTTCTATTTCTTTTTCTGATGAACCTTTCCTTCTGCATGACAACGAAAACCCTCAGAAACGAATTCTCATTTTTAGTACCCCACGTAACCTTGCTAAGTTAGAAAGTAGTGAAATTTGGATGATGGATGGGACGTTTAAAAGTACACCCCATCCTTTCACTCAAATTTACACTATACATGCTAAAATTAACAATAGTGTTATTCCCTTAGTTTATAGTTTGCTACCTGATAAGACTTCTGCAACATACACTGAACTTTTATCAGTGATTAAAAGTAAAACATCTTCAAGTCCTCGAAAAATAATTATTGATTTTGAATTGAGCATGATCAATGTGATCACTAAAACGTACACGGATACCCAAATTCAGGGATGTTTTTTTCATTTTTCGCAGGCATTTTGACGTAAATTACAGAAAACATCCCTAGTTGCAGAATATTCTCGGGATAGCAAACTACAATTTGAACTAAAAAAATTAACTGCACTTTGTTTTGTTCCTCCCGATAGTGTGGACGAGTACTACACTGCAATTATAGAATCTGTTTATTATACGAGTAACGAAGAAAAATTGGCACCCATTCTAAATTATTTTGAGGACACATGGATTGGACACCTAAGCAGATCGGGTCGCAGGAGGAAGCCACGATTCCATGTGGAGTGGTGGAACTGCTACACGAGCTGTTTAGAGGGAGAAGCAAAAACAAACAATGCCATTGAGGGATGGCATAACTCCTTCAACCACACAATTGGCAAACCACATCCAAACTTCTACTCTTTTTTGGAAACTTTGAAGAAGGAGCAAAGTTTTCAGGAAATGAGAATAGCCCAAACACTCGCAGGTAGTCTAAACCCACGAGTAACAGTCAAAACAAGGGAAATGTCTGAGAGACTATTGGCAATTCTACAACAATTTTCGTTGTGTGTGGCTATAGACTACCTGGAAAATCTTTCTAACATTCTTTCTTTCTAAAATAATGTATTAACTTACTTTCCTGCTTTGCTTCAAAATTTAATATTTTTCAAATTACAATTGGCATACAATTTTTTTTTCTAAAAACTTTTACAAACAAACAAGTCGGGTCCTTTTTTTTTTTTAACAAATCTTCATTTCAAGCAAAAACTACCAATGTGTTCAAATTTACTGTCCCATAGTATTTGAACAATTTTTCTAAATCGGAACGCCATTAATATAATTACCGATAACTTCCTTTATAATTTCCGTCCTAAGAAATCACCAAAACTCAAACATATCTAAATTCTACACGTCAAACCATAATCCAAAATGCACTTTGCTGCTTAATCACCATTTTTTAATCAATCTTTACTTTCCAAATTTTACAAGTGCGCAACTTTTTTTCAATTCGAAATGAAGATCGACATTACTTTTCTTACTTCCTAAGTAAAGAAATCAACTTTCTGAACAGTAACTTTAAATTCTTTAACAGTTACAAACTTTTTTTAAATAAAAAAATAACTTTTCGCGACCCGACTTAGGCATACATTAATGACATTAATGTGGACATGTTTAAAAACATTTAAGACATCAATTAGTTTTCCCGCAACCTCTCCTTATTCTTTCCTCACTATATATGTATCCCTTTTAAAGGTTTAATCTATAATATCAAATGAAAGTATTTCCTACCTGACCGCAGATCAGCTTCCTGCTGCTTCCTCCACCGATGCTCTGCAAAATGGCGCATTACGTCGACGCTCACGTCATTACGTCATCGCGTGCATCAAAATATTCAACGGACTACTTTATTTAACTAATCTGTTAATAAATGTTTATAAATGTAAATAAAATATTAATATGTTTTTTGGAAAATGTTACTTACATTGCAAAATTAAATAAAAATATGGTTTATTTTTTCATTATTTTTGTATAAATAAATATTTTCAAAACAATAATTATTTGCTGTTATTATTTATTAAAAAGTGATTTAAACTTCAAAATTGTAACTATTTAAATGTAAATTTACTAAATATGTTCCTTACCTCGACTCTTTTGTCTTTTCCCTTCAAAACTTTCTCTTTCTGATCCTTCTTTTCTTGTTCCGCGGGTTGTATATTCTGAAGCTGCCAAAATAAATGAAGGACAAATAAGCTCATAGACTTCAATGCAAAACCGTGGGAATTTTTTTTTAAAAGTAAGTACTTTTTTTCCTTCTCTTTTTTTAATATAATATTATTTTTAAAATGTATTTTTTATTACTCTTTAAATATTAAAAAAAATTTAATATATGTAAAAAAAAAAATTAAAATTTCTCTTAATATTTTTAAAAAAAGTCAAAAAGTACTCTTCCATTTTATTGAAAATAATTATACTTTATTTTACAAACTTAAAAATACTCTAGTATTAATCATTCTTATTACTTATTAAGTACTCTTAATTTTTTATTTTATTAAATTTATAATATAATTTTTTTTTCAAAAAAAAAATCAAGTAATAAAATAATGTAAAAAATAGACTTTAAAATTTTAAAAATACTCAAGTATTAATATTTAGTTACTCACTCTTTTTTTTAATTTAAATATTAAATACTCTTTCTATTTAGAATAATTCTCAAGTATTAATTTAACTTTTTACAAACTCACTATTAACTCTAATATGTTTCAAATTAAATTTAAAAATACTCTTTCTATTTACAGAAATACTCAAGTATTAATTTAACTATCCTAAAAAACATTTCTATTAGTCAAAATACTCAAGTATTAATATTTTGAAAAACTACTCACTTTTCAAGTATTAATATTTAGTTACTCACTCTTTTTTTTATTTTAAATATTAAATACTTTTTCTATTTAGAATAATTCTCAAGTATTAATTTAACTTTTTACAAACTCACTATTAACTCTAATATGTTTCAAATTAAATTTTAAAATACTCTTTCTATTTAGAGAAATACTCTAGTATTAATTTAACTATCCAAAAAAACATTTCTATTAGACAAAATACTCAAAAATTAATATTTTGTAAAACTACTCACTTTTCAAAAATTATATTTCATTTAATAAAAATTAATTATACGATATATATATTTATTTAAAATAAAATACCAACATTAAAAAATGCGTTGTAATAGTATATGCGTTGTAAAAGTACTTACCATATAACATCATGCGTTGTAAATGCATGCGTTGTAAATGCATGCGTTGTAAAGGCATTTTCAAAGAATGCGTTGTAAAGGTATATGCGTTGTAAAAGTACTTACCATATAATAGCATGCGTTGTAAAAGCATGCGTTGTAAAAGTTTTTGCGTTGTAAAAAATGCGTTGTAATAGCATAGCGTTGTAAAAGTTGCGTTGTAAAGGTAGTTCCCCGTATTTTACCAAACTAAAGCTGTAATACTGTTCCTGAAGTAGTAAAAGACTTTTGACATTTTTCAGCTCGTTATGGATGGAACTAGCTAATCCTATACTTCAAAATGTTGCTGTAAAAATGTCAAAAGGATTTGCCTCTTTATAGCTCAGTATGGATGACACTGTGCTAATCCTATGCTTAAAAACTCTGCTAGGAAAACAGACATTTGAGGTTAGCAGATGACGAGGGTATGTGGTGTTGTAGAGTGTTCCTTATAATGGAGCTACTCTCCACCTGAACCTTGGGTACTACCCAGGGTCCCCCACTCGATATCCTGACAAACATCCAATGCGATATTCCTAGTTTTTTGCTCAGGGCAGCACTTTCTGCAAATTCAAAAGTCCTACTTTCCAACCCTTCCTAAAATTACTTGCGAATGTATAACTTTCCCCAACATATTCCAGGACTGGAGTTAGAATAATTTATAAGCCCCTTGGAATATTTGAGGGAAAGTTGTTCTTTCTCTGTAGGACGGTGGAGTATTATGTGATTATGCTGGTTAGGCTTCTCCATGCAAAGCTCTCACAGATCCCAAAGATGGTCCTAGGATTCACAATGATAAATCAACAGCTCAGACCTGTTAGAGCGGCAAAGAGCAGTCAAGCTTTACTAGCGGAACATGTGTGAAGCATTTCAGAGCACATACATGGATGATAAGTAATTGACACGACTCTATAGAAATCTGACATCAATTTATAAAAATAAAGTGTCTTTTTATCGTACGTTAGACACCAAAATGAACGTGCTCAGATACACATAACTGGAGTGATGAATTTTAGAAGAAAACAAAAAACACAGTAATTCAATACTGCAGAACTTTTGCATTGCGGTCAATGGGAAAAACCAGTCACAATCGGTCACTTGCAGGTGGATTTGCGTGGAACTCAAGGAGCTTTACGGTAATGCGGGTCACAGGAACAAGCCATGACACTCAGTTCAATTTTACCTGGCCTGTGGAGTCCCGGTGCAGAGTTGCTCTGAATGTCCACGGTGATGAACAGAAGCCACAGAGAAGTTGCTTTTTATGGCTAACACGGTACTGCGGGGAGCAAGATGCAAAAATACAACAACGGGGCCAACTCTGACGTTGGATGAAAGTCAGATGAAGTTCCCTCTAGATGCATCTTTGAGTGAAGAGGTCAGTCCACGGACTGGTGACCAATAAAACTTGGCAGCGGTAAGCACAGCAGATGGTTACTTCGATGTCTGGTGGTCCCGGGGAACATAGTAGTGGCCTGAAACTTCATGGAAGGCAGGATTACAGTTCCCACAATGCACTAGACTATCTGAACTTGGGCGATCCCTCGGAGGGCTCAATGGCCAGCGATTATTTGGATCCGGAGCACTGTTGTACTTGTAGTTTGCAGGGTCTATTGCCACTATTCCAGGAGAGTCTGAGGGTGCTTCAGGCTCTCGCAGGAGTCTCTCTATCTGGGAAAACTGAGTCTTAGCCTAGGATGAATCTCAAACAGGGAGTTCCAAGAGCATTGCTTCAGGTGCTAAGTATCCCTCTTTTGTTTTGTGCAAGTCCTGTTGTCGTAGACACAGGTCTCTTCTTTGTCCTCTTCGATGCAAGTTGATTCAGAACTGAGGTTCTGGTGCCAGGGTGGTCCCTTAACTACTAGATTTAGGGGAGGTAGGGAGTTAGGGGGTGTAGAAGCAAGTAGCCAATGGACTGCTAGTCCCTGCAGCTAGTCTGCCTCTGAGGTGAACACATATGGCGGTGTAGATCATTTTGTTTTTACTCAGAACCCACTATTTCTACCACTTTTAAGAATGACAGAAGTCTTTCTTAGGTGTACAGACCAGGCAGCTCACCATAGAGGTGTAGCTATCCTTCTGGGGGTGTACCCCTCCTGCATACCTAATTTCCTGTCTGCCTAAGAGGAAATGTGCCTGGGGCAAAGGGAGGGCTGTTTACTCCTTTGGGAGACAGCCTGGATGAATGTCAGAGGCGGTGCAGCCTTTGAAGCTCACCACCTTGAAGTACCACTTCACTAGACATCCTGAGACGAAGGAGGTGTGACCTCCTCCTTGCTCCAGACTTTGCTTCTGATTCCAGGGAGTGTTCACACTGCCTGACAGGAGGTCAGAATCCTGTCTTGGTGGCAGCAAGCGCAAGTTGCTAGCCAGAGCACAGAGAAGCTGGGGCAACCAGGTGGGTGCCCTCTACAGTAGCCACCTGGGTACATGCCACATCGCCCTCAACACAAGATTTGTGCCAGGAGTGAGGAGACACATTGTTTGATACCAAACATGACATATTTAGGTGGTACCATAATGGAGTTAGCGACCCCAGGTTTGCCCGGATGCCAGCCCATGTTATTCTCTGGACCGATTATCACTTATAGTGTATTTTAATGGTACAGGCCCCTGTAATGTATACATGGGTGGCTCCTCCGTTAAGGCAGAGGAGCATTGCCCCACTAAAAGATTTCCCCCAGAGATGGAAAAATAAAATGGAAATAAACTTCATTTATTACCATTTTATTTTCAAAACCCCACCCCGAGCTGAGCATCAGGACGGGTGGCGGGGCTTTCTGTTTTCTGCTGCTGCCAATCAGGCAGCAACAGAAAGCAGTGAGAGGCAGGGCAGGGCACTTTAAGTTTAAAGTGCGCATGTCTTTTTGGCCGGCCATCTTGCGACGTCCAGCCGGACATGCGCATTCTAAAGCACTCTAACCCAGCTGTCTTTGACAGCTGGGTTAGAGACAGCATAGGGCTCTAGTGTCCTTGGGAGTGCCGAAGGAGGCCGCACCCTCCAATCCTAGCGCTTCTTTCATCCTGCATGAGAGCAGTGCCAGGATTGGTTACTGCAGTTTCCTGGATCCATCGTTGGAGCCTGCCAGGAAAAAACCGGAACAAATTTCGACGGACAATGATTAGGGAAAATTAATTATTTAATTTTCCTCATCATTGGCCCTCGAAATCCCCCCCTCCCCATCCACCTTGCCCACCACTCTTACCTGCACGGGCCGCGGCTGGGCACTGGCTAAGATCTAACTAAATCTGGGCCATAACATTCAAAGCTATGCGTTAACTGTAAGCTATCCCATACCCTTTACCTGCACTAAGGTATGGCTTGCTGATGCAAATTCGGATTGTTGTTCTTGAGTTAGTAAAGTGACACTCACAGTAATCATCTACTCTATGTAGCCTCCGCACACTCTGTCTATGACCCTATCATTAGTTTAACATGGTCTACCAGTTCTCTTTCACATACACATTGTCGTGCCACTTCCAGCCTCTGTTTTGGAAACCTGTATCTTATGAAGAAAGCCCACCCTTTATTCCTGCTGAGTTTCGTAAGCAGGTAGCCCTCACTTTCTTCCACAGTCAGGGTTGGACTGGAACAGAAAATAGGCCCAGGCACCAAAATAAAAGGGGCCAACATTACTGAATTAGAAAGCTAAAGCAAGTGCTCCTTGTTTGCAAATTTGCCCAGTTTTAAACTTGTACAGACATGATGTATGTTTGTTTTGCACAGGTTGGAAGAATGCATAGATTTGAGCTTACTGCAGGTAATGTTTGTGTTATTTTTAAGGGAAATCAACAGTAAAAAACCGACCCAGCAGACCATAAAACAGGCCTACAAATGGCCAAAAATATATCCCACACATGGACTTGTCGGGACGAGCCCCTTGGGCACCGCTTGATTGCCCTGTAGGCCAGTCCAACCCTGTTCATGGTTTGACTATGATAATTCTTGCTGTATGGCTTTGCCTAAGAAGTCAATCACATCCAGTTGATTCCAAATGCGACCTCCTGCACCACTGGATTGTTCTCCTGAATACCGACCGACACCCAGAATATTCTGGTACAAGAATGCCAAAGGCAGAATATTTAGGTACAAAATATCAAAAGGTAAGTGCATATAGGGAAGTACAGATTTACTAATCGCAACTGCACATCTGTGTACCTTGAGAATATATGCAGCACGAAGGTACATATATATGGGTTTAGGTATAGAAACTCAATACCGACATACCTGTCGCTATATTTTTTTAACATTTTGGCCTTGATATGGTTTCCCTTCGATGTTCTGGGGTCAATATTCAGGGTGCACACCCACCATTGCTAGGCCTACCTCTATGGAGAATGTCACTCCTGTTTTAATGCAAATTGATTGGTTCCCACGAGCCCAGGGGATTTTATTTATATCACTTCTCATTGTTCACAGGGTCATCCCTGGTGCTGCTCCTTTAGTATTGTCTAGTGCTTGAAATGAGAAAAGTAGAAGTGCAGGTACCCTGTGCCAGAGTGCCTGTTTGTTTCTGAGAAGTGCGGTACTTTCCAATTCAAAGTATTTCGTCACTCTCGAGAGGTGCAGTTACTCTACCTCTCAAAATAAAAAAGTGCTGGTACTCAGTACTGGACAGCACCGGTCCATTTAAAGCACTGATATTGTCCAATAAATTTAACAACCATTCCCTGTTTTGCAATTTGCGTTCTCGGGCACGTTTCTGCTAAATGCGCCCAAAGTTCGCTCTGCTTCGTATGACAAAAGGCGTTTCACATGCAGCAGCCAAAGAATGGAATTCACTGCCAACAGAGCTTTGATCCCAACCCCCCTTGGTTCGGTTTAAAAAAGGAATTAAAAGCGTATTGTTTAAAACTGCTTTCAGATTACAGTAAAACCTTTTAGTTCCATGTGGGTTTAATTAGAGCCAATAAGCGTCGGTGATCGTGCGCTCTAAAAGTACCACACACACAACATCCAACTTTAACTGCTCTCTCTTTATGCTATTAAATTGATTTGTGTATGTTTATTTTTAACTCCTAGTAATTGTTCACACTTCAGTTACTTGCACTGTGTTCTCATTGTGTCAACCTACATATGTGAGCGTTTGATGTTAGCCTCACTTGCCTAGCTACTGTTAGATAATGCCCTCATGTTCCCTCCTTCTTGTCTTTATAGGGCCTTATTGTCTTAATCAATCATTAGATACTCTGTGTGGTAATGTCACTCATCAGATGGGTACACTCGATTCCATCTCTTACTATTGTATCACAATGAATTGTACAGCGCTTTGAAGCGCTGACGGGCTCAATTAACGCTATAGAAAACAATAAATACGAAGTTTCAGTCTGCATTGGTTATGTTGGCCACGTAGGTTAGCGCTCAGAAGCTAGCCTGAAGTCACTTTAGGCTCTTTGCAGATCAGTACTAAGTTAAGGTGTTCGGATTTTAAGTTTTGTGTGTGATGCTGTGCTGTGTTATCCTCGTTCATGAAGTGATTTCAACCTACATCATGGACCACAAGTGCCCTCGAGGCGCCAGCAGGCAGCATATGCTGGTGCAAACATGCTGTGGTTTACATTTCAAAGGCTGCTTCTCAGCGCTTTCTTTTTGTTTGACGGCTCGCACCGTTGGCATTGTTTGCTAACCTGACTCTGAAACGTCCTGGGCCGTTCTCGCCGTGGCCCGCCGTCCTTCCACAGCAAGGGGTTTCCTGCCCCCTCTCGGGGTGGCTTCAGGGGGAGGAGGGTTTGGTTCCCACACGTTTGCCAGTCCCACATCCATCCTCCCCGGCCCTCCCACCCTTCCAGCCCCCCTCCTGCTCCTCTTACACACCGCGGGCCGGGCCCTCCCTCGGATGCGAGCGTATCTCCTCGGACCTCGAGGACACTGCCTCTGCTTTCGTCAGAGGAGACGAGAACACTTGCCAAGTGCGCCGGATTCCAGGAGCTGCGCGAGCCCTCGTCTCCCCAAACCTATAAATACTGCCTCGGGCCCGGAGGCAGTCAGAGCATGTGCTGTCTGTGAGCTCCAAGCGCCCTCCTGCTCCAGCGCCAAGAAGACGCTCCGTGTCCTGCCTGCCCTGCACTCTTTAGATAACTCACACCCGCATACCTCATCCCTTGCAAGCAGTGACTCAGGAGCACCTTACCCGGGCTTGCAGGTAAGGCAAGCGCCTAGAAGCTTCTACTCGTCTGTGTTACGTTACGTGGTGTCATGTTACGCTGTGATGTTTTATGCTACAGTAGAGGTCCTGTAAGGTTGCTATGTTATGCTGTAAGCTGTGCCTTGGCATGTTTTCTCCTAGTGCTGTATTGTATATATGCTGGGTTGTGGTGTGATGCAATGTTATACTATGGTTTGCACTATAATTTCACGTCATCGTGCTTTTACGCTATTTTATGATAAATTATATCACAGTATGGGAGGCTATGCTGTAGTATGTTTGCTATGCACTGCCATGCCATGTTGCACTATGACATGTTATTCTTTTACATGTGTTGCTTTGTTGTAGCAGTGTGTATACTGTTGTGCTGTGCTATGCTACAGTGGGCCATGTTATGCCATTTTATATGCTCCGGTATGCAACGTTATATTACACGATGCTGGGTGATGCTGTGTGTTGTTTATTTTTGGTTGTGTTATTTTCAGACACAACATCTTAGTCTATTGCTTTGTTATATTCTGCGTTGTTGTGATACTATCCTACGAAGTATTCAGCCGTCATATTTTATGTTATATGTACAGCGTGCAACTGTGTGTTATACTAATGGTATGTTGCCAGCGTTTTTCTTGTGCATTGCTGCTAGCTGGGTGGCTTCGTAGCGCTCCAAGGTGTTAGGGAATAGCATGGTATGCTATTGTGTGTTGTGCTGGTGCGCGCTGCTATAGCTGGGTGTCCTCGGTCCTGTGAGGAGAAAGCGTAGTTTAAAGATTGTTGCTTCTGAAATGAGGGCGCACTTGTCTGGGGTAGGAGTCGAATAAGCGCCCAACACCGCCCGCCCGTCATCTATTTGTGAAGGTTCCTTTGATTGGACACCAGTCAAATCGCTGTTTTACCACGATGTGGACACTAGTTTGTACTGTGCGTGCGGTGCGTGCGGTAGCCGTGTCCGTCATCATTGTGATACGCACTGGACTCCGTGTTTTCGCACCCTGGGGTTCTTCAATTCTTGAAGGTGTCTCCTCCTTTTAACTGCCCACAAAATGACGAGATGACTTTACAGAATCGAGGCAGGCACTGCGCCCACACTGGAGGCAGTGAGGCACTCTGCCCCCAGAGAGAATTGCCACCCTCCAACAGCGACTCTGGTACCCCACTGATTCGGTATTCTGTCCCCACTCATAGGCTCGGGCTGGTGCCCACGCTCCCGTTCCTCGAGTGGCTCTGCCCCGGTGGTACCCTGCGCAGGATTAATGCTCCGTTTGGTACCCTCACCCCATTTTCAATACATGCCTGCCCTCCACAGGTGCCTCGCACTACGGGGGGTGCCCTGTTTCGTATCCCCACCCCAGAACATGCTGTGTTTGGTGCCCTGCCCTCCACAAATGCCCTGCACAGTAACCCCACTCTCTTGCCAAGTTGGATGGGTACCCTGTCCTCCAGGGGGCGTGGCCTCAGCCACCTTACCCATGCTGACCCCTTGCTCCCCAGGAGCCCGGTTTGGTCAGGAACCTATCTTCAGAACCCCCAATAGCGCCTCGGTGTGGCACCGTGTGGCCTCGCGCAGCCTCCTCTCCTCCGCTGTGCTGTGAGCTCTGCCGCTCTTCTCTCCCTGTAGACAGCCCAGCTGTGCGGACGACATCTGATCGGTGCAGTCCTGCCCACCCCAGCTGTGCTGACGAGCGTCATTGGTCCGTCTGAACTCCCTCCACCCCTTGCTGTTCTGTGCTGATGCGGTGCATTTGACCCCCGCCCCCCCATTGAGCCCCTCTCCCCAGGTGTGCGGTGGGAGCCGCTGCTCTGCACAGCCCAGCCAGACCCTCTCCTGCACTGAGACGATGAGGCCGGCGCGTCTCCTCCTTTCTCCCTAGCGCAGCCGATGAGTCCTGTTTGCCTTAAGCCCCCCTGGCTGCGCTCTCAGGCGATGCGAGCTCTGATGCTATCGAAGTCCGCGTTCCCTCTTCTCAGCAGACCTGAAGCCTTCAGCTGGTCTTTGTACCCCCCCCCCCCCTTAGCTGAACTTGCTCGGTTTAAGTAATTTCCTTCTCTCAAGTGGAGCTGATGAGTTCTCTTCGGAGAATTCCTCCTTTCTTGTCTTGCGCTGATGAGTTCTGTTAAGTCCCACCTGAGCTGCTTAGTGCTGTTGCTCTATAAGTCCTAAATTCCCTCTCTTCCCTCTCCTGCAGGTGGCGCTGTTGATCACTCTGTACGACTCATAGAAGCCGATGATTCCTGGTGGTCTGTAAATACTAATTTCCTCGGCTGATGAGTTTTATTTGTTTGTAAGACCTCCATCCCTCTCCTAAACAGACGAGGTCTGTAAGTTCTTCTTCACTCTCTACACCTGATAAATTCTCTTGGTCTGTAAGCCCCCGTCCCTCACTTGCATTGATAAGTTATGTTGGTCTCTAAATTCCCCGTCCATCTACTGAGCTGATGAGTTCTGTTGGTCTGTAAATTCTCCGTCCATCTACGAGCTGATAAGTTCTGTTGGTCTGTAAATCCTCCGTCCATCTCTGAGCTGATGAGTTCCTGTGATTTATCCTGCGCAGCGAAGTACAAACCCTCCAGGCACCCTTATCTGCGACCTCACATGGTCCAGGGGCTCTAGAGATAGCTCAGCAGGTCAATGCAGCTGCTAAAGAGATGTTTGTGCAAACCTGAAATTCGAGTCAGTGAAGGCGCCTGCTCAGCCCTTCAACCTCCCAGCACGGAAAAGGGTACCACCGAGCCCAGCAATAGGGAGAGTTCTTGTTTACACTATATGAGACCGAGTGCCCTGGAAGCATATTTAAACGCGAAAAAGTAATTCGTTACATTGCCCCCCCCCCCTATTAAATGTATTTGCTTTCCTTCACTGGAAGAGTTACTCCCTTTATGCGACATTGGTTCTCTTTACATAGAAGGCTTTTTTGGGTCTTTCGAAGACGACCGTATCTCTATGATGTTTACAAACCTTGCGTTAATGTAATAACAACAGTCCTCTGACTGTTTCAGCTGGATGTTCTCTGAATTGTGTTTGCATTGGATGTTCGCTGCTTGATGTATTGAGATATCTACAATGGATCCGACGCATAGTTTGGTAAATATAGCTGCTACTAAGCACTATAAACAACAGCTTTTGTTATCTAAGGTTGAAAGGCTGAGTCATTCATGCCGGGATTCAAAGAGTGACCCGCAGATCACCGCACGTGTGAGCGGCGAGCGTTTAAGTCACCCAGCCAGCTTGCCGCATGCAGTAGCTGCCCTGGCGCCATGCCAGAGTTTGTACTCTGCGTTCGAGCGTTGCACCGCATGTACAAGTGAGTGCTATTGGCTTTGACAGGGCTCCCTTTCCAAGCCTGCCTGAAAGCCGCTGCAGCCCGGGACCCCTGAAATCCCAGCCGGCCCTCACCTCTGCTGTGACTCGCTCTGGTTTGCGGGGAGCCGCGCTGTCTGCACCTTTGCCATTTTTTCCTAGAATTACCGGCTGCTTATCAGTCCCAGATGTTGCCAGGCCAAGGTTGGCATGCGAGCGAATTAACCAAGGAGAAGTGTATTCAAGAAAGCTTTGTTTTTCGAAAAAGAAAAAAAGCCCACATGAAAGCCTTTTCAGAAGGTGGGGGTTGGGGCCATGGGGTAAAGGGGGCGCTGTCAAGGAAAAATGCATTGTGGGTTAGAAGTCATTTTACTGCGGTTTTCATTAAGGCTGAAGTCCATCAGTTGAACAGAACTTTCCTCTTCAATATATCAGTCTCGTTGAGAAGTTTCAGTCCTGTCCCTTTAAAAGCCCTGCTTAGAGGTGTCAGCTCTGCCCCTATACATGTTTAACATGTATGCTTAACGCGAGCACTGGTACTGAGCCAAGAAGGTACATGGAACATGCGGACGTTGCAGCACTGTCCCACTACACTGCAGCAGCCCTGCTGATGAGTGCCCGCACCTCATCAGTAAAGGTTACAGCAGAGCAGAGCTCTGAACTGTTGTCACTGTCCCTATGCGAGAATCTAAATCATTCTGACAAGAGCCAGTATTGTTGTAATGCAGCAGAGCCCACCTGCTCTGGGCTATCCTAATAAATGTTCAGCAGCCCTACTGCTCCATTACTAGCAGAGCAACCTCGCTGAAAAGAGCTGATACTGTCCCATAAAGCGTAAAGCAACCCTGCTGAGAGGGGCTGATAATGTCCCATAAAGCATAAAACACCCCTGCTGAGAGGGGCTGATACTGTCCCATAAAGCGTAAAACACCCCTGCTGAGAGGTGCTGATACTGTCCCATAAAGCGTAAAACACCCCTGCTGAGAGGGGCTGATACTGTCCCATAAAGCGTAAAGCACCCCTGCTGAGAGGTGCTGATACTGTCCCATAAAGCGTAAAACACCCATGCTGAGAGGGGCTGATACTGTCCCATAAAGCACCTCTGCTGGGTGGGGCTGATACTGTCCCATAAAGAGTAAAGCACCCCTGCTGAGAGGGGCTGATAATGTCTCATAAAGCATAAAACACCCTTGCTGAGAGGGGCTGATACTGTCCCATAAAGCGTAAAGCACCCCTGCTGAGAGGTGCTGATACTGTCCCATAAAGCATAAAACACCCCTGCTGAGAGGGGCTGATAGTGTCCCATAAAGCACCTCTGCTGGGTGGGGCTGATACTGGCCCTTAAAGCGTAAAGCACCCCTGCGGAGAGGTGCTGATACTGACCCGTAAAGCACCCCTGCTGAGAGCTGCTGATACTGTCCCATAAAGTAGCCCAGTTGAGAGGTGCCGATACTGTCCCATAAAGAGTAAAGCATCCCTGCTGAGAGGTGGTACTACTGTCTCATAAGCATACATCAGCCCCGCAGAGTGGTGCTAATACTGTCCCGTAAAGTGTACAGCAGACAGCAGTCCTGCTGAGAGGTGCTGGTGCTGGTACTGTCCCATAAAGAGTAAAGCATCCCTGCTGAGAGGTGGTACTACTGTCTCAAAAGCGTACAGCAGCCCCGCTGAGAGGTGCTAATACTGTCCCGTAGAGTGTACAGCAGTCCTGCTGAGAGGTGCTGGTACTGTCCCATAAAGAGTAAAGCATCCCTGCTGAGAGGTGGTACTATTGTCTCATAAGCGTACAGCAGCCCCGCTGAGAGGTGCTAATACTGTCCCGTAAAGTGTACAGCAGTCCTGCTGAGAGGTGCTGGTACTGTCCCATAAAGAGTAAAGCATCCCTGCTGAGAGGTGGTACTATTGTCTCATAAGCGTACAGCAGCCCCGCTGAGAGGTGCTAATACTGTCCCGTAAAGTGTACAGCAGTCCTGCTGAGAGGTGCTGGTACTGTCCCATAAAGAGTAAAGCATCCCTGCTGAGAGGTGGTACTATTGTCTCATAAGCGTACAGCAGCCCCGCTGAGAGGTGCTAATACTTTCCCGTAAAGTGTACAGCAGTCCTGCTGAGAGGTGCTGGTACTGTTGCAGTAAAACTATAGCAGCCTTGGTGAGGTGTTGTTACTGTTCCAGTAAATGTATAGAGGCCCAGCAGAAATGTGCTGATGACTTGCCAATACAAGTGTAGCAAGCCCACAGAGAGGTATTGGCACTGTCCCAGTATTTGTGTAGAAATCCTGCTGAGAACTGGTACTGTCAAAGTAAAAGTATTGCAGCCATCATGAGAATTATTGGTACTGTCCCACTAAAATATAGCAGTCCTACGGAGAAGTATTGGCACTGTCCCAGTAAAGGTACAGTAGTCCTGTGGAGATGTATTGGCACGGTGCCAGTAAATGTATAGTATTCCTCCTAAGAAGTATTGGTATTCTCCCAGCAAAAGTATGGCAGCCCTGCTGAGAAGTATTGATACTGTCACAGTAAAAGTATGGCAACCCTGCTGAGAAGTATTGATACTGTCCCAGTAAAAGTATGGCAGCCCTGCTGAGAAGTATTGATATTGTCCCAGTAAAAGTATGGCAACCCTGCTGAGAAGTATTGATACTGTCCCAGTAAAAGTATGTCAACTCTGCTGAGAAGTATTGATACTGTCCCAGTAAAAGTGTGGCAGCCCTGCTGAGAAGTATTGATACTGTCCCAGTAAAAGTATGGCAACCCTGCTGAGAAGTATTGATACTGTCCCAGTAAAATTATGGCAACCCTGCTGAGAAGTATTGGTACTGCCACAATAAAAGTATTGCAGCCCTGCTCACAAGTTTTGATACTGTCCCAGTAAAAGTATGGCAACTCTGCTGAGAAGTATTGATACTGTCCCAGTAAAAGTAAGGCAGCCCTGCTGAGAAGTATTGGTATTGTCCGAGTACAAGTATGGCAGCCCTGCTGAGAAGTATTGATACTGTCCCAGTAAAAGTATGGCAACCCTGCTGAGAAGTATTGATACTGTCCCAGTAAAAGTATGGCAGCCCTGCTGAGAAGTATTGATATTGTCCCAGTAAAAGTATGGCAACCCTGCTGAGAAGTATTGATACTGTCCCAGTAAAAGTATGTCAACTCTGCTGAGAAGTATTGATACTGTCCCAGTAAAAGTATGGCAGCCCTGCTGAGAAGTATTGATACTGTCCCAGTAAAAGTATGGCAGCCCTGTTGAGAAGTATTGATACTGTCCCAGTAAAAGTATGGCAACCCTGCTGAGAAGTATTGGTACTGCCCCAATAAAAGTATGGCAGACCTGCTGAGAAGTATTGATACTGTCCCAGTAAAAGTATGACAGTTCTGCTGAGAAGTATTGGTATTGTCCGAGTACAAGTATGGCAGCCCTGCTGAGAAGTATTGATACTGTCCCAGTACAAGCATGGCAACCCTGCTGAGAAGTATTGGTACTGCCCCAATAAAAGTATGGCAGACCTGCTCAGAAGTATTGATACTGTCCCAGTAAAAGTATGACAGTTCTGCTGAGAAGTATTGGTATTGTCCGAGTAGAAGTATGGCAGCCCTGCTGAGAAGTATTGATACTGTCCCAGTAAAAGTATGGCAGCCCGGCTGAGAAGTATTGGTACTGCCACAATAAAAGTATGGCAGACCTGCTCAGAAGTATTGATACTGTCCCAGTAAAAGTATGACAGTTCTGCTGAGAAGTATTGGTATTGTCCGAGTACAAGTATGGCAGCCCTGCTGAGAAGTATTCATACTGTCCCAGTAAAAGTATGGCAGCCCGGCTGAGAAGTATTGGTACTGCCACAATAAAAGTATGGCAGACCTGCTCAGAAGTATTGATACTGTCCCAGTAAAAGTATGACAGTTCTGCTGAGAAGTATTGGTATTGTCCGAGTACAAGTATGGCAGCCCTGCTGAGAAGTATTCATACTGTCCCAGTAAAAGTATGGCAGCCCGGCTGAGAAGTATTGGTACTGCCACAATAAAAGTATGGCAGACCTGCTCAGAAGTATTGATACTGTCCCAGTAAAAGTATGACAGTTCTGCTGAGAAGTATTGGTATTGTCCGAGTACAAGTATGGCAGCCCTGCTGAGAAGTATTGATACTGTCCCAGTAAAAGTATGACAGTTCTGCTGAGAAGTATTGGTATTGTCCGAGTACAAGTATGGCAGCCCTGCTGAGAAGTATTGATACTGTCCCAGTAAAAGTATGGCAGCCCGGCTGAGAAGTATTGGTACTGCCACAATAAAAGTATTGCAGCCCTGCTGACAAGAGCAGGTACGGGTTCAGTAGTCTACAGCAGCCCTGCTGACTGCCGCTGCTCCATCCACCCACCCACACTTCACCAGTGCTGTCGCTTGTTGCTTTCAGGCATTCCCCACTTTACACATTACTACACTGCCCAGTCCTCTTTTGCTTGAAGCTCTCTTCTTCTCAGGTCTACTTTGAGATGTGTGAATGGCAGTGGGTGGATATGAACGGCAGAGTTTGACAGAACAAGAGCGCTAGTACGGATGGGAGCTCTGGAAGAGCTGAGGTCTAACCAGGAGATGGTTCCTAGGGAGGGAGTGTGGTTAAAGGAGGAGACTAGCGTTATGGAGAAGGTATCAACCCGGGGTGATTGGCCTTTGAGGAGGTGGGTGCTTTGGAGAGGGTGAGGCCTAGTGAGGAAGCGTGGTCTGTGGAGGACGCGTAATGCAAACAGTGTGAGTTATCTAAAGAGGTAGTGTGGTCTGTGAAGGGAGCGTCAGCGAGGTGGACCAATGGAGACATGCTGCTCTGGATGCGGTATGATATGTTGGTGGAGGTTGGGTTTGTGGAGAAAGTTTTATCATTGCAAAAGGTGGCATGTGAGGATGGTTTGTGTGTTGTGGAGAAGCAATGGTCTGTGAAACGTGCAGACTATGTGGTTGGAATAAGTTTAGGTGGGCTGTGGATTATGTGGCGTCAGTAAAATATATTATCTATGCAGGAGTTGTATTTTAGGTGTAGTGCGGTCCATTGAAAGTGTGGAGGCTATGAAGGAGGCAACACCTTTTGAGGAAGGGTGACTTATGGACAATTTGTGGTCCATGGAGGAGGTGTGGTCTGTAGAGGATGTGTTGGGCTTTCGAGGACGTGGGATGCGGCAGGAGATGCAGCCTACTGAGGAGGAGGTGTTATATAAGCAAGAGATGTGGCCTTTCATGGCGGCGAGAGCTATAAAAGAGATGTGGTCTATGGAGGAGGTGTGGTCTATGGAGGAGGTGTGGTTTATGGAGGAGGTGTGGTCAATGGAGGAGGTGTGGTCTATGGAGAAGGTGTGGTTTATGGAGGAGGTGTGGTCTATGGAGGAGGTGTGGTCTATGGAGGAGGTGTGGTATTATGACTGAGCGTGGGCTACTGTGGCGCTCAGGCCCAAGAATGGATAGTGTGTCCACAAGGATCATATGTCCACCAGTTTACTGAACTAGTGCCGGCTATGAGGCAGCTGGGGCTGAGAATGACCTGACCCCTGTGACTTACCCTCTGAGCCCACATCCTCTCAAAAACACATCAGCCCGATCCGCTTCCTCAATTCACATCTCTTGTGAGATATTGATTTAACGTGATTTATTGCACATCTGGTTCCAATTAAATCTAGTGCTTGAAACAGAAATGTAGATGTGCAGTTAGTTACTCACTACCCCAGAGTGCCTGTTTACTACTGAGAAGTGTCGGTACGCTTCGATTAAAAGTATCGCGCCCATCCGTAGAAGTGCTGGTCATTTCATATTAAATGTAGCACACCCTTACTGAAAAATGCTGGCATGCTCCCATCAAAGGTATCGCGCTCCTGCTGAAAAGTGCTGGCCCTCTCCCATTATTTAATGTATTTATTTATTTTACAGAGTTTTATAGAGCGCGAACTTGACCCATTAAAACGGTCACAGCCCTACTGAGAAGTGATAATGATTTCTGATTAAAAACAATCACACCACTGCTGAAAAATGCGGGTATGCTTCCATTAAAAATATCACACCCTTACTGAGAAGTGCCGGTACTCTTCCATTAGAAATATCACACACCCCTACTGAGAAGTGCTGGTCCTCTCCCAAAAAGTATCACAGCCCTGCTGAGAGACTTGTGGTCTTAATTTGAATGCCTCGACACGACGTTCCCATTTAAAGCACTCGTTTATTCATTTATTTTTATTTTGAAGATTTTAAAGCGCCCCCTCCACCGAGGAGACCTTTTCAGAGTTTGGGAAAATGTCGGCCTTGTGAGGAGGAGGCAGACGAGTGAGGAGGGTTGGGCGGGCGCTCGGGCCAGCGCTATCATCCTCGCTTTCGTCATCTCAGCTGAGGGAAAAGTGTTGTTTACATATTAATAACCACGAGAGAGGAATACGTGGAAGGAGAATGCACCGTCTGTTGCACAATCCTGGGCGTCGGAAAAAAGGCGGGAGAGGCGAAGAGGCCAGTTTCGGCGCTCGCCGCGCCTGACGGGCCTGACTGCCCGCTCACAGTCTGGAAGCACAGAGCATCCTTATACCGACAACTGGCCGGCCTCGCAGCCGGCCCTCCAAGCCACAGTGTACATCATCCCTGACACTTGTTGACAAAGATACATAGAAAATGAGGGCAAAAACAGACCCGCGGGCCCGTCCAGGCCGCCCCGTTCCAGTGGTGGAGGCAGCATAGCGACACGGTGAGATTTCAAGACGGGCTGGTGCCAGCAGTACCTGGGTACCGCGTTTGGATAGACCAACAAACATTCAGGACTGGGCGTTCATTTTGTGGCATCGATGCATTTTTAGAACCTTTTTCTGCTATCAATGACTTATGGGACTTTTTTTAGGTGTCTATAAATGATAGGCCCTTTTCATGGTATCAATCGCTTCCAGGCCCTTCTGTGGCAATAGTCATTCCCAGGTCTTTTTTGGGGATAATGATTCATTATAGGAACCTATTGCGGTACCAATCACTTCTAGGACCTTTTAGGCTATCAATGAATGAAACGACCATTTCACTGTATCAATAATCGAATGACTGTACGATTACGACACACCAATGAAATATTGGACTTTTTCGGGCTATTGATGAATTATAGAACCTTTTCGATGTATCAAAATTTTTTAGGACGTTTTAATGTTGTCAATCAGTTATTGGACGTTTTTGTGTTAACTATGAGATCTTTTCAATGTATCGAATCAATATTGGACTTTTTGTGGCATCAACAAATTACAAGACTATTTGGTAGTATTGATTAGATTGAGTGATCGGAGGGTTCCACTTGGCGGTTAGTAAAGCATTGCAAATACTCAAAATAAAATAAAATAAGGACCTTTTCCGGGTATTGAGGTTTTGGAAGACATTTCTGAGGCAGCAATACATTAAAGGGGCTGCTCAAGGTTTCCTTTACATCTGAGATTGCTTGACGATGTATTCCACCAGTGGAGTTAAACCAGTGATGAGTCATAGGGGGCTATGTCATTTGGAGGTTGGATGCCAGTGCTTGCTCGATTCAGTGCTCTCAAAGCATACCACCCTCTCTAATATGTGTATGATGAAGTCTGAACATGGCATGACCAGGTATATGGGCATTGTGGCAATTTCCCAGTGGGCCACAAGCCAGGGGCTGCTCTTACAGCTGAATTGGCTACAAAGACCCTTATTTGAGTGCACTTTGCCTATATATTTGAACAAGCATTGGCAAAGCCAATAGGTCGCGACTGTTGGCCATATTGTCTTTACCGATGCTGTGAAGTATCAGACAAAATGATAAAAAAGGTGTGATGATATGGCTGCTACGCCATTTAATGGGCATGTGTATGTGTGATGGCGTATGTGCACACATGCATCACCACGCATGTGTCCGCTTATGAAATAATGCCATTTTTTATTTAACACATTTTTTTTTTAATTTTTAGCTTTTTAAGGCAGAGGAGAGGGCCACAGTTTTTTGCATTGCCATGCCTAAAAAAAATGAAAATACATTTACATATTTTTTTTAAGAAAGACTGTGAGGTGCAATGCAGAGGCATGTGGAGGGATGCCATGGAAAGTGGGCTCAGGGGATAAAATAAACAAGCATTGGCATAGCCAATAGGTCTCGCCTTTGGGACCTTATAAGTGTTTAGCCATGCAACAGTTGCATAACTAAATACTTATAAGGTCCCAAAAGCGAGACCTATTGGCTATGCAAAGCAGCCGTGAAAGTGAAAGTAATCGCGGTAAGGCGCGCCCGCGCACATGCACTGTAGCTCTAGGCTGGCCTGGTAGCACTTTTTGGAGCCCTCTCAATAAGTCTTGCCAGACCAGCGCATGCGCTGGGACAGGCGAGACCTAAAAAAAAGCTGGGTGAGAGGAGGATTGGAAAAGCAGTACATAAGGGATAGAGCAACATGGGGTGTGATGAGCGGGGGAGTTTGGTGGTGCGAGCAGTGCACGAGAGAGAGAGCAACATGACCCTCGAAGAGGGATATTTGACGGGATTGAAAAGCACATACGAGACGGGCATGGAAAACACATGCACTCTAATGGAGTGCTCACCTAAAACGAAAAAAATGCACAAGTGAAGAATACAAGTCAGTCAGTCAAAAGGATGGTAAAGAGGGATTGCTTCAGGTGAGGGACAAACACAAGAAAGGGAAGGCACACCTTTGAGTAAGAAGTAAGCAAATGAGTGACAATAAACCCAACCAATGGTAAGCAATGTATTATTTTCTGTAGTAAGGTCTTGGTAAGCCCACAATACGCCTTGCACTGCCTGGTAGGCAAGATCTAAAAATTGTGTAGTAATATACAATGATCAGACCCATGTTTTTCTGAAAATCTCCTTTGGGAAGATATTCCCCTCTAATCGACTGGAGAGGATCAGGTCCACTTGCTACATGTCTTCGCACTGCCCAGCGCAGGGCGGCACTTACGTTAGCTGGTTTTGAATCCCGGTCCCCGGCCCTTGATCTTATGAGGTAGTACAAGAGAGAAAAGAGGAAAACAATTGCACCTAAACGTCTTCCACTGTCACACAGACTAATGCCAACGACCATGTGTCCATTACATATACAACCTAGACGCCAAAGGGCATGAGCAATACATGTTTCTCACATTGATGCACAAGTAGGGCGGCCAACTGTCCTTGTTCCTGTGGGTTTGTCCCACATTTGGATGCACTGTCCTGTTGCCAACACTGAGCTGGCAAGGGACACCAAATGTCCCAATTTTTACAAGCCAAAAGGCTCAACAAGATTATTTGAAGGTCCGAATGCACACTGGGAGTAGGCTAGGAAGGTACCGCACTCTATCAGACTCAATGAGCTGTAAAGCGGTGTGAGCCAGTGGCTAACATCTGTTTACTGCTTGGCTGGGAGGGACAAGCTGCACCGTAGGAGGGGTCATGAGCATGCACTCTAGAACTCATTTGGCTTTTAGGATTCTATTAGGGTAGGTTCATACCTTATAAGCAACAGCCTGAATAAAACCTGGGCCTTTAATGGGAATATATCCTTGGTGAGTATTCTCTTTGTTAAGCAAGTTTCAAAGTGCTCACAGTTGTCAGATTAGAAAATAGAAGCACAGGGGAGTAGGATTTGCAAAATATCATACAGTTTGGCACAGTAAGTGATCCATGACAGCAAGGCAGTTCTGCTTGCTCCAAAGGCTATAATGTTACCACCACATTACATTATGGTGAATAGACCAAGGATGTAGGAACTGTTTCACTCCCTCCCCCACCTGAGTTAAAAAGATCCAATCCTGTATTTTATTTTTTTTACGTCTTGCCTACTTGATGGCACGTGCACTTAACTTACAGTGGGCTTAGAATCTGTCTATTGCTTACCGTTGATAGGCTTTTTTTGTCACTCTCCTTTGCTTGCTTCTGATTCGTCACTTTGTGTAGGCTTTCCTTCCTCCTCTTGAGTTTGTCCTTCCCTTGGAGCATGGATGCATTCCTTGGGTCCTTCCATTGCTTGCTTTCCAAGCACTGCTGCGTTCTTTTCTTTAAGCACTCCGTGAGAGTTCATGTGTTTTCCAGCTGTCTCCTTTGTGTAATTCTCTTCTCCTTTCGCCATGCTTTTTGTCCCTCTCTTTCACCTGTGTGCTTCTTCACGCCAGCTCCACATTACTGTCTCTCACCTGTTTGCTTTTCTCACACCTGCACCCTCCATGTTGCTTCCACCTCCCACCTACACCTTGACTAAACTTCTGCCCCCACCGTACATCTTGCTTCCGCCCCACTCACGTCCTTTGTGCTACTTCCGCCTTCCCTATGTTGCTGCCTTCATCTGCACCCTCCATTTTGCTCTATCCCCTAACAGTAATCCCATTGCGCTCACCCCTGTTTTGTTTCCACCACCCACTTTGTAAAAAATGAAACACTTTTGTATGGTTTGTTATTTATAGTTACCAATCCAACTATAAAAAATGCAGTCTCGTCATTTTTTAGGCACACATGGGGTACACATGCCCACACAATTATGTGGCCATCCACATCAATGGCTTTTTTTAATCTTCAGCTATGTTGCACATCATCGGTGATGCTGTGCGGTTTGGATAAAAACCGTTGGCAAAGCCAATAAGTCCCAAACTAGAGACCTACTGAATTTGCCAATGTACTTCTTTATTTACCACACACATATAACAGCTATTACATTAATTACAAATATTTCTAATCTTGGTAAAAAATGAGAGCAGAGGAAAAATTTCAAAGAGTGTTTGGTGAAGAGCACACAATTTGGCAAAATATGAAAGTTAAGATCAAAAACAAAGGGCCTGATTCACAAAGGTAATTTACATTTTTGAGTAATTTTACACTTTTTAGTAAGTTGACTACTTTTCGGTATTGAAAGACTGACTGCATTTTTACACTAACGTACACTTTTGTAGTAAGTCCAGCACTACATATATGGCCAACCACTGGTACTGCAACACAGAGCCATAGAAAAACAAGCATTGGCATAGCCAATAGGTCTCGCCTTTGGGACCGTATAAGTGTTTAGCCATGCAACACTTGATGCTGGATAACTAAACACTTATAAGGTCCCAAAGGCGAGACCTATTGGCTATGCCAATGCTTGTTTGTATTTCTATTGGGAATGTTAATAGCACACTGCCGAGGCCAATGCAATGCTTACCCTCGATTTTATGTATGGCCTTCCAATGTCTTCGCTAAATTGCATACGTTTGAATTCCATCTGTGTGATGGCAGCTTGAGACTGGCTAAAGCAACCTTACCGAAGTGCCAGGGAAGTTCATCATACGTTTAATGGAAATGAGTTACAGTGGGAAACGGAACCCACGGATGGTCAAAAGTTGCCTAACACTCTTGAGGCTAACAATTGTATCTTTCAGATGATCTATTAAATATGAAATTGCTCGGCTGCTATTCGGCGATCATGTAGTCTGCCCTGGCACAACCTAACGGTGGGCTGATCCAGGCCTTGGCATTGCGCACTCTGTCGCGCGCCAGCAGAGCACAAAGACAGAAGATCAACAAGCATTGGCCGCGCGGCAGTAAAAGCGAAAGTCATCGCGATCGCTCTGAAAGCGAAAGTGATCGCGATGACGCGCTAAAGCACAGTTTTCAAAGTGCGGCTAAAGCCTGGCGGTTCGCGTGTGCACGATCGCGTGAACGCAAGCGCTAGGCCAGCCATCAGCACTTTGAAAATTCACCTACAAAATGTCTCTCCGTGCCAGCGCATGCGCTGGGCTCAGCAAGACCTAATAATAGGGGCAGTGACCTATTTAAAAGTTTTAATTACTACAAAAGTGTACGTTTGTGAATATGGAAAAAAGGTAAACTTATTCCAATGTGTAAGTTACTACAGAGTGCAGTTTGTGAATAGCAATTTGTAGTACTACTTTTGTACCACGAAACATACTACAAAGTGCAGTTTGTGAATCAGACCCACCATCTCTTGGTTTATTTGAAGTTTGCCTGCTACAACACAACTGAAGTGGCAGAAAATCTGATGGTGGGGTAAAGGACTACCCTTCCCAGGGATGGGTCACTCTGTTGTGGGACCTGCCCAGATTTATGAATACATTTATTTCCATTTACATTCCAGAAAAGTAGTAATGCCAGGATTATATGGTAAATCTCCTTGTTTTGTGGTACAATTCACCCACAGGACCACATCTGGAGGCGGTGTCTGTCTTTTCCAATGAATTGCCCACTATGTTTGGGGTCCTGACAAAAGTTTGTTCTTAAGTAACTTTTACTACTTGTTTTTTCCGCTTTCTATGATCCCCCACTATTTTGATGTCATGGGAAAAGGAGAGATGTGCACTTTGAGAACTTTCCTTTGTGTCTGGGGTCAGTAGGTTCTTACTGGGCAACATCCATTGTGAACACTCTTGTATATCACTGGTGTGTAATGATATTTAGAGAACAGTGATTGTTTTTCTCAACTTGCCCTTCTAAAGTAGCGATAGCGAGCAGTCAAGGCTAATTCTAGAAGGTGGTAAAGGGATTGAAACTCAAACATGGTATGACATGTAATTACCCTCAGGCTCATAAAAGGTATGCTTATTAAAATGGTCTGATTTAGGAAGGAGGTGAACCCCCAAAAATGCACTCTGTGACTCATATTTCCTCAACAAATATCTTGTTTCTGCTCCTGCATTGCTTTTTGGAGGGATCAGTGCTTAATGTAAGCCGAAGGGGGGTCGGGAGCACACTGCTTCACATCCCAGCACAGTTGGCCCCTTTGCATTATGGTAAATGCAGTACAAAATTTGCTCTTACTTCAAATTTGACTATAGTTTTTCACCAGTTAGTGCAGATAGTGCTGTATATCTCTAGACACACGTGTATGTGTCTGGATTTTGGTCTTCATCAGTAGTAAGCATCAAAATTTCATCTGGGGTTGCTGGAAATGTTGCCAAAATCTTCACAGGTTACAGTACCACTCTCAGGCACACGTGCATCTCCAAAGCTCATCAGCTTGATGGCTCAAGGGAGCCTTTTAATCAAAATGGGGGTTTGGAGCACACTGCAACTCATCCTAGCACAATTCATTTTTGATCTGTACTGATGAAGGATAACATCTAGAAACGTGTCTGGAAATAAAAAGCACTACTTGCACCAACTCGGGTGAAATACTACTACTAATATTCAAGTAAACATTTATTGTGAATGGCATTCACCATAATGCAAAGAGGTGAACTCTGCAGAGATGTGAGGCAATGTGCTCCCATCCCCCTTCTGTTTAAAAAGGCTCCCCGGAGCCAGTGAGGTGGCAAGGTTTTGGAAATGCCCCTGTGAGAGTAACTGAGACCTGAGAGGACTATGGCAGCATTCTCAGCAACCCCTGAGAATAAAATCCATAAAAAACATGTCTAGAGATGAACATCACTACCTGCACCAACTTTGTGAAATACTACTTCTAATATTCAAGTAAGCGCTAATTGTGAACTGCAGTCACCATAATGCAAAGAGATGAACTCTGCTGCAATGTGAGGCTGTGTGCTTCCATCCCCCTTCTGCTTAATTTAAGTCACCAACACTTAATTGTCAACAGCTGCACTTATGACAGCTGCCACATGGTGGGGCTGTTTGTGAAATGTAAAGATGAGCAGAACAATGACTCTTTATTAATTCAATATGCATTTAAAACAAGTAATACCTGCTGTCCAAACCATTCTTATGGCCTTGTGGGCCTCGAATAATCTGAATTGTCAAACTTGTAACAATGTGATGGTTAGTTGTGTAGATTCTGTCATTGAAAGCGGTAATGAGGGGTGCAATGTCCCGAGACCTCCTGAGAAGGCCCTTAGCACTTATTACAATTTTATTTTTACAAATTAGGCACTGGAAGGGATAAAGGAAAGTTGGACACTAGGGGGCAGTAAATATCAGCTCTAGTGCTTCTCTGTATGTTAGGTAGATCCCGACTGCATGTGTGAAATGGACATGGGAGGAGCTATATTTCGAACAGCTGGCTAATCCAAATAGTCAGTGTGAAATCATTGGAGAGAACACTGTAGTGTGTCATGTGCAGTTTGTGGCTTTGGGAAATTACATTTTATGTGAACACCTATTTATATATTACTTCAACATTTGCCTCTCCAGGTTTTAAAAAACTGGTAGCGGAAGTTGTTGTGTGCTGGCAACCAGGGTAAACCTTTTAAAAACATATCCATCACGCCTGACCTTCCCACCACAGCCTGAGGCAGCTTTAGATGTTCCAGATATTTTTTAATTGATTTTCTAGTTGCAGTACTTATGTGCTTCTCCTAAAGTCCTGCATCACGCCCAGGAGCGGCCCATGCAGGTAAGAGCGGTAGGCGCAGGACTCGACAGATGACGATGAGGGAAAAAATAATTATTTATTTAATTTTCTCTCGTCGTCGTCTGTCGAGTTCACCCACACCACACCCCACCGCTCTTACCTGCACGGGCCACCCCTGATCAAGCCTTTGTTCACACAGAGGTGAAACCAGCTTTGCATGGAGCTGCCTGGGTGTAACAAGCAAGCCTGAACCTCTCCATGAAAAATGGGGTCTCTTTTCCCATATTTTAAACTATGGGTGTGTATTATTTATTTTGTACTTCAGTTTCCCAAATACAGTAGCCAAAAACTTGTGTTTTGTACGCACTTAATGGTCTAGCATAGAAAATAAGAGCATTACATCACAGCAGCAGTAAATCATGTATGTGGATATAAGAAAAATGTATTCTATATCCTAAGTGCTACTTTCAAAGCTGAACAGGATGAGGTTCCTCAGCTTACCTGGCCACGAAATACGACCCTTGTCCCACAGTCCACTTAGGGTTTCCCGTGTGTTCAGCTGTAGCCAGGCGTACCCTGCCAAACGTTAATGGGAAGGGGTTGTAATTTTATTTCCCTCCCCCTTATTTGAGAAAACAATCATCATACTTAAAAAAAAATTCTGGTCAGTAGAGGAGAAGGGGTGTTTTTTTGGGGTCTGGTGCTAGCCAACATCTTTTGGCTTTTCTAAAATTATATTGTATAGAATACATATATACAGGCGCTTTCAGTCGCCCTCTTCATCCATTGGTTATTGTGTCATTCCCATTTTGCATCTGCCCACTCCTGCATACAGCATGGGGCAGTGAGTCGGCCCACTTCAGCCGTTTGCTAACCTCATTGTGAGTGACCGCATTCTGTTCTTTTGCAACAAGCACATCCCCACACAAAGTTGTTCCACTAAGAGTCTGGGACTACTATGGCAATGTGTGCTTTTTGAGAGCAAAACATATTTTTGTTTTTAGCCAGTAGAATAACGTTTTATAAAAACCATGATAATATAATCCATGACACATCAAAAAGGCTGGGGGTCAACACCAGACCTATTGGCTTTGTCAATGCTTTGTTTTGGAAATGAGTTTCGATATTTCTTGAACAGAATGACAAAAACGGCCCCCACTTTTTTTTGTTCATGTGTTAACTATTCATATTTTGATTTCAAATCCCGATACTGACCCTAAAAAATAATGAATTACTACATTGAGTAAAATCAATAAGTGTAAACTGTAATCACGCTCACAAAAGAAATGGTTTATTTATAGAAAATGAAAAGGGAAAAGAACCTTTCAGCTTTCAGCAAAGATCTGCATTGCGTTTTTAGTACAAAATCATACTGTAATGAAAAAGGTAAGTACAACATTCATGCTCGGTGAAAAATAAAGTGTAACTGACTGGTGTTCGTATCGATGGGAGACTATAGTCGTTTTTCCTGATTCTGGAAGTCTATATTATACAGTGCCTATTGCCAGGATGAATCTGGGATCCCTTTATCAAGAGTTGAGAAGACTATTAGTATGAAGGAACTGTAATTCTGAAGCCCTGAAGAAGCGAATTAATTTTGAGAAACACGCGTTGGCCTGGCTGTTCTGTACCAGAAATTTTGTGATCAAGCATATGATGTACTTCAAATGTTACTTCTATCAAAGTTGAAGACAACTTGTTACCTGTCTGAACAAGGATGGACGATAATAAAATAATTTTGCATGGGCACTTAAGATGCAAAGTGCATAACCTAATGTGTGACTATTCCCTGAAAGGAAAACAGGGATCTGGGAACTAGCGCAGGGCATTTCTCTAAATTTCCTCTGTTGAGGATTAAATATATGATTAAAAGAAAACTATACTAATTAGCAAGCATTAGCGGAGCCAATAGCTCTGGTTTTCAAGTGCCGATACAGGCATCCACAAATATTGGTTGCATATGTTGCACGCACAAATGCTGTTTCGCACATTAAAGCCAGACATACAGCTTTAGCAGACTTAGGTATGAGGTGCCGGGGCACTAGTGGGGGGGGGGGAGTAGTGTAATGTGACTAACTGTGACGATTCAATGTGCTTTTCAGATGTAAAACAATCCCGCATGCATCCCACTGGAAGTAATTCCTGGAGAGTTGAATGATAAAGCAAACAGCATGCGGTGAGAGAGAAATACTCTTTTGGGTATAAGTAAAGCCCACTCTATATTTTATAGAATTGGTTACAGTAGGTCTTGCAGAGACAGCTTCGTGGTCCAGCCAGACCCAAAAAAGTATAATTAAAAAAAGTCACCAACATGAAGATGACCAGACTTAGCAGCCATATGGGCATGTGTGACTCTTTGAACCTCAACCAATTCCAGTTAGCATGCTAAACGCCCTACGTATAGATCCTGCTCCTGGCCGGTGGCAATACCTGCTTGTGATTGGTTTGACTTGTCTGAAGGTCAGCACGAACATCACTAAGATTTAGTGAGTTACAAAAATACAGTAGGCTAGAAATCGCTGCCTCCCATTTGGAGCTTCCTGGGCCCCAGTTTAGCCCACCCTCCTAGGAGCTGGTGAGGGGGTAATTGTCTTCTTCATATAGCACCCCCCCCCCCCCATGTCTCAGGGTGAGTTGTGCAGACATGTAGAACAAAAACAATATGGTGCTTTCTACAATTCAATAATAAGACAGAACAATGCATGCACCAACGCGAATGCCTTGAAGCCTCAAACAAAACAACAATGTGCAGCTGTAAAGCTCAATCATTTTTGCCCGAGGCTCGTTGGACAAAAACACGGGGATTCCATTATCAGAGACACCAAAGACAGCCTATCTGAGCCACTCACTCAACACATTTGCCTGCAGGCGAGTGACGGGCAATCACACCACTCAGACGTTAATCACCACTGGCACTCACATGCACTTCAGCCAATCAGGAGATGGGAGGATCAAACACAGCTCCAGCCAATCTTCATGCACTGCACTCTCATGGCACAGGCGACATCCTCCCTAGACTACAGGCTGACTGCATAGGCATGCAGCAACCACAAGGTGGTGCCCGAGAGAGCAATACAGTCAAACACAGGATGTTACTGGCTCCTAGGCAGACCTACTGCAGAGGGGACACATGCAGAACTACCAGGCATACACAGGCAGGCCATGACCTTGTGCCAACAGTTGGCATTTTTACCCCCCTTTGAAACCGCGCCTTCCAGCTTCACGGTGGGTTAAACGCTCACAGATGCACAGTTGGGTGTTGCATTTTTCCCAGTTAGAGGAGGTGGTCCCTTACTCTTAAACGTGTCTATACACTTCCACAGACGTGTGAATGCCATTGTTGCACTGTTCTTTTGGTAACTCTGTGAGCAGGGTCGGCCTTTAGCATGGGGGAGCTGGGCCCAGGGTGCCAATTTTCTGAGGGGCGCATGGAGCTGTGTGTATTAAGGTTATGCCCACAACAGCTCCCTTCTCCTCTTGCTGCAGCCTTGCCCTTGTCCCTGCCTGTTTGCGTCTGAGTGCTCAGCCAGTTTAAAGTGGTTTCCGTCCTTCATTGTTATACTGCGGCAATGTTTTTTGTTTTTAACACCCCTTTAGCCCCCTTCCTTGCCCTCCTCCGCCCTCTGATCCCTGTTGGCACACATCAACAAAACCATCATCTGTGTGCATGAGGAAGCTGAGCTATCAGTGATTTAGGAGAGCTGGGGTAGTCCGGGGATGTTTGTGTTCAGAGGCTAGTCCCTCCTCATCCAGGTACTGACCAGTGAACACCAAAGGGGCCCCTGCTGCCTCATTTAATTCACTACCATCAGCAAGGGGCCACATTTCTGTCTGCCCACACCCAGGACCAAGAGCGGCTCTCTCTGTCTGTCTGTGAATTAGGAGGCTCCTGGGTTGTGCAACTCAGCATTGCATTTTTGAGGAAATCACACATGTCGTTACAGAAGAACTCAGAAAAGGCCTTACCAATGATGTCACCACTGATAATGCACTTTACATCAGTGATGATACCAGTCATGGGATCAAAAATGGCCTCACAAATGACAGCACCAGTGACATCAATGACATTACACATGACATCAACAAAGGCATAAATTACATCATCAGTGACGTCACACACGATCACCTGTATCATTAGAAATGGCATCCAAAATAATAACACCAGTGACATCACACATGACTAGTGCCAGATTGTGTGATATACAACTGCCAAGTAGCGTTTATTTACAAGAACGTGACATTTGACATCATCAGTGATATTACAAATTCCATGATAAGTGCGTAGTTTTGCGATACTGGTTTATTCTTGACCATCTGCTCAGTTGTTTTAGTGCATGGGGAGGGATGTCCATCCCTGAGCTTTTAGTGAGGAGTTTATGCTTGTATTTATTTAGGGCCTTCTACAAGAAGCACTTGTTACTAAGACCTGGAGGTGACTACAATTCTTCCTATTCCTTACATGCTTGGTACTTCCAGTAATCAGGGACAACACAAGGGTGCATCATATATGTAGCTGGGATCAGAAATATGTAAGACTGGCTAGAAGACGTGTTCAAGAGCATGAAAGACAGGTTGTATGCCTCGGAAGGGGTATCACTTTGCCCCACGGTCGAACTGGCCTATGAGCAATCTTGCAGTGCCTGAAGAGCTGGTTTGAGAGGTCAGTGTGCAAGCCAGGTTTTAGGCTGCTTCTAGGCCTATTTTGTGGTCTGGCGAATCAATTTTTAGGTTTCGCCTGCACAGCGCTGTGCTTGTGAAATCTATTGTTTTGAATATAAACTTAAAAGGGACTTACATCCCTCCTCCTCTCTTTCCTCGCTACTCATTGGTTCCTCTGCGTGCCATTTACCTTTCCTCCATTTCTATTGGCTGTAGCATATTTTCCTGCATTTACCAATGCTTGTTTCTTGTCTGCTTCTCATCAGTTTACCGCAGCCAAAATACTGTTAGCATCCGCTTTGACTGAACTATCTTTCCATAAAGTTTTGCCTTTTACTATTGCAGCATATTTATATAACAATTTATCACCTGGAGAAATTAAGTGATTTGCATAGAAACACAGGATATTGCGCTGCGCCACCGAGACTCATACCGGGATCCCCAGCTTGTGAGTCAGCAGCTCTGCTCGCTGCGCCACATCCTCTCTACTCCCTTGTTATCTGTCAGGGAGCCTGGGCGATGATTGATGAAAACAGCTCTTAATTAATTATATAGGCGAAACTGATGCATTACCAAGGTTTGTTACCATTTACTTTCCTGATATTACCACAAATTATGCCTTCAGCAAGCACAATGCACAAGTACCAGCCGCTTTTGTCACCATAATAGTATCTTGTGTGTAGTCTTAATTAATGTGGATTTGTGTTGTTTTATGCATTTCTAAATTGTAAAGTCAATGGCATTTGTCATAACTGCTCCAGCACATACTAACCTTCAGGTTACATAGGAATCTCTGCAGGGGGTGCATTAACCTCTCTTGAATGATCTTACTCTTAAATGTTCTGCAATGCTCTGAACTCTTTCTTCTCTTGCCTCAGATTTTTAGGTCTTCCTAGAACATTGATTCGGCCTCCAGCTCTCATTTCACCTGGCCCCTGGTAGGACAAGCTTGGCCATGAGCCCCACGTCGTATCGGCTTCTTCCTCTCGGACTCGTGCTGCTGATGCATGCATCCCATGCCTTCATTTTGGCCAACAACACCATCTTGGAAAACCTGATGAGCAAGTACCAAGAGCAAGAGCCCCATTCCAGGGGCAAGAGGGCCATCTCCAGGTCTGACCGAGAGGAGATCCTGCTGCTGCACAATAAACTGCGCGGTCAGGTCCACCCCTCCGCCTCCAACATGGAATACATGGTGAGTCTGGTCCTCAACTGTGACGTGACAAGGGCCCTCCCTAAGGCTGGTCAGGTCCTACCACCACATCATCATATGTTGTTATAGAGATGCAATTTCCATCTGATTACATTTATTGATCAATATTTCTGCAGGCACGGCCCGTACAGGTAAGACTGGTGAGGCAGGGTGGGGGTGGGGCGGAGGGAGTCGACATAACACGGGATAGGTCGTATATAAACTCCCCCTCTCCCCCTGCCCACCTCACCGTTCTTACCTGTACTGGCCGCACCTGTGTTTCTGTATACTTTAAAGGCAATACACTGTTCATGGGATATTACTTTTTAGTTTAATGACACTTACCTGATTAATTAAATTCCTTCATAGTAAGCTGATAAACATGTATTGTGTTTAAAGTCGATAAGCAGTACTGTAAGTGAACTTTATAAGTAGGGAAATATTCATGTGCTCAATGCACAAGTCCAAAATGAATGACAAGTGCAATCAAACATGTACACTTTAACGTACAGAATTACATTTTCAGAAAATACAGTGGCCAGAGAAGGGAAGCTGGCCTTTGATGTCAACCTAGACTTAAGAGCAAGACTGCTTTGCCATGATGTCGATCCTGCATCCATTTCCAAATTACCATTCCTGTAATTTCCTCCCCATTTCCAAATTACCATACCTGTAATTTCCTTCCTTTTGTAAATTAACATACCTGTAATTTCCTTCCATGTGTAAATTACCATACCTGTAATTTCCTTCCTTGCCTAAATTACCATACCTGTAATTTCCTTCCTTGACTAAATTACCATACCTGTAACATCATTCCCACGCCCAAATTACAATACCTCTAATACTTCTTACATACCCTCATTACCACACCTCTGTTATCCTTTGATCCTCGCCTAACGGAGCATCCACCTCTTACTTCACCTCTCTTCTGCTGTTTCCACCTCATTTGTTAACTCTCTCAGGCTGTTACTCCCTCATTTCTTACTTCCCTCTTCTGATTCCCTACATCCTTAGACTGCCATTGACTCTGCTGCGAAACTACACCTGCCCATTCCTCAGTCTGTCCCTCTGTCCTTTGGAGATTTGCCCGCATACACTACTTCCTCGCAGTTAGGAATTCAAGGAAGGAAGTAAAAAAGGAAGGAAAGTATGTATATAGTGCATGATCATGGCCGATTGCTTATTGGCGCTGGTTATTGGCTTGCTACAGCTGTCTAATCCTCTCCCAAACGTTCAATCAATCAATCAATCAATCAATCAATCAATCAGTAGATTTGTAATGCGCTTCTTGTCACCCACAAGGGTACCCAGGCACTGGCGTTCTTTCTTCAATCCTTACCTCTCTCCATTTGCCTCCTTTTCAACCCCCCCACAGCCTCCTTCTCATTCCTCCGCTCTCTTCGGCTGCCGCCACCTTTCATTGCGTCTATACTGTGGCATCTGCTTTATTGCTCATCCCTCTCCAACTGCCTCATATCTCTTTGTCTATGTTCTCCCTCCTTATGCTTAAAGTTCCCTCTCATGCAGCATCTCTATCTCACTCCTTCTATGGCTATTTCTTTTCTGCACCTTTAATTCCTATTGCATCTTTCTGTTCTCAAAGAAGGTGCATTGTCGGTGGTTCCTTTGTGCAGTTTCAGTCCCCACCACTTGCTTCTAACCTGCTATTTCTCGGTGTCAGTGCTTAATCTGTAAATATTAATAATAAGTGCAAGGACCCAAAGTTTTTCTTAGGAAACGAGTCTGACGAATGCTAAGGTTGCCGAATATTAAGCTGGCTGTTCCTGATTTCACCTTACGTGTCTCAGCTGTCTGTTCCTGATTCCACCTATCAATTTCTTCCACCATCCCATGCTTCCTGCCTCTTTATCTCACCCTTGCATGCTCTTTCTTTATTGCGGCTTTCTCCCTTTATCACTATTTTAATATCTTTCTCTTCCTCGTTCTTTGTACCATTTCTGCCTTTCACTCTGTTGCTCTTGGTCAAAGTCTGATAAAAAATAAGTCACAGCCACAAAACAGGAGTACCGGTGCCACCACCTGCAACCACAGGCACAAACTAACCATATGATAGAAAGCGGTTTGGTGCACACACAGCAGGTCACACAACGCATTTGTGGCCTTTTGGTGAATTGTTGTCCGCTAGATTCTAGTTTGGTTCTCTAAGAGTATCATTGAGACATATTTGCCAACACCAACAACTAAAACTTTGAACAATGACATACATTAAGGAGAATTATGTGGAAGGAGTGAGATGAAAATGGGGAGATTCCTCAAGGGGCTTAGAACCCCTGAAAGACCAGTAGGACTGGACTAGAGTCAGAGTTCTCCAACCTCTAATATTGATGGACTGGATCCACTCCTTTCTCACCGGCAGGACCCAAAGGATCAGACTCCCACCATTCCTCTCCGAACCCACAGAGATCAACTGCGGAGTACCCAAAGGATCCTTGCTCAGCCCCACTCTCTTCAACAGCTACATGGGCCTGCTCGCCCCCATCGTCAGACAGCATGGGCTCAGCATTGTATCCTACGCCGACGATACCCAGTTCATCCTCTCCCTCATGAAAAATCCCGAAGACACCAGACTCTGCTTCCAGGAAGGAATGAAGGATGTCCCAGCCTGGATGAACGACAGCTGCCTCAAGCTCAATTCAGAGAAGACCGAGGTCTTCATCCTTGGACCCTCCACCACCGTCTGGGACAACACCTGGTGGCCTTCCGCCCTCAGAAACCCCCCCACACCAACAGCCCAGGCCTGAAACCTAGGCTTCTTCCTAGACTCCTGCGTCACTATGATCCACCAAATCAACACCGTTGCCTCCACCTGCTGCAACATCCTCTGCATCCTCCGCAAGACCTTCAAGTAGATTCCCCCCGAATGCAGAAAGACCATCACCCACGCACTCATAACCACCAGACTGGACTACGGCAACGCCCTCTACGCTGGAATCAACAGAACCCTGCTACACAGGCTCCAAACCATCCAAGAAAACCGCAGCCAGACTCATCCTCGGAATCCCACAACACGAGCACATGACCCAGCACCTACGAGACCTCCACGGGCTCCCCGTTGAGAAGAGAAACCTTCAAGCTTCTTACCCACACCTTCAAATCACTCCACATCATCAGACCCAAGCATCTCAACAAGAGAGTATCCTTCCCCATACCCAAAAGGAACCTCCGCTCCGCTGACTATGCCCTGGCAGAGACCCCACGCATCCTCAGAACCAGAGCAGGCGGAAGAGCCTTCTCCTATGACGCAGCAAAGGCTTGGAACGAGCACCCAGTCAACATCAGATGCTCCCCTACTCTGCCCACCTTCAGGAAGAGCCCCAAGACCTGGCTTTTCGACTGAACCAGAGCTGCTCACTCCTCCCCTCCCCCAGCACCTTGAGACCCTCACCAGTGAGTAGCTCGCTCTGTAAATCCCTGATTGATTGATTGATTGAATATTTGTAACTGGCTTTTTAAAGACTGCTGAAAATGAACCATTTCGTAGTGGCCTATGGCCCAGTTGAGAGTTAAGACCCTCAGACACAGACTTCTCCTCATCCCTTCCCAAGCTTCTGTATCTAGTGGAATTTTACAGATAACTACCCAAGATAGAGACTACATGTAAAAAACCTAAATGGTTATTATTGATTGAGTGACTATTCTGACATTTAGGTGTGGCTCGTGCTCTCAGAGGTAAGCACTGGATATTGCTAGTTTATTGTATTGAATTTTAGGTTAAGTGTTATAAACAAAAACCTATAAAGAAGGTAATGTGACTGATTCATCCGAAGCTCTAACTTTCAGAGGTACTGATCTGCGACTGACTCTGTCCAGCCCTCCCTACCACGTTCACAAGTTCTATACTATTAAGAAGTTCCCCTAAACCTCTATACGTTCGAGTGCCTCTGCCTGGAAATAAAGAGCTGGCTGAAAGCAAACACTAACTGGTGTAGGAAAGCGAAGTCTGTTTTCACTGGCTAGGGCTATGCAACTGCTGAAATTGCCCAGTGTTCACTGCCTGCCTTGTGTTTACTTGGAGGGATGGGTAAGGCTCCGTCCTTGGCTTGGCTGAATGTCCCTTTCTAGAGGTTCCACGAGAGGCTTGCAGCAAATGAAAGGGCCTTATATTCTGTGCAATGAGCAATGATGTATAATATGGGCGCTGCTTAGGAAGCGTACATAAAGTCTGGCTTACTGAGTCCTTTGTCTGTGTTGTCCTTCCTACATGTGCGAATGGGCGGGCGCGGAGCCTGGTCCAATATTTACCAACACGCCGTGGGCCGGATTTACAGAGCTATTTGTGCCTGTGAACCAGGCTTACTCATCACAAATGGCTTGTTTTAGGAAGACAAGGAAGTCACAAAAGGTGACCTTGGACTTGTAAACCTTTTTACTCATCTGCAACATTACCCCACGATAGGTGTGATTTTGTGCCTAAGTAAATCCCACTTCAAAGACGGGCAGTGTGCCTTCCAGTGCAGGAACATCCTGGACATTTTGTGAATACCAACTTAGAAGTTTGTGGGTGTTCACAAACACTTCCCCAACCCATTCCCACCCTGAAAATGGCAGAAGGTTTACTTCTATCAGGGACCGGAGTAAATCCTATTCCAGGTTGGGAAGGGGAAGGAAATGCCTCCTAAATGGCGGGGTTTAAAAGAAACAGTTCCTGCATGAAGAAGAGCATTTCCCTTTGAGGAACAAAATAGAAAATATCTATTGTGCCATTGCACAAAGGCGATGGCATTTCACCATGTTTTAATAAACAATGGGCAACCATGCATGTAGTACTGCTTCAGGAAATCATAAAGTTTGCCAGATGAATGCCCAGGAATACTTCTGGCAACCTTTGTGAATTTGTGAAAGTTGTAAATCTGAATCTATGTGAGTCGTAGTTCTGCAGGTGTAGATCTATGACATTCTCTGCTACGGCTCCTCTCTCAAAACAAGTTGTAAATAGTGGCGGCCCCTCTGCAATGGCGGAGGAGCATCGCCCTACTGGCTCTGAGCCAGCAACTGAAAAATTAAGCAATACTTTCTTATTGTTTTATTTTCAGCTGCTGGCTGAGCCAACATGTGCAGGGAGGGTCCAGACCATGGGAGGCGAAGGTATGTGGGAAACATTTGGAACAACGCTGGCAGGGCCACTCGTGTTCCAACTTTGCAAGCGCTACCACGCTTTCCTTAACCACGCATATGCCTTAATCACGCATATGTGTGGTTAAGGCAGTGCACGTTCTAGTTGCTGACTGACGGAGGCAGAAAGGATTGGGAGAGGACGTGATGCAGTGAGGTATGTGGGGCTTTAGAGGTTAGTTTGCATGGTTTTGGGGGGTCGGGGTAGTTTTCATGGCTGGGGGTTCGGGGTAGTTTTGAGGGTTGGGGGAAGGGGTTGTTATCTTAGGAGGGATGAAGTAGTTTTAGATGTCAGGTCGGGGACTTGGGGGAGCATTTTAGGGCTCAGGGTGGGGGGCAGGGATCGTAATACTTTTTACGGCTTAGGGGAGCAGGGTAGTTTTTAGGGTTCGGGTAGTTTTTAGAGCTTAGGGGGAGGGAGGGGTAGTTTTTAGGACTCAGGGTGGTCAGGTAGTTTTTTAGGCTTAGGGGAGGGCAGGGTAGTTTTTACGACTGTGGGTTGGTTTTCAGGAGAGAAGGGGTAGTTTTAGGGCTCAGGGCAGGGGCATGGGTCGGGGGCTTAAGACTTACCTGTCAAGTCTTAACCATGGATATGTCTTTACCCTACATGCCTTAACAATGCATAATGAGTTGTAAAGGCATGCGTGGTAAAGGCATATTCGTGGTTAAGACTTGCGTTGCTGAGACCTCGTGGAACCGGCATGCGTGGTCGAATGCATGCGTGGTTCCATCACACAACTGTAGTTTAAACATTTCTAAGTGTGCATGTCAGTTTGGCCAAACGTCTAAGGTTTTTGATGGACTGGCTATTGTGCCTTGGTGTTCTGAGTTAACCTAAATGGTTATCATTGATAGAGTGACTATTCTGACATTTTGGTGTGGCTCGTGCTCATTAATTGGGCATTCTGCAATAACTAATCTTCGAGACAACAGAGTATTCTCTAGAGTGCCTCAGGAAATGAAGAGAAACCACATCCCGCACACCCGAAATTGACACCATGTTGCTGCTGCATGATAGGCCAAAAGGACTAGAGCGGGGTCTACACACTGGACAAATGTTCAGAGTCCGAAGAATCCCCAAAGCTACTAAGTTGCATATAGGCCTTATACACACACCAACATTATTTCAGGCAGGGAGGAGCACCTGACAGAACAAGAATATGGGTGCGAGTGAATGCCATAGCTTCCCTCAGGAACTTAAATTATAAGTCTTAAAAAAGTAGATGAAAGAGGCAATTTTTATCAATGAATGGATTGCATACATTTGCAAGTTGATAATACAATCTATCCTCTTTTTGGAAGTGAGCAGTGGCTCTGTGCCATGACAACACAAATATTTGCTCAGGTGTTGCTACTTAATATGACCTAGGCTTTGTTTCCTGGTACGTATAGTGTTTAAATAGGCATTTTCATTTTTCAACTCAGTTGTTATGGAAAATACACGTGTTTCAAAGTCTAAAACAATTATCGAATGGGTTTAAATGTACCATTCTTGCAGTGTGCCGCCATGTTGTTTCATAATCGTTTAGGTTCCATTACTACCAAGAAGAGTGGTACAAACCAACCAGCCCTAGAAAAACAAGTCTATACAAGACATTGTAAAGCGCTCTGATACCTTCCCGTCAAGCTAGCGCTATATAAAACTCTCAAATAAATAAAATATCTTCTTGAATTGGGTCGTTGTCCGAATGCAACAGGACTCACCATTTTTGCATCAGTATTGGATTTTAGGCCCTCGTAATGAGTCGGCATGAATCTGGTGTGGAGATATTTGGCCGAAATATACATTACTGGCCGGTATCTCTGAACCAAAATTCATCCATTACGAGTTGTTTCTCCAAAATTGAGAATAACTGCTTGGACCCGGAGTTACTTTGAGCCTTACTGGGCCACTTTTCTTTATTTTGACCAAAAAACAGAAACACTGAGATTTCTCTGACCCGCTCTAGAATTGCAACTTGTGGTATTTCGGCCAGTTAGTACCAGGTGAAATACCCCAGCACATGGCTAGGATCGTAATGTGACCTCGTGAGTAGATTCAAGGCCATGGAAGCTTTCAAACTCACATTAAAAAACAAGCACTGGCAAAGCCAATAGGTCTCGCTTTTGGGACCTTATAAGTGTTTAGCCATGCAACAGTTGCATAACTATATACTTATAAGGTCCCAAAAGTGAGACCTATTGGCTATGCCAATGCTTGTTTCTGTTTATTACTGCTCTGTAGTAATGGCGGCGCACGGGTGCCACCATTACTACATAGAAGTAATAAACAGGAGGAAAAAAACCTGGCTCACGGAGAACATCAAAGCGGCCGCAAAAGTGAAAGTGATCGCAATCGCGATCAAACATCAAAGCGGCCTTTTTTGAGCCCTCACAAAAATGATAGTAATTGTGGACAAAATATATGAGTAATCTTTAGACATATTTTTCATAATATTTACCGAACTTAAGAAGAGATGAAATGTACCTTTTTCAAGATGCACCACTGTGCTACCTCATTAGGCAGCATGGAACTGCACCTTAAAAAGACACATTGCAGGCCCTCTGGTGAGCAGTAAAAAGTGTGAAACATGTTAGGGGACTATTCATTTATACTTTCCTCAACGGTGGTGATGAAAATATGAAAATGCAAAATTGAAGAGTGCCAGAACGTACTTGCACTCACATTAGGAATTAGCAGGTGGACTTGGGCATTTCAAATATAAGATGTCCACTTGCCTTCTTTACATGAATTGATAAGATAGAAATTGTTAAAGATGAAGAAAAGGTGGTTCTAAAAGACAATTTTTTGGTCTAAATCACAAATAATATGGATATTTATAAACAAAGGGACTGATAATTTCAGTTGTCTGCAGTGCAATGATAAAGCCACAGCAGTGGATAAGACACCTGGGGGCATATGTATCAAATTCCGTTTTTGCGATTCTCAAATAGCGATTTTTAGGGAATAGCTATTTGAGAATCGCAAAACGGGATGTAATAAAAAACCTGCGAATGTTTTGCGATTCCTTGGCATTCCTTAATTGCGATTAGCAAATTTCTATTCGCAATTAAGGAATACCTTCCCATCCATTCCTATGGGCTACGAGGCCCATAGGAATGAATGGGAAGACATTCTCATTTTGCGATTCACAATTTGAGAATCGCAAAATGAGAATGCAATTTCAAGGGTGCCAAAAGGACACCCTGTTGCACCCTTGAAATATGTATGTGTGCACATGTGGCGCACATACATGCCCTAAGGGCATGTCTGTGCGTCACATGGCACTTTGAAAAATACCCAAAATTGCATTTTTTCAAAGAAATTGCAAATTACCACCAACTTGAAGTTGGTGGTAATTTGCGATTCCTTACGGCCAAATTGCACTTTTTCTAGGCTTCATACATTGCATTTAAGGAATCGCAATTTGCGATTCCTTAAATGCAATCGCAAAATGGAGAATAGCAAATTTTGCGATTCTCTAATTTGCGATGCCCTTTTGGGATGATACATCCCAAAAGGCCATTTCTCGTTCGCAAATGGGCCGATTCTCAGAATCAGCCCATTTGCGAACGAGAAAAGGGCTTGATACATATGCCCCTAATCAATTTTGTAAGTTTTTGCAAAAAAGTTCTATTAACCCCTTCAATGCGCATGACGGAGCGGTTCCGTCATGCGCGTCGGTTGCGCTGTGCGCATGACGGAACCGCTCTGTCACGGCCCCGCCCGCACAATAGAACCTTCAGCACGGCGCGGTAATCCGCGCCGCGCTGAAGGGGTTAACTTGTGTCGATAAATATAAACAAAATCCCATACCCACTTCCCCCAAAAACTGTGGAAGGCAAGCTTTATTAATGAACTTTACTACTAAATAAATGATTGAGTTGTGCAGGTAAATATTATTTCTTTGGTATGGCGAGGGACTGAACATTTAATAAGAGAAAACATGGATCCAAAATCTTTTTAATTAATGTCACTACTTGACCACAACGACAAAGTATGTACCAAAACAATCTTGAGATGACAGAAGAAAGTTTGGTGGTAGTGTGCAAGGCAACGGGTTTTGAAATACATTTTTAACATATAACATGTTCTACCTGCTTCCTACCTTGTTGAAAAATGTATCACCATGTCATATTTTAAATTGTGTGGCAGCTTTATTGATTTTATCCTGGCAATGTTAAAGTTTTCAAGCAATTCCATGGGAATTGTTGTGTATATTAAGGCTGCAGAAAGGATTATTGAAATGTGTGGCCACCCCAGGATTAAGGATGGATATTTCTGCTGTTGTGACTTTTATACACAATTTTCTATCCACAGAATAAGGACATAACTATATATTGTGTAAGGCACCAGAGACGCTAAACGTAATTTAAAATAAATATAAAATTTATCAAACACACATTGCTTTTTACAGGGATGGCTGTTTGCTGGAATCTTGTAAAGCGTATCCACCAAATATCCAGGTACCTTACATTTAGGGTTCTTAAAACAATGCTGTAGTTTGGTTGGGTCAAAGAGGTGATTCAGTAAGAACTGTTGTACTGTGTGCACACTTTAAGACATACAAGATGATGAGCTGCGATTTGCAATCCCTAGATTGGAAGTTGAACAAATGAAACTTTCCCAAAACCAGTAATTAGGTCATTTTACAAGCAGATTTCTAATCATGGACACAGCGACTGTTCTATTTATTCTTTTCTGATCCTTCTAATCTTGCTGCATTTATAAAATGTGCATCCACTAAGTCAAAAATGATCTCTAACAAGCCCTTATTTTCTTTATTAAAAAGAATATGATAAATGCAATTACTACAACAGCAAATTGTGCTAAAACGTGATTGTTGAATTTTTTTTTTTTTAATATGAATAAGATTTTACAAATTGTTTCCTGCTGCATACTTGTTATGCTTAAAATTACATTACTATAAAGGCAAATACTTTATTATGCACATAGTTTCTTTTCTATAAAACATTCTTACTGAGATAACTAATTTTCCCTGATGCTTGCCCAAAAATGAGCTGCAAAAGGGAGGCCTAGCTATTGTGTTTTCTATTGATGATAAGAAATGGACCTGGGACAATGGCCCAGAATTATGCAATGGAACCTTAAATCAATACTTCTCCACCACTGAGGTTGCAGATAGAGTCTTGGGTGGGTGACAGTCCTGTGCTTGTGTTGGGTTAACGCCAGTGGCAGCGCATGGTCGGGACAGTGACATGCGGCTAGCGGAGTGAAGCTGTGATAGAGAGTCGGTCACTGATGCGCAGTGAAGTAGGATACTTAAAGACCGTGGTATGGGGCTTTAACGAGAGTCTGGGAAATGCGAGGGGAGAAGGAAGTAGGGGTTCAGCACCTTCGTTCTTACAACACTTGAGGCCTGATGATTTATATTTATATCACTACAATTATGATGTTATCACTCTCACTCGAAGATAATTCCAGAGCCATTGGCTTGAGCAAAACAGCTGATAACCAGATGGGTCCATCTCAGAAGAGTGCCCTTGGGCACTTGGTGGTGCATAGGCCTGGTCAGGGTTCACGGGGACCATGCAGTGAAAGAACAAGTGGGGAGAGGCAGAGTTGTATTGATGCTGAACTGACACCAGCTGCCTGTTGAATCTGCCGCCTCATGGAGAAAGGGGTCTCAAAGTTAAACCCCAAGAATGTATCCAAAGGGAGTGACTGCAGCCCACCTGTGGGAAATGACCATTCCTTTTACCCAGATATACATTTTCAATTAGCCGCCAGAACCCTCTGAACTCCATCCCAAAGAACTTCAGCTGCTGAGAATGTCAGGCCTGTTACAAATTGACTTTGGGATAAACCATGCAGGTGCAAACACTGGCCACAGAGTCCACAGAGCGATTAAAACAAGCATTGGCATAGCCAATAGGTCTCGCCTTTGGGACCTTATAAGTGTTTAGCCATGCAACAGTTGCATAACTAAATACTTATAAGGTCCCGAAAGCGAGACCTATTGGCTATGCAAAGCGGCCCTGCGGCCGCAAAAGTGAAAGTGATCGCGATCACGATCAAACATCATAGCGGCCGCGAAAGTGAAAGTAATCGCGGTACAGCGCGGTGCGCGCGCCCGCCCGCGCACATGCACTGTAGCTCTAGGCTGACCTGGTAGCACTTTTTGGAGCCCTCTCAATAAGTCTCGCCAGACCAGTGCATGCGCTGGGTCAGGCGAGACCTAAAAAAAGAAAACAGGACCCCCAACCTCTGCAACCAAGAACACCCTGTCTCAAAGCAATGATGTCACAGTTTATTTTCTTACATTCAAGTAAATAGAGGGGAAATAAAAATTGATATTAGCGGTGAGACAGTATGTTCTCTGGTCGGGAACACAACTTTGGGAGCCAGAAGTCATTATTGTCTGTGTAAATTTATGATTTCGCCTCTGGAGACCAGCATGCGATGTATTTTGGTAATAAAGCATGTGAGTTGTCATTTGAGGTACTGATGAGGAACACTAGGCATTTTGTAACTGGATTGGAGACTCCCTTTCCTTCCAACCTCTCCAAGGCCCTTCTCTTTTCCAGCACTTAGGTGGGGACAAATATGTTTGTGGGAGCTCAGATCATTGGGGCAGAGGAGGGAAGGAGCAGAGGTCAGGAAATGGTGAGTCCACACCCTATTGTTACTCTTACATAACACTTGTCATGTTAGCAGAGGGATTCTTTGCAAATTTGCCATGACACATGTCCGCAATATCCACCACAGACCTAGATGCATCTGATACAGAACGATGCCAGCTTCATGACTGCAAGTTTACAAAGTTATTACTCTTGTTAAGGGGTCTGTTGACAAATTTAACAACACCCTCGGGACAAGGAGAAACAAATGGGATCTTTCTTACCAAAATGACTGGCATTCCCTCTCAATGAATAACTACCTTATGCCTGCATGTGGGAAATTTCTAGCCAGTTCTTTGGCCACTTAAGATGGCATCTTTTGCCAGAACTGCTCAGGCATCTTCTAAAGTACTCTAACTCCAAAATAGAGCTAAAACATCTGGTATTGTCTGGCAAGAGATCAGCAGCTAGTGTTTAACTCACTGAGCCATCTGCTGTGAACTGCAGGTCAAGAGTTTGAATCATGGTAGAGCCTAAGCCCTCCTTGCAAGGCTGAAAATTTGAGCACCAGAAAATTAGCTCATTGAAACCTCTGCTATACACAATATTTACAAACAGAAGCGGTGCACTCATGCCCGGAGTTCAAACGTGTTTCAATTATTATGTTTTACTGAAAATACTCCAGAGGAAGAATTTCATAAAAATATGGTGCAGCATGAAGTGCTTCATAAAAAAATATTATCTCCTTACAAGCCACTCTTGCAAGCCCTTTTCAGTTGCAAGTGTGCTTTTTGGCCTTCAGAGGGGCAATTCCAGAGATTTCAAGGTTGGCAATGGCGGGTGTGAGGAGCTCATCCAGCATTGTTTTTGTTTGCATGCTGGTACTCCCCCGCCTTCTAGGGCTGTACCAGACGTCAATATAGGCCACAATGTTCTCTTTCGAATAATCACACATTCCGAATAGGTGGCCAGACACCTGGGTTAGTAATTGTGAAATACTGAAAATCGCCTTTTAGGGCGCTTTGGCTATATTGCTTTTAAATCCCAATCTTTATCCCAACCAGCCTAATTCATCTAAATGTTCATCCACCTCACCTTTGGAGTTATGCCTGACCCCTAACTCCACCCTCTGCTACCTCTTGCTAAATAAATGCCGTCCAGGGGCACCGGGTTGTGCTTTTTTAGATGTGGTTTGCACTTTACAAACATTCTAAGGTTACAAATATAACTAAAGCCCAACATACAGGATAGTTTTCTGTCCAAGATCACAAGGTCTAGCTCGACCAGAAAGGGGATGTTTTGCAGGCAATGGGGCAGAAGAGTTATTCTTTCCCAGGCCTTGGGCTTTTAGAGGGACTCTATACTCCTGCTAATATCTATCTATCTATCTATCTATCTATCTATCTATCTATCTATCTATCTATCTATCTATCTATCTATCTATCTATCTATCCATTCATCCATCCATCCCTCCCTCCCTCCCTCCCTCCCAGCAGGAGTATTGGGCACCTCAAAAGTACCAGCTGCTGATGTGCCATTTTGTTTCTTTTTCTAATGCACATGTTTATAAACTTTGAAAAAGATTCTATCAAAAAGGGAATTAAAGTTCTTGTTTTAACTTAACATGCACAATACTTTGGGAACCACAGGTAGTAAATCAATCAGTAATCTTATAAAGCGCGACTACTCACCCATAATTGATTGCAGTGCCCTCAAACATTACAGTAAACTCTCGAAGTAGCATCGCAAACCCTTAGCTAAGAAGTTACTTCTGAACTTTTAGCAGTAGTATGCGATCGTTCCAATAAGCAGCAGCCGCAATAAAATGGTGGCGCCATTTTATGCCATTAGTTTTTTTTCATCACTGAAAGTTACACCAAGGTAAGTCCCCTCCCACCCTATGCCCGGTGTCCTGCCTGAGTACAGAGATAGCTATGTTCCCGCAAGGGGGTTTAGCGTCTATTTAGGAACTCCTGTGTCAATAAGGCTGGAGCACTTATTTTCTGTAGAAGCCAGCGTCCATAAAGCTGCATTACTGCATGGAAAAATACAGGAGAGCCGAGGTCTTGGCAATCCGGAGGTAAATGTTTGCCATGCAAGGTGACTGGCCAGGTTGCCTTATTTCAAGAATGACCTGAGGAGGCCTGAGGTGACTCCAGGTAAATGAAAACCTCCATCCTCACCGAAAGTACAGTTTGGAGTACAGTACAGTTTGATGCCACTTATGCACCCTGAGCCCAAATCCACAGTTGTACATCCTGCGAGAGTAGTGTGTGTGTCTGGATGTGTGGTTGCATCTCATATGAGAGTATATTTGTGTGTGTGGTTGTAACACCTATAACGGGGAAACACAGCACAGTTGTATGTGGTTGTAAATCCTATGAGTGTGTGTTTGGTTGTAATTCATGTAAGAGAACATGGTTGTGTGGTTGGTTGTAACTCTTGTAAGAGAGGGACAGAGACAGAGTGTGTGTGATTGTTACTCATATGAGAGAGTTTTGCAGGTGTGTATGGTAGTAACTCTTTGGGAGTGTGTTTGCATGTGGTCGTTCCACTTATGAGAGTGTGGGTTGTACCGCCAAGGAGAGTGTGCATGTGTTTGTAACACCTATACCAGAGCCATTGTTGGTGTGTGCATGGTTGTAAATCCTATGTGTGTTGTACCCTGAAAACGAGTGAGGGTGTCTTGTGTGGGTGATTGTCACTCCTCTAAGGAACAGAAAGAGAGAGTTTGTGTGTGTGGTTGTAACTCATACAAGAGAGTTTTCGAGTGGTACCTGCTTGACTGAGTTTGCCTCTGTGTGTGCTTGTTCCACCTATGAGTCTGTGACACTGTACCACATTTGAGAGGGTATTTGTGTGGTTATACCTCCTATGAGAGTTTGTTTTACCATGGCTTAACGTCTATAAAAGAGAGTGTGTGTGTGTGTGTGTGTGGTTGAAACTCCTATTAGAGAGAAGTTTGGGGGTGTGTGTGTTTCTATGGTTGTACTTCCTTGAGAGAGTTTATGGTGTGTGTGGCTGTACCACTTATGAGAGGGTATTTCTGTGAGTGTTCCTCCTATGAGAGTTTGTTTGGTTGTAACCTTTATAACAGAAAGACTGTGTGTGTGTCCATGTGTGTGTAACAGTGAGAGAGTTTTGCCTTCGTTTCCATATGGTTGCACCGCCTTGAAAAGAGAGTTTGTGTGTGATTGTATTACCTATGAGAACTTGTGGGTGAACAAACTATGAGAGTGTGTTTGTGTGGCTGTAAGTCATATGAGAGTATGTGTTTGTGTGGTTGTACAATGCTGTTTTTGTGTGGTTGTAACTTCTATATAAGAGAAACAGCGTGTGTGTTTGTGTGTGACTGTACCTCCTATAAGAGAGGCTTTTGGTGGTGTGTTTGTCTACCTTGTACCTCCTTGAGAGAGTTTCTTCAGGAGTTTTGTGATTATACCACCCATGAGAGTGTGTGTGGTTGTCCCATCTATGAGAGAGTGGTTGTACCTCCTATAAGAGTTTGTGTGGTTGTCCCTTTACCAGGGAGACAGAGTGTGCATATATCATTGTACCTGCTGCTAGAGAGAGTCTTGCCTGCACGGTTATACATCCTTGAGAGGGTTTGTGTGTGGGGTTGTACCCCTATGAAAGGGTGTTTGTGTGGCTGTACATCAAATGAATGTTTGTGTGGATTGTAACTCCTATAACAGAGAGATAGAATTTGTGCTTTTGTATTTGTCTCTCATAGGAGGCGCTGTGGATGTGTGTGTGTGTGTGTGTGTGTGTGTGTGTGTGTGTGTGTGGTTGTGTTTGAGCACACACTCTATTGATGGTAAAAGGGATGTTTTCAGCCAAAGGAGAGAGAAGAGATCAGGGGGCAGAGGGGAAAGTTGAGCTCAGTAGGTGACCTGTGCATCAGGGCCAGTCTCCATTACTATTTAAGGACTGTATGGACCAACGTGGTATTTGGCGCTAATGGAAAAAGAGCGGGCGGCGGGGTTTGGCAAGCTGTGTTATGAGCCAGATGTGATCCGTGTACATTCTCGCAGAGAAGGCCAGCCAAAAGTAAATCATCCGAAAGGAGGAGAGTCGCTCTGCGGGTTGCAATTTTATTGTATACATACTGTACAGGGAACAGTAGTAGGTCGGTGGACCCCGGCCAACCCTCAGCCGCGCACTGGTGGAAAATCACTAGCAGAGTATAGCATATGGTCCTGAAGGGCTGCGCTCTGCTGCTAGGGCTGCCTGGTCTGCGGTGCCCCTGCTCTGGGGGATCCGAGGGGATCTCCGAGCACAATGATCCTTCAGTGAACCATGGCTCCTGGTGCCCGTCCAGCACCGTATACAAGAGCAGCTGGAAATGTCGGACATTTTATGAGGTTTCCTGACTTCTTATAGGTGTAGAAATGACACTTTACGTCCTTGTTCCAAGCACTGTAAAAGGATGCTGGCTTGGCACGTTTGTTCACCGAGGTGGTGCCTGCTTCTAAGTCTACTGTTTCTTACCTCCCACCCCCGCAGCTGAAAGAAAGGACATCTGGGGCTGGAAAGAAGAAGGGCAGATTTCATGTCCTCCTGCACTGAATGAGCCAGTGTGAATTTCTTTAGGAGACAGAGTCAAGAATACACACAGATTTTTTTTTTTTTAAATGGTCAAGGCTAGGACTTAGATTTGGGAGCTATACTATTTGGAGAATTTGAAGCACAATTAGGGCACTAAAGCTCTAGGTTGCAGGGTTGACATTGACTGCTTTCATCTTCAACCTGATAGGCTAAGTACTGGGATGGAAATGGGCCTGACCTGGACATCTCTGAGGAACCCTTTGAACCCTGTGCTTTTCTAACCACGACCACTCAAAGTCTGGCACCCATCCAGACTACAGGTGGGGCATGAGGAGAAGGTTTGATGAAGAGAAATTTTGGGGCTGGCTGGCAAAGAAGAATTATACATAAAGGGTGGTTCTCAGCAGGGGATGTAAAAACTGTCAATGTAAGCCTTCCTACCAGGGTAAAGGTTACCCCCGGGACGTACTTCCACTGTCACAATTCTCTATTGGCTCATGGCGACCTCTTCAGTGCCAACAGACCTAGCCGGGTAATCTACTGTCGGGTGAGTGCAGTACATGTAGCATCTCTGCTGCATCAGTGCATCATGGGAAGTGCCTGGTATTCATTTTTAGGTCTCGCCTGACCCAGCGCATGCGCTGGTCTGGCGAGACTTATTGAGAGGGCTCCAAAAAGTGCTACCAGGCCAGCCTAGAGCCACAGTGCAAGTGCGCGGGCGCGCGCGCCGTGCTTTACCGCCATTACTTTCGGTTTCACGGCCGCTTTGATGTTTGATCGTGATCGCGATCACTTTCACGGCCGCACGGCCACTTTGCATAGCCAATTGGTCTCGCTTTTGGGACCTTATAAGTATTTAGTTATGCAACTGTTGCATGGCTAAACACTTATTATAAGGTCCCAAAGGCGAGACCTTTTGGCTATGCCAATGCTTGTTTTTGCGCAACTAGAGCCACATTTTGGGGGGGGGCTGAATCTTTAAGCAATAGGCAGAGTGGAGCTGCAGGGGCTCTTAGAAGGGGTGAAACAACAGCGAGGCCTCATTAACATGCAAATGGTCTTTTAAAGACCTGTGAAGTGCTCGGGAAGCGGTCTCATCCTGGGCTGCCACACACGACGGGGGAAGGGAAGGGGGGGGGGGGGGGCGGAAGCCCTTTGAGACTAATGGGTGTCGCGCGCCTGATTGGTTGTATGTGAGGGCAGTGCAGAGCCCAACTGCCAGCGCTGGAACTCTCGACTTCCATGCACTTTGGGCACATTCAGTTCAAAAGGACAAAGGGGCGTGGCTGACTTTGCTGGATGAACGGAAAGGCATCTAAACCGTACCGTGTTTGTGGAAGACCTGGTGATCTAGATACTTTGGGACCATTGCAGCTGACTACATTCCACAACCGAACAAGCACTGACAACGCCAATAGGATTGGTTTATTTGAAGGGTGTGTAGTTTTGTTGCAATGCCTGTAATGTTGCTGCACGATATATTTGCATGGATGCTTCCACAAATTAAACGCATGCAGTTATTAATGTACACGCACACAGATGACCTAGGAACTCGCACTGAGTAGGACCGAATGCATATGCATGTACAAATGCACTCAGGTGGATGGATGGATTCATAGATGGATGGCTAGGTGGATAGCTGCAAGGATGGTAGGAGTTATCAAATGGATGGGTGAATGGGTATACAGCCATATCCGGATGGATGAATGAATGTTTTTGGTACAGTGTGTGATTAATGGGGTGTGCATTAAATGTGCAATGGGAGACTGATGTACAATCATTGTGTGCTAGAGATCTGCTTTTTGAGTGATGAGGTGTGTTGGGCTATCAGAGTTCTGTTGATGAGTGATGTGTAATTAGTGCTTAGGGTGGATGATGTGGCGGTGCTGTGTTTCAGAATGAAACGGCTTGAGAAACGAGGCCCTTAGTGGTCAATAAACACCCAAACCATGGTGCAAAATGTACAGCTCAGCACATTTTGGGTTCATCTAACAGAGTATGTTTGAGTAATTGCTTAGGCTGCTACACAGGACATCAGGCGTTTGTCAAGTTGTACCCAAATCACACCCACTGTAAACAGACAAACTGAAAGCACGTCTGGAAAGGGCCACATTTTCTTTGTTAGAACCTTTTTTATGTCTCAATAATGACCGGCCCTACGAGGTAGCAAAGTAAAAACAAGCAGACTTGGTCTTTTTGGCTAAAAACCTCAGCACTTTGGATGCCAAAAGGAGGAAGCAGAGTGCCCCCGTCTTGCTGAGCCAGCAGTCTGAAGTGGAGTGCTCACAATAGCCCTGTGAATGATTGAGATCAGACCTGCAGAACTTAATTTGGAAATAAAAAAATAAAAGGAAGTGCTAGGGCCCATTGTTATTTCTTATTTTCAGTGCTGCTGAATGCCAGGACTGCCAAATAACAAATCTGCCCAGGCTTGAGTTCACCTCATGCCTCTTCCTTCTACAGCTCTACATGTCCTGTGTCTTTATTTCACTCTTGCAAGTTCTTTTTCATGCTCGCTTTCTCTATTTGCCACTGTTTTTCGATCTTTTTCTTCCTTCTGGTTGCTCTCTTATCTGCCTTTCTCTCTCTTCCTCTGGGTGAAACTAATAAATAATAATCCATATTTGTAAAGCACGAACATATGACCCCTTAAGGTTTCAAGGTGCTGGGGGGCTGTCGGGGCGATTAAGTGAGTTATTGCCCAGAGCCACATGATGATGAACTGAGCTACCGCCTGCGCCAGAGATCAAGCCGTGATCCCCGCGCTCCTGAGTCAGCCGCTCTGGCCGCTGTGCCACACCTCTCTCAGTCTGGAGATGAAAAATAAGTCCCAGTGGCACCACCTGTGCCCAATGGCCTTGGTATGGCACAAATTAAGCACTGTTCTTGGTTACGAAAACTGAATGGTCCCATCCCTTGGGATACACTGTAAAAGAGGAGACGTATATATTGGAGCAAAAACATTACACCTTTTGTGCATTACTAATGTCCCCTCTGCTATCATGGGTTATAAAATTAGTTTATGCCTTAAACTTTTCAGATCTTTTCTTTCCCTAAAACCACTGGCAGCTCAGTGAAATTCAACCAATCAAGATCTGGAAAACCTATTGCTGAAGCGTATTCTGTGGCTGTTAGTCATGGCACTGTAGTGGCACAAAGTGTGCACCCAGACAAAGGTGGGATTCACATTAGGCCTCTGCCTTTTCAACTGGATGTCACTTAACAAGATCGGAGCATGCCCATCTTATGGCTGAAATGTCAACAATGAGAATTGTGGGCATGCCCATCAGCATTGGACATGTACACCTGAAAAGGGGGTGTTGGGGTCATTTTGGTACTTTTTCTGAGCACGGAAAGTAAATGCACACTTGCCCTACTTTTGTCTGTTTTAAACCACCATGCGAGGTGGTAGCCCATCTTATTGGTCCCTGATGTGATCCAGGAAGAAGGAGGCGTACACAGCATATTGGTACATAGTGTGATGCACTGGAGAGGGAGGCCTCAAATACTGGTGTATTATGTGGCTGAGCGAGGGATGAGCCCGTTAATCATCAACATTATGTGAACCGCTGAGAAGGAGCCATGTCCTTGGATTCGTACCCTGTGAGAACAGTGGATGAGGTAACTAGTCCATTGAACTGATCCATGGTTTGATGCATGAAGAAGAAGACACACTCCTGATTCAGGTTCAGTGTACAATGTCTCCCTTCCCCCCCACACTTTTAGTCACTGCACTCTGCTGCCCCCATACACCCCTAGAAAGCTCTACTATTACACTGACATGACCTGCTGCTCTTCCTCAAGCGAGGCTGAACATGGAAGTCGTATTCCTGTGCAGGAAAGAGCGATAGATGCTTAATGGTTGTATTTCCACCAAGTAATAGGGGCGGTGCCTCCCTTAGGGTGTTGGGGCATACCCCCCTCATATTTTGGTCTCCATGGCCCCTCAATTAAATGTGAGCATAATACCAAACATTTTAAAGTGTTTTGCATTCTTCCCGCAGCAGTCAGCCTTCAGCCACTGGCCACTTGCAGTATCGAGCGCCTGAGGGCGGGCACTGGAGAAGCCAGTGCGGGCCTAAGGGGGCGTGTCCTTGTGAATAGCGGGGCCTCAAATGCCGCCATTGACTTTAGGGACAACAGACACCCTTTCACATCTCGTGGGGCCTCAAATGCCGACAGTGACTATAGGGACAAAAGACACCCTTTCACATCTTGCGGGGCCTCAAATGCCGACAGTGACTATAGGGACAACAGACACCCTTTCACATCTCGCGGGGCCTCAAATGCCGACAGTGACTATAGGGACAACAGACACCCTTTCACATCTCCAAACTCTTCTCCCAAGATGTCAGTAGCAGAAACTAATGGATATGGGCCTGAAACACATGTGATCCACTCCACACGATTCAGAACAGCTAGAGTGACCTCTTGCAGAGACCTGTCTGTGAACACCAAGCACAGTTTAAAGTTTCGGCAGTCATAGCCTTTCATCCTTCAGTTGCCGATTTAAAAAAATACCATTGAATTTGGTGATAATAATGATATGTTATCAGTGATTGAACACAGAGAACTCACCAGGCTGTTATACCTTTTATTGAAACTACTAAAAATGATTTTCTCAGATGGTAGAATGAGCCAACACACTCCTTCGGATGGCAGCAATAGTATGTTCAAGTACCTGGAAAATGCCACACTGCTCTTACAAAATATAGTGTTAGATTGTACTTCCCAACCAGCAGTCAATGCAGGCAGACTTGATCGCGTTATATGTATTGTACTGTGCTGTAACATTTACATAGCGCTTACTAACAACAACAGGGGCGCTGAAGCACTTGCCTACATGGGTAGTTAATGGAGTTCCAGCAGGATCAGGATGAGGGTGATCTGATCATATTTCTTCATCACCTGAATGAGACGTAAAGTACCTCGTAGGGTTTCCTATTGCCTTTTAATGTTTATTGCTTGTTGTCTCGTGTCCAGTCTGGCAAATCACAATAGCTTGTATTGCTACAGTAGATTTAATTTGTTGAGGTATATCAATAAATAAATCTGTGAGGTGCTCACTGCATTATCTCGAAGTCTGTTATGAAGTTCTCTGGTTTACTGAATAAGCAGCTACCTACGTCATTATCATACGAAATCTCTTTATTGATGTCAGAACTACACTTTCACAACTGCTTTATTAACCATCTTGCGGTCTCAAATTTGCTTGAAAATGCACCATACACCCACTATTTTTTCAAAATTATGTCGGGGGACAGAACCCCTGGAAACCTCTTTACAGCAGTCGGGCTTGCTTGCTATGCTCGCTGGCAACAGAGCACTCGTCCTGAGCTTTAACGCCTCACCACTTTAAAATGTCACCATCCGCCACTCCCTAGTACTCACCTTCATTCCATATAATAATCCTTTATATTCTTGTTTTAGTCTCCTTTCACTTTTTTTGATAATGTTTTGCAGATTTTCTTACATTGTACTTACATTTGTGAAGTAAACAGCACTCTACACTCAGCGAAAAGACCGTAATAAGATTGTTTTTAAAATGTAACATAAGAGATTTTTCAGACACTCACCATGTTAAAGATTTATCTCTAAAATACGATTCTGCTTTGTAAGTTAATGGATTGATTGAATGTATTAAAAACAAGCATTGGCATAGCCAATCGGTCTCGCCTTTGGGACAGTAGAAGTATTTAGCCATTCAGCACATTATCCTGGTGCTGCAACATCTACCCTTTTTTAATGTGGAAGCTTTGACACTACTAGGCACATTATAGCATCGAACTGAGAAGTACTTATTTAAAGTGTTATAGGTGCTTGCTGCATTTATATTGACAGCGAAACGCATTTCCTTTAAAAAAACAATTGAATATTTGAATTGCCAGACTTGAGATGCTTGTTGCGCCTTTAATTACAAAACGCTTTATAGTGCAGAGCAAATTAACAGTCAAAGTAGTTGTATTAAAACCTAGTTCTCCTAGTGCTATAGCATTTAAATTATACACTTGACAACACATTCCTCCTACGGCCTTGCTGAAATATAATTGTTTTTGTAAGTGATTTTTATCGGTGCATGTAAATCAGAGAATAATTATACTTTTTTAAATAGCCATTGCAATAAATGTAATTAAATACATAACATAAACACGTTATAATTAAATAAATGTATAATGAACATGGAAGACATGCTAAGTCAAGTAAAATTAAAACTTAAAATACTGCAGCTCTATAAAATAATGTATCATGAGACCAGCCGTCTCCCCAACATGTATCCTAACACCCCAGCATTTCGCTGGAGATGTGGGCAGGCAGAAGGAACTTTCCTACACATTTTGGGGGAAAGCGCGCTCTAACAGACGTATTGGAAGGAAATCCTAGGACACATCAGAGGCACTTTGGGATACTCCGTCCCGCACCACACTCCTAGGCGTTCTACGCTCCACCATGAAGGGTTTGACGAAAAACGATAAGACACTCATCTACCACATAAAAGGGGGAGCTTAGTAACTCATCGCACCCAACTGGAGGAAGAAAGAGCCCCCGTTAGAGACACTCTGGTTTTATAAAATATGTCAGGTGCTTGCCATGGAAAGAATTACTCACACAATCACTCATTCAGAAATATAAATGTACCCAAGTGTTGCAACCACTAATAGATTGCATGGCAAGATTGGGATTCCGCAGCTTTCAATCTCAGCATCTCCAGGCCTTGCTGCTTTTTTGCGAAGTGACACAAGAGCATACCAGTGTCTCCCTAGCCTCCCCATGGTCTCTCCAGCAGCTCAACACCGTCTGAGGTTCCAGCGTGGTCCCCTCCACTTTGTCATTGACGATGGTCTGGAGAGGAACGCATGCCTCTCCTGGGACCGCCCCTGCATTCTCCCATCTCACCTCTAGGAGAACTCCTCAGACCTTCCCCAGCCACCCCTAATAACAGGCCCAATCCAGCTGTCCCCCAACGCATGGGGCAATACTAGGCATCTAAGAAAACCCCTCTCCCCTCCTCCCTTTTCTTTCCCTCTCTTTCTTCCTCTTTCTGTACTTTCCAGTTATTGTTATTACTCTTTATACTGCGTTGTTCCAGAAGCAGCGCACGCTAGCTCGGCGACACCAAACACACTCTCCATTCATGCGATCACGCAGCACATGGCTGCTGTGGCCAAGACTGTTTAATGTGCTCGTTTGCTAACTGATATATGTATGTTATTGAAAAATTAATAAAAAATTTATACCAAGAAAAAAAAAAACATCTGTAGCTCTTCCATTTTACACCAGCTTTTTGTGCATACAAAATGGAGTCTCCTCGCCTATATAAAATTCATTGTGTAGGCCCTGTGCCGGGCAGAATTCTGTGAGGTGTTTGGATTGTACGAGTGCCCATTTCTATAAGTATTTAAGAGGCCGCAGGAATGCAGCCTGTAATTATTTTCACGTCTACGGTATTATTGAACATGGCCTACAGCGCACTGTAATGTTATGTTTTTTCTGGGAACGTTCTGTTTCTTTTGTAGATTGTGAATCTTACCCTTGCATGTGTTTCTGTTCCAAATCAGCAAGGGAGAAGCATAGAAGCACCTCCACCCCCACACCCCCCCCCCCCCAATCCTTCCTTCTATTGCAATCCCTGGCCAAATCTGTGTAACATTTATGCAAAATTATGCATTATTATACCAGTGAAATAAGACAAGATGATGTCGCCCCTGAGGAATATGAGGCTCCTCTGGGTTTCCTATATCTGAGAGATATTAATTGGCCTTTGGCCTATTAGGGGCTCCCCTGGAAGAGTCAGGGGCCACTTGGAGAGTTGTGGGGTGCCCCTGCACCACAGGGGCTGCAGGGGCCCGTGTGACGCCCCTGTATTACATGAAATGTTGGTCTGGCATTTTATACTATTTTTAGTGCAAAATGTATCCTCACCCGGATCGGAGTTAAAATGTAGCTCTAAATAAATAGCGCAAAATTGTATTTTATGCAAACAGCAGCTCAACTTTCGGTTTGTTTGCATCGTTCCTGCCTCTTGCGATAGGATGTTTACCCAAAAGAAATCTCAATGATGCGATGTGACGTAGTGGAGTTATCTGGGGCATTTCGTGTGACAAGTATACTGCAAAATGACGGAATTTACCTAGGATTACGCCAGTTAAAAAAAAAAAAGTCGCCTGGACCATGGCCATGATTTCGCCTTTCCAAGTAGAAGGCGAAGCATTTGTGTAAAAGGAAGACCAGGTCCAGTCACCTTTGCTCGGAGGTGAAATAAAACTTGTTGTGGACAGCCAGGATAAGGCCGCAAAGTGACCAGTGTGATGTAGGTCCGTGCCTTGGCGAAAGTGATGTTGTGTCGGTTTTAACACTCCTGCATGTGAACAGCTTGCTCGTGTGTCTGCGAAAGTAGTGACTCCAGCTTCATCGGGCCATAGTTTTCTGTGTAAAACAATGTGCAAGTGATGATAATGCGTACAAAATAAATGCAAAACCTTGGTAGTTATTCCCCATTTATTTGCACTAATGTTTAAATTGATGAAAATCTGACATATTTGCACTGGGACGTTTTTGTGACCAGTATTTACACAAGAGTTCTAGTGACTGGTTTAGAAGAGTATTTAAGGTTCTAGATGTGAAAGGGGATTAGATAGATGGCAATAGTTGCAAAAAATACATCTACACCAACTGACCATTGAAAAAATGATAGTTTGCACCAATCAGTGCAAAATTCTAGTGGCAAAATTGCAGTTTGTATAATTTGAAAATGTTGGGGCAAAATCGCACTGGTGTAAACTATGTAATCCCTGCAAAGGAGGTTCCTGGGCAGACCTCACTGATTTGTTTTCTGCCAGGATGTTGGCACATAACTTTACCACTCTGGTAGCACTATAATCTCACCAGGCCTGATTTACAGATGGCTGGTAATGGAGCATCTGCCATGATACTGGCAGATTCTTTATCCACGCCGCCAGCGGTATATCCGTCCCATTTGGTGTTAGATGCTTGCTGTAGGAACTCCTTGGCATCCATCTGGAAATGGTCACAGTTCAACTTCTCGATTTAAAGTGGCTGACCCACCACCAAGTCTGGCTGACATCGCTCAGTAAAATAGCTGGCTCACTTGTATAAGATTTGATAGCATCCCTAACAACCTTGGAAACACCCCGGCACTTTAAGGAGAGTATGTATATTCCCGGGTGTACATTTCCGGTGCCCACATTTGGTGTGTACAATGCACTGTCAGCGTTTGCCTTCTCTCCCAAAATGGTTCCTTTCACAATGAATGCATAAATACATATCATTTGTTGGAAAAATCTCCACAGACAGACAGGGTAGGAGTTTCCTTAGCCGCAGTAACTGCCCAAAACGAGAGAGAATTTCCTTCTGCTAAACTGTGAGTGAGGTCACGTGTTTGCTGAGCCTGTCTCCGTTCCCAGAATCCCACTGCTGTTCCTGTATCTCTGAATGCTCTAAGTGCTTTAGAATACCCCTGACAGGAACACACAAAGCATCCAGACTGTAAATAAACCTCTGCAGAGGTTTGAGGCAGTGTTACCCAGAACTCACTATTATCGTAGGGATAAAGAAAAATAAATAGCGAAGGAAAATGCAATGGAATGTATTAAAATCGAGACAAACGCTCGTAAAAATGGCGCTCATGGCTCTTCTCGCCACCTGCTCTTGTTTGGCGACTGGCTCCAACCCAAGACCACATATATTGGGGCTATTTTCTCAGATCCCTCTTTAGCTATAAAACAGCCCCTGCTACCCCCAGCAGAGGATTTTATTGTGCTGAACTCCTACAGCAACAATGGGAGGGTTTGCTCTAGTTACAGCCCTGCCAGCTCCCAACGCTGGATGTCCATTGAGGGCCCTTAAGCAAAGACATGACTTCAGCTCGGTCATCACAGTAAAACTCACAGTGTGGACTGTGCAATAGCAGGTGCTCGGATTCTTCCTCAATTATTACCGGCTTGATGTATTCTTTTGTCTTGAGCCCCCATGCGCTAGCGTGTGATGTAAGCTCTATGCCATGTAGCCAAGGTTTGCGGTATCCCCTTCCACCGCAGTCTTAGCCTGCTTGTGCAATCAGTCGCAGTCTTCAGGCTGTAGCAGCTCCAGGACTGCTTCGATTGCAGGTTCGATGAAGTCCATCAAGATAGCCAACACCATAGTTTGAAACTTATTTAACGGGCACACGGGATCTTCTCCCAGTGTGGACTCGTCAACAATAAAATGTGGGTGCCACTCTTCAGGGGAGGTCCCTCAAGTCTTCTCTTACTATGAAGCTCTCTTCTCTCTCCTTGAACTTTCTTTTGGGTCTGCCCTGCTAACCAGCACGACTCAGGCTTCCGGACACCTTTCCAACCGTGGTAGAGGCGTCCTCACTTCGAAACATCTTACTGGTATTGCAATAATGAGAGGTGGCCAGAAGCCCTCATTCTGACACTTTACAGGTTAATCGAATAAATTAAAGTAATAAAATTAAAAACACTTAGAAATGAGCAGCACCTCCTGATTGCCCCTAAGAGCTCGGTCCTTCCGTTGGAATCCATGCACAACTCTCAAGTTTCCCGGGTCCATGTGTAATCAGCTCATCCAGTACTGTTTTTCTTTTTGCTTTGCATGCTGAGGCTTGAAGCGCTGACCTTTAAATGGTATAAACAAGATTACAAGTCCTAAAATGCATTACAAAAACCTTGACCGAATCGGCTAATCCTGCATGGACCTGGGAAACTTCCAATGCCACTGGACTGTGGTAATGCCCTGTGTGCCAAGAGGCTCTGTGTGTTTTTTGATGAAAGCCCAACTAACACAAAATGCAACAACTGCTTAATTAATCATCCCCCCAGGCAAATGAGCTGCAGCCTGACCAATCAGCACTAGTTGCCTGTGATCTTCTGCTTCAGTTGTTGGTTTCTTCCATAGGTCCCTGTGTTTGTAGTTCTTGTTTGATGCTCCTTTCGGATGATGCATAGAGTTCCATGCCACTGTGTGTGCTTCAAGCAATGGTGTTACTCCTTATAATAGAAGGGTGCGCCTTTTTCCAAGGTTCAGAACTTGATCCTACATTCCCTGGGACTCAAGGGTGGTCTGGCACAGGTCATGTCTCCTGTATGGAACAATGGGGGTTCGTCCCCATTTTAGTGCATATGGTTTTCCAGTATAGTTCAGTGATTTGAAATAACCGTAAAGCGACTTGCAACGCTATACTATACACCTTTGTAAGGCAATCAATAAAGAATTTGTGGAATAAGTTTATACTGTGTAAATGCAAACTTAGAAATAATTAATAAAGACTCGCCCTGGAGGTCCTGTCTGAGCACAAGGAGAGCCTGTTGAAACCCTTCAGCTTCCATAGCTCGTCAAAAGCTAAATCTTAAATCGCCTCTAAGTCCTCGATATCTCATCAAACAGTAAGCAGGAGAGAATTCCCAAATAAAAGAACGTCCAATAATTCTCAATTGCTCACCAGGGAGCCGATCTGGACTAGTGAGGAATTCTTGTGAGGTTCATGGCTTTTGGAAACTCCAGATGGTCAGAATTACCAATACAAGCCAGAAGCTCCACATACACGTCCTGCTAATACAAGCTAGACCCCCTCAGAATGGGGAATAACTGTGCAGAGTCAGAATAATTGGTCAGAATTCAGTATGATATTCCTAATTTCATGGGATTTCTCACAGACATTTACCACGTTCTTCAAGCAGGTTTTGTGAAGTGGAGGCTAGTAAGGGTGGTGGAGAGTGGAGGACAATGCTGACTGTCAGAGGAAAGGTTGCCTGGGTGAGGGTTGGGTGTTTGGTTTGAAGAATGGGTCTGGGTTGTAATACAACCTGTTCCCTATATGATTTTCCTGCCCAGGGGTCCAGTGTTCCCACATCTGGAAATCCAGGTACAGGGACACCAGCCCACTTATGGTTGTGTGGAAAGGAATTTCGAACAGGAGTTCCACTTCTTTTAGGGTATATGAATGTCCGATAAATGCAACTGAATAAACGAGGGATCCAGACTGCTGCTAAAACTGCTTCTATGTATAGCTAAAAGAATTTCTTGTATTCAAAGTTACTTTGGGCAGGATTAAAAATCAAAGATGGGGTGAACCTCAGATTTATACTCAGTCATTCTTTTAAGTATCAACATGTTTCTGGTTCCAAGTTAGCCCACAATGGGTCTCGGACCTTTATCAGGGCAACTGGGATCGCTACTCTAACTTCTGTCTGTCCGTTCCTACTGAGGTAGAAGTAACTCTTACCTTCAAAATTAGTTGATATTTATTAATACCTTTAAGGATATAAACGAGAACATGTTTCACAGTGACCAAAAATCAGTATGTATGCAGTCATATGTACAAAGCATGCTTAAATGAATACGGTACTGATCATCTTATCAGGGTGGGATGAGTCAGCCTGTGATGAAGCATGCCACAAAAGTGTGAGGAGGACTTCTCTTCCATTATAAACAAAACTGGTTCCCTTTAATGCTTGTCTTATCAGTAGGGACAATAGGATACACCATTGTATTTTGTGATTGATATTAAGGAAGCTGTGTGAAAATTGAAAAAGAAAATCTCTTACTCTCTTTCTGTGGTATCCTATCGTATGAATATTAGAACATTCTACCAGCCATGGGCAGAATGGTCTAATTAATGAAAAGAAGCAGAGGGAAAATTCTTATATGGTGAGCAGGATACATTTCAGATATCTGCAGTTCTTTTAAGTGCCACATGAAAATATCGAATCTTTATGGTCTGACGCTTCATCATCTTAAGTGGAGTTGCCAACATTTTAATACATTTTATGATTACCCAGATCTAAGTTGGACATGGCAGGATGAAATCTAGTCAAGTTGCACAATTGAGCCCTTTGTTGATTCTTGGTAAATCTCTTTATCTCCCGGCGCCTCATTTCACTCATTAGCATCAGTAATTATAATAGCATGCTGCCTGGCTCTCAAATGAAGGGCAAATTAGTGGAATTCTTGTTGGTTGTTAACTTGGAAATTAATACTTCTAATTGGGAAAATGCTGTCAATACTTCTTTTAAAGCTTGGTGAAATTGGGTGTACCACAACTGTAGATTAGTGCTCCGCAAACAAATGATGGAGGGAATGCTGAATAAATCAAACATTCACCCCCAGTCAAGAGATATGGGTTAAATCCTTCATTCTTTTGATCACAATGCCACCCCAGTTTAGACACAGCCATATGCAAATCAGTCTTGACGGTGCTCCTCATGGGAATGGTCCAGCCCTAACTGCCAATCCAGGTCTTCCCTGGACTGGAAACAAGCATCCTGGACCTGTTTTGGAGTAACACCCCCTCATCAGCCAGGCTAGCATGAATCCAGTGGCAAAGTGAGCTAGGGACCCATGTCTGGGCATACCTTGCCATCTTAGGGCAAACAAAGCAAACACAAGGAGATGAAGGACTGAGCGTGGAAACTTTTCAGACACTCACCCCCATTCACTATTAGATCTGGGTTAAACCCATCATCGTTCTTTAACTCACTTCGCCACCCTAGTTCTGACCCAGCCATATGCAAATCAGTCTTGACTCTGTCCCTCGTGGGAACAGTCCAGCCCCAACTGCCAAGCCAAGTCTTCCCTGGTCTGGAAACAAGCATCCTGGAACCGGTTTTGGGGCATCACCCCTCATCAGCCAGGCTAGCTTGAATCCAGTGGCACAGTGAGCAAGGGACCCATGTCTGGGCATACCCATCCCACCTAGGGTGAAAAGTGCTACACAAACAAATGAAAGACTGAATGCTGAATTAATCAGCCATTCTACCCCAGTCAAGAGATATGGGTTAAGTCCATCGTTCTTTTGCTCATCATGCCACCCCAGTTTAGACCAAGCCATATGCAAATCAGTCTTGACCCTGCTCCTTATAGGAACAGTCCAGCCTGAAATACCAAGCCAGATCCTGCCAGGACCCTAAACAAGCATCCTGGGACCAGTTTCGGGGCATCAACCCTTATCAGCCAGGCTAGCTTGGGTCAAGACTTATTTGCATATGGCTGGGTCCATACGGGTGGGGTAGTGCGCAAAAGAATGATGGCTTTAACCCAGATTTCTTGTCTGGGGGTGAATGGATACATTCAACATTCCGTCCATCATTTGTTGCTGCAGCACAACTGTAGATTAGGCATCTGTACAATCAGGAATAACATGATATTCTGTGGACACCCTTGATTTACTTTTCATCTAAACTTTTATGTGAGCTAATCGATTTTACTAAGCCTTTATTTGTCAAAGTTCTGAACCCTCACTGAAGTCTTTAAAAATAGTGTAAGTGCTGTACTTGCATTTTGTATGACGTTTATATTAAACTATACATATTGATTTCAGATGGTGGCAAATCAATTAATTGTGTTTATCATTTTTATGTTTCATGGTTAAAAATGTTACAAGACAGAAACAACTTTACTCCTCTGACTATACTTTCTTTCTGTTTCTTTTTCTATTAATCTTCCCTTTTCTTTTCAATCATTAATATAAATAATGTGATTAGTTTCTTAGTTGATTTAACTTGTTAGAAGTTGTCGTTTAGAATTATTATTTTAACTTAATCATATATTTTAGATTTATGGTTTTATTTCACTGGTTTTGTGATCTTATGAAATGAAACTCTTCCAATTTAAAGTTAGCAGTAACTTTGTGTCTATGTAATTTGTTAATGAGTTGAAGTATGTGGTGTAACGATGCTCATGTAATTTCTGACACAGACCTGGGATGATGAGCTGGAGCGTTCGTCCGAAGCCTGGGCTCAGGAGTGCAAATGGGAGCATGGACCGGCCGGCCTCATCATGTCTATTGGCCAAAACCTCGCAGTCCACTGGGGCAGGTAAGAGTCTACCCCTTTAGTAAGGAATTTCACTGAAACACAAATCAAATTATGTGGAAGAGGAAACTAAACGATGAAAGGGGAATCCGTTAGTATAGTAGACTGGACATTAAAGGCTTTACTTAAGGTGTATAAAAGGGGGGGGGGAAGAATTAGCTCCTGTCAGACAGTCTCAGTTAATCTTGCAGATTGTCATGGTAGAGGAAGCGTAAACTCTACATCCAACATTGAGGGGTTGATAAAAAGGTTTCACCTAAAGAAGCAATAGGTGAGATTCTCAGGGGATTGGATTCCACCTTGGAACTGAATGCAAAACATCCTATGCATTTACTATATCATGTGTTGATCCCACTGATACTCATGAATGGTTGGTTTGTTGCACTGGATGATACAAGCCATCCTTATGACCATACATGTATATGCTTACACAACTGGTTCCAATCTCACACTCGGTTTACACTTCATGATTAATAACAGTGATATATGCCACACCGTGTTTGAATCATGTCTTTGAACCTCACCATCACCTCCCGTATGGGACATACTACATCCAACACTTTTCCAACCAAGTACCCCAAAAGGACACTTAGGACCCAAATACAGATGGGAGTGCTTCATGGCTTTGGTAGATTTATGAGGCAAAATACAAATGCTGCCATATAATACAAAACAGTACTTGGTTTTAGTGTGTTGCCTATGTTCACTGATGAGGGTGTGCGGACAGTGAACATGCCTTTCAGAGTTTCAAATCAAATGGCCAAGCACGGCACAAATCTTGGGATTTTCTACAATTAAATGTTGCTGTCTTGTCCCCCTAACCAAAGCAAGCATTGGCATAGCCAATAGGTCTCGCCTTTGGGACCTTATAAGTGTTTAGCCATGCAACAATTGCATAGCTAAATACTTATAAGGTCCCAAAAGCGAGACCTATTGGCTATGCCAAGCGGCCGAGGGACCGCGAAAGTGATCGCGATCAAACATTAAAGCGGCCGTGTGGCCGCGAAAGTGAAAGTAATCGCGGCGCGCGCGCCCACGCACATGCACTGTAGCTCTAGGCTGGCCTGGTAGCACTTTTTGGAGCCCTCTCAATAAGTCTCGCCAGACCAGCGCATGCGCTGGGATAGGCTAGACCTAAAAAGTGCTAAGAGTCACAGATTGCTTTGATCATTTTGGGAGCTGATTGGGGAGGGGATTTTGTCTGGAGACAGTGTGTCCATTCATTAGCTTGTTGTTGATATGCAGATACATCTTAGAGTGTCATTCTTAGTTGAAGTCCACCATCTGAAGATTTGCCTCTCTGGATGGAAGCATATTCATCAAAATGTTGCTGAAAAACATATTTTAGTAATGTTTCCAGGGAATCCCTGTTCTATATGTAAGACATGGCTTGCGCTATTGGTTAAATATATTACTGTGCCAATGTTGGTGTTTCCTTTATGTGTCCAATCTCTCCCTTTGCTTGCTCATTTCCAAAATGTCCAATTACCCCCAATGCTAGGTCATGCTTTTGAGAAGGATCCAGGCTGTTTTTGTGTGGGGGTGTCTATGCTTGGTAGTTGCAGAGTGAATAGAAAAGTGGCATCCAAATTTTATGATGTGATTGCAAGGAATGCTGTAATGCAAATGAATGAAAATTAGGATCCTGAAAAAACACAGACGTGAGTAAAGAGAAGAAAGCATGGGAATGATAGAATCTTAGAATATTGGTACACAGTCATTGTGCAGTCCTCTGGCCAGATACACAAATGATCATAAAATGCTCACAGTTGAAATCAAAGAATGCACAACGTGAAATTTGAAATCGGAGGTAGTGCCCAGTGCATTGGTTCCATAATAGCGTCATTTGCTCAAGGATCTCTGCCGCACTATCCTAGTGTGATTTCACCAGCCCGGCCAATTGGATTGGTTCTTTTAAATACAAAGTTTGGCTAATCATCATGTTATAATTGATTGAGTTTGATAAGCTGAATGCTATCAGAGAGGGATCATATAACTTCCTATCACGAGCCATCAGCACTGGCATTTCTTGCTCAAACTTCTGCATTCTTGGATTGCTGAGCAGTCTCATTGGACATCAAGTGAGATAATCAGACTAGAGCAGTAGATTGCATTGGTTTGTTAAAAAAGAACGTCCATGATTGAAAGTATGATATACCTTTGGATAAGAGCCAAAAAGTCAACCTAGGCATTAGCCTTTTCTAATAATGAATGGAACAGCAAGACATATTTTGAATGTCTAGTGTGAAATTATGGGCATGTTCTGTACTCGAACAGTAACACTGAGCATTACTCTCATGCTACCACCATTGCTGGCTCTGTGACCTCTTGCGTTTCCATAATTCCAGGTATCGCTCTCCTGCCTTCCACGTCCAGTCCTGGTACGATGAGGTGAAAGACTATACTTATCCCTATCCTCATGAATGTAACCCATGGTGCCCGGAGAGGTGCTCTGGACCCATGTGCACTCACTTCACTCAGGTAAGATTGGCTAATCATCTACCCCTAGATTGTCCTCTCGTGTGTTACATGCCCAGTGGGGTACATGGTGTGGTATTGACCTTTCTCTGCACATCCCCTTTATTTCCTCACCTTTTTCTTTTAGCTCCCCCTGCAATTCTCTGCCACTCTAGTTTTCCATTACTTCTTTTGTGGCCCTCCCTTCATCTCCTGCCTCTACCTCGGCCATTCCTTTACCTCATGATCTTCTCCTGTCCCTCCCTTTATTTTTTCTTCTCCCCTGGTCTATGTCTTCTTTACCTCTCAACTCTTTCCTGTTTCCCAATCACAGCCCCTCTGTTTATCTATCTCCTACTTCTCTGGTCAATGATTTAATCTATTTTCTTCACTCTTCATTCTTTTAGTTCTCTCCTGTTCTCTTCATCTCTTAGCTCCATCCTCTTATTTTGTTCATTTTCTGCATCCAATTCAAATTACATTGTTCCAACTTTCAAATTGCCCCTCCCTTGCTACCCTAGTTATCTCTCTCTCCTCCGCCTCTTCACCTCTTTCATTATTTGCTAGTCTCTTTCTTCATCTCTTTGCACGTATGTTGGGTGCAATTATTTATCACCTCTCCCCTTCACTGATGTCCCCTCTGATTCATATTGTCCTCCTTTCCCATTTCCCAGCCATTCGTACATTTCCTGCCTCCTTGCCTTTCCCTTCATCTCCTTCCTCCTCCTCTTGTCCATTCCATTAATTTCTTTCTCCATTCATGGTTCCTCCAACATATCCAATTTCTTATGTCCCTTCTTCTCTTTGCTCTCCCCTTATTTCCCTTTACCTCTTTGCTGTCTCCTCCTCTCCTGTTCAGTTTCTCCTTGCTCATCCTCTCTTGGTCTGTCCTTCAAGCTTGTTCCTCCTTTGCTGCCCCAGTTATCTCTCAACTCTTCCTCTCTTTCACCCTCGTTTCGTCTCTTTTTTTTTAATTGGTTTGCTCTTATACCATCTGCAATAACCCATAATCCCGTTCTTTCATTGCTGGCCCCTTATTTCATATTTTAACTCCTTTGCCAGGAATCAGTACATTCCTGTCACATGTTTTGTTCCTTTAGCTTTCCTCCTCCCAATTTCATTCCTTCATCACTTTCTCCACTCATAGTTACTTCCACTTAACTCTTTCCTCCTCTTCTCCCGCTTCATTTCCTGTGTTTGCAGTCTTCATCAATTTTATTTTCATTTGTTCCGTCATTTAATCCCTTCTCCCCTATCCCAGTCCATGTATTTTATTTCTCCTTCATCATTTCCTCTCTCCAGGTCCCTTTTTTTTTTACCTCTCTCCTTCTGTCTTCTTCCTCCTTTATTTCCACTTACCTCCTCTTCTTCCTAATTCTCTGTATGAAATGGGCATTCATTTCCAGATGTGCTTGGAACATGTTTTTTTATGTTCTAAATAGAAGTGTATTGCATGCCCTTCTACCCCTAGCAGTTGTGGGCACCCTCCCCCCTCCTCCCCAAGTAGTCCCTCCGAGGCCCCAAAGTCTTACAAAAATGCCGCAATCCCACTGCGATTACAAATGAGGGTTGTTTTGCTAAATTGTGCACTTTTATGGTTGAGCAGTTACACCATGGGTGACGAGAGCCTTAGGTGTCCCTTGACATATTATGCACGGTGTTCTCCCTGTGTAGTACACCGAAAACAACACAGTTTCGTGTTGTGTCAAACAAAATAGTGAGGCCATAGCAACATCTGATTTGTAGGATAAAAAAATAATGATATTTTCCAATAAACTATTTCTTCAGCTATGGAGCTCTCCAACCAAGAAATATCTCTAACAGAGACTGTGGGCTCACAACTGACATCTCCTGTCTAGGGGTCTGTGTGGAATGGTTGTGTGTGTATCCTAACTCAGCCATTTATTCCAAAACCTCAAACATCCTCTAACGAGTGACGTTTGCCTGGTATTGATCTTCGAACTGCTTAATTTATTTGACCACTATTTACATTTCCTTGATGGTGACTCTACGCATTTCATTTGCAGATTGTCTGGGCAACAACCACCAAGATAGGTTGCGCTGTGAATGTCTGCAAGCAAATGAGCGTTTGGGGTGAGATATGGGAAAATGCTGTCTACTTGGTGTGCAACTACTCCCCAAAGTAAGAATACATGACCTAGACATGGGTTGAATTATGTTATGTTTATTCTTGTGCATGCTATGGTAGATCACGGTATGTTCTGTTAATGTATATCATGGTATATCAAGGTAATCTTGTCTATGGTCTATCATGCCACGTTTGTTTTTTCTATCACACATATTCCACCACTGTGAATTTCTCTTAATGCAAACCACATTCTTTTCATACTAAAACTAGTGAATATTCCGGGCACCGCGATCCTTAAAAAGTCCACCTTCTCCTCCCTTTGATCCCTATGAGCAAGTAACACATATACCAACATTAAAAAATGCATTTAAAATTCATACAATTCGCATGTAAATGCTTCCAGTCCTCTAATAAAACAACACCCAACCTCATCAGAAGTTCCATCCGCAGCAGTAACATTTCAGTGCTATATATGAAAGTTTTTGGTTTCCCGGCTACAGCTACAGTTTTTGACGTTTGTTTTTGCTTTAATGTTTTGAAAAACCCCATTCGCCAAGTAGCCCATACTGACAGCACAGAGATAGAATGCCTAGCGTACAACACTCATCTAAGAACATGTTTTAACCACTCACATCAACCCATGGAAGGAAGCGAACAACCTGTCATCCGCATCAACAAACCACACAAGTGACACATTTTGGCATGCTTCAGTTGGTAGGCCACAAAACCAATGGAGGCCTCCACTGATACAACCCACAAACTGGTAAGCAATGGTTCAGGACAATGAAAACAAACAAACCAGAAAAACAATAAATCACCATCCCAATGGTGAAATCCATACAATTCAGGATCCCAAGGCGTCAATTTCCCACAATAACTGTGGCTGGATAACGTTAAAAAGACACATGATTGGATAAGACCAATTCCAACTGCATAAGAGTGCATTATAACTCACACGGGTCATTACAAATCGCAGTGTCCACAGTGCAAAGTCTCAGGAGTCGCGGGCTTAAAAGGCACAGTCACATCTCCACGTGACGTGCATGGTAATGTACAAATGCTTTGTGTCCCACTCGTGCACAGTAATGAATGATGGGCACCAAATGCCAAGAGCAGGCGGCTACAATTTGCAAAATGTAATCAATTTCTGGCAATTTACACTCTGCATGTGCAGTATTCGGGCTTTGGGCTTCTGTGATGCAACAGCAAAAACAGTAATGCCACATAACATAAAACAACGAAACATACCATAAAGCATAACACAACCCATAGCATAAACCATCACATAACAAATAATTTAACTTAAGGCATAACATAACAAACCATAACTTATTTGTTTTGTACAGTGGTAGCTTGTACTAAGAGGCTGTTGTTTGGGGATAACCAGACGCGTGCCTCTGCGTAGGCGTGGGGGTGTTCCCTTGAACATAACAGAGGCCACTGCAGAAAACATAACATATAGCAAAATACATAACTTAAAATAGCAGAACGGCTTTTCGTGGTGACATTACCTAGACAGCAAACGTGAGAAATTGAAAATGGCCTTCTGAGACTCCGTAGTGAATGGTGCTTCTATTATCCAGTCTCATGTGAGCAGACGCAGGGGGCCCAATGGAAAGAGCCTTTAAAAAGCTCTGTGTTCAGCCAATGGCGCTCGCCTTCCATGCCGCGAGGCGACCTTCTATCAGGTCCGGGAAACTGGACGAGCTTCTGGAGAAAAGCTGAGTCATGCCAGGGAAAGTTTGCGGAATCCATCCCCGCTTTTCGGCTCCCAGCGGAAAATGGAACAGCTCGTTTCTGTTTTGTGTCTTTGGAGGACTTCTGTTTGAGAATGGACGCTGTTAGTCAGTGAGAACAGTTCGGATACTCTGAGAGAGAAGCGTGCAGCGATGAGGCCGCAGCAGCCAAAATAAAATGCAAATCTCGCCCCTTAATGGCATTCACTGTATTTTGCAAAGTTGACTTAAGTTTGGTAAACTTTTTTTTCTACTGCGGAGGGTATGCTCATGGAAAACACAGCCCTATGTCTGTACATCCTTAGTCAAATGTGTGCCAGCTTGGATGTACAGGGGTAACTTAATTTTGAACTCAGCAAGGCGTGTCTGGTTTTCATGCTAACTTCCAGTTCATTTCTTGAGATTGTAGCAAAAGAGGGGTGCCAGGGTGCTAAAATAATGTCTCCTTGACTTCCCCGATCTTTATTTTCGTGTAATTGCCATCTCCAAGACCACCATCTCCAAGGTTCTCAGGAAGGGACCGTGAACATACCCGGTAGAGAAACGACCCCTCTTAGGAGCACAGCGGCACATCAGAAGCCAGGACATCACCAGGCTGCAAACAAAAAACAGCAACAAACTAATAGAAGAAAGGCCTTCTCGGTCTCTGCCCCATCCTCTGGAACAAAAACCTTGTTAACATTAGAGCTGCCCCAATCCTCCAGCTAGCCAGAAAGTATCTGACCTCTTCAGAGAACACAACATCTCCGCACAATATGGAGTGCTTAATTTGTAAAAGAATAAGTGCCTTGGCCCAAAGTTATGTTCAGAAGCCTGCAGCCGACACTATTAAAGGTTGGGGTACCAGATACCAATGCTGCATAGATTTAATTCCATCTCATGCTCTTTAATCCACAACTGAGACAGTAGAGTAAGCTAGACCTTTGGCCGCCCATGACAGCCCGGCGTTTGCCGCCTGTGGGGGCATGTAAGAGCAGGGATGGGGTGCTGGCGGATTCCCGCAACAGCCGCAGGTAAGAGGGGGGCTGGTGATTCCCACGTGTCTGCTGTCCTGTGACGGTACGAGGGGGGGGTAGGAGGATGCCGCTGCCCCCAAACTCGTGTCACCCGGTATGGTCCGCCACCCCCTTGCTACACCACTGCCACCAGACACTGCCTGTGTCTTGATCTCATTCTAGCAGACTATTTTCCATCCCTGCTTTCTCCCTTTGTCAGCGTTATTCCATCTTTCTCTTTCGCCCTTTAATATTTTTCTCTCGCTTCCTCTGAATCAAAGCTTGTTGAGAAAAAATAAGTGCCAAACCCAAAAATTACTTTTAGTAGGCCCCACCTGCAACCACCAGCTCAAATTAAGCAGTGACAATAAGTCTTGCCACACATTAATGTTATTCCCCATTGTAACAATCAAAAAACTCCTCTCAGGGCTCCCCTTGTAAACCACTTTGCAAACACCTATGCACACATCTACATTCCCTGTTGACATTAGGACATGGCACATTTAGGGTTCGATGCACTAACCCTTTTCAAGTTTATGTCAATGATACTTATGCATGGAAATGCTGCTTTGAATTAATACAAGATTGCCTGCAATTCACAGAGGTAAAATATACGTACTTCACTATATTCTCTATGTGTGTAAAGTGCACTAACTCTTGGTACATTATGAACATGCCATGTCCTGACAGGTGTTCCAAAGATGGCAAACCCAAGGGATTGTCAAAACAATGGTACATTTGTGGATAGTCCCTAAAGATTGGGCATGTTTGGGCTACACTTGATTAAATGCCTAACTTACACCCCAAAACGCTCTGGTGGAATTTGTAGAAAAACTGCTGTTAAGCAAGGACACTAATCTTTACAGTTTTCATAAGAAGTGTGGAGGAAGGGGTAGCACATAGCCAAACCTTTTCATTAAGAGGAAGGAAAGTTTGATTAGAAATTAGGATGCATATATCACATTAAAGTACATCTTGGGTATTTATAGGGTACAGAAAATGAGTCTATTTCTGCTTAGAAGTTACTATTGAGATCTTGACAAGAAGACTAGTCGAGAATAGGCTCAGGAGTAACACAAGGAAGTTTTCCTTACTAGAAAGAATGGCACACACAAACAATCATGCTCAAGCAGTAGTTGCGGAGAAACAAAAACACTAACAAAGTACAGCAATCATTGGCAAAGCAAATAAGGCTTGCCTTTGACACAGCAGTGCAGGCATATAGGCTTTGCCGGTGCTTGCTTTTAGTCAGAAAGCCACCCTGTGTGGACATTTATACATGGCAGCCATCTTGGAATGATGTTTTTTAAAGTAAAAGAAAATTCAGTCAAAGATGGCTAACCTGTGTGGACACGCATGTGCAACAGCAATCTTGGAATGGTTTATATTTTGCTTCAATACAAAATAGTCCATGTTGGCCTCTGGGTGTGCGCACACATGCATGACAACCATCTCTGAATGTTTTTTCTTTAAGAAAAAGAATTCCAAGACGGCTGCAGCACATACGTATGCAATCCATGAATTATATTTCTTAAACCAGAACACAATCCTTTCCTAGAAAGTCAACTTGCATATGAACCTGGGAAAGCACAAGTGGCCATCTTGGAATGGTTTAGAAACCATTTAAACATGGCTTCCCACTGAGAGCTGCATTGGCCTGAGCATGAGGGGGATGGGAGGACAGCAAGTGCTGAGCGATGCAATGGGGGTGTGAAAGAGGGTGTCAGGAAGTGACATACAGGTAGAGAGAAAGTAATTCCTCATGCACTGCAAAGCAAAATCTGACTGCTGACAAAAAACTGTACACTAAGAAGAACAAGAAGCATATTTTTGTATGCCTGTGGGAAAGGGGCACGCTGGACTGAGTTGTAATTCCGTGCCTTCTGTCAAAATCTATGCATCTGAGCAATGTTTTTGTGATTTCATTTTCACAGAGGAAACTGGATTGGAGAAGCTCCTTACAAGAATGGCCGCCCATGCTCTGAATGTCCACCCAGTTATGGCGGGAACTGCAAGGACAACCTTTGCTACAAAGGTACGGTGTGTTAGGATCTGTATATCTACTCTTACTACCTATTCAGTTAATGTGAAAAGGATTAAAGTCGCTCCTGCACGAATAGCTTGCCATGCCTCTGACGCAAATCCAGAGACCAACTACCTAATGAAAACAGGGCCCACTTCCCTCAAATGAGCATTTTGACTTCAGTCGCTTAAAATGGCTGCTCGTCACCCTGGGTACATACGTCTGACACAGGCGCTGTAGGGCTCAGATATGAGCATTAATTGCTGCTTCAGAACAGCCAAGTTTATGAAAACCACAGGCAAGAGGAAACAGGAGGAAAGTGTCCTATGACGAGGGCCACTGGACAATAAAGCAATGCAGGAACAAAGTATATGCTGCAGCTGACCCAATAAGGTAGCAAGAAGACACAAACTCAATCAGTCCCTGTACTTCCTATTTTGGGTTTGAAAGACACTCTAGCCAGCCACCTGTTCCTTGGAACTATACTGACATTTTACTTCTAATGCATTCTTATTTTATGTAGTAGAGATCACCCCCAGTTTTATATTACGCTTTTTAGTTGCTTGCTGTTTTTACCTGTACACGCCCCTACAGTTCAGACAGCTCAGCCATTTATCCTCTGAGACTGATAAAATGAGTGTTGTTCCTAATATTAAAGACATATTAGACCGTAAATTCATAAACTTTCAGAAACAACCTGAGTATTCCATAAAACATCATTTACAAACACCACTACTACGCGTACCTCCCGAGCCAAGCACTATCTATGTCCTACATGATTATGAAATAACTCGTATCTTCTTGCATGCTCACAATATTGTTTTCCACAGTAACAGGCGTAAAAAAAACTCCACACTTTGTATCTACATCGGCAATACAGTCGATCATAGGCAATATCCCCCCCCCCAAAAAAAAAAGTTATCAGATCTTTTTTCCTGTTCCTTGTCCTTCCAGTTAATTTTAAATGCAATTTGGGTTAACTCGCCTGTAAATGATTCCCGTTTATATTGAAATAAAATGTATATCTGATGCACGTTGTAGCGTTAGATCTGATAGTAGCTTTATGAAACTGCTACACACTCTGATGGAGTATTTAGTATTATATTGGTACGGGCTCTATCATTATACAGTATTCAGGAAGTGATTATATAGTATTCAGAAAGTGAATGTTTTAATGCATGCAACAGACTCTGTTCAAGCCCAACTTGCCTCCGAAAGACAATGGCTCACTCATCTTCTTCTCCATAATAGTCCTGCCTACTGCTGATCAGTCTTAAGTGACAAGCGCGCCACAGAATTTTCTGAAAGGTGGCACTTAGGTGTGACAAATGTTGCAAATGTTAGAAATAAACACCCTAATACACCAAACCATGTCCAAGCAATCTATTTCTGGCCTTGGCTTCCGGTATACAAATTTCATTTCTTGCATACTCTGAAATATTCGGGATCTGCTGACATTCAAGAAATATATTAGAAGATCTATTTAAAAAGATTTAGATTTTCAACACTACAATTGGATTTCGTTGCTGCTGTCAGCAGGTGAATCTGTAAATACAGGAAGTCTAGTATGTTTGAGCCACACAGATCTCAGAGTTATTAAGCTCATCTGTTGTTATGATTAGTGTGTGGCTTGATAACCTTCTATGTAGGGGTGTGATGTTCTGCGGGGAATGTGTTCCTGGTCTGGTGGCTGCTCTGGTCACTGTGGAACCTCGAGGTGGCCTGAGGCCTTTTAAAGCTTTTTCCTCTTCTCAAAACACCTTGATCGTCAGCTGACATGCTACACTTTCAAAACTGTATTTCTCTGCAAGTTTGATGCCGCCAGCTAGACTCTTATTCAAGGTTTATGAAGTTGGAGTGGACATCTCGCGAGAGTATGCATGCACAGCTCACGCCTTTTTATTTGTATGCCTTTCTGTTTCAATTACACCAACGAAGACACATATAAGCAGGGCCACTGGAATTATGCGATTGTGCAGCCTTGGCATTTTCCGCATAATTCTGAATTTGCCGCATTTGCCAGATAATCCATCATCTGCTGCATAATCTTCAGATTTAAAAAAAATTGTTTCTAGGTCAGACAGTTAAAAAGTTACTAAAAACGCAGCGACACGTTGCTGCACAGTGCAAGGCCTTTTACAAAGGTTGACTGGTCACCTTTCTGTTGCTTATTGCTATATATTGGTGTTAATCTGGTGCCAATGAGGTGCAGCCCATGCCCAGACAATGCTAACAAGTGTAATGACACATTAATAAAATAATACTATCACATAATGTGCCACATTTCGCTGCATAATGCCCTTTTCTTGACAAATAATTTACTCAACTATGCTGCATAATATGTCCCTCCCCTATCACATCATTCCAGTGGCCATGCGTATAAACTGGGTTTGTGCCTGTGCTTGCTTGTGTTGCCCAAAGAAGGCTACCTTGGGATGCTATTTAATCTGTGCTAAATTCTATCTGAAAGAGAAGACTGTTGCTTTTTAAAAAATATTTGCATTGTACAATTTCAGCATTTAATTTTGATTTATTCAAAAAGGCGCCATGACCTGGAGAAATACTATAGAATAAGCAGATTTGTTTCTTTACCCCTTGATGGCATGTTGGGACTTTTGAACAGTGGAACTGAATAGATTTTAACAACCTCGGGCGTATCATTGACTGAGTAGGCCCTGTTATGATTTGAGTTTGCATTCTGCGGGTTTAGAGGTTGATCTGTGGTGCATGTGCATTAACTATTTGAGATACCTTGTTGAATTGGAAGCTGTACCAAACATGTTGTGCCCAGGTATCTGTAGCAGGAACTCAAGACACTGTGTTCAATCAGTAAATGATGTTGTTTTGTCCTTAAGATGACAGGCACATTTCAAAGACCGAGAGAGATGAGAACAATGAGGTGGAAGTGCCGCAAGTCCCACAAACCCCACAACAGCCAGAGGAGACACACGTCTGGGTGGAGGAGAAAGTGACGAAGCCCAAGAAAACCACTACCACCAGTTACATGAGTAAGCACGCCCGCATTGTATGGATCGCCGTGGGGGGTATTGCTGTTGAGTAATAATCGTCAACCATGTACGGTGCACACTGATTACTAACCCAACTCTGAAAGAGAAAGTGTCTAAAAGCAAAGGGTATGAACCACTGATCCTACTTTACTGGAATTATAAATATCAGAGGCTGACTGGTCAATGGAGAAATTTATAATGTTGCTCTACAGACCAGTGGAATAGAAGGGCTGGTTAGGTTTGGGAAGAGACTGGTACATCACGTCATCTGAAGGACCTGTGGGGCTAGAAATAGGTCTCCTAATGTTACTCTAGACCTGCAATGGCAATGCCACAGCCCCCGGTCTGTTTTGTAGGCCTCTCTACTTCTGATTAGGAAGGAAATAGACACTGACACATCCATCCTGGCACTTCCCTACCTACACCTCATGACCCTATCCTGCCTTGAAAATCTTCTGTCTTTCCTTGAGGAGGGTTCCAAGAACATTCTACACCTGCCCTCTCCCCCATCACCACTTTTGTGAACTTAGCTCCAAAGACCTAGGCCCCAACTATGAGTAATGAGGGATTCCATTGAAGATTCCTTGCAGTTAAATTTTCTGAGACTGTGTGCAGTATTTGTTTAGCGCAGACCAATCCGAAAGGCATCAGAGCACCATTCAGGTTGGAAGTCGTGCACCTCATGCCTTGGCTGAGGAGGGTCTAATGAGAGCCGGGGTATTTCTACTCACGTTCAGGTGATCTTGTTCTTGGGTTACTACTTATCAAGGCATCTGTCATGAATGTTCAGAAATGCCACCCTCCCCTAAAAAAACACAAGTTTGTGGCGGGAGTATGAATTTCTGGGGAGCATGGGAGCAGAGTCCCCAAAATGTGATGGGTACAGGGCTGGACAGGGAACCAAAACCGGCCGTGGCAGAGTGCCTGGCCAATCAACACCGCCCCCACCCCGGGTTGGGGTTGCAGCCGAGCTGTTTGCCACGGCCGGTTGCAGACGATTTCGTTACAGTGGCCGATATTGCGGCTATGCTGCAAAAACGGCCATGTAATAAAATCGGCCCCCAGTGGCCCAGACCGTCCCCCAACCCTGGTGGCCCACCGGGGAAATGCCCGGTGCCTGCTACGGCCTGTCCGGCCCTGGATGGGTACTAATAGTGACATCATACATCCTTTGACAGCCAATGGCATCACAGACTTTACCTCTTGTCTGTCTCTCTTGCCCGTCAGCATCCTCCTATTTCCTTGTGAGGGATTAAGGTAATAGCAACTCCATTCTGAGTTTCATGGTTCATTTCAAATCGGAATGTCAAACCCCTATTTCTGATGCTAAGTTGAAAGAAATTTTCACTTAAACCTGTTTTTTATTCTATGCGAACTCCTGCAGTTAGAGGAAATTGAACAGGAATTTAGCTGTTAAGAGGGAAGCCATGTTTTTCCATGGGGTGAAATTGATCCTACACATTAAACTTTAATTTTATCCTAAAAACTCAGAATCTGGAGCTCACCAAGGTGGTCTTTCACCTTCCCGGTAAAAAACCAAAAGATACAGTAACTGTAGTCTCTGTCTTCCCCAATGATTTCACTTTCCGAAAATTACGCGCACATTCAATGAGTAGCCTGGAGTCCTGTTAATTTCTGTTCCTCTCTTCCTGCCACTGACTTCAGGAACCCTGAGCTCACACTAAGGTGATTGCTAGAGGTGCCTAGGGCCAAACTAGGGGTGCTGACTGCTACCCAACTGCCCCGAATTGGCACCAATATTGCGAGACCATAAGGCTTGAAACTGGGAGCCTCTGTGTTTTTTTTTACCCATTCCACAGAGAAAAGTTAAGGTCAAATTCTTTGCTACAAATGAACTTGGAAGTCATGCGCTTACTCGGGGTCAAAAGGGCGAGGGTGTGGGGGCCTTCGGCTGCCTGTCAGGAGGGAGGGCATTTGTGACGGCCTGGATCATAGAGACGAGGTGCAGAGTGTAGGCTATAGCCCTGGCTTGTGGCCTCTTCCGGGATATCCGGACACGGCCGCAATACAAAACACACTGAGCAGAAGGCCATAGGTCAAGGGGCAGGTTATATGGAAGGAGATGGCGCTGGCCTGGAACGACCGACGTCAATCAGTCGCTGGGAAGCTCTTGAAGCCACTTGCTGCTTACACTGTAGACAAGTGACGATTTCTCAGAATGGTCAGCTACAGGAAGCGAGAATCGGAAACAGAACCGGTTCACTGAGCAAGAGAAAAAAATAGACAGATGCCGCCTGAGTTGGACAGTAGACCCAGATGGAGAAACACTCAAAGAACAGACTCGTTTGGCCTCTGAGCTGCCTCCTGTCACAGCCGGAATATATGGCTTTTGAAGCGCCTTGCGGATGCCCTCGGTCTAAATACCACCAAGGGAGGGGAACAGAGATTGATGACAACAGGGGGGGGGGGGGGGGGCGCAGAAAATCAATGAGCTGGACTGTCCGGATTTGAACGAATGTTCACTTGGATAGCTGTGATGGTCATTGACGCAAAACCACCGGGTAATGAAATGCCGTTTGCACACGGTATCATGTCTTGTGGTTTCAAAAGGGGAAAACACAAAACAGTGCAGAGCCCGTCTTTGCGACAACTTTTGTGCACGATGGTATATCCCCGCCGCATTGTTTTGCCTGCACTATTTTGTCTGGATGTTGCATGGGGGGAATTGCACACGAAAATTTCGACAGTGAGTGCAATTTATACTAATCTCACAATTGGTGCAAAGTGTGAAACCAGACGCAGAACCGTTTGTACACTTTACACACCACTTGGAATGATGCTTTAGGAGAAAAACAGCAAACCTCATCCGACATAAATAGTAAAGATTATTCAAAGCATGTACATTAATACTAAACAAATATTCCTGATGAGAAAGCGTGCTGAAATAACACGAGCCGAAGGAAGAGGCCAGCACCATGCCTGAATCGACCTTAATATTAATAAGAAGTAGAAACATCTCTCAGAGGTATTTAACCACCCTAGCTGTATTTACAGCGCTTTAACTCCTCAATATGATATAGTGGGCATCAGTGCTTAATTTTGTGCTGGTGGTCATTTTTACCCAGAAGGAGAGAGGTGAAAGGCGGACAGTTGAGAAAGGTGACTGAGAAACTTAGGAAACAGTGACAACGGAAAGAAGCATTTGCAAAGCCAATCGGTCTTTAACATATGCCAGCAGGGTTATAAACTTTGCCAATGCTTGTTTGCTTTGACATACGTTATGGCAAAAAAAGAAACAATCCTACATTTCCAACTACGTGTGCTGAAGCATGTTCATGTACAGTCAGACAGCTGGAATGATTTTTGTCCTATAGTATACCAAGCACAGAGGCGGTAAGGGGTGAGATGGGATGCACTTTTGTGCAGCCTAGAGTCACAAAAACAAGAACAAGTGTGGGACAGCAGGCAGAGAGAGAGGGAAATAAAATTGTCCCTTATCCACTGCAGTGCAAGCATTCCATGAGACGTGGAAGGACTCATAAAAACAGCCAATAACATTTGGGGCAGTGGCCAGTAGCCTGTGGGCTGATCTAAGATGTCATTGGCACTATCTCATGTCAATGGCTGAAAGAGGCGGGACTGAATAAGCCAGTGGTTGAAGTGTACTGACAAGAGCACACTTGAAGTATATAACAACAATAGTTTTTTCGACAATGGAGAGCTAAAGTTGTTTTAAGCTGAGACCAAAGAAGTAGGGCTGAAAAAACCCAACAAGTCTGAGATAAGGAGACAGTGTAGGGGATTGGACAAAAGAGTCATATGGTGGAATCAGAACTAGGAAGCATTGGGGTTTTCAACTCTGGCATTTGGCAGCACCGACGGTTGGCGCGTAAGAAGAAGTTTAAGGAACTGGTCTTATAGTAAATACTGAGCATTAATGGGCAAGCTCCAAGGATAAAGTAGATTGAACATCAGCTTAAAGCTATTCAGAAGAATTAAAATGTGTAAAAAAACATGCACTGTAATGTGCAGTTGAAAATAAACATTCAGCAGGAGAATCTAGGTTGTTGTTTGCAAGATTTGGAAATAACATTATTCTGTGCATTTGGCTGGAATCTCTGAAGTATAAAGTCAGTCTTCTCTATAAGTATCTGCATATGCACAGTCTCTTTTGATGTCTTGGTCCATGCCTGTGATCTCACCATACAGGGATGTGGAGGTGGCTGTGTGGCTTCCACAGGCAAAGGAATGTTTATCCTGTAGATACCGTGTATGCTTCACCCATTTCATTCTGCGCTCGTCATATCTTTGCGGCTGGATTGCATTTAATATGAGATGTGATCTGTTGGTAATGAATCATAAATATTTTGATAAGGATGTAGAACATACACAATGTTTTAATCTCCAGCAACAGTTGCCAGGTGGGAACAGTGTTTTCTACACCTCACTGCTTTAGTATGGGCCTTAATCGTAACAATTGGAGGGTCAGTACTAAGAAGAGATACTTAGAAATGTTTTTCGCATCTTAATAGTCATGTCAATAACAACATTGCTTAGAAGATTGCCAAACGACTGTCAGACCCCGTGTGGGGAAGCTACGGGGCAAACAGGCCACCGGTCCACAGTTGTGTGGGCTGAGGCTTTTTGCCTCTCATATTGCGCAGTCTGTCCTACAATGGCTCTGCAAACTGGGCCAAGTACAACCACCTCAGCACTTGACTCATTGGTAGTGATGGCAAGCAGTCACAGGCTACTCGGGGGTAAATGTGGGGGTACAACAGTCTCACCACTCAATAGACACCCAGCAGTGTAATAATGTGGTTGTCCAGCTTACTGCTTATCTTTATAACAGAGATCTGCTTTAATGCAAGGTACTCAGAATCTTTTTTCTTTGGAGTTCTATATAGCACAAACTCGACCCGAAGGTATCGGAGCACCTCACATGAGCACCAGTTACGTTACAGACTGACACATTCATTTTGGTAGTCACGGGGAGATTAAGTGATTTGCCCAGAATCACAGAATGTTGAGCATCCCTGTCAAGACTCAAACCCAATTTTCCAGCTTCAAGGTCGACCACGCTAGCCGTTCGACTCATCCTCTCTGCTGCGGGATTACTACATGCCCCTCTGCACACTTCCACCTCCCTTAGTCTAAGATACTACGTTGTAGATTTCAGCACAGGTGCAGCGCTCCCTTCCTTTGGTCTGGTAGGCACTGAGGGCCTGATACTCACACTGTACTTTGTAGTATATTTTGTAGCTCTACAAAAGTACTACAAAGTGCAAGTTTTGCCTACACTTAAATGTGCAGAGTTCTCTGTCTGGACTGTGAAGTCTCCGCTCATGGAAGCATACATTTTAGTAGTAAATATGGGAGGGACACAGGGGAGTGGTTGGGAAAAGGGTCAGACTTACTACTAAAGGGGATGGGATTAGAGAGGAGTAAGAGTGGTTTAGGGAGGGTCAGGAAGTGGTTTAGGGAGAGAAGTTCCACACCCACACAAAAACAAGCCAATCACTTTATTCTGGGGGTGGAGACCTGTACCGTACACTATTTTAGTACATTTACACTGAGTTTGTGAATACCAAAAGTAGTAAACTTACTACAAAGTGTATACTTACTCAAAAGTGTAATTTACCTTGTTGAATCAGCCCCTCTGTCTCTAAGCTTTTGTTTCACCCACACTTCAAATACACGGTAGGCCTTTCCCTGGCATTCCTGTTGTCAGTCATGGCTCTCCTGCAGTCGGGGAAGATGCACCGGGCAGCTTCAATCCTTCTGACCAGATGCGGACTGTGCAGCAGTGTCCAAAGGGAGTGGCAGGCAGCAGCTGACTTCAATCAGCGGCTCTCTTTCGGGCATACAGCATTGGCCGCAGATAAGCCCACAGGAGGACGGCAGCTGAGCAGCTTCAAGGCACTTTAGTGCAGCACTGGCAGCTTGGTCCAGTTGGATGCACATCCAGACAGCCCCCTGGCTCCTGCACATTCATTCTGGCACACTGTGGCATGTGTCTTGAGGCAGCAGTTTCATGTCTAGTGGCATCTCCATGGGGCATTTAGGCAAGTGCCATGGTCCAAGTCCATTCATGCACACTGGGGGCAAGTACCACCAGCTTACACATGTCTCTTCATCAGTGATGCTGACTGCTCAGGTATTCTTAGGACAATTGCCATGGCTGCAATAGCAAAACCAATTCAGGCACATGTGGGGAATGGCACAATTTAGCAATAGTCTCTTTAGTGGCACAGACCGTTCGGGCATACTTGGGGCAAGTGCCACCACTGTGACAGCATAGTTAACAGGGTGATCTGTACCGGCAAGCTATGGCAGTGCTGCTAATGCTCCACTTCAATGATAGTGACTGACTTTGAGTTTCGAGCATGCCAGTCATGCTTCCACATTTCTCTGTGAGACGAACGCACATCACCAGGGTCAACTGCTCTTTCCCATACCAATAGTCCTCCTGCGGGATTGGCTTACTGTTTCCTCGTCTAATAGGCAGGATCCTCCAGGCATTCCAGGACAAGTAACAGAGCTTCTTATAAGTCCGACTTCAAGTGGTGTCCCCTCACTTCTGGGGAGGCTGACTGTCATGGAGACACCAGCCCTGGTTGTGCAGTAGTCCTCTGGGTACTTTGCGGAGCACTCCCTCCTTGATCAAAGAGAACTTCGAATTGGAGCAACAAGTTAGTCAACAGCTCGCACTCTTATACAGGTACAGCAGAAAGGGAATGTTTATTCTCTCTGCATGATCAGAACTGGTTTGGGTTGATCTAGAATAATGATCCTCAAAGCTGTATCATCTCCGGCTTCGTGTGCACACAACAGACCAAAGACTGACCTACCTCCGCCCACCAAGATATAAATCGGACTGTAAGTATGCAATGAGGTAATGATAAGTTAATAGCAAAGAAGGAAGGACTAAAAGGCACACACTCCTACTTTTCCTCTCCAACAAGGCCGTAACTCAAAAATAAGAAAAGTAACAGAGATTTGTAATTTGAATTTACATTCTAAGTTCATTTCAGTCCAGTCATGCTTCCTAAAAAAAAAAAATCACCTGTTTTGTTAAAACTAGCTGTCACTTCTGATGCATCTTTTTGATACATCCTTTATAGTGATGTTTGTTCATAATAAAACCAAAATTAAATAACCCAACTGCGACCAGAAACTGAAGAAAACCCAATTTGCTCGTTAGGCGCTGAGTACTCGTAAACATTTTTTATACCTTTGTGAACTTCTATTTTTTTGTTTTTTTCCAGCTCAAGTCATCAAGTGTGAAACTAAAATGCGAGACAAATGCAAAGGATCCACGTGCAACAGGTGAGAGGAACTCTAGAAAGAAAGAACCCATTGCTATGGTGCATGTCACAAGCTTAAATCTCTCCTGGAGGATACAGTAGGTTCTACTATTCCCCATCACCTTGTTTCTCACATTATCTACCCCAGAAAGATGGCAAACCAATAGGGTTTGAACCCATGACGTACATGTTAGGTATTTGTCTTTCAGTGAGGGTTTACCCTGCTGGAAATTTTAGCTGAGCAAATATAAATGGATTTGTGCGTGTCCATCGAATGGGTTTTTGGATATTTGTGGTTTGCCGCCTTTCTAAAGAGGAAAGTCCCTCGCTGTACAACCATTCCTAAGCAGTAAACCTTCAATTTGTTAATCTGTTTTAGATTTTGAAAGCAGTTTCTGGTTCTGGATGATTTTACTTGTTTTCATTAGCATGCATGGAAATATGCTGGTTTTTAGTTGATGTCTGTCATCCCAATACTATTTCTCTTGTACTTTTCCACTTGATACATATGGCGCCCTGGCAGCTAGCTGTCACTACCCTTGAAGAATCAGGTGTACCTAGGGGATAACTTAGTTATTTGGAATGACATTATTTGTTGAGTCATGACACTCCCATGGTAAACAAGAGTGAACATCTCAGTGTCAAGAAGGGGTGTTCTGATGTCTACATGTAACAGAAAGACTGGTGCATATCTTTGCCTGCAGCCTGGGAAGGGCAGAAATGCAGACACCCATAAGGTCTTGGTTCAATGTTAATTTTTCTCTGCTTTGTCAGGGCTGAGAAGTTGCAGGCCTTGACCCAATTAGATCACGACGTGTTCCCAAATATGTCTTGTGAGTGGTAGAGCTAGATTTGTGGTGGGGAGAGGGTAGTGTGCTGAATGTTAGTGCCCCTTGAATGACCACCATAGCTCGCTGTCATCCAGCGCCTGGATATGGAGGGATTGATTTAGAAAACTTTGTGGTAGGGAAAGGAAAATATAATTGCAGCCAACTGTAATTTTGGAGCCAATTATGGGCAATTAAAATAAGTGTACAAAGCTGTTAATCATACAAATTTAATGCATAGTTTTCGGTGAAAGACCTTATTACAAGGAGCACATTCACTCAAACCATGAAGGGCACCAGAGCTTGTAGACCTCCAGATCTGTCATTAGTTCCTCCTTGAGACTTATTAGCATGAGGACTTGATAGTAGAATGTTGAATTTTGCGCCCTGTCTGAGTCACTGTGCGAATTTGCACATCTTTCAGGGTTTTTTTCGAAGCACAAACTTTCAGTTATTCTGCAATATCCTTTGTGTCCCTGGACTGCTACTTTTGTATGTAGGAATGTTTTTTTTAATTTTGGTATGCACAGTGCGTGTAAAGAAATTAATTCTTTAATGCTTATAAGTAAGGATTTTCTTGCGGATAAGTGATATATTAAGTTGTCAACGTTAGAAGTATATGACATGACTTTGAATCATGACTTCGCCACTCAGGCAAATTGTGTGACCCTGAGTACATCAAAGTGATAGTCAATCTGATGCTTCATGCATGGCGCGTGTTCGATACTCGCACATGCCTATGGTTTTGATGCCTGTGCGACATGGGTTTGGTGGGAAGGTACATAAGCCTGCTTTAAAAACAGCCCTATTCCTCCTCCCCCCCCACCCAGGCAGCAAGAGTGTGTGCCACAGAATCTACTATTTAAAAGACCAACCTTTCTACAGAGTGTAAGGGTGCATTACTTAACAACTTTCCCAATAATCGGGCAGAGCTAAGTTAAGCGGTGTGTACCTTTTGGAGTGCATTCACATTTGTGTCCTTCGAGGGACGCGGAAAGGCTGATGCTCAGGTATCTGTATGTGGATTGCTTCCAGAATCAGGGATGCATGTGCTTATGGACTGAGAGCATCCCTGATCCTGCCCTTCAAAGGGGTCACCCAGTGTCTCTTTGCCCACTCCTTCATCTCCAACGTTCGCCACAACTAGGCGCTTAGAATGTTGCATTGTTTCATGATGTCTCTTGGGGGTTTGAGATGTCTCATGGCACTATTCACAGGGTGGCCACTCTGCACCACAAACCGTGCATGCCCTGATGGCACATGACTCAGACAATGCACACATTGAGCCCTTGTGCAAACGCGAGCATGCAACGTGCACGTGCAGACTGGAGTGAAGATGAGTGAATGTGCCGTTCACCTCATTGTACCGCGGATCCCTCTCCTGCTGACCCGGAGAACGCCCCAAAACGGGCTTTAATAACTGAACATTGACCAAGGGAGACAGTACCCTGAGTTCAGTTCCGTGCTCAATGAGACTGCAGGGTCCTATGGTGTCACATCTGTTTAGGATTGCTCAGATTACAACAGGAATCCGCCAGGGCCGATCTTAGTATCCTGGCTGATAAAGAAAGCGTGAGATTTCCTGGCCTGGCCCGGGGAAAGTCAGTCCCATGTCAGGCCTGAGACACCGACCCTCTGGGAACTTTCCCAACCCCCCCGGTAGAGCAGTGCATGCCTGTGTCTGCACCTCCCACAGGCTGAGTGACAGCTCAGACGAGGTGGAATGTTCCCTCCTGCCTCACTGTGGTTGGCTGCATTTCTGAACTGCATTAACATGTCATAATCAGCAATGATTTAAGCGCTTGCACGGCAGGCTGGCTCATTACTCCTGCTCTGGTAGGAACGAGACACAACAGTGATAACCCGCCGAGCCCTCCACGTGCCTTCAATTTCTTTATATCCTTTCCTCTCCAAGAGAGTTCTGGCAATAAACCACACTGAGGAATTTTCGCCCAACCCTAAGAAATCCATGTGCTGTTGGTGACAAGCTCCCCTCACCGATGAAAACACATAGGCATTCTTTCCCCGTGTGAGGGAGATATCTCCATGGGGTGTGTTGTTTCATATGCAGTCTTGACAAACCACGTTCAGTGGATTTATCTCTTGCGTTCTGAAGCCAGGTGGATGGTGTGGGCGACCGACACGAGCCGGCGCCGTCTTCATGAATGCAGCTGTGACATTTTGTCCCACATACACCAAGGTGGTGAAGGTAGGGGTACCACAAGGGGACATTACTTGAAGCTTGAATGCCGCCACGTCATTTTTATGTCCAGCTTCAGTCAAGATGAACTTCTTAGGTGGAGTGGGAGAAGTAAGCACCCAGATGCTTGAGTTCAGCCATGACAGTGTTACGTCAGGCATCAGCCAAGACGAAGAGGTCGGTGTCGCCGACTGAAGATGACGTTGTCACCCTATCGTTGTTACGTCAAACATCTGCCAAGTTTTAAAGGTTAGTTAGATTTATTGACTCCAGGTGTTTTTATGTAGTCACATCTGCATCTCCTAAGAAGTTAGGGTGTGAAATGGGGACAGACCAGATATAATCTGAATAAAGAAATGGCCTATTCTTACCCAAGATAAGACTCATGCAAGTGGTCGTGGGACTGTCGGGGGACAGCATCGAATGTTAGAGTGCAGCAGCATCATGGTCCTGTCTAAGATAAGCCAAGCAGTGTAGTTTGGGGGTGCTGACTGCTATCTGCACGAGATGCTTGAACTGTTTCATCACAGATTTGTATGCCATCCGGAGCGAGAATGGCTGTTTTGGCAAATTAAGGTGGAAGACCACTAGTACGCCGCACAAAGTCTCCCAAGGGAGCTGAGCTGAATATAGGTTCTCAGAAGGGACGGGACCTTTGATGAAAGGTCACTACAAGGCCTCCCTCTCATGCCCCTGTGGGAACACATGTCCCATTTGATTTGGGTAATTCCTAACAGCGGCAAGTACATCTTTATATATTTTGAATGCTAATTGCTTGCTATCTATAATAACCACACATTAGTCACATCATTGGGGGAGTGACCTCTTCGCTACCAACCCTGACGAAAGCCCAGGACCTCATATAGGCTGGTAGAACAGGGCTGAAACATGTTGGTGTTTTAAGGTCATAGGACCATCGCATCCTCACACTCTCATAGAGATATATATATTTCTACTCTTCCCTCCCACTCTACTAATAAAGGATACCTTTAGAGTGTGTGAGGAATTTTATCTTTAAAGTTATGCCCCCATACACCCTATCTTCATAAGTGCTCCCAGGAATATGGTTGAGCCCACCCTGACCTGTAGGAGTCAGGGTGAGGGTTATATAAAGAAAAGGGTCACTTTCCCTTCCCACCCATAATTGTGGGTGTGCCATCGTGCGGCGTACCAGTGGTCCCCCACCTTCATTTTCCAAAGGACCCGGTCTCGGTCTGGATGGGATACTTTTTGTTTAACAGTATACTACAGGGAGGACGTATCCCTCCAACCTCATATTAGAGGACATCTCTACCCTCTAAGGGCTGTTGGTTTTACCACCCCATAAAACTTGTTAAAGTCATCACAGATATGCCGAGCATCCACCAAGTGGTTTAGGATGGGATATCGTCAAGGGGGAATCACCAGATGTTTGGACGTAAGTGAACTTTAGGGTAGTTGATGGTATCAAATGGGGGCTTGTACTATTTCTTTGTATGTTGTTACCCAAGTGCTTTTGCCACTTTGGCCACGATGATAAAGTTAGGGAATCTACCGGCATCCGCACTCGATGTTTGGGGTGGATATCCGAGTGTCTGGTCTAACATCGAGGCCACCACTTAGTTTTTACTGGTGGGCACCACCATGCCTTATTTGAAGGGTCAAGGCCTCTTTGCAACCTCCAGGACTGTAGTGCAGTCTGCAAATGAGTGCCTCTTTTGTATCCACTAAGGTTCATGGAAACAGAGGACAGCGAATACACGGATCCATTTAGAGCATTGACAGCCCTTCTTCTATTTCCACAACCACAATCAGAACAAGCATTGGCATAGCCAATAGGTCTCGCTTTTGGGACCTTATAAGTGTTTAGCCATGCAACAGTTGCATAACTAAATACTTATAAGGTCCCAAAAGCGAGACCTATTGGCTATGCCAATGCTTGTTTCTGTTTATTACTGCTCTGTAGTAATGGCGGCGCACGGGTGCCACCATTACTACATAGAAGTAATAAACAGGAAAAAAAAAACTGGCTCACGGAGAACATCAAAGCGGCCGTGCGGCTGTGAAAGTAATCGCGATCAAAGCGGCCGTGGGCCGCGAAAGTGAGGCGCGTGCGCCTGCGCACATGCACTGTAGCTCTAGGCTACAGTGGTAGCACTTTTTTGAGCCCTCACAAAAAGTCTCGCCAGACCAGCGCATGCGCTGGGTCAGACGAGACCTAAAAATGGAGCACTTACTCACATTAAAGCACTGTCCACATGTATGCTCGGCCAGGCTGATTGTTGAGGCTATGGGTGAGCAGCTTATCCAAGGAGGATATGGGCTCAAGATGGAGTGGTGCTTGGTGCAGGTGATCAACACGAAGGTAAGGCCTGCCGTCCTGGTTAACACTCTTGTCTCTTGCGGGCTCCGGAGAAAAAAACACATTTTTGGAGGCCTGCACCAATTAATTAATTGATTAATTAATTTATTTATGTATTTATTTTATGAATTTACAAATTAAGCACTGATCCAGGCCAGTTAGAACTTATTGAAGGGCCAAGGTCAATCTGCTTCTAGGAATAAAAAAGGAACTGTGTCCTCCAGGGAAAAGAAACATGGCAGTTCTAAAGTCAGGTACCATATAATGCCATGTTGTTATTGAAGAGGCGCGGGAAACGGTCTCTAAAACGCGGGCAGAGCCACGCGTGCTGATTCCCTGCAAGCAGAGCAGTGCTTGCCTGAGCCACGCATCTTAAGGCAGACAGTGGTCTAGATGTCCGGATGGGCGGGGTGGCTGGGGTAGGTGGCAGGGTTTTAGGGCTGGGGGAGGGGGGGTGAAGGGGTCGTTTTGGTTCGGAGTGTTAGGGCTTAGGGTGAGGGATCAGGGTAGTTTTATGGGCTGTGGTGGGGTAGATTACAGGACTGGGGCATCAAGTCTTACAGCGCAGGGCAGGTGGACTGGAATATGCAATTTAACTCGCATATCTCTTTATCAATCATGAAGAGGCGGTCATAGTTCAGACTATGTTTTTAAGGCATGCGTGGGGTAGGCATGCGTCATTGTATCATACAACCAAGAGACACGCCTCTTAAAGAGAACATTCATGCTTTCTACGCAAGAGCGCTTTTCCGGGTACTGCATTTTAACTAGGTATCTTGGCGAGACTAATCTTCGATTTCGGCACTTAGGTTTATCGTTTATTTCTGGGTACCAGAGCAGGAGAGGTTGTGGGGACTGATTAGCTGTGAAGCAAACTGGCGCTGGTTCATCGGCAGCATTTCAGTGAGCGGCCACGCTTCATGCCCAAAATGATACATCATCATGTTTGTAAATAGTAATAAAATTGACCTGACTCATAGCACTATATCGCCAAAGTCTCAAAATGTTGATAGAATTTGTTATTATTATCCTATTGGATATTAATCATATTGTCTACCACCGAAGGATGAATTGAGTCGGCCCTGTGAAAGGATTCGAACCTTTTGGCCTGCATGTTCTCAGTAAACACACTAAAATAGCATTTGAGTTTTAATGTTTTTTCCTACAGATTTTTTGGGACAACCAAAGAGCGGGAAATTCGAAAGTATGTTAACCCTCACTCCTCACTGTCTCTTAGTTTATTTATTCTCTCATTGCTATGACAGTTGCCAGTGGCCTCTCTCAAGTAACCTTCCCCAAGAAAGTGAATACTGCATCTAGTTCTATTTCTTGGATTTGTGGTACCCATAGATCCGGAAATGAACCGGGGGATGAAGAGTACAGATACCAGCAGGCAACGGAAAATGCAACAAGATGAGATATTTAGACTTAACCTGGGAAATGTTAGGTGATCTGTTACCATCTTCGATTGCAACAAGTGGATCCACAGGAGACCCTTGAAACTAGGTTCCTTAGTAACACCACTGGATGTGCCAAGCCAGATGCTGGTGGTAGAATATTGTTGGGATAACACATCAGCCAGGGACTGTGATGGGCCTATTAAACTCATAGCACATGGTAAATACTGCAATTACCTTTCGAGGTCAAGGTTCAAGCCATGCTTGTTGGAATGGAAGGCTCTCCACACAACACTAAATCGTGTAATACCAGCACAGCCTGTCTGCTGGCGTGGAGTATGTGATGGGCTAGTAACGGAGGCGCCCTTCAATCGACACAGCTGCTTAAAGCTTCAAGCATGCTTTCTCTACTCCTCATGACTGCAGATCATAGTTCACATTGTGCACACACATTGCAGTGTGGAGTTGTGTTGACTGTCTGTGTCCATTATGGTTCCTTAAGGTGCGCACACCACCGAGCAGTGGTGTGTTGACCGTCGATGCCCATTGATGTTGCCTCCTGGTGCACATACAGCAGAATGGTGTTACGTTGACTGACTGTGTCCATGATGGTTCATCTCACTGGACATCCTGCAAAAGAGGTTTGTGTTGACCCTCTGCATCCAATATGGTTACTTGTGGTGTACACATCGCAGAGCGGAGTTGGGATGACTGTCTGTGTCTTTGGTGATGCCTTGTGGTGTTGTGTTGACTGTCTATGTCCATGATGGTGCCTTGCGGTGTTGTGCCGGCAGTCTGTTTCCATGGTGATGTTCATACAAACATTCCTGTGGCTAACAACCCTTGACTCTTCTGTGATTGAGGCTGGATCTGCAGCCTGACTCACAAAGACTTCACCAGTGACCCTCAGACAGAGTGGTAGGGAGGGCCCATGAAGAACTCCCCACTATACAGGGGATCTCCAGCAATGAGAGAAGTGCAGACACCGCATCCTAGTCTGGAACACGCAACACATGCCAGATGTTTCAGATTCTATTGCAGAGGCTCCAGATGAGGATGCAAAACAGATGCCCAGTTCTCTATGACACCAGACTTGGAAGCTTGCCACACTCCAGTCTGTGGCTCCTAGGCATGGGCCATTTCTGTCTCTGTGACTCCAACTGTCCATCTGTTAGTCCACCGGTCTGGTCGTCTGTTTGAACATATGCCTGTATTTATCCATCCATCCATCCTTTTTTCTGCTTATTTTCTAACTCCCTTCCAGTTTGTCTGTCCAAAGTGGGCACAGGGAGTCAGTCCAAACTGTCTCCCAGTTCGAATTACAGATGAATGCTGTGAAGATATTCTTTAACAATGTAACACTTTGATTCTATTTCCAGGTACCAGTGCCCTGCTGGCTGCATGACCAAAAAGGCGAAAATCTTCGGCACCCTCTTTTATGACACTGTAAGTACTCAAAGTTATGTTATTTGGTATGTTATTTTCTACCTGTAGAGCACGTGTGTACAAAATAGCTTCTTGGCGCGTAGTAAGAGCAGTCAACCCTGCGTCACTACTGCTTACACTGTCCGCTGCATGAATCTTGATTGAAAAAGCATCCATTAGTAATTAGGGATAAACTGTGAACATTATGGGTACTGCGAATCACCCTAGAGTGTTCTCATCGCAGAGAAAAAGGGCTGAGTTTATAAGGTCATGGGAACGCCAATGCCACCTGCAATATTATTTTTTCAGAAAGTAGGGGATACTTTATTTCTTATAATACATGGCCACACTTCTGTCAGGAGCCGCCTAACACACTTTTATTCTCATTTAGAGATCCGCACAGTGGTAAAAATGAACAGAAATGGTTTTGCATGTGTTATTAGTGCTCACCATTCATGAGTTGGGCGCCAAGTCTTCTGTCTCTAGTTTTGCACTTGGTTTCGACTTCGGCTGCCATCTGGGCGCAACATTTTAATAATAAATTAACAACAAGGGTAGAACGAGTCCAAGCAGATAGATTTCTGTTTGTTATTCGCCATTTTTAGTGACAAACGCTCAACCCTTCACCAGAACTCCAATCACTCGGCGCAAACAAAGTTTTTGGGTTGAAATATTACCAGGGCGGCCTAAAAGAGTTCCATGCTCTCTCTGATGCAAGAATCATCAAGCCGCAGAAATACTAAAACAATTAGAAATGTATTCTGTGGAAAGGAATCATCAGTGTAGGTTACTTGCAAAGCCAGGCTGCTGGTTGAAATATAAACAACCGCAATGGACCGCACTCCGCTAGCCCCTCCTCCGGGTCGCCCCAAGGGAAGCTGGTACATGAAGGTGGTTGAAATATGTTTATAGGGAAAAAAAAGATGCCTGCTTTCCTGTCCAGAGATCTCAGCTGCAATGATTTAGAAAACCAAAGCAGAATGGAACATAAAAAAGAAAGATAGCCCTCACTTTCATTAAATATTTAAGGGACAGTTGCTGGTATTACCAGGCGGATGCTTTTAACCCCCAAAACTGCAGTAGATGGCCTTGCTATTGCCCAGTCTTTGACCCTCGCGGCATAGTTGTCAGGTCTTTGACCCAAGTGGTTTTGTTTCACAGTTAGTTTTCGATTTGAAATATTTAATTATGGATATCTTTATATTAGACTTCTCAAGTCAAGTCAAAATAACTTTATTCAGTTCTAGAGACCATAAAAGTTTCACACACGTACTTTCTACAATGAATTTTTCATATTGGATGGTTACAGAGGCATGGATAAAATAAGAATTAAAAAACAAACAAAAAGACACTTCTCATTCAACGTGGCAGCTACTTTCAGGATAAGACTTCACTTTGTTGAAGGAAGCCGGGAAGCTGCAGTGACAGGATCTGTAAACATGAATCATGTGCATTATTGACAGTCTGTGTCCTTTGTAGACCTCAAGTTTGTGCCGTGCTGCTATCCACTACGGCATCCTGGACAACAATGGCGGCCTAGTGGACATCACCAGGAAGGGAAGGCTACCGTTCTTCGTCAAGTCCACGCGGAACGGCATAGAATCCCTCAGGTACTGCTATACTCCGAGTGCATGTGTACCATTACACTGTTGGTGGGAACCTTATACTTTTGCTTCAGTACCTTCTCTTGGACGTGTTGGTGTTTGCCCATGTTAGGAAGTGACACAACTACTATCAAAGTTCACATGGAAATTAGCCTTCAAAAGGAGCATTTGGGAGTTTGTTTTTGAAACACAAACAAGCGAACGACCCCCCCTACCTCCCCCCACTCCGCAGGTCATTGTTATATTTTTCACTCCCTCACCACTAGGTCATTACTGGTGTTCTCTATCTTAATTATGCAAAATTACAGCAAAATTATGTAACGTTGTGCGTAATTACAATTGTAACCCATCATTTAGTGTTACTGGACCTGAGAATGTATTTTGCAATAAGAAATTAGTGCAAAATGTAATAGAACTCAAAAAGCTGCAGCGGCTCGCAATCGCGAAGTTCATTGTTCTAATGCTCCTCCTGTAGGATTTTTGTGCCAAATTCCTCATAATTATGCAAACAGGCATAATTTGTTTGTAATTTCTTTTCAAAAGAATAATGCGAAATTACTCCAATTTACTCCTGCATCACCCAGACTTAGTCATTGAACGACACTCTCCACCTTAAATTTTGCGGGTGGTGTAATGCTCTTCCACCAACCGCCCCTATTCTATCAGGATTTCGGCGGAAGCTTTCTGTTGACTGATCCAGCACTGGTTCCATCGACGGAAACCTTATGGTCCACCTGTCTCTAAATGAGGCAGACAAACCAAGAGTTTGGCGAACAGAGTATTCCGTCGCATTTGCGAGAGAACACCGTGTTCGCCAAACGCTAAATCAGGCCCATATTTTCCATACAGAGAAAATACATAAAAAATGGGCATTTGTATGTATTCTCCTATCTCCAGATCCTTGTATTCCCTGCCTTCAGACAATATGCTGGTACATGATGTTTGTAGCACATTACTGCAGATTTTTGTAATTTCTGGAAAATTTAATATTCTGTTGGCTAAAGGATGCATCTCTTTATCTCTATTCTCTCCTGATGTAATGATTAAGGATCATCTTGCCACACATATGCTTTGCACAGTGGTTCTTTTGAGCATGTTCTTAATAAGTAATACTTTAAACATCTAATTTGTTTTGAAGAAGAGCACCCTATAATCAGGATAAAGACAGTTCACCATAATATCTCCAGGTTTAAAAGTTCTCAGTTTTAATTGAATTATTTTCGTCTTTTTTTCAGCAAATACAAAGCTTCCAATTCGTTCATGGTTTCCAAGGTGACAGGTAAGATGGTTATTGCAAGGGTAAATGATATTGCTTAGAAATGCATGGGTATTACATGCATCACCCTATACTTTCCATATGTTGGTTTCTCGGTCATTATTCCAGTCTCTGAGACTCCATTGTTCCTATTGATGGAAAGCTGGCAGTCTGCCCCTTCCCTTTCCATTATGGTTCAGCTTCTCTGCAGGAAATGTCATCCTTTTTAATGTGTAACTTAATCAGTGGAAATGGTATCACATGCTGCAGAGAAGAATCAGTCTGTGCTCCTAACATAGTTTCATTGTCAAAGATTCCGTACCCAGAGGTACAGGTATTAAAGGTAGCTGTGGTCTGAGAAAATCAAAAGTGCTGCATGAAGTGCTCAAATTAATCATACCAATCTTAACTTTGATAATCACTCAGTGTGCATGCTGTCTCATTACTTTAACCTCATCTGTCCAATCACAGACAAGAACAAGCTATGTACAAATAAAGCATGGCCCTTTCTGAAAGGCGAAGTCCAGCCCAACCTACTAGGCCAAGGGTCCACTAATCAGTAATCCAGGCGGCCCTTAGTGCATTTCATCCTTATTACACATTGTTGGCGAGGGGCAGCTTGACGTCCTATGGCGCGGCCAGCAAGAGGATCCATGTACAGGGACGCTCGTGTCACCTAGTGCCTCTCACTGAGAACAACAAAAGTGATAGCATTCTCGAAGTAACCTTCCCCACTGCATTTGTCACAGGCAGACATTGGCCATCAGGCACACCTAGCCTTGCCATTGTGCTCCCTGCTGTAATTAACTCCATAGTTCAAGAGTATCCAACACAGGTCCTAGATGGATTAATCCGCCCTGGGGCCGTACTATGTAATGCGGCGCATTTTTCTTGTTGACGTCAGGTGCACCTTTCAAAAGGTGTGCACGGCGCTAACAGGGAGAATGCGCCATATTACATTAAATTTTCTGCCTACAGGCCAGCCGCGAACTCGTGCTGCCCTAGGGGCAGCGCGTTCAGGTGAAATACGGAGCGGCTGCTTCAAAGCCACTCCATGTTTCACTATGCAGGTGGCAACCCGCCTGCACTTTTAAGGGGGTTAGAGATCCCCTTAAAGGCGGGCGCAGTGAGTGACTGCACCTGCCTGCAAGGGGATGTCTCGGAGGCCCATAGGATCCCCCTTTCCCCCTCCAGAGGGCTGCTATCAGGTAGTGCATTGACAGTGCCCCTCCTGAGGTGGCACACTGTCAAAACGCCTCCTGACAGCTTCTTTGCCTCTGCGCCCGCATCTATAATACATCACAGAGACAAAGGGATATCCTGATTTGCATGGGGCCACGCCCCCATGCAAATGAGGACACTCCCTATGGTTATAGCGCTAGCGCTATATGTGCGCCAGTGCTATCTGTATTATATAAGAGGCCGCACAAGTGCCTGTGGCCCCTTCTGCATACCAAAATGCTCGGGCGAGCAAAGCTGGCGCACATGCCCATTGCGCCCCCGGGACACTTTCTATAGTACGGCCCCTGATATTCAGAAACGCCATCAGGTGACTGATTTATATTGAAATTGTTTGCATATAGATAGACATTACCTGGATATCCACACTGCTCACCATCTCTCTTGGATTTCTTCAGCAATTTCTACCCAGTCGCTGTCTTATATCTGTTTGAATTTACTACACACAGACCACCAATGGACACTTCCACCAGAAGGCAGCTCTATGCATTTATTACACTTAGTGAAGAATGTTTCTGAGTTACTCTGCAGAGATTGTGCACCAGGAGTTTAAACTCATCAAAATCAATTGCCTAGTAGTCTCCTCTTTATTTGAGTTTTTTTTTTTTTTTTTTTTAAAGATTTGGGTCATTCCAAAATGACCCAAACACATTAAATGATAAATAAAGAATAAAAAAAGACTTGTGGACTGAGTGCATCAGATAGAGTTTTGGAGGGAGATGAAAATAAACACCAGTTTCTAAATAGCTAGCTGAATTCACCCGCTGTATTTCCTCCACAACACTAGCCCTACGGTATTTAGAGTTTCCTCTAGAAACTTTGAGAATTTTGCACTCTCTCCAAACTCTAAAGAAGTTTCTAAAGGTGCACTGCTTTACCTGCATAAAAGGTTGGGTGCTGCTAAATGTTTTTATGCAGCCTAACACTTCTCAGTGATAATGTACTTCTCGTTTCCAAAGGTGTGTTGGAGAAGTAAGGGGATTAGCATCAAAGTCCACGAGACGGTGAAACCTGTGTGTATATATGAAAATAAACAATACAACAAAGAAGAAATACAGTAAAAGAAACCAATCACGAAGTACGATGAAGAAAATAAGGAAAATGCCTGACAGTAACTCAAGTGCTATCTCTTAGGCTAAACCTAACTCCGAATCACTCCCTACCCCTTACATTAAGTATAACATTTAGCCTAACCCCATTAACAATCCCAAAACATGTTTGTCTTCTTTTTTTTACTTTACATTATTATATCAATATTTTCTAAAAGAAGAATTTGATGTTGTAACTTTATTTGCTCTTTACTGAGTTCTTCTTTTACCATCTTCCATTTTGTATTGTGCACTTCAAGCTGATGTAGGATCTACCAGAAGTTAAATGGGGCAGATCTCATATCACAAGGGGACAAAACGAATGATATTTTGACCCAACGATGAATTTGAATAGCACTCGCCAAAACTGAAGTTTTCTTTTAATTTTTAACGTTTAGATTAGAAAAATGTTGATAGAAGTAAACAATGACTATTCCACGCTGAGCCAAGCCGGTCTTTTGTTTTCGTCTCCTATTCAATATAGGCCCCTACGCGCCAATTCAATCAGATGGACCTATTTGTTGGAACCATTGGTTGGATTAATCCCACAACTCATTTGCATGACAAAACTGTTGACAACAGCAGTGAATCAGCCTGAAAGGGGTGTCATTGTTGACAAGAGTATGGCCACAATTGCTGTCCACTCTTATATTATTACCTACTTGTACATGACTTTAGGGCCCGCTAGACCCGATGTATGAGGCCTCTAATCAACTCTGCATTTCACCAACTGCTTCTTCATACGAAGGAGAGGGGTTTGTCCCTCTAAATTCACTCCTATCTCCATTTCCTTACAGTGCAGTCATTGGATTGTTACACCACTGTAGCTGAACTGTGCCAATTCAAAAAACCAGCATCCCATTGCCCAAGGTAAGAATTGTTGACTTCTTCGCTTTCTTTCTTCATTCTTTTGTTGCTTCCCTTTTCCCCCTTTCCTTTGTTTATTTTCTTTTTTCCGTTCTTTGTTTTACTTATTTTTTCATTCTTTAGCTTTCTCCTTTGTTAATTTTCAGACTTTTTACTTTTTCTCTTTCTCTGTCCTTCTCTTTACTTCTTGCAGTTATAAAATCTACCTTTTCTTTTTTCTTTCCCCACTTCTCTTTTTATTTTCCACCCATGATACACATTTAATGTTGGTGGGTAACATTGCCACAAAACTTCAAAGGCAACACTTCTAAAAATAACATGTCTTATTTAATAGTTCTAAACCTTACTTCTTTGAAAAGGAACAATCCCCAAAACGTGTGTTCCCTAAATGTACTGAAGTAAGGACAGCATGAAAGGGACCACAATAATGATTTAAGTGCATTGGGCATAGTGGTTATAGGTTGGGGCTAAATGGCTATGCGTTAACAATTCAGGGTATAGGGCTAAGTACTAAGGGTATCAGGTTTAGGTTATAGGGTTATAGATATCAAGAGTATGAAGGTAGGAGATAAGAAAAAATGTTTCAGGATTTTGGGTTTAGAATTAAGGGTTTGGGTGAAAGGTTATGGAAATATGATAAAGGGGTTTGTGTCAGGTTCAGGTTTAAAGGTTTAGGATTTGGAATAATTGTTAAGGACAGTGGTGCAGGGGAAAGGGTATAGAAGTTCTGAGGTGGGGTTAAGTGTTCATGGTTGAAGGTGTAGATATAGAGTTAAAGGTTGATGTTTTGGGTAACAAGCTTAAGGGTGTAGGGATGAAGGGAGTGGGTTAAGGGTTTTGAATTTAAAGGTTAGAAGTGAAGGGTGTAGTCTATGGGATTGAGCATATACATTTTAAGTTTTTTAACTATAGCGTCAATAGTATATGGTTAAGAGTTGTGGTATATTTACTAGGAATTGGGAGGTTAAAAGTTAAAGCTACAGAGCTAACCACTATGATTGCATCTGTTTGGTGTCTTAGTAGGAAACATGCATTGATAAGTGTTGCATTTATTTTTATCTGTATAATACAAAGCGGTACTTTCCACAGTAACAACCCAGTTAATTGATTTTTGTAGGAAACATTTAATTTCAGAGTAATGCAATTAGAAGAGTTAAACTAAAGCTATTTCCCTGTACAAAAATTTGAATTAACAATGAACAATCTCTTGGCTACACCCTGTGCTTTAGGCTTGTGCTTGCAATATGAGTTGGTAATGTTCAGTTTACCATGGACTTAGAGATCCCCTCTTGTACTCCATCTGATCCTTTTTTCCATTTTCTGCCGGTATTAGAAGAAATCCCCTTGGTGAACTTCCTTCACAAATGTAATGATGACTTTTATAAAGAGTAAATCAATGTTTTGTCTGTTTTCAGAATTTACTGTCCTGCACACTGTAAAAGTGAACCAGCGCACTGGGCCCCTGTCATCGGCACCAATATCTATTCAGACGTAAGTACTCTGTATTCTTTGTACGCCTTGGGCCTGGGGTATTTGCTAGCAAAGTAGAGCCTTTCTCCAGGAGTGGACGGTGTGTCCTTATGCTGACTAGGAATTCCATACCACTGGCGCCCCAGCAACAAAGTAGAGTTACCCGTCTGTCATGTGCGACTGCTAAAGAGGTCTGAAAGCATTGCCACTGGTTATTGATAAATGTGAGAGTGAGATCCCAACTCCATGGTTTGAAGTCACCCAAATAGCCACAGACCAGGATTATAAATCCAAAACTGGCTCCAGTTAGTCTTCTGCAGACTCCAGTTAGTCTGCAGAAGACCGGCCTGCTCTTTTCTCGAAGACCCACCATTGTCCTCATATACCCTGGTTTTATTATTCATGTCTCTGATGTGTTAGATTTTTGTAACTCATTTATTGTGTTGATCTCCTCTCTCACATTTGCTACTCCCTTTTCCCTACCTGTAGTCTTATCTTATGATTTTCAGTCTTCTGACAAAGGCAGCCTCTCATTCTTTGTTTATTTCCTGTAAGGGCTTGCGTATCTCCATTATTTACCCTCTGTCTCGCATTTCCTCCTCTGAATGCAAATTAAACTCTAATGCATATCCTCATTCGACTTTTGGTTTAAACCGTATATCATTTTGTTCACCCATTTCTGAACGTTTTCTGTGAGGCTATTCTCATGACTTTTCACTGTATCAAAGGGCCGCTGAAACGGAAAAATCCAGAGATTTCCTAACATCTAGAAATGACAAAAACCTAGAAGATTAACATAAATAATTAAGTCATACCAAAACCCCTCGATACTTTGCCACATGCAGAACCATAGTTTGAAATTATTTAAATCCATGCAACAAAAACTGCACTTACTGAAAAATATAAGCCATGCGTGTATCTCAATTTGGTAGGTGAAAATCCATTCTGAGGGGTCCACCCCAAACCTTCAGTGCTCCATTAAAAGATGGCCTTCATCTAGCTGCCATGTTGGTAGCTTTAACCAAAAGCATGGATTATATCACACAGTTGCGTCCGGCATGACTCTCTGGGTAGGGGGGGTCGCGCGGGGAGGGGGGGGTGTAATTAAAAAATAATAATAATACATTTAAACTTACTTTGGCCTCTGGTCCCGCGTTGCGTCTCCTCTCTCTGCGCCGCCGCCTTACAGGAAGCAGGCAGCCTCCCTCTCCTCCCCTAAGCCAATCACAATGCTGCAATGGCAGCATTGTGATTGGCTAGGACGCCGACCCCACAGGCGTCTATGGGTAGGCCATTTTCTCTATGTAGGCTGCATGCAGCCTACATAGACAAAATGCAGAGTGCGTATGACTGGTTTGGTTAGCCCTGGGGCCGACCAAACAGTCAGCGCACTCAGAGTGGGCAAGCCACTACTTCCATGGACTCCTGGAGGACCACCTGCCCCCAACCAGGCATACCCTTCTGCGTTCCGCAGTGCGAGAAGCAGAAACATAAAATGGTATTTAAAATACCATTTTATGTTTCTGCTTCTCGCAGTGCGAGAGAGCAGTGGGGCAACGCTCCTCCGCCCAAGTGGAGGAGCCGCCCCTGATTTATCACACCTATTCCGATCACTATACACTGTCTGCCAAAAGAAAATGGGATAAAGTCATCCTTCTTATGACCAACGTACCCGCATGACCAAACTAACTGCGGGAAACGGTGTGTACAAAACACAAGTGACATTCTCTGAAATGAGGAAATTCCAAAAGTGAAAAAAGACAAAACTGCAAACCATGCCATTTGCAACTGTGCTCTCCGACTGCGGAGTTTGCTGCTAGAAAATGTTAGCGTGGCCCTATAGCGCTATCCGAAGAAGACACTGTTCGATCCTTCTGATAAAGCTACCTATCCTCAAGGGTTCTAGATGTGGTGTCATCTACAACCTCCAACTACTGGTTGTAATATTTTCTTAAGTGTGGTTCCTGCCTAATACAAGTAGTGCCCAAATTAGGAAAGTGCTTACTTGCAATATTACTAGTGGAAGGGGATCTGCAAATGCTGATAATATAAAATAACATAATATATCATGAGCTTGACTTATACATGCTGCGTTGAACCTGTAACAATGCCCAGATTGGTTCTTACCTAACTGCGCACGGCATCCCTTCACTGTGCCCTCTTGTTGTCATAACTAGTGTGAGAGCTTACTGCTGCAGTCCCATTCAGTCCTTGGCATCTCAGCTCGGAATTCGAAGAATAGTGCATCTCTGTAATCCGCCGTCATTTAGGGTGTGTCACTGGTGTTGGGGTCTTTTTCACTCCACCAGCATGCCATATGCTTCCTGTGCAATCAGAGGGGCCACAAGCAATGCAAACCACCTTCGTGCTACAAATAATGGTTGCCCTCATTCCATTGCCTACAATGGACCACCCATCATGGCATAGGCCCTGGAGTGAGGCAAGACCTTAGTTCAAAGTGGCTAATATAAGGCAGGCAGATTAAAGTGGTACTGATGGAATAGGGTGACACAGTGTTTCCATTCCTGTAGTTTTTGAGAAATCATTGCAATTTGATACTGTAATGTAACATTTTGTGGGACCAGCCAAGACTACAACACCCAGGATGCATTGCTTTGGTACATAAACAATATCTTTTTTAATACAACTCGTGAAAGGATGTCTCATGTTTCTAAGGCATTTAAATACTGATCCTGAATTAGTGTCATATGATATGGAGCGATTAGAATTTTTACTATAAACTATCACGTCGTTTCTAGGATTTCTATTTATAATAATAGAAAGATTACCTGGCCCTCTTTCATGAGTGCTTCACAGACAAATACCTTAGAAGGACTCACTGCATTTGGTGAAGAATTCTCTTGGCAGGTCCGTATATGACATGGAGACAGGAAAGATTGTAAATCTAAGTAGCTTTCCCCTACTCCAGGGCATTACAACGCAGTGTATAGCTCTAATTCGATATAGGTTTCTAGGCACGTAGTGTACTGTCTGAACCATGACAAGGGCAGTGTGCACATGCTTACCATATTCTTTGCACCAAGTACTGCGTACACCACATATGACATATGCCAGTGGCAGCTAACACAGACCAGGGGTGGCGAGGCGGGAGGGGGAGGTGAAAAAATATATATATTACACTTACCTCTTAATGGCCGCTGTCTCTCCTCTGTCGTCTCTCCTCTTCCATCCTGACGAGTACCAGAAGCAGGAATCACACAGGCTCCCCTAAGCCAATCACGACGCTGCTGTCACCAGCATGACCGCACCGTCATGATTGGTCTGAGCGCCATGGTTCGATGGTCAGACAGGGACTGAGAACCTGTGCATGTTCTCCACCCAGGTTGTTCAATGCAGCCGGGTGGTGGAGAACATGCTAAGTGTGCATGACTGACTGCCCAAGATGGGCAGCCAAACCATCATGCGCACTTAGAGAGTGCCTACCACTCTTCCCGCTGCTCTGGACAGCCCAGCCCTGCGCCAGCACCTAGCACTGAGTCAGTACGGAAAAATAAAATTATAATAACATTGCGTTTTTACCATTTTATTTTTATTTAATTTGTTTGCGCTGCTGAAAAGCAGACACCTCTGCCTTAGTGGAGGAGCTGCTGCTCCACATGTCCCTTCCAGCTGTGCTAATATTTAATTCACTTTTTTCTGTGATGAATCCCTTCAAATACCTAATGTGTAAAACCAGGGCTTTTAAGTGGGCCGGGTCCTGCCGGGGCTCAGCATCGGCAGTTGTCAAAATCAGGTGCCGAGACGGGTCCCTATTGGGCTCTCCATTCCCGCCTTCACTCTCAGAATGAAAAAAAATCTTAACTCTGCAGCAGTTCACTGTTTTTGATGTATCTTTTATGTTTTTGCAGTTCTATGTTACAAAACTCGAAGTGCTTTACATGAGCACCAACAAGGACATATTCATTTATTTTTCGGTAGGCAGGGGCGATTAAGTGGTTTGCCCAGAAACACAAGATGTTGAGCCGATGCTGAGGCTCAAACCTGCTGCCTCAGCTCCAAACTTGGCAGCTCTGGCAATTACGCCACAACCTCTCGCGCAAGAACTAAAGCATTTTCAATATTATATACAAAAAAGCCAAAGTTGTATGTATGCATGTAGGTAGTACCTATGTCTTATCCAACTAACAACCTTTGACAAAGCCAATAGTCCTGGCTTGTTGTAGGTGTAATGTTACTTATGTGGAGGCAATAACAGAAGCAGCAAAACACCAGTCGGGCGGAACATTATGCTGAGCACATATTTTTAGCATAAATGTTTTAAGCCATGCCCTTAATTATATATAAAGCCCCTTTGAGAGACCCCTCAGTTTTTCAATCCCACTTAAAGCCCTGTGTAAAACTTCACTGTGAGCTGCCTGTCTTACATTAGCAAACTTGTTGGCTGGCCTAAAGGCTTAACAGTGTGGGAAAAATGATTTAGCATCATATTTGCGCTTGTGAAAACCGAAATAGTCAGTTAAACAGCGTGTGTCAATTGGTGAAATTTCACAAATGTCAGATTATATAGACTACATTGGTGAACTTTTGCACTGATGTTTTGAGTGGCATACATTGAACTGGTGCATGTTGCACACCCACTTTGGCCTAGATTTTCTAAGGATTGCGTGCCGCTTGCACTGTGCAGCACAATTTCCCACTCCTCCAGCGGGATTTTCTAATGGTACCTAAACCAAGGGAATGCTCTGCGTCACACGAGGCACCACACAAAACAGCCCCCTTTGTGTGACACTGGTTGCGTAGATGATTGTCCTTTTTCATGCCGTAGTGGCACAGATGTTGATCTGTCACTAGCATCCATACTTGTTCACCAAAACATGCACAAACATTTGGATCGACTGGTGCGGCTAGTTAATTTTGTTCTCATCAGTAGCATTGTTTTCACACTTGTCCGGTGGAGCAGGCATTGCACCCTTGCAGACTGTGCCTTTCCGAAATGCCACTCCAAACTCCCGTCGCCACTGGTGCGATCTCTGTAGTTATTTTCACCGGGTGGAAAGTCAATTTGTTCCCTCCATGTTGAGTCTGAGCGGCGCAGTGGAATTTCAAAGCCATGCCAGCTTTGTGTTGGCACAAACTGTGGTGCCCAGTTCAGCGTACTTATCGGATGTTTCTTGGAACAGCATTTCAGGGATACAATTTGTCGTCTGGTTGCTAAGAATCCTTCAAGCCGTTTGAAGCCCTGACGCGTAACGCCATTACCGCACTTGACTGTGATAACTTCACAAGTGTGCGTGCGTAACACAAGCGCCTTCTACGGCTCTGCGTCCTGCGCCGTTCGAACCCGCTGAGCACGCGCTGCAGCGAGGCTGGCAAGCATGGGTTTCAATATCTTGTGTAAACTCTTACCCCGCAGTGATAGTCAAAGTACGACCCGGGGGCCGCACGCGGCCCTCCTGACCTTCACATACGGCCCCCAGCTGATAGACCGCACTGGACTGCTGTTTATTCGAGACAGCACTAACATTCAGAAGGATATGAAATAAAGGGGCACGCGTTTATTTACATGTTAACCAAGGGAAAAGAGAAGCAGCAAATAAGGGGTCCTTCACCACTTAACTTTAAGAGATTAATTTTTAAAGAAATCATGAAACCAAAAACACAATGCAGTTTCTTCAGAATTCAACAAAAATGTGTTTTTAATGAACAGACAGACACGTTTCACCTTAGTACATCATTCAGAAGTATTTTTTTAAACTGACAGTTTTCAACTGATAAATGAAGAAACGTTCATGCCTCCTCCCACTTGCACAACAAAGTGAACTAAGAGGCAGGTCATTTGTCACATGGAAACCTCTGGGTGGCCTTGGTTGTTATTACACATGGACAACATTATAGGGTATTGGATCAAACACAAGAGACAGTGTATATCTTGAACTCATGTATTTCAAGGTGCTCTTATATGTCACAATGAAGAACAAGCATTGGCATAGCCAATAGGTCTCGCCTTTGGGACCTTATAAGTGTTTAGCCATGCAACAGTTGATGTTGTTGCACCAAGGATATTGTGCTGCATAACTAAATACTTATAAGGTCCCAAAGGCGAGACCTATTGGCTATGCCAATGCTTGTTGCATTTGTCACCCGGAGTGGGACAGGTATGCCCAGAGGTGGATTCCGTGCTCGCCATGCCACTGGAGTCAAGCTATCCTGGCTGATGAGGGGTGATGACCCGAAACCAGTTCCAGGATGCTTGTTTTCAGTACAGGGAGGACCTGGCCTGGTAGTTCGGGCTGGACTGTTACCATGGGGAACAGGGTCAAGACTGAATTGCATATGGCTGGGTCTGAACTGGAAAGGCATGGGGAGCAAAAAAACAATGGATTTAGGCCCAGATCTCTGTATTGAGGTGAATGTATGACATTGTTCTGCATTCTGTCCATCAGTTGTTCTTTTTGCATTAACTATACAGCCAACACAGCATAATGTAAAAGAGCTGGGGAGCTGCTGAAACACATCTGCTCCTTTTCTTGTCCAGCCGCAGCCGGTCTCACCACCCTCTAACTGCTGGATCACACTTCAGAAACTATACCTACACTAAACAGTAATGCTTTCTATAATAAACTAGTAGTAAGTTAGACATTTAGCTTTCGACGTGACATTATTTATTGTAGCTGGTTTTGATAGTGTACCTTATTTTTAACGGTATTGTATTGTTTTTTGGAGCCATGAAACGTAGATATCTGTTTTGTAGTATTCCAGTTTGTTGGTCACTCCCATTAACAGTGCCATGGGTCACCGATAAAGTCGTAAAGGCAAAACAAACACTGAGACGTGATGTGAATACAATTAGGTTGAATGATGCACTGTAAATGTGTGATTTGAGCATGTGTGTATTGAAATACAGCATAAAACGATAAGCAACATGAAACGCAACGTGCAACACTACGTGAGACACATTATAACATAAATCACACAACATAAAAGGCAAGGGAAAGTGATTGTTTCACTAAAAGTTTGTTTTGGTCAATATCTTTCCTCAAAAGTTAAGTTTAATTGTATAATATCGAATCAAACTGTAGCTGTGTTATACTTGCAGGAATGTACCCCATCGCCACAACGTTAGAGCATGGGGAACGGACTTCCGTTGCGAAAGTGACAGCTGCCCCAAAATGCATGTGTGCAGGTGTTAGATTAGATTCAACAGAAAACGGAAAACACGTTTCTTTCTCAAGCTCATTTATTTCAATTTAAGCGAGTCATTCCAGGAAGTAAAGTTAAACAAGTATTAGTGGAGAGGCTATGGCGCTGCTGACTCGAGAGCGGGATATACTACTACTACATAAACAAGAGAGGGTCAGTAGTGTGTTGACGAGGGAGAAGAGAAGTGGGGTTTTAAGTGAACTTTACGTTAGGGCTACAAAGGGACAACGGAGGAACGAGGCAAGTATGCGAGGGAGAAGAGAAGTGGGATAAGGGAGGGGGTGGCAAATGGTGATCACTTTCGCAGCCGCTTTGATGTTCTCAGTGGCCGCGCGGCTCACTGAGAACATGAAAGCTGCTGCGAAAGTGATCAGGCAGGCTGCCAAATGGTGCGCGCGCCCGCCCGGCGCACATACACTGCATTTGGAGGCCTGAAAAGCACTAGTTTGCACTTCCAAATCCCCCGTTTACTAAAGCTCTCGCCAGAGCAGCGCCAAAGAGCTGGCTCAGGCGAGACCTAAAAAGGAGGCAAAATAAAATTAGACAACTGCCTCGGGTCACACAAGTTAGTCAAGTAGGGAGGCCGGGATTGATTCTAGTTTTTCTGATTTCACATGTGCAATTCTACTTCATTCCAAAGCAATAATCAAGTTGCTTCTTTTTCACACTTGACTCTCTCAATATAACGATAGCAAGCAGAGAAGGCTAACCCCAAGGTGTGGAAGAGGGATATCCATTCAAAGACAGCATAACACAGTATTGTCAAATCTATGACTTATTAGACACCAGGGGCTACGTTTAGAGGACAGCATGGAATGCAACACTCAAAACAACTCCACGACTCACTGACCACACCATGATTCACTTCCCCTAAAACCCATAACCCACTGCCCCCCACTACAAAGCCCCACTCCCACCATGCTGGCATCAGTTCAGCCCTCGGGTGCACCACAGACCATACTTTGTGGCCTTTGAGAAAATGTTTGCGAGTACCAATGGTTTACGAAGATTATTAAATGTCATGTAACGTAGAGAAATGTTGTGTCTTTTGACTCAAATGAAATCCAAATTACGGCGTCTATGTCAATTTGGGGTAGTCAGAGGTAGCAGTTGGCTGGCACTGCCCATGATCAGGGTCAGGAAATCTGGCAATGCTCACTCAGGAGATGCAAAAGCATGCTCTGCAGCCAGTGCTTAATTTGTGAAACAATAACTGCTGGGCCCCAAAGGATTGTTTAGAAACCACAGCCAGGGGGTGCCGAACCCCAATGCTGTGTAGTCTTATTTTACCTGTTCCTTTCGAACCAAAAACACCCTTGGCAAAAATGCCCAAATCAGCCCCTCTGTGGTCCTCTGCTCACTCTGTTTCTTATAATGCATCATTTTTATCCCTCCTTCGTCCTGTCTGATCTCTTGCTCTCCATCCATCTCTCCCTTATTTTATTCTCTCTCTCTCTTGAAGTGCCCTGTGCTTGCTGTAATTAACCTCTGAGAGCTGTGGGAAGAGTCTGTCACCAGTAGCGTCCCAGGGTTTTCAGATCTGGCCTCCAATGACTGCATCCCACTGGGGAAACGCCCAGTAGATTAAAGAGCCAGTCCAGTGCTGGTGTCCTCTTGAATCCAATGCCAGACACTCCTGCTCCTTTACCTCCCTCTTGCAGGTCATTTTTCTACCCTGCATTCTCTTTCTCACATGTTTTACATTTTCCCATCTTCTTTCTTTCTACCTTGTGTATTTTTCACTCTTTCTTTATGTCAGTCCTATTTTGAAAAATATGAGCTGGTTCCCAAAAATGAGTGCTGATGAGGCCCATCTGCAACCACCGGCTCAAATTAAACACTGCCTGCAACCCCTTAATGCATACACTTTACACCTACTTATGGCAGGTGAAAAATGTTTTTTTTTTTGTTGCTGAATTATGGGAAAACAGTTTTTAAAAGGAACTGGTAACTCCGGGTCTCATCAGTAATTCCCCATTTTAGTGAAAAACCTTGTAACGACTGGAATTTGGTGTAGAGATTCTGGCTGGGCAGGAACACTGTTTAAGCTGTCATGGGCCTGCAAGACCCAATTGTGCCTTCAAAGGAATCTTGACATCTATAGAAGTCCGGTGAAGAACCACTGGCTTGGTAGGACCTCAGAGGAAGGGAATTTAACCTCCACAAGGGCTATCTTTATCTGCAGCCAGCTTTTGTGATGAAGCACTGCACTGCCTGTGGTGGGGTGAGCCCAGCTCATCCCATAACCACTCATTACGGCACATGCAGGGGTAGTCGTCTCTCCTACTAGGTGGTGAGGGCTTCTGCTGGACCATGACAGACAATACGTCACCCATGTGGTTTGATGCTGAATTTGCTCTGTGCCCCTTAGCATCAGTAGTTCTGGAAGCCACAAAGCCAGTCCAAGAACACAACTCGAAGAACTTCATTTTGAATGCTCGAACAACTATCCCCCTGTCTTAGTCATGAATGGAATGGGAACAGCAAAAATTGTGAAGCATACAATATTTTTTTATTTTTTATTTCAGAATCTGGATAGGAAACTCTGATTGTGGCCGAATGTTTCTCAGAATATCAGAAAGAATACCTACCTAGTGCATAGTTTGTCTAAATGCTCTTGGGACAGCAGGAGTGTAGCTGGTTTAGTGGACCAGGGTGCCCCATTGCTCTGGAACTAAGGCTGTCTTTTACTACTCGACGGCCATTTTCCTATCTTCCTTTAGGGACAATGGCACTCTAAATGCTAACAGTATCTTCTCCTCTACTGTTCCACGGTCAAACAATTTCCCAGATGCTTAATTTGGAAAGAAAAGTGCACAGTCCCAAACTTTTTTTTAGGTCCCGCCTGGCGTTGCAGCGCAAAGCGCTGCTCGCTGGGCGAGAGATTTTGTAGGAGAGTAGATTTGAGAAGGGGACTTGAAGCCCCGCCCCTCATTTTCATTGGCTGGCATTTATGCTAAACGGTGGCCTGCCATTGGAAATGAGGGTTTTTTGGTAACGCACTTTCGCCTTTTCCTCCGGCCGATCGGGACTGGCTCGTTTGCTTTGCGGCTGTCACAAAGCACTTTCGTATCTTTATGGGGCCATGTGTTTCTAATTAGGGTGAAGGACCGCACTGCCACCGACCTCTCGAAGGAAATCTTGGTTTCGTCAAGACCACGCTAATTAGAAACACATGGCCCCATAAAGATAACAGATTGATGCTTGTTTTTTTTTAGTTCTGTGCAAAAGTATGTGTTTGTTGGAAGAGGAGAATTCAGTACAACAGAAAACACAAAGCAACACTGAGAAGCCAAATTAGTTATATTACTGTCATGGTTTAATGGTTTCCCTCGTGTGTATATATATTTGCTTGTTTTGTAGGCGGCCTGGAAATCCTCTTCCTTGACCCTTGAAGGAAAGCGTCGCTCGCTGCCTCGCTTGACACTGGGCTAGACAGAGAATGTGCACTCTGTCTGTTTGGGACTGTGCATAGTTCACAGCCCGGCCGCACCGTATTCCTTACCTGTTTGCTCTATAGAAGGGCCCTAGAAGAAAGTAATTTTTTCCTCGGACGCACAGTATCTGGGAGGGCGCGGCTTAAATGAAGGATGACTGAATAAGCTCACGGTGAGAAGACAGCGTGGTTTAGTGGCGTGGCAGTCCACGGCTATCAACTCTGCTTATTTGCATTCGTTTAGGACCCAGCGCTGCATGCAGAGGTTTTTATAGCTATCTCATCTGCACTTTATCGGCACTCAATGGCACTACTACAAGCACCGGTGCAAAAAAGTGCCTTTTAATTTGCACAATTTATTTCTGCTTATGTCATACGGAATAGTGTTAACACTTTTTCTTTCAAACTGAAATTGTGCACCAGAAAATGCCGGACAAATTGCATTACATTATTTTGCTTTGTTTACAGTAAGAAACACTTAACCATGATATAGAAAATTTTAAATGTGAAATCAGCACTTTCAACAAGCTGCTTTCCTTTTATTTAGCTAACAAACCGCAAAAAAGCACAACATCTTTATGGTATGTTTTAAGACTACTCATTGGGCAGGATTTAAACTGTTACACACTTCTATTGCACGTGTGGAATTATTTCTTATTAACAGTAACGCCTAGCTCTGACGCAGAATCTAACGGGGGGCACCAAAGATTTTTCACACGTCACCGGCTTTGATAGGGTGATGGCGTGTTGCCATTTTAGGCTGACCCGACCTCGGGGATGAAGTACACTGTTCTCTGCAGCATGCACAATAACCCGCTGCGTAAGGGTGGGTTATCTGTTAAAGGGGCCGATACATGGGACTCAGCCTTCAGGCGGCACCTGGGAGAAGGCCTTTCTGCAGAAACACTACTGCAAGCTTTCAGACACGTGATCTCACCTCTGCATCTTGGGTCCACGTTTCTCCCATTTTGCTAGCGTTTCTAAATATGAAACATCATATTTTTCATTTAATAGCCAGACCCTAGGGTACATACGCAAGTAGTGTAACAACAGGCGCTTCTGGGCGCGTTTTACCCACCTCGGAAGCATACAAGGTTTCGGATGGAGTTGGAAACTATGATGTAGTTTACTCACCGATCGCTGCAGCGCAACCATCGACCCAGTGAGCTATCTTTCCACAAGAGCATGCACGGCACGCCATACAAGCATTTTGTGGAACCACCAAGCAGTAAGTGGCCACGATCCCCTACCGAGTCTACTCCAGTGAGATCACGTTCCTCATCCTGTGCCGTGCGACGCTAGTCACACGGTGTGTGTTATTGTGACAACGACCACAATGCTGGAAATGCCCCTGTTCCTTCTGCCTCTGCCCTGGCATTGTCTTATACCGCTCGGTGCAGATCCTGATAGCATATTCGGCTCCCGGGCTCACACAAATTGCCCTATGTGCTGCCTGGCTCCGCCCATCGTGGCATTTCTAAGCACACAAACAAACAGGGAATGGCTTCTTTCCGCTCCTTCACTTTTCCTCGCACACTCCACTACTTCCCCGTGTTACTTTCACAATACACCCACCCTTCTTTCTCTTCAGAACACTGAAAATGCGACTGCAAACATTTCACGACGTCACATGTACCACCTCCACCTTTCATTGTATTTACGTTTACAAAGGAGACAGTAGGTCACTCTGTATGTGTATGATGGTAATAAGCGTTGTGTGCGTAGTGTAGCCACGTGGATACTGACTCCTGCGCAATTTGTATCATGTGCTCAGTGCAGCCAGACACAACTGTAAACAACGCATCGTTTAAAGTTTTCCCTTAGTACAGTCAGACATAGACAGCACACACTGGACTATGTGTCACGCTTAGAGCACCAGACATACGCCTAAATACTGCACTGTTTGTATCTTGTTTAGTGCAGACACAAAAAGACATCTGTAAATAGCGCTCTATGTTTATGATATGCTCAGTGCAGACAGACAGAGGCAGCAAACATTTCACTAGGTGTTGCCTGTGCAGGGTTACCAGACATATGCACTGTAAAAACTACACTATTTTATAATGTGCCTAGTTTAGACACACAAATAATACACACTGCAATTTGAGCATCATATGCACAATGCAGCCAGACACCTGAACATAACCTATAAATACTGCACTGCGTGTATGATGTGCTAAAGGGACATGTAGACAGCCTCCAACCAATGCAAGATGTTTATCATGTACATGGTGCAACCTGACACACACACACGCAAACTATAACACTGCATTAGTTCTATCATATGTTTTGAAGTTAGACACAAACTGTAAACAATGCATAAATTGCATTACGTGTTTAATTCAGACAGACACACATACATCCTGTAAAAGAATTGCCATTGGTATTATGTGCCCGGATTCGCACTGGAATAGAACATGGGCCTGGGCACCACAGAAAACAAGCATTTGCAATGCAATAGGTCTCGCATTTACGCGAGTTTAAGCTATTGGCATTGTAAATGACAATGCCTTTTATTTATGTTTTAAAAACGAAAACAAAAATAAAAGGCATTGTCATTTACAATGTCAATAGCTCAAACTCGCATAAATGCGAGACCTATTGCATTACAAATGCTTGTTTATAGAAGCAAGGGCTGTCAAATACAAAGGCGGCCTAGTCTTGACCCCACTTAATTTTTCTTTCTTCTGTCACCCTACTTCCTGCCTCTTTATCTCACTCTTGCAGGCGCTTTTTATCCCTGCTTTCTCCCTTTGGCACTGTTTTCCTTTCTCCTTCTCCTTCTTTATCCATTTCCCGCCTTTATCCCTCTTAATCTAGATCAAAAGCACAAGCAGTTGCTAAAATTAGTCAGTGGGTTTTGCCCTTTACAGGTCTAGATTCCTATATCTAATGCATCAAACCTGTGTCACTCTCTCATTGGTAGAAAAGTTGCCCAAACAGAGCCTGCATATTAAAGGTATTTCAAGGCGTGACCACACTGAGAGGCTGGGTATGTGCCTAGGGAATGAGGATTGAGGTACCATTTGGATGCAGGGACGAAGCTCCCAGAGATGTTAATTCATTACATCATTCAAAGTATCAGAAGCCGCATCACCTGACCTTTGCTACCCTGAGGAAAACAGAGGATTTAATGTCAAATGCCCTTGAACTCAAATGGCAGAGATATTACATGCTTTACTTTTATACAATATTGGAAATTTTAGGCTGGAAAATATCAATAAACAGTGATTGATGAGAGGCACAGGTGGCAAATGCTGAATACATAAAGTAAAATATCTGCTTGCAGCGCAGTATGAACCTCGATGTGGCCCAAATCTAAAGCTTTCACAAGCCTAAGGATTTGAGCCAAGGAATATTCGGGAAATACAGATGGTGCAAACACCTGAAAAACTGGTTTGATCTTTAAAGCCAATGAATCCAATTTACACCATAAAATGGAACAGATGTGTGTGTTACCAATGGACGCCTGGGGTGTGGAGAGGAAAAAAACATGCATTGGATAAAAACAGCCAAAATACCCGCCAAATAGCTCAGAATCCCATAAAATGATTTCAAGTGGAGAGATTACTTTTCACTGAGTCCTGGACAGAAATTAGGGCACTGGGTCATGAGACTCAATTCGGTTTTTAGGAAAATCTGAGAACAGACACTTGGAAAGTGCATTGTACAATATATCACTACACAAGGCTGAATGAGATAGCCAAGTCTTTAATTGGGTGGGTATTACTCCATCACTTCACTTCCAGTGTCTAAAACAGGGTACGCTTATGCATCCATGGGTCATCCTCCTTCCCAAGCCAGACAGCACGCCTTTCAGTGTCTGTGTTACTACCTCTTGGGATCAATGTTAATGCTCTTCTAAGTACCAACACATGATCTCAAGCCTGACTACTATTTGGATATATAGCGTCTTGTTTACATGCAGTGGGTCTTTTGCTAATGCAGATAGGACCAACTTTCCTCTTTTTCTTATTCTCATTAAAGCCAATCCTTTCCTGCATGAGCATTACACTGCTTGGCATGCATTGTGTTGTTGGCTTTACACTACAATATGCTCATGCAACTAGTGATTTGCTATTGGTGAATGTTCAGTGGTCCTCTCCTGTGACCAGACAGATGACCCAATTCTCACCGCCATATTGCTCCAGAATTTATTCTATTCACACCACTATATTGTTGCAGGGATTGTAGGAACTGTTCACCGGACAGATCATGTGCCACCATATTTGTCAAGGGATAGTATGTACTGTTCACCGGACCGAACAAGCATCATATTAGTTTGGGACTGTACACGTTACTCCCCATCGAACTAGGCGCCAGCACCATAATGTTTTTGGGCACTGTTAGAACAGTTCCTCAGTTGGAGTATGCACTAACATCATATTGGTTTAGGGATTATAGATGCTGTTCATTCCTTGGGAACAGCATCACCGCCATGTTGGTCTGGGAACTGTAATACTTATATCCCAGTTGGGCCAGGGCAATATTGATTCAGACTCTTGAGCTGTTCCTTTGTGACATGTACGTCACCAGCTTATTGGATCACAGGAATACAAGCTATTCACAATTATCTATTAGCAATTATCTATTAGCAATTACAAGAGTTATTCCTCATTCTGGATTGGCACCCCTGTCATATTGTCTGGGGAATAGAATAGTTTACCGCGCCATTCCTAGGGGCGGCGAGAGGTTAGTTTGAGGCCGTGGGTGGAGTTTAATCTTAAAACTTGCTTCTAGGTGGACAATCTCTTCTATTCGCTGTTATGACATTGAACATCACTTCATGAAACATGCGCTAATATTGTGAGACTTTTTGGTTAAAAGGCTGCTTCTGTCCCATATTTATCCCTCAGAGGATCTTCCCGCGCCATTAGAGATCACTGCATCCCAATGCGCCCCGTCCTCTCGCTCGGTGACTCTATTTTTGCCTTTGACCCTGTACGGCACTTCACGGCCTGTTGGCTAGGGCTGCACTATACATACAGATAGGACAGCGCCTAGAGACCCTCACGGGTTATTAGCCGCGCTACACAAATCCAAGTATTATTATTATTATACATCCGTACATACCATTCCCGCAAGCTGTTTAAATTTACTGTTCTGCTGTTCTTTTTGAGAGAACATGGTCATTTCTCCACTTGTGTTAGCATCTTGGTTATTGGTCCAGCCTGCATCTCCTGCTCTTGGTATTTTCAGGCAAGCTCTCAAGCAGCGGTGCTGTGGGCTCTGATGCAAGAAAGGAAAAAGGGTTCACCTTGCTTCCCCCGCCAGATATGGAAAAACGCTCTAATTGGGATGAGGTGTGCCCCGGTGCCACTTCACCTGCTGCACTAGTGATAGCTACGGCCCTACGGCCCTACGCGCTAGACTTGACTCTTGTGCCTAGGCAGTTCAAGGGGATTCACGGAGCTGTCAGTCGTGCATCGTTTCCAGTCTCCAGTCATGCATATGGATCCCCTGGGGATGAGGACGTGGTCTATAAACTACATTGTTGACTCTGGAATTAGCGAGCACGAGTTCGAATCCCAGCTTCCTCATGTGGTCAACATGTGTTATCTTAGACAAAACACTTTTTCGTCCAATGTTTCCGTGCCTATTTCTGCCAAAAGTTTAACCATTAACAAGCAAGCTAAACAACACGAGTTATTTGCATCCAATACACAACGGGATGCATTTGCAGCCTGATGTTTCACAACATCTTTAACCTGATCTGCCTCCATATTACATGCTCCAGTGAGCGGAGTGAGTCATTTTTGATGTTACTTTATTTTGAGAATAGAACCATGTGTTCATAAAAATGCTTCCATTAAAGTGCAGAAGCATTTGAAGTCCATCTCGCCTGCTCTCTGTGGGTCACTGGAAGCCCCTACACTACAGTTACCACTTTAGAAGCAATTTTCATTAGTTCAATAAAAATTTATTAAAACATGAAGGTTTAGGACCTTGATATTCAAGCAGCAAATGGAAGAACATATGGGCCCCGGATCAACAATGTTTTCTTTCCAAGAGGGTGAGTTTGGCACATTGACCAATGATAAGTCGACTCTTCATTTGAGTCAACACATCTTGCTAGGCACCGAGAACACGGACGCGGCAGCATCTCCGCGGTCGAGCAATTTGGCCTCCAGCTTGTTTGGGAAGCTTGACACTGGGCCCAAATGTCTGCAGTCGGTTTGTCGAAGAGGGACGTCACCTAATTCATCGAAGAGTTGCTTCTGATGTAAGGAGAACTGTTCTGGATGAAGCATTGTTGGATCCTGGATAATGTATCCTGAAACTGGACTAAAGCACCAAGCCCAAGCAGAGGCTTGTAGATACTGACAGGAGCGAAAGTTCATCATTATTCGAAGCATGGGGTGAACTGTGCTCACACCCTGTACCCGGAGAGCTGCATCGAAATGGCGTCCTGCACCGAGCCAGACTGGGCAGCTGGAAACTTGGGCTGTTCCCTGTAAGATGATGCTTATAAAAGTCTGTTCGGGCAGGGGTAGTGTCAATAACGTTTCAATAAGTCATGCCACAATGCTTGTCCCACAAACTGGGTGTTGGAAACATCCGTCTCCCTCGTGCAGTGCTCCCATCGGTTACTACATGTCTGTAGTGGACTTGCTGGTGTTAAAATCTCCCCGATTACGAAAGTGGACACTAACCAGGATCTCTGCCCCACCCATAAACACATCCACGGTACAGTGCCTTGCCTCATGAGCCGTCCTACACTCATCCAACAAAGTCCTACTCCAGGTCTCCCAAATGCACTGACCTCGAACAGGAAAGATGAATACAAGGACTTTGATGGTGGACCATCTTCCCTATATCGACCAACACTCAGAATAATCACCTTATAGTGCCTTTCCGAAGTCCACCGATGGATCAATCTCTCCTCACTAAAATTGAACGGGTCCAAGACTGAGATCCTCCTGATGGGCCACAATGGGCCCTCTATACCATCTCACCTTTGGCCTAAGTGCCTAGGGGACCCTCCCGCACCCAAGGAAGAGGTCAAGAGCCTTGGTGTGTGGATTGAGAAGGACATGAGTTTTAAAACCCGGGCAAAAAGAACCGCAGGGACATGCTTTGGGCTACTTAGAGCCTGCAGGAAGATCTTTCCCCTGCTCCCGGATACCGCAAGGAGGCTCCTCATTCAGGGTCTAATCCTGGCAAGATTAGACTACTGTAACGTTATATACTTGGGAGCCCCTGAAGCCACCCTGAACTCACTGCAAAAAGTCCAAAACGCCGCAGCCCGCCTACTTACGGGCACACCCGGAAGATCCTCCGCCAGGCCGGCCCTCAACTCTCTCCACTGGCTCCCAGTCAGAGAAAGGGTCGTTTTCAAGGCCCTCTGTCTGGCCCAAAAAACCCTCAACAACAACGGTCCCCCACTTCTGAGAGAACTTCTAATCCCATACAAAGCAGAGAGAAATCTCCGGTCCAATACAGAAAATCTCATTGTAGTCCCTAGAGTGAGGAAAGCCAAGACCGGTGGCCGTCGTTTTTCGGTTCACACGGCCAAACGATGGAACCATTTACCCCGAAAACTCAGGACAGAACCGAACTATCTCCAGTTCAGAAAAACCTTAAAGACCCTCCTTTTCCCGCAAATATAATCTCACTAGTTGGCTAAAACCCCTGGAGAAGCAGATCAGCGCTGGGATGCTCTTCGGAGTTACTACGCGCTTTACAAAAATCATTAAATAAATAAAATAATAAAAACCTCAAGGCCTACCATTTCTGATCTCGCTGCACGCCCACTGCTCCAAACCAGAAGTGAAGTACTTCACATTGCTCTGTGATACGTGACATCAATCCATCTATTTATGGCACCACTCTGGAACCTCTGCTCCATCCCGGCTATCCATGCTTGTCATCCATTCCTGAAATCCATCTTCTCCACTCAAATATCCATTCCTTCACTCTGTTTCTACAGCTAGTTCCTGGAATCCATCCATTTCTCCAGCACATTCCTCTTCTCAGTCTTTTCCTGTAACCATCGGCAACCCGTTCCTTCAATCCATAAAGTCTTCCAATCCATTTCTCTATTCAGTTCCAAGAAGCCACTCAATCCACTGAGTTCTCTAATCAATTCCTCTAATTTATCCTTCCAATTCATTCACTCATTATGTGTGTACATTCAGTCCATGAATTCATCCATGCAGGCCACTCATTCATCTGGTGCATCCATACAACGGGTCCCCATTTGGCCCCATAGGTCCAGAGAGTTGGTTTTAATGACACTGGATAGTTTGTTAGAATCAGCAGTTACGTCACTCTATGAATACTTGGAGCCAACCCTTCCTCCCCTGGAAGTGTAAACTGAGTGCACCTCCTTGACTTGTGCAGAGGTTTGTCACTGGAACAGCTGGTTTATTCTGCTGGACGGGTATTCAGGCGGATTTTTAATGTAAGTTGGCGAAGTGCTGTGACAGACAGGACCTGCTTTAATTTCACAATGTGTCCCACTGTCATATGCATGGAGCTGTACTCCATTGTCATTCCAATGTGCCGTGCTATTGGATGCATGGAGGGATGCTGTAGTGACGTCACAGTACACGCTGCTATCGTATCCATAGAGCCGCCATCTAGTTGCATCACAATGCGCCCTGGCATCGGATATGTATAGTGATATTCCAGTGGCATCAAAACGAGGCCAAGTACCACATTCCTGAGGTGAATATCCCAATGCGTCGCGTTGCACCCTGTTATTAGATGAATGTATTGGTAACTCCTACGGCGTCAACATGTGCCCAACTATTGTATGCGTGGAGCCTTAATCCCATTGTGTCACTTTGCACCCTGTTATTATTGAATGCATGTATTGATACTCCAGTGGAATTAAGATGTGCCCAACTATCAGAGGCATGGAGCAACATTTATATTGCACCCTGTCATTGAATGCATGTATTGATACTCTTATGGCATCACAATGTGCACAAGTGTCACAGGCATGGAATCATATTCCCATTGCATCGTGTTGCACCCTGTTATTGGATGCATGTGGCGACACGCCATCAAAATGTGCACAAATATCGCATGCGTGGAATGATAGACCCGCTGCATCATGTTGCTCCCGCTATCAGATGTATGAGCAGTATTCCAGTGGTATCATATTGCACGATGCTGTTGGATGCACGCAGTGACATTCCAGTGACATGACACTGCATCCTGCTATTGGATGCATGGAGTGACATTCCAGCAACATTACATTGGACCCTGGTATTGGATGCATGCAGAGACATTCCAGTGGCATCAGATTGCACCATGCTGTTGGATGCATGCAGTGACATTCCAGTGGCATCAGATTGCACCATGCTGTTGGATGCATGCAGTGACATTTGAGTGGCATAAGATTGCACCATGCTGTTGGATGCATGCAGTGACCTTTAAGTGGCATAAGATTGCACCATGTTGTTGGATGCATGCAGTGACCTTCAAGTGGCATAATATTGCACCATGCTGTTGGATGCATGCAGTGACATCCCAGTGGCACAAGGTTGCACTATGCTGTTGGATGCATGCAGTGACATTCCAGTGACATCAGATTTCACCAAGCTGTTGGATGCATGCACTGGTATTCCAGTGACATGACACTGCACCCTGCTGATGGATGCATGGAGCGACAAACAAGTGGCATCACATTGCACCCTGCTATTAGACACTTGAAGTGACATTGCATTTCATCCTACTGCACCCTGCTATTGGCTTGCGTGGAGTGACATTCTATTGGCATCGGATTGCACCATGCTATTGGCTTGCGTGGAGTGACATTCTATTGGCATCGGATTGCACCATGCTATTGGATGCATGCAGTGACATCACACTGCACTCTGCTATTGGCTGTATGGAGTGACATTCCAGTGGCATCAGATGGCACTATGCTATTGGATGCATGCAGTGACACCACACTGCATTTTGCTATTGGCTGCCTGGAGTGACATTCCAGTGGCATCAGATGGCACTGTGCTATTGGATGCATGCAGTGACATTCTAGTGACCTCACATTGCACTCTGCTGTTGAATGCTTTGATCAGTACTCCACTGCCCTGATGTTGGATGCATGCAGTGAATTCCAGTGGCATCACTTTGCACCCTGTTGTCGAATGCACTGATCAGTACTCCACTGCCCTTCTGATGCATGTGGGGAAATATACCCCAGGGGCATCAGAATGCGTCCTACCATGGAATGTGCTGATACTCCTGTCCTATTATCAGCTAAGTGTAGGGATACTCCAGTGGCTTCACTCTGCACATGGGTAACAGAGGGAGCATGCAGACGAGTGCCAAAGGATTCCTAGCAGCAAGAAGACAGCGTGCCACTCCCGCAGATCTCACTGGATACGAAGTACTTAGAATAAAGACGTCTTTCCCATAGATGCAGATGAGAGAAGCCAATTTTAGAGGTACAGATTGCACTTTACGAAAAAGCTTTTTGATGTGTAGTTCCAAATATAGCACTCCCCTGTTACCATGACCATATAAAGAAACAAAGTCCAACTGCAAACTGCAACTTCGAAGGCTGCCAAGAGATAGGCCATGCAAAGCGAGCGCTGTGTGGGAAGTGGGCTGAGGCCAGGCTCAGACATATGCCTCCACGGGCCCAGACCAAAGGCAGTGCGGGACTTAGAGGACATGGTTGATTAGAGAAGCTTTGTCAGGCTCCAATCACAGGCCACAGCTTTGATACCCGTGCCCCACACCGCTGCTCATGGCTGGTGCCAGGCTACGGGAGCTCTAAGCAAGGGAAGATCTTGTCCACAGAAAGGGACCTCGTTGGATTGAGGTAGCACCAGTTTGTTGCCTCACTAGGCAGTTGCCTTGCCCAGCACCAACCCTGCCTCTCTTCAGAGTCGATTCTCACCTGCCCCAGTTCTTCATTTCAGTAGGTTTGATGTCATATGGCCATGTCCGAACTGGGGTGGTGGAGTGAGATAAAGAATGATGATGGATTAAACCCAGATCAGTTGGCTGGGGGTGAGTGTTTGATTTGCTCAAACATTCCGTCCATCATCCCCTTTGGTATCGCCAGTCTCTCCCTTGCAGCTATTGCGCCCAAGTCCACCCTCTTGGCCTCCATAGCCCTGAGAACTATTTGACGTCATTGTTTTGGATTTTATGCAGTAGGTGAGGTTGTACACGTCCGACAGGAACAAGTGCAAACCTGGGCACACACCATGTACATGGGGGACAGATGGGGGCTAGAGCTCAGGGGGTGAGGCAGCTGGGTGACTCATGTAGGGCAGCAGTGCAGCTGTTTTACATTCTCGGTGGTTATTATAGATATGTTTAAAATCTGTTTTTAGGAATTATGCTTTATGAATTGCTTGTAGTGTTTCTACTGTGTGCTAGTAGTATGCAGTAGGGTGGAGTGGAGGTCTCGGGAGGCGAAGATTAAATGCCAGCTGCCAGTATTAAGTAGTGAATACTACAGTGGGTCGTTTCCGTGTTTACATTTCGAGATGTATGGCTATTGTTGATCTATGTTTTCAAACTGGTGTTTTTGGTTGGCTCAGGTGGAGACAGCAGAACCCGAGAAGCAAGGGTGCCATGTCTTGCTGTGTCCTCATGCCAGCCATGAGTCTTGCTGTCGCTTTCACTCCAGTTGTGGTGCGTGGAAGTCTTCTTTGTAGTCTTTATGTGGAAGTCTTGAAGTGGTCCAGGAGTTTCAGCATGATCCATATCCTGAGTCCGCCATATTAGAGGCCGTTGACCTTACGATGGCGGGTGTGTAGGAATTTTAGATGTTGTGACTCAGGCCCTGATTATGGATGGTCTGGAAAAGACCACCATCATTATTGTACCACATATATTCAGAAGGTCATCAATTGTACTGTATCAGCACAGCACCCAGTTAAGATTATTGTATGGAAAACAGGGTATAACATACAGATGTTGTGCTTCCCACATCCAAATCCGCATGGCCCATTATTGATTGAATTTTTCTTTCAATCAGTAAATATTAGATTCTTTATGCGTTTTAGTGCCATTTACGGTGTCATCTTAGTTTTTGCCTAGGACGCCTAAGTAGCCCCAAAAGTAACTTATTGCACTTCTGCTGGTGTTTTTTTACAGTGCTGTGATTAACTTACTTAATACTGTAGCTGCTAATTGTTAGATAAAAAATGTGTAGTGTTACTTACAAGTTAAATGAGTTAATATGTTTTCTATTTATACAACATGAATATCCTTTAAGTATTTTATTTTTCAACTACCATTTTATTTGATTTTAATCGAGTCAATAAACGTTTGAAGATAAGTGTTTCTTACTCTGGGGTCTCTTGGGTGAACAACGCATTGTGAAAAAACCCATATAAGAATGAAATAAAACCCAAGAACAAACCCTGCCCCTGAGCCTGCCTAAGGCTCTTGAAGTAAGGTGCAAAAAATATCACTTCTTCATTCAGAGCTGACTTCTTTCTTATGATTCGAAGGAAGAAGCGGGCCAGAGAGCCACTACGCCATTCCTTAAATGCCTTTTTCGAACCACAGTGGCCAGACACAAGAGACTACTTAGCGAGTCAGTGCATGGAGGGCAACACTGAATGAGCTCTGTGCTTCAGATGTTGACACATTCACTACAGCAACTTGAGCCTCACTCGATCACCCAATCAAGCAGAAGTAATCTTAATGAGCCGATCTCTTGGCTTTGTGGAAAATTTGATAATATATGATTTGGAGTAACACCTGTTTACTCAATCCCTCATAACTCAAGGAGAAAAATTGGTACAAAATGGACTTGCTCCATATTTTTTGCAAACCTCTCTGCAGCATAATCTACAATATTCAGGAAAGCATTATAGTCCATGCCATATAGTCGGCTAAGTATTTGCCACCACAACAACACACCCATATCCTTACACCATTCAACAAATCAACCATTCAGAAGAGATGTAGTTAATTTTCCCACACCCACATTGCTGTGCATCATACCCACATAATTGTCAAAAATGTCTCAAGACATAACATCCACCCGAGAAGGATCAATGGAAATTGTACATTCCAGGAGAATCAGAAACAGCACGGCAATCTCCTTCGACACCGGCATTCATGGACCCAATGATCCACACGGATCCATGTAAGAATTGAGCCATCCACCATTCAGTATACTACATTACTAAAAATACCGTAGACTATTGTAACCTCCCTGGCCAACATCGAATATAACTCACTCCTACAATAAATCAAATCAACCCAAACACAATGACAAAAGACCACGTCAACCCCTGTCCATGATTACCCCAAAACGTTAAATACCCCCCCGATTCTGAAGGTTCTATGGGACAATACAAATGGAAGTGAAGCACCACAGAAATAAATAAAAAGGTTCCCTGAGTAAACACTGTTAATATGGTTGCAATTGAATGCACAATCTCTGCTGTCTTCATGTTTATTCTAGTCTTCTCCTTCTTTGCTGTGGCACTCCGAGGCAGCCATTGGCGACATGTCGTGCTATATTGTATCTCATATAGTATAAACCACAGGGGGAGCCCATAAAAGCAGTTATTGTTTGTCAATAGGAGATATTTAAATGTGCTAAATTACTCAATGAAATGCTGCTTGCAATATATTGTAATCTATGATCAATATATTATTTGATCTGAGCCATTTCCTTGCCACGAAAATATAAATCGTGCATGAAGGGAAAGTCTCCAGTTCAGATACCAGTGCTTGAGCCGGTGATTCCCTGACATTGACGTTTTGGTCATTTACCTTCTCTTTGGAATTGTCCTGCCTTCATCAGAGCACTGTGGTCCAATTCCCTCTTTCTGCTGTTTTTCAGAGCTCCAGCATCTGTAGGACAGCGGTGCATGCCGGCGTCATCAATGATGCAACTGGAGGTTATGTAGACGTAATGCCTGTGGAAAAGAAGAACAACTACGTGGGCTCAAACAAGAATGGAGTGCGGTCGGAGAGGTAGAGTAATTTTATGTTATATTGCGTGATGGTTGTACAATATATTTGTTAAAATTGCAATAACTACCACAAGGGCAAAGAAGAAACTTAGTGAGAGGCAACTGCTGGACTCCGCGTAGACATTGTGACATTAGGGCTACGTACGAGGACTGAGTTTCTTTTGAAATACTAGTAGGTTGGATTATGTGTAAACAGCTTGCCCTGTATTGGTTTCTGAAGGCTTGTGGTTTGGACTTCATCGGATAAGAATAGCGTGCTTTGTGAATTCTTGTAGGATGGGTTTGATCAGCCTTAGGCTATTTTCTGAAGGGTAGTAGGATGGGGTTTAGGAGAACAGGTGAGTCCTCGGTTGATTTATTTGTATGTTAAATGTTTTGAGATATATATATATATATTCATCATGACAGCACCCAAACTACTCTGCAGCTTTAACATTATCTGGGCTAATAGGAGTTTGTGGCACGGAGAATGAAATTAAGCAGTAAGGTTATCTAACTGATGTAGAAAAATGTAAATGTTGCAAAACCTATATTCATCAGTTTGAGTAAGAAACAATTTTTTGGGGAAATATCCAAATGTTACAAATTATGTGGTAAATGCTGTAAATTCATAATTATGAGGTAAATACTGAAGCCCAATAATTGCTTAAACCCACTGACCTCGCAATTGCCCATTTGTTATCAGCAATTTGTTCAAGGAAGTTGCAATGGATGTCTATTATAAGCTACACTTGAAGGAAGCAGCTTTTTCAACCTACCTACCCCAAAATAAACTTGTAATATAGAGACTATGTAACTGGTATCATGTGGTCTTATACTGCTATCTCCAGATGTTACCAAAACTCCTCAAAGGCACATATCTATCTATCTATCTATCTATCTATATATATATATATATATATATATATATGTATATATATATATATATATATATATATATATATATATATATATATATATATATATATATATATATATATATATATATATATATATATATATATTCCTGTGGAAGGCAAACGCCGATACGCATCGAGTGTCCTTGTAAAATGCACTGTTGATGAATAATATAATTAAAAAAACTCAGATGACGTCCTATTTTTACCATGAGAGGAGGATCGAAGGGGTAAAACAATTTGACAGATATATATATTCACTGATAAAACAAAGTTTTTTTTTTATTTTTTTTATTTTATTTTAAATTTTGAAGAAAAAAAAACATACCCCCCGTGGTGGTGGGGGAGGGATTGGCAATATACAGTTCATACAAACAAATACCATATAAATATTACAAAGTTTAAGTGACGTTATAGCTAGGTATGGTAATATCTAACTTTGCATTAAAAATGTCTCAGAAATTCACTGACAAAACCAAAGGTTATAGTTAGGTGAAAATGTCAGTTTAAAGTGAAAAGAAAGCACTGAAATTCACCAGCTATAGTTATTTCAAGTAACTATAACTCACGGCCCTACCATGCACAGACTCGCCATCAATAATGTCATTTTTTTTTTTTTTTTTTTTGAAACCGTTTATTACAATCTCAAATAGTTACAAGTATGGGCCTACAACCGTCTGGCCGGCCGCTAGAGTAGCAGTAGCACATGACATACATACAGAAAAATCTCTTGGCGGTGCAAAAAGGGTAAATCAGGAGATATCAGTAGTGCAGGCCACATAACTCCAAACCAACAATACGGTTTCCTTTTGTCAAAACACAAAATAATGTCATTTTTAATGTCGTATTGATGTTATCAATATTGTGATACAAATGTCTTGAGTGATCTAATATGTGAGGCTATAAATAATGAGACCAGGCCCAGTGCCCAACCCCTCCCCCAACCCCCCACCCACTGCTCAGCCAATCCTGGACCCAACCTCCTGCCAGCAGCAGACCTCACCACCACCCACAGCTTTAAGCAGTGCGTGAAGCTCCGGGCCAACCATCCATACGCGGCTAACCCAGCAGAGACACTCACCCCTCCCCCTTTTTTGTGAATGGTTTTCTGGTCCAACGGGACTCTCGCAGGAGTCAGCGCAGCCCCTGCACTCTGTGGTACTCTCATGGGAGCAAGGGAGTCCAGGGATCACGGCAACCCATAAGACCATCTTGTAAAAGAATTTGGGCCAGGGGGTCAGGTTACCCTAATCCTGCCCCCTAATACCTTACTTTAAAAAATATATATATTTTCAGGACACATGCACTAAGTCCTCGTACCCTAAAATGGTGGCTGCAACATTTTTTCTCATATTGCCGCCAGCCAATCACAGCACTAGTTCCCGCAGAAATCATAGGAGCTTTTCGCTCCCACAGCAGCATCAGATCCCTGGCCGATCAGATCGCTCTATTATTTAAAGTTGCATACTGTTGTGCATTGTCATCCAGTTTGATGTTGGCTGTGTTAGTGCAGCATAGAAGTCAGAGTGTGGCCTGAATACGGGCAGGTAGTCCTGAAGGAGGCCAATGTTTATGAGCTGGAGCTGAGCGTTGGCTGCCTTTTAATGAATCTTACCAAAGAACAGTATAGGTGTGATGCCTATAGTATATGTTTAAAAGCCTCCCCAATCAATTAAGGTTGTGATGACAACACAAGATCTTCACCCCTTGAATTAATTTCGTTACTTGCTTCAGAAACTTTTCCAGTTTCCTAATTGAACACACTGTGCTGTTTGTGGTCTCTCTCTAGCTTTATTTAGGTTTTAGAGTCTTACGTTCGGTGATGCCACCCAGTAGACTGCGGTCATGGATTCTGCTGGCTTCTCTTCAAGTGCACAGTTGTACATTCGTAGAGTAAGCCAGCCCCAGCGCAGAGTGTATGAAATGTTGTGGTGTTCCTGGAAAGACCACATCTGCCATGTGTGGTAGAACCAGATTCCACAAACAAGAGGAAGCAGAAATCTCAGAAAAGAATACACACATGAATATGAGTTAGAAACCACAAATGCAGTGGTGCAACGAAGCTTCAGGGGTCCCCTTGCAAAGTGTAGAGAGGCCCCACTCTGGACTCAGTCAAAAAGTCTCAGGCAGGGTACTGTGCTGAGGGGGCCCCATGGAGCTCAGCCCCCCCCCGCATCGTGGGGGCTGCGGAAGCTATGTTACCACACTGCACAAATGCACAATTGTGTTGCAAGATACACAAACATGCATCATATACTCACTTCCACAGATGCACTCACACGTACACAACCACTCCCACACACACGTATGCTTCATTTTGGGGCACAGCAGTAACTCAGTTGTTCCTAATTAACGGTAGTGGAAAATAAACATTGGTAAAACCAATAGGTCTCGTTGGCTTTGCTAATCATTTTAGTTATGCTGCACAGCATCGATGATACTGCGTAGCATGGCTAATAAACAGGAATAATAGCCTGTGCTGGTGGTTGTGTCATTTTGTCAACTAAAACCACCACCAAAGAGCAAGAAAATAAGAATGAAAAAGCAAAAAGCCGATGGAGTTGCTTTCCAGGTCAACCATAGACATGTCCCTATTAGGTCTTTCCCCCACCATACAGCTGTGCCGTCTGTTGGGCTTCGACCTAATGAACCTTATTTTCCAAGCCTACTGAAACCCTGGAGCATTTCACTGAGAAAGGGCTTCCAAACTGGTTCACATCACGCTCTTCTGAGAATCGAGGAGTCCTGGCACCAGCTGTGTGGTACGACAGCCATTTCTGTCCCGCTCTCTAGGCTCTGGGAATCTGCATTGTTTTTTCATTTCAAAGCAGAGAAAATATTTTCTTTTTAATAATTTAAAAACTGTAAATCTTAGAGTATGTCCCAAACTATTACTTCAATTTTTCGAGAAAGATCTCTTTATTGCATAGCGGGCCTTCAACTTCATGTGTTGGAAACATAGAAATGAATCATACATTAGTCACAAAGGATTAATTGTGCACAATACTGGAATATATTTTATGACTGTAAAGAGCTGTGAAGAAAAAGCTTTTAGAGTAAACTGTCTTCCAGCTTCCTGAATTTATTGGTTTGTGAAACCGAAGCTCTGTGTACGCACAAAGTGACGTACTGGGAGACGACATGGCAGGTTCGCGAATGTAGTTTTTGATATTGTATGACAGAGTTATGATTTGCATCCCAAGATGCATATACTTTTACACCCTTCCTATAGTCTTTCATGGGCCGGCTTGTGTTATCCTGGCTGAATCACTGCATAATTGTTGCTCAAGTCTTTTATCTCTAACACTAAGGGACTCACCCAGGATATCTGGACAAACTGGAATTCTCATGTCCAGGAAATGGTATCGAAGACTAACGTGGGAGAGAGCAGATGTAGAATTGCTCAATGTGAAATTATGATTTTACGGAAAGTATTATGGGTTTTATGAAAGCAGGTGGGCTTAAGGAGAGTAAGTCATATGCTAGACTCTACATTAACCCAACAACAAGCCTATCTGGCTGCAAATTTAATTTCTATAAATACAAGTCCATCTACGGGTGACAGCATCCTAATACCAATTTTGTTGGACACCACCACAAGCGGCATTAGAGTGTTTGGAACAAGAGAAAAGGGACATACACACAGGTACTAGGGGAAGACAGACCTTTCCACATGGCACATTGTAAAAATCGCTACCCCACAACCAAGATCCCCATAATCTTTAAGAAAAAAAATATCTAAAACAAAATACCTAAGAAATCATATTCCAAACTGTTTTGAGGGAATGGACTAGACATGACTTGCACAGGTATGTGGGATTGAAGGCCTCCTCGAAATAAGATGCGCTGTGTGGACAAACAATAAAAAGAATATTCGAAATTGTCAGTTTTCTATCCATGCTTTCACCTTGTTTGTGCTTAGCTATATGCACCAGCCACTCTTAAAAAGCGGTGGGGTTTTTTAGGTTATTCTAAACACCCATTGATACTGTGTGGTTCCCATGGCTAATGGTGGCATACTCAATGGTAAAAGTAAAAGAGGTAGAAAAGGCTCCCTTATCCTGAGACCCTCATCAGATGGAAGGTTTTGTTGGATGCAAGAGTCAGTGAAGAAAATCTGCATAGAAGGACATTATCCTTGAACGTTTTGCAAGTTCACTAGTTTCAGAGGGTTTTACTCTCTGCACCAAAATTGCCTTGAGGTTGTGCTGCTGGCTGGTAGTCTACCCATTTTCATTTGAAACACAATCCTTTGTGCTCAAAACCTTTTGGACTAGCTCACCGTGAGCCACGGTAAGATCATAGCCACCATCAAAGATGAATCGAGGTCATTCCGGAAGTCCACTTCAACTGCATGTGGATTTCTTGCATTCTCAACCTTCCTCTTCTGTTAGACTCTGTATTTGGACCGCTTTTCTCTCTTTACCCCGCGGCTTACATGCCTGTGTGTCCTGGTCCTTCATCTTGCATGCATCTTCTCTCAAGTCATGATGAACCTTTCTCTCATCAGAAACCCTTTCTTGTTGTTACGAAGGATGTCATCAATCTATAGTGCATCTACTAGAGCTTCCGGCACACTGCCGATGGTGCTCACCCAAACAGCTTATTATTACGAGGGTTTGAGCAGTACTCTTTCCTTCCTTGTATGCTCTGCTATGATTTCTTGTTTAGATGCCAATTTTTACCTACTCATTCTTTAGCTGTCAAATATTGACCTACAATAAGTTTTGTTTTGAGTTTAAACACACGCCTACCATGCTCAATAGACACATTTGCAAATGGCGAGGAAAAGTAAACCCTGGCAAAGCCAGTAGTCTGGCTTCATTGACTCATTATTGCATTCACCCTCTGGCACAATTGCAATACAACACACACTTAACATCAATTGTAAGCTATGTTAAAAAATATACTAGTAGAAAAAAATATTCTGCTGTCTAAACATGGCGGACATATGCTTGTAATAATGAAACTAAATATAGCAGTGGAAGTCCATCTTGCAGAAGTATGAAACATAGTCTATCGTTGTTTTAAAGTTCAAACATGGCTGCCACATTTAGACCCAACATGTTGGCTATCTTAGAATGGTGAAACAATGATACACTATGGACAGCAGCATTCCATAATGGCTCCTTGTTTAGAGGAAGTGGCCACTCGGGATGAATCACACTGCAGATAAAATGAGTGGCAGGCAAGCAAACCATTAGCACTGCAGAGAGAGCTTTAGCATCCACTTAGGAAAAAATGAAATAAAAAGAGAAGCAAAGAAATTAAAGGGATCTATAAAAGGAAACAATTGAAAACTAAACGACTGGCTAACTAGTTCTGACACTGAAGAGCACCCATTTTCAGGTAAATGTGCACATGTGATCAGAAACTGTCATCATTCATAGGACAAGAGCCAATGTCTGATGTAGACCAAACCATTACCCCAGGCAGTACGCTGTCATGGGTAGAAGCAGACTGTAAATGAAACTTTGGCAGACTAATGGTCGTTGAAGGCTGACCCGAAGGTACTCTATGTAGGTCTAGGGATCATATAGATATATGTATAATTTTATGAATTTTTATCAGAAAACACTGGTAGACAGCTGAGCCTGTTGGGTCTTCCAAAGAGATTCTAGCAAAAGTTATTATAGTGGATCTCTTCGTCTCATAGGGTTTGTCAGAGGAGATCACTAACTTCAAAATCCTTCCATACAAAGGCAATCTGTGAGATTTCACATAACAAAATACCTATCTGTAGGCTTTAGCAATCCACCTTCAAATGCCAAATGACATTAACTATTACTTTTCACAATCATTATGTCAGAACTACTACCTTTCTCCTAACTTTTCATTATAAACAATTAGGCCTATAATCTTTATCATTGGCATGCCACGGTAACCAACTCTGACTACTGTGTTAGGCATAAGCTTTCCCCACAAGGCAACTATCAGTTATACCTAAACGACATTAAAAAACTGTATAAATTTACAGTTGTGAATACAATATAAAATCCATACGAATAGAGCCTATTGATTATCACCATAGTGCAAATCTTAAATCCCCATGGTCTGTTCAAGTGAGTCACCAAAACCCGTGCCTACTATGGTCATTGATACTCAGTATAACAAAATACCTGCCTGCAGGCCTTAGCATTGTGTGGTAATAATCCCTCCGTAAAAGCCTATTGCTTGTAATACCAGTTTTTCAAAGTTAGGCCTACTTGTTTTTCTTGTTTTTTTCATTATAAAAAGAGGACTCCTGAGGAATCTGATATAACGCTTCACAGAAAACCACTAAGGCCTATAACCAACACAGTCTTAATGAAGATGCACATAAACTGGTGATCATCATGCATACAGTTACAAAAAATTACAAATATGCACAGAATTGTAAAAATAATATACAAGCCTTCTCAATAGGGTTTAACAAGAATCATTACAGTTAAAATCTGCTACTTCCAGGGTTTGTCAAAGTGGTTGATCAATTCTAAAATACTTGCCTACTATGATAGTATGTGTGATTAAATGTAGCCCAATTCCTGTCCACCACGCAAACCATTGTTAGATAAAAATGCACTGTTTGAGTACTATTGGCTTTTCAAATGCTGTTCATATGCCTCTACTGTCTTTGTCGTTTACTTTTAATAATAAATAGACATGACCTATGGCATCTGGCATAACATTTTCATGGGCCTAAATCAAGCCTAAAGGTGTTATCATTGGCTTGTTACCATAACCAACTATGGCCAACTGTACTGCGCATAAGTCTACCCACAAGGCAGCCAGTCGTGAGGCATACAATCATAAAATTACAATTGTATATGACATTGCAGTTTTGTAAAAGCAAAATAATATCTTTCCCAAGAGGACTTAACAAGTTGTCTCAGTTGAAATCTTCTAAACCTACTATTGTTAGCGGGGTTACCAACACCAAAACTCTTGGCTCCTGCACTAATGTATGAAATGTCCTATAACAAAATAACTATCTGTAGGCTTTAAAACATATTACTAACAATCCACCCACAATTGCATATTGACTTTAACATATGCTTTCCACAATAATTACACCAGCCTTAATGCCTTTTTCTTAGTAAAAAGATCAGACCTATAGCTGTGATTATTGTCTTACCACCATAACCAATTCTGTCCCCCTGCATTGAGTATAAGCTTTGCCACAAATCAAAAAGTGCATTACAAACATTGTTTTTTGGTAGAGGCACACAACTTCGGTCCAATCAAATCCTCTACTCAGGGAAACCAACATGTAAGTAGGGCCTTAAGCCCCTCTGTCTGTAGTACTCTGAAAAGCTCTTTTTTGTGGATCGCGTAGAGTTCAGTGACAGTTGTGCTGTCATGAAAAACCTAAAAATGCACGTGGATTACTCTAGCCCTTGGCATCCCATACTGCTCTCAAACACACAACTGCACTCTGAAGTCTCAAGGTAAAGATGGATAAGGAGGGATCTCCCTTGCTGCAGGGAAAAATATACACCATAATTATCGTTGCCAAGTGGGTGCACCGGGACGCTTCTGGCTCATGCAGATGGATAAACAAACAAAATAATAGGAGCTGCTACAAGGAGAAGCACATTTTCTGTGTAAGCACACGTTTGCACCAATCAAAATATTGTACCCATGTCCACCAATATGTGGGTGGAGTCAAAGCTTCCCTCTTTATTACTCCTGAAAGTTCTCTTTTAGGTTGGTCTCATAAGGTCTTGTGACAGCTGCACTGTGAAGCCAGATCTAAAACATATTCTGGCAAGAGAAAACATGGCTGGGGATGTGAGTTATGGAATTTGTGTGCACTGCATACCAACACTAGAGGCAAGTTTCTGATGTTAGACCTGGCATCCTTTGCATGGTTTCCCCTGACTTTTTGCCTTCTGACCTCCTGTTTTGCTGACTTCATTTTTGCTGGCTTTAGGATTCTGGGAACTTTACAACTGCTAATCAGTGCTTAACTGCATATGCTCTGTACTCAGAACTTGGTAACATTGGCTTATCCACAATTGACATCTTTAATTTACTTGTAAGTCCCTAGTAAAGTGCACTACATGTGCCCGGGCCTGTAAATTACATGCTACTAGTGGGCCTGCAGCACTGATTGTGCCACCCATTCATTAAACCATTGAAAACATGGCTCAGGCCTGCTACTGCAGAGCCTGTGTGTGTAGTTTTATTCTGCCTTTTCCACCTGGCAAGTTAACCTTCTTGCCAGACCCAAAGCTTCCCTTTTATTACATATTAGTCACTCCTAAGGTAGGTCCTAGGCAGCCCTATGGGCAGGGTGCCATGTATTTAAAATGTATGACGTACATTTGAGTTTCACATGTCCTGGTAGTGAAAAACTGCTAAATTAGTTTTTCACTACTGCTAGGCCCATCTCTCCCATAGGTTAACATTGAGATTGCCTTAAAACATCCTATAAGTGAAAGCACAAATTTGGAAAACACGGAGACTTGGAGTTTGGTATCTCTGGACTCTCAATTTAAAATCACAACTTATTGTGAAGTTGGAATTTAAATTGTGAGGAAATGCCACTTTTAGAAAGTTGGCATTTTCATACTTTAATCATTCTGTGCCTCTGCCTCTCTCTGAATACATGTCTCTGTTGAGTGACAGATGGGCTTTGTGCATTCCCTCTAGACAGTCACAGAAAGGGAGCTGGGGTGTGACATTTGCATCCTGATAGCCCATCACCAGGCTGATAGACCTTCCTGAGGTGGATTGAGAGGGAAGAGCAGACACTTGCACCTGAATAGGGCTGTGCCTGTCCCCACACAAAGAGCTGCATAACCCCCTGTAGTGAGTCTGGAGCCAGGGCAGCAAAGGCAGGGACCTTGTAATCTTCCCTCTGAAGTCTCCTCCACTTCAAAGGCACATTTGGGTATAAGTACTGAACCCCACAAAATTAGAACTTTTCTGAAACCAAGGACATTCTGCCTGGAAGAAGAGCTGCTGTGCTGGAGGAGAGACTGCCACTTTGCTTCCTGCTCTCCTGTGCAGTGGCGTAACGAAATTTGAAGGGGCCCCCCTGCAAAGTACACAGAGGGGCCCCCGCTCCGGATTTAATCCGGAGCTCTCTGGTGTGAGTACAGTGCTGAGGGGGCCCCCTGCAGCTCGGGGGCCCCCCGCACTGCGGGGGCCTGTATTATGCCCTTGCTCCTGTGTTGGCCTGCTGCTTCTTGTCTAGGAGTGAGAAGGACTGGACCTGTTCTCTACATCCTTGAACCAAAGTTTCTCCAAGGGCTTGTTGGCTTGCCTCCTGTTCTCTGAAGTCTCAGGGTCACAAAGGCCTTCTTGCAACTCTGCCGGTTCTGCTGAACTCTTCCATCTGTGAGTCCTACCCTTGTCCCTCCGGTCTTGGGCCTCAGAACTGGGTTCTGCAGCTGTTTTCTGCAGAAATCGACACACTAACCCCTTTGCACCGATCTGAATGAATGGACTGTCCTCTGATGCAGTGCCAAATCGACGACGACTCGGGTTCTGACTGCGATGTTCAATGACAATGCAGAACCGATCCGAAGATGACTCTGTGAGTCTCGACTTAGACGCAGCGCTGCCAGGCACGACCTGGCTGAGTGAATCAGAACGGACTCATCGAGACGTCGAGGCTTGCTCCATATCAAGGTACTTTTTCAGCAGGCCCTGCGTGAGTCCTGTAGCCAGCATGCCCTCCATTGTGGTCAGCCTGAACTTTTACCCCAGTCTAGCATTCCTCAAGTAACCTTTTAGCGCTATAACTTCTAAGCACTATATTTTGATTTAATTTTTAAAAAGTAATATCTCTACTTCTACTTATTGGAGTTTTTTCACTTTGGTCTTGTGTTACTCAGATACTTATTCTCTATTGTTCAACGCTAGTGTGGAGTTTTTTGTGTGTGTTTGCACTGTGTTACTGTAATTTAAGTGTTGCACAAATACTTTGCACATTGCCTCTTAAGTTAAGCCTGACTGTGCTAAAAAATATCAGTGGGTGAGCACATGTTAATTTAGATTGTTTATCTGAGTTCCTCTTACTTGGTTTGTGGTCCCTACTTGGACAGGGTGCAAACCTCTGCCAAATAGAGACACAATTTCTAATACTCAGATTTTGCTTATTTGAGCCAGAGCCATAACTCAGGTTTTGTCTGTAGTGTCGTCATTGAATTTCTAGGGGATTGGTTATGATATGATATATTCCGAACCATGCTGGACATGGCCTTTGGCCCATCACAGTGTTGTTTGGCATCAGGGCCTGCCCTGTGTCCAGGTTGTATGCTCCACCTGCCTTGGTTAGTCAACCCCTGCCATGCATGGCGGAACACTACTTCACCCACCATGGGTGGCCATCCTCTGCTGCACTCAGCCTTTGTCTGCGGGCAGCCAGAGTTGACAGCAAGGCCTGGCCTATGGTGGTGCCCTGTGCCCAACCTGCTGTAGGCCGGCCATGAATAATTGAAGGCCTGTCATAATATTTAGGAGCACTGTTACTCTGCAACAGCATATGTGTTTGCATTGAAATATTGTGAACTTCTTCCTCTCAGCAGCTTTCCAGGCTGAAAGAAATAAGTAGTCCGCTCCAGCCCTGACAGCAGCCCTCTGCCCCTCGGTCTAGCAGAGATTTAGTTCTCATTGTACCCCATGGACAGTCCAATCCTGTCTATACCAGATTGATTTACAATTTTGCCACAACAGATTAATGCTGTTACAGGCGCGGCTGAAGATGATTAGATCAGTATTATCTATGCTACCATGGTTTACGCAAACCCATAAACGTGTTGCACACTCTGCATGCTAGCCCGGCGCACTGGTAGAAGGAGCGACTGATATCGGGGTCATAGAGTATCACTTTACACTTATTGTTTGTATCTTACTCTGTTATGAAGTCAAGACTGAAATGCCTTTGAACAAATTCTTGCCAAGTTCATGTCACTTTGCCTATTTTATGATAAGTTGCTGACGCAGTTGGATGGAAACCCTCACTTCAGGGAGGGATGAGAGTAGGTGTGGTGGAGAGCTGTCTGGGACAGAATACATTTCACCATTTCACAGGAGCACTGAGCCAGGGTGAGGGAGCGGAGTTCACTGTCACCTCAGCTGCTCCCTTCCTGCCTCTCATGTGCCAGAGACTACTGTCCGGACTTTGTCTTGATTACTGTCAATATTCATATATCTATGCATCTGTCTGTGTCGTAAATGTATGGCTTTGTTTTCCTTCAGTCTGTTCATCTGCTTGCGAGCCAGTCTGTATCTTCCATATTGATAATTTTATCTCCCTATCTAAGCAATCTAAGCAAACCTAACCATCCCACCATTCCAACCGCTTCCCTATACGAAGTCCTCAGGTATTAAGAAGAGAATATTAATATGAACTTACAGCCCAGAATAAGTGACAGTTCGAAAACGAGGCATTAGTGTGAGGCCTGCACAAATAATGGGTCTACATTTGTCCTTCACTGGGAATTTAACACCTCATTGTAGCGCTGGACTCTGATAGGGTAGCATTGCAGAGCAGTCTGAGGCTTACTCAAGGGAGGTGGTGTCGGCTAGTAATCGCCATTCACAGGTACGCAGAAATACCACTCAACAATTGATTGTCCAGTCTGTACTTTTCTTTATAAAAAGGAAGAGAACATTTATTGCACACACACACTACTCAATGCTATGCATCAATTTACAAATATACATAAGCAGTTGGAAATACTTCTGGACATTGTCTAGGATCAGCACTCACATGTATGAACATCATCTTGCCCCCAAATGCAACTGGTTGACCATAACCTGGAGTGAGGGCCTTTCCCAATGGCACCACCCCATTATTTCAACAAGCATTTATAAGGGGAACACCTGCCATAGTGACACATAACCCTGACTGAGAGCATCTCATACTGACTATACAGTATACACACTTAAATCACAGTGGCTGACAGTTTGGTTGTTCAAATAATGCAGTATCAAGAATACATGTCTAAGCATCACTTAGAATGACAGGCACTTATATCTGATAACATGAACAATGCAAGTCAATCTTAGCCCTTAAAAGGCATCACATTTATGATCACATGATTATGCAATTACAAAAAATCACCCTCGCTAGGATGCCTGGGAACATATTTCCAAGTTATTTCTCACTTCACATATTGCCTGTGATCTCCAGTCCCCACAAGGAACAGCGTAAATGCACCACCTGTGCAATTGCACTTTTCCATCCCTATGGGATGTCTCCAACGAAGACAATCCATGTTCCGGCTGAAGAACAAAAGTTCCATCATTAGTTGGGCTTGCAAACATGGATGAACCTTTGAGGGGTTATTTCCTCTAAGTCTCCTGAGACTTAGGCTGGGAACTTTTCACTTTCGTGCTGAGGGAGTCTGCGTTGCTCCTGCAGCTCCCCCTGCGCCTTGGCAATGAAGTGGTGGTGACCCCATCTTCCTGGGGTCACCACATGCTGAAAATGAGCAGATTTGCTTTCAAACTTAGCCATGCCCTGCAGGGCATTATGGGCGTTTTCCTTCCAGTGCATGAATATCGGAGCAGCGGCTCTCCCGCTGCTCTGGTGAGAGTCGCGCTGCCTCTGATGGTGGCCACACACAGCATCTCCGCTTCCTCGGGGGCCCGGTCCCACCCGGACACCTCGCATCCAGGTAAGTGGGAGGGCAGCTCAGGGAGCCCACCCCGGCTGCTTTTGCTGGCTCCCGGACTAGCCAGCAACCTTGTGTGCTGCAGCGGGAGCTGGCTCTTCATTCTGACAGACTTGGCAGCCGGTCGGGTGAGGCCTCAGGGGAGTGTGACGGCACTCCCCCCTCCTTCCTCCTGCCGCGAGAGAGTGTGATGGCACTCCCCCCTCCTTACCACCAACACCATGGGCCCAGGAAAGGTTCCTGGGCCCCACCCCCCTTCAGACTTCATCTTCTGCGGGGCCCGGAGATGGGGTCCTGGACCCTTGAGGGCCATTTCACGGGGAGCGCAACTGCGCTCCCTGACTTTACTCCGCGGGGGTCAAGTATTGAGAACCTGGGCACTCCCCAGCATAACCTTCTGCTGGGGGCAGCCCCCGGGACCTGACACACCCCGGGGGCACATCGGAGACCGGCGGCAGAACCCCACATGCTTCGTAGGCCTGAATAAAAGTCAAAGGTCGCCTACCTTCTTGGGGGCATATCTCGGCCCCCATGGGGCCAATTTCGCCAATCTTGGCCTCTTCTCGCTCCTGGTGGCCAGCCCTAGCCAACTGGAGCAATTTCACCCTTCTGGGCTCCAAGAGGGTGAACTCAGCAGGGAGCTGTCTTCACTGGCTCCCGGCGCCAGCCTTTCACCTGGCTCTCCTGGGCCTCCCTTCGTCTTGCGCAGAGGCCCCGGGCTTCCTCTTACTGGCCCTGGACTCCCTCAAAGGCGCAGTCCAGAGACCTTGGCAGTCATGGGGTTCCTCCTTCCAACTGCCCATGGCACCAGTCTCCATCACCAGTCTTCCTCAGCAAGACCACTCCACAGAGAGAGCTCCTCTTTCTGTGCAAGACGTTTAAGAGAAATTGGAGGGGGCTGGCAGGAAGGCACTTCTGCCCTATCCTGCAGTGACACATCACCTCTCTGCCCCTGATCCCTCCTTCCTGCACAGGCCTCTGGGATACTTCAAGATGGCGCCATCTAGGGGTCTCATGCCACACGGTCTCTGCAAAGCCCCTTTTCCCCATTGCTGCCTTCATGGCCCACGTCCGGAACAGGCCTAGTGCCTGGCCCCGGGTGACAGCTGCTAATTGATGCTCTGCAGCTTCACCCCATCTCTCAAAGACCTTTGCCCTTGGGAATGATTGCAGTGAAGGGCTAGGCCTCTGATGCTACAGCTTGGGAAGGAAGGTAATTAACCCAGCCTAGTAGGGTCACACCCAGCCGGGATCTGGTTCTGAGCTGAGTCAGAGGAATATGACATTTCGGGATGACCCATAAGCAGGACAGATATGGCTTTGGACTCAGCGGAATAATTCTTTTCAAACAACTTAGTGTACTTTGGTGTTTGTAGGCCCTAGGAAACTGAAACTACCCCAAGTCGTCCCTGTCTCCATAGGAGAATAATGGAGTGTTCCTAAAGTGAAACAGTAAAGCACACTGAGTATCCCTTACATGTGTCTCTACACATTATAAGGCCTATTCCATGTCACCACCCAACCTTGCATAATCCCTTCCACACCATTCTATCTGTACCAGCTCCTGGGCTGCACACAACAGGAATCTCCCCCATGCAGCCCTTACATGGGTGCACACATGTGTGCACACATGTCCACATATAACCAGCCCAGTGCCCCTAACCCTGGCTGCAGCACAGCTGCCTTATGTCACAAGGCCGACACCAGTGGAACCCACATGCAGTCCATTTTATCATGAGTTTACTGTGTGTGAGTCCCAGCTTATGAGGCTCTCCCACAGTAAGAGCAAAAAAATCAGGTGTTCAAAAAGCGAAAAATCCAGGCACCTCAGATGGTCAGAACCACCTTCTCACAGCCACTGTAAGAAGATATCTATTTCCCAGAGCTGCTTATTACAAATCCTCCTTCTACTTTCTTTGGGGACATGGCTCCCCCAAGCTCAGTGTTGTTGACATTTCTAGACCTGGGTTCCTTCTTAGTATTGGTCAAGTGAACATATCTTTCCAAAGTACTTTCTTGTTAACTTGCAGAATGTCAAACCATAAATTCACTCAGCTGAAGATGCAGTCACATTTGGGCACATGATGAGGAAACTGGTCTTGTCTGATAGCAGGGGTTAATTTGTAAAAGAAATACATAAATATGTGCTGATGTCCAAAATATTTCCTTAGAGGTTATTCCTCCACCCCTCAATGATGGTACTGCTTACTGGCCAGCGGGGGAAACTAGCAGTCAGTGGTCACAAGCGTCACAGGTCTGTTGAGTACAGGCTTCAGATGGTGACCAGTCCAGACTCAGGCCACTGCGGTCACGTGGAGGCCCTGGAAGTTATCAAGATGGGTGGGCAGCACCGGCAGCTTGGTGTCGTGACTCAAGGTGACTATCATAGGCAATGTGGCGATACCCACCACCTAATGTAGGCAGGACTCGCTCAGAAAACAGGCTCATGCACTCAATGCATTATCAACCTACCCTACCCATATCCTATTAACAATTGTGTGAGAGTCAGACTGATGAGGCAGAGGTGCAGTGACACACTCCATCCATCCAAATGGCACAACATAAAGGTAGCCACTAACACGACAATCCATCAGAACATTTGTAAAGCGCACTACTTACCCGTGAGGGTCTCAAGGCGCGGGGGGGGGGGGGAGTGCTGCTACTGCTCGAAAAGCCAGGTCTTGAGGAGTCTTCTGAAGGTTAGCAGGTCCTTGGTCTGCCGTAGGAGGATGGGGAGGGTGTTCCAGGTTTTGGCGGCAAGGTGGGAGAACGATCTGCTGCCGGAGGCTGCTCTTCGGATGCGGGGACTGTGGTGAGGGCGAGGACGGCGGAGCGGAGCTGGCGTGTGGGGGTGTAGAAGCTGAGTCGTCTGTTGAGGTATGCTGGTCCGGTGTTGTGGAGTGCTTTGTGTGCATGGATGAGGAGCTTGAAGGTGATCCTCTTGTTGACGGGGAGCTAGTGCAGGTCTCTCAGGTGGGGAGTGATGTGGCTGTGGTGAGGGATGTCGAGGATCAGGCATGCAGAGGCGTTCTGGATGCGTTGAAGTCGTTTCAGGAGTTTGGCCGCGGCTCCTGCGTAGAGGGCGTTTCCGTAGTCCAACCTGCTGCTGACGAGGGCCTGGGTGACTGTTCTTCTGGTTTCAGTGGGGATCCACCTGTAGATCTTGTGGAGCATGTGGAGGGTGTTGAAGCAGGAGGACGAGACGAAGTTGACCTGCTTTGTCATGGAGAGGGGGGAGTCGAGGATGAACCCTAGGTTGCGTGCGTGGTCGGTGGGTGCTGGAGCAGTTCCCAGTGCGGTCGGCCACCAGGAGTAGTCCCAGGCCTAGGGGGTGGATCCGAGGATGAGGATGTCCGTCTTGTCCGAGTTTAGCTTCAGTCGGCTGGTCTTCATCCACTCGGCGACGGCTTTCATTCATTCATGGAGGTTGGTTTTGGTGGTGTGTGGGTCCTTGGTGAGGGAGAGGATCAGCTGGGTGTCGTCAGCGTAGGAGATGATGTTGAGGTCTTGCAGTCGGGCCACGTGGGCGAGCTGTGCCATGTTGATGTTGAACAGTGTTGGGCTGAGGGATGAGCCCTGGGGTACGCTGCAGATGATCTTGGTGGCTTCGGAGCGGAGAGGGGGGAGGAGGACGCTCTGGGTTCTGCCGGAGAGGAAGGAGGTGGTCCAGTCCAGGGCCTTCTCTTAGATCCCAGCATCGTGGAGGTGTGTGCACAGGGTGTGGTGGCAGACCGTGTCGAAGGTGGCTGATAGGTCCAGGAGGATGAGGGCCGTGGTTTCCCCGTTGTCTAGCAGGGCTCTGATGTCATTGGTGGCAGCGATGAGGGCAGTTTCGGTGCTGTGGTTGCTGTGGAACCCGGACTGGGATAGGTCCAGGATGCTGTTTTCCTCGAGGTAGCGGGTCAGTTGTCTGTTGACGGTCTTCTCGATGACCTTCGCTGGGAACGGGAGCAGGGAGATGGGCCGGAAATTCTTGAGGTCCTTGTGGTCAGCCTTGGGTTTTTTGAGTAAGGCGTTGATCTCGGCGTGTTTCCAGCTCTCCGGGAAGGTCGCTGTCTCGAAGGAGATGTTGATGGCTTTCCGGAGATGGGGAGAGATGGTGGTGCTGGCTTTGTTGAAGATGTGATGTGGGCAAGGGTCTGACGGAGATCCGGAGTGGGTGGTGTTCATGATTTTGATGGTGTCGTCGTCGTTAATGTTGGTCCAGGAGAGCAGGGGGTCGTTGCGTATGGTGGCCATGGGGCCGGAGGTCTCAGTGGTTGTCGGGGCAGTCGTGGCGTTGAAGCTGTCGTGGATGTCTGCAATCTTGTGATGGAAGAAGGTGGCAAGGGAGTCGCACAGGTCTTGCGAGGGTGGGATGTCGTTGGTGTTGGAGCTGGGGTTGGAGAGTTCTTTCACGATGTTGAAGAGCTCTTTGCTGTTGTGTGCGTTGTTGTCTAGGCGGTCTTTGAAGGAGGCCCTTTTGGCGGATCTGATGAGGTGGTGGTGTCTGCGGGTGGTGTTCTTGTGGGTTGCGTAGCTGTCCGGTGTCCGTTCACGGTGCCATTTCTTCTCAAGCTTTCGGCAGGTTTGCTTGGAGGCCTGGAGGTCTTCAGTGAACCAGCTGGCTTTCTTGCTGGTGTGACTGTTGGAGGGTTTCTTGATCAGGCTGAGGGTGTTGGCACAGTCATCGACCCACTGTCTGAGGTTGCGGGCGGCGGTGTTGGGGTCAGCGGGTGGGCTCCGGGCGAGGGTGTTGGTTAGCTGGTCTTCGGTGACTTTGCTCCAGCAGCGGCGGGGGATCTGTTGGGTGCTGTGGTGTGTGGTGGGTTTCCGGAAGGTGAAGTGGATACAGCGATGGTCGGTCCAGTGGAGTTTGTGGTGTGGTTGAAGGAGACGTGGGAGCTTGCGGAGAAGATGGGGTCAAGTGTGTGGTCGGCAGAGTGGGTCGGTATTGTGATGAGTTGTCTGAGTCCGAGGTTGGCAAGGTTGTCGATCAGGGTGGTGGAGTTGGTGTCGTTGTTGTTCACGAGGTGGATGTTCAGGTCCCCGAGGAGGATGTAGTCTGTGGAGAAGAGGGCGTGTGTGCTGACGAAGTCGGCGATGGAGTCGCTGAACTGAGGTCGGGGCCCGGGGGGGTCTGTAGACGAGGGTGCCTCTGAGGGTGGTGTTGGGATCGGTGTGGATCTGGAAGTGCAGGTATTCGGCAGTGCTGAGGGTGTCGTCGGAGTTGGTCGAGACTCTGAGCGTGTTCCTGCGGATGATGGCGATTCCTCCTCCTACTCCATTGGTGCGGTCCCTGTGGGAGATCTTGTAGCCATCCGGGATGGCTATGGCGATGTCGGGTGCCGAGGAGGGGTTCAGCCAGGTCACCGTCAGGAAGGTGACGTCTGGGGAGTGACGTCTGGGGAGTGACGTCTGGGGAGTATGAGTCGAGTAGGTCAACGGCGTGTTTGCGGGCGGAGCGGGTGTTGAGAAGAATGCATCTGAGGTAGTTGGGTTCTTTCCTGGTCGGTGGATTGGCGGGTCGGATGCTGGGGAAGCTGCAGTTCCGGCAGGAGAAGGGTCCTTGGGTGCGCTTCAGGGCGGCCAGGAAGCAGGTGTGCGTTCGTCCGGTGTTGAGTGCGTGGAGGGTGCTGGCATCGTAGCGGTGTCGGGTGTTGTGGCGGTCGCGGGGGCCAGGGGTTCTGGCACTGGGCGCAGTCCGGGCGCGGTCCAGGCGCGGACGGGCGCAGCCGGGCTTGCTTTAGGTGCGCCTTTGGCTCGGCTGCGCAGAGGCTGCCATAAGAAGGGGAGGTGGGTGGGAGCAGCAGCTGGGAGTTGGGATCGGACGAATGGGCGAGCGGGGGGCGGGGCCGCAGGGGACGCAGCGGTAGGAAAGCAGGAGGGAGGAACGGCGAGGGAAACAGAAGGCAAAAGGGCACAGTAAAGTACAGGAGGGGACAAAAAACGGTAGAACCAATAGAAGCAAATGAGAACAAACACAGCACAATTACAGTAAATGCAATACAATGAGCAGAACCTACGGCCTACCACTTGGCCACCAGGGATGAGGTGCAGGTGGCAGCCTGCGGGTGGAGGCGGGCCTCGAACACAGTCAGCAGCGGCAGCTGGGCTCAGGACACGTGCACAGATAGGTGGAGCTGCGGGCGTGGGGAGCGACCTGCCTGGAAACAGGGTCAAGGGTCTGGGCCTTGGTGGCCTAAATTAAAGGGCCTGAATGCACAGTAAGCCCACTGACTTTTTAAAAATGCGAGTGGGACCGCCGCTAGCAGGAATAACTTAAGGGTCCCACTGGCGTCCACTGGCAACTACTCACACAAATTAACTGTATTCTAATATACATACTGTTTCATTTAAAGAGCATCACACAAACTAAAAAACACCTCCCTATGGATTTCATATTGGAGGTGTAATGCTTGGGGGGGAGTGGGATTTGCACTAAGCACCCACTGTTTGTTTTTAATTTTGTGGATTTTTAAATAGCGCGTAATAGACCCGAAGGTATTGGAGCACTTTACACGAACACCAGTTGCTTTACAGACGGACACATTTGTTTTTGTTAGGCACGGGGAGATGAAGTGATTTGCCCAAAATCACAGGATGTTGAGCATCCCTGAAAAGTTTCGAACCCGGTTCCCCAGCTTCGAGGTTAACTGCCCTAGCCGTTAGGCCACATCCTCTCACTGTTACATTGCTCCTGTCCATAGAGGGATTCAAACTTGTTTCTCCCACTTCCAACCTTGGCCATTTACCTTCACGTGGCATTCCACCCCATATTTAAGGCATGCAGATTTTCATCCGGAAGTGGCATCATTCACAGGGGCCAACATGCTCAGCATCTTCCAACTATAAACCATGTGCATGGAAGCTGACAAGACGAACTGAGAGCAGGGTTGGACTGGGCCCCCATTAGTTAATTAGAAAGCTAAAAACGTGGCCCATGTTTGCAAACTAGGGCAGTTTTAAACTTGTTAGGAAACGCTGTATACATGTTTTGCAGGGAAAGGAAGTTTGCATTGATTTGAGCTTGCTGTAGGCAAAGTTTGTTTTAATATCAGGGACGTCAGGTGGGAGAGGTGTGGCGCAGCAGCCAGAGCGGCTAACTCCGGAAAGCAGGGCTCATGGTTCAATCCCCGGTGTGGCGCAGCAGCCAGAGCGGTTAACTCCGGAGCGCAGGGCTCACTGTTCGATCCCCGGTGGCAGCTCAGCATCATGTGACTCTGGGCAATATTGCTCACTTAATCTCCCCGACAGCAGCCATTAAGGGTGATATGTTCGTGCTTTACAAATAGGATTTATTATTACATCAACAGTAATAACCGGCTGAGTAGAGAATAAAACAGTCCACAGGCAGCCCAAAAAACAGCCTACGCACTGACCAGTCAGCCCAGGCCGTCGGGAGGCTACCCTGACCCTGAATGAGAGACCTCACAGCATTCAGTGTTGTGTTATTTTCTTGCTGTCAGGTGAAGTGTCTGCAGAGTCGTCAGCCTTGGCTGCTACCGTGCCTGTGGAGAGCAGGCAGGCCTCTCGAGGCAGGCCCTGGCCAAGACTTCTGAACCCCCCAGTCTAGCCTCGGAATTTAAAGGGAGCGAAAGAACAATACCAGGCAATGTTTGATCTGTAATGTGCTGGACAATGCATCGTTTGATTGGTCAGTCTGTGGAATGTGTATCTGCCGCACAGGGGGCCATTTTGTAAAGAAACCTTGTTTTCTCAGACACAAGCTTAGCTCTTTGAGATACTGGTCTTTGTTGCTGCTCAAAGGTTGCTACCGCCAACTCTGCTCTCAATTCAAATAAACTTTATTGGAAACACATTTTACAAGCGTTACAAAACTAGACTGACAGTTGTATGGTAAGCAACCTCAAAATAACAGATAGAATGTAATATTGCATTGCAATTTCTATACGGGACTCAAAAAGGATATTTCACCTCAACTTTGGTAAACTGTGATAAAAGATCATTACATTTCGAATAGCCTCATGGAAATGGCATGTGCTACTGAAATTTGGCGAGCACTGGCCAAGCACTTAACAGCTAAAAACACGTTTTTAAGTACAGCAAGCACACTTTCCTGAAATTGGCTCATTGATAAAAGATAATTACATCTGAAAAACTCAAACGTGTCGTGATAACATTTTTCTCAAGTCTACATTCAGCTAGCTCTCATTTGGGCCACTGGCGTGTTTAAAAAACTGTGGAAAGTGGGGCAATCGTTTTTCCACATTATTAAAAGAAAATCATGCTTTATCCCAAGTACCTGCATGTGCATGCGTGTTTGGCAAGCTTCTGGAAAGCATGAGAAGTTCATGGGGAGGAAATAATGTCTCCAAGTCCTGCTGCAGGAGGTGGTTCTGTTCTTTGCAAGGCGTATGGGTGATTTACATTTAATGCACTAGTACCAAATCATAGCTTTGCAGAGATACTTCAACACACAGGGCAATAACCCTGGCAACTCATCATTCCTTTGATAAAAAAAAATGACTGATGTATTTGTCATAATAGAACACATGGAATTTACTTAATGCTTCACTCGGATATGTAGTTCCAAAACCACGTGCAGCCTTACAGTGTGCATTTCACACGATTGTAGAAATATTTACATGGCGAATACATTTATTTCAATTTCTATGTAATATGTTCCTAACTTGTGGTACATTTTGAAGTGTTGCCAATTGTAAAGTAGAGTGCCCGCGGAAATGACCGGGCTTGACCCTCTGAGCGAAGAATTGATTGGGGCCAGTGCAAATATTCATATTTCACATATATTATATGACAGAAATTTGCCACCAGTAGGAAAAAGGAAAAGCCACAGACTCTACATTAAGGCAGCGGCTAAAGCAGCGTACCTGCTCTATTTGTGTTAGTTTTACACTTCAGGGGGCTCCTGCTTTATTGAAATCCATTTGTAGGTCTGGCTTGACAGAGCATCTGTCTGCAACATTTGTTTTTTGACAGTAGATGTTGAGTGTGTTTTAGCTCAGTTACCTACAACCATTGGCTTATGTGGTGGTTCAGCTCCCATCAGCTATTGCTTTGAGACTGTATCAATCACATCTTGGATCAAGCCAGTAGTATGCATCTCTTACCTAATGCAATTGACTTTTCAGTGTGCTTTTCAGTTTCCTAGGAAGTTCTTCAATTGAAATGTATGTGGGACTATTTTACGCAGTGTAAAGTCAGTCATCTACAGTGACATCATACTTTGTCGCATTCAATTCTTATGCTCATAAATGCATTGTCTCTATAAAACAATCATCTGCTATTTGTTTCACTGCAGGACAGGTTCACTTGATAGAAAAACAAACAAATTAAGTGGCTCTCAAATGGTTGTTCTTCTATTGGTGCCGGTTACAGGAACGACCCATTTGCATCCCACATACGTCTGGCTTGTAACTTTTGCAACACCTTTTTTTTACCAGATCAGGAGCAAAATAGCTTGTTGGGCTTCCAGGAGCTTAGAGTTACCATGTGTGGCTAAGTAACTCCAGAGTAATGCAAGTTAACACAAATCGCTGCCTTGCTTCACTCTATGTTGGGAAGCAGTTCCATGGGTAAAGCATGGGTGTTCCCATGCTTCCAACCATGGATTTTGGCACATTCCCAGATTTACAAAGACTTGTAAACCCAGGAATGCATTTAAATAGTATGCCTTCCCAAAAGAGGCTTAACAAGGAGAACAATCTTTATTTCTCCTCATTATTTCCACTTTCTGCTTGTGCTGCATTCTGAAGCAAACATAGAAAGGGGAAAATGCCTCAAAGGATTGCTTTTGTGCAGAAAAGAGCACCTTGGCACAAGGTTGACTGCGTTAGTACTAGGCCAGCGCAAGGAGATGGCAGGAATGTGCCCCATCATAGTAGGTTTGGCCCATTCCTGTCACACATCACAGGAAGTTGTCTTGTTGCACTGCGTTACTTTATGATAAATCTGCCCTACAGTATCATTTACTTATATAATAATAACACTTACAATGGAGATGTCGGAGTCAACTCACTTGTGGTGTGTTTAAGTTTAATTGTAAATAGCAATATTATTTCTGTATTTTATCTACATGTTTGTGCAGTTAGTGATTGGAAGTAGTTGACACTTTACTAATGTTTGTAATCATTCATTCACTTATGAACCGTAATCCTGGTCTAAGGTCCTGGGATGTCACTTATTGTGAGATCATGGGGGTGAAAATGATCTGATGTCACTCCTTTCTAAACATATTGAGGGTAAAAAAGTGTTTAAGTCCAAGTCTGCTACCTTCATGATTTTAGTGAAATGACACTTCTATGTTAATGTGCAAACATTTTTACACTTTTCTCAGAAGTGGTGCGATTTTGGTCATATATTCGCTGCTAATTAAACCATTTTTAGGTCTCTCGTTTAGCTTTTAGCTGTCTGTTGTTGAAGAACTATAGTGTACAATACAGTCCTTAGAGCGAGCTTTGGGTTTAGCCCATTGCTTATCATTGTTAGGGGTTTTGTCAGTCTTGTTTTTTTTAGCTTTCCGTCCTCTTCTTGTGCATAGCTTCTTTAGCATCTTTTTGATTGGATGACTTGTATCCTTCTACGACTCACAACAGATAAGTACTTTTTTCTTTTTTTGGGCACTCCATGGGAGTGCATGTGGTTTCGTGCTCTCTTACTCGCCTTTTCTTCCACATAAAATCCCTTTACCGTGCTGTCAGTGGTGTTCCCCACACCTCCCAACTTGTACTTAAAAAGACACCAACAGGTAGATTTTTGCAAAGGCTTGACTGAAAAGTAGTCTGTTAGGGTGGTTTTGTTTGATCCCCTGTGATTAATATGTTGCATGAAAAACCTTGTCCTTTCACACAAAGGCAGCATTTATGGGGTAGGAGGCGAGCTGCTGTGTTGGCTCTGCTGGCATTTGTGGCTGAAGGTGTACTTAGCATGACAGAAAAAGAAATGTTTTATCTCTTGGAGGCTGGAAATGTGCTCCCTGGGCAGCAGCAAATGGCTGGAGCATCTGTTTGAGTTCTGAGTCCAGTGGAAAGTAAATCAGGTCTTGCAACTGTTTTCCTTTTTTCCTTATTTTTGTAAATGTCTGTTCAGAGTTTCCAGCATGAAAAGAATTTAAATGACAAACCCTGCTGTTTATAAAGACTGAAAATATTGTATTCAATTTGTATTTTAACAATGCTTCACAAGAAAACATTTGTTAAGCCTATGGCTTGACATTCACATTATAAAGGCAAGACATATTGGCTCTGCAAATTCTTGTTGAAATTCTGAGCCAAGCCAGCAACCCCTCTAAATAGATGCGTTTAAAACATTAAAATACAATGCAATTGAAGGTTTTGTTTAATTGAAACTCAAATGTGGTTGTATTAGCCAATCATACATTTGGCTTGGCAGTGGCAGATTCAATTAGAGCAGTTGGTCATAGCTGTAAAAAAGATGAATTTGCCTAAAATCTCTGAAGCTAAAAGTGTTTGTTTCCCATTGGATATTTGCATATCAACACCTTTTGGAATGAGGCATGTGTCAGTGTTGCTTTCTAGTGTATGCATTTCCTGTCAGAATGTTTCTTTTCTATTTCAGGTTACAGTGGATCTATAGTCTTTATAGTTCTCTACATCACTAAGGTGTATGGCAGGGGTTTTCAGTGTGGTCCAGGTGGGCCAGTTCATTGCCATATTTTCAGGATAACTAAGGATATATAAATGTGTTGATTTCAGGTTAATTGAGTGACAGGTGGTCTGGTGTGGATGTCCTGGAAATCTGGCAAGGGTCATATGTTAGACACCCATCATTCTTCCTTTCAGTCATTGATACCTCTCCTCTGTCCAAATATGGCCCTGCATCCCAACTTCCCTTCTTTCCTTCCTTTTCTAAGGCACCTGAACACCTGGTGTTCATGACTTACTCAGCAGACGTTACCTACACGTTCCTAGATCCCTGTAAGTCTGGCTTTTTCATGCTCCAATCCATGGATGCTACTTTCAGGCTCATATTTGAACTTCATCCTTACTGTACAGCACAGTTCTCTGTTATCAATCCATTTTCCCCTTAACCTCTCTGTGGTATCTGACACAATCACCCACTCAACCTGGCAGCCACTTCCCCCTAGCCATCAACAGTACACTGCTGAACCGGTTACTATCCTATTACTGATTTCTATTTACTTCTGAACTTTGCCCAAACATGAACCAGCAGGAGTCCTCAAGGCAGTGACACATCTTCTCATTTCAAACTTTCTATCATTCTATGCAAATGACTCACAAGCCTCTTTTTTTCTCTTCAGTATCATCACCTCTAGTCTCCAGACTCCAATCTCAGACTATCGGAGAGGTTTTTCATCACAGATGGCCCTTCCCCTTCTCATGCTCATCTCCTTTAAGACTGACACTATCTATCACCTGGCATGCAGAAGTAACCCATCCACACCACAAGTCAATTTGCAGATTCGGGATATCAGACAGAGTTGCCTTTAACTTCCATTCACGATAACCAGTTCCCTCATTTGCATCCTTGTAATGAGCAATCTTGACTAAGGTTGCATCAATGTAGTTGGCCTTGCTCATGATTAATTCATTCCTTCCCTCCTTCTCAGACAAAACCTCAACTTTGCCATGCAAATGGTCTTTCTTATCCAAAGTCAGACATACAGTTCTCCTTTCACACACCATCCAGATTGTTGGCAGCCAAATTAAGGACCCTCCACAAACTTTGTTTTTTAAGACCGTCTAAGACACCTCTACTCTCTAGATAGCTCAAAACCTCTCCAGGCATGCCTCCTTTGTGAGCTCTTGCTTTGTGTAATGCTTTCTTTTTGTGGTTTCCAAGCAACCCTGCGAGCCACTTAATTCAGTCCCTTGGCTATAGCCAGAATCATCTGCTGGAAGTAGCTTCTGATTCTGTGTTTCATCCCAATTCACATCCTTGCAAATAGTTAGAACTAGGCTGGAATGAAATTCTTGTGATGTGGGCACAATTCTTATAGTTTTGATATTTCCACTTTACTCTTGTTACATAAAATTCCTGAAATTATGCTAATATGCCATGCCTCATAATTATGTGCTGTTCGTGGCAAAAATGTAGCATGAGCACCCACGACCAGTTCATATGACCAGAACGCGACTTCCTGCTGTTTGCGACAATTGTGGTTTTTTGTCCTCTTGTTTTGCAGTGAAATGGGCCCTGTAATCCAAACTAGATGCAAGGATGTATTTCATGCTAAAATATAGTGCCACATATTCGTTTTTCCTTCCACATAATTATGCATAATTTTCCCAAACATTTACCTAATTACGCAAAAGCTTATTTTGCACATTCCTAGCTGGAACACGCCTACAAGTGAATCAAATACCTTCAAGTTCCCAGAGTGAAAAGGGCTCGGGCGGGTGGGCGTAGATTCTCGGTCAATATAGCCTACCTGTGGAATGCGCTTCCTATGAGTTTGCGCTCAGAGACTTGTACCTGTCGGTTTCGGAAACTTCTTAAAACTCATCTTTTTCCTGTTTGACGCTGCTGACCCGTCTGTTGCTCTTGTTGTCGCCCTGGACAAGCGCTGGGATGCCCTAGGGTAACTATGCGCTATATAAATCTCAAATTCCTTCATTCATTCATTCGTTTTCAGAATGGATCAACAATGTGTTTAACTGCTTATTTGTTCAATGATCTTGCTGATGTATTAATTATGTCTACCCTTGTTAACCATTCCATGCTATCTTTTTTCCAGTTTGAGATCTCTCCTTTTGAGGATAGCTAGGATTTTGTTGAATTTTCAGAGTTGGTGTTTTCTCTAAATTGATGATTTCATCCTAATCCGTGGCTAATACCAAATCCGCTTTTTCTGAGGCATTGTGTGTTACTGTATTAGAATATGCAGTTTTGTAGACATAGTTAGTATTTTCCTTGGTTCTCTTTGTTCCATATAAATTAATGGATTTGTGATGAGCGTTACCCATAAAGGTTCTTACATTTATTTTCTGCCGAGTTTGTCCATTTTAAGAACTTCCTTTTAATTGTTTTCTATCAGCATGGTGTGTGTGTATTCAAGTCTAAGGTGAGACGTAATGTCTGCTTAGGGTTCTATATTCCCTCCTGGTTGTGTAAATGTTTAGAATAGCTGATCTAGACTGAGAATAAAATCTTACAGGTTTGTCATAGTTGCTGTTGACCCATACATTGAAATCACCCAATAAAAGAGGTTTGGAGCCTGCTGTTGACATGCGCAGTGTTACATCTAAGGTTTGCTCTAGAAATGTGGTGGTACATTGGGGGCTGCAAACACTAATTGGTGAAGCACTTCCATCAGTTGGTCACCAACGTGTTCAAAAATTGTGGCCAGTCAACAATATCAGCATTTCAGATGTGCTTGCTTACAAATATTTCAATTGTCTTTTCTTTTTTCCCCACAGTAAAAAGAAAGTCACAGAAGGAAAAGCATTCAGAATCTTTGCCGTGAAACAGTAAGAGCTGATTGACCAGGAGAAGACGCGGCTTACCCTGAGATAGAAGAGAAGGGCTCCATACCAGATATGCAGAGAGGAGGACTTTTTTTATGAGCTGCATCTTTGCCAACCAGCCTTAATCTTCTCCTTAACATCAGTTTCATCACTAATGTTTTTTCCAGCCAAACAAGCCATGTTGGGACTGAACTGTCCACATCTCGTGAGGAATTCTGCTGCAGCTTTCGTGTCTGGGCATTTGACAATCGATGCATGGACTCTGTATATAATAGAGACAGGAGATGAAAGACAGCGGAGCAGTGGGTCCCTGCAAAGCTGGATGTGCCCAAGTAGAGCGGAAGAGATCGGATTGTCTTCATATTTTGGAGACACTAAACCGTTTCTAATCCCTTTGTGGTCCTCAGTAATTTGAATGGTGTGTTTGTGTTTTGGAAGCCATCATGCAATGTATAACAAGTTGTTTGTCCACACAGTGTCTTCTTTAGTGGAGATGTTGAATGAGTCCTTCTGTGGGTGTATGACTTTAGACATTTGTCGGCTTTGAGTTGGTCTGCAGTCACCATGTTAGGGAAGGCAGCCCTCCGTTGAATGAGATGGTATGACTGTCATGGTCTACCGCGAGGCCACTTGTATGCCATCAGCGGAAAATGTGGCAAAAGCATAGCAGCTTCTACACGTTCCTGTTGTTATCATTGTATTTTCCTACCAGAGACCAACTTGCAAGGCCAAGTTTCCTAGATTTGAATTTTGGCATTCAGTGTATTGCCAATATCCCCTAATATGCCAAACAGTCGATCAATTACTCGATCAACCCAATAAGGTGTGCTTTATGCTGGCAGAGCCGGTTTGTTAGCGCTAACCAAATACAATGAATCCCATTGGAACAGGGCAAGAAAAAATGGATTGTAGGAAACCACACAAAGTGTCACTTAAGAGCTGTGATCTGGTGACTCTCGGCTCTGTACACCCACTGTCAGAGCAGGGGTATTTATCTAAATTCAACTGCAACTTTTTCTTGTCCTGGGGCGACTTTATATTCTTCACATTTATGTTGCTATATTATTTTTATTACAGTTTGTACAAGTTATTCTATACAGCAGTGCTGGTTTATCTATAGTTAAGCAGTGATTAAAAGCAGATCTTATTTTGTTAAATGTTGTAGTGTTGGTTGAAGCTTGTCTGATTTCCCTATGCATCATGTTCTTTTTGTACAGTATATTGAAATGTTTTAAGTGATGTGCAGGGGTGTTTGAGATTGTTTGTATATACCGTTGTTACTTCCTTGTGGTGCTGCCATTTCAGTGGGACACTTCTATCTCTGCCTGTTTAACCACAGTTTGGGGGAGGATGGCTAGGTGCTTAGGTTAATGTTACTAAGTAAATCTACATTTATAGGAAATCAGCTTGTCACCTCCTCTCCACCAAAAGACTTCCTAATGTTGGCCTTGAACAGCTCCTATATGCTCTCTGTAATGTGCCCATCTATGCCACAGAGCTGGTGCCATTACATGCCTCGTGGTGACAGTGTCAGGCATTGCAGGGTTCAGTGTGGCATCTTGTACATCAACTTGGCAGGGTACATGGTGGAAGAGGAACTGGGGCTCCCTGCCACTTACTTCCAGGAACAAGAATGTCATCCCTGCTACCAAACAAACTGAAACCTAGGGTCCCAGTGAGGATTGTATTGCATAATATTCTATAAGGAAGCGCAATGGAAGTTCCTGTAAAGATGTACACTATTTTCAACCAAGCCAAAACTGATACAATGCACGTATGTTGCTGATTTCTAGGAATGTACTGAATTGGAGCTGACTGCCAAAACAGAAACAGTTCACAGTATTTATAGGTCTTGGCTACAGATAACCTCAGCGGTCTGTTTGCAGACATATTGTGTCCAATATACTTAGAGTGGTGGCCTTTTGGTCAGCCCCTTGCTTATGATTGGAGGGTTCTGTTGTCTATCTCAGTTGTGTGCTTCTGATTCGATGGCTTTACTCCTTATTGTTTTGTTTGTCCTACTGGGTAGCTTCTCAATCTCACAGATTTCTAACTGGATGTGTTGCATCCTTCCACTGCGCACTTGAGAGGATTCTTTTTTTTATTTTACGTTTAGCTATCCATTGGCAGCAAGCATGTTTCCTTGCTATCATCCCTTATTTTTCCTGTCTCTCCACTGTGCTGTCTTCATTCCCCGCTAACCTTTTCCTGAGTGCTCCCCATGTTGAACATAATTTCTTTATAAATTATTTTGTTACAAAGCCTCAGCAACTGCAAAGAAATGCCAGGCCGTTCAAATCTATTTTTGTGTTTCACTGCACTTTTTTCTTCTTTTACCACTCTAACATGGCTATCTGTCATGTGACAACAGTAAATTAAAAATGGCTACCTGTCATGCGCACACATGTGTCATGGAGCACATGTGGGCATGAGTCCCAATGCAAGTTTGTGTATCGTCGGCCACCTTGGAATGGGTATCATTTAATCAAAACCCATGTCGAGTTTGCCAATCTGAATGCACACGCATCTTAATGCATGTGTGCAATCAGCAAAAAGAATTGGTACAGCAGTGTCTCAGCCTAGACTAACACAGTGATCTCGGTACGCTTTGGCTGCATGCTAAACAAATCAACCCACACAAAGTAGACTTAAAACCTCCACCCCCTGGCCAACTTCTCTGGCTATTGGGTGTTTTGTTTATTCTCTGGACCTCCATAACCCATGTTTCACCAAAGACCTTCCTCTCCTAAGCCTCATGGTGCTCTGACTAGAATGACTGTTCAGTGTATTACAGCTACCATATCCCACAACATCATTTGCACCCTCAACCATACTTAACTCAACTTTAAACTTAACTTTCTCTCAACTTTCCTTCATCTGGAGATTTAATGGCTTCTGCCTCAAACGAGGAGTAGAAATGCCACGCACCAGCATTACAAGACAACCTAGTTCCAGAAATGAAGAGTCGGCATTTTGCAAAGTTCTGCCGCAGTGGGAAAAACTGCACATTGGCCTCCATGAATGAATTTTACTACCGACAGCCTGTGGATCAGTTGGCCAGCAGGATAGAGTTTGTGCTTTCATGTCACTCTCCTCCACCAGTGACCCCAAACTATTACGCAAAAGGTGGTCTTCCCTACTCACAGTGCCTCCAGTGCACAGAAACCATGTAAAAAAAAGGTATAGTTTGTAAGGCAAATATCCATAAATGGTAGTCAAATTCTGCTCCATTAGTCCATAGTTTGCTGCAAGTCACAGCTTCCTTAGAAACCAGGAAGCTTAAAAAACCTGAGAGTACAGCGTCATGCTTTACCGAACACCCTGGCACGTGATGACGCAATGTCAACAAGTCATGAAGGGAACATGTCCGATAATTAGCCTTGAACCCAAAATTCCAATATTTTTATCCAATTTATTATATCTTTTCTTTTAACATGTCAGCCCAGAAGTACATGCCTTTAAGTTATTAACTATCTTATCTGCTTTCCCATTAGCCATTGACTTGTGATGCGCAAGGCGTACGCTCAATGACCCTGGCAGCCACGCAGTCATGTTTGACCAAGCTCAGTATGTGTAGGAGGATAGTGTATGTCTCTCTACATTTCAAAATGTAAGTGCTGTCCTAGTGCTTTTCTAGTCCACCACAGTCATTAACATGGCCTCAAACTGCTAAAGGACAACCTGAAGGAATGCTAAGGTGCCTACTTAGAAGCCAAAGTACGCCGACGACCTTAACATTGAGATTGACAGTTGTAACTAATTTCAGTAAACTCCGCATTAACCAGAAACGCAATATGGGTAAATGTGTGTTAGATTGCAGATATCGATTCAATAAAATGCCAGTGGCAGAAGAAGTTGTTAATAAGTTTATGAGCGTAGCTGTTGCCAGTAAGACAGGCGTCTTGGCGCTAAGGAAGGTGCACACTAAAAGGTCTCAGTATTGTTGAAAGAGCTGGGTATCTCAGCTAGCCAAGTCAGGTGCATTTTTTATATCTAGAGGGAGAGACTTCCAAGATGTGACTGCCAGGTAGGAGAAGCACATCTCACTAGGGCAGGGACGGGGGAGGACCAGCACGTTGCAAAAAGAGAAGCAAGGAAAGCGTGAAGGTTGGTATTGTGTTCATATGTTTTTGACTGATTTATAGACAGGGCGTTTAGTAGAGGGATCCAGTGAAATTTGTAAAGAGAGATGGATACAGAGGCTGAAGGTGGTAGTCGTAATATGACATGCACTGCAGGATTTTAACTGTTTGAAAGGCATAAAAAAATAACCCATCCTACGTATAAGGAGTTGCCATAGTCCAAGTGTGAGGTTATTAAAGCGTGGGTGACTGCCCTCCACACATCCAGAGGAAGAAAACAAAAGTTTTCTTTGTTAACATCCTGATGAGTGTGAAGGTGCCACTTGCCACCCAATTGATTTGGTCGGTGAATGACAACTTATGGTCAAAGAGCAAGCTTAGATTTCTGGCCAAAGAAACCGAAGCAAGGGGAAGTCCTAGTTCAGAGGGCCACCAGTAGAGGACCATAGAGAAGGTTGTTCGAGATTCTGATAGATTTGAGTTTTTCCGCTTTTCTGCGGATGGCTGTTAGTGGCCCTTCCGGCTGCCATTGAATTTATGCAAGATCTAAAGGCTGATCCAGCGGTGATAGGGTTGGCAGAGGTGTTAGGACGATCTGTGTATCATTGGTATAGGGTACGACATCAAAGTCAAATGAGTTAACAAGTGGGGTAAGAGGAGATATATAAATGTTAAAAAAGTGTGGGGGCCTAACACAGAACCCCGCCTGTGAGTGAGGGTGGAACGTGGGAGGGAGAGACTATTTGGGACCTATCAGTGAGAAAGAGACAAGCAAATGGAAGGCCTGCATTTAAATCAGAGTGGAATGGTACATTCTATCAAAAGCAGCCGGCAAGTCCAGTATGATCAAGGCTGTGCTGCTGCCAACTTCCATGAGTTTGTCAGAGCTTTTCAGAGACCCTTACGGGTTGGCAGTGCTGTGGGTGGGGAGTTAATCATATCGGGAATGGTCCAGATCATGATTTCTCAGAAAATTGTGCAAGTTAGACATTAACATGTTTCTCCAATATTCTGACAGGGTACTGGAGAGGTGGAATGAGATAGTTTCTAAGAGTGTTGGGTCAGCAGTGGGTTTCTTAAGAAAGGTGAGGACCACAGCCCGCTTAAATGTTGACAGAATGGTGGCGTATTCAAGGAAGCAGTTGCATACATTCATCAAGGGAGGACCCACAACATTAGAGGCTGGAGTAAGGATATGACTGGGTCCTAGGGGGTCCCAACTTAACTGAAGAGAAGTGATTATATCTGGGGGGAGGGAAATGCAGTGAGAGAGGAGCCCTGCATAGGCGGGAAGGCAAGGTAGCAACCATAATGGTGGCTGAGCAAGAAAACTGGCATTTTATTGGAAAAGAAATGGCATCATGCATCCTTTGACCCCAGATGACCAAATAGGGAACCCTTGATGATCTCACAGGGATGACCTCTCCCACTTCCTCCCTTAGCCCTTCAATGGCATCCTACTTAATGCTGAGAGTCTAGAGGGCGGCAAGGCGTGCAAACTGCAGAACATGAACTGAGTTCTCAGAGCCCTGTTTGCTATTTGTCTCTCTCAGGAAGGGTAGGAAAAGTAGTGCCAGGAATACTCCTAAATTATGGTAAAACTGACCTCTTAGACCTAACCGTCTCGGTAGAACAACAATGCAACGTTTGGATCAATTAACCAAAGTGTTGGTGCAAAATATTGTTTGTGTGTTTCTGGGCAGTACAAATATTATGCCAAATTGAAATTGCACCAGTGTAATTCATGTAATTCAACCCTGATTTGTTTCACTGTGAATATTATTTATAAGTAAACTCTATTTTTAATATTCTAATATACAGAATGTAGCATAGCATTTCCTCTCCAGCAGCTGAGATGCAATCCAACCAGCGGGCATGCTAAAAATTCTCGATTAGTTTCTTCTTTAAAAAGTTTAACATTCCTGATTTGTCATGCCATCAACCATGGGCAATATTTTACTTTTCAAACCTCAACTGGTTGGCAATATGTTTAAAAAAGAACACTTCACTGGAAACATAAAACACCATGCCAAGCTACTTCAGTCTGCAATTTATGAGCATGGAATATTGGGCTGATTTATATATTATGCTTTTCTTAATGTGAAAAGCAGCTGAACCATGTAAGTCGGCAGATGTTAAAAAGGAAGAAAACAGTTTTGCATCTCAACTGGAGAAAAACCTCTTGAAAGGGCGGGAAAAGTGGTATATTCTGCCAGCAAACAGCTCAGCGAGCCGAGCACTCTCTGTTAAGAGCTGTGTGTGATCTGCAAGTTGTACGATTGAATCCTGGAAAAGTCGCCTGCGGTAGGAAAGCGAGTACCAATTAAGGGCCTTATTTAGATTTCGGTGGAGAGGTTACTCCATCACAACGGGGAAGGATATGCCGTCTACCGAAATATAAATCCCATAGGATATAATGGGATTAATGGGATGTGTATTTCAGCGGATGGGATATCCGCCACAGTTGTGACGTAGTAACCCGTCCGCCCACATCTAAATCAGGCCCTAAGTCTGTAGAAAAAAATACATCCTTTGGGTAGATGAGTATTCTCTGTCTGTGTGGCTGCCAATGCCATTTGAACTAAGGCCTGTTAGGAGTCCGCGATGGTGAGGATGTTGATTGTCACGCGGCATGCACTGGGAGTCAGTGGAGGGCTGCCGCAGTATGAGTGACAGGACAGGTTCTGCAGGCTTGGTTGTATTATTCAGCGCCACTGGCCTGCAGTGTATTTGGTGTTTTGACACAGAGGCAGAGGTAGGCAGTGGAGTTGAAATTTGAGCTCAGAGTGGCTCCCAGCACTACTGATTTGTTTTCTGTGACAATGAAGAACATTGGTCCAATGAGGACTGCGTAAACACGTAGGTGCTGAATGCCCCATGTTAGTCCACCAATTCTGCCATTTAAGCCAGCAAGACTAAGCCTACTGGGATTTTTAAGCCTTTACCTAAAGATGCTCAAACGTAAAAAATAAAGTCGAATGAGAGTGTAACTGGCTGTAGTGTCACAGGACAAGAGCAAATTCCAACGTGTCCCATGACAAGGGACATTTTTATTTATCAGGGATGGCCGCTCAAACCAGACCCAAGACAGGCTACACATGCAAATATCTTTCTTGTATCCTATAAGAAAGACCATCAGGTACATGGCAGCACAAGAAGCTTTAAAGCTGTTTTCAGGACACATGCCTGCATGCTGTCCAATAGAACACTCTGGCAGAATATGAAAAGTTAAACCACAATTCCCAGGATTCTGTTGGTTACAAAACTAGGACTGCTGAGCCGTTGCCATCGTGACAAGTGACCAGTTGTCATTTATGAGAACTGTCATGGTAACTTTCTGCGAACTACCTAGACAACACAGTATCACAAAATGTGCACCTCTAGTTACTCTGGAAATATTTTCATGGGCCTGTGCCAGAGTCGTAAAGTCAAATCCAAAGCAGCCGTGCATGAGCAGGAACAGTATGCACACAGTCTGTTTATCTGCGACAGATTGGTATTAATTAGATTTTCCACAGCTGAAGGAGGGCCAAACAGCTGTCTGCACCTTCTGAGCTTGATGCAAACCTTCTGCACGCGTGCGTTGCCCCCACCTATGAAGAAACATTTACCCCACTAGTCAGAGAAATGCATCTACTTTAGTGTCTATTTGTTGGATATTAGTGAGAAAAAGGACTGACTGTTGTGATATTGTAATCTGGTTCATAAACTCAAGATCTTCCCAAAGCGATGGGTGGGCCTACTCTTCAGTACATGACTGATACACACACACTTCTCAAAATGGCTTCCTCCATAGCAATGAGGCCCACTCTTACTCCTCCAAAATGGAGTCTTCGATATTAACAGTGTTTGACATTATGGCATGGTCTCTTAACCCTTAAGTGGCAACAAAATGTTTGACATACAGGGCGCAGTCTCGTGCTGGCATTGGAGAACAGCCACACTAGATAGAGTAGGGTCTCCCTCAAATGGAGCATGGCCTCACTCATTTGAGTGCAGTCTTACTTACTCAAGTACAGCCTCACTGATTGTAGCACGGTCCCCCACAGTCAAGCATAGTTAGACTAAATGGGATGTACTTTCAAGCATTGGAGAGCAACTCTCACCACCGGCTGCTCTCTTTGACAAAGACACGCTTTTATAGACGTATCAACGGAAACGAGCACCAACAATGGTCTAGTGGTACTTTGCATAAAGGTATTTTTAAAGTATTATACACATCCCCTCTCCACTCTCAGCCTACCTCGCTCCCCCGGAAGTTCATTTGAACGCCTCCATATAAGGCTAGCCTCTCTTTCTTGCATTGTGCTGCTCTGTCCCCTGCCCTCTTCCCCATCCAATGTGTACCCATTTCTGCAGTCAGTCTTTAAAGTACTTCCTCAACCCACCCAACCTCCTCTGCATTGTATCTGATCCCCTTAACTATGCACCTGTTTGCTTTATAACTAGGATTGCATTTTTCATACATACACTTCATTCCAATCCATGGCTAACCTTAACATGCCAATGAAAACTCAATTCCATTGGTTGGCATCAACTCTTTCTTAAACCTTATCAAGCATAGAAGTGAATGGGCCTCATGTCATGAAGGTGAATCTCAGTCAGCCCTTCGTAAGCCAGCAGTGGTAAGAGGGATGCCGCATTTTTACTCATCCTTAGAATGGGAAAAAGGAACTTACAAGTGCCAGCATGTTTGGTGCTGGTGATTGAAGAGTCAGGACTGACTGACTGTCTGTCAACTGCGTGACATGAAACAACTGACATGTATGTCTAAAATGGTTTAAATCCTGACATTTCACTCACTCAAACAATGAACATGGGAGCAGCAATTTAGTGAAGTAAAGCCGGCTCAGCATTCTTCATACCCAACCCACTGCTAATGGCATCTTCTCCCCTCTGCTCTTCCTGTTAAGCCAACACTGGTCGTCTTCTGTTGGCTACCTCAGCCTGCAGTTTGTGTTGGCTTTTTTTCTATGAAAAAATATGTATTTTATTTCTTCAAAGTGTACAAATGGTTCATGTAAATGTTATATTTTTCCTTGCATGATCTTTTTTAGGACCTTTTGTAAGTTGTTTCTACTTAATACATTTTTATGCACATTTATATATATATATATATTTGATTATTTCGCATCTGAATTATTTGAAAAATAAAAAAAAGAATTTTAAAATTTGCCTGCCTTGGCTCCTCATTTAGTGCATTGAGTATATAACAGAGAAGATCCATGATCACCAGGAAGACCTAGTTACATATCGTGTAACAGATGTAGTCTAGTTCTGAAATTGGTGACTGCAGAGCCAGAGGTTTGAGTTCTAATACCTAGATTACTTTCTGGTAATCCCTATCACTTCTGTTTCTACACTTACTTGTCACAGACCTTGCTATAAGGTAGATGCACAATATGGACTGGAACGTTATTAAATTAGTGTTAGAAATGGGATTCCTGGTTGGCTGAGGTATGCAACCAGGCCAGGCAGGAGCAACCACTCTAGTCAGGGTAAGTAAGATACACACTAAAAGTTTACCTGTGCTCACCTTCTGGTAGCTTGGCACAGAGCAGTCAGGCTAAACTAAAAAGGCAATGTGTAAAGTATTTGTGCAACACCCACACACAGTAACACAATGAATACACCACAAAAAGACTCCACACGTTATAAAAAAGCATATTTTATTATAAACAAAACAAGAACAAAATGACAAAAATACAATGTATAGAGGTTCAGATATTGAATTTTAAAGGAATAAATGCAATAATGCTCTTAGAAGCAAGTAGCGCTAGAAAAGGTTACTTTAGGTCGCACTGGACCTGGGCAAAGTCAAAGTTCGGGCTGACCTCGTGGAAGCACAGGCCGGCTTCAGGACCCACACAGGCCCCTGTGAACAAAGTACCTTTCCTGGTTGCAACCAATGAGATGCATCGATCTTCTCCATGCAGTGAAGGAGATGCGTCAGTTCCAAAGACTGGTTCCGGTGTCTCGAGGCGTTGAGCGATATGCTATTTTTACTCTCGCAACTGGGGAGATGCACCGGTTCTGTTACACACAGACAGGAGATAGGTCAAAATCCGTGTTGCAAGTCTCTGGAACACTTCCAGTGAGCTAAGCACAGGAGCAGGAGTAGAGACTTTGATTTACCTGAGTCTCAGGCAACAGGAGGCAAGCCAACAAGCCTTTGGAGATCACTTGGAGTGAAGACATAGTCCTGCTCTCCTTCATCAGAGTCAGAGAGCAGCAGAGCAACAAATAAAAAAGCAGGCAGCCTAGATCAGCAGTCTAGTTGAGTCCTTTAAGCAGCATAGCAGTTCTTCTGGCAAAGATTCAGTTACAAGTCCAGCAGTATCTCATTTTAGGGGGTTAGAGGCCCAGTACCTATACCCAAAAGTGCCTTTGATGTGGGAGTGACTTCAAAGTAACTCGCTGAAGTGCACAATGATCCCTTTCAACCCCTTCCTGTCTGCCAGGATGTCTGTGGGGGGTAATCAATGCTTTGTCTGGGGACAGGACACAGCCTATCAAGTGAAGTGTTATCCGCTCCCTTCCATCCTGCCCAGGCAAGGCCATCAGAATGTAGATGTATGTAGATGGGTATCCGACATACCTATCCTTCATGTGCCGTGGCTTTCTAGAGGGAATGCCAAAAGTGTAGCTGTCACCCATCCCAGACATGTATTGGAGACAGGCTGTCAGGCACACAGAGTAGTAAGTGCAAAGAAATGTCCACTTTCTAAAAGTAGCATTTCTAAAACAGTAATGTTAAATCCAACTTCACCAGTGAGGAGGATTTATCATTACCATTCCAAAGATATGAAGCATGAAAAAGCTACTTGTCTCTGATTAGGAATTGCAGCTTAAAAGTGTATTCAGGAATTCCCATTGCTAGCCAATGAGAGGAGTAGGCCACACAGTAGTGAAAAGCTAATTAGGTGTTTGTCACTAGCAGGACATTTAAAACTTAAAAGTACATGTGCTACCTTTTAGTTACACAACACCCTGCCCTTAGGGCTACTTAAGGCCTAACTTAGGGGTGACTTGTGTGTAATGATTGGGGAGTTTAAGGCTTGGCAAGTGATTTTAAATGCCACGTCGAAGTGGCAGTAAACTTCACACACAGCAGGCCTTGCAATAGGCAGTCATGAGACAGGTTTGAAAGGCTACTTATTTTGGTGGCACAATCAGTGTTGCAGGCCCACTGCTAGCATTTGACATACAGGCCCTGGGTATATGTTATACCACTTTAAAAAGAGCTAGTAATTCAAATATGCCACTCAGATATACACTAATGTCACCATGTTTACTGGAGAAGCAAATGCAATTTAGCACTGGTTAGTAGTGGTAAAGTCCTCAGAGACCTAAGGGCAATAAAAAGATGACACAACATGTGGAGGCAGAAAGATTGGATGAATAGCACCCTAAGGTTGGTAGGTCAAAGACTTAGAGTTTAAAAGATGTGTTGCGAACAAGTTCACAGAGTGACCGAAACACACGCTTTCTCCTATAATTGTCTTACTAATGAAGAAGATCCAAAAGTCCGAGGTACTTTTCCTCCTGGGAGGCGAGTCACACATAAGTAAGAAAAGGATTAGTAGTAATGGTGAGTACCATTGTTATGCTTACTTTACCCTGACGTTCTCTCTTTCTTAATGCAATCCTTACTACGAGGTGTACCATCTAAGCACCAATATAAGACTAATCTAAAACCACACACTGGCAGTACAGTATGCCTAAAATTAGTACATTTATTACACAACAAACAGAGTTGGATCAAGTTTGGATTACCAAGTGATCACATGCTTTACCAGATGCGCTACCGTGGATATAAAACCCTAAATACAAGGGATTAAATTACTCTTCCAAGTCTGCATCCATGGCACACAGGATTCCTTTAAAGAAGACTTTAAAATTGAAAGTGAGCTAGTTTCTTAAAACACCTACATTGCCTTTACCTGACGATCTCCAGGCCCTTCAGAAAACTGTATTTCCTTCTTCTGAAAAAAGTAAGCATTACAAGAGTTAACAATACAAGTAATTATTGTTCCTAGTTCAGGAAAAACAAGAGAGCAATCTAGCCATCCCTCATTCTGTGGCTACACCCTCATCCAAGAGCCAGGCCTCATCTAGTTTCTCTCATCCTTCAAAAAGGCTCATCATCTATCTATGTCTGCAACATGAGACACATAATTGTATTTGTCACTACACTTGCTCCCATCATTAATAACTTCATAAATGCCTCGCTATCCTCTTGCCACATCATTTATAAACACATATATGCAATCATCAATCCACTTGATAATAAACACATTTCGAACCCATTAATCCTATCAAACATTTGTCTCATCACAGGCTTACCATGCATCTCAAAGGCTTTGAAGACATTGGTATGTCCACAACTTAACTTGCGTTAAAGACTACTCAAACTATTAAGCAATTATCAGTAATGTTTATAGCCTCACATTAGGACAGAAAAAACAATACTCAACATTAGGGACAAATTCCTAACTGCCTATTTCTTTGTTCTGTTTTGTGCTTTGATTCTTTTTTTTAAATTTTTTTTTTTTCTAAAAAAAAAAAAAAAAAAAAATTATTTTTTTTTTGAAACCGTTTATTGCAGTTTATAGAAGTTACAGGTATGGGCCTACAACCACCCGGCCGGCCGCTAGAGCATCAAAAGCATATTACATACATACAGCAAAAATTTTTCTCAGCGGTGCACAGTAGGAAGACAGGAGTGATCAATGGTGCAGGCCTCACAGCTCCATGCCCACAGTACGGTTCCATTTTCTTAATACAAAACAACATAAACAAACCACAACCGCAAGGCAACCCTCGATCCAAAGTGACAACACGTGCTCCATAAGTGGGGGATCCAAACCAGCAGCAAAATTCTGAAGAGGGGGACGGGAGTAGATCAGGGACTGGGGGACCGCGCGCCCGCGGCCAAGGGAGGGGCACCATCTAGGGAGACGGAGCCGGCGAGGCCGCTGGTAGCAGCGGCGGCTCACAAATACCCCCGCGGTAGGCGTTCCAGGAGCCCCAGAGTTTCATCCACGCCCCAGGCTTACCCCTCGCCACATACACCACCTTTTCACGAAACATACACCAATCCATATGTTCTTTCCAGGCAGACACCGCAGGGGGCCTCTGGGATCCCCACAATTGGGCAATATCACGCTTGGCTATCATGTATCCCAGCGTCACCCACCGCGCCTGCGGGACCGAGTAGTCATTTGGTTCCCAGACATTCAGCAAGCATCTCCTCGCTTCAGGCAGCAGCGCGACACGCGTAACCATTCGTAGAACCTCATGCACACCACGCCAGAATCGCTCCACCTTCGGGCACTCCCACAGTATATGCATGAAAGTCGCCAACGCACCACAGCCACGCTTACACATTCCATCACCGGCAAAACCCATACGTAAAAGCCTTGGCCCCGTCACATAGACCCGGTGAAGGATCTTAAGCTGGACGAAACGAAGGCGAGCCGGGATGGCCACCTCTTTCGGAGAGGCCACCGCGGAAATCCAATCCTCGTCGTCCAGCTCCAGCCCGTCGGCAACCCACGCCTCGCGGAGACTACTCAGCAGACACGATCTATCGTTAATCAATTTTTTGTATATGAGGGAGATCGTGCTGTCCGGGACATGGCCATCTAGCACTCTGTCCTCCAGGGGGGAAGACTCCGGAATGGATGCAACATCCGGGAAGACGGAGCCCAGCGCATGGCGGACCTGTAGGTACCGAAAGTACTCACTGCCCTGCAGCTGAAACTCCGCCTGCAGCGCCTCAAAAGTTTTGAATCCCCCCCTCGTCCAGAGATCTCCCACCGTGCTGATTCCGATCGTGTCCCACTTTTCGAAGCCCTTCGACGTCCACAGGGAGCCCAACCTCTCAGATGCATACAGCGGAGACGCTCGGGTCAAACGGTCCTTCCACCCCATAGCTGCATTGGCCGCGTGCCAGACACGCACCATGACACGCGTCGGTCCCGTCAAACGGGAGTCGGGCGCGCCAGAGTAGAGCGCTCGATTATAATCGCCACCGGGCAGAAGCGTCCTGTCCATCTCAAATGCCGGGTTCAAGGCGGGCCCGTAAAGGCCATGGTTAATTGCAGCTAGTTGGGAGGCCCAGTAATACCGTTTGATGTCCGGGAGGGCGACCCCTCCATCGTACCACGGGAGCGTCAATTTAGCAAGAGCAATACGCGGCCTCCCGTCCCAGAACAGGCGCCGCTGGAGGCCCTCCACCTCGCGAAAGTAGCGTGCCGGGAGCAAGTCCATGGTATTCTGGAGGGCGTAGAGGAAGCGCGGCAGGGACATCATTTTAAATAAGGCCGCTCGGCCGAGCGGCGAGAGCGGCAGACGCCACCAGCGCACCACGTCCTCCCGCAGACGCTGGAGGGGGGGCAACAAGTTCCGCTCATAGCGGGCCTCCGGGTCAAGAGTGATATATATACCCAGGTACCGGAAACCCTGGGAGGCAATCTGGATCGGACAGTCCCGTGGCAGGACCGGGGCCTCCCCGGAGAGCACATAGACACAGGATTTCGCCCAGTTGATGACCAGGCCTGAGTTGCGACCGAAGGAGCGCAAAACATCAACCAGGACGATCAGTGACTTGCGCGGGGAGGCGAGATACAAAAGGATATCGTCAGCATAGAGGGACACTCGGTCCTCATGCTCGGGGGTCCAGCGGAGACCACGGATAGAAGGGTGCCACCGCAGCCACTCCGCCAGGGGCTCCATGGCCAGGGCGAACAGGAGAGGCGACAGGGGACAACCCTGTCGCGTGCCCCGCCCCAGCGCAAATGGGGGAGATACTCGCCCATTCACCACCACCTGCGCCAACGGGCCCGAATATAGCAATTTGACCCAGCTGACGAAGCCCGGGCCAAACCCAAACTTCGCCAGCATCGCCCAAATATAGGGCCATTCGAGCGTATCAAACGCCATGGTGGCGTCCAAGGACGCCAAGATGGCCGGCTCCCGCACAAACGGGACACGTGCGAGCACCCCGTGTAAGCGCCGCAGATTAAGCGCCGTGTTGCGATGTGGTATAAAGCCCGATTGGTCTTGGTGGACCAAATTGCCCACCACGCCAACCAACCGGTTGGCCAACACCTTGGCGAGGATTTTGGGCTCCGCGTTCAGAAGCGAAATCGGCCTATAGGATGTGACCCGCTCACGGGGCTTCCCCTCCTTATGGATCACCACAATTGTAGCCAGACGCTGGTCCGGCGGGAGGGAGCCCTGCGAGTGGGCCGCAAGGAACATCGCGCGCAGGTGGGGTGCCAGCACATCCGGGCGTAGCTTGTATAGCTCAATGGGAATACCATTGGGGCCCATGGCCTTGCCGGATGCAACCGAGCGAATAGCCGAGGCAATTTCGTCCGAGGTGGGCGGGGCATCCAGCGAATCCCTGTCCTCCACCGTAAGGGATGGCAGTGCGATGTCCCGAAGCAAGGCATGGGAATCTTCCTCCGAGCAGGGAGAAACCGGGGAGTAGACTTCGCGGAAATAATCCGCGAAGCAGGAGACAATGGCTTCCGGCTCAGTGACGCACACACCATCCACGCTCTCAATCAAAGGCACCACACGGCTCGCTCTTTCCCTCTTGTCCAACCACGCAATCAATTTGCCAGCCTTGTCACCCACATCATACAATCGCCCCTGCTGCTCTCTACTGAGGCCCCTGGCCGCCTCCGTGACGAGGGCCCGATAGGCCGCCTGCTTTAGGTGCAGAACATGTAACTTAGCATCTGTTACCCCGCTCCCCAGGTCACCCTCCAGTTCTGCAATCTCGGCCTCAACCCGGGTCACCTCCTCCCGCTCGCGCCGCCGGGCATTGGAGATAAAGGAGAGGGCCTCCCCTCTAAGAACCACCTTGAAAGCCTCCCACAGGGAGATGGCAGACGGGACCGACCCCACATTCTCATCGAAATAGCGCTGTAAGGATTTGATCAAGTCGGCACGAATGGTGGGGTCGCGCAAATACCATGCATTGATCGGGGCCACCCTGCCATCCCCCCTCGGGAAGACATCGAAATGCAACAACAATGGGGAGTGGTCTGAGATACCCCGTGCCAGATGGCGCACCTCCCCCACCCTCCCTGCATGGGCCGCCGGGACAAGGATGTAATCAAGCCGCGAGAGGCTACCATGGGCCCCCGAGTGGAAGGTGTACTGTTGCAATACGGGATGCTTTAAGCGCCAGCAATCCACCAGGCCCAGCGTGTCTAAAAGGCCGGGCAGCCACGCCTGTGCCCGGGGGAGGTCCCTAGGGGGATGGCGATCCATAGACCCAGAGGCAACCGCGTTAAAGTCCCCTCCAACCACCAATAGGCCACCCGGAAGGTCCAGAAGGAGGCGCCCCAGGTCCGCAAATGTAGTGGCTTGTAACCCAGGCGGGACGTACACTGATATAAAGATAAACACTCTACCCTCCATTCGTCCCACCAGAACAGTGTAACGTCCCCTCTCATCATGGCGCACCTCGTCAATCTCCAACGGGAGCGAGTTCTTGACCATAATACCCACCCCCCGCGAGCCCGAAGTGAAGCCGGAGTGGGCCGCCAAACGATATCCCCGCCGATTCATTGCATGAAAGGTGTTACCTATAAGGTGTGTCTCCTGGAGGAAGACAACATCTGGTGAAATACGTTTTAAATACTGCAGGACCACACCATGCTTAATCCTATCCCCCAGGCCGTTGACATTCCATGACAACACAATCAAATCCCTACCCCCCATCATACGTCAAAACAATCGGTCGCCCCCCACCGAGCATCTTAAAAACAACAAAACAGTTGCGGGTTTGCCTTGCGGTGTTAACAAACAACACACCCCCCCACCCCCCGGTCCCAACAGAACTCCCCCCTCCCTGCACCCCTGCATGAGCCCAGACAGCCCCCCCAAAGTGCAGTGTGCCTGTCGCCCCATAGCTAAGTACTAACTAGTCCCCCAGAGGAGGAGGGAAGCCCCCAGCAGACCCCACCCGACCTCCATGGGAGGGGAACATACGAAAGCAATATATGGTAAAGGAACAATATCCCGAGCAAGGCCTATACAGTCACCCCTCAATTCTGATCCGGCGGGCCCTCCCCGCCAGCCGCGCCCCCCCCACCCCGATCTCCAGGCAAAGTATCTAACCAGTCCCCAGCCGCCTCGGGCCGGTCGAAGAAGTGCGTACGGCCATCCACCTCCACCCTCAGCTTAGCCGGAAAGAGCATTGAGTATTTGAGGTTTAGGTCCCTTAGGCGACGTTTAATACCAAGAAAGCTCTGCCGCTGCTTCTGGACCGCCGGAGTAAAGTCTGGGTAGAAGTGTACATCCATATTGTCCAGCCTGACCGGTCCCTGTTGCCTGGAGGTCTGGAGGATGGCGTCTCTGTCCCGAAAATTAAAGATCCGGGCAATAATAGGCCGCGGCGGGGCACCGGTCTTAGGGCGGCCCCCAGGGACCCGGTGGGCACGCTCCACCGCAAAAAGCTTACTCAGCCCCCGGGGCTGGAGATGGGTCAGGATCAATTCTTCCACGAAGAGATCGGCCGCCTCCGCCTCCCGGCCCTCCGGCACACCAATAATGCGAACATTGTTCCTCCGGGCCCGACCCTCGGAATCCTCCAGTCGCCGGTCCATCAGGGCGCTCGCCTGGCCAAGCCGGCGCACCTCCTTCTGGAGGGCCACCACGTCCGTCGTGAGACTCGTTGTGGTGTGGGCCAGGGAGTCAACTCGGTCGTTCGTTTTTGACAAGTCTGCCCTCACAAGGCCCACATCCACCAGGACCGAGTCAATTTTTTGCGCCAGGGTATCGAAACGCTGGTCCACTGAGGCCTTCATCTCTGCGATGGCGCCCATGACGTCCCGGAGGGTCAGATCCACCGGTTGGGCAGGCGCCTCCGTCGGGCCCACCAGGGATGACCGCGATGTCTCCGGAGAACCCTTCTGGAGCGTATAGCGATCCATACTATTGGCCTGGTGCGCCGTGCCACGGCGGGTTGTCTTCATCTTCGTCCGGTCGCCATCTTGTTTGGTGGACATGCTGGCCCTTCCACCGTCGTGCCAAGATCTCCAAACGGGCCGCCACACCAAATCACGGGTGTCAGGGGGGGGGGGCGGGGGCGACCACCGGGCCGCGGGTCAACCCACCGCCGGCGGGTCAGCCGGGCACCTGGACAAGGCAACACCACCGCACCCCGCTCCGCAGCCCGACCCCGCCTGAGGCAAGGAGGGTGCAAAAGCGAAAGTGAAAGTGCGGGGTACGCGAGTCGCCCAGCCCCGCTCGCCGCTGTTATTCACTTCGTCCCCGGATCGCCCCACTACTCCAATCCGGGGGGCCGGCGAGGAGAAGGCCGCAACCTTCAATCGACGCTCCCACCGGTGTTCGGGGTCCGATTCGAGCCCAAAAAACGGGTGGCGCCTCAGCTCGGGTTCACCGACACAGTCCCCTCAACAAGGACAGGATATCGCCAGGATTAATTCAGGAGGTCGCGGAGGTCCTCGGGAGCCTCGCACCTACGCGGCCATCTTGGTTGCGCGCTAGGCTCCTCCTCTGTGCTTTGATTCTTGACAATCATCTTGGCCTTCCACATTATTGATCATCTGACTACACACTTGAGTATAGGGGGACCACTCACTCCTGGTTCACATCCTTTTTGAGTAATCAGACCGAACATGTCAAGTAATGCACGCATCTGTGTCACATCTCCACTACTGATTGTGGAGTACCTCAAGGATCCACCTCATCAAGGCTTTTTAAAAATCAACATGATTCTGGCTGCCCCTTTCTAGGACACTCACCACATCGACCACAGTATATTTGCATACTTGCCCCAAATCTACCTCAAATTTCAGGAAGGGTCTAGGGTCTTCTACAGAGGGGCTAATGGCCCATAACGCACCCTGCACTCAAAGAAGTTCAGCTCATTTTGCCTTAATGGTTAAAAGACCTAAGTTCTAATCCTGTTTCCATGTCCATTGGATCCTTCACTCTTAGCCGTCTTCTAATGCCAGCACAGAAGACTTGTAACATATACGATTTGTTCGAGAGCAACCTTTTCTCCTTACGATCAGTCAAGGCAGCCACTATGCAGGTGTTCCATGTCTTGCAACAAGTATGTGGTGTACCCCTAAGCTGCCGATCCTCCTCCAAGACATAGAGCTGGTTCTGATGGGGGTGTCCAACATAAAGGAGCACAGAACCATGCTGCCCAACTCATACTGAACCGAGTGTCCAAACCATACACCACCAGACCCCACATCACTACAGGTCAAGGAAATATCTTGTCCACAAGGCATTGCCCAGACATGCACCTGGGCATCTCTTTTCAATCTTTAAATCATCCCAGCCTATCTGGAATGAGCAAACCCTAACTTCCTTGATAACCTTCCCTACAGATATAATAGATTTGGACTAGATCACTTCATGTACAGGGATCTACTCTATACCAATATTCACCACATCAAGAGACCTATGGTTGGTAGTGTTCCCCTTATAAATGTTTTCATTCATTCATATGGCTCTAAAAAGTCTTCCTGAAGTTTTGCGAAGGGCCGAAGACCCAATTTATGTGTGTAACTTATGAGAAAGATCCTACTTCTGTCCTATTGATCTGAGACTTCAACCATTAAGCATAGTCTGATCATAGATCCCAGGTCAGACAACGACCCTCCTCCCTGGCTAAAACTGAGGTATGAGTATTTTGCTTCCCCCTTGTTGCTGTATTGAGAATTATATTTAACAGCCTTCTTGCTTTCTCATCAACAACTATAACCGCCTCTATTCACTATCCTAAGTGCGGTGGCCCGGCTTCCACCTGCATGAATGCAGTTTTCAACTAAACAAAATAAATACATGGATAAAATAAATAACTATCAAAGAAATCACATGAATACTCTTGCTCCAAGAATGGAAGATTTCATCTCCTCATCCAGAATCTTAGGACACAATGCGCAGGGAACATGCATTGCAAAGGTCAAAAACAGGCAGACAGTGGACTTCTTTCTATTAAACTGCTGTACAACGCTAGGTTGGACAATAAAAGCAACCCTGGGTAAAGTTTCAATATCAGACTTAATACTACATAGACAAAGCCAGCGTAGGGAGTAAATACTATCCACTCTTTGAGGATTTAGGGTAGGTTGATGTTCATACGACCCAAGAATTTTTTTTTTTTAAATGGTGACAAATAGCTAACACTTTTCTAAGTGCATTGGCCAAACACCATAGGCGATACAGACAAGTTGCCATTTCTCAAAAGATACACATGGCATAATTGCAGAAGCTCTCTGGCACAGCACCCGGAAGCATTAATCTGCCACAGTAGCAAATCTTGTAGGTGACTATAAGAAAATTGTGCCTCCCTTCCACAGAGTTCAATTCATGGCTAGATGTCCTAAGTAATTCCAAGGCACTATAGCCCTGAAATCAGACCTCTACCGTCCTACCCCCCCAGTATCCTGTGGATTTTCCTTGTGCCCCTTATGGCCACTCCATCCCCTCTAGATGATTTGCCCTTAAAGACCACTGAAAGGGAAATCCCTCATTAAGAAAGAATGAACTTCATTTGCCCAACTTCACTGCAAAGGCCCCGCATCCTTGATCTGACACAACACACGTGAGAATCAACCATACAGACAAAAATATTTATGAAGTCTCGCGTGACTGCGAACTTCGATTTTCCCTGATGAAGAGAGAAAGGGGCGTGTGTATGTGGTTGGGGGGTCTCAGACATATCCCCAAGAGGCTGCACTGCCATGTTAGGCCGTAAAGGCCTTGAGGTTGCAGTCTATCTTTGTTCCAGTGGGTGTTTCTGTACTGTTTGGACCCTTGCCGCTCCCTGCACAGGCCACTGAATCAAGGTTGTTGTGTGTTTGCTTGGGACAGATCAACAGGCCCCTAATAGATTGAGAGGTGGATGGGTATCTGGATACCAATTGCCACTAACTTCGCCTGCAAACCAAACTTTTAGTTTACCAAAGACTTACTTGTGACTGCTAGTTACTTAGACATCACTGCAGTACCTGTGAGCCAAGCAGTACATAAGCCTTTGCGCAAATGCTGTAGGATATGCTGAAGTCACCAAAGAGAAATCCTGCAGCATCTTGGTCGTTTTCAGTGGCTTTTACAATCCATGCACAATATAATGTGTCTCTGGATGTTCATTTGTGGAGTCTTTTGATGTAGGTTCCAAATGTAGGGGTTATTTAATATTTACTGAGGTATTGTGCTGTTGCTCACATGGCATAAACAGACGCAAAGCATCCACCACTTATAAAAGCCATTGGATGCAGCACAAAATGGTTCCGCTCCACGCGAGCAACGGCACAGCCCTCAATGAATGACACTCTTAGAGCTGAGGTAGGTGGGAGCTGTGGCCACCTAGCAAGCAGATGTTGGACACGCTAACTCCAATCTGATCCCTACTAACATGAGAAGTGCAGCCTAGCCTAATGAAGCATATTGGTTCTTATGAATTTCAAAGTGACATGCATGATGACGTTCTGGGCCACCGAAAGTTTGCAAAGGAAGTTTTTAGGTAGGCTTGACAAAAACCTTGAGTGATCCAAACGAGAGTAGACAAAAGATGATCTTACCATCCCTGCAACCTTTTGCAGAATATTGACCATCCACCAATCAGGAGTAACTCACAATCACTTCTCCAGTACGTCTGCGTGTCTAGACGCATCCTCCAGCCTGTGCCCCAGTGTACCTCTCCCCTATTTATTCTCTCTGACTTAATTCCCCCAATGATGCTGGTATAGTTTAGTTTTCACTATTGTTAATGTTTAATTTGCTACTATTGGGGCAAATTTTTTTCTGTAAAAACTGTGTACTGCACTAAGAAGCCAGAATCCCCCCACCATTTATGATGCATTAAAACTGTTACTAAATAAATCAAAGTAAAGAGTGCTGAGTAAGAGAGCACAGTACTCAAAGGTTAAGGATTAGTAAGGGACAACTGAACTTGTTTTTATTTTATAGTTTGAAAAATAGAAAAATAACCCACATAAATAGAAATAACATTTACAAAATAAGAAAAAGCTTACAAAATGGATACATTACCAAAATACATCATTTACTATTTTTTTGTATTTAATCCTATCCATAAAAATTCAAAATCTTGTATAAACTTATATTCTATAAATTTGTTAGATTATACTCAATACCATCGAGGGGGTTCAAACTCTATTTTCCTAATCAAAAAACTGTAGCCTGAGATCTCAAGTCACTAGAAGCAGGCTCACACTTCAGCAGTGTAAATAAAGAAAAAATGTAATACTACTAACTCAATGTTATCATCATTTTATTTTTTTTCTGCTGTGGCAGCTTTGCCGGTGGGGCAGGGCTGGGCTGCTCTGCTGCAAGATGAGCAGGGGGAGGAGTGGTAGGCACTCTGTAAGTGCACATGAAAGTTTGGCCGGCCGTCTTGGGCCTGAAAAAGAGTCATGCGCACTTTGCAAGTTCCCCACCCAGGCTGCATTACAGCCTGGGTGGAGGACATGGCCAGGCTCCCAGTCCCCGTCTGAGCGCCGAACCACGGCGCTCAGACCAATCACAATGCTGCATTGCAGAGTTGTGATTGGCTTAGCGGAGCCTGGGTGCTTCCTTTTACAGCCGGAGCGGAGGGACAACGAGTAGAGATGCGGCGAGGAGATAAGTGTACTTTTATTTTTCTTTACCGCCTCCCTTCCCCCTTCTGATCCGTGACGGCCGCTACTGCAAGTCACGTAATTAGAATAATAAAATAAAATATGTATAACAGACACTTCTGACGATTGACTGTTTTGGTGCTAAAAGATCAAAGATTCAACCTCTTTAGCGACTATATATACGTGACCTAATAATAGATTTGCTATCCGCTGATCCATCCACCATCCTACATGAAGCAATAGCATGAGGATATATGGAATTATCATGAGAAGCTAGAGCATTTCCAATTATACATAAGGAGCACACACCTTGCACCTGCACAGCTTCTCAGCAACAGAATGCAGAGCTTTCTTAGTCTGGAGAAGTAAGGCAACCCCCTAGAACAAGTTGATTTGAAGGCCAGGGAAAAGGGGGAAAAAGAACAAAAATTATAAATAAAGAGTATCCCTCTTGGCCTATATTTCTTTTCCGCAAGGCTTTATAAGCTCATAAGTGAGGCACAAAAAAAAACTACTCCTATTGTACACAATGTTAAAATTTCTTACTTTCATATTTTATTTCTTTTCGTAATTTTTTGAAAATAAATTATTTTTTCATCTTTTTTTCATTTAAATATGTAGTTGTATGCAAAACCATACGACATATGGCAAGCTTTACAATTATACTTTTTTTTATATATATACTGCTTCTCTCCCCCATCCTGCCCGTTACAAAGTTTACAAGTAACAGGTCCTGAAGAAGGTGGCATACAAGGTGATACAAGCCATCGAAACGCACGTCAACCAGCTTGAATGACACGCCCGAGCTTTCAGCACAGCATTTGAGGGTTGATCTTTTCACCCCTTATGGTTTCATCTGTGTATGTTGTCTGGCTCTGGGGCGGGTAGTATGTATGTGTAGTGTGATAGTGACATGGATGTGAAGTGAGATGAGGTACATATGAGTATGGGGGTCTTATGAGGAAAAATCTTTTTTGGATATTTTGGATATTTTAATCAATTGTAATATCCCTTTGTTGGTTTCAAGTGATACATGTCATATTATGTTTTGTGTATATATAAAAAAAAAAGTATAATTGTAAAGCTTGCCATATGTCGTATCGTTTTGCATACAACTACATATTTAAATGAAAAAATAATTTGCTATTAAAAAAAATGACGAAAAGAAATAAAATATGAAAGTAAGAAATGGTAACATTGTGTACAATAGGAGTAGTTTTTTTTTGTGCCTCACTTATGAGCTTATAAAGCCTTGCGGAAAAGAAATATAGGCCAAGAGGGATACTCTTTATTTATAATTTATGAGCTTTCTTAGTCTAACACAACCTTTCCGCATTTCACAATTTCCTTCATATGAATTTACCATCCTCGCCCACAATGTACTTACATTTGAACAACATTATGTTATGTGACTCAGTATTTTCTGAGTATAAGCATCCAGTTCAAAGAATTCTGTGGGGCGTGCATATGGCTTGAAAAATTGGTTCAAACATCAATGAGGGAACTAATTTCCTTAATTGGAACAGTTATGCTCACACAACTAATCACTGATCCAGCACACTCTGCTGTTCACACAACAGTGAAATTTTTGGCACCACCGGTAACACAACAAACCTTTAAATGTCTGCTGCCAACATGATCAAGTGACCACCTTACCATCCCCTTCAATATCGCACTATCAAAATACTGCAATCCAAACATACCACTACTCCAGAATTACTAGATTGGACTTGTAAGGAACGTATCTTGTACTCTTGGGAACCATCGTGGAAGAAATTGGGTTACTATTTGAGGAGGGTGAAGTCCTTCTCAAGCACTAACCACAATTCTTCTCAGGATGAAGTCACAAGCAACCCTAAATTAACCTGTGCTCAACCCTCGGGTAGCTTGGCACAGAGCCGTCAGGCTTAATTCAGAGGCAATATGTAGAGTATTTGCGCAACACTTTACACAGTAACACAGTTAAAATACACCAAATAAGGACCTGCCAGCAGTTTAGAAAAACAATCCTTTTCAATCAAAAAACACAAGACAACATAAATCTAATTAGCAGGACCGAAGATATTACATTTTAACGATTCTGGTAAAAATAGCGCTAAAAAGGCAAAAAGCGCCAACTGTGGATATCTGGTTTTGCCAGACTGGGACAAAGTCACAAGTTCAGGCTGGCCGCAGGGACTCAGTTAGGCCTACTGAACAGAGAGCATCTTAAATCCTGGTTTGCGGAGTGTTGTGAGAGTTAATATCAAATAATGCAAATATCAAAATAATTTCAAATTCACTTGAATAAACACATCTAGTTTATTGTACAAAAACGTATAAAAACATTTTAAAAAAGGAGAAACAATCTACTCATACACTAATAATCACACGGTGAAGGGGACCACTTTTAGAACTCGTAGGACCAGATGTGCGAATCCATTTAGCATTTCTTAATGGGCCAAATCGAAATTTCGCTCGAAATGCTAAATATCTGTCTCAGATTACAAAAAGCCAAAACCGATCACAATTTATGATTTATACATGGTAGAAATCGCAAATTGGGACTGCGATTTACGAATCGTAAATAGGGATTACCTATTTACGAATCCTAAAGCACATGTACAAAGTGTTTCCTAAATGCGAATTGGGCATTTAAGAAATGTAATTACCATCAACATTAAGTCGATGATAACCATGTGCAAAATAAAAAAAAAATATTCAAAATAATAAAAAATTGTTTTTTGATTGTAACATAAAGCGCACATATGCCCTTAGTACATATGTAGGAAATTAGGGGTGCCTCCAGGGGGGGGACTTAAGGCCAGGGGCACCCTTGACTTTGCATTTCTTAAATTGTGATTTCCTATTAGGAAATCGCAATTTAGGAAATGCAAACCATTTCCCTTTTCGCCTATAGGTTGAGAATGCAATGGCATTTCCTATTTACGATTCCCTAGCATCGATTCCTAATCCGTAGGAATCGATTTTAGGGAATCACAAATTTTGTACATATTCTTTTGCATTTCTTAAATAGCGATTCCTATGGAGTTGGTATTTTAAGAAATGCAAAGGGGAACCCTAGTGAATCTGGCCCCTAGTTTCTTGTTTAATCATCAACAGTTCAAATACGGCACCTGGTCATCAGAGTTCCTCTTCTCACAGCCTCTATTATTCTGCTCCTTAACAGGTAGTAAAGGAGAGGTCTCTTTGCCCAAATTCTCACACGAGATTCTGCCTGAGATGGTCCCACCTACTACCAGCACACTTTGCAGATGCTACAGCTCACCTGAAACCTGAAGCGGCAGCTTGTGTTTGCCCTTTGCAGGAAAACTGTCCTCACACCTCCGCTGATAAAGACAACCTTTGCTGTCAACAAGGTATGCAGTGTGTCTGTTCTCCCTAGAAACTCTAGACTGCAAGTTGCACTCACTTTCATGTTCTCTTAGTGTAACCCATAAAAGTAGACTCTAGGGTGTCTAGATTACATTTTAATCATGTCACAAAACTTCATTTTATTTTCGTTATTTATGACTTGTCGTTTTGCTGTTTTTATACTACTCTGTGTAGTTGTTTTAGATGTACTAAGAAACAGATTATTCCTGTAGTAATAAATACTTTTACCTAAAAGTGTTCATTCTTCTTAGTTCAATGTTTGTGTGTGTGATACTTTTAATGATGAAATAGGTTAGGTAGTGTTACCATGTGCCTCTGATCCCTTCATAGGGATTGTTAGTAACCCAAAAGCAATACCCCTGTCCTCAATAACACATTGAGTAGAGTTTTTCGGGGCTACAATAATCTGTCTTTCACATTCATCATTGGTGCATTGAGCCAAGTTCACCTGTGGGTGGGAAAGCACACCTTGTCGAGCCGTGGTACTCATAGTACGGCCCGCGGGCCACCAGCGGCCCGGTAGGCCTTCCTTGGTGGCCCGCGGACCTTGCAGGTAATGGTCCCATGGCCCCCCCAGAGAGAGAGAGAGTGGAGAGGTGGAGAGAGAGAGTGGAGAGAGAGAGAGAGTGAGAGAGTGGAGGGAGAGAGAGTGGAGAGGGAGAGAGAGTGGATAGAGAGAGAGAGAGTGGATAGAGAGAGAGAGAGAGAGTGGAGAGAGAGTAGAGAGAGAGAGTGGAGAGAGAGAGAGTGGAGCGAGAGAAAGTGACTGACTGAGAGACTGAGATACTGACTGACAGATACTGACTGACAGATACTGACTGACAGAGACTGACTGACAGAGAGAGACTGACTGACTGAGAGAGAGAGAGAGACTGACTGACTGTGAGAGACTGACTGACAGAGAGAGAGACTGACTTACGAAGAGAGACTGACTAAGAGAGAGACTGACTAAGAGAGAGACTGACCGAGAGAGAGACTGACCGACTGACAGAGAGAGAGACTGACCGAGAGAGAGAGACTGACTGACAGAGAGAGAGACTGACTGACTGAGAGAGAGAGAGAGACTGACTGAGAAAGAGACTGTCAGAGAGAGAGAGACTGACAGAAAGAGAGACTGACTTACAGAAAGAGATTGACTGACAGAAAGAGACTGACTGAGGGAGACTGACTGACAGAGAGAGATTGACTGACAGAGAGAGATTGACTGACTGACAGTGAGAGAGAGAGAGGCTCACTGACTGACTGAGAGAGACTGACTGACAGACAGAGAGAGAGATTGACTGACAGAGAGAGAGAGAGAGAGACTGACTGACTTAGAGTGAGGGAGACTGACTGACAGAGAGAGAGACTGACTGACCGAGAGAGAGAGAGAGACTGTGATGGAATTGGGGTCAAAGTGTGTATGAAGCTAAGCAATGCCTCTTAAGATTGCTATTGTCTGCTAATAGAAATGTAGTATCAAAATGTGCTCTTTGTAGTTACATCTGCTTTTGAAATACAGCATTGTCGCATTGTCTAATATTTTGAAACAAGTTAAATCTTTTTTTACTCTAGCCCCGCCTCCCTACTGACACTGTCCCCCACTGACCCCACCCCTACCGGTGCAGCCCTCGGCCACAAACCACACTGTAATTTTGGCCCCGACAGAAAGTTTGTGAGTACCCGTGTTGTAGAGCTATGCCAAAGTTGTAGCTTAACCAACAGGAAGGTAAGAGGTCTAGGTATTGTATTACTGATCTGACCTCAAGTGATTCAGGACATGGCTATTGTGTGCCAATCAGTTCTTTATCACTACTAGAGGGTCCATTACCTGAAAGCCCATTCAGAGAGCCCGGTACCAGATCCATATCACAGACTGTATACTCGGGGAGTTGTTTCTTCACGAGAGGAAACATTTCCTATTCTTTTACCTTAGGGCCCATCCTATGAAATGTATAAATAAAGAGTGGCATCAAGGAGTTTATTGCAATCCACAACCCACACGCCTGAAGAGCATGCTTCTTTAATTTTAATATTTTTATTTGCTTTTGTATTTGATAGGTAGCTAAGCACAAACTTGAATGTTCAGTACAGATGATCAGCCGTATACTGAAGAACAGTTCTATCGGGGTAGTGCTTAATAGCATGGATGAATATTGTGTCACGTTTGATTTTGTAAAATCGAACCACAGTTGATGAAGATGAGGTATGTCAATCATTTCTATTTATTTTGACATTGCTACATTCAGAATTATTTTCTTCATTTAGATTCCAAATTGGAAACAATCCTGATTCAAGTTGATTTTGACATGCACCACATGGGTACCACCATTTTATTTGCCTCACAACAATTGCCTGTGTGCACTCATGACTAAGACATGAACTGTTTTGGCATCAATTTGCAGTTGTTTGTGAATCCACACATACTATTCAAGTTGTTCTTTTCACTTCAGCCCCACTGTTTAGAAGCACAATATATATCAACTTTTTCTTATGTTCTGAATTACTTTCTATTTGTAGGTCTGTTTTATCAATTTATAATTCCCAGAAAAAAGAATGCATCCTTTTTTCTCCACTACATTTAAAGCATTATTAATTCTAGACCGTGAGTCTTTTAGGTCTACTGTCTGCTCACTTTCACACAAATGAATAAGCTAACCCACAGAAACGTAAATGAGACATGCTCATTTAAACAATTAATGTGAGCTGTTTCTTTAATTACTTGAAATATTTTTTTTTAAATCTCACTACAAACTTTTATTAATGTTTCAGATGTAGTGGGTATTTGTTCTCTGCCAAAGCACATTTGGAGATTATCTCTTTTTACCAGCCTTCAGCTATTTATGTTGGTAAGAATCAATTCCTGACATAATTACATTTGCATTAAATATCAGGTCCTCATGTAAAATTCTTGTTAGACTTGGGGGTCTCTGGTTGGCGCAAGGTTGTCCTTGTGTCAAGCAGGAACCCTCTCCTCTACGTCAGGGCGCAGGATAACCCCTTGTGAATGACCCTTGCTCACCCTCTAGGTGCGTGGCGTGAGCAGCCAAGGCGATTCCTCAGGCGTTGTTGGTTAAGCACTTACAATCTCACACACACAGTAAATACATCAATCCCCCCAGAAACGGACACCAGACTTGGATATGTAGAAAAATACGCTTCTTTATGTAAAAATAGGTATATATATCTCAGCAGACTTATCACAAGACCAATAACGTTTTCGCTATGCCACCAGGTTATAAAGCAGGCAAATGTTCTTTGTTCGTAGTTTCAAATGGATACTTTGTAGTCTCTTGCAAATGTTACTTGTGGTTCCAGTACTTACAGAGATCGGCTCCTGCGAACGGGGAAATAAGGCGTTGCGGGCCCCGAGCCCGATACTGGAACTCCTTTAGTGATGTGGAGAGTCGGCACAGGTCGGTGCGACTCTCAGCTTGGGAAGTGGTCTTGGGTCCTCGATCAGCGGGTGTGGGCAGGTAGGCAGGCGCGGCCAGCGACCCTCAGCACGGCGGTGCAGGGGGGGGGTCTCCACAGCGGGGGCGGCGCGGCCTGAGATGTCCGGGGATAGCGAAGCGGGGTCACAGGGCACGGTCAGTGCAGCTGGGTGACCCGGCGTAGATCACAGTCGTCGGACGGTTTCCGGCGGGAGGGGTGATAGCGCGTTCAGCGCGCTCCAGTGGCAGGCGGTGACAGGGGTGCAGGCAACCTAGCCCGGGGACAGAGAGCGGCTCCGGACGGAGCGGGGCTCTCACGGGGTTGAGGCAGGCAAGCTCCTGAGTGTCACGGCCCTAGGAGGGGCGATGAGGGGCGCAGTCTCTTTCCAGCGGGATGCACACACGGCTCGAATTGGAGGATGAGCAAAAGCACAGAGAACCCACTGGTCCTGGGGTTCAGTTCAGGGGGCAAGCTCAGATCAAGCCCTTGGAGAATGTTCAAGCACAAAGTAGCAAAGTCATTACAGCGAGTCTTTTCCTCTCCTTTCTCAGCAAGGCAAGCAGCAGGCCAGTCCTCCCAGCGTCTTCTTCTCCTTCTAGTCGGGCAGAGGTTCTTTGTGGTAAACAGGATTCTGATTTCTTAGGAGCCAGGCTCCTACTTTTATACAGTGATTCTTTTGTTCTTTAGCGCCAGGGGGCCTGGGCCTGGCCCAGTCCAGTTCTGGAGCACTTTGTTATGGTGACTCTGCTCTTTCCTTTCAGCAGCAGGGCAGAGACATCAGCCGCTCCACAAGGGGCGGCGCCGGCTTTGTGGTGGCAGAGCACAGGTCTATTCAAGAGTCAAGGTGTACTCCTCCCACCCATCCTGGTGTCATCTCTCTACCCACCACCTGGCAGCCAACCTGTCTCTGGGGATTCCCCAACCCTGCTCCTTACTGTTGCCAGGCAGAACACACACACACAGCAGAGGCGGACTGAAATGGCCAGGTCAGTAAATACTAACTTTCTAAAAGTAGTATTTACAAACCCAGGATAATAAAATAAACTTGACTACAAGAAGTATTTTATTATTCTGAGTTCAGGCATACTAAACTTGACATTCTACCATGCTCTCTGAGTCCACTGGGGTCACAGCGTGTAGTGACTCCAGCAGCCCATGCTGGCCTATGGAGAGCAGGTAGCCTTCAATAGTGAAAAACGAAAATGGCTGTAATTCACTACTAAGACATGCCACACACATCAGGGCATGTCCTACCTTATGCCTACAATGCACCCTGCCCTTGGGCCTACCAGAGGGGTGGCTAATATGTAGGTAAGGGAAGGTTTAGGGACTGGCAAGTGGGGGCACTTGCGCAGTCAGCGCGACAGTCCCAGACCGCGCGCAGGGTCTGCGGTGGCAGACCCTAGACACATTTTACAAGGCCGCTTTCTGTGGGTGGCGCAACCAGCGCTGCAAGCCCACCAGCAGCATTGGCATTCACAAGCCCTGGCACCCCTGGTGCACTTTACTGGGGACTGACAGTAAATCCAATAAACCAATCATGAACATCAATTACAGGTACACTTTACCTAGGGAGCACTTGCACTGCGGCACGGATTAGCCGTGGCGCAGTGCCCTGAGCGGACAACACCAGCAAAACAATCGAGGCACACCATTAAAAAGTGGAAGGGAAACTCACGCCAAGGTGCCAGGTCTAACACGTGTCCCCTCCAGCTGAAATGTGGGGAGAACTACCCTTGCCCAGGGGGTTCCTCGTCACTAAGGCAGAAATACCTGGACAGACTGTCAGCGTTGGCGTGATCTGTACCAGGACGGTGTTCCACCGTAAAGTCCATACCCTGTAGGGAGATGGACCACCTCAACAGCTTCAGGTTCTCACCCCTCATTTGCATCAACCATCTGAGGGGCCTGTGGTCCGTCTGAACCCGGAAGTGAGACCCAAACAAGTAGGGTCTTAGCTTCTTCAGCGCCCAGACCACAGCAAATGCTTCTCGCTCAATTGCACTCCACCTACTTTCCCGTGGAAGTAACCTCCTACTGATGAAGGCTACGGGTGGGTCCCAGCCCTCCTCAGTCATCTGTGAGAGAACAGCCCCTACACCATGCTCTGAAGCGTCTGTCTGCACTAGGAATTCCTTGGAGAAGTCAGGGGCCAAGAGCACGGGCCCCATGCACATGGCAGTCTTCAGGGTGTCGAAAGCTTTCTGACAGGTGTCAGTCCAGATCACGTTCCTGGGCTGCTTCTTGGAAGTCAGCTCTGTCAAGGGGGCAACAATCGTTCCATAGCCCTTGACAAACCTCCTGTAGTACCCAGTGAGCCCCAGGAAGGCCCTCACTGCGGTCTGCGTCTTGGGGGGTTCCCAAGCCAGGATGGTCTCAATTTTGGGTTGCAAGGGTGCCACCTTGCCACTCCCCACTTGGTGTCCCAAGTACACCACGGAACCCTGCCCGATCTGGCACTTGCTTGCCTTGATCGTGAGGCCTGCTCGGCGCAGAGCCATCAACACTTCCCAGAGGTGGCGCAGGTGTTCGGGCCAGGTGGCACTGAACACTGCGATGTCATCCAGGTAGGCGGCACTGAACGCATCCAGCCCAACCAGTACCTGGTTGACCAACCTCTGAAAGGTGGCAGGGGCATTCTTCATTCCAAATGGCATGACTCGGAACTGGAAGTGCCCATCTGGTGTAGAGAATGCTGACCTCTCTTTGGCCCCATCGGTCAAGGCGATCTGCCAGTACCCAGACGTTAAATCAAACGTGCTGAGGAACCGGGCAGCCCCCAGCCGATCAATGAGCTCATCAGCTCTGGGGATGGGGTGCGCGTCAGTCTTAGTTACTGAATTGAGTCCTCTGTAGTCCACACAGAACCGGAGTTCAGGTGTGGCTCCCGGCGCAGCAGCTTTGGGGACCAAGACCACGGGGCTGGACCAAGGACTGCTGGAGGACTCAACCACCCCTAGCGCAAGCATTTTGGAGACCTCCTCCTTGATGCAAGCTCTGACCCTGTCAGTTACCCTGTAAGCCTTGTGCTTCACAGGTAAGCTGTCTCCTGTGTCCACATCATGGACGCACCAATCTGTGACACCAGGAACCAGGGAGAACCTATCGGGAAACTGCCCCAGCAAGTGGCGGCAATCTTCCTGTTGTTCGGGCGTCAGGGTGGGTGAGAGGTTAACTCCATCCACTGACCCATCTTTCTCAGAGGCTACTAAGAGGTCAGGAAGAGGCTCGGTCTCCTCTTCCATTCCATCATCAGTGGCCAGCAGCATGCCCACTTCGGTCCTCTCTAAGTGGGGCTTAAGGCGGTTAACATGTAGGACCCTCAAAGGGTTCCTGGGAGACTGCATGTCCACCAAGTAGGTGATAGGACTTTTGCGCTCCACAACCTCAAATGGACCTGTCCACTTATCCTGAAGTGCACAAGGCTCCACTGGGGCCAAGACCCACACCTTTTGTCCAGGTTGAAGCTCTACCAGAGTGGCATTCCGGTCGTACCACCGCTTCATCTCCTCCTGGCTGGCTTCCAGATTTGCCTCCGCAAGTTGCCTGAAACGCCTAGTCTGGTTTCGGAAGGCCAGCATGTAACTGTATACATTCTGGGGAGGTTTCCTGGGAGATTTCTCCCAGCCTTCCTTTACCAAACTCAGAGGTCCTCTTACCGGGTGACCATACAGAAGCTCAAAGGGGCTGAACCCTAGAGACTTCTGTGGCACCTCTCGGTAAGCGAAGAGCAGGCATGGCAAGAGGACGTCCCACTTACGCCTCATTGGACCGTCCAGGCCCATGATCATGCCTTTGAGGGTTCGGTTGAATCTCTCAACCAACCCATTTCCTTGGGGGTGGTAAGGAGTGGTGAACTTGTAAGTTACCCCACACTCCTTCCACAGGGATTTCATATATGTGGATATGAAATTGGTCCCCTGTCGCTCACCACCTCTAGAGGGAATCCCACTCGGGAGAAAATTCCCATCAGTGCTCGTCCCACCACAGGGGCCGTCACTGTCCTCAGAGGGATGGCTTCAGGGTGCCGGGTGGCATGGTCCACCAAGACCAGGATGAACCTGTTGCCCAGGGCTGTCTTGGGGTCCAGAGGCCCCACAATATCAATACCCACTCGCTGGAATGGCGTACCAACCACGGGGAAGGGCTGCAGAGGAGCCTTGTGCTTCCCTCCGCTCTTACCACTTGCCTGGCAAGTCTGACAGGTTCTGCAGTAGGAATCTGAATTCTTGTGCTGAGGAAATATGAATTTTATGGTCAATTGTGTCCCCTATCTTAGACCCCAACGGCTCCATGTACATGCTACAAGTACATGTATGTTCCCTCCACTTCAAGCTATGAAGACGCAAATACATGTGCGTCCAACGTTAACATGTCCTCTTTCAGATCTGCGATGAATGGGTCAGATATTCCGTTCCTAAGTATGCTTTGCCACCGTCTTTATATGGTATACTTTTCACGTTTTCCAGCTCTGGCAAGGTAGGCCCTGAATTCTGCCATCGAGCCTTTTCCTGCCTTCTGCCTCTGAATGCTCCAGCCTGGACCTGTATCTGTATCCATGACCTTTGTCTTACTTCCTGCGCAGCTAACGGTGCCTGGCCCGGCCTGTTGCCTGCCAAGACTGTATTCAGCCTTCAAGTTATCTGCTCCGCTCCTCATCCAATACATTCCTGTCTAGTAGTTTAGGTAAACATTCTTCCAGCTGCAGAGCAAAGGGCCCGGCCTCACTGTCTCCGTGCAAGTAAATCATGGTTTCTGTTTCCATGGTAGGCCCATGCCCCCTCGCATCTCATGTAGACACTTAGACGCTTGTACACGCACTAGCAGTCAGTATAGAATAGACTCTGTCCGAGAGACCTTCCCTTCCAGATAATATAGTTCCTTAAACACAAGATATTAGATACGATTTGGGATTAGGTTGTCCTGACGTCCCAGACTTCTGTCTCCTCATGTAGGGCTAAATGTCAAGTCCCCTTCACCCTCTAGTTACACGTCAATCACACGTCATGCGGCTGCGCGCGCATCTCTGCCATGTATTTCTGCTGACATTGCAGGATTCTCTTATGGATCCACCCACCTGTGACATCCTCTTAATGACGTTTCTAGTATACGCCTCTATGCACGCCTACTGTAACGCCTTTTTCATTACGTATGTGTATTCTTATCTTTCCTATCAGCTGTTACGCCTCCTGCATCTGTCTTTACTGTAATGCATTTACTATATATATTATAACCTGTCAATAATGTATTGCCGATCCCTTCCTGAACCTTCGTGGTGACGGAACCCGATTGCCTGGTTCGAACCATAATTCCTTTGTAAGGAATAAATTCCCTTTTATAACCTCAAATACCACGGATTCTGCCTCTTATTTTTACTGAGTTATTCTTATTGAATTTTACCGCATAAATTAAGTCTAGGTAATTTAAATTTACCACATAATTGGCGCCCGAACAGGGACACCTCTCACACCCCACGCGCCGGAGGTGCGTTGCAGACCCGGTCTCCTGCCACAGCCGGACGGACAACTACGCGTACCCGCAGGATTTCCTGTATCTCCCTCAGGCCAACGGGGGTGACTGAGGCTGCGATCAACACCCAGACGAGGCGGTGAGGAGTGCGGAGAATCCCGACCAGAGCCTAGCTGAGAGAGCAAGATCCGAGGTATACAGAGGCCCACCAGATTCCGAAGTTCCGAAGTATCTAAGTCACGAGTCGAGTCGAGTCCAGTCCGATCCAGTCCAGTCCAGTTTCCGAGGCCTTCCGTTCCGTGCTTCCCGGTGAGTACCGTTGCTGGGGACGCATCTAGACGTGCACATTAGTCTGTGCCGGTCAAGACGGGTTTGGGTACACAGATCTGGTCTGCACTGTCTCAGCAGTGTATCTGTACTGTTTAGCAGTACATCCAGTATATCTAGTATTATGTCAGTGACTAGTTTTATTCTAATTATTATTGTTCGTTCTAAAATGTTTTGATATGTTTTAAATGTCGTGGTATGAGTGATTGTTCGATCTTCATTACTGTGGTTATTGTATTAATTGTGTTCAAGTCCGAATAAGACCCAAGTAGCAAGGTTCAAGATGCCGCTATTCTCGAAATTAAGACAGATAAAAACTAGAAAAGGGATACTCGAGGAAGCTGTTCCCATTCCACCTAGGGACACTCCAGGGTACTTTATGTACCATAAACATGGTCTAGATGCTGTATTATATCTTGATTTATGGGTGGACTACACCAAGGATTTAGCAGAGAGTCAGAGATGGCCCGCTGCTGGGACATGGGATGCAGATTGCATCATGAGAGTATAGAAGTTATGCACCGAAAGATCAGAAAAGAAGTAGAACGAATACATGAAAGAAGATTAGAGGCAGATAAAACTGAATCAGAGGGAGAGGAGGAGGAACAGTCAGAAATGACCACAGGACAATTAGAATTACCAGCTAGAGAAATGATAGCTTATGTAGGTAAGGGAAGATCTTTTAATACTACAATGCGTCCGATACGTCCAGAATGTAACAGAATTTTTCAAGCAGCTATCTCAAATCCAAGGACCCCTGAACACTTATTCCAGGCTACTGATAAAATACTCCGAGAACGAAGGGGGTACCATGTGCTCGATTCTATGGATGAACAAGAATTAGCCAGGTCAGCAGTACAATGGGCTGACAGTTCTGAAAAATACAGTGATGATGCGCTAGCACACACGTTTCTGAATCTCACACCAGACGAACAGCGTTTAGCTGGTATATACATGATACAACACCTCCTTATATTGTATAAAAACGAGCACTCCGATCCTGGTCCCCTACCTGATATACTGATAGAATTACTCACGAATAAATGGAGAGGTATGGGTACCGATCTAATTAAAGAAATTCTAGAACATCGGCATCGATACAGTGCCTTCCTATGTCCAGAACATGATCCAGCTCCCTCCAAGGAAAGAAAAATGTATTACATAGACAGACAGAATCCCTTACGCGAAGTACACCCAGTTAAAAATGTGGATGATTCTTTTTCGCGCGTGATTGTGTACACGCCCATAACTAAAATAGAACTATTGGAAATGAAAAAATTAGTGCCCAGCCATGACAAAGATCCAGCAGGTTTTCACCGTGAACTAAAGGACATGTTACTCATGGGTGATTATACCTATCCTGACATTATGAAAATATTAAAAGTATTATTGCCTGCCGGTATTTACGAGAAACTCAAAGAAAAGGAATGGGAGGTGGGAGACCAAAAGATTGATTGGACCGCATTAGAAAGTGAAGAAAAAGCCCGAACAGCAGGCCGAGGGCTTGGGGACAAAATTAAAGCATTACCAGGATTATTAGTACAAGTATTGCCACGTTTATTAACTACGAAAAAGGAAGACTGGGGAGCAATATCAGCTTGTAAACAGAAACCCGATGAAGACACTAGTGATTTCTATTCCCGATTTGAAAAATGTTTTGGTATTAATAGCGGCCTAAAAGCAAATAGCGAGTCATATCCACATCTTTTTGTAACAAAACTAGTCGAGAATTCCCTGCCCCAGGTTAAAAACAGAGTATTGAAAGTTGAGAGCACTTGGCAAGCTAACACTCCTTCACAAAGGTTACAAATGTTACAGTATCACCAGAATAGAATTAGAGAAGAACAAGACCACGAACAAAGACGTATGAAAGACACGAAAATGAAAATGCTCGTCGCCCAGTCAGTTCCAGCTGACGGTCATAAAAAGGGTGCGACACAGTCCAGTAATTCAGCGGTTCCCGTTAAAGGGACATGCAACTATTGTAAACAGCCAGGTCATTATATAAACGATTGTGCAGTTCTGAAACATAATATCTCTACGGGTAAAACTAAGGAGAGACCACGTCCGCCTAGACAGGATCAGATCCAACAACAAGTACCTCAGAATGTACAGCCTATGCAAGCTGCACAACAGACCGTAGCGGTACCACAGTCACAGCCTATTGCCGCAACACAAAACACGACACAACAGATGTACCAGTATGCACAAAATGACTATCCAGATTATCAGCGATACACATGAAATAGCCTAGAGAGGGAAGTTGGCTTACCCCTTATTGAGGTTCCCGTAGATCAAGAGGGTCCTTATGTACAGAGTCAAGTATTAGGGAAAGACAGAAAGTTTTTACTTGATACAGGGGCAAGCAGAACAACTATAAGTCACGACGAGGTTCCAGGGGCACCCCTCTCAGGCTCACAAAATGTTTCCCTTGGATTTTCCGGACAACCTATTGTTAATGAAGTATCGCAACCTCTGCCTCTTACAGTTGGTCCATTGACACGGACTACAGATTTATTGCTTACTAAGTCATGTCCAGAAAACTTGTTAGGTATAAAGACATTGAAAGCTCTAGGAGCTATAATATGTTGTTCTCCGGACGGAGTACGACTATTTTTACGTGACTTTAAAGGTCACTACGTGTCAAGAGACATGGATCACCGGTCACAGAATCTACCTGCACATTTATGGGCACAAGGCCCCACTGATGTAGGTTGTATGCACATTACACCATATCGAGTCACACTCAAAGCAGGAGTGGTATTACCACGAATGCGACAATACAAGTTACCTCCAGATGCTGTAGTGGCTTTACTGCAAATCATTGACGAGCTCATTGCACAAGGAGTGGTTGTGGAAACCGACTCCAATGTATGTAATTCTCCGATCATTCCGATTCTTAAACGAACTGATCCAAAAGCACCCCTAGTATATCGATTAGTTATTGATCTGCGCGAATTGAATAAATGCATTGTACCACAATATCCCGTGGTCCCAGATATCTCTTCATTACTGACAGCTATTGATTCAGAAGCGACGTTCTTTACTGTAATTGACCTCAAGAACGCCTTCTTTAGTGTCCCAATCGATCCGGAAAGCCAATATTTGTTCGGATTTAGTTTAAATGGACGAAGCTTTAAATTTGCACGCGCACCTCAAGGATTCACAGAAAGTCCCAGCATCTACAGCCAAGCACTGAAAAGACAACTTGACAGTATCCACATGCCAGTTAACACTGCCCTGCTTCAGTATGTCGATGATCTGCTGATCACCGCCCGAAGCGAACCCGAATGTGAAAAAGCATCACTGACGGTTTTACATTTTCTGGCCGACAAGGGACACAAGGTGTCCCCTTCGAAGCTGCAATTCTGTGTTCAGCAAGTTGTGTACCTTGGGCACTTGCTGTCCAAGGGGGGGAGACAGCTCACACCTGACCGCATCCAGTTAATTATAAACATGCCACCACCCAAGACACAAAAGGAGGTGCGGGCCTTCATAGGTCTCACTTCGTACTGTAGGCAGTGGATCCCCCAATACGCATTTCTAGCAAAACCACTCATTCAGTTGACAACCCAGGAGGCAGCGACATCGACTGTCCTCCCTTGGACTCCAGAACATACACAAGCTTTTGAAGACTTAAAGAAAGCCTTATGCCAAGCACCTGTTTTAGCGACACCATGTTACAGTAAGCCTTTTACACTTTTTGTTACAGAACGTGAAGGTACTGCCTTGTCGGTACTCACTCAGGAACAAGCAGGATCACACAAACCATGTGCTTACTTTTCTAGCACATTAAATCCCGTAGCTCAGGCTCTTCCTGCGTGCCTAAAATCAGTCGCAGCGACAGCTTTAGCGATTAGACAAAGCGATTCCATAGTATTAGGACATCAATTGACAGTACAAGTACCACACGCAGTAGAGGTTCTCTTGAACCGGACACAAACACAACACTTGACTATAGCACGACTGACGGGTTATGAACTAACATTGTTCCAGCCACACATAGAAATCAGACGTTGTAGTACATTAAATCCTGCCACACTTTTGCCATTAAGTGGAACAGACCCACTGGCACATGATTGTATTGAAGTCATTACTATTACGACGAAACCCAGACAAGACTTGACAGACATTCCATTATCAGATCCAGACCTGACATTTTATGTAGATGGTTCATGTATGAGAACAAGTACAGGAGAGTTAGTGGCCGCTTATGCAGTCACGACAGACACTGAAGTCATTGAAACGAATTGTATTAACACTTTGTCAGCTCAAGCAGCAGAGCTCATCGCTCTGACACAAGCCTGTATTCAAGCCAAAAATAAAAAAGTTAACATATATACAGATTCACGTTATGCATTCGGAGTTGTCCATGACTGCGGAGTCCTTTGGCGAGAGAGAGGTTATTTAACTTCTCATGGTGCCAACATTCAACACGGTCCCCTCATTCAAGCTCTGTTAGATGCAATACATCTGCCTACTTCAATATCTATCATGAAGTGTAAAGCCCATACAAAAGTCACCGATATTATTTCCCAGGGTAACGATCTAGCAGACCGAACAGCTAAACAGACAGCTCAGAATCGGAATCACGCAACGGACGTGACCAAGACAATAGTTCCGACATCGACACACTGCATGACAGTTAAGGATCCCGCCCTTGATGTAATTGACATACAGACACATGCTACACCAGAGGAAATAAAGAAATGGACTGAATTAGGAGGGATCCAAACAGATCAGGGATGGATGACAAAGGGAAAATCTATATGGTTTCTCCCCGACTCCATGGTTCAAGTTATCATTAACACAATACATAGTCCAGCGCACCTGGGAGAAAAAGCTATGCTAGATAGTATTCAAAACATTTGGTTCAACAAACACTTACGAGCTGCAGCTAAACAGAAAGTCCGTACTTGTATGATTTGTTGTCAGTTCAACCCAGGTAAAGGTGTACCTGTAGAGCAGGGTGGATTTCAACCTCCTGATCACCCTTTTGAAGTCCTCCAGATGGATTATATCCAGATGGAACGATGTCGAGGATTCAAATATGTCCTCGTAGTTGTATGTGCTCTTTCCCGTTGGACAGAGGCATATCCCGTCTCAGATTACACTGCCCCGACTACTGCCAAACAGTTAGTTCGTGAATTCTTCCCACGGTATGGTTTGCCCCGTATCGTGTACTCAGATAACGGCCAGCCGTTCTCATCCGAGCTAATGAAACACATTTCACTCTTGTTAGGCTATCAATGGAAATTCCACTGTGTCCGGCATCCCGAGGCAGCAGGTCTCGTGGAACGTCATAACCAAACTCTGAAAATTCGACTTTCTAAAATCTGCAGAGAGAAAGGCGTCGACTGGATAGTAGCCTTACCAGTTGCACTATTTTACATGAGAATGGTAGCACATTCTCGCACAGGGCTATCCCCGTACGAGGTGGTCTTCGGTAGGCCACCAAATATGTGGGGGACGCCTATACCTCGTAAAATCACTGATGTTGATTGTAATATGCTGACAGATTACCTTGCTTCCTTGATGTCTGCACTACAATCTTGCCGTTCACAGGTAGCTGCAGCCTTTCCCGACAACACCGAGGTGAAGCCCCATGAAGTGGTTCCTGGAGACTTTGTCTTCATAAGAAATTTCGACAGGAGGAGCCCGTTGGAGCCTCGCTGGCAAACGCCAAAACTGGTACTTCTGACCACGAGGACAGCAGTGAAGGTCGAGGGTCGCAAGGGTTGGCTACACTCGAGCCATATTAAGAAATTTCATGGACTACCGTCTGATCTGAACTCTCAGCCCTGCCCCCTTCCACAGACTGACTCAAAACTCCCCCTGGTTGAGAAAACCGAATCACAAAACTATAAACTGAAACTAAGGTCTAACAAGTCAGACAATTTGATTGTTTAAGTCCTCTCCAAGGTGAATCGGTTGAATTAGTCTCTGACATGTATCCTCTAGACCGAAATCGAGAGAGAGATAGACAGAAACAGCTCAAGAAACGTGCATATTGTAAATCACTTCATAGTCACTGTATAGTGACACTGTTGATTATGTTTTTTCTAAGTCTTTTGATTATTGCTGCAAGCATACTGTTGCACATGTACTATCCTATTTTTAAGCGTGCTCATTCTGCTTACAATGTTACTGCCGAACATTCTTTTAGTGAATTACCTCCACATGAGTTGTCCTACAGATTTGCGCTGCGCAATAACACATTCATTAGTATGTTACATCATTCCCATCAGACCAGCAATGCTACAAATTGTTGGATATGTGGCCGACTCCCTCCCTATCAGAAATACAAAGGAGTTCTGCCCCTCTTTCCGTATCCATTCACACATAATGGTTCCTGTGGAGCATGGTTTAGTTTGATTAATTCTTTAGATTCAAACACTGTAGTTTTCCAGAGCAACTGGGTATGGGGAAACCTGAACTTAGTCTTGCTTAAAGTCTGCTACCCTAACAAGGAGGGACTCCCCAAAAGAACAGGAACTGATCTAGAAAATGAAGTATATGGATTAGGTAACTTTACACTCAACCTCATGATTCTGAATGTTGAATCCGAAGCTGCACCAGTCTTGCCCGCTATGTCAGTATTTCCAGTTAAAGGTGAATTATGTGTAAGAAAGAATGGTTCAGTACACCTGGGTCATAGTAAATGTACTACTGTGATCGAATTCAGTGATAAAGGCAAGTCTACATTTAGAGCTTCTCGTCATTCCTACTTCATTTGTGGTCATACCGCATATATACGCTTACCTCTAGATTGGGATGGTACCTGTTACATTGCATTCCTTCTGCCACCTGTTTTCCTAGCCCCTCCCGATTATCATAGAAATACCCATTTAGTACACAATAGACCCCAGAGAGATATCCCGATTGTTGACTACACTGAAACAGCATGGGAACAATATACAGATTTCAATAAAGGTTTCTTTCCCTACATAGGTGTTGTCACTAATAGTAAACTGATACGTAGATTAACCAGAACCCTTGAAGCAGTAGTGAATGAAACTACCTCTGCCCTAGGCAACTTAACAGAGGAGCAGTCTGCGATGCGGATTGTTGTTCTTCAAAATCGTCTTGTCCTTGACGTCATCCTAGCCGATAGGGGCGGAGCCTGTAGGGTCATCGGATCGAGTTGCTGTGTTTTCATTCCAGAAAACGCGCCATCAGTATACAAAGCCATAACTCGTCTTCATAAGATTGTAAGCCAGATACACCAGAATCCAGGCACCTGGACTTGGTCCGGTTGGTTCTGGAGCGTGTTGTCAGCCTGGGGATGGAAAGTCCTATCCTTCCTAGGTATTGGCCTTCTCATAGTATTCAGTTGTTGCCTGTGTCTACAATGTGGACCAGCGATTTGCGGCCTGTGTGCCACATCATGTATTCCACGTTCAAGTTCTCATTCAAAATCCCGGAAGAAGAAAGAAGAGCAAATGATGTTACATGAACAGATTGATGGATTCCTGAGGATCGATATTTCATGAAGGGTCCGTAGGGGACAAGGAGGGAATGAGGAAATATGAATTCTATGGTCAATTGTGTCCCCTATCTTAGACCCCAACGGCTCCATGTACATGCTACAAGTACATGTATGTTCCCTCCACTTCAAGCTATGAAGACGCAAATACATGTGCGTCCAACGTTAACATGTCCTCTTTCAGATCTGCCATGAATGGGTCAGATATTCCGTTCCTAAGTATGCTTTGCCACCGTCTTTATATGGTATACTTTTCACGTTTTCCAGCTCTGGCAAGGTAGGCCCTGAATTCTGCCATCGAGCCTTTTCCTGCCTTCTGCCTCTGAATGCTCCAGCCTGGACCTGTATCTGTATCCATGACCTTTGTCTTACTTCCTGCGCGGCTAACGGTGCCTGGCCCGGCCTGTTGCCTGCCAAGACTGTATTCAGCCTTCAAGTTATCTGCTCCGCTCCTCATCCAATACATTCCTGTCTAGTAGTTTAGGTAAACATTCTTCCAGCTGCAGAGCAAAGGGCCCGGCCTCACTGTCTCCGTGCAAGTAAATCATGGTTTCTGTTTCCATGGTAGGCCCATGCCCCCTCGCATCTCATGTAGACACTTAGACGCTTGTACACGCACTAGCAGTCAGTATAGAATAGACTCTGTCCGAGAGACCTTCCCTTCCAGATAATATAGTTCCTTAAACACAAGATATTAGATACGATTTGGGATTAGGTTGTCCTGACGTCCCAGACTTCTGTCTCCTCATGTAGGGCTAAATGTCAAGTCCCCTTCACCCTCTAGTTACACGTCAATCACACGTCATGCGGCTGCGCGCGCATCTCTGCCATGTATTTCTGCTGACATTGCAGGATTCTCTTATGGATCCACCCACCTGTGACATCCTCTTAATGACGTTTCTAGTATACGCCTCTATGCACGCCTACTGTAACGCCTTTTTCATTACGTATGTGTATTCTTATCTTTCCTATCAGCTGTTACGCCTCCTGCATCTGTCTTTACTGTAATGCATTTACTATATATATTATAACCTGTCAATAATGTATTGCCGATCCCTTCCTGAACCTTCGTGGTGACGGAACCCGATTGCCTGGTTCGAACCATAATTCCTTTGTAAGGAATAAATTCCCTTTTATAACCTCAAATACCACGGATTCTGCCTCTTATTTTTACTGAGTTATTCTTATTGAATTTTACCGCATAAATTAAGTCTAGGTAATTTAAATTTACCACAGTGCATTTGGGGCCAGTAAAAGTGGGTGACAAGCCTGTCATAGGTCTTGTCCATCCCCAAATGTCCTGCTAAAGGCACATCATGAGCCAGCCCCAGTAGGAAGGTTCTGAACTTCTGGGGTACCACCAGCACACGGGCTGACCCAGGTTCAGCAGCCTTAGGCTCGGAATACAGGAGGTCACTCTCCCAGTACACGTAGTGTGTTTTGGCCTGAACACCATTGGCCTGGTCAACAGCCTGCTGCCGCATACCCACGAGAGAAGGGCATTCTTTCTGCTCCCTGCAGAATTCCTCCCTGGAGGGACCTCCTTCTTGCTGCCAATGGGTCAGCTCAGGCAGGTCTCCCAGTTCGGCAGTCTGTTCCCCGGTAGGCTCCAGAGCATCCCCCTCAGGGTCTGCTTCCTCCTGGGCCGTGGGAACTTCGGGGGCCGGTTTCCCGCGCTTCCTGCGCCTTCTCCCTAAGGCCGGTTCCTGGACCTCTCCCTCAGGCTCCAGGACTCTCTCAACACCCCTACTGGCTGCCATGGACCGGGTGGTCACGCACGCCCAGTCGGGTAGACCCACCATCCTCAGATGCGTGGTCTTCTCCACCTTTTCCCAAGGGGAGCTCTCTAGGTCGTTCCCTAGCAGACAGTCTACAGGCATGTCAGTTCTCACAGCGACTTGTAGAGTACCAGAGACCTCCCCCCACTCAAAGGGAACTTGAGCCATTGGACAACGACTCTCTATGTTGTCAGCATTGACAACCCTACAGTAGGCATTGGGTACAATCTGCTCTTGAGACACCAGGTGTTGCCTCACCGAGGTCACGCTGGCTCCTGTATCTCTAAGAGCCTCAACCTTCTTTCCATTGATGGTCACTACTTGCCCATATTTCTTAGTGTTAGAGGGTAAGTAGGTTTCAGGGACCATCTCACTGTCTCCTAGCGAGACTAGGGTCATATGCGCGGGACCCCCACCCCCCTGGACTGCTACCTCCTCCCCAAAATTAACATTAGCTACTTGCCGGGGTGGAGCACCAGTGGGTGCTGTCTTACCAAACAGGCGACACTTAGGATCAGAGGCAATGTGACCCGGGTCACCACACCTTTTATTTTATTTATGTGGGGTATTTATAGAGCGCGACGTTCGCTCCGGAGGGAGCATCTTGGCGCTAGGGAACCTAAGTGAGCCAGTCCAAGAGGATTAGATGGAGGCTTTGGAGTGATCGTCCGGGAGATTAAAGATCCAGGTCTTTAGCAGTTTTCGAAAAGGTTTTTCCTGGGTTTGTTGTCTGAGGGTTTTGGGTAGTTTGTTCCAGGCTTTAGTTGCAAGGAAGCTGAGGGTCTTCTCACCCTTCGTTTTCAGATTGTATTTGGGGAGAAGAATGAGGTTGTCGTTGGTTGAGCGAAGGTGACGGCTGGGCAGGTAGTGGGGGAAGCGTTTGGTGAGGTATTTAGGGCCTGTTTTGTTGTAGGCACGAAAGGCTATAATCAGGATCTTGAAGAGAATCCTTTTGTGAAGGGGGAGCCAGTGAAGTGAACGAAGTGCTGCAGAAATAGAGGATCTGCGGGGAAGGCCCAGGACAAGACGGGCGGCTGTGTGTAGTACGCTCTGCAGTTTTTGGATGGTGTTCTTTTTGGCTCCTGCGAGCAAGCCGTTGCAGTAGTCCAGTCTCGAGATTATGAGTGCTACTGTCACCGTCTTTCTGGCATCGATGGGAAGAAAGTCAAAGAACTTTCTCATGGATCTGATCATTCCAAAGCATTTGCCTGCGACGGTTCTGGCATGCTGATCGAAGGAGAGGTCGGAGTCAAAGGTAACACCGAGGTTCCTGGCCGACGAAACTGTCTGGGGGGGGGCAACAGAATTGTCCGGCCACCAAAGTGCTGGACAAAAGGAGATATTTGTACCGATCGGAAGGATCTCCGTTTTGCTCGAATTGCATTTCAGGTGGTTATTGTCCATCCATCGAAATACTTCAGTCAGGCAGTGTTTTAGGTTGAGTTCAGCTTTGGTAGATAGTTTGTCCAACGGCACAATGAGCTGAGTGTCATCGGCATAGGAGGTAACAGGTATGCCGAATGATTCTATTAGATTAAGGAGGGGAATGAGGTAAACGTTAAAAAGGAGAGGGCTCAGGATGGAGCCTTGCGGGACACCTGAGGAGACAAGTTTGTCTTTGGAGTGAAATGGACCCAAAGAAACGGTTTGGGAACGGTCGGAGAGAAAAGACGAGATCCAGGATAGGGCAGAGTCAGAGATGCCGATGTCCCTGAGTCTGCTGATAAGGATGGTGTGGGAGACAGTATCAAACGCCGCCGTTAGGTCGAGAAGGATGAGGATGGAGTTTTTTCTCTGATCTTGCAGGGTTTTTATAGTGTCAGATAGTTCAATGAGAGCGGTTTCTGTCGAGTGCTTGGGGCGGAATCCGGATTGTTGAGGATGGAGAAGGTTGTTTTCATCTAGATAGTGTTTCAGTTCATTGTGGACTAGATGTTCCGTGATTTTTCCCAAGGCCGGGAGTAACGAGATTGGGCGGAGGTTGGTGAGATCCGTCGGGGGTTTATTCGCCTTTTTCATAAGGGGTTTGACGATTCCTTTTTTCCAGCGGCTAGGAACTGTGCCTGAGCTAAGCGAGGAGTTGATTAGGTTGTTGATGGTCGGGTTAACCTCGTCGATTAGTTGGTGAAGTATCTTGGAAGGACAAGGATCAGACGGGGAGCCTGATTTACAGGCCAGGATGGCTTTTTTCGACTGCTCAAGAGTGATAGGGGAGAAGCGACTTAGCGTACAGCTTTGGGGGACCAGTGGGGGGGGCACTGGGAGAGTGGCGGGGGGGGGAAAGTTGATCTGGATCGAGGCAATTTGTTCCTCGAAGAAGTCAGAAATTTGATCGCAGAATTTCTGGGAGGGGGGGATTTCAGGCAAAAGAGCCTTGGGTGGCGTAAATGATTTGACTATCGCAAACAGCGCCTTTTGTTTTTGGCCTGCGTTTTTTATGGCGTTGATGTAGTAGTTTTTCTTTGCCAGTTTGATTTCCGAAAGGTAGTTTTTCCTAGTTGCGATATAAGAGGTACGATAAGTAACCTCGTAGGCCTTCCGCCATTTTCTTTCTGCCTTTTTACAAAGCAGATGTGCATTAGCGAGTTCTGGTGTAAACCAGGGGGCATTGGGTTTAGTTTTGCCCCGGGAGGTGCGGGGGCGTGAGGGCGGGATTCTGGATTTTATTTCTTGGGTGATCCAGTTGTGAAAAAGATCGGCGTCGGTATCAATATTACCGGAGAGGGTGGGTGCTTGAGTTTGTATTGACGAATTGAGAGTAATGTTATCCTGGACCTTTTTCCAATTGATGTGATTGGCGGGGAGGGAAACAGATTTGTTGCGGTTGGATAGGTTTTCGTTCAGGATGTGAAATGGGATCAAGAAGTGATCAGACCAGATCTGGGGCAAGGGCGATAGTGTGGTCAAGAGAGAGAAGTTTGTGCAGACTCCATCGAGGGTATGACCTAGGGAGTGGGTGGGTGAGGTGACAAATTGCTTAAAATTGAATATATCGAGGGTTTGAACGAAATTGATGGTATGAATGTCTGTTGTCGATTCTAGATGGAGGTTAAAATCACCAAGGAGGGTGAAGAAAGGGTATCTGAGTGAAAGTTGTCCTAAAGAGTCGTGCAGTGAGTCGAGAAACTCAGATGCGTTGCCAGGTGGGCGATAAATGAGTCCGCCTGAGAACGAAGTATGGTCGTTTAGTTTAATGGAGAAGCCTAGTCCTTCAGTCTTTTTTAGGGACTCTAGACTAAAGGTGTGGCAGGAGAAGGTGTCTTTGAGAATGATTGCAACACCTCCGCCACGGCCCTTGGCTCTGTCTTCCCTGAAGAGTGAGTAGCCCAGGGGAAGAGCGACAGCAATATCAGGGTTACTGTCTGCTGTTAGCCATGTCTCAGTTATCATGAGGCAGTCGAGGTCGGACTCCAAGATAAGATCGTGTATATCTTGGTTGTGTTTGCACATGGAGCGCGCGTTGATCAGGCCGCCTTTGAAGGGGGGCCGAGGGGCCTGAGGCATATTGGCCGGTGGAACTGCTAAATAGAGCCCGGTGGACCAGTGGCAGTGTTTGCAACTGACTGGGCCTGAAAGTGCGGCTGGGTCGAGTATACATGGACACTGCTTAGTGACCTGTAGTTGAAGGAGGTCATTAGAATGGTAGGAGATGTGGGAGGTGAGATGGGCAGAGTTTCCTGCGCCTGTCGCGGTCTTGTCGCGGACGGGCGCAGACGGGCTTGCCTTAGGCGCGCCTTCGGCGCGCAAACGGCGCTCCCGCTGCGCTCGTCCGCTGCGCGTCTTGTATAGGCACATTTATGGGAGACCAAGGGGGGTGTGGCCTCAGAAAGGGGCGGAGTCAGCGTGCACGCCGGTGGTGATGGCGGCGGCAGGCTAGAAGAGCCAGGAAGGGCGCGAAGCAGCTATTTCCATCAGCTGTGCGCGAGCGCTGAGTGAGGTATGAGGCTTAGGTCTTAAAATACAAGTGATCAAATTGTGACACCACACAGAGAAATTTTAAAAGAACAGAGTACCTCCAGTTCCCGGCTTCCGCCTCAGGAACTGGGTCAAAAGGTTTCCGGTTGCAGCTCGAGAATCGGCTGTTTATATACACTGAGCGGGGGGCGTGGCCTCAGAAAGGGGCGGAGTCAGCGTGCACGCCGGTGGTGATGGCGGCGGCAGGCTAGAAGAGCCAGGAAGGGCGCGAAGCAGCTATTTCCATCAGCTGTGCGCGAGCGCTGAGTGAGGTATGAGGCTTAGGTCTTAAAATACAAGTGATCAAATTGTGACACCACACAGAGAAATTTTAAAAGAACAGAGTACCTCCAGTTCCCGGCTTCCGCCTCAGGAACTGGGTCAAAAGGTTTCCGGTTGCAGCTCGAGAATCGGCTGTTTATATACACTGAGCGGGGGGCGTGGCCTCAGAAAGGGGCGGAGTCAGCGTGCACGCCGGTGGTGATGGCGGCGGCAGGCTAGAAGAGCCAGGAAGGGCGCGAAGCAGCTATTTCCATCAGCTGTGCGCGAGCGCTGAGTGAGGTATGAGGCTTAGGTCTTAAAATACAAGTGATCAAATTGTGACACCACACAGAGAAATTTTAAAAGAACAGAGTACCTCCAGTTCCCGGCTTCCGCCTCAGGAACTGGGTCAAAAGGTTTCCGGTTGCAGCTCGAGAATCGGCTGTTTATATACACTGAGCGGGGGGCGTGGCCTCAGAAAGGGGCGGAGTCAGCGTGCACGCCGGTGGTGATGGCGGCGGCAGGCTAGAAGAGCCAGGAAGGGCGCGAAGCAGCTATTTCCATCAGCTGTGCGCGAGCGCTGAGTGAGGTATGAGGCTTAGGTCTTAAAATACAAGTGATCAAATTGTGACACCACACAGAGAAATTTTAAAAGAACAGAGTACCTCCAGTTCCCGGCTTCCGCCTCAGGAACTGGGTCAAAAGGTTTCCGGTTGCAGCTCGAGAATCGGCTGTTTATATACACTGAGCGGGGGGCGTGGCCTCAGAAAGGGGCGGAGTCAGCGTGCACGCCGGTGGTGATGGCGGCGGCAGGCTAGAAGAGCCAGGAAGGGCGCGAAGCAGCTATTTCCATTAGCTGTGCGCGAGCGCTGAGTGAGGTATGAGGCTTAGGTCTTAAAATACAAGTGATCAAATTGTGACACCACACAGAGAAATTTTAAAAGAACAGAGTACCTCCAGTTCCCGGCTTCCGCCTCAGGAACTGGGTCAAAAGGTTTCCGGTTGCAGCTCGAGAATCGGCTGTTTATATACACTGAGCGGGGGGCGTGGCCTCAGAAAGGGGCGGAGTCAGTGTGCACGCCGGTGGTGATGGCGGCGGCAGGCTAGAAGAGCCAGGAAGGGCGCGAAGCAGCTATTTCCATCAGCTGTGCGCGAGCGCTGAGTGAGGTATGAGGCTTAGGTCTTAAAATACAAGTGATCAAATTGTGACACCACACAGAGAAATTTTAAAAGAACAGAGTACCTCCAGTTCCCGGCTTCCGCCTCAGGAACTGGGTCAAGTTGTCTCACCTGTAACAATTGAAGGGCCCCTTTGGAACAGGCCTACCTGTCGGGGCCCCGTTCTGCTGCGGGGGTGGGGGAGGCTGAGAACCCTTCTGCTGGTTCCCTTGGGGATTACTTTGGGGGCCTTTTTGGAACCCTTTCTGTTTACCCTTGTCCCCCCCACTCTTCTGCTGGGGACCCTGCCCACCTTTGGCGGAGTCTCCCATTTGACCCTTGTGGACCCTGGTGCTGAGCCAGTGGTCCGCCTCCTCAGCAAGCTTCCTCGGGTTGGACAGCTTGCTATCAATCAGGTGCTGGCGTAGCTCAGGAAAACATTGACTGGACAAGTGCTCCCATGCAATTAAATCAAGCAACCCTTGATAATCACTCACCTTGCTACCCTTCACCCAACCATCCAGTGCTCTGCAGAAAAAAGTTACATACTCCACATACGTACTCTCAGGGATCTTCTTAGTCTCCCTGAACCTCTGTCTATATAGCTCAGGAGTTAACCCATACCTGGTCATTAAAGCTTCCTTCATATGGGGGTATGAGGCTTGGAGATCTAAGGGTAAATCTAACAGTGTGTCACGCCCTTCCGCAAGGAACCTTCCCCACAACCCCGCTCCCCAGTCTTTCTCAGGGACCCGCTGTGAAGACATGGCCACCTCATAGGCTCTAAACCACTGCCCTATGTCATCCTTTCTAAAATACTCCTTTACTACATCTTTGGGGATGTACACCTTGGACTCTATCTGCACCGGTGGAGTGCTGCCACCAGAAGGAGCGGTGTCCAAACTTTTCGCCTTCAGCTCCAACTCCTTCAATCTTATATCATGATCCATTTGGCGTTGTTGTGCCTCCAGGGCCAACTTCTGCTTTTCCATTTCCATTTGTCCTGCCAACTTTGCCATCTCCATTGCATGCGCCCTGTCTGCTGCCCTGTCTGCCAGCTCCTCTGGCGACAGGACTCTGCTGGGCTCCCCAAGGTTGTCGGGTGGAACGATGTCCCCCGCATTCTGTGGGTCTCTTGACTCTTTCCAGGCTTTCAACGCCTTGAGGTACTGGTTCTTCCTCTTGAATCCAGTATAGGGAACTCTGAATTTTACACTGTAGCCTTTCAATTGCTCTATCGTGTAGCCTTCCAGTCCCTCCCAATCCACCTCATCCATTCCAGAAATCACAGAGTGTGCTCTTCCAGCAGAGAGTGAGCCAGGCATGGTTGCAATAATGGCAGATGTCTCAACAAAGTTCAAAAATGAAAACCTGTGGCTGCGTTACTTGGTCTGCTCTCTTTATCTGGTGATTAATAATTCACTGTATGCAAATTACAAATGCAAATCCGAAATCCCAGCCGCTGCCAACAATGTTAGACTTGGGGGTCTCTGGTTGGCGCAAGGTTGTCCTTGTGTCAAGCAGGAACCCTCTCCTCTACGTCAGGGCGCAGGATAACCCCTTGTGAATGACCCTTGCTCACCCTCTAGGTGCGTGGCGTGAGCAGCCAAGGCGATTCCTCAGGCGTTGTTGGTTAAGCACTTACAATCACACACACAGTAAATACATCAATCCCCCCAGAAACGGACACCAGACTTGGATATGTAGAAAAATACGCTTCTTTATGTAAAAATAGGTATATATATCTCAGCAGACTTATCACAAGACCAATAACGTTTTCGCTATGCCACCAGGTTATAAAGCAGGCAAATGTTCTTTGTTCCTAGTTTCAAATGGATACTTTGTAGTCTCTTGCAAATGTTACTTGTGGTTCCAGTACTTACAGAGATCGGCTCCTGCGAACGGGGAAATAAGGCGTTGCGGGCCCCGAGCCTGATACTGGAACTCCTTTAGTGATGTGGAGAGTCGGCACAGGTCGGTGCGACTCTCAGCTTGGGAAGTGGTCTTGGGTCCTCGATCAGCGGGTGTGGGCAGGTAGGCAGGCGCGGCCAGCGACCCTCAGCACGGCGGTGCAGGGGGGGGGGCGGCGCGGCCTGAGATGTCCGGGGATAGCGAAGCGGGGTCACAGGGCACGGTCAGTGCAGCTGGGTGACCCGGCGTAGATCACAGTCGTCGGACGGTTTCCGGCGGGAGGGGTGATAGCGCATTCAGCGCGCTCCAGTGGCAGTCGGTGACAGGGGTGCAGGCAACCTAGCCCGGGGACAGAGAGCGGCTCCGGACGGAGCGGGGCTCTCACGGGGTTGAGGCAGGCAAGCTCCTGAGTGTCACGGCCCTAGGAGGGGCGATGAGGGGCGCAATCTCTTTCCAGCGGGATGCACACACGGCTCGAATTGGAGGACGAGCAAAAGCACAGAGAACCCACTGGTCCTGGGGTTCAGTTCAGGGGGCAAGCTCAGATCAAGCCCTTGGAGAATGTTCAAGCACAAAGTAGCAAAGTCATTACAGCGAGTCTTTTCCTCTCCTTTCTCAGCAAGGCAAGCAGCAGGCCAGTCCTCCCAGCGTCTTCTTCTCCTTCTAGTCGGGCAGAGGTTCTTTGTGGTAAACAGGATTCTGATTTCTTAGGAGCCAGGCTCCTACTTTTATACAGTGATTCTTTTGTTCTTTAGCGCCAGGGGGCCTGGGCCTGGCCCAGTCCAGTTCTGGAGCACTTTGTTATGGTGACTCTGCTCTTTCCTTTCAGCAGCAGGGCAGAGACATCAGCCGCTCCACAGGGGGCGGCGCCGGCTTTGTGGTGGCAGAGCACAGGTCTATTCAAGAGTCAAGGTGTACTCCTCCCACCCATCCTGGTGTCATCTCTCTACCCACCACCTGGCAGCCAACCTGTCTCTGGGGATTCCCCAACCCTGCTCCTTACTGTTGCTAGGCAGAACACACACACACAGCAGAGGCGGACTGAAATGGCCAGGTCAGTAAATACTAACTTTCTAAAAGTAGTATTTACAAACCCAGGATAATAAAATAAACTTGACTACGAGAAGTATTTTATTATTCTGAGTTCAGGCATACTAAACTTGACATTCTACCATGCTCTCTGAGTCCACTGGGGTCACAGCGTGTAGTGACTCCAGCAGCCCATGCTGGCCTATGGAGAGCAGGTAGCCTTCAATAGTGAAAAACAAAAATGGCTGTAATTCACTACTAAGACATGCCACACACACCTGAGAAGAAACGAGGCTGGCTGGATCTGTAAACTCCGCTGTGTCGAAATGGGCCACAATAGCGAATCAGAGATGCACTATTTTCTCTGAATGCCCTCAAACTTTTTCTGTTCATTCTGGAGACACCTCCACCCTAACATCACAAGAGGATTTAGGAGTACATATTTGGTCATCAGTAGTCTGGGTACACCTCCCCTTTCGAATTTATGTAAGAGTGATATGTCTGAACTCTCTGTTGCAGTGGGTTGGTGTGTTGTTTTGGAATGTTTCTATATTATTAAAGAGCACCTCCCTCTACATGTCATATTCCCTGATTTCTATCGATATTACTATCGAACCCCCATGCAATTTTTTGCAACCTGATATTTATCTCCACGCCTATGGGGTGCTTATCATTTGGACCCCTACATGGTTTCTTTCGTCCTTTAATTCAACCCCTTCCACACTCTTTTGACGCTTTATTACCTGTCCTTACAAGAACTCATTTCACCTCTCTTCTTGTGAGGGGTTCTCTTTCTTCGCTTTATCGCTCACACGGGGATGGGTCACACTGATTAATCTGGTTTAGACCCCTCCGACGTACACATGGATATGTTTTGTTACCAGGCAACTCGTATCGTCACACATTGACTATGACGTATTTGACGCAGCACTTTCATGAACCCCCCTCTTAACACATGAGGTAGTTCTCTTATCGTCTTTGGTGGATCTGAAGAGATATCAGTTTTCGAACTTCTCCTATGCTGACCATATTATATTAGCTACGCGGGGATGGGTCACGTGGTTTATCGTTTTTCTGACCCCTCCGTTGTATACATATTCTTGTCAGCAAGCATCTCGCATTATTATACACTTATCATCACGCTTTTTCTCAGCATTTTCATGGATACACTTCTACCTCTCGTATTAAGGGATATGGTTTGTTCTAATTTGGACACGGCCATATCGAGGGGACAAGGAGGGACGGTTCAACACGGGCTATTTTATAATCCAAAGGGACCCACTGGCCATTCCAAGATGGCGGCATGAATTTAGGGATTTTTTTAGTTGGGTCAACAGACCTTTCCGATTATGGAAATTATAACACGAGTGATTACTCATTTCTCTTTCTCATTCTCATCTCCATCCATACGTTTACATCCATGGACTTTATCGTTGAGCTAATATTGTCTATAATACCGCGCGTCGTGGTTTGTCTTAACAGGGACTTCCTTTGGTTGTCTAGCTAATACACTGGGGGTACGTTCGCCATGCTTGACTTACGTTTTTTACAATAAGAATCTCCCCGGTGGAGTATGTATCTGTGTTGAAAGGATAATTTTAAACATTTGCGGAGTATACAGATCCCCTTTCATTATGTCCCGATATCTCTAAGATGGCGCCCATGACATTGGTGGCTTCTCTGTTATCTTCGTCGCCCGGCAACCTTTGAGTGGAAATTTTGAGTAACCAGGTGCGTTCAATGTTGCCCAATTACACGGCCTATATATATGGAACCCCCCTATTGGAGACCTAACGGCTACCTGACTGGTTGGGTGGATGCTGGACCCTCCTCTTAAGATACGGATTCTGGTAAGCGCTCGATTTCTTAGTAGATACTTTTTTTATTCACGAATTACTCAATTGCATGATGGTTTAGGACTTACTTTTTTATTATTCCATTAATAGTAACGTTCGGCTGAAGGCTTACCAGCCATAGGCTGAGTAGACGCTTTTCGAATGGGTACACGAACATTTTTGTGTATTTGGGTAGACATAGGCAAAGAACGTCTTTTAATCTTTACAATGTCATGGCGTTTGACATAACCCCAGCCGCTGAACACGCTTTTGTTAACGGCATGAAGGGACGTATGAGCGTGTGGGTGGTGTGTGTAGGTCCTACCGCTTGTGCCTCCATTGTTTTGGTTTATATATCCCCGAAATAAGGCGTGATGTGTAGCTTAACAATAGGTTATTTTGATCATAGATATACTAGCACAAGTATCGTGTACTATTCCAAGATGGCGGCCGCTATACTGGGACCGCTTCTTGTTGCATTAAATATCCTATGGATTGTATAAAGATGGCGGTCTCAGCATTAGGAATGTCCCTTTATCGTTCTGCTACCTCTTCCTCTCTCCCTCCCTTACTCAGAGCATATGTATACTTTCCAATTGATTAGAATTTTTTTCAATTTTCATCTTTATTTCTTTGTCTTCATGGTCACGTTAGGATATACACATTTTTCCTACCTTTCGTTATAGGTATCTTCGTTTATCTACATAAGCCTAACTGATTGGATGTTATTTGAATTCGATCGACCATCAATTGCTGGTCCAAATTTGGATATGTGCTTTTCCATAGATTTACTGGATTTATCACCATAATTTTGATTTCCCAGATATGAAGTAAGTATTGTTTGCCTGGGTTACATGACCATATTTTGCTTATATATGTCTCCATCGGGCATCTGATCTAACTATGGTCGTACATACATTGTACTTGTCTCCTTAGATTCTTGACGTTATAACTCATCACCGGGGATATCGGCACCAGTGATACAAACATATGATCAAGAACTACCGATTGAGACACCTTTTTCATCACACTGATTTATTTATCTCGGTGTGTATAGATTTTATATATTTTCGTCATGCTTGTTTAGCCTTTTGGATATTCCAACATTTGGCTGTTTTCTCCTGCGTGACCTCTCCACAACTCTCAATATTCTTTGTCTCTTTTCATTTTTTTACTGTTTTCATACTTACTGCTGTTATTATTTTTTCTTTTCTTTTATTCCCTTCCCATTGGTCATCTCCTCTTTTGTATTGGCTGATATTTTAACCATATTAGGGTTGAGACACTGTAGGAGAAGTGCTCTTACACATAAAAAATGTCTCTTGATCACAAACCTTACGCAGATAATTATATGTACACTGATTTTATGCATTTCTCTTTAATATAAATTGTTGTTGCATTTTGTAAACTTATGAAATTTTCCATGTAATGGCTCATTCCTAGCATGTTATGTTTGTTTTGTGAGGGCTAAAGTAGCCTTTTTAAGATTATAGTATTATATGTGCCTGATAACACCTAGATGTTATCTTTAACAAGTTTTGTAATGTCAACTTATGTGTTTTCTGTTAGTTTAAACAAAGTTTTCAACACGTCTTTGTATATATCTGTTACAGCCCTGAAGAAGTCCTTTGATGGACGAAACGCGTCGGCTGTTCCGGCTGTTCTGTGAAAACTTTAACTTTTAAAGTGTAAAAATTATTGCAAAATAAAAGTTGATCTTTTGTAAAAGACATAAACTACTCAAGAATTTGTATATGATTTAATTTACAGTGTTTAAGTGGTGCATTTGGTTTTGGTGTTTGTACATGTATTTTCCAGTTTTTTGGAACGACATTGTGCTGGCGGGTGTCGACCAAGTTTGCACACTTGCGGTGATTTCATTATATCACCATAACTGATATGGGGTAATTTTCAAAACCGGTGCTGTTCTAGAGGGCCACCGCTAGCTTCGTGTTTGGTTCTATATACCTGGACAGACCGTCAGCGTTGGCGTGATCTGTACCAGGACGGTGTTCCACCGTAAAGTCCATACCCTGTAGGGAGATGGACCACCTCAACAGCTTCGGGTTCTCACCCCTCATTTGCATCAACCATCTGAGGGGCCTGTGGTCCGTCTGAACCCGGAAGTGAGACCCAAACAAGTAGGGTCTTAGCTTCTTCAGCGCCCAGACCACAGCAAATGCTTCTCGCTCAATTGCACTCCACCTACTTTCCCGTGGAAGTAACCTCCTACTGATGAAGGCTACGGGTGGGTCCCAGCCCTCCTCAGTCATCTGTGAGAGAACAGCCCCTACACCATGCTCTGAAGCGTCTGTCTGCACTAGGAATTCCTTGGAGAAGTCAGGGGCCAAGAGCACGGGCCCCATGCACATGGCAGTCTTCAGGGTGTCGAAAGCTTTCTGACAGGTGTCAGTCCAGATCACGTTCCTGGGCTGCTTCTTGGAAGTCGGCTCTGTCAAGGGGGCAACAATCGTTCCATAGCCCTTGACAAACCTCCTGTAGTACCCAGTGAGCCCCAGGAAGGCCCTCACTGCGGTCTGCATCTTGGGGGGTTCCCAAGCCAGGATGGTCTCAATTTTGGGTTGCAAGGGTGCCACCTTGCCACTCCCCACTTGGTGTCCCAAGTACACCACGGAACCCTGCCCGATCTGGCACTTGCTTGCCTTGATCGTGAGGCCTGCTCGGCGCAGAGCCATCAACACTTCCCAGAGGTGGCGCAGGTGTTCGGGCCAGGTGGCACTGAACACTGCGATGTCATCCAGGTAGGCGGCACTGAACGCATCCACCCCAACCAGTACCTGGTTGACCAACCTCTGAAAGGTGGCAGGGGCATTCTTCATTCCAAATGGCATGACTCGGAACTGGAAGTGCCCATCTGGTGTAGAGAATGCTAACCTCTCTTTGGCCCCATCGGTCAAGGCGATCTGCCAGTACCCAGACGTTAAATCAAACGTGCTGAGGAACCGGGCAGCCCCCAGCCGATCAATGAGCTCATCAGCTCTGGGGATGGGGTGCGCGTCAGTCTTAGTTACTGAATTGAGTCCTCTGTAGTCCACACAGAACCGGAGTTCAGGTGTGGCTCCCGGCGCAGCAGCTTTGGGGACCAAGACCACGGGGCTGGACCAAGGACTGCTGGAGGACTCAACCACCCCTAGCGCAAGCATTTTGGAGACCTCCTCCTTGATGCAAGCTCTGACCCTGTCAGTTACCCTGTAAGCCTTGTGCTTCACAGGTAAGCTGTCTCCTGTGTCCACATCATGGACGCACCAATCTGTGACACCAGGAACCAGGGAGAACCTATCGGGAAACTGCCCCAGCAAGTGGCGGCAATCTTCCTGTTGTTCGGGCGTCAGGGTGGGTGAGAGGTTAACTCCATCCACTGACCCATCTTTCTCAGAGGCTACTAAGAGGTCAGGAAGAGGCTCGGTCTCCTCTTCCATTCCATCATCAGTGGCCAGCAGCATGCCCACTTCGGTCCTCTCTAAGTGGGGCTTAAGGCGGTTAACATGTAGGACCCTCAAAGGGTTCCTGGGAGACTGCATGTCCACCAAGTAGGTGATAGGACTTTTGCGCTCCACAACCTCAAATGGACCTGTCCACTTATCCTGAAGTCCACAAGGCTCCACTGGGGCCAAGACCCACACCTTTTGTCCAGGTTGAAGCTCTACCAGAGTGGCATTCCGGTCGTACCACCGCTTCATCTCCTCCTGGCTGGCTTCCAGATTTGCCTCCGCAAGTTGCCTGAAACGCCTAGTCTGGTTTCGGAAGGCCAGCATGTAACTGTATACATTCTGGGGAGGTTTCCTGGGAGATTGCTCCCAGCCTTCCTTTACCAAACTCAGAGGTCCTCTTACCGGGTGACCATACAGAAGCTCAAAGGGGCTGAACCCTAGAGACTTCTGTGGCACCTCTCGGTAAGCGAAGAGCAGGCATGGCAAGAGGACGTCCCACTTACGCCTCATTGGACCGTCCAGGCCCATGATCATGCCTTTGAGGGTTCGGTTGAATCTCTCAACCAACCCATTTCCTTGGGGGTGGTAAGGAGTGGTGAACTTGTAAGTTACCCCACACTCCTTCCACAGGGATTTCATATATGTGGATATGAAATTGGTCCCCCTGTCGCTCACCACCTCTAGAGGGAATCCCACTCGGGAGAAAATTCCCATCAGTGCTCGTCCCACCACGGGGGCCGTCACTGTCCTCAGAGGGATGGCTTCAGGGTACCGGGTGGCATGGTCCACCAAGACCAGGATGAACCTGTTGCCCAGGGCTGTCTTGGGGTCCAGAGGCCCCACAATATCAATACCCACTCGCTGGAATGGCGTACCAACCACGGGGAAGGGCTGCAGAGGAGCCTTGTGCTTCCCTCCGCTCTTACCACTTGCCTGGCAAGTCTGACAGGTTCTGCAGTAGGAATCTGAATTCTTGCGCATTTGGGGCCAGTAAAAGTGGGTGACAAGCCTGTCATAGGTCTTGTCCATCCCCAAATGTCCTGCTAAAGGCACATCATGAGCCAGCCCCAGTAGGAAGGTTCTGAACTTCTGGGGTACCACCAGCACACGGGCTGACCCAGGTTCAGCAGCCTTAGGCTCGGAATACAGGAGGTCACTCTCCCAGTACACGTAGTGTGTTTTGGCCTGAACACCATTGGCCTGGTCTGCAGCCTGCTGCCGCATACCCACGAGAGAAGGGCATTCTTTCTGCTCCCTGCAGAATTCCTCCCTGGAGGGACCTCCTTCTTGCTGCCAATGGGTCAGCTCAGGCAGGTCTCCCAGTTCGGCAATCTGTTCCCCGGTAGGCTCCAGAGCATCCCCCTCAGGGTCTGCTTCCTCCTGGGCCGTGGGAACTTCAGGGGCCGGTTTCCCGCGCTTCCTGCGCCTTCTCCCTAAGGCCGGTTCCTGGACCTCTCCCTCAGGCTCCAGGACCCTCTCAACACCCCTACTGGCTGCCATGGACCGGGTGGTCACGCACGCCCAGTCGGGTAGACCCACCATCCTCAGATGCGTGGTCTTCTCCACCTTTTCCCAAGGGGAGCTCTCCAGGTCGTTCCCTAGCAGACAGTCTACAGGCATGTCAGTTCTCACAGCGACTTGTAGAGTACCAGAGACCTCCCCCCACTCAAAGGGAACTTGAGCCATTGGACAACGACTCTCTATGTTGTCAGCATTGACAACCCTACAGTAGGCATTGGGTACAATCTGCTCTTGAGACACCAGGTGTTGCCTCACCGAGGTCACGCTGGCTCCTGTATCTCTAAGAGCCTCAACCTTCTTTCCATTGATGGTCACTACTTGCCCATATTTCTTAGTGTTAGAGGGTAAGTAGGTTTCAGGGACCATCTCACTGTCTCCTAGCGAGACTAGGGTCATATGCGCGGGACCCCCACCCCCCTGGACTGCTACCTCCTCCCCAAAATTAACATTAGCTACTTGCCGGGGTGGAGCACCAGTGGGTGCTGTCTTACCAAACAGGCGACACTTAGGATCAGAGGCAATGTGACCCGGGTCACCACACCTGTAACAATTGAAGGGCCCCTTTGGAACAGGCCTACCTGTCGGGGCCCCGTTCTGCTACGGGGGTGGGGGAGGCTGAGAACCCTTCTGCTGGTTCCCTTGGGGATTACTTTGGGGGCCTTTTTGGAACCCTTTCTGTTTACCCTTGTCCCCCCCACTCTTCTGCTGGGGACCCTGCCCACCTTTGGCGGAGTCTCCCACTTGACCCTTGTGGACCCTGGTGCTGAGCCAGCGGTCCGCCTCCTCAGCAAGCTTCCTCGGGTTGGACAGCTTGCTATCAATCAGGTGCTGGCGTAGCTCAGGAAAACATTGACTGGACAAGTGCTCCCATGCAATTAAATCAAGCAACCCTTGATAATCACTCACCTTGCTACCCTTCACCCAACCATCCAGTGCTCTGCAGAAAAAAGTTACATACTCCACATACGTACTCTCAGGGATCTTCTTAGTCTCCCTGAACCTCTGTCTATATAGCTCAGGAGTTAACCCATACCTGGTCATTAAAGCTTCCTTCATATGTGGGTATGAGGCTTGGAGATCTAAGGGTAAATCTAACAGTGTGTCACGCCCTTCCGCAAGGAACCTTCCCCACAACCCCGCTCCCCAGTCTTTCTCAGGGACCCGGTGTGAAGACATGGCCACCTCATAGGCTCTAAACCACTGCCCTATGTCATCCTTTCTAAAATACTCCTTTACTACATCTTTGGGGATGTTCACCTTGGACTCTACCTGCACCGGTGGAGTGCTGCCACCAGAAGGAGCGTTGTCCAAACTTTTCGCCTTCAGCTCCAACTCCTTCAATCTTATATCATGATCCATTTGGCGTTGTTGTGCCTCCAGGGCCAACTTCTGCTTTTCCATTTCCATTTGTCCTGCCAACTTTGCCATCTCCATTGCATGCGCCCTGTCTGCTGCCCTGTCTGCCAGCTCCTCTGGCGACAGGACTCTGCTGGGCTCCCCAAGGTTGTCGGGTGGAACGATGTCCCCCGCATTCTGTGGGTCTCTTGACTCTTTCCAGGCTTTCAACGCCTTGAGGTACTGGTTCTTCCTCTTGAATCCAGTATGGGGAACTCTGAATTTTACACTGTAGCCTTTGAATTGCTCTATCGTGTAGCCTTCCAGTCCCTCCCAATCCACCTCATCCATTCCAGAAATCACAGAGTGTGCTCTTCCAGCAGAGAGTGAGCCAGGCATGGTTGCAATAATGGCAGATGTCTCAACAAAGTTCAAAAATGAAAACCTGTGGCTGCGTTACTTGGTCTGCTCTCTTTATCTGGTGATTAATAATTCACTGTATGCAAATTACAAATGCAAATCCGAAATCCCAGCCGCTGCCAACAATGTTAGACTTGGGGGTCTCTGGTTGGCGCAAGGTTGTCCTTGTGTCAAGCAGGAAACCTCTCCTCTACGTCAGGGCGCAGGATAACCCCTTGTGAATGACCCTTGCTCACCCTCTAGGTGCGTGGCGTGAGCAGCCAAGGCGATTCCTCAGGCGTTGTTGGTTAAGCACTTACAATCACACACACAGTAAATACATCAATCCCCCCAGAAACGGACACCAGACTTGGATATGTAGAAAAATACGCTTCTTTATGTAAAAATAGGTATATATATCTCAGCAGACTTATCACAAGACCAATAACGTTTTCGCTATGCCACCAGGTTATAAAGCAGGCAAATGTTCTTTGTTCGTAGTTTCAAATGGATACTTTGTAGTCTCTTGCAAATGTTACTTGTGGTTCCAGTACTTACAGAGATCGGCTCCTGCGAACGGGGAAATAAGGCGTTGCGGGCCCCGAGCCCGATACTGGAACTCCTTTAGTGATGTGGAGAGTCGGCACAGGTCGGTGCGACTCTCAGCTTGGGAAGTGGTCTTGGGTCCTCGATCAGCGGGTGTGGGCAGGTAGGCAGGCGCGGCCAGCGACCCTCAGCACGGCGGTGCAGGGGGGGGTCTCCACAGCGGGGGCGGCGCGGCCTGAGATGTCCGGGGATAGCGAAGCGGGGTCACAGGGCACGGTCAGTGCAGCTGGGTGACCCGGCGTAGATCACAGTCGTCGGACGGTTTCCGGCGGGAGGGGTGATAGCGCGTTCAGCGCGCTCCAGTGGCAGGCGGTGACAGGGGTGCAGGCAACCTAGCCGGGGACAGAGAGCGGCTCCGGACGGAGCGGGGCTCTCACGGGGTTGAGGCAGGCAAGCTCCTGAGTGTCACGGCCCTAGGAGGGGCGATGAGGGGCGCAGTCTCTTTCCAGCGGGATGCACACACGGCTCGAATTGGAGGACGAGCAAAAGCACAGAGAACCCACTGGTCCTGGGGTTCAGTTCAGGGGGCAAGCTCAGATCAAGCCCTTGGAGAATGTTCAAGCACAAAGTAGCAAAGTCTTTACAGCGAGTCTTTTCCTCTCCTTTCTCAGCAAGGCAAGCAGCAGGCCAGTCCTCCCAGCGTCTTCTTCTCCTTCTAGTCGGGCAGAGGTTCTTTGTGGTAAACAGGATTCTGATTTCTTAGGAGCCAGGCTCCTACTTTTATACAGTGATTCTTTTGTTCTTTAGCGCCAGGGGGCCTGGGCCTGGCCCAGTCCAGTTCTGGAGCACTTTGTTATGGTGACTCTGCTCTTTCCTTTCAGCAGCAGGGCAGAGACATCAGCCGCTCCACAGGGGGCGGCGCCGGCTTTGTGGTGGCAGAGCGCAGGTCTATTCAAGAGTCAAGGTGTACTCCTCCCACCCATCCTGGTGTCATCTCTCTACCCACTACCTGGCAGCCAACCTGTCTCTGGGGATTCCCCAACCCTGCTCCTTACTGTTGCTAGGCAGAACACACACACACAGCAGAGGCGGACTGAAATGGCCAGGTCAGTAAATACTAACTTTCTAAAAGTAGTATTTACAAACCCAGGATAATAAAATAAACTTGACTACAAGAAGTATTTTATTATTCTGAGTTCAGGCATACTAAACTTGACATTCTACCATGCTCTCTGAGTCCACTGGGGTCACAGCGTGTAGTGACTCCAGCAGCCCATGCTGGCCTATGGAGAGCAGGTAGCCTTCAATAGTGAAAAACGAAAATGGCTGTAATTCACTACTAAGACATGCCACACACATCAGGGCATGTCCTACCTTATGCCTACAATGCACCCTGCCCTTGGGCCTACCAGAGGGGTGGCTAATATGTAGGTAAGGGAAGGTTTAGGGACTGGCAAGTGGGGGCACTTGCGCAGTCAGCGCGACAGTCCCAGACCGCGCGCAGGGTCTGCGGTGGCAGACCCTAGACACATTTTACAAGGCCGCTTTCTGTGGGTGGCGCAACCAGCGCTGCAAGCCCACCAGCAGCATTGGCATTCACAAGCCCTGGCACCCCTGGTGCACTTTACTGGGGACTGACAGTAAATCCAATAAACCAATCATGGACATCAATTACAGGTACACTTTACCTAGGGAGCACTTGCACTGCGGCACGGATTAGCCGTGGCGCAGTGCCCTGAGCAGACAACACCAGCAAAACAATCGAGGCACTCCATCAAAAAGTGGAAGGGAAACTCACGCCAAGGTGCCAGGTCTAACAATTCTCCTTAGATAGTTTTTCACTACTCACAGAAGAAATATTTTTGGAGCTTTTTATTCCTTCTGCAGCGTTAAGTTTTTGCGTTTTTGAAATTGAATTGACCGTGCAGTGACACACCATTCTAGAACATACAATATATTTGTATTACTTAATTGACCTATTTCAGGTATTTACAAAGAATTTTTGTTGCCCTGCTGCTGACCCATGGACACACAGTCCTCAAGGTCGAAACGTTGACTTTTCCAAGTGGACATAGAAGCAACTGACTGTTTAAGCATGACTAATAGAAAGAATAGAGGTTTCCTGCACAAGTTCACAACCTCACTGTCAGCCTGTATATAGCTCTATGTACTTAAAAATTATATGTTTGACAGCACAAGAGCACTGTGCCATTAATTATTGTCAAGTCTTATGTTTTCAATTTGTAGGAGAAAATACAAACTATCGCTCAGCAGTCTTGATCCAAGATCATTTAGTCATTTAATTAACTCAAGATGGCTGCTTGTTTTCAACAGCCACATTTATGTACAATACTGAGATTGACTCAATGCACACATACATCCAGTATGTTGTTAAACTTAATTGTCTCCACATGAACCATTGTCTTTGTTAAAAACAAAATGTTTCAGTTTAATGTAAGTTTCTCAGTGTTTCAGTTTGAGCAGGTTATGTGAGAAATTTATATTACACACGTCTTCTCTTCATCTGCAGAAAATCATACTTTGTCATCCGTAAGGAAATGCCTCAATTCATTACCAATAATCTTCATTATCTAAATTCCAGGTCTTTTTAGTCACAGTCCAAATTGTGTGAGGGTGATTATCACTGACAAGACTGACAATACAATTTTCCTTCAAATTACTGTATGTACAATGTTAGACTGTCAGCCTTAGAGTTCTCTTCCCCCAAACCTTTTGACTTATTCCTCCCTTTTTGCTGATCTAATTTTTGTTGGGCTTTGGACTCTCTGCGCTATACCACTGCTAACTAGTGCTTAAGTGTGTGAGCTTACTCCCTAAAACATGGTAAAATTGGCTTACACCCAATCAGCACATTTAATTTACATGTAATTCCCTAGTAAAGTAGTCCTACATGTACACAAGGTCTATAAATTAAACGCTACTACTGGGCCTGCATCCCTGGCTGAGCTGCCCAAGTCAGTAGCCCTTTTAAGCATATCTCCGCCTGTCACTGAAGCCTCTGCAGTTTAAAACTGCCATTTGAACCCGGCAAAATAAACCTCTTGCCAGGCCTAACCCCTACTTTTTAATACATATGTTACCCCTAGGGTAGGCTGTAAGCAGCCCAGAGTGCAGGGTGCAGTATATTTAAAAAGTTGGACATGTACTTTCAAGTTTTACATGTCCTGGTAGTGAAAACCTCTTAAGTTAGTTTTTCACAACTGCAAGGCCTACCTCTCTCATGGGATAACATTGGCTTACCATATTACATTTAATATGTAATAACTTCCAATTAGGAGCAATTAGGAATGTTGAGTTTGGTGACTAAAGAATTATAATCTTAAACCCTCTTTAATGGTAAAGCTGGATTTTAAGTTACAATTCGGAAAATGCCACTTTTAGAAAGTTGGCATTTTCTTGCCCTAACCATTCGGTGCCTGCTTGCAGTCTGTATCCTGGGTTGCATGACTAGGTGTAGCTGGCAGTTGGTCTTTGTGTATTGCTCACTGGCAGTGAGACAAAGAGGGAATATGTATGGCAGGATGGACCGTCCCTGACTCGATGGGGGGAGGAGCTGTCACTCTTGCACATCACACAGCCTCTGCCTGAGCACACTGACAAAGAATGTGATGCTAGTCTTTTGTACTCTCAGACAAGCTGTGGCTAGGGCAGGGAGGCAGGAAATTCTAAACACATCTGGGTGTAGAACTTGCCATAACCTTTTCCTACTTCAAAGCTGGCACCAGGAATACATATTAAATCCTGAGACCCAACTCTTCAGTACACCTCTGAACCTGTGGAAGACTCAGAAGGACTGCTGAGATGCTCTGCAAGAAGGACCGCTACTCTGTTGCCCAGGTGTCTGAGTGAAAAAGGCTGGACCAACATCTTGAACCCAGGACCACCAGGATGACTCCAAGGGTAAGTTGGTTGGCCTCCTGATCAAAGCCTCAGGGACAAAAAAGGCTCTGTCCACCGTAAAAAAACAGCCCCTGTACTCTGTCCACTGTGAGAATTGCCCCCAAGTACTCCCACTCCAGTCTTGGACCCTTGGCTGAGGGACTGGAATGTGCTCTGATAGCCCCACCGTGGTCCTCTGGGCAGAACTCATGCAGCATTACGCATCCCCTCACAGCTCCACTTCAGATCCTCTGCTGCATGACGCATCCCTGATGCAGTGCCTCACATTGCAGTCCTCAGCTTCCTCTGATGGCCTCTGTGTGATGCAACCTCAACTAAGACCTTTGCATCGCAAGCCCCGCGTTGACGGCATCCTTGAAGATGATGCAGGATTTCACATCACAGCCCGCAGCTTCCTCTGATGGCCTCTGCGTGATGCATCCTCAATTAAGACCTTTGCATCGCAAGCCCTGCGTTGACTGCATCCTTGAAGATGACGCAGGATTTCACATCACAGCCCACAGCTTCCTCGAAACTGCCACTGCATGATTCATCCTTGACGCAGGATATCACAACGCTCTGCAACCAGGATTTAAGGTACTTTGTTCAGTGGGTTTAACTTGGCCCCTTTATCTGATCCGTATTCCATTGTGCTCAGTCTGAGCTTATGACTTTGTCCTGGTCTGCCTCGACTAGATAACCACTGCTGGGCTTTGTGCTTTTTGGCACTATTTGACTTAACACTTTGAAATGGCATATCTCCAGTTTTACTGACTGGATGTTTGTCATTTTGGTCTCAAATAATGTATTAAGTCTTACCCTATTTTTCTAACTGGAGTGGGATTTTCTTGTGTTGTGTTTTTACTTTATGCTGCATAAATACTTTATGCATTGCCTCTAAGTTACGCCTGATTGCTTTGTGCCATGTTACCAGATGGTTAAGCACAGGTTAATTTGGGCTTTGCTTGTGTTTCATCCTGACACAGAATGTGGTTGCTGCTTGAGTAGGGTTCCAACACTCTCAACCAGTAACCCAATTTCCTAGATACATTTTGCAATTTCTTCTTCTAAATCAGTGTACATAGTCCCTTTTCTCTGTTGAAGCCCTCTTGCTTCCCCATTAGTACCCAAAATACACCCCACTGCCCATGGGAGACCTGAACAAATGAAGCCCAGACTGACAGCAGACAGAAGTAGGAGAGAGGTGGGTTGGTTGAGTGTGATGAGTAAGACCTGAGATTTGTCTAAGGAAGATCACAGTAAACTATCGGCATAACCTCCTTGTACTGCCTTGTCCATCACAGACCTAACTGTTTGAAGGCATACAAAGCCAAGTGGAGCCTGCTGACAGCCAGTCCACCAGAAATAAGAGAAAAGGAATGCCAGTCTCAACAAAGCACTGGAAACTGAGGCAGCAGAATACCAATGACTGGAGATGACCAAACAAGACACAGGAAACAAGTAGGCTTGAGGACAACTCATAAAAAGGCACGAAAGACACCCAGAAACAGACTTCAGGTCCCACCGGAACTGCAATATCGTGGACGCAAATGGGCCCGGGCAGATCCACCTGAGTATCAAAAGAACAAATGCCAAGTGATCCTGGGAGCAGACGTAGCCAACCAGAGACCCCGATAAGGGGAAAGAAAGCTGGGGCGAGCACTACTGTCCTACTGCTACCCTGCGGACCCTTAAAGTAAAGATCCATATTTACATATCATACAAGTGAAACACACAGTGGCACCAAGAAAACTCCAGAGGAGCAGGAAGACTAGGCACCAGATCAAAACTGGGTCCGGAAAACACTGGATAATGATGAAGCGGAAATGTCATCTTAATTGTAGGGGTGCATCATAATCACGGTTAGAGCGCACCCGCATATAATCACTTGTTGCATTAACATGAAGTGTTAGAATTTTTAAATGTATTAATAAGAATAGATGGTGTATTCTAGGCCATTGGCAAGTATCATGGGAAATCGGTGCAGAAAATTGATGTAACTAGCAGGAATCTTTAACATGAAGCACTCGTATGTTGCAACTGACTCTTATACACATTTAAATGTATTCACTAATTATGTTATTTTATATATAGGTAAATGCATTCATTGAAATGACATCATTGTTATGTGAATTTGTAAAGCTTATATGTTGTTCTCTTATGTTAGCTGAAATTCGTATGTCTGAATTGCTAGTCCCTGAAACTCTCGCTTTAGGACTAACAGTTTTAATTTTATGTGTGCTGTAGAATTTGTTCTTTCTCACGTTTTATGTTGCAGGTGAAGAAGCGCTTGTTTAGATAGAATAATGTCTTTGTTTTACTAGTCAGGCAAGGAGAGAAGAAGTTACAAATGTGTGGTTTGAGTCAATAAAGGATGGTCGTTGTGCTTCACACAGGACAAGGCCTGGAAATCAAGGACAAACTGTATCGAAGAAGGTACACCGTCAACATTAAGGAAAATGCCCTTCAGGACTGTACCCAGGGTGTATGGCGTGATCCGAAGTGCACCATCGGAGTGCAACCTGAGAATAATTGTATGTTGGAATTAGTGATAGTGTGCCACTTCTTTCTTGTCCTCAGAGAGAGCATCTTAGAATGAGCTCTGTCTTTGGTAGCTTTATGCTACTTGACCCAATGATCGTGGAGAGACTTCCTAAGAAGACTCCATATACTGACAGCTTTTTATCATTCCTCCTGAAAATTATCATTTAGGGATGACACCTAGTGTTAGAGTTGGGACAGATTTAATGCTTTCTACTCACCAACCCTCGATGCAGGGAAATTTTGACTCATGCTTTCTGATTTTCTGTATTCTATTTCTTGAATTAATTGTACTGCTTATGCTGCACCATCTAAACCGGATGCACAGATTTGGCTTTCTGTTGATTCCTCTGTACTTATATCCCCTCGTGTTGAGGTGTCTCTATGTTCAGTTATTTCTGGCTTTGTAATAAATTAACTGATCTCAGATAGTTGTCCGTGGGTTATTTGAGTGTGTTGTTAAATACTTTTTTCCCCTTTATGCTTTCGTGCTGTGAAAAATAACCATCAGAGTGTTACTCTAGAACAGTCTAGAACTTATGGACCGAGCCCTTTCAATACCAAGCCAGGAGAAGGGGCGACAAATCAAAAGACACACCATGAGTCACAAGATCACCAGAGATTAGTGCAAAAACAAAATGAGAAAAGGCATTACATGCAGTGGCTTCTCCTCCGCTAAGGCGGACAAGCGCTGCCCCACTGCTCTGCGAGCAGTGTATATAGGAAAAAGAAAATGATAATAACTAACGTTATTACTGTTTTAGTTTTCCTTCCTGCTTGGGTGCAGGGCAGGGTGGGGTGGGTGGGCAGGGCTGGTCAGTGCAGAGGGCAGGGGACGAGTGTAAAGCACACTCTAAAGTGTGCATCGCGGTTTGACCGGCCCAAGAGGGCTGGTCAATCCGTCATGCGCACTTCGCATCTTGCCCACCAGGCTGCATTGCACAGCCTGGTGAGAAACATGCAAAGCCTCCAAGCCCCTGTCTGAGCGCTGAACCACGGATCTCAGACCGATTACAACGCTGCTTAAAGCAGCCTTGTGATCAGACAGGGGCTTGTGGGAGCTTCCTGTTGGCGCGGAGGAGATGGAGCAGAGGTGGCAGCACCCGGCAGCATTCAGGTAAATGAGCGTATTTTTATTAGTCATCCCTCCGCCCACCACCCGTGCTTAGTAGCGGCCGCTACTGATTATATGATGCACCAAAGTCAACCCCAGAAAAGGCATGTATTCATACCAACCTGACAGGAAAACCACTTGAAGCAGTGGAACAGAGGAAATTAAACTCTAAACCAACAGCCTAAACGCCAGAGAACCTAACCACCAAGCCGCAATTAAAACCTACAAGAAAGGAAACAAAAGCTCCCCAGCTGGAATGCCCCAGACAGGAGACTTGGTGCTGCAGGTTTGGCCCAAAGGGGAACTAACAATCACTGCAGACGGCATGGCGGAGGACAGGAACTCAAAACCCCCAAGGGCAATGCCAAATCCCACCAGAGGAGGCCAGAGTGGAAACAATTCCCCACTCATATGAATCAAGTAAGTACCCTCAAAGGATGCAGGCCAGAGGCACACTCACAGGACTCTCCCACCTCCTCGACAGAAGACAGAACACCAAGAGGACTGCAGAACAAACAAAAAACCCAGTGCAAGCCAACAGACAAAGGGGATAGTAGGGTTTAGTAGATTAGGGCTTAGTAGATGGGGCACACCACCACACCAAAGGGTGGCCCAGACTCATTATAATAAATTTAAAATAGTGCCACGCCCCATCACTGTAAGCTCATCCAAGGAAAATTTCAAAAGAGGGCATATAAGCCGAATAGATGTAACAACTGTCCCCCCTCAGCCCCAGCAGACCACCGGAAGTGACACTATTGAAGCGGAATGTGTTCCCTGCTGAGCAGGAGAACCTCGTGCCAGACAAAGCAGACCAAGTGCAGGGGTCAGTAAAAGACAGAGACATGCCCTAAGCACCTCTGAAAAGAACCATGGGCCAGCCATGAGACGAGTGGGTACAGCCATCATGGAAGGGAACTCATTTAACGAACAACAGAGAAATCTGAGACAGTCAGAAGGTCCTACCAGTCCATCTTTCCCCCCCAAGAGGACTCCCAGGACATCCCAAACTACTGAAGAAGAAGGAAAGATAACCAAGGGGCTTACGACCCATCATGGTGAGAAATTGAAGGTGATTTGCACATCACCCTTTAAAATCAGTTGATGCTAGCATAATGAAAGGACAAGTCCCCAAAGACCAAGATACAGGACGGATACCAAAAGGGACATTCTGCTACTGCTGGGACAAAAGAGAAACCAGCCCGGCAACAGGAAAGACAACTTGCTAAATGCCTCAAAAGGCAGACTTGCCAAAAACGAGGCTGTAGAACCAGTAGTCCAAAAGCCAGCTTCTCAGGCCCACACACTAAGAGCACCTACGTCACCAAAGCGGAGCAAGAGAGGGTAGGAGCATCAGCTTAGTTCAGGCTCCTGTGGAAAAACTCCACAGGACACAATTTAGTGCTAAAGCGAGCAAGACAGGCCATCAGAGGAGTCCCAGCAGAAATGTCTGCCTGCAGACGACTGACAAGGTCAGAAAACAAAATAACTAAGCCAGAGCAACCCACTGCCACGAAACTCTTGCTCTAATTGGATGTTGCTTTATCGGTAAGGAAATGACACTTTTAGGAAACGCTTTGAGATGTGGGTACTCACTTCTGTCTCGTGCTTTGTCCGTTAAAGTGGCAGCGCATTCAGGACCATGTGTTTCATGCTGCGGTTTAAGACCTGTTTCCAAACGTTCTGACACAAAAACATCTTCTAAGGAGAGCGTGAACATATTGTGAATGACGCACAAAGAATAACTCAAAAGTCTGGAAAATCGCCTAGGGGAGACGATGGGATGCATGGTGTACACATGCAGGTCATCCCCCGAGCATGCTGCATGGGAAATAGCTTAGTAAGCAGGAGGGTGCTTTCAGTGACTGTTCCCTCTACCCAGACATCACCCCTTCGGGTTTGCTAATTGCAGAAAGGAACAAAAATCTGCAGAGCTGCGGTTTTAGCACAGCAGTTTAGCCAGTTCCTGGAAGCAAGTTTCACTCTTTGGAAGGAGGAATGTTTTTGACATGGTATCTAGCACGTATGGGCTTTCTGCAACAACATATAGCGGCTTTCATTCTCACCCAAGCAGGGGCTTAACCAGGGCTGGTGGCGCCCGGTGCGACAATCATTTTACGCACCCCCAGACCACATGAATGCCTCCTTGGATCCTCTCACTACCACCGGGCATAAGTGCCCCTCATCTCTACAATCATAAGTTATTGCTAAACACAGCGCCCCTCACTGAGGTTGGCGCCCCCTCCACAGGTCAGCGCCCAGTGCGGCCTCACCAGTCACACTGCCCTAAAGCCGGCACTGGGCGTAACTTAGTCAGTGAGATTCAGGGTGTGTGAATCTCAAGTAACCCTAATTAAAAAAACAAGCATTGTCATAGCCAATAGGTCTCGCTTTTGGGACCTTATAAGTATTTAGTTATGCAGCACAATATCCTTGGTGCAACAACATCAACAATTGCATGGCTAAACACACAAGGTCCCTAAGGCGAGACCTATTGGCTATGCCAATGCTTGTTTTTTTTTTAGCTCTTCCACTAAACATGCTTCACTCTCTAAAAAAGTCCCTTTTTACAACTCTTACCTAACAACATCTCCTATTCCGTCGGTGTTTATCGCACAGCCTCTTTTACAAAACTGTTCCGTGCACACAGCTACCTTACACAATGTAATCTGCGTACAACACACAGAAGCTTTTCACAATAAAAAAAGGCAGGCCTCTTTCTTTTGTCAATGCGTCCTTTGTAGTAATGAGTGTCTTTGGCAAAGATGCAACTGCGCATGAGTAAGCACCTACCTGTTTGTGATGTAGCCATGCCACCTAGTGTAACGTGTGTCATTATAATTTATTACTCAGTAAACGCCTGTGTAACCAGGACATTGCACACGGGTCAACATGTCAAGGTCGTAATGACGCGATAAGGATGTGATGAACGAGGCCCTGAAGTCTAGAACCACAGAAAGCACATCTTTGCACGCTGTGTGGACTTCTAATTTACGCTAGAGGCGTGGCCTGAGTTTCTGTGCCCGTCTGCGGCACAAATGATAAATGGCTCAAAATTCACTATTACGGCGGAATACTACATAATTTACAGCGACCTTACATGTAGAGAGGATGTGGCGTAATGGCCAGAGCTGCTAGCTTTACCCTGGGGAACGCGTTGGTTCAACATCTCTTGGTTCTCGGTAAATCACTTGATCTCACCATGCCTACTACAAAAATTAATGTGTCCTTGTGTAATGTAACTGGTGCTTATGTAAAGCTCTGAAATTCCTTCAGGTCTAGTTTGCGCTAGAGAAAACTGCAAACAAAAAACTCGTATACGCCAGGGAAGCCAGCTCCTGAGAAGACTTTGTTAGTAATAGCAACTGTGCTTGTTTATTAGTGTAACACCGTCATGGTGAGTGATTTCAGACTGCCTGGTTCACCGTATGCTTTGGACCCCTCATGCTGTAAGAGTTTTCACTACCTCTACCTCCGCAATCCTACGTTGTCTTGATGACTTGCAGCGCCATGTTAACTCCTAAATACATATATTCTCACGCAAAGCGAGAAACGTTCGGAGGCAACCTGAGCCTGGTTTACAATCAGTGCACTCTATGCACAGCTAAGCGCACGTGCTTAAGTGGTCGTTTCACGTTCGGTTTCCGATAAACCTATTAACCACAGGTCAACACGTTTAGTGATTTGTAGTAATTTCATATTTTTGCAAACGCCAAAATATGTCTACTGCAGAGGAGCGTGTATGTAGTAGGTAATCGTACAGTATAATGTGAAAACCAAATGCACCCAGCAGAATTCACTGCTGTCGAAGACGTACACAAAACTCCATATTAATGCCGCATGATGAACAAATATTCATTAGCGAGCGCGGGAGCGCCCGAGAGTGCATGAACGCGACAGTATCCAGCATGTGTGTATGGGAGAGAGAGATAACAAGACCATCTGCTCTGCGCCACTGGACCCCGAGCAGGGAGCCACGGAGCAGGACCTGTCGGCTGGAGACCAGGACACCCTGATGGAAAGCTAAACAAAGCGCTCGGCTCAGGGATAGGGGCCAGAGTAACTTCAGCACCTCAGGCAGACTGGGGGGTGGGGGGTTGGTGGCCGAGCCTCGGAAGGTTTGGAGGGCGGGACCGGGCGGCTGGGAGAGCTGAACCAAGCAGCAATCAGCCGAGGGTGGGAATATAACTAAGACTCAAGTGGGGCAATTGCGACGGAGCAGTAGCCCTGCAGGGCGGATGGGGGAGGGGTAGCAACAAGGGTGATTGGCAGAAAACAAACCGAACTCCTCTAGGGAGAGAGGATTTAAGAACAAGAGGGAGACGAGAGGTAAATGTTGGGCGTAAAACATACCAGAACAAGCATTTGCCGCACGCGCGCCTCGCGTTTAAAGTTAAAAAAAACAAGACAAGCCCGGCGGAGCGTGGCGCGCGCGCGCTTGGGGGCGGGGGAGCGGACCCTTTGAAGTGCTCCCAAAAGGCGGATTGCATCATGGCGGCACGATGCGCGTGATTGTGCGCGTGCTAGCCATGCAATCCACTTTTTGGGAGCACTTTTAAAAGCCCCTATAGTCTCGCTTCGCGATCGCTTACACGATAGCAAGGCGAGACCTAAAAAACAGTGGGGTGTAGGGGTGAAATGACCAAGGTTTGGGATGGAATGTTTCCATAAAGAACAGTTTCCGTACTTATGTGCATTAGGTGGGGTCCTCTTTCTAGAGTGGCACAGTGGGCGGGAAACGATGGGTTGTAATGTTACCCGAGCAATTGCCACTGGTTATACTATTTGCAAGCATTTATACGATCAACTTTAGGGTTTGATTGCCAGTAGCATGTTTGAAAACCTGGGAGTGGCGCAGCTTTCCAAGACTATTATTACCAATGTTTCTGAATTCCAAAAATGAGTAAATTTGCATCCATTCAAGGAGTATTTCTAGGGGTTCAGATTTACTGCTCTCTTGTTAAACCAATCACTATATATATTCAGTATCTAGATCCAAACAAATTAACAAGTTAAAACCTCTTAGTAAAATGAGAATGAACAGACAAATCCACAGACATAGCAGATCTGACTCTGTGCCCCCAGACTCAACTTCCCAGTCAAGAAAGCATTTTGAGGGGTGTCACATCCCAAATACCCTTGCTGAAGCTATGCCTTTGACTGCCCTGGGTGGGCCTGGTAGTTCTCCCTGCGAACTCATGACTACGTTCACATATAGCACAATGGCCTGGAGTCCTTGCCATGGGATCTCTTATTTTAAATGTATTTTAACTGCATGCACTCTTCTTTGTCTCTGCTACAAGAAGCCTTGATGGTAGAGCATGTCGGCAGTGATCCATGTTTCTAGCCCCTGCCTTTTACAAATCATTTAATCAAGTGATTGTGTAAGTCAGTCTCTCTCTCTCTCTCGCGCTCTCTCTCTCTCTCTCTCTCCTCTCTTCTCTTCTCTTCTCTCTCTTCTCTCTCCTCCCCCCCTTGCTCTGCCCCCTAAACTAGCAGTATATTTTGGGGCGAATATTACAGATATGTCTAGAAAAATGAAACCGTGATAGTTTTCCAAAAAAAACGGTATGCTTAATGTTTCAACATGGATAATTTCCACTAACTGGAAGATTGTTGTCATGGAATGTGATGGAAATATGCATTTGCACATTTAAATGTTTTTATAATTCTCCACAAGGAAACTTTTTTCCCTTGTGTAGAAAACTCACTTCTTCACCCTAGTTAAATATTGGTGCGTTCTCTTCACCTTTCCACCTTGGAAGACACTTTCTCCTGTGATTGATCAAGTGAATTTGCATGTTTTTCTAAAGTGGAAATTGACCTTAGAAAGGCATGCACGTTTTTAGATTTTCACTGTTTTTTTACATGTAGGACCTTCCTGGAAAGGCCATAAACCCTACTTTTCAGATGCACATTTTCCACCATTTTATTTATAGGCAAACTCCATTTGCGAGAGACAATCCTCCCATTATTTTGCGAATCTGAATTTTGAATATGCACCCTCAAATGATTTTTTTCTCACCTAAGTTGAACATAGGTAGGTGCACAAAAAGTCTGCGAGTTTCAAATACTGGTTCATTTAGATCCATCACTGAAGCCTCCTTGTTCAATAAAGAAAACAACATTCTTATTACTTTTCTTCTAATTTTACAAGTACAGGCAAAATATCTTCTACTGGTCTCTAATAGAAGATGTGTATTTTCAAGGAGCATCAAATACAAACCACTTTTCCCTTTCATTTATTTCACCATTTATATAGCACCACTTGGACCGGTTGGTATGAGGGTGTTTTACATTACAAAATAAGTTAAAACTATTTAGGATTACTTAAAGATGAGAAGAGGTAAAAGAAACTTTGAGGAAGTTAGACAAGTGATAGTTCATGGTTATGATAAGGGTCCCAATATATAGTGTAGGTTTAGATTTAAGGATTTGAATAGGTGCGCCTTGAGCCTCTTGTGCAAGACTGGCAGTAGGGTCAGTGTTCCGAGGTTGCAAGGCAGTGAGCTCCAGGCTGCAGTAACTGCTCCACAGAATGATTGTTTCTGTGCTGTAGCTGTTCTTAAGTTTTCTGTCTTATAAAGCCACTTGAGCCCTTGGAATTGATAAGTGGATCGGATGAATATCAAGGGGTATTTTATTGAAAAACTTTATGCATGTGAGAGCAAAGTTTGTAGATGATTCTGGCTGTGATGGGTATCAAATAAAGGGTTCTAAGTATGGAATTAATCTGATCATATCTACTTGCCAACTAACCAGTCTTGCGAAAAAGTTTAGAATGACTTTTAGTGGATTGATGAATGTTTGTGGAACTCTTGCCAAGATGGCTTTTCTGAAGTGGATACTTGAAATAACATGAGAAGAACCAGCAGTTTTAAGATGATCTTAGGAAGGGAATGAGCTGTGCATAATTGTTTCAAAGTTTGTAGCTGGAAGATGATAGATTTGGCCAAAATGTTGAAGTGAGGGGTTAATGTGGGGTTTGAGTCCAGGATCAAACTTAGTGAATTGGAAGATGGACTTAGTGTGACTGCAAAACCCTCTAATTTCAAAGATTCCAAGAGTAAAGTCCAATTTCCTCTTGGGGATGTGGAGAGGTGGAGGAATTCTGTTTTCTAGGTGTTCAGGAGGAGGAACGTCTCTCTTATCCATGTTTGTAATTGGAAGGGGCAGTGTCTTACGATGTCAATGTCTTCATTTCTTGAGGTTTCTTACAGCAAAACCAAAACGGAATCTATGCCAATCAATCAGTTTTGCCATACCGCCGAAGTATGCACTTTTTCCCCTCACAAATAGCAAAGTTCCTGATTCACCCTAGCCAGGTTTTTCTTCTTCGCCACCATTTCTTAGCATGTTGTATGTCCACGAAGCCATGCAATGGATGAAAGTCCTGTACACTTCCATTGTTGAGTAACATTTTTTAATAAGATTCCATAATTCACCCTTTGGTTTTTGGGTGCAGCAGCTTTTGTGGAATTATTTTTTGCAAGGAATTGGGGGAATCATATATGATTTGACAGAGCAAGAGTTCTGCTATAAATTTGGTGGGCTCTTACTTCACCAGATCTGCAGTTACTGTGCCCCATTTAAGGTGGGGGAATTGCCAGGTTTTTGATCTTAAAGCCTTTGCATGCTCCGCCATTGAAATCCCTTAACCTGCTGTCCCGTCAATAATAGGTCCACTGGGTCATAGTGATGAATACACTGCCCTATCTGGGGCGGGCTTCCTCCTCCAATTTTTCCTGCTTGGGACTGCCATGGAAGCATGGGATTCCTGGCAGGAATATCAAACATGCATTGGCAATGCCAGAAGATCTGGCTTAAGAATGGATTGTTACGCCAAACCTAAAAATCCATGTATATTGTTGACTGCCCTCCTCCCATCTGTGCTTCCACCAGAGAAAAATGTCATACATGATCTAGTTATTTAAAACACTTTACGTTGAAATGGCATGGATGTGCCCCTGAAAGGTCAAACTCAAGAAGCTGTATAAATAAACAAAATGACCACAGCCCATGACGGGCCTTATTCAGGAACTATATAGCAAAAGCTCAACTTCATTTACCTCCAGGTACTTATTTACTGCATAGCAAGCAAGCATATTCAGTGATTTTTGCATAAAACATATCATAAAACCTTTTTTGATTAACAATTATATCTATATAGTGACGATTGCTGATGATTATACAATAACAAAGTCTTAAAAAATAAAACGTGTTGTCATTTTAAAATTTCTGTTCCAGTATCATTAAGTCAGAAATTATTTAAGCATGGATGGTGGTAACCATTTTGCATAAATTATGGAGTTTACCCTCAAACACCAATAGACATGATCTGAACCTTGCCCAAATAAAGTAGAAATTATGGTAGCAATGTTGTACAAATTCTTTCACCTAATAAAGAGAGGGTTGATGGAGCAGAGATTCTACTTAACAAATTTAATGACAAAAGAAATGATTATGACAATATTTTATACAAATGATGACAAACGTGTTGAGTTCCATGTTTTTGAAAATGACATACAACACTGATTCAGATACTGCATCGTAAAAGCATGCGGATGGGAAGATAGTTTGAGATATTTTGTGTTTAAATTCAAAAGATGTGGTTTATAAACAAGTACTAATGGGTTTGATTTTCATAATTATGAATGTGATATTAATAAGACTAAAGAAAATAAATGTGTAATAGATTGATTTTCGTGAGAAAAGTACATAAATATTATTTATGTCATAACATGTGCGCCGAAAATAAGAAAAGTAGGTGTTACATAGTTTTGTTTAAGTGTCTTTGTGAAACGTTTACTAATGTGCACAATATAAATGTATTCCCTGAATAACACTCATATAATGAGATTAATAACTATCTTTCTATATGTGAAATGTTGATACTTACAAACTGAAATGTTTATTAAGGTCTTCAAAAGTTATATGTTAGTTTCCTATTGAGGGGCGATTCACAAATTAACATGGACATTGTCGTATATTAGCTGAATTTCATTTAAGCCTCATATTTTACTTCTCCTTCCACTAGTGAAGCCGTAGACTGAATGTCTCTAAGTGCAAGAGAAAATTCACCAAACGTGCAAAATGTATTTGAATCAATAACTGTTTCCTTTAACATCCTTTGGGCAGAATGGTGCGATTGAAACAATTTAGCAACATCCTAGAAAACTGTATTGTCAAACTTTAGCATTACTCTTCTGAAATATCCCATTGTTCAGCGCGTCTTATGCCTCCATCACTAAAGGAAACTGCGTCATCGATTTACTTATTTTTTTCTGATTTGTATCTTCTTTAATGCTACATCACCCTCGTCAAATTCTGGACTTTCCAATGAAAACCAAATGGTCTGACAATTTTAGTGATGCCAGTGGGTGTCACACTGGAAACTTAAGGAGTATAGGGGCACATGCATCAATGTAGGCTTTTGCAATTCCTTAATTGTGATTATTAAGGAATCGCAATTAATGAATTGCAAAAGCCTATGCATGTAGGAATCGCTATAAAATTAGCGATTCCAAACATTCCTTAATTGCGACTCACAATTTGCGAGTCGCAATTAAGGAATGCCTTCCCATTCATTCCTATGGGCCTACATGAATGGGAAATTGCATGCGCAATTTGCGAGTACTCAATAGGTACTCGCAAATTGCGCATGCAATTTCAAGGGTGCAAGGGTGTCAAAAGGCCACCCTGTTGCACCCCTGAAATTGATCTGTGCACACATGTTGCGGGCACACATGCCCCAAGGGCATGTGTGTGTGTAACTTACAACTTAGAAAAATGCACTTTAGTGCATTTTTCAAAGTTTTTGCAAATTACCATCAAGTTCAAATTGATGGTAATTTGTGACCCATATTAGCGAAATCGCTATTTGCGATTTCGTGCTGCATTGCATTTTAAGAATCGCAATTTGCGATTCCTTAAATGCAATCGCAAATTATGAAATCAAAAAGTATTGCGATTTCTTAAAATGCAAGAGCCTTAAAGTTTGATGCATCGCAGAAGCCCTTTTTGCGGGCACAAACGGCCGATTTTTGCGAATCGCACCATTTACACTCGCAAAAAAGGTTGATGCATGTGCCTGATAATTTCTCACATTTTGGAACAGTGGAGAAGTGTGGGTGTATGTGTGACAGGGATGGCTTGGACATCTGAAGACTGAAGCAACTGGTGACATAACACTGTGATTTGCTGCCGACTGGTGAGCCAGCACAGTTTGAATCTTTTTGGCTGAAGGGTTTACGACATGCTGCTGTGACCTTTGTTGTTGAAGCGACAGACAGAGACAGAGTGCTGTCTTTAAATTAACTGGAACTGGTTACTTGGAACTTTGCTGAACTTTCCTGAGGGTTTATGTGAGCTTCTACTGATTTTCCTATCGACACATACGCTGTATAAGTCCAAATCTGCCTCTGCTGAGGAAGGTTTTTTTCCCCTTGTCATCCATGAATTTCAGAGGCCTGATATTATTTAATTAAATCTTTTACTAATTTGATATTAGGGCTGTATGCTAGCTTACTTTTAATGTTCATGTTCTGGATTTACAAAAGAACAAAATTTTAAAGAATTTAAACTAAATATTGCTGATTCCGTCTCATCATTCCTTGTAGGTAAATTATTGGGTTTTGAATCATTTATAATTACTATGGAGAAATTTTGATTGTAAGAAGTTAGATATAAAGATAGCAATTATCCTATTCCTGGACCTCGTTCAATGATTGCTCATCCTTCAAATATCCAGTCCCTTTCAGCTCAGACCAAGATCAATCGGAGGACTAAGTGAATTTAATAGGTAGCTAGGATTATGATGAAGTTAGATGAAACAATAAATTCAGGATAAACATTGGGCCCAGTGAACGGTACAACAGTTTATTATATCTGACTGATAATGACACACTTAAAGGTATGGGTAAATATAGGAATCATAAACTACAATAGTTTTGGTTAAGATATTTTTTTTTATTTAAATTTTAAAAGTAAGCAATGGCCATATAAATGCTATTTACATTAACTTCAACGTAAATTCTCTTTGAATTGTGGATGCAAGGTACAAAACAATTGTAAATACAATTTTTCCTAATACTGCTATAATTGAATGAATAGAGTATAATTTTGTACAACATTAAATATAATATACTCAGTAGGAAAGCATGCCCCCACTATGAAACATATACTATATTCACTGAAAAAAACATAGGTTTCAGGGATGTTATAGTTGGAAATTATAATTAAAAAAACCTTAGAAATTCACTGAAAAAGCCACAGGTTTCAGGGACGTTATAGTTAGTTGGACATTTCACTCGTACAAACCAGAGAAATTTGGCCTTTATAGTTAGTTGAGCTAACTATAACTCGCGCCCCCGCAATGCACTGCTGATGACGTCACATATTACATCAGTCATGACATGGTCAGTGACATCACTGATGACATCACTGATGACATCACTGATGACATCTCAAATGACATCACTGATGACATCATCCAGTGACTGCGTGTTTCTCTAAAGTTTAACTCCTTGAGTGCTCATGACGGCTCCCGGCCATCATGAATCACAGTAGGCGTATGCTCATGACGGCCGGGAGCCGTCCGAATGTGGCCGCTCTGCCCACGCGGTATTAATTCCCCACCTGTGCGAGAGAATTAATCAGTGGGCGGAGTTCGGATGGCTCCCGGCTGTCATGAGCACACGCCCACCGTGATTTATGATGGCTGAGGGCCGTCCTGAGTATGGGAGCGCCATGCCCAATCCTGCCCCCTCTCACACCGCGGCGGAATTTGCCCCGCGGCGAAGGGGTTAAATATTATATATATATATATATATATATACCAAAGTGTATTGAAGAACGAGTAGGTGTATAAGTGTCTGAATAGATAATTTAGTAGGTGCATGACTGACTGTATAAGTGAGTGATTAAACGTGTCTTACTGAATGCTTGGGTTAGCGAGTAAACTGTGTAAATGTCTGTATCAGTCTGTCAGTTGGTGTGTAAGCGGCTGCATGGGTTGGTGAGTAGCTACATGAGTGTCTATATGGGTTATTGATTGGTTGTCTGAGTATCTGTATGGGTGCCTGAGTGTCAGTGTGGGTGGGTGGGGGGTGTGTGAGGGGGTGATTCACTGGGTGTATGGGTTCAAGAGTGCATCTGTGAAGGGCTCTGTGGGTGAGTGTGTGTATGGGTGTTTTGGTGAGGGAATGGATGTCTCAGTGGTACATGTGTGAGTAACTCCATATGTGAAAGGCAGTATATGTAAGTGTTGGAGTATATCAATGACTATATGTGAGAGTGAGTGATTGTGAGAGTGGCTGTATGGATGAGTGTATGCTTGTAGCAGTGATTATATGAGAGAGTAAGTATGTGTTAGTATCTGTATGAATGCAAGTGAGGTGGTGTGTGCATAACTGTATTGGTGAGTAAATGGGAGTGTGATTGATTCTTTGCATGACTTACTAGGTGTGTGAGTAACTCTATGGATGAGTGGCGGTGTGTAAGTGTCTGTATAGGTATATGAGTGCAAATGATAGTGCGGTATTGATGAGTGACTGCATGTATGAGTGACTGTATGGATGAATGAGTAGATGTTTGTGTAGACCTAGGTAGTGCATTGCGGGGGCACGAGTTATAGTTAGCTCAACTAACTAAAATGGCTGAATTTCTCTGGTTTTGTACAAGTGAAATGTCCAATTAACTATAACGTCCCTGAAACCTGTGGTTTTTTCAGTGAATTTCTAAGGTTTTTTTAAATGCTAATTTCTAACTATAACGTCCCTGAAACGCATGGTTTTTTCAGAGAATTTCAAAGGTTTTTTAAATGTTAATTTCTAACAATAACGTCCCTGGAACCTGTGGTTTTTTTCAGTGAATTTCTAAGGTTTTCAAAATGCTAATTTCTAACTATAACGTCCCTGAAACCTATGGTTTTTTCAGTGAATTTCAAAGGTTTTTTAAATGCTAATTTCTAACTATACCTACATAGGTAGGACTTGTGCAGAAAGAGGAAGAAATGCAAAGAAAGAAGCAAGAAAAATGCAGAAAGAACCAACAGAGGTGCAGAAAGAGGCCTTGTTGCAAAGTCATCTTGTGCCCCCAACTTTTTCCTGACTGGAATTGGTGGTAACTGACTCTGACTAATCAGACCCAGAGCTATGCTGAAAGACACTTAGAATACAGTGAAAACACCTACATACACTATGGTACACTATGGGATGGGGTACCCTTTTGATTGCCATGACTTGCCCTGTAAGGCTCTAGTACATAATTGGGCAGGGGGATTAAAACTATATCTAAGTCAGTGGTGCCGAAAGAGGAAAGACAAGTACAGAAAAAAACAACAGAGGTGCCGAAAGAGGCAAGAGAGGTGCAGAAAGATGCAAGTGAAGTGCAGAAAGAGGCAACAGAGGTGCAGAAAGATGCAAGAGAGGTGCAGAAAGAAGCAAGAGAAGTGCAGAAAGAGAATTGCTAAAAGAAGCAACAGAGGTGTAGAAAGAAGCAGGAAAAGTGCAGAAAGAGGCAAGTGAGATGCAAAAACAGGCGTAGGAAAGGTACAGAAAGAGGGAAGGCGAGTGCAGAAAGAGACAACAGGGGTGAAAAAAGAGGCAAGAGGGGTACAGAAAGAGGTAGGAGAGTTGCACAAAGAGGCAAGAGAACTGCAGAAAAGGGCAAGAGAGGTGCAGAAAGAGAAAAGGGGGTACATAAAGAGGCAAGAGGGGTGCAGAAACAAGCAATCGAGGTACAGAAAGAGGCAAGAGAGGTACAGAAAGACGCATAAGAGGTGCAGAAACAAGTAAGAGAAGTACAGAAAGAGGCAAGAGAATTGCTGAAAGAAGCGATAGAGGTGAAGAAAGAAGCAAGAGAAGTGCAGAAAGAGGCAAGTGAGGTGCAGAAAAAAGCAAGAGCAGTGCAGAAAGAATCAACAGAGGTACAAAAAAGGCAAGAGGGGTTCAGAAAAAGGTAGGAGAGGTGCACAAAGAGGCAAGAGAGGTACAGAGAGAGGCAGGAGGGGTGCAGAAAGATGGAAGAGAAGTGCAGAAAAAAGCAACAGAGGTGTGGAAAGAAGCAAGTGAGGTGCAGAAAATGCCAAGAGAACGGCAGAAAGAGGAAAGAGGGATGCAAAAAAGGGAAGAAGGGTGCAGAAAGAAGCAAGAGAGGTGCTGAATGAGGCAATGGAAGTATAGAAAGAAGCAAGAGAGGTGCAGAAAGAGGGAAGACAAGTGCAGAAAGAGACAACAGGGGTGCAGAAAGAGACAACAGAGGTGCAGAAAGAGGCAATAGAAGTGCAGAAAGAAGCAACAGAGGTGCAGAAAGATGCAAGATGGGTGCAGAAAGAGGAGCGAGAAGTGCAGAAAGAATCAAAAGAGGTGCACAAAGAGGCAAGAGGAGTGCAGAAAGAGGCAATAGAAGTGCAGAAAGAAGCACCAGAGGTGCAGAAAGATGCAAGATGGGTGCAGAAAATGCAAGATGGGTGAAGAAAGGGGCAAGACAAGTGCAGAAAGAACCACGAGGTGTGCAGAATGAGGCAAGAGAGGTGCAGAAGTAGGCAAGAGATGTGCATAAAAAGGAAGAAGGGTGCAGAAAGAAGCAAGAGAAGTGCAAAAAGAGGCAAGTGAGGTGCAGAAGGAGGCAGGAGAAGTGAAGAAAGAGGCTAAAGTTGCCAAAACAGGCAAAAGGGGTGCAGAAAGAGGGAACAGGTGTGCAGACCGAGGCAAGAGAGGTGCGGAAAGAGGGGTACAGAAAGAGGCAAGAGAGATGCAGAAATTTGCAACAGAGGTGCATAACAAAGCAAGAGCAGTGCAGAAAGAACCAACGGATGTGCAGAAAGAGGCAAGAAAAGTGCCGAAAAAAGCAAAAGCGGTGCAAAAAGAGGCAAGAGAACTGCAGAAAAGGCAGGAGAGGTGCACAAAGAGGCAAAAGGGGTACAGAAAGGGGCAAGAGGGGTGTAGAAAGAAGCAAGAGAAGTGCAGAAAGAAGAAAGAGAGGCACCGCAAGAGACGTGCACAAACAGGCAAGAAAGGTACAGAAAGAGGGAACAGGAGTGCAGACTGAGGCAAGAGTGGTGCGGAAAGAAAATGGGTACAGAAAGAGGCAAGAGAGATGCAGAAATTTGCAACAGATGTGCAAAACGAAGCAAGAGAAGTGCAGAAAGAAACAAAAGTGGTGGAGAAATAGAGAAGAGGGGTGCAGAAAGAGGTATGGAGATGCAGACATTTGCAAAAGAGGTGCAGAAAGAAGCAAGAGCAGTGCAGAAAGATCCAACAGTGGTGCAAAAAGAGGCAAGAGGGGTACAGAAATAGGTAGAAGAGGTGCACAAAGAGACAAGACAGGTACAGAATGAGGCAGGAGGGGTGCAGAAAGAAGGAAGACAAGTGCAGAAAGAAGCAACAGAGGTACAGAAAGAGGCAAGAGGGGTGCAGAAAAGGCAGGTAAGGTACAGAAAGAGGGATCAGGGGTGCAAAATGAGGCAAGAGGGATACAGAAATTTGCAAAAGAGGCGCAGAAAAGCGCTAGAGCAGTGCAGAAAGAACCAACAGAGGTAGAGAAAGAGGCAAGAGGGGTACAGAAAGAGTAAAGTGAAAAGCAGAAAGAAGCAAAAGAGGTGCACAAAGATGCATAAGAGGTGCAGAAACAAGCAAGAGAAGTGCAGAAAGAGGCAAGAGAATTGCTGAAAGTAGCAACAGAGGTGCAGATTGAGGCAAGAGAATTGCTGAAAGTAGCAACAGAGGTGCAGATTGAGGCAAGAGAACCGCAGTAAAAGGCAAGAGAGATGCAAAAAGAGGAAGGAGAGGTACAGAAAGAGGCAAGCGGGGTACAGAAAGAGGAAAGAGGGGTGCAGGAGGAAGCAAGAGAAGTGGAGAGAGAAACAACAGAGGTGCTAAAAGAGGCTAGAAAGTTGCAGAGAGGCAAGAGAAGTGCAGAAAGAAGCAACAGGGGTGCAGAAAGAGGCAACAGAGGTGTAGAAACAAGCAGGAAAGGTACAGAAAGAAGGAACAGGGGTGCAGAAAGAGGCAAGAGGGATACATAAATTTGCAAAAGAGGTACAGAAAGAAGCAAGAGCAGTGCAGAAAGAACCAACAGAGGTGCAGAAAGAGGCAAGAGGGGTACAGAAAGAGGCAAGAGGGGTGCAGAAAGAAGGAAGAGAAGTGCAGAAAGGAGCAACAGTGGTGCATAAAGATGCAAGATGGGTGCAGAAAGAGGAGAGAGAAGTGCAGAAAGAATCAAAAGAGGTGCACAAAGAGGCAAGAGGGGTACATATAGTTGCAAAAGAGGTGCACAAAGAGGCAAGATGGGTGCTGAAAGACGCAATAAAAGTGCAGAAAGAAGCAACAGAGGTGCAGAAAGATGCAAGATGGGTGCAGAAAGAGGCAAGACAAGTGCAGAAAGAACCATGAGGTGTGCAGAACGAGGCAAGAGAGGTGCAGAAGTAGGCAAGAGAAGTGAAGAAAGAGGCCTTAGTTGCAAAAACAGGCAAAAGGGGTACAGAAAGAGGGAACAAGTGTGCAGACCGAGGCAAGAGAGGTGTGGAAAGAGGGGTACAGAAAGAGGCAAGAGAGATGCAGAAATTTGCAACAGAGGTGCAAAATGAAGCAAGAGCAGTGCAGAAAGAACCAACGGATGTGCATAAAGAGGCAAGAGGGGTACACAAAGAGGCAAGAAAAGTGCAGAAACAAGCAAAAGAGGTGCAAAAAGAGGCAAGAGAACTGCAGAAAATGCAGGAGAGGTGCACAAAGAGGCAAAAGGGATACAGAAAGAGGCAAGAGGGGTATAGAAAGAAGCAAGAGAAGTGCAGAAAGAAGAAAGAGAGGCACCGAAAGAGGCAAGAGACATGCACAAACAGGCAAGAAAGGTAGAGAAAGAGAGAACAGGAGTGCAGAAAGAGGTAAGAGGGATACAGGAAGAAGCGAGAGCAGTACAGAAAGAAGCAAGAGAAGTGCAGAAAGAAACAAAAGTGGTGGAGAAATAGAGAAGAGGGGTGCAGAAAGAGGTATGGAGATGCAGACATTTGCAAAAGAGGTGCAGAAAGAAGCAAGAGCAGTGCAGAAAGAACCAACAGAGGTGCAAAAAGAGGCAAGAGGGGTACAGAAATAGGTGTGAGAGTTGCACAAAGAGACAAGACGGGTGCTGAAAGACGCACAAAGGGTTCAGAAAGAGTCAAGAGAAGTGCAGAAAAGCAACATAGGTACAGAAAGAGGCAAGAGGGGTGCAGACAAAGGCAGGAAAGGTACAGAAAGAGGGATCAGGGGTGCAAAATGAGGCAAGAGGGGTGCAGAAACAAGCAAGTGAGGTGCAGAAACAGGCAGGAAAGGTGCAGAAAGAGGAAGGAGAGGTGCACAAAGAGGCAAGAGGGATACATACATTTGCAAAAGAGGTGCAGAAAGAAGCAAGAGCAGTGCAGAAAGAACCAACAGAGGTGCAGAAACAAGCAGGAAAGGTACAGAAAGAAGGAACAGGGGTGCAGAAAGAGGCAAGAGGGATACATATATTTGCAAAAGAGGTGCACAAAGAGGCAAGAGGGGTGCTGAAAGACGCAATAAAAGTGCAGAAAGAAGCAACAGAGGTGCAGAAAAATGCAAGATGGGTGCAGAAAGAGGCAAGACAAGTGCAGAAAGAACCATGAGGTATGCAGAATGAGGCAAGAGAGGTGCAGAAGTAGGCAATAGATGTGCATAAAAAGGAGAAAGGGTGCAGAAAGAAGCAAGAGAAGTGCAGAAAGAGGCAAGTGAGGTGCAGAAGGAGGCAAGAGAAGTGAAGAAAGAGGCCTTAGTTGCAAAAACAGGCAAAAGGGGTACAGAAAGAGGGAACAAGTGTGCAGACCGAGGCAAGAGAGGTGTGGAAAGAGGGGTACAGAAAGAGGCAAGAGAGATGCAGAAATTTGCAACCGAGGTGCAAAATGAAGCAAGAGCAGTGCAGAAAGAACCAACGGATGTGCAGAAAGAGGCAAGAGGGGTACACAAAGAGGCAAGAAAGTGCAGAAACAAGCAAAAGAGGTGCAAAAAGAGGCAAGAGAACTGCAGAAAAGGCAGGAGAGGTGCACAAAGAGGCAAAAGGGATACAGAAAGAGGCAAGAGGGGTATAGAAAGAAGCAAGAGAAGTGCAGAAAGAAACAAAAGAGGTGGAGAAATAGAGAAGAGGGGTGCAGAAAGAGGTATGGAGATGCAGACATTTGCAAAAGAGGTGCAGAAAGAAGCAAGAGCAGTGCAGAAAGAACCAACAGAGGTGCAAAAAGAGGCAAGAGGGGTACAGAAATAGGTAGAAGAGGTGCACAAAGAGACAAGACGGGTACAGAATGAGGCAGGAGGGGTGCAGAAAGACGGAAGAGAAGTGCAGAAAGAAGCAACAGAGGTGCTGAAAGAGGCACAAAGGGTTCAGAAAGAGTCAAGAGAAGTGCAGAAAAGCAACAGAGGTACAGAAAGAGGCAAGAGGGGTGCAGAAAAAGGCAGGAAAGGTACAGAAAGAGGGATCAGGGGTGCAAAATGAGGCAAGAGGGGTACAGAAACAAGCAAGTGAGGTGCAGAAACAGGCAGGAAAGGTGCAGAAAGAACCAACAGAGGTGGAGAAAGAGGCAAGAGGGGTAAGGAAAGAGTAAAGTGAAGTGCAGAAAGAAGCAAAAGAGGTGCACAAAGAGGCAAGAGAACTGCAGAAAAGGGCAAGAGAGGTGCAGAAAGAGAAAAGGGGGTACAGAAAGAGGCAAGAGGGGTGCAAAAACAAGCAATCGAGGTACAGAAAGAGGCAAGAGAGGTACAGAAAGACGCATAAGAGGTGCAGAAACAAGTAAGAGAAGTACAGAAAGAGGCAAGAGAATTGCTGAAAGTAGCAACAGAGGTGCAGATTGAGGCAAGAGAACTGCAGTAAAAGGTAAGAGAGGTGCAAAAAGAGGAAGGAGAGGTACAGAAAGAAGAAAGTGGGGTACAGAAAGAGGAAAGAGTGTAGAGAGAAACAACATAGGTGCTAAAAGAGGCTAGAAAGGTGCAGAGAGGCAAGAGAAGTGCAGAAATAAGCAACAGAGGTGCAGAAAGAGGCAACAGAGGTGCAGAAACAAGCAGGAAAGGTGCAGAAAGAAGGAACAGGGGTGTAGAAAGAGGCAAGAGGGATACATACATTTGCAAAAGAGGTGCAGAAAGAAGCAAGAGCAGTGCAGAAAGAACCAGCAGAGGTGCAGAAACAGGCAAGAGGGGTACAGAAAGAGGCAAGAGGGGTGCAGAAAGAAGGAAAAGAAGTGGAGAAAGAAGCAACATAGGTGCTGAAAGAGACAAGAAGAGTGCAGAAAGAGGCAAGAGGAGTGCAGAAAGAAGCAACAGAGTTGCAGAAATGGTCAATAGAGGTGCAGAAAGAGGCAAGAGAGGTGCAGAAAGTGGCAAATGGGTTGCAGAAAGAGACAAGAGAGTTATGGAAAGAGGCAAGATAAGTATAGAAATAGGCAAGAGAAGTGCAGAAAGAGGCACTTAAGGTGCAGAAAGACGCAAGCAAGTTGCAGAAGTAAGCAAGAGAATTGCTGAAAAAAAGCAAGAGGGGTACAGAAAGAGGCAAGAGAAGTACAGAAAGAAGCAAAAGAGGCACAGAAAGAGGCAAGAGAACTGCAGAAAAAGGCAAGAAAGGTGCAGAAAGAGGAAGGAGAGGTGCACAAAGAGGCAAGAGGGATACATACATTTGCAAAAGAGGTGCAGAAAGAAGCAAGAGCAGTGCAGAAAGAACCAGCAGAGGTGCAGAAACAACCAGGACAGGTACAGAAAGAAGGAACAGGGGTGCAGAAAGAGGCAAGAGGGATACATAAATTTGCAAAAGAGGTGCAGAAAGAAGCAAGAGCAGTGCAGAAAGAACCAACAGAGGTGCAGAAAGAGGCAAGAGGGGTACAGAAAGAGGCAAGAGGGGTGCAGAAATGGGGAAGAGAAATGAAGAAAGAAGCAACAGTGATGCAGAAAGAGGAAAGCGAGGTGCAGAAACAGGCAGGAAATGTGCAGAAAGAGGGAACAGGGGTGCAGAAAGAACCATCATAGGTGCAGAAAGAGGCAAGAGGGGTGCAGAAGGAGGTAGGAGAGGTGCACAAAGAGGCAAGAGGGATACCGAAAGAAGCAAGACTGGTGCAGAAAGAAGGAAGAGAAGTGCAGAAAGAAGCAACAGAATTGCTGAAAGAGACAAGAAGGGTGCAGAAAGAGGGAAGAAGGGTGCAGAAAGAGGTAAGAGGGATACAGAAAGAAGCAAGTGAGGTGCAGAAAGAGTCAACGGAGGTGCAGAAAAAGTCAAGAGAGGTGCCGAAAGTAGAAGAGACTTGCAGAAAGAGGCAAAAGAAGTGCAGAAAAAGAAATAAATGTGCAGAAAGAAGCAACAAATGCTGAAAGAGGCAAGAGAGGTGCATAAGGAAGCAACAGTGGCCTATACATCATTAGTACCAGTTTAACACCCACATTTATCAATAAGTTCCAGGTTTGCAAAGGGCCTTTCACCATGCAGATTAGGGAGCAGATGATGGATTATATGGATAATGCGGAATATGTATAATTGTGTGAAAGTCGGTGCAGCCAAACAGTCGCATAATTCCAGTGGCCCTGCTCATACCTCTGTCTAGGTGCCCAAGTGCTCCTCAGGGATTCCTTCTTTTTTTGTCTCACTGAGTTCATAGTTGAGCTTCTATGGAAACGAGGAAGAGTAAACCTGAGTTTACCACTCCACAATAAAGACAACCATACCACATAATTACTCTCCATAACACATAATCCCACTCTACATAATTCCTACACACTAAATACCACACACGTTCTATCCACATAATTCACTGCACAACTTACTACATAATTCCACTACACACAACGAACATCCACACCACTCCAAAAAACATTGTAAACATCTTTTACATTTACAACGCCAATAGCTCTAACTCTTGCAAATCCAAAACCTATTGCATTGCAAACACTTCTTTAACTAGTAGACACGTTTGCAGAGGGGTGGAGCAAGGGTGCTGGGCCTCCGACCAGCGCTCAGGAATTCCGTTGCGTTGGACTTACAGGAGGTACAAGGATGGCTTCTCGGCCCCCAAAGTCCCTCAGGAGTAAAGTCGACTTCATCCCCCATCCTGTAGTCTGCTAGGAGACGCATTTTCAGAGTGGTGGAGAAAGAGGGGCGTGGCCTCCAAAGAGATCTTAGCAATCCCACTGCGTGGGACTTACTGGAGGTAACAAGAGAGGAGTTGGCCCCTAGGACAACCTTGGGGCCAACTACCCCTCCTATTACCTCCAGTAAGTCCCCGACAGCAGGATTGCTAAGTTCTCATAGCAGGCCATGCCCCCTTTGCCCACCACTTTGCAAATGTGCTCCCTGGTGCGCTCTTGGATGGGAATTGAAGTCCCCTTTGCTTCTGGGGGTCCTTAGGGGCCAACTACCCTACCTCTAGTAAGCCCCACACAGTGGGATTGCTGAGAGGTGGACACAGGGCACGCCCCCTTTCCCCACCACTCTGCAAACCCGCCTCCTGGCGCATTCTAAGTTGGGGTATTAAACCCCCTTCATTCCTGATGGTCCCTAGGGGCCAACTAGCCCACCAGGTACCTCCAGTAAGTGCCACACACCTGGATTGCTGAGAGTGGTCTGCGGCCATGCCCCCTTTTTACACCACTTTGCAAACGCAGCTCCTGGTGCACTGCTGCTCGGGGGATGAAGTACACTTGTGTCCTGAGGTCCTCAGGACTCAAGAGGACCTAATCGCCCACCAGCAGTGCACCAAGAGCCGTTTGCGCAGAGTGGTGTAAAAAGGGGCATGGCCTCAGACCACCTCTCTGCAATCCATCTGTGTGGCACTTACAGGAGGTACCTGGTGGGCTAGTTGGCCCCCAGGGACCCTCAGTATTCAAGGGGACTTAATTCCCCAACTTAGAACGTGCCAGGGGGCACGTTTGCAGAGTAATGCAGGGAGGGACCTCCGGCGAGTTGCCGGTTTCCTTTTTCAATTTTTTTTATTTTCTGGAAGGGGGCGGCGCGTAGCTAGTTTTGGCCCCGGGGACCCCCTCCCCCCAGGACCTGGCAGCCTTGTTGTTGTTTAAAACATTTTTGGGGAGGGGGCCGCGTGGCCCCCCTCCAGAGACCAATAATGGCCCCGGGGACCCCATCCCCATGAGGCTGCCTCCCGTTTAAAAAAATATATATTTTAATAAAAAAGGGAGGGGGGCCGAGTGGCCCCCCTCCCGGGCCACTTCTGGCCCTGAGGAACCCATCCCCCGGGGCCAGCCCTCAGCATTGGGGACCGTGGGGGGAGCCCCAATGCCCCCACAGTCCCAGCTGGCTCCCCACCTCCTGCGGGAGCCGGCATTGCTTTTGGGCAAGGGGAGCTGCTAAGATGCAGCTCCCCTTGCCCAAAAGCAATTTTGCTTTGCTTCTTGGAAGCGAGAGCACGTTTCCTGCTCTTGCTTCCAAGAAGCAAAGCAGAAGTTTGCTATGACAGGGCAGGAGCTGTGCTCTCGCCCTGCCATAGCAAACAGCAATGTCCAGGGGAGGGCACCCCGGGACATTGCGGGAGTCGGCCCTGAGGGGTTGCGGTCCCCAGGGCCATCAATGGCTCCAGGAGGGGGGCCCACGGCCCCTCTCCTTTCCTCAAAATAGCCTCGGGAGGTGGTGGTCCCCAGGGGTCTGCAACATACCCCTGCACTTGAATGAAGTGTGCCTCAGAGAGGTGGTGGTCCCTGGGGCAGTGTAGGGAGGGGCAGGAGCCCCCCACACAAATTTTAATTATTGAAGCCCCGGGGTGGTGGCAGTCCCTGGGGCTTTGTGGGGCTTGTGAGGCCCCCCCACCCTTAAAGAAAATGTGTGCCCCAGGGAGGTGGTGGTCCCCGGGGCTTGGGGGCCTGGGAGGCCCCCCTCACATCTTATTAAACAAGCCCCGGAGAGGTGGCCGTCCCCGGGGCTGTGGGGGGCTGCGTGCCCCCACATATAATTAGCATAGCCCCGTGGAGGTGGCAGTCCCCAGAGCTGTGGGGGCCCCTGCGGGTCCCCACTAATTAACTGGACATTGCCCCCGAGATCTGACCCACCCGGGGGCCTACAGATAAAGCGCGGAAGCCCGTGCTTCATTTAAAAAAAGATTATTCTCAGCAGGCTTCGCGCACCTAGCGCGAATTCTGCTGATTTTTTTTTTTGTAATCTTTTTTGGGGCCTGGGGGTCCTTGTGGGACACCCTGAGCAGGCCTAGAGGGTCAGGGTGTTTCTACACTGCCCCCTTTTCTTGTTTTTTTTATCCTTTTTTCCCCCTTTTTCCTGTGACTCACAGAGTCACAAGATGGCTGCCAACACTTCCTGGTTTGGAGTGTTGACAGCAAATCAGAGTGAAACTTGTGCAAGGGAGGGTTTGCGACTTCTCCTTGGTGCTCAGATATCGATATTTTTATTTTTTGAATTTCTCAGCAACTACTGAACGGATTTATACCATTAAAAAAAAAATGCACGCTTTATGAACCAAGACCTACCTTTCTGCCAAATTTGGTGTAATTCTGTTCAGCAGTTCGAGCAGTAGCCTGTTTCAAAATTCCTATGGAAGTTAACATAGAGAAAACATGTTTTGGGACCCCCCTTTTTTCTCTGCCCCTGCTTGACGAATCGCCCCCAAACTTTCCAGACAGGAGCTGACCTGAGTGAACCATTAGTTTTGTGAAGATTCATCAAACGGTGCCAAAGATATTGCCAAATCAAAAAATGCTTTTCCAATGGATAATAAGTCCTAACTATAGCTACCTACTGGCGACTGCCAGTAGGTAATATATATATATCAAGGAATATACTGAAATGGCACTTGGCTCCCATGATGTGTCATAATAAAAACAATAACTTTTATCATAATTATCAACTTGGGCAAAGTCCAGGAAAATTTTCAGACATATGTATTTAATTATGATCTTTAAGTTCAGGGTTGTATTTTCTAAATGAAGTATGTAAAATGATAGACATTAAGTTATATTGCTATTCTTTCAGATTGAATTCTCACCTGCATGATATGTGTATACTATTGATTTTCCCTGGTGATGTGATAAATATATATATCCTGAATCATGTTTTGGTAAGTTGGAATAAATTTATGGCAAATCTGGAGATGGAAGTAACTTGAAGTGGTTTTAAAATAATTTAAAGAAGCTACTAAATAACATAGTATTAAAATGTGGATGCTGATTTGTTTGAAATAAGTTAAGAGCTGACTTTCAATATTGACAACTAATTCAAGAGTGCACTCAAAAATGATTAACAAGGATGTAGACTGACACAACCATCTAAGTAAAGGAACTACTGAGTGACATAATACATCCAAATGACTTATGGAACCCATCACACAATTGAGTAGTAGATTGCATCTACCATGTGGCTACAGTGGGTCTTCAAACATTGGTGGAAGATTATCTGTACATGCGAGTGATGACCTATATAAAGCATAAGGGCTTGCAAAACAAATACTCAAAGTGAGAAAAGAAGGTAAGGCCCATCCTCAAAAGCAATGAATGACTATATCTTCCATGTGAATAACAGTATTTTCCCATTTTATTACTAATGCAGCCATGATGAGTTGAGCGAAGGTTGCTCTCTCTCTCTTGGAATTTTCTTTTTGTTTCCCGTAGAATAGTAAGAGGGCAACTTGGAAAAAAAGGCGGATGTCTCCTCCATCCTTCTGTTCATTCCTTCTTTTATTTAGAGATTAGTGTAAGGTGTGGTTGCAGATGATGGAGTGGCTGCCAGCTCTGCTGTTTGAAAGTCCTTTACAGTATATTGAACTCTGGCAAAGTAGAATCACTGGTGTCACCGAATTTAAGACAACCTCTCCGGTGCAGTTTCCTCCAAAGTTTCCTCCTTCCAGGACCACTTGTAAATCATGGTAGTGCGGGGGAGAAACAACAATGAAGTGTTCCCACTCATTCAGAGAAAACTGCTAGCATGCAGGGGACATTAGGCATTTAGAAAGACCCCTCCTTTGTTATGTGGTCACATTAGGCCCGAGTAGGTACACCACCATTTTTTCTTAAAAGTTGACATTTGACATATATTTGCTTGAGTGCCTGTGCAGGATAATATTCTCTGAAATGGCTTTGCTGACAGTTACTCTTCTTCATAGGCATATTATTGAGTGCCTTGAACGTCCTGTACAAGGGCTAAGTTCACTGTGTAAAATGCAGTTGTTTGTTATTGTCCATTCTGCGACTGAGCTATCATGAAAGAATCAACAACAGCGGCCTGATTGGGGCTTTGGCATAATTACATGAATGAAGTTCATTATATAAACAACATCACTCCTTTGTTAGACAGAGGAGCACTTTCCTGATACTGTTGAGGTTGCACCATGCCGGAAGTCCAGCCCAGCTGATTCCTGTTTACCTCTTGCGAGGGATGATGTCCTGTTCTTCACCAAGACGGGCTCCCTGATGACACTTACCCACAGGTAACGGGGGAGTTAGATCACCCTCCAGGGATTCTGGCAGATACTTCCATCCTAGGCACATTAGGATAGGTAGCACTAGGTAGGGGAACAAAATATAATGGAGCTCACATGCGAGCATACAATCTATGTAACAGCACAATGGTTGAATTGTTAATTTTCTTTACCATCCTTGTGAAGCTGATTACTTTAGTTTGTTTCCTTCTATTAATAATTGCAGTGCACGTATTTTACACAAGAATCATATTGCTTCAATACATATTGAAACACCATGTTGTGTATTTCTTTGGGTATGCATGAGTTACCAAATGAAAGGGTTCTAGATCTGTTTCCACGATTTCCTTGGGGAGTCAGGGTTGTCATGTTCTGAGGTTCCACATTGCACTTGTTAGCTTACCAGGTTAGGGGGAGAGATGGTGCACTGTGAGCAGGCAGGACCTAGGCCAACATCTCCTGATGGTGTGCGCGGACTCGATCTCACACAGTTTGATGTTTATGTTGTCTAACAAACGCACAGTTTTACTGAGAAAGTAGGAACCGTACAACACCCTTTTGTGGGTATATTTTGAGGAATCACATGCATGACTCCAAGTCTATCATGCTGTCATACATGCTGACTTGCTGTCAGATCATTTTTTTTTCAAACTGGCTTCCATCATGTATGTGGGAGACGTTTTGGAGGAAAAATGTGAGCAACTATGGTGAACATATTTATATTTGGCAGTAAGGTAATGCCTCCACCAAAATTAGTTCAGTGACTGGGCAGCAAAGATCTATGAGACCCTTATTAGGTCATTTAGAGGTTGGTGGATGTCGGGCATCTTCCAATAAATTGCATGGCCATCCTGGGCAGAGAAAAACTAAGTGGCCTTGATGCTCTTCGATAAAACTACCTGTACGTCGGGGTAATTGCTTTTTGTACTTCAGAAAGAAACTTTTATTGTCTGTTTGTGTGATACAAAAAATAATGCTGAGTGGCCAAAAGGAGGCTCTGCCTTAAGTGCATATGCAGATAATAGATCCCTACCGAATGACAGAAACATTTGCTACAGAAGGCAAGTCTCCATTGGAGAGTGGAGACCAATCAGGCGGGATGCCCTTCATAGTTTAAGTGGTCCTGTTAGTCTTCTGAAACAGATTACATACTGCAATGTACAATGACTTCAAAAATGATTCTGCTTTTTAGCTCCAAAGTATCTAAACTGGGTGGTAAAAGTGCTGCAACCTCAGAGAAGTTGTAATTTATCACAGAGAGTTGCACCCAACCCTAAATGAGGCACAACTTGTGATTGACAACACTAGTGCTTAATTTGAGCTTGTGGTTTCCAGTGCTCAGCACCAGAACTTAATTGGTTTCCGGTGCTTGGCACAGCACTTAATTGCCAATACCTCACTTAGGACAGTCTGCCACATTGTGGCGCTGCTCATCTAATTTAGAAATGAGCAGAACAAAGGTTGTTCATGAATACAACATACACTTAAAATTGCTAATACCTTCCTCCCCACCCATTCCTTTCGCTTTGGGAACCTGGAATAATCTGCACTGTTGTCGCACTTGCAGGTGAGAGAGGTGGTTAGGAGTTGTTTTGGCAGCGATGACAGGGGCGATGGGTGGTGCAAGCTGCAGTGGCATCCCGGTCAGGGCCATGGCACTTCTTTTACAAATTAAGCACTGGACAACTCCAAACGCTTAATTCACGAATGGAACCCAAATAATAAAGATCAGGACAGTGAAAATGACAAAATAGATCCATGTTCAGCCAGCATATATTTTTCCAGGATAAATGAGGCCGGCTCTCGGAAAAACGTTTACAAAGCATTCAGGGACAGCTCTATTTATTATCGTGACGTACGAAGATCCGAGGAGCCTGCTTCTTGGAAAGGTTCCAGCCCTCCTTGAGTTTTGGGAAACAGCAGAGAGAAATATGAACTCCAAGCTATACAAGCATCAGAAGGAGTGACCCGGACTGGCCTAAGTGCTTTTATTCATAATAACATCTGGTAAACTGGGCAAATGGAAACTATTGCTGTCCGTCTGGGGAGGAGGTGCTCACTGTAGATGCTTCCCTCTAATGTCGAGCAGAATCTTGTAACTCACAAGCAAATGCCCATTTATTTCCCACACGTTCCACCTGAAAACCCCAGGTACAATTTCTGCTAAATCGTGGGAAAGTGCACCAATTACCTCACTTTTCACCCCAAAGAGGTCCGAAAAAAAAACCATGAAATCGAAAATATTTTGAACCAAAAAGAAAATAAGATTAAAAAGGGTAAATTATTATTTTTTGTGCAAATTTCCAACATGCATTATGAAAACGTATGTGCTTTATCTGTGAATGTCAAGCACTTAAGCATTATTAATTTGAGTTGCTTAAGTTAAATCTGCTTGGGAAGGACAGTTTTGTCATTTCTCCAATTAAGTGTAGTTACACTAAGGTGAGAGTGTAATTTATGGGTTGCATGAGTTACATCTTCTATCATAATCGGACTCAACAGGCGCTATTCACAAAGGTAAATTACACCCTTGAGTAATTTACTTGTGTAAGTTTACTTGTAAAATTTGAGTAACTTCAGTACTTTAGTACTTTTGGCTCCTCACCATTTCCGAGTCTAAAGTTACTCAAAAGTGAGTAAGGTTACTCAAAAGTGTAGACTTACATGTCTCCACTCCCTCAGTTTAGATGGTGGAGTTAGTTAGAATAATCATGATTTATAAATGTATATCTTATGAATAGTGTATGCCAGCAGCATACACTCGTATTTTATGTGTGACAGGACCTCCGCACGTGAGGCAGTGATGTTTGCTTGGTTCTGACTAATAGACTTCCACACTCAGGAAGGAACATCTGCATTTGGGGCGGAGACCTCTGCACGGTACTGAATAGGAGACCACCACGGAAGACAATTGGAAAAATACATACACCTAAAAGAAATCAGACACACTTGACTCACATTCCCTTGCAACACATAAGTATTGCCCACACCATGGGACCTGCTTTTTTCCTCTTCATGGTCTGGATCTTGCAGCCCACCCCTTCAGGTAGAATCATGCAGACCACCCTCGTTTCAAGAGGAAGATAAATTTCACTGAGGAGGAGGTACAGCCCTTGTAGTAAATTCTACGGTAAAATACTACAAACAACTACATCGACTGCCTCCTTTAACCCACAGTGGAACCCAGAAAGCAGCCTTATGGCATGAGGTCACAGACTCTGTGAATGCATGTGGGTGAGGAGACCCACACCTTGGGAGTATAAAACAAAAAAGTTGCAAGACTAGAAGAGGTGGGTGAAGGAGAAGTTATTTAGGATTCAGCTGGATGAAGGTATTCCTGGAGCGTCAATGGCTTCCTGTCTCCAACTTACCTCCTCCTGAGAAGGCTGTTCTCTTCACAATGTACCCTTACCTTCTATATGGACTGCCTCTTCCAGCCAGCACTAATGAGGTGTTAAGTTGTCATTCACTCGTACCTGTATTCTATACCCCTCCGAAAAACCCTGAAGTATAAGCCCTATAAATTCATACATGTGGTGCTAATGTTAATTTTATTTCTCTTTCATACAGCATCTTTTTCAAATAGATTGGTTGCTTCAGCTGGGACAGAAGTCATTACAACTGCAGCAGGACAACACTCAGGGCAGTCTTTCAACGCAACCCACCTATCCACTCAGGTATGTCTCTATGTGTCGGGTTCCTCAGCTCCTCAGGATCGGAACGATGCTCGTTATGGTCCACCTCTCGATAGCTCCAAGTCTGATGGCTATTATAGCGCAGATCATTGAAGTGATCGAGCGAGGGAAGGAAAGGGTGGGGACAGCAGGGAAGGAGACCTGAAATGAGACAAGAACAGCACGTTATAGACACTCTGCCTCCTCCCACCACTCTACCCTCCTAGGCTGTATGTGTCAGGTGTTTCGCTACTAACACTTATCTACCTGTAAAGAAAAATAACAAGGTACAATCTCATCACTTGCGACCTTTGGCCGTTCACCCCCAACTCGAGGGTCCTTAGGACAAGGCTGGTTTGGATCAAGAAACTATATGTTCCACTATGAGAAAGATGACAAATATTAGACACACGCCAATACTACACTCAGGTTATTCTCACTAGGCAGGCATTCAGCTTCTTATCCACACATACCTAAAAATGGCATTGATCATTGCATCGCAGAGGAAGTATGAGTTCGCCGTGACTCAACCACAATCCCCTGCTAGGGAAACAGAATTAGAACAGTTTATTCGTGAATCAAGTTCTTCGCGTGATACAAGTAATAAAGGAACCAAAACAAAATCCACCAATCACACACACGTGTGAGGACTGAGTGTAGAACAAACGTTCCGTGTTAAGCTCCACACGGTCTCACCGCAATCATAATAAGGACTTCAATGCCCTAGAAATGGAAATCTCTCAGCCACCGGTATTCCTACCACTCGCATGAGCCTACAAACGTGTGGCTCTCCAACGAGGAGGAACACCAGGTGTGGAATATCCACGTAGAGCCCAGGAGGCACTGTTCACCTCCAAAAGCACTTAGGCAGTCTTTTGCGGGTATCTTTAGTCAAGACAAGCAGTAGTGGAAGTAGAATACAGAGTGGTGCACTGCACCCTTACCACAACAGCCACACGTGTCACCAAACAGGAGAACTGGTTTTGAACACTCCGTCGAGCGTTCACCCCCCGCTAACGCTACTGCCTAGCGAGGATCAAAATCAGGATGGGATTCTCAGCGCTGCTCCGTCTCCTGAAATCCTTTAGTAGAACGGAACGAACTTTCGCCAACTAAATGAGGACCGCAACCAAGACGCGCTGCTCCCTCAAAGCTCCCAGGATAATCGGCAAAGACGCCAGCGCGGAAGTGCTCTATTAAGCCTTCCGCGTCTGCGCGCGCATGCCGGATGTGCAAAGGCTCATGGGACTTGTAGTCTCCAGAGCGAAGTACGCGGTAGCGCGGAATGTACCTATGTTCTTCGGCATGGCAGTGCGTGTTCTTGACACTATGCTACCAATCTCACTAACACACTATATCACCGGTTTTGTTAAACCCTATCATTATATTTCACTATGTCTTTTTAAATGTCTTTTGATTGTAGTCAAATATAACCATGTAATTTATACTATTACACTATTATGTACTCACAGTTTTATTTTAACCTTTATAAGGCCCTGATTTTTTGTTCCATCCACCATTACCACTACCACAACATCGACTTCTGCTCCTAGCAGTGCACCAAAACCTGGACTGGCACAAGCGGCGGCTCCTCCGCTAAGGCGCAGGAGCGTCACCCCACTGCATTTTGAGCAGTGGATAATAGAAAAAAAATGATAATAACACTATGTTATTATCATTTTATTTTTCCGGTTTATGGTTCATGTGGGGCTTGGCTGTGTGACAGCCAGCAAGGAGAGGAGTGGTGGGCATTTAAGTGGGCATGACTGCTTGGCCGGCTGAGGAACAATCACAGGCTCCCACTGCCTGTCTGCGCACCAAACCATGGTGCTCAGACCAATCACAACGCTGCATTGCAGTGTTGTGATTGGCTGGGGGAGCCTGTTTTTACTTCCTGCTTAAAAAAGGAACAGAAGAGGACGGCACAAGGCAGCGGTCCGGTAGGAAGGTAAGTAATTGTTTTTAGTGTCTTTTTCTATCCCACCCCATCCATTCTACGTGGTAGCAGCTGCCATTGGCTGGCACGACACAGCAGATAAATGGTACACACTGGCAAGGTAAATGTTGGCTCCTTTGCTGAAGGATCTAACCTCTTTATTTTTTACTGACAGGGTAGGTCTATGATTTTTTATGCACATTCCTGTTGGCACATGCTTAACCCCTTCGGTGCTCATGACGGAATGGTTCCGTCATGAGCACCAGTGCTCCTGTGCTTATGACGGAATCATTCTGTCATGAGAACAGGGGCACTATATCCCTTTGCTGCACACAGCAGAGGGATTTCCCATTTTTTTAATGGCCTCGGGAGGTTCGGGAAGAGAGGTTGGGGAAGTGCTTCCCCAACCTCCTGAGCCCAATTTGCATTTTCATTGCAATTGCGATCGCTTTCATGGCAGGCTTAGTTTCAATTTCATTGTTTTAGTGCTCGTGGGGCTATCTAAGCCCCCCAAGCACCGAAAAAGATGGGAGAGGTATCACTGAAAAGGGGGGAATCTCCCCTTTCCAATGGTACCCTTCCCTAGTGGATCCCTGCTTGAGGATCACCCCAGGAGGGCGATCCCCAAGCAGGGATCCACCCACTAGCACCAGGGAGAGGGGAGCGGTCCCTTGGGCAAGGGCCTTTGCTCCCCCCATATTTGTTTGGTCATAAACGTCTTTATGCCCCCCCTGGGGGCAGATGGGGGCAATAGCCCCCAATCAGCCCCCCGGGTGGTTAGAAATCCCACTAGATACCAGGGATTATTTTTTCTTTATTGACGTTGGGGTGGGGGCTGTCCAAAAAGGGCATGGCAATGCTCCCCCAGAGAAATGTCAGTCTTTCTGCCCCCCAGGGGACAGAAAGCCCACTAGAAACCAAGGATTTTTTTGTTATTGTTGTTGGGGAGGGGGCTGCCCAAAATGGGCATGACAATGCCCCCACCCCAGTGAAATTCCAGTCTTTCTGCCCACCCGGGGAGGCAGCTGGGGCAGTAGCCCCCAATCTGCCCCCCCGGGGGGGCAGAAAGCCAATTAGAAATCAGGGATTCTGTTTTAATGATGTAGGGGTGGGGGCTGCCCAAGATGAGCAGGCCGATGCCCCCACCCCTGAAAAACATGCAACAGTCTTTCTGCTCCCCCCAGGGGAAGATGGGGGCAATAGCCCCTGATCTCCCCTTGGGGGGGCAGAAAGCCCACTAGGCATTTTTTTTTATAATGTAGAGGTGGGGGCTGGCCAGAATGGAAATATTGCCCCCACCCCAAAAACAATACTATAGTCTTTCTGCCCCTCCCCGGAGGCATATTGGTGCAATAGCCCCTTATCTGCCCACTGGGGGGGCCAGAAAGCCCTCTAGGCCTCAGGATTTTTTTTTTTTATTCAGGGTTGAGGTCAGCCCAGAATGAGCATGCCACTGCCCACACCTCCGCAAAAAAATGCCACAGTCTTTCTGCACCTCCCGAGGGGCGGGTGAGGGCACTGGCCCCTGATCTGCCCCTGGGGGGGCAGAAAGCCCACTAGGAGCCAGCGATTATGCTGGCTTTTTTATGCGTGGGGGTGGGGGCTGCCCAGAATGGGCATACCAATGCCCCCACCTCCAAAAAACATAGCCACAGTCTTTCAGACCCCCTTGGGGGCATATCCGGGCAACCCGCCGCCCCCCCCCCCCCGATTCACCCCCAGGGCGGCAGAAAGCCCACTAGGCACAGACTTGTTTTTAGCAATGTGCCTACCTGTGGATTTTGGGCCCTAACGCAGCCGCCACATAGGGAAACCTAGCAAACCTGTACATTTTTTTAAACTAGACACCAAGAGGAATCCAGGATGGGGTGATTTGTGCACCTCGCACCAGGTTCTGTTATCCCTTGCAAACCTCAAACTTAATTAAAAAAAGACATTTTCCTCACATTTCTGTGATGGAAAGTTCTAGGATGCGTGGATCCACAAAATTCCCCCCACTCCGCATTTCCCAAAGTCTTCCGAGAAAAATGGTACCTCACTCGTGTGGGCAGGCCTAGTGCCCGCGACAGGAAATGGCCTAAATTGCAACACCACATTTTCACAGTGAAAACGGACACTTTTTTTGTAAAATGTCTAGCTGTAGATTTTGAACACTAGCTGTGCCTGCACCTAGGGAAACCTAGCAAATCTATAATTTTTTTAAAAGTAGACACCCAGGGAACCCAGGATGGGGTGACTTGACTGGCTCTCACCAGGTACTGTTACCCGGAATCCCTTACAAACCTCAAAATATTTTCAAAAAACCCCACATTTTCCTCACATTTCTGGGGTGGCAAGTTCTGGAATCTGCGTGGATCCACAAAATCCCACCCACCCCGCATTCCCCAAAGTCTTCCGAGAAAAATGGTACCTCACTTGTGTGTGTAGGCCTAGTGCCCGCGACTGGAAACGACCCAAAACGCAACGTGGACACACCACATTTTACAGTGAAAACTGACACTACTTTGCAAAGTGCCTAGCTGTAGATTTTGAACCCTAGCTCTATCAGCACCTAGGGCAACCTAGTAAATCTATACATTGTTGAAAACTAGACACCCAGGGAAATCCAGGATGGGGTGACTTGTCTGGCTCTCACCAGGTTATGTTACCCAGAATCCCTTGAAAACCTAAACATTTGTAAAAAAAAAAAAACACATTTTCCTCACATTTCTGAGGTGGAAAGTTCTGGAATCTATGTGGATCCACAAAATTCCACCCACCCTGCATTCCTCAAAGTGTTCCAAGAAAAATGGTACCTCATTGTGTGGGTAGGCCTAGTGCCCGTGACAGGAAACGGCCCAAAACGCAATGTGGACACAACATATTTTCACAGTGAAAACAGACCCTTTTTTTGCAAAGTGCCTAGCTGTAGATTTTCGACCCCAGCTCTGCAGGCACCTAGGGAAACCCAGAAAACCTATACATTTTTTAACACTAGACACCCAGCGGAATCTAGAATGGGGTGACTTGTCTGGCTCACACCAGGTTCTGTTACCCAGAATCCCTTGCAAACCTCAAAATGTGTCCAAAAAACACATTTTCTCACATTTCGGAGGTGGAAAGTTCTTGAATCTGTGTGGATCCAAAACATTCCATGCAGCCCGCATTCCCCAAAGTCTTCCGAGAATAATGGTACCTCACTTGTGTGGGTGGATCAAGTACCCGTGACAGGCAAGAGCCCAAAACCAATTGAGGTGACTTCAAAATAACCTATCACAAAAGACCTTGGCTTTGCAAGGGGGGGGTCCCATGGGTTTTTGGTCCCGGGCTCGGCGGCCATATAGCCAAACTTACCAAACCCACATATTTCTGAAAACTAGACAGCCTGGGGAGTCCAGCAAGGTATGGCTTGCGTGGGTCCCCCAACATTTCCCTACCGAGAATCCCCTGCAAAACTCAAATAAAAAAAAAAGTTCTGGAATCTGCGTAAATCCACAAATTTCCTTCTGCACAGCATTCCCCCAGGTCTCCCGATAAAAATGGTACCTCACTCGCGTGGGTGGGTCAAGTACCCGCGACGGGCAAGGGCCCAAAACGTATTGAGGAGACATCAAAATGACCTATCACAAAACAACCTGGTTTTGCAAGGGGGGTCACCTGGGTTTTTGGCCCCGTGCTCAGCAGCCAACTTGGAAAATAACCAAATCCACACATTTCTGAAAACTAGACATCCAGGGGAGTCCAGCGAGGTAAGGCGTGCGTGGATCCCCCAACGTTTTCCTACCCAGGATGCCCTGCAAACCTCAAATTCAGCTGAAAAAAAATCACTTTTTTCTCAAATTTCTGTGTGGGAAAGTTCTGGAATCTACATGGATCCACAAATTTCCTACCACCCAGCGTTCCCCCAGGTGTCCTGATAAAAATGAGACCTCACTTGCGTGGGTGGGTCAAGTAGCAGCGACAGGCAAGGGCCCAAAACATATTGAGGAGACATCAAAATGACAACATGGTTTTGCAAGAGGGATCACCTGGGTTTTTGGACCTGGGTTCAGCGGCCATTTTGGAAAATTACCAAACCCACACATTTCTGAAAACTAGACACCCGGGGGAGTCCAGCGAAGTATGGCTTGCGTGGATCCCCCAACATTTTCCTACCCCGAATGCCCTGCAAGCCTCAAATTTAGCTGAAAAAAAACAAATTTTCCATATATTTTTGGGTGGAATCACCGTGCTGGCACAAATGTCCTGTCCCACGGCGTTCCCCTCAGACTCCTGAGTAAAATGATACCTCACTTGTGTGGGTGGGGCAAGGGCCTGTGACTGGGAATAGCCAAAAACATAGGTAATAAGGGTATAGCACAGAGAACTCTAAGCGCTTTTTTTTTTTTTTTTAATACGTTTTTAGGCAATTCTGTATTGGACACCCACACAAGTGAGGTATCATTTTACTCAGGACACTAAGGAAAATGCTGTGGGGTAGGACATTTGTGCCATCACGGGGATTCAACACATAAATATGTGGAAAATGTGAGTTTTCCAGCTAAATTTGAGGTTTGCAGGGGATTCTGGGTAGGGAAACAATGTGGGATCCACGCAAGCCATACCTAATTGGACTCCTCAGGGTATCTAGTTTTCAGAAATGTGTGGGTTTGGTAGGTTTCCCTAGATGGCGGCGAGCCTGGGGCCAAAACCCCAGGTGCCCCCCCCCAAAACCAGGTAGATTTGTTAAAGGTAATTTTGAAGTCTCCACAGTACAATTTTGGCAATTTCCTGTTGCAGCCACTATGCCTACCCACACAAGTGAGGTACCATTTTTATCTGGAGACCTGGGGGAACACTGAGTGGTAGGAAATTTGTGTCAGCCCGGTGATCCTACAACTTTCCCACACAGAAATGTGAGAAAAAATAGATTTCTTCAACAAAATTTGAGGTTTGCAGGGGATTCTGGGTAGGGAAATGTTGAGGGACCCATGCAAGCCATACCTTGCTGGACTCCCCCGGGTGTCTAGTTTTCAGAAATGTGTGGGTTTGGTAGGTTTCCATAGGTGGCCGCCGAGCCCGGGGCCAAAAACTCATGGGACCCCCTTGCAAAACCAGGTTGTTTTGTGATAGGTTATTTTGATGTCGCCGTAATAGGTTTTGGGCCCTTGCCTTTCGAGGGGACTTGACCCACCTACACAAGTGAGGTACCATTTTTATCGGGAGACCTGGGGGAATGATGTGTAGAAGGAAATTTGTGGATCCATGCAGATTCCAGAACTTTCACACACAGAAATTTGAGAAAAAAGGGATTTTTTCAGCTAAATTTGAGATTTGCAGGGGATTCTGGGTAGGTAAATGTTGGAGGACCCAGGCAAGCAATATCTTGCTGGACTCCTAAGGGTGTCTAGGTTTCAGAAATGTGTGATTTTGGTAGGTTACCCTAGATGGTCGCCCAGCCCGAGCCAAAAACTCATGGGGCCCCCCTTGCAAAACCAGGTTGTTTTGTGATAGGTAATTTTGAAGTCGCCTCAATAGGTTTTGGGCCCTTGCCTGTCGTGGGTATTTGACTCACCCACACAAGTGAGGTCACATTTTTCTCGGAGGACTTTGGGGAATGCGAGGTGGGTGGAATTTTGTGGATCCACGCAGATTCCAGAACTTTCCACCACAGAAATATAAGGAAAATGTGTTTTTTTGGACAAATTTTGAGGTTTGCAAGGGATTCTGGGTAACAGAACCTGGTGAGAGCAAGTCAAGTCACACCATCCTGGATTCCTTGAAGTGTCTAGTTTTCAAAAATGTATAGGTTTGCTATGTTTCACTTGGTGCTGGCAGAGTTAGGGTTCAAAATCTAGAGCTAGGCACTTTGCAAAAAAAGGGTCCGTTTTCACTGTGAAAATGTGGTGTGTCCATGTTGTGTTTTGGGCCGTTTCCTGTCACGGGCCCTAGGCCTACCCACAGAAGTGAGGTACCATTTTTCTTCGAAGACTTTGCGGAATGTGGGGAGGGTGGAATTTTGTGGATCCACGCAGATTCCAGAACTTTCCACCACAGAAATGTCAGCAAAATGTGGCTTTTTTGACAAGGTTTGCATGGGATTCTGGGTAACAGAACCTAGTGAGAGCCAGACAAGTCACCCCATCCTGGATTCCCCTGGGTGTCTAGTTTTAAACAATGTATACGTTTGCTAGGTTTCCCTAGGTGCCGGCAGAGCTAGGGTTCAAAATCTGCAGCTAGGCACTTTTCAAAATAGTTTCAGTTTTCACTGTAAAATGTGGTGTGTTCACGTTGCGCTTTGGGCCGTTTCCTGTCGCAGGCACTATGCCTACCCACACAAATGAGGTACCATTTTTCTTTGAAGACATTGGGGAATGCGGGGTGGGTGGAATTTTGTGGATCCACACAGATTCCACCACAGAAATTTGAGGAAAATGTGTTTTTTTTTTTTACACATTTTTAGGTTTGCAAGGTATTCTGGGTAACAAAACCTGGTGAGAGCCAATCAAGTCACCCCATCCTGGATTTCCCTGGGTGTCTAGTTTTCAAAAATGTATAGGTTGCTAGGTTTCCCTAGGTGCTGGAAGAGTTAGGGTTCAAAATCTATAGCTAGGCACTTTGCAAACTAGTTATAGTTTTCACTGTAAAATGTGGTGTGTCCACGTTGATTTTGGGCCGTTTCCTGTCGCGGGCCCTGGGCCTACCCACACAAGTGAGGTACTATTTTTCTCTGAAGATTCTAGGGAATGCGGGGTGGTTGGAATTTTGTGGATCCACACATATTCCAGAACTTTCCACCACAGAAATATAAGGAAAATGTGTTTTTTGCCACATTTTGAGGTTTGCAAGGGATTCTGGGTCACAGAACCTAGTGAGAGCCAGATAAGTCACCCCATCCTGGATTTCCTTGGGTGTCTAGTTTTAAAAAATGTATAGGTTTGTTAGGTTTCCCTAGGTGCCGGCAGAGCTAGGGTTCAAAGTCTATAGCTAGGCACTTTGCAAAATAGTTCTAGTTTTCACTGTCAAATGTGGTGTGTCCACGTTGCGTTTTGGGCCATTTCCTGTCGCGGGCACAATGCCTACCCACACAAGTGAGGTACCATTTTTCTTGGAAGACTTTGGGGAATGTGGGGTGCGTGGAATTTTGTGGATCCACGCAGATTTCAGAACTTTCCACCACAGAAATGTGAGGAAAATATGTTTTTTTGGACAAATTGTGAGGTTTGCAAGGGATTCTGGGTAACAGAACCTGGTGAGAGCTAGTCAAGTCACCCCGTCCTGGATTTCCCTGAGTGTCTAGTTTTCAAAAATGTTTAGGTTTGCTAGGTTTCCCTAGGTGCCGGCAATGCTAGGGTTCAAAATCTACAGCTAGGCACTTTGCAAAAAAAGGGTCCGTTTTCACTGTGAAAATGTGGTGTGTCCATGTTGTGTTTTGGGCCGTTTCCTGTCACGGGCCCTAGGCCTACCCACAGAAGTGAGGTACCATTTTTCTTCGAAGACTTTTCGGAATGTGGGGAGGGTGGAATTTTGTGGATCCACGCAGATTCCAGAACTTTCCACCACAGAAATGTCAGCAAAATGTGGCTTTTTTGACAAGGTTTGCATGGGATTCTGGGTAACAGAACCTAGTGAGAGCCAGACAAGTCACCCCATCCTGGATTCCCCTGGGTGTCTAGTTTTAAACAATGTATACGTTTGCTAGGTTTCCCTAGGTGCCGGCAGAGCTAGGGTTCAAAATCTGCAGCTAGGCACTTTTCAAAATAGTTTCAGTTTTCACTGTAAAATGTGGTGTGTTCACGTTGCGCTTTGGGCCGTTTCCTGTGGCAGGCACTATGCCTACCCACACAAATGAGGTACCATTTTTCTTTGAAGACATTGGGGAATGCGGGGTGGGTGGAATTTTGTGGATCCACACAGATTCCACCACAGAAATTTGAGGAAAATGTGTTTTTTTTTGTACACATTTTTAGGTTTGCAAGGTATTCTGGGTAACAAAACCTGGTGAGAGCCAATCAAGTCACCCCATCCTGGATTTCCCTGGGTGTCTAGTTTTCAAAAATGTATAGGTTGCTAGGTTTCCCTAGGTGCTGGAAGAGTTAGGGTTCAAAATCTATAGCTAGGCACTTTGCAAACTAGTTATAGTTTTCACTGTAAAATGTGGTGTGTCCACGTTGATTTTGGGCCGTTTCCTGTCGCGGGCCCTGGGCCTACCCACACAAGTGAGGTACTATTTTTCTCTGAAGATTCTAGGGAATGCGGGGTGGTTGGAATTTTGTGGATCCGCACATATTCCAGAACTTTCCACCACAGAAATATAAGGAAAATGTGTTTTTTGCCACATTTTGAGGTTTGCAAGGGATTCTGGGTCACAGAACCTAGTGAGAGCCAGATAAGTCACCCCATCCTGGATTTCCTTGGGTGTCTAGTTTTAAAAAATGTATAGGTTTGTTAGGTTTCCCTAGGTGCCGGCAGAGCTAGGGTTCAAAGTCTATAGCTAGGCACTTTGCAAAATAGTTCTAGTTTTCACTGTCAAATGTGGTGTGTCCACGTTGCGTTTTGGGCCATTTCCTGTCGCGGGCACAATGCCTACCCACACAAGTGAGGTACCATTTTTCTTGGAAGACTTTGGGGAATGTGGGGTGCGTGGAATTTTGTGGATCCACGCAGATTTCAGAACTTTCCACCACAGAAATGTGAGGAAAATATGTTTTTTGGGACAAATTGTGAGGTTTGCAAGGGATTCTGGGTAACAGAACCTGGTGAGAGCTAGTCAAGTCACCCCGTCCTGGATTTCCCTGAGTGTCTAGTTTTCAAAAATGTTTAGGTTTGCTAGGTTTCCCTAGGTGCCGGCAATGCTAGGGTTCAAAATCTACAGCTAGGCACTTTGCAAAACAAGGGTCCGTTTTCACGGTGAAAATGTGGTGTGTCCACGTTGGGTTTTGGGACGTTTCCTGTCGCGGGCACTAGGCCTACCCATGCAAGTGAGGTACCATTTTTCTCGGAAGACTTTGGGGAATGCGGGATGGGTGGAATTTTGAGGATCCACATAGATTCCAGAACTTTCAACCACAGAAATGTGAGGAAAATGTGTTTTCTTTGACAAATTTTGAGGTTTGCAAGGGATTCTGGGTAACAGAACCTGGTGAGAGCAAGTCAAGTCACACCATCCTGGATTCCTTCAAGTGTCTAGTTTTCAAAAATGTATAGGTTTGCTGTGTTTCACTTGGTGCTGGCAGAGTTAGGGTTCAAAATCTAGAGCTAGGCACTTTGCAAAAAAAGGGTCCGTTTTCACTGTGAAAATGTGGTGTGTCCATGTTGTGTTTTGGGCCGTTTCCTGTCACGGGCCCTAGGCCTACCCACAGAAGTGAGGTACCATTTTTCTTCGAAGACTTTGTGGAATGTGGGGAGGGTGGAATTTTGTGGATCCACGCAGATTCCAGAACTTTCCACCACAGAAATGTCAGCAAAATGTGGCTTTTTTGACAAGGTTTGCATGGGATTCTGGGTAACAGAACCTAGTGAGAGCCAGACAAGTCACCCCATCCTAGATTCCCCTGGGTGTCTAGTTTTAAACAATGTATACGTTTGCTAGGTTTCCCTAGGTGCCGGCAGAGCTAGGGTTCAAAATCTGCAGCTAGGCACTTTTCAAAATAGTTTCAGTTTTCACTGTAAAATGTGGTGTGTTCACGTTGCGCTTTGGGCCGTTTCCTGTCGCGGGCACTATGCCTACCCACACAAATGAGGTACCATTTTTCTTTGAAGACATTGGGGAATGCGGGGTGGGTGGAATTTTGTGGATCCACACAGATTCCACCACAGAAATTTGAGGAAAATGTGTTTTTTTTTTTACACATTTTTAGGTTTGCAAGGTATTCTGTGTAACAAAACCTGGTGAGAGCCAATCAAGTCACCCCATCCTGGATTTCCCTGGGTGTCTCGTTTTAAAAAATGTATAGGTTGCTAGGTTTCCCTAGGTGCTGGAAGAGTTAGGGTTCAAAATCTATAGCTAGGCACTTTGCAAACTAGTTATAGTTTTCACTGTAAAATGTGGTGTGTCCACGTTGATTTTGGGCCGTTTCCTGTCGCGGGCCCTGGGCCTACCCACACAAGTGAGGTACTATTTTTCTCTGAAGATTCTAGGGAATGCGGGGTGGGTGGAATTTTGTGGATCCACACAGATTCCACCACAGAAATTTGAGGAAAATGTGTTTTTTTTTTTTACACATTTTTAGGTTTGCAAGGTATTCTGGGTAACAAAACCTGGTGAGAGCCAATCAAGTCACCCCATCCTGGATTTCCCTGGGTGTCTAGTTTTCAAAAATGTATAGGTTGCTAGGTTTCCCTAGGTGCTGGAAGAGTTAGGGTTCAAAATCTATAGCTAGGCACTTTGCAAACTAGTTATAGTTTTCACTGTAAAATGTGGTGTGTCCACGTTGATTTTGGGCCGTTTCCTGTCGCGGGCCCTGGGCCTACCCACACAAGTGAGGTACTATTTTTCTCTGAAGATTCTAGGGAATGCGGGGTGGTTGGAATTTTGTGGATCCACACATATTCCAGAACTTTCCACCACAGAAATATAAGGAAAATGTGTTTTTTGCCACATTTTGAGGTTTGCAAGGGATTCTGGGTCACAGAACCTAGTGAGAGCCAGATAAGTCACCCCATCCTGGATTTCCTTGGGTGTCTAGTTTTAAAAAATGTATAGGTTTGTTAGGTTTCCCTAGGTGCCGGCAGAGCTAGGGTTCAAAGTCTATAGCTAGGCACTTTGCAAAATAGTTCTAGTTTTCACTGTCAAATGTGGTGTGTCCACGTTGCGTTTTGGGCCATTTCCTGTCGCGGGCACAATGCCTACCCACACAAGTGAGGTACCATTTTTCTTGGAAGACTTTGGGGAATGTGGGGTGCGTGGAATTTTGTGGATCCACGCAGATTTCAGAACTTTCCACCACAGAAATGTGAGGAAAATATGTTTTTTTGGACAAATTGTGAGGTTTGCAAGGGATTCTGGGTAACAGAACCTGGTGAGAGCTAGTCAAGTCACCCCGTCCTGGATTTCCCTGAGTGTCTAGTTTTCAAAAATGTTTAGGTTTGCTAGGTTTCCCTAGGTGCCGGCAATGCTAGGGTTCAAAATCTACAGCTAGGCACTTTGCAAAAAAAGGGTCCGTTTTCACTGTGAAAATGTGGTGTGTCCATGTTGTGTTTTGGGCCGTTTCCTGTCACGGGCCCTAGGCCTACCCACAGAAGTGAGGTACCATTTTTCTTCGAAGACTTTGCGGAATGTGGGGAGGGTGGAATTTTGTGGATCCACGCAGATTCCAGAACTTTCCACCACAGAAATGTCAGCAAAATGTGGCTTTTTTGACAAGGTTTGCATGGGATTCTGGGTAACAGAACCTAGTGAGAGCCAGACAAGTCACCCCATCCTGGATTCCCCTGGGTGTCTAGTTTTAAACAATGTATACGTTTGCTAGGTTTCCCTAGGTGCCGGCAGAGCTAGGGTTCAAAATCTGCAGCTAGGCACTTTTCAAAATAGTTTCAGTTTTCACTGTAAAATGTGGTGTGTTCACGTTGCGCTTTGGGCCGTTTCCTGTGGCAGGCACTATGCCTACCCACACAAATGAGGTACCATTTTTCTTTGAAGACATTGGGGAATGCGGGGTGGGTGGAATTTTGTGGATCCACACAGATTCCACCACAGAAATTTGAGGAAAATGTGTTTTTTTTGGTACACATTTTTAGGTTTGCAAGGTATTCTGGGTAACAAAACCTGGTGAGAGCCAATCAAGTCACCCCATCCTGGATTTCCCTGGGTGTCTAGTTTTCAAAAATGTATAGGTTGCTAGGTTTCCCTAGGTGCTGGAAGAGTTAGGGTTCAAAATCTATAGCTAGGCACTTTGCAAACTAGTTATAGTTTTCACTGTAAAATGTGGTGTGTCCACGTTGATTTTGGGCCGTTTCCTGTCGCGGGCCCTGGGCCTACCCACACAAGTGAGGTACTATTTTTCTCTGAAGATTCTAGGGAATGCGGGGTGGTTGGAATTTTGTGGATCCACACATATTCCAGAACTTTCCACCACAGAAATATAAGGAAAATGTGTTTTTTGCCACATTTTGAGGTTTGCAAGGGATTCTGGGTCACAGAACCTAGTGAGAGCCAGATAAGTCACCCCATCCTGGATTTCCTTGGGTGTCTAGTTTTAAAAAATGTATAGGTTTGTTAGGTTTCCCTAGGTGCCGGCAGAGCTAGGGTTCAAAGTCTATAGCTAGGCACTTTGCAAAATAGTTCTAGTTTTCACTGTCAAATGTGGTGTGTCCACGTTGCGTTTTGGGCCATTTTCTGTCGCGGGCACAATGCCTACCCACACAAGTGAGGTACCATTTTTCTTGGAAGACTTTGGGGAATGTGGGGTGCGTGGAATTTTGTGGATCCACGCAGATTTCAGAACTTTCCACCACAGAAATGTGAGGAAAATATGTTTTTTGGGACAAATTGTGAGGTTTGCAAGGGATTCTGGGTAACAGAACCTGGTGAGAGCTAGTCAAGTCACCCCGTCCTGGATTTCCCTGAGTGTCTAGTTTTCAAAAATGTTTAGGTTTGCTAGGTTTCCCTAGGTGCCGGCAATGCTAGGGTTCAAAATCTACAGCTAGGCACTTTGCAAAACAAGGGTCCGTTTTCACGGTGAAAATGTGGTGTGTCCACGTTGGGTTTTGGGACGTTTCCTGTCGCGGGCACTAGGCCTACCCATGCAAGTGAGGTACCATTTTTCTCGGAAGACTTTGGGGAATGCGGGATGGGTGGAATTTTGAGGATCCACATAGATTCCAGAACTTTCAACCACAGAAATGTGAGGAAAATGTGTTTTCTTTGACAAATTTTGAGGTTTGCAAGGGATTCTGGGTAACAGAACCTGGTGAGAGCAAGTCAAGTCACACCATCCTGGATTCCTTCAAGTGTCTAGTTTTCAAAAATGTATAGGTTTGCTGTGTTTCACTTGGTGCTGGCAGAGTTAGGGTTCAAAATCTAGAGCTAGGCACTTTGCAAAAAAAGGGTCCGTTTTCACTGTGAAAATGTGGTGTGTCCATGTTGTGTTTTGGGCCGTTTCCTGTCACGGGCCCTAGGCCTACCCACAGAAGTGAGGTACCATTTTTCTTTGAAGACTTTGTGGAATGTGGGGAGGGTGGAATTTTGTGGATCCACGCAGATTCCAGAACTTTCCACCACAGAAATGTCAGCAAAATGTGGCTTTTTTGACAAGGTTTGCATGGGATTCTGGGTAACAGAACCTAGTGAGAGCCAGACAAGTCACCCCATCCTAGATTCCCCTGGGTGTCTAGTTTTAAACAATGTATACGTTTGCTAGGTTTCCCTAGGTGCCGGCAGAGCTAGGGTTCAAAATCTGCAGCTAGGCACTTTTCAAAATAGTTTCAGTTTTCACTGTAAAATGTGGTGTGTTCACGTTGCGCTTTGGGCCGTTTCCTGTCGCGGGCACTATGCCTACCCACACAAATGAGGTACCATTTTTCTTTGAAGACATTGGGGAATGCGGGGTGGGTGGAATTTTGTGGATCCACACAGATTCCACCACAGAAATTTGAGGAAAATGTGTTTTTTTTTTTACACATTTTTAGGTTTGCAAGGTATTCTGTGTAACAAAACCTGGTGAGAGCCAATCAAGTCACCCCATCCTGGATTTCCCTGGGTGTCTCGTTTTAAAAAATGTATAGGTTGCTAGGTTTCCCTAGGTGCTGGAAGAGTTAGGGTTCAAAATCTATAGCTAGGCACTTTGCAAACTAGTTATAGTTTTCACTGTAAAATGTGGTGTGTCCACGTTGATTTTGGGCCGTTTCCTGTCGCGGGCCCTGGGCCTACCCACACAAGTGAGGTACTATTTTTCTCTGAAGATTCTAGGGAATGCGGGGTGGTTGGAATTTTGTGGATCCACACATATTCCAGAACTTTCCACCACAGAAATATAAGGGAAATGTGTTTTTTGCCACATTTTGAGGTTTGCAAGTGATTCTGGGTCACAGAACCTAGTGAGAGCCAGATAAGTCACCCCATCCTGGATTTCCTTGGGTGTCTAGTTTTAAAAAATGTATAGGTTTCTTAGGTTTCCCTAGGTGCCGTCAGAGCTAGGGTTCAAAGTCTATAGCTAGGCACTTTGCAAAATAGTTCTAGTTTTCACTGTCAAATGTGGTGTGTCCACGTTGCGTTTTGGGCCATTTCCTGTCGCGGGCACAATGCCTACCCACACAAGTGAGGTACCATTTTTCTTGGAAGACTTTGGGGAATGTGGGGTGCGTGGAATTTTGTGGATCCACGCAGATTTCAGAACTTTCCACCACAGAAATGTGAGGAAAATATGTTTTTTTGGACAAATTGTGAGGTTTGCAAGGGATTCTGGGTAACAGAACCTGGTGAGAGCTAGTCAAGTCACCCCGTCCTGGATTTCCCTGAGTGTCTAGTTTTCAAAAATGTTTAGGTTTGCTAGGTTTCCCTAGGTGCCAGCAATGCTAGGGTTCAAAATCTACAGCTAGGCACTTTGCAAAACAAGGGTCCGTTTTCACGGTGAAAATGTGGTGTGTCCACGTTGCGTTTTGGGACGTTTCCTGTCGCGGGCACTAGGCCTACCCATGCAAGTGAGGTACCATTTTTCTCAGAAGACTTTGGGGAATGCGGGATGGGTGGAATTTTGAGGATCCACATAGATTCCAGAACTTTCAACCACAGAAATGTGAGGAAAATGTGTTTTCTTTGACAAATTTTGAGGTTTGCAAGGGATTATGGGTAACAGAACCTGGTGAGAGCCAGTCAAGTCACACCATCCTGGATTCCGTGGGGAGGCTATTTTTCAAAAATGTATAAGTTTGCTAGGTTTCCCTAGGTGCTGGTAGAGTTAGGGTTCAAAATCTAGAGCTAGGCACTTTGCAGAAAAGGGTCCGTTTTCACTGTGAAAATGTGGTGTGTCCACGTTGTGTTTTGGGCCGTTTCCTGTCGCGGGGCCTAGGCCCACCCACACAAGTGAGGTACCATTTTTCTCAGAAGACTCTGGGAAACGCGTGGTGGTTGGAATTTTGTGGATCCACGTAGATTCCAGAACTTTCCACCAAAGAAATGTGAGGAAAATGTGTTTTTTGGACACATTTTTAGGTTTGCAAGGGATTCTCGGTAACAGAAACTGGTGAGAGTTGGTCAAGTCACCCCATCCTGGATTCCCCTGGGTGTCTTGTTTTAAAAAATGTATAGGTTTGCTAGGTTTCGCTAGGTGGTGGCAGAGTTAGCGTTCAAAATCTAGAGCTAGGCACTTTGCAAAAAAAGGGTCAGTTTTCGCTGTGAAAATGTGGTGTGTCCCCCTTGCATTTTGGGCCGTTTTCTGTCGCGGGCGCTAGGCCTACCACACAAATAAGGTACCATTTTTCTCGGAAGACTTTTGGGAATGCGGGGTGCATGGAATTTTGTGGATCCATGCAGCTTCCAGAACTTTCCACCACAGAAATATATGGAAAATGTATATATATATTTTTTTTTTACAAATGTTAAGGTTTACATGGGATTCTGAGTAACAGAACCTAGTGAGAGCCTGACAAGTCACCCCATCCTGGATTCCCCTGGGTGTCTAGTTTTTAAAAATATATAGGTTTGCTAGGTTTCCATAGGTGCAGGCAGAGCTAGGGTTCAAAATCTACAGCTAGGCACTTTGCAAAATAGATTCAGTTTTCACTGTAAAATGTGATGTGTCCACGTTGCGCTTTGGGCAGTTTCCTGTCGCGTGCACTATGCCTACCCACAGAAGTGAGGTACCATTTTTCTTGGAAGACTTTGGGGAATCCGGGGTGGGTAGAATTTTGTGGATCCATGCAGATTCCGGAACTTTCACCACAGAAATGTGAGGAAAATGGGTTTTTTGGGACAAATTTTGAGGTTTGCAAGGGATTCTGGGTAACAGAACCTGGTGAGAGCCAGTCAAGTCACCCCATCCTGGATTTCCCTGGGTGTCTAGTTTTCAAAAATGTATAGATTTGATAGGTTTCCCTAGGTGCTGGCAGAGTTAGGGTTCAAAATCTAAAGCTAGGCACTTTGCAAAAAAAGGGTCCGTTTTCACCATGAAAATGTGGTGTGTCCACGTTGCGTTTTGGGCTGTTTCCTGTTGCGGGTTCCAGGCCTCTCCACTCAAGTGAGGTACCATTTTTCTTGGAGGACTCTGGGGAATGCGGGGTGGTTGGAATTTTGTGGATCCACGCAGATTACAGAACTGTTTTTTTGACACATTTTTAGATTTGCAAGGAATTCTGGGTAACAGAACCTTGTGAGAGCCAGTCAAGTTACCCCATCCTAGATTCTCCTGGGTATCTAGTTTTCAAAAATGTAAGGGTTTGCTAGGTTTCGCTGGGTGCCGGCATAGCTAGGGTTCAATCTACAGCTAGGCACTTTACAAAACAAGCATTTGCAATGCAATAGGTCTCGCATTTGCAAAAGTTTGAGCTATTGGCATTGTAAATGACATACCTTTTATCTATGTGTTGGTTTTAAAAACAGATAAATAAATGGCATTGTCATTCACAATGCCAATACCTTAAACTCTCGCAAATGCAACACCTAAGCATTTGCAATGCAATAGGTCTTGCATTTTGAGAGTTTGATCTATTGGCATTGCAAATGACAATTCCTTTTATTTATGTTTTGGTTTTTAGAACATAAATAGAAGGCATTGTCATTTGAGATGCCAATATCTTGACTTTGAATGGGGGCATGGTTTGTGCTCGTGGGCACAGCGATGAGTGTCTGCATTGCCAGGAGGCATATGCTCTGTGGCAGGCACTCTCTATCATTGAGGCACTGTGGCGCAAGGGTTCCGCACCCCCAGAACTCATCGGACTCCTCGTCCTTCTTGTCCCCTTTCATCAGCATGGTGCCGCCTGCCCCTGGCCTGTCCTTAGGCGCTCGGTGATCGTACGGTGCTCCCCTCGGGGTCAGAGAAAGGAGGCCAGGGATGCTAGCTCTACTCAGGGTCCGGCAAGCGCTTCCTGTTACCACCACTTCCTGCCGGCCTATCACTGAGACACGTCACCCCTGACAACACAATAGCACGAATGCACAGCAGCGCCAGCCACGGGAGGTCAGTTTTTGCATAGGTATAAAAAACGGTACTGGCAGCAGTCCGTATAACAGGGTGAAAGGTCTGACATCAGGAACAGAGTCATCACAAGTTACGGGACGCGCTGCAGTCCGTTAAACAGCGTGAAAGGTCTGACGTCAGGAACAGAGTCAGCACAAGTTACGGGAATACGGGGTTTAAGTAATGGCTTTGATGCCGTCGGGTTGAGTTCCTGCTGTAGTACGAAACTGGTAAAAAAACACTTATTTAAAAACAAGGAACACGCTGCGCAGGCGGGCACACGCACGGCGCCGTGTCCCCTGGTAGTCTCCTTCGCATGGCGCTGCCTCACTGCTGCTGCAGCAGGGAGGCGGGACAGTGACGTTAGCATGAAGGCAGCGTGATCCCTAATCGATGCCCAATCAAAGAGCCCTTGGGACAGCGAGTCTACATCGTGTCTTGCTCACGCTGCCTGCATGCACCAGTAGGCTCTCTGATTGGTTGACAAGGTCCACCAATCACAATGCTGATTTGCTAGTTGCCAACCAATCAGAGAGCCGTCTGGCGCGTGCAGGCAGCGTGAGTAAGACATGCCGTAGACTCGCTGTCCCAAGGGCGTGTCGAAAAAAGCCACAGGGCAGTAACAAAAACCGCTGCACACCAATGACAAGGCAGAGTTTTTGACGTTGCCCAATAGAAAGCATGGGCGGGAGCAAAAGTCCTTCTCCTAAAATCTCTCTACCCCCAATAAATCTCGCTACTTGAGCAAAGCATGTGCGCTGCAACGCTAGGCGAGACCTAAAAAGGGTCAGTTTTCACTATAAAACTAAAGTGTATCGTCGTTGCGTTTTGAGCCGTTTCCTGTCGCGGGCACTAGGTCTACCCACACAAGTGAGGTACCATTTCTATCGGAAGACTTAGGTTAACACAGTATTGTAGAGCAACTGTTATTACCTATTGACATTTGATGCATTTCCGCCTTCTAAATGAAAGACAAAGTGTTAAAAAGGAATCATTTTGAAAAATGACCTATAAATCTCATGCTAGTATTGGTACTCACAATTTCGGAAATGAGCAAATATCTACTGTTTCTAAACTCTATATTTTGTTCCAATTTCAGAAATACATAGGCGTCTTTCATACATATTTTTCCATGTATATATTTTCCCAAATGAATTGCCGTATACCCGATACATAATAAAAAACCTTTGCAAGTCGCTGCTCTGTTATTGGCTCTGGGTTCGTCGGGTTCTTGGTGAACCTACATGTCCTATATATATCCACAACCAGAAAGATCCAGCAGATGTAACGGTATATTGCTTTCACACAGCTGTCATATTTAGAAGAATTTACAGGTGAAAACATTGACACAAATGGCTGTTTTTTCAACTAATTTTCAATTTTTCCTATATGCAACAGTTAGTTTCTATAAAGAAACCTTGAAGGATCTACACAAATGTTTCCTTGCTGAATTCAGAATTGTGTTTAAATTTCTAAAATGTATAGCTTTCCAGGATCCATTATTGCTTTCATACCCATTTCTACCATTAACTGGAAAGAGGTTGAAAGCACCAAAAATATCACAAATAGGCTATTTCCCAGAAAAATGCCAAATCTGTGTAAAAAATGTTGGTTTTCTGACAAAAGTCTGCTTGTCCCTGAAAGCTGGGAAGATGGTGATTTCAGCACCACAACCCCTTTTTTATACCATTTGCAGGGAAAAAAACAGACGCTTTCATCTGTAGCCCTTTTTCCCATTGTTAAAAAAATCCACAAAACCTGGGTACCTTTAGAAGCCCCATGATGATGCAAAAATAGGACGCAAATTTGGCGGGATACCTTATGTGGTCAAAAAGTTACAGGGGCCTAAGTGCGAACTACCCCAGATAGCCAAAAAAAGGCTTAGCACGGGGGGGGGGGGGGGGGGGTTGGGGACGAAGGACTAGCAGCGAAGGGGTTAATATGTCATCAAACTTTTCGAGATATTACATTGTCTTATAAAAATAGACCTTAGATTTGGCAGTATAAGGGTAGTACTATAAAATATCAGTTGGAGACCTTGTTTTAACTTGTAGGATAACAATCTTTGCAGCTCTCAAAATATCTATTGGTCCATGTACCTAAAATTATTTTGTTTGATTTAAAATAACGTACTTCACTATGTATGTCTGTCTCTCTCCTACCTGTCCACTTCTGCCATACAACAGCACCTGGTGTCCACCTTAGGAACATCCACAACAATAACATTCTGACAGCTGCTATTATGCTCTTTACCATCCATCCAATAGGTAAGTCTGTGAACCTATGATCTTAACTTTTGCATCTCATCATTAGTCCTTTCACTAACTCATTTATCTCTACTTTGTAGCTTCATCAAATATTAAATTATATATCTATATATATTGTACATATAATTGTAATTTAATTTATAGATGAAACCTTAATTGCATATGTTGACTTGTGCTCATATGATACCAACTTTATAATTTATTTGCAGAAAAATGTTTTTTAAAGTACAGTGTTGAGATTTAGACACACAACTGGATTTGATGCATTTCATCTGTTGAAACCTTCTTCTTCCAGTTACCAGAAACATTGAGCAGGACAATGATGCTGAAATATCTACAAGAGGAGGACAGCGGGCAATCTGAGGATAGAATCCATTACTCCTCAAATTCACAATATCGGTGGCCAGCACTGCTCAACAACCGAAGGAGGAGGATCGGGAACTGCTCAATGAGGAGGAGGGGTACCTGGACGAAGAGGCGATTCCCCCAAACCCTCCACACAGAATATCTTCAAGAAGCCCACTTCACAACTGGGCAGCAGGATTCCTCCTAAATCAATTCTGAGGATTACCAATCTCCAGCCGTTAGCTAAGCAACCGTGGGTGATAGCTCTGTCTGTGCAACAGTCACTTCCACACAGCCCAAAACTCATATGTATCCCTGTACAATCTCTTATACACTCCTCCCATGAAGATGCATCTTGATCTTCTCACAATCATCTGCGGAAGAGTATACCCTGGGTGAGGAACAGGTACCTTGCATACATGGTTCCCACCCACAACCTCCCAGATGCCACCCCTCTCCATGCTGGACTACCTGATGGCTATACCAGATGGCCATGTGTGGGTTGGCATGGAATAATGCTGCTCAATGGTTTTACCAAAAGTCTAATATGCAGGAGGATATTCATGCTAAGGTGAGCACTCTCTGTGAGACAGATGCCTCCCTTAAAGAACTGTATACCACAGAAAGCTGCTCCTAGTGAAGTGTGACCCTACTACAGTTTATAAAACTATTGTGAGTTGGGACATCTCACATAAAGTGACGGACTGGTCTCACACACCACCTGGTGTCATGCTTCATCATCAGCCAGTCCTCGCCCTCCAAAACCTTCGTTTGATGGAGGGCGGGCATACACCTGGAGACAGGGATGCACTTCTAAACTAAGGAGTGGGGGCCCGTGAAATGGAACATGAAGTTAAAAATCATTATAGTTACCAGAAAAGAAGTTTTAATGAGGCCAATAACTATATCATACTAAAAACAAAAAGATGGTGGGTGGGGTATTTAGTGTCCCCTAACCGTCTCGTGGAAGGTCAACATGTTTCTGCCTCATCGGCCCGAGCGGGTCCAGGGCATTCATCAAGACCTAAGTTTGAACTGGGGGCTCCGTTCTTACCAAAAGGTAGCAAGAAAGTACCACTGCGCGGGTGTGGCGAAGGCCGCACTCCGCTTCCTAAATGGCTTCCGAACGTCAAGCCCTGGTAGAAACAACTACTTGCCACATGGGGGGTGGGGAGGGGAAACTCCTGTTCATTTGTCTCAGGAAAAGGATCCCGCGTTCATCCTATGGTGTTGCTCGAGGTCCTCCCGGATGGAAGAACTGCCATAGTTGATTGGCAGGCAGCCTCATGCCTTGGATAACATTGCAAAATGTTACTAAGATATGGCAATGATGCTCCAAGGAAATTTTTTAGACTTTTAGGGGAAAGAGCGCAAGACACCATGCTTTGGCCAAGAAGATGATAAAGGCAACAGGCAAAAAATGGCAATGCCATCTTCATAGCCAATGCATGCAGGAGATTCTACAGAGGACCCTGAACACGGGAGAGACCAAACACCTGCCAACCTCACACCTCTGCCACCTCAAGCTGTATCACCTTCAACTGCACTACCTCAACCTCCAACACCACCTCAAGCATTACCAACTCTCCTAATCTCAGCACAAGCACAGCCTCAATAATCTTGCCACCAACATCACGTAGGAGTAGTAGTAGGAGAAAACCCATTATTTTATCTATAACTATCTCTGACACATTTGTTTTTATACAGTTCACCTGGACATCAGCCTTTCTTATCCATACTTACACATGCTGGTGCAGGCTTGGTGAAGGACGGTGCTGCTGTTCAAGGCGAGGAGAGGAGCAGCACAAGCAAGCAGGCAAGCGCGCAGTCAGCTGCTGATCGTTGGTGTAGAATGGGCAGGAGGGGGCAGAGCAAGGCAGAGCATAGTGGATCCGGGTAGCCTGATACACCAATACAGGTAGGGCTGTTGCAGGCTGTAAGGGATATGGGGAGTGTGCAGTGAGAGAAGCGGGCAGGGCTTGTCCTTCACTCAAGCCGCCACCTTGCTGACACTGCTGTCCCTCTCTCGCGCCTCTTCCTATGACAACTGCCGCTGCTGCTGCTCTTGCCGCCTTTGCATCTGCTGCCCCCCACCCCAAAACATCAAGCCCTTTCTGCCACCAGCCCATGGACCACGTTCTGCTGAGCTGACTTGGCCATACGGCTGGAAGCGTGAGGCTTCCAGGAAGGCAGGGAAAATGGGGAATAAAGCATGACATAGCTGCCGACTTGCCTAGTCTCCCTAATCAGCCCTGACATAAATTGGCATCTTTTTCACACACCAGCACAATAGTAAAGGGCCTCTGGTACCCTGAACTCTGCCTAAATTCTACCAAATACTATAAACACCACCATTTAGCATCATGTTACACCCAGGTACCAGGACTCCAGGATTATCACAGACTATCAAAGTGTGCCCTAGCCACTAAAGATTAAAGTTTAAAGATCAACCAAAGACCAACTAAGCCCCTAAGCACCAAACAAAGAGACATCACGAATGGCCCTTCATAATACAGCAATTCTGTCTCCGTTGCTGTAGGCCTACTCCAAACGTCAAGAGCAATATGGTAATAGGATCCATCACAGTCCAAAGGATTCAGGCCTAGGCCCTGTATTGGGTTGAGCCCCAGGTTCGCAGAAGCAGTCTGACCAGAATTGGATGTGGCTTGTGTCCTGGATGAGCTCACCCCGCTCCAGGCTTTTTGCCTGCGATTCCCTCACCTGGATCCAGAGAGCCTACTGAGCCCCACAGCCACCAAATCCATCAAAACCACCTCATGGCACCCAAGGCCCACTGAGGACTTTTACAGCTGTGCCATTTCAAGCCACTACACTGTTGTGCCTACCCCTGCCCAAACCAGGCAAGACATCCCACCTAAGTGGGGGGTGGGTGGCGGCACATTGTGGATGGCAAGCGGCCCACTGCTCACAGAAATTTTGAAGCTCAACAACTCTGTTCCAGCACATGATTGTCCTCAGGATAGCATGCCTATATCACTCATACTCTGTGCCTCAGTTTGGCAACCAGCCATCACTATTTGGAAATTTTCTCATGTAGAGGAGAGAGGCGGCGTAGACTCAGACCCAATCCTTAAACACAAACCGATATACTGCACCTTACCACTTGCGAACCTACAAACTGCACTTCACACCCTATCACTGAAAAGTGCCAAAAACAGGGCCCCAGCTGTTGGTAACACACTGCCCTGTAGCAAAACCACAAAGCTCTAGAAACCCCTCTTGCATCAGAGAGCAGGCTGGCCTCACCACCAGCCCCATCTCTGGGGTTAGCAAGACTAGGGGGATAGCCAACAGTTGAGCAGGTCCAGACCAAACAAAACAAACACCAAAGTCGGCTACCATTGGCAAGGCCCAGCATGAATACTAGCGAGACTATAAGCAAGAGCCCACCACTATTGAGTCCAACCCCTTGAGCAATGACCCCAACACACCGGCTACTGCGGGTGCTCCTCTGTCAAGGAAAAATAAGAAAAGACTGAAAAAGGTGAGCATGAGCAGTAAAACCAAAAACTTGAACCTTTTGCACAGGCTTCAGCATGATAACTAAGAGCCTAGGGGAACAACTGAGCCACTCAAAACAGATCCTAATACGTCCCCCAACTGCAGCCACAAAGAATGTGCCAGGCAGAAGCCTCCATAACAGATGCTTCAAACCAAGCTCTCAGTGCAGAATTGAGACCGCACTCATAAACAGGTGGCCTGTTGACAATTGCATACGCCACTGCAAGTGCTATTATACTAAGTGGAAATACAGCACAACCTCCCAAAAGCTCCTCTGTAGGGACACAACCAATGGCAATCCCTGAAGAACCGAGAGGAGCAGTTGAAATAAACCGGCACCACACAGAGCACAGGTGAACAACAGAAAGCCCTAGCATTACATCAGGGAACATGGGCAACCCTATGGCATGATCGCCACAAGGCAGCCATCCTAAAGCACCAGCCCAGAATCCCAAAAGGCTAAGCTCCCTGGAATGGAATTGTAGCGAGGAAGACACCAGGCTGCCCCATAAACCAGCAGAATGGAGGACATGGCGCAGTGCAATGGCTAGGCCTCTGAAAACATCTCCGACCTTAAGATCATATTATACCTGAGTATGCCTCTAGATTTAAACTCTTCCAGCAGAGCACGGACCAGTGTTCAAGCAGCTCCAGGACCCTCCAGTACAGAGGTGCCATGCAGGGGCAATGAAAATGTGGGTTGGAGGACAAACTCATAATGTTCTACGCCTTAATTTGAGCCCAGTGATGAAGGTCCTGCCAGTGCTTGTGGCATAGCTTCTCGCACTGGGTGTGGACACCCACTGCACTGCAGTGCGACACAATGTCTTTCCAGATTTGGGCCAACCCTGCATTGCACATCTGATGGTACTTGTCCATGACCCCCTGGCTAATGATGTTTAATTGTCCCTTAGAGAATGGGGCGGAGTCTTCTTATTAAGACCCTCAGCCATGTTGGAGGCAAGAATAGTGTAAGGAGCAACAGGATGGAAGATGATTGTGTTCTGAAAAGAGTATGGCTCAAAATTACCAGAAAAGGGCAGACTTCCTCTTACTGTATGTTTGTTCCAATGTGTTGTAATAATCAGAGATATCCAGCCCTAGTATTGAATCTCCGTGTGTGAAAAGGACACATGGGGTGAAGATCAGCATGCTGAAGGGAAACGTGTGCATGCAGGAATGGGACACCCTGCACACATTTAGAGTGCTAAACTAAGTACCAAATAAAAACACGGACTGTTTATATACCTAATATATGTGTGTTAGGTAAGGATTTTAGTATAGAGTGTATTATGAGAGATTTTGTGATTTCTTGATGCTAATAATAAGTGTTATAATGTATGTGAAAAAGAAGAGTCAATAAATTCTGAACTTGAGTATAGCAAGTTTGATGATGCCATTATGTGAAGTAAACAGAATTGTCTTATGAGATATAAGGATAGTGTGTTAGTCATTCACCATTCGTAATTGACAAAACACTGTCCAACCACATAAATGCAGCAACCAAATCAGCAGGTAAAAGGAGTTAACCAGCTGATAACACACCACCACACGCTGACCTCTATTCTGTGCCCCACTCTGGGTACCTTGATGTAGGCTTAGATCAGGGTCAAGATCTACAGGTAAGCCTTGTTACATGGCAATGTTGTGCAACACGAAACAGGTTACAACAATCTGGCACACAATTTATAGGGAGTATACCTGCACCCCTCCTGTATGATCCCAAGATCTGAATCATGACTTGAGGATCCCAAACGTTTTTCAATAAATGGCCATGTATGTGTGCCCTATTGCACCGCTATTAAGATACTGTGGTTGGACTTTTGCAAGGTGTGAGAAGATGTGCTTTGACTGAACCACAGCATTTTGAATGAACCACAACGACTTAGACGGATCAGCAGTCCCCCCGCCCCAGCCCCTTGAGACTCTTACGGGTGAATAGTCGCACTTTACACGACACTTGATTGATCACCTGCAACAACAAAAAGAAGTTTATTCTTTTTTTACAAAGGGGCATCTATTCTAATTGTAATACATGGCTACATATAAGCAGTGTGTGTCAGGGTAAAGTGTGTGTATGTAGTTGTAGCAATTATTGATTATATATGAGATGCTTCCCTCAGATGCTACCCTCAGATGCACCTGCAGTCCCCATGCTCCATGCACAAGGTAACTGTTGGAAAATGTTGCTGCCATGTGTGCTTCCATAAAAGGCAGTGTACACTGTGGTGTTTGTTGCAGAAAATGTGTACTGTGTGATGAGGTGGCTGAAGTGCTAATTGGGTGCAGTCAATGGTTCCTAGCACATGAAGGAAGTGGCCAATGGCATAAAATTCCCTTGTCACCTTTTGCCTTCCCACCAGGGACTATGGCATGGTAATAAATCGGTGCACTCTTGCTCTGTTGATGCATCTCAGAACCTAATGCAAGCATCCAGACAGGATCACAATTTTGTCAGAGGCCACCCTCTGGAAAGATTCAGTGTCTATGACATGGAGTGCAGGCAGTATTTTGACGTAGGCGGGAACACCCTAGGAGGAGAATGTAGGTCAATGAAGTTCGTTCTCCCAGTCGGCAACCATGTCCAGGATCCCATCAAGTGATAAGCAATGTCTGGCATTGACAACTTCCTTGGAAATCCCAAAAATGTCCATCCTTTGCCTATAAACCCTAGCTCTCCTCCAGCTCCTCAAATAATTCCTCCTCAGAACGAAGGTCAAACCTACAAAGACTTTCACTGACATAGTGAATGCAGCTACATTCAATTGGTGTGTGAGCTCATTTCTTACATGGTCAGCCTGGCTGTGATTGGTTAGTGTTGAAATGTGTTTCAGCTGTAGATGAGAACAAACACTTTTTTTCATTACCAGGTGTTTTGCAAATGCTGTAATGCTTGTAAATCTCCAGCATTTGCTTCTAATTTAAATAAAAAATATAGCCTTGTTGAAACATTAAACAACATATTATTTAATGTAAAAATAAAAATGAATAATTTTACTCAGTATAAAATTATACGTGGAATCTACAATACAAATTACCAAGCTATTGGATCAGAAAACAAAACAAGACATTACACAGGATTTTTAAACAAAATGACAAATTTGAACATTAATACAAGAAATAAAAGTGGCTTCATTTGTCAATATATTCCTATTATTTGCTACTTGTTGACTCCATTGATTTACATGGGAGAGTTTTACAGTACCAAGGTTTGGTCATATTTGATGCCAGACTTACTCCAGGTCTGAGTTGGAGTATATTTACTACTGCTTTGGGCCATGTTTGGTTGTAGTAACTTTAGACAGAAGTGCAGTTTGTGAATAACAATGGGCTCACTCTTTTGCGGGCTGATCTTTGACCATCCCATACCCCCTCCTTACTCCTATTTTGTAGTAAGTATTCCTCATTTTCCAGCCACTCTCCTTTGTCCCTGACATTTACTAAAAAACGTATACTTACACGGGTGGGGAGTCCGCAGTCGGGGTAGAAATCTCGGCACAGAAAAAGATAGGAAAGGCAGAGGCAGAACCTCAGCACTTACATTTGTGAATAGTATTTTCTAGTATGTTAGTAATATTGTTGCAGTACTACTAATGTACTACAAAATGTAGCTAATGAATAGGCCACCGTGAGTTTAAGACAGACTCTGTAAATGAGTTTGCTCCACAGAAAGATTTCATTTGATCTCTTCATACTACTTGCACCAAACCGATGCTAAAGGTAAAGAGCAACACATAACCATATGTTCAGGGTTTTATGATATATCTCATAATGGTTCATGAAAGACTATGCAAAGGCCTTGTTACAGTATGTTGTGCATCTGAATTTTGTACCTGGTGGGATTTTCTCGCCCCTTTAAGACTCCTTCCATTGTTAACTCCTGCTGTTCCCAAACTGGGTACCACTTTAACACAGCTCAATTTGCACATCAATGGCAGTGTAACCTTGCCTCCTTATGAACTACTTTGGGCCCCATCACGACAGGCCAGCAAAAATGCTGAGTTATGCAAACTTGAGATATATCTAATGGGGCCTGGAGCCTTTCTTCAGCATCACTGTACAGAAGCAGCAGCTAGAGCGCGCAATCTCGAATCATAAAACCAATTTTGCAATAAAATAACCTAAGAATTAAAAGCCCTGAAAAAACGGAATATTTTATGGCTCAACCTGTAGTTCATGTTAATAAGATCTCATTACAAAGCACTTCTTGTAAAGGGGCCTGACAACAGAGTTGTGGGTGTGAGCTGTATTTGCCGACCACTAGCCAGACCTCTGGCTTGGCTTTCAGCACAAAAGTCAAACATTAGTGATGGCAGCTGCTTCTGGCTAGCAAACTCCAAGGTCTAAATTAGCTCTGTCCCCGCAGAAGCAAGTCCTGTCTGGCCATGCCACAGCATTACCGAAGAGTAAACTCAGAAGAAACTGGCAGCCCACAACATGGGCAACCGAAAGGCCGTGCGCGGGAAGGGGAGCTTGGTTTGCCAGCGCTTCTCTAGTATTTTTTTTAATTTTTTTTTAGCAGAGGTATCACTTAAGCTTTCCAACGTGAGATTTATGCATCCGAAAAAATAAATTAAAAATAAATATCAGTGATTCATGATGCAGTAATACAAATATGGTATCCACTATCCTGTATTTTTGGAATATAAATATTGGAAACCCCAGCAAGACATATCATTTGCATCACGGTAGGAGTAGGGGGAGGTCATCTGCATGTTTTTTTGTCCTCAAATAATGCAGGCATTCACATTTCAAGAGCGCGGTTGACCTACGACCCGGAACAAGAGCACCTTCCACAGATATGCCCTTTGGTGTAGAGTCAATGAAAGAAGTCGAACGGAGTAATTTCAATTTACAATTGTAGAACTGGTGCAAATCCACTCCAGGGCATATAACATTTGCACCAGGTATTGGGTGTTCCTTTTGCTCCCGATTACGATCTCAGCCCTATGTGGTACTGAATGACGTGAGCAAGCAGATTTGCATCTGTTTTGCCTGCGTATTACCCAAGCACGTTGGGTTGCACTGGCAAATTACCACTAGGTTTGGTCTCGTGGTACCGGTCTAAGAAAAACAACATGGCAAGCACAGTGAATGACTTAGTCGTACAGTGAGCATGTGTTAACATGGGCGCTACTTTTGCACCAATTGAACTCTTTAAGGGCCTGCACGATTCCGTGTTACACTGAGCACTATAGCGCAGTTTTGAAATTAGTGAGCAACACTGTATGGTGTTCTTAAGTGTGTGGGTGAGCTTCACCCTGTGGATACAGATGACACTATGAAATGGGTTAACAAGGCAGTCGGTGGAGCCTCAGGGCGGTGCGTCCATTGGGGCGCTGGGGCATTGCCCCACTAGCCACATGGCCCTCATTCCAGAACCCATGCAAGCAGGAAGCAACTCTCATCATCATAAATGATTTATTAGTAATTATTACGGCACTCGTTCTCGTCGTGACCGTCGGGTCGGGACACGCCCGAGGCAGGCTGGCAATCGGCCGCTGAAGAGGGTGGGCGGGGCTGGCTGCGGCAGCGCAAGGGTTGAGTGACAGGTCCTGACTCACACTGACAGCAGCGCTTGCTAAACTCCGCTGCAAAAGTACGCATGCTCGAATTTGGGCTGGTCATTTCTATGACCAGCCCGAACATGCACACTTACAGCCAGTCAGCCACCTAATGCCATCTGTACAGAGCGAGGGGGGACCCGAGGTCGAGGGTTGCCAGCAGCAGCCCCCGGTCTCCTAATGGCTTAATGGGCGAGCCCTCTCCGTGCCTAGCCAATCCTGGTGCTGCTAATGCAGCGCCAGGATTGGCTGAGACACCGCGCAGCCTGAGCCTGAGGGCAGGTATACATATAAACATTGGGTGCGACGGGCCGCGGCACTGCCGCAGTGTGATTGGCCATTTCCATCCATTATGATAATGGAAATGGCCAATCACAGTTTTATGACAAGCAGCGCACTGCTGCACTCTAACCCGTCACCGTGGCATGCATGCCAGTGCCACACGAGACACAACACCACACCAGACTCGTCTGACTGACTCGTGCCACCAGTGTGTTCAGTGCTCAGTGACGACAATCATTTCTCATTTGACGACATCGACGTTCTTGGAAAAGTTAAAGTAAGAGTCAGTGATAAGATAGTAGTTGTACACAACATGATGTCTGAACATAATAAAATATATATTTATCAGTCGGAGCTTGAGGGAGGAGTGAGAGTCCGCCGCTCGGCTGGGTGTGGGCGGTCGGGTGGACTGGACCGGAGCCTCAGTTTACATTCACAGTTGTTTAATCAATTGTTTTCTAATTCTGAATCTATTCGATTGAATTAGAAAACAATTGATTAAACAACAACTGTCGATTGAAATGGCGTCGGCGAATCCCTGGGCCCTGCGCCGCGGCCTGGTGTGGCCTGCGCACCCATGCCGAGCGAATCCTCCTGCCAGGCCGCTACTGTGCGTATTCATGAATGTCCGTATCCTATAATGCACAAATAACAGATGATTTACACTTCCTGCGTGCAGCCTCGCCCAAGGTTCCCTTTCCTAGGCATGGTGAGCGCTGTTAAGAGGTATAAACTAGACTATCTGTGCGCTAAGTCGTTGCTATTCCCCACCCACCCTACCAGGCCCTTTTAAAAGGGTTTACGGGAATATTTTGAGAAACTGGAGCAGCGTGCTTTAAGCAAACGGTTCTCTGTACCCCTCCCTTACCAGGTCCTTTCTAAAGTGTTTTACGGGTTCTATTGAGAGACTGCTGCAGCGCGGTGTACTGCACCGTCTGAACTTCCATGTGCATTTTATCTTTCACTACATCAAACCAGATGCATGATAGCTTTGTGAAGAGGCCCGCATTGTAATAATAGACAAGCACTGGGCATGTAATTTACGATGAGTGCTTTTTCATTTTCATTACTATCAAGACTCATCATCTAGCAGCCTCCCTGATTATAACTGAACCGAGTGACTCTGGGACTTGGTGTCCACACACCCTGAGGGCAAACACAGATATACGCGGCTTTTCCCATGTATTCATGGGGGCGCTGTGCTGTGACACGAGACTCCGTTTCGGTTTACAAGAAAAGGCTGCTGCGTGCCCGCTCGGCGTTCGCAAGACATACGGGGTTGTATGAAGGCCTGAGACGCACAGGTTGAAAGTCATGGGCATTGGGCAACGCATGAGTCTTTCCCGAAAACACGTGTTTCAGGACACATGCTTTGCAAGTCAGGGGTAAAGGGGTATTAAAGGCCTCTTGATTTACAAGTCAGACGTAATCCATATGTTCAGTCGTTCTGAAGGCCTTGGTGTTTTTATCAGATCCATCCTATCACGACCAGTTTAGTTGTTTGTTAAATATAAAACATCTGTGAGGTACTCAGAAATGCATTGTATCTTGAAGTCTGTTATGAAGTTCTGTGGTTATACTAAGCAGCTACCTATGTTATATGACATCTCTTTATTAATGTAATAACTTCACTTTCACAATTGCTTTATTAACCTTCCTGCTTTCTAAAATTTGCTTGAAAATGCACCATTTTCCCTCTCTTTTTTCTAAATTTCCCCCAAACCTCCCTTAGGGTGTTCGGGCTCGCTCGCTACGCTCGCTCGCTACGGTGAAGTATGCCAATCATTTTACGCCCACCACTTTCAAATGTCACCAGCCGCACCTGAATGATCTAACCCAATTAAGAAGCCTCTTATTCCCCGACCCCACTTCTCACCTTGCCCCACCTTAGTCACTACCAACCTGCTTTCAACTCTGTCACTACCCAGCTAGCCCCAGAACCATCTTCTCTCCATCTATCGCTATAGAATGATTACTACCCCCTGCCGCACTCCAGAAACTACCTGCCTGCCTCACACCCCATTCACTAATCACCTGCAGATTAACACCCTGACCACCCACACCTTAGTCACTATTCACCTGCCCCAACTATCCCTACCCAACTGACCGACCGACACACCCATGCCTCAAACCAGTTACAATCAACCTGCCTCCACCTTAGTCACTACCCACTTGTGCGTATAAATACCCCTACCACACCCATCACTTCCCGCATGACTGCCACACTCCTGTACCCACTCAATCGCTGCCCACCTGACGCCTGCCCTTGCTTCAGATATTTCCTGCCTGCGTCAACACCCTTGCATCACCTATCACCGTCCACTTGACCCTTACACCTCTGCCTCACATTCCACCAAACTACAATATAGATACCCCCTAACTACTGACAAAAATGAAGTGATAGGGCCATTCCCAGCCCTACCGGTGCTAGAGACACTGTGCTGCAGCACGTGCTACATGCACTCTTTTACATGAGTTTACTGCTTGTGGTTTAGAAACACCAGACACATTTACCCTCAGCTCACCACACCAACTCCTCCAGTTGCCCAGCACCTCAGCCCCTCCCAGTCTGACCACGAAGCCTTCAGATCTCCAGACAACCTGCAAAGTCCCCACATGCACCAGAGTCTAACCTGCTGTGTGTATTATAACATACGTGAAAGGGCATTTGACTGCCTCCTTTCCGCATATTCTTTCTTCCCCTTGCAGCACCAGCCCAGCCCAGCCCAGCCCAAGAAATCCTGCACCTGGTGCACTCTAGTTATTGCTGGAATTGTCAGCTGCACACCATCCCAGGACTAGGGGTATATTGGGAGACTCCAGGAACAAAACACAAGACTTTGCCCCTACCCCCTTAAAAGCCATGACTGGAGGGGAGATCGCAATGATCTGGAGACATGCGGTGTCAAGGGTTTGCAAGGGCAAACTGTACCCCCCTGCCATCTAGGTAAAGGTGTGTTTCTTTAACGGACCAACCCATGCAATTTTACTAAACTGTAGTTAGAGGATGTGTGCCTTAAAGGGGTCATACATTTAAAAAAAAAAAACTATACAAAGACTTTTAAAAATGATTTTATCTAAGTGGCCATTCCAGACCGTTTGTTGCTGCTGAAAGGCTGGTCTGGCTGGGAAAAGGCTTGCTTACATGTCAGGCATGCCAGACAAGAGGTTCTTTGTCTGATATTCAAGAACAGAGCTAGTTATTGACATACTAAATGTGACCATCTCTAAAACGTTCATCAGGAAGCAATTGGTACCAGCTCAAGTGAACACAATGTTTCATAATCAATCGCACAAATATGACCTGATATTGTGCTTGAAAGCTAAGGAATTTATAAGATGTATTTTGCTAATCTTTCCTTAATAATAATAATACATTTATAAAGTGTGACGTTCACCTTACAGGTGTCTTGGCCCTATAGTATCTAATCCTGATCTCTATCTGCTAAACATGGGGGCCTCTAGTTGCAGGTTGCTACCCTGTCCAAGTAGGAACCCTTCTTCCTAGTCAGGACAAGGGGGATACACTACTGAAATAATCCCTGCTCACCTCCTGGTAGCTTGGCACAAGCATTCAGGCTTATTTCAGAGGCAGTGTGTGAAGCATTTGCACATAACCAACAGTAATACAGTGAAAACACTACCAAAGGACACCACCCCAGTTTCAGAAAAATAACCAATATTTATCTGTGTAAAACAAGACAAAAACAATAAAAATCCAACATACAATAATCAGAATATGCACTTTGCAAGAATAACCTTAAAAATGCAGTTCCTTGAAGTCGGTAGCTCCGTCTGGTGCTACCGTTGTGCTGAAAACAACCAAACACAACAGTTTAGGTCGACTGTGTCGGTGCGGATCAGCGTCGGTGTCAGAAGACTTGTAAACACTACCTTTTGTTCAAGCTGACGACAGTGGTGTGGGCCGGCAGCAGCGGTCATCGAGGCTGCGGTGTGAAGCAGAGCAGAGCAGTGTGGCGTACGGTGCCCTCAGGTCGCAGTGCAGGCAGCAGCTCAGTGGCGGTCGTCCAGCATTGTTGGTGAGACCAGGGCTGCGGTGCGAAGCAGGGCTGTGATCGTCACGGTGCTGATGCTCACGGTGCAAGTGGCGGCGTCTGTCCAAGATCGGCAGTTGATGGGGCTGGTGACGGTCGGCTGCAGTGTGGGACGTGGTGGTGCTTTGTGTAGCTTACGAGTAGTGTCCCACACCACATTACAGACCACAGCGGTGATGTCAGCTGGCAACTACGTCATCAGTGAGACCAGGCTGGCGGAGTGAAGCAAGGCGGTGCGGACTACGGTGCCCACAGTGCAAACAGCAGCTCGGGGCAGCGGTGGTCTTCGACTCCAGTGTTGTGGTGCGAAGTGTGGTGTGCTATCTGTGTGGCCTTCAGGTCACTGGACTGCCGGCGGTCTTGGTGATGTCGGCGGTTTCCCTATGTGGCAACTGAGACACTCGGTCCCAGAGGGGTTCCCCAGAGGAAGGTGAAGTTTTTGCTGTTCCTGAGACTTCCTGAACAGGGGGTAAGTTCTACCTCAAGCCCTTGGAGAAACTCAAACAAAGAAGTTGCAGAAAGGTCAGTCCTGTCCTTGCTTTGCCCAAAAAAGAAGCAGCTACTGCAGGCCGACACAGCGAAGCACACAGCAAAGTGGTAGTTCCCCCTCACATCTTCTCTAGCTCTTCTTCTTGGCAGGTTTCTGAGTCCAAAAGAGTTCTAAAATCCTGGGGTCTGGGCCTCAATATTTATACCACATTTTCCTTAGTTCTCTTGTGGCAGGGAGGGTCTGGGCTCAGTTTAAACCAGTTTGGTCCTCTCTGGCCCAGCTTCCTGGCAGGAGGTGGAGACAGGATTGTCCAAGGCAGACCAGGCCCATTCAGGTGGAAGGAAATCTCCTCCCACTACTTTAAATGCAGCACAGGTCTATTCAGCCCAGCCCTGACTCATCCAGGAGAGGCAGGATACACCTCAACCCCCGTGGCTGTCTGAATAGAATGCCCATTCCCAGCCCCTGTCACTCCAAAGCCAGACAGTCAATTAACAACCCAGCAGAGGCACATAGGATGGCTAAGCAAGAAGATGCCCACTTTCTAAAAGTGGTATTTTCAAACACACAACATAAAAATCATCTTTACTTAAAGAGGCATTTTTACATTCTGAGTTCAGGCACACTAAACTTCCTTGTTCTATCTTGTCCTAAAAAAAGGTTATTCTTGAAAGTCTATCTGTATCATAGGATAGAATAGTATGATACTTTGTAGCATCTTACAATAGTGAAAAACAAAATACACTGTATTTCACTATCAGGACACGTCACACACACCAGTACATGTCCTACCTTTCACAAACACTACACCCTGCCCTTGGGCCTACCTTAGGGGTGAGTTACATGTCATAAAAGGGAACGTTACAGCTTGGCAAGCGGGTGCACTTGCCAAGTTGACATGGCTGTAAAAACTGCATGCAGACACTGCAGTGGCAGGTTTGAGATACCTTTACAGGGCTGTTTCTGTGGGTGGCACAATCAGTGCTGCAGGCCCACTAGTAGCATTTTATTTACAGGCCCTGGGCAGACACAGTGCACTGTACTAGGGACTTAGATGTAAATAAAATAGCCAATCATGGAAAGGCCAATCCATAACACAATTTACATGGGAAGCATATGCACTATAGCACTGAATAGCAGTGATAAAGTGCCCAGGGTCCCCCAAAAAATAGGAGGCCAAAAAGCAAAAGGTCTGTGGGTGAACCCGCTGAAAAAGCCAAGTCTAGCACCATCCAAATGCAGTTCCTGCATATGTGAACATGCAGCTTTCTTGCTTGCTGTCTGCTGTTGTAGAACCATGGATGTGAACTAGGTCGATTCAATTTTATATTGCACTGAAAGTTGTAAATGGGATTTTATAAACTTTTAGTCATTCCAGAATGTTTATAATAAAGTTTCACCAATGATTCAGAACACACACAGCACTTTTGGCCTTACAGCATAATCACAGTGTAATTTATCTTCTGCATTAAATTAAATGAGAAGGCAAGTTGTGGTTATTACTGTTGCCCACGACCTATGATGACCAACCACTTTGCCTTAGTGAAGTATAGAATCCCACTTTGCCCCAATAAAGTACAGAATCACATTCTCTGTCTCGCAAACAAATGCTTTGAAATCCTGAAAGTCAGGTATCAGTTTTCCCTTCTGAAAAAAAAGGGAAACCCTTTCTTTCAAAGTCTAATTTCAAAGCAATAGTTCAAGCCCTAGTTCTTTCTCACCTGTACAGAGGCAACTCTCTGCTCAAGGGCCTTTCAGAGAGCACCCCAGGAAACCACTGTCTACTGTATGTCCCACCAAGGACTTAAAGACTTTTTATCACATCATCCTTGCTCTGAAAGACCTACACTGCTACCCTCCAGGTCAGTTGCATCAACTAGAACAACATCAGAAATTATATCGCAACATTCCTGGCTGAGTAACTAACCACCTCAGGTAGAAAGTTGCAAACCAGGAGCCAGGATATCTATAACTTGAGATGAAAAAATTAAAGAAAGAAAAAAACCCACAGAAGGCAGGCCTGCTCCATCTATGCACTCCATGAACCAAGGGACGTGGGCCGCGACTCAGTTAACAATGACGTTACAATGTGTAACAAATCCCTGGAACTGATACATGGCTTCTTTGTTACTTGGTGTCTCCTGTTCTTACTTTTGTCCTGATGATGACCCCGCTCTAAATAACTGTGCTAAAAGGTCGAAATGTCGACAGCAACATAAGCGGACTGATTTTAAATTATGATTGAAATTTTGACACTCATAGTATCAGTGCCATGTACAATAACATACCATACCAATCAGTCACATGCATATATATTTGTATTAAGCAGAAGCACACTTGTATGTCACTTTAGACACTCTCACTGAACCATCACTTTGTAGGAGCACCTTGTCTTTTTGACCAATGTAAATAGTGTGTCATACTGTCATGATTCGTTTCTGCATTATTTGAATTTAATTGCCATGAATAAACGCATTGATTGCATAACTAAGAAAACTTAGTAAATAGTCTCTTTAGGATACTATTGCCGTGGAAGTCAAAGGCCACACTTCCACCGTAGGGACCACCTTTTTCATAAGAACCATCTATGCACCCAGCATCCGGAACAACATCAGAGCCTCACTGTTCCACTTGCAACTTAGAAACTGTAGATGTATCTGTTTATGGAGCTCTATGAGCTTGTACCCTCTGAACTGAGCCTCATTGACAGCCATCTGAATCATCCCTCCTGCTGTTTGTGCACCACAGCTTTCAAGCTAGGTTTGTTCTGTACAAGTAGTGTTACATACATCGAAATCACAGCCCTCCTCTGGTTGTAAGAAATAATTGTACCTTACACGGCTAGGTGTAGTCAATGCCTAGCAGGAAGAGTGTCTCCTAGACATACCCCTAACCAGAGTCAAACCGAGGGGTTCTAGCAGCGGACCCCTCAGCTCTGGAACAACCTATCCAGACATAACGGCGACTTCCCATCTCTGATGCAGTTCGGATCGACTCTCAAGATCAACCGGTCCCAGCCCCATGATTAAAGCGTTCTGCCTTACTTTTCTTTCACTCGTTTTGGGGGAAAATATAGATCAGCTTTTTGGGGTACGCTATGTCATTTCCAACTTTTATTATGGTTCATTGGCTCAATGTATAAGACGCCACACAGCTGCTGACTGGGTATACTTATTGTGACCACTCACAGCAAGCCTTGGCTCTCCTGGCCCTGTATTTTCTATCCACTATATGAACTATGTAACCTATGCAATATGTAGTCTGTTATACACAACCCGTCTTTCTTTTTCTAACCACAGTAAGTCCCTTCCTTGCCCTTTGCAGAAGCTGATCTCTTTCAGTGTACTGTATATTAGAACCTAATGCGTGTGCTGCTGGAAGTAATTATCATTTGCATAGTATGCTGTATAAGCAATATGAATATACTTCCATGCTATATTTCAATTTGTTGAATTCCCATGTCATCTTATCATCTGCAGCTATGTTCTCATGAGGGTGATGGATTAATCTCCAGGTTCTGATCATATGTCCCCGTCAACAGAATGATATTTTCCCTAGTAACTTTCTGGGAGAATACAGCAGTTTCTGGCCAGTTACAGGCAGACACCGAAACTGCCTTCCTGAGAAATGTTGAGGGCCTTCGGTAATTGTCTGTGGGGTTCTTTGCCCAAAAATCTAATGTCAGTTCCTACTGTTGTGGTCTTTGGTTCTGTGTATTGTTGTGACCAGCCATGTTTCCACTGATGGTAGCGTCACCTATAATATATGTTTCATGCCTGTGAATCATTATGGTCTAACTGTTATATTGCTTCTTGCAAGTGCACCAATATGACACAATCATCAGCAAGCACCCCCGGAACCCCCCCATGGTACTACTTTGCCTTAATGTATACGAATCTTGACCATGAACTGTCAGTATAGCAATCTTCATCATGGGTCACAGTTTATTACTTAAAAGGGCAGGATTCAATGGATGACCATTGGGCTCCTACCTATCCTAAAGAATCCATCCCTCACAGTTGTTCTACAGCGTCTTTCAGGCACCACTGTTATTTAAATTGTTAAGTTCCTGCGAGACGCCATCGCAAAGCACAGCCTGAGCATTATCAGTGCCTTGGTGACATGGACATCTAAACACTTTACTGTCAAATCCTGGCCCTGAATTCTCATCTTGTCTGAGTGAAGATGCTGTGTGGATGTTACATTTCTGGCCATAGATTCCCTTGATGGAGATCTTGACCCAGATGCTGCCTTGGTGTCATGCAGAGGAAGATCAAGATGACACGTGGCCAACGTCTTCATGTGTACAGTTGCAAATCTTGAGCCCTATTTACAGGTTTATGTGTTCCACCTGGAGCATTAACTCTGGTGGGGATACAGTTATGGGTACCCAAGTGTCTCTGAAACCGATAACTCCAGGTAGAGAGACACTGGTTCTGGGATCACTGGGTGCGAATCCACACCAGACTAAACTACTGGACAAGAGCACAGAGCCTGGGACTCACCATCTTCCTGTAGCACAAAAGCCGGAGTAGAAAGCTCCCCCTGGCCTACTCGAGTTCTGGCCTGGCAGGCCCTTACCTCTGCCCATTCACCCAGTACCTTTAAAGCCAACACAAGCCCTACTAATGGCATATTCTACCTGCTCTGAGGAGGGGGAAACTATCAGTGTATTTTTCCTCAGGATCTGTGAAAAAACGAGCAGAAAACTACCCATGGTTCCCATGTTTGGCTGAAGACTCATTGCCAGTTTTTGATGAGAAAATACCTGCCGGAATTGGAGATCCTGGTTCCTCCTGCTATCCTGGCACCAAAAAACGGTCAAACTCGTAGTGAGGGCCTTAGAAGTGCAGTTCTGTTGAATGCTATATGTGTGGGCGAAGACCTCTCATTATTCCTCCTCCATTAATTACCGCCACCCTCCCTAATGTGGGTGTGGCAGGCTAAATTCCTCCTTTGCTGCATGCATAAAAGAAGATTCTCACCACAGATGGAATACCGCCCAAGTACACTAACCCATACCACAATATTTTGTCCGGTTATGGCATAATTTTAAGACCATTCCCGAGTGGTCTGTTCTGGTGACCACCAGCAGTGGTCTGTAAGTTTATCTGATTTTATGCTATTCACAAACTGCGCCACTGTAAGCGGTTCACGCTTGTGTGGGGTGGATTTGCAACACTCACATAAACCACGCCAATGATATATGAATATTGACTATACGAAGTAGGGTGCATGTCGATGCACGTTGCCCCTGGACTTATTTTCTGTGGCCGGGACCTTCATGCCTTAATTTTGTTGTTTGCTTCAGATTTAAAAAAAAATCTGAAAAATTGTATTTAAAATGTTTCTTACCAGCATCAGAGTCAAACTCATTAATTGTATGTGACACTTATTAGCCCTCCTTGTTCGAATGGATCCAAGCAGTGGTTTCACTAAATGTCTAATGGATTGAATGAATACAAGCAGTGGGTAAGGTTTCCATCCAAATGCAATCCAGTCTCCAGCCACACTTCGGAATGAAAGCTGGGCAAATATGAAGCTTATAAAAACAAATACAAGACATAAAAACTGTGATGAATTAATGATAATAAAATCCATAACACCCACACCTGCCAATCACAGATCATGCACTTTAATGACCTCCAGAACACATTTCTCGTTTAGAAGTGTGTCAGCAGGCTTTTCCCCACATATTTGTTAATAGCAATGTTGACCTCTGCCCTTGTGGCTTTCAACAGCTGTGCAGATGACTCATTATTGTCTCAATGTTGATTCCACCCAGAAAGAAATGGTTATCTTCATGTAAATAGGACATTGGAAGGTAAAGTGAATGAGGCTCTCAGTAATCTTGTTATGTTCAAACACCTACAGACCTGGTGTGACGTACACATCTTGTTCCATTAATTCTCCCTTCCACCCCTCAATTCATGATTGGTTGAACTGCAGGCCAGCAAAGTTCAATCCGATAACTTTAGCACAAGGACTAAAGAACCCTCTCTGAAATAAGCCCCACTATTTTGCAAATGCCAGTTTTACTGACAGCCTAAATAAAGCTTAATTCATTTCCTTCTTTCCTAATATGTCGTACAGAGAGATTTAACCTGCAATTCTTCCATCTTCTTAAGGCTAGACATTGTAAACAGTACATGACTAGAACTGTGTTTGGTTGAGAAGTAGCATTTCTTAGGTGCTGGAATTAAGGACATTCTATGCTGAATGCAGTAAAGATAGGGATCACGTCCACTTCTATTTCAGGTTTTCTTCTGCTTATAGAGAATGCTGTTTCGTTCTTCTCACTGTTATGAGAAGGGGGTGCATGATTCTATTTTCAAATAAATCTAGCTCTAGACACAAACTATTAACATCGTGTAGGTTTCTATCGACGGAGTAAGCAAAGATAAGCTTGGGTGCGGTTTTAGTGTTGTGCCCATCCCTCTGGAGTTTAGAAAGACCCATGACGCATGTACCCAAATGTCGGCCCACAAGCCTCTTGAATGAGCCTGTGTCACAATAGATTCCACAAGAGCGAAGATGCGCTCCCCACACTCCCCGAAGACAGCGTCTGGCGGTAAAATGAAGAGACCCCGCCACAGATAACTGCTTCTGAAAAGTAGGGGGATTGAGTACGGAGTGACTACCACTCTTCCCCAATGTGAGGGACTGGTAATGCTCTTGGAATACGACAGGATACAAGGAGAGCTGCAAGAAAATAAGAAGACCTGTTATCCTTAAATCTGAGGGTGCTAATATCCCTTGTTATTGTGATACTGCATGTCAACTCCAAGAAAATAGAAATCCAATCACCAGTCAACGAGTTCCAAAAAGGTCTTCTTTATGGACGAGAAGGAGAAGTTACAGTCACTCCCCTTAAGGGTGCAGGAGCAGGACACTTGTGCCACACTTGGGCACTAGTAGAAATGAAAGAATGTCCATCTAAAAACAAATAAGTGGCTGCTAGAAATGTTGTAGAGGCAAAACAACGAAGCAAACCAAACAAAAAAAAGGAGGTCCCTCAGTCTGTTACAACCGAGTAGTAACAGCGTTATCAGTGATCTCAAAAACAGCTGAGAAGAGCATCTGGAAACAGCGAGAGAGTGAGGGGATTCTCTTTCACAGCTGTGTGAACGGAGCACCCAGGAAACGTGTGTTCGAACTGTAATTGAACAACCACACACTCTGAAGCAGAGTGCTCAGCAACTGTAGACGTGGCAAGCCCAGGAGCGAAGGAGATGTGATTGCACACATGGTTCAGAGTTCTGCCGCATATGGGGTAAGTGCTGGAGGGTAAAGAGGGCAGAAAGGAATGTCCGGGTGAGATCCGCTACCGGCTCAGCGACAGGGCTCTGCCGTGCGGGAGCGCAGGGGAGGAATTCCAGGACACGAGTGTAGGCTTCGGGAAAGAGGTCGCGAAGATTCAGTGTAGGAACTACCTCGCCCAAGTCATGGTCAGGATTCTAAACATTGTCGAGAATCCGGATACAAAGGAACAGGTCTTTCGGAGTCTTGAACAAACAAGCATTTGCAATGCAATAGGTCTCGCATTAGTAAAAGTTTGAGCTTTTGGCGTTGCAAATAATAATGCAACACCAATAGCTCTAATTTTTAGTAATGCGAGGCCTATTGCCAACAGACAGCTACACAAAAATAACGATGAACACAAAAATCACTCTCAATAGAAAGCAACAAGCTCCAGACTCCAATGCCAAACAATTGCTTAACCTCAGGGTGACGGGGTGCCAGGTCGAACATTCGCAAAATGTTTCAGTTACTCTCTCCATCTCGACGGCAGGATACAGTATTGTTGCATAATAACAAAATAATTAATCATAAATAATTTGTAAAACGTGAAAACTTGTGCCGTGGTTGCGTTGAAAGGTGGGCCAGGCGTTCCTCCAGTGATTGCGGCCTTCAAATGCACAGGATGTCTTTTTAATTCAACTGCTGATTAATATATTTAAATTCAATTAAAGAAACGAAACAAAAAGCTGAATGCTGGCAGTACTGACCCAGCCTGAATCGCCCGGGGACGCGTGTAGGTTTCCAAGAAATTTTTGTTCCATTTACTGCTGCGCTGTGAAAGGCGTTAACGAAGGGGTTGTGTGGTGCCCGAGGCGGATTCTTAGATCTTAATCATAAAAGCCTTACGCACGCACACCCAGATTGACTTAGATAGAGTGGCACAGACATCCATGCCCATGCACTTTTAAAGAAATACACAAACCCGCACACTCAGCTAGAAGGGAATTCACACACAAAGGCGGCCAAAAAGATTACATTATGGACTTGGCCCATTTAGAGGTGCTGGCAATGGTAAAATCGACCAAAAATTATGTTTTTACTAAATGTAAATGCAGGTACGTAGCTTCAGATGGGCTGTTTGGGCGGGACACCATCTTATGATTTCTCAGTCCGGTCATGCTGCGAATTGCCATGCCAGGGTGCAAGGCGAGCGATCAATGGGCAGGTACCGCCGCCATGGCACCTCATTTACGAAGAGTCAAGAGAACAGTTAATGCAATTTACAACCAGCTCTGATAATATGAAAAGACAAGCGTGACCAAGGCGGACCGCACTGAAAGCGGACCACGCTGAAAATAAAGATACACAATACCATCACAAAACACATGCCAGCAGGGGGAGGAGAGGCTGTCAGGCCGGGGGCACCCACCTTCCTGCGCAGCCGCAGCTGGCCGGTAAGGATCGCCAGCAGGGTGGGGTCAGGCTCCTTCACACTCACGCACACATGCCAGCACGGGGTGTCAGGCCGATCACGTGCACATGCCAGCAGGGGGTGTCAGGCTTGTCCACACTCACTCACACATGCCAGCAGGGGGGGTGTCAGGCTCGTTCCAACTCACTCACACATGCCAGCAGGGGGGTGCCAGGCTCGTTCACACTCACTCACTCACACATGCCAGCAGGGGTGTGCCAGGCTCGTTCACACTCACTCACACATGCCAGCAGGGGTGTGCCAGGCTCATTCACACTCACACATGCCAGCAGGGGGTGTCCGGCCGATCACTCTCACATGCCAGGAGGGGGTGGGGAGGGTGTCTGCCGGGGGCACCCACCTTCCTGCGCAGCCTCAGCTGACCGGTAAGGATCGCCAGCAGGAGCATCTTGAGCAGCAGTGTGTTCTCCATCCTCGTGGTCGTGCGAGGGCTGCTCTCTGCCGAGGGTCACCGAGCAGTGCGTGGCTGCGCTGGGAAGAGGCACTAGGTAGTCAAAGGGGGGAGGAAGGTGACTCAAAGGGCAGGGAGTAAGACAAAAGGGGGTCGAAGAGGAGGCAGGGAGAGGAGGGGAGAGAGCTGCGAGGGAGGAAGAGAGGGGGCCTCAACGGGCGGGAGAACCTGAGCGTGGGCTGAAACGCCGGAGGGAGGGAAAGCGAAAGCACGCCATGCGTGCGTTGAGGGATACGCATGCACTGGCTGAGGGCAGCTGGTGCGTGTGTGTTTGTTGGCGCAGGGGGCGTAGAAATCGGCGAAGCAGGCGCTGCAGGAGTTCAGCAGGTGAGAGCAGGCCGAGTCAGAGTACAAGATGACCAGCGGGTCTTCCCGGGAGTACATGCCGGCCCAGCGACTGCGAAATATTCGTTGTTGCTTTGAATTGCGCTTGCATTAGTGGTTTGCCAACCAGGCACTAGGACCGGGGGCTCATGCCGATATGTTTAGCTGCCCGGGGACTGCCCCAGGGTAGCCAGCGATGGGGGTGGCTGGCCCGCTTTGGATTACACTCGGCAAGACTGCCCGCGAGTTCTCTCCTCGCTTCCCCCTTCAGCCAGACCGGGTTTCCTGACAGCCGGGATCACAGATCCTTTATCCTGTCCCTAGGGGGGGTGATAGCGCGACGGCCTAGGGGTGCAAGGCACACTACACGCGTTGTGTAGAGCAACACAACATAATGGCTAGAGCGTGGGACTTTGAAGCTGGGGAATCCAGTTCGAGTCTCGGCACCGACCCTCAAACATCCGGTGATTCTGGGCAACTCGCCTAGCTCCCAGCGCTAAAAAGGAATGGGCCCGCTTGTTTACGCTTGAATAAAGAAGGAAGTATAGGGCGCCCTGAGCACCAACCCTCCCGTTCGCTATTAGCGGATGTAGCGCGGCATGTAGTATGACGGAGCGCGCATACGGCTCGAACCTGTTAATATGTACACATTGAAATGGCGCAAGGGGCGCGAGCACTGGAGTTCGAGGGCTAGGTAATTACCGCAGCATGTGGGTACCAAGGTACAGGTGGCGCAGGTCCATCGTACCTCTCTGGTGTGGTTCTTGTATTTTTACCGCTGCGCCATAGCCATAGTTCAGGAATTGAGAGGGGCCCGAGTCTTTATGAGCGCGTTCACAAAGAAACTACTGCCTCGAGCCTAATTAACACGGCACCAAGCACCAGCTGTACACGTTACATGCAATCGCCAAAAGCCCTGCGGATGCCCAAATGCTGCGTTTTTAACGAGTGAATGTTCACGAAAGTGAAACTGCATGCTGACTTGCGAGGGAAGGGGGACAGGAGATGTGCACGCCGTGTGGCTGTAAGCGCGTACACCAACTCAAATCCGCCAAGAGCCTGCGCGTGGCCATCTCCTGTCCCACTTCCGAGGCAAGTCAGCAACAATAGATCTCGCTGGCGACAGCGCTTCGCGCTGCGTTCGCCAGGCGAGACCTAAAAAGGGGCATGGTCACGGAATCGGAAAAGTAAGCCAAGCAAAGGCTTGTTCCGGACACCTCAATATAAACAACAAAGGGGGCGTGTCAAAAGAGATACACTGTGTTTGCTAGCACCTCGAGTAGTAAGGGATCCTCTGAAAAGATTAGACCTTCTCAGAATCGACATGCAACACCACAATCCTGTCCCCAGTCCCAAGAAACAGTACAAGAGGCCTGAGTCCTGACACCAACTATATTTTTCTCACTGCAAACCTGCCCATGGGCAATCATATTTTGTTCTGTTAGAGGAGTTTTATATAGCACTCGTACATTAGAGGGTTTGTTCATGCTACCCCTTTCCATAAATATATAGAGCACTGATTTAAATGGAATTTTACAAGTGCAGGTACTCCTTCTTTAGAGTACCTGTTTTCCCCTGAGAAGTGTTGGTGCTCTCCTATTAAAGGTATTCTGACAAGACCCCCACAAACCGCAACTCCTTCAGGGCCACCCTCAACATCTGTCACAGACAGCTCATGGAATCCAAGAAAGAATCCTTCACCTCCCGACTTGAGGCGAGTACCAACCACACTAAAGAGTTCTTTAACATCGTCCAAGAGTTTGCCTCCCCCTCCGCCACTGAGAACATTGTCCGCCCTTCACAAGTCCTCTGCGACACACTGGCAGACTTCATTCACCGCAAGATCACCGATATCTACAACAACTTTGATCCGCAACTCACCAACCACACCCACCCCCACATCCTCAGCGAGATCACCCTCCACTGTATCACTGAATGGAGCAACTGTCACCGGAAGACACCAGGTCTATCATGAACTCCATCCATGCTGGATCCCCCTCGGACCGCTGCCCTCATCACATCTCTAAGCTAGGAAGTGAAGCCATAGGAGCCACCCTCGCAGAGATCCTCAACACTTCCATCACAACAGCAATGGAAGCAGACCATGGTCAAACCCCTACTGAAGAAACCCACAGCCAACCTCAACAAACTCAAAAATGGCTGACCCATTTCACTCCTCCCTTTCCCTGCCAAAGTCCTGGAAAAGGCCATTAACCTCCAACTTCCCAACTTCCTCAAAGAGAGCAACTTGCTCGACCCCTCCCAGTCAGGTTTCCGACCTAACCATAGTACCAAGACTGCCCTGATCACAGCCACAGATGACATCAGACGACACCTCGACCAAGGCAGTTCTGCCGCCCTCATGCTCCTTGACTTCTCAGCAGCCTTCAACATGGTCTCCCACCACACCCCCATCCCCAGACTCCGCAACCTAGGCCTCCAGAGTAAGGCTCTCGACTGGATTGCCTCCTTGCTCTCTGGATGAACCTAGAGCATGCACCTCCTACCCTTCGCCTCTGCACCCAAAGACATCATATACAGCATCCCCAGGGACTCTCCTACGCCGATGATACCTAGCTCGTCCTATCCTTCACAGAAGACCCAGAAACCGCAAGACTCAACTTCCAAACCACCATGACTAATATCCTAATATCTCCCCCTGGATGGAAACCAACTGCCATTTTTTGGAAACAAGCCCTCCGCCTTGGATGACACCTGGTGGCCCCCGCACTCGTCCACCACTCTCCCTGTCGGCCGCGCATACAACCTCGGCATCATCCTGGACACCCAGCTCACCATGAAACAACATATCAGAGCCCTCTCTGTTGCATGCCCACCTCAACCTGGAATACAGAATCCCAGGCCTTATCTCCAGCCGACTCGACTATGGCAACGGCTTCTATGCCGGAACCACCAAACAGCTCCTCAACCAGCTCCAGACCATCCAGAACTCTGGCAACGAGACTCATCCTCAACCTTCCCAGAAGAGCCAAGAGCCCTCCACTGGCTCCCCATCCATGAGAGATGCCTCTTCAAACTCCTCACGCATGCCTACAAAGCCATCCACAAATCCAGACCCACCTACATCAACAAATGCCTAACCTCCCACCAACCAACCAGAGAAATCCGCTCCACCACCCTCGCCTTGGCCCATGTCACAAGCATCCATCACAGCTGTTGTGGTGGCTGTGCCTTCTCCTACCTCACCATCAAGTCCTGGAATGACCTCCCCCTCTACCTGTGCACATCCTCCTCTCTGAGGGAGTTCAGGAAGTAGCTGAAGACCTCGCTTTTCGACTACCACCTCTCTCCGGCCGAGGATCACTCAAACCTCACAGCGCCTGGAGACCCCCTGGGGGTGACAAGCCGCTTTATAGAAATCCTGTTGGTTGATTGATTGATATTGCAGCAGTGCTGAGAAGTGCAGGTACTCTCCCTTTCAAATTAAAGAAGTGCAAGGACTCAGTACTGGACAGTACCTGCCCATTTAAAGCACTGATCTAGAGGTAGATGAACAGTAAAAGTACTCCTGTGTGGCATCTTCCTTCTCGGCTGATCCACCATTGCAACTGGACAAATTCATGAATGTCAGGGCATTACATTCACAACTATCTAAATTTGGCTCAAAGAGCCTAAGAAATATTTGTAATACAAACCTTCATTACAACAAATACTCTTCATGTGATAAAGAAAAAATGTATGGGCTGATTTAGAGTTTTGCAATGTTTGTTGCTTCATCGTTCAGTTTTACTGCTCGGAGTATTTTGTGCCCCATTCCCAAATTTGTAGGTCGAGCCTACTAGAAAGAGCATGGGCTGTCTGCTGTAAGGCATGTTGTGGCTTCCAATAAAGACAGAGGGGCTTCGAGCCCACGATTTGCTTACTATTAGTTGCCTTTCCTTGTCCCTCTGATTTGCCTGCTTCTTATTCACGCAAAAACAACAGTTGATGGACAGAATGCAGAACAATGTCATACATTCACCCCAGTACTGAGATCTGGGCCTAAATCCATCGTTTTTTTGCTCACCATGCCACCCCAGTTTAGACCTGGCCATATGCAAATCAGTCTTGACCCTGTGCCTCATGGGAACAGGCCAGCCCGAATTGCCAAGCCAGGTCCTCCCTGGACCGGAAACAAGCATCCTAGGACCAGTTTCGGGGTTCGACCCCTCTTCAGCCAGGATAGCTTGATTCCAGTGGCATGAAGAGCATGGGACTCACGTCTGAGCATACCCATCCCACTCGGGGTGACCAATGCAAAAACAACAGTTGATGGACAGAATGCAGAACAATGTCATACATTCACACCAGTACAGAGATCTGGGCCTAAATCCATCGTTATTTTGCTCATCACGCCACCCCAATTCAGACATGGCCATATGCAAATCAGTCTTGACCCTGTGCCTCATGGGAATAGTCCAGACAGAACTCTCAAGCCATGTCTTCCCTGGACCGGAATCAAGCATCCTAGGACCAGTTTTGGGGTTTCGTTTTCAATAACGATGGATTTAGGCCCAGACCTCTGTACTGGGGTGAATGTATGACATTGTTCTGCATTCTATCCATCAACTGTTGTTTTTGCATTTGTCACCCCGAGTGGGACGGGTATGCTCAGACGTGAGTCCCGTGCTCTCCATGCCACTGGAATCAAGCTATCCTGGCTGAAGAGGGGTGAAACCCCGAAACCGGTCCTAGGAAGCTTGATTCCGGTCCAGGGAAGACATGGCTTGGCAGTTCGGGCTGGACTGTTCCCATGAGGCACAGGGTCAAGACTGATTTGCATATGGCCATGTCTGAACTTGGGTGGCGTGGTGAGCAAAATAACGATGGATTTAGGCCCAGATCTCTGTACTGGGGTGAATGTATGACATTGCTCTGCATTCTGTCCATCAACTGTTGTTTTTGCATTTGTCACCCCGAGTGGGACGGGTATGCTCAGACGTGACTCCCGTGCTCTCCATGCCACTGGAATCAAGCTATCCTGGCTGAAGAGGCGTGAAACCCCGAAACCGGTCCTAGGATGCTTGATTCCGGTCCAGGGAAGACATGGCTTGGCAGTTCGGGCTGGACTGTTCCCATGAGGCACAGGGTCAAGACTGATTTGCATATGGCCATGTCTGAACTGGGGTGGCGTGATGAGCAAAATAACGATGGGTTTAGGCCCAGATCTCTGTACTGGGGTGAATGTATGACATTGTCCTGCATTCTGTCCATCAACTGTTATTTTTGCATTTGTCACCCCGAGTGGGACGGGTATGCTCAGACGTAAGTCCCGTGCTCTCCATGCCACTGGAATCAAACTATCCTGGCTGAAGAGGGGTGAAACCCCGAAACCGGTCCCAGGATGCTTGATTCCGGTCCAGGGAAGACATGGCTTGGCAGTTCGGGCTGGACTGTTCCCATGAGGCACAGGGTCAAGACTGATTTGCATATGGTCATGTCTGAACTGGTGTGGCGTGGTGAGCAAAATAACAATGGATTTAGGCCCAGATCTCTGTACTGGGGTGAATGTATGCTATTGTTCTGCATTCTGTCCATCAACTGTTGTTTTTGCATTTGTCACCCCGAGTGGGACGGGTATGCTCAGACTTGAGTCCCGTGCTCTCCATGCCACTGGAATCAAGCTATCCCGGCTGAAGAGGGGTGAAACCCCGAAACAGGTCCTAGGATGCTTGATTCCGGTCCAGGCATAGCTTGGCAGTTCGGGCTGGACGGTTCCCATGAGGCACAGGGTCAAGACTGATTTGCATATGGCCATGTCTAAACTGGGGTGGCGTGGTGAGCAAAATAACGATGGATTTAGGCCCAGATCTCTGTACTGGGGAGAATGTATGACATTGATCTGCATTCTGTCCATCAACTGTTGTTTTTGCATTTGTCACCCCGAGTGGGACGGGTATGCTCAGACGTGAGTCCCGTGCTCTCCATGCCACTGGAATCAAGCTATCCTGGCTGAAGAGGGGTGAAACCCCGAAACCGGTCCTAGGATGCTTGATTCCGGTCCAGGGAAGACATGGCTTGGCAGTTCGGGCTGGACTGTTCCCATGAGGCACAGGGCCAAGACTGATTTGCATATGGCCATGTCTCAACTTGGGTGGCGTGGTGAGCAAAATAACGATGGATTTAGGCCCAGATCTCTGTACTGGGGTGAATGTATGACATTGTTCTGCATTCTGTCCATCAACTGTTGTTTTTGCATTTGTCACCCCGAGTGGGACGGGTATGCTCAGACGTGAGTCCCGTGCTCTCCATGCCACTTGAATCAAGCTATCCTGGCTGAAGAGGGGTGAAACCCCGAAACCGGTCCTAGGATGCTTGATTCCGGTCCAGGGAAGACATGGCTTGGCAGTTCGGGCTGGACTGTTCCCATGAGGCACAGGGTCAAGACTGATTTGCATATGGCCATGTCTGAACTGGGGTGGCGTGGTGAGCAAAATAACAATGGATTTAGGCCCAGATCTCTGTACTGGGGTGAATGTATGCTATTGTTCTGCATTCTGTCCATCAACTGTTGTTTTTGCATTTGTCACCCCGAGTGGGACGGGTATGCTCAGATGTGAGTCCCGTGCTCTCCATGCCACTGGAATCAAGCTATCCTGACTGAAGAGGGGTGAAACCCCGAAACAGGTCCTAGGATGCTTGATTCCGGTCCAGGCATAGCTTGGCAGTTCGGGCTGGACTGTTCCCATGAGGCACAGGGTCAAGACTGATTTGCATATGGCCATGTCTGAACTGGGGTGGCGTGGTGAGCAAAATAACGATGGATTTAGGCCCAGATCTCTGTACTGGGGAGAATGTATGACATTGTTCTGCATTCTGTCCATCAACTGTTGTTTTTGCATTTGTCACCCCGAGTGGGACGGGTATGCTCAGACGTGAGTCCCGTGCTCTCCATGCCACTGGAATCAAGCTATCCTGGCTGAAGAGGGGTGAAACCCCGAAACCGGTCCTAGGATGCTTGATTCCGGTCCAGGGAAGACATGGCTTGGCAGTTCGGGCTGGACTGTTCCCATGAGGCACAGGGTCAAGACTGATTTGCATATGGCCATGTCTGAACTGGGGTGGCGTGGTGAGCAAAATAACAATGGATTTAGGCCCAGATCTCTGTACTGGGGTGAATGTATGCTATTGTTCTGCATTCTGTCCATCAACTGTTGTTTTTGCATTTGTCACCCCGAGTGGGACGGGTATGCTCAGACTTGAGTCCCGTGCTCTCCATGCCACTGGAATCAAGCTATCCTGGCTGAAGAGGGGTGAAACCCCGAAACAGGTCCTAGGATGCTTGATTCCGGTCCAGGCATAGCTTGGCAGTTCGGGCTGGACTGTTCCCATGAGGCACAGGGTCAAGACTGATTTGCATATGGCCATGTCTAAACTGGGGTGGCGTGGTGAGCAAAATAACGATGGATTTAGGCCCAGATCTCTGTACTGGGGAGAATGTATGACATTGATCTGCATTCTGTCCATCAACTGTTGTTTTTGCATTTGTCACCCCGAGTGGGACGGGTATGCTCAGACGTGAGTCCCGTGCTCTCCATGCCACTGGAATCAAGCTATCCTGGCTGAAGAGGGGTGAAACCCCGAAACCGGTCCTAGGATGCTTGATTCCGGTCCAGGGAAGACATGGCTTGGCAGTTCGGGCTGGACTGTTCCCATGAGGCACAGGGTCAAGACTGATTTGCATATGGCCATGTCTGAACTTGGGTGGCGTGGTGAGCAAAATAACGATGGATTTAGGCCCAGATCTCTGTACTGGGGTGAATGTATGACATTGCTCTGCATTCTGTCCATCAACTGTTGTTTTTGCATTTGTCACCCCGAGTGGGACGGGTATGCTCAGACGTGACTCCCGTGCTCTCCATGCCACTGGAATCAAGCTATCCTGGCTGAAGAGGCGTGAAACCCCGAAACCGGTCCTAGGATGCTTGATTCCGGTCCAGGGAAGACATGGCTTGGCAGTTCGGGCTGGACTGTTCCCATGAGGCACAGGGTCAAGACTGATTTGCATATGGCCATGTCTGAACTGGGGTGGCGTGATGAGCAAAATAACGATGGGTTTAGGCCCAGATCTCTGTACTGGGGTGAATGTATGACATTGTCCTGCATTCTGTCCATCAACTGTTATTTTTGCATTTGTCACCCCGAGTGGGACGGGTATGCTCAGACGTAAGTCCCGTGCTCTCCATGCCACTGGAATCAAACTATCCTGGCTGAAGAGGGGTGAAACCCCGAAACCGGTCCCAGGATGCTTGATTCCGGTCCAGGGAAGACATGGCTTGGCAGTTCGGGCTGGACTGTTCCCATGAGGCACAGGGTCAAGACTGATTTGCATATGGTCATGTCTGAACTGGTGTGGCGTGGTGAGCAAAATAACAATGGATTTAGGCCCAGATCTCTGTACTGGGGTGAATGTATGCTATTGTTCTGCATTCTGTCCATCAACTGTTGTTTTTGCATTTGTCACCCCGAGTGGGACGGGTATGCTCAGACTTGAGTCCCGTGCTCTCCATGCCACTGGAATCAAGCTATCCCGGCTGAAGAGGGGTGAAACCCCGAAACAGGTCCTAGGATGCTTGATTCCGGTCCAGGCATAGCTTGGCAGTTCGGGCTGGACTGTTCCCATGAGGCACAGGGTCAAGACTGATTTGCATATGGCCATGTCTAAACTGGGGTGGCGTGGTGAGCAAAATAACGATGGATTTAGGCCCAGATCTCTGTACTGGGGAGAATGTATGACATTGATCTGCATTCTGTCCATCAACTGTTGTTTTTGCATTTGTCACCCCGAGTGGGACGGGTATGCTCAGACGTGAGTCCCGTGCTCTCCATGCCACTGGAATCAAGCTATCCTGGCTGAAGAGGGGTGAAACCCCGAAACCGGTCCTAGGATGCTTGATTCCGGTCCAGGGAAGACATGGCTTGGCAGTTCGGGCTGGACTGTTCCCATGAGGCACAGGGCCAAGACTGATTTGCATATGGCCATGTCTCAACTTGGGTGGCGTGGTGAGCAAAATAACGATGGATTTAGGCCCAGATCTCTGTACTGGGGTGAATGTATGACATTGTTCTGCATTCTGTCCATCAACTGTTGTTTTTGCATTTGTCACCCCGAGTGGGACGGGTATGCTCAGACGTGAGTCCCGTGCTCTCCATGCCACTTGAATCAAGCTATCCTGGCTGAAGAGGGGTGAAACCCCGAAACCGGTCCTAGGATGCTTGATTCCGGTCCAGGGAAGACATGGCTTGGCAGTTCGGGCTGGACTGTTCCCATGAGGCACAGGGTCAAGACTGATTTGCATATGGCCATGTCTGAACTGGGGTGGCGTGGTGAGCAAAATAACAATGGATTTAGGCCCAGATCTCTGTACTGGGGTGAATGTATGCTATTGTTCTGCATTCTGTCCATCAACTGTTGTTTTTGCATTTGTCACCCCGAGTGGGACGGGTATGCTCAGATGTGAGTCCCGTGCTCTCCATGCCACTGGAATCAAGCTATCCTGACTGAAGAGGGGTGAAACCCCGAAACAGGTCCTAGGATGCTTGATTCCGGTCCAGGCATAGCTTGGCAGTTCGGGCTGGACTGTTCCCATGAGGCACAGGGTCAAGACTGATTTGCATATGGCCATGTCTGAACTGGGGTGGCGTGGTGAGCAAAATAACGATGGATTTAGGCCCAGATCTCTGTACTGGGGAGAATGTATGACATTGTTCTGCATTCTGTCCATCAACTGTTGTTTTTGCATTTGTCACCCCGAGTGGGACGGGTATGCTCAGACGTGAGTCCCGTGCTCTCCATGCCACTGGAATCAAGCTATCCTGGCTGAAGAGGGGTGAAACCCCGAAACCGGTCCTAGGATGCTTGATTCCGGTCCAGGGAAGACATGGCTTGGCAGTTCGGGCTGGACTGTTCCCATGAGGCACAGGGTCAAGACTGATTTGCATATGGCCATGTCTGAACTGGGGTGGCGTGGTGAGCAAAATAACAATGGATTTAGGCCCAGATCTCTGTACTGGGGTGAATGTATGCTATTGTTCTGCATTCTGTCCATCAACTGTTGTTTTTGCATTTGTCACCCCGAGTGGGACGGGTATGCTCAGACTTGAGTCCCGTGCTCTCCATGCCACTGGAATCAAGCTATCCTGGCTGAAGAGGGGTGAAACCCCGAAACAGGTCCTAGGATGCTTGATTCCGGTCCAGGCATAGCTTGGCAGTTCGGGCTGGACTGTTCCCATGAGGCACAGGGTCAAGACTGATTTGCATATGGCCATGTCTAAACTGGGGTGGCGTGGTGAGCAAAATAACGATGGATTTAGGCCCAGATCTCTGTACTGGGGAGAATGTATGACATTGATCTGCATTCTGTCCATCAACTGTTGTTTTTGCATTTGTCACCCCGAGTGGGACGGGTATGCTCAGACGTGAGTCCCGTGCTCTCCATGCCACTGGAATCAAGCTATCCTGGCTGAAGAGGGGTGAAACCCCGAAACCGGTCCTAGGATGCTTGATTCCGGTCCAGGGAAGACATGGCTTGGCAGTTCGGGCTGGACTGTTCCCATGAGGCACAGGGTCAAGACTGATTTGCATATGGCCATGTCTCAACTTGGGTGGCGTGGTGAGCAAAATAACGATGGATTTAGGCCCAGATCTCTGTACTGGGGTGAATGTATGACATTGTTCTGCATTCTGTCCATCAACTGTTGTTTTTGCATTTGTCACCCCGAGTGGGACGGGTATGCTCAGACGTGAGTCCCGTGCTCTCCATGCCACTTGAATCAAGCTATCCTGGCTGAAGAGGGGTGAAACCCCGAAACCGGTCCTAGGATGCTTGATTCCGGTCCAGGGAAGACATGGCTTGGCAGTTCGGGCTGGACTGTTCCCATGAGGCACAGGGTCAAGACTGATTTGCATATGGCCATGTCTGAACTGGGGTGGCGTGGTGAGCAAAATAACAATGGATTTAGGCCCAGATCTCTGTACTGGGGTGAATGTATGCTATTGTTCTGCATTCTGTCCATCAACTGTTGTTTTTGCATTTGTCACCCCGAGTGGGACGGGTATGCTCAGATGTGAGTCCCGTGCTCTCCATGCCACTGGAATCAAGCTATCCTGACTGAAGAGGGGTGAAACCCCGAAACAGGTCCTAGGATGCTTGATTCCGGTCCAGGCATAGCTTGGCAGTTCGGACTGGACTGTTCCCATGAGGCACAGGGTCAAGACTGATTTGCATATGGCCATGTCTGAACTGGGGTGGCGTGGTGAGCAAAATAACGATGGATTTAGGCCCAGATCTCTGTACTGGGGAGAATGTATGACATTGTTCTGCATTCTGTCCATCAACTGTTGTTTTTGCATTTGTCACCCCGAGTGGGACGGGTATGCTCAGACGTGAGTCCCGTGCTCTCCGTGCCACTGGAATCAAGCTATCCTGGCTGAAGAGGGGTGAAACCCCGAAACCGGTCCTAGGATGCTTGATTCCGGTCCAGGGAAGACATGGCTTGGCAGTTCGGGCTGGACTGTTCCCATGAGGCACAGGGTCAAGACTGATTTGCATATGGCCATGTCTCAACTTGGGTGGCGTGGTGAGCAAAATAACGATGGATTTAGGCCCAGATCTCTGTACTGGTGTGAATGTATGACATTGTTCTGCATTCTGTCCATCAACTGTTGTTTATGCATTTGCTTCTTATTCATGTCAAGTTTCTCAACCTTGTGTTTGTTCCTCCCATAGAGCGTTGTCTCTTTACCATGTGTACTGTTTGCCTATGTCTTTGCTCGATGTCAGGGAAATTCTTTTATTTCTGTATGTTTGAAAACTCACAGGCGAGTGCATGTTTTTTCGAGCCATCTCCCTCATGTACTTCTCTTCCCCCTTTCTTTTGCTGCCTGTTCCAGTGTGCTTCTCCTCGCCCCCCTTCTGCTGCACTCACCTGTCTGCTTCCCATGTAGCATCTGCTCCAATCCCTTCCCTGTGTTGCTTTGAAATCCCCCTGCCCTTCCTGTGCTGCTTCCACATCTCCTAACCTCCTCTGGTTGGGTATGGGTCACCCACCATCCCCAAGTTGCTTCCACTCACCTACCCACTCTAAAAAATAAAAGCTTATTGTGACTTGTATTTTATTTTTAGTTTCTGATTTGACTTGGCTGGGTAACTGAAAGCAAAAAAAAAACAAGCATTTTCAATGCAATCGGTCTCGCCTTTGAGACATTATGTGTATTTAGCTATGCAGCACATTAGCCTGGGTGTTGAAACATCTACTGTTCTTTAACATGGAGGGAAAGTAAGCAACACACTGCGTGACAAGCCAGGTATGGGAGCACATGGAGAGAAACATTGCCTTTCAGCGGGAAATGGTATAGCCCAAAGCTTTGTTTTTAATATAAAATCAGGGCTTTTGTTGGTCATATCTCTGAAAATACAAGATTTGAAAAAAAATATTAATGTCTATGGGTGCTCGTGGAAGACAATTTATATGGACTGGAATCTAGAGAATGCTAAAGTGATCCTGGTATTTTACTGACCTCTGCTGGTCATTTTCTATAAAGAAAGTTAAATAGAGGCAGCTGCCAGAAAAAGAAAAAAGAAAGTGTCTCTCAGCAGAAAGCAATTCTGGTATTTTACTGACCTCTACTTGTCGTTTCCTATCAAGACAGTTAAATAGAGTTAGTTGAACAAGCAGAAAGCAATTCTGGTATTTAACTGACCTCTACTGGTCGTTTTCTGTCAAGACTGTTAAATACAGGCAGTTGAACAGAAAAAAAAGTCCCTAAGCGGAAGCAGACAAGTACTAGGAGTGATCTCCAGAGCCCACAAAGTACATACACATATAAGTATATACTAAAGTATATAAAGCGGTCTCGAATGCTCGACCTTAAAAAAACAAGGGTGCACATCATTTTGAAGGTGCCTGCGCCTACTAAATGATGTCTGCATTCATGTTAACGTTTTTATTTTGTTTTAGTTTAGCCATTCTGCAGAATATCAGGAAGGCTGTGCAGCGTGGCTAAAATCCATTGGCAAAGTCAATAGGTCACAAAGGAAAGACCTATTGACTTTGCCAGTGCTTACGTCTTTAGATCAGAATAGGGAACACCTCACGGTTAATTTTTTACCCAAGCGTAAAACTGTATGTTTTCTCCAATACTTATCTGTTTAGGTTTCCCCAGACAACGTCCATCAAACATTACCTTGAAGAATGTATGTGCGGAAAAATCCAAGCTATCAGTTTAAAGTTCACTTAATTCCTAATTTCGAATTAAGTGTAAACAAATTTTGAATCTGATTACTGAAATAATGCACGATGCGAAATGTGCCTGCTAATGCCTAACAGTGACAATATACATTTACAAAAATGTACAATGTACAAAAATGCTCAGATTTATGAAAAACAATTGCATTCAGAAAATAAAACTTCAGAGGACATAACACAACACATAAACTGTGAGCATTGCTGCTTTTTGGCACTGACCTGGCCAAAAGTCTACACACACATTGAGGTTTAGGAGAAATCATATAACATTTACTTGGGCATGGGTGTGTCTTGGCATCTCCTGATTCTGAACCATTTCAGATGCTCATTACTGAGCATATATGTGCCCCCACTTGGTGCATAGGATTGAAGAACTGTAAACATGTTAATGTATAAACATACTTTGGTTTGTGCCACTATCTGATCTTTTTGTACCAGGGCTGTCACAAGCCATCTAGTATGCTCATGTGTAGATAGTTAATTCAGTATTTTTACAATAAGAATGCTACACAGTCACCCCGGGCAGGTGTCAGGCTGCAAGACAAATTTGGCACAAGAGACTGGAGACTTGGAGTAGATGGCATACAGGACAGTGGAAAATACACACTCACGCTCGAAAGCCGACCTTTCCTCCCCTTTCTTGCACAGCTCCAGCGCCTAGAGAACCAACACAACCAGTCACTCTTCAGGGTCAATCATGACAAATCAGGTATTTCAACCCCACCCATATATTATTCCCTTGTCTGGCAACAATGGTTGCTGCTACTATTGACTTTTCACTTTAGGTCGTACCCCTCATTTACCTCTTTACCTTAGTTGTTTTCTTCCTTATTCGGTTCACCTCTGACCTGTTGTTCCCTTATCCTTTGTTGATGATTCCTGTTTCCTCACCACTTGCCCTCTTGTCAGTTTGTCTTCTTGTCTAGGCCTCTTCTGTCCTGGTACTGCGTGGGTTTCTATTTTCGGCTCCTTTGCGGGGTCTGCAGTATGATGGGGGTGAGTTACAATGCCCCTGGATTTGCACCGGGTAAGTTAAGCACCATGTTACCCTTATGTCCAGCAGTGGCCCGTCCTGAAGTGCGGAGGGGCCATCCCCCCACACTTTTCCCGACATGAAGAAAAGGTCAGGATGACAGACACTCTTTATGTTCGGGACAGACAGTCAGGTGCTATACATGAGCAAAATGTGCAGGCGCCTGGCTGCCTGAGCTGAACTTTGCTGAGCTGAAGAGGTCACAGCTCTTGTGGGTGTGACCTCTTCAGTCTGGCAAAGTCCTTGGAGGACCTCTCCCTCATGATGAGGGGAGTGTCACTAATAGGACCAGGGCACTTCAGTTTTAAGCCCTAAAGTGCCCAGGGCTGAGTGTCTATCACTGACACCTCATTACAGAGTGGGTGGTGTCAGCAACTCTCACTGACCCTATTCCGGTCTGTAATGAGGTAGGGACTGCTGCCTCTACTCATTGGCGGATCTAAAGTCAGCCAATGAGAGGAGGCAACAGTCCCAACCCTCCTGGAACCTCCGAGGCTCCCCTTCAGAGACACTGCAGAAGGTAATGCTATGTTTTTATTTAATGTTTGGTGCATGTGTGTAAGTATGAATGTACGTGTATATGTGAGTGTGTGATGTGAATGGGTGTGTGTGAGTGTATGCATGTGAATGCATGGGTTTGAGTAAGTGTGCATGGCGTGTGGCCCCCCTGCACCTCGTATACTCTAATTATCTGCCAATACTTCTTATGTCTAATCTATACTGCATGTTATCATTCTTTTAGTGATTGTGTTCTACCAACCTTTGGTGGAGACCTTGACATCCTTAACTTGCCCTGAGACGTTGTGTCCCTTGATATCCTTTCCGGATTTCTGAATATCAGCCAGCAGGAGTGTGCCTCTCTCTGTCCCTCCTTGCCTCCTTTTCTCCTTAGCCTGGTTCTTTTGTAACATCTTTGGTAAAGTGCAAAGGGGTTTAAGTTGAATGCCAGGGTGAGATGGATGGACTGGCCTTGACATCCACAATCTAGAAACACGGTATTCATGAGATCTATCGACATGAACTGGAAGTAATGACACAGAGAAAACATACATTCACTCTCTAATTTCCTGCCTCAGAAGCCCCCTACTGCACAATCTTAGTGTCGCATTTGCTCAGGACTTGGACACATACACACAAAGGAAAAGGTTTTAGGAGCCTTTGGGCTTCATCTAGTCAAATTCTAGAGGACTCTCTTAACCTCCCTTGGGTACAGACAGCAAACTGCTGTGTATGGATAAGACATGTGAACCGATGTGAGGAGTTAACCCTCCTCTGTCCCATCAGGGAAACTCACTGGGCAACTCACTGTGCTCAAGGCCTGGAACATGGCCCATCCCTAGACATGGAGTGGGATCCCACTGAGTTGATAGACCAGCTTGTGGCAACCAGGCATTCATTGCCTATTTACTTTCTCAGAGTAATCCCAATGATCGAGGTTTCGATTAGCTCATCTTCCCCTCCAGCGTTTGGCTTGATTGTAGAGAAGGTACAGAACACTGGAGGCCATGTGATGTCTAACACCAATTTCTCAAACCCACACATCCAACACGGGAGTCTATGGATGCTTTTCTTTCTCATGAACAGTCAGGGGTGAAGCCCAGCATTTCCTGTATGCCCTACTTGGTAGTTTCTCAGGTTCTTACAGAGCTGATTAAAATATCCTCCAACAGCCTATCTCCTAATGTGACTGTCACACATACCCAGACTTAGCCCAAACACTCTCTAGGAACACCATCCCTGTCACTGTAGGAGGAAGTGGTGTCACACCATTCTTCTGGGGACCCCAAGTGTGGTACGCATTCTTTAGATTAGTTTTTCTTGAGGAATGGTATTTTTCAGGGCTCAAGTCCACTGGTGTACATAAACACTAACTCCTCTCCAAAGTGATATGCCGTTCTTCAATATTATTAGCCCTGTAATGGCTGTGAAATAAGCCATGATTAGACTCCGTCCGTCAGGATGGATGATGACATTACAACCGACTATGTTCTGCCAAATGTAAAGATCACTGCTTGGTTCATGGGAAATCTCTGTACCGTCAAGACAGACACTGTTAGACCTGGCACCTTGGCGTGAGTTTCCCTTCCACTTTTTGATGGTGTGCCTCGATTGTTTTGCTGGTGTTGTCCGCTCAGGGCACTGCGCCACGGCTAATCCGTGCCGCAGTGCAAGTGCTCCCTAGGTAAAGTGTACCTGTAATTGATGTTCATGATTGGTTTATTGGATTCACTGTCAGTCCCCAGTAAAGTGCACCAGGGGTGCCAGGGCTTGTGAATGCCAATGCTGCTGGTGGGCTTGCAGCGCTGGTTGAGCCACCCACAGAAAGCGGCCTTGTAAAATGTGTCTAGGGTCTGCCACCGCAGACCCTGCGCGCGGTCTGGGACCATCGCGCTGACTGCGCAAGTGCCCCCACTTGCCAGTCCCTAAACCTTCCCTTACCTACATATTAGCCACCCCTCTGGTAGGCCCAAGGGCAGGGTGCATTGTAGGCATAAGGTAGGACATGCCCTGATGTGTGTGGCATGTCTTAGTAGTGAATTACAGCCATTTTCGTTTTTCACTATTGAAGGCTAGCTGCTCTCCATAGGCCAGAATGGGCTGCTGGAGTCACTACACGCTGTGACCCCAGTGGCCTCATAGAGCATGGTAGAATGTCAAGTTTAGTATGCCTGAACTCAGAATAATAAAATACTTCTTGTAGTCAAGTTTATTTTAATATCCTGGGTTTGTAAATACTACTTTTAGAAAGTTAGTATTTACTGACCTGGCCATTTCAGTCCGCATCTGCTGTGTGTGTGTGTGTTCTGCCTAGCAACAGTAAGGAGCAGGGTTGGGGAATCCCCAGAGACAGGTTGGCTGCCAGGTGGTGGGTAGAGAGATGACACCAGGATGGGTGGGAGGAGTACACCTTGACTCTTGAATAGACCTGTGCTCTGCCACCACAAAGCCGGCGCCGCCCCCTGTGGAGCGGCTGATGTCTCTGCCCTGCTGCTGAAAGGAAAGAGCAGAGTCACCATAACAAAGTGCTCCAGAACTGGACTGAGCCAGGCCCAGGCCCCCTGGCGCTAAAGAACAAAAGAATCATGGTATAAAAGTAGGAGCCTGGCTCCTAAGAAATCAGAATCCTGTTTTACCACAAAGAACCTCTGCCCGACTAGAAGGAGAAGAAGACGCTGGAGGAGCTGGCCTGCTGCTTGCCTTGCTGAGAAAGGAGAGGAAGAGACTACTGAAAAGACTTTGCTACTTTGTGCTTTAAACATTCTCCAAGGGCTTGATCTGAGCTTGCCCCCTGAACTGAACCCCAGGACCAGTGGGTTCTCTGTGCTTTTGCTCGTCCTCCGATTCGAGCCGTGTGTGCATCCCGCTGGAAAGAGACTGCGCCCCTCATCGCCCCTCTCAGGGCCGTGACACTCAGGAGCTTGCCTGCCTCAACCCCGTGAGAGCCTCGCTCCGTCCGGAGCCGCTCTCTATCCCCGGGCTAGGTTGCCTGCACCCCTGTCACCGCCTGCCACTGGAGCGCGCTGAACGCGCTATCACCCCTCCTGCCGGAAACCGTCCGACGACTGTGATCTACGCCGGGTCATCCAGCTGCACTGACCGTGCCCTGTGACCCCGCTTCGCTATCCCCGGACATCTCAGGCCGCGCCGCCCCCGCTGTGGAGACCCCCCTGCACCGCCGTGCTGAGGGTCGCTGGCCGCGCCTGCCTACCTGCCCACACCCGCTGATCGAGGACCCAAGACACTTCCCAAGCTGAGAGTCGCACCGACCTGTGCCGACTCTCCACATCACGAAAGAAGTTCCAGTATCGGGCTCGGGGCCCGCAACGCCTTATTTCCCCGTTCGCAGGAGCCGATCTCTGTGAGTACTGGAACCACAAGTATCCATTTGAAGCTACGAACAAAGAACATTTGCCTGCTTTATAACCTGGTGGCATAGCGAAAACGTTATTGGTCTTGTGATAAGTCTGCTGAGATATATATACCTATTTTTTCATAAAGAAGCGTATTTTTCTACATATCCAAGTCTGGTGTCCGTTTCTGGGGGGATTGATGTATTTACTGTGTGTATGATTGTAAGTGCTTAACCAACAACGCCTGAGGAATCGCCTTGGCTGCTCACGCCACGCACCTAGAGGGTGAGCAAGGGTCATTCACAAGGGGTTATCCTGCGCCCTGACGTAGAGGAGAGGGTTCCTGCTTGACACAAGGACAACCTTGCGCCAACCAGAAACCCCCAAGTCTAACATTGGTGGCAGCGGTGGGATTTCGGATTTGCACTTGTAATTTGCATACAGTGAATTATTAATCACCAGATAGAGAGAGCAGACCAAGTAACGCAGCCACAGGTTTTCATTTTTGAACTGTTGAGACATCGACCATTACTGCAACCATGCCTGGCTCACTCTCTGCTGGAAGAGCACACTCTGTGATTTCTGGAATGGATGAGGTGGATTGGGAAGGACTGGGAGGCTACACGATAGAGCAATTGAAAGGCTACAGTGTAAAATTCAGAGTTCCCCATGCTGGATTCAAGAAGAAGGTCCAGTACACCAAGGCGTTGAGAGCCTGGGAGGAGTCAAGAGACCCACAGAATGCGGGGGACATCGTTCCACCCGACAACCTTGGGGAGCCCAGCAGAGTCCGGTCGCCAGAGGAGCTGGCAGACAGGGCAGCAGACAGGGCGCATGCAATGGAGATGGCAAAGTTGGCAGGACAAATGGAAATGAAAAAGCAGAAGTTAGCCTTGGAGGCACAACAACGCAAAATGGATCATGATATAAGATTGAAGGAGTTGGAGCTGAAGGCGAAAAGTTTGGACACCGCTCCTTCTGGTGGCAGCACTCCACCGGTGCAGGTAGAGTCCAAGGTGTACATCCCCAAAGATGTAGTAAAGGAGTATTTTAGAAAGGATGACATAGGGCAGTGGTTTAGAGCCTACGAGGTGGCCATGTCTTCACACCGGGTCCCTGAGAAAGACTGGGGAGCGGGGTTGTGGGGAAGGTTCCTTGCTGAAGGGTGTGACACACTGTTAGATTTACCCTTAGATCTCCAAGCCTCATACCCCCATATGAAGGAAGCTTTAATGACCAGGTATGGGTTAACTCCTGAGCTATATAGACAGAGGTTCAGGGAGACTAAGAAGATCCCTGAGAGTACGTATGTGGAGTATGTAACTTTTTTCTGCAGAGCACTGGATGGTTGGGTGAAGGGTAGCAAGGTGAATGATTATCAAGGGTTGCTTGATTTAATTGCATGGGAGCACTTGTCCAGTCAATGTTTTCCTGAGCTACGCCAGCACCTGATTGATAGCAAGCTGTCCAACCCGAGGAAGCTTGCTGAGGAGGCGGACCGCTGGCTCAGCACCAGGGTCCACAAGGGTCAAGTGGGAGACTCCGCCAAGGGTGGGCAGGGTCCCCAGCAGAAGAGTGGGGGGGACAGGGGTAAACAGAAAGGGTTCCAAAAAGGCCCCCAAAGTAATCCCCAAGGGAACCAGCAGAAGGGTTCTCAGCCTCCCCCACCCCCGCAGCAGAACGGGGCCCAGACAGGTAGACCTGTTCCAAAGGGGCCCTTCAATTGTTACAGGTGTGGTGACCCGGGTCACATTGCCTCTGATCCTAAGTGTCGCCTGTTTGGTAAGACCGCACCCACTGGTGCTCCACCCCGGCAAGTAGCTAATATTAACTTTGGGGAGGAGGTAGCAGTCCAGGAGGGTGGGGGTCCCGGGCAGATGACCCTAGTCTCGCTAGGAGACAGTGAGATGGTCCCTGAAACCTACTTACCCTCTAACACTAAGAAATATGGGCAAGTAGTGACCATCAATGGAAAGAAGGTTGAGGCTCTTAGAGATACAGGAGCCAGCGTGACCTCGGTGAGGCAACACCTGGTGTCTCAAGAGCAGATTGTACCCAATGCCTACTGTAGGGTTGTCAACGCTGACAACATAGAGAGTCGTTGTCCAATGGCTCAAGTTCCCTTTGAGTAGGGGGAGGTCTCTGGTACTCTACAAGTCGCTGTGAGAACTGACATGCCTGTAGACTGTCTGCTAGGGAACGACCTGGAGAGCTCCCCTTGGGAAAAGGTGGAGAAGACCACGCATCTGAGGATGGTGGGTCTACCCGACTGGGCGTGCGTGACCACCCGGTCCATGGCAGCCAGTAGGGGTGTTGAGAGGGTCCTGGAGCCTGAGGGAGAGGTCCAGGAACCGGCCTTAGGGAGAAGGCGCAGGAGGCGCGGGAAACCGGCCCCCGAAGTTCCCACGGCCCAGGAGGAAGTAGACCCTGAGGGGGATGCTCTGGAGCCTACCGGGGAACAGATTGCCGAACTGGGAGACCTGCCTGAGCTGACCCATTGGAAGCAAGAAGGAGGTCCCTCCAGGGAGGAATTCTGCAGGGAGCAGAAAGAATGCCCTTCTCTCGTGGGTATGCGGCAACAGGCTGCAGACCAGGCCAATGGTGTTCAGGCCAAAACACACTACGTGTACTGGGAGAGTGACCTCCTGTATTCCGAGCCTAAGGCTGCTGAACCTGGGTCAGCCCGTGTGCTGGTGGTACCCCAGAAGTTCAGAACCTTCCTACTGGGGCTGGCTCATGATGTGCCTTTAGCAGGACATTTGGGGATGGACAAGACCTATGACAGGCTTGTCACCCACTTTTACTGGCCCCAAATGCACAAGAATTCAGATTCCTACTGCAGAACCTGTCAGACTTGCCAGGCAAGTGGTAAGAGCGGAGGGAAGCACAAGGCTCCTCTGCAGCTCTTCCCCGTGGTCGGTACGCCATTCCAGCGAGTGGGTATTGATATTGTGGGGCCTCTGGACCCCAAGACAGCCCTGGGCAACAGGTTCATCCTGGTCTTGGTGGACCATGCCACCCGGTACCCTGAAGCCATCCCTCTGAGGACAGTGACGGCCCCCGTGGTGGGACGAGCACTGATGGGAATTTTCTCCCGAGTGGGATTCCCTCTAGAGGTGGTGAGCGACAGGGGGACCAATTTCATATCCACATATATGAAATCCCTGTGGAAGGAGTGTGAGGTAACTTACAAGTTCACCACTCCTTACCACCCCCAAGGAAATGGGTTGGTTGAGAGATTCAACCGAACCCTCAAAGGCATGATCATGGGCCTGGACGGTCCAATGAGGCGTAAGTGGGACGTCCTCTTGCCATGCCTGCTCTTCGCTTACCGAGAGGTGCCACAGAAGTCTCTAGGGTTCAGCCCCTTTGAGCTCCTGTATGGTCACCCGGTAAGAGGACCTCTGAGTTTGGTAAAGGAAGGCTGGGAGCAATCTCCCAGGAAACCTCCCCAGAATGTATACAGTTACATGCTGGCCTTCCGAAACCAGACTAGGCGTTTCAGGCAACTTGCTGAGGCAAATCTGGAAGCCAGCCAGGAGGAGATGAAGCGGTGGTACGACCGGAATGCCACTCTGGTAGAGCTTCAACCTGGACAAAAGGTGTGGGTCTTGGCCCCAGTGGAGCCTTGTGCACTTCAGGATAAGTGAACAGGTCCATTTGAGGTTGTGGAGCGCAAAAGTCCTATCACCTACTTGGTGGACATGCAGTCTCCCAGGAACCCTTTGAGGGTCCTACATGTTAACCGCCTTAAGCCCCACTTAGAGAGGACCGAAGTGGGCATGCTGCTGGCCACTGATGATGGAATGGAAGAGGAGACCGAGCCTCTTCCTGACCACTTAGTAGCCTCTGAGAAAGATGGGTCAGTGGATGGAGTTAACCTCTCACCCACCCTGACGCCCGAACAACAGGAAGATTGCCGCCACTTGCTGGGGCAGTTTCCAGATAGGTTCTCCCTGGTTCCTGGTGTCACAGATTGGTGCGTCCATGATGTGGACACAGGAGACAGCTTACCTGTGAAGCATAAGGCTTACAGGGTAACTGACAGGGTCAGAGCTTGCATCAAGGAGGAGGTCTCCAAAATGCTTGCGATAGGGGTGGTTGAGTCCTCCAGCAGTCCTTGGTCCAGCCCCGTGGTCTTGGTCCCCAAAGCTGCTGCGCCGGGAGCCACACCTGAACTCCGGTTCTGTGTGGACTACAGAGGACTCAATTCAGTAACTAAGACTGACGCGCACCCCATCCCAGAGCTGATGAGCTCATTGATCGGCTGGGGGCTGCCCGGTTCCTCAGCACGTTTGATTTAACGTCTGGGTACTGGCAGATCGCCTTGACCGATGGGGCCAAAGAGAGGTCAGCATTCTCTACACCAGATGGGCACTTCCAGTTCCGAGTCATGCCATTTGGAATGAAGAATGCCCCTGCCACCTTTCAGAGGTTGGTCAACCAGGTACTGGTTGGGCTGGATGCGTTCAGTGCCGCCTACCTGGATGACATCGCAGTGTTCAGTGCCACCTGGCCCGAACACCTGCGCCACCTCGGGGAAGTGTTGATGGCTCTGCGCCGAGCAGGCCTCACGATCAAGGCAAGCAAGTGCCAGATCGGGCAGGGTTCCGTGGTGTACTTGGGACACCAAGTGGGGAGTGGCAAGGTGGCACCCTTGCAACCCAAAATTGAGACCATCCTGGCTTGGGAACCCCCCAAGACGCAGACCGCAGTGAGGGCCTTCCTGGGGCTCACTGGGTACTACAGGAGGTTTGTCAAGGGCTATGGAACGATCGTTGCCCCCTTAACAGAGCTGACTTCCAAGAAGCAGCCCAGGAACGTGATCTGGACTGACACCTGTCAGAAAGCGTTCGACACCCTGAAGACTGCCATGTGCACGGCGCCCGTGCTCTTGGCCCCTGACTTCTCCAAGGAATTCCTAGTGCAGACAGACGCTTCAGAGCATGGTGTAGGGGCTGTTCTCTCACAGATGACTGAGGAGGGCTGGGACCAACCCGTAGCCTTCATCAGTAGGAGGTTACTTCCACGGGAAAGTAGGTGGAGTGCAATTGAGCGAGAAGCATTTGCTGTGGTCTGGGCGCTGAAGAAGCTAAGACCCTACTTGTTTGGGTCTCACTTCCGGGTTCAGACGGACCACAGGCCCCTCAGATGGTTGATGCAAATGAGGGGTGAGAACCCGAAGCTCTTGAGGTGGTCCATCTCCCTACAGGGTATGGACTTTACGGTGGAACACTGTCCTGGTACAGATCACGCCAACGCTGACGGTCTGTCCAGGTATTTCCGCCTTAGTGACGAGGAACCCCCTGGGCAAGGGTAGTTCTCCCCACATTTCAGCTGGAGGGGACACGTGTTAGACCTGGCACCTTGGCGTGAGTTTCCCTTCCACTTTTTGATGGTGTGCCTCGATTGTTTTGCTGGTGTTGTCCGCTCAGGGCACTGCGCCACAGCTAATCCGTGCCGCAGTGCAAGTGCTCCCTAGGTAAAGTGTACCTGTAATTGATGTTCATGATTGGTTTATTGGATTCACTGTCAGTCCCCAGTAAAGTGCACCAGGGGTGCCAGGGCTTGTGAATGCCAATGCTGCTGGTGGGCTTGCAGCGCTGGTTGCGCCACCCACAGAAAGCGGCCTTGTAAAATGTGTCTAGGGTCTGCCACCGCAGACCCTGCGCGCGGTCTGGGACCGTCGCGCTGACTGCGCAAGTGCCCCCACTTGCCAGTCCCTAAACCTTCCCTTACCTACATATTAGCCACCCCTCTGGTAGGCCCAAGGGCAGGGTGCATTGTAGGCATAAGGTAGGACATGCCCTGATGTGTGTGGCATGTCTTAGTAGTGAATTACAGCCATTTTCGTTTTTCACTATTGAAGGCTAGCTGCTCTCCATAGGCCAGAATGGGCTGCTGGAGTCACTACACGCTGTGACCCCAGTGGACTCATAGAGCATGGTAGAATGTCAAGTTTAGTATGCCTGAACTCAGAATAATAAAATACTTCTTGTAGTCAAGTTTATTTTAATATCCTGGGTTTGTAAATACTACTTTTAGAAAGTTAGTATTTACTGACCTGGCCATTTCAGTCCGCATCTGCTGTGTGTGTGTGTTCTGCCTAGCAACAGTAAGGAGCAGGGTTGGGGAATCCCCAGAGACAGGTTGGCTGCCAGGTGGTGGGTAGAGAGATGACACCAGGATGGGTGGGAGGAGTACACCTTGACTCTTGAATAGACCTGCGCTCTGCCACCACAAAGCCGGCGCCGCCCCCTGTGGAGCGGCTGATGTCTCTGCCCTGCTGCTGAAAGGAAAGAGCAGAGTCACCATAACAAAGTGCTCCAGAACTGGACTGAGCCAGGCCCAGGCCCCCTGGCGCTAAAGAACAAAAGAATCATGGTATAAAAGTAGGAGCCTGGCTCCTAAGAAATCAGAATCCTGTTTTACCACAAAGAACCTCTGCCCGACTAGAAGGAGAAGAAGACGCTGGAGGAGCTGGCCTGCTGCTTGCCTTGCTGAGAAAGGAGAGGAAGAGACTACTGAAAAGACTTTGCTACTTTGTGCTTTAAACATTCTCCAAGGGCTTGATCTGAGCTTGCCCCCTGAACTGAACCCCAGGACCAGTGGGTTCTCTGTGCTTTTGCTCGTCCTCCGATTCGAGCCGTGTGTGCATCCCGCTGGAAAGAGACTGCGCCCCTCATCGCCCCTCCTAGGGCCGTGACACTCAGGAGCTTGCCTGCCTCAACCCCGTGAGAGCCTCGCTCCGTCCGGAGCCGCTCTCTGTCCCCGGGCTAGGTTGCCTGCAACCCTGTCACCGCCTGCCACTGGAGCGCGCTGAACGCGCTATCACCCCTCCCGCCGGAAACCGTCCGACGACTGTGATCTACGCCGGGTCATCCAGCTGCACTGACCGTGCCCTGTGACCCCGCTTCGCTATCCCCGGACATCTCAGGCCGCGCCGCCCCCGCTGTGGAGACCCCCCTGCACCGCCGTGCTGAGGGTCGCTGGCCGCGCCTGCCTACCTGCCCACACCCGCTGATCGAGGACCCAAGACACTTCCCAAGCTGAGAGTCGCACCGACCTGTGCCGACTCTCCACATCACGAAAGAAGTTCCAGTATCGGGCTCGGGGCCCGCAACGCCTTATTTCCCTGTTCGCAGGAGCCGATCTCTGTGAGTACTGGAACCACAAGTATCCATTTGAAGCTACGAACAAAGAACATTTGCCTGCTTTATAACCTGGTGGCATAGCGAAAACGTTATTGGTCTTGTGATAAGTCTGCTGAGATATATATACCTATTTTTTCATAAAGAAGCGTATTTTTCTACATATCCAAGTCTGGTGTCCGTTTCTGGGGGGATTGATGTATTTACTGTGTGTATGATTGTAAGTGCTTAACCAACAACGCCTGAGGAATCGCCTTGGCTGCTCACGCCACGCACCTAGAGGGTGAGCAAGGGTCATTCACAAGGGGTTATCCTGCGCCCTGACGTAGAGGAGAGGGTTCCTGCTTGACACAACGACAACCTTGCGCCAACCAGAAACCCCCAAGTCTAACATTGGTGGCAGCGGTGGGATTTCGGATTTGCACTTGTAATTTGCATACAGTGAATTATTAATCACCAGATAGAGAGAGCAGACCAAGTAACGCAGCCACAGGTTTTCATTTTTGAACTGTTGAGACATCGACCATTACTGCAACCATGCCTGGCTCACTCTCTGCTGGAAGAGCACACTCTGTGATTTCTGGAATGGATGAGGTGGATTGGGAAGGACTGGGAGGCTACACGATAGAGCAATTGAAAGGCTACAGTGTAAAATTCAGAGTTCCCCATGCTGGATTCAAGAAGAAGGTCCAGTACACCAAGGCGTTGAGAGCCTGGGAGGAGTCAAGAGACCCACAGAATGCGGGGGACATCGTTCCACCCGACAACCTTGGGGAGCCCAGCAGAGTCCGGTCGCCAGAGGAGCTGGCAGACAGGGCAGCAGACAGGGCGCATGCAATGGAGATGGCAAAGTTGGCAGGACAAATGGAAATGGAAAAGCAGAAGTTAGCCTTGGAGGCACAACAACGCAAAATGGATCATGATATAAGATTGAAGGAGTTGGAGCTGAAGGCGAAAAGTTTGGACACCGCACCTTCTGGTGGCAGCACTCCACCGGTGCAGGTAGAGTCCAAGGTGTACATCCCCAAAGATGTAGTAAAGGAGTATTTTAGAAAGGATGACATAGGGCAGTGGTTTAGAGCCTACGAGGTGGCCATGTCTTCACACCGGGTCCCTGAGAAAGACTGGGGAGCGGGGTTGTGGGGAAGGTTCCTTGCTGAAGGGTGTGACACACTGTTAGATTTACCCTTAGATCTCCAAGCCTCATACCCCCATATGAAGGAAGCTTTAATGACCAGGTATGGGTTAACTCCTGAGCTATATAGACAGAGGTTCAGGGAGACTAAGAAGATCCCTGAGAGTACGTATGTGGAGTATGTAACTTTTTTCTGCAGAGCACTGGATGGTTGGGTGAAGGGTAGCAAGGTGAATGATTATCAAGGGTTGCTTGATTTAATTGCATGGGAGCATTTGTCCAGTCAATGTTTTCCTGAGCTACGCCAGCACCTGATTGATAGCAAGCTGTCCAACCCGAGGAAGCTTGCTGAGGAGGCGGACTGCTGGCTCAGCACCAGGGTCCACAAGGGTCAAGTGGGAGACTCCGCCAAGGGTGGGCAGGGTCCCCAGCAGAAGAGTGGGGGGGACAGGGGTAAACAGAAAGGGTTCCAAAAAGGCCCCCAAAGTAATCCCCAAGGGAACCAGCAGAAGGGTTCTCAGCCTCCCCCACCCCCGCAGCAGAACGGGGCCCAGACAGGTAGACCTGTTCCAAAGGGGCCCTTCAATTGTTACAGGTGTGGTGACCCGGGTCACATTGCCTCTGATCCTAAGTGTCGCCTGTTTGGTAAGACCGCACCCACTGGTGCTCCACCCCGGCAAGTAGCTAATATTAACTTTGGGGAGGAGGTAGCAGTCCAGGAGGGTGGGGGTCCCGGGCAGATGACCCTAGTCTCGCTAGGAGACAGTGAGATGGTCCCTGAAACCTACTTACCCTCTAACACTAAGAAATATGGGCAAGTAGTGACCATCAATGGAAAGAAGGTTGAGGCTCTTAGAGATACAGGAGCCAGCGTGACCTCGGTGAGGCAACACCTGGTGTCTCAAGAGCAGATTGTACCCAATGCCTACTGTAGGGTTGTCAACGCTGACAACATAGAGAGTCGTTGTCCAATGGCTCAAGTTCCCTTTGAGTACGGGGAGGTCTCTGGTACTCTACAAGTCGCTGTGAGAACTGACATGCCTGTAGACTGTCTGCTAGGGAACGACCTGGAGAGCTCCCCTTGGGAAAAGGTGGAGAAGACCACGCATCTGAGGATGGTGGGTCTACCCTACTGGGCGTGCGTGACCACCCGGTCCATGGCAGCCAGTAGGGGTGTTGAGAGGGTCCTGGAGCCTGAGGGAGAGGTCCAGGAACCGGCCTTAGGGAGAAGGCGCAGGAGGCGCGGGAAACCGGCCCCCGAAGTTCCCACGGCCCAGGAGGAAGTAGACCCTGAGGGGGATGCTCTGGAGCCTACCGGGGAACAGATTGCCGAACTGGGAGACCTGCCTGAGCTGACCCATTGGCAGCAAGAAGGAGGTCCCTCCAGGGAGGAATTCTGCAGGGAGCAGAAAGAATGCCCTTCTCTCGTGGGTATGCGGCAACAGGCTGCAGACCAGGCCAATGGTGTTCAGGCCAAAACACACTACGTGTACTGGGAGAGTGACCTCCTGTATTCCGAGCCTAAGGCTGCTGAACCTGGGTCAGCCCGTGTGCTGGTGGTACCCCAGAAGTTCAGAACCTTCCTACTGGGGCTGGCTCATGATGTGCCTTTAGCAGGACATTTGGGGATGGACAAGACCTATGACAGGCTTGTCACCCACTTTTACTGGCCCCAAATGCACAATAATTCAGATTCCTACTGCAGAACCTGTCAGACTTGCCAGGCAAGTGGTAAGAGCGGAGGGAAGCACAAGGCTCCTCTGCAGCTCTTCCCCGTGGTCGGTACGCCATTCCAGCGAGTGGGTATTGATATTGTGGGGCCTCTGGACCCCAAGACAGCCCTGGGCAACAGGTTCATCCTGGTCTTGGTGGACCATGCTACCCGGTACCCTGAAGCCATCCCTCTGAGGACAGTGACGGCCCCCGTGGTGGGACGAGCACTGATGGGAATTTTCTCCCGAGTGGGATTCCCTCTAGAGGTGGTGAGCGACAGGGGGACCAATTTCATATCCACATATATGAAATCCCTGTGGAAGGAGTGTGAGGTAACTTACAAGTTCACCACTCCTTACCACCCCCAAGGAAATTGGTTGGTTGAGAGATTCAACCGAACCCTCAAAGGCATGATCATGGGCCTGGACGGTCCAATGAGGCGTAAGTGGGACGTCCTCTTGCCATGCCTGCTCTTCGCTTACCGAGAGGTGCCACAGAAGTCTCTAGGGTTCAGCCCCTTTGAGCTCCTGTATGGTCACCCGGTAAGGGGACCTCTGAGTTTGGTAAAGGAAGGCTGGGAGCAATCTCCCAGGAAACCTCCCCAGAATGTATACAGTTACATGCTGGCCTTCCGAAACCAGACTAGGCGTTTCAGGCAACTTGCTGAGGCAAATCTGGAAGCCAGCCAGGAGGAGATGAAGCGGTGGTACGACCGGAATGCCACTCTGGTAGAGCTTCAACCTGGACAAAAGGTGTGGGTCTTGGCCCCAGTGGAGCCTTGTGCACTTCAGGATAAGTGAACAGGTCCATTTGAGGTTGTGGAGCGCAAAAGTCCTATCACCTACTTGGTGGACATGCAGTCTCCCAGGAACCCTTTGAGGGTCCTACATGTTAACCGCCTTAAGCCCCACTTAGAGAGGACCGAAGTGGGCATGCTGCTGGCCACTGATGATGGAATGGAAGAGGAGACCGAGCCTCTTCCTGATCACTTAGTAGCCTCTGAGAAAGATGGGTCAGTGGATGGAGTTAACCTCTCACCCACCCTGACGCCCGAACAACAGGAAGATTGCCGCCACTTGCTGGGGCAGTTTCCAGATAGGTTCTCCCTGGTTCCTGGTGTCACAGATTGGTGCGTCCATGATGTGGACACAGGAGACAGCTTACCTGTGAAGCATAAGGCTTACAGGGTAACTGACAGGGTCAGAGCTTGCATCAAGGAGGAGGTCTCCAAAATGCTTGCGATAGGGGTGGTTGAGTCCTCCAGCAGTCCTTGGTCCAGCCCCGTGGTCTTGGTCCCCAAAGCTGCTGCGCCGGAAGCCACACCTGAACTCCGGTTCTGTGTGGACTACAGAGGACTCAATTCAGTAACTAAGACTGACGCGCACCCCATCCCCAGAGCTGATGAGCTCATTGATCGGCTGGGGGCTGCCCGGTTCCTCAGCACGTTTGATTTAACGTCTGGGTACTGGCAGATCGCCTTGACCGATGGGGCCAAAGAGAGGTCAGCATTCTCTACACCAGATGGGCACTTCCAGTTCCGAGTCATGCCATTTGGAATGAAGAATGCCCCTGCCACCTTTCAGAGGTTGGTCAACCAGGTACTGGTTGGGCTGGATGCGTTCAGTGCCGCCTACCTGGATGACATCGCAGTGTTCAGTGCCACCTGGCCCGAACACCTGCGCCACCTCGGGGAAGTGTTGATGGCTCTGCGCCGAGCAGGCCTCACGATCAAGGCAAGCAAGTGCCAGATCGGGCAGGGTTCCGTGCTGTACTTGGGACACCAAGTGGGGAGTGGCAAGGTGGCACCCTTGCAACCCAAAATTGAGACCATCCTGGCTTGGGAACCCCCCAAGACGCAGACCGCAGTGAGGGCCTTCCTGGGGCTCACTGGGTACTACAGGAGGTTTGTCAAGGGCTATGGAACGATCGTTGCCCCCTTAACAGAGCTGACTTCCAAGAAGCAGCCCAGGAACGTGATCTGGACTGACACCTGTCAGAAAGCGTTCGACACCCTGAAGACTGACATGTGCACGGCGCCCGTGCTCTTGGCCCCTGACTTCTCCAAGGAATTCCTAGTGCAGACAGACGCTTCAGAGCATGGTGTAGGGGCTGTTCTCTCACAGATGACTGAGGAGGGCTGGGACCAACCCGTAGCCTTCATCAGTAGGAGGTTACTTCCACGGGAAAGTAGGTGGAGTGCAATTGAGTGAGAAGCATTTGCTGTGGTCTGGGCGCTGAAGAAGCTAAGACCCTACTTGTTTGGGTCTCACTTCCGGGTTCAGACGGACCACAGGCCCCTCAGATGGTTGATGCAAATGAGGGGTGAGAACCCGAAGCTCTTGAGGTGGTCCATCTCCCTACAGGGTATGGACTTTACGGTGGAACACTGTCCTGGTACAGATCACGCCAACGCTGACGGTCTGTCCAGGTATTTCCGCCTTAGTGACGAGGAACCCCCTGGGCAAGGGTAGTTCTCCCCACATTTCAGCTGGAGGGGACACGTGTTAGACCTGGCACCTTGGCGTGAGTTTCCCTTCCACTTTTTGATGGTGTGCCTCGATTGTTTTGCTGGTGTTGTCCGCTCAGGGCACTGCGCCACGGCTAATCCATGCCGCAGTGCAAGTGCTCCCTAGGTAAAGTGTACCTGTAATTGATGTTCATGATTGGTTTATTGGATTCACTGTCAGTCCCCAGTAAAGTGCACCAGGGGTGCCAGGGCTTGTGAATGCCAATGCTGCTGGTGGGCTTGCAGCGCTGGTTGCGCCACCCACAGAAAGCGGCCTTGTAAAATGTGTCTAGGGTCTGCCACCGCAGACCCTGCGCGCGGTCTGGGACCGTCGCGCTGACTGCGCAAGTGCCCCCACTTGCCAGTCCCTAAACCTTCCCTTACCTACATATTAGCCACCCCTCTGGTAGGCCCAAGGGCAGGGTGCATTGTAGGCATAAGGTAGGACATGCCCTGATGTGTGTGGCATGTCTTAGTATTGAATTACAGCCATTTTCGTTTTTCACTATTGAAGGCTAGCTGCTCTCCATAGGCCAGAATGGGCTGCTGGAGTCACTACACGCTGTGACCCCAGTGGACTCATAGAGCATGGTAGAATGTCAAGTTTAGTATGCCTGAACTCAGAATAATAAAATACTTCTTGTAGTCAAGTTTATTTTAATATCCTGGGTTTGTAAATACTACTTTTAGAAAGTTAGTATTTACTGACCTGGCCATTTCAGTCCGCATCTGCTGTGTGTGTGTGTTCTGCCTAGCAACAGTAAGGAGCAGGGTTGGGGAATCCCCAGAGACAGGTTGGCTGCCAGGTGGTGGGTAGAGAGATGACACCAGGATGGGTGGGAGGAGTACACCTTGACTCTTGAATAGACCTGTGCTCTGCCACCACAAAGCCGGCGCCGCCCCCTGTGGAGCGGCTGATGTCTCTGCCCTGCTGCTGAAAGGAAAGAGCAGAGTCACCATAACAAAGTGCTCCAGAACTGGACTGAGCCAGGCCCAGGCCCCCTGGCGCTAAAGAACAAAAGAATCATGGTATAAAAGTAGGAGCCTGGCTCCTAAGAAATCAGAATCCTGTTTTACCACAAAGAACCTCTGCCCGACTAGAAGGAGAAGAAGACGCTGGAGGAGCTGGCCTGCTGCTTGCCTTGCTGAGAAAGGAGAGGAAGAGACTACTGAAAAGACTTTGCTACTTTGTGCTTTAAACATTCTCCAAGGGCTTGATCTGAGCTTGCCCCCTGAACTGAACCCCAGGACCAGTGGGTTCTCTGTGCTTTTGCTCGTCCTCCGATTCGAGCCGTGTGTGCATCCCGCTGGAAAGAGACTGCGCCCCTCATCGCCCCTCCTAGGGCCGTGACACTCAGGAGCTTGCCTGCCTCAACCCCGTGAGAGCCTCGCTCCGTCCGGAGCCGCTCTCTGTCCCCGGGCTAGGTTGCCTGCACCCCTGTCACCGCCTGCCACTGGAGCGCGCTGAACGCGCTATCACCCCTCCCGCCGGAAACCGTCCGACGACTGTGATCTACGCCGGGTCATCCAGCTGCACTGACCGTGCCCTGTGACCCCGCTTCGCTATCCCCGGACATCTCAGGCCGCGCCGCCCCCGCTGTGGAGACCCCCCTGCACCGCCGTGCTGAGGGTCGCTGGCCGCGCCTGCCTACCTGCCAACACCCGCTGATCGAGGACCCAAGACACTTCCCAAGCTGAGAGTCGCACCGACCTGTGCCGACTCTCCACATCACGAAAGAAGTTCCAGTATCGGGCTCGGGGCCCGCAACGCCTTATTTCCCCGTTCGCAGGAGCCGATCTCTGTGAGTACTGGAACCACAAGTATCCATTTGAAGCTACGAACAAAGAACATTTGCCTGCTTTATAACCTGGTGGCATAGCGAAAACGTTATTGGTCTTGTGATAAGTCTGCTGAGATATATATCCCTATTTTTTCATAAAGAAGCGTATTTTTCTACATATCCAAGTCTGGTGTCCGTTTCTGGGGGGATTGATGTATTTACTGTGTGTATGATTGTAAGTGCTTAACCAACAACGCCTGAGGAATCGCCTTGGCTGCTCACGCCACGCACCTAGAGGGTGAGCAAGGGTCATTCACAAGGGGTTATCCTGCGCCCTGACGTAGAGGAGAGGGTTCCTGCTTGACACAAGGACAACCTTGCGCCAACCAGAAACCCCCAAGTCTAACAGACACGCTATACGATACTGGGCAAGATGGATTGCTGAGCTTATTGCATTTGTTTCCCACTTTGTTGCCCTAATAAAAAGCATTGGCAATAACGATGGAGAGTCTTTCACATGTTCAAATACCATTATTTACCTATGGTTATTGCACCCATTTTATAATGTTGATCCCCTCTACCCACATGTTTTAATTAAGTTAGTTGATACATGACATACAATACATTCATAGTGTTAGTTTCCTATACTTTTTAGATGTCTTCTCTAGACACTAGGGTGGTGTTTGTAATGTATGTTGGACCTAATAATTGGTTAAACCTTTACTCAGACCTATTTATCTTGTATCCCAATGACAGAAACCGACAGAGGTGAGTGGCTCTGTGGACGGTTGAGTGGGAATACAAATACTGATGTTTAGGTAAGAGCATTTACTAATTTTAATTTTTGGGCACACTAAAAGTTTTTTTCGGTGTCTATTACAAATAGGTACTTACAATAAATAAATTTGTGTTTTTCATTTCACAGAGCCCTCTGACCAACAATCAACGATGACTTATAGTACTGGTCAAGTATAGAGGCTTTAGTAATTGAAATAATTCACTTATTATTTTGGCACACATAGCAGAGTGACCGAGGTCTACAGGTCCTGACGAAAGCCCAGAACTTAATTGTCACTATGGCAGAAACATGTTGACCTTATATGAATTAGGGTATATATAATTAACCCTTCTTCACTTGCTTTTTAATCACTACCACTTTTTGGGAGAAAGAATAAAGTTGTTGCCCCTAAGTAGGTAGTTTTTATTCACTTTTTCACAATTGCACTCTGCCCCTCCTTACCATTTTGAGTTGGTAGATCCAACACGTGCTCTGCACTCCTGCTCTTTCCCTCTGGGGTTAAGTCGTAGCCCACATGGGGTACCTTGCTGTCCCCATGTGTTGGAGGAACCCAATGATGAAGCATGTCAGCCTCGGGTGAGTAAGGGTTTTCGTCCACAACTTTGCTGTGCCCAAATTTCCTTCTACTTTTTGCTACCCTATACATAGTGTGAGTTGTGATTATACGGTAGTGATATAGGATCTTATAGCAATACTTTACCTTAGACCCCCTTGTGTGAGATACACAAATCTCTGTACCGTGACAGGAACTACCATCATGGCTCTTCACCAAACATTTTGTTTTTCAAAAACAAACTCCCAAAGTGGGAGATTGTTTGTTTATGAAAAACAAAACCACTAATGACTCCTTCCCTCAGGGAGTTTTACCCAGAGTGTGGGGGTCATTATTTGTTTTTTTTTCTGTCAGACAGAAAAAGGGACATTACACCACCCATCATCAATAAGGCACTGTAATGCTCTTCCTCCTATGGCCCCCCTATCATCGGACCATCAGAGGAAGCTTTCCATCGATTGAGCCAAAGGGGCTCAGTCGACAAAAAGCTGATAGACCTCCCGGACCCTAAAAAGTGAGAGTGGACCATCATTTGGCAGATACAGAATGTCTCTGCGTTTGCAATGGAATACCCTGCCCGCCAAACTCTACCCTGCCCCCCCCCCCAAAAAAAATATCATGAACCGCAGGCATTTTCATGTTATGACTATTACCATGGCCCTCTGATACAGAGAAACGGCATACTCCATTTCTCAATGCCTTTGCAACTTTTAGCGTTGAACCACTCCATCCTCTTCGTAATTCACTTCTAAACCTCTTGCTAACTCACTTTTAATAGATCATCTTCTAGTCTCCCCTCGGCTGACCTGAGTATTCTTTTATTTGCTACACTTGTAAGACTAGACTATTTAATTTTCCTAAAATATTGTGTTATCTTAACATACTCACAAAGCACCTCTCAAGAAATGGGTTTTTTGCAGCCATCTTCGGCTCCAATTATAGCAAACATGAGGTTGAAGTACAAGCAATTATAAATTCACCAATTGAGCAAAAGGTCAATATATTCACCCTTTTATAAATTGTCTTGGGCGCTATGCAAGGGAGAGCTAATAGAAATCTACAGAACTGTGGTAGTATTACAATAAGGGTACACTGTCCCTGTATGTGCCATGGTACACCTTTAACATGGACATTGTGCCCTCTCACTGAAAATGTGCTGCCCAGGGCAGCCATGAACTCGAGCAGCCCTTAGGGCAGCACATTAGTGCTTGGAGCAGCCGTCCACTGTTTCTCAATGCAAGAGGTGTCTGGCCTGCACCTTCGAGGGGGCAGGGATTCCCTTCCATGCAGATGCAGTGAGCCTGCATGGGCATGTCTGGGGGGTTCAAGGGATCCACTTCCAACACTGTAGGGGCCATCCTATGGGGAGTGCACTGACTGTGCACCACCTCTTTGTGGCACACAGTCGGTGCACTTCCTGATGGCCTCTTTGCCTCTGCACCTACTATCATGACAAGGCATTGGCACAGAAGCAAAGTGTTTCCCTCCTTTGCATAGTGCCACACCCCAAGCAAATTAGGATATGCCCCTTAAGAATAGTGCCTGCTCTATATAGGCGCCAGCGCTATTTGTATCACAGAAAGGGCAGCACAAGCATCTGCTGCCCTTTCTGTAATACCAAAGTGCCAAGTGGACGCAGAAAGCAGCCACACTTTATGTTATAGAGAATCTGGTGATCAGTAATGCTAAGGTAAGATTTACTGGAACTGCAGAAGCAGTTTTCTTGGTGAACTTATCTCATAAGACATTCCTTTAAAGCAATTGTCATGCCTCTATTTTAGAGTAGAAATGGTAAGGTCAAAAGGGTTAATAAAAGGAGTTAACATGGAAGAGTTACCTGGGCTATTTTGCACTAGTTTTATGTATTTATTTAGGAGTGGACTCTGCGGTAAAGAGTGTTCAGTTGGGCCACTCGCATTCCATATGAAGGCTAATCTGACATGTGACACTCAGGCAAGACTCAGAAAATGTAAAGAATGATTCAACTAGGTGGGCAGATGGCTGGGGGGAGCCACGCTAGTGCTCATCCTATCAGAAAGAGCGAGAGGATAGGGAAGATTCAGAGCATACAGAGGGCAATACATTTGAAAAGATGCACACTGGGGTTCCTACCATGCCTTCGGAACGCTAGTATTGTAGCGACAAGTAGAGAATTTACAGAGCACTACAATGATTTTGATTTCCAAAAACGGTGTGCTATTTTTAAACAAACCTAAGCCAGGTATTCCAAAAACTAACATGAATTTAAGATGGGAAATGGACCTGTCAAGACATTCGTGTAATTATATTACTCAAGATGGATGTTAATATAATCAGAACGTGCCGAGTATTTGACCCATGTATCATACAGTTACTTGTTTTACAAGTTACATTAAGTATTATAATCTACACTCATATCAGGAATGGGCTGTATTTTTTTTTTTTAAAGAAGGACACTGGAAACATTGTGGTAGTGATTTCTTTGTGTGTGCTGCAAATAAAATATGTTTAAGGAGCATGCAAAGTGGAAGTAGCATGTGTGTAGTAAATAATGTTCAGCACACAATTATATAATGACTGCTTTCCATTACAGGCTAACACATATGTCAGAAAGTACCCCTTGCTGTACACATTGAGGCAAGTCAGTGAGGAGTTTTGGAACTATTTGAGGAATGAGACCAAAGACCGAGTTCCTTTACAAGGTCAGAAACTCCTAGATGTCTTGCAATATCCTTAGAATGTATGTCAGGCGATACTTTAATACTCATAAATACACGGTTACACCATCATGCCTCTCACAAATCACTTAACTCCTTGGAGTAGTGTTCTTTCATATGAAAGAGATAGCATGTTTGTCAACATCAAGAAAATAATTAGAGTCACTCGTGCAAAATTAAACAAACTAAAAGGCAGTTAGATAGGTGTTGCAAAAAAGATATTACAATCAGTTTAATACAACTCAGATTTTGAAGTGTCAACGGGAACGATACGACCATGAACAGATTACTGATTAAACAGCTTAGTTTATAGACTTTTTCTGAATTCCCTCAGTGTCCTATTACTTTTAACCATATGTGGTAGAGAGTTCCCCAACCAGGAAGTGCTAGAGATGTAGCTTTTCTCTCCCCAGCGGACAGTTTTGACCTTGGGCGCAACATGGTTGCCACTAGAAGAGCAGAGGACTCAAGATGGAACATAGGGTAGAAAAGACTGAGTGACGCCACGGCCATGTAGACATAGCCAATAGGTCTCGCCTTTGGGACCTTATAAGTGTTTAGCCATGCAACAGTTGCATAACTAAATACTTATAAGGTCCCAAAAGCGAGACCTATTGGCTTGCAAAGCGGCCGTGCGGCCGCGAAAGTGATCGTGATCGCGATCAAACATCAAAGCGGCCGTGAGGCCGCGAAAGTGAAAGTACTCGCGGTAAAGCGCGGCGCGCGTGCCCGCGCACATGCACGCGCACATGCACTGTAGCTCTAGGCTGGCCTGGTAGCACTTTTTGGAGCCCTCTCAATAAGTCTCGCTAGACCAGCGCATGCGCTGGGTCAGGCGAGACCTAACAATGCACAAGGCTTTGATTTTCAACTGGCAGCCAGTGTAACTGGACTAAATCTGAAGCCACAGACATGTGTCTTGGGATACATAAAAGAAGGCGGGCAGCTGTATTCTGCAGGACCTGCACCTTTCTTAAACCTCTTTTATGGATGCTGGTAAAGAGGGAGTTGCACTAATCTAGTCTTGATGATATGAGTGCTGTAACTACAGTTTTCTGCAGAGCAGATTGTATATATGGAAAAATATTTCTCAGAACATTCAAAATAAAAAAGCAAGAGGAGGAGGTGTAACTGATCTGTCCATCAAAAGATAGTTTTGTGTCAAACATTATACCAAGATTTTTTGCTTTGACACTGGGGATCGGGAAAGGTCTAAGTTCAGATGGCCACCACTTAGTGGACCAGAAAGATGGATTATTACCAAAGAGTTGGATTTAAGTTTTTAATGAGTTTAGCTTTAAACAATTGCCCTGCATCCATGATCCAATATGTAGCATACAGAAACTGGGTTGCTGTGGCATCTAAGTTCCCTGTTACCGACACAATGATTTGAGTATCGTCACCGTATGATACTGGAGAAAATCCATATAATCAAAAAGGTCAGCAAGAGCAGTGAGATATAGAATAAAGAGTGGGGCCCAAGAAGAAACCCAGTGGTACCCCGCATGGCAAGGAGAAGGATGGTGATAGAAAATCTCCCTAGGCCACTGATTGTGAACTGTCTACAAGAAACAAATTTAGCAGAGCAAAGTATCCTCCATTTCCACGGATGCAAGACGGTCAATCAACATTTGGTGTTTGACCGTATCAAATGCGCCCAACAGATCCAACAGGATCAGGGCCGCATTTCCTTCCTTCTGTCTCATTTCTTCGGTAGCTGTTATTAGGGCTAGTTCTGTGCTATGCTGAGCACGGAATCTGAACTGAGAGGGGTCAAGGATTTGATTAGTGCAAATGAAGGCTTTAAGTTCTTGGTTAATGGCCTTCTCCACTACCTTTGCTGAAAATGGGAGATGCGAACTCGGCCTATAATTATTCGGGTCGCTGTCATCTAGAGTGACTTTTTTCAGGAGTGGAGTGATTGATGCTTTTTTCTATTCTTTTGGGAAATAGCCTGTACAAAATATTTAATTAAATAAAGGCATTAGGTATATGGCTATTGTTTCCGGTGGCATATGTAGAATCCTTGGCGGACAGGGATCTAATTGGTGAACCTGATTTAACTTGTTTAACTATTGTTAGTGTTTGGCCTTCTGTTAGGGATGTAAGACTTGACAAGGCGTGATATGCCGTATTACATGGACACTTGACAGGGCTATCCTCTAAGGCGTTTAGAAGCATGATGGGCATAGACTCTCCTGACAAAGTATTGGAACCATTATTAGAAGAGGAATTGAGGATTGATTATATGATAGACTATGGTAGTAGAAGTAGAGTAAGAGTTGTATACAGTTTTGACCTTAGCCTGAAACGTGGTTGCCAGGGTGTCACAAAACTGTTGGCTAGTCAATACGTTTTTTTCTTCGAGTAATTTGGACAAGTTTATTAGATGGGTAAACAGTTCTTTAGAGGAGTTTTTAGCACATTCTATTTTGACAATAACATTTGTGGATTTTTCGGCATGGATCATTCTTTTGTAGAGCTGTATAGATGTCTCAAATAGTTATTTATCAGTTGGCTGAACGCCTAGTCTGCATTGTCTTTCTAGTCTGTCACATTTTTTTTAAAATCTGATGTTTTCATTAAACCATAGCTCAGAGGGGGAGGATTTACAGTTTTTTCCACTCCTTACTGGTGCAAACTGGTCTATGGACACTTCCAGCTAGTGATGGCAGTTATTAGTAGCTAGATCAAGTTCCCCTGAGATTGTGGGGGTGATCTGAGTAAGTTTTTGATTTAACTGTTTCGCATCGATTTGGTGCCAGGGTCATCGTGAGTTTAGTTCTGAAGGAGTGTCAAAGTTTACTTTATTAGAGGGAATTTGATCTCAAACATAATTGCCCGGTGATCTGACCAGACCACAGGAAGCAAGGTATGCCAGAAAGTTGTGCATTGTCAGTAAAAATTCAGTCAAGAAGATAGCCTGCCACATGTGTGGGGCCATGGACTAATTGAGTTAAGCCTGCACTTGACATTAGGTCTAAGAGATTTGCAGTGTCCTTGTCTAAAGAATGTTCTAAATGATAATTAAAATGACCAAGAATGGTGAAATCCGACTGGGTGGACTCTAGTTCCACCAGACCACCAATTGACTCGATAAATGCCGCTGGGAGGGCGACCCCATTAAAGGAGTGATTGCCTCTATACTCAATTTTAAAAGCGAGTGATTCACAGTTTTGAGGTTCAGAAAGGACCTTGATGGAGGCTCTGAACTGGAGTCTAAGAATTATTCCCAGTCTTCTTTTCCCGCACTGTCCAATCTATGGATCTTAAATCCTGCGGGCTTTCACTAACCGAAGCCGGAATTACGGCTCTCTGCACGTCGAACACAAGGACCTATCATAGTCGTTGTATTTTGGAAATATCACCATTTTTGTGAATAATGTTTTTACGAGGTATCCTCAATCTGAATACATTTTACGCACTCTAATAGGAGTGAACCGAACCAAGGAGTGATCCAGTACTAAAGGATCACATTCAGTTTCCTCATGCCAATCTGTGCCTACTTTGCATATTAATACAAGCTCAAATATTACATAAGGTAGTTTCCTTTTTATTTGATCTGTGCACCTCGAATTCTCTTCTAAAGGTATTCATTTCATCTACACTTTTTGGATCACTTTTTGGATTCTGAGTGGCCTTGATAAAGTTACTCACAGTAACGAAACACGTGTTGGCTGTTTTGGGAGAAAAAACAACTTCATTATTTGGATTTCTACATCTGATTATGACTTTGTCTCAGCAGGAACAGAGAATAGACTATGTTTATTAGATTCTGAAATGCTTTTTATGGACTTGGTTTGTAATCTTACACTTTGTACTTTTAAGCATATTACACTAAACTCTCATGGTACATATGAGATTAAATTTTGCAAAAAAAATAATTGCTGTATGATGTTCTTTCTTCTGATGAACATTTAATACGCTGTGGCTTTACTTTGGTGAGATAATCATACCAATCATTGCCATAGTGCCCTTATTCAGCAACTGTTGAATGGTTTTAGACAAATCTGTAATATACTTTTTTTACTGTCATCATAACTTCAGAGTGCCGGGGTATACCTATATGCTAAAACGTGTTAGAACAGACTTTCTCCTTGCAGGAGAAATTTCTGTTCATTTAACATTTCTGGTAGTGGGATGTCTGTTTACTCTGAGAGGCACCACAAACTAGCATAATATTGTACGATGCCTATTATCGGATTTGGATGTGCGACTGTTAAAACCATCACTACCATTCCAGAGTTTTGTAAAATGCCGCCGGGAGGGCGACCCCATTAAAGGAGAGATTGCCTCTATACTCAATTTTAAAAGCGAGTGATTCACATTTTTGAGGTTCAGAAAGGACCTTGATGGAGGCTCTGAACTGGAGTCTAAGAATTATTCCCAGTCTTCTTTTCCCGCACTGTCCAATCTATGGATCTTAAATCCTGCGGGTACAGCTGTCAGTAAGTCTGGATCTGAGTAGGCCTCAGCCCAGGTTTCAGTGATAAAGGCCATGTCAAGGAAGTGCATTTCCATAAACAGATGAAAGTCTGTGGAACGTTTGAGAAGGGATATAGCATTAATTAATGTACATAGGTACTTAGGGCTATTATTTATGACCAGTTTACTCTTAGGCATGCAAAGGGTTTGATTGAAAAGTTAGTGAATGAGGAATTACAGGTGGGGCAAGCCAATTGAAAGTCACAATGGCAAGGGTCAAACGGAATTCCAGGGCAGTTCTTACCTCTAAGGTGGGGTAGAATATTTTGCGAATATTGTACCAGACTCGCCTATTCTTGTTCAAAACTGGCACAACCAGGCAGGTAAGAACATTAGAGATGGGATTTTATACATGGATTGCAGTCTCCCGCGAATTATATAGATAAACGAGTTCAGATCGACCCTGCCTCAGATAAGAGTGTAACCCCCCTCTCCTGTTTCACAACTCATCCCAATAAGGTGAAATTGGAATGCTTTTCATGTCACTATATGCACTGCCACATTAGTTGTGAAGTCTTGTAGTAAATATAAAGGGTGAAAGTGAGGCAGGAATTCAGCATTGCCACTCAGGTGAAATGTGATAACACCACAAGAAATGACGAAAAATCCTGGACTGTCTTCATCAGCAAAACATTGTTCGTAACTACTCTACACATAAATATAGGAAGCTTGCATAAATGTGATTAAATTCAGGTGATTCCACATTCATGTGGAGAAAAGGCCAAGTCAGGGTAATAATGCTTCTCACTACTTCAGTAAAATAATTACCCCACTGCAGTATTACCCAAAATTTAGGGCAACGGTCCAAAAGAGGGTGTTTGTGGCCACAGTGCCTGAGAGAGTTATTAATTCTCTCACGATTGATATAGTGCTGAATTTATGTTATGTTGTGTTATGACAATTTGTACAGTGCACAGCTACTCAAAAGAGTGTCCCGGCACTAAAGACTTACGGCACCAAATTGAAAGTCTAATCCAATTGTGTGAAAAGCCAGGTTTGAAAACAGAGAGATCACTGGTTAGGCGTAGATCTCTCAGGAGTTTGTTCCAGTTGAGGGGCCCCAGATAAGAAAAGGATCTGCTGCCCATTCTAAGTCGATGGATCCGAGAGACTCTTGACAGATAACCAGAGGAAGAGCGCAACATGCGAGCTGGAATGTATTCATGAATCCCCTCTCTGAGGTATTCTGCTCCTGAATCATACAAGGCCTCATGCAGTAGGACCATGGCCTTAAATTGCACCCACTTTTTCTCGGGGGTCTAGTGAAGGGCCGTCAAATGAGCGGACATGTGGGGCCTAGGGAGAAGTTTCAGTAGGAGTCTGTCTGCCGAGTTTTGCACCACCTGAAGTCTGCTCAGAAGGTACTCTGGGAGGCCGAGGTAAAGGGCATTCCCATAATCCAGTCCCATAGTGATCAAAGCCTGGATGACCTTTTTCCTGGCCGACTCAGACAGGAGAGGTAGGAATCTTTTCTGCATGCGAAGTATGCAGAAATAGGAACTGATCAGCGCTTGTATTTGACGTTGGAAGGGAAGGGTACTGTGAAATTTGATACCTAGATTCCTTCAACGACCGCCTGACCTTCCACACGCCCACCCGCCAGCTACGGTCCGCTAGCCTCGCCCTCGCCGCCGTACCGCGCATCCGAAGAGCCACCGCCGGAGGCAGATCCTTCTCCTACCCGGCGGCCAAGACATGGAACTCCCTCCCCATCCACCTTCGGCTGACCCAGGACCACCTCGCCTTCAGGAGACAACTCAAGACCTGGCTGTTCGAGCAGTAGCGGCCCCCTTCCCCCAAGCGCCTTGAGACCCTTCCGGGTGAGTAGCGCGCTATACAAATGTTATGATTGATTGATTGATTGATTACAGAACTCTGAAGAGGACCTGGCTGAGGGGCATCCTTAGTCCAGCAGGATCTCAAGAAGTTGGGGGGAGCAGCCACAAAAATCACAATCTCAGTCTTGTCCAGGTTGCATTTCAGTTCGTACCGAGCCAACCGCTGAAACATCTTAGAGATCATTGCAAGATGAGCTGCCCGTGTAGCTCCTCTCCCCTACCACACAAGTAGAGAAGCTGAGTATCGTCAGCATATGAAATTACTTTTGCACCCATCGACTCTGCCAATGTCACCAAAGGCGTGAGGTAGATATTGAACAGTGTGGGGCTCAGTGCTGAGCCTGGGATACGCCCACTGTCAGAGTTATGGCTTGAGATTAAAATGGGGGGAAGCCATACTTCTTGGCTTCGGTTGTTCAGAAAAGTGGAAAGCCATTTCAGGGCAGTGCATCCAATCCCTACTGCCTGAAGGCGTTCAAATAGTTTCAGATGGGGAATCGTGTCAAAAGCTGCGGTTAGGTTCAACATTATCAGGATGGTCTTGCCTTCCTTGTCAAGGGTGCTTCTGACATGCTCCACTACTTCCAGAAGCGCGGTCTCTGCGCTAAAGTGTGGTTGGAAGCCTGATTGACTGGAATGTAATAGTTTGTTTTCCTCCAGCAATTGAGACAGTTGACGGTTAACTGCTTTTTCCAACATTTTGGAGAAGGCAGGGAGGAGGGAGATGAGTCTATAGCTTGTCAGCTGTTTCGGGTTAGCCCTAGGTTTCTTGAACAAAGGGAGCATTTTATATAGTGCTTCACTTCACACTTCTACAAGGTGAAGCCCTTTAAATAACACGATTGTACCAATCAATTTAATGGCACTTAATTTGCCAACTCAGTAGGATAGAAGGTCATGAAAGCGTTTTGGAAATGGAAACTCGTGACCTGAAGATCTCGGCATCCTTTAGTAGCGAGCATTTAGCTCACTGAGCAACAGTGGCGAAGCAAGGGGGTCAGGGAGGCGGTCCACCATGGGCAGCACAAGTTTTGGGGGTGGCGCGGCCTCCTCCCGCTTGTACCTGGGGTCTTGTGGTGGCAATCGAAACCCCCCCGCTCTTCACTGCATCCACGGGCGGCAGACACAGAGACCACCATGAGTGGCCATGGCTAGCTACACCACTGCTGAGAAATCCTGCCTGCTAGTGCTATCAAAAACGATTTCCATGCTAGCATTATACAAAACCTTGATACATTTTGTGTAAATCCTGCATGGTAGTGTATCTCGTAAAATATAAAGTCGCTTTTAAATATTTATTTCCTGTAAGTCGAATTGTTGATTTTATTTCTTGAATGGGTGCACTAGATGGCCAACCATATCATGTGCTTTCGCGGGGCTCATCCGAGAGTAGAATATGATGACAAGTGTGTTTTTAACTGAAGCAAAAACGAGGAGCTTTTCCTCAGAAGAGTCAAACCTCATAGATCTGATTTAAAAATAATATTTTTTGTATTAATACAAAAATATTTTCTTTAGTGCACAGTTTTCCTTGAGTAATGTACATTGGCTCGCTGAAGCGCCATAATTAATTGACGCACAGGACCAATAAACCTTCCCTGTGAAGATGGCCAGGCAGGTGTACGTGTTCCACTCGGTGCCCAGACTGAGGACTGGGTGAAATGGCGGCGGCTCAGCTGCGCACGCGCGCTGCCACGGGTCGCTGATGGCTCTGTTAGAACTCCATGCTTATATTGGAGCAAACGCTGCCTGTTTTCTCAAAACCCTGGAACATGTCCAAGGTTAGACAGAGAACATCTGTTCGAGTGAAAATTGGCCCACTAGACATGTGAAGGTGACAGTTCGTCTGTATTTTTTAACACAAAAATTCGGCCTCATTTACGAGATTCCTGTGTCACATTCACAAATAAAACATCCGCTGAAATATTTTTTAACTTTAAATCAAAAATACAAATTGTGAATCTATACCCGATCCAGTCATCGATCCCTGACTTTATTATATGTGTGTCGTGTGCATGTTTTGAATTGGGTCTTTGTCACTTTCGATTCTCCTGTCTGTCACACTGGTAGCCATAACCCCTTCTGGGCAGCCTAACTCTGTCCCTTAAATAACTAGACTTGCTGTCAATCAAAGCAAAGGGCCCTCTGAATCAGTAAAGTACCATTTGTTAATGAGGAGGGCGGTGGCCTCCAGGTCTGACCAGACTGGAGCCCTCTTGATAACTTCCAGTGATAGTCTACTGAAGAATGCCAGCTCTCTGCACAGATGTCATTAGAAGGATCAGTGGTGATGGGCTAAGAGGGTCAGAGACTGCAAGAACAGAAGATAAATCAACTTTCTTCAGATCCGATGCAGAGTGACTGTGGTGGGTCCTCTACTGGTTCCAGGTGGTGGTGGCTTCCCTTTGTCAGATTGTGGGCTGTCACTGCAGAAGCTTGAGGCAAAAGTGGGGAGACGCATCCCACAACATATCCTTTGGGCATTGGGGTGCTTTTGATATGCCCCATTGCCCTTGTATATCTGCCCTTCCAGAAACCCACCCTCAGACGTTGATTTGATCAACGTCTGAAAGTTTGAGCTGCTACTCCCAATATTGGGATTGGAAGTGGATTCCTAGGCAGAGGACTGCATCAACATAGGTAAAAGGAGGCGCAGAAGTCTGAAAAGGGTTATTAGGAGAGTTACTGCAGTGACCAACCTCTGACTAAGACCTGAGAGTTTGCGGGAGGAAGTGGTAGACGTTCATTTCGTGTGCGTATGCAAGTCATGTGCCCCTGCTGAACAGCTCCAGAGTTGTAACGACTAGAAGACCCCCGGAAAGTTTGTGTCTGGAGAATGTAGCATTATTTTATTGAGCCTCCACAATAGGAAAGGGGAGGCATAGGAATATGCCTATTTATTTCAAAGAAAGCATGATTTACTACTCTAACTGCAGTCTTGAATATTTGGGTAAGGGGTATTATCAGGTGGGTTGCTGTAGTGTCGATGAGCATGGAAGGTAAACATATAGGGCCATATGCATGAACACATTTTCCCATAGACACAGAATGGGCAAAACCCTTTGATGCATCTGGCGCATAGACTTTTCACTTAAGGACGCGTGTGTGATGCATTCCATACTCCGTAGAACTGCTAGGGCTATGAGAGACATGTCAGTCATGTAGCTTCAGCATATGATGCACTGGTGGTGGAAGCATGTATAAAGATAGAAGAAATATGACCTTGAGTAATAGAAAAGATCGTGGTAAAAAGACCAAACTGAGAAAAGACATCAAGTTGAAGAGACTGAAAGGAGATAAGACTGTTTCTAACTAATGTATTTAAAAATGAAATATGGCAATGCAGCTGGGCAGAGGAACATTTATAAAAAATCTTTTTTCTGTTAATCAATGTCTTCCCTCAGATGGATACTTTGGGTAAGCATAACAGATACATCTTCTAAAAAGTATATATTCTCCATATTTGCAGACTTTCATATTATTCTCTACTTCATTGCGTTTTTTCATAAAGTTAACCATTTGTTACAAGCTGAAGTTGCTCTTAATGGAATAGAATGTATTCAATGTTTTGCATTTCTCAACCCATAACCCAACACACCAAATGCAATGCTCTTGACCTCACCCTTTGTTGCAGGGATTCTACTCAGGTATGGAGCTATGCTCGGGACCATAGAACATCAGCAGTTAAGGGCTGAATCACCATAACACCTCAGTTTCATGAGCCCGAGTCCAAATAGCTATAGTGTCTCACTTTCCCTCCTACTCATATCCAGAGAGACCATGAATTGTCACCCCAGAACACAACACTCCCGACCCTCTCAGGGATCTCAGTGACACCACATCCCCTTTCGGTCTCACACTCGTACTTGTCCACAATAAGATATGACAGAGTCACAAAGGAAGTTTGAAATGTTTATTTAAACTATCGTGCTTTAGAAAGCAGTATTAGTGCCACAATCCGAATACAACTGCCTAGCAAAAATGCCATCAGCAAACATACCATCAGCATAGTCAGTAAACCATATATTATGAAGAGCCCGGTCATATTATAAGACAGAGTAGCCCACCCCCCCCTCCCCTTCTACAGAAGCAAACTTATTATACAGCAAAGATCTCTGGGATTAGTGGCGGACTCCGTACCTTAGCATACACAGATGGACGTTCTACATCTCAGATACAGCTGTGATCTTCTCTCTCTAGATATATGTTACTTTACTGTGCATACCTATATGACAAGGCGTACATGCTCGTAAACAACAGCTGCATTCCCGTGTTGTGCCTAAGTGCTAGTGCCTGACCAGAACAAAATAACAAGGGACATTGTTGTTTGACCTGGTCGGCAGTGTTCAGACTAAATCCCAGGAAAGAACAGAACGAGAAAACAACTGCAGGTTCTGTGTGAAAATGTAATGTGACACAAAAGCAAACGTGTTTATGTAGTGATGTGTGCAAAGAAAGTGCGAACTGTGTCGTGCACAGTTAGGCTAACATAGGGAAAACTGTAATGGGCCATGGACAGAACACACAACACATTGCTTTTGTACAAAAGCAATTAAATATTTTAAAAATGACCTTCCAGGTCAGATTACATAACACTATACTTTTAACACTTCCAGGAGACAACTATGAATAAAGTTTTATTTATTAGTTTGAGTATGTGTTTTTGTTTAAAGAAGTTGTGCTTTTAGGTGTTCTTAGTTGAGGGTGTAAGTATTGCACTGTCATAAGTATTGGTATGTGCGTTAAGGTTTGCATGTCTGTTGTGCAATTTATTGATTGCAGAGCTAATCATAACTTGCATATTTCAGTATTTTTTAGCTTTTATTTCGTTAAAAAAACTTTATTTTAACTATGCTTGGTCTAAGGGAATTTCAGAGGCTTTTTAAAAACATATGGTAAGGTGTTCTAACAAATTCTAATCACAATTTTAATTTAACCTTGGTCTTTTCAGTAGGAGAGTAGGATCGGCTTCTTATAGTTACCCCGACTTTTTGCTGATGTTTCGCTATTTTTCGACTTTAGTCTGGCTGGGCCCATGCTAACCAGGGCCCCAGCCTAGCTGCTTCCTCTCTAAATTGATTGCATGTCCTTTAGGTACACTTCAGATTGGATTCTGGGGTACCCTGATAAGTCCGTAGTATATAGTATACTATATACCCAGGGCATAGGTTCCCCAGAGGCTTACCGGGGCTGCAGCATGTATTGTGCCACCCATGGGAAGCCATTTAAAATGACACAACAGGTCTGCTACAGCAGCTTGTGTAAGGTGGTGTATGCACCCCTTACTGAGATATAGGTTCCCTATATCTCTCCATATCACTGCACATATAAACCTATCAGTCACCCCTATGGCAGGCCTGGTCAATCCTAAAGGCAGGGTGCTGGGTTTTATGTGAGAGGGTGCCCATGCATGAGCAGAGCCCCTCTGCAGCTTTCTGAACCTTTATTCCTGGGTTGTTTGTGATGCAGCCAGACCATATACCCTTAAGTGCATTATAACCTTGCAGTAAATGTTAACTTTGGAATGGCTGCACGGAAACATGTCGTGTTTGGTGTCAAACACCTTGGAATCATACCCCAACACCAGTAACTGGTGTGGGAGGTATGATTCCACCCTACTAGAGGGAGAAATATGACAGCACCGGTATATCCGTTACCAGCTTTGCAAGCCCTGGCCTCCCCTGCCGAAACTCCGGCAGGGGAGGCCTGGACAATAGGTTTCCTGTCACAGGGAGGTGTGACCACCTCCCAGACAGGCTTTAGTGTATTGGGGCTGGGTGGGTGCACTCCAAGATTGCTTTGAAGTCTGCACTGGGGGCACATTTGGTGTCCCTGTGCATAGTCCAGCTCAAACCGGTTGCAGGGGCTAACAGCCCCTGCTCTGGCGTGAAACTGGACAAAGGATATGGGTGTAGCCACCCCTCTGTCCTGACCCTCCCATAAGTGGGTCCCCAGAGTTTGTCCTACCCCTTCCTTGGGTATAAAGTAGGAAACCCTGACTACAGGACTTTAGATTTACCTGTATGAAACTCTGCTACAGAATCCCAGAACTTCTACTATCTACACAACGTTGGATGACGAAGAATCTACCTTGGAGGCACTAAAGACGCAACTGTACGGTTGGCAACTACGCATCTCCTGAAGGACTCCGAAGTTTGTGCAACACAGGAGGTGGGTTTCCAAGTTTCCCCGAGGCCGATCCGTGCTCTCAGCAAACCTGAGATCCAAAGCCCTCGTGGGGACCGTGCAACCTGAACCCTGGACACCGTGACCATTTGCAGCAGCATATGCTTTTTGGTGACCTCTAAGGCTGTGTTTTGGGCTACTTGTAGTCCAGACCTGAGCAGTGATTCCACAGAAGATTACTGGCCTACACTCCTCGAGTGACCCGTGGGCTGGTATTGAGTGATTCCTCTCGAGGTCCCTTCGCGATCCCTTGTCCGTCGACTTGTGGGTCCCTGAGAAGGGTACTTTAACTTTCAATGGGCTTTCCTTTTTGCTCCAGAAGTGCCCTGACTTTCCATCACTTGGGGAGTCCGCAGGACCTTGCTGGTCCACACTGAAGCCATTTTCTCTCACCGTGTGGGTTGCCGTTGTCAAGGCTTGTTGCTCTCCAATCCAGACACTGACCCCCCAGCACTCGACATCCTTCGTGGGACAGCTCACCTACGGACTGTGGTCATCGTCGATGCTTCCTGGTCCCCATGACACTGGAGTCAAGCTTCACGTCTTCGCACCTGAAACACCCGACATTGGTGGGCATTCGTCTATTTTGCCCCTGGTCACTGGCAAGTGACCCAGACTCTGTCCCCTCTGCTTTCAGGTTTTCACATCTTCAATCCAGGCTTGGATCACCCTGGATACTTCTCCTTTCCAAGGCAGCAGCACTTTGCAGCACATCGCCATTGATATCAACGACGATTCCCGACACTATTTGTCACCTATGCATCCGGCTTCCCTGGGTGAGGTAACACTAGTACTCCAGTGCTCCCGTGGGTGCTGGCCCTAGAACCCTCGAAGTCTAAAGGGGTTTGCTCAAAGTCCTCTCCTAAGTGTCCTTATTCTTTAAAATTCCAACTTTGACTTTCCTACTGAATTGTACGGGGCTCGCTGCGGTGTTCTCACACTGCACACGTCCCCTGTGGGTCTCCTGTGTCACTGCCTTGGGTGGTTCCCTGGGGTCCCAGCGATTCTATGTGCTCTAGGCACTGTGTCTGGTCAAGTTGTGGTTCTTATACCACTTTTTTAATATATGGTTGGTCTCCCCCTGGGTCCCATTGTATGTTGTGCTATTTACTGTCGCTTAATAACTGTATGATTGTGTGCCTTGCTCTCTAATCTCATAAAGAGGTTAGTAGAGAGTGTTTAGAAATAAATACATATATTATATATTATATATATATATCCCTTGTGTGGTTCTCCTTTCATTTAGTCATTCAGGAGGTTATAATCTGGTAAACCAAGCTGCTTTACACTCCTTCAAGACTTAGTCTGAAGGCTGCTCTCCATAGCTACCACTAGGATAGCTTTCAATAAAGGTTGTCCTAAACCTAATCATCAATAAGGGTTGTTTGGATTGGTGGAAGGTGCCCACTAGAACTAGTGAACAGCATATACCAGGCCAACTTCTCACATTTCCATGAATTTCTGGACTTTATATGAAACTATATCAATGCTTAAAAAAGTCTATCCTAACATGCTGTGCAAGCCCTGCACCTACCCTCTTTGGGCAGTCAACCTCAGGTGCACAGGCCTTTGGTTGTGCACAGAGGTGGATGGCTGAAAGGCCTAGCCTTTGGACAGCTCCTGACCCCAACTTGCTGTAGGCGGCCATCCACCACTGTCCATGGTGTATAGCCATGCAGAGCAGCGATTTGTCACAGGGTCTGGCATAAGGTTAGGCATGTTTTTTTAACACATTTTTGGTGTGTTCGTGATGTCTTCTGTTGTGTTTATGAACATCTGAATACTCCAGTCCTGGGAACTCAGCAAGAAATGCAACACAGGTCTAAGACACCTTGTTATGGGTTCCTGGACTTGAGGTTATGGCCCTCAAGAGCCACCCAGGAGGCCATGACCCCCAACCTCGGAGTTAGACAAACCCCAGACAAAAAATCTGAAGTTTTTTTGATTTACCAACCAGTGACCACCCCTCCCCCCCCCCCAACACATGAGTTAGCTGGTGAGGAGATACTAATTGTTGCTCCCATGTGGCTCCTACATTTATAATTGCCAGGATGCAAGGATAAAGTCCCCAAATCCTGCAATGGCAGATAAAACATTTTCATTGTCAAGTTATGGGCAGCCATTCAGAAATCCTTGCTCCTGAGAACCCAAAATGGCCAATTGGGAAAAAGCTCCTTAATCGGATCGCATTTTTTAATTTTACCTTGAGAGAGCTGCACAAGACCTGCCATGCCAAACTCAAATTCTCCCTGGTTCTTAACAGCAAAACACCATAAAAGTTCTCTAGTTCCAGAAAAATCAATTTTTGTAATTTTATGCTGTTCTCCAATTATATTATTACATAATGTGATCCTAATCCAAAACAATGTTAATTAATTGTCCTTATGAAAATGTGGCAGATAAAGGTGTGTATGTACATATATATATACACACATATATATGCGCACACACACATATATATATTCACTGAAAAAACCATAGGTTTCACACACGTTATAGTTAGGAATTAGCATTTAAAAAACCTTGCAAATTCACTTAAAAAACCATAGGTTTCACACATGTTATAGTTAGGTGGATATTTCACTCGTAAAAAAACAATGAAATTCCCCCGTTATAGTTAGTTGAGATAACTATAACTCGCGCGCCCGCAATCCTCTGCTCATGATGTCACATATTACATCACTCATGACATGGTCAGTGGCATCACTCATGACATCACTCATGACATCATCCTTGTGATAGAGTGGCGGTCGCGCGAGTTATAGTTATCTCAACTAACTATAACGGGGGAATTTCATTGGTTTTTTACGAGTGAAATATCCACCTAACTATAACATGTGTGAAACCTATGGTTTTTTAAGTGAATTTGCAAGGATTTTTAAATGCTAATTCCTAACTATAACGTGTGTGAAACCTATGGTTTTTTCAGTGAATTTGTACGTTTTTTTAAATGCTAAGTTATGTATGTATTATAATTTTTTTTCTATATTTATTTTTCAATAAACTACGTCTTAAATTTTTTTTTTTTTCTAATGGTTTTTCACCGTGCGTGCACGGAGCGCGCACCCCCGTGATTTAAAAAAAAAAAAATTACATGTTTTTTCCTGCCTTCGGGGTCCTTCAGGGACCCCCTGACCAAGGCTAGGGAGTCAGGAACTCTCTACCCTGCCCCCTTTTTACGTTCGCCGCCTTCCTTTTCCACCCTCGCACTGAAAACAAACAAAATGGCGGCCGACACTTCCTGATTTCGACCGATTCGAACGTTGACTGACATGTAACAATCAATCAGAATTACGCTGGCGCACGTTAGGGTGCGCGCACGGTGCACGCACGGTGCGCGGCTATAGATATGTATGTGCTTTCTTTTAACTGCAATTTTCTCAGGAACTACTGAACAGATTGACTCCATATATGCAAAAGGCACATCCCTGACCTGAGGACTACCTCTCTGCCAAATTTCAAGTAATTCTGTTCAGCCGTTCGGGCTGTACCTTCGACTAAAGGTCCTATGGGAAAATGCATGGGGAAAACGCGTTTTGGGACCCCCCTTTTTTCTCAGCCCCCGCTTGACGAATCCCCCGAGACTTTCAGGGTAGGAGTAGAGTGGAACGCCCCATTAGTTTTGAAAATTTCGCGAAGATTCGTCAACCGGCGCCAAAGTTATTCAAACTAGAATTTTGAGATTTCCTATGGAAACACGGTCCTAACTATAACTATCTACTGGCGTATATATATACACACACACATATATACACACTGAAAAAACCAAAGGTTACAGGGACGCTATAGTTAGCTAAAGTTTCACGTGTGCGAAACCAGTGAAATTCAGCAGTTATAGTTAGCTGAGCTAACTATAACTTGCGTCCCCGCAATGTACTGCTTATGACCTCACGTATTTCATCACTCATGACATGGTCAGTAACTTATTGTGATAGCTAGTGTGCTTCATCAGCTAGGTCGCAACACCTCCGCTGGGCTGAGGGTGCAACGGGCTCTGTATGTATATATGCATATATTAGGGGAGAGGATGTAGCCTTACGGCTAGAGCAGTAGACCTTGCACCTGGGGAACCGGGCTCGAGTCTCGGTGATGACGCTCAACATCCTGTGATTCTGGGCAAATCACTTAATTTCCCCGTGCCTAACAAAAATTAATGTGTCCTTCTGTAACAAAACTGGTGCTCATGTAAAGGGCTCTGATACCCGATTTGTCGAGGGTCTAGTACAAGCTATAAAAAAAACCAACTCATATATATTTTCTTTTCACTGAACAAAACACAGATTTAAGGGACACATTTAGGTGGAAATGACATTTAAAACATACCCTTTTAAACTAACAAAACCACTGAAATTCACCAGTCATAGTTATCTAAATAACTATAACTTGTGCCCTAAAGTAACTCTACCTTGAGCGCCCGCCAAGCACAGTACTGTGATCAATGATGTAATTTCAGATGTTGCAGTTACGTTATCAAAGATGTCAGAGAACATGTCATCAGTGATGTAATATGCAAGGTAATAAGCAGTACATTGCGAGGGTGTGAGTTATAGTTTGTTCAATTAACTATAACTGGTGAATATCAGTGTTTTTTTGAGTTTACAACATTACATTTTAACTGATAATTTCACCTAACTGTATTATTACTTTAACCTTTGGGTTAAAACACCCAAGTATAAGATGCAGGAGGCCTATTGGCTTTATCAAAGGGTCAGGACATAGACATATATAAAGCAGACCCATTGACAAAAAATCACCACTAACTATAAGCAAATGTATATTTTATAAATTCATATATTGCAATGTTTAATAATAAAGATTTTCACAACATGTTTTGAATAAAGCATTTTTAAAAATAAAAATATTAAACATGTCTGAGTATTTTCGAAAATATTTTTCTTAAGACCAAAAAGTACAGTAATAGAACCACCTAGTAAGGGTCCCTGCAATCCAGCTGATTCATTTTCTGCGCCGACCCGGAGGGCCCTGGCCTACCTCAGGTGGCTTATTCTTAAAAAGCCAGGAGGCTGCACTTTTGTTTTTTCAAACGGGTCCACTGTTCCGTTTCAACAAAAAAACTAGGTATTTAGCCAGAGAGAGACGAGTGCCTCTGGTACTCCGCAGGTCTGGTCTGGCAGGCTATCCCTACGCTGCCCCCATATGATTTTTTTTTCAGGACAGGTTACTAAGTTCCTGAGTCCTAAAATGGCCGTAGCCACATCTTTGCTGATGTGGTGGCAGCCAATCAGATCTTATCTTTTGATCTGTTGGAGCACAGATCCTCCCCAGAATAAAATATATGACTTTTTTAAACTCAATTTCTCTACAACTAGTGAACAGATTTACACCAAATCACAAAAAGCATGCCTTCTGGACCAAGATGTAGCTTTCTTCCAAATTTGGAGTAATTCCATTGAATCATTTTTGGGACCACATTTTTATCTCATGCCCTGCTTGACAGATCACCTTGAAATGTTCCAGGAAGGAGCTGAAGTGACTGAACTGTTTATTTGTAAACTTTCGTGAAGATTCGGCAAAGGATGTCAAAGTTATTAGCAAAACCAAAAAATGCTTTTCCTATTCCTATGGAAATGTGGTCCTAGCTATCCAGTGGTGATTGCTACTGGGATATATATGCCAATAGGTAGTAATAGTTAGGACCATGTTTTCATAGGAAAAGCCATTTACCGAATCTTCTCAAAATTTTCCCCAAAAACTGTGCAGGTGATTCTTGTTGCACATGAAAAGTTTTGGGGGTGATCTGTCAAGCAAGGGCCGAGAAAAAGGGGGAGGGTAAAAAAAGTGTGTTTCCTATGTTGATTCCCAAAGGAGCTTTGAACACGACTACAGGCCGAACTGCTGGATGGAATTACACCGAATTTGGCGGAAAAGTAGATTTGGTTATGCAGATGACGCTTTCACTTATTAGGTGTAAATTCGTTCAGTAGTTGTTGAGAAATTTAAGGAGATCCAAATTTGCATAACTACGATCGCAGCTAATTCATGAATATTAACACGCTCATGCATATATCTGTAGAGCTCTGATTGGCTGCCAACAATTTAACCAGGAAGTTTTAAAAACCTTAAAAAAAGAAAAGAGGGCAGGAAAGGAATACCCTGGCCCCCTAAACTTGGTCATGGGGTCCAAGAGGGACCCTGCCAGGTCCAACAAATTTTTAAAAAAATCAATTGCAGCAAAAATGCAAAATTTGCATATGTGCGGCAAAAATAAATTAGAGAAAAAACAAGCATGGACTCCCATGCATGCTTGGAAAAGGTCGATCGGTGGTGGGCAAGGTCCAGGTGGCATTTTATTAAAAAAAGGGGGGTACAGGGCTCCCCAACTGAGGCTCCTTTAACCCTGGGGATCACCACATCCCTTTGGCTTTATTATAATAATGGAGGGGGGCGCGGACCCCCCCCCATGGGCTCAAATGAGGCCCAGGGTCCACCCCTCCCCCAGGGCTTTAATTCATTAATGGAGGTGGGCCGCACGAATCCCCCTCCTGGGCTCTTTCAAGCTGTGGGGACCACCAACTCCCTGGAGCTAATACAATACTAGTTTGGACCCTCATGCCTCTGGGACCACCAACTCCCTGGAGCCAAAACAGATTTTGAAGTGAGAGGGTGTTGGAAAACGAGGCAGCATCTGTGAGGCCTGCACAAATAACATGACTACATTTGTCCTTCACTGGGAACCAAACACCCAATTGTAGCGCCTGACTCTCAGAGGGTAGCGTTGCAGAGCAGTCTGAGGCTTACTCAAGGGAGGTGGTGTGGGCTAGTTATCGCCATTTGCAGGTGCACAAAAATAACACTCAATAATTGATTGTCCAGTCTACACTTTGCTTTATAAAAGTAAGAGTACATTTATTAAACACACACACCACTCAATACTATGCACCAATTTACAAATATACATAAGCTGTTGGAATTACTTTGTGACATTGCATAACATCTCCACCCCTCCCGCAGGGGGGTGGGGTCTAGTACCACCACTCCCATGTATGCACATCAACTTGACCCCAATGCAGTTAGTTGAACATAACCTGGAGCGAGGGCCCTGCGCACTGGCACAATCCCTGTGGCGACCCACCCCATTACCTCAACAAGCATTAAAAAAGGGTAAACCTGCCTTGGTGACACATGACCCTGACTGAGCATCTCCTACTGACCATAAAGTATGCACCTCTATATCTTAAGGGCTAGCAGTCTGGGGTCTTCACCTAAGCGCAGCAGCAAGAATCCATGTTTACGCACACTTTAGAATGACAGTACTCATCACCTTGGTTGATCATTTGAATGCATTGCAATTACAGCCACTAAGGGCATCACAGATGAAATCACAGGATTGCGCATTTACAGCCAGACACCCTAGCAGGACTGTCTGGCAACATAGCCCCACTTGGCTTATGACATCTCCTTACACATGTGACTTACAGTCCCTTCAAAAGACGTACTCCTGGCAACTACACTTCTCCTGCAGTGCGCCTCTTCACTTTAAAAGGAATCAAAGGTAAAAGCATGGGATTACGTAAATACAGCCAGACCCCCTAGCAGGAAGGTCCAGCAACATAACTCCATTTAGCTTAACATCACCTTACACAGGTACTTCACTTTACACATGTGACTTTCAGTCCACCTAAAAAGAAATAACCAATAGTAAATGCATTTCGGTGCAATTACACCACTTCACCTCCAGGGGATGCCCTTCTCCAGATATCCCCAACTCAGCCCTTCACTCCATGACGCACTTCATAGTACACCCTCAGCTGTAGAACATAAGTTCCAATCTAGAAGGTGTTAAAGGCCGGCTGAACCCTTGAGGGGTTATTCTTTCAGATGCCCCGTGAAACTTAGGGGTGGACTGTTCTTCTTTATGCTGGGGGAGACTGCGGTGCTCCTGCAGCCCCCCTGTACCCCTTTTCACACGTGAGGGTGACCCCCCTCCTCTGGGGGGCATAAAGCACCAAAACGGCAGATTTACAAATGCCTGGCGAGGCATTATGGGGCGCTTCATGCTCCTCTTTACCGGCCCCAGCCACTGGGAACACTCCTCTGCCCTCTGGGTCTCTGAAAGAGTAGATTCAACAGTGTGCTGTCTTCCGTGAGGGTGACCCCCCCCCCTCTGGGGGCTACAAAGCACCAAAACAGCAGATTTCCAAATGCCTGGCGAGGCATTATGGGGCACTTCATGCCCCTCTTTACCAGCCCCAGCCACTGGGAACACTCTCCTCCGCCCTCAGGGTCTCTGATTCAGCAGTATGCTGTCTTCACTGGCTCCCTGTGCCAGCCTTTCGCCAGGCTCTCCTTCTGGGCCTCTCTCCCTGCGCAGAGGCCCCTGCTTCTGTGCACCAGTCCTGGGCTGTTATTCTTCTGCTGATAGGGTCCTGGGGGCAGTCAGGGGGTCTCTACTTCCAACTGCCCATTGCGCCAGGCTCCAGCACCTTCACTCTCAGCAGACCACACCCCAGAGAGAGCATCTCTTCCTGTGCAAGCACTTTTTGAAAGTTGAGTAGGGGGCTGGCAGGAAGTCTCTGTTGGTCCTATCAAACAGCGACACATCACGTCCCTGCCCCTGCTTCCTCCTTCTTGTCCAGCCTCTGAGTTTGTTCAAAATGGCGTCGTCCAGGGTTTCTGCCAGATGTCTCGGAAGCACCTTCCCCCCAAGCTGCTTTCCCTCCTTGGTGCAGCCTGGTGCCTGGCACCCAGCGACAGCGGTTGATGGATTGGCCTGTAGCCCCACCCATCTTCTCTTCGTGGAGAGGAGGCCCTCGCTTGTGGAAGAAAGGTTATCAATCCATCCAGCTGAGGTCAGCCCTCAGGTTGGCTCTGCTCATGACTGGCTCAGAGAAATATGACAGTTCTGGATGACCCAAAAGCAGTACAAATATGACTTTGGACTCTGCAGAAAACTTCTTTTCACATTTGCTACAGTGGACTTAAGTGCGTGTCTGGAATCTGTAGGCCTAATTGAAGTTAATCTAGCCCCTGGCTCCACATTCCCAAAGGGGAATAAGGAAGTGAAAACACAGTAAAACACACTGACTTTCCCTGGCATGTCTCTTCCATCCTGAGTTCACTGTGGGTGAGTGCCAACTTATGAGGCTCTCCCACCGTAAAAGCTCAACAATGAGGTGCTCAAAAAGCGAAAAATCCCGGCGGCCCATAGTGTCAGAGCCACCTTCTAACAGAGAGGAACTGCACGGCCCCCTTCCCAGGCTGTACACGGCCCAAGTGACCACCAGCTCCCAGTGACCGGCCCATGCATATCAAAAGAGGGGAACTGCGTGACCCCCCCTCCTTGAGCCATATATGGACCTGGGGACCACCAGCCCCTAGGTCTGGCTCCTGCTATGTCCCAGGGTGCCCATAGCTGTTTGCTTTTGCTTGGCAGGAGCAAAAGATAAACAATCTGGTTCCAGTGGGCGGGAGCTGCCAAAGTGCTCCAGCTAAGCAGAAATCGGAGGTTTCATCTCTTTCCCTGACCGCAGACATATGGGCAGGGAAAGAAATGAAACTATTGCTCTTGCACACAGGGAGCTGCATTTCCAGCAGCTTCCTGTGTGCAATAGCATTGTCAGATCCCGCAGGAGGCGGGGAGCTGGCTGAGACTGCAGGGACTTTGAGGCTCCCCTCATGGTCCCCAACGCTGCTGACTGGGTGCCCTGGATAGGCTCTAGGGCGCCCCGAGACACATGTCCCGGGGATTTTCATTGTCTAATGGGATTGAAATCCACTTTCACCCTTCCCTTCATTTCTTGTGAAGGTAGTTTCTGTCATGAAATTTGCCACTAATTGTACCTTTATTTATTGGCAATTGTGAATTGCATCCCAGGGGACCTCTTTAAACAAACCCTACATTAATCTACTGCTCACGGTAGGGAGAGAATGTCTATTCTTTTAATTTTGAGAAGGGTCTTTTGAATACGTGAGGCACTATGCATTCCGATGGGAGCCCATCTCCTACAAACCTGTCCCTTAAAGCTGTGTAAACACTATGCAGTAAGCAAACAGTTGCCAAGGTGCCGCTAAATATTTCAAGCTTGTGTGCCTGCACATGCCAAGAGGCCTGTGAAGCAGTTAATCTGTGCAAGTCACTGAACTTGCTTGACTCACTATAAGGCAGAGGCGTACCCGAATGTGAAGCCTTCCCCCTGGAAGATATGGTAAGAGTGTCCCAACATCACGTGCTGCCATCTCCAGCCTCCATACAATTCCTTAGCAACATAGTATTTACTGAAGTATGAAATGCTACATAAAAACAGGTTATTATTATGTAATTGATTGTGGGTTACACAGTAGGAGGCTCACAGAATCATGAAGGCCAAAACATAACGTACAAGTACTTAAATTAGTCAGACCCACTGAGACACTCACGCACCCCTCTCACAGACCCACTGAGACACTCATGCACCCACTCACAGACCCACTCAGATACTCATGCACAAACTCACAGACTTACTCAGACACTCATGCAGCCACTCATAGTGCCACTGAGAGACTCATGTATCCAGTTACAGACCCACACAGGCACTCACACACACACTCACAGACCCATAGCACCACTCACAGACCCATACAGCCACTCATTCACCCACTCACTACTTATACAGCCACTCACACACCCATTCTCAAAGTTTACAGGTTACAGTTAGGATATAACAATAAAAAAACTGTAGAAATTGACTGAAAAAATAAAGGTTAAAGGGACACTCCACGCCACTCCACTCTACAATACTCTACTGTATACCACGCACTCTATGCCACTCCATGTTATTCCATTCTATGCCACTCCAGTCTACGCTATTCCACTCTATGCCACTCCACTCTGTATCACTCCACTCTTTGTCACTTCACTCTAAGCCATTCCACTCTGTGCCACTCCACATTATTCCACCCTCTGCCACTCGACTGTCCCCACCCTACGCCACTACACTCTATGCCATTCCACTCTATGCCACTCCAATTTACGCCACTCCACTCTAATCCACTCAACGCTAATCTACTCACTCTATGCCACTCCGGTATACCGCACTCCATGGCACTCCACTCTATGCCACTCTTCTGTATATCACACCACTCAACTGTACCCCACTCTACACCACTAGACTCTATGCCATTCCACTCTACACCACTCCATGCCACTCCATTCTAGTCTATGCTATTCCACTCTATGCCACTGCACTATTCCCCACTCCATCCCACGCCACTCCACTGTATGCCACTCCACTCTACACCACTCCTGTCTACGGCATGTTAATCGACACTACATCACTCCCCTCCTTGCCACTCCAGTCTATGCAATTCTGCTGTATGCACTCGAACATACGCCACTATGTCACTTCACTGTATGCTATTCCACTCGATGCCACTCCACGCTATTGCACTCTACGCCACTCCACTCTACACTATTCCACTTTATGCGCTCCACTGCATGCCACTACACTGTTCACAACTCCACTCTACATCACTCCACCCTACACCACTTCACTGTATGCAACTCCACTGTATGTTATTCCACTCTACACCACTACAGTCTACTTCACTCTACTATATGACACTACACTCTACCCCACTCCACTCTGCTCCACTCTAAGCCACTCCATTTTACACTATTCCACTCAATGCCACTTCCCTCTATGCCACTGTACTCTACACCACACCACTCTACCCACTCCACTTTATGCCACTCTACTATACAACACTCTATGCTAATCGACTTTACACCACTTCCCTGTATACCACTCCCCTCCATACTGTTCCATTCTATGGTAATCAACTCCACCCACGTCACTCAACTTTACACTACCCTACTGTGCACCAGTCCACTCTATGCTATTCCACTGCATGCCACTTGACTCTACACCTCTCTACTATACCCCGCTCCACTCTGCACCACTCCACTCTATGCCACTCCATGCCGCTCCACTCTATGCTATTCAACTCTACGCCACTCCACTCTACACCACACAACTCCACAGGGGCGTAACAAAACTTGAGGGGGTCCCCCCTGGGAGCACGGCCCACCACTTAGCCCTACCACCCAAAAATCTGGTATATTTTGATTTGAAACCTCCAACATTTAATAAAATGCTTGACTCAAAGTTCAAATGAGAAAGTGGGAAGCCCTCTTAACATATAAGCTACGCCATTTGTAACAATACTGTCAAGAGCAGATTATTTAACTGAGGCAGTAATCAGAACAATGCCAAGGAGCGGTACTATTGTCTCAGGAACTGCAGCAATCAGAACAATGCCAAGCAGAGATCCTATTGTCTCAGGAACTGCCTCTGGCTGAAGATCAAAGAACAACTATGAAGGATCTGAAATAAAATTGACATTGATGGACAATAACTTGAAACTTTGAAAGACAAACCCAAACCTGAAATTCCATAGACTCGACTGACAATATACATGAGAATTACACAAGATATAGCGCAGTATCCTGCAAATTCCAAGAGAAATAGACTAGTGAATTATCAAAATGGCACACCCTTGGGGAGGAGCCTAGCGCGCAACCAAGATGGCCGCGTAGGTGCGAGGCTCCCGAGGACCACCACGACCTCCTGAATTAATCCTGCCTAGATCCTGTCCTTGTTGAGGGGACTGCATCGGTGAACCCGAGCTGAGGCGCCATCCGTTTTTCTTTTTCGAATCGGACCCCGGACACCGGTGGGAGCACCGATTGAAGGTTGCGGCCTTCTCCGCGCTGGCCCCCCGGATTGGAGTAGTGGGGCGATCCGGGGACAAAGCGAACAACAGCGGCGGGCAGGGCTGGGCGACTCGCGTACCCCGTGCTTTCACTTTCGCTTTTGCGCTCTCCTTGCCCTCAAGCGAGGTAGGGTTGCGGAGCGGGGTGCGGTGGTGTGGCCTTGTCCAGGTGCCCGGCTGACCCGCCGGCCGTGAGTCGTCCTGCGGCCCAGTGGTCGCCCTCCCCCCCCCCCGGAACCCGTGAACTGGTTTATCGGCCCTTTCGAGGAGATTGGCACGACGGTGGGAGAGCAGGCATGTCCACCAAACAAGATGGCGACCAGGCGAAGGTGAAGACGACCCGCCGCGGCCCGGCGCCTCAATCCAACAGTATGGACCGCTACACCCTCCAGAAGGGATCTCCGGAGACATCGCGCACATCCCCGGCGGGCCCGACGGAGGCATCTGCTCAACCGGTGGATCTGACCCTCCGGGACGTCATGGGCGCCATCGCAGAGATGAAGGCCTCGGTGGACCAGCGCTTCGACACCCTAGCGCAAAAGATAGACTCGGTCCTGGTGGATGTTAGCCTTGTGAGGGCTGACTTGTCCAAAACCAACGACCGGGTCGATTCCCTGGCCCACACCACAACGAGCCTCACGACGGACGTGGTGGCCCTCCAAAAGGAGGTGCGCCGGCTTGGCCAGGCGAGCGCCCTGATGGACCGGCGACTGGAGGATTCCGAGGGTCGGGCCCGGAGGAATAACGTTCGCATTGTGGGGGTGCCGGAGGGACGAGAGGCGGAGGCGGCAGATCTTTTTGTGGAAGAATTGATCCTTACCCATCTCCAGCCCCGGGGGCTGAGTAAGCTTTTTGCGGTGGAACGTGCTCACCGGGTCCCTGGGGGCAGACCTAAGGCCGGTGCCCCGCCGCGGCCTCTCATTGCCCGGATTTTTAATTTTCGGGACAGAGACGCTATCCTGCAGACCTCCAGGCAACAGGGACCGGTCAAGCTTGATAACATGGATGTGCATTTCTACCCAGACTTTACTCCGGCGGTCCAAAAACAGAGATTGAGTTTTCTCGGAGTTAAACGTCGCCTACGGGACCTGAACCTTAAGTACTCAATGCTTTTTCCAGCTAAGCTAAGGGTGGAGGTGGATGGGCGCACGCACTTTTTTGACCGACCCGAGGCGGCTGGGGACTGGTTGGACACTCTGCCTGGAGATCGGGGCCGAGGGGGTGGGGGGGGTGCGGTTGGCGGGGAGGGCCCGCCGGATCAGAACTGAGGGGTTACGAATAGGCCTGGCTCTGGACAACATTCCTTTACCATTTACGGATCGTTTATGTTCCCCTCCTATGGAGGTCGTGTGGGGTCTGTTGGGGGCTTCCCTCCTCCTCTGGGGGACTAGTTAGTTTTTCATCTATGGGGCGACAGGCACACTGCACTTTGGGGGGGCTGTCTGGGCTCATGCAGGGGTGCAGGGAGGGGGGAGTTCTGTTGGGATGGGGGGGTGGGGGGGATGTGTTGTTTGTTTGCACCGCAAGGCAAGCCCTTTACTGTATTGTTGCTCTCGAGATGCTCTGTGGGGGACGACTGATTGCTTCTACGTATGATGGGGGGTAGGGATTTGACTGTGTTGTCATGGAATGTTAACGGCCTGGGGGACAGGATTAAGCGTGGTGTGGTCCTGCAGTACCTGAAACGTATCTCACCAGATGTTATCTTCCTGCAGGAGACACACCTTATAGGTAACTCCTTTCATGCCATGAATCGGCGAGGCTATCGATTGGTGGCCCACTCGGGCTTCACCTCGGGCTCGCGGGGGGTGGGTATCATGATTAAGAACTCGCTCCCGTTGGAGATTGATGAGGTGCGCCATGATGAGAGGGGACGCTACACTGTTCTGGTGGGTAGAATGGAGGGTAGAGTGTTTGTTTTTATATCAGTGTACGTCCCGCCTGGGTTACAATCTACTACATTTGCGGACTTGGGGCGCCTCCTCCTGGACCTCCCGGGTGGCCTGCTGGTGGTTGGGGGGGACTTTAATGCGGTAGTTTCTGGGTCTATGGATCGCCATCCCCCTAGGGACCTCCCCCGGGCACAGGCTTGGCTGTCCGGCCTTTTAGATACACTGGGCCTGGTGGATTGCTGGCGACTAAAGCATCCCGCACAGCGGCAATACACCTTCCACTCGGGTGCCCATGGTAGCCTCTCGCGGCTTGATTACATCCTTGTCCCGGCGGCCTATGCTGGGAGGGTGGGAGAGGTGTGCCATCTGGCGCGGGGCATTTCAGATCACTCCCCATTGCTGTTCCATTTCGATGTCTTCCCTAGGGGGGAGGGCAGGGTGGCTCCAATCAATGCTTGGTACTTGCGTGACCCCACTATTCGTGCCGACTTGATCAAATCCTTACAGCGATACTTTGATGAGAATGTGGGGTCTGTCCCTTCGGCCATCTCCCTGTGGGAGGCTTTTAAGGTAGTTCTCAGAGGGGAGGCCCTCTCCTTTATCTCCCATGCCCGGAGGCGCGAGCGGGAGGAGGTAACCCGGGTGGAGGCCGAAATTGTGGAACTAGAGGGGGACCTGGGGAGCGGGGTCACAGACGCCAAGTTGCATGTTCTGCACCTCAAGCAGGCGGCCTATAGGGCCCTCGTCACGGAGGCGGCCAGGGGCCTCAGTAGAGAGCAACAGGGGCGACTGTATGATGTGGGTGATAAGGCTGGTAAATTGATTGCGTGGTTGGACAAGAGGGAGAGAGCGAGTCGTGTGGTTCCTTTGATTGAGGGGATGGATGGTGTGCCTGTCACCGAGCCGGAAGCCATTGTCTCCTGCTTCGCGGATTACTTCCGCGAGGTGTACTCCCCGGTCTCTCCCTGCTCGGAGGAAGATTCTCATGCCCTGCTTTGGGATATCGCCCTGCCCTCCCTTACGGTGGAGGACAGGGATTTGCTGGACGCTCCTCCCACCTCGGACGAAATTGCCCTGGCTATTCGCTCGGTCGCATCCGGCAAGGCCATGGGCCCCAATGGTATCCCCATCGAGCTTTACAAGCTGCGACCGGATGTACTGGCGCCCCACCTGCGCGCGATGTTCCTGGCGGCCCACTCGCAGGGTTCCCTCCCGCCGGACCAGCGTCTGGCCACAATCGTGGTGATCCACAAGGAGGGGAGACCCCGTGAGCGGGTTACATCCTATAGGCCTATCTCGCTCTTGAACGCGGAGCCAAAAATCCTCGCCAAGGTACTGGCCAACCGGCTGGTTGGCGTGGTGGGCGATTTGGTCCACCAAGACCAATCTGGCTTTATACCCCATCGTAACACGGCTCTTAATTTGCGACGCTTGCACGGGGTGCTCGCGCGTGTCCCGTTTGTGCGGGAGCCGGCCATCTTGGCGTCCTTAGACGCCACTATGGCGTTTGACACGCTTGAATGGCCATACATCTGGGCGATGCTGGCGAAATTTGGATTTGGACCGGGATTCATTAGCTGGGTCAAATTGTTGTATTCGGGCCCATTGGCGCAGGTGGTGGTGAATGGGCGAGTCTCGGCCCCCTTCGCGCTGGGGCGGGGCACGCGTCAGGGTTGCCCCTTGTCACCGCTCTTGTTTGCATTGGCCTTGGAGCCCTTGGCGGAGTGGCTGCGGTGGCACCCCTCTATCCGTGGTCTCCGCTGGACCCCCGAGCATGAGGACCGCGTGTCCCTCTACGCCGATGATATCCTTTTGTATCTCGCCTCCCCGCGTAACTCGCTGATTGTCCTGGTTGATGTTCTGCGCTCCTTCGGTCGTAACTCAGGCCTTGTCATCAACTGGGCGAAATCCTGCGTGTATGTGCTTTCCGGGGAGGCTCCGGCCCTACCACGGGACTGCCCGATCCAGATTGCCTCCCAGGGGTTCCGGTACCTGGGTATGTATATTACTCTAGACCCGGAGGCCTGCTACGAGCGGAACTTGCTACCCCCCCTCCAGCGCTTGCGGGAGGACGTTGCGCGTTGGCGGCGTCTTCCGCTTTCGCCGCTTGGCCGAGCGGCCTTGTTTAAGATGATGTCCTTGCCGCGCTTTCTGTATGCGCTTCAGAACACTATGGACTTGGTTCCGGCGCGCTACTTCCGTGAGGTGGAGAGCCTGCAGCGGCGCCTGTTCTGGGACGGGAGGCCGCGTATTGCTCTGGCTAAATTGACGCTCCCGTGGTACGATGGGGGAGTTGCCCTCCCGGACATTAAACGGTATTACTGGGCCTGCCAGCTAGCTGCGATTAATCATGGCCTTTACGGGCCCGCCCTGAACCCAGCATTTGAAATGGACAAGATGCTCCTGCCCGGTGGCGACTACAATCGAGCGCTCTACTCTGGCGCGCCCGACTCCCGTCTGACGGGACCGACGCGTGTCATGGTGCGTGTCTGGCACGCGGCTAATGCAGCTATGGGGTGGAAGGACCGTTTGACCCGGGCGACGCCGCTATATGCGTCTGAGAGGTTGGGCTCCCTGTGGACATCGAAGGGCTTCGAGAAGTGGGACACGATCGGAATCAGCACAGTGGGAGACCTCTGGACGAGGGGTGGATTCAAAACTTTTGAGACGCTGCAGACGGAATTTCAGCTGCAAGGCAGTGAGTACTTTCGGTACTTACAAGTCCGCCACGCGCTGGGCTCCGTCTTCCCTGATGTCGCGTCCATTCCGGAGTCTTCCCCCCTGGAGGACAGAGTGCTGGATGGCCATGTCCCAGACAGCACGATCTCCCTTATATATAAAAAACTGATCAACGACAGATCGTGCCTGCTGACTAGTCTCCGCGAGGCCTGGGTGGCCGACGGGCTGGAACTGGACGACGAGGACTGGATTTCCGCGGTGGCCTCTCCGAAGGAGGTGGCCATCCCGGCTCGCCTTCGCTTCGTCCAGCTTAAGATCCTCCACCGGGTTTACGTGACGGGGCCAAGGCTTCTACGTATGGGCTTTGTTGGTGACGGATTGTGTAAGCGTGGCTGTGGTGCCTTGGCAACTTTCATGCATATTCTGTGGGAATGCCCACAGGTGGAGCGATTCTGGCGTGGTGTGCATGAGGTCCTGCGTGTGGTGACGCGTGTTGCGCTGTTGCCTGAAGCGAGGAGATGCTTGCTTAATGTGTGGGAACCAAATGACTATTCGGTCCCGCAGACGCGGTGGGTGACTCTGGGATATATGATAGCTAAGCGTGACATTGCTCAATTGTGGGGATCCCAGAGGCCCCCAGCGGTGTTGGCCTGGAAAGAACATATGGATTGGTGTATGTTTCGTGAAAAGGTAGTGTATGTGGCGAGGGGTAAGCCTGGGGCGTGGGTGAAAATCTGGGGCCCCTGGAACGCCTATCGCGGGGGTATTTGTGAGCCGCCACTGCTGCCGGCCGCCTCACCAGCTCCGTCCCCCTAGCCGACCCCCTCCCTCAGCCACGGGCATGTGGTTCCCCAGTCCCTGATCTATTCCCATTCCCCTCTTCAGAGTTTGGCTGCTGGTTGGGATCCCCCACTTAAGGAGCACGTGCCGTCACTTTGGATGGCGGGTTGCCTTGCGGGTGTGGTTTTTTTGTGTTGTTTTGTTTTGAAGAAAGGAAACCGTATTGTGGGCTTGGAGTTATGTGGCCTGCGCTATTGATATCTCCTGATTTACCGATCTGCACCGCCAAAAGACTCTTATTGTATGTATGTCATATACTTCTGCCACTCTAGCGGCCGGCCGGATGGTTGTAGGCCCATACTTGTAACCTTTTTAAAATGTAATAAACGGTTTCAAAAAAAAAAAAAAAAAAAAAAAAAATGGCACACCCTTGCGACTGTCTAGGTCTGTGCATGATAATAACGTGAACTGAGGAAGCAATTTCAATTTCTACCATCATGTATTTATTAGTAAGCAGGACACAACAGACAGGCAAACAATCTAATGCAGATGTTTGTCTGCATTTATAATTTCTGTAGTATAAACAATGCTAAATACAAGATTTAAGGCACACGTATTACAGACAAGTGCAAGCATTACCATAAATAACACTGCATGTTGAATAAAAACAAACCATATCAGCAAGTACCTAATGACAGAATCTGTACAAACTGTAGTTGGTAAAGCAAAAGAAAAGTGCAAATACTTCCAAAGTGCATAATAAAGCAATCACCAGTCCCGCAACTTTCTTGCATCAAGGTGAAAATACTTTCAAACTGCATGAAATAAACAAGTCCAGCAGTATGCAAAAAAAAAAGCCAGGTTAGTCAAACAATTCTCCGTTTGGTGTGTGCATAAAGGAACATATATTTCAAAGCAACTGGTAAACAATAACAACTACAGCACCATACAATAATCAAACTGGTTTAGACTACCAATTCACTTTTTGAAGGCTCAAATATTTCAAGTGACTGGCAAAACAGTAACAAGTACAGCAGGAAGCAGCATACAAAAATCAAACCACTTTAGTCAACAAATGCCCTTTTGGTTTGTGCACGAAGGTGCAAATATGTCAAAGTGACTGGTAAATCAATAACAAGTACAGCAAGCAGCAGCATACCTAAGTCAAGCCTATTTAGTAAAACTAATTCCCCTTTTGTTTGTGCATGAAGGCATAAATATTTCAAAGTACCTGATAAAGCAATTCAATTTAGCAGCATGAACATCAAACCCGTCCAGTCAAACAATGACACTTTTATTTGTGCTAAAAGGTGCCGGAGCCCATTTTGCCCATGCCTTAAAACATCTCTAGATGGGATCTGCCTTTAATGGTTGCAACAATCTCCCATCTGGTAATGGCAGCTTAAGAGGAAGCAATTGTGTCCTGGGGAAAATAAACGAGGCCCTGGCAAGAGGTGATCCCAAGGATATGGCTCGACAAACATGATACGTGGCAGAGCACTTAGAATCAGGCCTGGGCCTTGGCATGGAACAGGAGCTGAGAATTTACTGCTAGTGAAAGGAAGTGTGAGGAAAGATAGCAGCCCAGCACGAAATGGTGGGCATGTAAATGGAAGTAAGAGGGTGGAAGTAAGAGGGTGGCCAGAGACAGTCCTGCAGGCAAAGGGGCACCAAAACCCACGCACCTAAATAATTTGAAAAGATGTCTTTCATCCCCCCGCGTTGGTTCGCAAAAAAGCAAAGGCACGTACATTTTAGTTAGTAGCATCCAAATCTGCTCAAGCGACAATGATTTCAAACAAATAGTAGCTAGTTGTAAGCCTGCTTTTAATATATGTGCACACATCTTTTTTCCAATACATTCCATTCCCATATAACAGCTCTCCGTCTGAGCAAGTCTTTATTGAAGTGTTTTAGGATGTTCAGAGTAAAGCTAGAGATGATAACGTGGTTAGTTGTTAAAGGAAAAAGTAAGATTCCGATCACCTTCCTTTCTCTTTTGCTGATGAATGCAATAGAATTTTACAAGTGAGTAAAAATCATACTATATTAAGGGGTTGGTTATGCAGAGTGATGGACACATCCTTTTTTCCACAGAGAGGTTATTGTGAAGATGAATCCCTGATTTTTATTTTATTTTTTTAATTTTTTTTTCAAACAAATTTTATTAGTTCATTGAACAAAATGCAATCAATCCCCGTCTCCCATAGTCCGCCCCCCAGCCAAATCAGGACATCTTGCAATAACCATCCCAGCACATAAGCTACATCTGTACAGCATTCACCCCAATAATGTCCGTTCTACTAGGTAGTGCATCCACAGGAGTAATCCACCATGAGTGTGCGAGATAGCCAAAATACCCCCCACCCCATCCCCCAACATCCCCCCCAACGAGCCCCTCCTCCCTACCCACCCACCCAAGCATGTCGCCAGTACCTATCAGAAGTACATGTACATCAAAATCGCAGTCATCACCCGTCGAGTCCGCCTCTCGGGAATCCCAACAGAGAGTACCTCAAGAGCAGAGGGGGGAAGCCCTGCAGAGGGCGCTCAAGGAACCGGGGCCCCGTCATCCCCCACCGGATCTCCCCCATCTCCCACAACCGAACATTTGAACAAGTCCAGGAGAGCCATCCATGCCCGGGCCCATTCATGCGATCTTTCATTGTCACTGCGTCGAGCCAAACATAATCTATAAGTCCCCTCACTTCCCGCCCATTTCTCCATTTCCCTAGCCCACCGTAAAAAATTAGGGCCCTGCCGCGCCTTCCAATGAGAAGTAATCTCCCGCTTGGCCAGGACCAGCCCTAGATCAAGAAACCTACTGGTGACCTTAGTCTTTGCTGTATGCGGAAATCCATGTAGCAAGCATACCCCCGGGCCTACCTCCAAGTCCCTCTCAGTCACCGTCAGTAGTACCGCCGCCACTTCCTCCCAAAACCCAGTCACCTGCGGGCAATCCCAGAGCATGTGTAGAAAAGTCGCCCCACTATAACCACATCGGGGGCAAGCATCTGGCCCACCAAAGTACTCAGCTATCTTGTGAGGGGTAAGGTATGCCCTATGAAAGATATAAAACTGGATAAGCTGGAAGCGTGCATTTCGTGTACACTTCCAAGGACGCTCCATGATTTCCTCCCAGCTTTTGTCCGTAAGAGGTGCTCCCAGATCCGCCTCCCACTTAACGCGCAGGGCAGCCAGGGGACGCCGCAGATCGCCAGTAATCCGCCCATAGAGGCAAGTCACCGCCTTATAGACACCCGTCCCCATCACTACATACTGACAGGTAAGTGATGTGTCCGGCTCCATCATCCCCTTCCGCCAGTGCTTCCTGACGGCCACAGTCAAGGCTGCATGGAATAGGAAGTCCCCCCGCGGGAGATCATGCCGCTCCCTAAAGTCGTCAAAAGGTAACAGGTTACCGTCCTCATACAAGTCTCCCAATGCCATAACTCCCGCCTCCTCCCAGGCCAATAACCGGTTCCAGTCTCCCCCGTGGGGTAGCGCCTCACACATTCGCAACGGGATCTCAGGTGCATAGGGAATGATCACACGCGCCCTCCTGGCCAACCGCGCCCAGCACTGTCGAACCACCCTCAAGTCCGGGGGAAGTGAGGTATTCCTCATCGGCACCCGTAGCAGCACACATGATAATTGGGACCAGCTCGGATCCGCCCCTCCCTGCGCCTCCGGATGCCTGATGTGATCCGCCACCCACTTTGTGAACCACTGGAGCTGCGCAGCGTGGTAATAGGACTCCAGGTCCGGCAACGCAAGGCCGCCCTCACTCCTAGGACGCTGTAGAGTACTCAGCGCTACCCTCCGTCTCCCCGCACCCCAGATGAACCCCGTAATCAACGAGGTCAGCTGAGCAAATAGCTTTCCCGGAATCCAGATTGGAAGAGTCCCAATGTAATAAAGAAATCTGGGCAAAATCACCATTTTCACTAAGGCGACCCTGCCGGCCACCGACAATGGGAGAGTGCCCCAGAACTCAAAGCAGGTTTTCGCCCCTCTTATCGCTCGCCCCACGTTACCCTCTAACAAATCAGCGGGATCATGATATATCCTGGTTCCCAAGTAAGGCAAACACCGGGATTCCCATGGGACATCCCCCTGGTGTAGCAACCCCTCCGAGCCCGTGGGAAATAGGCAAGACTTGGTCCAATTCACCCGGAGTCCCGCCACCCTCCCCAGGGTCTCCAGCAAACCCCGCGCCCCTCGTAAGGCCTCCCCAGCATTCGGTAAGAAGAGCAGTAGGTCATCCGCATATAATGCTATGTGCTGCTCTCGTCCCTCGACTAGTAGCTCTGGAAAATACTGCCCCAGCCTAGCATGAGCGGCCATGGGCTCCATTGCCAAAGCAAATAATAAGGGGGACAGCGGGCACCCCTGTCTCGTTCCCCGAGCGACCGCACAGGCACTAGATATCAAGCCCCCCGTCCGCACCCTAGCAGTGGAAGCACTATAAAGAAGCGCCGTCCATTGAACAAAACCTTCCCCCATCCCGAAAGCCCTCAAGACATCAAAGAGGTAAGGCCACTCCAGGCTATCAAAAGCCTTTTCAATGTCGACCACGAATATGCAGGCCTCCTCCTTGTCATAGGAGTCAGAACCTAAGATGCGCATCAATCTGCGTACATTCATTGCAGTATTGCGGGTGGGGATGAACCCAGCCTGATCCTCATGGATCAGTTGCAACATATGGGGCATCAGACGACTAGCCAGAATACGACTCAAAATCTTGTAGTCGAGGTTGAGCATCGCCAGCGGCCTATATGAGGACCGCTCCCAAGCAGGTTTACCCGGCTTAAGAAGGGGAACTATGAGGGCTTCTCGCGTGGTAGCAGGGAGAGTCCCCCCTCGGCACGCCCCATTATACAGTACCACCAAGCAGGGTACTAGCACCTCCGCATACGCTGCATAAAACTCGATGGGGAGTCCATCGGTGCCCGGGGTTTTGTTCCTAGCCATGTGCTTTATGGCACTACGGATTTCGCCCGTTTCTACATCCCGACCCAGCGCCTCAGCATCTGCCGCCACAAGTTTTGGAAGCCCCGCACCCGGCAAGAATTCCGCATCTGTTGGACAACCAGGGCCCGCCCCACTCCGATACAACTCTGCGTAGTACTGTAGGAAGTGATCATTAATGCCTTTTTGGGTGTATAGTACCTCTGTACCCTGCCCCCTCAGTTCTGCTATCGGGGTCCCCCTGCGGGCCGGATTGGCCAGCCAGGCCAGCAATGCCCCCACCTTATCACGTTCCACATGCGCCCTGTCCACGTAAGCTTTATAGTCAAAACAACGCAATTTCTCAATCTGGACTGCCAACTCCTCTCGCGCCTCAAGAAGCCCCGCCTGTTCGTCCGGGCGCTTCGGTCTCAGCCTTTCCCTATCACGCACCCGCCGTTCTGCCGACTGGACATCCCGCAGTAACACTCTGCGCACTCCCACCACCTCAACAATGCTTCGCCCCCGAATCAACACCTTAAAGGCGTCCCATTCTACCCCCAGGGATGACGCCGTACGGGCGTTAACTCAAAAATAGTCCTCTATAGCTGATCCAATGTTGGCACGAAACACCGGATCCTCCAGCGTGTCAGGTCGAAGTCGCCACGTGGGAATAGCCGGCCGCTCCCGCAACCAATGTAGGACTGTCAGCAAAGGATTGTGATCCGAGGTTGTCCGGGCCAGGTACTCACTGTGCACCATTGCCCCATGCACGTCAGGGGAGCTAAGGATTGAATCTAAGCGAACATGGAGATCGTGCATGGAAGAGAAATAAGAATAATCCCTCTCCCCCGGGTGATGTGCTCTCCAGGTATCAGTCAGTCCCCATTGTCTCTGCCAATCCCTCCGGACCTCTGCCAACCTACGCACAGGGGAGTCAACAAGGGGGGGATGGGAACGGTCCATGCAGACATCCGTGATGCAGTTAAAGTCACCCCCCAGGAGCACCGAGCCAGTCAACAAGGGGGCCAAGGCCCCAGAGAGACGTGCAAAGAATGAAGCCTGGTCCGTGTTGGGGGCATAAACACTTCCTATCACAATATCCCTACCATCCAGTCGCCCCGTCACTATCACATATCTGCCTTCTGGGTCAACCACTTGCCCAGTGGATTGAAATGACACCCCCGCCCGCACCCAGATCAACACCCCTCTGGCATAGGCTGAATATGTGGTACAGAACACCTGTCCCCGCCACCTCCGCTGCAGTGCCAGCCCCTCCTGTTTGTTCAAGTGAGTTTCCTGGAGCAGAGCTATCTGCACCCCACGGCGACGAAGGTAGGCATGTATCTTGTGGCGGCGAGACATACTATGCATCCCCCTAATATTCCAAGAGAGACATTTAATCCCTACGGCGGCAGCCATGACATGACAGCATTAGCACCATGTATCCAAGTTCCCCTTGCGACATGCTTGGTCCCACCCCCCCCATCCCCAAATCCCCAACGCTCCCAACTCCCACACCCCAGGATAGGTTCCCCAAAACTAGTCCCCATCCAAACTAAGAAAAACAACAACCTTGTCAGCTTAGAAAGTGAGACGTGCGCAGACCCAAAGCGGAACTCAGAACCCCCCGCCAGCCCTCCCCCGCTATATATATCAGGGCCAGCAACAGCCCTGTGGGAGCCCCATTAAAGCCAGTCACTAAGGGTCAAATCCCCCACATGCAATGGGTCGCGGTCCCCTCACTCCTCAGTTCCGGGTTGCAACACAGATTGACCATCCTTGCCCTCCAGTCTCCGCTCAGCCGAACAATTCCGCCGTCTGCGGGGTTACCACCGGGAGCTCAGTGTCAGAATCCCCAGTCGCGCTGCCATCCAGGGAGACCTGTGAACCTCCCCTCGCTCGACCAGAAGAAACAGAGACCGGGCTGTTGCTACCTCTGCTGATCTCTACCACTGCCCGCACCGCTCTGTCCCGCTCTAGGCGTGGATCCGGCACCGAGGGCGCCCTTGTCGGACCTGCAGCAGCCGAATCTCCTCTCCCCTCAGCAGTCACCGGCGACTTCCGGCCCGGGCTCGTCGGGCGAGTTTCCAACCAGCTCCACACATCTTGCGGAGCGGTGAAGAAGTCCGTGCGAGAGCCATCCACCACTCTCAGCCTCGCTGGGAAGAGCATTGCGTAAGGAACCTGAAGCTGCCGCAATTTCCTCTTAACACCCACAAAGGAGGTCCACTGCTTCTGAACCTCCCGCGTGAAATCTTGGAAGATCATCACCCTAGAGTTTCCAATCTGCAAGCGCTGCTTCTCTCGAGCCTTCTGCAGGATATGATCTCTGTCTCTGTAGTGCAGCAGTCGCACCACCAGCGGTCTTGGGGGTGCACCCGGCTTGGGAGGCCTCGCCGGGACTCTGTGAGCCCTCTCGAGGGCAAAGAACGGAGACAGCCCCTCCGGGGCCACCTCGGCCCGAAGCCAGTCCTCCAGGTATCGGACTGCATCAGCCCCCTCCTCATGCTCCGGGACCCCCACTATGCGGAGGTTGTTCCTTCGGGCACGCCCTTCACTGTCCTCAGCACGCAGCTCCAGAGTTCGTACTCTACTCTCCATCTGCGCCATAGATCTTTGCAGGGCAGTCAGTCTATCCGGCACCTCCTCCAGCATCGTCTCTGTCGCCTTCACCCGATCCTTTAATTTTTTATGATCGTCTTTCAACAACGCCAGGTCCACTCCGATGGTATCTATCTTTGTTTCGAGGGCCTCCCTGGAAGCTGTGATGGCCTGCATGATATCCGCCAAGGAGGGGCCGCCCGGGACCTCTGCACCAGGGGCTCTCGCCCCGTCCCCCTCATCGTCCGACCGGTGTTCCCCCTCGCCATCTTGTAGGGCCGCGAATCCTTTGCACCTCGACGACCGACCCATCGTGGGCGCCACTTCAGGAATCTCTCAAATGCACCCACTCCAGCAGATTCGGACTAGATCAGTCTATCCAGCCGACGAGGACGCCACAGCAGGCTAAGGTCCCCCGGGGCCCGAGGCGCCGAGCCTCCCCACCAGCGTTCGACAATCTGGACCAGCCGCGGCCCCGACTCCACACCTCCCCTGGGCCAGTTCAGTGTACGAAGCCCCCCGATGCACCTCCTCCACAATAGCAGGGCCCGTCAACCAGTCACCGAGCTCCGCAGGCCATCCCAGCTCACTGTCCGCGAGCCCCAGGTGCCGCGCTCATCCGGAGTAAATGCAGCGTACCTCCTCCACGCCTCACCGCTGGGGACAGCCGGCGATCCGTACCACTCAGCCTCGTGCAGCCAAGACCTCAGCTAGACAGCCTCCCACGTAGCGCGCTGCAGTGGCAATGGGGGCCACCGCTCCACACGCCACTAGGATATAGGAGCCCTCCAATCGCCGCAATGTAGCCCCAGCAGGCCACACTGATGGTCCGGTCCACGCCAGGCAGCCAGCCACCGCTCCCTCGTCTGCCCACCTTCGTACGCCTCACCGCTCGCTCCGGTCCTCAGCGGCTCGCTCTGCTCCAGCCACTCCGAGACGCCATCTTAGGGTCAGGCATCAGCCACCCTTGTCCGCTGGTCATCACGCTCACCAGGCTCCTCGGGCACCCCTGATCACAGCCGCCGCCGCCGCCGATGCAACCACCAGGCTCCCCGCTGCTAATCCAGTCCCCGCGCCGTTGCTGAGGGGGAGAAGAGGACGGATACCTCAGCGGCGATCCGCGGCCGCCATCTTGGGCCGCCCGATCAGCAGCGCGGCGCGACCCTCACACGGTCGTACAACTTCACCAGGGCGCCTCCGCTGTCACCGGATCGCCCACGCAACCACTAGGTCTCCGCTACTGGGGGGAGGAGAAAGGGATCTCCCCCAGCGACTCAGGATGATGGAAACCGAGGGAGGCCGCGGAGGAGCTCCGAGATTCCCGACCTCCTACATCGGCGTCTGGCCACGCCCCCCGTGAAGATGAATCCCTGATCTTCAAAAATGGAGAGGAATATTGCACATTCCGTGAACAATTAACATCAATACTGGGAGGAATAAGAGACTTATGTGCCCTCACATTATAAACACTGTTGTCTACAAAAAATATACATTTTCAAACTTGTTATTTTCAACATGGCTGACAATTCTGTATTAGCATAGAAGTGTGCTTAAAAAAATCAGCCAATATTCAACTCCGTGAGCTTTCACTCATGGTTCAAAACGCAGGAAGTACCATATAATGTCCAGAGATAGACATAGCTATACTATGGAAATCAAATGGGTGTGGCACTAGGGGTGGCACACCGGTGCCCATTCACGGATTGGCTTTGCCCCTTGCTTCCCCAGTGGCCATTACCGACCTAGGCCTCAGATAACAAATCAGGGAAGCAAAACTAAAGTCCTGAGTTGGCTGGGCGATTGAAACCAGAGGCGCAACTGGACCCGAACTTCAGGGGGGGCTACCTCTCCCTGCTAGGGCAGGCCCTAGCACTGGTCGCACATGGTGCAAGTCTTTTTCGGTGCCCCTCCCACATTTCCTCCTTCTCCATGAATTCCCTCACTACCACTCACCAACAATGCACCTCATCTCACTATAGCACCTTTCTGACAAACATTTCATTTTTTTATAGCACTACTCACACTCCGTTCTGTGATCTGCACGGTGCACATTCTTTGTAGCAGGCACATTAACCCTCTGCACTTTGCGGGTGGCAGGAGTGCCCATGTGAGTGCACAGTGAGCGATGCAACAATGTGATAGTAGGGTAAGAGACGTGACTGTAGGGTGAGTGAGGTGACAATATGAATTTGGGTGTGGATGTAAGTGCAGAGTGGGACGAAAGAATGCATGGTGAGTGATGGGCTTGTTTGAGTGAGATTGCAGATTGAGCAGTGAGGGGGACTGGTGAGTGAAGGGTGAGTAGTGTGCTTGTGTGACTGCAGGGTGAGGTACAGGGTGAACAGCGCAAGTGCATTGTGAGTGCAGAGTGATCACTGTGAGTGCAGGGTGAGCGAGTGAATGGTGTGAGTGCATGGTGATCAGTGTGAGTGCATTGTGATCGCTGTGAGTGCAGGGTGAGCGTAAAAGTGAAGGGCAAGAATGAGGAGTGAGTTGTCTGAATGCAGGGTGCATTCCCAGACACTTGAATTAACTCAGCATGTTATTGACGGCGGTGTAGGGTTTCAGATATCAGTTAAACTATTGCTATTATGACATTAATAGGGATCAAGGGTGCAGTAAATAAATAATGTGCTGATCCTGCAACAAACTTCCAGTCTTATGATTAGGGTTACCAGCTCATTATTTTGATGTCCCAGACTGACTTATCTGTGCATACTTCGAACAGCAAATATACATAGAAAGCATTTTTAATTGTGTTCTAGGGCTGCCTGAATGATCCATGCCTGATAATTAAAGGGAACAAAGACAAAAAAGTCACATTACAAATGAATACATACTTTTTTATTTATAACCAGGGCACAAGTCCTAAAACAAAAAGAAGGGGGGGGGGACTAGCCTAATTAATCAGAATGCAAGTGACATCATGGCGTGTGACATCACGGCGCGTGACAGCACAGGAAGTGGCATCATAAGAAGTGACATATATGTTTAACATGTCTATCATGAGTACATTAAAGCACATTTCCAGTATACAGGGAATCCCTCCTGATTTAGGCAGAATATTTGCACTTTTGTAAGCTACACATAAAACAGTGTTGCCTTTTGTCAGAGTAAACTTATTCTAGCCATAGTGCTTTACAAGAAAAAATAGTGATATTTAAATGATTACAACGCCTTCTCAGGGATACTAAGCACTATATAAATGCTATTTATTTTATGTAAATACTGGGAAAGACCAACACATCTGACATTCTTACAGCGCATGCATATCTCCTAAACAGAGCCTGAACAAAGTGAAAAGCTGCCTTTCTTAAGTATGTGTGAAGTGCTAACAAGGTGTGAGCCTTTGTATCCCCTCTGCTGAATTGGCCTCCATGTGTGAGGCTTCTGAATGCTGCCAGGCAGGAGACTCGAACAAAAGGAGGCCTGACGACCCCTCAGATTAGACCTTTGTTATGGGCCCAGCAGGAGTCTGAACTAAGAAAGCCCTGGCACTGCATACTATGAAACCCAGCTCTGCTGTGGTGCCTTTAAGAGGCCAGCATCTGTCTACAAGGTGATTGGGAAGCAGAAGCCACAACACAAAGGATGTTTTGCTAAACACAACTTCAGAAAGGTGTTTTCACCTTTAAAGACACGAAATAATGCAGCATTCTTTGGGAAGGCCATCAAAAGAGGGCCAGGTGGTGTTTTGCTTTGACGGGCCTCTGCCGCAGAAGACAACGGCCCACTTAAAGCCAAGCCCATAGAAATCACTGGAGTGATGCTGACCGAAACCCCTGGGTGACAACAACCGGTAAACAGTTACTACGTCACAACTCCTCACTGACTTCTTCTTGCATTCACTGATAAAAACACTTCAGTCTTCGCCAGGACCTGCCTCTTTTCTTTTGAACCACCTGCTGAATGGATGTCATCTGTGTACTTTTAGACTCTACATCCACATAGTAGGCCTTTTTTACCCCAGCCAAAGGAAGCATATGTCTGTTTTAACGGGTGGGGTTAGAGCAGACCCTGTGGAACCCTCGCATTCCTTTTGGGTGAAGTAAAGTACCACTTTAATCGGCTGGAAGCAGTGCTTTAAACGGGCAGATACTGTTGGAAACCTCTTTAATTCGAAATGGAGAGAACCTGCACTTCTCGGGCACTGCTAAAATACATTTACCGGAAAGTACTGGCACTTTTCAGGAGCAAACGGGTACTCTTGATAGTGAGCAGTACAAGTACTTCAACACCTCGTCAGGGGTAGTAAGCGCAATATAAATACTTCTATTTTTCCATCTGAGGCACTGGTTGAAAGTGGCCTCAAACTAAGTTGCGACAAAATACGAACTCTGAAGCTCCACTGAGTGAGACACATGGCGCGCCACAGCTGAACTTACTCGCTCACAAACATAATTTCAGTTTGCAGAAATCACAGTTGGACACGTCTGTTTGGCTAGGCAGTAATCAAGACGCACCACGAGAACTACTATGTAGCGCTATAATGCTGTCTTTGGTTCATAAAAGAAAAGAATGCAGTATTTACTTACTTAATCTTTATTTCGGTCACTAGGACCATAAAAGAGTACAACATAAAAAACATTTTAAAAGCAGAATAATACAACAACATTTCCAGACAATTGACCAGAATATAAAACAATCATACAATTGAAGATAACTTGATACACTGGCTACGACTGTGCCACATTGCAGTTAAAAATTTAGAAACTGCGAAAACGATTGGGGCCGAGAGATCACTTTTTAAAATCCTATAGGCCGGAAGGTAGCCCCTAAAACCCAAGTTTTTAAGGATTGGAACAAGCCAATACTTTCTTGCTCTTCTATATGCTGGACAGAAAAATATTACATGCAGATCACACTCCCTCGGGTGTGCACAAGCTGGGCATTGCGATGAGGTCTCGGGACTTGTCCAGGAAGCAGTGTGTGCTTTAAGAGGGAGGGTGCTATATCGCCATTGCATGAAGAGCTTCCTAGTGAGCAGGGGGCCAATATTGTCAAATACAAGCTCTTGGAGGTATGAGTCTTTTGACCCCAAAAATTTAACAGTTAGGGGCCTCTCCTGTATGTTATTAATTTGAACACGTAGATAATGTTCATGGTAAACTTTAGAGAGAGACTTCCTCGAGATTCTGGGGCAAGTATTTTCCGGGTCAGACCATAGATTCTGTCTACCTAGAGCCTCACATATTTGTTTGATGTGTCTGAGCCAAGGAAGCCGAGCAGGATTACAAAGTCTCATGATTTCCTGGAGCTCAGATCTATAGTTGAGCAGTTCTGGTGTAGACCATAATTTCCTCCAATACAATAAGGGTTTTATGCCTAATTCTTCCGTGATTGGTCTAAGTCCCAAATCGAGTCTGATGGGTAAAAGAGGGGTGCTAGAGGGGAGACCTGTTAGTTGTCTGATGAAGTTATTCTCAGTCACCTGCATAGAGTGTGTCGCAGTGTGCCCCCATAGTTCAGCCCCATAGGTTATTGCCCCTTTTGCCTGTGTACTATAAATTTGTAGTCGGGGCGAAATCGGCTGATAGGTCAGGCCTCGGGACATCCTTGTCAGTCCTCCTATCATTTGAGTTAATTTCAGGTTTGCCCTGGTACAGTGGGAATCCCAGGTCAGAGACTGATTTAGTGTTATCCCGAGGTACTCAAAAGTGTGGACCCTCTCTAGCCTGGATGGCCCAAGTGTAGGATTCACGCGTGTTCTCGATGGGGGGTTGAAGATCATATACTTTGTTTTAGACGCATTGATCTCCAACCCCCGAGTCACAAAGAAGAGTGCGAACCCGTCGAGGATCCGTTGGATGCCCATGGGAGACTTGGAGAGCAACAGCGTATCACCCGCAAACAGAATGGCGGGTACCCTTGAGCCTCCAAGCCTCGGAGCGTCAGTATCTTCCAACGCATTCAAATGGCTGATCACCCCGTCGACAAAGAGGCAGAAAAGAGTCGGTGCCAGCACACAACCCTGTCTGACCCCCTGGCAACGGGGAAGCGATCCGTGAGGGCACCCCCTCTCCCACATCTCACCCTTGCGAAGTTTCCCCGATGAAGTCTTATTAAAACGGCAAGTATATCATTTGGGACACCAAGATCACCCAAGACGGCCCACAGTTTTTCCCTCGGGACTAAGTCAAAGGCGGCGCGTAGATCAACAAAGACCGAGTATAGAGTGCCACCCTCTATTAAAACGGTCTTCGAGTGAATCAGGTTTAAGCGAAAAATCTGGTCAATGGTCGAAAATTTTCTTCTAAAACCCGCCTGGTAAGTGCTCAAAATATTAGATTCCTCAATCCAATCTTGTAGATGGTTGAGAATGATTCTGCCAAATAATTTTTGGGAGACATCGATGAGACTAATTGGTCTATAATTGGCTGGGAGCAGAGGAGAGCCCTTTTTAAAAATTGGGACAATCTCTGCGCCCAGCCAAGTATCTGGTATTTCCATACCCTCCAGGATGGAATTAAATAGAAGCATAAAATATGGTGCCCAAACTTAAGGTTCTTGCTTGAAAAGATCTCCCAGTAGCCCGTCCAGACCTGGGGCTTTTCCTGACGCAAGACCCATAATAACTTCTCTAACTTCTTTTAGGGAAAAGGAGAGACCCGGCGAAATGCTGGGTTCTATCTGGAAAGGGTCAGCTCCAGTCCCCTCAGGAGGCTTATATAGGGACTGGAAGTGATCCCGCCAGGACTTGGCTGAGATGTTGGGTTCCACCGCGGAGACCAGCTCTTCTGAGCCTGTATTTGCACAGCGCCAGAATCTCCGGGAGTCCCCATGTGCAGTATTTACTACCGTTAATTACGTGAAGAATGGACACCCACATATAATATATAACGTTAGAGGTTGCCAGTCAGACTGTCAGAGTATTATTTGCCTGTGGCATCCTCCCGTGGGTACTTGCCACCAGCTACAACCCTTACAGACTGATGGATTTAGGAGCAAATTACATTCTATTTGGTGTTCTCGTCAAATAGACGACGCGTGTTTGTGCTTTAGAGAACACATTTCCCACACACCGAAAAAAATCGAATAATGTGTGTTTGAGAGACAAAAATAATTTCCCCCCCACATCATGCGTTTTTGCTTTGTATGCCGAAATGTGCACTATCACTATAACATTCCATCAGGATCAAAGGGGAATAGTGGTTTTGCGCGCGGAACGGCAGCAAGGGAGCCTTGAACGGCTGACAGGCATTGGATAGAAGCCTCGCGCCCCAGGTGGGGATTACCTTTAACAGAGATGTGATTCACCAAGAGAGCGAGACCGCGTACATCCAAGCGGCCACTCAGGGGCTAGCAATAATTAAATTATACCCAGCGGCCACACAGTCTTCCTCTGTCCTGGGGATGCCTCACCTCCTCACGTGGCGCACACTTTTAATTTGTGCGATGCGCATGACAATGTTTACCAGTCTTCCCGGAGACGTGCAGGCCGCGCACCATTTAATTTATTAAAGAGGCCGCAACGAGGTATCTGGTAAGTGCTGGCTGCATGGCCATGGAGGGGGGGCCCCTGGAGAGCGGGGGCCCCCCCCCGCAATGCGGGGGCTGCGGGGACCTGTGTTACGCCCCTGCAACTCCACTCTACAATATTCCAATTGACTTTATGGCATGCTACAATATTTCACTCTATGGCACTCCACTGTACGTGAATCCACTCTATGTCACTTTAGTGCACGCCACTGTACTCTAGGCCACTCCACAGTGCTTCACTCCACTAAACAGTATTCCACTCTATGCCACTCAACTCTGCGCTATTCCACTCTACGCTACTCCACTGTACATCACTCAACTAAATAACACTCCACGCTACTCCACTCTATGCCATTTCACTCTACTCCACTCCACCATACACTACTGCAGGCCACTCCACTCTACAGCACTCCACTGTACACTATTCCAATCTACACCACTCCTGTCTATTGTATTCCACTGTATGGCACGCTTCTCTACGCCACTCAACTCTACTCCACTGTATGACACTACACTCTATGACAGTCTCCTCCACCGTACTTTGTGATACTACACTAAATGACACTTCACTTACCGAAACTCCAGGCTACAATTTAAAAAAAAAACAAGTTACTTACCTTCGGTAAAGCCTTATCCAGTAGAGAGTACATCTAGGAACAGATTCCTTAACTTCGAATTTTCCCGGGTGTCATACTGGACCCGGAGGATTTTTCGTGAGCAGTACCCCTGCGCCCCAGTAGGTGGCATCGATCGGCTCTGTGTATGTCGTCGTTGTCAGCCGCGCCAGAAGTGATGATCGCAGCACCTATTTAGGCGCCACTCAGGCTCGCTGATGTCCATTTCTTTTCTTGACTTTCCACGCCAGAAGTGCGGAGCCATGAAGAACAATGACCACTGGTGTGGAGAACTATGGCAATGAAAGGGATCAGCCCTGTCTCTAGAAATCCGTTCACATAGCAGGGAGGATGGGTGGGTCGATAGCAAATCTGTGCTTAGATATAGTCTCTACCAGATAAGATATTACCAAATGTCAGTAACTTGTTCACCTGAAAGAGACTTCTAGCTGCAGATTCTTTACCTTAGAATAGATACCCAAGCAATACCATCACAGGCGGTGGGTCTGCGGACCAATTTCAAACAAGGAAGTCCTCCAGGGATGGACAGGCAAAATGCCCATCCCTATGGACCTGACTGTCCAGGCAGTAATGTTTGGTGAACATGTGCAGGAAAGTCCACGCTGCTGCCTGGCAGATATCCAGGAGTGGAACTCTGTGGGCTAACACAGTGTTCGCAGCTTTAGCTCTTGGTTGAAAGAGCTCTCAAGTCTTCAGGAGGTTGCTTCTTCGCCAATGCATAGCATATTTTAATGCAGAGTATGACCCATCTGGACAATGTCTGCTTCTGCACAGCCCGACCTTTCTTCGCACCAACATACCCCCCAAGAGTTGGTTGTCCACCCGGAACTCTCGTATGCAGTCCAAGCAGAATGAAAACGGTCTTTTTTAGTTCAAACGGTGTAGTCGCTCCTCTTCTTTAGAGGAATGTGGAGGAGTGTTAAAAGTAGGCTAGTGGTGGATTTTCCTACGTGAAATGGAGTGACTACTTTCGGGAGAAAGCAGGATCCTTTGTGAAGCACCAGTTTGTCAGGATAGACTGAAAAGCAAGGCGGCTTTGATGATGAGGCCTGCAGCTCACTCACTCTTTGGGCAGATGTAATAGCCACAAGTAAGGCTGTTTTAATCGTAAGAAGGCTGAGGGGACAATTATGGAGAGGTTTGAAAGGAGCACATATCAACAATTTCAAGACCATATTAAGGTCCCACTGAGACATGATAAATGATGAAGGAGGGAAAAGATGAACAAGACCTTTCAGAAGCCTGTGTACAACATATGATTTGAAAAGGCAGGGTTGGCCATGCAACCACAAAAAGGCAGAAAGAGCAGCAAGATAGCCCTTAAGAGTGCCCAGAGCAGAATAATGCAAGGGAAAATATGAAAAGTAGAACTTCAGAAAGGAGGGCAGAAAGGGGATCAATTACTTTTTCTGCACACCATGCCACAATTGTTTTCCAACAGCAGACATATACTGTCTTGTTGGAGGCCTGGCTGCCAAAATGAAGTTGCAGTCTTCAGGAGGAAGGTCGAAAGCTGTCAACTGCTGCCGATCACACTCCATGCAAGAAGGTGGACACTGGACAGGTTCAGATGGAGGACCATCCCTTTCTGATATGACAGAAGATCCTCCCGAATGGGCAGCCTGATTAGAGGATTGATGACCATGCTCAGTAGCTTGGGATACCAGACTCTCTGTGCCAAATCCAGAGCCAAAAGGATGACTTGGGCCTGGTCATTTGTGATCTTCTTGAGAACTCTGGGTAGGAGTGGTATGGGCGGAAAGGCGTATAAGAGGCCTGTACTTCATTTGAGGTGAATGCGTCTCTGAAAACCCCAGTGCGCAAAATTGCTGACATTGCACATTCTCGATGGAGGCAAACAGATCTAACCAAGCTTCTTCCCACTGTTGAAAGAGACCTTGCACCACCTTTGGGTGGACACGTCATTCATAATCCTCTAGGCATCAGTGGCTGAGTTCTTCTGCTCGGACTTTCAGAGAGCCTGCCAGGTATTGAACCAACAGGGATATGTCCTGATGTTCCAGCCATGTCCAGAGACACAAGTCCTCTTGACAAAGGGTCCAGGACCCCACCCGCTCTGTTTGTTGCATTACTATATGGTGGTGATGTTGTCCGTGAATGCCTGCACTAGCCTTCCCTTGTTGGAGGGTAGAAAGGCTTTCAATGCCAGTCGGATTGCACGAAGCTCCAGCAGGTTGATGTGAAGTCAGGATCCGCCAGAGACCAGAGTCCTCTGATGCATCTGTCACTACTGTGAGATCTGGTTGGGGGTGGGAGAGGGGTCTGCCTCTGACCCTATCACGGTTCGTTAACCATCACTGCAGATCTTTCGCAGTTCCATTTGAGATCTTGACAAAATTGGAAAACTTCTCTTGATGCTGTGCCCATTGGAAGTTCGGGTCTCACTGCAGAACCTGCATATGCCATCGAGCACAAGTTACCAGCAGGATGTAGGAGGTCCCTATGAGTCCCAACAGTCTCAGGGTTTGTCTAACTGAAATTTAGGATAGAGGCTGAAACATCAGTATCATAGGCAAAATATTCTGGACTCACCGCTCGGGAGGATAAGCCAAAAACTACATCTTGTCCAGAACAGCTCCGATGGAAAGGAGCATTTGAGAGGGAGTCAGATGTGACTTAAGCATGTGGTTAGTAAACACCAGTGAGTGCAGGAGGTTTGCCGTAGTCTGGAGGTGGGAAACAATGGCCTGGGATGAACCCGCCTTCAAAAGCCAGTTGTCGAGATAGGGGAAGAATGGCACCCCTGACCTCCGCAGGTGCGCAGCAACCACCTCCATTACCTTGGTGAACACCTGAGGGGTGCTGGTAAGGCCAAAAGGGAGCACAGTGAATTGAAAATGCTCTTGGCCTACTGTAAACTGCAGGTAATGCTGGTGGACAGGCAGGACAGGAATGTGGAAATAAGCAGCCTGAAGTCCAACAATATAATCCAGTCTCCCGGGTCCAGAGCAGACAGGACCTGAGCGAAAGTGAGCATTTGATCTTCTCATACTTGAGGAGGTAGTTGAGGAGCAGCAGGTCTAGAATTTCTGTTGACGGAAGCATTGTGACACAAAAATATGTTTTCTTGTCAACTTAAGTGATTATTTACTAACAACTCTCTTTACACCTTTTTTCTAATTAATTCCTTACAAACATATTTCCACACACGTTCGTTGTACCATTAATACCGTTCTAGTCTTTTTTCACTGTCTAACACGTCAAGTCACGTCATATCTCCACAAAGCACATTAACTTCCGTATTCGAACTATCGCGAGCACACGTCCGGCGTCCTACAGGCTCCATACGTGGACGTATCCTGCATACACCCGGTAAGCATTAAACCAATCTATAGATCCTGGTATCTTTGGTAGTAACTGGATGACCCGCTAACACACTGGTTTAGACCTGTATGGTTTTATCTGTTGACAACCGTATCGCGTTTCACTCACAGCATCAGCTTCCACTAACCGCATCACACCGCAACGTTATAAGTCCGTCCGGACAGCTATACCACGGAACCAGCACCAACCCTACTAAAACTGTATCACGCCGCATCAACCACACCGACTACCTATTAATAGCACCAATACCGCATTATCACCGGCCATATCTTTTTTACCGTACCTTTCACAACACACCCCACTCTTCTCCTCCGTATCACAATGCATGGGTGGAAATAACTTCCCGCATACCACACTATACTCATTACTATATCTATCATTTCCAGATTTCCCCTGACGAAGGCATGAGTGCCGAAATGCATTGGGAAAGTACATAAAGTCAGTTACCCAGATGTGTATGTTTTTCACAATGGATTGAAAAATGAAGCCTTCAATTCCTTTGAAAAGTTTAAAGCCTCAATAAAGTTTTTTTTTAAAAACTTTGAACGATCGTTTTGCAATATTGGAAACCTCTTTCAGGACTTTATCCAGTGCCTGGGGGACACACCCCAAGTTCTGGGGGTGCATCCACATTTCATATTTACACTCTATTTCAGAGAGTGATACCCCGGAGCATGACAAAACCATTATACCTACTTCACAAACCTTCAGGAAGTGCGCGCACTACACCCTTCTCTCAGTATTATCGATTCCGAATCCAGTACGCAGCACACCGACAAAGAAATCATGCAATTTGAGGAAATATCCCACCTTACAGAAACGAGAGCGGACACATTCACTTTTGGACAAGAAGAAGCCTCCAGAATCTATGCCCTTATACACGAGGATACAACGGATTTTTCCAGCAGCAGCACGAAAGAACAGAACATCCGCCAACTCTTATATCTCTCCAAGAAAGAAATAAATCAACGCTTACACGCTAGCACCATGATCAGGTACCATAAGGCCCAAAGAATCCCAAGGGGACTAAAAATACCACTCAAACCCTCCCTTTGTAAAAACCAACAGAAATTCAAAGACAGGTGGTTCGCCATTTTAAACAAATGCTCACTAGATTTGATCCTTCTAATCATAGAGGAATTGTCAACCATTCTAGAGGAACTATCTAAAGACATCCAAAACATCAAAGCCGAACTCGAGAAATCCTTGACAGCTGAGGAGCTTAATAAAACACTTGAGGACATCAACAACCAATTGGCTAAACATACAGCAGAAGTCAATGAACGTAATATCCGTAAATTTCGCAGAGATACGATTGACTACAAGATGGGAGAAGTATACTCCTGGGCTGACGTTTACGCTAGACGTAGACAAAACAAACCTTATACCACCAACACAGACACCTCTTCCTCAGACAGTGATCCCACTCAACAACCCAGAAGACTCTCTGCCAGAGACAGAACACCAATAGTGATTCCACCAAATATACCATCAACATCGGCTACTAACCTAACCACTGAAGACACTTCTTTTTTAGAAGTAGGCCATACAGATCAAGACGACCCAGGAGGAGCCGCAGGAAAAATCAAAGAAAAGGACAAGGACCCACCACAGACACGCACAGTGACAGCCAAGAAGGACCGATCCAAGAAAGGGACTCAGTAGACAATCTAGTCATTAACATCTCAGACTACCATTTCAAAGACATCGAACTGAAAATTGGGGACTAAATCTACCTGCTGCTTTCCTGCCAAGGCTGTTGGTCCTGCCGTGAGGGGAACGGCCCTTTCACCACCTTTGAATCTCGGCTGGAGGGCTGAGTCTCTCTCGCATTGCCGTGAGGGGAACGGCCAGCGAAAACCTCAATTCCCATAATCCCCGGGTCCCGGCGCTTGTCAGCCACGTCATCAGGCTGCGCCGGGGGGATTAAAGGACGCCTACACGACCGCAGCGCGGGACGCGCACTAAATCTACCTGCTGCTTTCCTGCCAAGGCTGTTGGTCCTGCCGTGAGGGGAACGGCCCTTTCACCACCTTTGAATCTCGGCTGGAGGGCTGAGTCTCTCTCGCATTGCCGTGAGGGGAACGGCCAGCGAAAACTTCAATTCCCATAATCCCCGGGTCCCGGCGCTTGTCAGCCACGTCATCAGGCTGCGCCGGGGGGATTAAAGGACGCCTACACGACCGCAGCGCGGGACGCGCACTAAATCTACCTGCTGCTTTCCTGCCAAGGCTGTTGGTCCTGCCGTGAGGGGAACGGCCCTTTCACCACCTTTGAATCTCGGCTGGAGGGCTGAGTCTCTCTCGCATTGCCGTGAGGGGAACGGCCAGCGAAAACTTCAATTCCCATAATCCCCGGGTCCCGGCGCTTGTCAGCCACGTCATCAGGCTGCGCCGGGGGGATTAAAGGACGCCTACACGACCGCAGCGCGGGACGCGCGCGTGCAAAGACCGGGCAAAGACCGGGCAAAGACCGGGCAAAGAGCGGGCCCTCTGTGGCCCTCAGAGGCCCGAGGAGTCTGGGCTGGGCCACGTCCCTTTCCTCCCTATTAACAGTGAGTACATACGCCCGGTGTGTGCCCCCGTTCTGTTCCCTGAAACTATGTCTACTCGCTCTGGAAAGCTTCTTAGGAGCGACGGCGAAAGGGGGCCAAATGCCGCGAGCCCTGTCATTGGAACTATGGACCGTTTTATCACCAGGGTGGCGGCGGTGATTGAAAAGGAGATTGCTATGTCTGAGCGGCGCTTATCCGAGGTTTACCTCCCCTCAAGACGTTCATCCTTGGGGGTCGCCGCCCAGTCGCTTACACCGGCCGGTGTCCGGGTTCAAACTGTTTCCCCTCCTAGTGTGTCTGGTGTTTTTACAGACCCCCCTCAGTTGGTTGGTATAGAGCAAAACATGGTTAGGCTGGAAAATCTGGCCGCTCTTCTCCCTATAGTTACAGTGGAAGACGGTGGACTTAGCAAGCTGTCCACACCATTATTACCTAATCCCCCAAGCGAAGCCATTAGTGATCCTGAGCCTCCAAAATCGCTCACTCCCTCCATAGATATATCAGAAGGGGAGTCAGGGAGGGCTTCCCCAAACACCCAAATTCCCGATACTAGGCAGGAGAATAGGCCCCTAAGCAAAAAGCCACGAAAACGTAAAAAAGGTTGTCTAGTGAGGCAGGCCGCTCTTTACCAAAGAGTAAGAAAGCCTTCCGGATCTGGTACGAGATCCATAAGGGGTATCCCTATAGGGAATGAAATTGACATAGAAGGGGGTGTTCTGATCTCTCCCAAGGGGCTACACCCAGACGCCAACACTGCCAAGGTATCAAAGCTCTCTGACTCAGTAACAGTTGAAAATATTTTTGAGAAGGTATACAGCCTCTTGAAACCGTTACTAATACAAGTCAAAGGGCTAGGGGAGAGGATAGATAAATTAGAGCAATCAACGCTTGATGGGTTTCACTCACTCAAAACAACATTGAAACAAATAACCAGAGTGACTGAAAATAAGGACTTGGGCATAAAGGGGAATGAACCACCATTTCAGAGAGACCCTAAGCCCCCAATATGTCTAAATAAAGTTGTCTCTAATAGTCCACTAATCTCAGCTCCTAAATCTCCTCCCCGCTCCAAAGCAGGGCCAAAACACAAGGGTCCATCATTATACTTAGAGCCTGATAAAAATAAATCTAAGCCTCTTCCACAAAATCAGCCACAGATAGCTAGTGGCAAAACGGATGACTCCCAAAAATCAGGGGCATGCAGCAAATCCAACGGGTTAGCGACAGGGAATGCCCCTAGGTCTGTGTCCCAACCTACTGCCTCATCTATCCCCTTACTGGCCTCCAGTAATTTAGTACGACGGACCCCCCCAGTAAACCTCCCACCAGACTGTCAACCTTTTGTTGCTGTCATGGTTAATGTGCCCCCTTTAAAGGATGGCCAGTTGGAAAATCACCAATCACTCAAGAATAAGTGTATCCACTGGCTGAAGGCAAACAAGCCAATTCCGTTGGGTGTGGATGGTATTATTTTAAGTGTCCGCAGAGTGGGTTGGGTAGGGCAGGGGAAAAAAACGCAGGAGGGGGATTGTATAGTTATAAATTTCCAAGACCCAAGAGTAGTACCATCGATTTGCACTCCCATTAAAAGTATGGGGGCTCCGGGGGTTAAAGTGGTAGATCTTTCTTATTTTTACCCCAGGCAACTTGTTAGCCCAACAGGAGGAAGCTTAAGTTCCCCTGTTTTTGGTCAAAACTGGGCTGGGGTCTCGGGGGTACCAGGGAGAACCAATAGTGGGCACCAGGGCCCTACTGACTGGAAATTGGGAGAAGAGTAGACCCAGCAGGAGTATCACCCACCCAATTAAACCTTGCAAGTGGGATAGGAGACCCTATATACACCTCACAAGATCCCTGTTCCCCTCAGATACCTCCGAGGGGGCCCATAGACAGGGGCATTCCGGTGCCCAGCGACACTTCAGCTGTGACGGACCTAGCTTTCAAGGTTTTCAGCTGGAATGTCGCAGGGATTGCAAGAAAACTGGCTCTACCGGATTTTGCTGCCTGGGTTGATGAGCACTCCCTGTGCCTTTTCCAAGAGACATGGAGCTTGGTGCCGGTCCATAGGGTGGGTTTTTCTTCCTATTCCTCCCCTGCGCAAGTCTCGGAAACAGGGAGAGGGCGACCTTCTTATCTGGGTCGCGGCTTCTTTAGACTGCAGAGTAGTGGAGTTCGCCACAGGTTCCCCTGACATACAAAACATCACCCTAATAGATCAAAGGGGAAGAATTGTTTTAAATGTTTATAATGTTTATGCCCGGGGAACCAAGGGCGGGAGAAAGTCTCCCGTAATATCTCTCCTCGAGACTTTGCTAAATAATACCCCATATAAGACTCGTTCATTGGTTGCAGGTGATATGAACTGTACGTTCGAGCCCTTGGGCTCGGACCTTTCCCTCGACCAAGACGAGGAGGATACCAGGTTGGGGATCCCGGTATTGGAAATCCCACCGATTAGAAGGTGGACAGAAGTGGCACTCCAGATATACTCTCTGAGCCTTGAATTCAACTTAAGGGCAGCTAATGGGAGGACATTCTCGGATAGGGGGGGGTGCCCACACGTACAATAGACCAGGACACACCTCTAGGCTAGATTATTTCCTAATAGATGTGTACTTATGGTCTTATGTAAGGGACATGCAGGTGGTCCCCACGACTGAAAGTGACCACAATTCACTCTCTTTAAGTATGGACCAGTGGTGGCGCCCCTTAAGGAAAGACAATATTAACCCGGTAGCCGCACTCCCGGATGAGTCTGAAGTCTCCCCATGTGGTAGGCGAATAAAATGGGCGAAATTGGTTTTATCCGAGGCAAAGGTAGGGGAAATTCAATCCCATTTAAACCATGCGGTAACATCCCTCGGAACCTCCTTAGAAGAGGTGGGTAGAGCGAGTGGGCTTTTTGTGTCCCTGGTTGAAGCCTTAACTAACGTGTTTACCTTATACCCTAACAAGTCGGGTAACAAAGAATCTAAAAAACAACTCGATGGATGGTATACCCAAACATGCAGGGTTTACAAGGCCAAGTTAGTTGAGGCGGTTAAACTCAAGTCCCGTAGTGTGATACAGGAAGCAAGGAAGGCCTATAATAAGTCCCTTAAATTTGCAAAGAGGGAATGGGAAGACAAATTCTGGGAAGACCTGCTCCAGGCTAGCAAAATCAGGGATTCAAGGGCCTTTTGGAATCTCATAAGCACACGGAATAAACCCGATGCATCTGTGAGACCCTGCAACATCCCGCCTCAAAGTTGGGTAAAACACTTTGGGTCCCTATACCTCCCCCCAGATGGGGAATTGAACGTGGGGATGGACCTTACAAGAGCAATTGAACCCCATGCCTTTGATCTCTTCACTCCCTTAGAGATTGAGGGAGTTATAGGGTGGGTAGCGCCTCGCAAGGCAGCAGGCCCCGATGGCCTTCCGGGGGACCTTATGAGGGCATACCCAGCGGAATGGGCAAGGGTCATAGCAGCCCTCCTAAACGACATCATGATGGGAGGGGCAGTGCCAGAATCCTGGAAAGGGGCGGTGGTGGTCCCGATTTATAAAAAAGGATGCAGGGAAACACCGGGGAACTATCGCCCTATAAGTCTGATAGACTCCACCCAAAAGATAGCTGGTAAAGCTATCCTTGGAAGGATTCTCCACTGGGTGGAGGAGAATAAAATCCTATCAGACTTTCAGGCAGGTTTCCGGGCTGGTATGGGGACAATAGAGCAGGTGTTTAGGCTGGTACTACTGGGGTGGAAGGTGGTGGAACTGGGCAAGGGTAGTCTTTATTTGGCCTTTATAGACCTGAAGACTGCCTTTGACCTAGTCCCCCGGGAAGAGCTTTGGAGGGTGCTTTATGAGTTGGGACTACCCCCTTACATCTTGTCCCTACTCATTAGCCTTCATGCCCATACCTTTGCACAGGTCAGTTGGGGTAAAAATGGAGAGCTCACTGAGAAGATACCAGTGTCCAGGGGCGTTAGACAGGGTTGTGTCTTGGCACCCACCCTATTTTCACTATATGTGAATGGGGTGGTAAATCATCTTCAACAAGAACCAGCCGACGCCCCCTGTCTTGGAGGAGTACGTATCCCCACCCTGCTTTTTGCGGACGATACGCTCCTGATCTCGAAGACCCCTCAAGGCCTCCAGAAATTGCTAACCCGTTTCCAGGAGTTCTGTGCTGCAAAAGGCTTAATAATAAATGTGGACAAGACAAAATATCTAGTCCTAAATCCTCCTAAGAAACTGGGCCGTCCACCCACACTTAATTCGATTCCCTTAGAGAAAGTATCCGAATTCGATTACCTCGGCATTCGGATTACGGATAGGATGTTCTGGGCAAATCATATTGACAAAATGGTCCTCAACCATAGGAGAGTAGGAGGAGCTCTCATGAGGGAGTTCAGGGCCTCACCTAGGAGATCACTTACCCCAGTAATTGATATCTACAAGGCTAAAGTAGTGTCATCAGCCTTGTATGGGGCAGAACTGTGGGGCCACTGCCGATTGGACGCCCTAGTGACAACGGAGAGCAAGATATTGAAATCCATTATCTCCATTCCACTGAGCACACCATCTGTACCAGTGTGGTTGGACACGGGCTGTAAAAATATCAAAGATCAGGCCCAGCTCCGCCCGCTCCTGCTATGGACACGAATCTGGAGGGGTGAAGAACTAAAATCCTATGCGGATGCTCTGGGGGAAATAATGAGTCTGGGGGGTTGGGCTAAGATAAGATGGTTAGAAGAAACTAAAAAGCTTTTGGAGAAGATCGGATTAGGAGACCATTGGGCATCACGTTCAGCCCCTCCAAAAGAAGTTGTCAAGGCGCTTTATTGGAAATGGATTGCGGAGCGTCTAATTACAAACTCTAACCACTGCAAGTCCACTGTCGCCTTTTTACAAATCAAAGACATTGTGGCTTTTGAACCCTACCTGGATCTGATCACCCTCCCCTTCGACCGAGCCCTTTATTTTAAATTTAGAGTTGGATCCCTCCCCCTAGGTGCTGTGGTATCGAATTGGACATCAGCGGCCCGCACTTCTCCCAACTGTGCATGTTGCCCGAGTAGGGTTGAGTCCATTGCGCATGTCCTATTTGAATGTCCGGATTATGCAAGGCCTAGGAGTTTTTGGTTGAAACCTCTTTGTCGAAATATGGGCACACGTAGCCATCGAGTAGCCTTGCGTATCCTAACCACGGACACTTCCCCCCCCATAGTGTGTGGAACAGCAACATTTTTAAAGCAGTTTTGGCTTATTCGTTGTAAGAGATTGTCAGTAGCTGTTTAATTCCATTTTAGCTAATTTAGAAACGGGCATTCTTTGTCCTTTTATCTTTTTAATGAATCTTTTTACTGGCTTCTTGTAGCATGTTTCTTTTTGTATACTGTAATGATTGTATTTTATTATGCTTATAAGATATCTTGCATATCGAATAAAAGCTTATGACTGACTGAAAATTTTACAAAAAGGAACGTCCTTTGTGCCAACTTCGGGCACCAACACCCTCGAACTCAACATTAGTTTCTTCAAACTAATGAGAAAACTCAGACTACGCCATTTTTTTGATAACGTTCTAGAACCAACTAAAGAACAAGAAGAGGATCCCCTAAGGGGTTTACACCTGAAAAGCACCTTTATGTCACCGGTCAGCCATAAATGTCTTGACTTGTTTGAATCGGCAGTGAAAAATGACATAGCAAAACTCAACAACAAGAAAAGATCGAAACACAATAACCTTACCAACAAAGAACTAGGTATATTGAAAACCATCGCACAAAGAACAGATATAACATGTACCAAAGCAGACAAAGGAGGGGCACTAGTTGTTCTAAACACCAGCTATTACAACACCCAAATATTGACTCACTTGCAAGATTCAAACACATACATGAAATTGGAATCTAATCCCACGGCACAGTTCAAGGAAATCCTACAAACCAATAGTTCAAACAGCCGTTGACAAAGGCACCATAAATGAAAAAGTCAAGAAATACCTTATACAACCTAACCCCAAAAGTCCATCTCTATTCATGGTACCAAAAATCCACAAAAATCCCATCGAACCACCGTGTCGACCAATTGTCACCACTCGAGGAAGCCTGCATGAACCAGTAGGCAAATTCTTAGACCGTTATTTACAACCTAGCGTCAACACCATGAGATCTTTCATTAAAGACACCACTGACTTTCTTTGTAAACTAAACCATACCATCATCACAGAAGATGAAGATATCATTCTATGCACCGTGGATGTCAACTCATTATACACATCTATCCCTCACCAACTCGGATTGGAAGCCATTGAACAAGCTTTACTACATACCGACTACCCACACAATCTATAAGTCTTTTTAATGGAACTGATGCAATTCACCCTTCTACACAGCTATTTCAAACACAATGATGAATGGTTCCAACAACTAACAGGTACATCCATGGGAAACTGTGCCGCTCCAACGTATGCCAATATCTTTATGAATCGCTTTGAAGAAGACAACATCCTCACAGTACAATCATGGACAAATCGCTTGAAACTATACCTAAGATTCATTGACGACATATTCATCCTGTGGAAGGGTCCGGTTCACATTCTTGAGAATCACCTTGACAGTCTAAACCAAATTGATCAACGCATACAGTTCACTTTTAACATCCATCCACATTCAATCACTTTTTTGGATGTTAACATCACCAGAAAACCTACAGGATTTGAAACAGACCTACACAGGAAAATTACGGATAGAAACAATACCCTTCATTACCAAAGCTTCCATCCTTTACCCCTCAAACAACATCTTCCATACTCTCAGATGCTTAGAGTAAAAAGGATAGTATCCAACCCTACCAAAGCAATTGACCAACTCGACACCCTTACACAAAGATTCAGGTCTCGTGGATACCCAGACCAGGTACTACAAGAAGCAAAAGAGCGGTCAGCCACCAAGAGCAGAACTGAACTCCTCAGCATCCAAACCAAACCCATCAAGAACCAACTTACTGTAGTTTCTAAATACTCCACTATGAGTGTCGCCTACAAACGCATCATTAAAAAACATTGGCAATTACTCAAACTGGAACAGGATTTCAACCACATATTTGACCAAGAACCGATTTCTGCCTACACTAGAAATAAAAACATCGGGGAAATGCTTAACCCCTTCAGCGCTGGGCGAATTCCGCCGCGGTGCTGAAGGGTTCGAGCGCGGGCGGGACCATGACGGAACGGTTCCGTCATGAGCACAGCTCAACCGTGGCTCATGACGGAACCGTTCCGTCATGAGCATGGAAGGGGTTAAACAAACAGAACAACCATCCATACACTCCACATTCAAGGGTACTATCCCATGTTTGAACTGTAACAATTGTAACAGCATCATAAAAGGTGAATATATTACACACCCCATGAAAGGACACAAAATCAGAATTAAAGTAACAGCGACGTGCGATACCACCAACGTCGTTTACATGCTTAAATGCCCTTGTGGCAAGAGTTATATTGGTCAAACTGAGAGAAAAATGAAAACCAGACTAAATGAGCATAAATCTAACATCAGAACCAAACAAATGAAATCCTCAGTCACTCAACACTTCTTGGAAGCTGGTCATAATATCAGTCAGTTAAAATTCTGTATTCTTGAAATCATCGCCAAAAAAGAAGGGAGAGACAACCATAACTTTTTACTACAACGAGAAAACTATTGGATTTACCTTTTAAACTCCATGAAACCGTTTGGAATGAATGATCGTACAGAGTTTACATGTTATCTTTAATTTTTCACCTCATAGGTCTTTAGCATGAATATGTTATATTTTCCCAGCGATCCAATAGCTTATCCTACATCTACTGACTCGTTAATTATTGTTTATTGTTTATTGTTCATTGATCCCCAGACATCGTTCTATCCCAAGTAATAGATTTATAATGTTACTGTTCCTACGTGCCTTGCAACCCATTGCAGCATTGTGACACAAAAATATGTTTTCTTGTCAACTTAAGTGATTATTTACTAACAACTCTCTTTACACCTTTTTTCTAATTAATTCCTTACAAACATATTTCCACACACGTTCGTTGTACCATTAATACCGTTCTAGTCTTTTTTCACTGTCTAACACTTCAAGTCACGTCATATCTCCACAAAGCACATTAACTTCCGTATTCAAACTATTGCGAGCACACGTCCGGCGTCCTACAGGCTCCATACGTGGACGTATCCTGCATACACCCGGTAAGCGTTAAACCAATCTTTAGATCCTGGTATCTTTGGTAGTAACTGGATAACCCGCTAACACACTGGTTTAGACCCGTATGGTTTTATCTGTTGACAACCGTATCGCGTTTCACTCACAGCATCAGCTTCCACTAACCGCATCACACCGTAACGTTATAAGTCCGTCCGGACAGCTATACCACGGAACCAGCACCAAGCCTACTAAAACTGTATCACGCCGCATCAACCACACCGACTACCTATTAATAGCACCAATACCGCATTATCACCGGCCATATCTTTTTTACCGTACCTTTCACAACACACCCCACTCTTCTCCTCCGTATCACAATGCATGGGTGGAAATAACTTCCCGCATACCACACTATACTCATTACTATATCTATCATTTCCAGATTTCCCCTGATGAAGGCATGAGTGCCGAAATGCTTTGGGAAAGTACATAAAGTCAGTTACCCAGATGTGTATGTTTTTCACAATGGATTGAAAAATGAAGCCTTCAATTCCTTTGAAAAGTTTAAAGCCTCAATAAAGTTTTTTTTTTAAAACTTGGAACGATCGTTTTGCAATATTGGAAAGCTCTTTCAGGACTTTATCCAGTGCCTGGGGGACACACCCCAAGTTCTGGGGGTGCATCCACATCCCCCAAAAACAGTCATCCTCAAACAGGTATGGCACCTCAAGGCCATCGTCGATGCAACCACTCTGTCCAGTGATTCGGTTGTGTCAAGTCTACAATGGATAGTGAACTTCACTGCATCTCTCCCATCTGCAACTTCGGGGACCGTTGGCAGCATCTGCGCAACTGCGTCCCACAGAACATGGGAGTAATGGTCCAAAAGGTATGCGGTGTTCACGGACAGCAAGGCCAGGCTGGCGGAAGAAAACTTCTTCCGCAGAGACGCCAGACTTTTTAATTCGCTATTTGAGGGAGTGATAGGGTATGCACAAGGATTTACATGGGATTGCAAGGCTTGGACCACCAAGCTGTCCGGGATAGGGTGTTGGGTGAGGAAGTTTGGGTCCCATTCTACAAGGGAGGAAGCCATGCCTTTGTTGCATTCGAAAAAATCCTGAATTGTGCAGGCTAGAGCATCTTGGAATGGGGTGTCTTTGAGGGTGGAGGGCTCCAACCGCTAAGTTGGGATGGGGTAGGCTTTCCTTCCCCACTGCAGGGCCAATAATAGGGGGTTCGGGTTAGAGATTTCTCTGCCCAGGTCATCTTGGGAGGTAATAAAGGGGCAAATAGAATGCAAGCATACAATATGCCCAGGCATGCATCAATCTTGTGAATTGGAGAATAAAAGGAGTAGAGTCTAATACTTGGGTTTCAATCACACCAGGCATCTGTCAATGCCCATTGTTGCAGCCACTTCTGCAAATTCCTAACCGTGATAACCGAAGGGGCTGTGGGGAGTAGTGGGTGGGATAGGTCCAGAGTAGGGTCCAACATTGTGTTAAAGTCCCCTCCTAGGAGCCACAGGCTGTTTGGCTATTTAGCTAAACTGAGGGATGGCCTCTGTTGTGGCTCCCCCACTAGCTCCCCACTCAAGCCCGGCACCTGGGATCTTGTCTGGTGGATGAGACTTGCTGCTGGAGGCCGACGAGGACCATGGGCTGCCCGCTGGCAGTTTGCTGCACCGCTTGCCGTCTCTTACCTTGTGGTGGCTTACCTACTGTTGCTGTTGTGCCCCTGCCTCTGTCTCGGGAGAAACCACTGCTGGAGGACACCTTTGGCACCTCCTTTCTGTCAGGTCTTCTTCCAAGGATTCCCTAGGAGGGATCCTGGGTTCTAACAAAGTCCAAGCCAAGATTGCTGCCTCAGTCTACTCCTTTATTACCCTTTCCCAATCCAAGATGGTTTCCCCTTAATTTCCTGTGTTTTTGGCCCCATATGAGGAAGTCTGTCCAGCCACTTTCTTGTGTCATAATGTTTTGTGCGTTTTGCCCTAGTATTTCATCGCTCCGGCTTTAATTAGGTTTTTCCATCTCAGCATTTCAGTCTTCATTGCAGAAATTCTGCTTCTTCTTGCTCCTTCATCTGTTTGGACCTTTACAGTTTTTCTTCCTGTGTCCTTTCCCTTAAAATTCCAACTGCCTTCTGGAGGTTTTTTGCTCTCTGCCTTTTTCCTCTGTTGGAATTCCTTCTGGAGGGCACTTTCCTGCTAGGACATTTCCATCATCGGCATCAACATATCTACAAAAACGGATCGCCCCTACCTCTGGCAGACCTTAACAAGACCTTGAGTTCTCCATCAATCCACGACCGAAGTAGGCGCCTGATTCCTGACAGCTGTAGAAATTGGGATTCTATATTATTGGCATATATGCTGCCTATCAGGATGGAATGGCCATTCAGGCGTGCCTCGAGAAAGACAAACCTGCCCTCCAGGTCCACCTCTTGTGACAGTACCTCTACTGGGGTGCTCGCCTGCACCCATATGAAAGCACCTCTAGTGTATGCTGAGTAATTAATCGTATATACCCGACACCTCCACCGCTTCTGAAGTTGAGCCCCATGATTTGCATGATATGCGACTCTTGTAGCAGTGCAATGTGCACCTCCTTCTATTTAAGAAATGCATGAACATGGTAATGTTTGGTTGGGTTGTGCTACCCACAGATTTTCCAGGATATCAGGTTATGAGCTCAAAGTGACATTGACTCAGGGCAACAGTGCATCTGCTCCCATGTGGAGGATAGCACGATTGGTGTCCAGAGCATCCTGGGGGTGTAGGAAGGAGGCCCAATTAGAAAGGGGCAAAGAGGAGACACGTTCGAAAATGTCTCAGAGTCAAGAAACAAATAAACATCAAACAACAGAAAACAGCAATACCGTGGGGCAGCAAGGCAACGTCCTGTAACCCAAACATGTCCAATGCATCCTGTAAGTGGTGTGGGACGAGGAGAAAAGCGTCTACAAGTGTATCAGGGCTAGGCCCCTGGTGATGCAACTAAAATGAAGGAAGCTGCCCCTGTCCTGGACAGAAAAGTATCGGGGTCTGGAGTCCAGCGAAGTCAATAGAGTTGAACCCCAAAGGAAGTCTTCCGTGCAGCCCATCAGTCTACATGAGGTCATCTGCTGTTTGGGAGATCACTTGCTGATGTAAATCCCCAACCGACATGGCAGAAGCTCAATAGCTCCACACCCCAGATACTATGGATGAGTCCCCCTGTGTGTCACAGAGTGATGCTGCCACCTCTAAAGCGGATTTGCAGCAATCCTGGACATGATCAGGAGAAGGCACTGTCAGGGCCGGGAAGAGCACAGTAAGGCATTGTCATTCTTGTTGTCGGTGGTTGTTCCTTTCTCCAGGGAGCCCCTCCTGGTCCCTCGGCTTAAGGGTGTTCAGACTGTGGCCTCCAGCTAATCCCAGGCCTTGGATGGCTCCATGAAAAAGAGTGACTCATCTCTCATAACCTTTATTTGGAGGGAAAAGGGAGGATGTCCTGAAGGCCCAGTTCTCTTAGTTTGCATTTAACTCCTAAGAAATAGGCCCATTGATGTTGAACTGCTAAGGTGTAGCCTGTGAAAAGGAGAACCTGGTGGGTGTCCCGGAGAACGGGGCTAGAGCGTCGAGCTGCTTTCATGCAGGGGCACCTCTGTGGGACAAGGAGCCTCAGGAAGCTTCAAACGGGTCCAAGAGGAGCCATGACTGTCCTCATGTGTGTCAGTGCTACCTCCAGGTGGATCCAACTATGGGGCCGGTTGCAGCCGAGGGGTATCTCCAATAGGAGAGGAGGGCAGTCCAGCAGCCCCCAACTGCTCTAAGGGGCGCCAGACACTATGGCAGGCGCTGCACGTCACTGGGGACTCTTGCTGCTCAAAGCCGGGGGTGCAGTCCCCATTTCCACCCCTCAGTCAAGCTCTCCAGCCTCCTCATGTTTCCGCAGGTACACAGCGGCCCTCTACTCACTGTTCGCCCCCCGTGTTGGCTGACAGGGATTCTGGAAGTGCGGGGTATCGCTGGGATCGGCTCACCAGCTGCCAAGCCCACCCTGCCACAAAAAGTCCCACCCCAGCTAGGCCGCAGGAGCTCTCTGCGTCAAGGGGGGCTCCCTCACATCCGTGTCCCTCCCAGGGGCTCTTAGAGATTTCCCGGCATTGTCCTCCACTAGATTCGCGGGCTGGGGCCGCAGGGTAATGCAAAATTATGAAGGATAGAGGGACCGATGCTGGGAGCTCTTGGACTATTCGTCCGCCATGTTGCCTACCTTGGCCACGCCCCACCAGGATGCTACATTTATGGTATTCGTACTGACATGTAATTTCGTCATGCCTCCTGTGGAGCGATAAAGCGGCCAATTTTTGATGTTGATTACGTTCTCGTCAAGATGAAAAGTTAACTTAGTGCTGTGATAAAAACTGAAAAACTGTCCAGTGAAAAACAGGATTGAACCATATCTGAGTAAATCTTGCAGAAAAAAAGAACAATGACGCCCTACATGCTCCCTTTATAATACACAGAAAAACGAATTATTATCAGCAATATTTTGCAAACACATGTACAGCTCCCAACTCTTTTGCAACCTTTATTTGTTTTTGTGGGAATGCCTCTGACTTTGATGCATTTTGGGCATATGCTTTGCTCCTTAAAGATGAATTTCTTGACCGTATTTTGAAATGCCTGCCACAAATGAACTGTCAGTTTGGTTGTTTGATAGTTATGCTTGAGCATGCCTGACCTCCATGGAGATTGGAGATTACATTCGAATGAGAAACATATACTGACACTTTCCTGGACGTCAGACTCCTGGCTGCAGAGGAATCCTCTAGAGAACATCACCACAGCTGATGTAGGGTTCAAACACAGCTCACCGGCGAGCTGTTCCCAGAGGTGAAAGGAGCAACAACAAAAGCAGGGGAAGCCCAAACTTAGCCGCATCTTATTGGTTGCGCCAGATGGCAGTGCCACCTATAGAGCTGAGTCCCTAAAGAAGAAAAAGCTGCCACCCCCAATTCCACGAGGCAGATGGTGCATTTTCCTTTTGCTCTTTCCTGAAAAGTGATCTATGAGTTCTTAAAGGTTGCATGGAGGCAGCTCCAAATTCAAGTCAGTTTTTAATTTGGGTGATGAGAGATTGGACAAGACCTCCCTCATGCTCTGAGCCCATAACCTGCTAGCTATTCTGAGAAATTATTCTCAAGATTTTCCTGTAGTTAAAAACAATGGCAGGAAAGCTGCCAAGTGCTTCTTCTCAGTTAGCAGGTTTCTCATAATAGATGCAAATTGGATTGGTTTCCAGGGATCTTCTTCCAAGAAAATGTTTGTTTTCCTTGCTAGTGTTCTATAAAGGACAAAAAACGAAATGTGTTTGGAGGAGTGCCCTTCATCATCCATCTTCATGATGATCCCCCTACTGATGACGACAAGGATTGGCCACTCAGGGGAAACTGATCAATGCCACAGTTGTCTGTTCCACAACCAGAGACCACCTATGCAGCTTGGTGATGCTTCTAGCACAATCAGTGAAAGGTGGTAGGACCTTCCGACTGAGTTTTCAATGCTGGACATTCCTATTGAACCTTCCATGATGATCCAATACCAATTAATATTTGAAGCAGAGGAACGACCACAAGTATTTCCCAAGACATGTCGACTACTGAGCAGATCTCGAAAGCCAGATCCTCGTACTAATATTATCAATTGGTGAAGAACAGATGTCCAGGAAATAAATAACACAAGGATATATAAGATCAGTGGACAGTTCTCATGTAATAACATCATTTGTAACAAATGAGCATTGATTAATCCAAGAAAACAATTCTGTTTGTCTTCATAGGTGCTCTAGATGTTGGTCTTATTCTGGTCATTAATGATGCACAATGCAGTGATCCACTGGAGAAGGCATGTGTTGGAGAATTTTTACATGTGTTGGAGAATTTTTACATGAAAAGGAAAGAAGGCTATTATGCAATAGTAGGACAAGGGACCAAGAGTCAAGAGTACTAGATTCACGTTCTTCTGAAAATGTTCAAACTTTTAGTGCTGTAGAAAAGTTAACATGGTAGATTCTGTGAGGCCTTCAGAACTGCGCCGAGAATTTCCACACTTGGAGGTTGGCAGACTTTGATTAGTGTGGGAAGTTGGTCTGGTATATGCTGTCCACTAGTTATAGTGGGCACCTTGCACCAGTCCAAACAACCCCTTATTGATGATAGGTTAAAGACAACCATATTTGAAAGCTATCCTAGTGGTAGCTATGGAGAGCAGCCGGCAGGCTAAGTATTGAAGGAATGTAAAGCAGCTTGTTTTACCTGTCTATAATCTCTTGAGTGGCTAAATGAAAGGAGACCACAACAGGTATATAGATAAAATATATGTATTTATTACTAAACACACCCCTCTAGTCTCTTTATGAGGCTAGAGGCAAAAGCACATAAGTTACTCTTCAAATATTACAGTAAATTTGCACATTACACGTTAGGCCCTAGAGGCGGACCAAACCATATATTAAGAAAGTGGTATAAGAACCACGACTTAACTAGGCACAAGGCCTAGAGCCTGTAGGATTGCTGGGACCCCAAGGAACCAACGAGAAAAGAGGGGGGCGAAAAAGGGCTTTTGGAAAGAAGGTCCAGCTAGGTGTGCCCTGTAATTACAAACAAAAAAGGTACCAAAGCTGTTCCTTAAAGCTAATGAGACGGACCAAAAAGTGTACAGGTGACCGATGTGAGTAGCACTAAGTCGGATATAGGAGCCCTCATACAACCGTCTTGGTGTCGTGAATCACGCACCCATCGGGATGTGAAGCGTCATCATCGGGCTGCTCCTACGTTGAGCCGGCTGGTGCAATGCTCAACGGGCTCTTTTAAGGAGCGCTCTTATGGAGATCTTTTTATCCGGACAGCCGTTAGGTGATTGAGGGTAGAGGGCTCTATTGTGATGTAGATGAAAAAATATTTGTGTAGTATGAAAATGTTAAAATAGGTAGGGAAGTGCCATCTCAATCAGTTTATTCTGAGGCCTCCTTACCTAATTAAAATTGTGTGAGGTGGAGTGTGGATGCCTAGAATTATGTGCTAGGTTGTCAACACTGCCTCATCTATGGTCAACATGTTTCTCGCCCTGTCTGAGAATTACTCTGGCGATTCATCAGGACCTATTGTATTCTATCTACATATGAGCTGTACGACAAGTTTATAAACAGCATTCTTATGGAGATTACCTGCAACTCGGTCTACCCTATCGGATTCATAGGTTAGCGCGCTGCAGTTCCTGGTAGGAGACGCAAGGAGTTCCTTGCGTTTGACGCGCCGAGTCCGCGTCTCCAGATGACCTACCCCGCTACGCGGACTCGGCGCGTCAAACGCAAGGAACTCCTTGCGTCTCCTACCAGGAACTGCAGCGCACATAAGCATTGCACCAGCCGGCTCAACGTAGGAGCAGCCCGATGATGACGCTTCACATCCCGATGGGTGCGTGATTCACGACACCAAGACGGTTGTATGAGGGCTCCTATATCCGACTTAGTGCTACTCACATCGGTCACCTGTACACTTTTTGGTCCGTCTCATTAGCTTTAAGGAACAGCTTTGGTACCTTTTTTGTTTGTAACCCCAAGGAACCACCCAAGGTAGTGACACAGGGGACCCACGGGGTTGTGTGCAGTGTGAGAACACAGCTGCGAGCTCCCGTTAGCTTCTATGGGGAAAGTCGAGGTTAGAGTTTTAAAGTTTAAGGACACTTAGAGGTGGACTAGGAACAAACCCTTTTGGACTTAGATGGTTCTACGGCCAACACCCCCGGGAGCACTGGAGGTCTCATGTTAACTCACCCAGGGAAGCCGGGTGCATTGGTGTCAAATGGTGTCGGGCCGCGTTGTCGTTTTCAATGGCAGCTTGCAGAAAAGTGCTGATGCCGGGAAGAGGAGAAGTGTCCAAAGAGATCCAAGCCTGGATCGAAGATGTGAAGAACCTGAAAGCAGAGGGGACAGAGTCTGGGTCACTTGCCAATGACCAGGGGCACGATAGACGAATGCCCACTGATGTCGGGTGCTTGAGGTACGAAGAGGGGAAGCTTGACCCTTCAGCCACGAGGGCCAGGAGGTGTCGAGGATAACCAGGAGCTTGATTCAAGTTGCTCCATGAAGGATGTCAAGTGCTGCAGTGTCGGTGCCCGGATTGGACACAACAAGCCTTGGAAACAGCAACACACGCAGGAAGAGAAGAAATGCTTCGGTGTGGACCAGCAAGGTACTGGGGACTCCCCAAGCAATGGAGAGTCAGGCCAAGTCTGGAGCAATCAGGGAAGCCAATTGAAGTAAGAGTTGCTTTCACAGGGACCCACCAGTCAACGGACCAGGGATCGCAAAGGAGCCTCGAGTGAACACACAAAGGGCGGGCTCACGCAACACTCGTGGAGTGTAGGCCAGCAATCTTCGATGGAAAAGGTGCTCGGGGTCTGGGCTACAAGTAAACCAATGCACAGCCTCAAAGGACGAAGAGAAGTTGATGCACTTGCAAATGTGCACGGTGTCCAGGGGTTCCGGTTCCACGGTACCCACGAGGGCTACGGGTCTCAGCTTTGCTGGGGACTCAGGTCAGCCTCTGGGAAGTCTGGAAACCCACCTCCTGGGCTGCAAAGTCTTTGGTGTCTGGCGGGAGCTTCTGAGATGCAGACCATCTTTGGTGCCTGACAAGCAGGGGAGTAACTCCTTTACTCCAAGGGAGATTCTTCAGTCATCTAGTCGTGTAAATCGTCGAAGTTCCGGGATTTCTGTAGCAGAGTTTCATCCAGGTGTAATCTAAAGTCCTAAGGACAGGGGTTCCTTCTTTTTACCCAAGGAAGGGGCTGGAATTACTCTGGGGACCCACCTATGGGGGGGTTTGGAAAGAGGGGTGGCTAAACCCATTTCCTTTGTCCAGTTTCGCGCCAGAGCAGGGGCTGGTAGCTCCTGCAACCGGTTTGAGCTGGACTATGCACAGGGACACCAAATGTGCCCCCAGTGCAGACTTCAAAGCACTCCTGGAGTGCTCCCACCCAGCCCTAATCCACTAAGGCAGGTCTGGGAGGTGGTAACACCTTCCTGTGACAGGAAACCTATTGTCCAAGCCTCCCCTGCCGGAGTTTTGGTCAGCAGCAGGAGGCCAGACTCGTGTCTGTGGCTGGCAGCATCCATTTTGTGATGCGAGGGCTCTGTTAGCTGGTACCGGGTATACCGGTGCAGTCATGTCTCTCCCTCTAGAAGGGTGGGATCATACTCCCACACCAGTTACTGGTATGAGGGTATGATTCCAAGGTGTTTGATACCAAACACAACATGTTTCCGTGCAGCCAGTCCAAAGTTAGCATTTACCGTTTGGTTATAATGCACTTAAGAGTATATGGTCAGGCTGCATCACAGACAACCCCAGAGAAGAGATTCAGAAGGCTGCAGAGGGGCTCTGCACATGCATGGGCAACCTCTCACACAAAACCAAGCACCCTGCCTTTAGGATTGATAAGACCTGCCAAAGGGGTGACTGATAGGTTTATATGTGCAGTGATAGGTGAGATATAGTGAACCTATATCTCAGTAAGGGGTGCATGCACCACCTTATCCAGGCTGCAGTAGCAGACCTGTGGAGTTATTTTGGAGGGCTTCCCAGGGGTGGCATAATATAAGCTGCCAGCCCCTGGTAGGCCTCTGGGGTACCTATGCCCCGGGTACATAGTATACCATATACTAGAGACTTATACGGGCACCCCAGAATCCAATCTGTGGTGTACCTAAGGTACTAGAAATCAATTTAAGGGAGAAAGAAGATAGGCTGGGGTCCTGAATAGCAGGATCCCAGCCAAACTAAGTCAAAAACCAGCAAAACACCAGAAAAAAAGTGGGGGCAACCATGTAGTCAGATTCCACCTTCCTACAATTAGCATATAAATAGGCATTAATCTTCAGCACACCGCTTGGCTAACATTCGGTAATGTCTTTCACTCTTTCTGTACCAGGCAGTCATAGACTTCAAGTAGACAAGTTCTGGGCTTCAGTGTGCTAGTCCTGTCATTTACCCTAGACTAGACGAGCATATGCCACACTTTCACTTGGGAAATCAAAACAATCTGTTTCCAAAGAAGTTAGTTCTGAGACTTTATCGCTCATTGTGCCATTCCTCAAACTGTTCTTTCTTTGGGACTTCCTGCTAGCACCATTCTTTGCACTAAACTCAGGACCGTTCTTGTTCAGAAGGTCACAGGTTAAATTGAAACCTATGGCTTGGATGGTACTGTTAGAATTGTTCTTTCACCAGCACTTTATGTTTTTCCTCATAGATTCAACTTCTAGATACTGCAAGTGTCTCTAAGTGCAGCAATTTTCAGAAGATAATTAAAGATAGTGCATGCATTATATTGTGTGCCAGTGCATGCGATAATATATAACAGGCTTTTTAACCCCTTCAGTGCCCATGACGAGCTGGACTCGTCATGGGCTGCGGTGGCGCTGTGCCCATGACGAGTCCAGCTCGTCATGAACTCCGCCCGCTAATGGAAGGCGCGGCACTGGGGCGGGGAAAGGGGCGGGCATGCAAGGGGTTAAGCTGGATTGCAGTGAGAATCACTAGACTGCAACTGTCTAGATGAGTGAAATTACAATAATCTAACTCACATAATATAACCTTATAGCCCACTGCCGAGGGTATACCAGTTGTTAAATGACCTGAACCCGAGTTATAGACCGAGCCACAAGCGAGGGCCAATAACGAGGGAGAGGGCCTTTAACAAGCTTCATAGCCCAAGACAGAAGGTCTACAAAACTATCAACAGCTCCACTGGCTTCCAATCCGCAAGCGTGTTAAATTCAAAGTTTGCTACATCGTCCACAAGGCCCTGCATAACAAAGGTCCTCTCTACATCTCTATGAAATTCAAGCCTTACGCCCCTACTAGGACCCTCAGTTCAGGAAGCAAATCGCTTCTCTTAGACCCCCGGGTGAGGAAAATAAGGCTAGGCAGGAAATCCTTTTCCTACCTCGCTCCCCTCTACTGGAACCAGCTCCCCATTCACCTGAGACAATGCCCCGACTATCTGCGCTTCAGTAAACTTCTTAAGAATGCTCTATTTTAATGATGCCCGTCAGCCTGTTTAGCAGCACAGTCCAAAGCGCAGAGATACCCCTTAGAGGGTGATTCAGGCGCTATATAAAACCTGCAAATTAATAAATAAATAAATAAATAAATACATTGGAACATTCCACCCACTGAGGGTATAATATTCTAAATTAAAAAGGGAAAATCAGAAAGACTAACATTGGAATGTTGGAGCTTCTAGGGTTTATGATCAAGAAGTCACCAGGAACTATACTTTTTTTCAGGACTCTGTTCTCTGGGTCCTCATTCATGTTCATAGGGCGACCACTAAGCCTGGGTGGAGTTCCGGGAGTTCCGCTATGCACGGAGCGAAGGAGTGCGCTTGGTCATGACTGTTCGCGTTGATTTTCAGCACCGGGTATTTGTCCTGCACTGAAAAATCAACGCAAATGGCACCATGTGCAGCGCAGGAGGGCGCTGCCTCTTTTCTGCCGCTTGAGTCGATTTTGTACTCGAGCAGCAACTTTCTCAATGTGAACAGAATGTTTGTCATTGCAAGCAGTCGCGACCGCCCGCGTTGAGGAATCTGACCCCCCCGCGTTGAGAAATCTCTGGATTTTTCGCGCTAGACAACTTGACGTTAGGGAGTGCGACCAAGGAAAAATCTCTCCGAGAGATGGATTTTCCTCGCTCCCGCTCGCCACCTTGACATTGGAGAGCGCAAGCGTGGAAAAAAACTCCACTACGCTTTGCGGAGTGGAGTTTTTCAGAACTCTGCGTGCTGCGCGGAGTACACTCACCCTCATGTGAAGTTACCGACCTGGCTACAACAAAACAAACTCTGCAGCCGTTTTGCCATCTGACCTTTTAGAGTTAGAGCAGCAAACAGAATCGGAATTATGACTCGAATCATCACCATGTAATAATAACAAGTAGTCTTGGATGATGCTCTGCATTTCAATCTACATTTTTTTAATGTTATTGTTTCCGTTTTCATGCAAAAACTTTCCAATATAAATCAATACGGTGAAAGGTCCCGTTTTACCGCGCTGCGGTTTGTAAGGGCTGCAGATTTTAATCTTTTACTTTGTGCAGTTTTTAGCGCGTTTAGCGCGTTTTCGCGCGTTTGGCACTTGTTTTTGTTTTATTTGCTGTGCACTGGCTGGGCTCTCCCCCCCTCACACCTGCATTTAATTTGAGGAATACTCACCACCGTTTTGGTGGGCCCGGGTTCTGTGGGTGGTCCGGGGATCGTCTTGTCATCGGCGACCAGCGCCATCTTGGATTGGGTCCAGGCTTTTTTTGGCGGGCGCCATCTTGGAGCGTCCAGGCGCTCCTCCCTCCACTTCGGCGCCTATTTAAAGTCGCTCTTACCCGCGCAGCGGGAACGCGCAGCTAGGACGCCGTCGCTTGCCGGAGTCTTGCCAGAGTCCTGCCCGTCTGCGCCCGTCAGCGTCCCGGAGGCGTCTTGGCGGCGGGCGGGGCTCTGTTCACCGAGAATGAGTAATCTGGGCCCTCATTTGGTGCGGTACTCTTCTAGGGAGCTGCGCTCCTTGAATCATAGGGAGAGCTGCTGTTGTACTGTCTTTCCGGGCCGCTATAGGGGTAAGTCGCGATGTCCGGGTTGTGGCTGGCATCCGACACGGGTTCTGTCATCAGCCCCGCCTATTGACATAGCTGGTGCAGAGTATGCCTGCATGCTGTTAAACACCAGATCAGCTCGCAGCCATGCGCAACACATCTTTGAGCTCCTCGAGACAGAGAAGCCACTCTGCCTAATGCTGACGGAGACTTGGTGGGGTGAAGCTTCTAATCCCGATGTGGCTATGGCCATTCCGCCGGATTTTGACATCTTCAGGAAGGACAGAGCAAAGGGCAGGGGTGGCGGGGTCGCATTGGTGGTAAAGAAGGGCACGCCCTGCACTATCTTGCCCACTGAGGACATCCACGGCTCGGAATCGTTGGCTTTTTCAATTGTGTTAGCGCCGCATCAATCAGTAAAGGGACTGTTAGTCTACCGCCCCCCTGGTCCGCTTGGGACGTTCTTTGCTGACCTTGATTCGGTGCTGGTGGGTCTAGCACTGAGAGCAGAACACTGCTTAGTGGCGGGGGACTTTAACATCCGGATGGATGATCCGTCGGACCCCGCCGCTATTAAGCTTTTGGAGGCTATGACTCCGCTGGGTCTCACCCCGCATTTGCAGGGCCCGACCCATGACAAGGGGCACACTCTAGACCAGGTCTTCTCGACCTCTCCTTTAGTGGTGAAAGAGATTCTCCCGGTCTTGTGGTCGGATCACTGGCTGGCCAAATTTGTAATCAGCGGCAACGTCAGGGCGCCTAACCCTGTCTCACAGCAGCGGGGACGAGCCTCTAGAGCATTTAGCAGGGTGACCCCTGAAATGCTGGCTCAGGCTGCTGCGACGCACCCTTGCCCTCTGTCTGGCGAGCTAGAGAGAGACCTGGAGTCCCTGCAAGAATGGCTGACGGAGAGGCTGAATGACCTGGCCCCAGTCCCGCCCCCCCGCCCGACATCTAAGCGGGTCTCGGCCCCTTGGTTTACCCCTGCTCTGTGGGCTACGCGGCAGCAGTGCAAGGTAGCCGAAAGGGCCTGGCGGGCACATTATGACAGCAAGGACAGGTCTGCCTACAAGGCTGTGGTTAAAGCTTACCACCGAGACATCCGCCTCGAAAAGAAAGCCTATCTTGCGGGGAGAATCGAAGCAGCTTCGAACTCCAGTAAGGAGATCTTTACCATCGTTCGAGAATTCATCTCCCCTCGGACTACTGCTTCGGAAGAGGGGCCCGTAGAATCTTGGGCGGCGGATCTTGCGTGTTTTTTTACAGGCAAGATCAAACTCATCCAGGACTCCTTTCTATCGAGTGAACCGGTTACATTGCCGATGCCCGAGGCGGGCTCGCCTCCCCCAGTTGCGCAGGGCGCCTTATTGGCTGAGTTTCCATCTCTGCCAGCCTCAGCTTCTCTAGCGCTTATGGGCAATTTAAAATCTGGGTCTCCGCTTGACCCCTGCCCTGCTAAGCTCCTGGGTAAACTGGCGGAGGTGGTTAATCCGCTGGCGCACCCTCTTCTCAACCTCTCGTTGAGTCTGGGAGAGGTGCCGCCAGTATGGAAGCAGGCAATGGTCATCCCGTTGCTTAAAAAGCCGGGACTTGACCCGAAAGCCCCAGCCAATTACAGGCCAATTTCGTTGCTGCCGGCTCTTGTAAAAATTCTGGAGAAGCACGTTCAGTCGGTGCTCTCCAATTTTCTGGAGTCCCATGAGATCTTAAATGACTCCCAGTCGGGCTTCCGTTCACATCGCAGCACCGAGACCGCGCTCCTTGAGGTTTCTGAAACCATTAAAGGGGTGTTGGATACCGGGGGCAAAGTCATGCTGGTGTTGTTGGACTTGTCGGCGGCTTTCAACACCGTCCCCCATGAGGGCCTGCTCGCAAGACTCTTTGAGATTGGTCTGCGGGGGACGGTGCTCAAATGGTTTTCTTCCTTTTTGGCCGGTCGCCGGCAAACGATCTGGACAACATCTGACACCGCCGTAATGCCGCCTCTGGGAGTCGGGGTCCCTCAGGGCTCTATATTGAGCCCGACCCTTTTTAACATCTTTATGACCCCTTTGGCGGCGGTGGCGGAGTCATTTGGTGCCCGGATCGTGTCGTATGCCGACGACACCCAGCTCCTCTTCTCTTGCGAGAAAGGGGCTGACTTTGACGGGGAGAGTATCCAGAATTGCCTTGGGGCTGTGTTCGCATGGTTCCAACTGAACAGCCTCAAGTGCAATTCCGACAAATCGGAGGTACTCTTCTTCGGGTGCGATACGGAGCCTAGCTGGCAGGCCTGGTGGCCCATCGACATGTTCCCTCCGTCCGGCTCTTCTCCCATGGCTAAAAACTTGGGGGTTAAGATGGACAAGGGGCTGACGATGAAAGCCCAGATCTTGGGGGTAACCGGCACTTGCTTCGGCCTGTTAAAAATGCTGCGGAGGTTCTTGCCTCTCTTGTCCGAGGAGCACAGGAGGCTGACGGTGCAGGCTCTGATAGGCTCCAGGTTGGATTATGCCAACATTCTTGACCTGGGCCTGCCAGAGTATCTGCTACAAAGGCTTCAAGTTGCACAGAACGCGGCGGCCAGGGCCATCTTTGGCCTAAGTAGACGGGCCAGCGCCTCTGGGTTGTTGGTGACGTTACACTGGCTACCCATCCGCAAACGGATTGCCTTTAAGGCTCTGACCTTGGCCTACAAAGCGCTCCATGCTGTGGGAGCTAAACATCTCCAAAAGAGACTGACCTTTTACCATCCGACTCGCTCGTTGAGGTCAGAATCTCTACTTTTGGCGGCTGTTCCGCGTGTGAAGAGGGCTCGCCTTGGGGGCCGCTCTTTCAGTCTGTTGGCCCCACAGATGTGGAATGCACTACCGCTCCCTTTGTGGGGGGCGTCTACTCTCCTTGATTTTAGAAGAGGTCTCAAAACCTGGCTGTTTTCCCAATAGGTCTGCCAGTAGTTTTGCTTTCTTTTTGTTTATCTTTTAACCTCTTTTAGCTGTGTTGTGTTATTCTGAAATCTGTTCCCCTTATCTTAAAGCGCCGGGACACTCTTTTTGAGTAACCGTTGCGCTATACAAAAGAATAAATAACATAACATAACATAACAATACATTCAAAATAAATGTACACAATTATCCCACACGACGGAAAGACATTCTTGTCAAAATACGTTAATCAACTATTTTAACGTTTTCTTTCTTTGATATTTTTATATAAAAATTGAAGTCTGCAGCCACGTTTTAATTGGCTAATCTGCATTCGGTATTTTTACCGGTGCTACATGGCCATTGTTTCTGCACAGGAAGGAGTGAAAGCGGCGGTCACAAAATGGTGATGGTTCAATAAAATGGATTCCAAGGTGTGCTCACTCCTCTGGTTAGCCTTTTATGGGGCCACCTTGGTTTCACTTCTGGGACACCTGTTGGTTATGAGAGGAGAGTATCTTTTGTGTTTTCTTTTAAACTGCTTGGTTTCAAGTACGCTATTCGGTGCTCTGTTTCATGTCATTTGCGAGATAAAACATGACCTGCAAATGGTTCGTACAAAGAGGCTATTTTACCTCAAAATACTGTAGGACAATGATGGATAATTTAGTGATATAGGTTTAGGAATACAGGATAATTTCTTATGTAGCTTTAAGGGAAAAGTACTTGAAATAAGGGCACAGAGCTGTCTTCGTTACTTCTTTCCGCTTAATGTTGTTTCTCACCTACACTCTTCTACTGTCACCTTTTCCAGTCACTCTGCCTAGCCCTTACTCCCTCCTAAAACTCACTCACTCTGTTTCATTCTGGCAAGTCTCTGCATCCCAGTTGTTCATTGTCCCAAATCTAATTGTACCCTTCCTGGCTTTCTTCTCCACTTCATTGCCCCGAGTCCGCTCCTCTTCTATCCCAACCATCAATGTCTCAAGTATTCACTGCCTTCAATAGCCCATGTGCTGGGGACTGTTCTTAGCTGCTCAATGGACCTACCATGTCTAAGCTCCCCCGAACTCACCTTCACTCTTCTGCACCCCAACATTTCATCTTCCGGTCCTGGCCACAACCCAAGCTTTTCAATTTTCCAAGTCCTACCACCTTCATCTTTACTCTTTGGAATATGTTTGCTTCCCTTTGCTTTCTTGTATTACCCTGTAGAACTCCATTCACTCTTCAGACTTACCTCTATAGCCCCCATTTATTTATGTATTATTGCCAGGAACCAAATCTGGGGAGTAGGTCAGGTCCAAGGACGAAGCCTCCTTATGTAGGATCCAGCACCTCTTGGCCACCAGTTCATGTGCAAAGGCAGACACAGCTGCTTCTCAGTGATTTCACCAGAATCTAGATCAGACTTTGCATGAGTATGTGTCATTCGATGCAAGTAATGGACAGCACAAACTGTGGACGGCTGTGATTGTGTTGACAAGTGTTGCTGGGCGCAAAGTGGAGATATTTGTTAACCATGTCATGGCAAACTCATGCAAGGTTTGTGCAGACTGCCATTTTGACTTTGGTTCATTGACTGTTTATACAGAGACTACTGCTTAGACCCTTTTGGTTATCCAATTAGCAGTGCTACTGTATTCTGGTCTATTGATGCTGTGGCACTTTTGGCACCCTGGCATTATAGCAGGGCGGGTTACTGAATTTTTGGCACTTTGACATTATCATTTTGTGCATTTCTAACTATTTTGAATTAAGACTTCTTGGATTCTTTCAGTGGAATTTACAGACCAGTGACATCTGAAGTCTGCATTGTACTATTGCCAAGGACGTAGGATTTATTTTTTACTAAGTCAAAGTGAGTCTTAAGGCACTGGAAGATTTTTATATATGATCCTTCGCCCATCCCTCATGTAGTAAACCCGCCCCCCCCCCACCTGCACCAAAGAGATCCGGGGCTCCTTGGGTTTATCGTGGCAAGCAGAATTTCTCAAATACTTAGGTCTTGAATTCAATGATGACCTCACCAAATCTATGTGACATAACAAGTCCCTGGTCCCTCAAAAGGTTTACAAATTCCTAGAAGGTTAGTCACCAAAATTCCTGACATGGTGGGGTAAACTTGAATCCACAAAAATGGTTATCACTCTAATTGTTAACTTACCCATACTTTGCTTGGATGAATTTTCCCACAACATAGATCAGCTTTTTAACAAATTAATTCTTAAAAACTTTTTATCACCTTGAAAAACGTTTTTTACCCAAACGTCCAGGTGGTGCTAACCTTGCAGACTTCCTGCAGTACCAACTCACTTTTCTTGCCTCCCAAGGTGCAAAATAGCTTGAAAATGCCTCTGACTTCATAACCCTGGGAACGCCGGTTCTTGTTCTCATCTAATTACCTACAAGAACCCACTCAGGTCGCCAGGATCTTTTTACTTGCCTAATAGCGTAGAGGGAAGAAACACAATTATCAAATCGTATTTACCGCAATTTGACAACTCAGGAAAGAAGACTCATGATCTGGGAGGTTGACCTTTTATTATCAGCAAAAACATCTGAATATATAGGCACCTCAATACAAGGCACAAAAGATAAATGGGGATTAATACAAATGCCAATCTGCGAAGTATCCGCATACGACTAAAGATAAACAGAATTACAGTTTCCAAAAGCATCAAATACCCTATAGCAATTGTGATATCAAAGTTCAAAGTCATGAATCAAATCATTCTGTCCCTACTCTATTCTATGGTGACATCCCTACTCAACATTCCCTTCCAGGTGAGGGTCGCATCAAAGGTGTCAGCAGTGAAACTTCCTAAGAAGTCTTCACCATATGAGAGCTCGATCTATAATGCTCCTTTCAGTCCCTCTCCTAAGTCTCGTCTGATCTACCCACGGGGCTCTGTCCCTAATACAAAAACCCCAAAAAGCTGTACACGCCCTCCAGCACACCCCTCCAGGCAGCTTCTTCCTTCTGTAGATTTCCATTTGGATCCTTTCATCTTCCTTTCCATGAATTCGACCTTGGGTCCCAGGCCTTCTCTGTACCAGGAGTTGCAACTTTACATTCCAATCCACTCCCTTCATGTCTACTCCTTCTGTCTCCATTCCATTCGAACAAAGACTCATTCTAACTAACGAGCTACCTGCGGCTAAATGCTGAACAGAAAAAACCCCTAGCATCATGAGGTTTCACAACTCACTGCAATTTAAGCTTTGCTAAAATCCTGTCGTCCTAATAAAACATGGCTAAAATAAACGAAGGCCTACACTTTACATATATGGTTAGGCCTCAAACTAAACACACTACAATTACCAATTCTAATTAATCGTCTCATACTTAAGAGAGCTACCTTCTTCATTCTCTAACATGACGTAATGTCTCTTAATGCATGACATTATTATACTAAGTATTACATATACACCAATACGTTTCAGAATAACTGGTGGCCTTTCTCTTCTCTCGAGGCCTGTTTTACATTTCTACTTTTCTATTTCAATGAATACATTTTCATTATTCTTGGATAACATGCTCAGTTATATGCGGGTGCTGACTAACAATGAATATGGTGCACCCCTACAATTTTCACATCAGCAACGCTCTATCAGTTCCCCCCTTTGATGACAACTTGTCATCACACAAATCCATTCATACAGAGGTGGTAACCAACCCATTTTGTCGGAAACCCTCCATTCTTTTTAAGTCCTGGTACTGATTATCTTGCATATGCGCCATTCGCCTTTCATATCCTCTGAGAATCCTCTCAGCTCTGTTTCCTCTGTACCACTTGTACGCTCTCACAAGTCCCCACAAACAGATCACACAAACCACCACCATCAGGATTGGTTTCAGCACATATCCAAGAATTCCCTTACCGAAATCTGCAAATCAGCTTCCCACATGTTCAAATCCTTTCCCAATCTTCTCCCACACATTCTCTTCTGCCAATACTGCAGCTTCTTCATGAAGTGTGGTAATGTTGACTATATATTTCCTCAGCTCTTTGCTGTTGTCTGGAATATACGTGCAACACTCTTGAACCTTCAACAATTTACAGACTCCTCCCTCTTTTGCCAATAATACGTCTAATGCAAGACGATTTTGTAAAACCATTGTCCTAATCGATAACATCTCTCCATCCACCAGCAACAATGACTTCGCTGTGTTCATTGACAACTCATCAACCACAGTTGCTAACTTTCGTATTTTCACATCATTCAAAATCACACCCAGACCGGGTATGATTGCTCCAAAGATATCACCAATCACAGCTCCCACACTTGCATCTCTCCGTGCTCTAGAGTGGTGTCCTGTCTCTAGCAGAGTCAAATCCTCGGCATGGTATATCTTCGGAAAAATAACAAGCCAAATAACAAGTCCCGTACCACTGCTCAGGCAACCTCACGTATGCATTCCTTCCACACACATAATACACTGTCGGGATGACCTGTATCTGACCCTGCAAAAAGTTCTTAGCTGAATCTTCCATAGTAAAGGTATGGGCACATGTGCTGTGTCCAACCCAGATTTTGTCCTTGTCCGATTGAGGACGAGCAACACACAAATTTCCCCTTTGCACTTGATCTAAAGCTATGGGTCCATAACTTCCCCTTGACTTATGGAGTTTCTCTTCCTCTGTCCAATCTGTTAATTTCTTTCCCCCGTCCTTATCTTGGGTTAATTTTCTATATCTGTCTTCAACTTGGCCAATAATTTTTTTTTCAGTGTCTGACACTGAACATGTCAAATTATTTCTATGTGCATAGGCAGTATCCAAACTTTGAGTCGGTATGAAATAAGTCCGAAGTCTTTCTTGTGACTTATAATAATCGTACTTATTCAAATGCTTAAACGCTGGCCCGTCAGGAAGTACTGTGTCATAATTAGAGAAATAGTACTCGAACTGTTTCCTTTCGTAAAACAGACTAAGCAATAAACTGCAAGAAATCTCATAAGTCAATGGAAGGTGATGGTATCTAATACCCTCATCTACAGAAGCAGGCAACTGCATGCACACATAGCAATCTTTCGCATCCATCGCATCAACGTACTCATACAATAATTTCGCATATGCATTGAGTTTGAAATCACCTTTCGACAAATCTGTGTGTAACATTCGACTCGCTTCTAGCATCATAGCCCTTTTATCTCCTGAAATATCCTTCTTGGTACTGGGAGTGACAGGTATGGGTGTTCCCAGCATCTTCCCCTCTTCCCTGTGGGCCACTGCATACGAGGTTATGACTACTGCAAATATAACAGCTATGACTACTCCTAAAAGTGTACCTATCACTGTCTTCGCTCTACGGTGTGAATTTCTAGGTTCTGCCATTTTTCCCCCACGCTCAGAATCCAGTTCGATAATAATGGGCAAGAGTCTCTTCCTCATTCAGGCTTGTATCTCAATGCAACAATTATCCCCTGTAACTAAGTTTCTTCTTCTAATGTTCAGTTCTCTACTTTCTTTCGGATCAGCAAAGGCTCCCCCCTTTTAGCTCTTTCTCGACAAAGTTTATCTCTAATCCAAAATAACTGCAGGTCCCAACAGCTCTAGGACTCTTTGCAAAATTTCAAGTTTGAGAGTTTTCAGTTCTTGGGGAGAAGGTACAACTGCAAAGTTCGGGAAAGCCAATGTATCCAAAATCAGACCACGAATGTTACTCAGGAGTGGCGGATGTGGAATATGGAGAGTCAGTACTCCCTCGATCTCCAATCCTGGGATCTTCGGCAACACTTCCGCCCTCAGAGCCGGTGGACCGCTGACAAGAGTAATTGACCTCAGCCTCCCCGTACTCATCGGTCCTAGCATTCGTTGCTACGTACGTCCACTCAGGTGAAGCGTACCTGTGACACGGCACTCTGGCTCTCCTCGACCTTCTCGGAGCTTCCGAATCTTGATCTTCCTCACTCTGTTCCGACTCGGTCACCTCCGATACTGAGGCAAGATCTCTTCTCGGTGTCCCTCTTGAATTTACCCGTCTCAGACTCACGGGCCAAACTCTTTCTGCTTCTGAGACACCCCTGCTCTCCCTTCCGATACCCTGTGCACTACCTTCTTCTCCGGGAGAATTTGGCTCCACTCCGCCGAATGCACCTTCTTCTGCTTCTGGTTCTGATCCAAAGTTTCTCTCTCCCTCGCTTACAGCTTGTTCCAGTGCACAACCAGCTGCGTCAGTCACCCTTACAGCTTGACTTGCCCTCTCAGATGGCCCTGCCACCTCAGCTGGGTTTTCGTTCACGAGAGGGGCTGTATCTTCCAAGGGTGCTGGAACTCTACGGGTATGGGAGGCATGCACCCAGTTCGGTAGTCCCCCACACTTCACTGCAGTATTTGTAACCAGAATAATCTGGTAAGGGCCTCTCCAGCGAACATCCAAGCAACTCTTCCTCACGTGCTTTCGTACCAACACCCAGTCCCTTGGACATAGATCGTGGCACAGATCACTTGCGGCTGGAACAGCCACCGCCTGCACCTGCTGGGACACAGAATGAACCACGTCAGCCAGGCCTTTACAGTAGTCGAGAATTACATCATCAGTGATATTTATCAATGCAGAGGCTGGTATTGCTGGCACACGCATCACTCTCCCCATTAATATTTCGTGGGGTGACAATCCAGTTCTCCTAACAGGCACACTTCGGAGACTCATCAGAACCAAAGGTAAGGCATCTGGCCACTTCAGAGGAGTTGAGGAGCACACCTTTGCCATTCGGGCCTTCAATGTCCCATTGACTTGTTCTACTATCCCAGAAGCCTCCGGTCGATAACTGCAATGTAACCTTTGATCTATGTTCAGAGCAGCACAAAGCAACTTCATTAGTTCGCTGTGGAAATGCGTTCCTCTGTCCGATTCCAAAGAGGTCGGGAACCCGAACCTCGGGATGAGCTCTCTCAACAGTAACTTAGCTACAGTCAGAGTATCACACCTGCGTGTTGGGTAAGCCTCCACCCATCTAGAAAAGACACACACTACGACTAATATGTATCTTAACCCATTACATTTTGGCATCTCTATGAAATCTAACTGCATCCTGTTGAAAGGGCCACCTGACCTCCCTATGTGACTCATTGTCACAGCTGTCCTTTTCCCTACATTCATTTGTTGACAGGTAACACATCTCTGACATACAGCTTCGGCTGCTGCCCGAAACTTCGTATTGTACCATGTTTGACGAAACACTCGCACCATCGCATCCCTGCCAAGATGCACAGCACCATGTATCAATCGTGCCATTGGATTCAACAGACATTCCGGTAACACCGCTCTTCCATCACTCGAAACCCAAACATCCACATCTCCCTTCTCACATCCAGCTCGCACCCAACTATCCCGTTCCTGGTTAGACACCTCATCTTGCAATTGTTTTAACTCTTCCCATGTATCGGCCATCGCCAACATCACACTGAGGTCAGTTGTTTCTTCATTTCCCTTTATGTGTCGTTCTGTGAAGTCACACCCCTGTTCTGCACAAAATCGAGCAACTTCGTCTGCATAATTATTTCCAAGGGACACAAAATCATTTCCTTTCGTATGAGCAGAACACTTCACCACTGCGATTTCGTCTGGGCCTTGCAACGCCTCCAACAGTTGTCTCACATATTCTCCATTTCTAATGGGTGACCCAGATGATTTCATGAACCCCCTCTGGGACCATAACTGTCCGAAGTCGTGAACGACACCAAACCCATACTGGCTGTCCGTATAAATCGTTATACGGATCTGGTTAGCGGCCAAACAGGCACGAGTCAAAGCAATAAGCTCAGCCAGCTGTGCGGAGTATACTCCTTCTAGACAAGCGGCTTCAACCACTCCGGTGATAGTACAGATAGCAAAGGCTGCTCTCAACTGACCCGTATTGCCTCTTAAACATGAACCGTCTACAAAGAATATTTCATCTGGCTCGGAAAGTGGTTCATCCACAATATCAGGTCTGGGTTTGGTGCTCAATTCAGTCACATCGAGGCAGTCATGATCCTCACAATCTTCATCATCTATATTCGGGAACAATGTGGCAGGATTTAAAACAGAACACCTCTTCAACGTTACATTCTCAGCAGCTAGGATGACTTGTTCATAACGTGTCAATCTATTATTAGTGATGTGTTGTGTCTTAGTCCTGGTCATCAACAATTCAACAGAATGTGGCACATGCACAGTAAGCGGATGACCCATTACAATGCTCTCACATCTCCCGATACTGACACCTGTTGCAGCAACGGATCTGAGACATCCGGGCAACGCAGAGGCTGCTGGATCTAGTGTAGCCGAAAAATAGGCAACTGGTCTACGGACATTTCCATGAACCTGAGTTAACACTGCCAATGCGCAACCTTCTTTTTCACAGCAAAACAATGCGAATGCCTTCTTGTAATCAGGCATTCCCAAAGCTGGTGCACAGCATAAGGCTTCTCTTAGTTTCAAGAATGATCTTAAACAGTCTTCATCCCATGGTACCGGATCACTCACATCCTTGCGCGTCAGCCGCTGTAAGGGCTTCGCTTCAAAGGAGAAGTTCGGGATCCATTGGCGACAATAGCCAACCATTCTCAAGAACATTCGAACTGCCCTCTGAGTCGTAGGGACGGGCATTCTCAAAATCGCATCTATGCGATCTGGTGATATCTTTCTTTTACCCTTCTCAATCCGATGACCTAAATATTGTACTTCACTCAGACAGTACTGCAATTTATTTGGAGAGACCTTATGCCCATTCTCTCCTAGGAAATTCAACAGTGCTACTGCATCAATCCTGCAGGCATCCTCAGTTTTTGACGCCACTAGCAAATCATCAATGTACTGTACGAGAACAGACTCTTGGGGAAGCACCAGACCTTCAAGGTTCTTTTTCAAAATCTGATTGAAAATAAACGGGCTCTCAGTGTACCCTTGTGGGATACGACACCATGCTAACACATGATTTTCCAGCCTAAACGCAAAAAGAAATTAGCTCTCCTCATGCAGAGGAATCGAGAAAAAGGCTTGGCACAGGTCAATCACGGTGAACCATTCCGCATCACATGGGATTTGGAACAGGATCACGGATGGATTCGGTACCACGGGACAACACGGGATTACGATCTCATTAATTCTTCGCAAATCTTGCACAATCCTGAATTTCCCGCTCGGTTTCTGCAATCCCATTATGGGCGAGTTACATGGACTACCCCTGATTTCTCTCAAAATTCCTTGCCTAAGCATGGACTCAATTACGGGTCTAATCCCCTCAATGGTTTCCTGTGACAATTTATACTGGAGAGTTCTTGGGTATTCTACATTCGTTTTGACTCTTATTTTCACTGGATCTACTCCTTTAACCAGTCCGATCTCTTCCCCACTAAGGTCCCATACATCAACTGACACAGACTCCCTCAGGTCTAAAGGGAGTTCCTCCACCGTGAGTGCAGGATACATTTCCACGCACCAACGCTGGTTCGCAACCTTAAAGGTCGCATCATCGTCTCTTGTCTGGACTTCCACTCCATTCGGGGTGCAATAGATGGTACAATTAAGCTTACACAATAGATCTCTTCCTAACAAGCAGACTGGACTGGAATCGCACACCACAAACTGGTGTCTGTCATTGAAGTTCCCAATCCTAATCGGTATGGGTTCCGTCAGTGAGCTAGTCAATTTCTTATTCGCTACCCCAACAACTTGGATTGTCTGGCCAGAAAGGGGTAGATCCGGGATCACTGCGGATCTCACAGTCGACCTTGTAGCCCCCGTATCAACCTAAAAGGTCGTAGGGTGGCCATCAATCTCGGCTTCTACAAAGGGTCCCTTCTGATCTACTTCTAGGACCGCTCTAAGCGTACAATCATCGTCTCCTCCCCAGCAAGATCTTGTTGCGGGATCAGAATCATCTTCCCCATTCACTTCGAATAGAGGCATCTGTACATATGTCCGAGCTCCCTCCTGCATATTCTGTATTCTAGGCGGTCGGGGAACCTGTACCTGCGGAACATTCGTCCCCCCTTTTGTCATTCTAGGTTGTGTCACTACAGGGAGTGTGTCTGCCACTGGAACATGGGTCAACTCTTCTTCCTGTTGTATTTGATTTAACGGATTAAAAGGACACTCGCGTCTCCAGTGTCCAATCTGGTGGCAAAGGTGACAAGCTGTGGTCTTTTTCAACACTGCCACATCTAGTCCGGTCTTAGGATCTACTCCTCTCGGCCTCACCTGTCCTTGAGCATTCTGTGCTCCTCCTTGATAATTTCCCTGTCTCCTTCCCAACGTTCCTCCGGTAGACTGTCCCTGAACTGCGGTCTGCATCTGTACTAATAGCAGATTATCTTTCAATTTCTTGTGCTTTGACTCAATCTCATCACTGCAATATCTAGCATATCGGAGAATCTCATCCACAGGCTTGTTCTGCCAACAAATCAAATGTTGCTGTATCATTAGACTAACCTCTGGCCTCAATCCCAACACAAACTTGGACACAAACTGTCCCATGTCTTTGGTATCCAACGCCTCCAAACCACTGTATTGTTTAAAAGCCTGCAAAAGCCTCTCGTAAAATTCATGCACTGTCTCTTTAGGCTCTTGTACAGTCCTATCTATCTTCACCCAATCGGTGTCCTGAGGTGAGACCTTCGATTTCAACCAAGTGATTACCTGTTCGAACTTTTTCATCACTATCGGCGACGGTCCATGTGTAATCAAATCCCTGTCGGGCTCTGAGGCCGGCCATTCAATCGCAACCTTACATTCCGACCACAGATCCCCCGGGATCACAATGTCAAACAAAGTATTCAAATCAATCCACAGTACCTTCGAGATTTTGACAAAGCGATTTTTTATTTTATTTATTTATTTTAGGTTTTTATAGAGCGCGTAGTCACCCTCGAGTATCCCAGCGCTGAAACCTCGGACTCCTAAGGGGGGGGGCACAGGAAAGCTTCGAATAAATCAGGGAAAAAGGAGGGTTTTGAGGGACTTCCTAAATCGTAGGAGGTTTGGTTCAGCTCTGAGATTCGAGGGGAGAGCGTTCCATTTTCTGGCCATGTTTACCGAAAATCTACGGCCGCCGATGCGGGTTTTCTTCACCCTAGGGACAACGATAAGGTTTCCCTGTTCAGACCGGAGCGCTCTCGGCGGTCTGTATGGAGTGATCCAAGTGCTCAGAATGGGGGGACCAGCGTTGTGCAGGACCTTGTGTGTCAGGCAGAGGGCCTTGAAGGCGACTCTTTCCCTCACGGGGAGCCAGTGAAGTTTTCTCAGAGCAGGTTTGGCCGATGTTCTTGCTGGGGTGTTTGTGAGCAGGCGGGCTGCGGCATTTTGGGTTTTTTGTAGTATTTGGAGGGTGCCTTCCGGCGCCCCGAGGTAAATAGCGTTGCTATAATCTAGCCTTGCTAGCACTAAGCCTTGAATTAGCAGGAGGCGGGACTGGAATGGTAGTAGGGGGAGCACCTTTCTGCATGATCTAAGTAGCCCATAGCAGATGCTGGCTGTTTTCCTAGCCTGTGTCCTAAAGGTGAGATCTGTCTCCAGCCACACTCCCAGACTCTTAACCTCTGTCTTAGGGGAGGGGGGGTCACCCATACAGGCGGGCCAGATGTTAGGGGGGAGACTCGAAGTTATGTGACCGAGGAGCAGGATCTCTGTTTTTGACCCGTTAAGCTTTAGGTCAGAGTCGCCCATCCATTGATGGACGGAGGAGAGGCAGTCTCGCAGGTTGGAGGGCTTTAGCTTGGGGTGTGAGAGGGTCACCACCAGCTGAGTGTCGTCAGCGTAGCTGACGATCGTGACTCCGAATGGGGCGACCAGCTCCTCCAGTGGGGCCATATACACGTTGAAAAGCGTGGGGCTCAGTGACGAGCCCTGAGGCACTCCACACCGGAGGGGGATTGAGGGTGAGCGGCTTTCTCCTTCCCAGACTTGGAAGGAGCGTCGGGAGAGAAAGGATGTGAGCCATCTCAGCGCACTGTCTTGTACGCCAGTGTTCTCTAGGCGCTGGGCTAGGACCTGGTGGCTGACAGTGTCGAATGCCGCGCTAAGGTCCAGGAGGACCACTGCCACTGATCCTCCTGTGTCCATGATTTCCCTCGCGTTTTCTACGGCCGCCAGGAGGGCGGTGTCTGTGCCTTGACCTGGTCTGAAGCCTGTTTGGGAGTTTTTTAGCAGATGGTTTGCCTCTAAGAAGTGGGACAGCTTTTTATTTGCAAGCTTCTCCGCGACCTTACCTATCCAATTGTCGAAGAAGTTAGCCAGGTTGACGCATTTCTCCTCGGTTGCTTCAACTTGCTTGTACCACTCCACAGGCTTTTCCCTTAGCCGGGGAAAATCATTGGTGAAGGCAGCCAAGTCCCCTCTACTCCAGGGTACATGTACGTACCCTCCATTCTGTACCTCCCTTAAAGGGAAACTCCCTATTGCCGTCGTGCCTCCACCCGGAGGTGGCATCTCTACCACTACTCCTCTAGTACTTTTCTTCTTGGACCATCTTTCTTCCCACTTATCGAGCATGATCCATGCCCGCATTGCTATAATCAAATCTTTGACATGGGTTCTCAATCCCATGAGTCTCTTGTCTTCCAATTCCTGATCACTATACTGTAGCCTGTGATCACCTTGCAATGCTTTAGTTTTTGACAAATCCACCCCATATCTTTTTGCCAGCTCTGACAATTTCTCATGAGCCGTGCGTGCTTTACGAGTCACATCTTTCGCTACAAAGAGTAACTCATCTTGTTCGTAAGTTAGTATTCTTTCCAGGGGTAGATTCCCACCTATTATCTCATCCAACTCGGCCTTTAGCCTTACGACATCTAACATTTTCCCTCTCAAAGCTCCCCTCAGAACTTCTCGGCAGGCTGTACCATCCCTGTCATTATACTCACATTCTCTTTCCTGTGGCCTACCACCTCCTGATCTGCCCATGGGAACAGAGCGATTTACAATCGTCCCTCGATCCCTCTCTGCGTCTAACACACCTTGACTTTGAGTTCTCACCGGTGGTGTCCACATTCTCAAATCTGATTTTGACTCTACTAAAGACCTTGGTCTAGTAGGTCTCGATTCTCCCTGTCCTCCAGAGGAGTCAGCTGTAGCTGGCATCGGCGTACTCCATTCTATAGGCTTCGGAATCCGCTCTATTCTCCTCACCGATCCATTTTCCTCTACTCCATTTCTCGTCCTGCCCTCTGATTGTTCTAAACTCCCTGCCGTTTCTGGCTCAAGCTCATACATCGACTCAATAGGTCCGATGATAACTGGTATTTTCAGCGCATCTGGTAACCTCCCTCCTCTCTCCACCTCCGAGCTGCCTACAGACTTATACCTGATATTCTCGGTTCCCATAGAGATCTTTCCTTCTACTCTTACTTCTGATCTGGGTACTGCTCCCCTACTCTCTTCTTTTTTCGTCTCATTGCCTTCTGAGGCATCGGGATTGTATGGAGGTGGTCTCTCGGATAACAACCTTTCTACCAGGCTATCATCCGTGTCACTGTCTTCCTCCCCGTCAACTGTCTTTTCCTTTGATTTTCCTGTCGTCTCTAATAAGGGATATAATTTATGTCCCTCTATTGCCTGCATTCTCCATCTTTTCTCCGCTGCGTCTCATCTAGCATCTTGGAACGCCTGAACTGACCTTTTCACCCTTTCCTGATTTCTGCCTCTCTCTTTATCATGCGCTGCTCTAATCCACGCATGTAGCGCTTCAAATTGTGTGGGCCTCGGCACAGGTCGTAAAGCTGCCATCACAGTCTTCAGCTGATACAACACTGCTAATCTGAATGAACCATATCGTGGCAACGCTAACTCTCCTTCACCTTGAGTCATTTTATGCCAATTCTCAAGCCAAACTATGGTATGCAACCCTACATTTCTTGCCATGTAGTGTGCTGGCGTGTCCTCCGGAGGGGCCTCCGCACCCTCTCGAGGAACCACATGTTCATCCCCTCGACACAATTCTCGGAAAACTTTAAAACATTTCATAATAACCAAATGCTAAACGCACACGATCTCCGTTTACTTCCTGGTATCTGTTCACCAATAACAGCGCGAACCACACCAACCAGCCTATCGCAGCGCGACAACTTCTGACGTCACTGTTCCTCCACTGTTCCGCAGCAGTTCCCCTCCTGTACACCGCTCGTCTCACTCTTGCATTTGTCCCATTCACACACTGAAATAACCGTTTGATCCCAAACAAGTTACTCCTCTGGCTGTCCGTCCACAGCCTCTGACTGTCCGTCCACAGTCTCTGACTGTCCGTCCACAGTCTCTCGAAATTGTCGACCTCGGTTGGTTACTGTCTGTCCCTGCCGGGCAGACAGATCGCCTCTGATAGGTTACAAGTACACAATTTCACATACCACAACCCACGACCAGCATCCGGTTGTCACACACTCATACATTCACTCCCCCTATCTCGGTCCAGGTGATCGATGGTACCTCACGATCAATGGTCAACAAAATCTACCAGGGGTGTCTTCTACACCCTCTCGCTCAGGCTTCTCATCGCCTAAGACTTTCCCGGGCTGCGCGCGCTCACAGCCTGATCTCACAATCACACAACATTCACACCAACTGCGCAAAACATCTCACACAATACAACACCGCAATCTACAACATCGTATCCTGTTCATACTCACTCTTCGAGCTTCTACTTGCTGCCGCACTGCTACTCGCCATCTACATCCGTCCGCCAGGTCGTCTGCCGTTCACCCTCCGATGATTCAACCTCACTTATCATTGATGGGCCTCAAGGATCACTTATCCTAATCTCACTCTTCCCTCGCTATCAGAAAGAAACCATCCTCGTTTGCTACCAACTGGGAACGCCGGTTCTTGTTCTCATCTAATTACCTACAAGAACCCACTCAGGTCGCAAGGATCTTTTTACTTGCCTAATAGCGTAGAGGGAAGAAACACAATTATCAAATCGTATTTACCGCAATTTGACATCTCAGAAAAGAAGACTCATGATCTGGGAGGTTGACCTTTTATTATCAGCAAAAACATCTGAATATATAGGCACCTCAATACAAGGCACAAAAGATAAATGGGGATTAATACAAATGCCAATCTGCGAAGTATCCGCATACGACTAAAGATAAACAGAATTGCAGCTTCCAAAAGCATCAAATACCCTATAGCAATTGTGATATCAAAGTTCAAAGTCATGAATCAAATCATTCTGTCCCTACTCTATTCTATGGTGACATCCCTACTCAACATTCCCTTCCAGGTGAGGGTCGCATCAAAGGTGTCAGCAGTGAAACTTCCTAAGAAGTCTTCACCATATGAGAGCTCAGTCTATAATGCTCCTTTCAGTCCCTCTCCTAAGTCTCGTCTGATCTACCCACGGGGCTCTGTCCCTAATACAAAAACCCCAAAAAGCTGTACACGCCATCCAGCACACCCCTCCAGGCAGCTTCTTTCTTCTGTAGATTTCCATTTGGATCCTTTCATCTTCCTTTCCATGAATTCGACCTTGGGTCCCAGGCCTTCTCTGTACCAGGAGTTGCAACTTTACATTCCAATCCACTCCCTTCATGTCTACTCCTTCTGTCTCCATTCCATTCGAACAAAGACTCATTCTAACTAACGAGCCACATGGCCTTGTACCTGCGGCCAAATGCTGAACAGAAAAATCCCCTAGCATCATGAGGTTTCACAACTCACTGCAATTTAAGCTTTGCTAAAATCCTGTCGTCCTAATAAAACATGGCTAAAATAAACAAAGGCCTACACTTTACATATATGGTTAGGCCTCAAACTAAACACACTACAATTACCAATTCTAATTCATCGTCTCATACTTAAGAGAGCTACCTTCTTCATTCTCTAACATGACGTAATGTCTCTTAATGCATGACATTATTATACTAAGTATTACATATACACCAATAAGTTTCAGAATAACTGGTGGCCTTTCTCTTCTCTCGAGGCCTGTTTTACATTTCTACTTTTCTATTTCAATTAATACATTTCCATTATTCTTGGATAACATGCTCAGTTATATGCGGGTGCTGACTAACAATGAATATGGTGCACCCCTACAATTTTCGCATCAGCAACGCTCTATCAACCCCATGGTTCTCCCTTGAGCATTTGCTTACAGATAATCTTTCACTGATGTCTCTTCTAACCATTTCCACAGATCATCACAATCTTGGTAACCTGATTTTGAGCCACACAAGAACTGTTTTGCTACATCTCGACCTTCGCCTCTAAGCTGTGTAAATCGCCCAGCGCACCGTACATGCGGGGGGTACGCACCGTACATACGGGGGTGGGGGTACACACTGTACATGCGGGGGGTACGCACCATACATACGGGGGTGGGGGTATGCGCCGTACATACGGGGGTACGCACCGTACATGTGGGGGGTACGCACCGTACATACGGGGGTGGGGGTACGGCGCGTACACTTATGGGTGCTGGGGTACGGTGCGTACATGGGGGGGCTGTGGGTACGGTGCGGATGTGTAGGGATGGGGGTACGGTGCGTACCGGGCCCCCTTTTCGTCATGCATCGCGGCGTACTTAGCTTTTCCGGCACTTTTTGGGTCCCGTAAAAATATTGCCGTGCAAAGTGCTGTGGGTACGAATCGTACTTGCTGATCCGTAAAACGCTGCCTGACTCCGTGCGAATGTCGCGTACGCGGTGTCCCGGATCGGAATTGTGGGTATATTTGAGCCGGTCGGTGTTTTTTACGATTCGTACGGAAATGGTGTTTCTGTACGAATCGTACTTGCGGGTTTGTAAGGTGGTTTTCTCGGGTACGAGTCAGACGGAGAAAACTCCCTGTCCGACGGTTTGTACCCGGGTTTTAGAGGATCGGAATCGGCACCTAAGTAAAACTACAACATTGCTCCCTCCAAATTCTATGACTTCTTTAAAATTAAAGTAGGCATTTCCAAACACAAAGCCTTCTCCTTTAGAGATGCCTCGCTCCCAACCCCCTTAACATTATTAAAGAGAAGCATACACATGGCCTCCAAGATATATGGCAAGCTTAGACCTCTAACCACTTTGTTATGTTGTTCTACTCAACAGAAGTGGTGCAATTACTAGTCTTAAGATGGACTATCTAACCCATCAGACATTGACTGGCCAAAACTGTGGGCTTCCCCATTCACTAAGAAAATAACACCAAATCTTGTCCAGACTAAACTACATTTGCTTCACAGAACCTTTTGGACCCCAAACTGCTTGGCCACACAGGGTCTTATGGACAAAAATAGTTGCTGGAATTGTAACTCTGAAAATGCAGGCTGTCGTCACATGATGTATGGATGTCCCTCGCTACACAATTTCTGGCCTAAAATTCACAATACCATTGATGACATTTTTCACACTAAACTCCCTAGGAACTTTTCGTTTTCTTCTTGTGGTGTTTTCAGCCCCTCACACATGACAGGAGTATTAGGGGATGACTTCGTTAACATAGATTTAATGTTTACCGTAGCACATAAAACCATTCTGTCTTCTTGAAAATCACTGGGGAATGCCTCCAATAACACATGGTGGGAATGGCTGAGATATGTTAGGGGCGCACACTCTATACTGTATGGCCAGTGTCTTCGCTTATGAATGAATGAATGAAAAGAGCATTTATAAAGCGCGATGGCTACCCTAAGGCGTCCCAGCGCTATATAGAGCTGCGTGTGCGTAAAACAAAAAGGAGACCTAATCTGAGATATTAAACAGCAGCGTTTTTAGCCCCTTTCGAAAAGATAGATGGTTAGAATCTGAGCGTAGGTGGAAAGGAAGAGAGTTTATACAGCTCTATGGACCAGTCTGGACCGATACCTTGAACTGATAACTGATAAACACCCCCTTCCCCCGAAACACTACTCAGTTCTCTTCTTTTTCAGTTCAAAAAAGAATTTTATTGAAAGAAAGTAAGGTGTCTGAGTTTAATATGAATTAATACAGTCAATTCTTTTACATTTAAAGTACAGATATTGGACTTTGATCAACAAAACTAAGGATATGTGAACATAAGTACCATTGGGAAATAAGAAGAAATTAATGGAGCCGTTAAGGGAATCAAGGTGGTTTAAGAACTTCCTGCTGAGAGGGTTTTAACATAGAACAAATATTGACACAAACATCAATATATGTTGTAACAGGTGACCAACTCAGTTCTCTTCTTATGCCATTATCACCAACACCCCATTGCACTGGTTTGCAACCAAGATTGGTGGGCCTTCTAACGTAGTCTTGCTGACATAGCCTACTTAGACTCGACAGGCCCTTTACATCACCCGCCTGTTAACTTTGGCAACCTTCCTCTACGCTTTCGGGTTATTTCTTTTTTTTTTCTTTTTTATCTTCCTCTCATTTGTATCCATGCAGTTGGGCGATGTAGATATTGATACCTTAGCAGGCTCTTTGATAAATGTTTACCTGCCTTTGTACTACCTGTTTGTAAACTAGGCTTTGATGGAGCTCGCGAGGTTTCACGCCCCCAAGATCTGCGCAGTTACCAAAAAAAATCTGCCAAATTCCTCATAGTCGGAGTTCAGCGAGCGGGCACGGTATTGCTCGGCCGATGGCCACCCCACCCTAATTAGTAATTAATCATATCCAATAAGAGGCAGTACAGGCTTAACTGATGGAGTAAAAAAAAATAGCACTTTTGCCCATCAACCTAACTTCACAATCATCGTAATTGGTGAGCACAGATCTCGCGGGTGAGGATGCCTAAATATAAATGTCATCATAATGTGCGATTTAATTGCGCTGATGAGGGCTAATGAGTGTGGCCTTCGCTTCCTCAGAGGCTGAGGGGTGAGGGCTGACCAAACAATCTAAAATTGAAGCAATTTGCTCTCCTCTCGTTGGTGAGCTACAGGAGTTAAATACAGAGATTTCAGTTTGCCCTTCTAAGAAAAAGGTTGCTTCTCTGTGGAAATTAGATTTTTATTCATGGTTCCTGCACACTTGTTTTTACAACAAAATTGTGGCTCTGCTATTTTTACTAACATATTACACGTCACGCGGAGACCCCTTTTCAAAGCCAGTGCTTTTCTTTAACAAGCCATTGTTATCTTGTGTGTACATTGGACCAGGACAAGACTACACCTCACAGAATGCATGGATCTGTGCATTGAAAGGCCCTGATTTCAAACAAGCTGTATGTGATGATATGGAGTTTTCTGGTAAGGCTGTCCACTATTTGTTTGTTTGAAAAGTTTTATAAAGCGCAAACATGACCCGAGAGGGTATCAGAGCGCTGTACAAAGGAGCAGAAGCAAAAAGGAGGTAAAGGCAATAATACAATTGCAAAAAGTAACTTAAGCACAAATATCAAACAAGAGCAGCAACCAACCTTGTGGGAAAAGTAAAGTAACAAAAGTGCAACATAACTCATGGCTCATGTAGAGTCACAACATTTCTAACATTGAATGAGATATCAAAGACTTTCAATAGGCACTAAAAGTTAGTTATGGTGGCTTAAGCACGAATGCTGTAGTTGCCTGCATTAGTATGGTTTTACAAACCTAAAATGAATAAGTTGCATAAGGAAGTCAAATACAGTCATGAACCCTCTTAACTGTAATAAACACACATGCACAGGCTCCTAACATAGCATTACCCTCTAGAAGGGCTGTGTGACCACAATATCGGAATATGCCTCTAGTCCCCTCTTTTCCTGGTACCTGAGTGGTGGTGCTGACGCCTTGGCAGGGGGCAGCGGTGGTGAGGCTGAGATGGGACAGCAAGCATGATGGCAGAAGAGACTGTGGGGAGAGCCCTGGATTCAGGTGCAAGGGAATGAGTTGAAGCTGAGTGACTTGAACATCCTCTGACCAAGTGACCGGATGGAGACACCAAGCTCTAGTGAGACCCCACCGACCCCACCCACTTTTGATTAGAGCGCTTGACATGTTGTCATGGAAACCAAAGAAAGACAACATCTTTCTGGAGTGTTAGCATTCTCTCTGGGTTAGCGCGCCGTAAACTCCGCTCCACTGGTGGATTGCGGAGTTTTTGGCAAAGTCTGCGCTCCAAGCAGAGTGCAGAGTGGCAAAACTCTGCAAACTCCACAGGCGTAGTGGAGTTTACCACCCACCCCTAGTAACAACACCATACAGTCATACTGTCTAAAACGTATTTAGCTCATGTATGTTAACTGCTTGTTTTGCACTAACATCTTTAATAAAAAAGATTGAAATAAAAAAGAATAGCAAACACCTCAAATATTTAATTAACAGACACCGTTAGCTGAGGTATACAACCACAATTGTTAGGAGTCATTACTTCCACCAGAAATATCCAGTTCAATCTTTTCTCCTTCTAGTAACTTAACCCAGATAATTAGGAAGGGTTCAGGGATATAATCAGAAGTGGACAAACAAAAGAGGGATGGAACCATCCAGGTCTTAATTCAACAAATTGTTTCTTAAGTTTGGCATTGACTTTATCTGCAGAAAACCGTCAATCCTTTGAATCTTTTATTGATAAACGTTCATCTACACCCTGCAGATAAACTATAGAAACATTTTGACATATGCAAACATTAGATGACTGATCTAACATGTTTAAAGTAACTTGTTACTATTTATGGGTGATTGCAAAACAGTATTACATATGATGCATGCTTGAATTCTGAAATAATGTCATACAATGAATGTTGGGGTCTTTTATCACCAAATTGTGCAATTTGAAATCTGATCAACAAGCTAAACTGGTACAGTATCATTTTTAGGTTTTGCCTGACCCAGCGCATGCGCTGGTCTGGCGAGACTTTTTGAGAGGGCTCCAAAAAGTGCTACCAGGCCAGCCTAGAGCTACAGTGCATGTGCGCGGGCGCGCGCGCCGCGCTTGACAGAGATTACTTTCACTTTCGCGGCCACTTTGATGTTTGATCGCGATCACTTTCGGGGCAGCACGGCCACTTGGCATAGCCAATAGGTCTAGCTTTTGGGACCTTATAAGTATTTAGTTATGCAACTGTTGCATGGCTAAATACTTATAAGGTCCCAAAGGCGAGACCTATTGGCTATGCCAATGCTTGTTTTATGCTGAATCTGGCTAATGAAAAGATGAAGGGAAACACACCAGGCACAGTAATGTGGAGAAGGGGAAATATCATGACAGCTTTTGGTTATATTTTTCTGCACCCATCGTTGCTGAGTAAAAGCAATAGTATGACGCTCTTGAGTCGACGAGAGAGTGATTATAAACCCCTTCACCTGAGATTTCAACCATAAAACTCAGTACAGTAATTAAGAATTTCACAATGAGACATTTACATTTGGAAGCAATTAACCCCGTTGGGTATTGCCCTAAGTGCAGTCATGTCTAAGTAGTTTTCTAGAGGGTGTTGTGGAATTCCCCAAATTTTACTCCATGACGTGAACTATGGTGAAATTAAAATAATAAAGAACCAACGACAGTACATGGGATTCACTGCCCAATGGTGTGAGGTATTTTAAAATCAAAAGGTTGATGCAGCCAACAGCGCACATGATTAATCAATGCAAATAGGAAGAGAAGTTGAGGAAATGGTTTAATATTTCCTGAGCATTGCAAACGAAGAACATGCATACATCTTGAGGGCTAGTGGCAAAGTTTATGGTCACTGAAGAGGCCCTAAGAGCAGTCCCTATAAAGCTGGAGGGCTAAAAATTGCAAATCGGGTACCTGTACAGTGATAATGGAACACTTCAGGCTGAAGCATCTGAAACATCAATAAAAACTTTTACCCTGAAATGTATTCCATCTTGATTCTCCAAATGTGAAGGTAGTAGAGGAGCTTATAAAATCAGCCAAAGCAACTGGGGTGTGTGGGATTCTTAGATCTTCTTACAAAGTCAACATAAAAGATTAGGAAAACATCTTTGCAAGGCTCTTTACTGCTTGCATATAAGTGGGGAAAGTGCCTGCCTCATGGGGGGTGGGGATGTTTAACCTAAGCAGTGTATAAGAAGAGATTTGTAGATGATACTGCCAGTTCTGTTCTATCACTCTTTGACATGTGTTAGACATTGGGTGTCTGGTTGGCAGAGGTATGCGCCCTGTCCAAGCAGTAAGTCTAGGAACCACAAACCTAGTCAGACTCAGACAGATGCATACCATCTGTGCTCATCCCCTCTGTTAGCTTGGCACAGAGCAGGCAGGCTTAACTTAAAAGGCAATATGTGAAGTATTTGTTCAACACTTCAAACAGCGACACAGTGAAAACACCACAAAAGACTCCACACCCATTTAGAAAAATAGAGTATGATTTTATAAACAAAACCAGACCAAAATGACAGAAATCCAATAGGTAGAAGTTGAGATATGAATTTTTAATGATTAAAAGTAAAAATAGCACTTAGAAGCAATAAGCGTCCATGGGGTTATCTGGTTGCGCTGCATCAGTAAAAAGTCATGAGTTCAGGCTGACCACAGGAGCCACACAAGACCAGCTGAACAGAAGTACCTTCATCCTGGTCGCAACAGCATGATGTGGGGTGCAGGCGAGCGATTTGTCGGTGTCGATCCCGCTGTCCAGATGATGTGTCAATTTTCTCCACACAACAATGGCGATGCTGTGGTAAATAATTTAATTACCGGGACTTAATTTGATACAGAAACATAATAAAACAGCTCAGTAAATAAGAGGCAGAATCCGTGGTATTAGAGGTTCGGAATGGGCTTTATTCCAATGGTCGATTATAATCGGTTGCTCCAAGTTCCGTCACCACGAAGGTTCAGTAAGTGAAGTACATACTTTATTGACAATCAATTACTTTTATACAATAGGCATTACAGTGAAGCAAATACAAGAGGCGTAACAATTGATAAGGAAGATAATAATTCACATGCGTAACCGAAAATGGGCGTAATGAGGAGTAAAAAGGAACATAATTGGTTATGACGTCATATATAGGTGGATCTATAAGATTATACTTGGCATAGATGCGCGCGCAGCAGCATGACGTGTGATTGACGTGCAACTAGGGGGTGAAGGGGACTTGACATTTAGCTCTACATGTGGCGACAGAAGTCTGGAGGGTCAAGTCAACCTAATCCCAAATCATATCTAACATCCTATGTTTAAAGAACTAAGTTATCCAAAAGAGAGGTCTCTTCGAGTAGAATCTTATTCTATACTGACTATACTGACCATTAGTGCGTGTACAAGCGTCTAAGTGTCTACACTAGATGCGAGGGCGGAAACCTTCCATGGTAACAGGGCTATGAATTACTTTCATAAAGACAGGGAAGCCGAGCCTTTGCTCGGTAGCTGGAAGAATGTTTACTTAAACTGCTAGACAGGAATGCATCGAGCAGAGAACGAAACAGATAACTCGGAGGTGAAATACAGTTTTTGGCAGGCAGCAGGCTGATGTCAGGCTTCGTGAGCCGCGCAGAGAATGAGACAAAGTTCATGGTCACAGATGCAGGCTCAGACTGGAGCTTTCAGAGGCAGAAGGCAAGAAGAGTTTGATGACAGAATCAGGGCCTACTTGCCTGGACTGTAAAATGGCATAAGTGAACCATATAAAGCCGGTGGCCTTTCATACTTAGGAATGGAATATCCGGCCTATTCATGGCGGATCTGACAGAGGACATGTTGACGGTGGACGCACATGTATTTGCGTCTTCATAACTGGAACTGGAGGGAACATACATGTACTTGTGATTCATACATGGAACCGTTGGGGTCCAAGATAGGGGACATAACTGATCAGAAAAATCCATATTTCCACATTCCCTCCTTGTCCCCTACTTGCCCGTTAAGAGATATCAATCTTCATCAATCCATTGATCTGTTCATATAACATCATTTGTTCTTCTTTCTTCTTCCGTGACGAATGAAATCTTGGTGGTGGAATACACGATGTGGCACACAGACCACAGATCGCTGGTCCACATTGTAGACATAGACAGCAACTGAATAATATGAGAAGGCCAATACCTAGGAAAGATAGGACCTTCCATCCAAAGGTAGACAATACACTCCAAAACCAACCGGACCAAGTCCAGGTGCCTGGGTTCTGGTGTATCTGGCTTACAATCTTATGAAGGCGAGTTATGGCTTTATATACAGATGGCGAATTTTCTGGTATGAAAATGCAACAGCTTGATCCGATGACCCTACAAGCTCCGCCCCTATCGGCCAGGATGACGTCAAGGACAAGACGATTTTGAAGCACAACAATCCGCATAGCAGACTGCTCTTCTGTTAAATTGCCTAAGGCGGAAATAGTTTCGTTCACTACTGCTTCAAGGGTTCTAGTTAATCTACGTATCAGCTTACTATTAGTAACGGTACCTATATAGGGGAAGAGACCTTTATTGAAATCTGTGTATTTTTCCCATGCTGTTTCAGTGTAATCGACTATCGGGAGATCTCTCCTTACTCTATTATTTACTAGATGTGTGTTTCTGTGATAATCAGGAGGAGCTAGAAAAACAGGTGGCAAAAGGAATCCAATATAGCAAGTACCATCCCAATCTAGAGGCAAACGTACATATGCCGTCTGACCACATATGAAATAAGAATGGCGGAAAGCTCTAAATGTAGACTTGCCTTGATCACTAAATTCTACTACAGTGGTGCATTTACTATGGCCCATATGTATGGAACCATTTTTCCTTACACATAGTTCACCCTTTACTGGAAATATTGACATAGCGGGCAAAATTGGAGTAGCTTCGGATTCGACATTTAGGATCATAAGATTAAGCGTAAAATTACCTAATCCATACACTTCGTTTTCTAGATCAGTTCCTGTTCTCTGGAGAAGTCCCTCCTTGTTAGGGTAGCAGACCTTAAGCAAAACTAGGTTCAAATTTCCCCATACCCAGTTATCTTGATAAACTGCAGAATTCGAATCTAGAGAATTAATTAAACTAAACCATGCTCCACAGGAGCCGTTGTGTGTGAACGGGTATGGAAAGAGAGGTAGAATTCCTTTATAATTCTGATAGGGAGGGAGTCGGCCACATATCCAGCAATTTGTAGCATTGCTAACCTGATGGGAATGATGTAACATACTGATAAACGTGTTATTGCGCAGCGCAAATCTATAAGACAACTCAAGCGGAGGTAATTCACTAAAAGAATGTTCAGCAGTAACATTGTAAACATGTCTAGAAATAGGGTAATATATGTGCAACAATATACTTGCAGTAATTATTAAAAGACTTAAGAAAAACAAGATTAATAATGTCACTATGCAATGACTACGCAGTGATTTACAGTACGCCTGTCGTTTCAACATTTTCCGGGTGTTTTCTCTACTCAGGTCCAAGGGATACATGTCAGAGACAATTCAACCGCTTCACCTAGGAGAGGACTTAAACAATCAAATTGCTTGACTGATTGGGCCTAAGCTTTAGTTTATAGTGTTCGGAATTACTTTGTTCAACAAAAGGAAGTTTTGAGTCAATGGGTGAAGTCACACGAGGTGGGGTATTCACATCTGCTGGTAGTCCATGAAATTTCTTGATATGACTTGAATGAATCCATCCTTTTCTGCCTTCGATCTTCACGGCTGTTCTTGTGGTGAGCAACACCAGCTGAGGTGACCTCCACCTAGGTTCCAGCTGAGTCTTTCGATCAAAGTTCCTCACGAGGACCAAGTCTCCCGGAACCACGTCATGGGGTTTCACCTCAGTGTTGTCAGGAAAAGCTGCAGCTACCTGTGAACGACAAGATTGTAGTGCAGACATCAAGGAAGCCAAGTAATCTGTCAGCATATTACAGTCAATATCAGTTATTTTGCGTGGTATAGGCGTCCCCCACATATTTGGTGGTCTGCCGAAGATCACTTCATACGGGGATAGCCCTGTTCGAGAATGTGCTACCATTCTCATGTAAAAGAGTGCAACTGGTAATGCTACTACCCAGTCGACACCTTTCTCTCTGCATATTTTGGACAATCTGATTTTCAGTATCTGATTATGTCTTTCTACGAGACCTGCTGCCTCGGGGTGTCGAACACAGTGGAATTTCCACTGATATCCTAACAGAAGTGAAACATGTTTCATTAATTCGGATGAGAACGGCTGGCCGTTATCTGAGTGAACAACACGTGGTAAACCGTATCGTGGGAAGAATTCTCGAACCAACTGTTTGGCAGTAGTCGGGGCAGTGTAATCTGAAACCGGGTATGCCTCCGTCCAACGGGAAAGAGCACAAACAACTACGAGAACATATTTGAATCCTCGACATCGTTCCATCTGGATATAATCCATCTGTAGGACTTCAAAAGGGTGATCAGGAGGATGAAATCCACCCTGTTCTACGGGAACGCTTTTTCCTGGGTTGAACTGGCAACAGATCATACAGGTACGAACTTTTTGTTTGGCTGCTGCTCGCAAATGTTTATTGAACCAAATGTGTTGAATGCTGTCTAGCATAGCTTTTTCTCCTAGATGTGCTGGACTATGTATAGTGTTAATTATAACTTGGACCATTGAATCAGGAAGGAACCACACAGACTTTTCCTTCATCATCCATCCTTGGTCCGTTTGGATCCCTCCTAATTCAGTCCATTTCTTTATTTCGTCTGGTGTAGCATGTGTCTGTATGTCAATTACGTCAAGAGTAGGATCTTTAACCGTCATACAATGTATCGGCGTCGGGACTATTGTCTTTGTCATGTCGGATGTTTGAGTTTGAGCAGTCTGTTTAGCTGTTCTGTCGGCTAGATCATTGCCTTGAGAAATGATATCAGTAACTTTCGTATGAGCTTTACATTTCATGATTGATATTGCAGTGGGTAGATGTATCGCATCTAGTAAGGCATGGATAAGGGATCCGTGCTGGATGTGGGCACCGTGGGAAGTTAAATAACCTCTCTCTCGCCACAGCACGCCGAAGTCATGTACAACTCCGAATGCATAACGTGAATCAGTGTATATGTTGACTTTTTTATTTGTGGCTTGAATACAGGCTTGTGTCAGAGCGATGAGCTCTGCGGCTTGAGCTGACAAGGTATTTATGCGATCAGTTTCAATTATTTCAGTGTCTGTTGTGACTGCGTAAGCAGCCACTAACTCTCCTGTACTAGTTCTCATACATGAACCATCTACATACACTGTCAGGTCTGGGTCTGACAATGGAACATCGGTTAAGTCTTGTCTGGGTTTCGTCGTTATTGTAATAACTTCAATACAGTCATGGGCTAGTGGGTCTGTTCCGATTACAGGTAAAAGTGTGGCAGGATTCAATGTGTTACAACGTCTGATTTCTATATGTGGCTGAAACAATGTTAGTTCGTACCCAGTGAGTCGCGCAATAGTCAAGTGTTGTGTTTGCGTTCTATTTACAAGAACCTCTACTGCATGTGGTACTTGAACTGTCAATGGATGTCCTAACACTATGGCGTCGCTCTGTCTTATTGCTAAAGCTGTCGCTGCCACTGATTTCAGGCACGCAGGCAAAGCCTGAGCTACGGGATCTAATGTACTAGAAAAATAAGCACATGGTTTGTGTGCTCCTGCTTGTTCCTGTGTGAGTACTGACAAGGCAGTACCTTCGCGTTCTGTAACAAAGAGTGTAAACTGATTACTGTAACATGGTGTTGCTAAAACAGGTGCCTGACATAAAGCTTTCTTTAAGCTTTCAAAAGCTTGTGTATGTTCCTGTGTCCAAGGGAGAACAGTCGATGTGGCTGCCTCCTGTGTTGTCAACTGAATGAGTGGTTTTGCTAGAAATGCATACTGAGGGATCCACTGCCTACAATATGAAGTGAGGCCTATGAAAGCTCGTACCTCCTTTTGTGTCTTGGGTATTGGCATGTTAGCTATTAACTGAATGCGGTCGGGTGTAAGCTGCCTTCCCTCCTTGGACAGCGAGTGTCCAAGATAAACAACTCGCTGGACACAGAATTGCAGCTTAGAAGGGGACACCTTGTGCCCCTTTTCAGCTAGAAATTGTAAAACTGTCAGTGATGCTTTCTCACATTCGGGTTCGCTTCTCGCGGTAATCAGCAGATCATCGACATATTGAAGCAAAGCAGTATTAACTGGCATGCGGATACTGTCGAGTTCTCGTTTCAGTGCTTGGCTATAGATGCTGGGGCTTTCTGTAAATCCTTGAGGTGCGCGTGAGAATTTAAAGCTACGTCCATTTAAACTAAATCCGAACAAATATTGGCTTTCCGGATCTATTGGGACGCTGAAAAAGGCATTCTTGAGATCAATTACAGTAAAGAATGTTGCTTCGGAATCAATAGCTGTCAGTAATGACGAGATATCTGGGACCACAGGGAATTGTGGCACAATGCATTTGTTTAATTCGCGCAGATCAATAACCAATCGATATACTGGCGGTGCCTTTGGATCTGTTCGTTTAAGAATCGGAATTATCGGTGAATTACATACATTGGAGTCTGTTTCCACAACCACTCCTTGGGCAATGAGCTCGTCAATGATTTGTAGTAAAGCCACTACAGCATCTGGTGGTAACTTGTATTGTCGCATTCGTGGTAGTACCACTCCTGCCTTTAGTGTGACTCGATATGGTGTAATATTCATGCAACCAACATCAGTAGGGCCTTGTGCCCATAGATGTGTAGGTAAAGTCTGCAGTCGGGGATCCATGTCTCTAGACACATAGTGACCTTTAAAATCACGTAAAAACAATCTTACTCCTTCCGGAGAACAACATATTATAGCTCCTAGAGCTTTCAGTGTTTTTATTCCTAACAAGTTTTCTGGACATGATTTAGTAAGCAATAAATCTGTAGTTCTGGTCAAAGGTCCTATCGTAAGTGGAAGAGGCTGTGACACTTCATTAACAATAGGTTTTCCTGAAAAACCAAGGGAAATATTCTGTGAGCCTGAGAGGGGTGCCCCTGGAACTTCACTACGTTTTATGGTTGTTCGACTTGCCCCTGTATCGAGTAAAAATTTTCTGTCTTGGCCTAATAATTCACTATGTACGTAAGGTCCTTCTTGATCTACAGGGATCTCGATAAGGGGTAAGTCAACTTCCCTCTCTAGGCTGGTTCATGCGTATCGTTGGCAATCAGGATAGTCGTACTGTGCGGTCTGGTACAGTTGTCGTGTCGTGGTTTGTGTGGCAGCTGCAAAAACAACAATTGATGGACAGAATGCAGAACAATGTCATACATTCACCCCAGTACAGAGATCTGGGCCTAAATCCATCGTTTTTTTGCTCACCATGCCATTCCAGTTTGAACCCAGCCATATGCAAATCAGTCTTGACCCTGTGCCCCATGCAGGCAGCACAAACTGTATAGACTGTGGTGGAGCTGGCATGGACTGTGCATGCTGCGGGGCTCCTTGTTCATTCTGATCCTGTCTAGATGGCCGCGGTCTTTCTTTAGTATTACCTATGGCGATATTATGTTTCAAAACTGGACAATCGTGTACGTAATGGCCTGGCTTTTTACAATAGTTGCATGTCCCTTTTACAGGTCCTGTTGAATCACTGGAATGTGTCGTACCCTTTTTATGTCCTTCAGCTGGAACTGTCTGGGAAACTAGCATTTTCATTTTCGTGTCTTTCATGCGTCTGTGTTCATGTTCTTGTTCCTCTCTAATTCTATTGTGATGGTACTGTAACATTTGTAACATTTGTGATGGAGTGTTACCTTGCCAGGTACTCTCGAATTTTAATACTCTGTTCTTCACTTGGGGCAGGGCATTTTCTACTAATTTTGTCACAAACAGATGTGGGTATGATTCGCTACTTGCTTTTATGCCACTATTTATACCAAAACATTTTTCAAATCGGGCATAGTAATCACTAGTGTCTTCATCTTGCTTCTGTTTACAGGCTGAAATTGTACCCCAATCTTCCTTTTTCGTAGTTAATAAACGTGGCAGTACCTGTACTAATAAACCTGGTAGCGCTTTAGTTTTATCCCCAAGTCCTGCTCCTGCAGTTCGGGCCTTTTCTTCTGCTTCTAATACTGACCATTCTATCTTTTGGTCTCCTACCTCCCACTCTTTTTCCCTGAGTTTCTCATAAATGCCAACAGGCATCAATACCTTTAATATTGTCATAATGTCGGGATAGGTATACTCTCCCATGAGTAACATGTCTTTAATTTCTCGGTGGAAACCCGCTGGATCTTTGTCATGACTGGGTACCACTTTCTTCATTTCTAACAATTCTATTTTTGATATGGGCGTATATACAAACACGCGTTTAAACTCATTGTCCTCGCCTTTTATTGGGTGTACTTCTCGTAAGGGATTCTGTCTGTCCATGTAATACGTGGTTCTTTCCTTGATGGGTAATGAGACATGTTCTGAGCATACAAAAAGAATATACTGCTTTCTTGATTCTAGAATTTCTTTAATTAATTTAGTACCTGAACCTTTCCATCTATTCATGAGTAATTCAGTCAATATGTCAGGTAAGGGACCAGGGTCCGAATGCTGACTCTGATATAGTATAAGGAGTTGTTGAATCATATAAATCCCAGCTAAACGCTGTTCATCTGGGGTGAGATTCAAAAATGTGCGTGCTACTGTATCATCACTATACTTTCCGGGACTGTCAACCCAATGGACAGCTGACCTGGCTAAATCTTGTTCATCCATAGAATCGAGAAAATGATAACCCCTTCGTTCTCGGAGTAATTTGTCAGCGGCTTGGAACGAATGCTCGTTAGACCTTATATTAATTATAGGTGTTTGGAAATTCCTGTTATTATCTGGACATATCGGACGTATCGGGTCAATAAGACATCTATTATTATTACAAGATCTTCCTCTACCTACATAGGCTATGGTGTCTGACTGTCCTGTGGACAGTCCTGATCCTTCTTCCTCGCTCTGTTCGAACTGGTCTACCGCTAATCTTTCTTCGTGTAGGCGTTCTATTTCTTTACGGATCTTTCGGCACATGGCTATTATACAATTTTGCTTATCATGTCTCCCTTCTGATATATTCTGGCTCCATCTGGTAAGAATTTGCATTGCTTCCGGGTCTACCCCCGGTCGGTCTTGATTTCTGATCACACAATTTATGAGGAAACGTAACAGTTCCCCCTGTATCTCCACTTTCTGGTATTCCATAGCTCTGTTAATACTTTCAGAATCTCGCCCTGTTTGAACAAAATGATATATATTATCTAGATGCGCAGTCATTCCTGGTAACTTCCCTAAATACACTGCGGCTCGTCTGATACGCAATGATGCCATGATCATTTCGTCCTCTTTGCCGGGCACAGGGTCATATCTACAATCTACAAGAAGTTCCTTGAGCGTACGGGCATTTATGAGTTTGGGGGTACGTGAATGTGCTGACTCTTGAAAGGTAAGTTTATTTATTCTGGGTGGCGTAGAAAAAATGTTGGCAGCACCTCCCGTAGCCCCATCTGGGGCATCGGGCGTGAAAGGGTTCGTTGAACGTGATACAGCAACTATAGGTGTGGACACAGCTATAGAAGTAGCTGTAGGAACAGATGCAGAAACAGATGTGCTTGCCGGAATTTGTTGCTGTAGAGATACCGGTACTGGGTCTTGGCGTTGAACCTCCCTAGCAGGCGGTCTATGTGGGGCGGAATTAGCATACTCGGGTGCTGCGTCATCTAAATATGAGGAAAGAAAAACATCTTCTGCGGTTCTAGGATGCCCCTTAGGATGTACCTTTATTGGAAACAATGGGGGTGGCAAGTCTTTTGGTATCTCTGGAGTAGCCTTAGGTAATCCTTCGGCCAGAAGGGGATACATACCATTCATAAGGGCATTTCTTTGTCTGTCTGCTTGTTCTGATTTCACTCGGGTACCTTCTTCAATTAATAGATTTTCTCGAACTTTATTTGAATTCTCTCTATTTCTCTCTTCCTGTCGGAGTGCTTTTTCTGTACGTCTATGAGATTCTTTACGCCATAACTCAACGGCGTCTTTCTGTGACTGTCTGACTTTCCTTTTCCATAACTCTTCCTCGACTTTCATGATGCACTCTGCATCCCAGGTCCCCGCTGTGGGCCACCTCTGACTTTCTGGTAATTCCTTGGTGTAGTCTACCCATAAATCAAGAAATAATATAGCGTCTAAGCCATGTTTATGATACATGAAGTACCCTGGAGTGTCCCTAGGAGGAATAGGAACGGCTTCTTCGAGTACCCCTTTTCTTGTTGTGATCTGTCTTAATTTCGAGAAGAGCGGCATATTGAGAACTGATCTGATACTTGGTTTTAAACAAACTTAATACAGTAAACACGATAATGAACAGTCATTCACACCACAATATGCAGAACGTACTTAAAACATTTAACATTTAACATTTACCTGAACAATCAATAAGGATGACAATCTAAGGAAAACTTAATCACTAAACATAATACTCGACATTAACTGAATCATTCTGAATTATATACTTGATATACTGCTAAACAGTACAGATACACTGCTGAAACAGTGCAGACCGGATTTGTGTACCCAAACCCGTCTTGACCGGCACAAACTATGTGCACGTCAGAAAGCCTCCCCAGTAATGGTACTCACCGGGTAGCTCGGAAACGGAAGGCCTCGGAAACTGAACTGAACTTGAACCGGACTGGACTCGACTCGAACACTGCGGAGACTGGACTCGACTTGGGACTTCGGAAACTGGTGGGCCTCTGTATACCTCGGATCTTGCTCTCTCAGCTAGGCTCTGGTCGGGATACTTCGCACTTCTCACCGCCTCGTCTGGGTGTTGATCGCAGCCTCAGTCGCCCCCGCTTGACCGGAGGGAGATACAGGAAATCCTGCTGGTACGCGTTATTGTCCGTCCAGCTGTGGCAGGAGACCGGGCCTGCAACTCACCGCCGGCGCGTGAGATGAGAAAGTGTCCCTGTTCGGGCGCCATTCATGTGGTAAATAATTTAATTACCGGGACTTAATTTGATACAGAAACATAATAAAACAGCTCAGTAAATAAGAGGCAGAATCCGTGGTATTAGAGGTTCGGAATGGGCTTTATTCCAATGGTCGATTATAATCGGTTGCTCCAAGTTCCGTCACCACGAAGGTTCAGGAAGTGAAGTACATACTTTATTGACAATCAATTACTTTTATACAATAGGCATTACAGTGAAGCAAATACAAGAGGCGTAACAATTGATAAGGAAGATAATAATTCACATGCGTAACCGAAAATGGGCGTAATGAGGAGTAAAAAGGAACATAATTGGTTATGACGTCATATATAGGTGGATCTATAAGATTATACTTGGCATAGATGCGCGCGCAGCAGCATGACGTGTGATTGACGTGCAACTAGGGGGTGAAGGGGACTTGACATTTAGCTCTACATGTGGCGACAGAAGTCTGGAGGGTCAAGTCAACCTAATCCCAAATCATATCTAACATCCTATGTTTAAAGAACTAAGTTATCCAAAAGAGAGGTCTCTTCGAGTAGAATCTTATTCTATACTGACTATACTGACCATTAGTGCGTGTACAAGCGTCTAAGTGTCTACACTAGATGCGAGGGCGGAAACCTTCCATGGTAACAGGGCTATGAATTACTTTCATAAAGACAGGGAAGCCGAGCCTTTGCTCGGTAGCTGGAAGAATGTTTACTTAAACTGCTAGACAGGAATGCATCGAGCAGAGAACGAAACAGATAACTCGGAGGTGAAATACAGTTTTTGGCAGGCAGCAGGCTGATGTCAGGCTTCGTGAGCCGCGCAGAGAATGAGACAAAGTTCATGGTCACAGATGCAGGCTCAGACTGGAGCTTTCAGAGGCAGAAGGCAAGAAGAGTTTGATGACAGAATCAGGGCCTACTTGCCTGGACTGTAAAATGGCATAAGTGAACCATATAAAGCCGGTGGCCTTTCATACTTAGGAATGGAATATCCGGCCTTTTCATGGCGGATCTGACAGAGGACATGTTGACGGTGGACGCACATGTATTTGCGTCTTCATAACTGGAACTGGAGGGAACATACATGTACTTGTGATTCATACATGGAACCGTTGGGGTCCAAGATAGGGGACATAACTGATCAGAAAAATCCATATTTCCACAATGCGTCAGTTCCGAAAATGAAGCGTGGGTTCTGAGATACGTTTGTTTCGAGTGGGATGCACCAGGTTTACCCACACAGTTGAGGGGATACCTCGATTGTATCTCCTGCAGCGGAGGTGATGCGGTGGATGGGATGCGTCGGGTCCGATGCGCTAGTTCCAAGTTAAAAGTGCAGGTTCTGTTTCCACAACAGTGTGGCTGCATCTAATCTGCCATACGCAGCAGAGGATGTTGGTTCCACTGGACCAAGCACAGGAGCAGGGGGTAAAACTTTGATATCCCTGAGTCGTAGAACAGGAGGAAAGCCAGCATGCCCTGGGAGATCAATCTTGGCTCTAGCAAGGGTCCAGTTTTTCCTCTGCGGGGCAGAGGGTTGCAGGGAAGCACAGCAGAAAAGCAGTTCTTTCAGAGCAGCAGTCCAGCAGAGTGGCAGTATTTGTAGCAGCACAGCAGTCCTTCCTACTGGCAGAGTTTCTTCACAGGTCCAGAAGTGTCTGATTTGTTGGGGTCAGAGACCCAGTACCTATTCCCAGGTGTGCCTTTGAAGTGGAGGTGACTTCAAAGAATGGCTTTGAAGTGCACAGAGGTCTTCCCTCCCAGCTCTGGCTACAGACTCACTACAGGGGGGTATGCAGCCCTTTGTCTTTGGACAGGACACTGCCTATTCAGGTGCAAGTGTAAGCCTCCCTCCCATCCTGCCCAGGATGACCCATCAGGATGTGGATGGCCACACAGTCACACCTAACCGTCCTTTGTGTGTGGCTGTCTGGAGGTAACACACAAAGTACAACTGTCACCCACCCCAGACATTCACTGGAGGTAAGCTGCAGGTACACAGAGCTAAGAGCAGAGGAGAAATGCCATCTTTCTGAAAATAGAACTTCTAAACTAGTTATGGTAAATTAATCTTTGCCAGCAAAGAGGATGATATCATTACCATTCCAATGTTGTGAAATATGACAGAGCTACTCCTTCTCAATCAGGAATTACAGCTTATAGGTATAATAAGTAATTCCCAATGTTAACCTATGAGCGGGGTAGGGTTCACAGTAGTGAAAAATGAATTTGGTTGTTTTTCACTACCAGGACATGCAGAACTTAACAATGAATGCCCTACTTTTTAATTACACAGCACCCTGCCCAATAGACTACCTACGGCCTACCTTAGGGGTGACTTATATGTAATAAAAGTAGAGTTTAAGGCTTGGCAAGGGGTTTCAAATGCCTAGTCGACATGACAGTAACACTTAACACACAGGCTCTGCAGTCACATTCCTGAGACATGTTTAAAGTGCTACTTGTGTGGGCGGCACAATCAGTGCTGCAGGACAACTAATAGCATTTAATTTATAGGCCCTGGGCACATGTATTGCACTCAACTAGGGGCTTATAGATAGATTAAGTATGACAATTGTGGATAAGTCAATCAAAGCTTGGGGGCGGGGTGCACCAGGCCGTTCGATCCACAACCGAGCTCCCGACTGCCTCCACTTGGGAGGAATGTGCGCTGGGGATATCCCCGAGGAAGAAAACCGCGAGAGTGCAATGGAAGTTCATGTCATTGGCCATTCTCCTTGCGAAGAGGAACATTGCGATGCATTGGAGGGGACCATCGGGACTGGCCTGGGCGGGGGCAGTGCTCAAATGGGGAGCGGCAGAGGAAGAGCTGCTGCGGGAGGAGGAGGCGAAGGGCGCCCGCAAACATCCGATATCTATGGAATGGGCACAACTTCTCATTCTTTTTAAGCAGAGGTACACAGCGGGAGACATACATGGCATGACACAACCCACCCCCATGCTTCTCCTGCCCCCCCCAATCACCCCGAACCAACAGAGGGCGCGGACGGCTCAATAGGCAGGTAGCACACCCTGATGCAAGAGGAGAAGGCGGACCCAATTCCCTGCAGCGCGTCCTACGGTAGACCCGCCCCCCCTAGTTCACCCCAGAGCGCGTCACACGCACTTACCATCAGTCCATGCACAATCCACCACGGGAACTCACTGTTCGTCAGCCCCGCACCCTTCCCCCCCCTCCATGATTCGCTCCCTGCCCCCCCTTCTTTCCAGTTTCAGGCTCCCCCCCCTCCCTATGACCCTTCCCAAGCCACCCCAAAGGTGGCAGTTGTTCCCGTCGGCAGTTCACATGCCGTTGTCCTAGCTGTATGACCTGACGATTATATTGGGAGAGAAGGGAACGATGCATAGTCACACTTGGGGAGACAGGGCTGACCCCGAACGGGATGGGAAATATAGACACTACCGCGATGATATGCATATGGGTCTGTCAGCACCCCTGTGGGAGACATGTTCTTCTGGTCATAACAGGAGGATTCAATGACTAATGGACTACGGTACCCACCCACTGCAGGCTGAACAAAGGTTCATGATGATGTGCTAAATTGATTAACCTTTATACCTGTGAAAGTTCAATGTGGTAAAATGCATGCAAAACCCTAATAAAAAATTTAAATTAAAAAAAGTCAATCAAAGCTTGTTTAAGGGAGAAGCACATGCACTTTAGCACTGGTTGACAGTGGTAAAGTGCTCAGGCCAACAAAAAGAATACAAGAAATAGGGGAGGCAAACAGGCAAAATGGCTGTCGGGTCTAACACCGTGTATGGGAAACTGTTCCTTAAATATCTCTAACAGCAAATAATGGATTGGGTTGAGGATGTCAGCTTCTTACCAATAGTGAAAAAGTGTTTAAAAGCCAATTTCAAGTCAAGTCAAGTCAAAGTATGCTTTATTCGAATTTCATTCATAAAAGCAAAATACAAGTATACAATAAAAACAGATTCATACAACATTTTTAAAATAGAATTAAATTCCAAACAGTGATATCAGAATACAAGACACACTTCTTAAAGTTTTCAGACTTGATTACTAATCCTGTTTTTAAATTGAGCGTACCGTACTATTAGACAATAGGGAATTATAAAAAATGATAAGAATGATTTGGATAAAAAGGTAGATTAAAAAAACATACAAGTTAAAAAATGCAGACGAAATAACATAGCAGAGAATAGTCAAATGACTAGCAGTCTCTGTCTAATCAAGAGAATAGTCAGGTGACTAGCAGTCTCTGTCTAATTGTCCACGCCCACCCTAGATACTTTGCAGTGGCTACTGAAATCCAAGTCAAAGTGCTAGTGCATATAATACGCAGAGCGGCAATGCTACTGGTGGTCCCCAAGTTTTTACACATCGGGGACAACCAGGTACGCCTTGGGGCCAGATAGACTTTACAAGAAAATAAAAAGTGACCGATCGTTTCTTTAGTAGTACCACAACCAGGGCAGTTATCACAGGATCCAACTTCCCATTTAGCTGTCAAATATCTGAGGGGAAGTGCACCTGTTCTGAGTTGGAAGAGGAGCTTTCTTTCTCCTGGCCTGGTTATAATGTCCCAGTAGGGTTCAAGACAGGGATACATCTTGGCCTCTAAAAATTCTCCAGTCATAGATCCAGCACTGGAGCTACTCCAATACCGGGAGGCAACCATCTCCCAGTAGGTTTCTTTCAGAGTACTTTTAGATGGAAAAATCGCTCTCGCCGGATCTTCCCAGAGCGAACACATACCAAGCTCAGTCAAGGTTGTCTTAAGTGATTTTAACCACCCGATTTTGTGGTATACGTCAGATCTTATGATGTCTAAGAAGCCCTCGGCATAATGGGAGAGCACAGGAGTCGTCCATAACCTACGCCAATACAAGATCGGACGAAGCTTAACCAAATCTGAGACTGCTCTTCTACCCAAATCGTATTTGAGGGGCAACAAAGGGGTGCTTTTAGGGACACCTGTTATTGCCCTGAGAAATTTATTCTCAGAGGATTGAAGTGCAACCACCTTCTCGAAGCCCCAAAGCTCAGCACCATAAAGCGCAGAGCCTAAGGCCTTCGCTTCATAAACCAGTAAGGCAGGTTTTACTGGTTTGGTTAAAGATTTTCTATGCTCTGTGCAAATAGCACCAGACAATTGTCTATGTCTAAGTGTGGCAATATCGATGTGATGCTGCCAACTCTTCTCACTAGATATATGTAGACCTAAATATGTAAAAGTATCTACTACCTCTAGCGGGCGGTCATTCAAAGTAATTTTGGGTTTAAAACTACGATGGGGATTAAAAATCATAAGTTTTGTTTTGGCTGTATTAACCTCTAAGCCATATTCCCCACAAAATTGATCAAAAATAGACAGGGCACGCTGCAAACCGCTAGGGGTTTTAGACAAAATGAGCGTGTCGTCTGCAAACATTAAAATAGGGATTTTAATCCCGGCTAAAAAGGGAGCATCCACTTGAGCAGTAAGCATGCGGGCGACAACATCATTAATGTACAATGTAAAAAGGACGGGAGCCATTGAACATCCTTGTCGAACTCCCCGCTCGACTGGAAAGTCCGCAGTTACCGAGCCCAGTCCCCCCCACTGAATTCTAGCAAAATTAGATTCGTGAAGCCTCATTATCAAGGATAGTAACTCACTTGGTAAACCCTGCTTCTTGAGGACCAACCATAACTTAGACCGGGGAACAAGGTCGAAGGCAGCCCGCAAATCGACAAAAGCCGCATACAAGCTGCCTTCTCCCAGCACGACGGTCCTCCATTGCAACAGGGTAAAACGAAAAACCTGGTCCACCGTACTTGTGGACCGACGAAACCCTGCCTGAAAGGGTGAGAGGGCATTGGTCTCCTCTGCCCAATCCAGGAGCCTATTGACAATCACACGCCCCACAACCTTTTGTATAGTGTCAATAAGGCTTATTGGTCTATAGTTTCCTGGCTGGGACCGGTCACCTTTCTTAAAGACAGGTATGATTACTGCACCCTGCCAGGATGTTGGTACCGCTGCACCCAGTGCAATAGCATTCATGAGAAGATGAATGTACTTACACCAGCGCTTTTTGTCATTAATGAATACGTCAGCTGGGACACCATCGAGACCAGGGGCACGTCCACTAGCCACTGTGCTAAGGGCCATTATAATTTCATTGATACTAAAGAAATTATCTTGGAATTGATTTACACTTATATCTGACCCTTGTACAACATTATTTGGCTCAGCATACTGGTTTTTAAAAATTTTTACCCATTCATCTTCTGGTACATTGTTATCTGGGGGATCGGGTAAACCCGAACTTCCCCACTTGACAATGCGCCAGAATAACCTGGAATCCTTCCTATCACTAGCTGCCTTTAGCTCGGACCAGTGGTGCTCGTCCCAGGCGATCTTAGCCTTGGATATACTAGCTTTGTAATCCTTTCTAGCAGATTGGATTACAATAGATTGCCCACCCTTGATGGCATTACCTAAAGCTAGTCGAGCATCCCTACACTCGTCGTTATACCACGTTACGGGCTTAAAGGCTCTGGTTCCTTTGTTTTTCACAGGCTTAAGGAAGTGGTCTTTAAATGTACAGAAAAGGGCGTTATGTATTCCTACTACCTTGTCCAAACCGGTGCTAAGTGAGTTGGAGTGCTCTATAGCCAGTATTGCTTTATCAACCTGTCCGCTGATATTAGCAATAACCTGTTGATTAGTTACTATGTTTTCCCACCTTAATCTACGCATGTCGTTAGTGGGGACAATCTGGGGAGGGACGATCTCAGTGGGGCCTGTTGGCCGGTTGATATGGGACCACCATTTATGGATTGCGCACAGGGGGTTGTGATCGCTCTCTATCCTCCAGACAACCTCCATGTCGCAAATCGAGGGCCATAATTTAAGACTACATAAAACGTAGTCAATCCTGCTATTGTGTCGCCCATTATCAAATGTACTGGTCCCATTTTTGTCACTACAAGTCCTTCCATTTAGAGCTCTTAAACCCTTTTCATAACAGAGGGCGTTTAGACTAATCACATCATCAGTCCAACGCAAAACCGGGGTGAGCTCCAATTTAGGAACTCCCCATTGCCGGTCTTCTTCGTCCCCAAAGAGATCATCTTCATTGACTAGGGGTTTGAATGTTCTATTAAAGTCGCCCGCAGGGCTGCTAGAACCTCAGACCTCCCTCCCCTGTTACTCCTGACATAGACATTATAAATATCCAACGTTCCTAATTTATCTAAATTCATTTTAATTAGTTGAATATCTCTATGGCTGGTGTCAATAACTTTAATGACTATCTTTAAACTCTGTCGTACCCAGATAGTTAGTCCCCCCATAGGTCTCCCCTTTGGGCCCTTTAAAGCAAGCACAGAATAATTCAGATATCCCTGTGCAAAGGATGGCTCACATGACCAAGTCTCCTGGAATATGCATAGATCAAAGTTATTGACAAAACATATCCAGTCCTCAGAACCCAGTTTAGAGGACAACCCTGCAATATTCCAGGAGAATAACTTCCCTGTGATAACCTCGATGCCAGCCAAAAGGTTGGCAGATAGCGGAGAATCAGGGACAATAAAATAATTAGTACAAGTGTCAACACTTGCTTCTGGTACTGGATTTCTTAGCTTCTTAGGAGGTGAAGATAAATCAGAAGATGGCTCATCGGGGGCTAATAACGAACCCTTAAAGTGATTAAGTCAATCTACATTTTCCAGATTTGCTAGTGCCTCATAGCAGTTTCTAAGCGGAATGAGAGGATTGGACTGGTTACAAAATAGGGCCCTTGGATTAAGAGTGGGAACTGGTTGAGGTCTTGGATAGAAATAAGTCAGTTCCCAGGTAGTAATAAAAGACCTAGGTTTTATCAAAGTTGGACGAACCCAAGAGTGTTGGTACAACCACTGTCAAGCAGTGCTTGGGAACCCACTAGGTAATTAAAAGACCCCTCACACACCAACCTAGTTGGTGTCATGCTTCATCATAGGGGTCCCAACCGGGTGGCCGAATGCCCCCCGGTTGTGCTACGACGCCTGACTACAGCGGAGCTGGTGTGGTGCAAAGGTGTGATGTAGTGAAAGTTTAAAAATATCTCTGAGAATCCTTGCCAGAGAAATTTTATTGATGGCGGCTCAGGATATGATAAAAACTGTGTGATGCAACTACAAGAGAATTTTAGTTTCTGATAGTTGTCTATGTGTTTGGTCTGCATGTTTCAGCCGTGGAGGCTGATTTACAAGCTCCATTAAAGGATATTAATAACAGGAACCAAAAGATGTAGCAGAACTGAGATCTTTTCTTGGAATGGCAAGCTACTGTGCAAGATACATAAAAGATTTCGCAACCTTAAGCTCGCCCCTAAGAGATTTAACAAAGAAAGGAAAAAAATTTCAATGGAATATCGAATGTGAACAAGCTTTTAAAAAAATAAAATTGGAAATAACAAATGCAGCAAACTTAAAATATTTTGACCCACACCTGTGTACAGAATTAATAGTGGATGCAAGTCCTGTAGGTTTAGGTGCAATATTAGTGCAGCATAAACCTGGAAGAGAAAGCCCAAGATATGTAATCTCACATGCCAGCAAAAGTTTATCTGAAGTAGAACAAAGATATTCACAGCCTGAAAAGGAAAGTCTAGCTGTTGTTTGGGCATGTGAACATTTTCATGATTTTATCTACGGAAAATCTTTTGTGATCATTACTGACCATCAAGCACTAGTTTCTATTTTTGGAAACCCTAGAACTAAAATGCCTCCAAGAATTGAGAGGTGGGGAATGAGGCTTATGGACTATGACTTTAAAATTATCCATAAGCCAGGAAAAGAACATAATCCTGCGGATTATTTATCAAGGCATCCAGATGAAACAACAACTAAACACCAATTAGAGGTGGAAGAATATATACATTTCATAGTAAGATCAGCAGTCCCAGGAACTGTGAAAGAAAGCGAACTAATTGAGGAAACAGAAAAAGATAACACTCTTCAAGAGGTAAAAAAAATCCTGCATGAAAATAAATGGAGACTAATAAATATTGGAAGTCAATTCCAAAGAAACATAAGAAGAAATGATATATTAGCATTTAAAAACATAAACTCGGAACTGTCTGTAACCTCGTCTGGAATATTACTTAGAGGAACTAAAATAATAATACCGGAGAGTCTTCAACGTCGTGTAATTGATTTAGCTCACGAGAGTCACCGAGGAGTTTCAGCACCAAAAAATTTTTTAAGAGAAAAACTGTGGTTTCCAGGTTTAGATAGACAGGTAGAAGAAGTCATTCAGTCTTGTCATGTCTGTCAGTGCACTGTAAAGGAAAAAGGAGTTGAAGAATTACACATGTCAGATCTACCTAATGCAGTATGGTCAAACTTAGCAGCAGATTTCTATGGCCCATTAGACTCTGGCCATTATTTACTAGCAATAGTAGACGAATACTCTCGTTTTCCAATTGTAAAACTAATATCCTCTACTTCCACCTCAACAGTACTTCCTGTGCTAGATGAAATATTCTCAACTTGGGGAATACCTAATATATTAAAAACAGACAATGGGCCACCATTTAGTGGAGAAGAGTTTGGAAAATTTATGAACTATTTGGGAATAATTCACAGGAAAGTAACTCCAATGTGGCCTAGAGCAAACGGAATGGTAGAAAGATTGATGGCAACTATTAAAAAAGCGGTACAAAGAGCAAAACTTTCGCAAATTTCTATAAATCAGGCATTGTGTCAAATTTTAAGAGACTATAGGAATACTCCACATCCATCAACAGGAAAATGCCCTTCAGATCTAATGTTTGGACAGTCAAGAAGAACTCGTTTACCCCAGTTGCCTCTAATTCCTCCGAGGGTACACAAAGAGGTAATGGAAAAAGATAAAGAAGCAAAAGAGAAAATGAAATACTACGCAGAAAAAGGAAAAAGATATCAAAATCAAGATTATCAAGTTGGTGATTTGGTATTAGTTCGGCAACAACAACAAAAAAAATCACAAACCAGATTTCATCCTACACCTTTAGAAATTAAAAAAATACAAGGTACAGCAATGACTGCAACGAATGATGATAGAACAATAACAAGAAACAAATCTTTCTTTAGAAAAATTGCATCAAATGTTGAAGCTGCACGCTCTGATAATCAACAAGAAGAATGGAGTCAGAGAAAATCAGAAAGAATTGCTAAAAGACCAGAAAGATTAATTGAACATTGTTATTCTGTTTACCTTGCTTGCGTTATTTTTCTCTTTTCTATCTTTATTTCATTAATTTGTTTTAGGGGGGAGGGGGGAGAATGTAGTAATGTGTAAATGACACTATGATGTCATTAGTTCCAAAGAGAATGTTAAGACTGAAGGAATGTTCAAGAGGGATTCAATTGATGCATGGAGATGAATGTGGAGGCTGATTTACAAGCTCCATTAAAGGATATTAATAACTTCATTTATTGTGTTTGGAAGATTCTTTTACAAATGTATGAGGACGATCTAATTTTGCTATATTTAATGGCCATTGGTCTTTAACAAAAGCTTGACAAATTCACCCCATACACAAGGAATAACCACCTGATAATTAATATCAATCAGAGTAAAGTTATTAATTATTTTAGAGGGCAGGTGAAGTGGAGTTTGGACCAGTTGCTGCTTGGGGTTCTCAAATAATATACATTTCAAAGGATTTTGATATCCTACAATTCACAGATACAGCTCATGCTTGAAAACAGCTTGGTTTGGTTACCTCGCCTGAAAGAGAGTTGTTGGCGCTGCTTGCCTCAAATAGCAGTAGGAGCCAACAGGCCATAAAAAGGTCTATGATGCAAAAAATCTTCCAATGATCTTATGTGGTACTGAAAAAATCTCTCCTAAGTATCATTCAACACTTAATAAATTAAAGGGGAAACTCTGGAAGAGCTTTTAAGCCATGCTGCAAGCGATGTTTTTAGAAGCCATCTTTCTTGATTTAGGCATGCCCAAATTTTGAGATCCCTTTCTAAGTTGCCAAGGCCATGATTGGTACATCATGCAATCTAATATATGAGGAGTTACTTTTTTTCTATATTAGTTACTTTGTTGCCGAAGTTAAACCATATCATTGGGTTTTCATTTAGAAGGAGTATCTTGTCAGGTCAGTGGCCTTGCTTTCAGTGACATCTTATGATTGGGCTCAAACTAGAAGGAGGACCTTGCCAGGGCACTTTCCTTGCTTTCTCTGGTACCATATAATTTGGGTTCTAATCTAGAAATATTATATTATCAGGACAGTGGCCTTGCTTTTCCTTCCACTATAATTGGGCTCTAACCTAGAAGTAATATCATGCCAAGACAGTGGCGTTCCTTTCCTTGCCTCCTTACAACTGTGTGCTGACCATAACTGGTATCTTGCCGGGACAGTAGCCTTGGTTTCCCTGGCACCTTTTCATTGGGCTTAAAAGATTGAGCTACTGCCAGCCTCCACATTCATCACTACACTGTGTGTGCTCCACTATGCAACACAGATATCAGAAACAACACAACTGCTCCACACATTGCACAATCAATAGATCATGCAGAGGTGCAAAACAAAAATGTCATGTTCTTTGCTTAGCAATACAGGATCCTTGGAAACCGAGGTTGGGGATTTTGGGCTGGCTTGGAGAGTGCCGATTATGAGATTGTGCACACTGTTTTTCTTATGTCATGGTTCACTGTGTACCATTCTACCATTTAACAACGAAAAAACAGGTCGTATTTCTGTTATTATTCATAAATTACATCCTGGAGGGTGGGTGCAGCAGCTGTTTGGGATGGAGTATATTAGTTCCTGTGTTGATATTGCGACATTGCCCGCTTTGCCTTTCTCTGTAATCCTTTTAAGGTAAAAGATGCCCCCATCACCACTTGCACTGAAGACGCGGCCGCTGACGTGCAGGGCAGCAGGCATTATCATTACTTTCCATGACTTCCATGATTCCATGTACACAGCGTGTATCTCTCACTTTTCCCAAAATGATATCGCTGTGCACATGATCGGGGGTATTGTACATCCATTACCTTTGCTATTTTAGAATGATATGCGTGGTCCTCCAGAACGAACACAAACACACACACACACAAACACGTGCACACACTGTTGCTGCATGTGCATTTACCTGTTTTGTGATTTTGAGAAAGTGTGCACTCCTGCTGCCTTTGTCACTGCAGTTTTGGCTGTGGGAGGGAAGCTGCCGCTGTTCCTACTGTACCGGTTTAGTGAAGTGTAAAAACATACGCACTTTTGGTGCCTATTCTGTACCTTCTGATTGTGTGGAGGGGAGCCTTGCACTGTTGCTGCAGCCTCCTGTCCTGCACCTCTTCTTTGCTTGAGGGAATCATGCCCTGCTGGTCCCAGGCTGTATCTGCTTTATTTACTACTTGGAAAATCATTTATCCGTACAAAATCACAAAAGATTAACTTTGCCAGTGCTTGTTTGCGATAGCATCGGTTTTGTATAGCGGGCAGGGCCGGACAGGAAACTGAAATCAGCCCTGGCAAAATTTGGCAGACCAGCCCCCGTCAAATTTGGCAGACCAGCCCCCGTCCAGCGCGTAGTGAGCGAGCGCAGCGAGCGAGCCTGACTGCTATTAGGGGGGTTTGGGGGGGTTCTCCCCCCAAGAAAATTTTGGAAAACAACCGACCAAAATTGTGAATTTTACAGCACATTTTTCATTACATATTCAATTGTATCAACTTTCAAACCACAGTAAATAGTAGATGATGACCTTCAAGAGCACAAGGTTACCCACCCAGTCATATGTACCCATAGACATTCTTTCAGAGAGCACCAAAAATAGGCACAAGTAGTAAATCAGAGAGAAGTAAAAGTGAGACCAGCCCCCACATGGTGTGTATCGAGCAAGCGCAGTGAGCAACCACTACTAGGGGGTACTATGGTGTACATGGAGCTGCTGCTAAAGGCCAAAATGGATCCTTTATCAAGCTTATGAGTGAACAGGACGTCTTTCTCGTTATCTCCTCCAAGTTTCTCCCCCCAAATTTCCATTATTCCCCCCTTTCCTTTCCCTCCTCTCCAGCATTTCCTGGCTTTAATTGCGTCACTGGGGGATTTCAACATATGACACTGGCCTTGTAACCATAACATACAATTATTTCCTTTATCAGTACAATTTGAGACTGCGTGATTTCTGCTACTGTAGGGTACCTGTGCCAATCAATGCCTCTTAAGTGATCTGGCCTCAGGCTCTCCTCCTTACTGCAGCATGATGTTATATTTATATCATTTTGTAGTGGCAGGCCACATGGAGTGAGTCAGTGTAAAATTGCTATAGATTTCGCATATTTGTGTGATTACATATTTGATTGCCGGCCTCAGTGAGGTAGCAGTACTTGTGAGATAAAGAACACAGAGCGGAAATAGAAGCCACTGTTTTGGGGGAGGTCGCAGATTATCTTGTTGAATCAATGCGCTGCTTCAGAATGTACAACTGCATAAAAAGCTGCACCGTATAGAAGTGCGCGATCCCGGCTACTTGGAGAAGTGTCCAATAGCAATTGGTTTCATCATGACAAAGAAGTAATACCTTTCCTGGAAAGGTATTACTTCTTTCCTCCCCTTCAACACTGAAGCGACCAATTTCGGCTTTAACTTGCTGGTATAGTCACGCCCTGCCCCCACCCCCCAAACCTCCCTCACTGCACCCACCAGCACGTCACCGCCTCCCTGAGTGTGTGTCTGTTTATGTGCGCCAGGGTCAGTGTTGTTTGGCACATAGCTGCCAAGTGCTAACTCGCTAGCCAAGCAGAACTGATTGGGGCCGTTTCGGTTTCCTCACACAGCAAAAGACCAGGCCCTAGCAGCAGAAGAAGACTTTCAAAAGAGACACTAGCACTGAACACGCAAGTGCGCATTTTACCAGCGCAAACTCCTTTCTTGTGAAATCTGGCCTGAAATCCGGAAAATTAAACAAAATATAGGTCACGATTCATGAAGCAACTGAGCCAGCGCATAGTGAACGCACCGAGGGCAACCTTCAACAGATGGAACTGATACAAGGGTACACAGGCCCATTAGAGGTCAAAAGTTACATTGAAGAAGATGGTAGCAGCGCTAAGCCCTTTACTCTATAACCTGCACCATAAGATGTTAAATTACAATCCTATATCAGAATCGCGAATGATCCTGGAGCCCATAAGACACTTCTTGTAGGCTAGCTTCAAATTCTGTTCGCATTAGTTGGTGAAAACTTTATTAATGAGAACGTGTACGAGGGGCACACTTTGGAGTGCTTTAATAAAATGCTGCTCTCCAGAGAGATGTGATTTGTCTAGTACTGTTTTTATTTAATGTATCCCCATAATGGTAGCGAGAGGAGAATGTTGCTGCAAGGGTGTGGCCCTAAAATAAACACCATCTTTAAAGAAAAGCAGCTGCCACCTTTGACTTGCCTATGTCTGTGTTTCAATGCAATGCCCTCTTCTATGTTGAGGTCACTCGCCGATATTGTCAATGCGATGCTGAAATTACTGAGATAAGTAAAGGCATGTAAATATTGTGCGCAGCTCATCATCTTGTCGCTGTGTGCCTTGAATACGAAGCACACTTCCTACAGCGAATACAAAATCAGGCACCGTGTTAGCACCGTGTTAGCAGCCGGTTAAGATGCGCTGTCTCTCAGCACACTACATCGGTTATTTAGCGTGAATACTGACTGCACAATCACATCTAGATACAAGAAAAATCCATGTGCACCACACAATAATTTGACACCGAATTGAAACATCTAACCTAATTCAGGAAAAAATGCGGACTACACTACAACAACAACCACCCTGATGTAAGGATTGAACGCGGCGCTGACCAGGCTGACTGTCACCTGTTGGCAGTATGTTCTGTTAAACTCGGTAATCCACATGGCTTGGACTCCGTCCCAAAAAACAGACTTCACTTTCATGTTCAGGACACAGCCTTTGTCCTGAACATGAGCAAAAAAAAAGCCCCCCCCACGTTAGCCTAAGCGGCGCAAGTGCCAGAGCCCAGTGGCAACACCAGGCAGTGGCCAGTGGAAAACAAAAGGACTCAGTCGTGTAAAAAAAACAACTCTAGAAAGCCCTGTTGTCTGCTTCAAGTATATTTTTCAGCACAAGCTCCAAGTTGGAGCTTTTGCTGAAAATATATATTTTAAGCAGACTTGCTGACCCCAACCTTCGCCCCAGTTAGAGCCCCCCAAGAGTCAAGCAGCACAACAGCGCCACCAAAGGGAGCACAGTCACACGTATCCACATTGCTGCACTAGCATAGCCAGACTCTCGCAGGCACAGGCTGGCACAAGCAGGCCACGCAGGCAGGCAGCCACCCACCCACCACCACCTCGCTCCAGCAGCAGTGGACTCCGCCGGTGGAAGGAGGAACCAAAGGGTTGCCTGCAAAAGGGGGGTGTAGGTAGCAGGCCCGGCTCCAGGATCTTTTTTTTGGGTGGGCTATAGGTACATTTGGGTGGGTCACTGCTGGCCCGATTTATCGCTTATATATTTAACAAGGCCTGCTTCTGGGCCCTCCTTTTATCTCTCCTTAGTCTTACAAGGTACAGTAAAACTCACTCTTTTCCAAGTCTCTTTCTAAATGTTATCACGATCAAAAAGTGCTTTTCTTCCATGTAATGTCCCTTTGATGGGAAGAGGAGGTTGCTAAGGTGGGAGTATCTAGCAAGTGACTCGACTCGGGCTCCCTCTGGGCGAGCCTTCAGGGAGAAACCCTCTTCATTACTACCTCCACCTGACCCATGACTGTGCAGCGCTCTCCCTTACAGACTTGATTATCCACTTTTCTACCACACCTCTCAATTACACCTTATCTCACAGCTGACCTTGGGACGCAGCCCCATCTCAGCCACCATTCAGTTCCATTTTCATTATTCCCAGTAAAAAACAAAAGTAAAATCACCTTCAAACTTGAAACATTGAATATAGCATGTTAAAGTATGCTCCACAGTTTTCCTAATCACATGACTGTTAATTAAATAAACAAAAACAGAAAGGCCATGACAGGGCCAGCTTTAGTGCTGTTACAAAAGTCTCTTTGATCTCTTTTTGTACCTCTTTCTCTGTAGATAAGTTACCAACCACCCTCCAACTGTGCTCTTCATCTCTCCGTAGCCACTCCCCCTCATGGCCTCCTCCTCAGACTTCCCAACTACCACCCTCCACCAGTGCCCCTCATCTCTCTGTAGTTCCCGCCCACCCCATGACCTCCTCCTCAGCTTCCCTTACTGTCATACTCCACTAGTGCCCCTCATTTCTCTGTAGCCCCCCACCCCATGACCTCCTCCTCAGATTCCCTCACTGCTCCCTCCACCAGCGCCCCTCATCTGTCTGTAGTTTCCCCTCCAACCTGTGACCTCCTCCTCGGATTCCCTCACTGCTCCCTCCACCAGCACCCCTCATTTCTCTGTAGTTTCCCCCCCACCCCGTGACCTCCTCCTCGGATTCTCTAACAGCCACCCTCCACCAGTGCCCCATATCTCTCTGTAGTTCCCCTCCAGCCTGTGACCCACCTCCTCCTCAGATTCCCTCACTGCCACCCTCCACCAGTGCCCTCATCTCTCTGTAGTTCCCCCTGCCCCATGACATCCTCCTCGGCTTCCCTCACTGCCACCCTCCACTAGTGCCCTTCATCTCTCTGTAGTTCCCCCACCCCGTGACCTCCTCCTCTGACTCCCTCACTGCCACCCACACCCTTCATCTCTCTGTAGCTCCCCCCACCCCATGACCTCTTCCTGGGATTCCCTCACTGCCACCCTCCACTAGTGCCCCTCATCTCTCCGTTGCCCCTCTCTCCTATCCATTCCATTTGTTGTATTGTGCTACTCATATGAGTGTAGGGTGTCACAGTACTTTACATAACAGCACACATTATACAGAGACAATAAATCAGTTTACGCGGAATATCACATAAGCTAATGAGGATTACAAGGTGTAGAAATCACTTCATCCATTCTGGGGGGCAATATATTTTACAGGGGTTTGGTCGCAAGAAGCACAAACTCAGGATTTAAAGAGTACTTCAGTTGTCAGGGTTGGCTTTACTGATGAAAATGTATAACTGCCCAAACAAGCTCTTGTTAGTAACATTAGAATAATGAAAGAATGGAGAAGTTCTAACTACATCACAACACAAAAAAGCGAAGTTTGTATGCAGTTCTTTAATGACAGTTCATAGGTCACTGTCTTATGTTATGATAGTAACTTCTAAACTGCAAGTAACACAAGGATATCTGTGACAGAGGTAGTAACCCACTGAGCTATTCCCACAAAATTCCGTTAACCTGCATTTAAGAACTACCAACAGACAATGGTTGCTCTGCAGCAGGCTCGTAAATCACAAGTTATCTTAACAGTTTTTATTGTTGTACATCGGTGGCAGATTCACTGAGAGGGCCAAGGAGGCTCATGTTTGGGTGGGCCTGGCCCACCCTCTAGAACCGGGCCTGGTAGGTAGTGGTACTGCTAGCATAGCCGGACTCCTGCTCGCAGGCACAGGCCAGCCTGGCAGCCTGAGCCAGCCACCACCACCACCACCTCGCTCCGGCACCAGTCGGAGACGCCTGGTCATCCGCCCCCCTGGCCCCTGCTCACGAACAGCAAGGGGGCCTGCTCAGTGCTCTAAATGCCTGACTAAATGTCTAAATCCCCAATCCAGACTCAGTGGCTGCCCAAGGCGGTAGTGCGCTGTGCAGAACCGGCCGGGCCGGGATCAACAGAAAAGTATAGGTGATAGGCGTTACGTAGGCCCTTACTTAGGCCAAGGCCCTGGGCCGGGGGAAAGGCCTATACCCTTTGTCTAATCCCTGCCCCGTGGCCCGGCCCACAGTAGTGCCAAACAAATTCCTTTGCCAGTGCCATGTTGAATTTATCGTTTCCAATTCCATCCTGATGATAAATAATTTGCAAAAGACGTCACTGACTCACCTCTGCAGGTAGCGGGCGGCGTGCGAGGACGGACTGACAGTCGGTACTAGTGAGGGAGGTACAGGCAGCAAGCAGAGGCTGGAATTAGAAATAAATTATGAGGTGACCGACCATGCCTTGTTCCCTCAGTCTCTGTCTTCTTAATGACTGGCTGTTGTTGTTATGGAATGCTCCTCGTCGGTGTCACGACTCACGCGCACTCTTTTTTATTGGAACCCCAATGCGCATGTCACCAGTCACCAAACGGCCGCCCCCAGGCCCTAAGGTGGGTGAACTGAGAACGCGCACACGCGCGGGCTGGCGCTTGCGGAGATTTCTGCGACTGCGCGCGAGCGTGACCATCACCCAACGACCCACCCCCTTTTATTAATGCAGGTAATAATAAATTATTGCCGGCGAAGGCGGCGGCGCAGCCCAGGCAGTGTAGAATCCAGTCCCAAGCATGAGAGTGATGTCAGTTAACAGTGATGAATCTGATATAGATATAATTGTGCGCGTCGGACCAAAACATCGGCCCCAGCAACGAAACCGGCCCCCTGCCTCAAAACCGGCCCCCACCCCTGGCAGCCTACCGGGGGATTGCCCGGTGCCCGGCATTGCCAGTCCGGGCCTGATATCGGGTGCTAAGGTACTAGGGCATACGTGATAAATAGGAAGCCAAATTATGTGGGCTCATATGCATACATGCCAACATTTTAGGACAGGGACGTGGGAGATTTAAAATAAAAAATCGTGAGAATGAAAATTCCCCATTGACTTCTATTGTAGAAATTGCAATTTCAGGCGGGAGACAGCTAAAATAAAGCAATGTTTGGCTTGCAAAATCGGTAGTCTCCCGCCTGAATCGATTCTCTTGGCATGTATGCATATGCCTGTTTACGTCTGGCGTTAACCAAGTCCTTTTGATTCTACTAAAATTAAATGTTAGGGCATATCAACAAGGAACGGCGATGAATAACACAAAGCGCGCTTAGAACTTTGTTATTCATCGCCGTCTATCTCTGGAATTTATCGCCCTGGTAGCGCGTTATCAACAACACGTTGCTCCAGGGAGATAAAAAATGCAGAGATAGCGGGGGAAATCGCCGTTTTGCAGGGAACATCGCTGGTTTTCCAGCGATGTTCCCTGCAAAAGGGCAATAACCTTGCTGATACGACCCTGTGATCGTAGCAGCAGAATCCATCCCCTATGTTAGAGATGGGTAAGTCAGGATTTTAGCAGACGTTAGTTTTTGGAGAAAACAGCGGTTTTCTCCAAAAACTAACGTCTGCTAAAATGCTGGGGCAGCCTTGTAAATATCGTGATGTGCACATTAGCGAAATTTGCAAGGCTGTACTGCCCAGTGACGCCGACTGGAGGCGTCAGGAAAAAGGGTGCTAACATGTGATTATGCATGTTAGCACCCTCTTGTAAATAGGGCGATAGTTTTATCTCCGCTTTTTTGGCTTTTAAAGCCAAAAAAGCGGAGATAAAGCCCTTGTTAATACGCCCCTTAATGCTGCTGGTCTATCCTCTCGGCATCCGATGGAGAGGACAAAGAGGGCTTCCCCTTTCGCCTTCCGCTTTTATCCTTTCCGGGAGGGGGCCACCTGCGCACCTTGATGACGTACCTGACCACCTTTGCTTCCGGCGTCATCTACGTCCCCCAAACCAGAAGGACAGGACTGGCTCCCGCCGGCGATGCCTCAAAGGGCGCCACGCCCCTAGGCGCAGGTGGTGCCGGTCATTGCACGGGTTTTCAGCTAGGCCTCTTCAACTATTGGTCTATTGTTTTCTCATTAATGTGTTTTTCCTTCCAAATCCAATACAGCATGTGGCAGTGGGTCAGCAAACTTCTGCCTTTGTCTAATTTCACCGGAAGTGACAACATCGTGCCCTTTCAGAAGTAGCGCATCTACACACAAACTAGTCCCCTTGAGTGCCAGAGACTACTAAGGCAATGTGTGCCTTTTGAGACCAAAAATATTTTTGATATTTGTCACTTTTTTAAAGTGATGAGAACTTTGGCAGCTTCACCAACAACAAAGTTTTGCAAACAGTGACAAAACAATCACTGCCAAAGTCACAAGGCTTTCAGTCAACGCCAGACCTACCGGCTTCTCCTATACCTGCTTCTACAATAGGACTGGGCACGTTCTCCCCATCCTTTTAATGTTATTTTCTTCACAGGCTGTGGACGTTAGCTATGCAAAATGCAAACCAGGGAGTCGAGGGATAAACGTGCAATCCGCACATGATGCTGGAATGCAACATCTGTGCAGTCATAAATAATCGGAGAGTACACATTTGCAGGGCCCTGTAGCAGGTCCCCGCTGGGAAACATGCATTATATTACTTGATGGATCTTTTCCTGTTAATGTTGTAGAGGCCACTAGAAGGGCGCTGGCTCACGTCGCTCAGTGTGAACAACAAGCAGGCGTGCATCTGTTCGCCTTGAACGTCAAGCGTGGCCCCTGCGGAGCACAGGACGTGTTTTGCGTTCTGGTCCGATAAATCGTCCCCCAGTGTCCTAAAAGGTCCTGGCCATGCACATTGTGATGTCATTACATCTAGAATTATGCATATTGACTTGATAATTCAATTTGAGCATCACTGCGACTGCATAAGCTGGCAAGCAGATGTGTGCTCCTGGGCCAAGCCAGACAAGGAAACGACACAGCTGTTGTAAATATGTACCAGTATTGTTATCGGTCCCACAGGCAGTCTTGAAGAAAACGGACCGACCGACCTTGCAGTTTTATAAAGGTTTCGGATACCAAAATGCACCTGTGGTTTATTGGATATATTCACAGCCAGAATGTCTCCAATCTGTCACTGATTACATTGTTATTCGAATAATTTAATTTGTAGAATTTGCCGTTGTGTAGTACATTCCAGCGTCTGTTCATAAATGTCTTACATCATTATGTATATAACAAGTACTGGCAATGCCAATAGGCCTGGCTTATGAAAGTGCCTTTTGTGCCATGGATGGGTTTAGGCACTCAATAAGTCATCATACATGCACTCTGTCACTCATGTTTATACTCATGCTTCCTTTCATTCATACGCGGAATCAATCTTGCGTTCACGCTCTGACACATCCACAATACAGCACACACAAACTCAACATCATATACAAGACAAATTAAAAGAAAACACGTAGAAAGAAACATCCTGTTGTCTGAGCACAATAACAATATATATTTGTAATAATGAAACTAAATATAGCAGCTGGTGTTCATCTTTAGCAAGTATTGTACATAGCCTATTGTTGCTTTAAATTTCAATAATGGCCACCTCATATAGAATCAACCTTTTGGCCATCTTGGAATTCCATAGTGGTCACCAGGTGTTAAACCTGACATCCTTTACATTGTATTACCCCAGATGTTTTGCCTTCACTCCCTTATTTTTGCTGAACGTATTTTTGTTATTATTAGGACTCTGTGCTCTCTAACCCTATTAACCAGTGGCAAAGGGCTTTTGTGCCCTCTCCATTAAACATGGTAAAATTGGCATACACCTATTTAGTACATTTAATTTACTTATATATCCGTAGTAAATGATACTTTATGTACCCAGGGACCTTCAATATAATGCTGCAAGTGGGCTGCAGCATCCATTGTGCCACCCCTAAGGCAGCACTATAAAGCCTGCCTTAGTCCGGCCACTGCAGCGTGTGTTCAATTTTAAAGTGCCATTTCGGCCTGATAAAATAAACCTTTAGTCAGACCTAAACCTTCCTTCTTAATAATTATAAGTCACCCCTAAGGTAGGCGCTCACCACTCATAGGGCAGGGTGCACAGATTTTACAAGTATTACATGTGCGCTTAAGTTTTCCATGTTCTGACAGTGAAAAACTCCCAAAGTTGTTTTTCACTCTAATAAAGCTATCTTTCCCACAAGCTAACACTATGTTACCTTATTACGCTTAATAAGTAATAACTTAAGATTTCGAAAAGATAGAGAAAATCTTCTTCCACTCAAATTGTAATTTAAAATCCTGTTTAATGGCAAAGTCAGATTATAGGTTACTCTTTTGAAAATGTAACTTTTACAAAGTTGACATTTTTCTGTATAAACCAAATGTGCCTTTCTGCCAGTGTCCAGGCACATGACTGTGAATGACTCTACTGTGGTGTTTTCTGCATTCTGTCAGGACATGGGGACAGAAGGGCCTTTATTGTTGGGGCAAGGTATTCCTCTACTGAGCAGGCTGTCCTGCGGGGTTGTACTTAGACCTTCGCGAGCTTCATAGGGTAGCCTCAGGGCTATGCCACCCCATTAACTTCTAGGGGCTGCGTGTCCTACCACTGACAAATGCAGCTCACACCTAGGCCTATCTAACCTTTGTTACCCTAAACAGTTTAGAGCCAAACCCAGGATAGGGTGAAGGTTAGACAAAGAGGGCAACCCTCAACCACAGGCTGGCACTGGGTATAAGAATAGCATCTTCAGAACCTCTCATCAGAACACTCCTAGACCTGTGGTAGTTTCAGAAGAAGGACTGCCCTGCTGTCTGAAGAAGAAAGATTGGATCTGCTTGTCTTTAACCTAGGCTCCCCAGAAGAGACTCCAAGGGTCAGTTGACTGACTCCTGTTTGAGCTACAAAGACACAACAAGCTTCCAGAGGCCTCCCAGCAATGGCCCAGCTGCCCAGCACCAACATGAACTGTCTGGACCTGCCTAAGCACTACTGCTGTCCTCTGCTGGAGTGAGTCCTGATTCCTAAGAGGAGCTTTCCCCCCAGATCTTAGACCCGTGGGTGGCATCAGAGTGTACACCTCCTGAACTCAAGATGAAAATCCAGATGTTTTGGGCTTTACGCAAGTGTGAACAGAATCCTTGGGGTGAGTAACGACTGACTGCAATGCCCACCAACGCGATCACTAGCAATGACTGCTTTTCCCAACAGCCATGACAGTCCATGTCAGCTGTGACAGTCATATTCGACTGCCAAAGCAAAGGTTCAGCAATGAACGGCTCTTCGCACCACAACAGAGTTATAACAATGAGGCGACCCAAAAGCCACTGGGCCTGGGTAGATAATGGTACAAAAAGATTATGTCCCAGTGGAAATCAAATGAAACAGAAAAATCGATAAAGCGTATTAATCAATAGCATCTAATCAAAGTCAAACACCACCATTTATTCCTTCCAACAATGGGTCTGCTTTAATTGAATCATAGTATTTGAATAAATCATTCATACAATGAAAAACAAATCCTAACTGGATGTATTCTTTAAAAACAGGTGTACTGAGGAGTGAGGTGGTAGGTGTATAGGTATGATTGGGAAAAAGGACAGTGGTGCATACATACATACATCAATAAGATCATTGTAAACTATCCCGACAGTGTTACTGTCCAATCATTAAATGTCAAGTTACAACACATTTACAGATAAACATTCTCTGTCATATATGTCTGACATAAAAATACAGAAGTGTCGACATTTCGACCCCTAAACGGAACAGCCAATTTCACGCATTGTGGGCGGGGTCTTCATCAGGACATAGGTGAGGGTGGGGGGGTTTGGCACCAGTAGAGACAGCTCTATTGCTTCGGGCTGTATTTGAGAAAATCTAGGCTCATAGGCTCTCAGACTTCTTAGAGATGATCGAGGTATTCAAAAAGTAAGGGCCAAGGTTGATGAGTAACCTGTGGCTCTCAGCTGCTGGCAAGAACAGTGATCAGGTTAGCTGATCACCATTTTCTCAAATACAGCCCGAAGCAACAGAGTTGTGACTTTGACCCAAAGCTAATAAAGTGTGATCAGAAAATTACGAGTGGCACCTTGATCTTCTAGGTGCTATTTTTACCAAAAACGTAAAAAATTCATAACTCAAGTTTCACATATTAGATTTTTTTTGTTTTGGTGTCATTTTATTTATTAAAATTTACTCCATTCTTCTAAATTGGTTTGGTACTTTTCTTAGCTTGTGTTTTTTCATTTTATAGCTGTTTGAGTGCTGCATAAATATTTTACACAATGCCTCTAAGTTAATGCTGACTGTTTAGTGCCAAGCTACCAGAGGGTTAAACGCAGGTTTATTTAGCAACTTTTGTGGTTCACCTTGACAAGGATTGTGTTTATTACTTGTGTGGGCCTCCCAACTCTCTCAACTAATAACCCAATTTCTTACATCGGGTTCAGATTATGTGGTCACATGGGTTGCAGCGCACTACAGATAACATGAGTAGCAAGCAAGCAACATGTTAGCACTGACTGGAGAGCTGCAGTATCTTCTTAAGAAGAGCAGAAGCAAAGTAAAAAAAGGGGGGCTATAAAAGGAGAAAATGGAAAACTAAAGAACTGGCCAACCACCCTGACACTAAAGCACACTTATTTTCAGGTGCATGTGCACATGTGCTCAGAAAATGCCATTAGTCACAGGACAAGGGAGCCAATGACTGATGGGAACTGAACTATTACCACATGCAGTACTCTGACATTGGGACGGAATCAACGTGTAAATGACAGTCAAACAGACCACTGGCAGAACAGAGCTGAACCAACACCAAATTCTTCCCCTACAAAGGTAATCAATAACATTTCATGTAATTACATAAAAATACCCACCAATAGGCTTTAATTAAGGTTACCCGTTTTCCGTTTTTACGGATTTTTACAGATAAATACAGACAGAAAACAATGTGTTTTCTGTCTGTATTTATTTTTAAAAGTGGATAAATACTGAAAATTGTGCTCCTTTTAAGTGACTCTCCAGGCTTTCTTTGATGAATTATAGGCCACCAGCTAAGCATATGGACAGCATGGGAAATTAAAAAACAGGATAAAATGTATTTAAATGACAGCATTTGTCAACATACATTTACGGTATAATGCTAGTAATTACCAGTGCATGTATTGTTATGTAATATTTGACAGCTTAAATAGCTAAAACACGACAGACATCAAAGTATGAGTGCGCGTCTATCAGTTAAATAAATACGGAAATGTACAGTTTCTCAACTTCATTTATATGCAAAACACAAAATAAATATGGATAAATATAGAAAAAATGGCCAAAAAATAAATATGGATAAATACAGACGGAAATGTTAAAAAAATAAATACCATAAAACCGGGAGCCCTAGCTTTAATACAGAGAAATAACAATTCACCCTTCAATGTTTATAGGCTTTTGACAGTCAAAATGTCAGGCCTACTGCGTTTATAATACCTTTACATAAAAGACAGATCAGAACTACAGCATCTGAAATATATTTTCCTAGTTAACCAATCAGGCCTCGAGCTGTTATCATTGGCTTGCCTCCATAACCAACTCAAGCCTCCTTTATGAAGCTTAGGCGTTCCCTCAAGGGAACCATCAGGCATCATCATAAAACTGTATAGTATCCAAAATTACAGTTGGCAAACCAAAATATTGTCTCTCCTAAGAGGGCCGAAAAAGGATTCTGACAGTGTAAATCTTCCATACCCACAAATTGTCAGAGGGGCTAACCAGCACTAAAACTTTTATCCACTATGGCAACCTTGGAGATTCCATGTAACAAAATGCCTATCTCTAAGAGGCTTTAAGACAGAGTAGTACCAATCCACTATTAGAATCATATTGCCTTTATCACATGCTTTTCACAGTAGGTAAGTGAGGCCTACTTGCTTTGTCATAACCTTTCATTATAAACAGATCCCACAAAGGAATCTGGTATAACCTTTCACAGTGAATGGATAAGGCCTCTGCCCGCTACCATTAGCTTAAGACTATAGGCAACACAGGCCTTCTGACGTGAGCACAAGCTCTCAACCATCCGACATACAGTTATAATATTATCAATGTAGAAAATCCACATTATTCCTGTCGTTTTTTAATGCTAGACAATGCTGGTGTTTTGACTGTGCATTGAAAAACCACTAACTGGTTTCTTAGTGCATTGGTTTTGTTTATGGTGTTTAAGTTGACTGCATTCAGTGTCTTAATCACAGGTGTGTAACCTGCAGTTGTTTTGCAGATTAGTTGTTTTCCCTTTGCTACCTCACGGTTGTCTGCAAAGGAGGAAAGGAGGAGAATGGCCACCTTCCTAGGAGGCCCAACGGAAGACATGAAAGGAATGTTTAAGTGAGTCATCAAAGGGACTGGCAGGGCAGGAATTTCAGAGGAGGAAATATATATTTTCATCCTGTCATCCATTGAAGCCTAGGGTCAGAGGTTACCAAACCAGTTTATGTGAGACCAACCTTGGTTGTTGATGGAAGGAAATCCATTTGAGTGGGCTAAAATAAGGACAGACTATTTTCTTAAATGTTACTAGTGCAAACATTTAAAAAGCTTGAACCCTCAACTGAGATAACCAGGTCTTTTCTCAAAAGGAGAGGCTGTCATACATTCTAGGAGTGGAGAATTACAATAGGACATCCCCTCACGCCTCTTCTAGATGCTACGGCTGTTGATGTTTCAGTGAGAAGCTTAAGATTGGACTGGAGACAGGCATGCTACTGCTGCTGTCTGTCATTTGCTTGGGAGCCGCAGAAGCACAGAGATCCTCTGAAGTGGGCAGTGGAGGTAGTGTGGGGCTGGATAGCTACTGAGAACAGGCATGAACACAACGGAAAGTCTAAAGAGACAAACAGATAGACCCATGCAGGTTTGTGTGGGGAAGAACTTGGAAATGGATCAAATCTGCTTGTACCATGGGTGTGGTTGTGGGTGTGACCCACCCGGACTAAGACTTGTTTGGTTCATGGTTCAATTTTAAGATTGATCCCCTGTCGGCTCAACCGGACGACCATTAAAGAGTATCCAAGGACTCTTCTTGTGAAGCAGACCACTTGACCAGTCCTAACTGGTTTGGCATAAAGATGCATTTTTTGGAAATGGAAAGTTAGTGACGAAGTTACCTTATACTCACTGGGAACTGGTAAATGGAAAGAGGACTCTCCCGAGAACGTTGGAGTCAACACCAAGGTCTGGGCTGAGAGGTAAGAAAGATTGAGGGAACTGTCTACTGGCTTAGGAAGACTCAAAAAGACCAGAGAGACTGTCTGCTGTGGAAAAGCAAAGCCAGAGACACCTCTACAAAAATTCTCTGAAGTTAGGAAGCTGTGGACTGTTCCCACCTGTACAAGACAACTGATTCACGTCCAACTCCCCCGACTGAAGGCTAGAGGCAGCCTGGGGCTGGAAGTCATGCTTTGTGACTGGAGGGAGAAGACACCTCCAATGGCCACCTGGGAGTACTGTCCAGGAAATAGCACTGATTGTTCAGGCTGAATTGAGGAGGCTTGTGGAATGAGACTGTCACTTTAAGAAGCCATACATTTCCTTTCACTGCTTCTTTTTTGTCGTTTTTTGGCCTTATTCTAAGCATTGAACACTGATTTTACTAAAATTGTTTTGGGGCTTCAATGAGTGGTTTCTTGATGCAAGTTTGTTGCTGGTACTGTCATCCCGTAACACACACTCTTTGAAGTTGCCTTCCATCTTGGTTCTGTGCTACTAAGGGGTGTACAACACAGAAGAAACAGTGTTTGCCGAATTAGGTGCTAATTCTGCACAGTGGCAGTAGATTTTGCACCACTTGGTAACCCAACGTCCTACAATAAATATGTACAAAAAAACATTTGGCAAAACAATAGACTACCCCTCACAATGGAGTTCGACAAGAAGCTTATCAGTGAAAACTATTCCCAAGGTTTGTGACCAACACCAAAACAATTGCTTACTGTGGTATGTTTACTGACTTTGACATATGCTTTTCACAATCAGGATGTCAGGCCTACTTCCTTTACTGTAACTTTTCATTTTAAACAATTTGGCCTATAGCCTTTGTCATTGGCTTGCCACCAAAACCAACTCATCAGTCAAAAGGTGCAAGCCAAGCAGTCATTTTTGTGGAAGGACACCAAATCGAAACTATCAGAATCTGTACTCAGGGAAAGGCACGTGTATGAAGCCTTAGCCCCTCTCTCAGTAGTCTTAAAAAACTCTTTTTTGTTGATCACATAAAGCCAGGTGACAGGTGCACTGTCAAACTAGACAGGAAAACTCCATGTAGATTAGTGTAACACTGGGCATCCCATACTGCTCTCAAACAGACAAATGAACTCTGAAGGCTAAAGGTAAAGATTGAAGCAGAAGGTGCTGAAACTGAAAAAGAGCAATACATTCCAACACAATTTAATGGAATTACAATGCCATGCGTGTGCCCCCGAAAGTTCAAACAGCCAAACATTTGCTGCCTCATGTAGTTGATAACAAAAATATATTCACTGCTCAATAAAAGAGAATCACTTTTTTTGTGAAAACATGTGGCAGAGTCAAAGCCCCTCCCTGTAGTACTACTTTTTTAGATTAACAACATCAGTTCCAGCAACAACTGTGCTCTCATGCCAGACCTAGAAACATGCAGAACAATGATTTAGAAGAGGGTGGCAATGAAAAAGCTACAGTGAAACCGATAGATCTCTCCCTTCTACGATTACTGATTGGCCAATGTGCAAAGGTATCTCTGTCAACAAGAGTGGTGAATAGGCAACCTCATCTTGGGTGCTCAACCTGCTACTATGTCAGGAGAAGGTACTGCTCTGAATGTCCCCAATGCAAAGGGTGGATCACTTTTACTTACAATACCTGGGCCTCAACTTTGGGGAAGAGTATCTCAGCCTCAACTTTGAGACTATTTGTGGGGAAATTCTTCCAACAGTGACTGATATTGGTGGATTTTCGATCAGTGTTTGTCTACTAAAGTTATTCCTCTCATGCCAGCTACTGCAACTCTGATGTTTAGTGAGTCTCCACTAAAGTTATATTTATAACAAAAGTTGTTGCAATTCTTCACGCTTTGCAGGCAAGCATGGCAGTATGTCTGACCCCAAAATTCTAATTTATGCCAGCAGAGAATGCCTGTCGTGCAGTGTTTGAATCCTTAGGCCAACAGTTTACAAGCAACAAATATTTTTGTTTTATGTTACTATTAAAAGAAAAATGCATTCTTTTTTCAAGCAAATCTGCAGATAAGAGATCAACCAGTTTGAAAGGATTAATTTATTCCCATGATTCTAGTTTATCAACAGACATCCAGATTGAGAACTGAACCAAGGACAAGCACATTCCTGTCTTAATTGTAGCGATTCTCACAATGATGTAAAATCCGAAGTTGTGCTGCACTCACAGAGAGGCAATTCAATCAAACTGAAAAATGAACTTGAACAACAATTCTCAGTATAAGCAATAAACTTTTCTTGTAGACAAAGAGGAAAGTTAAGCTTCAAATCAATCAACAGAAAAGTAATTGAATAACTGAAAACATCAAAGCGCCATTAGAAGATACTTCTTAGAAGCAGTGAACAATGAATAATAAGTAAGGACTGGATTTAGAGCTATGTGGACAGGGTACTGAATCTCAAACATGACTGTGTACACTATCCTGTCTGTCCACCGATTGTAAATTGGGCGAATGCAGGTAAGAGCGGTGGGGAAGTGGTTCCAGGTGGTGGGGGATTTCGACGGACGATGAAAAGTGGAAAATAAATACATAATTAATTTGCGCTTGTCATCGTCTGTCGAAACCCCCACTACCCGACCCCACCGCCCAACTGGCCCCACCACCTCACCCGCCTTCACCCCTCTTACCAGCATGGGCCATGGCTGAAATTGGGCAGATCATCAGCTTTCCATCAGTAGAGCCCCCGTTGGCCCCATCAGTGGAAAGCTTATTCTGATGGCCTGACGGAGTGCTGGCCATCAGTGTCTGGACATCACACCACCCACCCTAATTAAGGCTGATGGTCTGATGTCCCTTTTTGCTGTCCATCACTGCCAGGGAAATCCTGTTGCTGACAAACAGAAAAATAAAAATAACCTTATGGAAAAAACTACCTGGGTGTTTGGTTCATTGATTATTTGTTTTTCAGAGTCAAAGTCCCATTTTCAGAGTTTATTTTTGAAAAACAAATATTTGGGTGGATAGGCCTCAAAACCAACAACAGTCATCCACCAAACTTTTGTTACCTTCAGAGGAACCGCTTGAATGTGGTTCCTTTGAAAGTACAGAGAACACCGCTGATCGGTGGTGATGTCTAGATATAGCTGTTCTCTGTCCGTCTAATTTATTTGGCCACATGACCGGGGCTTAAGCTGCTCGCATCATACCATGATGCAGGTAAGTGCTTCAAATAAGCAGTAAAACATAGGCGGGAATCACATACCTACTGGATGCTGTGACGTGTATAGCCTTTGCCATGAGCGGTATCATTTATTTAGCGCAATGCAGGGATATTTGTCTTTATGATGATAAAGAACAAGTTACTTACCTTCGGTAACAATGTATCTGTAAGAAACATTAGTTAGTTAGATTCCTCACCTTAGAATATCCCCAGGCGTCAGACAGGATCCGGAAGATTTTTGTAGCAATACCCCTTGCGCGTCGCTAGGCGTCGTCTGCGGCTCCGCGTCCGTCGTTGGCGTTGTGCGCCAGAATGACGTCGTCGGAGTACTTAGACGCCGCCCTCGCGCGCTGACGTCAGTTCTTGTACATAGCTTTCCGCGCCTGGAACGCAGAGCCATGCAAGAGACCGACACTGGTGCCAAAAAACTCTAGGGCCCTGAAAAGGATAGCCTTAACCCTAGATGTCACTTCGCATAACGGGGAGGATGGGTGGGTCGGTGAGGAATCTAACTAACTAATGTTTCTTACAGATACATCGTTACCGAAGGTAAGTAACTTGTTCATCTGAAAGAAACACGTTAGTTAGATTCCTCACCTTAGAATAGATACCCAAGCAATACCAACCCCGGTGGTGGGTCTGCGAACCAAGATCACACCAGAAAGTCCTGGAGGACAGAACGGCCAAAGAAGCCATCCCTCCGGATTTGGCTGTCTAGGCAATAATGCCTGGCAAAAGTGTGCAGGGAAGCCCACGTCGCCGCCTGACAGATGTCCTGCAAAGGGACTCCCCGTCCCAAAGCAGTAGTAGCCGCTGTGGCTCGAGTAGAATGAGCTCGCAGCCCAACAGGAGGGTCCTTTTTTGCCAAGGAATAACAGGTTTTTATACACAAAACGACCCACCGGGAGATGGTCCGTTTGTGCACAGCTTTCCCCTTCTTAGCACCCACGTAGCCAACGAAAAGCTGGTCGTCCACCCGGAACTGTTTGGTGCGGTCCAAATAAAAGGAGAGCGCACGTTTTGGGTCCAGACGGTGGAGCCGCTCTTCCTCTTTGGAAGGATGCGGAGGCGGAAAGAAGGTGCGCAAGGTGACAGATTGCCCAAGATCAAAGGGGGTCACCACTTTCGGTAGAAAGGAAGGACGAGGCCGAAGGACAACCTTGTCCGGATGAACAGATAGAAAAGGAGGCTTGGACGATAGAGCCTGGAGCTCACTCACCCGTCTAGCCGAGGTGATGGCTACCAGGAAAGCAGTCTTAAGAGGCAGAAGACGAAGAGGACAATTGTGAAGAGGCTCAAAGGGAGCGCACATCAGAAACGTTAAGACAAGATTCAAGTCCCACTGAGGCATTAAGAAAGGGACAGGAGGGAACGTGTGAGTAATGCCTTTAAGAAAGCGTGAAACTACAGGGGACTTGAAAAGAGAAGGCTGATCAGGAAGCTGTAAGAAGGCAGAGATGGCAGCAAGATAACCTTTCAAGGTGCCCAAGGCAGAGCCCTGCTGGGCCAAAGAAAGAAGAAAGAGGAGAACCTCAGAAAGAGGGGCGGAAAGGGGATCCACAGCCTTTGCTGTGCACCATGCCACAAATTTGTTCCACCGGCAGGCGTATACCGTCTTTGTGGAGGGACGCCTGGCTGCCAGAAAGATATCACAGACTTCAGGAGGCAAGTCAAATGGCATCAACTGCCACCGCTCAATCTCCACGCATGGAGGTGGAGGCTGGACAGGTTCGGGTGGAGGACCATCCCCTGCTGCTGCGACAGAAGATCCTCCCGAAGGAGCAGACGTATCGGAGGATCAGTCAACATACTGAGTAGCTCGGGATACCAGTACCTTCGTGCCCAATCCGGAGCCACCAAGATGACTTGGGCCCGGTCGTGCCTGATCTTCTTCAGCACTCTGGGCAGAAGTGGTATAGGCGGAAAGGCGTACAACAGACCGCAACTCCACTCGCGACGAAAAGCGTCGCCGAGCGAGTGCCGCCTTGGAAATTCCAACGCGCAGAACTGCTGACATTGCGCGTTCTCCCCACTGCTGAAAGAGACCTTGCGCCACCTCTGAGTGCAGACGCCATTTGTGATCCATCATGCACCGGCGGCTGAGTTCGTCTGCTCTGGCATTCAGAGAGCCCGCCAGATGTTGAACCACTAGGGTGACGCCCTGGTGTTCCAGCCATGTCCAGAGGCGCAGAGCCTCCTGACAAAGGGTCCACGACCCCACCCCACCCTGTTTGTTGCAATACCACATGGCGGTGGTGTTGTCCGTGAACACCTGCATGACACTTCCCCGGACAGAGGGAAGGAAGGCTTTCAGTGCAAGTCGGATCGCTCTCAGCTCCAACAAGTTGATGTGGAGGCGAGACTCCGCCGGAGACCAGAGGCCTCTGATCTCCGCCTCTCCCATATGGCCACCCCATCCCAGGAGGGACGCATCCGTCACTACGACATGCTCCGGTAGGGGTAGGGAGAGGCTCTTGCCCGTGACCCAATCGCGGTCCGTGAGCCACCACTGCAACTGCTGTGCAGTGCCCTCCGAGATCAAGAAATGGTCGGACAGGTTGCCGTGATGCTGGGCCCACTGAAACTTCAGGTCCCACTGCAGAGCCCGCATGCGCCGCCTGGCGTGATGCACTAGTAGGATGCAGGAGGCCATCAGCCCCAGAAGCCGCAACACTAGCCTGACCGAAACCCAGGATAGAGGCCAAAAGATGGGAATCAGGGCCTGTATATTCCGGACCCGCTGTTCCGGTGGATAAACCCGGAACTGCGCCGAATCGAGAACCGCTCCGATGAAGAGGAGCTTCTGAGAGGGGCTCAGGTGTGACTTCGGCACGTTGATGGAAAACCCCAGCAAATGCAGGAGATCCGCCGTAGTCTGGAGGTGGGAGACGACTGCCTGGGGTGAGCCCGCCTTCAACAACCAGTCGTCGAGATAGGGGAAGACTGGAACCCCTGATCTGCGCAGATGAGCTGCGACCACCGCCATCACTTTCGTGAACACCCGAGGGGCACTGGTAAGGCCGGAGGGGAGTACGGTGAACTGAAAGTGCTCCTGACCCACCGTGAACCGCAGGTAACGCCGGTGGGCCGGCAGGACGGGGATGTGGAAATATGCGTCCTGCAAGTCTAACGCTACCATCCAGTCTCCAGGGTCTAGGGCAGCTAGAACCTGAGCCAAAGTCAACAATTTGAACCGTTCCTTCCGGAGGAAGGCATTGACGTTCCTGAGGTCCAAGATAGGGCGTAGGCCCCCTTTGCCCTTCTTGGGAACCAGAAAGTAGTGGGAATAACAACCACGACCTACTTCTGGGCTCGGAACGCGCTCGACGGCCTCTTTGGCCAAGAGGGCCGAAACTTCCTCTTGCAGAAGATTCGAATGATCCTCCGAGATACGGTGGTGCTGCGGTGGCATGGCTGGAGGGGTCGTCTCGAAGGGGAGGGAGTAGCCCCTTTGGACGATTTGCAGCACCCACCTGTCCGAAGTAATGGTACGCCAGTGGAGCAGGTGATGGCGAACCCTGCCTCCCACTGGCGAGGAATGGGCCTGAAAGCTTGGACTAGGAAGGCTTTGAGGCGGATGCTGCCAGGGTGGATGTGGACTGACCGCGTTGTCCTCCAGTACTGCCTCGGCGGAAACCACGTCCGCGGCCGCGTGCAGGCTGGTTCTGCGGCCGGTGGCTAGGCGGACGTGAGGAGGTGCCCCTTCCTTGGCCACGAAAGGAGCGAAAAGCGGAAGGTTGTGGCCGCGGGGCCGAGAGGCCCAAGGACTTGGCCGTAGCCCGGGAGTCCTTGAAGCGAGCCAGCGCACTGTCCGCTTTCTCACCAAAAAGGCGAGTGCCATCAAAAGGCATGTCCATGAGAGTGCTCTGGACATCCCCTTGAAAAGGACGTGGACCGCAGCCAGGCGTGACGTCGAAGCGCCACCGTGGTAGAAATCGCCCTACCCAGCGAGTCCGTAGTGTCGAGTCCACATCGGATTGCATGGCGCGCTGCATCTCTCCCATCGGACAGAGCTGGGGAAAGCTGTGCCCGGGCCTCCTCCGGGCACAGGGGCAGCACGTCCTCCACCATTTCCCACAGAGAGTGGGAATAACGGTCCAAGAGACAGGCGGTGTTCAAAGACCGCAGGCCCAAACTGAGCGAGGAGAACAGCTTCTTACCGAGCTGTTCCAGTCTCTTAGATTCCCGGTCCGGAGGAGCAGACGGGAAGGAGGATTGGGAGGTAGAGGCCTGGATAACCAGACTCTCGGGGGTGGGGTGTTGGGACAGAAAACCGGGGTCGCCCGGAGCAGGGCGGGGGCGCCTGGCAACGTTCCTATCCACAGGAGGGACTGTGGAGGGCTTGGACCAGGTGCCCTGCAGAGCGTCAATGAGGGCCTCATTGAACTGCAGCAGAGGCTCAGTGGAGCTTGCTGCAGACTGAAGCACCTCAGTGAGGATGTTAGTCCTCACAGCCACGGCAGGCAGCTCAAGCCCAAGGGCCGCGGCCGCCTTGCGCAGCACCACAGAAAAAGCTGCACCCTCCTCCGAAGCCACAGTCGGAGGAGAGATGAATCCAGTGTCCGGTGAGGTATCCAAACCACTGGCCTCCCCCAGTTCATCTGCCCAGTCCTGCGAAAGTTGGCCCTGAAGGGCCAGAGGGTCCACGGACCCCTCCCAGTCGCCCCGTCATCCGATTCCTGGTAAACAGGAGGAATGATCGGAGCCGGACGATAGACAAAATGTGTCTCTAGCGGCGTCGGATGCGGCGTCGAGCAGCGCCGCACCGGCGTCGGGTCCGGACAGGGGCTGAACCGGGGATCGACGTCGACCGGAGTTGGAGGTGGCACCGGTGACGACGCCGGCAGAGGAGGCGTGACGAGGTCGACCGGCGTCGACGGGGGCCCAGGCCTGGGCCCCTCGGGGACCTGCGGCGTCGGGGCCGGAGCCTCCGACGGCGCCGGAGCCGCCGGCGCGCAAGGTCACCCAGTCGAGTCCGCGGGGCCCGAAGGCACGCCAGTGGGCGTCGACGGCGGGGCCAGGCTCCTCATGGCTGAGAGGAAGGCACTGACCTCCGCCGGCGTCGCGTCAGTCCCAGGGACCGGCGGGTATGGGGACGTGCGCGGCGCCTGCGGCTGCGGCGGAACCGCGGGGGTGGGACCACCCTGACCCTCGGCCGAGTCGCGCGACCGACGAGGGGAGTCCGAAGAGCGGTGTCGCCTCTTGGACTTCTTGGAGCGCTTCGACTTACCCGAAGACTTCGAGCCAGACGAGCGATGATGTCGGCTGCGGTTCCGCGACCGATCCTTGGACCTCCTCCTGGACCGGGATCGAGAGGGGTGCGGAGCCGAGTGGCGAAGCTCGAGAAGCTTACGGGACTGCTCCCGCCTAGCTTTCGAGGTCAGGGCCATACAATCGGAACACGACTCCGCGTCGTGGTCGGGCCCCAAACAGTACAGGCACCGGCGGTGATGATCGGTCACCGACATCAGTCGGTGACAGTCGTCGCAGACCTTGAAACCAGGCATCCTTCCGGCACCAGAGTCGATAAAGTGACCAAAAAGAGTCAAAATATTTAGTCAAAAAATGACTAAAGGGGTAGCTCTCCCGGATTGGCGCTTACTGGCGCGGAAAAGAGAAGAACTGACGTCAGCGCGCGAGGGCGGCGTCTAAGTACTCCGACGACGTCATTCCGGCGCACGACGCCAATGACGGACGCGGAGCCGCAGACGACGCCTAACGATGCGCAAGGGGTATTGCTACAAAAATCTTCCGGATCCAGTCTGACGCCTGGGGATATTCTAAGGTGAGAAATCTAACTAACGTGTTTCTTTCAGATATACGCATTCATAGCATGCATAGATATATTGCATCTCTGCATCACTGTTTAAATTAAAATGATGTTTAGTTATCAGAAATATCTTCACTTCTGAATTGCTTGATTGTGAGTAAGACCTGATCAGTTTTTTAAACTCACACCAAGCAGAGTACATCATCACTTACATATACTTAATTGCCAATGAAATTAGGCACCCTATTTTTTTTATCATGTTTCATTTACTAGAGAGTGGGTGGCAAAGCACTAACAGGGTCATTTAGCGTGTGGTGGCCAATCTGGTAAACCAGTGGGTTGGCAGCGCCCCCTCCGCCACCAAACTAAGAGCGACCAATGGTGTGTGGAGTTTTCTGCCATGTCTGTCGGGCAGATTTGTAGGAAGTGCTTCCACTGACATAGCTTGGGCACTTTTCGTGAAATGCTCTGGCATTTTTCCTCCTGAACATTTTAGGTGACATTGTTAATTTTTGTTCCCAGGGTTATCCACTGTTATGGAAACCCTGCCCAAAAAAGGTTGGACTTTCGACACCCTGGTGTTGACGGATCACTGCCCGCTTACCTGCCAGAGAGATGTTTCAAATGGCAAAGACGCCTCCATTTTTAGCCCACTTAGTAGGGCACAATTCTTGTAGCTGTCTCTTTACCTTTGTTTGGACACTTGACAGTCTTCACGGATGGCAGGGTAGACAGTGAAGTGTAGCTCAACATCACGTGGCAGCTTTATGCTGAGGTTTGTGCCCCCTTCACAGTTTTAGGAGGTAGGTGGGTGGTTGGCAGTTTTCTTAATAACAGTGCCTGTGCAGCCATTGGGAATTGTGGTGAAGATATATCCATATCTATCATAAACATTTGTTTTAACTGCTTTCATTTCCTGTGATGGGGAGGAAAGTGGCACAATATGCTGCAATCTGTGAGTGCATTCGGTACATGTCAGATTGTCTTGCAGACAGGTGCTTTCATATATCAAGGGTCTCTCTGCATTCTCTGTCTCGGGGAACCCATGGTAAAGAATCTGAGTGCACCTAATCATTATTGTATTTGCCGACATAATGTTAGGTGATGTCTGTTAGGGTTTTGATTCGACCTTTGATCATGTGTAGTTTTTTTTTATTATGTCCTTTGTTTAGCCATAGCTTATCATCAAAGCTAGGCAGTGATTTGCTTGAATCTCATTACTCTCTGTGTTTTACTATTTCTTTTGACTTATGGGAAGTTGAGTGTGCGTACCAGACATAGCAAGAGCCGTTTTAAGCCTTGGGCAAAGTGAGCAATTGCCCTGGGCCCCCACCTTCCAAAGGGCCCCCAGGGAATGTCACTTTTCGCTGTCTGACCTCTGTCTACCGCCATGTCTAAGTCTTTCTCAATCTCTCTGCCTACCGCTAACTTTAATATAGTCAGTGTTTGCTCAGGGGCAGCTTAAGGAATTTTGGTGCCTAATGCAAACCATATTTCTTTTTTTCTAATTTTTTTTTATAATGTATTGACAAAACAAACAGAAAACATGTTATCCTTATACGGGCAAGGCATATTTGAACAGTTTTTGATTGACCCCCAATTCAAAAAGATTTTGGCACAATGAAAGCTTGAAATCACAGAAACTGAGTAAGAAAATTCCACCTTTTTCAGGAAAAGGACCTCCAAAATATGTCCTGCCGAGGCCCCAAAATTCCGTCCAACAGCACTGGCCGTTGTTGCGTTTCCATGCAGTGCAACACCTCTCATAGGAGGTTTCTGCACCAGTGGCGGCTTGCAAATGTAACGCTGAGGGGCGGTGAGGCTGGGCAGGGGCAGGGTGGGGGGGGGGGGGGGGTAGTGGAGTCCGACATAAGACAGCAAAGATTAAAGAAATAAAGAAATATAACCACTTATCTTGCGCTCGCCAATGCGGCGAGCACAAGGTAAGTAGTTTTATTTATTTATTTCTCTACTTTAATCTTTGCTGTCGTATGTCGTTCCCCACTACCACCCCCCTGCTTGCCCCGCCTCACTGCCCCACAGCGTTACCTCTGCGAGCCGCCACTGTATTGTACTCCATCATGTGTGGTGTTTATTCTTGGTTTCTGGTGGGTGTGCATGCTGCAGTGTCCATTTACAAGTTGTATTGAGGGGAATATGTGCATGTAGCAAAAAACATTTTACATTCATGTTGTAATGAGTTACTATTGCAAGTGATTCTGGTGGCGTGTCATTCTTTTCTCCTTCAGTTTGTGTTCTAGTGGGATTTATCGAGCAAAGGTGTTAAAAAATTGGATTATGAAATCTCCAGTTGCAAGGAGACAATTACAAAGAAAGTAGAACAGGCATTAGTAAATGCATTAGGTTTCGCCTATGTGATTAATAATACTTTTTTGGGGTTGCAAATTTTAGCTTGGTGAGCAGTTGTGCAAAATAAGTTACTGAAACTTCATAAAAGTGTTATGACTTGTTTGTTGGGATAGGCAATATGTGCAGTGACAGCATTTTTACACAATTATTGACTTGCAGCATTTGCCACATAATCCATCATCAGATGCATAATCTGCAGATTTATGTGAAAAAAAAGACTTCTAGCCCAAACGGTTAAAAAGTTACTGAAAAAGCAGAGACGCGCAGTAGAATGCCCTTTGCAAAGGTTGACTGGTCACCTTTCTGTTGCTTATTGCTATATTTGGATGTTGAACCGGTACTGATTAGCTGCGACCTACACCCAGACAATGCTAACAAGTGCTGAAGGTCAGCGCAAGTTTGGGGATGGACCCCCCCCCCCCCCCCCCCTCCCAGGAGGCACATTCATCCTTGCTACACCTCTGAATTATGTGCTTAAAGCGCCCTCTGTCAGACAGTTGAAGAAAGCAAGGCTCAGAGAAAGATCGTAATGGATCGGACGTGGCGTAATGGCCAGAACTGTCAATTTAGGAGCTGGGGAACCTGTTTCGAGTCTCGGTGTCGGCTCATCATCCTGTGATTCTGGGCAAATTACTTAATCTCCCCATGCCTACTAAAGAAATTGTGTCATTGTATAATGTAACTGGTACTCAAATAAAGCGCTCCAATGCCTTCAAATCCATCGCGCTGTCTAAAATAACTAGAGCGCAACATTGCCCATAGGCACATGCGCAACCGTGCAACTTTTAGTAAATATAAGGACTAGCCTTTAATGTATGTGTGATCTTGCTCCTTATAAATGATAACATTATAGTGCATTCTTCAAATGTATGCTTACAGAAAGCAAATAAATCAAGCCTGTTGTTTCATAACAAATGTATGCAGCTTGCCAGCATGCTTTAAATAACTTTATTTTATTTTAAAGGAGTCAGGGCTCCAAAAGCGTATAAAAGAAAATATATTAGAAGCACAGTTCCCAAAAAGATGCCCCGGTAAAGGCCACATTTAATTGGTTTTGCTGTATTTAAATTTTTTATAAAGCTTGAACTCCACCAAAAGGTATAGGAGTTTTTATGTGAGCCCCAGTTATGCTACACAAACACACATTTTTAATTGTTGTCACGGTGAGATTAAGTAATTTAACCAAAAGGACGGGATGTTGAGCCTGCACTGATACTGTTTAACCTGTTTCCGAGTTTTAAAGTCATCAGCTTTGGACGTGCAAGTATGCAACCCTTATACTAAAAGCTACCGCCTAGATTACATATGTGTGATCCTGCCCTTCCATTTGTTAAACCATTTGCATTTCCTCTTGTTTAAAATGTTAACTGATGCCCTTAGGTTCACCTTTAAAACAGTTCTGTATACGCACAGAAAATAAATAAATTAAGCATAAATGTGTCAACTCCACGCGCAAAAGGCACACGAAGATGAATTTTAAAGACTATGATGCCAAAGGCACCCAAAGATGAATTTTAAATACTACGATGCCAACATGCAAACACATGCGTGATGGCAGAGTAAGTGAATGAAAGGCCTAAAGAAGCGTGTGCTCACCCGTAATATGTAAATAATTTCTGTAGAAGAAAAACAGCATGTTTTAAATGCATGCAGTCTGGGAAAGTTAACTAAATGCTGGACTAAGTAATAAAAGTGTAAGATAAATAGCAAGGGAGGCTAGTGAAATTTAGGTATTGATGTGCGACACGGTTGTGCTCTGTTGCGTAACAAACGGCATATTTTATTTTATTGGTATTTCTGTGTGGGAATTTTATAATGAAAGTATTTACTGTATCACTGTTTGTACCGCGCTGCTGACGTTTACAATTGTGATAACAACAACTACTCATTTGAGTGCTTTCACATGAGCCTAAATTCCGTTACAGAAAGACACTTTTTTTGGTCGGAATGGGGAGATTAAGTGAATTACCCAAATTTACAGGGTGTAATATTGGCGCTGAAACATGGATGAATGAATGAATGAAGAATTTGTGGAGCGCTGGAATCACCCCCTGAGGGGTATCTCCGCGCTAACAGCGGAGGAAATAGAGGATAGTGGGATGCTCAGTTATCAAAAAATTCTGTTTTCAAAAGTTTCCTGAATTTAAGAAGATTAGGGCACTTGCGTAAGGCAAGGGGGAGTGAGTTTTAAAAATGCAGAGCAAGATAGCCAAAAGATTTGCCACCGGTTCAAAGTTTATTAAACCGAGGGACGACTAGCAGAGCCTTCTCTCCGGAGTGCAGAGATCTGCTAGGACGATAATGAATGAGTTTTTCCGCCAGATATCTGGGTCCCCTATCATTAATTGTTTTATAGACCAAGCAGCAGTTTTAAACTTGATTCTGTCATGGATGGGGAGCAAGTGAAGGCATTTCAGTAATGGCAAAGATGCTGATCTGGGAGGCATATTAAGAGCCAGCTGCGCTGCCGTGTTCTGGACTACTTGCAACCTGCTTAACACAGCCTCGTTGGCAGCTCCCAGAAGTGCATTGCAGTAGTCAAGTCGACTGACTACCAGAGCTTGGATTAGGGTCTTACGAACAGATAGAGGGAGAAGGTAGAACACTCCCCGAAGGAGCTTCGGCATGTGAAAACAGGTGCCTGAAATGGCAGACACTTGGTCTTTCATACATAAAGAGAGGTCCAGATACACTCCCAGATTCTTTGCTTTGGTTCTAGGCGTGGGGGCAGGGCCTAATTCTGACGGCCACCAATCGGGGGACCACAGAATTTGTGCTTTGCCAAACAGAAGAAAAACTTCTGTTTTATCGGCATTCAACTGGAGAAAATTAATCGTCATCCAGTTAGCGATAGCTCGCATACCGTCTGCAAAGAGCTGTTTTGTAGCCATTGTATTATTTTCAAATGAAAAGAGAAGTTGTGTGTCGTATATGAAAAGGGAACAAAGCCATGGTCTCTGATGATATTTGCAAGGGGGCCACATATATGTTAAAAAGTGTTGGACTGAGGCACGAGCCCTGAGGTACCCCCTTCGTAAGGGACTTAGCCCCAGATCGAAAGGGACCAGATTAACGGTTTGCGTGCACTGCTCTAATAAGCTGGAAAGCCATTGAAGAGCCGGCCCTACCACACCAATTTCCGTATGTCTTTGCAGTAGCGTATAATGAGCTGCAGTATCAAAAGCTGCAGACAAATCCAGTAGCACTAATGAAACTGCCTTATTTTGATCCAAAGAAAGTTTAATATAGTCCGTCACACCTATAAGGATGGATTTGGTAGAGTGTCTTGGTCTAAAACCGGACTATGAGGGGTCAAGACACATTTGGGCTTCAAATTTATTCCATAAGCTGCAAGTTGTGAAATCCCTCCAAAAGTTTGCTCATCAGTGGAAGGAGAGAAATAGGGCGATAGTTCAATAACTCTGCCGGAGGAACATTAATCTTTTTGAAAATCGGAAGGATTTGAGCAGATTTCCAAGCCAGAGGCACTTTCCCTCACACAGGGAGTAGTTAAATAGAGTACATATTGGAGGGGTGAGATACTTTGCCAGCAAGGCAAATAGTCTAGCTGGCAAGATGTCCATAGGGGAACCTGATTTAGTTGTTTTTAGCATCTCTTCTACTTTAGAATCCTGCAAGCGGGGGGTGGGGGAGCCAGCTAGAACAACATCTTTCTTTCTGGAGGCTGCAGAAGGAGGAATGCGAGTGTCAGAGATACTGGCATCTCTGTGAAATTTGTCATGGATTTTGTCAATTTTTTCATCAAAAAAATTCGAGATATCACATAAAATCTGCAAAACAGAGATAGGGTTAGTGCAGGCAGTTGGAGACGTAAATTAATTAAGGATCGTGTAAGTTCCATCACGGAATTCCCTGCTTCCCTTAATTGCGCATAAATATGTATTTTGCGAGTTAACCTAATGTTTTTATGGTAGGAGGTTATCGCCGATTTAAATATTTCTTTCTCTGCCTTTTATTGGGTTTGCGCCAGATTTGTTCCAGATTTTTACACTTAGATTTCTCCCTACGTAATTCTGGGGTAAACCAGACTGCTTGCTTTCTTTGAGATTTGAGCTGCTGCACCTTGGGTGGAGCCAAAATGTCTAAGGCTGCCCCTATAGCCTGATGGATATTCTTAAGTTTAATATTTATATCCCCGGACTTGTCAAATGTAGGTGGTCTAAACTCCTTTGAGAAAGCCTCTTCTGAGATTTTATGCCATTGTTGCGTGACCTTCCCAATTGGAGGGCTGGTGGCACTGGACTGATGAGTGCTATTAATCTGGAAGTTGATTAGTGAGTGGTCTGACCAGATCAATGGCATGGGGTAGGGTTTGAAATGTATGGGAGGAGAGTTGGTAAGAATACATTCTAACGTATGCCCTGCTGCATGGTTGGGCCCTGAGTTAATTATTCCCAACCATAGGGAGGCCATGTCTGCCAGGAAGAAAGCGGTGTCTGTATTCTCACTATTTTCACTATGTATGTTAAAGTCCCCAAGTAGCAAGAATTGTTTAGTAAAAATGATGTAAGTGGCGATACTTTCCATTAATTTTAAAGAAAAATCTTTAAGAGGCCCTGGAAGGGGTGATATACTAAGGTGCCTTTCCAGTAACCCTGGGGTGAAATTTCGATCTTAAAAAGACAAATCTCTATCGAATTGTTTAAGGAAGTATCCATTATAGTGATGTTCAGAGAGAATTTAAAAACAATAGCAGTGCCTCCAACTACTTTGTTATCCCTATTTAGATGCAAAATTCGATACTGGTCTTGGAGGGCTAATGCGATGGCCAGAATGGGAGATGGTTTGAGTTAGAAATCCTACTCTGGGACTGGGAATTCAATAAATACCATATTTCAGTGCAAAATGAAATTAAGCTCTTCCCTAAAACCAGTTTCCCTAGTTCCCAAGTTGGCAGATGGAGACCGCAGTGATGTGCGACATGGTTTCACTCCAAAATGAGCAAGCCGTGAAAGTTATAAGCCGAAAATAAAATCAAACATATTAGAGAATTAAAGAATCAAAGAGATGGAGACAGCCGTGCTGCAAGGAAAATAAACAAAATGTGCGATACTGTTTAATGCAGCCAGAGAAAGTAAAGCCAAAAAAAGTTCCACACAAAAGCGCATTTACACAGTACTTCAGTGACAGAAACTAATAAGAGCCCCTTTTAAGATATATTGAATACAAGAGAAGCGCAAGCGCTGTGTAGGCGAAAACTAGAAAATGAATGACAGGCTAGGTTCATTGACTGACACGACTGCTGCATGATCATAGCCACACCAACATTAAGAAATAAGAAATCACACAGACTCAAACACAAAAATAACATTTTCACACCATAGAACATAAATCACTGCCAAAATCATGTTTAGAAGTCCACAAGTCCAAAACCAAACACCCCAAATAAGATTAGCAATCAATGCAACAAACACACAGATGCCAGCATTCAGGACAATTGCAGCATAGGATCAGATACTTTCAACAAAACACTGCATGTACATCCATCACACTACGTCCTACACAGCCACAGAGAGAGGGCACCACAACATGGAACTATGCTGATAATCCCTATGAGGAGAGCTGCACAATATGAAAAACACCAACCTTTTCATCACTGATGTGATGAAAAGGTGGAAGGGTAGGCTGGTGAAGGAAGTTCACAGGGAGTAATGCATACAGAAGTATCACCTAACATCACCTCCTCCAGTACATATTAAATAGATCAAATAAAGAAGAGTCCATGACTGCCAAGACACAGTTCTTATATGTACTCAGAAAGTATTTCATAGAGTCCCTACAGGAGGTCACTGGACACAATTGACATTTCACAACCACTTCCATCCAATACAATTTGGCATGCTGAAGCCACAGATTATAGAGGGCACACTATGTCCACACTTCAACTTTGGAAAGCCTCTGCGCTACCAACAGATATGCAAGCCTGAAAATATAATTGGAATTTTACCCTGACCGACAATTCACGACCTCCTAAAAATGCGTGCTGCCCTGTACCTCAACATGATGCTGGGATCCTAGGCCCAAGCTGAGTGAACAAATGGACACACAGGCATAATCACCTAATAGGTGATTTACACAACACATGCCAGTTACATATTACACACTACAAAGAACAACCTCATCTACCTGCAGCCACTCCTCATCCTCCATTCCCCAATGGGCGACAGCAGATTTCCCTTTATTGTACTAGTGAGGACTACAGTAGCTAATCACCAGCTGTAGAGAGGAGATAAAGCAAGGAACACTTCTAAAAAGTGATGCATCATCAAGAGGGACATTAGTTCGTTCAATCAACAATTCAAGTGTTTGCATCAAAACATGTACAGAACTTAAGCAAACCTGTTTTATGTAGGGGACCTGCTACAGCTCTGCATCATGCCCCACAATATAGCAAGTAACAGATGGCTCTCTACTGTGAATTTACTAACACAGCTACTGAAGCAAGGGATGGTCAGCCACAGCCTATTGTCTTCGAACTACTGGCAAACATAGTGTGTTTCTGCATAACCAGAGATGGTATCAGTATCACAACAGCTCAGGTCAGGTGGAGGGTAGTTGTCAGCAGACTACTTAACTCTGCAGTTGATGTGTGGTGTTGAAATGCTTGTACATGTCTGCCAGAAATAATAGTGCTGTGGATTGGATTGATAGCTAGTGGGGAAGACGCCACTCCGGAATAGGACAAGTCCAAATGTGCTGAAGGTAGCTTTAAATATGTGGGGTCCTCAACAATGTGGAGGATTCTTTTTGTCTAATGTCTGATTCTCCTACACTGGTTTGTCATGGTGAGAGATAACCTCTACAGGGCAAGGTTAATCTAAGTCACCCTTTTGTACCCCCAACACCTACCTCATGCACCGTGATTGTAAAGAACTGCGTGGTGCCCAGCTAGTGCTTTATGGATGGGTGAGACTCCTGAAATCTTGCCCACCTCCAACATTTGAATTTGACCTTGGAATCTAATCATTTTTAGGTCGAGCCTAGACAGCGCTTCACTATCGATTAGCAACCTGTTGTAATTGCTTTGTGGAGTTCCAACTCCACCCATTGCTTGCCTTTGCTTTTCATTTGTCTATGTCAGTGTCCTTTAAAAACCCTTGGTTGCTAGTGGTCAATACTGCTTCTTTGTCCCTCCTTTTTCTCTTCCATTCCTCCTATGCAGCAGGGACCAAGTACCGTCTCATTAGGCAATGCTTCTTTATTTGTTATTTGGGGGCTATTTTTTTCTTGGTTTCCTGCTCTGTTACAGTTTGCCTGTGTTTAACTTTGGTGCCATAGTTTGTTTAGATTTAACTATAGCATTTCTCCCTCCCACCTCACCTCAGTGCCACAGTTACGTTAGTGGTGCAGCCCATGCTGTGCTTCCCGCTCCGTTAGTTGTTCTCGGCTGAAGAGCAAGAGCCCCCAAAACTGACCGAGCTGTTGTACTTGGATGTGCGGCTGCTGGAGACTATGGGTCCAGGCCGCTGCAGCAATAAGTGAAATTGGGCCTGCTTGCCCACTTCTATTTTTAATAACTGTGAACATACTTTATCAGTGCTGCACCCATTTCACGAGCGCTATGCTTTGTTTTACTTTCATTCTTGTGTTGTGGCTCTTCCCCTGCTGCTCCATCCCACTGTCTATCCTCTGCCTCCCGCTCCCTTCCAATCAGTCAGTGGGCTTCGCTAGCATGCACTTCCAGCTGTTGCCTAGCAAAACCTTATTGCACACAGATAAAATGTGCAGTGTTGTGCGGGTTAGTACACTCATTCCGTACACAGTCAGTACCCCTCTGTCTTCCTATCCCAGCCAATAGTGGGCTCGACCTGTGGGTCTTCCACCTCCCCCCACTAGTCCTCTCAGCAGCTTCTGCGTCTTCCCACCCACCAGGCCTCTATCAACATGAGTCCCATCGCACTAACTACAGCAGGAATAATAAATATCCCAGCTGGGAGCAGGGCAGGCGAAGCTGCTCCCACGTTAGTCACATGCACCCTCGTTGTTTGCCTGTTGATCTGTCATTGTACTGCTTTTTAGGTCGAGGACTACCGGTCTGCCGAAGGCAGAACCGGAAGTCGGAAGATTTAATGTTTCCTAGAGTGGCTATTTAGCCCGCCTCTCTTTTTGCTTCTCCTCCATTGGCTGGCTTCCTAAACGGAGGCCCGCCATTGGAGGAGAGAGCCGTCCCTCCAAATAGGCTCCGTCTTTTTCAGATTCGGGGGCGTGTTCCTTGCTGTTCTTTCCACTTTTTAGCCAACCCCTTTTAGAACAGCAGGAACACGCCCCCGAATCCGAAAAAGTTTCGAAGCTTCCATCCGCCATTTTTTTTGCTATAGTCTGGCGTGAGGATCCATCCGTCCGGCGCCGTGTCGTGAGGTACTCCACAGAAGGGGCCAGTCCGCCACTCTTACCTCTGTACTTCTCGGTATTCTTTCCCTTGAAATGCCCGTTCCGCTGCCTGTCACAGGACGCACCAAAGACCATCGGTCCCATCTGTATGGATTGAAAAGCCGGCGGGCACACAGGACTCTTGTATCGGCCAGACCCCAGGAAGAGCATGCAAGTCCACGGAGGACCCGGCCTCCACATCTGCCGCCTCCGATTAAACAGGCCGCAGAGCTGAACTTCAGGCAATTATGGGGAAGGTTCAGGTCTATAGCGGGTAGCGGGACGCATTGACCGGCTGCTATGACCAGGGGAGCCCAGGCTTCCGTGCCACACAGCATTCTGGGCTCCCGCCTCTGACCCCACAAAGTCCCCCGGTGCCACACCAGAAGGTTCCCAGCAGGCAGTTTGAGCCTCCGTGCCACACCAGAAGGTTCCCAGCAGGCAGTTTGAGCCTCCGTGGCTGCTCCCAGGGCCCCGCTTTTCAAGACAGCAGTTTCTGCAGCCGGAACCCCTGGCTCCGCAGGCCTCAAAGCTTAGTTTAGATACGGGTAACAGGCCCAGTGCTGGGAAGATTGGGAGCGGCTGAACTACGAGGCCGGCAGTCACGATTGCGAAGCCCAGGCGCTAGAGTGCATTGAACATCTTCGGGCTCGCACTTCAGCCCCTCGCAGCACTCCTGGGGCTATAGGAGCAGCCTGCTACCGGGTAAGCGGGACCCAGCTCCACAAGATCGCGGCGTTGAGTTGGCGTGCCCCCACTCCGAGGTCTGCTGTGCTAGTGCCAGGGCGTCGGAAAAGCTCTATTACAGCCCCATGCATGAGGCGTTCAGCAGTGTAACCATACAGTGAGGGCTTGGAGATCGCTGCCCCGATGTAGGAAGCTCGGCGGGCACCCGGAGAGCAGAAGGAGCACATTTCACTACATTCCCTGCTGGAAGCAGCGTCTTCGCAACTTCGTTTTTAAACGTTTGCAAATGTTAGCTTGTCACCTTAGAGTGGTGACTTAAAGTAATTATTAAATATGTACTACGGAGGTAAACTTGTTTGCCTTAAGTCGGTTCCACGATCTTTTAAAATTGTTTATATTGAAATACAGTGGTTCCTACTGAAATACTTGAATAAAGTATATATGTTGTGTACAAGATTGGTATATATCTTAATAGGACAGAGTACTTCGAGAGTCTGTATTGTGGACACCGAATGAACTGTACTGTGTGGCCATTGAACGAACTCTGACTGAAGAGCAGTTGATAAAGAGATTGTTAATGCACAGAGTAAGGTGCATGAATCGCTATCACGTTAGTGTGCGTTTAGGGTGGTTTTCGCCTGAGTGCACCACTATGTTTACAACTATTTTGCCCGGTCTCCGAAAGGATCGGCCTTAATAAAATATCGCTGTCGTGCCAGCCAAAACCATTCACTGTTCGCGAGTATGTTTTAGTAGGATTGACTAAAGTTGTCTAGTTTCATATCTTAAGAAAACCTTTGCATTTTCTGGAGCACTGTGCGCTTTTTATTTTATTCGGTACGTGATAAAATTTCACCGAAGTAAGAGCATGCCAGCCACAGATTTTGCCTTCTGTTGACCAGGCACTCCTGAGCTGGAATCGGACAGCCTCATATTAGAGGAGCGCTACGGTACCTTCCGGCGTGAAGCTGACTCCCATCTTAAAGGAAGCATTCCTTTACGGGACTGTGACACTTTAATCCGAAAAGCTCCATGCTGCTAAACTCCCCCTTTTGCAAGAACGGAGCACTTCCCTGAGAAGTCCAGGTAACAGATACACTCCTGCTGGAACAGCTGCATAAATCATGTGCTCTGTCCCGGAAGCAGCATTCGCAATCCTGCAGGAACAACGTTCATTAAGGATTTAGTTAATATCAAAGGGCGAGCATCATCTTCCTGCGGAAGGGCAGGACTAGATACACTTGTCTGCAGGAGGAAAATCCGCCCCCTGCATGTACCGAACTCCCTTTGCAGGTTAAATAACAAGATGAGCAAATAGGCCAAGGCGCTATCCTGTACGCTGCAAGGACCCCGTTCACTCCTTCAGCAGCAGAAGACAGCCAGACCGTGCTTTGCAGGAGCAGCACGTGCTGTTTGCGTAGGTCACATCACATCCCTTCAGTCTGTGTAGTAGTCATATGTCCTCAGGCACAGAAAGGCTCTTTTAGGAATAGACGCCGCCCTGATGTAGCCAGTGCTTTAAATGGGCAGCTACTGTCCGGTACTGAATACCTGCGCTTCTTAGCACTGCTGCAGTACATTTAATGAGAGAATATCGACAACCCTCGTTTACTAGAAGAAATCACCCGTTTAGGTAAAGCACAGTATCTTACAGGAAGAACCTTCTGGCAGGCATCTGATGCTCTTGCAGGACGCACAGGAACAAAAAACAGGAGTTCACCCGTTTTCCCAGCAGAGACCGGGCAATGGTTATGACAAAACAACAACGTCTCAGCTGGATATCATTTGGAAAAGAACCAATATTTTAGTGATATAAATCACAGAGGGGGGGGGGGAAAAGGAGAGAGGGAGACCAAGGAAATTAGAAAGGAATTGTATATTGTAGGTAGTTTTTACAGCACTACAGTACAATAAAAGTACAAATGACCAAAAACATACATAAGTGAGCACTGGGCGTGCGAGTGATAGTGAACGGCGCAGTGACACAATGAGTGAAAAAACAGCGTGAACGGCGCAAATTAAGAAAATAACAATGTGGTCAAACGGAATGATTATTTACAGTCTGCTATGAACATATTTTTCTTAAATGACCACAAATAAGCCAAAAAGTTCTTTGCTGGATTTAGTCGACGGCGTTTCAGCCTGGTTGATTTCAGGCCATCATCAGGACAATGGTCATAGTTTTAACGTGTGCTGTAAGGGCAAAAGGGGAAATAAGGTGTAAATGATCCTTAAGGCGAGAACCAAAGTGAGAAAGGTGACCCCAAAAGTGAAAGAAATACCTGGGCGTAGTACAACTAAAGTACAAGGAATCCTTAGAGATTGGTGAAATTTGGACAAAAATCAGCGTGTGATCTAAAGTGAAAGGGAGAAGAGCGAAAAAAACGCGGTTAGTGAATGGCCCTAAGACTGAAGAAAGTGGCCATAAGGGGAAAGAAATACGTATTTACCAGTAGTTCAGGCACTTAGGGCACAACATCCAAGGTTGGGAACGTGGCCAGGAGCAATAAAAGTCCGGGACTCGAAGAGAAGGGATCAAATCTGTCCAGGGAAAAAAGGGGGGGGGGGAAGTTAGGTTCAAAAGGAAGGGAAGGAGCGGAGTAGGAGAAATCCCGTCCTACGTTACAGAAGTCTTACCTCGTGAGAAGTTCGAGGAGGCAGGAACCAAAAATGGTAATCAGGAAGACGGGAAGTAAATCCAACAATAAAGGGCGCCAGGACGAGTAAAGCGTCTGTGCCGGTAGCGGCGTGAGTGTAGAAACGCCATTAAACAGGAGAGGGCTAAGTCACGTGAGCCGGGCCGAATGGGAAAACAACTGGAATAAGAAAATGAAGTAGTTGGAAGGTGCCCCGGGGGAACAAGTGAGATGGGAAGGAGGGAGGAAAGCGGAAAAATGAAACCCAAACAAATTGTGCAAGAATGAATAGTTCGAGACTGGTGTGGGACACCAGAATATACATATGTAGTATTAGCAGTAATTACTTTACACATGTGAGTTAAATTACATTACATTGATATGCATAATTGACATAAATAATAAATACTGTGAACAAGTAAATTATAATAAAAAGAGCAACAAAATTGACAAGCGGCAAGAGACAATTTGAAGGAAGGGAAGGATGGGAGGGTGGAGGGCACGCCGGGGTGGGGGGAGAAGGGAGGGATGAAGGAGTGGGGAGTGGGTAGAGAAGGAAACAAGAAGATTACGATTGACACCACAAGCATTGATTGCAAAAATTAAGACGGTATACAGAGGACAAAAAATAGCGTTTTCAGGGGTTAACTCAAAACCAGTAATTGTATATATAGAATTGACATATAGTATAGAACTTAATAGTTAAAAACGATAAAACATACAATTGTATAAATAATGTATCCAAAATAAAGGACAGACTTATGCACAGAAAAAAGGAGTTTACATCATTAGGTAAAGGTATAAGACCCAAAGAGCAAGTCTGTCCATTAGGTACATATATCTGAATTCGAAAGGAAAGGCGAAGGGAAGGCAGCGAAGGGGGGGGGGGGGCGGGGGAAGGAGGGGGGGGGGGAAAAAGGGGGGAGAAGAGGGCGGGAAACGGATGAGGAGGCACAAGTTGAGTAAGCATTTAATGTAAAACAGTCTATGAAGCACTGAAAGGGAATAGTGGGAGAAACGAGATTACCCCGTGTTGATAAACGTATTCCATTCATCCAGAGTATTCAACCCACAATTAACTGAGTCGCAGCGTGCGATCCAGCGGCATTCACATTTGTTTAACAGAAGTTGAAGATTACCCCCTCGTGGTGGGAGTGCTGGGCGGTCAATTACTTGCCAGATCAAATCGTTTTCAGAATGATTTTTGACCTTGTAATGCGCAACCAGAGGTGCAGTTTCTACATTGCATCTTATGCGGCTTTGATGTTGGAAAATCCGTTGTTTCACCATCTGGGTTGTCTGTCCGATGTAGAGAAGATTGCAAGGACACTTGATGGCATAAATGACATTATTTGTGCGGCAATTTGAAAAGGTTTTCAATGAGTATGTTTGATCTGGTGTAACAAATTCCTTGGTGTTACGGGTGAAAGCACAGGCCGCACAAGTTTGGCATTTGTAGTGTCCCACGATCGGGGGGAGGCCCCAGAGGGTGGTCAAAGATTGAGGCTTTTCTTTATTAGGCCATGTAATGGCGTGGACCAATTTGTCGGCCAAGTTAGTACCCCTTTTGTATGAAAAAAGTGGGGGCTCTTTGAATTGCGCATGAGTGCGAAGAATTGCCCAATTTCTTTTAATCATTTTACTGATCAAATTACTAGAGGGGCTGTAAGTAGAGACAAAGGGAATGCGTAAATTAGTTTTTTTCACAGTGGGTGCAAGGAGAATCTCCCTATGGCAATACCAGGCTCGTTTTTGGGCGCGGGATACAATACGTTTTGGGTACCCTCTCGAGATCAGCTTGTCTGATAGGATAGCTGCCTCCCTAAAATAGTCTTTACGCCATTTGCAATTTCTACGAATGCGAATGAACTGGCCGTGCGGAAGGCCTCACTGTCATAAAATCACTTCTAGATACCCGCCCCAGACCCACCCGCATTCCATCAGATTTCCTCATGGATTTACTACATATTGCCCTCACCAATAATTACTTTCTCTATAAAGAAACTTTCTTCCTACAAATCAAAGGTGTTGCCATGGGGGCTTGTTTTGCTCCAAATTTTGCTATACTGTATGTCCATCATTTGGAAACCACTATTTTTCTCACCCCCATGAATCCCTTCCTCAATAGGATTAACCTATGGCGTCGTTACATAGACGACAACCTTTTACTATGGCATGGCACACAAGAACATCTGTTGTCTTTTTTGACCTGGCTAAACAGTTCACAGACCCATCTCACATTCACTAGTGTTGTCAGAACTAATGATCTTCCCTTTCTTGACCTAATGCTACATGCTGAAGATGGTACCATTGGTACTAATCTCTTTCGAAAACCTACAGAACGCAATACTCTTTTGATGTATTCCAGCTACCATCCCAGAGGCCTAAGAGATGGCCTCCCCTACGGCCAGTTCATTCGCATTCGTAGAAATTGCAAATGGCGTAAAGACTATTTTAGGGAGGCAGCTATCCTATCAGACAAGCTGATCTCGAGAGGGTACCCAAAACGTATTGTATCCCGCGCCCAAAAACGAGCCTGGTATTGCCATAGGGAGATTCTCCTTGCACCCACTGTGAAAAAAACTAATTTACGCATTCCCTTTGTCTCTACTTACAGCCCCTCTAGTAATTTGATCAGTAAAATAATTAAAAGAAATTGGGCAATTCTTCGCACTCATGCGCAATTCAAAGAGCCCCCACTTTTTTCATACAAAAGGGGTACTAACTTGGCCGACAAATTGGTCCACGCCATTACATGGCCTAATAAAGAAAAGCCTCAATCTTTGACCACCCTCTGGGGCCTCCCCCCGATCGTGGGACACTACAAATGCCAAACTTGTGCGGCCTGTGCTTTCACCCGTAACACCAAGGAATTTGTTACACCAGATCAAACATACTCATTGAAAACCTTTTCAAATTGCCGCACAAATAATGTCATTTATGCCATCAAGTGTCCTTGCAATCTTCTCTACATCGGACAGACAACCCAGATGGTGAAACAACGGATTTTCCAACATCAAAGCCGCATAAGATGCAATGTAGAAACTGCACCTCTGGTTGCGCATTACAAGGTCAAAAATCATTCTGAAAACGATTTGATCTGGCAAGTAATTGACCGCCCAGCACTCCCACCACGAGGGGGTAATCTTCAACTTCTGTTAAACAAATGTGAATGCCGCTGGATCGCACGCTGCGACTCAGTTAATTGTGGGTTGAATACTCTGGATGAATGGAATACGTTTATCAACACGGGGTAATCTCGTTTCTCCCACTATTCCCTTTCAGTGCTTCATAGACTGTTTTACATTAAATGCTTACTCAACTTGTGCCTCCTCATCCGTTTCCCGCCCTCTTCTCCCCCCTTTTCCCCCCCCCCCCTCCTTCCCCCGCCCCCCCCCCCTTCGCTGCCTTCCCTTCGTCTTTCCTTTCGAATTCAGATATATGTACCTAATGGACAGACTTGCTCTTTGGGTCTTATACCTTTACCTAATGATGTAAACTCCTTTTTTCTGTGCATAAGTCTGTCCTTTATTTTGGATACATTATTTATACAATTGTATGTTTTATCGTTTTTAACTATTAAGTTCTATACTATATGTCAATTCTATATATACAATTACTGGTTTTGAGTTAACCCCTGAAAACGCTATTTTTTGTCCTCTGTATACGTCTTAATTTTTGCAATCAATGCTTGTGGTGTCAATCGTAATCTTCTTGTTTCCTTCTCTACCCACTCCCCACTCCTTCATCCCTCCCTTCTCCCCCCACCCCGGCGTGCCCTCCACCCTCCCATCCTTCCCTTCCTTCAAATTGTCTCTTGCCGCTTGTCAATTTTGTTGCTCTTTTTATTATAATTTACTTGTTCACAGTATTTATTATTTATGTCAATTATGCATATCAATGTAATGTAATTTAACTCACATGTGTAAAGTAATTACTGCTAATACTACATATGTATATTCTGGTGTCCCACACCAGTCTCGAACTATTCATTCTTGCACAATTTGTTTGGGTTTCATTTTTCCGCTTTCCTCCCTCCTTCCCATCTCACTTGTTCCCCCGGGGCACCTTCCAACTACTTCATTTTCTTATTCCAGTTGTTTTCCCATTCGGCCCGGCTCACGTGACTTAGCCCTCTCCTGTTTAATGGCGTTTCTACACTCACGCCGCTACCGGCACAGACGCTTTACTCGTCCTGGCGCCCTTTATTGTTGGATTTACTTCCCGTCTTCCTGATTACCATTTTTGGTTCCTGCCTCCTCGAACTTCTCACGAGGTAAGACTTCTGTAACGTAGGACGGGATTTCTCCTACTCCGCTCCTTCCCTTCCTTTTGAACCTAACTTCCCCCCCCCCCCTTTTTTCCCTGGACAGATTTGATCCCTTCTCTTCGAGTTCCGGACTTTTATTGCTCCTGGCCACGTTCCCAACCTTGGATGTTGTGCCCTAAGTGCCTGAACTACTGGTAAATACGTATTTCTTTCCCCTTATGGCCACTTTCTTCAGTCTTAGGGCCATTCACTAACCGCGTTTTTTTCGCTCTTCTCCCTTTCACTTTAGATCACACGCTGATTTTTGTCCAAATTTCACCAATCTCTAAGGATTCCTTGTACTTTAGTTGTACTACGCCCAGGTATTTCTTTCACTTTTGGGGTCACCTTTCTCACTTTGGTTCTCGCCTTAAGGATCATTTACACCTTATTTCCCCTTTTGCCCTTACAGCACACGTTAAAACTATGACCATTGTCCTGATGATGGCCTGAAATCAACCAGGCTGAAACGCCGTCGACTAAATCCAGCAAAGAACTTTTTGGCTTATTTGTGGTCATTTAAGAAAAATATGTTCATAGCAGACTGTAAATAATCATTCCGTTTGACCACATTGTTATTTTCTTAATTTGCGCCGTTCACGCTGTTTTTTCACTCATTGTGTCACTGCGCCGTTCACTATCACTCGCACGCCCAGTGCTCACTTATGTATGTTTTTGGTCATTTGTACTTTTATTGTACTGTAGTGCTGTAAAAACTACCTACAATATACAATTCCTTTCTAATTTCCTTGGTCTCCCTCTCTCCTTTTTCCCCCCCCCTCTGTGATTTATATCACTAAAATATTGGTTCTTTTCCAAATGATATCCAGCTGAGACGTTCTTGCAGGACGCACTACACCTCATTTGAAGAGTTTATATAAACGTATAAAACATAAATGAGGTGATGCGTCTGTAATGCCTGTGAAAATAAATGTGGCCCAATAAAATATGTTTTTTGTAAAACTGCATCTCCTGAGTCTTGGAATGAGGGGGCATGATAATTCTCTAGAACTGAACGCTGCTGCTTCAAATGGACCTTTGTAGTGCGATTGTTCTTTGAGTTAGCTTAAATAACTATCTTTATAACTAGAGCACATGAAAGGACAGCATGGTAAAACCATATTTGTGTAATGGTGGCAAGCTTGGCCAACTAGGCCTATGACAGAAAATTTACTTGGTGCACCCAGTAAAACCTTTAATTTATAATTTTTACCTTTAAACAGACCCAGCAGATGCGCATGAATTAAACACTCAGACACATCCCCATGAAATCCGTAGAACTACTGTGCGATGCTGAAACCCTGTAATCCCAATAAAAACAGTTTGACAAAAAAAATCCTTAAAACTTATGAAAAGCGAAACTTGAGAGATACATTTTGGAGATTTCGTGCAGTCTGTTGGGGCCGGCAGGGGCTTCGAGTGGTGGGGGTTGCTATGGCTGTCTGTGTTCTTCATTGAAATGCCCATAGAGAGTTTTGCCAAAAGGTTGGCGGCACCGAATGCCCCTCATTTCAGCATGAAAACAGAGGCTAATGTGTCCCGTGGAGACATCTCGAATCTCAGTATATAGTACACCAATGAAGTCACAAATGATTTCTGCTGTACATGTCGATTCGCTCATATTGGAAAATACACTTCCATCACAAAGCCATATGAAGCGCAAGCTGTGCAATATAGATTTTTTCTGCCAACAGCATGACATGACATGAGATGTCAGCTTCTAGTTGTTTAAATTGGGACTGCAGCCTTACAAAAAAGATGAACTGCTTCAAGGCCTATGCATTTTACAGTAGCTTTTGTATTGTGATGATACCGGCGACGTAGTCAGGATGCTTCCTGCAGGCCCAATAATTGGCATTTGTTGTGCATGGTTTTAAGAATGTGGATTTTTTGTGTGGATAATGGTGGAAGAGCTTAAATATTGTGCTCAAGGCTTGGAGGCTGCCCCGTTCATGTTGTAGCATACCTGTAACAGATACTTCCTATCTTTGGGCGGTTGTGTGAGAAGTTATCTTGAAGCTTCTTTGGGTTGGTTTGATGTGGGTTCATTATCTGACCTAAGTGGAAAGCACCACTCTGCTTACATCTCACTACCTCACAACATCCCTCTCCCTCACTACATCACTGTTTCACTACCTCACTCTCTCTCACTACATAACTCTCTACCTCACTACTCCACTCTATCTCACTACCTCACTATCTCACAACTTCTCTCTCTCAAAACATCACTACCTCACTCTCTAGCTCACAACTTCACTCTCTCTCACTCACTACCTCAATCACTCTCTATCTCACTACCTCACTCTTTCTATCTCACTAACTCACTTTCACTCTCTCTTTCACTACCTCTCTCTCTATCTCACTACATCACAACATCACTCTATGCTTATATATCACTACCTCACAACATCCCTCTCCCTCACTACCTCACTCTTTCACTACCTCACTCTCTCTCACTACCTCACTCTCTATCTACCTCACTCTCTATCTCACTACCTCACTCTCTATCTACCTCACTCTCTCTCACTACCTCACTCTCTCTCACTACCTCACTCTCTATTTCAATACCTCACTCTCTCTCTATCTCACTACCTCACTCTATCTCTGCTAATGCAATAGGCATCACATATGCAAAAAAAAAGCTAATACCAATAGAAATGACAATGCCATTTATTTAAGGATACAAAAATGATAAAAAAAATAATGAGCAATACCAATAGCTCTACCTATAATATTGCCGAGACCATTGCATTGTAAATGCTTGTTTTTTTCTCCGATCCATAAATGCCCTCCCTCGATATAAGGTAACCTGTCTGTAACTGAAGGGAATCCAAGTCTCCCCTCTTGCTTGATTGCTGTGGTCCTCTTTAGATAGGATACAGCTTCAATAGGTGGGTTTCACTGCAAGGGTAAGTAGCGGTAATAACAGACAAAAATACAGATTGGAGAGCTGTAATACTTGTAAGACGTTGTCTTGTGTGCCTGGCTTCCTCATTTGAGCTAAAAAAAAATCAGTGTCAAGAGGGATGCCGGGGATTGTAAACCAGGACATACCTTGTCACCAGTTTTTTTCTTTGACATACATCTGAGTTAAAAAAAAAATATTTCATCTTCTTTAAATATGCTCTTCGGAGTTTATGGCTGGAGTGCTGTTAAAATACTTAGATGGTAGGCAACCTGCCAAAATGATGTTTTGCAGCGGTACTCTGTGCTCCCTGGCATGCACACACCCATAAAGTGAGAAGCCGTGTGATAAGGTGTGATAAGGTTATGGTAGTGGAGTTGTATCCGGTGTATGTGTGCTTTTGGGTGCGTGTGCTCTTCAGTACTTGTTGTTGGTCGTAGGTCATCTTGCGTGATTGTTGAACATGGTTGCTTCTGCGGTGTGCTGCAGGTCCTGAGAGCATAGGTAAGAAGGCATGTCTCCCTTTACTACATGAATAGCCACAGCCCAGGCCCTGTAAATACCATGGGTAAGGGTACAGGATAGAGGGTGTGGCTGAAGGTCATGCAGGCGTCTGCTAGAGGCCCATGACCTGGGAACATAAAGATCATGAGAACTGATTGAGGGTACAGGGCATAGCTAATGGCAGTCAATTCCAATGTGGCATGGCCACAGGCCAGAATAAATTTACTGCAGCCACAGGTAATAGGCCATGCGCCTCATGCTTGCAAGGCGTGGACAAATGCCATAACATGAGGTCACCGAGAACATGAGCCTGAGGCGCTGTGCACGTCCAGAGGTCAAGCCTTCTGTTCAGTGTCCACAGTGCATGTCTACGTCATCTGAAAGAGGGTTTAACTTGTTTTTTATGGGTCTTGTATTGGGGGTTCCACACTGTGCTTACTATGAGGTCAATACCAGGAAGGATTGTTTTGCTCTCACTTTTTAACTGTTCTTAATGCAAACCACTTCTGTTTTTATTAATTCATTTTTAATAGCTTTTATTGTGTAGCTTTCGACAACTGTATTATTTATTGCGGTGCAATAGTGCACTTTTATGGACTGTCCGTGTACACTTTTTTGGACTATCTCCCTGTATGATATGTCAATTTGCACTTTTCTACTTCTTCTTAAATGTGTCTTGAAGCTTTTATGACACAAGTTGTTGAAATAAAGCATATACAACAACAACAGCATGGTACATCCATGTGGGCACTTTGGTCATAGGTGCAGATAATGCACGCCTGTGACCTTCTTTTACTAACAATAGTACATAAAATATCATTTAAACACAAGAAATTAAGTGAAAGAACTGTTTCGATAGGAATGACGTGGTCTCTGCTTTGATCACATATGTATGATGTTCGAGGAACTCTTAGAAAACACTTCAGCCCGATGTATGTTATGTGATGTACGGTATGTGATACAAAACTTGAAAACCACTGAAATAACCCAGTTAGTGAGAGCAACTGAAACCACGCCCCATGCACCACTCAGGCTCCCAGCTGATGTCACAATTGAACACGCAAATGACATACGTGAGGCATCACTGGTGACACCACCAATGCAAAAATGACATCAATAACATCACCAATGTGTCATAACATTATGGGCAGGATTAAGAGTTGGGTGATAAATCGAGTGCAGTCAAATCAGATGAGATTTTATCGTTACCTGCTGGTAAAAGTGCCCGCAGACCCAGAGAAATCGCTGGATTATGAGCATTTTGCAGGACGCACGGTAACGATTTCCCTACATGTGATTTTTCCGTGTGCAATTTTACCACGTGCAATTTTACGGCAAAGTAAGATCACATGCGAAAAAGTCGCACACGAACATCTTGTAATTGGATGAAGCGTAATTAATGCTTGAAAACCCGTAATAATTTGGTCCCTCCTGACTATTATTCAGGGCCTATATGTGGAAACATTAGTGATGCGATTACACCGACCAGCTGTTTATCAAAAATCGAGATATCCTTTGCTAAACCTGTAGGGTAAAAGGGATAGACTTGTAATCAATGGTTACCCTGTAGGAAACTCCTTCTACGCTGACCGGGACTAAGGATTATCAACTCCTCACTTAATTTGCTTCAGTGATAAAATGGCATTATTAATCTGCTCTTCTGTACCTCTGTATAATCACTAAGCGTTACTTATTGTAATGGGTCCAAATTAAAATTTACAATGGACATCCATAACCATGTGTGCACCAATTATACACCCCATATTTTCAATAACTATTTTGCTGTACAAATTAGCAATAATGAATAACGGATAATAACACAATGAAACATATAACAGATTAAATACTATGGTGCTAGAAATACACTAAAAGTTCACAAGTTCCACTATTCCTGCGTAACATTCCAAAATATTTAATGCTATGCTTACATATAGTGATTTTAATAAGAGACTACACGTATTTCAAAATATATGACACATATTACATATGTGGAAACTATGTATATACATTTCATTTGAACAGTACATAAGCCAAGAGATAAATGACCACTACAAGAACAATACTTAAACAACAACTAGTTATATTGGCAATCCATGTAGTTTTTAAGAAACATACCTTCCTCTTAATAGTCCTATTCATCAATACTGTCGATGTTCTTTCAGCAATGAGTGTAAATGGTCTGGAGAGATCCTCGTTAAAGACCTGTTCTTACATTAAAAAAATAGAAATTACATTTTAGTATATGGATGGAGAGTTCTTTAAAATGTCTAAACATAAGGACTAGACGAAGCATGAACTAGTCAAATGGTAGGAAGAAGCTGACAATGTCTGATCAGCCAAAACGCATATTGCTCAATAAAGGCTAATCCCCAAAATGCAATATTTCTTTAAAGTGGAAACCAATCCAAATGTAGAGCCATTCAGTAATTGGAGTTCGTTACCAGAAGCGCACTGTCCCCAAAACCGTCGAAAGTTTAATGGCTGAACGACTCGCTAGTTCGGCTCACTCTTGAGCGACAGACCAGACGGTGCTCGAGGCTCTAACGGCCTTCCAAACACCTTGTTTAAACATGATCAACAATTTTGGCCCACATACCTTACCCCACTGTTCAACCATGCCTTTTTTTTCCTCCTCCATAGCAGCATCCTGGAGTGATAGCATTCTGCATCCCATCTTTAAATCAGGCTTGCGGACTGACCCAGCAAATTACACCTTGATCGTCCTCATCGATGTCGAAGCTAAGCTTTTCGCCTCCAATCTTTTAGCAGACTTGAAAGCTTGGGCTTCCTCAGCAAATATTATCCCTAGAACGCAGAACAGTTTTAGGGCTGGCAAGAACACAATGACCAATCATCTTGCACTCAGCCTCCTTGCCGAAAAAGCTGAAATCAGATGCTCAGAACGCTACACAGGGTTCCTGGACTTGAAAGCAGCATTTGACAGGGTCCCGAGAGACTGGGCCAAAATGGCCGGCTTGAGTGTCCCGCCCAATCTATTGGAGCCTGCGATCAATCTGTACTCAGACACCTGGGTTTATGTTAAAATCAGCAATGGCAACAGAACCACCAGCAAGATTGCCACCCACACTGGTCTGAAGAAGGGGTGCTTCCTAGCCTCCTGCTTATTTAACATCTACTTGGCAGGTCTAGACACACGACTAATGGAAGCAGCAGATGACTCACTTAGATATCTACAATACACTGACAACATTGTCTTAATTAGTCAAATCCCTATTGGCCACCAACGCCTAATCACCCATCTCGTTCAATACACCCAAACACTGGGGCTGGAACTTAATTACAACAAAACAAAAGTAATATGCTTTTCAGCAAATCCTAGCTGCACCCATCCCACGTTCAAGTGGAAAGTAGCTGGAAAGACCTTAGATCCGGCCAAAACATACAAATACTTGGGAGTGGTAATGGACATCAGACTATCATTTAGGGAGCACCTAAACCAAAGGAGAATCATTGCCAACCAACTATGGTTTGCTTTTAACATGCTGAAAAAAAAGATCAGAAGTACATCACAGCATTATCTACTCCAGGTCATTGGAGCAAAGATTCTCCCCTTACTCACCTATGGCTCTCAGCTATTAAAGGGGAGTGACGCAACCACACTTAACCAACTCCAATTCACCCTGTTCAAACGTATATTTCTGCTACCGCAACATATATCACAATCACAGGTGAGACTGGAGTTCAGTTTGTTCCACCAAGCCCTGGTCAGGACGGGTGCAGTCATCAAACTATGCTGAAAGCTCAGACCAGCCCCACTGGCCTCACTTTCTGCCGTTTGTTGATTGGAAATGGAAAGGAAGCCCAACCAGAAAAATGATTGGCCAACAGCCCTTCGGAAAGCCCTAAGCTATGTAAAGTTGGACAATGCTCGGAAATAAAGTTCAATTCCATTGCCCTAAACAAAATCACCAACAAGGCTCTAAAGCTTCAATCTTGGACCACCAACAAAGCAGAGCTCGCCCTTAAAAGGCATGGATGGACAGTCCTGCACTCCTATACTGCTTGGAGCCCACAACCGTGCGTCATAACCGGTAGTGTAGTGCCCATTCAACAATCACTTATCTTATTCCGTAGGGGTGCCTTTCCATCAAAAGATCAGGTCCCTGTTTGAAAGCCGTCCTGGCCACACCCTATATATCGACTATGTGGTCACACAGAAGAAAGTGTATTGCACTTTTTCTGTGTCTGCCCAGCAGTTATACCCGCCAGACAGAAACAGTTTCAAGCTGCCCTGAGGGCCCTCCAAATTAGGTCTGTCGCCCGCAGTGATGTCGCTCCTGAAATGTCACAGCATTCAGCTTTCCTGCAGAGCCACCAAGTTTCTGTTGCAAGTGAAAAGGCTGCTTCTACAGCAAACCGCAGCCCCCTAAAAAGTTTGATGATTGTTTTCTGCTAGCTGCAGAGTTGGCCGCCCCATAAGCACCATGAACTCTTCGAAGTAAACCTCTTTGCAATAGATTGTATTTTAGATTACAGCCGTTCATGTGACTGTCACTTGTCATAAATGTTTTAAATGCACCTAATGTTATCACGGGATTTTAACTAAAGGGCAACCGTCACACCGCAATTTTTTCACAAGCAAATTGCTGTAACTTTATCTATGCTAAATGCTAATTTTTATCCTTATTATGTACATGGGGATGATTTTTATTAATCAGCAATAAAGAATTTACTTACTAGTTGAAGTTCATTTTAAATGAAGAGATTTCTTTCTTAATTGGTGAAGAAATTAAAAAAAACATTTATTAGAGAGTAGCCTTCTACCATAGCTGCCGCCTGAACATGTGCTTCAATGTAAATTGTTGAAACTTTGAAAACAATTGGTGCTTCATATTATGCAGTTATTTTTAACTTATAGGTAGTGTTTTTTTCAATCTCATATTGATTAGGGCAGTGGTTCTTGACCTGTGGTCCGCAGGCCCCTGGGGTCTGACAGGGGCTGCAACTGTTTAGAAATGTAATGTCAGAAAATTAATATACTATATATGTATTCATATATAAAAAAGCTAATTTGATAGATTTAAAATGATCTATAAATGTTAAAAAAATATTGAAATTGGTAGGTAAAAGTTCAGTTGGTATCCTTATCTTGATTTGTGGAAGCAGCAAAAGTACAGCAAACCGAATGTAGTACTGATGATCGGTGGCGTCATCTAAATCAGCATGAAATGTGACAACAAAAGGGAGTATGCATTAGGGTTAAAACATCAATGATATTTTAAAGTCTAGCATATTGCTTCATGGTTTAGAACAAAAACTAAATTTTGAAAAGCTCCAATCTTTCCTTTAAAATTAAAATGTTTACTCTATCATTTTGTTAGTGAATTAAATAAAATGTTACACAATTTGTTTATTTGTTTGCTGTATATGTGTTTCTGGTTTTCTGTGTATTGTTTTTTTTTATTTTTATTTATATTTATTACATTTTATTTGCACAATAACAACCAGCAAGCAAGATAATACATTTTCCAGAGATCTTCGGATATTGCTTTCATGCGGTTAATTCTTGGTTACAGAGTCTGTCAAGAGATACGCCAATATCGTCATACCCAGCACATTTCTCGTATTATCTGCAAACCTGAGCATGGTCTTTGTCAGGCTTGATAACGTGTACCTTCAAGGTATATTCTTGGCTTTTACAACAAAACTCATTTGGTTAATCCAGTGACAGAATATATATCCTACACAGACTAGAGGGAGGTGTCTGTATCTAATCGCACGACATCCAGTACCTTTCCCTGATTGAGATGTGACAGTGTAAACACAGTTGCTTATAGTGTAAAGGCACAGTGTAGAGCATATAGCATTAGCGCGAGCATTCAGTCTACGTTTCTGCTAGTGACCATTAACACATTAAACTCTGCCAACATGGTGTGTATTGTTTTGAGGTTGCTTTATGGGGAGACCCCCAACTTCCAGTAGTGGTTCATTGGGGGTCCACAGAAGTCAAAACGTTAAGGACCCATGGATTAGGCAATTAAGGTGAACATAATATGTAATATATTGCATATGCCAAACTTCTTTTAAAGGGATAAGAAGCCAGATTTCGGATAATTTGTGTTCCTTATGTTTTAGTTTTGTATTTTACTGCACCACTGGTATACATCATTTAAATAAGAATGGTTAATTTCTTAACAATTCTGCAGTGATAAGTAGTCTACAAAAAAATACCAAAAAAACCTAAATATTTTTGTATTAATAAGGCACACTGATATGGACAGCGTTGGAGATGAATCTTGAAGCAAAATGTATCTTGAATCTTGTGTTGAAGCAGGGGAAACATGAATGAAACTAAAACAGGAAGAGATATTGTTAGACCTATCAACCTTAGGGTGGTCTTCCCCCAAACCTTTTGCCTTACTCCTCCATTTTTGCTGATCTTGTTTTATTTGGCCTTAAGACTGTGTACTTTACCACTGATAACCAGTGCTAAAGTGCATGTGGTCTCTCCTTTAAACATGGTAAATTGGCTTACATCCTATTGGTATATTTAATTTACTTTTAAGTCCCTGGTAAAGTGGTACTACAGGTACACAGGGCTTGTAAATTGAATGCTACTTGTGGGCTTGCAGCACTGATTGTGCCACCCACTTAAGTAGACTTTTAAACATCTCAGGCATACCATTGCAGACTGTGTGTGCAGTTTGTTTTAAACTGTCATTTCGATTTGGCAAAAGAAGCCATTTGCCAGGCCTAAACCTTCCTCTTTAATACATATGTCACCCCTGGTACAGGCCCTAACCCACCTAGAGGGCATGGTGCAGTGTATTTAAAAAGTTGGACATGTGCTTTTAACTTTTACATGTACTGGTAGTGATACACTTTTAAACTAGTTTTTCACTATTGCAAGGCTTACCTCTCCCAAAGAATAACATTGAGCTAACTTTTTCCATGTTATAAGAGAACTCTTTCAAGTGGGAGCAGGTAGGAATGCTGAACTTGATGTCTAAAGAATTGTAATCTAAAGCCCTCTTTAGAGGCACAGTCGGATTTTAAGTTAAAATTCTGGGAATGCCACTTTTGAAAAGTTGGCATTTTCTTGTCCGAACCATTTGGTGTGTGCTGCCTTTATCATGGGTCACATGACTAGGTGAGGTTGGCGGTTGGCCTTTGTGTATCGCTCCCAGGCAGTGAAAACCATATTTGCACATTACAAAGGCTCTGCCAGAGCAAACTCAAAGTGTTTGACACTTGTCCATTGTAACCCTAGACAATCTGCGGCCATGGCAGGGATGCAGGATTCCAAAGACCTCTGGGGTGGTAACCTCCAGAACTTTCCCCTACTTTAAAGTGGGTACTAGGTTTAAATATTGACCACTCAGACCCAATGCTTCAGTACACCTCTGGACCTGTGGAAGACTCAGAAGGACTGCTGTGTTGCTCTGCTCGAAGGACTGCTACTCTGTTGCCCTGTGCCCTGCTGCCTGAGTGAAGGACTCGACAAGCATCTTGTTCCCAGAAGTGCCAAAGTGACTCAATGGGCCAGTTGGCTGGCCTCCTAATTAGAAGCCTCAGGGACAGAACAGGTCCAGCCATCTCAACCGAGCACCTGGACTCAGTCTGCTGTGAGTCTTGACCCCCACGCGGTGCCACCCAAGCCCTGAACACATGGAAGTGGACATAAAGGTGCTCTGCCAGCCCAGCTGTGGTTCTGCGGGCAGATCTGGACCACTGCAACACATCTCCTTGCAGCTCTGCTTCAGAACCACCGCTGATTGATGCTTCCTCAGGGCAGGACTTCGCATCACAGTCCGCAGTCTCCTCAGAACTTCTGCTGTATGACGCATCCTCGACGCAAGCCTTAACATTGCAAGCTACTTGTCGATGGCCTCCTCGATGACGCAGGACTCCGCATTGCAACCCCGACAACTTACTCAGAACCAGCTAGTGTACGATGCATCTTCGACGCAGGTCTTTGCTTCGCAAGCCCCTGGTCGACAGTATCCTCAATGATGTCGCAGGACCTCACATCGCAGCCTGACCTCAGAACTGCAGCTGCGCAACGCATCCTCGACGTGGGATCTCGCAACGCTCCGAAACCAGGATTTAAAGTACTATTGTTCAGTGGGCCTAACTTTGTCCCTGTATCTGGCCTGCGTACTATTGCAGTTGGCCTGAACTTGTGACTTTGTCCCAGTCTGGCACGACCAGATAACCACAGTTGGAGCTTTTCGCTTCTAGGTTCTAGTATCACTTAAATATTTAAACTTGCATATCTCACAGTTCTACTGTTGTTTTGTTGTCAAATATTTTATTAAATGTTACTCTATTTTGCTAAATTGGTGTTGGATTTTCTCGTGTTGTGTTTCCACATTATTATCTTTGAATCGCTGCATAGATACTTTACACGTTGCCTCTACGTTAAGCCTGACTGCTTTGTGCCAAGCTACCAGAGGGTTAAGCACAGGTTAATTTGGGGTTTGCTTGTATTTCACCCTGACAGAGATTGTAGTTCCTGCCGGAGCAAGGTTTCACCCCCTTCAATCAGTAACCCAGTTTCTAGCAGATTTAAAAACATTTTCCTGGGGAAGGAATTATTTTCAGGATTTGCCCCGATAATGTGGAACTCTCTCTCGACAAAGATTAGAATGAACCCATAAACCATAGCTTTCAAGATAGAGGTTAAAAGCATCTTGGTTGACAGATTCCTACCAAACCTGATATGGAACAGGGCTGACTCCGGACACCTGTGACACTGAGTAGAAGCTATCTGTAGTTTTTCGCTATTGTACTACCAAGAGGGTGTCCAAATATGAAGAACATATGTTGTTTTGTATATTGCTGCTCTGTATTGCGTGTTTGTGACTTGATAACATATTCTATATAATGGGACAGGGTATTTCTATGCACAGTGCTTCGATAACTTTGGGTCATGTTCGCACTTTACAAAACTCTCTCAATAAATAAGTAAGGGGGAAGATGAGTTATAACCTGAAAGATGCTCAGTCTGAGCAATAATTCATAGCGGTCCTGCTGATTAAAACTCAACTTTCAATAGATTAAAGGTTCTACTCTTAGGGCATATTTAGTACCTGCTAATCTCTGCTAACAAAAATTTACTGGCCCCACCAGGATTACAACAGTCATACAAATGCTTAAAGCAGGTGAAATAGCCAACTGAAATATACATAGGAATGGCAAAAACGTGCGGGAATTAGTGAGGAAACATCCAAGGCCCAATGAGGACCCTGCCCCAAAAGCAGCCCACTGGTACTTTGAGAAGTCCTGGCATATTTCTGTAGCACCGCTGCATGCAGGCACATAAGAGCAGCGTGGTAGTTAGGATGTAGTTTCCATAGGAAGAGCATTTTTACATTTGCCAATAACTCTCGGTTCGGGGTGATCGATTGTGTGGGGACCAAGAAAAAGAAGGGGGGGGTCCCAAAACATTCTTTCCCTATGCATAGTTACTTTAGACATGACTACAGCCCGAACTGCTGAAAGGAAATACACCAAATTTGGAAGGAAGATAGATTCTGGTCCAGGGAAGTGCCTTTTTGTGATTTAGTGTAAATTTGTTCAGTGGTTGCAGAGTTGTTTAACAAACTTTCCAGTTGGATATATAGAGACGCAGAGGATTCATGATCCCTCCCGAACTTGGGCTGAGATATGATTGGCTGCCAAGAATCCAAACCAGGAAGTGCTGGCAGCAATCTAGTGAGTCGGCTTGAACCAATTTACAGAATAAATGTTAATAAAAAAAGAAAAGGGGGCAGGGTAGAAATACCCTGACCCTCTAGGTCTCTTGGGGGGTTCCACAAGGAACCCGCAGGACCAAAAAAAGCATTTATTTTTTATAATGTATGGCGGGACCCACAGATCCTGCCGAAAACTAAAAAAAAAAACAAGTGCACTTCGTTACTCATCGGCCCCCAGGTGGGCCAACTTCTGGGGGCATTTTCATAAAGGAGGGGGGGTGCACTTCTAGGCAGATGGCTGGTTGGGGGATGAAGTCCCCATGGTTCAAGAGGGTCCTTGGGGGCAAAAAAAGCCCTCCTGTTATCTTCAGTAAGTCCCACACAGCGGGATTGCTGAGAGGTTTTCGAAGGCCATGCCCCTTTCTCCACCCCTCTGCAAATGCTCCTCCCGGTGCACTGCTGGCTGGGGGATGAACTCTTCTTGGATGCTGAGTGTCGTTAGGGTCCAACAAGCCGTCCTGTTTCCTAATTCCTACACTGCAGGATTCCTGAGAGCTGCTCGAAGATCCCACCCCCTTTCTCCATCACTCTGCAAACATGACTACTAGTTAAAAAACCAGAGACATTAAGTTATAGTCAGGAAATAGAATTTGAAAAACCTTAGAAATCCACTCAAAAAACCAAAGGTTGCAAGGTCATTATTGTTAGGAAGTTGATTTTTTTTTTAAACTTAGAAATTCACTGAAAAAAGCAAAGATTACAGGGACGTTATAGTTAGGCTCAGATTTCAATCTTAAATAACCAGTGAAATTCAGCACTTTTAGTCACCTGAGCGAATGACCTGATGATGACCTCACATAGAACATCACTCATGACATGGGCAGAGACATTCCTGATGACATCACTGATGACATCATCCACACAACCACACACACACCCACTCATACCTCATACAGCCTCTCATACGGCCACTCACACACTCATATATCCATTAACAGACAAATACCAGTACTCATACACCCAGTCACTCCTCTATAGAGCCACTCACACACCTCCTCACTCACTCATATAGCTATTTACACAATAATTCACTCACCCAAACAGCTATGCATACAACCAGTCTCTCACCCATACAACCACTCACAAAGCCACACACTCAGCCGTACAGTTACTCACACACCCAAATATTCATACAGCCTCTCAATACAGCCACTCACTCATTTATTCAAGCACTCACTCACACACCCACACAATCACTTACATACCCATTCACACATCCATACAAGCACTCAGACACTTGCTCACTCATCCATATAGCAATTCACACAGACACTCACTCTCTAATACAGCCACTCACACCAACTCATTCAACCACACACCCACTCAAACAGCCATTCACTCAGCCATACAGCCCCTTAAATACCCGATCAAACACTCACACAGCAATTTAGACACCAACTTAGCCTCCAATATAGTCAGTGCACATCCAGTTACCCACCCATAGAGCCACTCACACTGCTACTCACTCACCCATACAGCCACTGACACACCCACTCACTCACCAATGCAGCCACACAGACAACATCTGTCACCCACAAAGCTACTCACACACCCACACCCACTTATACAGCCACTCACACAACCATACATACAGTTTCACAGCTGCTCACATAATATATGTTAGAAGTAGTATCACTTAGTAGTAGTGCACCTAGTAGTGCACTTAATTTAACTTTTGTAGTAGGTTAATACATATGTTAAACATCAGCTCTTAAAAACACACTCATTTGAGGATGTCATGAGTGATGTAATTTGAGTTGTCATGAGTGATGTCACTGACCATGTCAAGAGTGATGTAATATATGAGGTCATAAAAAGAGCATGGCGGAGGCGTAAGTTATACTTAGCTCCGGTAATTATAATTGCTGAATTTCACTGGTTTTGTACAAGTGAAATCTAAGCCTAACTATAACTTTCTTGTAACCTTTGGTTTTTTAAGTGTGTATATATCAGTTTACGCTCCAAGATGCATGCAGGCACCACACAGAGAAAAACGGACTCTTCAATAAGCTGTATTCTGCTGTTCAGGATATCGTGTTTATTTCATAAAGTGCAAAGCGGTCATATCGCGTTTTGACCAACGCAGTGGCTTTGATCACATGAGCGTCAGACGGGTGAGTAAAAACATTTATGTATGGTCAAAGAGTACCATGTGATGTCGCTGTCAGTACCTATGATAGACATAGAAAAATACTTGCAACAAATGAGTATGGACTACTAGCGACATCGCTCTGAAATGTCAGCAAGTAAAATCAATGCCAGCTCATGTGCTAAAACCAGGTGAATATTTTTTGAATTTTTATAAAATTTGGAACATTGTAGCTTTATAAAAACAAGCGCTGTGTTGATGTTAGTCCAATTGATATTTAAATGGAACAAATTATTGAAAGTCTAACATATGGGTATAAACCATAACTCCCAATTAGACTAGCGGTCTGCAATGCACAAATGCACCAACAAATGGTAAAAAATACTTGTAAAAATTGCTACAGAGTCTTATAAAACAACATATTATGTTCAAAAAAGTTCTGTAAACACCTGGAATAAAGAAAAGTGACACAATGATATCAGTACAGATACTTCTTGCGGATGAGCAGCATACCTATGCTAAAATGCATTTCAATTAAACTACACCAATGTAAAGTGGGTGTCACTCGAAAAATGCATAAAACTGACAGCGTAAAGGTGAAAGTGCTAAGTGCAAAATGGTGCAAAGATACTATTCAGTGACAAAAAAATATAAACAATAATATATGAGAAAGCAGCATCAGAGAACTGATATACATCAACTTAATATATATATATATATTCTACTGGTGGTCACCAGTAAGTAGTTATAGTTAGGACCTAGTTTCCGTAGGAAAAGCATTTTTTGACTTGCCTATAACTTTGGCGTCCTTAAACCAATCTTTATGAAATTTTACAAACAAAAGTAGGTTCTGGTGGTGATGGAAAGTGTGGGGGTGATCCATGCAGTGGGGACCGAGAAATAGGGGCACGCAAAAAGGGATCATTTGTGGTGTTAAAACCCATAGGAATGAGTTGCCTTACCTACAGCCCGAACCGCTGACGCAATTGCACCAAATTTGGCAGAAAGGTAGATGTTGTTATACAGATTGTGCTTTTTGTTATTTGTTGCAAATCTGTCCAGCAGTTTTTGAGAAATTTAGGCCAAAAATTATAGATATATCTCTGACCGCAGATATTTTGCGACAGTTTCGCAATTAATCGTGAATGCAGCGTACCAACAGGAATGCTCTGATTGGCTGGTCGCAACCTGAATAGTAAATTGCAGCTTTTTTTGTCTGGGAACTGTGTGGAAATTTCATGAATATTTGTCAAACAACGCCAAAGTTATAGGCAACTCAAAAAATGTGTTTCCTGTGGAAACTAGGCATGAACTATTACTACCTACTGGGACCGCCACTAATTGCTGAATTTCACTGGTTTTGTACGACTGAAATCTGAGCCTAACTATAACTTTCCTGTAACCTTTGGTTTTTTAAGTAGAGCTATATATATATATTACTGGCGGTCAGCAGTAGGTAGTTATAGTTAGGACCTAGTTTCCATACGAAAATAATTTTTTGTTTTGCCAATAACTTTGCTGCCAATTGTCGATGTCAAATTTTCCAAAACTAGTATGACAGTCGATTCAGCTTGTGTTTTGAAAGTTTCGGGGTGATTAGCCTAGTGGGGGCAGTAAAAAAGAAATTGCATAAGGATTTTAGACACGACTACAGACCAAACTGCTGGACGGAATTACACAATATCTGGCAGAAAGGTAGCTATTGGTCCAGAAAGCGATCTTTTTGTGAATTTGTGTAAATTCATTTAGTAATTTTTGAGATATTAATGAAAATCCAAATTTATATATATAGGGATGCGAAGGTTTAGTGAACCCTCTCGATCTCGTGCTGTGATCTGATTGGCTGCCAGCACTTCAATCAGGAAGAAGAGTACCACAAAAAACATTTTAAAAAAGAAAAGGGGTCGGGGAGAAATACCTTGACCCCTTACCTCTGGTCAGGTGCTCTGACAGGGACACCGACAGGGCCAAAATGCGATTTAAAAAAATATAATTTTGATGTGAAAATGCAACAGAGCCACAAATCTGCTGCAAAAAAAAAACAAGCGCAGGTTCCTGTGCTTATTTTGAATACAACCCCTGGGTTGTCCAGGTCCGGGGGCATTTTGTAAAAAAGGTAGGGGGGTGCACTTGGCCCCCCTCCTGAGGCTCACTGAGAAAGAAAGATTAATGGGGGCAGCGTGGACCCCCCGAGCTGCGGGGAACACCACCCCATTGGGGCTAAATAACACCCACAAGTAACTCCCCCCAGTCGGATTGCTCAGACCTCGTTGGAGGTCCTGCATCTTTCTTAACCACTCTGAAAAGGAGCCTCCTGCTGCACTAATGGTTAGGGGATAGAGTTCACTTGGGTGCTGAGGGTGGTTGGGGGCCAAGAACCCCTAACACAGTCACAAGTTAGTCCCCCACAATGGGATTGCTCAGACTTCATCAGAGACCTTGCCCCCTTTATCAGCCACTCTGCAAAGGGGCCTCCTGGCACACTTCTGGTTCGGGTCATGAAGTCTAGGGGTGAGCACGACGGTAAACTCTGCTGTGCCTGGAGTTGATGAAGCCTGGCTGATTAAGGGCAATACCCAGAAACCAGTCTCAGGATGCTTGTTTCCGGTCCAGGGGGGAACTGGCCTTTCAGTTCGGGCTGGACTGTTCCCATGAGGAGAAGGTTCAAGACTGATTTGCATATGGCTGGGTCCAACTGGGGTGGCATAGTGAGCAAAAGAATAATGGATGAAGTCCAGATCTCTTGTCTGGGGGTGAGTGGTTGAAACGTTTCAGCACTCCGTCCATCTTCTTGTTATGTTTGTTATGGGCTTCCTAAGTGACCAAGGGTATGCCAAGACATGGGTTCCTTGCTCACTGTGCCACTGGATTCAAACTAGCCTGGCTGATGAGGGGTAAAACTCAGAAACCGGTCCCAGGATGCTTGTTTCTGGTCCAGGGGGGACCTGGTCCAGCAGTTCGGGCTGGACTGTTCCCGTGAGAAGCAGGTTCAAGACTGATTTGCATATGGCTGGGTCCAAACTCGGGTGGCACAGTGAACAAAAGAATGATGAATTAGACCCAGATCTCTTGACTGGGGGTAAGTGGTTGAAAGGCACTCCATCCATCATGTTGTTGTGTGTGCTATTGTAATAGTGTAAGCAACAAAAATTAATGTTGGTACATATAAAATGCACATGCTATCAGAGATGAGGCCAATTGTCTATTTGGACATTACATTCAGGGTCCTGACTTTTTGGCAACAAAACTAAATGAAATGGCCTATTTCTGTTATTCAAGGGGCTCAAAACAAAATGATTATGAAAATTAACTCTGAAAGTAGAAACAAATAAACGAAGTGGGCATCTGAATATCCAGTGGGGATGGGGGGGGGGGGAGATGGGCAGCAGAGGGGTTGGGGGAGGGTAAGCCACTAAAGAATAAAAATAGTGTGCATGGTTTGACAGGCCACAATGTTTTCCCTTAACATATGTTTGAGAACCACCTTTGGTATTCCCCAGTTGTAAAATTATTACATAAGTCAAACAAAAACAAAAGGAAGGCCAAGGCTTGAACATCTGGGGTGATCAGAGTTTCAAACTTGTATCTAAAATTCAGATTACTTTGGCAAACATCTTTATTCATGTAGTTTGCAGAGATTCCAATTTCACTTGCAAGGAATGCTTTCCAAAAAAGCATTTTTTGTAAGCAGATTCTCGCAAATTGCAAGATTTTTCTAGAAACATTTGTGATTCTGCTATTTTTTCTCTTGTCTACGTACTTTTAAAACTTCACTAACATAGTGAAGTTCATTAAGACTGTAAGGGTAAAAAGAACAACGTCTCAAAGTTGAATGTGAAAACATAAGCAACTTCACATACTATTACAATGGAAAAGAGTAACAACAGCATGACACCAAAGGCAGGCATGGAAACATGAAAATAGCAATACAGCATCAGGCAGAAACATGTGTCTCTAGGTTGCCTGATATTGTAATTCAGCAGCCATTAACTATGTATTCCCTTTTCATTTCACCCACAGTAAACGTTCGCTGCCTGCCAAATTCCAGCACAGCTTCTAAAGTTATTTTGAAGTTTAATACAATAGTTACTAATGGTATTTCCAAGACTGTTCATGGGATAAACTATGTATTTTGGATGGAATAGTGGCAGCTCAGCAGGCAACATATGTACTAGGAATGTCCACCTTCTCTCCTACAGGATATGAGGGGTGAAAAATGGATGAGTAGGAACATACATTAAAACATAAAGTATAGACTGTGGGAGGCCCCTGACTAAATGACGGATGTGTGCTTTCTGGTTGAACTTTGAAATCTCAATAAAGAAATAGTCAAAGCTGTTTGGGTTTAGAATCAACAGAAAACAGATGTGAGTTATTTAGAAGGAAGCTTCTTATAATGCATTTCTATCCATCACGAATTAGCAGGACTAAAACAAAGTTTAGAGGTAGTATAAGACACTGGAGACCGAATCTCATTGGAGAGTAATGTGAGCAGTGGCGGATGGTGATCTTTGCAAGTGGTGACGCGTAATACTGGCCAAGAGTTCACCCTATTTTAAAAACTATTGTCTTGACAGTCCCCTATATGTGAAGAGTTACATTAATTGTGTAAATGTATTTTGCTAATGGTAACCCTTTATGACAAGAATTACATACAATATTTCAATACCAGAATTTGGCCCTCAATACTGTCCAAATACTACATATGTCCAGTATGTCAAAAATTACATCCAGTATCCAGCATTTTTTCATGACTTGCTTCCCTCAATCTGCCCCCTCAGCTCCAAAATGAAATGGCTACCCTCCCTAAGGCCAATAATTACATACTGTATGCCAGCACCAGTATTTTGCCAAGGTTTCCACTTAGGTCAAGCATTGTTTCCAGTATTTCAGGGTCTGCATTTTGCCTTGGGAGGCCCTCCCTTGTGCCATGAATGACCTTCAATGCCCCAATGCCAGCATTTTTTCACAGGTGTCTCCATGCTAAGAACTACACCCAGTATGCAAGTGGCAGCACGTTTTCACAGGGGCCCTTATTTTAAGAATAACTTTTAGTATGTCATGGCCTGCATTTTGCCAAGGGTGCCCTTCCTTGTGCCAAGAATTATTTCCAAAATTCCAGCAGCAGCATGTTATCTTGGGTGCCGCCATAGGCCCAGAATTATATTTTAGTATGCCACGGCCAGTGGCAGACTCAAAATCTAAAAACATGCAAGCAAACACGCTCTTACACACTCACACTCTCTCACATTTACTCATACTCATTCTCTCTCACATTTACTCTCTTCTTTCTCCCTCTGATACTCTCTCACTTACCCATTCTCACACATACTCACTCCCACTTACTTTTACTCAAACACAAACCTACTCATAGTCAACCTTTCACATCTAATGACCCTGGTTCAACTGCACCTGCTGCACCACGGATAGCTACAACCCTGACTCACTTCTGCTTCCTCTCATAATTTCCGATCACTCACTCCTTCTAATGCACTCACACTCTTTCACACTCATCATTTTCACTTATTCATACACACTGTCAAACAGACTCACTTTCACTCTGATATATATACACACACACACACTCACTCACTCATTCATTCTCATTTACTCTCAATCACACATAAGCACAAACACAGAAAGACATGTGTTACTCCCAAGTCCTATTAGTTTCCTTACCAATTAGGAACAAGAGAATCAAAGTCCATCCCCCAAAACACCTGTATCTGAGATATGGGAGGGACAAGGAGGAGTGGTGGTGGGGAAGAAGGGGCCCGTCTCTAAATAAGGAAAGCTTTTAACTGCAATTGTTTTTCTGTTTTGGTCATTTTTCTGTTTTGGTTGAATGTCTGTTGGGATCTCTGTTGTACTCAGCTCGGTATCTTCCCTGACGTGGGTGACAGCAAGGATGTTAATAGGCCGAAGACTGCACCATTTTCTTATGTCCTCTGTTCAAACTATAGATTATGAAGATGATAGTTTTCAGCATGAAAACCCTTCAGACTGTTCTACCACCTCTTAGCTATGGAGTTATATTTGAGTAAGGGGTATGCTTAGGCTTAAAAAGACACAATCCTGTTTCACATCTACAAACTACCTGTTTAGATATAACAAAGGAGATGCATACAGAAGAAAGCAAAGGTAGCATCCTCTCTACAGCATCCATCTCTCTTTCTCAGCATCTAAAAGAGTCGCGCTAAGGTATTAGGCCTTATATGTAAATAAAAGGCAATAAAGTAATAAAAGTAGTGCAGTTTCATCCCAGTAGGGGTTAATGCTTGCTCTCCATCATCCCAGGTGTATCCTTTGAGCTAGAAGTAAATAACAGTATAAACTACATTTGTTGAAACAAGATTTGTGAACAGTGTGTACGAAAAACATGTTTGGAAATTACTTCTGCATGAAACAATAGTTGTGCCCATATTTGTTTTTCAAAAACAAAATTCAGCTATGCTTGTTTCAAGTGTGTATTCTCCAACAAAGTTTATCCCACACATTAACCTTTGCACGCATACGTTCTTACTTTCCACTGCTAATTTATGTATACAAATGTAAACAATTAATAAAATATGCAATATTTTGTTATATAATTTAATGACATAAGGGGAAGGAAAACTGTACAGTTTTGTTGTGTGGTACCAAATTATTGAGTTGTTAATACTATCTCGCACATTTATTGACTTGCTATATGTTGTAAAGGTAGATAGTTTTAGGTTTAGAATAGCAAATTTACACTTCTCTACATGTGCTAACTTTGACAATCTGGTGGTAGTCTATATTGGCGCAGGTTGATATTTCCACCCCCAATGTTTAACTTACAGACAATTTTACACCTAGCTCTGCTGCCTAATCAATTCATTTAGTGAGAAGTTGAGTGTGGGTGCCATTGGGAAGATTATTTTTGGCAGCTGAAGCTCCACCAAATCCTTTAAGGAAGTTGAAAGATGTGGTACTTCTAGAAAGTATGTATTCAGTACACTCCTTCCTGAAAAATAATGGTCCAATGGAGAATTTTTTTCCATTGAATTTGTCATTCATACATAGTCAGCCTTTAAACCCAAGGAGATTTTAGGAAATAGATGAGGTGTCTACCAAGTTAGAGATGTCAAGAATGCCTGGCAAACTTGGAAACAAACTGAAATCCTGATCCATAGGTTCACATATTTCTAAATCAGGACATGTCAAGAGTTGCCATAGATTGTTATCGTTTGGAATTCCAGGGCTTGGCTAGACATTTCTTTTAGTATTTCCAGGAACAGGAAAAATGTAAAAGAAAACCATACATATAAATGTTAAGAAATGCATTCTGGGAAAATAACTTCTCGCCAACACATATTGATAAATGCCAAAATTTGCTAAGCAATGGTTTTGCTGATGAGGTGTGGCAGAGTGTCTCTAATTCCCATCTTGGCAGTCAATTGAGGTAAGCATTAAAATAGTGAAATGTCATCATATTTAAGACACCTGCGCAGCTATAGGAAAGACCGCTAATGCTGAAGATGTTGGCTTGGATAGTCTACAGCCAGTTCCAAGCCTTCAAACATAAGTCAAACTGGTGGCTGCAATGATCTGTTACCACCTTCAAAATGTTTGGGGGTAGTTAAGAGATTAGAGGTAAAGGGGCCATCTGCATTCTTCAAGCATCAACATCTCATTTAAAGATTAGATGATTAAGGTGTTTCTTAGAACAGAGTTGGTGTCAGCTCCACAGTTCAGGGAAACATTTCAGTGGGGTAACTGCGAGTGGGCATGTTCTCACTAGGCCTACTTTATTTAAAGTAGGCCTGTGGAGAATCATGTCTGCCAGCATTTGTTCTGTAGGGACCGCATGGCTCACCATGGCACTACAAGAAAGAAACAAGCACTGGCAAAGGTAACAAGTATGGCATTGGCTGCAAACATTGCAGCTTTGTCCTGCTTTTTTTGAATTGCCATGTTTTTTGTAAAACATTAGTGTTGTGGAAGATGCCAGGCCTTTGCCAGTTAAAAAAAAAACACTGGCTAAAAGTACATATATTGTGTTTTGTTTAAAAGACACACATTTACATAGTAGTCCCTGATACTGAATGACACTACTCTGGGTGTCAATGGGCTCCTTGTGAAAGAGCAGAATTCCGTCACTCACAGTGAAGTTAGCCAGTGGCTGAAGTTGACCATCTTCATGCAGCATGCTGTAGTGGGTACAGGACATATGTGAATAACACCACAACAATGGATGAAGTGAGCTGACTGAATGTCTTTGTAAATGAGAATAGTATATGAATAATTTTAGTAAGGTCGAAAGGTCTTGGCTAACTTCAAAAGTAGGGATATATAAAATAATTACTTTTGTTGTGTAAAAATAAAAGTGCTAGGATTAAATGCGAGAAAGGCGAGGAAATTAAAGCCCTTTAAGGATAAAAGTGTACATCCTGTTCAGCTTGTTGTAATTATGCTGTAGTGTTCTGTTTCTTTTATGTTAAATCAGTGCCATATTTAATTAGAGACGAGGCATTGACACACCATGCCCTGTAGGCGCTAAGTGTCATGGGATATACGTCTGAACCTACCTTCTGGGTAGGATTCCTTTTCTGATTTAAAGAGAAAGGATTTGTTGATGGTATAGGAAAGACTTATTTACTACTTTTAGAGGAGAATGTTAGTTGAATTAGACTGAATTTAAAGACTCATTATTGGAGTGGGAGGGTTAGTATTCGGGGTGGAGATCTGACTTTTGTATCACATGGTGTCTGGATCCACTTTCAAACGTCACTGTTTTTTCTCCGGGGTCACCTGGTATTTTCTGCAGTGTAGAAGAGGCAACACTATATGCTTGTAATGAGGATAGATCCTTAACTAGCGTTTACTATATGGCATTGGTGCTATAGTAATCTGCGGGTGTTGTTAATATCACTGAAAACCTGAAAAAAATCCCAGTCACATTGAGCATTCTAAAAATAAATATATAATAGGTGTGCAAAATGCAACAGGTGCATGTATATATGTTCATGTATGTATATAGGTACATAAGCCTGCTTATGGATACAAAGTCAAGAATATAGTGGAGTTAAGGCTGGCTTTGGTTATAAAAAAACTTAGCATATATCGAAAACAAGCCTAGGAATTCCCTTTAAAAGCAACAGTTAATGTACAGTGATGGTTACGAAATAAAAGCAAAAAAACATTTGAATTTACGAACTACTTTTAATTCACATATCCGGTTCAATGCTCATGACTTCCCCTTTGAAGTTACAGATGCAATTAGGAAAGGTTTAAAGAATTGTACAGAGGAGACTGGATATCACGACTCTTTGAAAGAGACGGCACGGAATGTAGCATCACTTATTCCTTTGAGTCTGTGTTAATTCATTTTTAGTATTTTGCTTATGGGTGCTGTTACTTAATTGTGTAAATGTTATGAGGCCTTTCATTTTGCACCCCACTTGATGAATCTGCTGCAAACTTGCCATGCTGAACGTTTCTTTGAACGTTTCCTACAGATTCATTGAATGGTGCAGAGGTTAAGAAAACAAACAAGTCCTTTCCAGAGGAAACAGTAACCTAACAATTACTACAGAGTTTCTATCTCCAACAGTGAAATACATACTCACACACACACACACACACATATATATAGGCTACTGTATCCTCTGGAAAGGACTTTTTTGTACGAATGTCTTTAAGTATATATGCACATATGCCGTCCATGCAATTCATGTACTTGCAGTACAATTTGAGTGGTTCATGTATGAAATGTTGCAAGCATAGTTTACAAGTATTACACACATCACCAGAAACAATTGTGACCATTGTGCAGTCCATTTCCAACTCAGATCCCACCTGTCGATGGAGGAACACACAAACCCCACATATCTCCGGCATCAGTTATGTCACAAGACAGCGACATCACAACATCAGTACATTTACCAAATGGGAAAACATGACATATCCATCATTTTGAGGTCAAGTCTACCAGAGAGCGCAAGCTTTTGCATAAGTAGTCAATGAGAGTGCATGTGTTTTCCATCTATCTCGCTGGTGTGCATGTCCCTAAATACCTGCTCTCCATGTTGCTGTCTCCCTCATGTTGCAAGCTCTTGTGCCACACGCAAAACTTCCCTCCTCCTCTGTGCCCCATGTTGCTTTCTCACTCGTGTTTTTCTCCCCAACCCCTTTGTTGAGCTCCCTCGAGGGCTGCTATTCCCTTACCCTGTCCACTCCATGTTGCTTCCAAAACTACCTACCCGCTCCTTCATTTCCCTTAGACCCACCATCTGTTTTTTTAAACAAAATTTCAAGGGGGGTACAAACCAGTAGCAACCTGCCGGTTGACCATCTGTCTTAATAAAGCACCTTGGCACAACTATTTTTTCACTTATCAATACATCTTTGATATGTAATTTAAAAAAATTGATGCTTGCACCTACAAATGATTTGACTGCTGTGGCTGTGCCATCACACCGTTTTTATGAATAAAAATGCAGTCCATGCTGCAAAGCATCCTGTCAATACTGTACAAAAACCACCAAAAGGCATTTGCAAAGCAAATACATCCCAAAGGTGAAATCTATTGGCTTTGCGATTGGTGTTGGATTTATGCAGCAGAAGTGCAGATTTTCAACCCTTATACCATCTGTGTGACTAAAAGCATAATTGTTAGATGTTTATTATGAAATTCCCAGCTACCATATAAGCTTAACTCCTCTACACTCTAATCTAATTAAGAATGAAACAATGTCACACTACACACTACTAGGATCTTCTTCAGCTTCTTCTACAACTTTAGGAGCGCGACACAGAAACCAAATCAAAGAACTCTACTTTTTGTGAAGTGTGATCAGAAAACAAATGTTCTGCTTGGAAATAAGAAGAAAGCTGTCTTCCTTGAGCCTTGAAACCATTAATTCTTATCATTGACAGGAGGATGTAATGTCACCGGCCAGCTCAGAGCATCAGGAACAGATGTCTCAATGTTGTTCTGCTTTTGATCTCTTTTACTCAGAGGGAAACTGGCTGAGGCAGGGCCTGAGATTACATGACCCACCCTAGCTGCTAGCCGCTCCCACTCAGCATGAAGTGTGTATAAATTATGGCCTCCGAAAGGGGTACGTCGTCAGTGGCGCCGTGTGAGTTACTTTATCGGGTACATAGGTATCTGGGGGGCCAGGGCAGAAAGAGTGTGGCATTTCTTTTTGTCATCTTAAGCGCATATATTAACCCAAAATATATTGTGTTAATGTATATTTTGCTGACAGGATAGCACGGAAACACAGGCAGCAAATTCCGAACTATGAGGCAATCCGCCCACCAAAACACCCCGCCGGACGGCCTTTTAACCCCCACCACATTAGCATGGCGGGGGGTACTGCGGCAGATGGAAAGACCGCCTGCCGCTTTTCCACAGGTAGGCAATCGTCACGATTGCCTACCGGGCGGAAAAGGCCTGCAATATGGTGGCCATCTTATGATGTAGGCGGTTTAATTACTTTCCATGGCAGAGACTCCGCCATGGAAAGGCATGTGGTGTTCACTTTGGGGGCCCGTTGTGGGCCCCCGGGGTGTGGGGGGGTTGGGGGATGCACTTGGGGGGTACCCATGGTACCCCCCTACATTGGCATACACAAGGTGACAGGCAACATGCATTTACTACATTGTGGCGGGTGCTGCTCACAGCACCGCCCGCCCCAATGTTGTATATGCGAGATGCGACCGCCACGGTGGCGGTCGCATCCTAATTGGCGGTGCGTGAGCCGCTCCACTGGCGGCCGGTCCCAGCACCGCTAGGGTGGCGGGCGGACTGTAGTCTGCCCGCCATCCTAATGGACCCCTATGTATTAATTCGGAGAATAACTACAGCTCCAATTTAAATTTTTACGCTACAGATATTGCTTTAATTTTTCATGTAGGTAACTGTACTGTCTCCGTCATATGAAAAAGCAAGACACCAAGGATTTACGTGGTCTGTGGGAAGAATGATGGCGTGATGCTGTATGTTAAGAAATACAGGGGCCACATGTATGACTTTCAGGTTTTGCGACTCGCAAATTGCGAATTGTAGTCACAAAACCGGATGTATAGCAGTGTCTCAGACACTGTTTGCGATTCCCAAATGGGTTGCAAGGGACCTCATTAATATTTATGGAGCAGGTCGCATTTTACGACCCACTGGAAATGGACGGCACTCACAGCAGACCACATGTCTGTGACTGCTTTTAAAATAAAGTAGTTTTTTTCCCCTAATGCAGCCCGTTTTCCTTAAAGGAAAATGGATGCATTTCAAAAATGAAAATTGAAAGTTTTCTTTTCCTTTTTTTACAGTGGACAGTGGTCCCTGGGACCACTTCCTGCTCTGAAAGGCTATTTGCGCCTCCATTCACAAAGGGGTGCTTTGGGGAACTCTTCCCGTTTGCGAATGGCTTACCCACCAGTAATTTGTGAATGTTTCATGACTACATTCCCGGTTGCAAAACATTCATACATACCAGTGCGACTCGCTATTAGGAAGGGATGCCCTTTACACACCCCTTCCAAATAGTGACTCGCTAACCCTATTCTGCAAGTCGGTAATAGGTTACCAACTCGCAAAAAAAAAAGGCATGGTACATAAGACAATGCATTTTACCGGTCGCGAATGCATCGAATATCTAGCCAATAGTACCCTCTGCTCTACGTCAAAAGGCTATTACAACTCACCTGGGAGTTCCATGACCTTTTAAATGAATTCGGCCTTGTTCCTCTACATGGTCATGAAGCTCCTCAGTGATTTGCAATATCATTATAAGGTTCAACAAGGGGTATCTTTCCCAGTGCTTAATTTGTAAAATATTAAGTGCCAGGGCTCTGACCAGGAGGCCACTGCAGCTAGCACTACCCATCGCCCTTGTCATCGCTGCCAAAACAACTACTATATAATAATAAGACACTTTAGATTATTCCAGTTCTCCAAAGCTAAAGGAATGGCTGGGGAGGCAGGTGTTAGCATTGGTTAGCAATTTTTTTTAATGTATATTGTATTCCTAAAAAACCGTTCTACTCATCACTAAATTAGATGAGCAGCTCCCCCATGTGGTAGTCTGTTTGAAGTATGGTGTTGACAATTAGGTGCCGGTGCAGAGCACCGGAAACCAATTAAGTGCCGGTGCTGAGCACCAGAAAGCACCAGCTCAAATTAAGCACTGATATTTCCCCTACATAATTCAAAGGGGAATGTGAAACATAAAGATAAAATCAGTCACTACACGCTTCTATGAACTTATGAACAAATAGTGATATAGTGGCACATGCATGCATTCCACAGCCATCAAATAGCTTGATAACTTTCCCTCTGCAGCCACAGAAGGAGGGACCTCAGGCAATAAATTAAGCAGCATGCTTTCGAGGTTTCAGAAGTTGGTACCTCAGGTTCCAAAGAGGAGTCCTAGATGATGGTGCTACAGGCTCTCATTCAGAGGCTTTGCCCTGCAGTTCTGCAGACCTTGCATGGTAACACCAAAGGCTCTCATAGAGGGGCATGGATGGGGGTGTTGCTGACAAAAAGGTGTCATACTTTAGAGTCACAGGCTCTTATATCAATGCCCTCACAATGCTGCCTGCCATCTCCCACATGCTGGGGTCAAAAGGAGGTATGAATAATATAGAATAGCTTACCCCTCCAACTGCATATATATCATAATGATGAGTCAAATTCACCTTGGAGTTCCATGCCACTGAATGGCCATAACACTAGTCAGTAAAGTACAAAATATACCTATGATATGCAGTTTGTGGCACATTATCTGATGTATTAAAGAAGCTTTGTATAATCACTTTCCTAAAATGATCCTTTTGCTACTTATAAATGCTGTAAATAAAAACTTTTACTATTTCCCAATTTAAAGTCCTAACAGGTTTAATAAAGTCTAAGATAAGGTTATTCACCAAAATCAGAAATTCGCCATTTTAGGTAGGAACATTTGCGACAGCATCACCACAATGAGAGACACCATGGTGCCGATTACGATCCGGTAAAAAAAATGCCCGTCCGACTCGTATCCGGTCTTTTTACCGTACGAATCGGACAAGTGCTGTACAAACTGGCAATTACGATTCGCATGGTAAAAAGTCCATACGAACCGCCTCGGGAATCATTCCCCACACGTCCTCGGGTCGGAAAATGTGTCCGACACGTCCTCGGACGATTTACCGTACAAATGTGAAAAGTCAAGTCCGACCGAGGAATCACGATCCTACCCGTGCGTCCCAACTCACAACCGTATGGTAAAAACACCGTCCACACCGAACTCCCATTGCAACCATGGAGATATGTGCCCGCATACGCTCCAAACACTCCCCCCAGCACCCTTACGTTCGAGTCGTACACCCCATTAATGTACACCCCCCGTATGTACACCCGTGTACGTGTCGAACCCCCACCCGTGTATGTACACCCCAGTACGTTCCAGTCGTACCCCCACCCCAGTACGTGTCGTACCACCGTCTAAGTACACCCCAGTATGTTCCAGTCGCACCCCCACCCCTGTACGTGTCACACCCCCGTGTACCCACACCCCAGTACGTTCCAGTCGTACCCCCACCCTTGTACGTGTCACACCCCCGTGTACCCACACCCCAGTACTTTCCAGTCGTACCCCCACCCCTGTACGTGTCACACCCCCGTGTACCCACACCCCAGTACGTTCCAGTCGTACCCCCACCCTTGTACGTGTCACACCCCCGTGTACCCACACCCCAGTACGTTCCAGTCGTACCCCCACCCCAGTACGTGTCGTACCACCGTCTAAGTACACCCCAGTACGTTCGAGTCGTACCCCCACCCTTGTACGTGTCGTACCACCGTCTAAGTACACCCCAGTACCTTCGAGTCGGACCCCCACCCTTGTACGTGTCACACCCCCGTGTACCCACACCCCAGTACGTTCCAGTCGTACCCCCACCCTTGTACGTGTCGTACCACCGTCTAAGTACACCGCAGTACGTTCGAGTCGTACCCCCACCCTTGTACGTGTCGTACCACCGTCTAAGTACACCCCAGTACGTTCCAGTCGTACCCCCACCCGTGTACGTGTCGTACCACCGTCTAAGTACACCCCAGTACGTTCGAGTCGTACCCCCACCCTTGTACGTGTCGTACCACCGTCTAAGTACACCCCAGTACGTTCCAGTCGTACCCCCACCCGTGTACGTGTCGTACCACCGTCTAAGTACACCCCAGTACGTTCGAGTCGTACCCCCACCCCTGTACGTGTCACACCCCCGTGTACCCACACCCCAGTACGTTCGAGTCGTACCCCCACCCTTGTACGTGTCACACCCCCGTGTACCCACACCCCAGTACGTTCCAGTCGTACCCCCACCCGTGTACGTGTCGTACCACCGTCTAAGTACACCCCAGTACGTTCGAGTCGTACCCCCACCCCTGTACGTGTCACACCCCCGTGTACCCACACCCCAGTACGTTCGAGTCGTACCCCCACCCCTGTACGTGTCACACCCCCGTGTACCCACACCCCAGTACGTTCCAGTCGTACCCCCACCCCAGTACGTGTCGTACCACCAAGTACACCCCAGTACGTTCGAGTCGTACCCCCACCCTTGTACGTGTCACACCCCCGTGTACCCACACCCCAGTACGTTCCAGTCGTACCCCCACCCCAGTACGTGTTGTACCACCGTCTAAGTACACCCCAGTACCTTCGAGTCGGACCCCCACCCCTGTACGTGTCACACCCCCGTGTACCCACACCCCAGTACGTTCCAGTCGTACCCCCACCCCAGTACGTGTCGTACCACCGTCTAAGTACACCCCAGTACGTTCCAGTCGTACCCCCACCCCAGTACGTGTCGTACCACCGTCTAAGTACACCCCAGTACCTTCGAGTCGGACCCCCACCCCTGTACGTGTCACACCCCCGTGTACCCACACCCCAGTACGTTTCAGTCGTACCCCCACCCTTGTACGTGTCGTACCACCGTCTAAGTACACCCCAGTACGTTCCAGTCGCACCCCCACCACAACCTCCTAAGTACGAAGCGCACCCCATGCCCCAACATCACAACCGCATGTACGAGTCGTGCCAAGCCACACACAAGGACAGCACCGTACAACCAAATGGACCATCTACACACCGTACACACGCTCAAAACGTACGTACACAACCAGGACAATACAATACAACACAAGAATACACTATTCGAATGGCACAAAGCCACTAAACATGGCCAACAAACACTCATAAAACACACATTCACTGACCTGCAACTGCCAAAAACAAACAGAGGCCCTAAACACCACCACTCCTTATAACACACCCACCCAAACTTCAAACACAGCCACACCCACCAATGGACCAATAAAAAGGGCCCACACACACAAACCATGAGCCTTTGCAACAGACTCACTGCTGCCAGACACCACAGACAACTTACAGCACCTTACTAAAAGCTTCACCACACCTTACACTTGCACACCTTCACACAACCACCTTCACAAACACCCCCTCATCACATTCACACACACACACACCTGCACAACCACACCCACACACCCACAACCATCCACACACACCCCCCACCATCCACACACACCCCCACCATCCACACCCACACCCCTCACCATGCCCACTACCAAGAATCCAAAGTTCAGTAACCGAGAGTTGGAGGTTCTTGTCGATGAAATCCTCAGAGTCGAGCCACAGCTCTTTGGAACATTGGTCAGAAACACCAGCATGGCAGCTAAAACAGCCATGTGGCAGACCATCGTCGATGCTGTGAATGCTGTTGCAGACACCAGAAGGACCAGGCAGGAATGCCAATACAGGTGGTACGATCTGCGGAGGAGGGTCCGAGCCAAGAGGCAGGAGGAACACAACCAGGCCAACGCCACCGGAGGAGGGCCCTCCCGCAGACCCGTACACTACCAGCCCTGGGAGGAGAGGGTGATGGCCATACTGCCGGTGGAGGCACTCGAAGGATTAGAAGGACTCCGAGACCCGGGTGAGTACACAAACAACGCACCTCACATGGGGGGAACGGCATCCACAACCAAAAGCACTAACAGGCACGCAACCACCCCAAGCCATCGCATGACTCAACCACACTCCATGAGCACGCACATGCCATTGCTGCCACCATGCCCCATGCACCCTGCTGGACAATGTCAAGTCACAGGCCACAGAAGACACCAACACATGACACGGTAACCCGGATGGCGGGAGGCTGGGCCCCAAAAATCACATAGTGCAACTCCGAAGCAGACAACAATGCCCTCTGCCCATATGGCCTAGGTCACAGCCAGACAAACAGTGTGTCCCAATACAGGAATGAATTGCCAGGAAATGGCGGACGCCTTGCATCAACACATGGGGGTGAAGGCACTGTTTTGCACATGACAGCAGCTAATGAACAGCCAACATTGTGAAAGAGTGGCAGCACACACCACCACAGCAGCAGCGCACAGACACACATCACACCCAATGGGTGCCTGGAGATCAGAAACAAACTCACATCAACAAGCCAAGGGCCACTCAAAGATCTGCTAACAGTGTGTGCCCAGGAAGCTGGGCTGAGGTGACAGAGGGTGACACACAGAGGGAGGGAGAGGGGGACAGAGAGGGAGGGAGACGGACAGAGGGAGGAGGCTGACACACGGAGGGAGGGAGAGGGGGACAGAGAGGGAGGGAGACACAGGGAGACGGACAGAGGGAGGAGGCTGACACACGGAGGGAGGGAAAGGGGGACAGAGAGGGAGGGAGACGGACAGAGGGAGGAGGCTGACACACGGAGGGAGGGAGAGGGGGACAGAGAGGGAGGGAGAGGGGTACAGAGAGGGAGCGAGACGGACAGAGGGAGGAGGCTGACACACGGAGGGAGGGAGAGGGGGACAGAGAGGGAGGGAGAGGGGGACAGAGAGGGAGCGAGACGGACAGAGGGAGGAGGCTGACACACGGAGGGAGGGAGAGGGGGACAGAGAGGGAGGGAGAGGGGGACAGAGAGGGAGCGAGACGGACAGAGGGAGGAGGCTGACATGCGGAGGGAGGGAGAGGGGGACAGAGAGGGAGGGAGAGGGGGACAGAGAGGGAGGGAGAGGGGGACAGAGAGGGAGCGAGATGGACAGAGGGAGGAGGCTGACACACGGAGGGAGGGAGAGGGGGACAGAGAGGGAGGGAGAGGGGGACAGAGAGGGAGGGAGAGGGGGACAGAGAGGGAGCGAGACACAGGGAGAGCAAATCAGCCATGTGGCGTGTGCGAATGTCTGCTCGTCAGCAGGTAGACCGCGTGCATGTAGACAAGGGTGGCCAGTCCCAGAACCCCCCCTCTTCCCCATGGCAAAACACAGGGCCATGTCACAACCTGTTCACGAGCACAACGACAGCTACCTGGATCATATAAGTGTGTGGATCCACTCCATGTGCACATGTACAGTGCTACACGGAAGGCGCCAATGCATGGCTCGCCACACCTGCCCACTCCACTGCTGACTGCAGTCACACTTGACGCAGCAAGTAAGACCGTGCCACACATAGTTAAAGGGGCCAAAGTGGTGCCCAAGGGACACACCCATGCACAAGTGCACTGTGAGTGGAATGCAAGACAGATCCCAATTCCAAGAGGAAATGTCCCAACTTTGAAACAGATGAAACATGGATGTTGCATGGACCAAAATTAACATTGTCTCTCTCACACACAGGTCAACGTCGTGGTTCACCCCCCAACACTGGGGGGGAAGACTCACAGGACCCGGATCTGCAGGAGCCCGATCCCACCGGCAGCGACCACTCTCACCACTCTGTGGACGACCCCCGACCGACCTGGCCCCTCTGGTGTCCAACCACCTGCAGCACCTGCGTCAGGTACAACTGTGCCAACCACCACCCCCACTCCTGCCACATCCCAGGAGACACCCAGGATCCCTGCCCCAACACCACAATGCAGCCAGGCTGGCCAGGAGGGACACGGTGTCCCGGGCACCCAGGAGGAGGCAGGCGACAACGCCAATGCCACCCCTCAGGGGTCCCGGAGACCCGATGTACCCACAAGGGCAGGCCAAGTGCAAGTGGGCAGGGGTGGTGGGAGTGGAGGACGGCGGAGGCGCGAGCCTGACCAGTCGGCGGGGGAACCGGTATTTGCCCATGTCCGAAACATCATGGACACATACCAGCAGGACACCACGGGCATGGCCCAGGTTGTGTCCACCCTCAATGAGATCAAGGGGACACTCGATGAGATAAAGACCCAGCAGGCCCAGCAACATGCGGAGCAACATGCCTGTCTACTGCGACACCAACGGAGGATGGAGGACAGACAGGCTGAGCAAGTGACGGCGTTCCAGGGGATTCACGATACACTCCGTCGGATGGCCGACAACATGGCCGACCCTCCCTGTGCCAGAAGGCGGAGAACATCACCACCCACAGGGAGGGATCAGGAGGAGGAGGAGGAAACATCCGATGGAGCATCCCAGACGTCGTCACGGCCTGCTGCTGAGGGTCCCCGCAGGAGGCCGGGTCGTCCACGGAAAGGACCGTGAGGGTCGGCACTACATCACCATCTCCCAGGACACCTGGCCTGGCACCTGGCCCACTGGAGCAACAGCATCACAGCATCAAGAGACATTCTCTGCCACATGGCCCTGCTGGTCACTGGCTGACCAATGTTGACAAAGACTGTGGCATGGACTCTGAGGATTTCAAATGGCAAGGACACCAACTCCCCTACTGAACTTTGGATTCCAAACTCCCGGAAAGCCCCTCACTTTGTCCCCCCCCCCCCAATAATAAATCACACTATGAAGAGTAGATGCCTGCTGGTTGCATTATTACCTAACATGTGTCTTGTAAAGTCTAAACATGCCTGAGTCATCTTTTGTCTTCAACCATCCACACCCTGGGGCCTGAGTCTGGCCCAGGACACATGGGTCACAGTGTATTAGGCAAGACAGACATGGAGCACCATACACACCCGTGATGGGCCCAACCAGCTGAGGGGGTGGCCGAACAACCGTGCTGACAGACACATTGAGTACAGCAACAGTCATGCGCAGAGGTCAGGGATCCAGTCCAGTGTCCTGGGGGGCATCCAGGTATGTGTAGACAGGTGGCAGAACCATGTCCTGCAAGCTTGAGTCCGGTGGATGCAGAGAATGGGGTCCTGGACAACGTTGGATGCATGGGGATGGCACATGTCACAATACCCACACAGTCATGGACATCATGCCCAATACACAGTCTCAGCCCACACACACAGCTTGCATCTTGCTACTCGACACATTGACACATAGCCACAATCAGGGAATACCATGCCAGACATGCTGGATGCACCGTGGCAACACACCAGCATTGACTGAGAAGAGGCACCTTGGAGGCATAGGGACACCTTTATTAGTCATGTTTTCGGGATTGCAGAGGCAACTTGAAGTACACATGAACACATCATGTGGAGTAACATGTGGGTCCAACACTGGCACCCCCCTTCTGCAGCACAAAAGCGTGTTCGCCATGGAACTGGCACACAAGCGTCGGCTAACAGCTGAACACCCACAGCTGCTCACGGAGAGCCTGCCATACACCATAGATCCGCTGATGTGGAAGTCCCACACCATATCAAGCCAATGCTAACCGTACGTGTCCGAGGGCAGTGTCACACACATTGATGCCATCATCACAATCCCCTATCCCATCACTGATGACTGTCAACCAGGCAGACCATCTATTCAGGTGTACACAGCTGCATGTCGTGTCCCATGGTGATGCTACATGGCTGCAGAGGAACCAAACATCGACAGGGGCAATGTGCATACATCGTGAACAACTGCCACACCCAATACACCCCAGATGCATCCCTTACCCTATGGAGACTTCCAAACGTGTCCGTGCCTGTAACGCTGAATCAGCCCACGATGTCATGTCCATGATGAATAGCAGTGCCACAACAATGCAAGCAGCAGACGGCATGCGCAAGTACCTGGGGAAGAGAGACACACAAGTAGTCAGCCACAAAAAGCACAGCCACTTGCATGTGCATTTACTCAACACATGTATGGATGACAACATGCTAGGTCACAATTATGACTGAGGAAATACAACCATCACTGCCACCATCACTCCAGTGACACACCCACACACACCTCTGACTCACGTGCCATACATGCAGGTGGACACACACATCACAACACATGGCACACGGGGACCAATGCGTGCACACTCAGACACTGGTACTCACCACTAAGCAAAGAAGTCGCGTATGAGCCGAGTCCGGATGTCCTCTTGCGGCTCCACATCCTCCACATCACTAGCCCCATTGCCAAGCCCTTCGTCCTCCACGGGTGGATGGTCCTCGTCATGTTGATTCAGGATGAGTGGCACAGCTCTTTCAACTGCCATGTTGTGCAGCATGCAGCAGACCATGAAGATCTTGCAGACCTTCGCCGGGGCATATGGGAGTGCGCCGCCGGTCTTGTGTAGGCACCTGAAACGGCTCTTCAGCAGGCCAAACGTCCTCTCGATCACTCGCCTTGTCCGGCCATGGGCGGTGTTGTAGCGGAGCTGGGCCGGCGTGATGGGGTTGCGGAGAGGTGTGAGCAGCCAAGGCATGTTGGGATAGCCACCGTCCCCTACATGGGAAGCACATGGACATCGTTAGAACTGGTGAAGCGGTCGTGCTGGTAGGTTATGCAAAATTCCAGGACAGACAGACTGTACCCACCAACAACACATGCCCGTTCGTTGCGCAGCTGCATCATCATTTCAGGCATCCTGCTACGCCTCATGATGTAGGCATCGTGTGCTGATCCTGGAAAACGAGCACAGACATGTGAAATCACCATGTTGGTCTGACACACCACAAGGGCATTAATGGAGTGGTAGTGCTTTCGATTGCGGTACGCCACCTCCCGTGTGTGTGGTGGTACCAAAGCTACATGTGTCCCATCTATGGACCCAATGACATGGGGCATCCCTCCCAGGGCATAGAATCCACGCTTGACCGCAGTCATCTGTTCAGGGGTTGGGAACTTGATGAAGTCATCCAGGTGAATCAACATGGCCTCTAAGAAATCATGCAGCACACGGCAGAACATGCTCTGGGACATGCCACCAACATGAGCTATGGTATTTTGAAAGGTACCCGTGGCAAGAAAATGTAGGGCAGCCATTACCTTCAGCTGGGGTGTCAGTGCCGTAGGATACCTGTGCTGCGGTTGCAGGTGTGGTGCCAGTCTCGCCGTCAACTCCAGAATCAACGGTTGGGTGAAGCGGTAGAGCCGGATGCTGTCATTCTCCTGCATGGCAGCCAAGTCCGGAATTGGTCGGGCAAGAGGCGGCGCTCTGCAGTAATTTGGAAGTGACAAGGAAGAGTGAGTGCACTACGACAACAATTCATATGTACTGAGCACATGTTAATCTGTCAATACACATATGCTACATAGGGAGTCAGGTATGTGCTACATGCCCAGGACATGTATGGATGCAAGGTGACACTCCTACCAAGACCCAGCTACACACGGAGATTGAGAACCTCCCCATGCCACGCCATGGGAATAGCTGTGTCCCAGTGCAAGTGAACAGCCAGACGCAAGACAGGAGTGACATACGCCCACACATCAGCAGCAGTAGGATGCCGATTGCAGAGACTGGTAGCGGAACACTAGAGCCACAGGTCACATGACATCACACTAGGACAGTCCACACACCTTGCCATGAAGGTGCACATGTCATGACTCACCACACGTTCATTGTGAGGATGCAGACATGTCCTTGTCACGGTACTCCGTGTCCCATGCATACATGTGCACCTCACATCCGATACCACATGTGGCATGGTGTGCGGAACAGTGTGCAATGTCAATCTACACACAGACACATGTTGGTTGCTGCAACGGCTGCAGCTTTTGAGGGTGCTCCAACATCAACCTGATGGGAAGCCCCCACACATACATGACATAGTCACATTGTGCACCGTGGGTAGTGACAAGTCAGGTGTGGTAACCCCTGTACCGGGCATCAGGGGACACTTCCGTGTGTTGGTGTCCGTGCCATGCCAGTGACGCTCACCCCAAGTGTGCAGTACGACATGCACACATGTCAAAGGAGTCAAGGGCATGCCTGGCACACATTGCACCATCACACAGTACATCTGTACACATCTCATCATACATCTGGTGCCTTCTCAACTCAGGGGTCATGTTCCACATCACAGGCCGTCACACCTGTGCCCCACACATGTAGTAATGCACAGACGATGCCTCGATGTCAACTAATGGACAAGTATGTCCATTCATGGACAAGTATGTCCATCCATGGACAAGTCTGTCCATCCATGGGCAAGTATGTCCGCCCTATCCCTACCTGTGTGCCGCCTGTCACCACTGTGATGTGTGAAAACCACTGTACTGCTGCGAAGAGGGCCTGTGTACGTTACCATTTCACTATGGGAGTGCTGCTGTATGTGTACCCATCGTAATGGCGAGCGTACAGGCATGTGTACGGGCCGTACCCCTACGAGTACGCATACGCAAGAACACCCATAGTGGTACGGGCCGTACACACGCCTGTACGTTCACTATCACTACGAGTACGCATACGCGAGGCCACCCATAGTGGTACGGGCCGTACACACGCCTGTACGCTCCCTATCACTATGGGTGGCCTCGCGTATGCGTACTCGTAGTGGTACGGGCCGTACACACGCCTGTACGCTCCCTATCACTATGGGTGGCCTCGTGTATGCGTACTCGTAGTGGTACGGGCCGTACACACGCCTGTACGTTCACTATCACTACGAGTACGCATACGCGAGGCCACCCATAGTGGTACGGGCCGTACACACGCCTGTACGTTCACTATCACTACGAGTACGCATACGCGAGGCCACCCATAGTGGTACGGGCCGTACACACGCCTGTACGCTCCCTATCACTATGGGTGGCCTCGCGTATGCGTACTCGTAGTGGTACGGGCCGTACACACGCCTGTACGCTCCCTATCACTATGGGTGGCCTCGCGTATGCGTACTCGTAGTGGTACGGGCCGTACACACGCCTGTACGTTCACTATCACTACGAGTACGCATACGCGAGGCCACCCATAGTGGTACGGGCCGTACACACACCTGTACGTTCACTATCACTACGAGTACGCATACGCGACAACACCCATAGTGATAGTGAACGTACAGGCGTGTGTACGGCCCGTACCACTACGAGTACGCATACGCGAGGCCACCCATAGTGATAGGGAGCGTACAGGCGTGTGTACGGCCCGTACCACTACGAGTACGCATACGCAAGCACACCCATAGTGATAGTGAACGTAGGCACGCGTGTACGGGCCGTTGCAATGCATTTGGGGTGCCCTAGGGCCCCGGAACACACCGTACCTGTGTGTGAAGCTCCAAATTACATAGGGGACACATGAGGGACAAGTATTAAGGCCTACATGCATGCTGGTTGTCATGGAGACCAAGTTCAAATTTTGAATTTGTTCTGGAAGGTGCACAGCAGAAGTCAGTTGGAATTAATCTACTTTGTTGCAATGTGTTTGGGGGGCTGACATCATGCAGGAGAATGAAACCGATAGAGTACACACAGACTGCTAGGTTTGAAGGGATTGGTGGAAACATAGGATGCAAATGTGAGTGACCAATCACTCTGTACTCCTGTGCATGAGACAGGGCAGAAAGGCAGATATAAGGCAGCAAGGTCCCATGAGGGAGCACTTGCCTGCACATCTTTGAATTCGTCGACCCAGCTGCTGCTACTGATTCCCTGGAACCATGTCAAGGGCTGTGGAGAGGACACAGCCATTCACCCTGGAGGAGAACCTGGCATTGCTGGATGTGATCCTCCCACAGCACCCCCTTCTGTATGGGCGACCAGGGTATCAGGTGAGTGCATAGGCCACTGGCACAGACTGTCCCTTTGTTGTGACTGTGACTTCTGGCATTGTGTCCTGGTGTGACACACATGCTATGTACTGTAGGGGGGGTCCCAGGGGGGGGATGCCTAATGTCTCCCAGCCAGAGCATGCTGTGGTGCATGTCTGCTCTCCTCACTTGCATTGTGTTTACTGTGACATTCACTGCATGTGGCATTACACATTGTGCCTGTCTAATCCTCCAGGGTATGGAGCTACTACAGTCCTCCTGTGATTCTGTGGTTACCCCAGTGTGACAGGTGACTGTACCTACAGATGTGTGTTTGTCCACTGTACCTATGCTGAGAGTGTCCACATGATGTGTTCGTCCCCTGGACATCTGTGTGTGTAAGTCCAATGTCATTTGTGTGGGTGCATATGTGTAGTGGACCACCCCAGATGCGTGAGGCCTGGATATGCCCTGCACATCTCATGTGAGCAGGGGGCAGTGCTGTGTGTCTGACGTGCAGAGCCAGCCCCACACCTGTGAGCCCCCCCGATCTAGTGGCACATGTGCAGTGAGGTTTGTATCTGCATTTGGCAATGGCAGGTGAATGTCCTGTGTCTGTGTACTCTGCTGAGGTGGCGTCAGTGGCCTGTGGCATGTGACTGCTTTGAGGTGCTGGCCAGACACAGGAGGTGTGTGTGCAGAGTCCTCCCAGCAGTGCCCTGAGACAGGAGGGGTGGGTGCAGAGTCCTCCCAGCAGTGCCCTGAGACAGGAGGGGTGGGTGCAGAGTCCTCCCAGCAGTGCCCTGAGACAGGAGGGGTGGGTGCCTAACACTCCCAGCAGTGCCCTGAGACAGGAGGGGTGGGTGCCTAACACTCCCAGCAGTGCCCTGAGACAGGAGGGGTGGGTGCCTAACACTCCCAGCAGTGCCCTGAGACAGGAGGGGTGGGTGCCTAACACTCCCAGCACTGCCCTGAGACAGGAGGGGTGGGTGCCTAACACTCCCAGCAGTGCCCTGAGACAGGAGGGGTGGGTGTGATGCACAGTGTGAGCCTTGATCATTGATTGTGACATTGCCATCATTCCACCTGTGTACCTACAATGGCACGTACTGCTTCTTCCCTCCCCAGAGGATCATGTCCCTATGACAAAGGTGCAATGCGTTGGCTGCATGACATGCCTTGTTGTAACCAGCTAATTTTTTCTCATGTGTCTCTCTGTGACATGTGGCTGGTGTATTGATGTGGTGTCACTTGTTCTTCCTCACAGGTAGGCGCCACTGCCAAGGAGCAGATCTGGCTGACCGCCGTCAGTGCCGTGAGGGGTGTGGATGGTCGGAGGCGGAGCCTGTCCCAGGTGAGGAAACGCTGGCAGGATATCCGGTGCTGGACGCGGAGGATAGCACGGGTCCTGCTGGGGGACTCACCTGAGAGCCACAAGAACCGCGGGCGCCGCCGTCTGAGCCACCTCCACAGGCGTGTGCTGCCGGTGGTCTTTCCAGACTTGGAGAGGCGCTTACAGGAGATGCAGCAGCCGGAAGGGGGTAGGTACATGTGTGTTTGTTGTGTGTCACCGGCATTTGTAAGGGCACAGTAGCATGAATTCACTGCCAGGGTTTAAAGGTGCTGTGCAGATCCAGTTTGCCCCAGTATAGCGCTGCGCTCCTGCCACCCTTCCCCTCCTTGCAATGTGTTCCCTGGTCTGTGTGTAGTCACTCCTTCACAAGGTAATGTAGGCTGGCGCTTTGTCCACGAGAACTATGCCTGTAGCATCATGTGTGGGGGTGGTGTGTAACTGGTTTTGGGACCTTGCCTGTGCCCTGTCCAGTTCAATGCATGTGGGTTCCATGTCAGTTGGCACTGATGCTGAGTCCAGACATGGGAGTTAGTCTCTCAAGTGTCATGCCTTACAGCGCGCATGTCCTATGTAGTGGCCTGTGACATGCGGTGCATGAGTGTGCGATACGCATAGTGCAGGGATGGTGGCGTGTGTTGCAGTCATTACCATTCAGGAGCATGGAGTTGTGTGGCCACTACTGTCCCCTGGGGCACCTTTTCCTCGGTGTTGTATGTGTCATCCCAAAACGTGGACACTCTCAGTGTCTACAGCTTAGGTTGTGCTCTGTGCCATTGTCCTCTGGCACCATGTATATAGACATGAAATTTAGTACAGGTGTCCACTGTGCAGCCTGACCTGAATGTCCTTCTTCATACTCACAGTTGCCAGTGCCTGTGTGTCTTGTTATCCTCATCTGAGGATGGGCACTGGTACCTCATTATTTGTACAGGCGCACCTTGGGTGTCTGGCGTCCAATCTTGCATTTTGCCTGCCCCTGTGTTTATCACCCAGACTATGAGATGTTGGTGCCACCTGTGTCTCAACTATTTGCCTCGTGTAGGGGGTGGTTGGGGCGGGCAAAGCCTATATGTCAAATCCTGATTTCTACTTGCTGGGTCTGGGCAGTGTGTGATGTTTGTCTGGACATACACTCAAGGTGCAGTGACCCAGTCATGTTGGGCATGTTTTCAGCATTACCTATGCAGCATGTGTCTCAAGTTCATGGATATGGTCCCAGGTCATCCCTATTTTCGCCAACGCTGTGTGGTGCAGATGCAGTGCTGGATTGTCCCCAGGGCCTGGGTGCTATGTCAGACTCCGTTTCCTGTAATTTGCTATTGTCTCATGCTCTCCATGGTATTTCAGTGGCATGGTGGCTCAACAACTGTGTGTTTCATGCCCTACATCGGTACCTTGTTTAGTAGATGTTAGGGATCTTCCTTTTCAGGCTATGCAATGTAACCTATGTAGATTGGACTCATGTGACAGATGTGTACAGGTGTCTGATTACTTTCTGTCTCTCCACCCTGCCCACAGCATCGTCGGGGGACACAGAGGGAGACATGGACACAGACCAGGCGGAGGGACCGAGCACCAGTGCCAGCCGTGACATCGAGGCTGGCACATCGAGTGGGACAGAGGCGGAGGAGAGTGTGGCCGAGGACCTGTCGACTGGCACGTCAGAATACGAAGCTGACAGGTCCGAGGAGGATGTCTCCGAGTGGGCGGAGGCTGCACCAGCAGCTGACAGCGGAACAACACCTCGCACCGCCCCCTCCGTTCCCATCAGCCGCCTCCCACTTGCTCGTGTCCCTTCCCAGCGTGCCCGGTCACCACATGTCTCCTTCATGCCAGGCACCGCACCCCCTGCCCCTGTCTCCACTGCTGCCGCCTATGCCGAGTCTGTGGACATCCAGCGGCAGCTGCAGGTTGGTCAGGCTGCGATCCTTAATGTCCACCATGCCCACGGCCAGACCCTCAACAACATCGAGGCATACTTGGAGGGCATTCATTCATCGCAGGCTGACCAACGCAGCTTGCTTCGGTCGATAGACTCGACACTGACTGCAGCAGTGGGTCTCCTGCAGCGCGACCTCCCACCACCTACCCCTGCCCCATCCACACTTCCCACTCCCATGCCTGTCCCACGTACACCCAGACGTCGGCATGCACCCACATCAACAGACACAGGCACAGGCACCACACCAGCAGGGAAGGTCCACCGCACTCCTCCTGACACGCACACACAGGGTGAGGTAGGCACACCCACTGGGTCGGGGGGCAAACGTGTGACACGCAGCCAGAGTGGGAGTCCGCATTCCACCCAGTCCACTCCCTCCAAATCCCCTCCCCTCAGCTCTCCTGGCCACCTCTCCCCCAAAGACTCCTTCATGGCCGCTCTGTCCCTGAGCCCCACAGTGACACCACCCCGCAAGCGGTCAAGGAGGTCCCCGGTCAGGGTGCTTGATTCCCCCCCCTGTCTACACCCTCCCACAGTGGCGCTGTGACCCATCCCTCTGACCCCCCCCCTCCTTGGGGCCTGTGGATCCTTCGGGTGCAGGGGAATCCCTGGAGGACCTTGCAAAGGTGTGTAGTGCCATCCTGGCCTCCGCCTTTGGCCCTGCCCCACCCCCTGTGGTGGAGTCCTCCATCCCAGCACCCACAACGCCTACCCTTTGCCCTGATGTCCCTGCGGTGCCTGGTGCTTCCCCCCCCCTGATGCCCTCACCCCTGTGGAAGACGACGGCATGTAACTGTGCAGGCAAGCTAGGGGACACGCATCCCACTGTGTCCCCCATCCAGCTGAGACTTATTGACTGCCCTATGGGCTTTGTGAATATTTAACTGCCTGCAATCCACGGACACTGTGATCATGCTGAATAAAGCTTTTTTTTTTTTTTCATTCTGACACTACTGCTATGCTGGTATTGGTGTTGGTGGGGCTGCTACATGGTTTTGGGTGGTGTTTATGTGTTGGGTGTGTGGGAAATGTAGTTGTGGGCTGCTCATTGGGGGGACCCTGGGATCTGTGTGCCATCACAAGGTGTTAGCTAACTTTCTTTGTTCATGTAAGCAGTTACTGCATGGTGCAATTGTCCCAGGGTGTATTCCTCCCTCTGTGTACCCTGATATCTTCCCTGCAGGGTGTTCCCAATCTTTAGCGCAGAGCTGTGTCTACATGAGCTGTGTGTGTGACGGAGCCCTTCTACTTTGGCCATGCATGCAGGGCCATGTCTCCACCTGCAACATTCGTGGCATCCTTGGTGATCACTGTACATGTGTATGGAGTCTGTTGACATGAGTTCATGGGGACATGTTCCCTGGTAGGCAGTATGCATGTGTGTACTTCCAGCCTCACACACATGTGTTACACCCCTCCTGTCTCAGGGCACTGCTGGGAGGACTCTGCACACACCCCTCCTGTCTCAGGGCACTGCTGGGAGGACTCTGCACCCACCCCTCCTGTCTCAGGGCTCTGCTGGGAGGACTCTGCACACACCCCTCCTGTCTCAGGGCACTGCTGGGAGGACTCTGCACCCACCCCTCCTTTCTCAGGGCACTGCTGGGAGGACTCTGCACCCACCCCTCCTGTCTCAGGGCTCTGCTGGGAGGACTCTGCACCCACCCCTCCTGTGACTGGGCACTGCTGGGAGTGATAGGCACCCACCCCTCCTGTCTCTGGGCACTGCTGGGAGGATTCTGCACACACCCCTCCTGTCTCAGGGCACTGCTGGGAGGACTCTGCACCCACCCCTCCTGTCTCAGGGCTCTGCTGGGAGGACTCTGCACCCACCCCTCCTGTGACTGGGCACTGCTGGGAGTGATAGGCACCCACCCCTCCTGTCTCTGGGCACTGCTGGGAGGACTCTGCACACACCACTCCTGTCTCAGGGCACTGCTGGGAGGACTCTGCACCCACCCCTCCTGTCTCAGGGCACTGCTGGGAGGACTCTGCACCCACCCCTCCTGTCTCAGGGCACTGCTGGGAGGACTCTGCACCCACCCCTCCTGTGACTGGGCACTGCTGGGAGTGATAGGCACCCACCCCTCCTGTCTCAGGGCACTGCTGGGAGGACTCTGCACACACCCCTCCTGTCTCTGGGCACTACTGGGAGGACTCTGCACACACCCCTCCTGTCTCAGGGCACTGCTGGGAGTGATAGGCCCCCACCCCTCCTGTCTCAGGGCACTGCTGGGAGTGATAGGCCCCCACCCCTCCTGTCTCAGGGCACTGCTGGGAGTGTTAGGCACCCACCCCTCCTGTCTCAGGGCACTGCTGGGAGGACTCTGCACCCACCCCTCCTGTTTCAGGGCACTGCTGGGAGGACTCTGCACCCACCTCTCCAATTTCACAATATGTACGCTCATGACATGCACGGATGTGGGTACGCTCCATACGTACGCGGGTGGGGGTAGGGGTCGTACTTACACTGTTGGGGTGGGGGTACGCTCCATACGTACGCGGGTGGGGGTACGTGTCGTACTTACACTGTTGGGGTGGGGGTACCCTCCATACGTACGCGGGTGGGGGTACGGGTCGTACTTACACTGTTGGGGTGGGGGTACGCTCCATACGTACACGGGTGGGGGTACGGGTCGTACTTACACTGTTGGGGTGGGGGTACGCTCCATGCATTCGAGGTGAGGGTACGTGTCTTACCTACACTGTTGGGGTGGGGGTACGCTCCATACGTACGCGGGTGGGGGTAGGGGTCGTACTTACACTGTTGGGGTGGGGGTACGCTCCATACGTACGCGGGTGGGGGTAGGGGTCGTACTTACACTGTTGGGGTGGGGGTACGCTCCATACGTACGCGGGTAGGGGTCATACTTACACTGTTGGGGTGGGGGTACGCTCCATACGTACGCGGGTGGGGGTACGGGTCGTACTTACACTGTTGGGGTGGGGGTACGCTCCATGCATTCGAGGTGAGGGTACGTGTCTTACTTACACTGTTGGGGTGGGGGTACGCTCCATACGTACGCGGGTGGGGGTAGGGGTCGTACTTACACTGTTGGGGTGGGGGTACGCTCCATACATACGCGGGTAGGGGTCGTACTTACACTGTTGGGGTGGGGTTACGCTCCATACGTACGCGGGTGGGGGTACGTGTCGTACTTACACTGTTGGGGTGGGGGTACGCTCCATGCATTCGAGGTGGGGGTACGTGTCGTACTTACACTGTTGGGGTGGGGGTACGCTCCATGCATTCGAGGTGGGGGTACGTGTCGTACTTACACTGTTGGGGTGGGGGTACGCTCCATGCATTCGAGGTGGGGGTACGTGTCGTACTTACACTGTTGGGGTGGGGGTACGCTCCATACGTACGCGGGTGGGGGTAGGGGTCGTACTTACACTGTTGGGGTGGGGGTACGCTCCATACGTACGCGGGTGGGGGTAGGGGTCGTACTTACACTGTTGGAGTGGGGGTACGCTCCATACGTACGCGGGTGTGGGTACGGGTCATACTTACACTGTTGGGGTGGGGGTACGCTCCATGCATACGGGGTGGGGGTAGGGTCCGTATATATCCGTCCCCACGCTATGTGATGCTTGTGCGGCCCGTACCCAGGCCTTTGCCACGTGGGTACGAGCCGTCCCGCCATTGTTGGGGTGACGTGGGTGTGGGCGTGGTACGACTCGTACCCACGCTCTTCAGGCGTGGGTACGGGACGTACCTGTCTGGTTGTGTTGCTGGTTCGCGTCGTGACGGACTTCCGTTGTGGCGGTCGCTGGCTTAGCTGGACACGCCCCCACCCCCTCGTAGTGACCAGGGCATGGGAGTCAGGTATGTCCTGGGCATGTGTGCTGTGTGACTTTGGTGGGGGTTTTGTGGCCTGGCCTGGTCCTGCCACCCCCACCCCACCCCACTTTCCCCCCTCCCTTAGTTATTCTGACCTTCTGCGGCGTCTGCGTCGGAACCTGTAGAGGAGGTCGACTGCTATGAGGGCCGGGATGACACGTAGGTTCGGGTCCATGTCTGTCCGTCGCGTACGGGTCCTCCTTGTTCGCGTCGTCCTGTCTGTCCGTCGCGTACTGGTCCTCCTTGATCGCGTCGTCCTGTCTGTCCGTCGCGTACTGGTACTCCTTGATCGCGTCGTCCTGTCGCGTACTGGTGGTCCTTGTTCGCGTCGTCCTGTCTGTCCGTCGCGTACTGGTGGTCCTTGTTCGCGTCGTCCTGATTTCCCGGCAGTTTTTGGCAGCCGGAAAATATTCACCGTGCGGGATGACGTCGGTGCGAATCGTAATTCCTGGTTCGTGAATGGCAGGCTGCGAGCGTCCCGACGTCAGGTCGGTGCTTTCCCGGATCGCATTTGTAGGTTTATTTTGTTCGGTCGGGCTTTTTTACGATTCGTACGGAAATGGTGTTCCCGTGCGAATCGTAATTCCATGTTTGTACATTTTGACGACCGGGTACGCGTCGGACGGAGAAAATGCTCCGTCCGACGGTTCGTACCCGGTTTTTGCTGGATCGTAATCGGCACCCATGTGTTTGGCTAAAGATAGAGGAAATCCTTTGGCATGGTAGCCTTGAATTCCCAATGTTTTTGATCATCAATTTCTTTTCAAGCCCTCAAGAAATGGATTGTCGTGGTAGCTTTACCCGCATTATCAAATTTATGCATTCAAATTGTAAGAAAAAAGATGAAATAAATGTTTTTTTTAGAGGAGAAGAATTCCTAGTTGTCAGGTTTCAGACCAGGATGCCCTATGTCACCTGCCTTTTGCATGCACAATCAAGCCTACTGTGTACTCGCAGCAAAGATGAGATACACAACTCTTTTAAAAAAAAAAAAAATAATAGTACCCCAATAAAATTTATTTTCTATTTGGACAACTTAATGGTACTTAACTTCAAATCTGGGTGAACAGTGTTGTGTTATAAAGATCACTTTTTTCACTGGCATCTGGTCTGCTTGTAAATGTAAACAAAACAAAATGTCCTGTAGTAGGAAGGTAGGAAAAGGTTGAAAATCTCCCTAGATAGCAAGTGAGTGAATACAAATCATGGGGGAAACTTCTCTACGACACTAATGGAGAAGAAAACTTGCAAAAAAACAAAAGAAAGCATTCATTATAATATGTCTTTGCAGAGTCTAATAAAATGTACAATGAAGGCAAAATCCTTGACATAAAAGCAATATATTTAATCCTCCTTTTTTTTAAAACAAACTATTGATTACCATATGGTGTTTGCCAGTTATTGCAAAGCGTTACATTATGGTAGTTTTTGTTTTCGTACTGCTAGCACATGCTAGTAGGAACATTGTAGTACGTGCATGCAGGCACAATCAGATTGATATTATTGATACAAAACCAGTTTGCATGGTGTGATTATAGAAGAACGGCATTGAGTTAATTAGGTTATCAATATAACTTCTAACAGTTTCCCATTAGCCCGCCCTCCCCCCTCCCACGTTTTGGCCCGCCAGGTCGGTTCGTCTGTCCTGGTAACTGCTCGTGTAAATATCGCACTCCAATTCCTTTAGTGTTGTGCGGGTTTATGTGCCTTCTTTTCGCTCAGCAGTTACTCTGCCTAGTGAAGTACAAAATGGCATCTACTGTGGGGTTGGGGTAGCATGAGGCGAAAAGAGGTCCAGTGCTTTAAATCCCTCCAGAGTGGTATCCCATTCCATTGAGATTGGGCATTTGAGCAACCCCCGCGCCTCTTGTCGCCTGATTGCTGCACTCTCTGTGCTACTCCAGTGCACCACTTCATTATACCATGTGGTTAGCGCAGGGAGTCTCATGGACTTCCACTGCATAGTAATAGCGCGTATAGCTAATATAATGGCAAGATTTAGGAAACGGAGTTGAATCTTCTGGGCGCTTGTGCGTTTGCGAAGTCCCAGCAAGCATTCAATTTTATTGTCTTCAATCTGTAAGTGCGTATCCACCACAACCGCACCTCTCAACCCCCTACCAATAGTCACTAAGGTGAGGTCAAGCCCATAGCATGTGTACGAAGCCTGCTTCCTTGGTTTTGCAATGAGGGCAGCAGTGTTGGGTGTCTTTGAACATGTGGTGTAGTCGGTGCGGGGTTAAATAGGATCCGTGCAGGGCCATACTTTGTACAAATTTGAATTTGGCGTCGCGGGACACTTGCTTGAGATGTTCCAGTATACTAGCCCGCGCTTTTTCGAATAGTACACAATCAGCAGTCTCCGACCATTTCGTTCTCAAGTCAGTGAGCGGGACAGACTCCTGCGTGCGGATGCCAATGAAGAGCCATTTAATGAGGTGGTGCCCCTCGCCCATATAGTATAGTGTACGAACTAGTTCATGCTGTGTAGGCTCTTGTTGCTGGGGAGCCCAATTCTTTTTAATGTAATGTGATACTGTAGCATGTGTTAAGTAAAGGTGTCCTGGCATTCCTGTGGCTTGCACGAAATTGTCATGGTCAAGAACGGTGTTGTCGCCAAACAAGGCCCCTATTGTGTCCACGCCAACTTCCGACGAGGCCTATAGTCTAGCCTTAGTGCTTCTGCCACCAGGGATTGGTATCCCCAGTAGTGGGATGTTTCCAGCGTAGGGCATAGTGCATGGTGCATAGAGCAGCACTTTTTTCCTACACTGGAGTGCCGTCTTGAGTAGTGGTGATGCAAGTGGGGGAACTCTGCTCTTTGGCAACACTAGTGTGTGTAACGACCCTTGATCTATGTCCTGAGTTGTATAGCCTATTTCTTGCAAGTTTCTACCCTCCGTCCAGTAGGACAACCATTGTAGCTGGCAGGCATAGTAGTAATCACTAAAGTCTGACACCCCCAGCCCTCCCCTATGTGGTTCTAGTTGCAATTTTTTAAGACTCACCCTTCGACGACCGGTCCCCCACAGAAGATCTAACAATAGAGTGTCTAGGGCGCGGAATGTGGATGGTGGAACTAGTATTGGCAAATTTGCGAAGTAATATAATCAGCGGGGCAGTACCACCATTTTGGAAATAGCAACCCGCCCCATCACTGATAGTGGTATGGACGACCAGAATGTCACTCTAGATCGCACTGCGCCAATTGCTTTCATCAAATTGCCATTGAGTTGATCCTCATGGGACCTATATATATTGATACCCAGGTATTTGAATGTTGTATGTGCCACCGGGATCTTGTATATGCCAAAACTAAGTACATCTGGGCAGGAGTCTTCATGGAGGAAGAAGGCGTTCGACTTCCCCTCGTTAATGGCAAGACCAGAGATACGTTCAAAATTAGAGAAAATGGTAGGAAGGGGCTCAAACAGGTTTGTGAGGTCCTGTAGGTACACAATAATGTTATCCGTATAGATTGATATCAGGTGGGTTGTATCACCTATTGTTATACCCAGGTGGTCAGCCATCTGTCGCAGTGCAAGCACCAGTGGCTCTATGGCAATGACAAATAGTATGGGGGAGAGAGGGCAGCCCTGCCTCCTGCCGCTGTATATAGTGTATTCTTGAGATATGTGGCTGCCAGTGCGTGCTCTCGCAGTAGGGGCTGTATACAGCAAACAAACCCATCTGAGGTATTCAGTGGGGAGCCCAAATCTCCTCAGGGATGTGAATATCTATCCCCATGTTACGGTATTAAAAGCCTGGAGCAGATCCAGGCTATGCAACCTGCATTAACATATTCCGCAGGGGCAGTAGCTATAATGTGGTGTAGGCGTCTGATGTTTAGAGACGTGCTGCACGCCGGTAGAAAGCCACATTGATCCCTGTGTATCAATTTGTGTAAATGGGGCAGGAGCCGGTTAGCCGAGATCTTGCTTAGGATCTTATACTCCGATGCGAAGAGCGACAATGGTCAGTAACTTGATAAGTCTGTGTCATCCCGTCCTGGTTTTAGGAGTGATATTACCAATGCCTGCATGGTGGAACGCAGGAGGTGGCCTATGTCCAGTGCTTTACTATATATTTCTTCCAGTTTAGGGATGAGGGCTTCTGAGTAAGAGTCAAAACATTCTATTGGCAGGCCATCTAGACCAGGTGCTTTGATGCGGGAGAGTCTATTGATGGCGCCCGTATTTCCATTTTTGTGATGGGGCCCGAGAGGCCTTACTGGGTGTCTGATGTGAGTTGTGGGTATGGTAGACTTACTAGCAAGTTGTCGACCAGTGAGTCGTCTGTGTGTGTGGGTTTGCTGTATAGTGTGCTATAATAGTTGCAGAACGCATCATTTATATCTCGCTGTGAGTGGACCGTACCCCCTCCTGCACCATTAATGTGATGGATAATAGGAGGTGTTGGGTTGTCCCACAGTATCCTAGCCAGCAGTGTCCAAGATTTGTCAGCCTCAGTGTGATTCAATTGTGTATACGCTTTGTGGTCTATTACCCGGAGAGTTTCTAGTAATTCGGCATGTTGTATACACGCATCTCTGTTTACGATTCTGTTTATTCGGATAACTCACTGCTGCCTGCTCCAATTCGGTCATTGAATGTTCTACTAATGAGATTTTTTGGTATTTCCTGTCTGGCACCTACAATGGTGCCAATTGCAGTGCCTCGTACCACAGCCTTAAGCGCATCCCATTCAATTAAGTTTGAAGAGGCAGTGTTCCATTTGTCTGAAAAATAATTTGCGATGGCTGTGGATAATGTAGTGCGGAAGGGAGCATCCTCAAGCATCTGGGGCCAAAGCTTCCAAGTGGGAAACGGGGTAGGTACTCTGCCCCATTTAAGACGGATCTCCAGAGGGTTGTGGTCGGAGAAAGACTTGGCTAGGTACGTAGCATGGGTGATTTGGGTTGCGATATTAATGGAGCAAAAGAATCTGTCAATCCTTGTGTGGAGCTGGTGGACCGGTGAGAAAAAGTAGTATTCTCTTTGTACTGGGTTCAGACTTCTCCATACATCCCCCAATGTCCATCCAATAGTCCAGCTGCACAAGGCCTCAGCTTGTTTTATGGCAACCACTCCCTTCAAGGGAGGGTCTGACCTTTCTAGAACAATATCCATCACGGAGTTGCAGTCCCCCCATAGTAGCCACGGATATGTATCCCATCCAGTCAGTACTGTACTTAGTTTGTGAAAAAATGTGTCCTGATCAAAGTTTGGGGCAATAATGCTACCTAAAACTACTGGCTGGCCGTCAAGCGTTACCCGCAGCAATATATATCTACCCTGGTCGACAGTGCGTCGTTTCAGTTCAGTAAATGGGACCCTGCGCCTAATCCAAATGGTCACCCCTCTTGCAAAGCCGAATAATTAGTAGAGAATATTTGTCCTCTCCATTTCCTGCGGACTTTCCAAGCTTCTGAGTCGGAGAGGTCCAATTCTTGCATGAAAATAATTTGCATCTTGCGCCAAAGGAGTTGCGCATGGACCCTATGCCTTTTGTGTACTGCCCCAAGCCCCCGCACGTTCCAGGAGATTAAATTATAGGAGTCTAATGTAGTGGAGTTGTAGTGCATATGTCAGCAATGTAAACATTGCTCCCCCTAACTTGGAGCCAATTTCCTGTCGTGGGCCAGAAGTCCCAGATTCCCTTTGAACTAGTAATACACGGCTCAGCCATTGAACTATGCTGGGCCAAACAGAGAACAAAAACATACAAGTAAGGTGATACGGTGCATGCGCTTTGTGGGGGGTGGTCGCCACCGCCTGTCATGCTGTTTACATACAAACAATAACTTTAAAAGCTCAACGGAACCTGGGGGTTATCTCATTTCTATATTAGAGCTAATCACCCTGGGTGCTACATACTATAAAGGGAAGAATGCAGTATCGTGCCATATATTCATATAGTAAATATCATTCGGTAGTATGTCATGCACTTTGAACATCGGGCACGTTATGTATTAATAATGATCAGCTCTGGAAGTACCCATATGAGTCAGTGGACCTTGTATGGCCCTTGTGTTTATAGTTACCATCTTGAGAATAGTGCGTAAAAGAAAAGGATACATTCAGTCACGAGGATCTTTCAGCGGGTCGCCCTCTGCCCCTGAGGCCAGGTGGTCAAGACTGCAACCCAAGCCGTTCTCTTCACCCCAGAAAATCGTCCGCTGTCTGAGGTATCAGTGAGGGAAACAGGGTAATGCAGCGCTAAGAGTCTGACTGTATGGTACTGTCTTCTGACGAGTCGGTTGCGATCTGAAGGTTATCAGTCCTGAAGGAGTTTGCTACTGTCAGTGCCTCTTTCTTGCTCATCATAGCTTGCTCACGTGTAGGGCCGGCGGTGGGTGGTTTTTGTAGTCCTTTAGCATTGTGACGTGATCTGTGACCTTGAGTTCGTGTGGGACTGTCGGGTATTTTGCGGGACGAAGCGCCAGAGCTCAAAACCGGGTCATCACTTCAATCCACTCCTCCGCATCTTCCGGGCTGTCGAAAAAATATGTTTTTTACTCGTGAATTACTTTTAGCCGGGCCCGGAATAGCAATGCCTATTTGAGGAGTAAGGCATGCAGTTTCTTCTTCACTGCTTGAAAGGAGGACCTCTGGCGCTGTACCATCAGTGTATAATCAGGATAAAGAGATATCCGATGATTTTCAAAGTGAATCTGGGTCCGTTCCCGCGATTTTTGTAGCAACACATCCCGATCTCTGTAGTTCAGTATTTTAACTATTAAGGGTTGCGGTGGCATTCTGGCTTTTGGTGTTCCAGTAGGGATCCGGTGGGCTCTCTCCACGCAGAAAAAGGGCGAAAAGCCCTCCGGGGCCACATGTTCCCGAAACCAGTGTTTCATGAAGTCGGCGGCTTTGGGGTCCTCAGTGAGTTACGGGAGCCCAATGACCCGCACGTTGTTCCGGCGGTTCCTGCCCTCCGCGTCCTCAATTCTGTCCTGCAAGCCATTGACTTGTTGTTGCAGCTGCTGTATATGGGTCGCGTGCTCTTTGACTTGAGGTTCAATTACACTCAGGGTTTTCTCGTGTGAGTGTACTGTGTCAGCAAGTTTGGCATGGTCAGCACGAAGTAGAGTGAAGCCAGTTGTAAGCGAACCATTCTGCTATTCGATTGCCTTTCGGGAGTCTCTGACCTCCTGCAGAATCAGGTCCAGCTTGTCTGGAGGTGACTCCAATGAGTTGGGGGGATTGAAGCCTGGTGATGGTGGTCTGGTGGTATTATCTGGGTCCTCTGAAGAGTGACTAGTAGTAAGGGTTGCGTCCAGGGTTTTCCCTTTAACCCGCCCCATTGTACGTGGCTATTCTCCTTCTTAGCGATGGGTAAATACCGGAGTGTGGGACGCCAAATAGGTGCAGCTGCTGCATTGCAGGTGGGTCAGGCGTGCTCTCCAGAGTACATGCACGCAGCCCGACAGAGAGAGTTAGAGGCTGGTGCTGCCAATTCCAAATAATGTTTAGCTGGGGTGCCAGCGCTAGCTGCAATTCCCACCTGCAGCCCGAGTTGGGACGAGTCGCAGAAAGGTTTAAGTATTTTCCCGGTGGGTCTATGTTGTCAGCACTCCTCTCAGGGTTCAGTCAGGGCCCAGAGGGCGTTGCAGGGATGCGTGCTTAACTCGTGGCAACTGGGCCTCATTCACTCCTCAGCCGGGTGTCCTCGCAAGCAATACGGCAGAACATGGAGGAGAAATTCAGCAAGCCGGCCAGTCAGCTTGTGGATGGCGCCAGGGGTGGCTCATGTACAGTGACCTGTCTGCACTCTCCCCCCCCAGAATATAACTCAGTCTTGTATCCCTCAATGAAGGCCATGCAGCAGGGGGGAGAGAAGTGATGGAGCGAAGTACAGAAGATTTTGTGTGTACCCCGTTCAGACCAATCACCCCCCCATAACAAAGTAATATATTTATTTTGTTTGCTGTGTATTAACCAAACACACACATTACATGTGGGGAATGCTCTGCATTAACAGGTTTGATTAACATATTAATTAATGGTGTAAAACTCATGTTTAATCTATTTTGTGCATTTAAGTAGTGTAATAGTGCATGTTTATGTTGTAATGTACATTGTGCATTACATGCTGCTTTTGCTTCATTTTAATGGCTTGCAGTGTGATGCTTTTCTGCTAGGTAACAGTTTTAGGGGATAAATATTAGCCATGGCGGGTGGGGGGGACCGAAAACACTTATTTTCTGTGCATTCACATTTTTTTTGTGTGTGTTTATTGTAGTTTGGCTGGTGGCCAGTTTCAAGATGGTTTTGTTTTTCCCGGTTCTGCGCATTAGAGAATGCTTGCATCATCTGGCTGGAGGAACCTCGTGTATGCCTTGTGCTCCACTGAACTTTGCAACTCCAGCTGACTATGTTCGAGGCCATTTGGTGTGAATGCCGGCGAGGGGCCGAGAGCCAGAAAGATAGCACGAGAACAACTAAATGCCTGCCAAAGAGAAACAGTTGAATGCCTGCTAAAGAATGACCACGTGGAAACAGCTGAATCCCTGACACTGAACAGTTGAATCCCTGCCAATAAACATTTGAATGCCTGCTAATGAACTGTGGCACAGTCGAATTTGTATCTATCAGCTTGTCAAACAAAGTTATTCACGGACATCCTGGGAGCTGAGAACTGTATTGTCATGACCGGACATCCTGGGAGCTGAGAACTGCAAAGTCATGACCAATCAGAGCAAGGGAAACGGCAAGAGTTGAAACTTTTGAGGGTAGAGAGCCAGCAAACACAGTATAAATATCAGACCAAAATTGGGGTTTAGCGTCAGAGAAGCTGGTTGGAAAGAAGCTGTTTTGCAGAGAAGCTGTTTGAAGAGATGCTGGGAGCTTGAAACTATGCCAGATTGCGCACTGGTGACCCCTGTAGGTTCAAGATCGTTGCGGGACACTAGCCTGGGTGAGAGAAGTCATCGAGGAGGCCAAGGGTTAATTAAGTAAGTTGGGGTTTTAGTGCTGGGTAGGAAGGTTTTATTGTACGAAATCTTTATAATTAAATGCATGTTTTTAACTATGGTTCACTGATTCTTCATTTTTGGAACCCTCTGTCAGTTACATGACCAAGGATTGATTTTTAACCATTTTGAGAATAATGAAATTAATGCAAACCTACATTTTCTCTTCATGACTTTCATTAAACGGTTTCTTAATTTATGTCCTGAATAAATGGCAATGCTCAGTGAGAATTAATAGTGAGAGAATAAAATGATAGTTTTCTTTATGCAAATTAATAACATAAAATCTTTTAAATGATTTCAGGTGTTCGTGATTCTTTTAGAGTCAATTAATTATGCAATTCAATGTATTGTTGTAGTGAGGTTAAGCTGGTCTTGACAATCACCATCAACCAGTCCAACTAATTGGTCCATCGACCAAGTGGTGGAGTGCCTTGATGTTAATGTTAGGATTCTATAGGTGCAGATGTATATAATGTAAAGGAATTACTCCCGATAGGTAACAAGGTACCCCCCATGTCCAGCGCTTCTTTTCCTCCTGTGCGCAGATTCGAGTGAGACGTATGAGTGTTGGTGTTATGGGCCCCATCAATGAATGAATGTATGAATGAGTAATGTGGTGACGAGTCTGTGACATAGGGAGGATATGTAAATGTGCCCTTTTCCGCTGGAGCAGAAGCATCAAGGTGTAGCCAAGGCTCACGATCCTATCCTCTACTTTCCACTGGAGAGTGGCCTTCGCAGCGCACACAGTCCGGCAAGAGCCACAGGGTAATGACACGCTCCAGGGCAATTTGTAGTGTTTGCACGCCCGGGGTATCACGCCGCTCCAGCGGCCACCACACCTCGCACAACCTCCAGACTTCACCGTCCTGCGTAGATGGTGCACCCAAGCATGGGCAATCCAGAAACAAGACACAGTATGGCACTGTGTCGCAGCGACCGCCGCTCGGTGAGGGGCCGATTGCAGCGCTCCTCTCAGCAAGCGGCAATTAGCAGCCTCCGCCCTAGGAGCCCCAGCTCGCAGATAAGGTGTGTTCAGTAGGCCAGGCTGCGCCGTAGCGCCAGTTGTATCCCACAGGGCCAGTCGGGGATCAAGCCCATCAGGGACCAGGGCACCCAGCCATTTTTTTTGCACAGTAAACTCCTTCCGTGGAGAGGGCGATTATTCTTAAGGGCCAGCAGTCGGCACGAGGCGCAAGCACTCACCGGGTGATCGACTTTAATTGTTCCCGTAGGACGTAGAGTGCCCGTCCCGGTGTGCGATCACATCTGCACTCTGCCGCACCGCCACACCGGGCTCAGCCAAGCACCAGCAGCCAAGTGGGGTCGGCCACAGATTCCGATGCAGGCAGCAGGTAAACGGTGTCTCCGGAGGCAGTAAGGGAGCGCGTCCCACTAGCGCTAGTAGTTTCATGGCAGCTATGTCGTGGTGCCTGCAGATCCTGTCACAGGCGATTTCCACATCAAGCATCGGCTTTTCGGACGGGGAAATCGGCCAAGCTTTCTTCCCAGGTGTACAGCGGCAATAGTGCTACGAGTAAGGCTCGATGCAGCACCCTGCCCAGTGATATTACAGGATTATTCACCCCGGTGTCCGGAGCCTCTCTAATCTATGTCCGCCATTTTAAACGGTTAGCCACTCCCCTCCTATTTAATCCTCCGAATGTTTATTATGGTTGTTCCATCCCCTAGCAAAATTCTAAAGGCTATGCAAAAATTATTTGCAAAATACTTTTTGGGCATCCAAAATTGTGAAACTGGAATATTATATTGTTGTCAAACGTCCTTGAAAAGGGAGTCAAGTTTTGCCTAACCTCTTCAACAATATTTTGTCAAATTACCCAAGCTCTGTCATCAAAACTAAGGGTCTGATTTAGATCTTGGTGGATCTGGTCCCACCGTCCCTTTTTTGACAGTCTCACCACTCGTCTACTTGACGGTCTACCCGCTCTATTTAGATGTTAGCGGGTCAATAGATGAAAGACTACCTGTGTGCTGCTGACTCTGCCCAGAATTTTCACCTGGGTCGACACCATCATAGGCAGAAGTGGCTGTCGACAGGTGTTCAGCCAAGATTACCACCGGGACAATCACAACGTGCCTTTCCTTCGAGGAAACTGTGGCAGGACTACCTCCAACGTTGAGTTGGTGGAATCACAGGAAATGAGGTTCCTTTTTTCTATTTCCCACTTTTGTTTCGGTCTTGAACCCCATTGTCCAGGACCTCCCTTTGTTGCTACCAGGATCTAAGATAAGCTCCATTTCTTTTACTATGATTAGTGTGTTGACAATTGCTTTAGTCCTGTGTATTTTTACATTGCTCTTAAATGCTTTTTTTTTATGTGTATTGCATTAGAGTACATTTTACAACTTATTACGGTAAAATGAACACACCTCAAGGGACACTTAAAACAATGTTATTGTGGGAATTATGGTGCCTAGGGTAGGCATTCAATAGTGTGTGTGTATGTTGTTTGTGTGCAATGCAATATGTAGGAAAAGGGACATAATACATTACCTACATATATTTTAGAAGCAAACACAACACAGTAGTGTATTGACACATAAAACAGTAGTACTTACCAGTATCCACTCCGCCAGGGACTCACTCAGTCAGCAAACTGCCTCTAGGACAACGCTAGCATAACAGGGACATCTAAATAGGCTCGGCGCAAATCTTCTGACCCGACAGCAACGGAATACTGTTAGCCAGCAGAGGAGTATGCCGTCTCGATGATGATGTGCTGCTTACGTGACAGGAAACAGTGTGTGGATGCGGATGTCGGTTTAGCCAGCACACATCTAAATACAGCGGACGGGATACCAACAGCTTGACGGGGTACTAGGATACTTTGTCACGGAGGGACGACAGGAGTCCCGCTGGGATCTAAATCAGGTCCTAAGTAAAGACAATGTCACTGATATTTTGTTAGGTTAGCTGTTAGTTTTAGGCTGTCCAGTTTAGTGCTGTGCAAGCTGAAGGAGAATGCTTCTATTTTAAAGACTCCTTCCCCCCTATTTACCACACACACATGCACCTTTCTTTCTTGAAACTTAAATACATTCAGCAATACACTTTAGGTTCTGTGGGATTGCAGAGACTTTTGAAGAGAGAAAATAATTAAAAGGACACTGTGGTGATATTTAACAACCTCTCCAAGTCCTGATGATTAACGAAAAATCATCAAAAGTATTTGGCAAGGATGGCATGAAATACTTGCAACACACAAGAAAATTTGTCAAATCTCCTCAGTGCCCAAGCAACAGATCAGTACATCCTCCATTTTGTATGTAACTGGTATGGGGCCCAAGAATGTTGGAAATCCATGGCCAAAATAATAAAAGAACTGACAGGTTGGCGCTCTTTGTCCCACAAAATCATTCCATGTGGGAAAGCATGAACTACAAAGGAGATGAATAAACATACACTGGAAAAGAATGCCAAAGTATTGTTCTTGACACAGTAAAACGAGCATGGTTAAAAATATTTCATTATCAATATAGAAAACTGCAAAAGAGGTATATGTGCGATTAGTAAGGCAGGCATTTTTTGAAATGTGATGTGTGTGTGTAATAAAGTTTATTTTTCCATACAAAAGTGGCATATCCCACTCTAAACATAAGCAGAAGGTTATGAGGTAGATGTGCATTTTACTAAATCTATGCAATTAAAAAGCTTTCCTTGAGAAAATCTTGACAAATCCCCAGCAAGAATCATGCATACCTTTTGTTGGAAAGGTTAATGTACATAACTCCTTAAGGAACTATTTAAAATGTTATCTGATCTATATATAAATAAAGTTTGTTTTACTAAAAAAGTGTTTGGAGTAAATCAGAGTCTAAGATGAGCTAAATGCAAGCATGGTCCAATATGAAACCCACAGTCCTTAGCATGAAAACAAATGTTAATTGGGGTAAGCTGCAGAAATTTAAGCTGTTACTAGAGGTCACTTGAGTAAGAAACAAATCTTTCTAAAAAAGGCGGTTATTACAGGTCCCGAGAGTCAGGTATACGCTCTTGTAATAATGTGGCTGCGGTACCTTAGCTCGTTCTTAGAGGTCCCTGTAGTCAGAAAGAAGCAGGATACAGCACCTAAGATCACTTCTAGAGGTCCCTGGAGTTAGACACAACCCCTTTCTGTAGCAGGCTGCAGTACCTTAAGCTGTTATTGGAGGTTCCTGGAGTCAGACATATGTCCTTACTGTAATCAGGCTGCAGCAACATAGGTTGTTACTAAATGACCCTTGGCCAGACACAAGTCCTTTCATGTAGCAAGCAAAAGGATCTTGTGACATTATTAGAGATCCCTGGGGTCAGACATAACTGTTTTCTGAAGCAGGGTGTGGTTACTTAGGATATTATTGGAGGTGACTGGAATTAGATCCTTGCTGTAATAATGCTGCAGTACCTTAGGTTGCTAATAGAGGTCCTGGAGTTAGGCTTAAACCTTTTTTCCGTAGCAAGCTGCAGTACCATAGGCCATTACCAACCCCCACCCCCTCCCCCGGAGTCAGAAATACATATTTTCTGAAGGAGGGTGAAATGCCTAAAGCTGTTGCTAGAGGTCCCTGGAGTCAGACATATTTTGTTGCTGTAGTTAGCCTGCAGGACATTATGCAATTCCTTCATGCCCACAGCTGTTCATTTAATCACAGATACCAGAGGTTTGTGTTGAGCAGACACTTATTGTTTCAGAAAGAAGGATCACATAGAGGGTGTCATAAATGTGCATATTCACTTTCATAAGGCAATCAATGTTCTTCTGTTTTCTATGCCCTAAATACAAATTCTACCAGTGGGTCTTGATAATAGGCAATATTGACATTAGTTCCATTCTTCCATGTTTGGGAAGAAGTCACCCTAAGATTCTTAGCTAATACCAGGCTCTCATGTACATCTGACAATTATTCAGGAGTAATAGTAAGACATTTTTCTTACTGTAATATCAAGATTCTTTTTGCCATTTCCTGTCACATTGTTTTCCGCAGGATAGAACCTTTTTCTTAATGTTTCAGTGCACCAAGAAGAGGGCGATTGAAATATCAATAGAGAAGGTTCCCTTGAATGTATTTGGTTGAAAATGGAAAGGAACAGTGGCACATAAAGTTGACTATGTTTTTGTTTTCAGCAGGCCAGATAACCCAGAGGGTGTGGCTTAAATATAAATGTGCATTTTCACTTTGCATGTTTTTATGGTCTAAATAAAAAATCTAGCTCTGGATTGTGATGATGATACACATTAGTGAGGCTCTCAATGCATTCCTTGATGCTCTGGAAGATGTCATACTAATATGTTTAATAAATACCAGACACTTGTAAGTATAAAAAGCACCATTTTGTAGCTACAATAGCAAGTTTCTTAGCTGTATTAATAAAATGCTTTTTTGTTTTTGCACAGGAAATTAAAGTCGGGCAGCAGAAGTTTAGGTTTACTTTTAGATGTCCCATTACCACATAATAAGACAATGTAACCTTTCACAGGATGCCAATGGCTAGAGGGACAACACACCAAAGAACTGGTAAACATTAAAAAAAATATCAAAGCCATTGGCTACCGGGGATGACTCAAAACTCACTCACTATTTCTTTTTTCTATTAGTAACATGAGTGCTACCAGACAGGTAATGTTAACTAATAATTTGAACCTTTACAGCTGCGCAAAGGGAAGTGGGTGGCCTGCATCAGGTCGGCAGAAGTCCCCCTTCTTCAGTTGATGACCGGCAACCAGGCTATCACCTCAGGCTTTCATACCTCCTACTGCAGCCATCTCTGATTCCCCTGCCCCCAGAAGAACCCCCTTAAGACCCACCTTTATGCTCTAGTCTACTTGCACCTCCTGCCTGTGCATGGAGGGGTTACTGTAACATTACTCTCAATTCCTTCATATGCATCAGAACACATAGAAGAAACAACCAACACCAGGAAATTCTGTTTGCGGAGAGTAGTACAAGGGTCGTATTATGTAAAGTGCATACTACCTTGGTCTCTAACTACTGGGTTTGCCGTGCGCAGACCTGGTCAGTGAGTCCTATTACAGAAAATGTGCTACCGTGAGGGTAGCACATTAGTGAAACAAAGACTGGTTGTCATCTTTCACTTTGTAGGCAGCAATATGGTCTGCTTTTCAGTGGGGGACTGAGATCCCTCTTTAGGCAGGTGCAGTAAGTGACTGAACCCACCTGCAGGGAGATGTATGGAGAATCCATGGGACCACCCATACACCTTTTGAAGGATCACCCTCAGAGGCACCACATCTATGCACTAAATTATCGTGGTGTACAGTCAGTTCCCCTGACAGCTCCTTTGCCTGTGTGCCCAGGCTTATATAAGTGGCAAAGTGTTCCTGCATTTGCATGGGGTCACACCCCCATGCAAATGAAGGAACTCTGCCTGGAGATTACACTGGTGCATGTTAGTACTTCTATATTACAAAAGTGACTGCCCAAGAGTCTTCAGTCCCTTCTGGGGGACATACGAAGTGGGTGCACATGCCTGTTGTGCTCCTGGGGCACTTGTGTAATAAAGCCTCACGTCAGTTTAGCTACATTTTAGGGAAAGTCTGCTGTACGGAGGGAAATTCATGTCACCCCAAACAAAGGTTTCTAAAATACACTCCTTTATCACCAATATTGATCAGAGAATATGTATCTGTGCAAATCTACAATGGCAATGCCCACTTTAGACAGCAGAAAATCCACCGGATGGGTTTCCGTTGTCATAAGTTAGGGTTAATGAGGGGTACACAGATGTCCGGCGAATGTCCTTCAATGTGAGCATTTCCTACCTCTGCAACACCATTCCATCTATACATTTATACCAAGATAGGGCAGAATTGAAAGACATATGATTGAAATCCAGGCATATGCTTGTTGACTCTGTACATCCAAAATAAAGAGTATTACAAATTCATGGCATTCAGCACTCACTGGCTTCACTGCATGTAATTTAGAACTGGGTCATTGAACCAGGATGTTGTACAAGAAAGCAGCTGTTTTTTCTAGCAGAGGAATGGAAAATGGGAGCTTTCAACAGATAATAGATTGATTGCAGAACAAGAAGAACCAGGTGTCAAACAAAGGTTCTTTTTCTGGGGCATGCTGAAATGCACGTATACCAAGAAGAGCTAGCAGAATACCTCTTTGAGTTGGACCCTCTCTGTTGGAACATGTAATGACCTGTAGATCCATGAGATTGATGCCAGATAAAGCCATCTCAACCCTACAGCTTTCAAAGTCAGTAACTGGATTGCTTTTAAGTTGGGTAATATTAACAACTGTTGTTTACAGTACTTCGAATTGGCAAAAGTTAAGTTTTATGGGAAATAGAAATACGCTATTATATATTGGATAACACACAGCAAACTGGCCATTATAAGTATATTGCAAGACACTGATGAGTTCTACAGTCATACTTAGGTTTGTAGCAGAAAGCCAAGTACCTTTGCAAGGGTATGGAATTCCAACGGGAGTTTGACATACCTTTATAATATACCCGTGCTCACTACGCCACTGGAGTCAAGCTATCCTGGCTGATGACGGCTGATAGCCAGAAACCGGTCCTAGGATGCTTGATTCCGGTCCAGGGAAGACATGGCTTGGCAGTTCGAGCTGGACTGTTCCCATGAGGCACAGGGTCAAGACTGATTTGCATATGGCCATGTCTAAACTGGGGTGGTGTAGTGGGCAAAAGAACGATGGATTTAACCCAGATCTCTTGACTGGGGGAGAATGTCTGCATTGTCAGCATTCCGTCCATCAATTGTTTGTTGTAACACCTTTATAATATAATCAGCAGGTTGTGTATTATCCCATATAATATATAACAACATTAGATCCCAGCATGTCGAAGGTTGAAGGGAAGCCTTGCAAGGCTTCTCATGTAAGAAACTAAGGCTCTGATGTGTGAGACTACACTAATGTGACGAACTTCTAGGTATACAAATCCACTTTATCTCCTTTTTTCAAGTTTAATGATACCCTGCAAAAAAGAAATAGTAAAACTGTTTTTTCCAATGCACATTTGGACTCAATCAATAAAGTCAGAGCTAATGAGTATACAGAAAGACCTATACCATGCTCACCTGAGCCCATCCTGCACTCCTGCAAACTCTTTTGTAGTTCCATTGGGATCTGTAGATACTTTTTATATTAAACAGCGTGAACAACTTATAATTGTGAATACTAAATGGCGTTTGTTTCTGCAAGCAAGTGCCTAGTATTAAGTGAGAATATCGGGGTGCCTTATTCTGCACAAATGGGAAAAAACCTGGAGCGTTAATAATGCCCATTATCACTAAAACCCAGAATTGGCATATTTATTTTGGTCATAGAAAACAAGCAAAAATTGATAGACTTGTGAATGTAAATATTAAAATGTATGTTCAAGCCACATACTTTATGCAATCAAGCCTTGTGACACTTTATGCAATCAAGCCTTGTGACACTTTTTTTGCCATTGCTTCTTCCCCTTTTCAACAAGACTATTTTATGGTTGTGATGAACCATGCCGCTAGGTACCCAGAGGTGGTATCCTTGTGGATCACAACTGCATAGGTACTAGCTAGGTTTTTCTAGTAGTCCTTTCCATAGCTGGGTTCCCAAACACTGCGGGCGTGACGATGGACTAATTTCATCTCCTCTTACATGAGAAAGATGTTGAAGCAAGCTGGTGTCATTTACTACTTCTGCACTGTGTGCCTTCTTCAAACCAGTGGGTTGGTGGAATGCTTCAACATGATGCTTGGGAGAATGAAGAGAACACAATTAGAATTTCCATTCCTAACCAATGATTTTCTTTCTTCCTCAAAGATATCAATTAAGTGTAGCCAGGAGCAGTGGTTGCTGCCCCTCCTTTCCAATTTGGACCTTCTCTAACTGCCCTTGCTTAACCTGGCTTTAGGGTTCTTGGAAGCAGTGGCAGCTAGGAAAAGTAAACTGCTATAATAGTCATGCTTACTTGCTCTAGTTTTCACTGGTCTCCCTAATCTTTCAGCAAGGCACAACATGCTGTTGAGGGGCTAATAGCTGGGTCATGGAACCACAGTGTGATGTCAAGAGGAGGTTAAACAGTGTACAGTTGCCATTCCACTACCACTTTGCCTTTGATCCCTAGAGAAGCTATCCAAAAATCCTCACAAAAATATTTAGGGTCTTTAGCGTGCGCAAACAGGTTTTAGACCCGTTTGCGCACGGTAAAAACCTTGGGCCCATGTACATAACCTATTTTGCGACTCGCTATTAGGAAGGGGCGTTCCCTTCCTAATAGCGACTCATGAGGCATGTATGAATGTTTTGCGACCGCAACTGCAGTTGTAAAACACTCGCAAATTACCACCTACTCAATTTACTATGGTCGTACATCTGGCCCTTAAATTCATGAAATAAGCAAAAATTCCTTCTTAGTTATGCTCCACTTCATACTCCTCCAAAAGCGGTAGCTTTTCTCCCATTTTTTCCATCATCCCCACTGCAGTGCCAGATTGCTTTGGTTTTCTCTCCAACCTCAGCAGTTCCTGCTTTCGCTGTTGTTTCATTGACACAAGTAGTTACTGCTCTCACTGTTTTACTTTCTCCTTGTCAACACTTCCTGCTGTCCTTGCTTTTCTCATTCATGAAAAAAAAAATCAAGCAACTTCTGCTTACCAAGAACCATACATTTTCACTGTGCTTTGCACTTTCTATCAGTAGGTTCTACTGTTTGTGCTTTCTCTTTGTCTGCATCATTCTGTACCTCCTCAGCATTTCTGCTTTGGTTTTTTCTCTAAAATGTCCTTTCTAGTTTGTCAATCCCTCCTCAGCCATCACTGTTTCCAGCTATGAGGCCTCTGCCTCTTCCCTGGTTAGTAATTAACCTGCAGAATTTCCTCTTTCATAGTTAAGTTTGGCTTTCTTGGTGGGTATGTCCAACATTTTATCAAATTCTTTAAGTCTGGCATTAGTTAAGACTTTTTTAATGTTACTAATACATATACTATGCTTATGGGGGCTTTCAGTCAACTCTCTTTATCCATTGTTCCGCTTTTGTGTCATTCATATATTATTTTCACCCACTCCAGCATACAACAGGGGCAGTGGGACTGCCCACATCAGCCACTGCATAATGTCATTGAGAGGAATGGAATTATGGTGATTAACAAGGAACACATACTCACACAAATACGTTCCCTCCAGTCCTCGGAACTAATATGGCAATGTATGCATTTGGAGACCAAAAAAGCATTTTTGCTTTTAGCCAATAGTTTTTGTTATTCTGGTGATGGCCAACAGCTCCCCCCAACAGTTAAGTTTACCAAACATCATGTCAAAATAAAAATTGACAAAGCCAAAAGGCTGGGAGCCTACCTATTGGATTTGTCAATTCTTGTTATTAAAACAAAGTACAGAATTTCCACTATATGAATAGAAGCCAAGGCTTGCCAATGGAAAGTTAAAGCTTGGCCAAAGTTTTGATGCAGTTTTTTTACAGGCTTCAATATTTGAACGCTTTAGTTTGATTGCTCTTCTCTTGTCTCGTCTCTGCTCTCAAGCACAATGCAGCGGATCATTTTTTGTATATAGATTTGGTTGGGGCCGCACTGGAGGAAAAGGGCATGTTCTAATAGCAAACAGTCAAAGTGAACAACACATTTCACAATGTCTGTCTGCTAGACTCTTGGACTCTGTGACAATTTTCACTGCATGGATCATAAGAAACCAAACCACATGTTTATATAGCATCAAAAACCCAAATGGGTCTAATCACTTGCCGGAATCTGGCATACAAACAAGGTCTTTTTTCTGTACAGCAAGAGCTGTTTCATTTGCCTGAGACCATAGAGGACATTTGTACACCGTACATTCAAGAGATGGAAATTACTGCCTTCCAGTTCTTTTCCTGACACTCTTTGGGGGCTTTGAAGCTATTTTCCAGCAGATCTAAGAAGTCTTATGGGTGCAATTAGGGGGTACATTTGTCATATGACGACTGGTGCCTATCCATCCTTCACAAAAGGAGAACCAACTGTTAGTGATCAATAGTTTATAAATTCTTAGAAGAGATACTACAAAAAATGTAACGTTAGAAGATGAGTATCATAAATCTAGCTTTTCATTGTAGAAATATATATCTTCATGCAATTATTACACCTTAATACATAAACAGCTGTAAACTAAAATACATTCCCAATTGTGACTTATAAACACGTGCAAATTAAACATATTCAGATTGTTTTTTATCATAATCTGTGTGGAATCCTCATTATTTTTGATCCCACACTTTGTAATTTAACTAGGCATTCCATCCAGAGCAGTCTTATCTTGATTGAGTTCCTGTTAAGGCCAAAAAACTGGGACTGTTAATGTTAATTTAGGTGAACCTAGTGATTCATCCTTAACTTTCTTATTTGGAATTATTTCCAAATAACCATCAGTGCAGTTAAGATAAAATGCATAGTTTTATTTTTCACTAAAGTTTATGTAGCCGAGCCAAGCAAACGTGTTTCACAACATCCTGGCGTTTCCTCAGGCTCTAACACATGGTACAAAATATTTTTATATTGTGTGAACTTTGGCTGAACAGAATCAGATTCCATTACAGAAATTGATCTTCTGGCATTCATGGTAACAATTGTCTAAAGATAACACATATTTTGCAACATCCTTCCGCTTCCTTCTAACACATTGTACACATTCTTAAACCCACAAATTTCAAAGAGAAAAGCAAAAACAACAAAATAAAATAAAGACAATCATTAATTAACCTAACTCTTCCACCCAAAAAACATCAACAAAAGTCATTAAAACATTCTCCCTGGTTCCTATCAGCAAAACACCATTAAAGTTCTCTTGTTCCAGAAAAATACATTTTTGTGATTTCACGCTTTACTCCAATTATCTTATTACATAATGTGATCCTAAAACAAAATAATGTTAGTTAATTGTCCCTATGACAAGATGGCAGGCAAGGGATTATATATGAATATCCTTATAGCATTGAATATCCTTATAGCAGCGAATAGTTAAATAGTTAAAGCCAAAAACCATTTCAGCATCTATCTCAAACATAATTCTGAATTACCTCAAACTTGTACAAACCAACAGTATGCTCTTTGCAGTTACATCTATACCATGACAATATACATTGCTAAGTTTACACTCAAATATACCACTTTTCGCAAAATATAAGATCTTCATTATAAAGAACCTTAACACATATCTAAATATATAACAACATTTAGTTAAAATACATTTCAATGACTGTCCAAATCTTGCAGAATTTACTAGACGTTCATGTTACAATTAGATCGTTCAGTGTTCAAACTCATCTTGGAATCCAGACTTAATGTACCCTTTAGGATAGACATAAAGGTTTTATTTAAATCTAATTACCCAATTATCATAGATTACAAACTAATTGTACGCTCTCATTTATTCATATAAACATATCTCTTAAATCAAAAGAAATTCTTCATCTACAGCAAAACATCATCGACCATTTTATATTACGTGAACTTTCCTCCGGACAGAATCATATCCACATCATAGAAATGTATTTTCTCATATGTGTCACAATAATTCTCAAAGGTCAAAAATAAACCAAAAGAGAAAAGAAAAGACAACTGCTAAACCACATTTACTTAGCTACAGCGCATGATAATCACCCACAAATCAAAGTATTACTTAGATGCTTACTTAAAGATGCCTCTTTTTTGGTAATAGCGAGGATTTCATGATTGTCTTTATGCACTTGTCATTTTACATGCCTCCAGAGCCTGATTAAATTATGAGATGTGGGACTACAAGTATATTCATACCCTGAATTTATTGACAATAATGAGGATTTCAAACAAAATGATGATTCGAACAATCTGAATGAAATGAGTTTGTAGTTTCTTAAGTCACAATTGGGAATGTATTTTGGTTTTAAATATTTATTCAGCTGTAATATGAAATATGTTTTGTATTTGTATCTATTTTCTACAATAAAAGGATGAATTATTGATACAGCTAATTTTTTGAGGTTTCTCTTCTTCTAGAAATGTATGATCTGTTGATCACTGAGAATTTGTTCCCGCTTTGTTAAGAATTTGTCTGTATTGGAAGTCAGAGAGGTTACTGAGCTCAAATGATTTTGAGCTGGGCGCAGGGCCTTGAATTGTTAATGAGTGGTGCCTATCTATATTTGGAATTGTGTGTTCATAAAAGTATTTCAAATGTAATATTAAGATTGAAAATTGCTGGTACTGCAGAGTTTTGTAGTATTAACAGCTTTTTGATGGTTGTTCTGTAAGTACGAGTTAATAAGGAATTAGAGTAATTGACTTTAGAGTCAATAATAGCTCATGCAATGATTCTTGGTTTTCCTAGGAGACCATATGTTTCGGTTTTCATAAGAGCTTCAGAAGGAAATTTCCAGAACAACTTTTCTGATTAACATGACATACCCTTGTCATTCTTTTATCACACTAAATTCAGATTGGTTTAACCCAGTCTTTTATTTCCACTTTAGAAGTGCCAAGGGACAAAATGCACTATTCTGCAATATGGTGCCTCAGCTAGTGTGCAATAGCAATAAGCAGGAATTTGGCCTTTGTGTCGTTAGGAGCAAAACGATTTTTATTCACTCATACTTGGACATCAAAAACCCTAACTCATTTCTGTTTAATAATGCTTTAGGCCTCTGACAGATGAACCGTCACCTGGTTTTTTTCTGCATAGAACTGGAAGATCACTTTCAAATTAGTCACCAGTTCATGCATTGATTGGACATAAATTTTAAAAAGTTGGTGAGGGAGGAGACATAATCCCTGAGAGTACCCGCACTTAACCATCATGGGCACAGCTGGGCATTGATCCATACGAATCTTGGGCTATGTTTCCCATACCCATCACCCCTACAAATCATTCTACCAAATATACATAGTTTGTCACTGGACATCCATGCATTAAAACTTAACATCAACGTGCTACTTGGATAAAGGCAGAGTACAGATTCAAGGTTTGGACATAGTTTAAAACTAGAGAATTAGCAAGCCAAATACATACAGTCATTGGTCTTCCATTCTCCACCTGGAGGCTAAGGTACAGTGTTGCCCACAGGCTCAATACAGAGATTCCAGGAAGAAAGGAGATGAATGAGAAAGAGTGAGGGGTAAGTAGCAACAGCACAAAGATACCTGCCTAGTGAAGTTACCCACAAGATCAAGAGAAAATAGCAAAGGTGGAAACAGGAGGGGAGCTGGGTGTGAACTGTAAAGAGAAGCGTGTAAGCCTATCAACACTCACTGATGATACCCCGACCCTCAGGGGCTCCCCCTATTTTTTGGGAGACATGTGGTGGAAGGCGTCAATCAGGTGAGGTGCATTAGCAAATGAAGCAAGTTACCATGATCTATCTGCTGGTCCATAACACACCCCACCCCCAGTCTATGAGACATTGTAGCTGACCTCATACCCTATGGTAATTGAGCATGGAATTAACTTCATAGCCTAGTACAGCATCAACAATTACTGGTTAAAGTGTGGGGGCAAAATGGAGTGGCCCAGACCATGATGGTTGGAACAAGAAGACATTGAAGACTGTGTTTATATGTTAATGCTTAGGTAACAAGAGGTGTACTGCTACTGGATTGATTACCTTAAAAATTGGGATAGGACCAACAAAGGTAGGTTTGAACTTCACATGGTATTCTGGAAGAGATAGATGATGGGTGGAGTCCATACTGAATTTCCCACTATATATAATAGAGCATCTTGCTCTTGTTCAGATGTTGTCTCGGGTTCTTTTTTATCTTATGGACTGATGAGACAAAATATGTGATGGAGAGAAAAATATTCAAGGGTTCTTGAGTGGGTAACAAGCAAGGATGGAATCATAATCAAAATGATGATGATTTTAAGGAACTGTAGTAATTTCTATCTCCTGGAAATATATTTTCGCTAAAATGTGAGGAGTGACTTCTTGGGTACGAAATGTTCCATTTTGGTGAATGAGTCAGTTATCACCAATCAAGTTATATATTTGTTTGAGGAGGTAAATCCACATTAAAATTCATAGATATGGTGGAGAAGCCAGAGGCTTAAAAGGTCTACAGATTTTCGACAAACATTCATTGTCACAGAAAACACGTGGCAATGTACTCTTGGCTAGACTTTCTCATCTTTGGCTACCAGAATTAACTTGCAACTAATTCTGCAGCGTGTCTTGTGCCAGGGTGACTGGTAAAAAACACTTTTGCAGAATCTGATATTGCAGTTCCTTTGTGAGTACAAACAGGCTTTTCTCTTTAGAGGAGCCCTTATTGACAGTCTTCAGTCTTGGCTTTGCTGTCAACTTTGCTGTAGGCTGTTCCACGTCTACAAATACCTCAACAACATTGGACCCAAATACCTCAACGAGAGATTATCCTTCCATGCACCCAAGAGGAACCTCCGCTCCGCCGACCTCGCCCTGGCAGAGATCCCACGCATCCGCAAAGCAGAACCGGCAGGAGAGCTTTCTCCTACATCGCAGCCAAGATCTGGAATGAGCTCCCTGTGAACATCAGACGCTCCCCGACACTGCACACGTTCAGGAAAGACCTCAAGACCAGGCTCTTCGACTGATCCAGAGCCGTGTTTTCCCCTCCCCCGCACCTCGAGACCCTCACGGGTGAGTAGCGCACTATATAAGCCCCTGATTGATTGATTGAACCACTAGTCTAGTCAGTCTAGTCTTTTTGAGCCTTTTTAACTACTTCCAGAAAGTTGTTGCTGTGATAGGTCTGGTATATACTACAGGAAGGATTAAAGATGGAGGAGATTCCTCAATGTTTTTCAATTTCTTGATGAAGCGTCTGCTTTACCGTGTTTCCTGGTCTGTTGATGATTTGAAAGTGGAAGTCTGAAATTTCCACATCTCATGGATTTGAGCAAACCAAGGTTTTTATGATCTGGCCAAACTTTCATCTCATGGTTAGCTCCTTCTAAATAATATCTCCATGTCTCTAAGATTATTAGTGGTCCTTAATTGCTAGGAGCACAGCACCCACTCCAGTTATGAATCAATCCTAATCCCATCAAGATGAACTGGAAAAGTCTACGAAAAACATGTTTGGACTACTTTGCTTGTTCAAAGGATGCCTGAAAACTTGAAATTGGGGGTCATTCTGTTGGGTTTGCAAGTTTGGAATGCTCCTCCAAATTTTACAAATGATTCCAAATTCTTATCTGGGCTTTTGCCACTTTCCCACTACATATTCTAGGCACCGGACAGTATTGGGAATCATAACAAAAAAAAAGATGGAACCATAGCAGAATTAGAATAACATTTTTGGGAGAGTTACATAATTGCAGATGGCAAAGCGACACTTGATAAATTGAACAAGTCAACTGCTGACTTTAATCCTATTGAGCAAAAAAAAAAAAATGACGCTCAAAAAAGACATATTTAACTACAAGAAAAATAAAAACTATCCTAACAATCTTTTTTACACCCAACAGCAATCACCACAGTACATACCGGGGATAGATATAAAAAACATGAGTTTGTCACTTTTTCTAAAACATCCTATAGTTCCCTGGATTACTCTAGCCCATTAGAATGGACTAGTACAGGCTAAACATCTACCTTTAATTACAACTCATAATTTTTGGGCAAAAATCAACAAGGGTGGGGGAGAGGACAGGGGGAGGTCAAACAGAACTTTCAGTCAGTGGAACAGTAGACAAGACAACAATATTACAGTTCGGATGTTAAATAGTGACTTAGAAAACTGACACTATACTAATCTTTAACCTGTTTTACCATCTGTAATCCAATACAGAAATCTCTTTGTTGAGCAGGGGACATTTTTTTGTTCCAATGAAAAGAAAAGATTTGTTAATATTCAAATGGAACTGATACAGTTTTTGTTCAAGAAATCTTTTTTTTTGAGAATCCAGACAACAACAAATATAACCTAAGTGGTCTGAGACCTCCTTCTACCTTCACCCCATCACCCCCAGCTCAAAAATGACTTAGGAGCTATTCGCCTTTGAGAGTGTAATTTTGAGAGAAGTGACTAAACTTAAACCATCCAATCAATACATCCCTCATTATATAGCTATGGATAAAAGACAGTCTTTGAGTAATTTGAAGGACAAAGCAATCAGATAAGAGTGGTGGCATTGTAATTCATAGCACAAAGGCATTTAAACTGGAAAGTCTTAAACAGTTGAGTAATCACAATCATTATGTTCCATTGGCTGTCACTGCACTTCAACAAATTCAGAAAGAAATTAGGGAGATCACAATTAAACTAAAACTGATGTTTTTTGAGTAATTATGGATATCTTTATTTAAATGCCAAATCACCATGCACATCGATTCTTTAGACTTTCCCTAAGACTCATAAGAATTTGCAAAGCCCTACTGGTAGACCAAAAGTCTCAGGTTGTGGTTCAGTGTTTGAACCCCTTGGCAAATATGTTGATATCTTTTTCAAAGAATGTATACTTTCTACTAAGAGTTACATATGTGGCAGCAATGATTTCACCAGCAAGACAGATGACATTTCATTGAAGGTATGGTCTGTATGGGAATTGAGTCACTGCATTTCAACATCCCTTAAAGTGATGGTTGTCAGAGTGATCGCTGAACTGCAGGACATACTGCCAGCTCCCTTCATAGTCCCAACTGAATTTGTCATATATTAATGTTGCCTTTGCCAAAATCTGCGTCTATGGAATGCATTTCTTACAAACTAATAGTACTCCCATGGCAGCTTCTTTTGCACCAAAGTTTGGTATTTTGTAGGTAAATGAGTACGTTTAATTAATCTCAAATGCTGAAACCAAGTATTGATGACATATTTATGATTTGGAAAGGTGAGGATAGCGTGTTAAATTACTTTTTCATGTGGATCAATTCCCTAACCACGGCCGTGTATTACACTTCCAACTACATCAGGATTTTCATTGACTTCCTTAATCTCATCAAAATCTCTTTTGATGGGCTTCTAGGCACAATTGTGTTCTGTAAAGCAAGTGAAAGTAATACACTATTGCAGTACTGAGGCAACCACTCCAAAGCACTTCAGAAAGGGCTCCCCTATAGACAATTCCTGCGTAGTCAGAGGAATTGAAAATGGAGACAAGACTACTTCAGAGAAGCTGAGGGTTGGAACGCTAGCTGTAGCGTGCCTAAAATCGAATTTGGAGAACATTAAAGAGAGCCTGGTGCTCTCCTTTTGAATAATTGTTAAACCCTAGGGACACGAATTGCTTGTGTTAGCACTTTTTGCTCACATAGCAAAACACTGATCATGATCATTAAGAAACATTGGTCGTTAATACGATCTATTGGCCTGGCTGATTATCTTGCAATGTTGCCATTCTAGAAAGATAAATATCGAAGCGATCAACTTATTCATGCAAGTTTTCAGAAAAGAAAACCCACAGACTTCCAGAATCTAGCAACATTGTATTCTTTTAATCTCAATGTCATCTACAGTATTGTAACTTTTTGTTTAGTCATTGAGAATGCCATTGATTGAAATACTATTGTGTCTGTATTGTACACATTGAATAATGGTAACACCTTTGCTTGTGTTCCTTACCTTCATGATTGCTGTTTTAGCAAACTGTGTAGCAATATGCTGCATATTGTAAGCAGACTACTGTATTATCAGTTCTGCGTACTCATAAGAAACTGGCATTGCTTTCTCCCAGTCATAACAGTTTTTTTTATCGATGACTAGTCTCGGTCTTCAATTAATTTTAGTTTTCTTCCTGTTAAATATTTTCATGATTTGGGTTCTAGTTACCACCTTTTTTGGTGCAAATATTTTAAGCCTTCCTTCTTTTGAGATGCATCCTTTCTTTTCCGACTCTTTGGTATTTAGCACAGGCCTTGTATTTGAGCGTGTGACTGCCATGTTAATAAGGGGGCATTTCGTCCCTTCATGCACTTTGTTGTCCAACACTGGATGCAGCACACTGACTCTGGTGGCGGTGCTCTTTGGAATTATCTTTTTTTGGCCTTTAAATTCAGATAGTGATTCCTCCTGCAGATTTTAAACCTGATCAACACTTTTTTGGATTGTTTTCAACCATTCACTTTCTGCTTGGTATGGGATCTTCAGGCCCTAAGTATATTCAGCGTCAATTGTGTTTGCTTCAATCCTTCTAAATGACCCCTTTATTCTGTCTCTTATTGGTATAGGTTGTCCATTGATGCACTCATGAATTGGCTTTCTGATGTATGTTTACAGACATTCTGAACCTTGACTAATAGGTCAAGTTCAAATTTAATGTTATAGTTAATTTAAACCATAACAAGTTTGCAAGTTAAACTATAAAATACAATTTATAACATCATGAAATTAGAACGTGCCTAAAGGAAAGTGAAATCAATCAATCTACCCTGAGAATGACATGTTTACTAATACAGTGTATCTTAAAACCAGGATCCGGACCGAAGAAGTACGTGACGCTGTCGAGACTGGCTGGACCATGACTATTAGATTACGATTGATTCTACCTGTTACGCGGGGAGCTTATATCTAGACCCCCCCCTTGCCACAAAGAAAGACTGCTTATATACCTTATATAGTAGCAGAAGTGACTTATAGATATTCGTGGATGGGAATCTGATCGTAAGGATCTTCCTTTTATGACGTTTCGCTTAATTGTTGGAAATTCAATGACCCTACTATCATCTCAATGCCCTGAAGAAGTCCTGCAATAGGACGAAACGCGTCGGCTGTGATGTGCTTTTTAGCATGAAAATAGAATAAAAAGATGTGTCAAGAAAACCTTTGGCTTACTCACTGATTGGATCCGAACTATACTAATGTTCTAAATTGATCTGCATGATATGAAGTGGTGCACCATTGCTTTGGGTTTATTTGTCATGGTTCCGTTGGAATTAGTACTGTAACAGTGGGTACTGTTTCTGTGTGCACACGCACCCTTGATCAAATTTATAAGGGTTAAAGATTTAGGAGTCAATCAATGGTTAGGTGCTGAAATTGTGAGGGTTCCACTGTTTTTCTTCTGGCTCATGTATCTTAAAACCAGACTAATAGTTTAAAACCAGTGCAATATTTGTGCAAATACACAAAGCAATGTAAACTAGTGTTCAGCCTACAAGTTCAGCCTTGGACAGTATTCACTGACAGTATACTTTTTAAAACCAAACTGGTGCAAATTTGGGTTTATGGCAATGAAATGGGCAAGGTAAACTTAAGATCCATCGGCAAAGGACATCCCCGGACAGTCAATTCTTTTTAGTGGAGGCTGTCCCTTCCGCGTTCCGATGTTATGTGAAGACTGGATCGGCTCAGGGTTTTTTGATTGGGGCCATTGCCAGAAATTTAGCAAGCTTACAATTTAACTGTGGGTCACCTGGGTTGAGGCACACTATTATTGATTGCCTACACGTACGGATGCCTCTGTTGTTGAAGCTTCTCTTTAATACTAGTGAGCAAAGCTTTCACAGTTTGGGACAAATGCAGATCAAATGGAAGAAGTCCTTGTTTTCTCCTTTGCAGAGTCTACGTGATGTGGGCCTGTTGCATTTCCAAGTTGGTTGATTTGCTAGAGCTGGTATAGTATCCATGCACAGGATCATAAGTCTGTGTTTTTTATGTGCCAGAAAGGGAATTGCCAAGTAAGGTGCTGGTGTCAGAGTGTCATAATATTTGATTACCATCCATGCATGACATCAGGGGCTGAATTTGACTTTTTTTATTCTGGACAAAACTGGAGATTTACAGCCCTGTTGGTCGCCCTTTTAGAGGCGTTGTACAGCGCACTCATTGCCCACAGTTCAGTTAGACTCAGTTGTTTAATGGAGATATTCGGATATTTATAATATTTTGACCGCTAGTCACTTTGAAGAGCCTACCATAACGTGCTATTTAAATTTAGTAATAATAATAATAATCCGATGTTTGTAAAGCGCAAACATGTCACCCTTAAGGGTCTCAAGGTGCTGGGGGCCGTTGGGGAGATTAAGTGAGCTATTGCCCAGAGTCACATGATGCTGAGCGGATCTGCGTCCGGCGCTGGGGATCGAACCATGAGCCCCACGCTCCGGAGTCAGCTGCCCTGGCTGCTGCACCACACCTCTCCCGCAATGTAGAATCTTGGTCTTGGCTGATTTTATACCAACCTTTTATTGTTATTGATCTTCTGGCTCAAACTCAAGCTGGATTTGTGCAAGCAATGTACATTGAGGCAGGGCTTAATCTGTGATGTATACAATACTGCAGCATCCTGCCCTCTCATGGTCAGTTGGAAGCAGCTTTGCAGAGATGACTGTTAAGAGCAATGAAATGATGGACCACCTTGTTTTTTTGCCAAGGTGGTAAAGATGTGAATTAGTACGTTCCCCTTCTTAAGTATAGGTTATCTTTACTGGAAGAAGTTTCCTTTAGAATCTAGGTACAAGCTTGCTTAATGTCTCCAGATGGATGCCATTAAAAACAATTGAGGGAGCCTGTTCGGGTAGATTGCAGACAGACATGGTTTTTGTTTTTGTCATGTTTACCACCAGCTGGTTGGTGCTAGTGTACAGTGCCAGGATGTTAACTGATCTCTGTAGGCCCACTTTAGTTGAACTGAAAAGCACAATGTCATCTGCATATGATAGGTGAGTGAGACGTAGGGGAGCCAGATGTGGGCATGGGAATTTTCCTGATCTAGGGCTGGTGATAAGTCTGCATGGAGAGGTTAAAGAAGTGGGGCTCTAACAAACATCCCTGCTTCAGCACTTGTTAAGTTGTAATTTTCCTGGATATTCTAGTGCCATCCCCAATTTTTACTTGAATCCAGGTTTCAGAATTTAGCAGTTGGATTTCTCGTAGCAGCTTGTCAAGGAGACCCCAGCTCTTTAGCTTACACCATTATTAATGACTGGTTTGCACAGTCAAAAGCTGCTTTGAAATCTATGAAGCAGAAGTGTCATTTTTTCCCGTACCGCTTACATTGTTGGATCAAAAAGACAGTTGCTAAAATATTTGTTGTTGTACCTATGCCTTTCCTAAAACTGGTCCACTTTAGTGGGATCACTTTGTTTTCATTTGACCAGTCGTTTTCATCCACCAGCAACAGGGATTCATAGTGTTTAGCTTATGAATCGAGAAGAGCTATGAGACTATGATTGGCTGAGTTTGCCCTATGACCTCCTTTAAATATAGGGTTCATTAAGGAATCTTGCAAACTCTTGGGGACAACTCCACTCTGCTGCACTTCCTTGAATAGCGTAGCCAGTACTACTGACCAGAATTCAACGTCTTCTTTAAAATGGCCTGTGGTAGGCCATTTGGCCCTGGTGCACCTTCACGGCGGCCCTTAAGCAGGACTTTTTTTTACTTCACTATAGGTGAATAGAAGTTAGGGCCCTCTTCAGCCTTCAATTGCTCTGTCTGTATACCTGCTGGTACTGGAGTGCTGGGCTTTTCAACACTAGTTGGAGATGCAGTTTTACTCAATAGCAGACTTGATTGCTCTTAAAATATTGAGCTCTAGAGGGACGTTGGTTTATCTTGAATATATTTGCAAGATAGACCACCCATGAGTGCTAGGAGGTGTTTGAATTGTTTATCATTTTTCCTTGTGTGTTGAGGCTAGTTATAGTTTCCCAAAATTTCCTTGGTTTTCTCTGCGTGACATTACACGTTAGCTTAGTCCAAACTGCATAATTTGCAGATTTCTTATCTTCCCAGAGTTGCTTTTTTTACTCTTTCTTTAGACATTTCAAATGTTCCCAAAGGGGAGAGCTCAAAGGCTGCTTTAAATAGCCGGGTCACTTTTTTTGTTCCCTTTTTAACTCAATACAACTGGGCAGGAGGCATGATTTCATCTTTTCAAGGCTGGTGGGCCTGATGTCACTGAAAAGACTTGAGTTAGTAATGCAGCACCGAAGCTTAACCAACCATATATTGGACGATTCCTGGTGTTGATACTGTGAATCATTAAGTCTTTAGCCAGGAATGCAAAGTCTGCTATGGATTCATTGGACCATCGCAATCGCTTTAAATTGGTTGTGTTTGTCACAACAGTTTCAACTGGGGCCCGTGCATGTGTACATGGGGTTATTCCTAGCGATAGGATCTGTCATGAAAGATCACTATCCGTAGTTTATTTTATTGAAAATTGCTGAACCAGTTTGATCAACAGAAGAGAGACAAGTGTATAATCAATAATTGTTTGAGAGTTAGGACCATAGTGTAATTTGGTGGAGTGTCATCAACAAATCTTTCATTCAAGACCCTCTTTATAAGAAATGCCAGGGTCATGACAAAATTTCCCCCGTTTAGATCTCGACATTTGGCAGTTGAATTTGCTTGAGTCGGAACATTCCAAAATGTGTTATCAACACCTGACTGATTATGGAGTGTTTGATTTGTCTATGTGCAGTTTAACTGGGGCCCACTTCAGGCATCCCAGTCCTTGAAATAGCAGAGGGAACTGTTCCAAGATGTGATCAACTTGCTGTGCATTGACTGTTTGTGCTAAGAGGACTAATCTGCCATGTGGCATCCCAGTAGTGTTTCTGTCCCCTTCCTTGGTGACATGAAACTTGGCAGGTGCTTCATTGTTGCTAAACTGCTCCATCCCATCAATTATACTCGCCAGCGGGAGAGGTTATTGGCTTTCATAGGTACATATCTTGGTCTTGGTTAGTGATAATGCCGGTTGGGGTGGTTGACAATTTTATTGTCCTACGCTCATGACATTTACTGATGTCCCTGTATCAATTAGCGCGTTGACTGGGGTGCCTGTTACTCTAACTTCCCATAACGATTGGGGTAGTCTGCTGCCGTTTACTGGGGTAGTGTGTGATGTGAGGAACGTGCCCTCCTCATCATGGTGTGTTCGAGTTGTCCCATCATCGAGCATGAAATTGCAGACTGTGACAGAGTGGTGCCATTCTCCCTCTTCCCGTCCATCTTCTGTCTCCGCAGTGAAAGACCCTAGCAAAATGATTCATCTTCCACAGCTGGAGTTGCTCTTGTCTTGCTCAGGATATTTCTCTGGTGGATATATTTCTATGCCACAGATCCTGCACTGGGTGGCGGAGTTTGTTATCAGCCTCACTTGTCTGTCTTAGTGTGGTCCGGTTCCATATGGCATTGACTGACTTGGTCTTGTTTGGTAGCATCGTCCCCGTGTGGGGTTAACTTCTTCATTAATGCCGCATCCATCCCAGCAGCATGGAACGCTGATAGGTCATGGGAGAGTGATAGGACCAGAATGTCCAGTAAGCAGATTCCTGGTTGGCACAGGATTTGGTATCTCAGTGTCACTAACCTGCAGCCTTGTATGATTTTGGGCTGGACTTTCTTGGCCTGGTTATCATTGGTGCATGTGCTTGCAGGTTTGTGCAAGCAGGTATAGATTCTCAGTCTTTTTGTCAGGCTTGTCTGAGCTTCAAAAGTTCAAAGTCTGGGTTTACTTGTCAGTAGAAATGCATGTTAAGAGCTCTAATGGCTGCGTCATAGTTGTCATTGGCGACGGTTCTGGGTAAGTGTTCAAATAGCTTATAAATCTCTCCGCAGGCAAAGTGGGCATCAGAGATCTCTTGATGGTGCGGTCTCTTGTGTGGCCCTGAAATACTTGTTGAGCTGTCCGACCCAGATTTTCCTTTTGGGGGTGGCGGGATGAACTAGTTCACTAAAAGATTGGAGACCGGGTAGAGTGTTGTGCCCTCCCCATGCGCTAGCAGGGCAGACTGCAGGAGCCAGGTTGTTAGAGCCTTCGAGCACAACTGCGGTTCACTACAGACTCAGGCGGCCTTGAGCATCTGTGGTATTGTCCTTCCCCTTCCTGGGCAACTGGCAGATTATGCTGCAAAGGACAACTGGCCGCATGCTGGGGAAGTCACGGGTGATTGTGGCTGTTGACGACTCACTGACCTTAGTGTGCTGTAATGGAAAGTCACATTGGGGGTGCTGGAAAGAAGAGAAGAGCAGCCCATCGGGCTGGAGTGCATGGACGATCTGAATGCACACCATGTAAGGCACAGCCAGGGAACAGCATGGGCCTTGGGGAGGACGGGCCACCGAGCTCTAGGGAGCGTCTCCACTCCTCGTCACCAATGTAGTGTAGCAGAGGAGGCCTTGCAGTAGGCCGCAGTCTGGCCAGGCAAAGAGAGGGGAATGAACACATACACACACTGTATCACTGTGCGGGCATGAACCCAGATCAGTTGCAGCCCCATTTATTTAAACCTTCCGGCTGCGAGGGGTCAGGGTGTCATCGGAGAGAGCAGGGTGGCTCACTACACGCATAGGACAACACATCACTTTTGTGTTCATACAGGTGAGAAATAATTATTAAACTGCTCCTACCATTCCCCTTTTCTCCTCTTCATGCAAGCACCCTTTCTGCCAGACTTCCAAAATGTCTGAGGTAGAGGAAATTACATCACATACCCTTTAACTTAATGACATCAAAGGAAGAGGCATCATTTGACCTTTAACCCTCAATCTTCCCAGGAAGTGCTTTCACACGACATTCCTGATGACATCACAATAATTTACATTGTTGAAATTCCATAATAAGTGCATGATTAATATACCAATACAAGAGACAAATGTATGTTAAAATACCACCTGTATTTGGGTGCTGATGTGATATGGTAGGGCAACATTACTCATTTCCCTTTATATTACATGAAACAATATGCGTTCATCTGAAGAGCATATAGTGCCACAAACCACTGAACAGCACTGGGAGCAACCTAAAGATTCTATACCATGAACTCTCATTATTTAATAGTTCCCTAGTTTATACTGCAATGAGAAGAAATGTATTGATAAATCACACAGAGAGGACGAAAAATGATTTCAATACAATATGAATAGGTATGTCTACATGTATTAATTGATATAGACCATATATTAAATATGAACTTGGCCTAAAATGATTCCTTATTGCAGAAACCATTTTGATTAAGATCATTTGCAAGGCACTGTCACTTGTTTGAAGCACAGAGGTGAATGTTTAAATTCAAACACGTCATTATTTATGTATTCAAAATAATGAAACATTGCAACAGCTTGTTTAATTTTTTTTATTTTTAGTTCATTTTTTATTTAATCAGAAGAGTGCACATTGCACTGCTGAAGTTATTTTGGAAAACCTAAAGCATGATGTTCCAGTTCCAGTGTAAGCTGCACAAAATAAACACTGCTTGCCCAGACACTGTTTACCTTCTGTTCTTGGAGTGGCAGCTGGTGATTTTTGAAAGGGATAGGTCGAAATACCTGCTCTGAATTGTAGAGTGGTTGAAGTGAGTAAGTCAAACCTCTGCTAAAGAGGGGTCAAGAGAGTTCTCCATACTGAGAAATGTTTGAAAAAAGATTTAGTCAGAAAGTGCCTTTTAAGCACATTTTTAACAGAAATTTGATAAAAAGATACATATTCTGAAAGGGCCCTCATCAAATATTTTATTCCTTTTATGTCGTGCCAGGTTTTTAATATCTGACGCTCTCCAGGAGTTGACCCACTTTTTTCCAAAATGTGCTATGGATGTACTCCTCAAATTCCACGAGTGCCCTTTATGTAAAAAATGACATATAATATGCTAATGGCAGAATTTAGTTTTTATTATATATACCATGGGTGACCCCCATATATCAATAATTACTTCCAGTAAGCCAGCGCTTGCATTTTGCCATGGCTGCTTCCATCTTCCGAGTAGAACATCCAGTGTGCCCTAGTTTGCCAGTATTTTGTCCGTGATGCAAGGAACTGCCTCAAGTATACCAGCACAAGCATTTTGTCATGGATGCCTTTTTAAGGCACAAATTACATTAAGTATGCTAGCGCCAATAGCTGACTCACAGGGAGGACCTGGATTGGCAGTTTCGGCTGGACTGTTACCATGAGGAGCAGGGTCAAGACTGATTTGCAAATGGCTGAGTCCAAACTGGGGTGGCGTAGTGAGTAAAAGAACGATCGATTTAACCCAGATCTCTTGAATGAGGGCAAATGTTTGATTTATTCAGCATTCCGTCTATCATTTGTTGCTGCAGCACTTTTCACCCTAAGTGGGATGAGTATGTCCAGACGTGGGTCCCTTACTCGCTGTGCCACTAGATTCAAGCTAGAATGGCTGACGAGGGGTGATGCTCCACAACTGGTCCCAGCAAGCTTGTTTCTAGTCCAGGGAGGAGTCAGCTTGGCAGTTTGGGCTGGACTGTTGCCAAGAGGAGCAGGGTGAAGACTGATTAGCATATGGCTGGGTCCAAACTGGGGTGGCGTAGTGAGCAAAAGAACAAAGGATTTAACCCAGATATCTTGACTGGGGGTGAATGTTTGATTTAGTCAGCACTCTGTCCATCATGTGTTGCCGCAGCACAGACTCACAATTCTAACTCTTGCTTACTTATATTCAGTCATTCTCAAACTCTTATTTGTGCACACTTCCTTTCTTGCTCTCACTGCTATTCTCACTCACTCTTTTCCACTCACTGTAACTCACTCATTCTCACTCACTATTGCACTCACACTCAATTGCACTCACTCTCACTGTTGCATTAGTTCTCCTCTGATTCAGTCACATTACTAGGCCTGGGCGTAGTTGGCGAAGTAGCACTTCGCGAAGCTACGCAAAGTGAAGTTCGCACTACGCGAGCTACGCGTAGCACTTCGCGAACTGCGTAGTACCTTGTTCGCACTGTGCCAGATGTCGTTTTCAATGATTGCACAGTGCGGACAAGCAACCGGCACTGTGCAATCATTGAAAATGACATCTTGCACAGTGCGAGCTGTAGTTTTCTGCTGCTCGAGTAGATTTTTACTCGAGCTTCAGCTTTCTCAACGCGAACTGGTAGTTTCTCATCGCGAGCGGTCACGAGCATACGCGACCACTCGCAATGAGAAACCTGACCTCCTCGCGTTGGGAATCTCGCCGGGAGGTTTATTTTCCATGCTCGCGATCGCCAACTTGAAGTTGCTGATCGCGAACAAGGAAAAAGTCTCGCCGGGATGTCATTTTGCTTGCTCGCGGTCGCCAACTTGACGTTGAGGACCGCGAGCAAGCAAAAAATGACCGCAGCACTACGCAACACTACGCTACGCGTGTTCGCATTGTGCTACGTGCAGTTCGCGTAGCGCGAACTTCGCAAACTACGCGAGCGTAGCGTAGTGCTTCGCCCAGGCTTACACATTACTCACTTACATCCACTCTTACTGTCATTTACTCATACGTTCTCACTCAGATGCACTCACTATTGATCTCACTCACTCATTCTCACTTATTCTCACTCATTCTGCCTCCTTCATTGTCACTACAGTTACGGTCACTCACTCTCACTCATTGCCACTCATCAAGGCTTTGCACCAGCATGACCTTGCTCTGGTGTAAAGTTGATAAACCTGGCTATCAATCCCACTCCCTACCTGTCACTCACACACACAGACACATGCTATTTTACTTACCGCAGCTGCCAGCGAAGATCCCTTGGCAGGTCCTAGTGCTCCATTTTCTTATTACACTAATAGTGAATAAAGCACTAATATTAACTATTCACATCTAAAACAATGGACAGAAAAGAGGTTGGAGCCTGACACCCATAAGGGTGAGGCGCCCCTGTGTTCGTTGCACTGATCTTGACACCTCTGTGGCCAGGAGCCACAAAAGCAGTGCAAGAGGCTTACCAAGGCAAATCAGAGGGCACATGTGTGAACACTGGCAACCCCTAAATAGTGTTTGGTGCCTCTTCCTAATGCAGGCAGTGCTGAACTCAGAGTTGGGGAGGGGGGGGGGGGGGGGCTAAAAATCACCTGAAAGTTCAATGAGGCACTGAGGTGCTAAATTTCAAGCAGTGCCCTATTTAGTCACGAGGGATTGGCATGCCTCCAACTGTGGTTCAAGGTTGCAAGGTCATGAACTGGGAAGTGTCGAAGTTCCCTGTCAGAGGTTCTGCTTTGTAAAGTTTTGTTTCTTGATGTGAAATGCAGCCTGCAGGTAAGAGCAGGGGGGCCAGGTTGGTGGGGGTGGGGAATTCGTCAGACGACCATGAGGGGAAAAATAAATAAATAATGTATTTTCCCTTGTTGTCGTCTGTCGAGATCCACTTCCCCGCCAGGCCCCACCGCTCTTACCTGCACGGACCTCGGCTGCTGACCTGGGCAGAAGTCAGAAGATCTGCTGGGGTATCCCACAGGCTCCCAAATCACACACTTTGTCTCTCATCCACTGATCGAGGTCTGTTTGGATTGAGCAAGGTGGCTAAACGTCATTTAATTTCATGAAATATAAATAAAACACTGCTTTTGGATTGATTAGCTACCAGCACTTAAAGGACGACCTGCATTACTTTACTAGTGTACCTCAGAACGAGTCGCAATATATTTACGAACAAACGGTCACCTTGAAAATGTTAGAAAACATTCTCTCCCAAATTGCTTTAGTCATAGTCTGTAACACCACAGGCAGATGGCAGCACACGTTTGGGAGCAAAGGATAACAAGCATTTGCAGTGCAATCGGTTTCGCCTTTGGGACCTTCTAGGTATTTATCCGAGCAGCACATTATCCTGGGTGCTGCCAAATCCGTTGTTTAACATCGCACTGCATTGCAAAGCACTTACAGTTTTGTCAGGCACTTTTGAGATGTAAAATAGTCCCTTATGTTGTGCAGTGCAGGCACTCCATAAATTGCCGAATTATACATTAAGTAACCACTACTCTGTACGGAGGTAACTCCCGCTTTGTGTATAATGTAATAATTAGTAACAGTAGGTCACACAGTCAGCTGCACTTAAAAGTAGAAGTGAAAAGGACACAGCAAGATAAAAAAAAATGTAAAAGAAGAAAAACCACATAAAAAGCAGAAACACAAAGTAAAAATGTTAAAAGCATGCAACATGGTACATGAAGAAAGAGACCAAGGGGAAACAAGCATTGGCATAGCCAATAGGTCTCGCCTTTGGGACCTTATAAGTGTTTAGCCATGCAACAGTTGCATAACTAAACACTTATAAGGTCCCAAAAGCGAGACCTATTGGCTATGCCAATGCTTGTTTTAACTGCTGCAATCTATTGAAGCCTCACGGAGAACATCAAAGTGGCCGCGAAAGTGAAAGTAATCGCGGTAAAGCGCGGCGCGCTCGCCGCGCACACGCACTGTAGCTCTAGGCTGGCCTGGTAGCACTTTTTGGAGCCCTCACAAAATGTCTCACCAGACCAGCGCATGCGCTGGGTCAGGCGAGACATAAAAATATGAGGGCAAGATGAACACAGCAAGGTGTTATAGCAAAGAGTTTAAAGGAGGGCTTAGTTACAAAAAAACATAGCACATGTGGCAATAGGCCAAGATGTGAGAAGGGCACAGGGCTTGATAAAGGCAAAAGTAGTTTCATGCCGTGAGAAAAACACAACTTGTACCACATGTAGAGAGCATAGGCAAGAAAATGAAGACATGAGGCAAGAAGGTGTGGCATTGGTCTTGGAAGGGGGAGTAGTGGGAAGGCAGAAATGGATACAGGGCAAAAAGAAATGACACTGAGAAAGAATGCTGGATATGAAGTAGTAAAACGTATGCAGGACAGAAAGGGCATTGGAGCAAGAAAGGGGCATGGGGCAGGGATACATCGATGTAAAAAGAAGAAAGGGGGTGGTTCAAGAAGAATATGAAGTGGCGTGAAAATGATGTGAATTGAAATAGCATGGGGCAAAAGGAAATGTACTGAACAAGAAGGAAGGAAATGACCTAAACTGAAATATCAGGGGGTGACAGAATTTCAATAAGGACAGAAAAAAAGTGTATGGCAAGAAAAGCTGTGGGATACGGTGCAAACAGATATGGGGCACGAAAATGCAAGTGAGAGAAATGGCTGAATTATGGCTCTATGAGACAACCTCCAATGAGTACCAGAGGTGTGGAAGTGAGCTAGTGAATTTAGTAGCACAATAGGCTAATGCAAAACACCAAAAATACATTCTACAATGCGGGGCCTGCTAAGCACGCATGGTAAGCGGTCAGTGGCTGCTTGACTTCAAGGTGTGAGAGCGTAGTAGTGTTTTGTAACAGCTCCACATAACCCTAGCGGTGACGGTGCTGCCCCTTATAAAGGCTGACTGAAAAAAAAATGTTCAATAGACTAAAAAAATGCTACAAAATCTACAAATGATCCGTGAAACAGTTGTGTTTGTTGTGTTGACTTTGCTGCACTTTGGAATGACAGCTAAACCTCTGACTTGTCCTGAGAAAACCCACGGGCAAATCTGCACTTTAAATAAAACATATGTGCAGGGGGCATGTAAGTATGAGTGACATCAGCAATTACTCATCCGAAAGGCAATCGGGCTGCGTTACCAGAGGCCTTGTTGATTCTCTCGAGCTGCAGGTCGCTGTCTCAGTGATAGCTGTCGGATAGCTGTCGGTCGGACAGATGCAGTTTTCATCAATCAACACTTCCCAGAACTGTAAGGCCAGCATGTATCACTCCCTAGAGACGAGTGTGGGCTAGCAGCCCCCGATGGCTCAGCCAGGGCAGCGCTCTCACAGCTCCCTCAGACCTGGGCGTGGCTATGCCGTGCCGAGCTTAGAAAGATTGCAATGCAATCATCCACTCATTCACCCCTTCCTGCGCCCGACAGCTACCAAGACTTGGCAAGGCATGGAACGCCCTTCCGCCCTATCTTAGAATGTGCCCTGATCTTCTGGCCTTCAGGAAGAGCCTGAAGACCTGGTTGTTTAATAGGTAGTGTGAAAGCTTTTGTCCCCTCCTTTAGGAATAATGGGTGGCGCCAGGACACCCTTGGGTAATCGCGCGCTATATAAATCCCCATAACATAACATAACATAACATAACTTGGGGGTGGCTATGCAACCTTGATCATGGAATTACTGCTACGATGTAGTCACACATTCACCTCCACTCCGATCTGAGTGCGCAGAACAGTACTGACAAAGACTGTTTTAAAAAATCCCTCAAACAACCACCCCAACAATATCTGGGCTCAGCTGTGCAATGAGGCCCAAAAATTACAAAGTAATAAACTTCGTCAAACATTACCCACACTTTTGTCTCTGTTGAGTTTGCAGAGCGATAGGGAGAACTCATTCCACAAATAAGACGCATTTCAAAAACATCCTGGACCAAGGATTCAATTTTAGAATGTTTAGGGGAAAAGTCTGTGCACAAAGGCTGCTGTTGAATGGCGCACCAATTAACACTCAGCACTATGGGAGCTTTGTGCGGCTCGGAGGAGAGAAAACAAACTAAGCCAGATTTTTAGCATCTGTTCAGTGGTGTGGGGGCATCGGGGTGCAAATACTGAAGAGCTCTTCTTGAAAGAGTTCAATACGTTCAAAAAGCGCCTTCCTTATTTATACGCACTTACCCTGACTTCTAGTGCGAAAGTGATAGGAAATCCATGGCGGCTGCTGGACGCATGCGTACGATAGCCGTCTGTATTGGGCATGTGTTCTGGACAGGTCAGGCAAAACAGAGTCCAATTCACCCAGCCAATCCCAGGACAAAACAAGAATTTAAAATTCAATAGGACTCGTATATACATGAGACCTATTGCATTTAAAATGGAAGTGCGGGCGTCGTAGAAGACACAAATGGGTGGGGGTGGTGGTAGGACAAGAAGTCACGGACTGCGGGAGGGAACGGGAGGAAGCAGGCTAACAAAACAGTTTCTAAAGTAAAGGGGCCGATAGCCATGGAAGGACAAAAATGACGACATGGCCATCGGAAGGTGAGATTAACTTGCCGAAAACCAATCAAAATGCAGCATTTGGGATTTAGGCCAATCAAAAAGATAGGCGGAAAGTGGTCAGAGCTTCCCCTGCTATACTGTATACAGCATCTCTCGACGAGACAGCGCATGCGCTGCCTAGGTGAGACTTAAAAGATGAGAGGTGTAAAGAGAGGAAACTTAACTACTTCCTAAGAGGATACATATTACTACAGTTTAAATTCAGGTAGAGGACACATTCCCAAATGTGATAACTGCAACATGTGCAGCTAGGTTATATATATATTTAACATTACATACACTGCAGGCCGAGCTCTATGCTAATATGGTCACTGTTTGTGCAATATAAATGCTAGAGTTCCTAGGAAGAGGGACAACGTATCTTTTGTGCAGCTAATCATTTTTTTCTCCGAATAATCATGCCAACTAAGAAGAAAATGTAGACGTTTCGTTCTCTGATGCATGCTCTGTTCATGAACATTAAGTATAATGGGTGACCCAGTATCCCTCAGAACCTGGGAAATCTAGTTGTATGCAACAGCAATTGGTTCTGTAGGGGAGGTTATATTTCTTTTACAAAAAACATTAACTAATCACAAAAATTCTTCGAGATGTGGCAAATCAATTGCGCCTGAATATGAACAAAAACATACTTTAAGACACCAAAGACAGGGTGTTTGTAAGCACGGTATATTAACAGTCATATATTGTGAAGTAATGCAAATAATAACATGTCACAGAAACACACAGGACTGTTAAGAAGCGTATACAATAATGGAAATGAAACTACAGGAATGAACGAAAATGAAGACTAAAACAGAAGTAACACATACAATGATACAAAGGTTACATAAATGATTCTTTTTTAGAGTGTCCCAAAGAAACGGGTGACTGCACAAGCAGAAGTCCTTTTTAACTTGGAAATAAAATATAATTGGCTTTACAGGAATAGGAGCACCAACATGGCCGCTGAAATATGACTGACTACAAGTAGAGATGACCTTGTGCGTTCCATCTTTTAGGAAGAAAAGTAGCAGTAGGGTCCAAGTATAACTATATTTTGAACAAATAAGCATCGTTCTATATCCTTGTAACAATAAAGTGGTCAGAAGTAGATGCAGGAGGTAGAATTAGAAAAGGTGTATATACCAGAAAATGTTTGCTATGCCAGTACTGCTCATCTCACAGCAGGAGGGTTCCCATTAACTGGGGGAGAAATAATGTTAGTGGTCGAACTGACCCAATATGTGAAACTGAGGTAATCTATTCACGGCAGGAAACAAAATCTGTGGCGGAAGCAGGGCTATTCACAAAATATGCAATAATCCATCCTCCAGTACGTTATGATCTATACAGATTTATTGAAGTGTCACTGACATACATAGAATATAAGAATGTTTTTCAAGGGAGGATACCACATGTAGAACAGCCAGTATGCTTGGGATCTTTAAATGACCTGCATTAGCCACATACACACCTCATCCAGACAGGGGTTGACTAACTGTATGAGAAGCTAGGAATATGCTAACAGAGGAAATAGCAATATACAAACAGTTGGGACAAGCAGCATGGCACTGAGGTCACAGGCATTACCCGAACAACCACACATGCGCTACCACTGTCATTGATCCACAAATTATAAACGCAATAGTGGGGCATTGGTCAGCTATAGGAAATGGAATCCCATTCTGGAGCCATAAAGAACAATCAATTTGAAGCGGTGTACCTTCACTCAACTTCTCAGGACAACCACCGGCTAAGAGATACGCGCCACTGCCTGAGGATGGTACCAAATCCACAGAAATGTGCACTTTATAATGCCATTTTCATGGCAAATGATAGAATAGTCGACAATCATCACACCTGCTTAATTCTGAACATGTCGGGCTGGAGTTTATCTGACATGATAAACCATCCAACCTAAGCATTCATATTCAGACCCTTTGGGACAGTGCTTAATTTGTAAAAAAAAATATATATATAAGTGCCAGGGCTCTCATCGGTTGTCAACGCTGCTAATTACAGTAACAACATAACTACTAACCGTTACACTCCTGCTAGTGTGACAATTCAGACAATTCCAAGCCCACAAAGCTATAAGAATGGCTTTGGTGACAGATATTATTTTTTAATGCATATTGAATTGATAAAAAACTGTTGTTGCGCTCATCTCTAAATTAGACAAACAGCGCCACCATGTTTCAGACTGTCATAAGTGCCGGTGTTGACAATTAAGTGCCGGTGTCGAGCACAGGAAACCACTGGCTCAAATTAAGCACTTCTATGGGACTTCTGAGTAGGGGAATGTGGGACATCATTCAAAATGCGATCAATGTCCTCTTCGTCATACTAAGGGAGAGTAAATGGCACTCTAACTACTCCATATGGGACATCAGCCATTTTTTGTCCTATGATGCAAGACTCGAAATAGGGCCCTTAAAATAGGAAACATTTGTCATGGACTTGCAGGCTGACAGGGGCTGTTCAGTGTGGGGCCGAGGAGTAGTCAAACATGGCTATTGGGGTACTGAGTCTTGATTAGAGAATCCAGAGTGACTATGTCATGAATGGTAGCATGGTTAGTGTTCTGTTTTATGTGCCATAATCAGGGGGCACACGCAGGTACATGGCGTCCACCCACTCTTTTCAAAGGGTGGACGCTGTCACCCCTGCCAAGAAGTTGAGCCCCACGGAAATATGCTGAACTTTTCCTGCTGTACTTTTCAGACACCAGGACCTGTTCAGCAGCGCCTGCATGTTGTCTGCTTTCAATTTCCAGCAGCAATGTGCAGGCAGCGAGGGAGCTTTTTTTCACCCCAATCTGGGCCAAAGGTAAGGGGCCATCAGGCCTCCTTTTGTTTGAATATCCTGACTGGTGGCCGCTCACACTTAAATGGAAATGCCACAGAGGGAAAACAAAGGCGCAGAGCTTGTTATCTCTTCACAGCTCCTTAAGAGAGGTATGCTTATGCCTTTGTTCAGTCCCTGTATATAAGAGATGCATGCATGCACTGTAAGAATGTCAGATGTGTTGGTCTGTCCCAGTATTTACACAAATAACAATTTCAATAGCACTAGTTTATTTCTTTTATAGCACTATGCAACCCTATGCAGGGTGTCAGAGCTCTTTACGTAACATACACATAATACATTGACAACACATCATGTACATGTGTAAATCAATGTACAAGATTAGTTACATGAGACAGTGAGGGTTACAAGGTGTAGGAGTCACATGTCCTATATACCTCACTGTGGTCTTTTAGACGGATTACAATATATGAACTGCAGGTAACAAAAGGATCTCTGTGTTAAAAGCAGTAACCCACTTTACTTTCTATATAAAATAAAAATCTGTCACCTGCCTGTTAGATGATGTGCTAAGTAGGAGACACATTTACCTTCTCTACTACTTTGATTCAAATCTGGGTCTTTACAAAACACAGATCTCTCCAGCAAGTGCATTAACCACAAGAGTTATCTCACCATTATTACTATTCCCTGAGATTTACTGGGCACCTTCACAGCAGATGTCTTAACCCAATCAAATATTTTAAAATGTAGACTTTGCAACCAATTAAGCATAACAGATCTACTACCATGCTTCTCCTTGTTGCCAACTTCTTTGTGGTAGGGATTAAAAAACATAAAAGTATTAGTTGGCGCCCAGATTTTGTGTCTGGATTACGCTACCTTTTTGGCACAACCCCAACGCCAAATCTCATTTGTTAAATCTTATAATGCGCTTAAATGTACTCATGATATACCTGATAAACCTATGTATAAGGTCTTAATATCTGATGTCACTTCTTGTGATGTCACTTCCAATGAGGTCACTTCCTGTGATGTCACGTGCAATGTCACGCTTTGTGACATCCCGCTCTGTAATGGCACATGTCATGATTTCACTTGCATACTGCCTAACCTGGTTAGTCCCCCCACTTCTTTTTTTAGGACTTGTGCCCTGGCCCTAATATTTTGAGTTCCCTAATGTTGATATGATCTCCTTAAAAATAAAAGGTATAAGGGCAACGAGCTAGCTGGCTTTAAACACTCATGATTTAATTGCAAAAGCAGTCCCAAGGTAAGTTGGAGAATCAGGTTCGAGTCTCGGCAGGGATGCTCAAACGACTAGAGTGGTCGACCTCGAAGCTGGGGAACCAGGTTCGATTCTCGGGAGGGACGCTCAACATCCTGTGATTCTTGGCAAATAACTTAATCTCACTAGCCAGCCTGCACGTACTCGATGGAGCACAACACTACTTAACCTCTCCCCACCTGGGGTCCCACACCATCCGGGACTTCGGGAGACCCCATTAGGTGCCAGGCGGTGACACCTCCTCGACCAAGTAAGGTGGCGTTTGCCTTTTTCCTGTGGATTGCACAGACATCCCTCGCTACACCTCTTATGCGTGTTACTTTTTCTCCCAACAGAATTTGCGCGAGGAGCACTCTCCTCCCGTTTCCTGAGCAGCGTATCCACTCAGCCATAGTGTAATTATTTTATCTTCTTTTTCTCCTCCCCTACACTGTGCATCAGGGCATATCAACACCTCCTCTTTTTTAACCTGAATCCATACTTAAATAAGTAACGCGCTATGCCTCGCGGCCTCAGCCAGCCTCGTCATTATAGCGCTCACTGGGTCCTTCACTGTGACACACCTCACTTGAGGCCTCACGGTACTTCCTCCCACCAGATCGATGCCTGTCGCTCACCAGGCACCCTTCGTGCATAGTCTGCACTGCCATCTGCTTTCACTGTCGTGCCTTGATAGCAACCACTTGGCACACATAGTTCACAGAGCGGCCCTACCTAGCAACTCTAATTGACTTGCCTCCGACTTACCATACGCTTAGCAGCATGTAACACTTCCATAGTTTGTGTGTTACCACAGGTACGTTCCTCTTATAGATAGGTTTGTTCCATCACAGCACCTAAGATTGCATTTTATAGTTGCTAATGTTTTCGACACCAAAGTGGCAGTTTTATGTATGTTCTTGTGCTGTCTTGTTTCCTTCCACAGGTATTTTTCGCTGCAGTGTCCGCAACTTCGCAGACACTGGGTCCACACACCTTAGCGAGTGTGTAGGTAAACAACCTTTTTACTATTTTTTTTTTTTTCACTTATCACGTGGCACCTTTCACTTTGCCACTCACTTACTTCACTGGTCCTGACGAAAGCTCCATAATTCCCCATGAGAGCTGAAACATGTAGACCTACAACACCGACAACTAGTAGATAATAATTTCTTTCGTAGTTGCATCACATATCCTGTTTTTATTTATATCCTGAGCCGCCAGCAATAAATTCCCCACGGCAAGGACTCTCAGAGATATTTTTAGCATTCACGTCATCACACTCTTGCACCACACCAGCTCCGCTGTAGTCAGGCATTGTAGCACAACCGGGGGGCATTCGGCCACCCGGTTGGGACCCCGATGATGAAGCATGACACCAACTAGGTTGGTGTGTGAGGGGTCTTTTAACTTACCTAGTGGGTTCCCAAATACCATCTTACAGTGATCGTACCACACATAGTTGGGTTCGTCCACCATTGATAAAACTGATATATTTATAGGGGATACGGACGCACCACTCTTTTCCCTAGCTCTCTCGTTGTTCTTTACAAAATAACTTAATCTCCCTGTGCCTAACAAAAAATGAATGTATTCGTCTGAAAGGCAACTGGTGCTCATGTAAAGCGCTCTGATACCTTTTGGTCGAGTTCACGCTCTTTAAAACTAAAAAAAAAAACATGTTGGGAGTCTAACTAAGGAATGTTAGTTAACAACTGGATGGGGCACAACTTCAAGTTATTTAGCTTACATGTGACAACCCTTGGTGACCCAGAAACTGGTCCCAGGATGCTTGTTTTCGTTTCAGGGAAGACCTGGCTTGGCAGTTCGGTCTGGACTGTTCCCATGTGGCACAGGGTCAAGACTGATTTGCATATAGCTGAGTCTGAACTGAGGTGGTGAAGTGAGCTAAAGAATGATGATGGATTCAACCCAGATCTGTGACTGGGGGGTGAGTGTCTGAAAAGTTTCAGCGCCCCGTCCATCATCTCCTTGTGTTTGCTTTGACCCCTCATTCTGGGCATACATTGATGCTATGCCTGGAACCATTTGTTATGTTTACTGTACTCAGCTACTAAACAAGTGCAAATGGGAGTTCAGTTATCTTCATTTCAGAGATGTTTACACTGGATACAATTTAAAGTACTTTGAGGCTCGTAGAAGGATTCAACGTTTCCTGTTGCACATGTGCGAGTGGAAATTGTAATTATTATGCAATTCAAACAACTCAAGAACATGTGCACTCTGAGAACCCTCCTATGCAATAGGCAAGCAGGGTGTAGTTATGGGTAAAATTACATAATTTAGTGTGCCAATAAATCAAGTAACCTTTGTGACCCTCTAAGCTGCTCTAATGTTTGTCTCTTGACATGTTATACGATGTATTGAAGCCCTCTGAACTCGAGGCAAATATGCAGAAGAGAAAAACAAGTCTAAATTCAAAACACAAGAAAGAACGCCAAGAAAATAGTTTGAATTGACAGTAAAAAGTTTTCTTTTGTTAATTAAACATGCCAAATAAAAAAACACATAAACGAAACTGGCGTATTTTACTCGATGGTTCATATACGAAGAAAATGGACAAAAGTGTTTTTAGATAATGTGATACATATAAGTCTGTACGTTACATAATTTACGGCTTTTAGGGAATGGCTTTTCAGTTCATGTCCTCCAACAGGTTCAACGTAAAAACAGACAGTTTACGAGAGTTGTGAGTTTTTCCTGTCTAAGTAAACTTAGCCATCAACGCCTCTGTGTTTTCCCAGTACCTGGAGAATGTCTAATGCGCCCTCTCTATCGTCTTCTCCTCACCTTCCCCACAGTTTCCCTTTTCCATGTTGTTTTTATGAGGATATGCCCGCCTGCAGTAATCTAAAACTGTAACCTTAACTTTGACTCTTGCTCAAATTCTAGCCCTAACTTTCCACAAACTTGGTTCCAAACTCACCTCGAAACTTGACCCTTCTGCTACTTTTTTCTAAACCTTTGCCCTTCTCTTTATCCTGAACATTTACACTAACAATTACCATGCCTCAGACATAACCCATCTCAACCCAAGTCCTAAATTTGACTTTTATTGTTATTCAGACTCCACTCTAAATATTTTCTGGTAAACTAACAAAAGACTCAGACCTTAAAACTAACCCTATTCCTCGCCCTCACCTTGAACTGATTCAAACCCTGACTTTTACTCTGTCTAGCCTGGTTTCTAACCTTTTCTGTAACTCTTATCCTGAATCAAAACCTATCCTGAATGCTACTCTCGTCCTAATTGTAGTATTATTATTGATGAAATATATTTATTGATTTGTGTACCCTTGCTTGTGCTTTTCAACTAACTGTTTTTCCAATTCATTGTTTCACTTAAATAGTTTTTCTTCTTAACTGTATGGGGGTAAAATGACAGGAAACTCTTGGTACACCATACATTAGAAAAGCAGATGTAGTCTGTAAAAACATTCAATGAAGGCAACAAAGCAAGCTTCTGTAACAAGTCTTATGAAGGGGAACACATTTTCTTAGGATGGGAATAGTGCTAAAGGAATTATGGTAGGTGACATTATTTCTGTGTTCAATTTCCAGAAACAAAATTAAAGAACCTGAATATTTATCCAAGACATAAACAGTTCCATGATACATGGATCCACTTCTTAAAGAATTGTCAGTGCAGAAACTAGTCAAATGTCTTGAGCTGCAGTTGACTACCATTTTCCTTTGCCCAAAAAGCATTTTGCCTAAATCAAAAGCTAGAAATTGAGGTAGTAACATTCACAAGTCCTTAGTATGTTAGCAAAGATCATAGATGTGATGCCTCCAAGGTGATAGACCAACGTGTCACAGATGTCCCATGTTTATTTTTAATGTAATCAGGCACTTTGTGCCAATTTCAGGAGAATGGCGAACCTGCCCTATGCCTGAACTTGTTGCTGAAACAGCAGAGCATCAATTCCAGATCATCTCAGTCTTGCAGAGCCCAGTTCTCATTGCACATAGAGATACCACTTTTATTGATATTTGAAATTAGTGCCTTAAATTGTGAGAAAGTCCATCCAACAGTCGTCATCATATTGGAACACCATACAACCTTCGATACCATGAACCACACATTTTATGCAGTCCAGTCCAAGCAGAGAGGTTGAGAGGAATGCTTTTGCATGGATCCGGAAATATTTGAGACTTTCTGTCTCTCAAACTGAAGAGATGTCACAGGGGGTCTGAGCTTTCTCATTATTTTGAAACATAACCGAACACCATCTTTGATCATTTGTTTATAAAAATGTGATCCTGCTCTGGTGACACCCACTTTTATTGATAGTGTCCCTGGAACCATATTTGTATGATTCACTAGTTCAAGTGTTCAGGATGATTAAAAGATTGAATCAATCTAAGACACAAGTACTATTTTATGGAGGAAAGAGAACAATGAATCCTGTAACTTTCAAGTAATGCACACACAAGTAAACATTTGGGAGTAACTCTTGTATTCAAGGTAGGATATCAGTTTTATTTCTGAAGAACTTGATGTCTTTGCTGCTCATATACTATAGAGCTATTGTGGAGCTGGGGCTAGTGCAAACTGCAGCATAGGGTTGTGGAATCCTTTTGGCCTGGCTGCAGGTTATGCAGAACATGGGATTAGGGGTGCTCTGGAGTTTACGAAGACATGATCACAGAGCAGGTGGAGGTCAGTATTACACTGGCTATTGATAGTCAAGATTTTAGTCTGATATATTTTGTCATTAATCCTTCCGATTTATGGAAGAAGTCATAAATTCCCTGTTGGAAATGTATTTGCTAGTGGAGAATCCTTCGGTGAAATTATGTCTCTATATGGTAAAGGTAATGATTCCGGAGGATACTCGAAAGCCATATAATCGTCCACAGGAGGATTTACCATATCCATTACCACAAAGCCCATACATTGAAAATTGATCTAGTCTATCACTAACTTTAAGCAGCTGATAAAGAAGGGTCATTTGACACTTGAAGAACAGCTTTAGGTGAACACTTAGATAACATTCCCAAGTAATCAGTGCTCGAAAGGTGTATCTAATTAATTGCCTCTTTCTTGTTGGTGACTAAAGATCTGATGTGTTATAGGAGTGAAATAGCAACTGAGCAAGCTTACTAAATGCACTTTCATTGAAGAAACTGTCCTGTTATTGAGACCTGTCTTGAGAAGGGTACAGGTAGGTCTGAGCCTCTCACCAATCATGAAGATGAGGAAATAAATGGAGGCTCTATCAGAAGTGTTGCCAGAGATGTCCTTACATAAAATAACCACTGGAAAGCACTGACAATTAGCATCTGGAGACTTTAGATGAATCAAAAATGGAGTGTTTGATATTTCCCAGGCGTGCATCATTGATGACAGGCAAGGCCTCCTCTGATGCCCTGTCTGCATGGTCAGCCATAAAAGCCAAAAAAGAAACTGACCCCAAGCCTTGCACTTTTATTTTGTTGTGGCTGAAGGCCTAGTGTAATGGCAGCTGTGGCCAAGAGGACTGCAAGCCATAACAAAGATTTGACCGGAGACGAGTCAGAGAAAAGGCACCCACTATCCCATTAGCAGAAAAATGCACTATCAAATCCATAAACAATTTAAATTAAAAAAAAAACATTGAAGAAACAAATAATACTCTTGTGAAATAATGTCAAAGATCTCTACACAACTAAGCAAAGCACCTGTTACAGTGAAGTTTTATCGAATTACAGGTAGAACAGAAAGATGAATGTCGTTGAGTGCCCTATTGAATGATATTATGATGATATGAGAATTTATAGAACACCCTGTCATTTCATGAGGTCTCCTGGTGCTGGGGATACAACCAGAGGATAAGTCAACTTGTTTGGGAATAGATGAGAGTTAAGCCTTTTCCAGGAAATTAAGTGAGAAGACATAGTGAGTATACCTGAGGTGAGCCCGTTCCATAAAGGTGTAGTCAGGGAATGGAAGGCTCTATCACCATGTTTTGGTCTTCTAAAGTGTAGAATCTGCAAAATAAGTTTTTGGGTGCATGAAGCATCCTTGTGGGATTGCACATCACAGTTGTACAGCGCAGAAAAGGTGGAAGTTTGCTGATTTGTGTATTAAACACAGCATTTAAAAAGACATGTGTTGTTTGATAGGAAGCCGATGCAGAGATGGAAGCAAAGTGATGGAACTATCCCTTCTGGAAGTGGCCAGGCCCAGGCAAGCAATAAAGAGAACATAATAATCATGTAAACCAAACTGCAGTGCTTCAGCCATGAGCCAGTCAAGGCTGTGACCATGGTTCTCTGGCTAGCCAGAGGAAGCAACTTAAAGATATATGATATAGTGTATCTAGAATGAGCAAAACAGAATGACTGAAAGAACATAGGATGACATATAAAGATCAGAGTCAAGTTTGAACTCAAGACCTTTAACCACTTCAAATTGCACAGGACTGTTACTCAGGGTTTGAGCTATAGAGAGCCATTCCTTAAGGACTGGTGGCCATCAGTCACCAAGACTTCTATCTTATCTGTGTTGAGTTTAAGCCATTGTTTAGTCCTCCAAATATTTACATCCTGTTACAGTTACTTACAGTACTGTTTTCTTTTGATCTGGAGTCTGATCAAAAAAGATCTGGGTGTTATCCGAATACATAACAAAATGAATTATGGAGGCTATACATAAAGATTGAACAGATGTGGTGAAAGAGCAGAGACCTGAGGAACCCCAAACTGTAAAGAAAAAGGCTCTAAAGTATAAGGCCCTAATGTTGCTCCTTCTGAGCGGTCAGCGACAAAGGGAAAGAACAACTGATGGCAGTCTCCCAGATGCCTACGTCCTACAGTCTGGAAATCAGGATCTTATGATTGAGTGTGTCCAATGCTGCTGAGAGGTTTAATAAAGTGAGTGCATTGACACTGTCGGCATCTGCAGTCATACGTAGGTCCTCTGAGGCAGCTAAAATCAATAGTTCAGTCCCCCAGGCCAGTTGAAATCTGTCTTGAGCTTTTTCCAGGATGAATTTAGTCTAGATGTACCAGCTCAACATTTTGGAGACATATAATTCCAGAATGTTATGTTAAGGCAAGCTAATGGGACAATAGTTGGCTCCATTTGTTGCTTCCATAAAATGTTTCTTAATCAGGGGTTAACCAAGCTGAATTTCAGATCTGATGCCACAATGCCAGAGGCAAAAAAATGCACTCACAATGGCCAATTAAGGGCGGTGAAAAGGGATCTAAGAAGGAACTATAATCTGGGAGGTTGTGAATGGGCATAGGGTACAAGGAGGGACAAGACTTGCATCTGCATGAGGTCCATACACAATTTTAATGATAAGAGTTCTAAGGAGCTCCAGACAAAGATGGAAGAGAGTAATGGAAATTGGCAGCTATAACTTCATGAGGGATAATGTTGTAAAGAACATACAACATGGTGCTTAATCGAAGTTAACATGAGCAAGTGATAGATATTTTTTTAATCTAAAGAAGAATGACTTTACAGTGAGTCAGCACTAAGCTTAAAAAGCACGCCTTAGTTCAAAGATAATTATGTGGTTATCTGACTAGGCAATATTAATTTCCTAAAGAATTGTTATGGGCTTCATGTGAGAGAATAATATCTAAAATATGGAAGCACAACACATGGCTTCTGTTACATTCTGCTTCAGAGCTCATAATTGGTATAAAGTAAAAACGTCCTGTGCCAGAGCGAAGGGTTGTGCCGTAAAGCCCTGCAGCCCCTGTGATGCCGGGTGGCCCGTGGTCTCCTAGACCTGGATGGGCCTCTCTGAGTCTCCACTGTGCCTTGCAGAATTATAAGGAATACTATTAGCAGCTGCTACTGCTACCAGGCTTGCTAGTGATGTCATTGCTAGAACAGATGTTCATGTGCTGCTTGAGGTGAGGAGAGCCAGGCTTTTCCTTCCAGTAGTGGGTGTGGCTTTCCTAAGGTCAGTGGCAGTAGCGGCTGCTACGGGGCAGTAGTGGTGGAGTAAAAAAAAATTAAGGGAATAAAAAAGAAAATGTAACTTACCTTCCCGGCGGCCACCTCTCCTCCATCTTCTGTCCGCAACGCAGGAAACAGGAAGCTCCCAGACTCCCCGAGCCAATCATGACGCTGCTGTCATTAGCATGACAGCAGAGTCGTGATTGGTCCGAGTGCTGGTGGTTTGGTGCTTAGACGGGCTGGGAGGTTGTGCATGTTCTCCGCCCAGGCTGTACAATACGGCCGGTGGAGAACATGCTAAGTGTGCATGTCCGTCATGCACACTTAGAAAGTGCCTACCACTCCGCCCCCTGCTCTGTGGGCAGCTCAGCCCCACCCCGCACCTACAGAGCCACTGAGCATAAAATAAAATGATAATAACATGGTGTTATTATAAAAAAATAAATCCTGTGGGGCGATGCTCCTCCGCATTAGCATAGGAGCCCCCGTGATCTGAGGTGGCTCCACATTGAAGGTGAGACCCGGGAGGCATTCTTCCTTGTTTGTTTATGCCACCTTCTTCTTTTCACAATGGGCAAGCTCAAACTTTCAGCCCCCACCACAAACTGAGGAGCTAGAAGGAGGGGTACCTGTGCATTGCAATAAAAGATGGCCTTGCGTTCAAATTCTGTGACCATTCTCGCTGCACTCAGATATGTTGTAAGAGCCTGTCATGCGCATTCTTTCATTGAGATCAGATAAAACAAAGTAGCGGCGACTCAGTCCTGCTGCCATCATTAATTTCATGTGTCATGACTCTGCTGCGTAGGCCGCACACTATTATAGCCACTTTTGGTGAATGGCATTTGCTTTCCAACTTACTAGTAGACATATTGAAATCAAGAATGAAAGTTTGATGTAGCTCTTTAAAGATTAAAATGTATAGCTTGTGATCTGCACATTATTCGTGAACAACAGCAGCAATGACATGAACCTGCAAAGCTACAATACTTGGATCATGGTGTGTGACATGCAGCTTTCACATTGATCAATGGCAGGCATGTTAACATTCCTTGGCTTTTCATGAAGCTGTAAACCTTTGATCAGCAGATTGCACACAGGTAGCAGCAGCAAGGGCATTAACCACCCTATCTATCTCACTAGAACTCACCAGAACTCCAGTCACTTCGCCGAACACCCATCTAATCATTACTGGAACCCAGGGGCCCCACCAATCAGTCATTACTGGAAGTTGGGGACCTTGCTCTAAGCAATCTCGATGATTTGAATCACAAAACAATACACAAAATACCAGAAAGAAGCATTCATCAAACAAATGCACACATTATGAAATGTTTTGTTTAATTCGCAAACCAATATAAAACAATCAAAATTGTAATTTTAATGGGAAGGTTGGAGTTTTTCTAAATTCAATCGAGGCCACTCATCTTCTTTACTATACTCTGTTTGATGCAGTTGTTTTGACCCGGAATCAATCTGAGGAGGCTGACCTAATGTTTAGCCTCCATTTTAAAATGCTCAGGTTTACATATTGCTTCTTTATTTATATATACTTTGTTATGCTGTTAATAATATTCACTGTGTACACAGTAACGGGCCCCCAGAGTAGGTTTCGAAACCTCACGGGGTCCCCTAACCAAGTCTAGCTCATTGTACTGTTTGCTTAGGACAGCCAAAAAGTCACATGTTTGTATCATTGTGTTCCTGCTTCTAGGATCGGTAAAATGTATATCTCTCAGTTGAGTAATACAAATACCTATAAATTACACTCTACTGAACTATGGTAGTGATTGCTATGTAAAAAGAAGAAGTAGTTGGTATGCCCATATCTACAAACATGTGTACTAATTGTTTTTACGTCACTGTATCTGTGTTCCCGAAATCTGCCTAGCCTGAAGTGCTAGGAAACAAAATATAAAGTATTACAGTAATCTTTCATTAGCAATGTGTCGGGGAATCCCTGGGGAGCGGGACCCACGGATATGTCCCAATAATGACGCTTTGACACTCCTTGGTGTGCAGGACTGGGATGACCCTTTTAATTCTACATGGAACCAGCGGAAGGAGGAGTCAGGAGGAGTGATGTCGGTCCCTGCCCTCCTATCGGGAAATCCTGCCAAGCAGAAAGGGGAGGAACACGGATACGGAAGCGCGCAAGCCGGAGGAGCCAGGAGTGAAGCCAACGAGGAAGAGAGGAGACCAGAGAAGCAGCAGCGGAATCTCCGGAAAACCGAAGGTCCTGGAGCCCAACCGGAGGAGCCGGGAAGCGGACTGACGCCAGGAGGCATATGACCCCATGCGTCGCCCCGCAACAGTCCAGGAGGATTGTGGCTGGAGCAGGTACATCGGCGTATACAGGGGTTCTATAAGTCACAGGGAGGGAGCGTATAGAGCTTTGAGGGTGGGCACTGCTTTTGATTACCCGTTACACGTGGTGGCGGTCCTCGGTGAACCCTCACGCTCCCCTTCCTTTACGAACAGTGGCCCACAGTGCCTTCCACTGGCCAGTGGTTTCTTTGTTTTCTTTTTATTGTTTTGGGACGTTCCCTGTCGGATTTAAGGAGAACGGACCCTCCTCGATCAACAGCAAGCCCACCCGGAAGCACCCGAGGACAGAGACTCTTTCCCCACGGCAGGAGCCTGTATTTGTTGCTTTCTGTTGTTAATAAAGACCTGTTAACATAGCCATCCAGACCTACTCCTCATCTTTAAAGGCACAGTACCCTGCATGCATAGACTTACCCCCAGGGGCACGTGAGAAATTTGGTGTCAGAAGTGGGATCACGCTGTCTGATACAAGATGGAAAACCTGATCACACAAATGAGAGAGGGACAAAGCAAATTGGAATGGGCTGTGGAGAAGAACGCCAGCCAAGCAGAAATGGACAGGGTGTGTTCACCTCTGCTATCCAGGCCCAGGCTGACAACCTAACTAAATCGGCTGAAGGACAGTCACAGTTGATGGCGGCTTTGGGACAGGGCGAGTGACCACTCTGCCTGGCACAGTGGTCCCCCTACAGAAGTATGTGCCAGGAGACGACCCGGTCTCCTCCTTTCTGAACTTTGAAAGAGCCGCCAGGGCCAGCGTTTGGCCCGCAGACCGATGGCCATTCTATTTGGCTCCCCTACTCACCAGTGAGGCACAGGCGGCATATCAGATGGCCAATAGGGACGGTACAGCTGCCTACCGCCATGTGAAACAGTTAATATTGGACCGATTGTGCGTCGATGATGAGGCCCACCGCCTGAAATTCCGTCAAGAACGGGGTGCACCCAGTGACACCCCGAAAACACTGTTTTACAAATTGAAGGATGCCGCCGATCGTTGGCAAAAGCCTTTAGAATCTAGTATCTACCCGCGAAGAGATCATGGACAAGATCTATCTCGAACAATACCTTGACGCACTACCTTATGGGACACAAAGATGATTGCGCCAACATGCAGGTCTGACACTGGAACATGCCATGGAGATGGCCATATCTTATGCCAGAGTACAGAATCGAGCAATGATAAAGGAACCCGAGAAAAACCCAAGGACACCCCAACCTGGAAAGACAGAAAACAAACACCTAAACCGCCATTTGAGCCCTTAAAACCAAGATACGGAAAACCTGTCTCTCTCCCTTCATCCGGGCCCCAGTGTTTTGAGTGTGGTGAGTGGGGGAATATCGCCAAGTTTTGTAGAAGGAAAAGGGAGAAAACAGAAGAAGAACCGATGAACGTGAGCTATTTGCCCCGGTCTATTCTCTATGCCCAAGAGACAGGTCCAGTCTTCTATGTGAGTTTAAGCATGAATTACCGACCAGTAACCGCTCTCTTAGACTCAGGTTGTAGGCATTTGGTAGTCAGAAAGGACCTCATATCCCATTCTTGCCTGCTTCCTAGAAGGACGGTTAGCATCAGGTGCATACATGGCGACGTAAGGGACTATCCAGTAGCTAGGGTCAGTCTTAAAACCGAACTAGGGATAGAAACCCTGACAGATGTGGGGGGGTCCTGCCTTACCTTCCTGAGCCTCTTCTAATAGGCATAGATAACCCCTCTTTTTCTACCCTTATGTTAGAGAACCTGAATAACAACCCCGAGGCTGAAAAACCCCATAACGACCTACTGACCTCCGAACCCTGGGCCATAGACACGCACTCTAGGACTGCCCAGTTGAATGACAGCAGTCTTAGTAATGCATGGCAGAGCACCGGAGAAACACAAGGATCCCCACGATGGACATATCCCTGCTTCATTGAGCAAAACTGTCTTTTGTATCGGGTGGCCAAGGACGGTGAGGAACCCCAGTTGTTGGTGCCAACCGGGTTCAGAGACCAAGTCCTTTTCTATGCTCATGCCCATCTCCTTGCGGGGCATTGTGGGGCAGAAAAAACGGCACAGTCCATACTGCAGAGCTTCTTCTGGTTCTGGCCAAGGGTCCACGCCCAGGTACGGAAATACTGTCAAGAATGCCAGAGATGTCAAAAGAGAAACCCCTATGTCCCTCCAAATGTCCCATTGACCCCCTTCCCATCATTGGTAAGCCTTTTGACAGAATTGGTATTAACCTCATAGGTCCCCGTCCCAGGTCCACCCGGGGTTACCAGTATGTCCTTGTAATAGGGGACTACGCTACCAGATACCCAGAGGCCCTTCCCTTGCGTTCAGCCACGTCCACCACAATTGCCCAGCGACTGGTAGAAGTCTTCTCAACGATGGGGTTCCCCCGTGACATCATCACAGACCAAGGGACCTGCTTTGTATCGATGTTGATGAAGCAGGTCTGTAGAGAATTGAACATACGACACAAAAAGACATCAATATACCACCCCCAGACGGAAAGGCTTGTTGAGCGCTATAAAGGCAGCCTCAAGCTCACCTTAAAAAAAAATGCTAACCAGGGATGGGAGAAACTGGGACCAGGTGCTGCCGTTAGTCCTGTTCGTACTCAGGAGTCAAATACAAAGCAGTCTTGGGGTTTCCCCGTTTGAGCTCCTCTTTGGACGGAAAACCTGAACGCTGCTAGAGATCACCAAAGAAAGCTAGGAAAAAGATGGGGCCCATGAAGCCCAGTCCTTGTTGGACTTTGCTAATCAAATCAAGTCCCATCTCCATAAACTGAGAACCCTAGCGCATGATTCATTGGAAAGAGCCCAAGGAAAACAAAAAACATTTTACGACAAAGGAAAAAAATGGAGAGAACTAGACATAGGGGATTGGGCAATGGTTCTACTTCCCTCCTCTACTCACAAGTTGAGGAAGGAGTGGCAAGGTCCCTTTCAGATCCTTAGGAAGCTAGGGAGAACAATGTATATCCTGGGCCTTTCCCCAAGTAAGACTCAAATGTTCCACATCAATCTCTTAAAGAAGTGGCTAGGCCCTCCACCAAAAAAACCCACTGTATTTCCACCGTAGAAAACCGTCCCATACCGTCCATAATACCGTCATCAACACTAATTTGACAGGCAAGGAGGAGGAGGAAATCAATGCCCTCCTTCTTACTTACAAGGATATATTTTCAGATCTACCTGAAAGAACACATTTGGCTATGCATTCCATCCCAACCCAAGAAGGCATCGTAGTAAAACAAAAACCATATAGGGTCCCTGAGGCCCGTCGGGTCGCTCTTCACAACGAAGTGTCCCAGATGCTAAAGACCGGGGTCATAGTACGCTTCCATAGTAACTGGTGTTCTCCCGTGGTGCTCGTACCAAAACCGGATGACAGCATCCGGTTCTGTATAGACTTCCGAGCAGTAAACAGGACATCGAAACAGGATGGTTACCCCCTTCCCTGGGTTGGTGACTTGATAGAACGCCTGGGTGAGGCCCGTTACATCTCTACGTTTGACCTCACCAAGGGATACTGGCAAATCCCCCTAAACCCCAACGATCAAGAGAAAATGGCCTTTGCCACACCTGATGGCCCATACCACTTCACGGTCCTCCCTTTCGGGTTACACAGGGCTCCCGGCAGTTTTCAGAGGCTGATGGATACGGTACTAGCACCCCACCTGTCCTACTCCTCTTCCTGCTTAGGCGACATTGTCGTATACAGCAAAACTTGGAAAGAACATCTGAGGCATCTCGATGCCATCCTTACCGAGCTCAGAGCAGCACGTTTGCACATTAATGTGAAAAAGTCCAGATTCGCCTTCCAGAAAGTTAAATATCTGGCATATGTTTTGGGAGAGCGTCTGATAGAACCACAGATAAAAAAGGTAAAAGCTCTACAGGATACACCATTCCCGACCACTGAACAGGAACTGAGAGCTTTCCTGGGTTTAGTAGGGTACTACAGACGCTTCATCCCCCAGTTTTCCGACATTGAGGCCCCCCTCACGGATCTTCTAAAAAAAAAATCTCCTCGTCACATCTAAGCTCCCCGTCGGTCCCCGAGAGTGTGGCCTTCCAGATACTTCAAAAACGCCCTAACCACATCCCCTGTGCTGGTGACATCGGACTTCCAGAAGCCCTTTATCCTTCAAACGGACGCATCAGGGGTGGGTATTGGAGCAGTACTATCCCAGGTAGACAGTGAGGGTTCTGAAAGGCCTGTGCTCTACATTTATAGGAAGCTGTTTCCTAAGGACAAGATCTATCCCACAATAGAGAAGGAGTGCCTGGCAGTGAAGTGGGGAATCGAAAAGCTAAGATACTATCTTGAGGGTAGGCCCTTTGTTTTGTATACGGACCATGCCCCATTGACTTGGCTCCAGCGGAACAAGGGCTGTAATGACCAGGTGCTCCATTGGTTCTTGGCCCTCCAGCCCTTTCGGTTTGAGGCCCATCACCGTAAAGGTACGGGGCAGGGAAATGCTGACTTTCTGTCTCGGTATCCTCTTTCCCCCGATCGGGAAAATCCTGGGGGGAGGGTGTGTCGGTGGAATCCCTGGGGTGTGGGACCCACGGATGTATCCCGATAATGACGCTTTGACACTCCTCCATGTGCAGGAATGGGATGACCCCTTTAATTCTACATGGAACCAGCGGGAGGAGGAGTCAGGAGAAGTGATGTCGGCCCCTGCCCTCCTATCAGGAAATCCCGCCGAGCAGAAAGGGGAGTAACACTGATACGGAAGCGCGCAAGCCGGAGGAGCCAGGAGTGAAGCCAACGAGGAGACCATAGAAGCAGCAGCGGAATCTCCGCAAATCTGAAGGTCCTGGAGGCCAACCGGACGAGCTGGGAAGCGGACTGACGCCAGGAGGCCAACGACCCCATGCGTCGCCCCGCCACTCTCCAGGAGGACTGTGGCTGGAGCAGGTACGTCGGAGTAAACAGGGGTTCTATAAGTCACAGGGAGGGAGCGGGTAGATCTTTGAGAGTGGACACCGCTTTGGATTGCAGTTACACGTGGTGGTGGTCCTCGGTGAACCCTCGCACTACCCTTCCTTTACAAACAGTGGCCCACAGTGCCTTCCACTGACCAGTGGTTTCTTTGTTTTCTTTTTATTGTTTTGGGATGGTGCTTGTCGGATTTAAGGAGAACAGACCCCTCCTCGAGCAACAGCAAGCCCCCCCGGAAGCGCCCGAGGACAGAGACTCTTTTCCCACTGCAGGAGCCTGTATTTGTTGCTTTGTGTTTGGTAATAAGGACCTGTTAACATAGCCATCCAGACCTACTCCTCACCTTTAAAGACACTGTACCCTGCGTGCATAGATTTACCCCCAGGGGCACATGACACAATGCTAACCATTTTGGCTTTTATGTATTGGACAGATGTTTGCAAGCTTAACATACATAGAACCACATTGGTGGCGTTATCGGATGCTTCTATTTTACATATATTGAAGCTTACACTACTGCTTCCCATTCAATACTTGAGCTGCCCGTTAGTGAAGCCTGGTATATATTTTATCACCAATATGAAACCAAACAATTACCACACTCAGTCGGACAGCGAGAACCAGAATATAAGGAGGAGGGAACTGTGCAAAGTCCAAAGGCGTTGAAGGTCAAAGCATCTCAGGCTTAAAAAGGCATCACACGGTTCAGAGAGGGCAGAGAGCAGCTGAGTGTCAAGAAGGGACAGAGGCACAATCAGTGGCTTCCTGTCCGATGGGCAAAGAGCAGCACAGGGCCCAAAGGGGTTAGAGAACAGTGCCTGGTCTGTGAGCAGTGATGAGAAGGCTGATGAGGAGGGGCGAGCACTACATTGTCCTGAGGGAGAGCAGCAAAGGGTAAAGATGGGGGTAAAGTGCATCGCAGTGTAAAGAGGGGTTGGAGAGCAACAGGTATTAATGAGGGTTTCCAGAGCAGGGCTGTCTCCAAATGAGTTAGAGAACACATACTTGCTGCCCTACCAGCAGGGGCTTACCTTCAGGGGGAGGGGTGTTTGGGGTGTTACACCCCTAAATTAATTGGATTCACTAGTAAATATTTGGGTGCAGGTATTTCAGTCAGGTGTGGTGAAGTGGTTGTCGGACCCATCACAAAAGTGAAGCAAACTAGTAGAACATGTTTTTTTTCATGGTTTACTTTTTAAAACTAGTTTTGTGCTGGGCATTGCCTAAAAGTAATTCAAAGTAGCTCAATGCTTTCTTTACTGAGCATCAAGGGGGCATTACATAGGTGCTCCCATGCAATTAATGATGCTTTTTGCTGCTCACAAGGCAGCCCTTAGCAACTACCACCTATGCCTCAAGGAAGCCAAGAGAGCAGCCATCACTGCCCGCATCAACATCACAGCCAACCACACGAAGGAGTGCTTCGAAATAGTCAAGGAATTCTCCAACCTGACAGCTAGAGAGAACATCATCTACCACTCCAAGAACTCTGTGAAAACCACTCTGACTACTTCCACAGCAAAAACTTCACACTCTACAACAACTTTGACCCTCAACCCACCTCTCTCAGACTCAATAACCTAAACCACCCAGCGAATACCAGAAGAAAGATCACCACCTGGTCTCCTCTTACCATTCATACCACCTTAGCCATCATGTCATTCATCCATTTCGGGGAGACCACCAACACCTGCCCTCACCATCTTTTCAACCTTGGAACCAACCCAATCAGCATGGAGCTCACCAGCATCCTCAACACCATCCATTTCCATAGTAACGTTTCCGGAAAGATGGAAACACTCAGAGGTAAGACCCCTCCTAAAGAAACCCTCTGCTTAACCCAGTAATCTCAAAAACTAACGACCAATCTCCCTTCTCTCCTATCCAGCCAAAGCACTTGAGAAAGCCATTAACCAACAGCTCACTGAATACCTGGAACAGAACCACTTCCTTGATGCCTCACAATCAGGATTTCGTGCCAACCACAGCACTGAGACCATGCTGATCGCTGCCACTGATGAGATCAGAACTCTCCTTGACTGGAGAGAAACTATTGCCCTGATCATCCTCGAACTCTCTGCTGCAGTCGACAATGTCTCAAACCACACCCTCATGTACAGAGTCTACAACATCAGCATACAGCAAATCACCCTCAAGTAGATTGCCTCCTTCCTTTCAGGACGCACAAAGACCATCTTACTGCCTCCCTTCATGTCAGCATCCAATGGCATAATATGTGGCATACCACAAGGATTATCCCTCAGCCCCACCTTGATCAACAGCTACATGACCCTTCTCTCTCGCAGACGTCAGATCCCACAGACTCAACATAATCTCCAACACAGACAACACTTAACTTATCCTCTCACTCACCGAGGATGCCTCCAATGCCAAGACCAACATCTGCAATGCCATGACCAATGCAGCAACTGGATGAGGGGTAACTGCCTCGAACGTAACTCCCATAAACAGAAGTGCTGATCTTCAGGAAGAACACCTCCATATGGGACCATAGCTGGTGGTCAGCAGAACCTGGACCTATACCCACACGCACTGGCCATGCATGCAGCCTTGGCATCATCCTCAACAGCCAATTGACCATGAAATGACAAATCAATGCAGTCACATCTTCCTGCTTCCACACCCTTCATATGCTCGGCAGGATCTTCATATGGATCACAATCAACAACAGAAAGACTGTCACGCAGGCCCATGTCACCAGCTGCTTTGACTACAGCAATGCTCTCTGTGCTGGATTCTCCATCCAGCTCCTCAGAAAACTCCAGACCGCAGAGACAACCACGACTAGACTCATTCTGGACCTCCCCAAATGGACCCACATCACTCTACACCTCAGAAACCTCCACTGGCTCCCCATCCAGAAGAAATGGCGGTTCAAGATCCACACGCACGCCTACAAAGCTCTGCGCGAATAAGGACCATTCTACATCAATCAGCAACTAAACTTCCATTTGCCCAAAAGACACCTGCACTCTGCCTCACTCGCACACACTCTACATCTGAAGCAGCCACAATAGGGGCTGCTCCTTCTCCTACATCGCCACTAAGACCTGGAACAACCTACCCCTCCATCTCCCAACAGCACCTTCCCTGGTGGACTGCAGAAAGAAACTCAAGACCTGACTTTTCGATGGAGACATGGCGCCCTCAGCTCCCAGATACCCTTAGGGGTGACAGTGCTGCACTCTACAAATGCCGATTGATTGATTGATTGATTGATTGATTGATTGATTGATTTTTGATGCAAAACCCTATCTACCAAAAAAACAGACAAGGTTTTGCGTAAAATATTTATGCCTTTTTAAAGCCGGTGTTAAAAGGAGAAATGTTTTCATTTCTCCTTTCTCTTCCTACTTTCCATATGTGCTGCACTGTACAGGGCACATACAAAGTAGGAAAAGCTTTAAAACTTGTCTAGGCATAGTATTTTGTACCTATGCTAGAGTCATGCACACACCCTTGCACACACCCTTGCACTATGGGGTAAAGGTGTGTGTGTGGTACACAGCTGCAAAATTCTGTGCCAGTGATAGGGAGAGGGGAGGAGAGTGCCATATCTATGTAGATATGGTGCTTTCCTGGTTCCTCCCTGTCACGTAAAGCAGCTCAGCAGTTTGGGCTGCTGTGTTGCAATCCGTAACATGTTGGTTTGTCTTTTAAGCAACCCTAACAATTTGCACAGCTCTCCTTTCCACTGGCCCTAGCCCACTCATGTCCCGCTCCTAACATATTTTAGCAAAATATGCCAGTGTGATTGTTAGGAAATTTCAAGCTCACACCCTACAATTTTGCTGACCAAACTATGCCCCTGCTTGTCAATTCACGTGGTTGGCTACTGCTGAATTTAAGCCTGTGGTCCTACAGCTTTCTTAAGGAAAGAGAAGGACTCAGATATTCACTGCCATACTGCAATGAAATAAATAAAACTATAACTAGTGCTTGCAGGTAAATCCAGAAGCTTCTAAGTAAAGAGAAGCTAGAAGTGTCTGGCCAGATGAAAGGGGCAGTAAGGGATAGTCATTCACTCTGCGGTGGGCCTTGCTCACCTCTGCTTGCTCCCAGGAAGCAAATAAAATAAAAAAAAGGTTTGGGACAAGCCTTGCAGACCTTAGAGAGGGCATTTGTCTTTTGAAGCCTAGACTCCACCATGCCCAGGAGGGTGCCACAGATGCCAGCAGATAATGGTGAGCAGAGAAAGTGTTCAAGTGTGTTGACAGCTAGAAGAAGCCACATTCTAAAAGACTCCCATAACTGACAAAAAGGCAGGATAATGCTTTTCTTGTGAAGTTTTTTCGAGTCTTGCACTGCATGTGTGCACAGTGCTATTTTTCCTATCTATTTAGTTTAAGGCACCCGTGACTGCCAAGTCGCCCCATGTCAACTGTCAGGCAGAAAATGTTTAGTGAGCAGCACTTTGCATGTTGCACAATTTAGTCCCGTACTTACAGTTTTAAAGGCGAAATAACAAATTCTAGAATGCAGCCAGTTGTTGGCTAAAGAAATGCTTGAGGGATGCAAGTTAATGGGAGAGGATGGTCTTTAAGAGAAAAAGTATGGGAGAGTAGAGTCATAATGGAGGAGAAGGAAAGAAGGATGAATGAAGGAGGAGGCGTCTGGGTTCATAGGTGCCTTTGGAACATGTGTGCTTTGGCAGAAAAAGAGGTGAGAACTCCTGAGAGGAACTACACTGAGTAGAGGCTGCAAATGTGCAGCCTCCAGTTGAGCCACTGATGTGGACGTGATCATAGGAGGTTGTTTGAGTCCTCACCCCATGAGTTCATGAAGTGCCTTTGTGTTTCTAACTGTTGCCAGAGGTTAATCTTTTACAAGCGGCTCATTTCTGTTGCATGTACTAGGATTTCATTTAGGGCAGTTCTTTTCTCAGTACCATGTGGTTTCACTTTCTGTAGTGACTTCACAGGTGGCAAGGTCACATGATTTAATTTGCAGTGACATCATCATTAATAAAAACCCTACCTCTTTGTGGTCACACAATGTTGGCATGTAGGAAGACAGTGCACGGTTCGGAGGGAGCATACGGCAGCTCAGAGCAAGGGGCAAACGCTCGGAGTAAAGTGGGGTTGAGGAGCAGTGCAAGCTCCAATAGGCAGAGAGCACGGCAGGGTCCAAAGAAGTAGTGAGCCGCTCAGGGTGAAAAGAGCAGGAAGACGTGGAGTGGGCAGAGAGAGACACAGGGTCCATTGGGAGTGCTTGAGGAACACAATGCTAAAGGATGACAAGAACCAACATCTCCAAACCGTCAGCCTTCCACACCAGTAACCTGAGAACCATCTCCAACCAGGAACTGCTGGCCAGATGCAAGCAAGAGCGCATGAACTCCATCGTTCCAAGAAGAGTACGGAGATGGATCAGGCACACCGCCAGAAGAGGACAATACTCTACTAGAAGAATCGCTTTTCACTGAACTCCAGAAGACAAACGGATGAGAGGCAGACCAAAGAACACCTGGAAGAGAACTGTGGAAACAGAACTGAAGACCCTAAAACACAGATGGGGCACCGTGCAGAAACGTGTCCAAGAAAAACAGAAGTCCTTTGTTGCTGCCCTACATGCCAGCCGGCATAACAGGTAGTAGTAGTAATAGTACCAATAGTAGTAGTATTGGAATTGGGTAGCAGAATGGGTTCAAGGGGTTGAGGAAGCACAGATCCCAGGGTTAGGACCCATCACAGGTGGCAGTAGTGGTGAGCAGCGCTGGCTTGGGGGTGGGAAGGAACACAAGGTGAAGAAAGCAGCACAATCAGTAAAGCAGTATCCATTGGGGAATGAAGCACAGGGTCAAGGGGTGGGGCAGATAAAGAACAGAGGTGGGAAGCAGCGCAGGGTCCAGGAAAGCAGACACTGCCTTTATGATGAGTTGACTTAAGCACGCATTATGAGAACCAAAATCGTGAATGAGTCTCCTCTCTTTCCAGAATGGGGAACAGCTAGACAAATCTGAGAATGCATGTCCTTTTACATGTGGTTTCCTCTGATTACGGGAGGATAACTGTTGATATTTTCCACATGCTGATATGAGCTGGAAAATACCAGCAGGAAGGCTGGTGGGATCAGGGGGTGGGGTTAGCAGATGAAGGGTAAGGCAGGATTGAGGCAGTATAGAAAGGAACATTTCCTGCTTCCCTGCCGTGCTGCAGAGGTTGGGCGAGGGCCAGGCTGTGGTGCTCATACATGCAGCTCCTGCCCCTTTACCTGCTGCAGTTTCACTGAGTGTGGACCTGCACCCAGTGAAACTGAGCCTAGTTTCTCCAGGACGCCATCTGCAAATATATGGATTTTGTGTTGGTCGTCTGCGAAGTGCACACACAGGTTATCTGAGTGTCACCTGATCATAGCCGCCAGGGCTTCATTGGACAATACAAATAAGAGGCACCCTTTTCTCATCCCTCGTCACAGGGAAATAGTTTCTGAAAACATCCCGTTCACCCAGGCATTCGCAGTAGGGCATTTATAGTAGGCCACTATCCACATGAGCATATTTGTGCCCAAGCCAATCGCCTCTAATACATGGAATAGGTAGTCTGAGCTGACCCTGTCAAATGCTTTTTCAGTATCGAGTGATTGGATCACCATGGGGATTTTCTTATTAGATCAGTGCAGGACCTGCTGAATATTAGCTGAAGCCTTCCTCTGGGGACTGACTCTGGAATGGTCCGGGTCAATGAGATAGGGGAGGTAGGGTAGCAGTCTGTCGGCCAGCACTCTTGTAAAAAAAATTATATCAAAGTTCAAGTGTGAAATTGGCCTATTGGTCACCACTCCTATGGGCATTGCCTCCTCTTAGTAGAGGTTTTTATAGAAGTTGCAAAAATTGGCACATTTCCCCACTTTGTCGCTGAGGTTCTCCCACTATGGATGGGATTGCGTCTGCCGTTTTACACTGGCATAGGCGATTAGCGGGTGCGTCAAAGGCAACCCCGTTTGCGCCCGTCCGCGGCTGGCTGGGGCTAGGGGCCAGGACCCCTGGTCGTTCTGGGGATAACCAACGCCTAACATACTCCAGGGAGTAATTACATGATCTATGCCCTCCAGTCCCTGAGATTTGTAAGCATAGTATCTTCATGGAGGATACTTTCTTGAATTTTACCCTTTGTACATATAAAAAGCTAATACCTGTAAGTGATGCCAAGGGACTAGGATGAAGCTTAATCTAATGCTGATTAACTGTAGGTCCCTTAGTAAACACAAATATGACATTCATGATTGTATAGTAGACAACCACCTGGATGTTTTATTCCTTACAGAAACGTGGCTGAATAGGGACTCTGCTCCTGAGATATTGGAAGCCCCCCCTCAGGATTAGGGCATCCCTAGAATGGATCGCTATACCAAACCCGGGGGAGGCATAGCCTTGATCTATAAATTTACGCTACACTGCACTTTTGACATGGCCAATATAGAGAGCTGTGAAGCAGCCTTATTTCTGATCATGGCAGCGGATAATCAAATTGTGAAGGGCTTCCTGGTCTATCGACTGCCTGGTCAGGCCACCAACTTCATGGCTAGCTTAGGGGAACAATTGATTCAACCTGCAATACGCTATAAGAAGATGATAATCCTGGGTGACTTTAACTTGCGTTTTGATGAGCTAACTAAAAAGGAACCTCAATGTCTATGGCAGGAACTGGATGCGATGCAGTTAACTCTGAAATCTACCCTTCCTACTCACCAACAAGGGCATATACTTGACCCTATTTTTACTAACTGTGCAGAGTTGGCTAATGAACCCCCTAGGGCAGTCCCATGGTATGACCACCACCTGGTTGCTTTCTCTATCCCGCTAGCTAATACTTCCCCTCCAGCCTCTAAGGAACCAGGAACTCCACATAGAATATGGTCTAGATTTACCCCGGAAAACTTTACACTTGCCTTGCAGCAGAACTACTCTTCTCTAAGAGTAGATTTAAATGTGGCATGTAGCTCCATGGACAAGTGGGTTAAAGAAGCCTTGGTCACGGTGGCACCCTGGACCAACAGCGCCCCGTGCAGGTGAGCCAAATCTGCACCATGGTTCAATGAAATGCTAAGATCAGAAATATAGGCTTGTAAGTGCCTGTAGCGCATATGGAGGACTGATTTCTCAGAGGCTAATAAGACTTCATAGAAACTGAAGTTAAGGCATTATCTCTCTCTCTCATAAAAAAAACACCTGCTGCCTATTACAAGGATAGAATAGAGCAGGCAGGGAGTTCAACTAAAGAACTATTCACCATTTTCATGGACTTTTTTGCGGAAAAGGTAGCTAAAATATATGAGACATTCCCGGCGGAGGCTCGGGCTGGGAGGAGCAGCCAGGCTGAATGTACTACGAGGGATATTGTGACAAATGGCCTTTCTAAATTTGACCCACCCTCACTTGCGGACCTCACAGCGATAGATGTTAGTATTAAATCTGGCTCTCCTACTGATCCAACGTCACCGAAGATCATGAGAGCATGCCTGGAGACCTTACTGCCGTATATACGTCGACTCCTTGAGCTTTCTTTCTCTGAGGGTGTGGTCCCTAAATACTGGAAACAGGCAATCATCCTCCCTTTCCTGAAAAAGCCTGGAGCTGACCTCGACCGACCGGAAAACCTATGCCCGATTTCACTTCTGCCTTACTTTTCTAAGATTGCAGGAAAAGTAGTTAACTTACAGCTAGTTGCTCATATGAACCAACAAAATCTGCTTCATCCCTCTCAATTGGGCTTCAGAGCGACATATAGTACAGAGTTAGCACTACTCCCTGCTATCAAGTCCATCAGTAGGCGTGCGGAGGAGGTCAGACCGTGGCCTTGGTCCTGTTGGACCTAACTGCGGCCTTCAATATGGTCTCACACCCTCAACTACTGCAACGTCTGAGAGCAGGAGAGTTGGATAATGTCGCACTAAAATGGATGACCTCCTTCCTGCAGGACAGGAGCTTCCAGGTGGCACAGCGTCCCTACTCTTCTAAAAGCATTGCTCTGCCTCAAGGGGTCCCACAGGGCTCTGTCCTGAGCCCCACGCTTTTTAATCTACTTGCCGCACCCCTTGCTGAGGTTGTGGAATTACATTTCATCACCATTGTGTCATATGCAGATGACACGCAATTGGTGGTGTCATTGTCCCGCACAGACAGAGCAGCCGCTAAGTTCTCCTCATGCTTGAAGGACTTGGCCGCCTGGATGTCAAACAACTGCCTTAAACTTAATGGCAGCAAAATGGAGATCCTAGTGGTAGGGAATACCCCTCCATTTGGTCCTCGGCATGGTGGCCCCAGACTTTAGGCCCCACACCCACTCCGAGCTAACAGGTGAAAAACCTAGGAATATGGCGTGATTCTATTCTATCCTTTGAGGCCCAGTTCAGGAAGGTGGCAGGGAAGTGTTTCGGCATCTTGAAGAGGCTGCGAAAAATTCTGGATGTGCTTCCCACTCCCGCTAGGAAAACCCTGGTCAATGCCTTAGTAACATCGCAGCTAGACTATGGAAATGTTCTTTACCTAGAGGTAATAAAAAAATGCCTGCGCAGGTTGCAATGCATCCAGAACGCGGCAGCCCGCCTCATACTGAAACTACCCTGGAGAGCTTCTATGGGGAAGACTCTTGACAACCTGCATTGGCTACCGATTGGTCCTTTTTAAAGCTTTATGCATTAGCCACCAGAGCTTACAGGGCAAAGGCCCAAAATACCTGCATGTCCTTCTCTCCCAATACACCCCCTCTCCTCAGCTCAGATCAGCCGGGACCCATCTGGTTAAAGTTCCTAAAATTCACAAAGTCAGACTCAGAATGGGGGCTCGGTCATTTAGCTATCTGGCATCAAAGAACCGGAATACTCTCCCCCTGTCCCCCCCATTCGGAATCTTCCAAAGCTCTTTTCCAGAAAAAACGGAAAACATGGTTGTTCCAGGTATAGGTCTTCTCTGTTCCCTCTTCACGTAGAGTTATGCTCAGCGTGGGGACACACTTTTTAGTGTAACCATGCGCTTTATAAGAGTCATTATTATTATTGGAAGTTTTGTAGAACTCTTGCCGCAGATATAGCAGCATTTTTTCTGCTTTCTTCGTGGCCGTCAGGTCAATTTGCCCCGTCAATACTATGATTTGCAGCTGGGCCTTCAAGGATCCTATTTGCCCATGGTGATCTGTCGCCACTTTGAGGTCGGCTTCCAATGAGTATTTGCGGACTCAGTCTACCTCACTGAGATGTGTTTTTACTGCTATTTACGTGCCCCTGAAAACCACCTTGAGGGCATCCCACAGTAGGGCGGGCCACTTCATCTGCTTTGTTTTCCTTGAAATAATTCCCTATGGATAGCCTCCGTGTCTGCCTACCGGTATGGTCCCTAAGGAGAGTCTTATCAAATCGCCACAGAGGTGTCCCCCACAGTGCAACTTGCTGCACATCACGTTCTCAGACAACCCATGCATGGTCTGAGAGCGCTACAGTGCCCTGTTCAATAGCAGTCGTCACTTCGCTCAGCATTTAGAGTTCCCCACATTAAGTCAATCCTGGAATAGGATCTCTGGGCATTTGAGATGAAGATGTAGTCCTTCTCATCCAGGTGTTTCACTCTCCAGGGATCTTCCACACCTAAATATTCAATTATGTGCCTCGTCTTCTGGGAAAAAACGTCCTGCATAGATCATTCATGTGGGTGCCTGTCCAGCAAGGGCTCATCCATATAAAATGAGAGGCTCATTTTTTAAAAATTTTGAGTGCTAGACTGAATGTACTGTGCCTGTCCTTGATTAGAGACATAGGTGTTGAGGATGTCCCATGTGTGCCCTGAACCCTGCCCTCTATGTATACATAGCGACACTCTACAGAGTAATTTTATTCTCACATTAATGAAAGGAGTAGCGTTGCATGGTCTATGCAGTCAAGCAACAAAACATACCTATGCCTACCATATCATGCCTGATATCATAACAGTTTATCAGCCCCCTTCTGAAGTCCTACTTACCCCTGCCCCCAACTCCCCATCCTCCATTTCTTCCTCCCCTCAACCCTCCCTATACCAAGGGAATAGGAGCCAGAACATTCCCCAAGTGAAGGTGAGCTGCGATATGGCCTGCTATATTGCTCTATGGAGCTCCCCGCCAAGGTACCCCTGGACCAACAATAAATACATAGGTATGCCCGACCAGTTTAACATTGGTGCTTGGTCCGTCAACAGGGACTGCAAGAGCAAGAGCCCTCAGAGGCACTTAGAGTGCAGGCATATGTCTCTTGCCTGTGAGGTGAGATTAGGTAGTGGTGTTACTTTAACTAGAAAGCTAGTATTGTCCGGAGGGCAGATCGGAATGTGGTCCATGTACATTTCCAAGGTTCAATCCTGCTTGCATCCCTTCCGGTGAGCCACACTATTCCTCAGGTCCAGTGAGCTGCCTATCTACCTTCTGTGCCATATAGTATCAGCTGTCTCCCGCTTATTCCTAGTGTTCCAGAGTCTGTTACCATCCTCCTTCATCCTAGGGGCTGTGCTTGCTTTTGGTCTGAAGAGGAGTCATGGCCTATCTTTTCTGGAGTGCTCAGATCATCTCTTTAAGGCCCCAGTTCCTCTTGTGCTACCACTCCTGTGTAAATGGTGTGGGATCTGGCATCTAGCTTAGGCTACAGTGGAAAGGGGAGCATCCATCTGTGTCTTATTTGCCTTTTGTGGAACTCCTCAGTCAAAGCAAGCATGCACCTCCAGTTAAGGGTTGCTTGCAATATGTCTAGAGTCTAGGGCCTGGTCAAGCCATTCACCTGCCTGGCCTCCTGCATCATGGTATATATAATGTGGGAGGATCCCAATTTAACTATGATATTTTGCAGGCGGGCTTTTGTTGAGCCCCGGGGAGCTCCCAATCTATTCACCAAGATTATGGAGATGTTGTTCGTGGGACAATTAAGTATGAATTAAAAGAGGGATTTACAGTACTTAATTAATACCGAATCAGGATTACCTACTCTCATGATCTGCTTTCATTTGTCACCGTATATCAACATTCAAGCCAGTAAGATAGCTGTTAGTAGTTAACATTTCTAGTAGTAATTCTAATGAATGGAGATTGGCTTTTACCATCCTGAAAAACAAAGAGATTCATTATATGCACTTTTGTGTCTTTATCATAAAACTAGCATGCCACATAAATAAGAATTCGGTGTAAAGCTGTGTTATGCTTTGCATAGTTGACATGTAGCAGTTACCCACACTTTGTACTTTGTGGTGGGGTTGCTATTATGGCAGGTTCATGAAGATGGTTTTGAATGGACTAATGCCATAGCAGGATCTTGGACATGGTTACAACCATCTTTTACCATCCCCAGGCCTACAGTTACCCCTGAGCACCTTGTGGAGATGATTGAAGCATCAGTGGCTTGGCTAAGATCTGTCACAAGTGGACGGCTATCACCAGACTTGAGTGTTGATGCACAAGACCAATGGTGCGGAAGACTTCTCAATGAGGGACAGAGTATTGGTACCATGTAGAGGCAAACTCTAGAATAAAAATCTAATATGTGCCCAGGTTTATGCTTGTTACCATTAGGACATAAGCACAAATTGTCCTAACACATGCCGGTGTAAACCTGTACCCAACGACTCATTGCGCATGAACAATTGTCACATTTACTGCTTAGCACATAGGAGTAAATTGGATGCAAATACCATCCACGACCCATTATTTGCACGAAAGGTATTTGTACCTGCAATTTGCAACCATCTGCCTATCAACCCATTTGTAAAATACTCCAAATTAGATTAATTAAATTTAGATTTATTCCATGGATAGATTAAGTAAATGTAGATTTTTACCATAGAGACTTTCTGAAAATCAGCTATGGCTTTGCTCTCCCAACATTGCACATTCCTAGATCAGACTTGGACATAACCACATAGAGATCTTTAAAAAACCATTTATAGCACATCAGCCTAATTGTGCAACACACAGGCCAGGGATGATGTAAGCAAAAAATTCCACATAACCATAGCCTGACATCAATCAACAATGCAGCGAAAACGTGGATCACACCCAAAGTCCAAATCCATTGCAATTAATTCCACAGGCATCACCATTTAGTGTACAGGCATCATAGTGCTAACCTGTTGAACATCACTTTGCTAAAACAACCATTAAATTACTGTGGATTACAAATGTTATCCTCTGGACTCTGCAGCATGCCCTGCTCCTCTACACTGGAAGAATCCTAAGAACGCTTTCCATTCCTTTTTTGATTCTTCATGTTTATGTAATGTTACAAGCCGGTTGCCTAAACATAAGAGTGAGTGCTTGCCATATTTACGCTGACAAAACATTATAAAAGGCCTATCATTTTCTGTAGGGGACGAGTAATGATCCTTCAACCGAAAAGGGGCCAAAATTGAAGGGCACCGGTCTTTTGTGAGAAAATCAATGTGTGAACCTGCCTTTTGTTTGGGTTACTTTGGATCAGATGTACTAAAAAAAGTTGTCGCAAAAAGCATTTGCAATTTGTGTATCAACTGTTAGAAATGGGATTTTTGGAAGGCTAGGGCATGTGCCAAAGCCAGGCAGAAACCACCACTCTAGTCAGGATAAGGCAGTTACACTCCTAAAATAAACCCTGCTCACCCCCTTGGTAGCTTGGCACGAGCAGTCAGTGTGTAAAGCATTTTCACATAACCAACAGTAATACAGTGTAAGCACTACAGAAGGACACCACACCAGTTTAGAAAAATATCCAATATTTTTATATACTTAAGTCAAGACCAAAAACGATAAAAATCCACAATACAGTACTTAAAAATCTTCAGTTATCAAAATATGCTTGAAAAACAGCTCCTTGATGTCAATAGCTCTGTCCGGGGCTATCACGACGTTGTGCGCAAACAAATCCAAAGAGTTCTGGCTGACCACGGTGTCGCAGGCCAGCTACAGTGTCGGGAAGACCCACAAACAGTACCTTTTAGAAATGCAGGGCGTTGGCAACCTCTCCTTGAGATTCCGAAAGCACGGCGTCCGCAAGCGTCGGTTCCGGAGGTCGGTGCAAGAGTCGTCGCTGCCCTCAAAGTCACAAGCGTTGTAGATCGAACGCCTCTCTGTTGAAGTCAGGAGCGCTGGCGTTAGCAGGCGTCGGGTGCTGCAGTGCGATGTGCAGCGGCGTGCGGTGCCTTCAGGTCGCAGTGCAAGCAGCGGCTCGGTGGCGGCATCATATGGTGTCGTCGGGGATACCAGGGTCACAATGCGAAGTGAATGCGGTGCCTGTTGCGGTGCTGGCAGGTCGCGGTGCAAGCAACAGCGTTGTTGTTGCTGCTGAAGGGCTGTGGTCGGCTGACAAACTGGAGTTGATGGTGTTGTTGTCGGTAGGCCAAGGCTGTGGTGCGGGATGAGGGCGGTGTGTTGTGTAACTTTATGAGCGGTGCCCTCGAACCACGGTGCAAGCAGCGGCGTAGATTTTGGCGTGGAGCGCCGTTGTCGGGGATACCAAGCCGTCGTCGTAAAGCGAGGTGGTGCAGAGTGCGTGCCCAAAGGTCGCGGTGCGAGCAGTGGTTCGGTGGCGCCATCAGCAGGCGTCGTCCGTGAGACCAGGGTCGCGGTGCGGCGTTGCGGCAGTGCCCTCCGCAGTGCCTTCAGGACACGGAGGTTGCGTTTCTTCTGTTGCAGCACAAAACACACAGTCCCCAGTGCTGAGGGCAGAAGAGCTTGAAGTCTTTGCTGTTTCTGAGACATCTTGAACAGGGGGCAAGCTCTACCTAAAGCCCTTGGAGAAACTCACAAAAGTAGATTGCAGAAAGTCCAGTCCTTTCACTGCCCAAGACAGAAGCAGCCACTGCAGGCCGACATAGCAAAGCACACAGCAAAGTGGTAGTTACTCCTCACAGCTTCTCCAGCTCTTCTTCTTGGCAGTCTTCTTGGTCCAAAAGAGTTCTAAAGTTCAGGGGTCTGGGGCCCAATATTTATATCCCAAAATCCTTTGATCTCTTAGGCAGAGAGTGTCTGTGCCCAGCCAGAACCAGTTCTGCCTTCTCTGGTATGACTTCCTGGCAAGAGGTGGAGACGACATGGTCAGAGGCAGACCAGGCCCTTTAAGGTGCAAGGAAATCTCCTCCCCCTTCCTCCATTGCAGCCCAGGTCTATTCAGCCCTTCCCTGACCCACGTAGACTATCTGGAGCCACTCCTGCTCCCCAGCCTTCCGTCATCCCAAACCCAGACAGGCAATCCACATTCCAGCAGAGGCACACGGGATGACTGAGCAAGAAAATACCTACTTTCTAAAAGTGGTATTTTCAAACACAGAATGTAAAAATCACCTTCACTAAAAGATGCATCTTTAGATTCTGAGTTCAGGCATACTAAACTTGATTTTCCTACCTAATTCCCCGGGCCAGTTATGTTTATAAGATGTGATAAACAAACTCCCCATTCGGTCCTATGGGGAACAGATAGCCTTGCAATAGCGAGAACCGAAATTGGCCTTAATTCACTATCAGGACATACCACACACAGCAGGGCATGTCCTACCTTTCACATACACTGCACCCTGCCCACAGGGGTACCTTGGGCCTACCTTAGGGATGGCTGACATCTAAGTAAAGGGAAGGTTAGGAACTGGCAAGTGTGTACACTGCGGTACAAAATGGCCCAGATCTCTGTACTGGGGTGAATGTATGACATTGTTCTACATTCTGTCCATCTATTGTTGTTTTTGCATTTGTCACCCCGAGTGGAAAGGGTATGCCCAGACGTGGGTCCCTTGCTCTCCATGCCACTGAAAATCAAGCAAGCCTGGCTGAAGACGGCTGAAATGCCAGAAACCGGTCCTAGGATGCTTGTTTCCAGTCCAGGGAGGACCTGGCTTGGCAGTTCGGTCTGGACTGTTCCCATGAGGCACAGGGTCAAGACTGATTTGCATATGGCTGGGTTCAAACTGGAACGGCATGGTGAGCAAAAAAACGATGGATTTAGGCCCAGATCTCTGTACTGGGGTGAATGTATGACATTGTTCTACATTCTGTCCATCTATTGTTGTTTTTGCAAGTGTGTACACTGGCCAAGTTGACATGGCAGTTACAAACTGTGTGCAGACTCCACAATGGCGGGCCTGAGTTACCTTTTCAGGGCTACTCAAGTGGGTGGAACAATCAGTGCTGCAGGCCCACGAGTAGCATCTAAATCACAGTCCCTGGCACACTCAGTGCACGTTACTAGGGAATAACACGTAAATCAAGTATCCAATCATGAAAACACCAATCCATAACACAATTTATAACAGGAGCAGTTACACTTTACCACTGATCAGCAGTGCGGAAAGTGCACAAAAACGCTACGCCAGCAAATACAGAGACAAAACCGGGAGGTCAGAAACAAAAACTCAGGGGAAACAAGCCAAAATGTGCCAAGTCTAACATCGACTTTTTGTGACCACTAAATTATTTAGCAAACCTAGCTATGTATCAGTAGGTCAGTTCACAAAATAAGGAGACCCAGATGGTTGCAATCCAACCTACCTCATTAATATATATGAAGCAGGTTGCTAAGTGTAACTCACTACAATAGGTGGACATAACAGGAGTGGTGGCCTTCTAGGGTCAGCAAATCACCATGTTGGTAATCGATTTAATTTAAACAAAACTTATTTTTCTTCTTTAGAATGCTGGTTTCTTTACGGAAAATGGTGCTGCATTTGAAAAAAAATGTTTGTTGTTGAAAACTTTCTTTGAGAATTGGCAGAGGTCCCTTCCAACTTACTTCATTTTTACATTCGCAATGAGGAAGAGGTCCCCAGGAGATTCCCTCCCTTTTGTAAATGGGTTACCAGCACAAATTGGGATTTGGTAACTTTTCCACATTTGCCACCAGATGACGGTTGTAAAACATTGCCATGTGGGTTACATAACAGTTATTTGGAAAGCAGGGGTAGCACCTCTGCTACGGTGAGAGGAGTGTCGCGCCACTGCTCTCAGAGCAGGAAAAAATAAAAATTAAATAATAACTTAATTATTATCATTTTATTTTTCTTTGATATGGGGATGGGTTTGGGCGGGCTGGTGTGGGAGCCTGGGAGGAGTGGTTCATGCACACTCTAAGTTTGCATGATGGTTTGGCTGGCTGTCTTGGGCCGGCCAAACAGGCATGCGCACTTTTCATGTTCCCCACCAGCCTGTAATACACAGTCTGGTGGGGAACACACACAGCCTCCCTGTCCCCGTCTGAGCGCCGAACCACATTGCTCAGACCAATCACAAAGCTATTTTTGTTGTTAATGTTTTATTCCCCCCTCGCTTCCCCTCCTTGCATCCCCCCGTCCCTGCCAGTCGCCACTGTTGGAAAGTATGCCAAAAACACGCATGAAGATGTCTCACCTACTACAAAGCATTCATCAACATGTACAAACACACCACTTCAATGCTATACCCATCATATGTGTAGACTTACATTGCCTAGCCTAATCTTCTGAGTGAACGAACATGCAGGTCTGTTTGGTCTCAATACACATCATGCAATGCAGCTTACGAGGTCTTTATGGAGGGATACAGGATGGCGGACGCAAATCTAGATTTTTGAAGCCAGGTCTTAATAATTTTAAAATCTAAATAACAAAGGAGTGAAATATCTGTAATTTAACAAAATATGGACTTTCAGATAGAGACCTAATATAAAGTACAGAGAAGTGGGGGAAGAATTAAAGTGTTGCAAGTAAGATGGCGTACTCCCCAAAACATTGATTGATGAATATTTCTACAGCAAAAACTTGTTATTCAACAAAAACTCCTTTGTGCTATTTTATCAACCCAGTTTTTTTCTTCAGATAATGCAAACTATTGAAAAAGATGTTATGAAGCTTGTGGAGGTACAATTTTGCACAACCCCATTTCCAATAGATGATCAGTTGCAAGCCAGTAAATGTATGGGCTCTCCCTGTTTCCCTTCACTATTATTATAAATGAATATTTCCAGGTTCCCTAAAGGCGCTCACTTACTACATCTACAGTAATAAGCCCATGTATGCTCACTTGCCCTTTTCGTTTCTGAGTTCTGCTCTGTTCTTGGCATCTCATGCAGACGCTTCTTGCAAAGATATGTGATGAGCACTTTTTGGAAGCCTGGCCCTTTGATGCTCAGCCTCACAGGCACAGCCATTAGCAAGCAGCACATTTTCACTTTTGAGAATTGGACGAAAAATGAACAATTTGTTGACGTTTGGCTTTAATGGGCTCTTTAAAACATTGTGTGGATTTCACATACATTGCTATTGGGTATCCACAGTCTATATGATAGAACATGAATTCAGAGCTCTCATCTTTAGAATTTATACCAACAAGAGTCTGAAGCAGCAATGTGTGTCTGCTCCTGTGTTAATCAGCATCTAATCCGCTGATTTAGGGACCCCTGTGTCCACAGCCAGATCTTTTTTGTCTCAAGTAGTTAATATTTTTCAAAATGATGAAGATCTGGCCATTTTTTATCAGATCTGGATTGCCTAGCTGAGAGTATTATCAAAAAATAGAACACTGAAATAGATGGAATCATCTTCTTGCTAATGCAGTCAAAACCAAAATCATAAATTCAGACAAAGACAATACGAAAAGCCCCAATTGACACATAGGAGAGCGGAAAAGAACCATACTCATAAATTATAACTATCTAGGCGGTTGGTTGAATGATGTACGGTTTGCCGACTTTTACCTAGCCAAATTGATAAAACTACTCTGATCTTCGCCTTTGAGTGTTTGCGTAGTAGTAGGTTGTCCAACTTTTCAGGGAACCTGTCACTGGAGTCCATCCAGACCAAGATGGCATCTGCTCTAATATATGGTCAGGTGGCACTTCAAAGACACACATGATCCTTATTGGATGTATTAGAATGTCATGTATATAGGAAAGTTTGTTGACTACAAAATGGAGGTACCCGCAAGCTATGCCGAAAGTTTGCTTTGTTTATACCTTGTATTGTTAGTAGAACGTAAAAGCTGCTAGTGACCTCTGTTCTTGAACCAGGATATAGGGTTCTCTTTCATGTGACGTACAATTTACCATAAACTACAGTGCTGTAGTTGAATGTAGCAATGCTAGATTTATGTCAAATGTGTTTGAAAATGCTATTAGTAACTATAATGTGATGTTTGTTTTCTACAACATTTCACTCATTTTGCTCATTTGACCCTTTTTGCTGCCTTGATTATGATTTTACATAATTATCAATACATTTTTACTGTATTAAAGAAAGGGAAGCTAAGGAAATGATTACTTGGAAGTTTAGGGAGTAACTACCACTTGGCCTTGCTGGTCTATAACAAGATGATATGGAGGATTTTACTGGAAAAGGAAAAAATATACAGCAATGGTAACTGAAGGATTAAACAAATGCAATGCAATATATGGTGGCCTGACTCAGCTGTCTCTGCTGGTGACACTGTAAGAATGAACAAGGGTGACAAAATATTAGGCAAGATTGAAAGCTTCTGACCAGCTAATGACCACAGAACGTCGAATACTCTGTCCCCCAACACTTTCCGTACACATGGACTTATAATATGATGTAGCTAAGGAGATCACAGAACTCTGGTTGGTGGGAAAACCAGGAAAATTAGACCTCACTTGCAAATAGGGTCGTCACCTTCCACAGAGAACAACATAGGCCAACGAATGTATGACGTTACTACGCATACATTTACAACGCAGTAATTTACATTGCGTTTGTTACAATGCAAGTCGTTACAATGACTTGCGCTGTAGAGCGCTGGACTTAAGAATAGTATGATTTACTATTCCAACTCCAGTCGGGAAGGTGTTGGAATAGTAAATCATACTATTAGTTAGGTTAGAGCGCCATCCAGCGCAAGTCATTCTAACGACTTGCGTTGTAATGCCTGCGATGTAAAGGCATTGCGATGCAATGGCCGTGTTGTGAAGGATGTTTCCCATGGCCAACTGTTCATGTTTCAACATTCAGCAAAGGCCTGGAGATGATTCTTAAGTAGAACTTTATATGACATTGTCTGTATCTATTTTTAACATGCCCTTTCTGTCTTTGTTTGCTTCATCAGGGCAGCTGTAGAACAGATTGCAAACCTGTCATATCATGCCAGTATAAAATCGGTCATTTGGCAACCCTGCTTGTGAATGACAGATTTAAACATGACTCTCAGCTTATCAGCAATTGCAGCATTCTTACTTTATGGAACATGTGCAGTGGCACAGTTTCAGGGAGGGTATTTGGGTGTGATACCCTCCCCCCAATAAATACATTCTTGGCTTAGTTGGGTCTGGGAGCCCTGAGTCGGGTCTGCTATATGTCGGTGTTGGTTTTTCACATCAACCTGATTTGAATATATGATGTTACTTAGCATACCGTTACTCCGCAGGTAATCACTTAGAAGTTTTTACTTCGCAAATACCTTTACTACCCATGATTTTAGTGCACATGTTTTTACTTCGCAAATATATACAAATACATTAAAAATGCTTTTACTTCATAGTTAATTATTACGCATACCGTTACAACGCGTTATTGGTACTTTAAAACAAAAAATGTATTGTAATAGTAACCTATCCCCTGGCACGCACCCTAAAAATACCCCCGACACCCCAAAACCCTATCTCACCCAGACCCCTAAAAATATCCCAGTACCCCAAAATCTAAATGCACCCTGAACCCTAAAATTACCCCTACACCCCAAAACCCTAACCCACCCAAACACCGAAAATTATCCCAGCACCCCAAAACCTTAAACGTACCCTGAACCCTCAAAATATCCCATGCACCCCAAAACCCTACCCAACCCTGACACCTAAAATTACCCCAGCACCCCAAAACCTAAATGCACCCTGAACCCCAAAAATACCCCAGCACCCCAAAACCTTAAATGCACCCTAAAAATACCCCCTAAAAACCCTAACCCACCCTGACACCTAAATGCACCCTGAACCCCCAAAATATGCCAGCACCCCAAAACCTTAAACACACCCTGAACCCTCCAAATACCCCATGCACCCCAAAACCCTAACCAACCCTGACGCCTAAAATTGCCCCAGCACCCCAAAACCTAAACCCACCCTGATCCCCAAAAATACCCCAGCACCCCAAAACCTTACATGCACCCTGAACCCTAAAAATACCTCCTACACCCCAAAACCCTAACCCACCCTGACCCCTAAAAATAACCCTGTACCCCAAAACTTTAATTTGTACAGTAACTCCATTATGCATAGTAAATGCATGCTAAGTAATGGCATCTGTGAACTAAAATATGTGTAGTAATGGTAATACGAAGTAATGACCGCATAGTAAAGGTAGAATACCACCTGATCTCACTAACAGATTTTATTTTGCTAATTTTTTGGATCAGGAGCTTAAATGTATATAGTGAGCGGTTTTCTAAAAAAGTTGTAAATCTGCATCCACAAAAGCACTTCTTGAATGTCCACAAATGTACTACTTTTTGGAACTAACAAACATTGTCAGTAGTAGGACCACTGTGCCACTCTTGACAGAGTTCCACCTAATGCAAGTCAGTACTGACTCTGTTTCTCATGGGAACAGTTCATGCTGAACCTTGCTCATCTCACCCATTCACCCTTAGGCCCACTGCATTTTTAATTGGGAAATTTGAGATTCACATCCCCGGATCTCACAGCCTTAGCTTCGCCCCTGTACATGTAGATCTGACATTTAGCCAGGAGGTAATTAGTCATTCATATATATGGTTCATTGGTAAAGTCTAGCTAAGACTAAACAAAGACCAAAGCAGCTTGAACCTTTTTGGTGAAAGTGAGGAAGAGGAAAATCCTTTACATTTTTCGTAAATTAAAAAGAAAACAACAACATTCATTTTTTGTCAGCTGGTGCCATAAAGATAAATCTTTGCCCAGATGAAGTTTAGGTTCTTAGCAGGAACCAGGCAGTCACAGAGTTTTAGGTCGGATTTCATTTGGTCTGCATGTACCTGGTGCACATGACATCACATTCTCTATCTAGATGTGTTACATTTGAAATGGTTCCTATTCAACTAATAAAACATGTTCTTTTTCCAATCTGTAATAACTTACTACATATCTGCTATCTTTTAAATAGTTGGGCACTACTTTCTGTACCAAAAAATTACCAGGAGAGTCTTTTCAGGGAATGATCAGTTCTTTGCAGAGGACATTTAGGGCCAAATATGTGAACCATTTTTAGGTCTCGCGCCTAGCAATGCAGTGCGCAACACTGCTCGCGCAGGCGAGAGTCCTTTTGTGGAGGGTTCCAAAACGGACGCTGGAATCGCACACGCTTGTGCGTGTGCGATTCCTTTTGGTCCGTGGTATTGGCGTTTGCGGTCGTCTTTTTCAGAAAGACAGCACGCAATAGGCCAAAGGCGGTCGCGTTGCCCCGCCCATGACCTATTGGTGTCTGTTACCCGCACGCCGACATCTGTTTTCAATTATCGTGCCCAGACACGGGCGCGATAATTGATAACAGATAGCTCGCTGTGGCCCGCGCGCGCACCACTCATTCTGCTTGTTAACAGATAAATCATGGACATTCAAAACAAATGTTCCCATACATGCCAGCGTGTGGGGTTACCGTGGGAGTATCGAGAACACGGCGAGGAGTGTAATTTCCACATTTGCTTGCACTGGAAATATGTGACATTGTAATTTGTACATGTTTTTTTTAATACTTTTAATTTTCCCACTTTTTGAAATATTTGCTGTTAAATAGGATTGCGAAGAGTTCCATTTTCAAATGTCGAGTAAACTTTCATGTTTCGAGGCAGTGTTTTTTTTTTCAAACTACTGAGTCTTTCTTTTATATCTATGCTCAGCCAAGGCTGATAATGCTTAAGCGCTAACGCTCACTTCGGATCCTGTCATGATCTAACACATTCGTTTGATTGATACTGTCCACAAGGTATTCCCGTCCTTTCATTCCTCTCCTGTCGCTCTCCTCCCCCCTAGCTCCTGACAGCATTAACTCAAACGGACCACGACTAACCAACGTACTGATGCTGTCCTACTATCTTTGTTCAAGCATAATAACGGCAATATCTACCACAGTAGGTCGATGCACCTTTTGACTGGAAAGTAAAACATGCTGCATGTGCGCTTCGAATCTCACACAGAAATTGTGTGATCACTGCGCCTGCCTGCACTGTTGTGTACACTCCATGATCAGTGTGTTATAACTGTCTCTGTGGTGCAAGGTTGGTGGTTCGAACCCACCCAGGGACGGTGACCTGTTTTATTTTTACGTCTGCCACAAACATAGATGAAAACATTGATATTTTTATTATATTTATATGAAATAAAAAATGTGATTTGTTCATGAGTCAGAAACTATGTTACTTTATATGCTACAAATTCGCTTAACATTTCAACTTACTAAAATTACGTTACGCTAAAACGCAGTGGAATTCATTCTGTGTTAGGGCAAGAGAGATCATATGTTATTTTATTATATGAAACCAGGGCCCGTGGCGAAGAGGGAATGCATACCTGCCATTACAATTTTCTGAATCACATTGTTGGTTATATTTAGTTCATACGCTGTGAGATTTATACGCATACATGCCCATATTCCCGATTCAGGCAGCAGACTCCCAATAGTTTACCCCAAAATGGCTTTATTTTTTCTCCCGCGTGACACTGCCTTTACTTCAATGGAAGTCAATGGAAACAAGCATTGGCATAGCCAATAGGTCTCGCTTTTGGGACCTTATAAGTATTTTTAAGATGGCTGTTGTGCATAAAACACTCACGCTATTATAGGCTCGCAGGATGGATTGCCTGACCTTGGCGTCATCCGAATACAGCCGCCATAATAATAAGGTGAATGCAAGTATTTCTTGAAACGCGAACGTCTCTGAATGTTGTATTGAGTTTAGAATGGAGTCATTTAGAATGTATATGTATATTGTGTCTTTGCTTCCTAACTTTTGAATAAACATATATTTAAATGCCCATTGCTTTTTTTAAATTTTAACGAGATTCCGCTCTTGACGTTGTACTTAGGCTTTTCTTTAGCTTCTTTACTAATGGGCTCTGTTTCCCTTACCGTCCTGAGGTTCCGTTAAGAAGCACGGACACTGCCTCCCTCTCAGGGCTGCTCGGCTCCTCCCACAAGAGCTACGTCAGCCTCTAAAAAGTAAAACACGAGCAAAGCCAGCAACTAATATCATAGTGTGACAGGCTCGGACTGGAGGGGTGTTCAGACGGGAGTCAGACCAGTATACATTTGGCTATGGGCATGTGATAGTCTGGTGCCCCAATAGGCCGGTAGTGCAGATAGTCACAGTCAGGCACCGCCTGACCCTCCTTTCTTTTCTCATCATCCTGTAACAGTCTCACCCCTCTTCCATGGCATTACTTTCCTGCTCTGCTTTCTCTTCTCTCCCATTCCTTATAGCTCCCCATGCCAAATTCCCCTCTTTTCTCACTAGTATGACTTTTCTGCCTCTTCGTTACCATTGTCCGTCTTTTTCTGTCCTAACTCTCCTTTTTCCTGCCCTCTCTCTCTAAAAGTAATTTCCACTACTACTGCTTCTCTTACTCATGCCATGTGCTGAAGAAGCTGGCACTAGGCGCTCAGAAGGGTAGTGCATGGGAGGAGTGACTATATTGACAGCGTATAGTTGCCGAAGGGATTAGGAGGGATTTGTGCTTTCTTCTAGTAGCGCTCACAGCTCGGCATTGGATCGAGCTCCGGAGGACAGTGACTTGTCTCTGATGTTGTCATTCAATCACAAGGGAGTGTCACAGCCAGAAAACTGATTTCTGGTTTTAAATTATCCAGTTTGTTTCTTTGATTACAGTGCATAAGTAGCCAAGAATGGGCACAAACTGAGATATTTTAGCCAATTTTATTTCCAAACAGCATTAAGTGTTAACTCAAGATTGCTAAGACGTCAGGTTGGTTGAAAATAAAGTTGCTTCCAATTTCTTACATCAAACACAACGGAGTCAGGAGGCTTTGAAGGCGTAGCCAGTACATCCTCCATGGTTAATCCTATGAGCACAACATAACTCACTGCCTATTGTGTATTAGAAGGAATACAATGGGTAAGGCCCTCACCTTCCTGGTAGTTGGCATGCTTCATCCTTCGGCCCCTCCTTTCAACGAACCCGAGGATCTACCCACCAGTCACTAATGCCCAATGGAGTAATAGAGAACTTATCAGGGCTCTTTTTTTGGGGTGGAATTTTCAATTATGCCACACTTTAAACAGTGTAGGTGTAAGGGTCCCACAAGCAGACCTCAACATTTTTCTATCTATAAAACCTTCTGAACAGGTTTAAGTTGCATTCATGAGGACTAGGTCACCCTCTCTGCTATCATAAATAGAAAAAAATAGAAAACGTGTAATTTCCAAACTGCTTCTGATGAAGTGTACTCAAAGATTAATTCAGAAAAAGGGGGAAGTAGAGGTAAAAGTTAGGTTCACCCTCCACAAATATATCTAGCAAATAAGACTATCTGAACAAGTTCGATAGACAGGAACCTAACTGGGAAAAAAACAGAAGGTGAAGGAAACAATTTGATCCTTAAAGACACCGTTATCAGAAAGAGAAGTATTATCTTTTTCTATAGTCCCCTCACTCACCAGGGTTTCCCCACGGTGACATGCTTCATCATAGGGGTCCTCCCAGTCCTCTACGGACTGAGGCGTGCTGCGACTTGCGGTGTTACGTAGGAGCACTGAGAATTTGTGTAAACTATGTGTGGTGTAAGTGAAATAGTGGTGGAGTGGGAAAATTAAAATAATCAGCTAGTGGGCTACAAAATAAACTTTATTGGTGCTCTAAGCTGAGAAAATTAAAAACGGGGTAATATGACCAGGGACCCTAACTATGATGGAAAGGTGTGCCTAGCATATTATGAAGTCAACTAGTTTCGAGCTCCCCAGCTCTTCGTCAGGACTACACTGGGACCAGCCCAGTGTCGAGAAACTTGCCACTCCTAGTCAACCTTAATAGGGTGAAATAAATGTGATGCCACAATAGTAAGGCATGCGTTTTAAAATATGTATACATACGTTATGTACGTCGGTATACTGATCTGTAAATTCCAAAAATCACAGTTAATTGCGAGAAAAAAAAATAAAAAAAAAAAATATATATATACATATATATGCATAGCGTAATACATGATAATTATTAAGAATGTGAACACACTACACACAGGTGGATGCACACTTCCATGACTGACGTGCCGCTAAGTGAAAGACAGAGAAAATGCAGGTATTCACTCCATGCCGGCGTGGTGGTGGAAAAGTTGTGCTGGAATTAAATAAATTATTAGGTCTGACTAAAACACACAATAACATACAACATAAAACATGTAACCTACTTAAGAAAAAGCAACACTGTGCCTCATGGTCACTGGAGGGGATGCGGGGATCTCGTACATCTAATGGACGAAGGGAATCGAGATCGTTAGGAAAAAACGGCGTGTTCCATTATGACGGATCGCCCAGCGTGATGTGGGGGGGAAAAAGAGTTTCCACGCTGCATTCAGGAGGTGAGCATGGCAGCACTTACTTGTACGTTGAACCCCACATGCTTCTGACACCTACTGGAAGCCAAACCTCTTGGACCGCATTCTGGCGTGTCCTCGTAGCCGCAATGTTTTTATGTGCTGGCGGGCCTGTCTCGAGGCTCGAAATAGAAAAGGGGATTGTTCCGGTGTGCTAGTGGGGCCGCCATCTTGGAAAGGGGTGAGACAGACGGTTTTTGATACTATTAAGTATCCCAATATGTTACAGTGCGGACTTAATGTTCCAGACAGGGTAAAAGATCGCTCACAACAAGATTATGAGGGCGAAAGGTGGTACTCTGATGAGGCCCATATTTAGAAGAAAAATCGAACTACAATTGAATAAAATTCGAACTACAATTGAATAAACAGGTTGGGACTGTTCAGGCCAGGGTCAGGGGAAAACGACTACGATGGAAGCCGCCATGTTAGAATGGGAAGGGAACCAGATGAATGGTCACTGGGGATAGGTTCCGATTTAGTGCTTAGTGATAATCGGCTGTCGGGCTGTGAAGAAATAATAATAGTGGCCACAAATGAGATACAGATTGAGGAAATGATAATGGCTAATGGAATGACTAGAATGTTGTCTTAATGGATACCAATGTGAGAGGTTATTTATCAAAGAACAACCTGTAGGGAATAAAAAGCTAGATCAGCAAATGTTCCAGTGATTGTTGTACAAGTAAACTGTTTAGATAAACTGTCCCCAGGGTATGTCATCATTGAGACCCCTGTCGTCCGAACGTAGCTTGAACACCCAACGTTGTTCCTTCTCATGTAGCTGTTTCTCTACGTTGGGATGATTCTTGACGTGTTCCAAAACGACCCAGTTGAAGTCGTTGGGGGTGTGACGTTTTTCCAGAAAATGTGTGGTCATCTTTGTGTTATCCCGTTTACATCTAAAATTACTCCGGTGCTCGATCATACGGGTGTTTACTTTCCTGGTGGTCATGCCTACGTAGTGTAAATTACACACGCAAGTTATTAGGTAAACAACACCTGATGTGTTACAGTTAGTGAACGACCGAAGATTCCAGGTTATCCCATTGTTGCATTCCACTGTCTTAGTCACCTTGGTCAGATGACACACACTGCAGTTACTGCATGGGAAATGGCCCTCTGGTAGGGGTTGGAGCAGGCGTTGGGGACCTGCGGTTTTAGTTGTCGTTGGTCGTGTGTGGACAAGATGATCCCTTAAGTTACGTGCTTTTCGATGGCTGAACATAGGTTCCTGTAGGTCTAGGCCACCGCTGTTCAGGGTGCGCCAGTGTTTCTTGATTATTTTGCTCACCAAGTTGGATGCAATACTGTATGTAGTGATACAAATTTGTCTCCGTGGCTCATCCTGTCTGGCTACAGTTTTTGTCTCTAAAAGAGCCTCCCTGTTGTTATTGAGAGCCCTTTTCCTGGATCTGGATATAAGGTGTTGTGGGTAATTACGCTGTATCAATTTCTCTGATAGTTCTTTTGCCTGAATGTTGTAGTCTTGTGTTGTTGTACAATTCCTTCTGAGGCGCAAAAATTGGCCAAAAGGGAGGTTGTCCTTGAGGCTGCGAGGATGGAAGCTGTCATATATCAGCAGGCAGTTCCTTGCTGTAGGTTTGAAATGAGTGGTACTGTGGAGACGTCCGTTCTGTGCTGATATATTAAGGTCTAGGAAGACCATGGTGGATCGGCTCATCGAGGAGGTGAATTTCAGAAACGGGTCTTGTTGGTTAAGCCAGACTAGGAAATCTTCCGCTTCCTGTTCATTGCCTTCCCAGATCAACAGTACATCGTCTATGTACCTTTTCCATAGTTTAATATGTTCAATGTGAGGATTGTGTTGGTGAAGAATATTCTGCTTCTCTAAATGGTGCACATACAACCCTGCCACACTCGGCGCAAATGTGCTTCCCATGCTGGTACCGTGGGTTTGCTTGTACAGGACATCGTTAAATTGGAAAAAATTCTCAGTCAAAGCCAAACGGCAACACTCAAGGACCACATGTCTGGGTGTGTGATAACCCCAATCATTTAGGTAAAGTACCTCTTCAAGGATGTCTAAGGTTTCCTTATGAGGGAGACTCGTGTACAGACTCTCCACATCTAAACTGATCAAAATGTTAGTTGTGGGGTTGAATTCAAGATCCTGGATTAAACAAAGGACTGCTTTGGTATCCTGTAGATAGGTTTCTGTAGCCTGAACCAAAGGTCTTAAAAAGGCATCCGCAAATTTAGACAGGGGTTCCAAAATTGAACCGATCCCTGATACTATGGGTCTTCCTGGGGGAGTTTCCATAGATTTATGTATCTTCGGGATCGTGTAGAAGTAAGGTGTTATTGGTTTTTTGTTTTCCAGGAAATCAGCCTCTCTCTTGCTGATCCAGTCGTTAGTCAGAGACTCTTCCACCAGACTTGCGATCTCTCTGCGCAGTCGTTCAGTGGGATCTTGTTGTATTGTTAGGTAATTACGTTCATCACCTAGTAGTCGTAGGCATTCGTGTTGGTAATCAATAGTATTCTGTAGAACAATAGCTCCGCCTTTATCGGCTGGTTTAATAGTCAGGTCCTTGTTGTTAGATAGTTGGTAGATCGCCTCCAGCTCAATTTTGCTCGTATTATGAAAGACTTTAATTGTTCTTGGATCTATCTCCGTCACCTCTTTTATAACTGCTTTCTCAAAAGCCAGTAGTTCAACCGGAAGGTTATGTGGTGGAGGGGTGAAATTAGATTTTTTATGTAGTCCAGTGTCGGTGGTGGCATTGTCGCTTGGTTCTTTATTTTTGAAATAGACTTCCAGTTTGATTCTGCGAATAAACTCCTTCAATTCGCATATCAGCTTGAATTTGTCCAAAGCTGCTGTGGGGACAAAGCCTAATCCTTTTTCTAACACGCTTTTTTGTATAGGTGTAATAGTTATGTTGGATAGGTTCACTGCTAGACTTGATTGTTGCTTGTTGATGGCAGGTTGGGTGGTCCCATGCTCCGGGTATGGCTCCTCGTCACCTCTAGTGGTTGGGCCCACTGCACTTGTTGTCCCTGTCTGGTTTTTCCTCTTCTCGGGGTCTTGCCTCTTCCTAAAAAAGACTGATTCTGTCCTTGATTTTGTGGACCATCCCAGTATGGGTATGGTTGGGGTGGGAAAGATTGATGAAAAGGTGGTGGTCCATAGAAGAACTGTGGGGGCGGGGCAAATGGTGGCATGTTCTGATACGGGGGCCAACCAAATCCGCCTCTGTTTCTTTGACGTCCTCCTCTTGATCGTCTGTTCCGATTGTTGGGGTTATAGTTTCTGCTGGTATCGGATAGATCCGAACCTGTGTCTGAACCATCGCTCTCAGTATTATAACCTGGATTGCGATTAGTGGGAACATAATCATCTCTGGTGTATGGGTAAACCTTTTCCAGTGAGAAATTCTGCTGATCTTTACGCAGTTTTATATATTTTGCGTCCTTTAGACTTATTTCAAATTCGGTCATGGTTTTATTGAGTTCATCAAGTCTTTTTTTCAGTTCAGCTGTACTCTGATATGTTTTGAGGCGTATCTCCAGATCATGAATGTTAATTTTCATCTCTTCAGAGAGGCGTGCTGCAGTTTTTATTATTAGCACTAGCCAATCTCTGGTGCAGTGCCAGGATATTAGCGACCAATCCTTCTTGAAAATTTTATCGTTTTGGAAAATGAACGGTTCATTTCTGACTATAAGGCCTCGTGGGGCGATGTTTGCTCTCACATATTCAGTCATCATGATACCGTGTATTAAGGTCTTAATTTGCTCGCGTTTTAATTCCGTCAGTTCATCCCAACATTGACTAGCTTCATTCGAATCCCTGGTACTGGTCCCAGCCAGGGGAAGCATAGATGCTAATATTCTGTCAACCTCATCCTGAGTGTAGGTGAGGCCTGTCATCTCCGTCATGGTGGTAGGTGGAGTGCTGATGTTGGTGGTGTGAATAAAAGTCAGACTATAAATCAAACTAAAATTAGAGGGGAAGGGGTTTCCCACAGCTGTACGCTGTACATGTACTAATTCAGAAAAAGGGGGAAGTAGAGGTAAAAGTTAGGTTCAAAATTTTCAAGAAGGATTGGTCGCTAATATCCTGGCACTGCACCAGAGATTGGCTAGTGCTAATAATAAAAACTGCAGCACGCCTCTCTGAAGAGATGAAAATTAACATTCATGATCTGGAGACACGCCTCAAAACATATCAGAGTACAGCTGAACTGAAAAAAAGACTTGATGAACTCAATAAAACCATGACCGAATTTGAAATAAGTCTAAAGGACGCAAAATATATAAAACTGCGTAAAGATCAGCAGAATTTCTCACTGGAAAAGGTTTACCCATACACCAGAGATGATTATGTTCCCACTAATCGCAATCCAGGTTATAATACTGAGAGCGATGGTTCAGACACAGGTTCGGATCTATCCGATACCAGCAGAAACTATAACCCCAACAATCGGAACAGACGATCAAGAGGAGGACGTCAAAGAAACAGAGGCGGATTTGGTTGGCCCCCGTATCAGAACATGCCACCATTTGCCCCGCCCCCACAGTTCTTCTATGGACCACCACCTTTTCATCAATCTTACCCACCCCAACCATACCCATACTGGGATGGTCCACAAAATCAAGGACAGAATCAGTCTTTTTTAGGAAGAGGCAAGACCCCGAGAAGAGGAAAAACCAGACAGGGACAACAAGTGCAGTGGGCCCAACCACTAGAGGTGACGAGGAGCCATACCCGGAGCATGGGACCACCCAACCTGCCATCAACAAGCAACAATCAAGTCTAGCAGTGAACCTATCCAACATAACTATTACACCTATACAAAAAGGCGTGTTAGAAAAAGGATTAGGCTTTTTCCCCACAGCAGCTTTGGACAAATTCAAGCTGATATGCGAATTGAAGGAGTTTATTCGCAGAATCAAACTGGAAGTCTATTTCAAAAATAAAGAACCAAGCGACAATGCCACCACCGACACTGGACTACATAAAAAATCTAATTTCACCCCTCCACCACATAACCTTCCGGTTGAACTACTGGCTTTTGAGAAAGCAGTTATAAAAGAGGTGACGGAGATAGATCCAAGAACAATTAAAGTCTTTCATAATACGAGCAAAATTGAGCTGGAGGCGATCTACCAACTATCTAACAACAAGGACCTGACTATTAAACCAGCCGATAAAGGCGGAGCTATTGTTCTACAGAATACTATTGATTACCAACACGAATGCCTACGACTACTAGGTGATGAACGTAATTACCTAACAATACAACAAGATCCCACTGAACGACTGCGCAGAGAGATCGCAAGTCTGGTGGAAGAGTCTCTGACTAACGACTGGATCAGCAAGAGAGAGGCTGATTTCCTGGAAAACAAAAAACCAATAACACCTTACTTCTACACGATCCCGAAGATACATAAATCTATGGAAACTCCCCCAGGAAGACCCATAGTATCAGGGATCGGTTCAATTTTGGAACCCCTGTCTAAATTTGCGGATGCCTTTTTAAGACCTTTGGTTCAGGCTACAGAAACCTATCTACAGGATACCAAAGCAGTCCTTTGTTTAATCCAGGATCTTGAATTCAACCCCACAACTAACATTTTGATCAGTTTAGATGTGGAGAGTCTGTACACGAGTCTCCCTCATAAGGAAACCTTAGACATCCTTGAAGAGGTACTTTACCTAAATGATTGGGGTTATCACACACCCAGACATGTGGTCCTTGAGTGTTGCCGTTTGGCTTTGACTGAGAATTTTTTCCAATTTAACGATGTCCTGTACAAGCAAACCCACGGTACCAGCATGGGAAGCACATTTGCGCCGAGTGTGGCAGGGTTGTATGTGCACCATTTAGAGAAGCAGAATATTCTTCACCAACACAATCTTCACATTGAACATATTAAACTATGGAAAAGGTACATAGACGATGTACTGTTGATCTGGGAAGGCAATGAACAGGAAGCGGAAGATTTCCTAGTCTGGCTTAACCAACAAGACCCGTTTCTGAAATTCACCTCCTCGATGAGCCGATCCACCATGGTCTTCCTAGACCTTAATATATCAGCACAGAACGGACGTCTCCACAGTACCACTCATTTCAAACCTACAGCAAGGAACTGCCTGCTGATATATGACAGCTTCCATCCTCGCAGCCTCAAGGACAACCTCCCTTTTGGCCAATTTTTGCGCCTCAGAAGGAATTGTACAACAACACAAGACTACAACATTCAGGCAAAAGAACTATCAGAGAAATTGATACAGCGTAATTACCCACAACACCTTATATCCAGATCCAGGAAAAGGGCTCTCAATAACAACAGGGAGGCTCTTTTAGAGACAAAAACTGTAGCCAGACAGGATGAGCCACGGAGACAAATTTGTATCACTACATACAGTATTGCATCCAACTTGGTGAGCAAAATAATCAAGAAACACTGGCGCACCCTGAACAGCGGTGGCCTAGACCTACAGGAACCTATGTTCAGCCATCGAAAAGCACGTAACTTAAGGGATCATCTTGTCCACACACGACCAACGACAACTAAAACCGCAGGTCCCCAACGCCTGCTCCAACCCCTACCAGAGGGCCATTTCCCATGCAGTAACTGCAGTGTGTGTCATCTGACCAAGGTGACTAAGACAGTGGAATGCAACAATGGGATAACCTGGAATCTTCGGTCGTTCACTAACTGTAACACATCAGGTGTTGTTTACCTAATAACTTGCGTGTGTAATTTACACTACGTAGGCATGACCACCAGGAAAGTAAACACCCGTATGATCGAGCACCGGAGTAATTTTAGATGTAAACGGGATAACACAAAGATGACCACACATTTTCTGGAAAAACGTCACACCCCCAACGACTTCAACTGGGTCGTTTTGGAACACGTCAAGAATCATCCCAACGTAGAGAAACAGCTACATGAGAAGGAACAACGTTGGGTGTTCAAGCTACGTTCGGACGACAGGGGTCTCAATGATGACATACCCTGGGGACAGTTTATCTAAACAGTTTACTTGTACAACAATCACTGGAACATTTGCTGATCTAGCTTTTTATTCCCTACAGGTTGTTCTTTGATAAATAACCTCTCACATTGGTATCCATTAAGACAACATTCTAGTCATTCCATTAGCCATTATCATTTCCTCAATCTGTATCTCATTTGTGGCCACTATTATTATTTCTTCACAGCCCGACAGCCGATTATCACTAAGCACTAAATCGGAACCTATCCCCAGTGACCATTCATCTGGTTCCCTTCCCATTCTAACATGGCGGCTTCCATCGTAGTCGTTTTCCCCTGACCCTGGCCTGAACAGTCCCAACCTGTTTATTCAATTGTAGTTCGAATTTTATTCAATTGTAGTTCGATTTTTCTTCTAAATATGGGCCTCATCAGAGTACCACCTTTCGCCCTCATAATCTTGTTGTGAGCGATCTTTTACCCTGTCTGGAACATTAAGTCCGCACTGTAACATATTGGGATACTTAATAGTATCAAAAACCGTCTGTCTCACCCCTTTCCAAGATGGCGGCCCCACTAGCACACCGGAACAATCCCCTTTTCTATTTCGAGCCTCGAGACAGGCCCGCCAGCACATAAAAACATTGCGGCTACGAGGACACGCCAGAATGCGGTCCAAGAGGTTTGGCTTCCAGTAGGTGTCAGAAGCATGTGGGGTTCAACGTACAAGTAAGTGCTGCCATGCTCACCTCCTGAATGCAGCGTGGAAACTCTTTTTCCCCCCCACATCACGCTGGGCGATCCGTCATAATGGAACACGCCGTTTTTTCCTAACGATCTCGATTCCCTTCGTCCATTAGATGTACGAGATCCCCGCATCCCCTCCAGTGACCATGAGGCACAGTGTTGCTTTTTCTTAAGTAGGTTACATGTTTTATGTTGTATGTTATTGTGTGTTTTAGTCAGACCTAATAATTTATTTAATTCCAGCACAACTTTTCCACCACCACGCCGGCATGGAGTGAATAACTGCATTTTCTCTGTCTTTCACTTAGCGGCACGTCAGTCATGGAAGTGTGCATCCACCTGTGTGTAGTGTGTTCACATTCTTAATAATTATCATGTATTACGCTATGCATATATATGTATATATATATATATATTTTTTTTTTTTCTCGCAATTAACTGTGATTTTTGGAATTTACAGATCAGTATACCGACGTACATAACGTATGTATACATATTTTAAAACGCATGCCTTACTATTGTGGCATCACATTTATTTCACCCTATTAAGGTTGACTAGGAGTGGCAAGTTTCTCGACACTGGGCTGGTCCCAGTGTAGTCCTGACGAAGAGCTGGGGAGCTCGAAACTAGTTGACTTCATAATATGCTAGGCACACCTTTCCATCATAGTTAGGGTCCCTGGTCATATTACCCCGTTTTTAATTTTCTCAGCTTAGAGCACCAATAAAGTTTATTTTGTAGCCCACTAGCTGATTATTTTAATTTTCCCACTCCACCACTATTTCACTTACACCACACATAGTTTACACAAATTCTCAGTGCTCCTACGTAACACCGCAAGTCGCAGCACGCCTCAGTCCGTAGAGGACTGGGAGGACCCCTATGATGAAGCATGTCACCGTGGGGAAACCCTGGTGAGTGAGGGGACTATAGAAAAAGATAATACTTCTCTTTCTGATAACGGTGTCTTTAAGGATCAAATTGTTTCCTTCACCTTCTGTTTTTTTCCCAGTTAGTGTACTCAAAGATGTCAGGTATGTTCGTCAGTCGTTGAGCACGGCGTGAATGTGAAGAGAAAAGTCATCTGACAACCATTAGTTTCCAAACAAGATGACATGGCATTAAAAAGCAGCAAAACTATTGTGTTGCATATTGAGGTGGGAAGGGGCGGTCGGCTGGGGTTACACTGGATTGGGGTCCTCTTAGAACTATTTGTTAGCCTAAGAATGTTGTCGTACCAAATGAATGTAAAGTATGATGCAAGGGGGGGTCCATATGTACTGCAAACCATTTACTGAAGTAATACTGTACAATATTGGTGACGTATGTTCAATAAAAAAGAAGTTTAAAAAAACAAAAACTATTGTGTGGCATCACATGTAAAGGACTCAAAAATGAAGGGAATGATATGCTCCCTACACTCCAATTGCAAAGTGCACGTTCACGATTGTAATTTTCTCTTACACTAGATTATGACCCATTTTGAGACACCCTCCGAGCTGGAGTATTGGATCAGGGCTCTAATGGATATCTTACCAGCTGTATTCCTTCCCATAAACAATAAGTAGTCAGTTCTGCTGTGGCCATATAACATTTCTTACAACCTGTGATGACTCTTAGTTGTTAATGCACAGTAATCAAGGAAAACATCTTGATGTAAAAGATTGGTTTCCTGGCTGAAACACCTCATGAAAATGCGTCTTTATGTAAAGATGTTTTCATTCACAAGGAGAGAGCAAGAGAAAAGTGGTCCTAGTTGCGATCTCCCAAATACAATCACAAACGTGCTGCTAGAATTAACTTGCCACAATACAGTGGGGGGGGGGGGGGGGGGAGTTCAAAGATTTTGGAGTAGACACCTCACCCACTAAAAAAAAGTGGCATGATTCATCATCGGAGCCTATCCACACCCTGATACAACTAGGGCGGACTCAAACAAAAACAAGCATTTGCACCCAAAAACAACCATTTGCAATGCAATAGGTCTCATATTTTCGAGAGTTTGAGCTATTGGCATTGTAAATGACAATGCCTTTTATTTACATATTGGCTTTTAAAACATAAATAAAAGACTTTGTATACTACAAATTGATATTTTGCAACTGAAATTCGGTCGCATTGAAAAGTTACTGAGAGCTCAGAGGAGATGGTAGGCCACTCTCCAAAATGGAAAGGGCCCCTTCTTCCTCTGTGTGAGTAGAAAAAATGTTTGCTGAGGAATAAGCAATAGTGCAAAGAACCTGTGCCACCTCTAAAGCAAACAAAGAAAAGCTTCTCTTTTTTAAACAGAGTCCTGTTTCCCCTACTTTGTCCCAGTATGTTTGTTTCAGTTCTTCCAAAGGGCTTTCCCTCAGTCCACCCTGCTCAATAGAGCAAAGCGACCATTTGATATTATCAAGCCACTTTATTTTGGGGGAGTTATCAGATTTTGTTACATCCTGCAGAGCAATACTATAATGTGCCAACTCTGGGGTAGACCACAGGTGCCTCTAAAACAACAATGGCTGCAGTCTGCACTTACCCTCTACCCTTCTTATTCCTAAATCCAGTGTTAAGGGATGCAGAGGAGTGCTGGGTGGTAGAAGGGTAATACCCCTCAAGAATGTACTCTCTGTCCTTGAAAGGTCATTAATGTTCTCATTGCCCCAGAGTTCAGCCCCATATAAGGCAGACCCCAGGGCTTTTGTTTCATATATTTGAAGTGCTGGCGCTATAGGTTTACTAGAGGAAAAACTGTGCTCTTTCGAGATAGCCCCCGCTATTTGTTTGCTGTACGGTTGCCTTTCTAACTTGGGGTTTCCAGGTCAAGGAAGTCAGCAATAGTGACTTCCAAATACATAAAAGAGTCCACCCTTTCCAATGGCACACCCTCAATAAGCTAGTTTTCCCATATATGCTTTGGATGGATTAAAAAAACATCAGTTTTGTTTTGGAGGTGCTGATTTCCATTCCCTGTAAGCAGCAGAACTCCCCAAAGTGGTTCAAAAGTTTTTGAAGGTCACTCAGGGTTTTGAAAATCAGCAAAGTATCATCCACAAACACTAGGAGTCGAAATTTTACCTTATCCAAAACAGGGACATCCGTAGAGGGCTATTTAAGGCAATGAACAATATTATCAATGTACAAAGAAAACAGGGTGGGTGCCAACATGCAGCCCTGCCTTATCCCCCCAGAGACAGGAATCCTCTCTGTTAAGTCACTCTGGGTTTCCCAGAGGACTCTACCGAAATTCTGGTCATGTATCCGAACTATAATAGCTAACAAGCCCATCTCCCCAAGTACTTGCCATAACTTGGGGTGTGGAAACCAGATCGAAAGCCATTTTTTAAATCAACAAAGGCAATATATAAGCTGCCCTTGACGACTAAAACAGTTTTTTAATAAATCATTAAAAAGGTTCCCATATGGTGGCTCACTAGGTTTGTAAACAATTTCTTATCCATCCTCCGATGCTTTAGCTTTGTCAACAGATCTCATATGGGTACCCTGTCAAATGCAGTTGTAAAGTCCAGAAAGGCAACAAAACTAATATCTGTCAGGACCTGCTGTATTTGTAGATGATATACAGAAGGACGAACACTGGTCTGTGTAGAAAGGCCTGGGTGAAAGCTTACTTGTATGTGTCTCAAGATTTTTTATCTCTTCCACCTGCTACTTCATCAAGATTAACATAACTTTTATGTATATCACGCAAATTCGTAGCTTTGGGTTTACTGACCAATATAATTTATCTGTATTTTTGGGTCTTTTTGTACAACCATACAACAATGCTGTTTCACCGCCAGTTGTCGAGATGCTTTAAAATTTCTGAAATGTCTGGGGGAGACCATTCTGGAGCATGGAACCTCTTATCTATTACAGTGTAGAACTTCCTTTCCTTGTGATGGTGAAAACCAGATCGAAGTCCCAGTGGTCATCTTCTTGCCCACTACATATGATTCTTTGAGAATGCTCATATTTGAATATGATGAAAAGAAATTCACTGACATTAGACACAGGGGTTGAAATTAGATAAAAACTAAGGTGTGAAAGGAAATAAAATCGGAAAATCACAAGTTCCTTTTTGCTGAGCTAAATATTGCTTGCGTCCCTGCCATGATTCACAAATTACATCACTCATGACATGTTAAGTGACATCATTGATGATGCCGCATCCTTTTATGAATGGAGTTTGGGTTCTCCGGCCAAGCATGGTTTCCAAGACTCTACAGCACCAGCAGATACGAAGGGTGTGCTGTATTTGCATAAAATATGAACATTCATACAAAACATTGTTTATCACTGGTCAATAACCACAGAAACTGTACAAAGGGAATTACTCTGAGTTGGCTGAAATTTTGTTCAGAGACACAAAAATGAGGTTTAATTAGGTGCCTGAATGGCTAACTACAGGATGACTACTACAGTCCTTACACATGGAGTTGGGCCAGAACAGCCAAAGATTTGGCTTCACATTTGAGCAACATATAGTGTGGATATGGGAGCCTACCTTTCAACATGAGCAGCCTCTCAAGCATTTTCATTTTAGCAGCTTATCATCCAAACACACACATATATATATATATATATCTATATATATATATATATATATATATATATATATATATATATATATATATATATATATCTTACAGCTACAAACCTCACAAAAAGTGATGAAACTGCACTCTGTTAGGGGTGAAACGCAGTACTTTATTTACCGAGAAAAACAAACAGGACGCGTGTCAGCTGGCGCCTTTTTCCAACTGTTTACACAAATGGATGCTCCGCCATATTATATATTTGCATCAGCTATGCCTTTCCGAGTTAACAACTACATGGAAATCAACAACGGACTGTTACTTCACAGTTCGTGAGCTCCATCTTTAAGTGGTAAAAAGTCCCGTAATTACAGAACTCATAAATAAAAACCGTATTGGGCTATAATATAGTCAACAGTAATTCATTCAATGATATACATGCATCAATGCAAAAGAAAATTCATACTTAATGCATGGTACCAAATCGGTATATTATAACTCAACATGAACAGATTATATGAGCCACACAATTGAGCTCTGCATGAGTATATTTCATTAGGCCAAAGATATTCCACTATTTTAAAGACGGTACATACTATGAATAGACTAATGGTGAATAAACAGTGGCATCTCATGCCTTCTATGCATGTAAAAACTTATTTTCATAATTGAGCCTTGGATGGGCGGTGGATTGATGGAGACCCATTTTATTAATTCACTATTTCAAAAATTCCGTTAAATAATAGATAAATCACAGGTTCAGGTTATATTACAAGGAAAAGAGGAAAAGGAAAACGAACGCATATAATACATACAATACAGTACCTAGATTTCAGAGTGGCAAATTTTGTTAGAAGAACCCCAGATTTTCACTTAACTTTGTTGATTAAATTAATGTGACACAGATGTAGACTCAAGACAACAATTCAACAGTATATATCTCATTTATCCCAAGTGGATAACCAACTCTTCTTCTGTATTTAGACCTGTCGGAGCTTTTGATTGCAGGTCGACAATAAATCTTGATTCTAGACTGCGTAGTTTAAGTTCCCCTTTTCCCTCCTCTGTCATGGGCTGGGACATGATCCAAACAATTAAATCTCAATAGATTCCTATCGCTTTGGTTAAATGTCGCAAAATGTCTTGCCACAGGGTAATTTAAGTAATTCTTCTCAATAGCCCTGGCATGTTCCAGTATTGTGTGTGTGGTTGGGTGGATGGTGCTACCTATATACTGCATATTGCAGGGGCAGACTAGACAGTAAATAAAAAAGTGCATAATACAAGTTAGAAATGTATTGATGAATCTAGGTTTTGTGAGTTCAGGGATTTTATACGATAGAGTTTTGGGACTGTTCTTGCATGCCTTGCATTTAGTGCAAGGGAAAAATCCTGTAAGATTGTTTACTCTAGGATTACAGGGAATTGGTTCAAAGTGACTGCACTAAATTGTCGTTCAAAGAGCGGCAGCGCCTATATGTGATCTTCGGGGGATCAGGTAAGTTATTCCCGATCACACAGTCAGTTTTGAGGATATGCCAGTTGCAGGTCAGGACCTGTCTCAGTGCCTCTGATTGATTAGAAAACGTTGTAATGAATCTAAAAGTGTTCGATTCATCTGTATTCTGCTCTTTCTTATCTTTCAGAAGACTTTGTCTTGGGATTTTCTCTATTCTTTGTGTGGGTTTTCTCTAGTAAAGATGGCAAGTATCCTCGGACCTTAAACCTTTCAATGGCTTCCCCTGCTACCTGTTCAAAATCTTGATGTCTCGTGCAATGCCTCTTTAAACGTAAGAGTTTCCCATAGGGGATACATTTTTTTAAAGAGTTTGGATTACTGCTATGAGCCTCTAGGATCGAATTCCGTGCTGTTGCTTTTCGAAACAGGGAAGTGCAAATTTGGCCTCCTTCAATGAAAACTTTAAGATCTAAATATGCTACTTCTGTCGCACTAATATGCCCACTGAATTGAAGGTTAACTGTGTTGTTATTAAATGCCTGTATGTATCATTCTGCCTTGTGTTGTGGACCCTTGCACAGGATGAATAGGTCATCTACATACCGGTACCACCCAATAATGGATGATACCCATTCGTTGTTAACATCCGCCCAGGCCACCTGCATCTCCCACCAGCCCACAAACTTTGCGTAGCTGATGGCGAAGCAGGTGCACATGGCCGTACCTTTGTATTGCTTTCTGAACAAAAAGATGTTATTTGTTAGACAAAACATGAGGAAATCAATCAACATTTCATTGTGTTCTATAAATTTTAGAGATATCCCTTTTAGTAAATAACAAATAGCATTGACTCCATCAGCATGATTAATATACGTGTATAAGCTAGTTATATCCAGTACCACCATTAGCATGTCTGACTCCCATGTAATATTAGAAATTATCCTAATAAAGTGTTTGGTGTCCCAGATAAAAGATGGCAATGTCTTAACGAAACCAGATAAAAAGTAATCAATGTATTGTGACATGGATTCCGTCAGACTCCCCTTTGATTAAATGATCAGACAACCAGGTGGAGTATTTGCATCCTTATGGATTTTTGGGAGGTGGTAAAATGAAGATGTCACTGGATAGGGGCAGTTTAAAAATCTTAATTCATCTGTATCTATCTTGCCTTTATCCAGCCATTTCTGGATCATTACGTGATAATCATTGATGCTTTTGTTATATTCCTCCTTGGTTATTTTCATATAGCACGTGATGTCCGATAGTTGTCATGGTGCCTCCTTACAATAGAAATCCTTTGTCATGAGCACAATGTTACCCCCATTGTCTGAAGGTTTACAGATTAAATTTGGATCTTTTTGAATACCTTCTAAAGCTCTTTTTTGTTCAAGTGTCAAATTCACTTTGTTACGATTTGCTTTCCATGATTTTTGCATCAATGGTGTCAAATGTTGTGGCTGATATGAATGTGGATTTTAACTTGAAACCTGTTTTCACAGTTTTTTTGTAATCCCAAAACTTTCAATACTGGATATGATTCCGGCACCTTCATCTGTGTCATTGGATTCATAGTGGCTTGCCAGTAATTGTAATGTTTCAAGTTTATCCCCTGTCAATGCATCAATTGAAGTTGTTTTAGCTGTCATTCTTGAGGACGCTTGTTCTTGTCTATGTAGACCTTTAATTTTGAAAAATGTATGTTGTTTTTGCTTTCTAGTAAATAGAAACAGGTCTATACGTGTTTGTGTGTCCTCAAAGCCATGTGTTAGACAACATTTAAGTCCCTTCCTTATAGTTGTTTCTTTGATCTTTGTCAATTTCCTTGGGGTTAAATTGATGATAGTTAGATCTTCCACCTGATCTACTTTGTTGATCCACTTTTGCTGCGGGTTTGTGAGGCCACACCTTTGTTTGTATTTGAGGTAGCTCCCTCGTCGCATTTTTTTTGTCTTTTTTGCTGAATGCATTCTGGGGGTTTGCCTCTTCCTCCCCGTTGCCATGATTGTCTCATTACTTGAAATTCCAGAGGAAAAAGGGATCTCAATTGTGGATGCGCTTGAGGGTCAGAACTGTCCTCTCCCAATTGCTCATTGTCTGTTGTAATATCAGACTCTGAGGTTTCTTTTTGTTCCACGATTCTTCTGTATGCATTACCCCTAAAGGCTCTTCTTGGGGCATCAAACTTACAGGTAAATGTTAAAATTCTGCCCTGTTCATAATCGTGTGCATCTCCATTGTACTTGGTGTGTTTACGTTATTTAACCTTTTCCTCGTATGCAAGAAGACGTTTCTTCATTGCTTCTCTCAATTCATCTCTGGCTTTGGTATCTTGAGAGATTAAGGTTTCAAGCTCCTCTATTTCTTTTAAGCATTTATCTCTGTAGGCATGCTAAAAATATTAATTAAAGTTGCATGGAGCAACAGATATTTGGGGCGCTTACTGGAGGTACCTGTGGGCTACCTCCAATCCTGAGGGTCTCCCACAGAGACCCTCAGGATTGAAGAGGAATTAATTACCCAACTTAAAACGCGCCACTGGGCTTGTCTGCACACATGTCAACTCAGGCCCCGCCCCCTCCCTTCACCACTGTGCAAATGCGCCCGTGGCGCGTTTTAAGTTGGGGGATTAATTCCCCTTGAATACTAAGGGTCCCTGGGGGCCAACTAGCCCACCAGGTACCTCCATTATACACCAGGGAGCTGCGTTGCAGAGAGGTGTAAAAAGGGACGGGGTCTCGGACCACCTCTCTGCAAAGAAGCCCTGTGGCGCTAACTGGAGGTACCTGGTGAGCTAGTTAGCCCCCAGGGACCCTCAGGATTGTAGGGGAATTAATTCCTCAGCTTAAAACGCGCCACAGGGAGTGTTTGCATAGTGTTGGTGGGAGGGGCGGGGCCTCTGGCACGATGCCGGCTTGTTTTTTTATTTCTCTTTTATAGAAGGGGGGCTTTGTGGCCCCCCCTTCCTTTCCTGATTTTGGGCCTTGGGGACCCCATCACCCAGGGCCTGACCCCTAATTTTTATTTTTTTTTTAAATCTGGAAGGGGGCCACGTGGGCCCCCCTCCTGAGGCCATTTTCGGCCCCGGGGTATGGCCACTTGATATATATTTTCTCATAATATTTACAAAGGAGGGGGGCTGTATGGCCCCCCTCCTGAGGCTTCTTTTAGCCCCGGGAACCCCATCCCCTGGGGCTCTGCTTCATTTTTTGATTTTTTGGGGGAGAGGGGAGCCGCGTGGCCCCCCTCCCGGGCCACTTCTAGCCCCGGAGACCCCATCCCCCAGGGCTGGCCCTCTCCGCTGGGGACCGTGGGGGGAGCCCCAATGCCCCCACGGTCCCGCCGGCTCCCTGCGTCCTGCGGGAGCCGGCATTGCTTTTCCGCATGGGAAGCTGCTGACATGCTTCAATGAAGCAAAGCAGTTTGCAGTTACAGGGCGGGAGCCGCAAGGCTCCCACCCTGTCCTTGCAAACAGCAGTGTCCCGGGGTGGGCACCCCGGGACACTGCAGGAGCCGGCCCTGGGGGGTGACGGTCCCCAGAGCCATCACTGGCTCCCGGAGGGGAGCCGCACGGCCCCCTCCTACTATTGGCAAAGCCCCGGGGAGTTGGTGGTCCCCGGGGCTTGGGGGTCTGTCATGGACCCCCAAATTTAAATAATTAGAGCCCCGGGGAGGTGGCGGTCCCCGGGGCATGTGGGGGGGCTCGAGCCCCCACACAGGTATGATTAAAAAAACAGAGCCCGGGGGTGGCGGTCCCCGGGGCAGCGGGGGGCCGTGTGCCCCCCTGTCAGGATTCCCCCGTGGCAAGCGCTAGCAGCGACCCACGGACATCCGCATTCAGCGACGCCCGGAACTACAGTCCCCAGAGGGCATAGCGCGTCTCGCGAGAAGACGCGCTAGACGCCAACCTCCAGTCGTCGGAAATTCCCGTGGGGTGATTACGTCCTCGTCCGATTCTTGATCTACAGTCCGTGGCTTTTGTGTACGGTAAGGGTGCTTGCACCAAACGTTAGCTTGAACCTTCCGTAGTCGAGCGGCTGCTCCTACGAAGGTCTACGTTCGGAGTCCTGAGGATTTGTCCGGCCTGCGTTATCGGCAGGCGGAGTGAGAGAGAGAGAGCCTCTCCCCAGATCTTTGTTCGGCCAGCTTTGTCGGCCGGCGGGGTGGTGGCTTCTAGACTGACCTTACAGGGTCCATTGGCGATTATAGAACTCCGAGGAAGCTCGCAAGTGCGGGGCCCTATCTTCGATACTGGTCCTGCTCATCTACATAAAGATTACAGTGTGGAGTGAACACGAAGGGAGAGTGTGGTGACTGCGTGCAGAGGCATACAGTGATGGGTGCAGTACTGTGGTGTATTGTCTAACTGTTGGTCTCTGTGGCTCTATCTTAACAGGGGTTATCGCGAGTGGTAGAGGGCTGCACTCTACCCCTGTGAAGTGCGGTGGAGTCGATAGGAGGGTAGGTGCCAGATCACGCTACAGAGCCTCACAGTTCAGAGTAGGTGGTTAGCATAGGGGCTGATCCTTGTTCGTTTTTTCATTGTTACAGCCCAACCTCCCGCCTCAGGCGCTGGCAGCCCACCTCTCAACCAGCCTTCAATCTTACGTTACCTTCGCCATGTTATGAATGGATGTTCTTTTTCTTTACAGGTATAAGGGCCAGGGGCAATACCACTTGCGGTACACAGTCTTAAGTGTTGTATATGTTGAGGTGATTCTTACTGGTGTGTGCTCTGTTCTTTTCTCGTTACAGATCTCCCTCCCCGGTGTTCCCTTCCTTTCCTTCCCTCACTTGATCCTTCCGCTGACCTGCGCTGTAACAGCATTCAGGCTTGGTTAGATCAAGAGGTGGACCCCTCATTCTTCAACCCGCTCCTGAGGACCGGTCGGCACAACACCCCCTCACATTTATTATTGAAAGCCCCGGGGAGCGGTTCCCGGGGCTTAGGGGGGCTTGGAGGCCCCCCACACATAAAAAATAAAGCCCTGGGGCGTGGCGGTCCCTGGGGCTGCGGGGGGGCTGTGTGCCCCCGCAAATATTTGTGCAAAGCCCCGGGGGGTGGCGGTCCGGGGTAGTGTGGGGGAGCGCAGAAGCCCGCGCTTTGTGATTTTTTATTTTCGCGTCCGGATCCGCGGATCCTCCGCACATCTCGGTGATTTAAAAAAAAAATGCTTTTTTTTGCCCTGGGGGTCTTTGTGGAACCCCCTAAGCAGGCCTAGGGGTCAGGGTGTTTCTACCTGTGAAAGTGCTTGTATTGGTGAGTGAGTGGGTGTCTGAGTGGCTGTATAGGTGAGTGGTTGTGTGGGTGCCTCTATGGGTGTATGAGTGGGTGAATCAGTGACTGATTGACTGTGTGAGTGACTGTATCGGTGGGGGAGTGGGGTGTGAGTGGCAATATGAGTGGGTGGGTGTGTACATGACTTAACGTATGGGCAGGGGATTATTGATGTTTGACTGGATGGTTGAGTGAGTTGCTGTGTAAATGAGTATATTGGAGAGTGATGTTTGTGTGAGTGTCTGCATGGGTGAGTGTATGGCTGTGTGCATAAGAGAATAGATATGTAAGTAATTGTATAGTTGAATAAGTGAGTGTGTGAGTAGCTGTATGGATGAGTGTGTAGCTGTGTGAGTCGCTGTATGGGTGAGTAAGTGGTTGTGTGAGCAGTTATAAGGGTGAGTGAGTGGTTATGGCTGTATGAGTGAGTGGGTGTGCGAATGGAACTATGGATGATGAGTGAGTGGGTGTGTGTGTGAGTGGGTGTATGAGAGGCTATGTGGAGGTGTGAGTAATATGTGAGGGTCCTGTGGAAGAGGTCTGTGATATCATTTGAGATGTCATAAGTAATGCCACTGACCATGTCATGAGTGATGTAATATGTGTGGTCATACGCTGTGCATTGCAGGGGCATAAGTTATAGTTAGCTCAGGCAACTGTAACTGCTGAATTTCACTGGTTTTATGTTATGTTATGTTATGTTAGTGCTATTTGTATTGCGCACGGCTGCTCCAGCGAAGGAGCGTCCCGGCGCACCGACAAGGTGGCGAACACAACACAACTGGGGAACAGAAATAATTATTAAGAAATTGGGGAGTGAAGGATTTAACAAAGCTCAGAAAATAAATGAGTTTTAGCGGCCTTGCGGAAGGAGAGCAGGTCACCAAAGGTCCGGAGTTTCAAAGGGAGAGCGTTCCAGAGTGCGGCTGCCCGCACCTTAAAAGAGCGACCCCCCACCCGACTGAGTTTGAACCGAGGGGCTACCGCTAATTCTTGGTCTAGCGAGCGCAGAGTGCGGCCCGGGATGTAAGGGCACAAGAGTTGGTGCAGTAAGGGAGGTGATAGGCCCTTCAGAATTTTGAAGGAGAGGCACAAAACTTTAAAGTGGATCCGCTGCCTAACGGGTAACCAATGCAAGGCTCGCAAAGATTGACCGGCCGAGCAAAACCTAGGAAGACCTATGATCGCTCTGGCCGCAGCGTTCTGCACTCTTTGAAGTCGGGTTAACTCAGCCTGGTTTAATCCTATAAAAAGGGAGCTGGCATAGTCCAACCGTGCCAAAACCGTTGCTTGCACCACCAATTGACGAGTTGCGGCATCGAAGTATTTAAGGGCAGGGCGCAGATTGCGCAGGATGCCGAAGCAGCAAGCCGCCGTCCTTTTGGTGTGGCCAACAAAGTTGAGGGAAGGGTCCAGCCAAACACCAAGATTTTTGATCTCCGCAACCGGAGTGGGGGTCGGCCCCAGCTCAGAGGGCCACCAAGTATCTCCCCATAGGTCCGTCCGCTTCCCAAAGATCATCACCTCCGTTTTTTTGGCGTTTAGTTGGAGACAGTTGGACGTCATCCAACCAGCCACCGCCCTGAGTCCTTCTCTGAATCCTGGGGCATCCACCCCAGAGTCCCCGCTGATCGTGACCGCTAGCTGGGTGTCATCTGCGTACGACACCATGGTCATACCACAGAGCTTCACAACCTCAGCCAGCGGCCTCACGTAGATGTTAAACAACGTGGGGCTCAGTGAGGAACCCTGTGGGACCCCAAGAGACAGAGGATGGCATTTGGACTGGTAGGGCGGGGACGCCACACAGAAGGAACGATCCCTGAGAAACGAACGGAACCACTGGTGTGCAGTGCCGATAACCCCTATCTCCTCAAGACGTTGCAGGAGAATGTCATGGGAGACCGTGTCAAAGGCGGCGCTTAGGTCTAACAAAACAAGCGCCGCCGTTTGACCTGCATCCAGAACTACCCGAAGGTGCTCGACCATAGATAACAGTGCTGTCTCCGTACTGTGGCCAGCCCGAAAACCATTCTGGGTGTCGTCCAGAATGTTGGCACGCAACAGATGACCAGAGAGGGCGGTGTTGACATGCGCCTCCGCGAGTTTGGCTGGCCACGGGAGAAGTGAAATCGGGCGGTAGTTCTCCGATTTTGTAGGGTCGAGAGATGGTTTTTTCAAAATGGGCATTACTACCGCATGCTTCCATTTCAAAGGCACTTGGCCTGATGATAGCGACGTGTTGATTAAGTCGCAAACCGGGCGAGCAAAAACCTGGTCTCTGAACATAGGTGGCTTGAGCGGGTCGTCCGGCGACCCCGACTTAACTCGGAGAGCCAAGGCCGTGTAAGACTCCAGAGAGAGAGAGGGGAGAGAGTCTAGCACCACCTGATCCAACCGGGTGGGAGGCCCCATACTGGTTTGTGCAGTGGAGGAGGGGAAGGCCCTATATATGGTCTGGACCTTCTCCAGGAAGAAAGCCGCCAGCGCTTCACAATGAGTATTGGAGCTGATGGAGTTACCGGCCGGCTTCCTTGCCACTAGGTCTTTAAGGGCCTTAAAGATGGTTTTAACAGGATTCCCACTATTGCGAAACTCCAGAGCGTAGTATTCAGCCCGGGTTCTACAAACCGCGCGGTGATAAGACTTGACCGCAGCCATATACAGGGTTTTTTTGCTGCTGTCATACCTCTTCCTCCAGTCTCTCTCTGCACGTCTGCAGACACTTTTCAGAGCCCTCAGATTGCCATCATACCAGGGACTGGGGGCGCGGGAGCCACACTTACTGAAAACCATCGGGATAAGGGAGTCGAGGGCCCTGGTTACCCATCCGCAGAAATGGTCATAACCAGACTTCACGTTCTCCACTGCACCCAGTGGGTCGTCAGTGAGAAGGCGGTGGAGATCTTCCGCCTTTAATTTGCTCCAGCGCCGTCTGGGCATGGCTCGCAGTGGCACCTTAAGTGGGGCTTCATCAAGACTACAGTGAATGGTCACGAGTGAGTGGTCTGACCAGGTCAGGGGGAGGGGGGGGGCCACTGTAACCCCTTCTAAGTTAGAAAAAAAGGGGTCCAGAGTGTGGCCACCACTATGAGTGGGGTCCGAGACCAGCTGGAACAATTGAAGGGCCTCAAGGTCCGCCACCATCCCTCCCACAGAAGAAAGACACAAAGTGTCAAAATGGAGATTCAAATCACCAATGATAGAAAAATTGGCAGACCCCACTGCTAGTGAACTAACCGCCTCAGGGAGAGCCTCTCGAAATGCCACTGAGCTACCAGGTGGACGGTAAATCAGCAATCCTGACAAGGTAAAATGCGGAGTAACCGCAACCTTGAACAGGGCGCTTTCGCAGCCCGTGATGTTCTGCACACTCCAGGCGCAAGAATAGCACGATTTAACAGCAAGAGCGACGCCACCCCCTCTCGAAGAGCGGTTGAGCGTGTAGATGGAATACTCAACGGGGAACGCCAGATTCAATACCGTAGAATCGGTGTCTTGCAGCCATGTCTCTGTCAGACAAAAGATGTCAGGGGGGTCATTGTCCACAAGATCAGCAATATCCTGATAATGCTTGACCGCCGATCTGACGTTCAAATTCCAGATGGTGAGATGTCGCGAAGAGACCTTACTGCTTATGGCAGGCTGCACTATACAAGACCCCAAACAGGAAGGGGCTTCGAGTAGCCAGCCGCCACAAGCACAGCGATGGGGGCCACACAAAGGGTCAACGCGGACTTCGGCGCAGGGAGGCAGACAGGTATTCAATGCCAGGAGACTATCCCTGGTATACATAAGCATGGTTAGAGATGCACCTGATGTAAAAATCGCCGCGAAATCTGAGTGAAATCTGAGCCTAACTGTAACATCCCTGTAGCCTTTGAATTTTTCAGTGAATTTCTGAGTCAGTCTGTGAGTGGGTGCGTGAGTGTCTGATTAGGTCTGTGATTGGCATGTAAGTGTCTGAGTTGGTCTATGAATCTATTTCCTATGGTTTTTGTAGTAAATTGCAACTATTTTGTTAATTTCCCATACACTCTGTTGATTGTTCCAGTGCTCATGTATTTGAACTTCAGTGGTTGAACCTGTTTCTATCTTTGCAGTTTGTAGTGTTCCTACTCACAGCAGAGATGTTACAGATGTAGAGCAGTGTCATAACTTTCCAGTTGGTTTAGCACTAAGCATCATTCTATTATACCAACCACCTTTTAAAAAAAAACAATCATCTATCAATAAGCAGTGTGATTTTGTTAGTAAAACTAGATGAGGGTATCCAACCATTAGCCTGTGGGCTATTCTAGCTCTTCAGCTACTTCTGAGTAGTTCACCTGTGTGCAGCCTAGCTTATTAAATTAGAAAGCTTTTTGCTTTGTTGAATTACTATACATATAAATAAATTGAAATCATACAACACTAATAATATCAGTAGCTCTCAAAGTACAGAAAATGTTGGAGACTTTCTGATACAGCACTTACCACACTACTGCTGATGCACCTTCCCTCATGATTGTGAACAAGCCCATAGTTGCCGAGGCTTGGGATTACTTATGTGTGGCATTTTCCTAATTTCAGTGTAATTAAGAGTGACATTCAATGACAAAGCCTGATACATTCTAACTAGTAAAACAGATGAATGATGATGAGGGAAACATATAAACAATATGTGTACTAGTAGAGTTTATTTAGTGTTATGCTTATTTAATGGTTTCATTATTTGCATAGTCGTCTCAAAATGTTGTGTTTCGTATATTCCGGATTCATGATTAGTTGTGATTTCTGTGTGATTTTTGAAAACTGTGGAACACATTTATACACTTATTCATTTCTCAGGGATCATAACATGGGATCTATCTACAACAAAAACTTACACTATGACATAGATGGAATCTACAGAAGTGATAGAGTTAATTTCACAGACAAAGGCAACAGGGTGTTTCTCAGCAACCTGAAACACTTCATCAGTCATTGTTTAGTCAGCGTGACATCTCACCTGTGAGGGTCTCATGGGGCTGAGTTTCTGGGTGGGTCTATGAATGGGTGCATTACTGTCTGAGTGGGTCTGTGAGTGGCTGTGTGAGACTCTCAGTGGGTGAGTGAGTGGGTGCATGAGTGTCTGAGTAGGTCTGTGAGTAGATGCATGATGGTCTGAGCGGGTCTGTGAGTGGGTGGATGGGTGTCTGAGTGGGTCTGTGAGTAGATGTGTGATCCCCTGATTGAATCTGTGAGTGGGTAGAGGAGTGTCTGAGTGGGTCTGTGAATAGGTGGATGAGTGTCTGAGTGGGTCTGTGAGTAGATGTGTGATGCCCTGATTGAATCTGTGAGTGGGTAGAGGAGTGTCTGAGTGGGTCTGTGAATAGGTGGATGAGTGTCTGAGTAGGTCTGTGAGTAGGTGCATGAGTGAGTATCTGAGTGGGTATGTGCATGGGTGTAAGAGTGTCTGAGTTGCTTTTGAGTGCTTCCATGAGTGTGTGAGTCAGTCTGTTAGTGAGTGCATGAGTGTCTGAATGAGTCTGTAAGTAGGTGCGTGTATCTCTAAGTGGGTACATGAGTCTCTGAGTCAGTCTCCGAGTGTGCGTGAGAGTGGTGTGAGAGTGGGTACATGGGTGTCTCAGTGGGTACACACGTCTCTGAGTGCATCTATGAGTGAATGCATTATTGCCTGAATAAGTCTGTGAATTTTTTATTTTATTCAATATTTGTGAATTTGTTATACGGGGGCCATGCTGACAGTCATGGTGAATTTGTGAATATTGCACGTGGGGAAAAAACAGTTTTTCAACATGTACACATCACAGGTTCATCAAAGACCCCCATATTCCAGTCATGGGAGTCAGATCACATCCAACCTGACCCCTTATACCGCTTTTTCATCCAGCGATTTGAGCTGTAGGTGTCTCTAAAGAAAGCGCAATTATTTTGATTGACCCTTTTTCTCAGCCTCCACTTGACGGATTGCCCAAAAAGTTTCCATGGACAACAAGAATCACAGTTACACCTTTTAAAAAAAATATTTGTGAAGATTCATTAAATGGCACCAAAGATATAGGCAAGTCAAAAAACTGTTTTCCTATTAAACCATACGTATGTATGTGTGTGTGTATATGTATATATATATAGACAGGATATAAGAGCATTTATGCCATATATTTTACATCAATTGTTTGAAAAAGGATCGTATTTGATAATGTAAAAAACTGTATTCATTGCTTGCGTTATTTGCACATATACTTTGCAAATTGATTATATAAAATGTACTTACATTACTATAGCAAAATTTGCACAGCGTAATTTGCACACATTGCAATTTGCTCTAGTTTTGCACATATTTATTTGCACAGTTTGCACAATATCTTGCATTGGTTTTGCACATGTGTCTTGGGTTAATGAATGGCCTTTGCATTTGTTTACTTTACTAAGCGAGTATTTTAGAAAAGTATTTGCATTTATGCCCTGTATTTTTCTGCTAAACATTTGTCTTGCTGACAGTCATGTGCATTATCAGATTCCAACATTGATGTTTTAAAATAACTCGCTTTTTGAATAGAAGAAAGACTGAACCATCCTGTTATACAATATTTTTAGGCACTTAGTAATTTGTCTATGTCTATTACCCCACGTGGTGCACACAAAGCAGATTTAAAAAAATAGCGAAATAGGCACTGACTATCTGTGAGCAAGTGCAACCGCCCGAAACGCGTCAGATTTTGTGCATCTCTTTTAAATAAACAACATCTTGCCTTATTCCTGGGATTCGTGGTGTCTCTGTTCGCCGAGAAGGAGGTACAGCGTCATCGTGGTTCTTATATATATATATATATATATATATATATATATATATATATATATATATATCCAGCTCAACTTTCCGTCTTAATCCCTTCACTCACGATCGGGTGCTTCCAACGCGGTGAAGGACACCGCGTACAGTCCAAGCTCTCGGTACACCAACAGATACCAGCACTCACGGGAACAGTGTTCTGAATTTTTTATTACAGAACTCACAGCAAAACGCGTTTCGGCTACCGTCTTTGCCAATTGCAACCGGCGTCGACTTTCAGTGAACATAAATACATGCCTTGTCTCATGAACAACAACAGAGGACTTACTTCAATCCTACGATGGCAGCCATTACTGAACAATCACGCCCTGCATGGGCATTCGTAATGGTTAACGAATTTCAACTTATAATTATACCCTGAATGGGTGATTGCTGCCATTGACTTAGTGCATTATTTAGGACAAATGAAATATGTATATAAAAAAGAACAGATATCCGATACATAGAGATTTATGACTACAAATGAACAGCCATCTCTTCCCCACTGTTCAAGCCTAGTGGCATCTTGGTCTGGGTATCGATGATATATCTCGATTCAAGTCTTCTTAGTCGCAACTGTCTATCACCCCCTCTAACATTGAGTGGCACATGGTCCATACAGAAAAAACTCAACAATTCTCTGTTGCTCTGATGGAATGATTCAAAATGTCTTGCCACCGGATACGATACATCCTTGTTATTAATGGCCCTTAGATGTTCTAGAACACGCACTTTCGTGGGGTGTATAGTGCTCCCTATGTAGCGCAAGCCACAAGGGCAGACCAAACAGTATACAGTGAAACAGGTGTTGCAGTTCATCAACTTATTAATTTTCCTGGGATGATCTAAGCCTGGTACATTGTAATGTGTGACCTTTTTGCTGTTTTTGCACGCTCTACATTTGAGACAAGGATAGAAACCTGTTATCTTTCCAAATGGTAATATCCTGCTCTCTTTGCTGCAGTGACTCTGAACTAAGTCATCACACAGTGTTTTAGCCCTTCTGAATGTCATGAGTGGTGCTTTTGGCATATCTTTACCTATTATAGGGTCTGATTTTACAATATGCCAGTTCTTCCTCATTATCTCTCTAATATCCTGAGCATCTTCCGAATAATCAATTATTATTCTGAATTTATTATCACTCTCTTTCTTTTGTCTCATCTTATGATCTTCATCTTTGATCAAGTCAGTTCTGGGTTTCACTTCCACTTTTCTGACCGCTTCATCAAGAATTTCCTTATGATAACCCCTCATCCTGAATCTTTCTACACTTTCTTTAGCTGCGAGTTGATTATCGTTGTCCCGTGTACAGTTCCGCTTGATCCTAAGCAGTTCGCCATAAGGAATACTGGTTATCGTTTTTTCCGAATGGCAACTTCTAGCATGTAACACGGAATTACCCGCGGTGGGTTTCCTATGCAAACGCGTGCACAGTCTGCCCTCCGCAGGGAATACCACCAGATCCAGGTAATTCATAGATGTCTTACTTATTTCTCTTGTGAATTTAAGGTTAAGATCTTTGTTATTGAGTACTCTAACAAAATCATTTGCTTGTTGTTCAGTACCTCTAAAGACAATAAACAGATCGTCTATATATCTGGTCCATCTTATCACATTTTCTGTCCAATACTTATTGTTCTCTGCCCAGGCCACCTGCTCCTCCCACCAGCCCACGAACAAGTTCGCGTAGCTGGGGGCGAAGCAGGTCCCCATAGCAGTACCGCGTATCTGTCTAAATAGAAGATCCTGGAACAGAAAAATGTTATGACATAGGCAAAATCCCACGAACTCAATTAGCATATTATTGTGTTCTGCCAAATTAATTGGACGATTGTCCAAAAAGTACTTGGTTGCCTCTAATCCTTGATTATGACTGATGCTAGTGAATAAGCTTGATATAACAAGAGTCATCATTACAAAATTATCTTCCCAGAGTACATTTTCCACATGATTTAAAAAGTCCTTGGTATCTTTAATATATGAAGCCAATTTAGTAACAAATTCAGACAAGAAAAAATCCACATATCCGGACATGTGTTCAGTTAAACTGCCTAGGGATGAAACTATAGGACGACCCGGTGGATTTGAGGCGTCTTTGTGCAGTTTAGGAAGGTGATAAAAAGTCGGTAGTCTGGGATATTTACATTCCAGGAAGCCATACTCCTCTTTGGATAGCATACCCTTATGATACCATTTATTAAGGAGCATCTGATAAGATGTAATACTGTTCTCAAATTCCTTACGTGTAATCTTGATGTAACTAGATTCATCATTGAGCTGATTTAGTGCTTCATTTTGATAATATTCCAATGTCATCAGCACCACATTTCCACCCTTATCTGATGGCTTGCAGACAATGGTTTTATCATTCTGTAAATGCTTAATAGCCTTTCTTTGCTTATCAGTGATGTTCCCAATCATCTTGCTATGGTTATTCTTTCCTCGTAGTTTGACCAGTTCTTTGGTCACTACATCAGTAAATACATCAATGGAGTCTGCTGGCATCATTGGAACAAATCTAGATATAGGTTTGAATGGACTACCAGGATTGACTTGTACTGTATCTGATTGGTCCTTAGTTCTCGCGATTTTCGGGATCAATGCCATAGGATCACCTTCGTTCTGAAGATCTTCCAGCACCGACAGTGTCTCTAAATCGCCAGCTGTAAGATTATCCATGTCACGACTTGTTATCATTCCGTTCCCCTGGATGGGTTGTTTTCCTTTAAAATATTTGATAAGTTTCATTTTTCTTGAGAATTTGAATAAATCAATTTTCGTTTGTGCATATTCCGATTTTCTTGAGGGGCAGAAACCTAATCCGAGTTGAAGCACTTTCAATTCTGCTTCATTCAATACTCTAGGAGTTAGGTTCACCACGGTAAGCGTTTGTGACGTTACCGTCTCGTCCCCCGTTTGCTCCGTGTTATCCGTGGTGATGCGGCGCTGTTGCTTGCTCCAGCTGCCTCTCCTTGTTCGAATTATACGAGAAACTTGGGGCAGAGGTGGAAGAGGCAAGCCACCGGCACAAAGAAGAAGAGCAAACGTCGAACAAGGAGAGGCGGCTGGAGCTGGCTGCCGCAGGTGCGGATTCCCCACCAGGAGTGACATCTCTATTGGGGACACCCTTGGTTTTTGTATATATATATATATATATATATATATATATATATATATATATATATCAATTATTCAATTTGAAACAGATCTGAGTACCCGTCTCAAAAAACATGAACAAGTCATTACAGAACGCAAGGCAACAAAGTTTCATCGAGATAGACTGGACTATATGCGAGGGCAAATATATACTTTTGCTCGTCGTTTTGACAACATACGTAAACAGAGACTATCCAAATCAACAAAAGTAGCAGAAAAGAGAGATACAAATGTTGCAAGCCTGGATGGAGGAGAAATAAGCTCAGACATTAGCTCTCGGGCAAGTTCAGATGTTGACACAGCCTCTGAAGATGGACAGCAAAACATGGGACCCCTTGACAACCCACCATCTGTAATTAAGGAACTCAGTTTCTTATATGTAGACCGGACTCAAAATATCATATCAAACACACACGGATACAGAAAAGAAAATCAAGGAAACGCAAAAACAGACAGAGTGGGACTGGAGCTACGTTCAGGGGCGAGGATGAAGGATACACATCAACGCAGAGGATGAAAGAAGCAACAATAACAGTGGTTAACTTGACAGATCTGATTCTAACAGACAAGGACACAAAGATTCTATCACTGGGGCTTTCATTCTGTAAGCGTACTAATTTTAAGTATACTCAAATGCGCATTGATTTTTTCAAGTTTATACGAAAATTAAAGCTTAAATAATTCTTTCATAACAGCAAAATCAATGTTGAGAGAACATTAGAAGAAAGAGAAGAAGTAGACAAGCTTGAGGTTGGTGATATGGGATTATTACTTGATGTACAGCAATTGCAATGGGAGGGCGAGGGTCTTGAAGGAATGGAAACTGTGAGTCAAACAACAGATTCATTATGCATGGATGTGTAGGATAGCACTGAAACACCATTTAGACCCAAATCTACATTCACACCAAATACACCTAGAGATGCTTTAGATATATTTTCAGATCTAGTTATTAAAGATTTAAAAGATCTATCTGTTAGTTCGAGTAAAAATTTTTTGAAGAATGACTAATTTTGAAAGAGATTATCAAGCAGTGATCACCAAAATAAAAAACAGACAAGATATAGTGGTTAGACAGACCGATAAAGGTGGGAACCTTGTCCTCTAGCCAGTAGAAGCATACAACATTGAGGCAATGTCACAATTGAAGGACAAAAAATGTTATCTTAAAGTTCCACAAAGCAACATGTCTGAGGTTAAACAGAAATACCTAAAAGACTTAGCTAGATGGCGAGGACTAAGACTACTCACACAAACTGAATATCTGTTTTTAAAAGTAGAAAATCCAATATTACCCACCTTATATCATATTCCCAAAATTCACAAGGATAAAGAAAAACCACCTGGGTGGCTGATAATCTCAGCCATTGGTAGTTTATTTGAGCCAACGTCATGATACTTAGACTCATTCTTACAAACATATGTACAAGCATTGCCTGAATATATACAGGATACAAGATATTTTTTTAACAAGATGGAGACAATGGAGTGGAAAAAAACATATCTCTTGATCACTTTGGACGTCGATAGCCTTTATACCAGCATAGCTCATGATGATGGCTTTCGTGCAATACGGCACTTTTTGAACACAAGACACATCAATCTATATCAGCACACAAACATGCTAGTTGAAATGTGTAGATTGTGCCTGACAAATAATCATTTTATGTTTGGAGGAGACACCTACAGGCAACTACAGGGCACGGCGATGGGCACCTGCTTCGCCCCCAGCTATGCTAATTTGCATATGGGCTGGTGGGAGGAGCAGGTGCTCAAAACCAAACATAGCCGAATATGGAACGAACACATAATCATGCGGATTCATTTCATAGACGATATTTTCATTTTATGGGATGGATCAACAGAATTGGCTGAGGCATTTTTATAGGATATTAATGATAATGATTTAAATTTAAAATTTACTGAACTCGTTAGTAAATCCAGTGTTACATATCTGGATCTTGAAGTGTATGTGAAACAAGGAATGATCCATACCTGTCCATACAGGAAACCCACTGCTGGGAACACAATCCTGCATGCCCAGAGCTTCCACCCACCGCGTTTGAAATTGAGTATACTATACGCTGAACATTTAAGAATGAAACAAAACTGTAGCAAAAGTACTGGCCTCACTGAAAGGTTTTTGCAAAGAGGGTACAAACACCAGACATTAGAGCAGGCTAAAAACAAAGTTGATAAGATTGAAAGGGACAGACTACTGAAGCCTGACACAGTGAAGGCAAAAGAAAAGAAAAAGAGCACTGGAAGTCAAATAAGGATGATTACTGGATACAATGCCTACCAGGCTAAAGTGAGAGATAGCCTGTGTAGGCATTGGTATCTAGTAAAGACCCTATATTACAGGGAACAATACTATGGTGACTTTTTATAAAGCCAGGTCCATGAGAAATGACTTATTTAAAACCAACCCAGAAATTTCGAAAGAGGGAGGATGGCTAAAAGACAGCCCTGGCTTCCGCAAATGCTTTAAGTGCAAAGCATGTAGGTTTGGTAAGAATGAACGACAAGTCATAACTCCACTGAGGAGTAGTCCATGGAAAATACGAAGTGTATTAAACTGCAAAAGCGACCATGTGGTCTACATCATTCAATGCTCTTGCCCCAAAATATATGTTGGAAGCACGATTCATTAGGTGCATGTCTGTATTTTGCAGCATCTTAGGGCGGTAAAAAATAATGACAAAAGTTATGTTGTAGCCCGACATATCAATGAGGTGCATAAAGGAAACATTAATGATTTATCGTACTTTGCTATAGATCAAGTACAAAAATTGAGAAGAGGTGGAAATAGAGAGAGCAGACTCCGCCAACTTGAACCAAAGTACATAATGCTGTTTAACTCTAAAAATCTGTATGGATTGAATGCTGATGAGGATCTGCACGTTCATTTGACATGATTGAGCCCTCCATTGCAGTAAGATTGTTTTTATGATAATTTTAATATCGATCAGAGAATGGAAGACAGACAAGAATGATGATATTTTTTAGAGATTGGATTATAAATTTAAATCTAAACAGTTGAGGTCCTTTTTGAAATTGATTTTTCTCAAACAAGCCCGCAGGAACAAATTAAATTTTATATAAAAAGCACTTGCACTTCAAATAGCGAACTTTGCACAATGAGAGGAGATATGAATTTAGTTTAAGTACTGTAAAGCACTAGCACTTCATTAGAACTGAATTCATCTGTCTTTTTTAACTGTTGTATTAAATTTACGCTTTACAAGAGGTTGAACATGTATCTAAAGGAGAGATATTTATCTTTTTATTGGCAGATGTATTGGTGGAAAGTGAAAAGAAAATATTTTCAGAACACCTCTCAACATAGTAAATACAAAATACAATCTGTATGAGGAATTAAATCATGAAATTTGCACTTGCACTTTATTTTATATGCTGCTGCTCGATTGAACCTTTTGATTTCCTTTATAAATGTATAATATTCATATAATTTGAAACATCATGATTTTAAGAATAATATGGTTTTATAATACATGTTATTTAATGTCTAAAGATTCGACAATGTTGGGTGTCGCTTGTGAGATTTTAAACAAGTGAAACAAAGTAGAGCATTTGTTCTAAATATGCATACTGTGATATGTAAAGAAAAATGAGTACTACACTGAGATTTTCGAGTCAAAAATATTTAAACTAATTGACATGATGTTGATATTATTGTATTGTCGGTGCTGACAATAATTATGAAATTGTTGTTATGCCGGTTTTTGAAAAACATTTTAAGGAGAAAGTGTATACACTGTGTTGGCAGCAGGATAGTCTGTCTTCCATAGTCATTGAAATACTGGGTCATGTGACCGCAGTACTCTGTTTAAATAAAGCATCTTGTATTTTTACGACTGCCAATGTGAACAAGGCAGGTATGCCGAAACGCGTCATAGCAAAAGAAAATCGAAATAAATGAAAGGATGAAATAGCGACGCTACCCCTGTGTCCCTGTGTCGGTGTATGACCTGTATCGAGCTCAGAATTGGTTTGGAGATATATATATATCTATATATATATATATATATACACGTCATGATTCTCACTGTTTCCGCAAAGAATCCACTCGAGCCCAATTCCTTGAAGCGTGTAAATGTATTCAAACATACAGCAAGTAAAATGCTGCATGTTTGAATAAATTTACATGCTTCAAGGAATTGGGCTCGAGTGGATTCTTTGCGGAAAGAGTGAGAATCACGACGTGTGTTTTATGAGGGCCGCGACCTCATCTCGAGCCTGCCGCCAAAAAGATGCAAAGAGACCCGCAACTGCTGTGAGATATATATATATATATATGCCCCTGTACACATTGTTCTGCATTCTGTCCATCAATTGTTGTTTTTGCATTTGTCACCCTGAGTGGGTCGGGTATGCTCAGACGTGAGTCCCGTGCTCTCCATGCCACTGGAATCAAGCTATCCTGGCTGAAGAGGGGTGAAACCCCGAAACCGGTCCTAGGATGCTTGTTTCCAGTCCAGGGAGGACCTGGCTTGGCAGTTCGGGCTGGACTTTTCCCATGAGGCACAGGGTCAAGACTGATTTGCATATGGCTGGGTTCAAACTGGAATGGCATGGTGAGCAAAAAAACGATGGATTTAGGCCCAGATCTCTGTACTGGGGTGAATGTATGACATTGTTCTGCATTCTGTCCAGCAATTGTTGTTTTTGCATTTGTCACCCGAGTGGGTCGGGTATGCTCAGACGTGAGTCGCGTGCTCTCCATGCCACTGGAATCAAGCTATCCTGGCTGAAGAGGGGTGAAACCCCGAAACCGGTCCTAGGATGCTTGTTTCCAGTCCAGGGAGGACCTGGCTTGGCAGTTCAGGCGGGACTGTTCCCATGAGGCACAGGGTCAAGACTGATTTGCATATGGCTGGGTTCAAACTGTAATGGCATGGTGAGCAAAAAAACGATGGATATAGGCCCACATCTCTGTACTGGGGTGAATGTAGGACATTGTTCTGCATTCTGTCCATCAAATGTTGTTTTTGCACCTGTACACCTTGAGGCGCAGCTGCACTCTTAGCGACGGGTGCAGACAAACATGGAGGTGGGTCCATGGAAATAAGAAAGCTTGTGTCTGAAGAAACATGCTGCACTCGCATACGTGACAGGAGAAAGAGGATTAGTTCACACCGGGCCAATGGCATAGCCCTCCGTTGACACACAAATTTGTGCAGGTCCATAGCGTACTACGTGAATGTAGTCATCTAGACTGTGAATTGTACATTTATTTCATGAAGTACGCTATGGACCTGCACACATTTGTGTGTCAACTGAGGAGCCAAGCCATTGGCCCGGTGTGGACTAATCCTCTTTCTCCTGTCACGTATGGCAACCAATGATATTCAAGATAGCAAGATAATAAACACCATCATGTGAGCGCTGTTTAATCATGAGCAAGCAGGAAGAAGGCCGATTGCCGAAACGCTTCCTTGCGACTTGATAATAAAGTTAATTTGAATGGACCTCACGAGTGCACTGAAGGCTAGGCAGCCTACAACAGAGCGTGTGGAGTGACCTCCTCTGATGTGTGGAAGAATTGGAGTGTTCCAGAGAGTGAGAATGATTCTTACAACAAGTCAGAGAATACTGAACTCCTACAAATCAGAGCAATGAGGGGCCCACTTACCAAGATGAAAAAGAGAACAGTATGAAACTTAATCAGTGTTTGAACTGAGGGAAGACCTGGCATTTCTTAAAAGAATGCCCTACTCTGCTGCTCAAACCCAAAGCAAACAAGTCGAGTATTGCCGCAGGATCCATAGCTGTGACTGAGCAGGAGGAAAACGAGTTCACTCGGTAGCCCGCGAGGTCAACCTACCGGGTTAATCCTTAAACTTGACCTCCAATTGATACACCATCATGTTAGTGTTTCTGTGACACTAACCTCTGAATCCCAACATGCCTGGATGGTAGAGGCCCTCATAGATTCAGGGGCCACTGGAAATTTCATATCAACCAATCAATCAAACTCTACTTATATACTGCAGCTTATCACTCTTGAGGGTATTCAGGTGCTGGGCTGTGGGTCTGAGTTGAGGAGCCAGGTCTTGAGTCCCTTCCTGAAGTCTGCCAATGAAGGTGCTGTTCGAAGGTGGAGGAGAAGGGTGTTCCAGGATTTGGCATTGAGGTGGGAAAAGGATCGTCCTCCACTGCGGCAGCAGCAGATGTTCAGTGTCTATACGAGGGAAGGTGAGTGGAGCAGAGATTTCTGGATAGTTTGTGGATGTTCAGGCGGTGGTTCATGTATGCTGGTCCTTGGTCATGGAGGGTTTTGTAGGTGTGGGTCAGGAGCTTGAAGTGCCATCTCTTCTCAATGGTGAGTCAGTGGAGGTCTCTCAGGTGCTGGGAGATGTGGGTACTTTTGAGCAAGTTGAGGATTAGCCTGGCCGCGGCATTCTTGATGATCTGGAGTCTTCTCATGAGTTCACCTATTGGTGCCTGCATAGAGTGCGTTGCCATAGTCTGGATGGCTGGCGATGAGGGCCTGCGTCACTGTATTCCTGGTGCTGGTGGGTAGCCACTTGAAGATTCTGCAGAGGATGCGGAGCATGTAGAAGCAGGCTGATGAGACGGCATTGACCCGTCATTTCAAGATGAGTTTGCTGTTGAGGATGATGCTGAGGTTGCGGGTGTGATCTTTCAGAGTGGGGGAGGGTCCAAGTTCTGATGGCCACTGAAGTCGTTCCAGAGGGAGGTGTGGCTATCGAAAATCATCAGTTCAGTCTTGTCCGTGTTGAGCTTCATGCAGTTGTCTTTCATTCAGGCTGAGACTTTCTTCATAGACACTCATTTCCTGCATACATTAGGTATTGGTACCGTACCAAAAGACAAACCGGAATTAGTTAGAGCTGTGGACGGGAAGGAGTTAACCTCAGCACTGAATCAGTACCCCACAGAGCATAAACATGAGATGCGAGAATTCCCACATGGGACACATACACTTTGATGTTATTGAAGCACCACAATACAGATTAATCATGGGAATTCCTTGGTTAACAATGCTGAACCCTTTAATTGACTCAACAAAAAGAACTCTTCTATTTCACTCAAACAATTGTATGGATACCTGTTTTCAGAGTCCCACCAAGGACCGCACAATACAAGTTCCAGACGTCTCTCGGCATGTCAATAGTGTGTTATCCCTTGAGGGAGTACCCGGGGTCTACTCTAATTTGGCAGACGTATTTGACAAACAGAAAGCTAAGACCTTACCACCGCAAAGGGACTATGATTGTAGGGTAAACCTAATACCCGTAGCAAAACTACCCTCTATTCCAATTTACACCCTTACTGAAAAAGAGAATGAACACCTTCGGTCTTACCTGGATGATGTTCTGATTTATTCTAAAACCATTTCAGAACATGTACAAGTCAGGGACATTCTTCAACAACTGTGAAAACGTTCCCTGTATGTCAAATTGGAAGAAAGTCCCTTCATACGACATGAGTCAAATTCCTGGGTTACATTATCAGTCCTGGGTGAGTAGCTATAGACCCAAAAAATGGTTGAAGCAGTGGTTAATTGACCTAGTCCCACCTTGGTTTAATAGGTCAAGAGTTTCCTTGGCTTTGACAATTTTTATAGAAGATTTATTAACAAATTTTCAAACCTTATTACTCCAATTACCCGACTCCTCTGAAAAGGAGTAAAGTTTGAGTGGGGTCCAGCAGCGTAAAAAAACCTTTAAGAAACTAAAAAGCTATTTCACTACTGCACCCGTGTTTATACACCCTTATCGAGTCATTCCGTATATTGTAGAAGCGGATGCTTCTCAATTTGCCATTGGAGGAATCCTCTCTCATAAAGACACAGATCAAATGAACCCCATTGCTTATTATGTGCGTAAGTTATTATCTGTGGAGCGAAATTATCTCATCGCGGACTGTGAATTATTAGCCATAAAAGCAGGTTTTAAATAATGGTGTGACTACTTGTTAGAAGCCAGACATCCTATCACGATATTCACAAACCACAGAAAGTTGCATTGTTTGCGTTCTGTTCAGGCATTGTCTGCACGACAGTTGTGATCAACAATGTTTTTTTAGTGATTAGAACTATGTTATAGCCCACCCACCAGGTAGAGATAATTCTAAAGCAGACACCCTCTCCCATATTGGAGAAGATGAGACCTGTATCAAACCAGAGGATTCTACCGTTTTTCACCCGAAACGCTTACAGGCCAGCATATGTACCTCAACCTTTCTAGATGTTAAAAATTGTATACAGTCAAAAACACAAGAACAGTGGAAATAAGAATATCCAGCACTAATCTATCATGAGAAGTTATTATTCCATTCATCCAGCCGAATGTTCATACCGAGTCAAGAATTACAGCACACTGCCATGAAATTAAGTCACGATACCCTGGTATCTGTTCGTTTGGTAATTCAAATGACTTACCAGCTAGCACCACAACACTTTTGGTGGCCATCCATGTGTGATGATATGCACAATATGTTGACACATGTGCCGTGTGTGCCCAGCGTAAAGTCCTGCACACCTCTCCTAGAGTATTATTTCACCCTATTCCAATTCCAAGCAAACCATGGCATACTGTCTCCTTCATAGTAGAGTTACCATGAACCATAACTGGGTACACCACAGTACTAAAGGTGGTAGCCCACCTATCCAGGATGGCACATGTTGTGCAATTAAAATGACTTCCAACAGCTTCTGAATTAGCATCTGTTAGACCTGGCACCATTGGGGTGGGTCTCCCCTGCATTTTTGCCTTTGCCTCCTGTGTTTTGCTGTGTGTTGTACTCCGTTTTGCTGGTCTAGATGCTTTGGGCACTTTGCCACTGCTGTTCAGTGGCAAAGTGCAAGTGCTCCCTTTATAAATTGTTGTTATGGATAGGTGATTCCATGATTGGCAAATTTGATTAACTAGTCAGTCCCTAGTACAGTGTACGGTGCATGCCCAGGGCCTGTAAATCAAATGCTGCTGGTGGGCTGCAGAACTGATTGTGCCACCCACATAAGCAGCCTGTAAAAGTAACTCTGGCCTGCCATTGCAGAGCCCGTGTGAAGTCTAGTACTTCCATGTCGACTTGGCAAGTGTACCCACTTGCGAGGCCCTAATCTTCCCTTTTCTTACATGTTAGTCACCCCTAAGGTAGGCCCAAGGTATCCCTGTGGGCAGGGTGCAGTGTATGTAAATGGTAGGACATGCCCTGGTGTGTGTGGCATGTCCTGATAGTTAATTACTGCCTATTTGGTTTTTCACTATTGCAAGGCTACCTGTTCCCATAGGACACAATGGGGAGTTTGCTTATAACATCCTATAAAACTAACTACCCCTAGGAACAAGGTAGGGAAATAAAGTTTAGTATGCCTGAACTCAGAATGTTGAAATGCATCTTTTAGTGAGGGTGATTTTTAGATTCTGTATTTGAAAATACCACTTTTAGAAAGTAGGTATTTTCTTACTTAGCCATCCAGTGTGCCTCTGCTAGGTATGTGTATTTCATGTCTGGCTTTTGGATAAGAGGGGTTGGGAGGAGCAGTGGCTCCAGAGAGGATGATGAGTCAGGGCTGGGCTGAATAGACCTGGGTTGAATTTAGAGTAGGGGGAGGAGAAATCCTTTCACTTGAATAAGCCTGGTCTGCCAAGGACAATGCTGTCTCCACCTCCTGCCAGGAAGCTGCACCAGAGAGGACAGAACCGGTTTTGACTGAGCACAGGGCTTCTTTTCCACCAGAGAACAAAGGATTTTGTGATATAAATATTGGGGCCTAGATCCCAGAACTTTAGATCATTTCTGGGAATCAAGAGGAACCTTTGCCAAGGAGAAGAGCCAGAGAAGCTGAGGAGGAATACTGCCCTTGTGCTGTTTGCTGTCTGTGGTTGGCCTGCAGTGGCTACTGCCAGGGAAAGGAGAAAAGGACTTTGCTGTTTGCTGTATCCCCTGCTTGAAAGAAGATCTCCAATGGATTAAATTGAGCTTGCCTCCTGTTCTGAAGTCTCAGGGACACAAAGACTTCATCACCAGCTCCCCATAACTTCCTTGCTTGGAGTTCTCACCTGCAAAGAGGTGCCTGGTGTTGTTTTGGGCCTCTAGAAAGTGTTTTCCACTGGGAGTTGGAAAAGTAACGCAGCTTCGAGAAGCGAGACGCATCTGCACCTGTTTCCGACGCACCACCAAAGAAATAGTCACAGCGCCTGCCGTGGCTTGAGAAATCGCTGCACGCTGCATCGAGTGCACCGATCCCCGAAATCCAAGATTACTGCACTGCTTTTGATGTAAGGCCTGCTGTGTGGCTTCAAGAGTTCACGCATCATTCCGGATCGTCGCATCACCTCGAGGTGCCAAGTTTGTCACATTGTTGGGGAACGCAGTAAGAAACCGACCCATCACCTCCTCTCTGGTAAGAAACCGACGCGTCACCTCCCCTGCGCTGCAGTAAGGAACTGACGCATCACCTAAACCGGAGCAAGGAACCGGCGCATCACATTCCCTGAGTGTAAGGAACCGATGCATCACCTTCCCTGTGGCCCATTTTGCTTGTTTGCGTGACGCATCCCAGGTACTTTGTGAGAAAACTGTCGCATCTGCAATTTGTTTTGAACTGAACTATTTCTACCATCTGAAAGTCCTATTTGTATCACGGTATTGTGGATTTTTGTTGTTTGGTCTTGTTTTGGTTTAGATAAAGATTACTTAGTTTTCTAAACTGGTGTGGTGTCCATTTTTATTGTTTTCACTGTATTACTGTATGTGTTCACAAATGCTTTACACACTGCCTCTGAGATAAGCCTGTCTACTTGTGCCAAGCTACAAAGGGGGTGAGCAGGGGTTATTTTAGTAGTGTATCCCCCTTACCCTGACTAGAAGAAAGGGTCCCTATTTGGACAAAGGTACCTACCTCTGCCAACTTGAGACCCCCATTTCAAACAGCATCTGTCTTCGTGATCAATGTGATCTGCTTACACGGATTGCCTTCTGCCCTTATTACTGACCGCAGAACCTAATTTGTCTCATAGTTTTTGAAAGTCCTGTGCAGACATTGAGGTTCATTTATCACCCAGTTACCATTTCCAAACTGACTGTTAAACTGACAAACTAATAAAACCATGGAGCAATATTTGCACTGCTTATTTCTTGATTATGATGGGGATTAGTCAAGCATTTTGTGGGCTAAAACAATTGCATACACTAATGATGAGCATTCATCTTTGGGCATGCCTCCCTTTTATTGCTCACAAGGACGTTCCCTAGGATGAAACTGTCTTAACAAAAGTTCCAACTGCTCAAGAGTTTCATGCCAACTCTGATAAAATTCTACAGCAAGCCCACTTCCATTTCGTTAAAGCTAATGGGACCCAAAATCTATTTGCAGATTTCCATCGTGCAGAAGAACCAAAATATTTGGTTGGTGACCAAGTATTGCTTTCAACCAAAAATATAGCACTGAAGGGCAGAAAAAAATTCCTTCGCTGTTTCATTGGCCTCTTCCCCATATGTATGATATTGAATCCTGTGGCCGTGAACTGACACTCCAAGGTACATTTAAAATACACTCAGTTTTTATGTATCCCTAATCAAAACATACCATCCCAAAACTAGGGAAAGGACACCACCACCACCTTTCGGAGAAGAAGGGGAGCAAGAGTATGAGGTCCCTGCTGTTCTTGATTTCCAGAGAATTCAAGGCAAACTGCACTATCCAGTGGATTGCAGAGGGTATGGCCTGGAACAATGGTCCTGGGAGCCCTTGGCTCATGTTCAACAAACCCCCTGCTTGTGGTGTTCCTTTCACTCATCATACCAAAATAAACCACGAAACATTCCCATGATCTTTGGGGGGATTTTGCGAAGGTACTGGTAATGGTTTCCAGGCTCCATGGTCTCAATCATAGTGAACCCATCCACCTACCCGTGTACCAACACCTGTATACAAGTTTTTGCGATATACAAAATGTTTTTTTTGTATATCAAATTACTCCAAATTGGAGTTAAAAGTTCAGCCAAATGAGTGGCTGACTCACTTTGGGGGTCTTTAGCCGCAAGGTACTACTGAGGTCGAGGCTCCACTTGGAGCGAGGGGGGAAAATTTGCAAGATGCTCCGGAGGACCCAGATGTTCTCCATGGAAGAATCCCGGGTGGAAATTTGTTGCAGCATTCCCGCTAGAGTTCCCAGCCCAACGAATTCAAAGCGATCTGTATAAAGAGGACTTAATTGTCTGGGCCCCTTATATTAATATGATAACAAATGCCATCACAACAGGCATGAATATTCCCCCCCTCGTGGAACATAGTGGAAATAATCCCCATCTACAAAAAGGGTGATAGCGCCAACCCAGCCAGTTATAGACCTATAAGCCTAATTGACTTAGTGCAGAAATTTTCCACAAGCAGGTGTTGCTAAGGGTCCAGAATTGTATCTCAGAGCACCATATTTTGTGACTTTCAAACAAGCTTCCATGCGAACCTCATCACATTGGACCAGGTCTTCCGCTTTTTGTGTATTTACTGGAGGGAGATCAGTTTTAGAGGGGGTGGGCTATATGTTGCCTTTGTAGATCTGTGGACTGCATTTGATCTAGTATTGAGAGCCAAGTTGTGGAGAGTGGTGGCAGTGATGGGCCTACCTCATAATTTATTAGAAATCTTAATTAGGTTGCATTCCTCAAAAGAGCCCTAGTTAGGTGGGTGAAATACAACCAACTCACTGAGCAATTCCCTGTTAAACGTGGAGTGAGACAACGATGCCTTTTAGCACCTATGTTATTCTCTCTCTTGATAAACGGGGTGGTAGATTATTTAGATAGAGATGGATGTGATGCTCCGAAAGTAGGGGAGTGAAGAGTACCAGCCCTACTCTTTGCGGATGACACCCTATTAATCTCCAAATCCCCCCTTGGACTGCAACAGTTGTTGAATGATTTCACTGGGTTTTGTAAGGAGTATGGCCTGGCACTAAACAAGGCTAAAACAAAATGCATGATCTTCTCAAAGGGGAATACTTAACCATCCAAAAACCCAATGTATATAGGAAGTATCCCCCTGGAGCAAGTTTCTGCCTTTGATTATCTGGGCATCCATTTAACCACAAAGCTAAATTGGACGTCACACATTGAAAAAGTTCAACTGTCACTAACTCAGCAAACTGCCCATTTAAGTAAATTGCATAAAAATACAGTGTCTAGGAAAGTGGCCCCAGCACTGGAAATGTACAACACCAAAATATTGTAGGGAGGGGCTCTTTATGGGGCCTAATTGTGGGGCATTGGCAACACAAACTCTCTCACTTTTGCAGAAAACCGTTTACTTCAATCACTTTTACATCTTTCCAGTAGTAACTCCTTGATTCCTATATTTTTGGATCTGGGCCAAAAACTACTAGCTCACAAGTTGGCCACAAGCAGCTAATGTTTTGGCATCACCCGTGGTCGTTTGATGAGCTCTCTCCTTATAGACCACTGACGATTAATCTTCTGAAGCAACCCCAGCCAAATTCTATTCCATGGTTTTCGTCCTTGACAAATCGACTCAAGAGACTCGGGATGGAGGAGTTTTGGTCCACTCCCGAAGGACTGTACCATATTCCAAAATGTAGGGTCATGGAGATATACTGGGATTCCATTATGGTGAAGGAGATGGCAAAACTGGTGGGTACACTTACCCAGGATTTTAGGAGTTTTAAATTCATTTCATTTTATGAGGAAACTATCGATGAAATTGTTCCACCCCTGGCACATAAACTATTTATACAATTTTGCTTTAAAACTCTACCTACCAAACTGTTCTCCAAAAAGTGGTGTAGTAAGATCCCCCCTGAGGATCAGTGTCCAGCGTGCAAGGCCAACTCCAAATCAGTAGTATATGGGTTATTTTTTTGCCTCCATTATAGAAGCTTGAGGGGCAAGTGGATTGTTCCCTTGTGTAAACTAATTGCACCTGGCCATTACCTAGAGGTTTTAGAATTCAAGTCAATGACACCTGCATGGTGATAGTCTTTGCCTGGCCAGAATCTGGCACCACTATGGATCAAACGTTTTAAATGTATTATATGAACTGTCTTTTTCAAGTTTTAAAAATGTCACATACCTAATTTGGGCTCACCTCCTGTACAATGACTCTTAATTTCTTGTTGTTTTAACTATTGACGCGTTTTGCATCTCGTAAAATGTTTTGTATTGCTTGTACTAGTTTATATTCATGTTGCACTTTGCAGATCTTTGTGATTGAAAATAAAGTTATTTGACGATGATGATATACAAAATGTTCAACTGTTATGGGATTGTATGGTGTTTAGGGGTATGCCGTAACTGATTACCACTGAATTGAAAATTGGCACTGCGTGCCTGTTTCTATTTTTATGTTATTGCCATTGTTTAGCTCAACCAGTGACATTGGCATGGCATGCCTGAGTTGCCCTTCTTATCTCACCCCAGAGCACCGCGTGCTGTTTCAGTAAGAATTTACAGTCCCCAACACTGTGTGTCAGTCGGGGACTGCAATGTGCCTTGTACCACAGGATTTGCAGTGATCGCGGCAAATCCTGGTGTCCATCGTGGGCGCGGTTTGGCTATTCATGCCATGCCAAGTTCTAGAAGTCACTTTGCCTCGAGAGGAACCAAAGAGGCAACATCTGCATCAGAGTCCTTCCAACGCCCCAATAAACATAAACAACTGAAGACTTACCTCAGACAACGTGATGCTCCTACGCTCCTTCTGAAGCATGGTATCCAGTCTTGTCTCATTTCCTGGATGTTGCCACTCGGCCCAGCCTGAAAACAGAAAAGAGAACTTTAAGTTGCGGAATTGTTGCACAAATCCAGAATCCACACAACCACAAGAAGAAGGTACCCCACACAAGCAAGCACAAACAAGGTGTAACTATCAGATTCAGCCAAGCTTAGTAACACCTCCTGTGTGAGAATTAGTCACAGTAACTGCACCACCCGTGCGAAATTACTAGGCTCTTTTAAGGATCATTGAAGCTTTTATGTAAAAACTGATGTAAATACATCATTGAAAGAAGCAAAGAAGTTGCTGGTTGCCAGAGACCGCCAATCTTCCAGAAGACAAGGAAGCAAAGTCAAGGTATACAAATGTGCAAAGTGGTGTGAATTGTGCAGTAAATTGTTATTTATATTTGTATGTAGTTCACTGCTCATACGTGTTTGATCATAGTATTTGAGTAACATGTGTTATGTTTTGTTGCTAGATGTCACCTTTGACTATATGCATTGAACATTACTTCTAGAGGAGTATCACGACAAGCTCAGTAATAATGGCAACCCAACATTACACTACACGGGCTCCTTGGCTTATGAAATTGATCGCAGGTAGGAAGGGGTGTTGTACAGTACTAGGGGTATCCTGCACAAGAGAGGGTAACAGTTAAACACCCAGACAACTCACAATCATCTCCTGTTTTCCTTTGAAGTTTGACAATCAGCCCTGGGATGGATGCAGAAGACTACGTCCAACCAGGCCTTGTTCCCTGGCTCTTACCAATCTCTCTAGTGGGCAATCACATTCGCAGGCACAAATGTAGGGTACATGGAGTTGGGCCCATATCATCCCTGTGTAGCAAACAGTTCGGGCTATCAGGTAAGCACTGCATTGTTGTTATCTAACAGCTAATTGGTCTGACAATGGCTCTCAATTTCTGTGCTATAAGAAGGAAGGCAAGAAAAAAAGAGAGAAAGCATGAAAGAAGAAAGAAGTGAAACAAAGAGAAAGAAATAGCAAAGGCAAGAAGAAAAATAATGAAACAAGTAACAATAATCAAGAAGGAAAGAAGAGGAGAAACAAGGTAAGAAAAAAGAAGGAAGGAAGAAAGAGAAAGGAAGGAAGAAAGGAAGCAAGCCAAGAAAGAAGGCAAGAAAAAGGCCAGGAAAGAAGGCAAGAAAGAGGCCAGGAAAGAATTCAAGAAAGAAGACAAGAAAAGGAAGAAGTAAAAAATTAGTAAAGAGAAGGGAAAAGAAACAAGCATTTGCAATGCGATACGTTCGCATTTACGCGAGTTTAAGTTATTGGCATTGTAAATTACAATGCCTTTTTTGTTTGTTTTAAAAACGAAAACACAAATAAAAGGCATTGTTATTTGCAATGTCAGTAGCTCAAACTCACGTGAAAGCGAGACCTATTGCATTGCAAATGCTTTTTAGATTAGTGAGTAGAAATGCTCCCTTTTGGCCCGCGCGGCAAATTCATTAAATAAACAAGCGCGGCCACTAAAGTGGAAACGTACCGCGCTGCAAATAAAAAAAAAATTATGCTAACCGACTCATGAAGGAGACCATGTATCGCCACAAGTAAAAGATTCAGTCCTGATGGGAGGTAACAAATGGCTAAATATCAAATTGAGAGTGGATCACTGGTCCTGAAAGAACCAAGGTTAGCATCAACAGTTCATGGACTGTTAAGAAACCCTCAATCACATTTATAGCAGGTGGTATTGCAGCGGTATGTTCGATTATCCGCTTGTGCTTAACAACGTGACAGCATCATCATTGGGTTACTGTGTGCTTCCTCCACCCGGAGGTTCTTGCCTCTGGTTTTTTCAGTAGTGATCGTAGTAGTGAGAATGTACAACCGTGTGTGGTGAAGTGATCCTAGTGAGTGTAAGTTAAAAAACTCGTAAAACCAGTCAATAATTTTAATAAAACTGGGTTCGAGTTTATTAAAAACGCTTTACGTGCAGAGACAGACGCTTTAGGGTCTGGTGCACTATGTGAAAATGTCCAAAAGAGAGGTCGACATGTTTCAGCCCTATCTTGTGCCCCTAAGGGTCAGGTGGGCTTTCATCAGGACCTAGTGTAAGTGTGGAGGACCCTTATATTCATGGAACTCCTTGGGAAGGGTGGAGTGAGTTGTCCAACCAACACAAATATGTTCAATTTGAACCTGTTAAAAAGTGGTAAAGAGAGGGGGGGAGGGGAGAGAAAAATGCAAGAAAATGATGAAAACTGTATACAGTCAAGATGTATGCTGTAACTATGTTCAAAATTTAGAGCATCAGCCGTTGTTGCAACTTTAAAATGACAATACTTTAGTTACAATAATGCCAATCAACACACAGGCTCATATTGACATTGAGTAACGGCAAAATGGCCCTCTTTTTGTATTAGAAGCAAATTGCAAGAAGAGAACAACAAAACAAAACAAAAACACAAACCAATATCCATTCTTATGAAATGATACAATGAACATTCGCGTTAGGCGTTAGGCGTGAAAGCGCGGTGTGACGTGCTGGTTACAAGCTGTCGTTTCTGATTGAGTGATGTCATACTCAATGTGCGAAGAACTGGTGACAAACATATAAGACACAGTATTCTGCATGGCGAATATCGCTTGATGTAAACAAATAAAATGGCGTTGTGAATTTCTGTATACGCTATGTTACGCTGCAGTTAACAACGGGGAGTGTAGAGAGTTTTACCATAAGGGGTGTTAGATCATAATATGTCCAGCTGTAAAGCTTAAAACGTTTGGCTAATATTTACGCTATTTTTTAGAGACCTTAACTGCGCGCAGACTCATTCAGGCGTGTTTTTCATTCGGTCAAAAGATATAAGGGGAGAATACCTTGTTTACTCAAGTTGAGGAAACCGTCGGGTAACAAATGGCGACAGGGCGGTAACAAGGAGGGACTAACAAGCCTCATTATCAATCGGAAGCCAGCATTTACCAAGGACAATGACACCAGTCAATCGAAAATATGGGCGGAGAGAAGGCGAGGCTTCCGCAGCATACTCGACAACTGCATGCCTCACAGAGCGAGAAGTGCATGCGTGCTGCCGCTAGGCTCGACCTAAAAAGTGCAGGAACTCAGTACCGGACAGTACAGGCCCATTTAAAGCACTGTGTAGGCGGCTAGCAAGAGTCAGACAGCCACAGACAAGCGTGCATCAGCATGGGCATTGCTGCCTCAGTTCCCCATGCCCACACTGATATGACCCCTTAGGTGTCAGGAATGAAGTTCTCAAACTGTTTATTTGGATGTGTTTATAGCACTTTGTACAATATGTGTGACGTCACATATGGTACATGTCAGTGGTGCGGCAGCCCAGGTACATAAGGCCTCTTTTGTGGAGGATAAATCATCACAATGGGGGTAGTTTTGGAAGACCAGCTAATAATTTCTAGAAGTAGATAGAGAACAGTCTAGATTTGTTTAGTGTTTCAGGTAGCTCCTTAATGCGGGCCAAATGGATTAAAGACCAATGAGAAGGGTTTTCTAAGGATGGGAAGCATTCTCTCTTCAGTTGGACAGGAAGGTGGGTGGCCATGACTGCTGAGAGGACTGGACACTTCTAAAATGAGGCACCCCAGACCAGACTGCCTGAACTTCGTGGGGAGAACAAGGAAACGAGGGTGAAAAGGCATATGACTGTTTATCATATACCCTTTCTCGCTCTCTGCCTGCTTGCATTTCAACAGTATTGTTCCTGATTTTGCTGCATTATGTGTTTCCTGCGTTTCGTACATAAAAACTGTGAACTATCTCGTTCTGGCTTCAACTTTGCGGCAAAAAAATTCTCGGTCTTACCACAATCTTTACGTACATACTAGGGCTTGTAACTTTGGTTTCACACAAAAATAGTCTTTTGTGGTATGCATTTTAAAAGAAAGGGGTTGCAGTCCTAAAAATGTACTACTTAGACCAAGATTCTGATGTGAGCACACCTTCTCCAAGCGGTAGTAAGTGGGCACTCCGGGGAAGGAATGGCCAAGAGATTACACTCATACTGGTCTGTGGGTCTTCACAACTTTTTCTCGACCCAGTTCCATACAGGAAACGATCAGAGATGTTAATAGCCCCAGCAGTACCTGAATTGTATCAGAATCTGAAAAAGGGCTGTCTCTGTATGAGATATATGTAAATCCAGAACATGCTCATTCTTCAAGCCATCTCTCAGGTTACCTTCATTGAGAGGGTTCGAGCTTCATTTCATGCTCTTTGTTAGGTAAAAAATATCCTGGTCACTGTTATGGCTACTAAAGTATTCATCAAATTCCATCTGTAAGAGCTCAATTTGAAAAACAATTTCAATTGCATAGATAGCGCCCACACATGTTCAGAGCTATGCCCATTAAAAAGCAGTTTAAATCTAGTCAAATAATGTCTGTTTATTTGGTGCAACCTGTTTCATGCGAAATGTTTTTTGAGTGGTTTTAGGGCTTTAAAGCCTCCCATCCCTTTTCCCGCGCATTTCTGTTGCTTGTGCTGGCTTCAGCTTGAGCTGGTCTCAACCACTCCTTACCTTTAAACTGTCAGCAGGCACCACTGCCAAGTAATTGCCGATGACATGCAAGCCGTATTTTTTACAGATTCCCCCAACAAACATGACAGGAAAATGACAGCACTTGTACTTGACCGATACTGGACTCGCGCGCCCACCCTCCCGCTGGAATCTAGAGCCCCCCTTCTCTCTGTCAGCAGCTGGGGCAGGCGAGATAAAAGAAAGACATGCTGGGCAAGGGGCTTCTTCCAAAGGTCAGCAGCCTCACTTTGAGCCAAAATAAAGAAAATGCATTTGGGACATCACTGACAGTAGACACAACAAGCATTTGCAATGCACTAGGACTCGCAGTTATGCGAGACCTATTGCATTGCAAAAGGGAGTGCGGGCGGGGGAGGGCGGTAGGCACGGACAGCGGGAGTGCGGGCAGGGGCAACGGAGGTGTGAGAAGGCATGGACAACGGGAGTGCAGGGGAGGGGGAAGAAGGCACGGGCAACAGGAGTGCGGGAGGGGGGCAAGAAGGCACGGACAACTGGAGTGCGGGCAGGGGAGAAGGCAAGGACAACGGGGGTGCAGGCGGGGGTAGGAGAAAAAATAGTGCTCTAAATAACACGTACCGTAAAGTGTAAAACTCGAATTAAAGGGGCCAATAGTCATGGGAGGGTACAAATGACGACATGGCATAATAAGGGGGGACTAACAAGCCTCATAATCAATCAGAAAACTGAATTTACGAAGGACAGAGACAGAAGCCAATGAAAAATATGGACGGAGAGTGAGGGCAGCTTGTCTCCCATACTCTACTCCTGCATGCCTCGCAGAGCGAGCAGCACATGTGTACTCCCCCTAAACCTCGACCTAAAAATAAGGTAGCAAAGAAAGAAAAAGGAAAAAAGGTAAGCAATGAAGAAAGCAAAAAGACAGAAAGATAGAATCAAGGAAGGAAAGATGAAAAGAACGAAAGAACAAAAATGCAGAAACAAAGAAAGCATTGAGGAAAGAAAGACAGACAAGCAGGGTTGAAAATATAGAGCACACTCATTAGCCTATATTCATAGTTTATGTGAGCTGTTGTTTGCATTTCTGTTGTCTTTCATAAGGCTCTCTTCTGCACAAGTGAACAAGCAGCAGCCAGATAAACAAAGGTCACTCCAAAGTAATTTACAACTCCATTGACAGGAGACAGGAACCGATAAATCTGGAATGTGTACTGTAAATAAAAAGCGTCTGGCTATCATATCAGGCTCCAAGCACAAAGGCAACTCTAAAGTAATTATAAAGTAAACGCACTGGCACTGAAAGGAACTGCCCTGTGCGCAGATGTGCTCATTGTGAGAGAGAAAAATGCAGTCACTCACAGAGAAGTTAACTTGCGGCAAAATTAGGCTGACCCACTGCCCCACGCTGTATTCTGTAGAGGCAGAACCACAATGTGAGTGACATAACAATAAAAAAAAGGATGAAAAGGGCCCCAAAGCATATTTAAGTAAAGATATTAAACATATTATTTTAGTAAAATCAAATGGTCTTGGCTAATGCTAGGCCTAGGAGATGGAAGCTATATCAGCAACTGAGAATGTGAAGTTCTGGAAAAATAAGCAACCCATAGGAAAATGTAATATAAAAAATTAATAATAAAAAAAACACTCTTCAATTTGCTTTGTCACTGAAGAAAGTGGAACTCTTTTCAGTAGATTTAAACAATGTGTTCAGACTCTGGGAAGTCACAATAAGTGTAGAAAGCCATTGAGAAAAGTAGGCTACCCATTAGCCCATGCTGTACGCTGTGGTGGGCGGGAGTAAAATCTGAATGACAATTTAACAGTCCGATGGATGAAGCCTGCTGATCGAAAACCCCTCTGTATATGCGTTTTATTTATGACTGTTTTACAAAAAACAGTGTGGCAACACAGCTAAATCTGGCTCAAAGGCCAGACCTAAAAACTTAACAGTATCAACACAAAAGACAAGCAACATAATAGACGGAAAACTAACACACAATTCTTAATATTAAACAAACTTAACCTGCTTCAAAGTTCTATAAATCCCAAGCCACATTCCTACCAATTATTTTTCCAACATTCTTCTCAGTTCCGTTTCAATGCTAGCTCAGAAATTTTTTGATTTTTAGCTATTGTATCTTTTGATATCTGTATTATCTTTGTTATATTTAGAAATCTGAGAAGTTAACCTTTCATAATAATTTATTGTGTGGCCATAATTTGATTTGTTTATACTCCTTTTTTATTGTATTGTTTATAAACTGACGTACTTCTCAATAAAAATATACCAAAGAAAATTGTTGATTTGTGTTTCTCCACTATCCAACCAATGTTTGTATTTTATCAATCTATAGCTTTCTTAACGCTTTAAAAAGGACTGCCTTTTCCACAGATAAACCTTGTAATATAATGCACTATTTTCCGCATTCCACATATCTACACTCTTATTTCAAATGTTGTGTATCCTCTGATAGGTCTTTGGAAAGAGCAATGTGTTTGTCTTCTGCACTAGACTTTGGTGGCCGATGGCAAGCTAGAAACCAAGACCTGCCATAATAGTAGGTGTGTTCCTAAAGAAGCGTGTGCCCATGACTGCGTTCTACCGCACTTAGCTAAAGAAAAACGTGTATGTTTGTATAATTTTTTTATGATGATGGTTTTGGCTACATCTGGAGTTGTGATTCTTTTGCCCAATGACAATTCCAGTTTGTACGATCATGCCAAATGATATCTCTGTGGAAATAAACACTAAAACTTTTTCCAAAGCAGTCTCTTTGTTGCTAGCCATTTCAGAGACGTGTACTCCTTAATTTAGATTTGTCGGTAATCTTCAGAGAAATGGACCTGCTGTCCTCTTTCCACTGGTACATTATATTTCCTCTGTTCATGGAACGTCACAGCCAGTCAAGCGCGGATTCTGCTGGCTGCAGTTCTAAGCCTGGATCTTAGCCATCAGGGCAGAACATTGGACTAGGACCTCCCCTTTGAGTTTATATCCAATATTCCAGTAATTTTATGACTTTCAGGGTTGGATTTGAATGGGTTGACTGGGAGGTCACCTCCACTATGTGCGGATAGATTGGAACAATGTAGTCTTTGGGTTACTTTTCCAATCGTATCTATAGATGCGTGATTGCAAGGAAACTAAAACTGAGGAGAAGGTGGCTGTGCAGGGGCTGATAAGAAACCCTTAAAATCTCAGATGTCAATCAATTCGTGTCTCATGAAAAAAAGTTACTTTTAGCTGAAATGATTTGTCATTACGTATTTATTCCACAGTCAGCAAATATACACTTCTTCCGCAGTCAATCAGAGAATTATTTTTAACATTATTTTGAAGCTATGGTTGAATTGAAATGATACTTGAAAATGTACATATAGACTAAAGTACCCCCCACGCAATGCATCCAGGCTCAAAACCTTATGTGATTATGGGACATCGTATTTTCTTGTCACACTTCTGTGATGCAGTTTAGAAGTAAAATGTAACACTTGGGGCGGAGAAAATTATTCACAGAAATGCAAGCTTGTTGAAGTGTGGCCACACTTTTAGGCTATCAGACAGCGCAAGATGTCTGGTTGTGAAATACCTATTGTGAACTTACAGTGAGTTTACATCCCACCCGTTGCTTACCATTGGGTGCATTTAATGTCACTTTTGTTTGTTTGCGTCTCATTCAATGGCTTTCATTTCTCTAATTAACCTAGAGCATAGCTTATTTCCAATTCTTTGGATTGGCTAACTTGTACCTGTCCACTCCTGACATTTAGGGAACTACTTTGTTTATTTTTTAATCAGCTCAATGAGAGAGCAAATGTTTTTAAACTTACTTCCTCAGGTACTGCTTCCCCCGCTTAAACAGCCACCCCTTCACTGTGTTGTTCCCTATCCCTCCCAGCTAGGGCGACCACCTGGCATGGAAGCACATTATGGGCAGTTACTGTAACAATCCAGGACAAAATGTCATTTTTATGAACATTTATGAGGAGGTCAAACAATAATATAAAATTACTGCATGGAGTACTGGGACGCAGCCTCACAATACAAGAAGATGCAATGGTGGTCTCTTTGGACGCCACCATGGCTTTCGATACATTGGAATGGGCATACCTCACGGCGGTACTTAAAAGGATGGGTTTCGGCCCTAACTTTGTCGGTTGGGTACAACTGCTGTATACAGACCCCCTGGCGCAAGTGGTGGTCAATAACAAAATATCGGAAGCATTCACACTTGGGAGGGGAACAAGGCAGGGGTGTCCACTTTCGCCGTTGCTTTTCGCGCTCTCCCTGGAGCCGCTGGCGGCCTGGATACGGGGAGACGCATCAATCAGGGGACTGAAATGGGCCGAAAGGGTGGGAGGACCGGATCTCCCTCTACGCAGATGACATCCTCCTTTATCTTGCCTCCCCCCAAAAGTCCTTAAGAGTGGTGTTGGACATCTTCACTAGTTTCAGGAGGAATTCCGGGTACAAAATCAACTGGAGTAAATCAGTAATCTATGTCATACATGGGGACCCCCCTACCTGCCACCTGACTGTCCTATCCAAGTGGCCAAGGAAGGGTTCAAGTACTTGGGGGTGTTTGTCACCACCGACACTAAGGCCCGCTATGAGCGGAACCTTATTCCAACCCTGCAGAGACTCCGGCGCGACGCTGACACATGGAAGACACTTCCTATGTCCCTACTGGGAAGAGCCGCGCTCTTTAAAATGATGGCGTTGCCCAGGTTCCTCTATGCCCTACAGAATTATCCTGACCCAGTTCCAGACACGCACTTTGCGGCCATTGAAACCGCACAACGGGACTTACTGTGGGATGGGAAACCCCGAATAGCCCTTCAAAAGCTAACCCTGGGATGGTACGATGGAGGTGTTGCCCTCCCGGACATCAGGAAGTACTACTGGGCAGCGCACCTCTCAGCCATAAACCAGTGTAGGTATAGCGACGGGGGCGACCCAGCATACAGTATGGATAGGTGGCTTCTCCCGGGGGGAGATTTTGCTGGGGGGAGATTTTGCCGGGGTACTGTATTCAAAACAGAAGAGATATCCCCTTACAGGACCAACAAGGCACACAGTGCATCTCTGGCACGCGGTCAACCGCAGCATGGGGTGGGCGAACAGGCTTACACTGGCAACACCACTCTGGGACTCAGAGATATTGGGCACGCTGGGGAGGACAAAAGGGTTCGATAAATGGGATCTCATTGGGATCTCCCGTATAGGAGATCTCTGGGGGAAGAATGGAATGGTATAATTTGCGTCGCTACAGCAGACGTATGACATGGCAGCCTCGGAACACTTCAGGTACGCACAAGTCAGGCACTCCCTGCAGGCCAACATTCTACAGGGATCAACATTGCCAGAGTCCTCCCCACTCGAGGACAGACTCTTAGACGGACACTTACCCGAAAGGAATATATCCCTCACGTACAAAAAGTTAATACACCATACCCCTGACCCCTTGTTGGCACTGAGGGAGAAATGGGGTAGAGACGGACTTGAAATAGATGACGAGGAATGGCAGGAGGCCTTGTCCTCCCCTAAGGAAGTGGCCATATCGGCACGATTACGACTGGTGCAATTGAAAATTCTCCACCGAGTTTATTTTTTTGAACGCCAATTAGTACATATGGGGAGGAGCGCGGACGGTAGGTGCAGGAGAAAATGTGGCCAAGAGGGGACCTTTCTGCATACGCTTTGGGAGTGTCCACTAATCCAAAATTATTGGGAAAAAGTACACGAGTGCATGAGTGGGATCTGGGGGGTGCAGCTGCGGCCTGAGGTTAAAAGATGTCTTCTAAATATCTGGGAGCCCACGGACCTAAACACTAAAGGTAGGATCTGGGTGACGCTGGGGCAGATGGTCGCAAAAAGGAGCATAGCCAGGCACTGGGGAGCGACAACGCCACCAAAGATCAGTGCCTGGAAACAGGACATGGACTGGTGTATGGCAAGGGAGAAAACGGTGTATGTGGCCCGTGGATGTCCTCGAAAATGGATACAGCTATGGACTAAATGGAATGTATACTGGGGGAACATATGTGAGCCCCCACTGGCCCCCTCCCTAGAAGAACAAGTAATGCTTTGCAATCCCAGAAACGAGACAGCATAATAGTGCGAGTACACTGTTAAACAACTGCTATAACTTGTGACCAACAATGTACCTTGCGGGAAGAAAATGTACGCTTGTATGCCACTGTCTTTTGTTGTTTGTTCAATAAAAAAGATGTTTTAAAAAAAAATAATATAAAATTAAGTAAAGAGACTGCCAACCCAACATGAAACAAAATAGACATTCTTTGATTTATATAATACATAACAGTATTGAGCAAACATTTATATGTAACAGGTCTTATTTTAAGATTAACAACCAGCACATATGCATACTAAGCCCAATTTGACAGTAAACATAATGTAAGGGGAATTCTTACCATGAATGACAATAACAGAATCAAAAGCACGGGCAGTGGCAGTAGCAATAGTTCCAAAAGCACAACTGTGTTTTAAAAAGACAAAGTCATCCTTCCTGGAGAGATGTCTCAGCAAAGAGGCCTTGCACTGTAAGATGTATCTGTATGAGTAGCCATACAGACAGATTAACTACTTATATAGATTCCTTTAAGATGGTTCATAACTTACTAAGCCCTATTACAGTGATTATAACTTCTGACCTGCAGGTACCACAATGGCATCTGTAGTCAACATAGTAACCCACTGAGCTACCTACTTAAATACAAATCTGTGACCTATATGCTATGCTTTGCAGTAGGAACTTTAAGTGAGCACTTTTCAGTAGACTCCTTAAATAGGTACGCCCTGGTCACCTGATCATTGGAGTCACCAATAGCAAGACACACTAAACAGCAAACAGGCAGGGAGTAGTGACAGCAATAGTACCTACGTCCTCTTACCTGAACTTAGGGTTCCCACCTTTACTGAAAAACAAATACCAGCAAATGCGACTCATCACCACTCAATCAGAAGCATGATCATCATGGACAAGAACTCAGACAGGAGAGCATCAGATCCGAGTATTATGTAGAAGTGAGTGAATGACTTCTCAGCTAAATCTTTAGAAGTAAGGATCTAGTGTTTCAGTGGGAAAGTGCATATGTCAGGTACCACCATTCAGGGTTGGAAGCAGACCATCCTGATACACTGAGATGGCATGCTGTTGACCTCAGGTATTCTGATTGGTTAACTTCATTTATATAGATCACTAATCCCCTTAACGGGTTTCTAGATACTGACCAACAGCAGCAGAGCCTAGACCACCACACTAACACCGCCTTGAAAAATGTGTCACTTCCTCATACCTGTAAGTGTCTGACAGTTACTATCATTGGCTTTCATAAAGAAAGTAAAGGCATAAAATGTTGGCATAAATCTTGCCATGTCTGCATTAGCTGATAGCCACCATGACTGGACTGAAATAAAGAATACACAATCGCTATTGTACTTAACTGTTGAACTTTTACAATTGAAGGTGCTCAGGGGTTCTTTTGTTTATGTTTCCCTAAAAGTGTTTGGCGGCCTGTTTTCCTCCTTTTCAGCATCATTTTCGTATGAGTAACTAATTTTGTTGTATACAATTTTGGGTACACAGGGAAGTGCACCTTTTGTGCCTAGCCACCTGTTTTTCGATTGACTGATAGCTTAATTATTCAATTTGAATTGGATATTCGATCAGTCTCCTACGCTTCTATAAGTGCGTTCATTTAATTTGTTTCACAACTTTTTCTCCAAGTAGAGTTTGGTTTTATCCATATATGAAACGATGTGAATTTATCATCTTGACCATTTATTTTGTAGCTTTCTTCTTAAAAGCATCTCACTCCAACTTCATTACACAACTGCTTCTGTGGGAAACTTGGTGAAAAGTGTTGATTTCTTTTTACAATCAATTAATCAAGTTGTTTGTAAAGCATGAATACTCACCTGTTAGGTTCTCCAGTTGCTGGTTGGGGGGTGGGTCTGCAGTTCAGTTGAAGAGCCAGGTCTTGAAGTCCTTCCTGAATAGTGGCAGTGATGGTGATTGCCTGAGGTGCAGAGGCAAGGAGTTGCAGGTCTTTGCAGTGAGGTAGAAGAAAGATCTTCCTCCAGCCATGATGTTGAGGATCCGTGGGATGGTGGCTAGAGCTAGTTGAGTGGAGTGGAAATGGATGGTGGGAGTGTAGAAGGAGAGGCAGTGGTTCAGGTATGCAGGTCCGGGCATTGTGGAGGGCTTTGTAGGCACTTGAAGGTAATTCTTTTGTTGATAGGAAGCCAGTGAAGGTCTCTCAGGTGGCGGTTGGTGTGGTTGCGGCATGGGATTTTCAGGATGGGTCTGTTGGAGGTGTTCTGGATGTTCTGCAGTTTCTTTACAAGGTTCTGTGTGGTGCTGGCGTAGAGTGTGTTGCCGTAGTCGAGTGTGCTGCTGATGAGCACATGGATGACTGTTTTCCTGGATTCGGTTGGGATCCAGTTGAAGATCTTCTGAAGCAGGCAGAGCGTATGGGAGCAGGAGGACGAGATTGCATTGATTTGGTGGTTTATTGAGAGTAAGGAGTCCAGGATGATGCTGAAGGTTCCAGTGTGGTCCATAGGTGTGGTGGGATTCTGAGCACTGCGGGCCACCAGGAGTCATCCCAGGCAGAGGAGGTGGATCCTAAGATGAGGACTTCAGTCTTATCTGAGTTGAGCTTGAGGCACCTGTAATCATGCAGGTGGTGACTGCCTTCATCCCTTTGTGAAAGTTTCTCTTAGCGGCTGTGGGTTCATCTGTGAGGGAGAGAACCAGCTGGGTGTCATCGGCATAGGAGACTATGTTGAGTCCGTGGCTCAGATGAGGGTTGAAAGCAGAGCCATGTAGATATTGAAGAGACTGGGGCTCAAGGAGGATCCCTGAGGCACTCCGCAGCTGATCTCTGTGGGTTCTGAGTTGAACGGTCGCAGTCTGACTCTCTGTGTTCGGACGGTGAAGAAGGAGCGGATCCATTCTAGGGCTTTGTTGCGAATACTGGCGTCATGGAGTCTTGCACAGAGGGTGTGGTGGGAGACGGTGTTGAAGGCAGTTGAATGGTCCATGAGAATGAGGGAAGCAGCCTTGCCTCAGTCGGGGAGGATGTGGATGTCATCTGTAGCGGCGAGGAGAGCTGTCTCGGTGCAGTGATTGATTCTGAAGCCTGATTGGCAAAAGTTCAGTATGTGGTTCATTTCGATGAACTAGAACACTTGGACGTTGATGGCTTTCTTGATGACTCAAAGCGGTGCCATGTAGATGTTAAAGAGGATGGGGCTCAGTGAGGATCCCTCAGGTAGTCCGCAGCTGATCTCTAAGAGTGCTGAGTTGAACTGTGGGAGTCTGACTCTCTGTGTTCGGTTGGTGAGGAAGGAGCAGATCCATTCTAGGGCTATGTCACGGATGCTTGCATCGTGGAGTCTTGCATAGAGGGTGTGGTGGGAGACGGTGTCGAAGGCAGCTGAGAGGTCCAGTAGAATGAGGGACGCTGTCTTGCCTCAGTCGAGGAGGTTGTGGATGTCATCTGTAGCGGTGAGGAGAGGGGTCTCGGTGCTGCTGTTGCTTCTGAAGCCTGATTGGGAGATGTCTAGGATGTGGATCATTTCAATGTACTGAGACACCTGGGCGTTTATGGCTTCCTCAATGACTTTGGCAGCGAAGGGGAGCAGAGAGATGGGTCTGCATTTCTTGAGACCCGTCGGGTCCGCATAGGGTTTTTTCAGCAGGGGATCTCTGTGTGTTTCCAGTCTTCAGGGAAAGTGTTAGACTCGATGGAGCAGTTGATTGTGTGCCAGAGTTCGGGTGAGATGGGGGTGCAGGCTCTGTTGAAGATGTGGTGAGGACAGGGATTCGAGAGGGCTCCAAAGTGGATGCTCTTCATGATCCTGAGGGTGTCGTCAGAGATGAGGGTGGTCCCGTTGGGCAAGGTCTGCGGGGGTCTGGAGCCATTGGGTGTGGTGGTTGTGCATGGGGTGGGTGGGTCTTGGGTTGTGAAGCTGTGGTTCAGGTATGCAGGTCTGGGCATTGTGGAGGGCTCCTTGATTTTGAGGGGGAAGAAGGTGGCAAGGTTGTTGCAGAGGTCTTTTGAGGGGGGATTGTCTGCTGTGTCTGTGCTGGGTTTGGCAAATTCTATGATCACGGCAAAAAGCTGAATCAAATATAATGCCTGAGCATGAGAAGACCTCATGTATTGTTGTAAAATCTCATTTAAGTACATGAATTAGGATTTGCCGCTTTTTGGACCTACTATCCTTTTTTGTGATTTGGATACCCTTGTGGTGAGGTGAATTCTGTTCAGAAAGGGGTAAAATATTATTTAGTTTTTTTTAGAACTACAGGCAGCATTGCATTGTTGCTTATATTAAGACTGTTGTAGATCTAATTTCCATTCAAGAGTTGTCCTGGAGTCATCTCCTCAAAGTCTCCTACTAACGATTAATATAAAATAGGAGAAGAAAGGAAACAAGACACTGCCCATTTACACTCCATTATAAGACTTAAATGCTTTGGTTGTAGCTGTTGGGACAGAAACGTCCCCATGCATAGATCTGTAGAGTACGCTTCCCTATCCTAACTTTCCCTCACCTTTGCTATCTTTCAGTCTTAGGGTGGTGTCCACCCCAACTTTTACCTTCTTACACTTTTTCGGACCTCATAATTTCTGGCCTTAGGACTCTGAGCACTTTACCACTGCTAACCAGTGCTAAAGTGCATGTTCTCTCTCCTCTAAACATGGTCAAATTGGCTCATACCCAATTGCCATATTTAATTTACTTATAAGTCTCTAGTAGAGTAGTAATATAAGTACCCAGGGCCTGAAAACCAAATGCTACTAGTGGGCCTGCAGCGCTGACTGTTTCACCCACTTAAGTAGCCTTTTAAACACTCAGGTCTGCCATTGCAGAACCTGTGTGTGCAGTTTAAACTGTCATTTCGACCTGGCAAAATAAACCTTAGGCATATCCCAACCTGCCTTTTTAATAGACATTCGTCACCCTTATGGTAGGCCCTGGACAGCCAGAGGGCATGGTGCAAGTATTTTTTAAATCTTGGACATGTACTTTTAAGTTTTACATGCCCTAGTAGAGAAAATCCTTTACATTCGTTTTGCACTAGTGCAAGGCCTAGCTCTCCCATAGGATGACCTTGGGATTGCCTTATTACCATTTATATGCTCAATTCCAAAATGGAAATATGTAACTGGTTCAAGTTTGGTGTCTCCGGAATCCTAATTTAAAAATCCTAACTTATGGTGAAGTTGTATTTTAAACTACATTTCTGAAAATGCCACTTTTAGAAAGTTGGCATTTTCTTGGCTTAGCCATCTAGTGCCTGCAGCCTTTCTCTAGTCACATGACTAGGTGTAGTTGGTAGTTGGGCTTTGTATATTCCTTGTAGACAGCCACACACAATGGGAGCTTAGCCGTGACTGAATGGGCCATTATTGCCAGGATGGGAGGGTGGAGCTGGTACAAGCCACTCTTACACCTGAATAGGCTGCGTCCTGTCTCCACACAAAGAGCTGCATACCCAGTGAGTTAGCCTGGAGCCAGGGCAGGGAAGGCAGGGCACCTGTGCACTTCAAAGGCATGTCTCTAGCACCTTCTCCTCACATCAACAGCACAACTGTGTATAAAAGAGGACCTCAGAAACCACCACTTTAGTACGCTTCTAGACCTGTGGATACTCAGCCAGGAAGATGGACTTCTGTGCTGCTGAAGGACGGCTGCTCTGCTGGACTGCCTCTGCTGGACTCCTGCTCTGCTGTGCTGTCCTGCTGCCATCTTGCCCGAGTGAGAAGGAATGGACGTGCATCTCTTGAACCCAGAGTGACTCCAAGGGCTAGCTCGCTGGCCTCTTGATCTGATGCCCCAGGGACATAACAGGCTTCCAACCATGTTGCACCTGCACCTGAAGCTAGACTCTGCCATCTGTGAGTCTGCTCTGCCAAGTGGTGCCACCCCAGTCCTGGACCCTTGGAGGGGGGCCTAAGGTGCCTGCAGCAGAACCGATGTATCTTCTCTGTTGAGCACTGCATTCCCGAGCAGAACTGGCACATCCCCGAGCAGAACCAGTGCATCCACGAGCAGAATTGCCACATCGCCGTTGCTGCATGGATTGGACCTGTCGCAATGACTTGCATCGCCCACAGCAGTCCTTGGAACCAACGCATCGGCCTGGCGGCTCATCTACAGCCCAGGTCCTTGCATCTCTCATCAACGGCAGCCTCAACGATGATGACGGACTCTGCTTTGCAGTCTCGCAGCTCCTTGAAACCGACACATCGCCAGCTGCACATCGCATCCCCGATGATGGACTTTGCATCACAAGCCCCGTCAACTGGATCCTCAACGATGATGCAACCGGACCTCACTGAGCAGCCTTGCCGCATCTCAGACTTGACACATCACTTTGGATGTGCGGCACATCTTCGACCTAGATCCCCACAACACTCTGCAACCTGGATTTAAGGTACACTGTTCAGCGGTCCCAACCGAGTCCCTGTAGCCGGTCCATGCTCCATCGTGATCAGCCTGAACTTATTTGTCCTGGTCTAGTGCGACCTGATATCCCCAGTAGTGCTTTGTGTTTCTTGGTGCTATTTTCACAAACAACTCTAAAATTCACTATTTCTGATTCTACTTTGTCATTTTGGACTTGTATTTTTTTTAAAACTGTCTCTATTTTTCTAAATCTGTTATTGGCTCCTTTTGTGGAATGTTTTCAAAGTTTTACTGTTTGAAGTGTTGCACAAATACTTTACACATTGCTTCTAAGTTAAGCCTGACTGGTCTGTGCTAAGATTCCAAAGGGGTGAGCACAGGGTAATTTGGGGTCTGCTTGTGCCTTACCCTTACAAGGATTGTGGTTGCTTTTTGACCAGGCCTTATACCCCATCAACCAACAACTACTTTTCTGAGCCATATGATTCCTTCACAATCCTGCCCAGAGCAACAACTTGAAGAATTCATGCTCTGGATCAATCTTTGCGATTAACATCTTAGATTTACTCCTAACATCAGCAAAGAAAGAATTGAATTCTTAGACATTTGGATCCAGGTGATTGGCCATAATATAGAGGTTTCACTCTATACCAAGCCCACTGTGCGCAATACACTCTTACAATATGCTAGTTACCATCCTCGCAGCCAAAAGGACAGCATTCCCTTCAGTCAATTCCTGCGTTACCGCAGGAACTGTACTACTATGAAAGATTTTGAATTTCACGCAGAACATCTTAAAGCCAAACTTCTGGACAGAGGTTACCCTCACAGGCTTGTGAAGGAATCATATAAAAGAGCAAAATATTACGACAGAATGGCTCTTTTACAGGCTAAACAGACTAAATCAGCCAACAAAATTGTATGTGTCACTACTCACTCTAATATTAATCATAAGGTACGTCAGATTATTAACACCCAGTTGCACATCCTCAATTCGGAATCCCCAAAAACTATCCTCCCCAAACCCATTTTTGCCTTTCACCGCAATAAAAACCTGAGAAATGTTTTGGTTAAATCAAGAGAACTCCAAAAGACTAAGTTCATACAGAAATCTATCCTTGGAAATAACCCCGTTATGGGAACACACAAATGTGGCCATTGTCACGCTTGTGAGTTTGCCATTGTAGGACATGTCCTCGCTTGGGGTAAGAGAACTTTTACCTTTAAGAACATGACTAATTGCCGCACCAGCAATGTGGTTTATGTCATTCTGTGCCCCTGCCATAAAGGTTATGTAGGTAAAACCGGCAGGGAGTTCAGAGTGAGATTTAGCGAACACAAATCAGCTATACTGAACCACCGTACTAGAGCCCCTATGGTAAACCATTGGACGAGCTGTGGGCATTCGGTGAAGGATCTCCGTTGGACCATCCTTGAACATATACTCCCGCCTAAAGATAGTAACATCGATGCCCTTAGGCGCAAGAGAGGTGTTTTGGATTTACACCCTCCAGACATTTGACAAAGGACTCAATGAGTCCCTTCCCTGGGAGAATGCCATTATCTGAATTTTCTCATTGAGCTTTCTATTCACTGTGCTGGTTTGAGGCTCGCTTTTTTCTTTTCATATCCATGTCAGGTCTCTTTTCGCATCATGTTATAGTTTTTTCTTTTTGATTGTTTATAAACTTTAACGTGTAGTCCCTCCTTTTCTTTCTGCACTATTTGTTTTAGTTGGCTATTTATTTATATTTCTTTCTGCTTATTTGGCCGATTGTTCGTTTTTAGATGGCTTTCTATTCGTGTTACCTTCCCATTATGGCCGTTTGTTTGTCTTTAGATTTGTCCTTCTTCCGTCTTTGGTACTTTGTCCGTTTTTTATTTTTATTAATTGTTCCCTCCCCCACGTTCTACGTGGTTTTCTCCATTTCCTGCCCGGAAGGTACTATAAGTAAGTGTATTCTAAGTCTGGTCTCGACCCGACTGGCGGCCTGCTGCGGGACTCGCTGTTTCTAAGGAGTTACTCTGGGATTTATTCGGTAAGCGGTGAGGTCGCTCGCGAGCTGTTTGCGCGATATCTCCTGACTAGTATCTTCCGGTTATTTAAACCTGGCACTGTGGGTTCTGATTGTAGATTCATGTGACCGCCTGGGGAGCGCTGTGCATATCTGGCTGATATCCTATTTACTTAGACCAGCGGTCAGTTCGCGTCTTCTCAGTCTTGGTGCTAAAAGATTTTTGCAGCAGACTGTTTTATGTATTCCTACAAGTCCTCCACTGCTGAACCCACTGTATTTTATTCTACTTTATGCAACATGTAAGTCTATCGTTAAATATATATTTGTCCTGGTCTAGTATTGTGTATATTCCCCTTTTCTTATTTACATATTATGCCTTGGTTTTCTTTTTAGTTCTTGTATGCCATTCTACGTTATATGACCTGCATACGCCGATCTATTGTGCGTACTACACAGCTTAGGTATATCTTCGTATTTTTTACTATTGTAAGTTATACCTATTACTTCACATGGTTAGGTGTTATTAAGGGTTTGGCCATGGGTACTGCTTTTCTTGTCTATCAGTCAACTTTGGACTGACTATTTAATTCTTTGGTGGATTCCCTCTTTCTTCTTTTTTCTTCATCTTTATTGATATAGGTTGCTGACCATATATTATCTTCACAACATTGGATTCCTTTCTTTTTACTTTGTGTTTTTGAAATTCGGTTCTCCCTGCTTGAGTTTCCAGCTGAAATTACGTATTTGTGATTGGTGTTGAAACCACGCTAAAAACAGGTACTAATAAGTTCCGCCATGACGGTGTTTCCTCTAAGTACGACCCTCAGTAATTCTTCTTTTTCTTTATTTTTTTCATTTCTCTTTGTCTAAAGTTTTCCGTTAAATGACGAATGCTACACTGCCAATATTACGTCACCTCAATATTGTCTTGAGCACTATTCCTTGGTGATGGTCTTTTCTTATTCTATATTTTTCCTTGAGGATTGAAGTTTAGCTCCAACAGTTTTCGTTTTTTCTGTATTTTTATCTAAAAAATGTTTTTGTTTTTGTGCTCCACAGACCGACAACTTTTATATGAATGAAGCCCGACATGTAAATTAATATTCGGTCTTAAGTAATTTATTTGGCCATTTCCATTAAGACTGTTATGATACCTGCGCCCTGAGGAAAGAGCTCATTGGACATTTTGGGATCTACGAAACGCGCGTCGGCGCTTTTTTGTCTTATTTATTGTCTTTTATGTATGTTATATTGTAAGGTATATTGTTTTGTTTTTTGTCCTTTCTAGGTAACTTACTGTGCCTTTGTATGAATTAATGTATTGTATGTATTGTTTGTATGTCTAATTGCTTTTTGCGTCGGGTATAATGATTGTGTTTTTCTGCTCCAAATTATACATTGTGTTAATGTTGAACTTAAAATGTGTTTGTTCTTATATAAAAAAAATGAACATTAGTAGTGACATCACTACCAAAATGCATAACATTATTTTTGATAAATAAATGAAAGTAAAAATAACATAAATATTATGCTTGGTCTGTGGGCACATTCTGATTTATGGACTTATTGCCAATGAATATCGTACCAGTGGGGGGAATGTGCTCCTGTTTTCTGTCCCCAGGAAAGCAGCGGCACAACCAGGCCATGTGCTGAGGCCTTGTGTCCCTGGACCTCGTGCGGTGCCCCCCAAGAGCAAGGATAACTGCTCAGAAATTCTGTGCTCTTGCTTCGGCTCTTTGATTTCTGCCCCACCAGACCACAGAGCGCTGCAGAAGGCAGCCATAGAAGGTAAGTGTTGCTTTGGAGCAAACAAGAAGAAATGCCTCTGTGAAACCTTAAATAATGCCTCTATTGTATTCATACTCTTCTATGTAATACAGTGTTAATAATCACATACAGATTATCACCCAGAATATATCAATAACTGTCATCAAATATGGATGCTGTTTTATAGTAGCTTGATATATGTATGCTTACTAATTTTCATGCCTCTAGTAAGTGCCAGAATTATAAGGTTCAGGGATTTACTGTGACACATTTCCGAGAAGTGCACCTAGTTTTTGTACCTTACATGTGGAAACAGGATTTTGGAAGAACATTGAGCCTGGTATTTTATGTTAAAAATCAGTTTTTGCTGAGATTTCTGACACAATTGCGTGCTTGCATTGAGAAAAAGTATATACATATATATATTCACTTAAAAAACCATAGGTTTCACACACGTTATAGTTAGGAATTAGCATTTAGAAAACCTTGCAAATTCACTTAAAAAACCATAGGTTTCACACATGTTATAGTTAGCTGGACATTTCACTCGTAAAAAACCATTGAAATTCCCCCGTTATAGTTAGTTCAGATAACTATAACTCGCGCGACTGCAATCCACTGCGGATGACGTTACATATTACATCTCTCATGACTTGGTCAGTGACATCACTCATGACATCACTGATGACATCATCCTTGTGATAGAGTGGCGGTCGCGCGAGTTATAGTTATCTGAACTAACTATAACGGGGGAATTTCAATGGTTTTTTACGAGTGAAATGTCCAGCTAACTATAACATGTGTGAAACCTATGGTTTTTTAAGTGAATTTGCAAGGTTTTTTAAATGCTAATTCCTAACTATAACGTGTGTGAAACCTATGGTATTTTAAGTGAATATATATATATATATATATATATATATATATATATATATATATATATATATTCTTCTGATTCCTGAGAGGCAGAGAACACACACACGAAGTTGCAGGATAAAAGGTTCTTTTTAATTCATCGGGCTGTCCTCAGTTCAAGAAGCAAAGAGAAACGCGCGTTTCGGCTGTCACAGCAGCCTTTGTCAATCTAGTTTGGCGCCATTTTTACACTGATTAATATAGTGGCAGAGTCATGGACATAGAAAAAATATATATATAAATCATAAACATGAAAAACCAATAATTCATAGCAAGTGACATATAATGAACGAGCAAATGGATTACAGTTTATAATCATTGATGTTGCAGATTTTAACAATGATAATGGGCTAACTATGCTATCACACTCAAATGTGTTTGCGTACTTATGCACTGCATAATGAGTATAGTACTTAAAAGCTAGCCCGAATAAAAGTATAACATAATTACACACATATATATAGTTTCAAAATACAGCCTCCTGCTACGAGGAACAAGAAAAGCAGCACTACAGTCATGTAAGATTTATGGCCTCTGTGTTTATTCACCAAGCATGAGAACGTGAAATTGCAGACGCATTTCAGCTTTGCCTTAAAAAAAAGAAAATATATATATATATTCACTGAAAAACCCATAGGCTTCATGGACGTTATAGTTAGTTGGACATTTCACTCATACAGAACCATAGAAATTTCACCGTTCTAGTTACTTCAGCTAACTATAACTCACGCCCCCGCAATGCACTGCTGATGACGTCACATATTACATCATTCATGACATGGTCAGTGACATCACTAATGACATCTCAAGTGACATCACTGATGACATCACTGGTGACATCATCCAGTAACTGTATGTTTCTCTAAAGTTTAAATTTGTTTTATATATATGCCAAGCTGCATTGAAGAATGAGTGGTTGTATACGTGTCTGTATGGAGGATTTACTAGGTACGTGACTGACTATATAAGTGAGTGAATGCTTGTGTCTTACTGAATGCATGGGTTAGTGACTAAACTGTGTGAAAGTCTGTATTAGTCTGTCTGTTGTTGTGTAAGCTGCTGCATAGGTTGGTGAGTAGCTGCATGAGTGTCTACATGAGTTATTGATTGCTTGCCTGAGTATTTGTATGACTGCCTGAGTGTGTGTGTGGGGGTGGGAGGTGTGTGACTCTGTGCATAGATGTCTGAGTGGTTGATTCACTGGGTGCATGGATTCAAGAGTGCATGCGGAAACAGCTTTATAGGTGGGTGAGTGTGTGTATGGGTGTATTGGTGAGTGGATGGATGTTTCAGTGGGACATGTGCAAGTAACTATATATGTAAAAGGCAGTATATGTGAGTGATGGTGTATAAAATAACTATATGTGAGAGTCAGTAATTGTGAGAGTGGCTGCATGAGTGTGTATTTGTATCAGTGATTCTATAACCGAGAAATTATGTGTTAGTATCTGTATGAATAAGTGAGCTGGTGTCTGTATAACTGTATAGGTGAGTAAATGGAAGTATGATTGATTCTTGGCATGACTGACTAGCTGTGTGAGTAACTCAGAATATGTGGCAGTGTGTGAGTGTCTGTATAGGTGTATGAGTGCATATGATAGTGTTGCATTGATGAGTGATTTGATTGCATGTATGAGTGACTGTATGGGTGAATGAGTGGATGTGTGTGTACACCTACGAACCAGTCAGTGCGTATTTAGTAACTGGCATTGATGTGTCTATTTTTTCGAAAATGGTAGTCTGTATTTTAGCGTGGGTGTATCAAAGTGTCAGGAACACGCATTGCCACACCATAACACATAGGTAAACTTCCACGCTACCGCGTTCTTCGCTCTGGAGACTACAAGTCCCATGAGCCTTTGCACTTCCGGCATGCGCGCGCAGACGCGGAAGGCTTAATAGAGCACTTCCGTGCTGGCGTCTTTGCCGATTATCCTGGAAGCCGTGAGGGAGCAGCGCGTCTTGGTTGCGGTCCTCATTCCGTTTGAGAAGTCCGTTACGTCAGGAGACGGAGCGGCACTAAGAATCTTGTCCCGACTTGTCCCGATAGCGAGTGGAGGTGCTCGTTCCATAGAGAGATCCTGTCTGGTGAAACGTGTGGCGGTTGCGGTAAGGGTGCTGTGCACCACTCTGTATACTACCTCCTCTGCAGCCTGACGAATCCCCGATAAAGACTACCTGAGTACAGAGGGGAGGTGAACATTGCCTCCTGGGCTCTACAGTGATCTTACACACCAGGTGTTCCTCCTCGTTGGAGAGCCACACGTCTGTAGGCTCATGCGAGTGGTAGGAATACCGGTGCCAGAGAACCTTATTTTTATAAACTAGGGCGTGACTGCCCTTATTGGGATTGCGGTAATACCGTGTGGAGCTGAACACGGAACATTTGTTTTTTCCCGCAATTTTCTCACATGTGTGAGTGGACTTGTTTTGGTTCATTTATTCTTGGCCTCACACGAAGAACTTAATTTGCACACAAACTATTCTCCATCTGTTTTCATATCTGAGGATTGTGGTTGAATTCAGCGCATTCATACGCCCTCTGAGAGGTGGACTGCAATGCCATTTTAGGTACGTGTGGAGAAGAAGCGGAATGCCTGCCTAGTGAGAATTACATGAGTGTAGGATTGGTGTGTTTAATATTTGTCATTTGTTTTATAGTGGAGCATTTCTTTTCTTGATCCAAACCTGCATTGTCCCAGGGACTCTCGAGTGTGAGGGTGAACAGGCCACAGGTCACCAGTGATTGTGCATCATTATTTTCTTTACAGGTAGCTAAGAGTTAGTAGCGTAATCTTCCTTACAGCTTAGGCGGGTATAGTGGTGGGAGGAGGCAGAGTGTTGCTAACGTGCTGTCCTTGTCTCATTACAGATCTCCTTCCCTGCTGTCCCCACCCTTTCCTTCCCTCGCTCGATCACTTCAATGTTCTGCGCTGTAATAGCCATCAGACTTGGAGCTATCGAGAGGTGGACCATAACGAGCATCGGTCCGATCCTGAGGAGCTGAGGAACCCGACACAAAGGTTATATTCAGGTGTGAGGAGGTGCATCAGATTTTCACGTGGATGATGTCATAAGTGATGTCATCAGTGATGTAATTTGAGATGTCATCAGTGATGTCACTGACCATGTCATGAATGATGTAATATATGACATCATCAGCAGTGCATTGCGGGGGCACGAGTTATAGTTAGCTGAAGTAACTAGAACGGTGGAATTTCTATGGTTTTGTATGAGTGAAATGTCCAACTAACTATAACGTCCCTGAAACCTATGGTTTTTTCAGGGAATTTCAAAGGTTTTTTATATGTAACTATAACGTCTGTGAAACCTATGGCTTTTTTTCAGGGAATTTCAAAGGTTTTTCAAATGCTAATTTCTAACTATAATGTCCATGAAATCTATGGTTTTTTCAGTGAATTCCAAAGGTTTTTTAAAAGCTAATTTCTAATTATAACGTCTGTAAAACCTATGGTTTTTTCAGTGAATTTCAAAGGTTTTTTAAATATTAAACTACTATTCTGCTATTTGTCATTAGTACTGTTTTTTCTAACTTGCGGGAAAGTGATGCGGGGAGAGGGAGCATGATGGGGGTATCTCGCAGAGAGAGAGCTGTGGTATATTTCCAGTCTTGGCTTCAGAGATACAACTGCGGGCCCGAGAACTCGCACATGAAGAACTGCGAGCCGACCGGAGGTTCGCAGAGGTAGAGTTGCGGGCCCGAGAAGGTTGTTGGGGGCTATGCTTAAGAGAGCTCTGGTCTAACTCGCACAGAGAGAGCAACGGGCCGACGGTCATGCTAGCAGACACACAGCTACGAGCTAGTGGGCTGGCTCGCAGAGGTAGAGCTGCGGGCCAAATGGCTCGCAGACGCAGAGCTGCGAGCCGATGGACTAGCTTCTAAAGGCATAGCTGCTAGCTGGTGATGTGGGGACAGGGAGCGTGAAAGGGGTATCTCGCACAGACAGAGCTCCGGTATATTTTCAGAGTTGGCTCGCAGAGGTAGAACTACGGACTCGATGTCTTGTAGACGGAGAAATGCGAGCTGACGTGGACTGAATCACAAAATGGCTGCCAACAGTTCCTAGTTTGAACAGTTCGCACCCAGGCTGGCAGAGGGAGAGCTGCGGCTCGTGGGCTCGACTAGCAGAGGGAGAGCTATGGGCCATCCGCTCGCAAAGGAACAGCAGCGTACTGACTCACAGAGGTAGAGAGCTGCGAGCCGACACAGCAGCGTACTGGCTCGCAGAGGTAGAGAGCTGCGAGCCGACGGACTGACTTCTAAAGGCATAGCTGCGAGCTGGTGATGTGGGGAGAGGGAGGGTGAAAGGGGTATCTCGCACAGACAGAGCTCCTGTGTATTAAATTGCCCCCGGGACCTTTGTTTTATTTTCACTTGATGCGAGGCACAAGATGGCTGCTAACACTTCCTGGTTTGAAGTGTTAGCAGCCAATCAGAGGCAAGCTAGTGCTTGGGAGTTAGGCTCCGCCCAGATATCTATATATATTTTTTTCCTTTAATATATCAAAAACTACTTAACGGATTTACACTATTTCAACAAAAGCGTGCTTTCTGGACCAAGACCTTTCTCCCTCGCAAATTTGGCGTAATTCAGTTCAGCAGTTTGACCTGTAGCCTTGTCTAAAGTTTCCTATTGAAATTGCATGGAGAAAACATGTTTTGGGACCCCCCTTTCTTCTCAGCCCCCTTTGACAAGTCACCCCCAAACTTTCAAGATAGAAGCTGATCTGGATAGAGGAACTTTTTGGAAAAGTTCGTAAAGATTCGTCAAGCGACGCCAAAGTTATAAGCACATCAAAAAATGCTTTTCCTATGGAAATTAGGTTCTAACTAGAACTAGCTACTGGTGACCGCCAGTAGATAATATATATATATATTTACATTTCTATAAATGTTTGCTCTATTGTCCATCTAGCCGTTTCCTAATGTGAGTGCAGATCATTTGGAACAGCAATTGTCTTTGGTAGTTTGCTGTCCTGCTTTCTATTTTGCATTACACAAGTTGGTCTTTAGGATCCCTAATGTGTTGTGTTTTATTTGGAACTCCTTTGACAGATTGGCCTTTCATATCACTCCCCCCCCCCCCTTTAAAAAGTAAACCTGGTGGGCTCTTCATTTGTCTGGTTGTTGGGTTTGAGTTTTGGCACCATGGTGATCCAACAAAGAAGATTCCTTCTCCCCTGCAGGAGCTGGCAGACTGTGGGCTCTACCTTCCTATGCCAGTGCCGCTCCCCCTTCCTGTAGTAGGAGTACACACATGCACATCACTGGAGCCTGAAGATGGCGCTGGAGATGGCCAGGCTGGGGCAGAGTCAACCTGCCACTCTGTGAGGCCAGTGTGCATGTGGGCATACAAGCAGAAATGGCACACCCTTGCCCCCGGCAGACAGCAGAAGGGAAACCTGCAGTCAACTATGTGAATGTACAGAGCATCGAGGGCAGATTAACATCAAAAGGTACCTGGTCAGCTTATAAGTAGGTTCTGAAAACAGTTGTAATTTGCTAACATTGTTCTTTCAGCCCTGAGAAAGTGAAAGTAAATGGTGTCCTAGGCCTAATTCATTTTATTTTGCTTTGACGTTGCAACAAAGTGCCTTTTTTCAGTACCAGACTGAGTGCAGTGATCCCCTGTTCATAATGTTGAAATTATTTTATTCTCTACATTTCATATAGTATTTTGCTGCGTACAGCAATCAAATTATTTTTCTTAAGTTGAAGCACTGACTGTACAGTGATTTATTAATGGTTATTATGCGCTCACCTGAGTTCTGATTCTCTACCTTACACCACGTCCTGAAAAAAGCCTCAGAATAATATGTCTCACTTCCATGAGAGAGTCAGGGGCTAGTAGGATGATGCTCCTGGTGCTCAGTTTTGGGTTCAAAAACAGGGTAAACCACAAGTCATTAGTGGTAAAAGGCTCCAGTTGTCAGAATTTGAGGCAATTCATCACTGATTGCCCTGGGACCAGGTCTGGATTAAACCCAGTGAAGGCCCCTTGGCAGTCAAAATTTCGGGTCCCCCCTTGCAAATTATACCCTAATAAATTTTTAATTTTACCAACCAACAATTTTAATAAACCAATTTTATTACACAAAGCTAAGCATTAACAATTATTGTTATTGCTGGACCGAAACCGTGAGTATCTGTGACGTGTGTCGGTCATGGAACCCTCAAGAGATCCAGTACACCCTCACCTCAGCAGAACACCACAATCAAGCCCGCATCGAGATGATGTTTTTGCCGGCCGCCGAATGTCGCCAAGTTAGAGAAATACGTATCCTCTCCTGAGGCATCTCAGAACACTCACCTCTGCTCCTAGCCCTAGGTGACCCTCATATTACACTCCCCCCAATGTGGAGGATGAATGCATGGTTTCTCTAAGATGGGAAACTCAAGGAAACAATTGGAGCGGAAATTAAACAGTACTTTCTCAATAACCAGGACTCCGTATCTTCTCCGGGCACCCGATGGGAGGCGGGTAAGGCCATGATCCGCGTTCTTGCCAAGGGCCAACTTAAAACCCAATGAGTAGCTCAGGATAGCAGGCTCGCTCTCCTTGAGGCCCAGGCAGCCTGGCTCAAGAGAGATACATCCTGGACACCGGACGAGACCCAGTTGCGCCAACTGGCACTGGTGAGGGATGAATTAAACAGATCTCACTAGACTCACCAAAGCTCCTATGGAGGTCCTCCATCGCACGTGTACATGGATGGGGTGATAAAAAAAGGAGAATACTACATAGATTAGTCTCATACCCGTTGGCAAACCGGATAATCCCAGAAATCCATGACTTAGAAGGAACTACCCACCATGTTCCCAAAGCGATGGCCCAGTGATTTGCAGACTGTTACTCCAATCTATACTCCGCCTGGAAGCCAGAGATTTCACTATCAGATATGATCAACCTAGAAAACCTCCCCCTCCCTAGGCTCAACGCAGCTGAATCAGCCCAAATGGAGGGCCCTATCACACACAAAGAAATACTTTCACAGGTTGCTGCAGGGAAAAGTCCTGGCCCGGATGGCTACCCACAAGAGTACTACTCTGCCTACCATGACATACTTATCCTCCAACTTGCGGCCCTTTAAGCAGAGGCCATTCCCTCTAGGGACCGACATGGCCACGATCATCATTTTTCCCAAAACACAGCAACCCTTACCAACCTGCACTGATTATCGTCCTATATCCCTAATCAATACTGAAGTCAAAGTTTAGGCCACAGTCAGCATCTTAGACCATACCTCAGTAAACTGGTCCACCCTACACAGTGTGGCCTCATGCCAGCACGGAGTAAGAGACACTGCCTTCGGCGCCTTCACCTAGCCTTGGCCAAACGACAGTCACTAACCCCTTACTTGGCACTTCTCTTAGTCGACTTCGAGAAAGCTTTTGACTCGGTCAACTGGGGATACCTAGAGGATGTCTTAGCCACTATGGGTATGGGCCCTGACTTCCACCGTATGGTTCACATCCTATACTTCAAACCAACTGCAAGAGTGCTTGTCAATGAAACACTCTCAGACATGTTCCCAATCAGGAGAAGGACGAGACAGGGATGTCCTTTTTCCTCTGGCAATGGAGCCCCTGGTCAACCTCATTCGCTCTGACGACCGGATTCAGGGCTGCAAATGGACAGGCTCTCATGAGGAAAAAAATCGCCTTACATGCAGACGATGTCCTACTCTTTCTCACAGAGCCTGCCCAGTATGGCCCTAAATGCCCTCAGATACTACAGACCTTTGAACGAGTTTCTGGATTACGCTTGAACTCTGCCAAATCAACTCTGCTTCCCCTGCATCTATCAAGAGAATGCTTTGATTGGCAATCTACCATCCCTATAAGGCGGCAATCTTTTAAATACTTAGTAATCTGGGTCGCCCTGCTCCCCGAACTGGCCTGGGCGCTTATTATCACTCCTCTTGTCACAAAAGCCAAACTAGACCTCCAGAAGTGGCAAAAATTACCACTCAACCCATTAGGGAGAGTAGCAATTTTTAAAATGATTATTCTTCCTCGATTCCTTTACATCATTCAAAATACTCCATTCCATATCCCTCGGGCCTGGTTCAAGGGACTAGACAGTTTGATCATGAGGTTCCTCTGGAATGGTTTGCGGCTACGCACGACTCCTTCTCACTGCCAGATTCCACCCTTCGATGGAGGCATGGGACTGACAAACTTGTATTTATATTACCTAGCAACCCGTCTCCTAGCACTGCACGATTGGTTCAATGCGAGCTGGTCTGACCCTGCCTAGAGGACTGAGGAAAAAGATCTGGGTCTTTTTTAATCCAAGCAATGATGTACTGGAGTCCCATCCCCAAGGACCTACCCACGGTAACCCGCGCAGTCTTGCTAGCCTGACGTGCCTCCCTTCGTCACACCCAATGGGGGAATAAACTGACCCAGCAAACACCCCTCTGGCAAGGCACATGGCTGCGGGAGGTGGTGGGCCTGGAGTGATTATGGGGTTGGGAACTTATTGGCATCTCACAGCTAGGGAATGTTTGGGTCAGTGACCATATTTGTTCCTTTTCAGACCTGCACACAAGACACTCACTCCACCTGTCCCAGTTCTATAAGTATCTGCAGCTCTGCCACGCCCTTAAAGTGCATATAACAACAGGCACATCACTTCCAGAACACAGCCCCCTAGAAGCCCAAATCACAATGGGCAATCTGGGGAAGGGGGGAATATCACACATTTATCGCTCCTAAACTAACAATGGTCCCACCTCCCTTGACCCGTTGAGAACTAAATGGGAGACCTGGTTGGGTGCTCTGGAGGACAAGGACTTGAGGGATGCTCTGATGACTGCCAAAACTATCACAGTCTCAGCCAGACTTTGTCTGGTCCAATTGTACTACTTGCGTGCCTCCTATCTCACCCCTGTCCACACCCAGCCTGTACACGATGTGGGGCTGTGCCTGCAGATTTCTACCATATGGTATGGTCTTGCCCACACATAGCTTCCTACTGGGAATCATTGGAAACAGAACTGACAGAGGTGCTGGGATGGGAAGTTCCTCACAACCCCTTGAACATATTATTGGGCGTCACAGATGAGCTGGATGGGTCTAGAGCAGATAAATTATTTCTGGGGACCGCCCTTGTAGTGGCCAAATGTGACATTGCGATGGCATGGAAGAACCCCATCCCACCTCCTATAGCCAAGTGGCGCAAGGGAGTAGACTGGTGCACCACACAAGCACTGCCACTGTATGAGGTAAATGGTTGGGAATGGTGGGTTAATCAAGTTCCCCGTCCTTTCTAGGTCCAGCCCTATACGTCACTTAGAGGGCAGAGATACGACAATGTATACCAATGTAAGGATGTTTCACTCGCCTAAAGTCATATGTAATTATGCTGCCGAAAATGCTGTTCTGTTTGGATTCAGGTTTTTATTATTGTCTCTTTACAAAATGAATAAACATGATAATATAAAAAAAACATTATTGTTATTAAACAATTTTTAAAAATGTTTTTAATAAACCAACAAAACTTTAAATATTCACTTTCCTCAATTTGTTTGTGGTGAAATATTTCAGGAAATCTTGGAAGTGTACCTTTTGCAAGACATCATATTCAGTGGCCATAATGGCAAGTGAGTGCAGTCGTTCTTGTGTCATTGAAGATCGAGATGACCATCACTACTGTATGTTACAGGTACGTAGTTTGCACCAGATGTTTTTTATAAACTGACAGCTGGCAGAAGATGAGCTTTTAAGAGACAAACTGTTATGTGAATCTAATGCAGTGTGTCTGGTTTTTGCACCTTAAGTTGTTAAACATTTCATTTTTACAGTATTTCTCTGTAGGGTCTTTAATGTAAAGTTTTCATTTCTTTGAGTTGATCCATTTTTTTCTATCTTCTGGAAACAATTTCATGAGAGCTTGATAGTAATTTTCTTTCAAGATTAAATTAATTTTATTTTGATCCTTTGTCACGGGGCCCCTAACAGGATTAGAGCCCATAGGCTGGTGCCTACTTTGCCTATTTGGTAATCCAGAACTGCCTTGGGCTCCTGAACCATTTACCACAGTAACACGTCCCTAAATCCACATCTGAAACTGCAAAAGGTTAGAATGTGTATGCCTAAGTAAGTCATTCCCAAGGGACTCTAAAATGTATCAACATTTCGACCTGTTACAATTGAGATACAGTTAATCTGATATATATTAGATGTAGCAACCCTTTCTAGACCATTGTGAGTTTTAAAATCAAAAGGTAAAAGTTTAAACATTGATCTACAGATCCCTGTATTTCACTAAATCCATATTTCAACAATGTCATAGGCATTCATCTCAACTAATCAAGAACACTAATGTCATATTCATTCTGATTGGCTGTTGGAAGACAATTGGTATAGCTGTGACACGGACTGCCCATAACCTGCATGCAGGTGAGCAATGTAGTTTAATTTAAGGTGATTCAATTTAACGTAAACCATTCTATTGTAATTTAACAACACACAATTGCAATTGTCATTGTTATTCAATTCAAGGCATCCAATTTAGTTTACATGTATTTTAATTCAATGACAAACATTTTTCGGGTCATACCTTTTCACGACATCATTTCTCTTATTGCAGGTCCATTCTCTTATAAACTGTACTTGAATAAGCATTTATTCATTGAGTTTAAAAAGGCACAACCATTTCCCTAAAGTACACCTCCATATAATTGTAGGGGATGCTAATATGTAAACAGATATTTTTCACAAATACATCTCCATTAGTAACATTTTAGACAAATCAGGGTCTGCCATCAATCTCATATTTCTTCTAAAATAAATTATGCAGCCAAAGTTTCGGCATTCTATATCAATTTTTTTGGGCCAAGTCAAAAAATACCGCGAAGGATGGTGCATGTCAGTGCGCTTCAATGAGTGTGATTTAGGGCATCTGTTCGTCTGTTAGTCTACCAGTATTGGAATTATGAAATCTGGAACTACACCATGGATCCCGTGCATTTCAACCAGAAATTTCAGAAGATGCTGACATTAGCCAATATTTTCTGGAGAGAAATGGGGAAATACCAGGACATTTCGTGTACCGCATTGCCTAATCTCTGGTAATTCCTGTTTTGTAAGGGTGCCCCCAGGCTAACCCAGTAATCCTCTGGATTCTCTCCCCAGGAAATTGGAGGAGGGGATAAATGGGACAAAAACTAGGGCTACTCGTTATGAGTAACTTTTACTCGCCTGGACTGAAAATATAATGAGAATTTGGACAAAGCCCATGCTTATGTAAAGTACTTTTGGGGACCTTGGTGCAAAATTAGGAGCAAAGACATTCTGGTACAAATTGTGTAGGCTTCGTATTCGTTTTGTGTTTTTGAACCCGAGTTACATTTTTCCCTGGAAAACAGTACATACAGTATTTGAATGGTTTTTAGGCCATTTCGTTGCATTTTGTTGTCACATAAGAAAATGGCTGGTGTTAAACCATAGTGAAAAATCCATGCAGCGCAGCACTAATTATCCTCTATTAACAAGCATTGGCAAAGCCAATTGGTCAAGACGTGGCAAGCTAGCCTATAGCTAAATTTTCATTTATTTTTTACTGCAAGCCTATGCCACAAAAATGGGGAAAAGTAAATAAGCCACCACCTAAACGTGGGTGCCATGCTTTTTATTATGATTTTTGGACACAAGATTAAATCATCATCTAACCAAGCCCTCAAATGCAGTCAGCTACAAAGTTACAATGTCACTTAAATACTTTATAACAGCAACTATAACAAGCATTGGCAAATCCAATAGGTCTGCTGTTGGCTGCCAGCTTTCTGGCAATTCTTCTTTTGTTATGGTTTTGCAGAGCTAAACCAATTGCTACAGGCAAAAAAGTTTGTGGGGTCTCAAAATATTTACACATTAGCATATTACTCCATGGCACTGAAGGTAACTGCTTTGTGTGTGGATGTTTTTTGTGAAACAACGGCATGCTGTAACTCGTAGTGAAGTCAACCAATGCCTGAAGGGGGCTGATGCATTGCCTTTTAAAGCATGGTGGAGTGAGTGGAAGAACAAAAGTGAATGTCACCAACTACAGACTAATGGATGAAGTCTGGCTAAAACCCCTATAACTTACGGTAGAATTATTAATCGAATGGATGCCTGAAGAGCTTCCCAGCACTGGAAAGGTTAAGCTCAGATAAGGAATACTAGTCATTTAGGTAAGTTTTCAGTTGTGTTCTAAAGCTAAAAATAGCATTGTTTGATCTAAGAGAGAGGGACAAAGTGCTCCAGAGACTGGTGGCAATAAAAGCACCGGAACGCCTTCCACATCTGGCCCTCTTCACCCTAGTGCTACAGAGCTGGTATAAGCTGGTTGATCTGAGGTCTCTATTTGGCTGATAAGGACTAATCAGCTGATGGAGGATGCGAGGGCCAGTCTTGTGTTTTGCGCGATGAGTCATACACAGTGCTTTAAACTTAATCCTCTTGCTGATGAGTAGCCAGTGCAATGCAATGAATGCTGTGGAGGCAGACTGAAACTTGGGAGTATCCAAGAGGATCTGGGCCGCGGCATTTTGAATTAATTGCAGTCTTTTAATGACGGACAGCAGACTACGTAGTTAGAAGGAGTTTCTGTAATCAAGGTGAGATAAAATCAGGCCTTGAACCACCACTCTCCGAACGGCAACAGGTAGCCATCTAAGTGTCTTTCTGAGAGCCCACGGTAAGCCAAAGCAGCTGGAGGATAGCTTTAGGGCCTGGGCACCCATGGTGAGTCTCTGGTTAAGTATAACTCCCAGGTTCTTTACTTCTGCCTTGGGAGATGGCCAGCCAACTAAATAGGCAGGCCAGCAATGCTGGTTCCAGAGTGATGGGTTTTTGCTAACCACCACAACCTCTGTTTTGCTGTCATAGAGCTTCAAACAGCTGACATCTACACAGTCAGCAACTTGCTGTAGGCAGACATTAAGTTGCTGTGAGACCATAACTGTATTTGGGGTTAATGAAACTATAATCTGTGTTTCGTCAGCATAGGACACCATAGAAAAATCCAAGGACCAGATTATGTTTGATAGAGGATGCACATCAAGATTTAACAGCATCTGGCTTAGTGAGGAGCCTTGAGGAACGCTGCATTCCAAATGGCGCTTGGCTGAGAGGAATGGACCTTCGATGACTTGGAAACTGCTGTTTTCTAAGAAAGGAGAACACCATTTGATTGTTAGCCCTGTGATTACTGCCTCTTCCATCCTCTGCAGGAGGATAGGAAGCAAGACAGTGTTGACGGCTGCACTTAGTTTGAGAAGAATGTTGACAGCTGAGCTTCCTCTATATAGGACCATTGTGAGCTCTTCTGACGCTGCCAGTAGTGCTGTTTCAATACTGCAACTCAGTCTGAATTTGGTTTGATTGGGAAACAGTATTTCATGAGCTTCCAAGAATGTTGAAAGATGATTGTTTATTGGTTTGTCTATAATTTTTCTGACTCCAGGGAGAGGAGAGGTAGGTCTATAATTTGCAGCTAACTCTGAATTTAGTGACTTTTTTTAACAGGGGTCTGATAATTGCATGCTTCCGTGCATCAGGTACCCTGCTGCTACTCAGAGATAGATTGTATAAATCTATGAGGGCTGAGACAATGGCTTCCCCGACTTTCAGCAGAATATCAATGGGGGCCGGGTCCAGTGGGGAGCGTGACTTTAAAGTTTGATTATGTTGATGATTTCTGCCACGCTGATCTAAGGGAATGATGTAAGTTCTCCCTTGGTCCTGACTCTGCAGATCTCACTGCACATATTGATATTGCGATCACAATTTACGGCTAACTGATCGTAAATAAGATTGGCTTTGGTGAAAAATTAACCAATAAGTTGTAACAAGTATCTGAGGAAGGGTGGGAGGACCTGAACCAAGGCTCTAAGGTTTTAGGAATTTGTTGACAATTCTATAAAGTTCCTTAGAAGAATTGGAGGAACTATCATTTCTCAGGGTTCTCATCCATCTAGGCTTTCTTGATGGCATATTAATACTTTTTTAGCACCATTTTGTAAGTCAGCTTGCATGCATCATCGTAGCTATACCTCCATTTCCTTTCTTTTTTGTGCAGTCTTGTTTTAGTCCCACTAACTATGCTGAGATCCATGAGTTGTTTGTTTGAAGTCTGGGTTTTTTATTCAGTCTGAGGGGGATCAACTCATCTAGAGAGTTTTACACCCAGTTGTTAAAAACTTTAAATGATGTAGAGATGTCACCATGCCTCTTCAATGTGGATTTAAGTAGAGTCTTTTCCTGACGGTAGTATCTAGTTTAGACCATTGTCTTGTAGCCTTCGTCTGCCCGTCTACAGGGAATTTATTTCCTGCTGTTGGAAGGGAAAAATGAACAATAAAATGGTCTGACCAGCACAAAGTAAAGGTTTTTTTAATGACATAGGAGATATTAGTAAACATTGGGCCTCGTAGATGACCTTTTATATGTGTGGGGTTTTTACTAACTGTGAGAGCTGATTAGCCAAGAGATCTTGTAGAAAATGAACTGTCTGTTTACATTCGCAGTGATCTAGATGCAGATTTATGCCACCTAGCAGCAAAAGGTTTGCATACTGCAGACTGTTAGTGGCTAGAATGTCATGTAGGACTTCTCAGAAGTCATTGGCTGTCCCAGGGGAGGGGGGGGGGCGATATACGATTAATCCAGAGAAAGATAAGGTAGAGGAGAGATCAATCTTAAATAACAGGCTTTTGCACCCCGGGATCAATATAGGAGTGAAGGTGGCTTTAGAAAGACTTTAGAAAATCACAGCTGCCCCACCACTAACTTTGTCAACCCAATCGCATCTGGCTATAGAATACACTTGCGGGAGTGCTATAGCAATTACAGGTGAACAGTCTGCGTTTTGCCAGGTTTCTGTGAGGAATAGGGCTTCGGGTTGTTTATCCTTCCGGAATGTGAACATTTCAATCTTGGGTTTTGAAAGGGAGCAACAATTGACTAAAGACATATACCACTGGGGGTCATTTTTAATCTGAAGGTTATGCGCCATCATATCTTGGCTGTTAAATGAATTAATTGCGTTCTAAGACTTGAGACAGTCTAATGTATATTTACAGACCCCACATTCAATAGGAAGGCTGGCCGGATTCAGAGCGTGATGGCATTCTTTCTACAGAACAGCTAAGTTGTTTTAATCTATCCTATTAGTAGCTAATAAGTTCTGTGATTCAGCGATCAGGTGACCTACCCCTGGGTCCCCGTCTTGTGCAGACAAGCTTGCCTTTGGCGCTCCTTCAGCATGCCAAACTAACTAACTAGGTTATACACATCATTTTATTACAATAATTTTAGTAAAATTTTAAAGTCTTGGCTAACACAGACCTAAAAAGTAAATCAGTTAACATTGGCTGCAAGCCTTTTGCAAGAAAGACAGAAAGGGAGCATCAAAAGGAAAATGAAAGAAGTCAAGAAAGAAAGAAATAAGAAAAGCAAAAGAAGGAACAAAGGAAAGGAAAAGAAGAAAAAAAGGAAAGTGAAAGAGGGAAAGGGATCGAAAGAAAGCAAAAAAGAAAGATAAAGAAAGTGAGAAAGAAAGAAGTAAAAAAAATGATAACTTAATACAGAACAGTTTTAAATGGACACAATTTGGTATTCTGTGAAAAGCAGCAGTCAAAAATACAAAACACTGCGAAAGGCATTTGCAACAGAACCACTGGGAGATGGGATCTGATGAAGATGGGAAGTGCTCTGTGTTCACATCAGAAACATCCTGTTATCACATCAGGCTCTAAACACCAAGGCAACACTAAAGCAACTATAAAGTAAAAACAATAACACTGGCACTGATGGGAACTAGGTTTGGTGCAGACGTGCTCCTTGTAAAAGAGCAAAATGTAGCACCTCAAATTGAAATGAACCAGTGGCTTAAGTAGGCTGATCCACTGCCCCATACTATATGCTGTAGTGGGAGGGAGCAACATGTGAACGACACTACAATAGACCAATGGATGAAGAGAGGTGGCTGAAAGCCCCTCATTTTAAGTATATTATAGATATTTTAGTAAAAGCAAAAGAACGATAAAAAAATAAATAGCCATCTAGCTGGGCATGTGAAGTTTAGACAAAATGACAAGTATAAATTTAACATTAAAAATAAGAAATATAAAAGGGCAAAATTTGAACCAATGTTGTCATTAAAGAGAAAGGAACTATTGTGAGGCGCATGTGAACAAGTTGCACAGGCTTTGCTCAGTCACTCAGACTGAGCTAATGGGTAATGTGTGCTTCCCATAAGCCACTTCTGTAGGCTCTGTTGGACCGAAGTAACATTTGAATAGCAATTTAATAGCCCTATGGATGCAGCCTGCCGACCAAAACCCGACTCTGTATGTATACTATGTATGATTTATTTGGAAAAACAAATGTCTGGCAAGACAGCTTAAGCTTTCTGAAAGACCAGACCTAAAAACGAAACTGTATCAAAACAAAAAGACAAGTAACATAATAGACAAATCAATATACAATTATCATGGTTAATTCTTAATCGGCTTAAAAGTTACACAAATCCCGTTTTACGCCAACCCACATTTCTCCTTTCTTATTATACACAACTTTCTCCCAAGTCCTATCATATTGGGTTGCCTAGAACATTATTGATTTTTGTTTCCCCACTTTCCAACCCATTTCTTTGTCATCAATCTATGGCTTTACTAGCGCTTTAGCAAGGATTGCCTTTCACCCAGATAAACTTAGTGATATAATTTAATGTGTTCTCCATTTGCCCTTGTCTGTACTCTTCTTTTCACATTTTGTGCGCCATCTGATAGTGGTTTGGAAAGTGCAATGTTTTGCCTTGTACTCCACTGTGGTGGCTGATGGCATGCTAGAAAGTTGGATGTGGCATAATAGCATTTGTGATGCTACAGAAGCGCATATCCGTGACTGTGTTCTGCCGCACTCAACTAATGAAAAACATGTGTGCATAATTGGTGTTTTTATGATGATGGGTTTGGCAACACGTGGCATTGTTATTGCTTTGCCAAAAGATAATTCAAAATGTTATCATTATGCCAAACTATATCTACATGGAAATACACACTAAATGAACAAAATTTAACTGTGCTCTGTCTTTGTCCAGGCCAGCATCTTTGTTGACAGTCTTTTCTGAGATGCACATCTACTTTTTTTTTATCTGGTCTTTTGAGAAATGGACCTGCTGTCCTCTTTCCACGGTCACATAATATTTCCTCTGTTAGTGGAACGTCACAGCCAGTCAAGCGCGGATTCTGCTGGCTGCAGGTCTAGGCCTGAATCTTAGCCATCAGGACAGAACATTTGAGAGAAAACCCTCTTACTTGTTGAAACCCATATCCAGTAATTTGATGACGTTCAGGGTTGGATTTGACGTGATTGACTGGAAAGTCACCTAAAGTAAATGAGAACAGATAGGAAAAATTAAATGTTTTGGCTTCATTTTCCAATCATATCTATGGATGCGTGATTGCAAGGAAACAAAAATGAGGAGAAGGTGGCGGGGCAGGGGCTAATAAGAACCCCTCAAAATCTCAGATTTCCATCAATTTGTACCTACAAAAGCTGCTTTTTGTTGAAATGATTTGTCTTTATGCATTTATTATACTTTGCAAAATATACTTATTTTTCGGGTCAATCAGATATTTTATGCTTTTATGCTTTTTGTCTTCCTCATCTTTATTTTCAATACATGTTTATTCTGCAGAAAGGGGAGCCTGTTGAGCCGGATAAGGGTTAGCTGAACCCCAGTTTTACTTTAATTGGCCCCACCTGTTTTGGATAGGCCACTCGAGGCTCTTCCTTGTAGTTGGCCATGCCCCCTGATGACGGGCTATTTACAGGGCTGTGCAGCACGTCCTCGCTGCTGGCGCGCCAAAGACAAGCCCGTCTGCACCCAGACAGCACCAAGCGCCAGGACCCCTGGTCGACCGAACCCCTTCCATTACTCGGCCATGGACCTGATAGCACTGTCACCTGTAGGTCAGGCAGATCATTGTATCACATTCCAGCCAGGAGATTAACAGGGGTTGTGGCCATTGTATATTGGAAAGCAAATAAAGTTGAGTTTACTCCAGCCCCCTTTTTGGGTGGAGAAGCTATTATGTTCAGCTTTAAATTTGCGAACCAAACTACTTTCATTGGCTTTTAGTTTATCATCCCCCTGTCCCTAGACAGAGGTTCCCTTCCAATTTACAACTGATTTTGGAATCCTGTATGGAATTACAGAACTTTTCATTTCTAGGTGATTTTAATTTTCATTTAGAGGTGGCAACCAATCCGGATACGATGAAGTTGATCGATGTTTGCAGCAGCTTTGGCCTCTTGCAACAAGTAGCAGAGCCTACCCATAGGGTGGGTCATACTCTGGACGGAAGTTTTACAAATGATCTTCGACTAAAAATTGAAAAATCTCTTCCTACGTATGGTCTGAGCGTAATGCAGTGTCTTTTTAACCTAACAGGAATCTGGCAGAAGCCTGATCAGAATACCGGCCAAATCCCTATCACCTTCCGCCCTTGGCTTAAGGTTGTAAAAGGAGAATTAGAGACCATTCTGAGCAAAACATACGTCCGGTCAGGGACCCAGGCATCAACATAGCCTCTAGTAATCTCTCAAGCTGGTTAGACTCTGCTTTGACCCAGCTGGCACCTGAAAGACACATCATCATCCATCATAAACAACCCTCTGCGCCTTGGTACACCCCTGAATTAAAATGCCTTAAACAGAAATGTTGGGCAGCCCAACGGCTATGGAGAAAGGAGTGTAATCTAACAGCTAGAGATCACTATAGCAGCATTTGTAAAGAGTATTGCACTCAAATTAATAGTACTATAACCAAATTCTTCTCTTATAAATGTAAAGTAGCGAAAAGTTCCTCATTTAAGTTATCCAAACTATCACTACTCTTCTCATTTTAAACAAGGCTACCCCCATAGTTTGTATCAGAATAGCTGCAACAGCATGGCAGACTGTTTTCGAAACAAACAACAGGATATCTATGATGAAATTGTTGTGATTTCTTTGGGAAGAGATGGGTGATGCTCCGATACCACCCCAAATCAGATATTGGTGGTCGTACCTGACACAAGAGACCCAGAGACTGAAAGTCGTCAGGAGCGCCTATGCAATTTCTTCCCTCTTTCAGAGGAGATGGGGGAAAATCTCATCATTAATATGAAGTCTGGCTCTCCAGCCGATCCCTGCCCCCTACGCATTTGGCATATGGTACCAAATCTGACAGGAATTCATTTTACCAAAATTCGGAAACAAATTCTATAGACAGGAACCTTCCTAACATCCTGGAAGTTAGCATCAGTGCTACCCATACCGGAAAAAGCCAATTTTAATCCAACTGATGCAAAAACCTATTGGCTGATTTCTTGACTGCCGTTCCCGGCTAAAATCTTTGAAAAAGCAATAACAAGGATCTGAGTGTATTTTTGGAAACTAATGAAACCCTGAACCAGGTTCAACATGGTTTTAGAGCCCAGCATTCCACAGAGTCTGTCTTAGTAGAGACCTCAGAAGAAATCCAAAGAGTTGTGGATGAAGGGGGAAGAGCGGTGCTAATCCTTCTTGAGCTCACAGCTGCATTTGATACTGTTAATCATGGGGTCCTTATCGAGCGACTTGGGAGGAATGGGATTGATAGCACAGCTCTGGACGCCTTGGCTCACTTCTAACCAATAGGTTACAGAGAGTGGAAAGTAATGGCTTCAAATCTAAGCTCTTCTCCCTGCATTGCAGAGGCCCAGGCCCGCAAGGATCATCTTTATCCCCAACGCTGTTCAACATTTAGATCACCCCTATGTTAGAGCTCATCCAATCGTGTGGTTGTTGATGGTTTCCTACGCCGACGACACACAAATTATCGTTGCCATTCCTGAAGACGATGGTCCCATTGCCTAACCAAAGTATCAATCTGGATGCGAAGTCCTTTTTAAAATAGTTTCGAGAATATCGAGGTGAACCTCTTTGGAGACACCAATTTTTGGAACTCAACTTGTTGGCCAACAGATTTTGCCCCATTACTCACTCCCGTCCCAAAAATTAGAAATCTTGGCATGATTTTCGATGACCAGCTGAGTTTTGCAGAGCAGATCAATCATACCACCCCCACTTGTTACTTTACCATTAGATTACTGAAAAAAGTGTTCCTTTTCATCCCACATGATCTCAAAAAAACGCTGTGGTTGCACTTATCCTTTCCAGGATAGATTATTGCAATGCCTTGTATTTAGGCATCGCGAAAGCTGCACTAACAAAGTTACAATCACTGCAAACGCGGCAGCCCAGCTCCTTTTGAAAGTGCCTAAATTCTGCTCAGTCTAAAGACATATGAGATCTAACCTGGTTACCAGTAGCAGACAGGATTAGGTTTAAAGCGCTGTGTATTATTCACAACACACTGCACAGAAAGGGCTTGCATTGCCATTCGGAACATTTTTCGTCAATACTGCTCACAATGGGCCCTACGGTCCGCAACAGCCCATCTGTTAAAAGTCTCAAAGATAAAGAAAACTAGATGGGGCAGCAGGAGTTTACAATCCCTACTAAACAAACTCTGGAACTCACTCCCTCTGACCTAGAGATCTCAGCCCAGGCTGCCTTGTTTTAGGACACAGCTCAAAACAATGCTTTTTATATCACCCATTACCACTGCCCTGAGACACCTTGGTATCTGCACACTTAAACAAAATCTTACCTACTTACTTATATATTTTTAATAGTATCTTGAAGAATTATGTTACTTAGAAATATAAATATAGAATTAAATACTCCCAATGTAAGACATTTACCTGTAAATGGGCTATCGTATTTTCATGTCAATCTTCAATATTGCATTCTAGAAATATTATGTAATACTGGAGGTGAAGAAAAGTGTTCACTGGAATTTAAACTAGGTAAAGTGTGCCCCTTTTTTAGGTCTTGCCTCCCAGACAGAGCAAGATGTCTGGTTGCAAGATACCTATTGTGAACTTTCAGTGGGCTTACAGTCCACCCACTGCTTTCCATCGCTTGGATTCATTGTTGCTCTCATTTGTTTGCTTCTTATTCAATGGCTTTTCTTTCTCTTCTTAGCCTTGAGCATAGCCTCTTTACTATTCTCTTGAAAGGCTAACTTGTATCTTGCTACTGCTCACATGCAGGGATCTATTTTTTTCTTTTTAATTCAGCACTCGAGATGCAAATGTTTCTCTATCTCTCTCCCTCTTTTACTGTTTCTATCCTTAGATAGCTTCCACTGTGCTGTGTTACTCCCAAGCCCACCCAACTAGGCTGACCAACAGGTATGGAGGCAAATTCTGGGCAGTTACTTTCAAACTTATGGACAAAATGAAAATGTTATGAACACTTTTGAGAAGGCCAAGCAATAAGATAAAAGAAAGTAAATAGGCACTACCAAACACAAGTATTGGTCAAAATAGACATATTCTTTTATTTGTATATTACATAGCAGTATTAAGCAAACATTTGTGTGTAATTGGTCAATTGGGTAATTGTACTTAAAGAGTACAGGTGATATAAGGTAAGGGGAATTCTGCCCCCTTACCATGAATGATAGTAACAGAATCAAATATACAGGGAGTGGCAGTGTCAATGGTCCCAAAAGCAGAACTGTTTATTGAAAAAGACAAAGTCCTCGTTCCTGAAGGAAAGTCTCAACAGAGAGGCCTTGCATTGTAAGAATGTCAGATATATCTGTATGAGTAGCCATACAGACAGACTATCTATTTACATAGCACTTACATCCAAAGGGGACCCAGTTAATAATCATAGAATAAGGAATGATTAAGAAAAAAAACAAAGAAGCTTGAAGCTGGTTCATAACTTACTAAACTATATCACAGTGATTATAACTTCTGACCTGCAAGTACCGCAATGATATTTGTGGTCAAAGTAGTAACCCACCGAGCTACCTATTTAAAATACAAATCTGTGACCTATAGGCTGTGCTTTGCAGTAGGGACATTAAGTGGGCGCTTTGCAGTCGACGTAATAAATAGGCACGTCATGGTCACCTAATACTCGAAGTCACCAATAGCGAGACACACTAAAGAGCAAACAAGCAGGGAGTGTTGGCAGCAACATCCCCAAAGTTCTCCTACTTGGACTCAGGGGTGGCTTCTCCGTTTGAGCAGAGGAGCGTCGCCCCACAAAGAAAAGCCCCAGGCCAGAGCTGAAAAATAAAATGTTAATAAAGTTTATTTATTACCATTTTATTTTTCAGCAACCAATCCACCCCGAACTGAGTGACAGGACGGGGCGGGGACAGTGCTGCCAAGTGGCAGCAGGGAGCTGTGTGCTTTAAAATGCGCATGTCCCTTTGGCCGGCCATCTTGCAAAGACCAGACAGACATGCACATTTGAAACTTCTCTAACCTAGCTGCCTAAGACAGCTGGGTAAGAGAAAGCGCAGGCCTGCTTAGCTCTTGAGAGCGCTGAGTGAGGCCGCTCCCTCTAATCCTGGCGCTGAACTCATGCTGGTGAGAGCAGCGCCAGGATTGGATAGGGGAGTTGGCTGAGTCAGGCGTTGGAGTCTACCTTCAGAGATGACCGAAGGAGGAGAATATTGCGTCACGCAGGAAGGGAAGTGTATTTTATTTATTAATTTTTTTGTGTCCCCCACTCCAGCTTCCTCGTACATGCCAGCCGCCACTGGGTATAAGGCTAGAATGCTTTGATTGTAAGGTGCGAACGTCAGATACCGCCATTCAGTGGTGGAAGCACACCATGCAAATACAGTGAGATGGCATGTTTCTGATCCCTGATATTTTAACTGATTGTCCAAGTTCATTTATATAGCTCACTAATTCCATGAGTTCCTACAGCAGCAGCGCCTAGCCCACTCCGCAAACACTGCCTTGAAAACCTTTTCACATCCTCATACCTGTCAGTGTCTGACAACTTCAATCACTGGCTTTTCATAAATAAAGTAAAGGCGTAAAATGTAGGCACGGATTAATCTTTCCAGGTCTACATTAGCTGATAGCCATTCAGACTGGACTGGACTGACCTTTTATTTGATCAGGCATTTTTTCGGTGGGCTTGAGCCATTGGAGCCCAGTTCTGAAAGCCCAGGGCCACTGCTGGAGCCTCTGTCACTTTCCCCAGCTTCGTAAAGTTAGTGACAGCAGCAGGAACAGATGGGTTAAGACAAAGAGAAAAAGAGGTTGGAGAGAGGGAGAGGAAAAAAGGAGAGAGACCGAACAAGGAGATGAAGGGAGTGGCACAGGTTTGAGCATTTTTTGCCAGAGCTGCTTTTGGGTTCACAGTACGGATCTGATAGCCAAAATATTCAATTACAATAGTAACTCCAATCTGTCTAATGTACTCCTACAAAGGCATTGCTTTTATTTTTTAGAATTTCTGTCTCCAAGTAGAGTTTTGTTTTTCCAAATATATAACAACGTGAATTAATCTCATTGGACATTTATTTTGTAGCTTTCTTCCTAAATGCATCCTAGTTCAACTTCACTGCACAGCTGCAGCTGGAGGAAAGCTGGTGAAAAGTGTTTTCTTTTTACAGGAGCCGCCTGCCCTGTGCATTGTTGGAGACCGCTGTCCCCCTTTGGTCCTCATCTCTCACACTCCCAAGAATCTGTCTCTATCTCTCCCTGTTTTTGCTCTCTGCAAAACACATGCTGGGGCCTTGCTAGATTTCTTTTATAAATCAGCTACAAAATGTAGAATATCTGAATTAAAAGCATTCAAATTAGGGATAAACTCAGCAACAGTTAGGAATAATAGATAGTCAGCCTAAATAATGGGCACTCTGTGTAAATAATTGACAGGTGATCGCCTACTACCAGCTGGTTTGTATTAGCACTGCAACAGGGATATTTTTGCTGGGGTATGCCTGGAGAGCTGGCTTTAAGGGTTGTTTTTGTTTTATCTCCTGCATTCCACATATTGCATGAAAGCACAAGCTTTGGTATACAAAGGCTTTTAATGCACTGCCATTGGAGGCAGAAAGCATACTTAGCATGTCACTTCTCCTGAAAGCCCATACATCGACTCCCTGAGCTATAGCAGAGAACCAGGTGGCTAAATCCTATGGAAAGGAAATTTTGTCCTTGGCACACATTCCTCTTCAAATTCTCAGTCTTTCTTACTCTGTTAAAATTCTGTTCAGAGTTTCCTGAGTGAAAGTAATATGAAAAATAAACCATGATGTTAATATAGATTAAAAGCATTTAATTACCTGTACCTTTGTGAGCTACCATAAGATATGTGTTTGCTTTAACTTCATCATTTTGTAATGTTTTTTCTTTCACTTTTTTTAAATATTACTTTACATACATTAATAAAGCCAGCAGCTCAGCAATCACATTATGAAGGTGAAAGCTATTGGCTTTATCAATGCTTAATTTTATTTTTTTCAATCCACTTGTGAAGCAGAATCTGTTGTGCAAAATCGACAAAGTTTACTATAAAACATGTTCTGCACCGGAACAAAATCCTGCATTTCGGCTACCTGAGCCTCTCTGGATCAGACACCAGGCTTCAGGGAGGCACCGGATACTCACATATATTTTGAGACGCTCCTTGCAGGCAGATTGAATAGTACTAACACAGGGAACCTATTCATAGGCCTACCATTATCTTAAGCATTTTGATTTTACTAAAATGTTATCTATATTATATACATATATAGAGGCTTCCAGCCCCATTAGTCGGTTGATATGTCATTCACATTTTAATTCCACGCACTGCGGCATACAGAATGGACCAATGGATCATCCTGCATCGGCAAATGGCTAACTAAATTGCGTGTGGCAGTATTGCGCTCTTCCATTAGGAGCACAACTGCCCACAACCTTGTTCCCTTCGGTGCTAGGGCCTACATGGGCAATGTCTACTTTTTTAGGCCAAAACATAGTTTTTGTGTATATTGTTCAGTGAGGCCCTGAGGGCCCAGCACCTTTACCAACAATAAAGGTTTACCAAAACAATATCAAAACAACCATGGACAAAGCCAAGAAGGTGGCAGCCCATGCCACACCGATTAGCTTTCTCTAAGTATGCTATTGATTGAAATGGCAGCAAGACAGAATTACTGAAATGGCATTGTTGGAGCAATGTCTGTTTTCAGCCACTGTGCTTGGGGTTGGCAGCAGGGAGTGGCCTTTGGCCAAGCACTGCACCCAAACCCCCATGGGCTTCCAACCTCCACCTCACAAGACCTTTGGCCACCCCAAGCAAGAAAGGAGCTGAGGTTGTTTTAAATTTTTGTGAAGATTCGTCAAAATGTGCCAAAGTTGTTAGCAAACCAAAAAATCAATTTCCTTTGGAAACATTGTTCTAACTATAACTACACAGTGGCGACAATGTGTTGTACCTGAAAGTAGATTATCTCAATAATATATATTACCACACCAACTTGGTAAAAAAGCTTTTTTGAGCTACTATTACTTCCATTTGCCAATTTCTTATGAAGATGTAAATAACTTTAAATGTCCCAAGGCGATATATATTCTTTATATATTAAATGCAGTGATTTCCATGGCTATTAGGTAAGTAAAGACTTTCAAATAAGATTTCTCAGTTCAAATGGATGCTGAATTGTATTGCCTCGATATCCAGGAGAAAAGTGGGGCAAGCTTGTTCCACCTCCTATTGCATTGAACATGAGGGATTTGGAATGGGAGTGTGTGAAAAGTCCTGTAAATATGTGTCTATGTGGTATTTGTGTAATGTAAACCTAGCCAAAAAGGCAGCAGAGATGTGTACAGGGCAAAAAGCAAGGATATTGACAATAAGTCATTGGTGGAAGAGCGGGGGTCTGAGAAGGGAACTGGTCTGTTACTTCATCTCCATGTAATGTTCTTCAAAGAATTGTGTCTGCAGCTCTTTCCTGCATTGGAGAAAGTTGAGCGGTCCTGATGGAAACAGGGACATTGTTACAAATGCTAGCTGCATCAATGGTAATGATCCTTTGTTATGTTTTTCCTATTTGTACTTCATCTCTTGTCTGACTGTGTGCTGCCTGGGGGTTTCCTCTCTCTGGAGGGGGATTTCACCCATGTACCCCCAAATCCTTGGCTTTGGTACTTGCTGTAGGGAAGAATTTAGATTTTTAGACTAAGCATTCTTGCTGCAAAACTGCGTGCAGCTTTTTTATGTTGAATAATGCACTGACGTCTTGTAGGAAGCAAGTAGCCTCAATTTAAATGTAAATCAAATATAATGCCTGAGCATGAGAAGGCTGTATGTATTGTTAAGGTGTCTCATTAATGTGTATGTATTAGAATTTTCATGTTTGGACTGATCACAATATTTGGATAAGTTGGAGTTGGATAAGCTTGTGGTCAGGAGCCAACGGTCCATAGAGTGTTAGAATATGGATTAGCTGTTTTAGAACTACAAGCAGCATTGCTTCATTGCATATATCAGGACTGGTGTAAATTTAATTTCTACTCAAGTGTTGTCCCGGGCACCTTTCCTCAAATCGCCTCATAAACATTAATATAAGTTAGGAGATGAATGGAGCCATGGCACTGCCCTTTCACACTCCATTACAAGATGTAAATGCTTTGATTGGAGCTGTTGTGGTAGAAATGTTCCCCTGCCTGACTCTGTAGTGTGGTACCCTGAATTCCCCTCAACTTTTCTCTCTGTATGCTTGTAATGTTTGCCTCAGCACACACAACAAGCACATGTGAGTAGTGAGGGCCCCTGCAAAATGGTAGGAGATCCAGAGTGACGCTATGCTGTCAACAGGGACACACCAGTGTACCCTAATTCATGAGAGCGAGTTCTGTTATCTTTCTGGGCTGGGAAGAATTTGCAATGGTAACAACAATGGATTATAGTGGAAGAAGGAGGTATGTTTATCTGTTGCCTTCAGGGAAGAGTTATCTACCAACCTGTCCTGTTTAAAAGGGTCTGCCTCTTCCATTCAACAGGGCCATTCATTCCATCTATTTCATCCATATGAGATACTGACAGCACAGGTATGGGTAACTATCAGCATGGAGTATCTATGTGTTGCTCTACTGTGTGCCAGCAGGAATCCATTTTTGATCTCTAGTATGTGCATAAATGACATGATGGAAGTTGAGGATGAGCCTGCCGGACAGACATGCAATTTGTTAGAAAATCAGAGAGCATTGTAGCCCTTTTCAACAGTGAGTAAAATGCAGCAGGTCCTTTCAAATTGCAAGATTCAAAAAGTCCTTGCCCATTTCCTGCATCATTAATTCCAAGCTATGCTGCAGTGTTGTGTTGTAGGCAGGCAAGGGTGACCACAAGTGCACCATGAACACCCAGCTCATGCCCCTTTTCTTTCCAAATATGCAGATCCCAAAAATGTAGCAGAAGGGAAACATCCATTACAATGCAGTCATTACATCGCACCGTTATTACAATGCAACTGTTACAACGCAACTGCCTTTACATCGCATGCCATTACAACGCATGTCACTACAACGCATGCTATAACAACACACAACATTACAACGCATACCATTGCAACACATGCCATTACAACGCATTATGAGGTAAGTAATGGAGATTTTTTTGTTTTAGGGTGGGTATGGGTTTTGGGGTAGATGGGAATAGTAATTTATACCGCTACACTATCCAAAACTTACCCTACTGTTGCACTCACTGTAGTGGGAATAGTACTTTTTACCCCTACACTATTCAACACTTACCCTACTGTTGCCCTAAAAGTATTATGCGTTGTAATGGCATGCGTTGTAATGGAATGCGTTGTTGTAATGGTAGTTTTTAAAAATGTGTTGTTATGGCATGCGTTGTAAAATCATGCGATGTAATGGTAGTTGCGATGTAAAAACTGCGTTGTAAAAGCATGTGTTGTAATTGTTTGTGTAGTAACGCAGCAGAACAACAACCTGTATGAAACACACCAACTCCTTGACACCCAAAACAAAACTGGAAGCTGGGATACACAGCTGAGTCTACTAAAGTGCTCAACTAGTATACATTCTTAGGGAAAGCCAAGATTGATGTGCCAGAATTTCACCTTGACTAATGCTAGGGGGCTTGTGCTTGTGAACACAGAGAAAGTCTTCTGAGCTCAAAGGGGTGAAGTCTTCACCTTGCTACTCCCCTTGCCAGAAACTGCAAACATAAGGTCCACACTCCATGTCTTCCTCATGGAAGTTGCCTGTATTCAAATCCTAATGACTGCTGAAGAGTAGTAGTGGAGGTATCGCTACACAAAGTAAAGGTTTCCTAAAATAGAAGGGACTTCAGGAGCTGTGTCAGGGGAGCTGGATGTTGGACTGCTGTAACTCAGAGAAAGACCTGTACTACCAGGCCATGTGCTAAGGCCTTGTTTCCCTGGACCCCCTACAGTGCCCCCTAAGAGCAAGGATATCTGCTCCAGAAATCTGTGCTGCGGTTTGGGCTCTTTGATTTCTGCCTGCCTGAACCATGGAGAGCTGCAGGTTGTGGCCTTGGAGGAAGATATATTTTTCTGAAGTTAAAGTACCAAATGAACAATTATTTAATAACCGCTATGTGTCTCTACAGACCTAAAGATAAGATTCAAAAAAACATTTTAAAATACAGTCAGCAAATAAGGACTGACTAAAAAAGGCTAGTGAGCAATACATTTAGAAAAACCAGTAAGACTCATTAAAATAATAAAGTGCAATACAGAAGGCAAAAATATAGTTTGTGTCAATGAATCAGTTACAAGCCTCAGAATTCAATTGCCACAAAGGCTCTTAGTATCCAAAATGAATGCAGCAATGAGCAAAATCTGAAAAAGAATACAAGTCCAGAGTTCAACAAATTCTTTTTATAGACAATTTCACAACAGAAAGAAATATAAATCACACAGCCCAGGGTGACCAAATGTATAAATACAACAGCAACTCACAGTACATTATTAAACGTCACATAAAACTACCAGTACTAGCACAATCCCACAAAATGAATAATACTATGAAGCCTTCAGACATAATGTCATCAGAGGTGTCAGAACATGTTTGGTTACAATGAAGAGCCTCATAGATGAATGCCATGCACTGAGCAGACAGGAAGGGCCATGAAAAGTAACTAAAAGCATACTCCAGAGCTCTTGAAGAACAGCATGTCAACACAAAGCAACCGTGCACATGTTGCTGTGGTATCAATGAGAAATATAAATACATTATGATGTGGCCATTCTAATACAAGATAAAGTCGATGCCTAGTTTAGCACAGGTCAAGAAAACACAGTTCTGTACATCACAACATAATTGTTTCAATTGCAAAATAGTTCATGTTAATGGGCAAACCAGAACATAGCTGGGTCAAATATTATGCACTGAACTGAGTTCTGATTATCTATCTTACACCACATTGTGAAAAGCCTTGGACTACTCTGCCTCACTACACTTAGAGAATCAAGTGCTGAAAGGGTGTACTTGGCACTCGGTTTAGAGTAAGTCACAAAACATTAAGGGTGAAAGCCCTCAGATGACAATTTATGCAGATAATTCCTGGATTGTCCTGGGACTCCTGGGCTCGTTTCCACAGTAACATGTCCCTAAAAACACATCGAAAGCTGGCAAAAGATTAGAGTGCATATGTATGAGTAAGTCATTCAGGTTGGGCTCATCTCCGAGGGATTCTAAAATGCACCAAAGTTTAGACTTGTTAAAACAATTGAAAGTCATAGTTACATTGATAAATCTTAGATGCAACAAGCCTTTCTAGGCCATTGTGTGTTTTGAAATCAGAAGGTAAATGTATAAACATTCTTGAATACCATCAGCTGTTACGCCTCCCTTTTAATCAACACTCAAACAACAGAAGCAGAAAAGAAACATTTATTTTGGGATTCACTTCTACCTACTGAAACCTCTGTAAAAGATACTTCTCAGAAGACAGTTAGTTGTCCTCAACTGGCAAAGTAAATAGGCATAGCAAGGTGCTAAAAGGTAATCTTGCTGGGAAAATTCTGGATACGTGCTCCAGCTTTGCCGATTTCCATTTGATAGAAAATGATGTTGATCAATAGTAAAAATCTTTTTGTTATGAATTTAATTGAATTGCCGATGTGTAAAGTGCAAAAGCTGCTTCAACAAGGAAGCGTCCAGGCGCTAGCCAGCAGGGAAAAATTCAAGGAATCCCACATCTTTAGTATTTTAAAAAAAAAAATCACTTCTGAATTTAGGATTTTAAGAACAACTGGCAGCTCGTTCCATAACTTGGCTGCAAGTGTCACAAAGGAATGGCCACCCATCCTAGCTTTGTTGAATCTTGGAACATGAATGCGGCACTTATTGGCTGAGGGAAGAGATCTTGTGGGATTGTATAAGTGGAACCAATTCCTAAAATAGACCATGCATATTTTCAGGATTGACATGAATGTGATTAACAGGGCTTTAAACTTGACCCGTTCTTTGATTGGTTACCAGTGGAGTTGCTTTAGGCCAGCCTGAATTGATTGAGTCTTGGTAGTCTTGAAAATTGCTCTGGTGGCCGCATTTTGGACCACTTGCAACTTTTTAATTTGGTAAGCGAGACCACCTAGAGAAAGAGAGTTTGCATAGTCTAGTCTAGAAGTTACTAGAGCTTGCACAATCGGCCTACAGATTCTGGCTATGCAGAAAAAAATATTGAATTAGTAAAGTTAAACCAGGACAGGATGTTTGTAAAGGATGAAAATCAGGAGCTTCACAAATGTTGGCTTGCGGAAATAGGTCTGGACACTTCTACACACACCATTATTGATAAAAGTACTAAAACTGCATTTTAAATTGCATTGCGCTGAGCACAAGTAGCCAGAACTGCAGTGTTTTACACCTTCTGTATCAGAGAAAAGGTCATCTTCTGGATGTGATTTCAAAGAGAATAATGACTCAGGCATGTGTGGCCAGTGGGTTTGCATAAGATATCTTGTTTCTTGTTGTCCATTCCCGCAATTTCTCTCTGTTCTATCTCTCTCGCTGTTTCCCTTTTGTCTCTCTGTCAAAGGTCTCTGCAGGGTGCAGGTTAGGATACTCTGCTGACCCAGTCAGAGATCACAATAGTGCCGAGTTCAGCTAGAAATGGATGAAAGTCCTGCATAAGGGAAAAGTAGGCATTTCACCCATTTTTTTTTTACCTGCAGAGCAGTTCTGGGGCTGATCCTCAAAAGGCACAGGTGCTTCTAATAGCACTGGAAGACGGTGGGCGACATATTTACCGTAATGTTAACTGCATTATGGTAAATACATTCCCCAGACAGTGCACTTGAAAGTAACTTCCTCTATAGAGAAGTCTGTGTGTCACATCTGCCTGCAGGATCCTCCCCAAAAGCAGGTGCCACATAAGCTCCCCTGCTGTTAAAGCTGCTTTGAAAAGGACTGTCAGGGGCCCAGCAATCACAATTGGCCTAATTTAATCGCCATTAAGATAATTACATTCAGTGGCGGCTAGTGACATTTGAAAGCGGTAGGGCAAAACAGATGCAGGTCTCGGGGCTAACGCATATATGCCATGGAGACTCGTAACAACATAAGTACTTACCAGCATGGGGAGGCGCTCTTTGCTCCTCTCAGACACAAACGCAGAGGTCCTCTTATCTTTGGCTTTTCCCGCTGTCAGCCAGCCAGCCAGCAGCAGTCAAGTGAAAAGCTATTACGGATTCAGGGCAAACTCACTCAAGTAGATGCAAACAGTGTCTGGGATGAAAGCCGGAACTATAGACCGCCGGACAGTGTTAGTGGCAGTGAATGAACGAGGGTTAGAATGGCAGCCAGACACTCAACGCCATCACATCAAAGGCTCATTGATACAGTTGCAGGCCACCCAAACTTTGACAGGCAATGCTCATGAGAAAGACAGCCACAGTGAGAGGAGGAAAGTGGCAAGAAACTTAACAGCACATGCTTCTGACACCATCACAAGTAAGGAAGGGAACTTCCGCCACAACTGCTCCCAGAAACCACCACGGAGGGAGGTTACTGAGCAATTGAACCTTACGAATCATGGAGCTGCTTTCTTGCATGAGAGCAGCTCAATGATTGGTCGGAGCAGACTTAGGCAACGCTCCTTTTGGACTAGGAGTCAACTGGGCTGCTATACAGCTTACAGATTGCTGTAGTATGAAGTGCGCATGTTGGCGCATGAACAGCCGGCCAATCTGGCATGCGCACTTCAGACAACTGTTTACAAGTCAGAATGGCTCCGCCCTCATCTGCAAAGTGCACTAGACCATTCCATTAATTTTTGTTTCCTGTAGCTGCTGCGCCTGCAGCAGGCAAGGCGACGCTCCTCTGCCACAAAGGAGGAACCGCAACTGATTACATTGTGCAGCCCTATGATAGTGCTCAGAACCAGAATTCCTAATTCCTTGCATTCCACAATGTCGGTATAGAGAAATTCTTGTTCTGCAGGGCATTTCGCCTCCTTTTTTAATCCATGGCAGGTGAAAGTGAAAATTACAGAGTTGCCGCAGTTTCACATCCATTTATCATGGATTTAAAAAATTGAGATTTCGCCCAGGTGACTTGTATATCCCCAGTCACCTATAGTAAAGAAATGACATAGTTGCTCAAATTTAATGTGTTATTACAGTAAAGTTCTGATGTCAAAATTCCTGCTGTTAGAGCCAGCAACCAGGGTGAAAGAAAATGAAACCTGGCTTTTCCTTCTTCTGATATATTTTTCTGAAAAGAAAAAGAGATCAGCAGTAAAGAGATATTTATAGTAACAGGTTTTATTTTTTTCCACACTATAGATCATTGCAGGAAATATAGAATCTCTGCATTATTCTGCACAATTTGAACCACATCATGTTTAACCAGATGTATATTAAACTATTTCAAATATCTTAATTCAAATAACTTCTAACTGCATTTAGGAATGTTTAATTTCACAGTGCTGATTCTCGTTTTTTTGCCTGCAATGAACATGAAAGAGCAAGACAACAAGGATGGTTTTTGGGTATGACCCTGTATTACAAGGAATAGAGTACCCCCTGCAGTACATTATAAGGGAATTGAAACTCACAAAAGAGTTCCATCACCGTATAAAAGAACTCAGTCTTTGGCCGCATTCCTATATGGTCATGGAACTCCGCAGTAAACATGCAATTACCTTATAATGTATGGAATGAGGAACCTTGTCCCAAAGATATTGGTTCAAACAGCTTATACTTCTCAAATTTGCTTTAGTAATTTGCTGCAAAGCATTATGTGAATAATTATATTCTTGTATTTCATTACATCTCAAATCTATCATTCGATTGCTTTCCAAACACATGATGCAATCATGGACATATAGTACATAGAGGAAATACATCAACTGCTTGTTGGGCAGCTCTCTTCACGTTGCATGCCCTTATTACTGTATAAAATATGCATAAAACTTTTTATGTTTCTATAAAAAAATCTCCTGGGTAGTGCATGTTCCTGATTCTACCACATCTGTCTTTCATTCCACCTTGCCTGCTCGAGTTCGAGTCATGAGAGATAACCTTAGAGACTAGGTCTAGGAACTCTGTTCTTTGTTAAATGTTTTGCAATGTTTGTAAATACTTCAGTTTTTTTTCTATAAGTAATACATGACAATGAAACATAGAGACTGATATAGATCTCGGCAGATGGGTTACACAACAGGGATGGATATTCCATTTGCTGAAATCTAAATCCATCCATCCACCCATCCATCCATCACCACTGTGACAGAGTAACAAGAAAAACACAGCTAAGCTTGATGGCTGCAGGGGAATTTGGGTAAGAAAATGTTGAGGGATCTATGCAAGCCACACCTCCATGGACTCTCCTGGGTGTCTAGTTTTCAGAAATGTCTGGGTTTGGTGGGCTTCCCTAGATGGCCACTGAGCCTGGGACCAAAAACGCAGGTCCCCCCATTGCAAAACTAGGTTGCTAAATAATGTTCATGTATCCACAGTATGTTTAGGCACAAGTGAGGTAGCATTTTTATCAGGAGACCTGGAGAACACTGGGGGGTAGGAAATTTGTGCCAGTCCAGTGTCTCACAACTTTCCCACACACAAACGTGAGGGGAATGTGACTTTTTAGCTAAATTTGAGGTTTGCAGGGGATTCTGGATAACAAAAACTTGTCGGGATCAAAGCAACCCACACTCCCTGGACTTCCCAGAGTGTCTAGTTTTCAGAAAAATCTAAGCTTTAGAGGTTTCCCTGGATGGCCACCGAACCAGTTTTTGTCAATTAATCATATTTACAGGGACTTCTAGGTAAGTAAATCTTGTGGCATTCACACAAAACATACCACATATTATTTCCTTAGTAACCAGTTTACAAAAAGATGTTAGGGCAGAAGGTCATCACTACAAAGAGAATATGCACCAACAGTAAAAAGCTAAAAAACACCAAAACTGTACTGCACACCCATCCACCAGTCACTCACAGACAACTGCAAACACACCTCAAGTAAGTCAATACACATACTATTGTATTGTATTGTATTGTATTGTATTGTATTGTATTGTATGTCGATATGTAGAGCGCGATTGCTGCCCGACGGGCGTCCAAGCGCTAAGGATGCAGTCAGAGAGGGGAGGTACGGCGGAAGTTAAGACAAGATTAGGTCAGGACGGACCTAGCAAACAGAAGAGTCTTACTAGCTATCAGCCACTAGTACATCGCCAATCTGCGCACACCACCAGCCAGGCACCAGTCCATGCACATTGTCAGCCACCCACACCACCTGCCATACACCAGTCCACGCACACCGCCAGCCAAGTGACAGTCCACACACACTGCTAGCCAAGCTCCAATCCATGGAAACTGCTAGGCAAGCACCAGTCAACGCACCGCCAACCACACACACCATCAGCTAAACACCAATCCTTGCACAACTGCTGCCAAGCGCCAGTCCATACAGATTGACAGAAATGCACCAGTCCACACACACCGCCAGGCAAGCGGCAGTCTATACACACTGGCGTCCACATGCTAGTTTTTTTTTTTTGCATCTTTTATATAGCGCCAACTCGAGCCGAAGGTATTGGAGCTCTGTACATGAGCACCGTATTTACATTACACATTCAGGCACGGGGAGATTAAGTAATTTTCCCAGAATCACAGGATGTGGACGCGACCCCGAGGCTCGAACCCTGGTTTCCAGCACCAAAGTCGGCAGTCTAGCCGATGGACCACACCCTCTCCCTAGTTCACACAAACTGTCAGCCAAAAGCCAGTGCCCACACAGCCAGCCAAACTCTATTACACGCAGACCATAAGCTGAACTCCAGTTCACATACACACACAAACGTTCCCTGGTGTCTAGTGCTTTTCCGGCCCCTTGGGGGCAGAACGGCCCCTAAAATATAGCTGATCTGCCCCAAGGGGGAGCAGAAAACAGTAAAAATATTAGCCCAATAATGGGGAGTGACACTTGCCTAAGCGTCGCTCCTAGACATATAAATAACATCATCCCTCATGTTTAGTGGTTTTCTGCCCCCTTGGAAGCAGATGGCCCCTATAAAGTGGAGCGACCATTGCCAAAGCGCCCGCTCCCCGACATATATATAAGAACGTCCCTGGTGCTTAGTGGCTTTCTGCCCCCCCTCCTTGGAGGCAGATTGTCTGAAAAATATGGTTGATCTTCGCCCGGGGGGGGCAGAAAATGGCCCAAAGTATGGCCAATTTCCCATTAAAGGGTAGCGACCCTTGCCCAAGGACCCAGCAAGGCTCGGTCCCCCTGTGCTCCTCCTCACTTATCCAAGCAACATATATTTTTAATCCATCTGTAATGCAGAGGCAGCATTGTAAAAATACATAAAATGACCAGAAAGTCAATGAAACCTCTGCAAACTAAGCCTAATCAATACTGTGTATCCAGGATTGCTCGATTAGCTTCTTAAGACCCATATGGAAGACACCCGGTTTGCAATATTCCTTTCTTAGGATTAAGCACAATTCAAAGTGACCCTTCCTTAGGTCAGTTCCTTGCACTGCATCATTGCTTTTGGTTATAAGGTGGCTGTATCAACAAGCTGTTTTCTCTCCTAAAGACTGCATGTAGTAACATTTAGAAATTCAATATTGCTGTTCACAAAACATCAATTTGCCTCATTCATGGATCTACTCATATGCAAAATAACATCTGGATGGTATCATTTTATGATTGGGTAAAGTTTCGCCTAGGAATGGATTAGGAGTATAACAGGGTGGAGACAACTGGAAACGTTGGTTCACATCCAAACTCTCAAGTTATGCAGGCTGTTCAGCAGGAGTATTCTTGCAATTCGATTGGCCTGCTTCACAAATGTAGTGGAAAGGTTGGCCTTCTAGGGTTTTATTTGGAAACCACGAAGAAACATTTTGATAATCAGAAATGCAACATATATTTATTTCTTAATTGCAAAATGTAATTCAAAGATTCCTTTACCCTTTTCATTTTTGTGTTCCTCTCTGTGGAAACAATTCACTCCTATGCAATCCTCCAATTTTGAGGGATGGTAACTCCTCTTTCCCTCCCTGAAAGCAGATTTACTCCAGCCGCTAACATACATTAATCTCTGATAGCTATTAGGGTAGTAAGATACCAGCAAATGTTTTGAGACAACTAACCAAAGTCTGCAGGCGCCTCATGCTGGAATGTCTACAAACCCACTTATATAAGATTTACTCACATGACCCCTTGATGTAATTTAACATGATGTAAATCAGCATATGACAACAAAATCTTATACTCTTAATATTTAAGTTGAATTTTCATTCATTACTCTCGAATTTACAGGCCAGATTCATAAAGCCTTTTTCTATTAACACGTGTGTGATGCTCCACACTTGGGTGTGACTTCATGTATATCCAGAAGTAAGACATGCATACTCATGGAAAAAAATTCTTTGTGAATCAAAGCATGCCTTACTACTAGAAAATTACTCTTGTTCTTACTTTTTCCAATTCACACAGCTATATATATATTTTCAAATGTGTTGAAAAGGATCTTACTAATATGCATATCCTACACAAGCTTATGTTATGCCAATGTAAATCGATATTACACTAAATAATTTACTATACAAGCAAAGGACAAAACAATTTAAAAAAATCATATGACTTGTGGGTTTTGCAACAGAAATGTTACAGTCAGTACTGCCATCTGGGACCTCCCGCACACCCAATAAATATGGCACATCTACTTTCCAAGAATTGATTTTTATCAAATCCAAGGATACATATGCACCAAAGTACACAATTGCAGTCAAAAATAAACATCTAGCCGAAAGCAACAATGTGCTACATGCACATTGTCTGGAAAACATGAAAGAGGATATTCCATGCCTAACAAATGCACACATGCATTTGTCATGCAACAAAATATCTGACACTGATGCCCACAACACTAGCGTCCATATCTTAGGCATGTGCGGAAGTCCACAGAATGCATGCCCAATATATCAATATTCTACTCATCCGTTCATAAGATACACAGCTAAACATTATTGGGGGGGTGGCCAGGCGCGAACATGGCTGACACCTGATCCTGCAGCTCCAACCGGGGATCCCTATCCACTCCCATCGTGCCGCACTGGGGTCCACTGAGAGAGGAGATCGGGACCACACATATAGCCGGCGGTGTCTGGGCACGGGGGACAAGCTGAAACCACCACAATGTGCTGCATGATGGAGGAACCCAAGCCTATCTCATGGACATAGAGCCAAGCGGAAGAGGAGCGATGTGGAGGAGAAGAAACCCGACCTGGGGAAGGCGTAGCCAGACACAATGGTGGCCCGGGGTAATGCCGCCTGGTGGCTGGAAGCCCTCCCCCCCTGGGATTGGTTGCCCCAATCAGGGGGCGAGGTGTCAAGAAGGCAGGGGGTTAAATAGGGGCACAAGGCCCAGAAATCAAGCAGCTGCAGAAAGCATCCGTAAGAGTAGCGGCGGTGCTTAGGAGGAGGCGGCGGACACTGGGGAGCATTGGCGACGAAAATAAATATGGCCAAACAATGGAGGCCCCCCTGAGGCCCTGACACCAACACAGGGACGCCAGAAGGGGGCAACCCAGGACCTGTGAAGAAGTTAATGGAGGGCTATCGCAGGGAGGGCTGTCTCCATCAGGCCTCAACAGCACAGGGGGTCGGTGCGGGCTGCGGTGCCCCCGAAGCAGGATCAGGGAGCAGAGGCATCTGGCAATCGCTGCGCGAATGGTAAGGTGCGCACGGGAGTGTATATGGACGGGATCATGACGCTTTAGTTTTATCACCCTAAGCTGCCATGTCAAGGACTGCGATGGTGTTTGTGGTAATTAAACTAGTGACCACATATGTGTATCATTCAGGATGGAATGTTTCTCTACAGCCACAAACATCCCCCCTCTCAGCCACTCTGAACTTCTTGTTGACAATTCAGATAGCAAACCGCAGCCAAAGACCACAGCCTGTTAAACATTGTGAAAAAAAAGAGACTTATAGAACCTGGTTTCATCCCATACAAAAGACAAAAGCTGTTTATCGAGACAAGCCACTATAACCGGAATCTGCTGAGAGAAAAAAAACTGTTAAGATTTGTTGAGCTAATAAACCGAGCCTCAGAACAGACTGATTAACCATGCACATAAAAGACTTATTTAGGGCAGAGATTGGTGATAACATGCAGACTGTGGATGTTTTAAGAATTATTCACTAATTTTCTAGCTCTTTTACAGAAAGAGTATTGTTCGTTGTTTATGTAGTGCAAACTTGGTTCAAGGACATAATAGCGTTTTACATGAGCACCGGCTAAAGGCACAAGGCGTCAAGCCGTAGGTAGCATGGCGGAAGAAACTCAGGAAAAATGCACTACTAGAGGTAGATGGAAGGCTCACACAGTGTCCTTGGGATGTCTCACGGTAGGGGCACTAGGGGAGCTAATGATGGCACACAACCGCAGGCAAAGTAGATAGGGCTCCCACAGGGCCCTTGGGATGCCTAACGGCAGGGGTACTGAGGGAGCTAAATATCAGGACACAGCCACAGGCAGAGTAGATGAAACTTTCACACAGGGTCCTTGAAATGCCACATAGCAGGGGCTCAGAGGAGCAGGCAAGTGGCCAACAAAGGGTCCAGGGCAAGCGGAATGGCACTTGCAGCCTGGGCAGGTCCTGAAGGACGCTCACAAATTGGGTAGCAAGGTGAAGCCTAGAACCGCAGACACAAACGCCCAGCAGAAGGGGCAGCAAAATATACTGCGAGCGAACAGCGACGATTAATGTACAAAGACAACAAAAGTATGCAATAACATGGAGGCTTATGAACGACCAGATGATTTGCGAAATGTACAACCATGTTATGTTTTGAATAAACTGCGACCTTTTAAGGCACCAAATCACGTTGTCAGTGGAGTCATTGAAAGGTGAAAAGGACGCGGTTATGTGGGCGAGGGGGTAAGGAGGACTCACCCCTGGGAGCGGTTGAGCTGTGGGTCCTGTGCTGCAGTGGATCTGGTCCTTCCTGGTGGCAATGGCGAATCCTTGTGCAGACAACTGGAGGACGCTGGGCTGAGAGGGATGGACGGTGAGTGTTTTACTTAAAGGCGAAGGATATTATAAAGCACTTTATACTAAAAACCATTAGAGGAAGTGAGGCACGGCTTGCACTTAGGATGTTGGCGGTGTCTTTCTCAGTGGTGGGCACACCACTTCTTGGAGTGCCCTGGGTGGTTAAGTCAATCAGGACATTCACTTAAGAAATTTAATCTGCAATGCCTTTCTGGGTTGAGGTGGAATTCACTGCAATTTTTTTTCTGACCCCGAAGATAAGGGTAATTTGATTGTGATTGGGTATGAGGTTTAGACCCCGTGTACCCGAGGTCCAGCCAGGGAGTCTCCTTTCAGACCCTCCCCCACCTGGCTGAATGTTAAATGTTTCAGGTGCTCTACACACACATAAAAGTCAATGAGGGGTTCATTGGTCACCAGGCGCATATTAACCTGCTGCTCTTATTCTGTAATCTCCCTTCGTTAGTGCCCTATCCCCTGCCCAATACTTGCTAGTGGTTTCCAAACGCCCCCGTTCTATTTCGACATTTGCATGTTATCTCTGATTCAACGTTTTGCAGTGCTCAGACTTTTCTTCCTGTAGTCTCTCAGGATGGTCTAAAAGCAGTGCTTAATTTGTGCCGGTACTTTCCGGTGCTTAGCACCGGCACATATTTCTAAGGGCCGGGTCTATCGAATTTTTCTCCCCCGGAGGGGTGGGCCCAGGAATTATTAAAAATATAATCAGTAACGAAAACCTGTTAGGCTTTTATTCAATTTACATCTATCCTCCAGATGTTTGGGGGGAAATCCTCTACTCAAAAATGGCGGTCCGTTTGGAACAAAATGAACATATCCCAGTCAGCAATATTTTTGTTATTCTAGTTGTCCTTGAGTGAGGGCCTGCCACTATAGCCTAGTGTTTCCTCGTCGCTGATTGGAGGATGACTGCTCAGTGGCGTCACGATTGGCTCATAGGAGGCCTCAGTCACTGGTGGCGAGAGCAGGAGGGGCCAGGCAGCAAAGGGTGTATGAATCTAGAGCCCCCAGCCATGTGGAACCCCTCCTGCAGAAGCCTTGCACAGCCTTGCTCCTGCTGGCTGCTTCCCAATCTCTGCAGGTTAGTAACACTCACAGTTCACTGCAGACTGTTGACCAATGTGGAAGTTGAAAAATCACCCTGAAAACATTTCTGTAGGGATTTTCAAACGATGAACTTGAATGGTTGTGCTGCGCATGCCTTCTACTGGCACAAGAAGGAGCAATAGCCAACAGTTGCAAGAAGGCGCAATAGCCAACAGTACACAAATGAGTCTCCTGTAAAAAACTCTTACAATATTAGTAACACGTTTTAAGTGCAAACAAAACACGTACGGGACTGAAAATAGAAACTATACTCCGGAATCCCATAAATTGGGGGTCAATGTTAGACAGCAGAATGGGGGTTCAGTCAAAAGGAGTGATGTGTTAACTTTTACTTTTTTTAAAAATGTCTGCCTCAAATAAAGTAGTAAACACAGACCCATCCAAATAAGTTAATGATTCTGTTTTGATTTACTTAAGTGGTCACAAACAGTCTGCATTGTAAAATGTCTTGCAGTGTTTATGCACCTGCTGGAGCTGCATAGATCTTTGTGTACCAGCACGTTCCTGGGTACAGTAGTTAAAATAAGGTAACGGGTGGTCAGTGCGTTTGCTGGTGACATCGGTATGCAGTCTTGTTACAGGATTGGCTCATTGTGAAATAGCATACAACATAGTTCTTTTGGTGACTGCTTATATTCCAGAGAATCTTGGCTGGTACCTTATGTCACAAGTTGCTATCCTTTCAGCTTAGAGAGCTATGAACCAGCATCAAGAAGCTGCACTCAAATTACAAAGCATACGTTTAGAACCGTACTGTCTTTTATAATTCTAAGCTTGTTAACAAGGGTTTCTTTGGGTAGTAGTAACCACTTATTAGAAGTGCTAAGTGGTGATTAGTGTAATTACTCGAATGGATACATGCATATAAAATTCTTGCTAGACATATATACCTCCAATGTACAGAGTTAAAAAATTCAAAAGCATGTAGTCCTGGGTGATGAACAGCTGGGAATCAGGGTGGTGAGCACCTGGTGCTGAGGTCTGGGGCACTGTTGTGGGGGGCACTGTGTTAGGAACAAATAACTTGGATTAAAAGCGCCTGCTGCAGATTTCCTTGGGAGTTCCAGCAGGATTCATGCAACGCTGAACGTCTGCAGCAAGGAGTCCCAAACATCTGCATCAGACAAGCACATTGCCATGGAGAGTCCATGTTGACTCATGGACGTGGTCTTTGCCAGCATGTTCAAAAGTGCCCAACAACTTTTACGTTCCAGTGGCTAAAGAGACACCTATCTCGTCAACGAATTTAAGACAGTGCTTAATTTGTAAAACATTAAGTGCAGGTGCTCTCATTTTTTTAGGATGCCATACCCATTCCACTGGCCACACCCACTTGATCCAGAGGCTCCACCCACTACCTGTATTGCTCCGCCCACATCCACAATCCTCAACACATCAGAGCCACCTCCTCACTCCTTGAGTTCCTCAAGAAGCTGAAGACCTAGCTCTTCACATAAGCACATGGGAGACCTCACACCTATAAACCTGCCCATGTGCCTGAATATCCTCTCGGGTCATTAGTGCACTATACAAATCAATACAACATAACATAATATAACATATGGGAAGCCTATGGCAACAACTTAAAAGTGAACTCAAATTAGAGAATGTGTGTAAATCTCAAAATGCAGCTTTAGGAAAAGTAATTTGAGGACTTGAGGCAGCTTTGCAAACTAAAGAGAATGTGCTTTTACTATGCAGTTTAAAAGAAAGGAAGGGATGAAGGAAGGAATATAATAAAGAAGAGCTTTGGCACCTCCAACGGTAGGAAGCGCTATATAAATGCAGCTACAATACAAAAAACAAGTTGTGGTGATGGTGCAATCAATTGCAACAATGCTACACAGACCAGGGCCGTGAAAGTCACAGCAAGATGACTGTGGTGGAACTCTGAACAAGGATGGGGATGATGTGATCATATTTCTTCATCCCCTGACTGAGACGTAAGAGTGTCTTGTATGGTGCTCTACTTCCTTTTAATGCTTATTCCTTTCTGTCTCATTATGTCCAGTCTGACAAATCACAATAACTTGTATTTGCTTAGTAGATTTCATTTGTAAAGTTATATCAATAAATAAAGAAATCTGTGAGGTCCTCAGCATTGTTATCTCTAATTCTGTTAGGATGGGCTGTAGTTATACTGAATAAGCAGCTGCCTACGTCATCATCATATGAAATCTCTTTATTGATGTCATAACTACACTTCCACAATTGCTTCATTGAACTTCTTGCTTTCTCAAATATGCTTGGAAATGCACCATTTGCCCACTCCTATTTTAAAGTTTTCTCAGGGGAGAACCCACTGAAGCCCACCTTATGACGGTTGGGCTTACTTGCTGGGCTTGCGCGCCACCACACACATTACAGCCCAACTATTCAAACTTCTCAACACCGCATAATAAATATGCCAGAATTGACTACCTCCTCGATCAGTGGCTGTTTTTCTCAGATAGAAGACACTTCCCAGGAGCGATGATGATATTGGTTCATGGCCTGGTTCAGGCCACTCTTTTTTGGCCAGCCTCACCCCATGACCACAGACGGGGGCACTGGAGACTGAACAACTCCCTCCTACAGGATCCAGTGGTGGCCCACGAGGTGACAACAACTATACATGAATATTTACAATTCAACCACACAGGCGAACTTCAGCCTTTAGTAGTATGAGATACACTAAAGGCAGTTATATAGGAAGTCCTCATCAAAGAGGTGCATTGCCTTAAGACAATGAGGGAGCTGGAAATGCTCCACTTGTGGGAGAATCTCCTCCATGCTGAAAGGGACCAAAAGAACCATAAGGCACTTGTTTGTTTGAACGTGGTAGCAAGGCAGGCTCCCTCCTGGGTAGCAAGCTACTTGCGCAATGCACCAAGGGATTTATCCGGGAGGTCAAGAACATGGCCAGGCACCTTTGCACTACAGATGCTCAGAAAGCTGAGGCCTTTAATGAATACAACAGCACCCTCTACTCGGCAGACACTCTGGAGATGGGTTCTCAGCAGTGGGCCTTGCTGCATGGGCTCCCTTTCCGCACCTGTCCAGGGATGACGCTACCGCCCTGGAAGCTCCTTTCACACAAGAAGAGGTTCCACATACTATAAAGCACCTCAAAGGGGGCAAGGCCCTAGGGCCAGTTGGGTTCACTGCAGATTTTTTCAAATATACTGCTCACCAGATAGCCCCCTTACCGACCAAGGTCTACAACACATTGTCCCATTCTTACGGTCTCTCCTCCGCGATGGCAGATGCCACTATTTTACTCATAGCGAAGCCTGAAAAAGGTCCGGTGCAATGCCTGTCCTGCACCCAATTTCATTGCTGAATCTATACACTAAAATTATGGCCAAAGTCCCAGCAACATGCCTGGAAACCCTTTTGCCTAACTTGATACATGCTGATCAAACAGGTTTTGTTCTGACTCGATCCACAAGCAATAGCATCAAACAGGCCCTTCATGTCATAGACTTGGTGAGGAAATGCCACCGGGAGGCAATATTGCTATCCCTTGACTTGGAGAAGGAGTTCGACCGATTGATTGGTCCATGCTGCAGTCAGCACGGTGTCAGGCCGGATTTGGAGCATGTTTTCAGGGATGGATTGACACTCTGCAGGACTCCCCCTGGGCCAGGGTTCACATGAAAGGGATCCGGTCAAGGGAGATCTTGATACAGAGGGTTACCAGACAGGGCTGCCCCCTCTCCCCTATTCTCTTTGCCTTCTATTTAGAGCCAAGATCATGGGGGAGTCCGAGGGTTCAGCATTTGCGGACAAATCATGCTTAGTCTGACTGATCCAGTGCACTCCATACGACATCTACTGCCTCTGCTTGAAGAATATAGCGCTCTTGCAGGCCTCAAGATCAACCTGGGAAAGTCAGTGGGACTGGTGATCTAGGGAAGAGACCCTTCTCCGGAGACCACAGCTGGTGACCCCTTTTCAGTGGTCCTTGGACTCACTTCCATAGCTGGAGATGACTTTGACTCCGAACCTGCACACCTGTAGTAGGACGAATTTTAGGCATCTCGCCTGCACCCTCAAGACCCTTGCTGCCTCCTGGAGTCTACATGCACTCTTCTGGGTTAGGAGAATTGCCTCCTTCAAAATGACTGCACAAATCTTGTATATGTTCCAGGCACTCCCCTCCCACTACGGACGCCTGAACAGCTGTCTGTCACCTGCAAAACCTTCATTTGGGCCAATTGATGCCCACGACTCCGATACCACATAAGTACATACCATCCAAAGCGGGGTGAGCTAGGGATCCCCAATATTCAACTCTAACACCCACAGTGCAGGTGAGATATGTGGTGGAGTGGCTCCAAGGAGAAACTGACAAACCGTGGAGCTTTCTAGAGCAGAATATGACTGCCCGTCCGCTAGCTGAGGTCCACTGGCCACCTAGATCACAACGCCGTCATAATCTCTATGTTTCTCAGGTCACTCGGGCTACCCTCGAGGTCTGGGACTACCAGTCTAGACATAAAGGGGCTACGAGCTACCCATCCCCAACCACACCGATGCATGGGAAGAGAGGCTTCACCCCAGGTATAGAGAGATCCCACTATCGAGTGTAGATTGATAACGGCTGTCATCAACTTCGAGACATATTTCACAAAGGTAGCATCTGCTCTTTCAAAGATATCAAACTCACATTCCGTATCCCAGAGCAGGTGAGATTTCACTACTGATAAACTAGACACTGGGCTCTGCAAACTTCGATAAAAGCAGCAGCTAAAAGGCCTCGCACATATTTTGATAAGTTCTTACATACTCTCACAATACAGCGCCATGTAGTTCTCAAATTATTGCACACTTCTCCTCAACACGCATCAGATATGGCCCACGTACATGACAAGATGGGAGCAAGAACTGGGCCTTGCCCTTGACGATAACCAATCGGGGGGACGTACACATCCGCACAGTCTAGGGCATGGTATTTCTATATAAGATTGTGTATAGACGGCATTATATTCCAGCACAGTTACACAGGTGGGACAAGTCAACGCTAGATCAAGGTACTGCTGGAGGGAATGTGGGGGAACGGGGACCCTATACCATATCCTCTGGACCTGTCCCCACTTGGACCGATTCTGAGGGGAGGTTTTGAAAACTATTGCAATCATTGAAGGGAAACCCCTGACCACAGACCTGGTCTCCATTTTCTTTCGGCCAGTGGCGTAAATAAACTTGAGAGGGGCCCCCTTGAAAAGTACATAGAGGAGGCCCCCTGTCCCCAGCCCACCACCTACCACTTTTGCTTATGGGACCCCCTGGAGTTAGGGTCCCCCACACTGCGGAGGCTTATGTTACGCCACTGCTTGCGGCTACCCCAGAATCACTCATACCCACTTATTCAATGAAGGGTAAGAGGATAGCCGAGCTCCTCTTGGCGGCAAAACTAACCGTCTGGTTCTCTGGGGGAAGGACACCGTTCCAAACACCTCAATGTGGCTATAGAGAATTTGGCATCTCTGAGTTAATGGAAAAATAGCATATGACATGCAGGACACCTCTGACAAGTTCACCATGATGTGGGACCCTTTCTAGGAATACCTCAGTCAAGGTAATAAAGATCTTACTTGCCCTAGTCGCCTCAGAGCTCTAGGCCTACTATAACACTACGGGTGGCACACAAACGACAATGCTTTTTTTAAATTTATTTTTTTATTTTGAAAACCTTTATTGTGGATTAAACCAACATGTTGTGTTACAATCCGTCAGTGAGGCACATGCACAGTCACAATTTCACACCCGTTACGTACACATTTGAAATGTTTATGACAAAGGACAATGCCTAATTGATTGGGGAAATCAAATGCCAAGAATGTTAATCTTGCTCACTACAATGGTGCAAAGGGGACACCGGGGGAGGGTGGCTCCATTGGGACTTAGCTACACACCGCTCCATGCAGATTGTTTAGTGTAAAGCGTGGGTATGCCAACTGCACTGTTGTATATGAAAAGTTTAATAAAAATTGATTGGAACTAAACTTTATTGAAATTGCTTGGTCAGGTACAAATAAGGAATAACAGAGGGAGTGTTTGGCCATGATGAAGCTCTTCCAATATATACATTATAAATGTTAGGTGGGATTGTTTTTTCATCATTGAGTTGCTGAATGAATAATGCATTTCAAACTGTTATACACTAACATTAGGTTACGATTCCAAAAGTGAATAATTATTTTCTTATAAACTGATGTGCAAAGTATAAATTATCAAGCAAAATATATCATGGTTAATCTTAAAACTGTATTTAAACCTCTTTTCTAAATACTAGATAGTTCTGTACATGATTTTCATCTGGACCCCTTCCGTTTGAGGCTTTTCCTACATTCCACTCTTCGACAGGGCTGTTCATCATTTCAATGTCACAGCTTGAGTCCTCCAGGTCACTTGTGCCTATGCCTAGTGAATCAGTTGATTGATACAGGGCCCCATATCTCAAGGATCAATGTCTGAAATTTGTTTAATTTGCTATAGTCCCTTGAGATTGGGACGCTAGTGTTTTATAGGCAGTTCCCTATGTCCCACTTGCTCCTCACTCAAGCGATAGTTATTGCTCATTCACTATAGGCAACAATGCGTACCTATGAATATTGAACTAGAACATCCTAATGATGGTTTTGATATCGAGCAGACATTAAGGACTAAAAGTGTGGCATAATTTGTGTTTTAACAAGTGCAACAAACTAAAGCTGCAACAGACTCAGAAAAGAAAACATAGGAGGTCTATTAGGATGGCGGTCGGATGGCCGCTGCCGGGCCGGCGGTGGCAACCGCCAGGCCGGCGGCGGTCATCTGCCCGCGATCGCAACCCAGAAAACCGCCGGTCCCATTAGCATGGCGGTGACGACCGCGGCGGTGAGATTTCCCGCCCGCCACTTTTCTGCCGGTAGCAGTCTGCACGCTTGCCTGGCAGGCGGAGCTGGACCGCTAAAATGAGGCCAGTGCAGGGTCAGGCTCCGCCGGCATGAATATGATGCCGGTGGTAGCCAGCCTTTAAGCGGCGGTGGAACCGCCATGGAATGGCATGCGGAGAATATCTCCGGGGGCCCATTGCGGGCCCCCAATGTGTTTGGGGGGTGTGAGTGCACTGGGGGGGTACCCATGGTACCCCCTACATGTCCCTGTACCAGGTGGCAAGCACTGTGCAGTGCCTGTCATGCAGTGCAGGGATATGCTGGACATGCTTTTTTGGACCACACGGCAGTGCCGCCGGCAGCAGCAACCACCACAATGTTAAATGCCGCGATGGTACCGCCGTGTTTGGATTTTGACTGTGGAGCATACTAATTGGACCGGCGGTTATGCCACGGTCCTAGCGGGCGGTGGTTTCCCGCTACCGTGGCAGTCGGAGTGATTTTCCGACCGCCATCCTAATAGACCCCATAGTGATGCTGATCTATATGGCAGTCCAAGATTCGTGGGCTAGCGTCAATGACCATCAAGAGGGAGCTGCGATACAGGGTCCTGCGCAGGTGGTGCTCACAGAGACTTGTGCTGCGATGCGTTTGTGCTGGGGACGAGATGTGTCATGTTTGGTTGGTGGTGGTGTTGTTGTTGGGCTGCATCGAAGAAGCCACCAGTGGTTGCGAGGACTTGCTCTGAGATGCATTGATGTTGAGGATGAACTGTGTCACGCTGAGCCGGATTTGATGGTGAGCTGCATCGTGCTGCATATAGATGCATGGATATGCGTTGACGTCGAAGAAGCCTGTTATGTCCCTGTGGCTTGAAGAGGGTGCCAGCCAACTGCTCCTTGAAGTTTTCCTGGAGTACTGGATTCACACAGGCAGGCTGGATTCAGAAGGGCAGCTTACAGCAGCAGAAGAGTCCTGGTACAGCAGGCCTTGGCAGCAAAGCAGTCCTTGGCCAGCAAGCAGGTCAGCAGGGCAGTCTTTCTTCCTTTCTTCCTGGTACAGTCCACAGGTCCAGAAATGATCAGAAGAGTTGGGTCGGAGGGTCCACTATTTATTCTTGGTGCCAGTGTTGAAGTAGTAGGAGTTCCTATAGGATTCTACCCCCAAAGATATTTGGAATTTTCTTCCTCCCTGCCCTGGCCCCAGCTTGTCTGGCAGCCTATAAATATGAGTGAGTGTGAGGGTGTATAAGCAAGACTAGTGTGAAACCTTTTGTGATTGTGCTGAGGCAGAGCTTTTGTGATGTGCACATATGGTAGGTGCCAGAACTGTTCCCCATCAAGTTTGAGGCTGCCACCCTGTCAACATCAATACCTCCTTTGTCTTACTGTCTGAAAGCTATACACCAAGACCCATTGCCAGCTACATCTAGTCATGTGACCCAGGAAACAGACTGCAGGCACCAAGTAGTTGGGACAAGAAAATTCCAACTTTCTAAAAGTGGCTTTTTCAAAACTAGGACTTAAAATCCAACTTTAACATTAAAGAGGGTTTTAAATTACAATTCTTTAGGAAGGTAGGTAGGTAGGTAAAGCTTTATTCGATAAAAAATATCATAAAAGCACAACATACAATAATATAAAAAGGATCAAGTAGACGTTGACATTAAAAAGAATTGATTAGACATAAGTATACCTTTAAAAAGACTATGTGACAAGATAAAAACAATATGTGCAAAGTACAAAAAGCTTAGGGACCCAAATTCCATTATAAGTGAATAAATATCAGGTAATAAGAACAGACCACTGGGGTAATTTAGTGCATATGAAGAGCGAGTTTTTTTTCCCGCAATAGCCAAGCGCAACCCAGATACTTAGCAATTCCACAGACAATAGTGAGGGACGAGATATCTGTTTGTAGAATGCGTAACACAATGTGGTAGTCACGACTACCCAGCATTCTGCAAATCGGTCTCAGCCACTTCGCTCTCGCTCTTCTGTAATAAAAACAAGCAAATAAGAAATGGGGAATAGTCTCTTTAGGTGCTGCGCAACTCGGGCAGCCAACAGACGTAGGGGAAAGACCCTTCCAACTAGCAGTAACAAAATTAAGAGGAAGGGACCCTAATCTGAAGCGCACGTACAGTGATCTATCAAGTGGAGTCTGAATAAAGTCGAGATAGGGTTCCAATTTACAAAGGGGCTTATGCTCAAAAAATGCTTCGGTCATCTTCCCCATCTTTACGTTATTCAGCTCTCTTGAATTAACCCAACTCCAATAAGCTTTCTTGAGGTCCTGTTTCGAGGGGGGTACCTGGGATTCCCAACAGTCTTCATAGCCAATGGCTCTCAACATTTGCTTTACATGGGAAACCAAACTTGATATTCCTCCTGCTCCTAATTGAAAGGTACTACTTATAAATGTAATAAGGTAACCCAATGTTATCCTATTGGAGAGGCAGGCCATGCAGTAGTGAGAAACTAATTTAGGAGGTTTTTTTTTACTACCAGGACATGTAAAAGTTAAAAGTACATGTTCAACTTTTTAAATACATGGCACCCTGCTCTATGGGCAGTTTAGGGCCTACCCTAGGGATGATTTATATGTATTAAAAAATAAGGTTTGGCCTAGCAAAAGATTTGTTTTGCCAGGTCCAAATGGCAGTTTAAACTGGACAATCAGACTGTAATGGAAGGGCTACGACATGTTTATAGGGCTAGTTAAGTGGGTGGCACGATGAGTGCTGCAGGTCTGCTAGTTCCATTTAATTACACGCACTTTGTACATGTAGTACCACTTTACTAGGGACGTGCAGGTAAATTAAATGTGACATTTGGGTGTACGCCAATATTACCATGTTTAAAGGATAGAGCACAAGCACTTTAGCACTGGTTAGCAATGGTAAAGTGCGCAAAGACCTAGAACCAACAAAAACGGGTTACAAAACAGGACGGTGAAGGCTAAAAGATTGAGGATGACCCTGCAGAGAGGGCCAAGTCCAACACTGTCAAAGAAACAGTTGCGAGGGGCATAATTATGAGATGCGCAGATTTTGTTGCCAAGGTAGACTACACCGGGTGATAAATATCAGCGGGTCGCACCACTGTTTGGAATATTCTAAATTCAATAGTTATCACCAATTCTGAGTTAAGTCCTCAAAAATTATGAATATTATACTTTGTTTAAGAAGCTGTTTCCTCTGCAAATATTAGCATATTTGATCTTCTGAAATTTATCGAGAGAAGGCATGTTTTATCGTACCTGGTAATTACCACATGAAGCAAAATCTACAAATCACATAATTGCAAGCTTGTGCATACAGGAGTTTGCTCATGGGTCTAAATTTTATTGCGATCATATAATCGAGGATCAAACTATCTAGCTATATTTTTCTTGGCTTTGACTTCAAATATCAACTCATCCAATATTCATGAAAGCAAAAAAGAAAACAAGCACTCTCAGTGCCAGAAGGTCTGGCTTGTAAATTAAAGTGTCTGGTCCGTAATTGATGGTTTTATGTGCTCAATTAGTGATTATACATGCCTTCTGTCGCTCATGTATTCATTTATCTATCACAGACTCATTCTTACATTCACCCACTTCCACAACCACAGTAAAACACACTCCCAAACTCAACAAAATATGCAAGAAAAATTTAAAGAATAGAAGTAGAAAAAAAGAAAATATACTGGCATTTGCTTCCTGTTACAAATAAAAATAAACACAGCAGCAAATGGCTTTATTGCATGACATTTTCTATAGTGTATAGCCGATTAAATGTTCCAGCATGGCCGCCATGTTTAGATCCAACCTGTTGGCCATCTTGGAATGGTAAAAGTACACTATGTCCAGTATGGTTGCTTAGTTAAAAGAAAATGGGCATGTGGAATGTGGTGCAATGTAGATGAAATGAGCAGCAAACAAGCAACTGTCTCAGGAAATGTAATATACTCAAAAATATAAAAAATAATATATGTGGAAGAAAAGAAGTGAAAAGAAAGACCTATAAAGTGAGAAAATGTAAAACTAAAGGACTAGCCCACCAGCCATGGGACTGAATCACACACATTTAGCGGCAGATATGGACGTGTGATAAGACATCCTGTCACTCATAGGGCAACAAAGTCAATCTCTGAAGTTTCCCCGTAATAATTATCATGTTTTATCCCTTTTGGATGTGCCCTTTTTAAGTTACATATATTGATTATTTATATAAAGGGGACAAATGTGGAATGCCCTTTAATAAATATCAACATTGATTGCAACATGGTAATCAAGTCTTCCTGAATACATTGACAGTGTATAATCTGATTTGAATTCTCCGTTCTAAATAATTGTCCTTGAGTTATGAAGAAGGCCTCATGGAAGTTGATATTTTCATTTCTCGGTTATTAGTACTCAATAAAGGTCACTGTTTTGCAGAATGAAAATAATTGAAAGGGAACCAAGGCATTTTTCTACTAATTGTTTTTTCTGAAAGATTCAAATTATCTGAACAGATAATGGTATATAAGTTAAGAACAGTGTGTGATGACGGAGAGAGAAACTTTGTGCCAGGAGATTGACATAGGCAACGCTAGATCTTATCCCAACTTTTGCTAAAGGCCAATAGAAAGTGTATTTAGCCTTTGCTTGATAAGCTTATCACCTTGCCTTTCAACAGTATACAATGCTATTGTATTGAACATTAGCCTCATTGTTCAAAGCAGGTATGTGGGTGTTAACCATCTTTGAAACACGAATTAGGATTTATTTTTTTGGTTCTGAGTTTAGTAAACCAAAGATATGAGCATAGGATTGACATAAAACTACATAGCTAATATGTTGCAATATCTTTTGTTGTTAAAACCTCTCATTAGCATTGCAGCTAATGTGAGGTTTGTTTTTATTATAGTTTGTTTTTAATGTAGTTACTACTCACATTGTGTGCAAACGTATATGATGTTGGATTTGAAATATTTTCCTGATACATCCATTGTTTCTTAGTGTTCTTGAGTGTGGCTTTCTATTATGGAAGGGTGTTTGGGTTCTACCAATCACCCCTGTGACACCCCATATATTTGATTGTTACCTGAAATGCATCTTACTGCTCAGTGGGTTGTGGGGTGGTTCCAGTCCATTTGGCTTTCTGCCATGTATTGGCACATTGATAAAATCCTTAGTACCACAGTGCCAGGGGGTTTAGAAAGCCTATTTCCAGGCTGAGGATTGGAGGATCCAGAAAATGTCTCAGGAGATTATCATTATAGGCGTACTCTTAATTGTAAATAATAAGCAATGTCATGACCTACCTAAATGAATCTTTCACATTTTTACCTAATTTGGGATGAATTAGATATGATTTCTTTCATGACTGGGTTGTTGAAACAACATGTAATTTGTTGATCACATTGGTCTCACTGTGTATCATGCTTAATTTCATATATCATGTATCATATTATCCTGATTCAAATCATTAACATTATACTGTTAACTGTTATTTATGTCATATAGTAAGTCATACTGTTATCATTATTGTATTATCACTGTCCTATTGCTAACAATGATTAAAATGTGCAATCTGCAATTTTTCATTCTACACGCTTTTGTGGGCCGTTTCAAAACTGCAATTTTGCAGCTTTGCACATTTCATGTGTTCTCTATATAGTATTAGAATCTCAACCAGATAGGCAATTACATACGTGTCAAGAATATCACGTAAGATGCCATTGAGAAATTGCTTAAGAAAATTTAGTGTATTGAAAATGCTAAAGGCATCACAATATTTTTTAGGTGGCCATATCTTGTATTAAAGATTGTTTTCCATTCATCTTCCTCTCTTATACTTACTAAATTGTATGATCCGCCTAAATTCAGCTGGGTGGATATTTTGGCATGCTTCATTTGCTCAAGTAGGACTGAGATAAATGGGAATCTGTCCCTAACAGTGATTTTATTTAATTCTGTGTAGTTTACTCAAGGTTGAAATCAGCTGCCAAGCTTCCGCATAAAGAAAATTGGTGCCCCCACTGGAGACGGCGGATACATTCTTTTTCAAATTTTCCTTGATATATTCCTTGACAACCTTGTCTTCCCTCACCATCAAGTAGTAGATTTTGCCATTGAGTATCTATGCACTAGGAAACAATTTATGGAGCAGTCATAACTCTGGTAGGGAGAATGTTTTTCGGCTTCCTTGTGACTACAAATATAAGCAAACTCCTTGTATTGTAGGAGTAGAGAAAGTTAACCTGACTATTTCCCACGCCTTTATTCACAATGCGTCTCTTTTTGCAATAAGGTTATTTCAAGTTGATTGTAGAGGCTTGCCAATAAATTGCAAGATAGTAAAATATGGAATGTCTGTGAGAGCAACTGAAAGGGATTCAATGTGTCCCTAAAAAGTTTCCAACACTACAGGCACACTTTCCTAAACCATATTTTTACAGGTTAACGAAGTGTCATCAATGCCTTGAATCACTTCTTCTTTTCAAAGTAAAGGAAACTTAAGTTTGCCCATGACATGGACTGACAATGAAGCAACCTGTAGCTCTTCAATCTAATAAAGCTAACAGTCATAGTGTACTTTGGGATGTGGACAATTCAAAGAGGAGATATAAATTAGAGTGATGGTTAGGAAACACTTGACTTTCTTTAACACTCAACTTCTGTTTGCTGATCATGGTTGAGCATTCTCGTTTCCCGCCAAAGAAGGGCATTAAAAAAAAAAGTATTTCTTTACCACAGTGCAAACAGACTTTTTCCTTGCCTCTGCAATCCTTCTCTTTGCTAGTTAAAGAATTTTTGAGGTTGCATTCTGCATTAGTTCTGGAGCTTGACTGTCCTCTTTTCTGATTGATGGATTGCGTGAATCAACCACTTTCAAATAGATCAGTCCTTTTCTGCTTTTAGGAGTTTTAGCTGAGCTTTTATTTACAGGGTAAAATACATCAAAGATTTGTAGCTGTAGGTGTTTTTTTAAAATTCTTTTCCAAAGCCCATTATAAAAAGTGACTGCAGCTACCTCATCCATCCAAGATATGCTGTTTCTTTATTGCTGTAAATGATTTATATACGCAATAATACCTGGTGTTCCTTGTCTCAAGGGTAGCAATCCCATGTGAATGGCTGGCACCATATGAAGGTGTCCCAAAATTGTTGATAATCTGATAACAAAGTGGTTATACTGATTAAGTGTCATTATTCATTAGTGGAGTAGCCCAATTTAATGTTTTTTTCACTAGGCATAAAAGGATGAAAGCCACCTTAGATTGAGCCATTGGAAAAAGGGTGGGATGACTCAAACAATGAAATGTAAACAGTGCAAATATGCAGGATTCTCTGAAAGCTTCTCATTTGCTAAAGGCAGTGTGGCACAGAAGCTGGAAGACTCTGTATATCAGCTGAGATTGAATCTATTCGGATCTGGAATGGTTCCTGAAAAGGTGTTCTAAGAAGCCAATGGAGGACAATAGGTCATAAAGGTTTTTTTTTAAAACTAATTGTTATTGACATTTCAAAGCCATATAACATACACTTGCATATTGGGATCATTTAGCATGACAATTGCCCCATCCCCCTCCCTCCGACCACCAATTATACCCCTAACAGCAATCCACTACTGTATATTACAGGAAGTGAGGATAGTGGCAGTCATGCTCCGGTTCCGTAATGTATGTCAATACTTAACCATAACTCCCATTTATCACCCCTCCCTCCTCTTTCTGTGTCGAGGTCTATAAGTAGTAAGATGTATCTTGTGTATGCCCTCCCCTGAAGATCAGAGAGGGTCCCAGTGGGGTCCCCCTAGGAGATACCCTGAGCTATTTTGTCAGGGGATCCACCCTCCAGTCCTGATCTGAGGTCCCTGCTCTGCCTGAAGCTGGGGGCCCTGCAAGTCCGCCAACAACAATGCCCAGCCCCTAAAGGTTGTCCTCTAATTTATTGTCCTTACGGACACGCTTCATGCGCGCTGCCTCGGCAGTCCTCCATTCACACATATCTTTTATCCAAGTCCCTGCAAAGGGAGGTGCGGGCCATTGCCATGCTATCGCAATCTGTCTTTTCGCCAAGACCAATCCTAATAAAAGAAAGTTCTTGCTCAGTTTATTTTTTTTGGGTGCTGGGAGCAGTCCTAGCAACACTATGTGTATCTACCGGGGCACTACTCACCCTGTAGCCTCTCGCAATCGAGTCAGCACCGTCTCCCAGCATTTCGTCACTTGATTACACGCCCAAACCATATGTATAAACTCTGCATCTATAGCTCCACAATGAGGGCAGTCACCAGAGCGGTCTGTATAAATTCGACACAGGGTCTGGGGGTAAGGTATGTCTGGTGTATAAAGTTATATTGGGTAAGTTTAAAGCGTGCATTGGTGCTCGTGGTGCTAAATTTTCAAACAGATCGCCGCGGTCAGGGTCTCCATAAACATAGTCTCCCATTTGGCTTCGATGGGGAAGGGCTACCCGGGGCATCATCCCGGAGCGCTCGGTACATGTGTGAGATCAAACTCCGGCCCTGAGCCATAGTTATCATGGTGTGCAGAACATAAGTGCCGGGAGGTTCTGCAAGGAGGGATGGCCAAAGTTCACTTGCCACACTCGAAATTTTCTTTCCCATATTGCAGGAACTGGACAGTCCCCAAATCAAAAGCAACTTCCACCTCTGTCCTCATAAGAAACTGTCCATTTTCATAGTCCCCCATCTGGTGACATCCCCCCTCTGCCTTCTCCACACCGACATAGAGTCTGCTATCTGTCGGAACGGATTTACCACCCATATGGTACGTACCTTACTACCCTGCGTACCGCCCTTTTCCATATCATGGCGAATTGTTGCACAATCTGAGGGAAGTCCATGGGCACCCTGGACCCGAGCATCAAAAGCTTCGGCAAGGGTTGGTCCCCACACGTGCCCCGCATCAGTTTCTTTTCCAAATTCTCAGCATTATCCAACCAATGCGTGTTGCAATTGGGATGCCGTGTAGTAAAGATCCAAGCGGGGCATCTCCAGTCTACCTCCACCCCACGACATCTGTAATCTCTGCAACCATACCCTTTTCCGTCTGGATCCCCATAAAAGGTCCACCATCAGCCCATCCAGCGTCAAAAATAGTGGGTGGGGTTTTTTATAAAGGGAATGTTGCATTGTATAGAGGCAATGTCGTAGGATAATCATCTTCACGATAGCCATCTTTCCCACTTGGAACAGAAGCAGGTCCCTCCAGAATCTAATAGATCCACGTAGACCCTCAAGGAGTTTCCCTATGTTAAGGTTCAAATATGAGGAGGTTGTATTCGCCACTTTAATACCTAGGTACCTTATCCCTTCAGTCGCCCAGGGCAGTCCTACATCGGGCAACTCCTACCTCGGACCCATCGCAAGTCTCCCCATCGGGAGTCTTCCCATTGGGATCAGTTTAGATTTCCTTAGGTTTATGCGAAGTCCCAAGAAGGTCCCATAGGTTTGCAGGATATCAAGGAGGACCAGCATCGACCACTCTGGTTCTTGGGCATACACTGTTGTATTGTCCGCATATAGGGAGACCACATGACGTATCTCCCTGAGATGTACCCCCACAGAGGCAACCAACCCCACAAAGTGCCAGCCAGAAGCTCCAGGGCGGCCGCGAAGATGAGTGGGAACAAAGGGCACACCTGAAGCGTACCCAGATTCAACCGAAACTACTTGAAGATCAACCCCCCAGACCAAACACGAGCTGCAGAGGCAGTATACAACAACTGTACCCATCTGAGAAAACCAGGGCCTGTTCCGAACTGCTGTAGAATCAACCATATATAGGACCAGTCAACAGAGTCGTAGGACTGTTCTATGCCAAGGAGTGCCATTACGTAGTCGTCTTCCAGGAGGCATGGGCATACCAGACATGTGCCAGGCGTCAAAGGTTATGAGTGATGTTCCGTTTCGGTATAAACCCAGCCTGATTAGCATGGGTCATGTGGGGCATGTGTGGAAGAAGACGGGCCACCAAGACTCCACTGAGTATTTTCAGAATAATAACTACTAACGCCTCTCTCATAGAAGCCGGAAGGGTCTGAGTCCTCCAAGCTTCACCATAGACCTCCAAGATGGGATCAACCTTTATAATCAATGCGCAATTAGGCCGGGAAGAGGAGGCTGTATTTATAGTTGAGATCTCTAAGCCATTGTGCTTGACTGCCAGGAACGATTTCTGCTGATCTTGAATGCATTGCGTATAGTCTGGGACTATTGCAATGGGATAACCTTCTAAGCTCAGTGGACCCTTGGTGCGAGTAGCTTTTAAGATAGCGTCGCAGTCCCTGTGGTTGAAGAGTTGGGTGATGATGGCCCTGGGCGGTGCGCCAGGCCTCGGAGGGGAAACCAGTGCCCTGTGCATTCTTTCCATGTTGAAAAACGTAGACAACCTTTTAGGGGCTAGTAATTTCAAAATCCAGTCCTCCAGGAAGAGCTCCACTGAGGGGCCCTCCACCTTCATCCGAAAAACCCACAAAGCGTAGGTTATTCCGGCATGATCTTCCATCGGAGTCCTCTACCTGGTCGTCAAGTTGCACTACTTTGTTCTTAAGTGCCAGCACTGTGTCTTGGAGCAATCTGACTGCCCTATGGAGCATGTCCACGGTGTGTTCAGTAGTGGTCACCCTCTCAGAAACTTTACGGAGATCGCAACACAAGAGATTGACCTTGATGTCCATGGAGTCTATCCCAGTGCACCATGTCATCTCTTGTTTTCTAAATCGCCACCAGGACATCTTGCAACGAAGGGACAGTCGACCTGGTCTCCATCACTTCCATATTCTTATCCCCCCTCATGTTCTCTTGCGGCTCAGTGTCATGGGGAGCAGCCCTGCGTAATTCAAAATTGTGTTAGCTTTCCACGGTCAATCCTCCTTTATCCTTCACCATCTTGTGTAAACCACTGGAGAGTTGCCCGACACACAACTGCACCTGAGGGGTACTCCCGTCCCAGATAGGTCTCAACCTCTTGGATCCTCTGTCTCAGGCCCCCTTCACAGGCCGCAGCTATAGCTCAGTGTAAGTCTGGTAGGGCTTCTCCATGTACATAGTGGCCCCTCTCCAGGCAGTCGCAATGTGCAGAGATCTCAAGGCGTATCGGTTACTGGAAGGTGAACAATCTTAGGCAGATTTAGGGGGGCTCCCTTCAGAGCCAGATGTTTCCTGGGTCTGACCTCAGGGTCCTGGTTCAAGCTTACGTTATGGGAAGCTCCACCCTACCCATTTGCCCTGTCTACCAAGGGGCCTCACAGGTGGCCACGGGCATTCGTCATGCCAGTCCTCGCCCGGGAATCAGGGTGCAGCTTACCAGCCTCGGTCCAGAGGCCATGTCCATTCACATTTATTTCCCCCTGTGGATAGTGCTGAGGTACTCCTCCGGTTCTCTGCCCCGGGAGCCAAAGCGCTCTCCCCCTCAACCTTCCCGGCAGCTTCCCGTGGCCCAGGAGCGATTATCACACCTCTGGACCCACCGGGACTGATTGCCAGGCCAGATCCTTCTTGTTTCGAGGTCCACTGCCAAGGACCATCCGACTGTAGCCAGTCGCAGCAATCATCCGTCGCCAGCCGTGTTCCGGAGTGCGGCAAGAAAGGTTCACTCACGGAGGCACTCTGACCGGGCGCTTTAGGGCCTTCTACGGCAGTCGTTCATGGGATTGTCAGTGTGGCAGGAACTCACAGGTCTGCCTGCCATAACGCTAGCCTCTATGTCGATCACCAGATTTCCTGTCACTGCCCGACATCCGGTGGCATAAGGACTCCAGTTCAGAGCATTGCAGGTTACAGACCGACTTCCCCCCAGTCGGCAAACTGGTGTGGCCGCTTAACCAGGCCTCAGCCGTTCCGGGGCACGGTATACTGTTTGGGCTACCGTCCACCCCTTTCTCGAGCCCAGACAAGCCCCGAAAGATTCTGGGCTATATTCCCTTCATTCTGGGATGGTACCGCTCTTGTGAGCCTCAGCATAATGTCGGATGCAGAGATTGTCGGCGGGAGCGCTGGCAGACGCATCTACGCGGCCATGTTGCTAGGCCACTCCCTTAGCTCAATAAGTTTAGCTAACAAGAATGCCCTCTCCTGATTTTCTCTAGTCATATCCTCTTTTGTCTTACTATGACATGTTGCATAACTTGTAAGGGATTCACATCTGAGTTCAATCCGCCACGAATCAAGTGGGTTGTGGTTGCACTTAGACACCAGTCCCACACCTCCACATCAGTATAATCCAAGAGCACAGAGAAAGCATTCCTGGCACTATAACCCGTGGGGAATAAGGGGATTAGGTAGAACACAAACAGGCACCTGAGTAAGGTTTACATATACTGTAAAGTCTCACAGCTGTCAGAATGTTAAGAGGAAACCCACGTACACCTACATGAGTTCTGTAGACAGCCATTTAGTAAAGCAAGTGCAGTGTAATATTGCTATGCAAAGTAGCAACATGCCCCCTTCCCCGTAGCAGTGGGCCATAATGCTAATCCACCACTTTTATACAATTTTACATACATTGCTTCGTTTCATACACGTGACAGAAACCGAAACTTGTTAACAGGTTCACTGCTTTCTCATGAGAAGAATAACACAAGGATATTGAAAAAGATACACTTGGTGTGGACTATCAGTCACTCAGCTAGCCATTTTATGAAGCCCTGTTTAGTGTGTCAAACATGAGAATTAGTAATCCATCAGCAGCAAGAAGGCTGAGCAGGCCTGTGTATAGCACTGACACAATGTGAAAACAAGAAGTTGATGAATCAGCATGACCTTTGCTATTACAGTGGCTTAAAAGCAAATTTTCACCTTGGCATTTGCTAGATTTGTACAGTATCCCATTTGTATTTCGACTAGCTTTTGATATTGGGTAAACGTAGTCATTTTGTTAGACCGCAGAAGCACCACTTAGTGTACCTTGCAATCCTTAGTGTGTGTTGTGGTGACATTTTGTTTGCTGGTTCATTGCATTTTAATAACAGGCTAAGACTATTCATTAATATCCCTTGCACATTCATTTATTTTACTTAGATGGCATGATAACATGTTGGGTTTGCAGTCTTTTTGTTCACATTATAAAGACACGCACAAACAAACTTTCCTAAAGCACACCAAAACAACTGGCTCATTATCAGAAGTATCTGCTATGAAATACCTTATATGTATGCTTAGAATGAAAACGTTGTCTTCTTACTCCTTTACAGAACACTATCCTATGAGGAAACACTTCACTCTGATAATTTATTCTATTCTCCAAAGGAGGAATATTTCCAGCTTCCATGTTGCTGTAGCCCAAGAGGTTGCTTCATAATGGCCTTTTCTTTCTAGGATAGCTAGGATAAACATACAGAAAGTCCTCAACTATTACCAAACCCTAACAAAAAGTTAGACCTATAAGCTTTGCCATTGCATGTTCAAAACAAATAGACCCATTGGTTCTCAAGTGGTTGTGTTTGTGAATACAATCTACTTACATTTCAAAAAGAAATTCTTAAGTTACGTCTTGTTACCTTGCCTGGTTTTGTGAACTGCAGGATGAGGTTTCACATAAGAACTGACTTAAATGTAGCTTTTAATTGTGGTAAGTTACTCCACTTTTGTAAATCGGCAGCTCATAGGCCACAAGTAAATCTGGAGAAAGAAACATTCACTCACAAGAAATGGTCTGTGAATAAGGTTCAAAATTTGAAAAGTAATTCACATCCAAGACAGTAGTAAAACATAACTACTCAAAGAAAAAGTTTTATGACTTGGGCTCCATACACCTAAATGTCAACTAGGAAAGGAATTAACTTTGTGACTCAGGCATTAAGTGAATTTCGAGAAAGGGCCTGATATCAAATGTCCCAGAATATGCACCAGAAAATGGAGGTTCACCATTAACATTGCTGACAGCAACGTTCTGCATATTTTGAAATATTTATTAGCAAATATTTCCTTAAATGTTCTCAGCATAACACATGCTGCTGGAAACAGATGAGTTCTGTGTGAAATTCAATAGAAAGTGTCAAGTTATTGGAACACCCCCCGTTAATTTCTGGGCATATGTATTGTAAACAGCTGGCTACCAGACTTTGGTCTCTTCCACACTAGCCATGGATCCCCCTACTTGGCCTCATCAGTGAGGTGTAGTCTGGGTTGCTTGTGTTCCCATCTGGAGGGGACCTGGCCTGGCAGTTTGGGCATGACTCTTGCTTTTGGAGCAGTGCAAAGACTGATTTGCTAGAGTGGCATAGTAGGAGGAACCAGTGCTTTAAATGGGATAAAATAAGTGCAGGTACTCATTAAAATAGAGGTGTGGCAAGTGGGCGAGGCTAGGGGCGAGGCGAGGGGCAAGATATGTTCATACCTAATGACTTCTGTACCAGTTGCAGCACATGTCAAAACACAAGAGAAATGCGTTTATGGAAATAAGACAGATTAACACATTACACGTAATTACATGCTCCTTGGAAGTAGTGTGGAATCTGCCCTGCACTGGAGGAGAAACCTAACCTGCGCCTGCCCTGCTGTGGCTCAGGGTACCGGTACTCTCCCTGGCTACAGAGAAGTGCCGGTACTGATGGCAAAAAAATCTGAAAGTGCCGGTACTCAGTACCGGTGTTACACGCTCGTCCACTTGTGCAGTGAGCATGATCCCTAACACCCACTACAACTCCCATAATGCATCTCTATAGATAGAGAGTTGTGTATCTTCCCAAGTCCTCCCCTAAAAAGAGCTCATTGGTCAAGGAGGACGTTTAAACCAAGCCCCTCCTTGAGTTCATTGCTTGGCTTTCTTAGCTCTTGCGAACCCGTTGGAACCCGCCTAGCCCTTTACTTGAATTTGCCATTTGCTGTCGACGGAATGACCCTGCTGCACTGAAGCGTTTTCCAGAATTTACGGATTGGAAACGTCCTGTTTCAGCTACCTTTCGTTTGGGATTTATTTGCTTTCTTCAAGCCGCGGACCGGCAAAGACACTTTGTATCCTTTGCCTTCACCCAGACCCCCGAGCCGATTTCCGAAGCTCGCTCGGCATCAGCGTGCCTCACTAATTAGTCCCCGTTCTTCTACCCGCGTTGCGGGATTCATTTGAACTGTGCTGCCTCCACTATTGCCTACAACTAGAGGAACCGGCGTCGGCAAAAGGAGTTACCAGCCGCTGCCTCCACTATTGCCTACAACTAGAGGAACCGGCGTCGGCAAAAGGAGTTACCAGCCGCACTAATGAAGGACTCAGATATCGGCATGTCTAGTAGGTAGCACACGTTACACGTTGCTCGTGATTACCTTTGTTTTGTTGACCTGTTTTGGATTCTTGAGAGTATCGTGCTAACAAGATTTACGAACACCAAATTCCTTTCCCGATTGCCAGGTGGAATCGTGTGGGAGTTGCTTGACGCTTACGAACTTATTGGTTGGTTTCAAGTGCTTTTTGTTTTTGTGCATTTCAACAAAACTTTATTGCTGACTCACTACCTGCCACAAAGGATCAACTGCTAATTGGAGGAGCGTGAGATTTGGGAACTACGTCCTTTTGCTACCCTTCAGACTCACCTCATTTTCTCCTTGGGTAGCACGTTCTGTAAATTGAAAATCTACTTCGTGTAAAGAAGGGTTTTGCGAAGGTACACACTCTTTCTTTATTCCACAGATTACACACACACAAAGGGGGGGGAGGCAATTGGGTCTTACACAGCGCAGGTTTAGAATTAATCCTTCGTTTCTGTTATCTTATCTCCCTGTTTGTTATTTTTCTTTTACTTCAGTCCTCAGTCACCTTCCATGCTGCAGTCACCCTGAGACTCTTCCGCCTCCCTGGAGGGCTATCTGAAAATTCCTTTCTTGGTCCCGGCTCTTCCCCAGGGTGTATATCATTTCTCAGTGCGATTATGCTTCTGACAATGAATATACCCTAGGGGAGATTAGTGATTCTGGTCTTCGCTCCCGTGGATGTTGGTGGTCACCGTAGACACTACCAAGTAAGTTCAGTAAACAAGAGTGACAACCGGTGAGTACCGGCCCATTTAAAGCGCTCGGAGGAACTCAATAGACCAGAATGTGTCCGTGAGCAGTTTCCAGTGTCTGAGAATAATTCATGCATTTCTTCCATCTGTTGGTTCTTGCAACAGATACCCTTGACAAGAGTGGTATAGATTGTATTAAATGCTTCTGTACTGTTACATGCAGCACCAGTTTTGCTGCATGTTTACATGCTATTATTTGAGCATTGACATGTACGACAATGGTTAAGGGACATAGGGCCAGATGTATCAAAGGGGTTTACCCATTCTGTGCCTATGGGAAAATGTGTTCATACATAAGGCCCATGGAGAACAGGACAGTCCGGTACTAATGCGAGCGTTTAAGCCTCTACATTATTTGTGATCACTTGTCAAATATTTTTCTGTTGTTCATGACCCAGAGAAGGGACTTTTCTTCTCTACAGCAACTTGCTTTTGCAGCCACTGTGGAACGACTATACATGGACCTGCTCAGCTCCATAGCAGAGGCATTTAAAGACACGATTGCAGGTGTTCTGTGGTCTTCCTGAAATCTGAACAATAGCATCTAATTAAAACAAGAGTCCAGCTTGAGCGGACCCATACTCACTCCATAGACTACCATATAAATAAAAGGTATGCATGAGGTCTATATGAAACCATAGCACGAGGCAAGACAGATGGACTGTTTACTAGAGGGATGCTGAAAGTTGAATCTCTGACTTCAGGCATTATGGCATAAGGGATATAGAAGACCCAGCTTCAGTATTCTAAAACAAACTGCTCTGTGCATCAGCAATAACACAGGTAGGATTAGTAGAATTCTAAAGCGAACTACGCAGGACATCAGCTATAACATAGGTAGGATTAGTAGAATTCTAAAGCGAACTACGCTGTACATCAGCTATTACATAAGTAGGATGAGACGAATTGTGTGAAGAAATATGTTTGGGTTGCATTGGGATTCACCTTTTTAATTATTTTGTACACAAAGTTACTGATAATCATGTCAATAATTGTTACATTGTTTGTGGAGGAAGAGCACAAAATATATAAATTTTTGTTGTAAATACAGCACTCACATTTTGATCTACAGATGAGTAATCCTTCGACAGGTTTATCTGAATCCTAACACCCCTCCTCACATGGACATAGCTCAGTATGAGAGAAGAGACCTAGTGTCTGAAAAGGTCCCAAAGGATTCCTATTGAGCATAGAGAAATCTACTGGATGGAACTCAAATAATGTTGCCGACAGGACACTCCTTAGGAGCAAAGTTTCAACTTCCTTTCTGAATCAGGTCACATAATTTCAATAAATGTAACAATTATTTCATTAACTCGCTACTTGATCTTATTATGAAATGTGTGAATCTGAAAAATATATTTTTTGTCAAAGGTGTGTGTGATCTTTGAGCTATGAAAAGTAACTCCCCATTAATCATTTGCTCTTAGTGATCAAGAACCTTGTAAATATGCAGATGCAAAGTGTCCTCCACTGCTGATATGGCTACAGATTATCTGCTCTAACAGTAAAATGCAAGTTTTTTCTACGTTTGCTGGCAAGTTAGAAGATGGTTTCACAACATTTTGATGGCATTGCATATTTCAGAAATAGTTTTGTGCTTTGCCGTGTTAGTTTATTTACCATTCAAATAGCATTTGAAGTTATTTCTGTCACAAGCGTAAATTGAAAACAGAATTGCAGACATCAAATACAGAAAATGTGTTGGAATCTTTATTTGTCCAGAGAAAAATAACTTAGGAAAATTTATTTTTGAGGGAAATTGCTAAACTCATAGCCTGTCATATTCTGTGATATATAGTGCCTGAGGGGCCAGATTGGCATCGTAAGGTCAGTTCATGGTTTTTATCGACATCTGGCATTTAGTTTCTAGTTGGAAAGAAGTGAACATCTTCATGGGCAACATAATCAACCTCTAACATTTTCAAACATGTAAATGTCAATATCATAAAAAACACAAAAACAGAAATAAAGTACTGCACTTATGAAATCAGAAGGATATAAACACAAGCTTTCTTGGATCCATGCTTGCAAAATTATTTACATTAAGCAAGACCTGCTATTGTAAGGGGTACAGCAAAGTGGGGACCACATAAATTAATTAATTCACAGAAGTGAACATAGGACAAACTCCATATACAACTTTCTTCCACCCACCAAATTAGAAATGCATGTTTGGAAATGGGGCACCAGTTGACAAAGACAGCAGTTAAATTTGTATGAAAAATACATGGAATTCCTTTCTTAGTTGCTGTGTGCTTTACAACAATTCGTGATGCTGATTAACAGCCTCCCATTAAAAAAAAATAATCTTTCAGCCATGCCTCACAGCATCTAAGCAGCTGTGTAATATGGCTTAAAACATTGACAACGCCAGTAGGTCATATAGACTAGACCCATAGGTTTTGCCAATGCTTATTTGTTCATGGCAAGCAGATATGTAGGACCAGAGAGGGTCTCTTCCCAAAGCATTACTCTCACTGACTCAGACATATGAGGAAAGAGAAGGATAGACCCTCTCTCGCTCCTACTGTTGATACCCTTTCATTCTTCAGGACCCCTTGAGGACAATGCCCTCTCCTCTGTCTGCTACTTTGTATAGCCCTTGGATACATGAAGATGTGTAATGTGGGAATACTCAATGGTGGGTCTCTCAGCTCTCGCGTCTAGATTTGGGCAATGAATGCAGCTTTAAGGAAGCGAGAGCAAAAGAAAGGAAGCACTCTTAAGCGCTCCACTCTCACAAATAGTCAAGATGCTAACAGATTCTGTGTTGAGGGAGGGTTGCGAGGAACAAAAAAAGCAAGGGTGAAGTGTGGGGTTGTGGAAGCAGCTACATGGGACCATTGGGGAAAGCAATAACATGGGACTGGAGGGTGGGAGAGGCAATGGGGGCAAACAGCATTGCGGGGCAAAGCAACAACGCAAACCGGGAGGGTGGGAGAAGGAAGCAACAATGAGGGCAAGCAACAATGCAGGTTGGAGTGGGTTGCAAACACATGCATACTTTTAGGGTACTATAACTAAAAGAAAAAAAGTAGTCCAGGCCCAAAAGTGTAAGAAGTGGAAGGACACTCACTGGGCAAGGAAGCAGTTCTTGGGCCATGCTCTAGGGGAGAAAGAAACACATGAAGAGGAAGTGTAGATGGTGCACGCTGACGAAAGAGAAGAAAGACAAGCATTTGCAATGCAAATAGGTCTCGCATTTGTGAGTTAGAGCTATTGACATTGTAAATGGCAATGTTTTTTACCTACACATTTTATTTTTGGAGTGAATGCATGTAGTATGCAAAATCCCTTGGAAAGGTCCTGCACTTCGTAATAAGTATATTGAAAAAAACGCAAAGTGTGTATCGTGTCAACAATTGCTTGGCACGTACCTCATGGGTGAAGTGTCACCACACATGCACACCGTGGTGCTTTACTAATGCAAAACTCATTAATAAAAGTATTGCTTACAGACTAACCAACGCGATCGGGATCGGCGCATGTGAATCCGAATCCCGGCTTCTCTTTTATTTTCTAGACTATTTGAGTCACTCTCCTGCATCTTGGTTATCCCCCATACACGGGAGGCAATGAAATTTGCCAAGGGGTCGGGGGCAGGGGTCTTCGGGGTACATGAAAATGTATTTATTGCTTAGTTTTCAAAGGTCGCCTGGTGCTATTAGTTAAAAGTGTGCAGATTTCATTAAGTTATTAAGAGTACTTTACTCACATCTATGAGAAAATCGACATTAACTAAACAAAATGCCATAATCCGTGTCAGTTTTCACAGTGTTTTACACCGTACTGGTTGCTTAGCTTCATTGCATTCATTTCTGTATTTACTCTTTTACACAGCATCCAAAGTAGGTTACCTAACCCCAAAGCCCCTAGTTGTTAAATGACCGGTAGAAGTGAGTGTTTTACAGTTGAGCAAATGTGTCCAAATGTAATTTTGGGAGTGCCATAGAATGATCAGCCAACGAGGTACTCGATGAACAGGTATTTAACTACACGTTCAAAATGTACGGTATTGTGGCTGCTGTTTGTTTGTACACAACCACCTCTCTGAATGGGACACAGAGCTTCATCTACCAGACAGTGGTCACAGTGGGGCAACTAAAGCACAGAACAAAATGTATTCATTTATCCTGAGTGTGAAGGCACCCGGAAGGCTTAGGTGCCCGCCCGGAGAGGCTAGGGATCCCAACGCTTCTCCACAATCTGCTGTGCTCCTCTGCACCAACAGGGCACAGCTCAGAATCTGCCACTTTTACTAAGAATAGGTGAGGGGGATGAGGTTGGGGCATGCAGGAGTTGCCGGCAGATTTCCAGGTTATTGAAAGTGATGATTCTGACGTGAGGCAATGGAGACTGACTTTGTCTGTTTGTCTGCATCAGTCTATTTCTCTACCATCTACCGGGCTCACTGTCATGTATCCATTCATCTCTCTTTGTTAGAGGTGAGCGAGCCAATGTATTAATTAACAGGTAAAGCCAGCCGGAGACGAGCCAAGCGTATACGAGCCAGTGGGCGAGCCGTGAAAATGATCGGCATGTTAATCATACAGTAAACATGATGTAAATGTGCGATAATGCCTCTTCAGAATTAAAAAAAAGTGCATTTCTTTACCGCATCACCTCAGTACACAAGATTATAGCACTGAATTGAGAGGAAGTTATTAAAAGTGCTCGTTTTAAGCATGAGTTAAAACACTGCCGCTCGTCCCACCCGACAACAATGCCATTTGTGAACTAAGAGGCGTCAGTTGCCATGCATACCCCGAATGTTGCCTTGAGTCTTATGATATTTAGAGTAACATTAAAATCTAGTTCATTAAACACAAGAAGTTTTTGTACAGCACGCATCTTGAACTCGCATATTTCAAGATGGCAATAATAAAGATGAAAGCAGAGGTGCCGGCAGTAAAGAAAACACGAATGGGAGTGGGGGAGCGGGGGAGGGTGAGAAGTCACTGACTGAGGGAGGGGGCGGTGGGGTGGGGAGACAGGGAAGAAAATAGTGTTAGGATGAATGGGCCAATAGCCGTGGAAGGATACAAATGATGACTGAGGAGGGACTAACAAGCTTCAAACCAATCGGAAGGCAGCATTTACGACAAAAGCCAATGGGCAGAGAGTGGGCGGAGCTTCCACGAAGCTTCCACACTACAGTATTTACTGCATGTCTCGCAAAGCGATGGCAGCGCATTCGCGTTGCAACGCTAGGCGAGACCTAAAAGAAAATAGTGTCAGGAGTAAAGGGGCCAATAGCCGTGGAAGGATACAAATGATAAATGAGGAGGGACTAACAAGCCTCAAACCAATCGGAAGGCAGCATTTAAGACAAAAGCCAATGGGCAGAGAGTGGGCAGAGCTTCCACGAAGCTTCCACACTACAGTAGATACTTCATGCCTCGCAAAGCGATGGCAGCACATTTGCGCTGCAACGCTAGGCGAGACCTAAAAATGAGAGTAATGATGAAGCCAACCAATGGTAAGCAATGAACAGGATCTAAGCTCCATGAAAAATAAAAAATGTCTCACAAGCAACAGCACATGTGCTGTCTAAGGAGTGACATAAAAATTGTATTACCAATGACAACCATACACAACTTAGCAAAATACCAGATGGGGAATACAATCAGGTAACGCTGCCGATCCATAGACTCCAAAGCATTTCTAAGACGTAAGTGTTGTTTCTAAGATTAGGTAGCTTACATAGTGTGGGTTCTATGTCAAAGTATTGTCTCCAGAACCATGTGCCATACAACTGTGGGCAAAATATTGAGGCCCACAATATCAATAAAGTATATACAAATGTAAATATAGATTAACTGCTCTTAACTGCATATCCATGTAGTACATCGACAATATATATTTTGTCAAGGTATGTAGATGTGGAGTTCAGTAAAGTAAACCTACACTTCCTTATATATACTTACCTTGCTGATATGTGGGTCACCAATATTTTGTCCTCGATATAATAGCAAGAGGATATTTTGGAAACAATATTCTAGTGGAGTAACTTTACTGTGGTGTCCGATTACTTTTAATCTGAAAATCAAGGAATTGAATTACATCCCTCCAGTGAGAAAGGTTGTCAATATGACTACATTCTGTAAGGTTTTAACGGATGTGTGAAGAACAAAACTAGCTATTAATAAAAGGTGGATCTGTGAATTATCTATATATTCTGGTTGTTGAATGGCAATATAATTTTTGATGGGCATATTGATGAGGATATCTTGAAAGCTCACTATGGGGTATGGGCATGGACACCTTTGTTCCTTAAATCTAGAATCTTTATGTAGTTCCCCATTCCACTGTAATCTGAGTGAGTCGGTCCGATTTGATTTTTTTATATGAAAGTGCGATACACTTGGGATTATTTCTTAATTTTTGAGGTTATCTGAGTGTGCTCATTCTTTTACGTGGTCACTGGCAATTTTCATGCATTCTATACATTAAGATATCCAAGGCTTGTTGGTTGGTAGTTGGATGCCCCCGGTGTTCCAGTTTGAGGAAGTTGTGAAAAGGTTTTCTCTGCAAATGTGAATGTAGGATTTCCATCTGTTGACAAACAAAGGTATGTTCTAGGTCCCTTTGATTTTTTTTTTTTTATTATTTTTTTTTTTTTAAAAAACCTTTATTTACGTCAACATGGTACACAGCTATTCAGCCGACATCCCGGAGGTTCGGCAGCACGATGGGAACAATACGTAGGAAGGTCCATGTCCGTACATCAGGAGTAACAAAGGTTTAGTTTTAATGTAAACCAAAAAATAAAAACACAAGCAAGGCAAAGCATACAATAAGCATGTGCTAGTTCTCAGCCGGGGCGAGGTCCCACTCCCATCAGCGGAGCGGTACACCAAGCCAAAGAAGCGAGGGGAAAGCAGGGGTACGGACTCCAGGTTATGAACAGTTTACATATATAGTTGGGAGTAGAGCTAGGGGGAAAGTTGCACATCGAGCATCTCAGCAACCGGGGGCACACAAATATCTCCCCTATAGTGGTTCCATTGCCCCCATATCTTATGCCACTTCTTAGGGCGACCCCGGGCACTGTACACCGTTTTCTCCCGGAACATGCCCCAGTCCATGTTTTCCATCGATGCTGCCAAGGTGGGAGGTCTCTGGGATCCCCACAGCTGCGCTATATCTCGCTTAGCCACCATATTCCCCAGAGTCACCCATTGGGTCTGAGCGGCATCATAGTCGGTGGGGCCCCAGACATTCAACAGGCATCGTCTTGCCTCCGGGAAGAGTGCGATACCCGTGACCTCTTCCATCACATCATGAATTTGTTTCCAGAACTCTACGATCTCCCCACACTCCCAAATAATGTGTAGAAAGGTGCCCAACATCCCACAGCCTCTCTTGCATAAGCCATCGTCAGAGAAACCCATATGGATCAGGCGGGGCCCCGTGACGTAAACCCTGTGAAGTATCTTAAGCTGCACCAGCCCCAGTCTAGCCGGGATCGCAACCTCCTTCGGAGAGGAGACGGCATATAGCCAGTCCTCATCGTCCAGTTCGAGACCATCCCTAGTCCATTGTTCTCGCACGTCAAGGAGGCGGTCGGTCCGGACATTTACAAGCTTCTTGTAAATCAAGGAGATTGTACTCTCCGGCATATGACCATCCAGAATCCGATCCTCCAAAGGAGAAGACTCAGGCACGGCCTCCCCCTCGGCACAAACGGATAGCAGAGCGTGACGCACCTGGGCATATCGAAAGTATTCGGTACCCCCTAATTCGTACTCCGTCTGCAGCGTCTCAAACGATTTCACCTTACCCTTAGTCAGCAAATCCCCAACTCTAGAAATCCCAATTAGGTCCCACTTCTCAAACCCTTATCGTGTGCCATAATTTCCCTAGTATATCGGATTCAAAAAGAGGAGTAGCCCGGGTAAGTATGTCCTTCCAGCCCAACGAGTTTGTAACCGCCTTCCACACATGCACTGCCGTCTTGGTCGGTCCTGTGAGGGACCCGTCCAATGATTTGGAATACAGCGCCCTAAGGTAATTGCCCCCGCGCAACAGCCACCGATCCATAGCAAACCCAGGGTTCAACGCCGGACCGTAAACCCCATGGTTAATCGCTCCCAATTGGGTAGCCCAATAATATCTTCTGATGTCGGGGAGTGCTATCCCCCCGTCATACCATGGAAGGGTCAATTTTGCTATAGCTATACGCGGTCGACCGTCCCATAACAGCCAACGCTGGAGGCTCTCCACCTCACGAAAATAACTGGCAGGAACTAACTCTAAGGTGTTCTGTAAGGCGTAGAGAAACCGGGGAAGAGACATCATTTTGAACAATGCGGCGCGGCCCAGAAGGGAGAGCGGTAGCCGCCTCCAACCCGCGACCTCCCGTCTCAAGCGTGACAGCGGAGGGAGGAGGTTCTTCTCGTATCGGACAGAGGGGTCTGTGGAAATATATATCCCCAAGTATAGAAAGCCCCGCTGGGCGATCTGGATGGAGCAATCCCGCGGGACGGCAGGGGCGTCCCCACTGAGAACATATAGGTGCGACTTTCCCCAATTAATGGCGAGACCCGAGTTATTACCAAAAGACTTCAAAACGTCGCAGACCACTATGAGGGATTTCCGAGGCGAGGTCAAGTATAACAGAATGTCGTCTGCATACAATGAAATGCGGTCCTCGTGGTCTGGTGACCATCGGATCCCTCTTATGTCTGGCTGCCATCTAATCCATGCCGCCAGCGGCTCAAGGGCGAGAGCGAACAGCAGGGGCGACAAAGGACAACCCTGCCGAGTGCCCCTCCCGAGCCCGAACGGAGATGACGCCCTACCGTTCACCGCGATTTTAGCCAAAGGTTCCTCATAAAGTAGCCTAATCCAGCCTATAAAACCGGGTCCGAAGCCGAATTTTGTGAGCGCTGCCCACAGATACGGCCATTCCACAGTGTCAAAAGCCATCGTGGCGTCGAGTGACACCAAAATGGCCGACTCCCGCAGCGTCTCAACCCTCGCGAGCGCGCCATGAAGTCGCCTGAGGTTCAACGCAGTGTTGCGGTGTGGGATAAAACCGGATTGGTCCGGGTGGATCAAGTCCCCAATGACCCTGATCAGACGGTTAGCCAACAGTTTGGCGAGGATTTTGGGCTCAGCGTTGAGTAGGGAGATCGGCCTATACGATCCGCATCTGTTCCGGGGCTTGCCATCTTTATGTATAACCACTATTGTCGCCAGACGTTGGTCGAATGGAAGACACCCATGCTCCCGCGCCTCCACAAACATATCTCGCAAATACGGAGCAATCTTATCCGGTCTGAGTTTCTACAACTCGACCGGCAAGGCATTCGGGCCCGAGGCCTTGCCCGGACGTAACGAGCGGATAGCAACTGCAACCTCATCAGCGGTGATGTCACTATCGAGGTCCTCCCTGTCGACGTCGGATAGACAAGGCAGGGCAATGTCTCGCAGCAGTTCATGCGAGTCCTCCTCCGGCTTGTCCGACACAGACGTATAGACCATGCGGAAGTGGTCCGCGAAACACTGGACTATCCCATCGGGTTCTGTGACAATATCCCCGCCATCCGTCAGTATTTCTGGCACAACTCTATTCACTCGTTCTTTCCTGTCTAACCACGCTATTAATTTCCCGGCCTTGTCGCCCACATCATACAATCGCCCTTGTTGGTCCCTGCTAAGAACCTTAGCCGCGTTTGTCACCAGTGCTTTATATTCAGATTTGTTTTAATCTTAACTTATGCAGTGTTTCCGCCGTAACCTCGTCTTTCAGGACAGACTCTAACGCCACTATCTCAGCCTCGATCTGCGCCACCTCCGCATCCCTCCGACGTTTGACATCCGCTATCAAGGAGAGGGCCTCCCCTCTCAGTACTGTTTTAAACGCTTCCCACAAAGACACCGCGGAGGTAACCGAGCCAAGGTTCTCCGAAAAGTAAAGATCAACCGCTTTCAACAACGCACCACGAGTCTTAGGGTCACGGAAATACCAGGGGTTAATAGGGGCGACCCTACCTGCCGCGCCACGGCCAAAATCCATACCAATCCACACCGGCGAGTGATCGGAGATGCCCCTGGCCATGTGCCTAGCCTCGGACACCAGGGAAGCGTGGGCAGCCAAGGTGAGAACATAATCTATTCTAGAGAGACTGCCGTGCGCCCCAGAGTGAAAAGTGTACTGCCGCTGAGCGGGGTGCAGCAGCCTCCAGCAGTCAACCAAACCTAGTGTATCAGTAAAATCTGGGAGCCATCTCTGCGCCCCCCCGGGGTCCCTTGGCGGATGTCTGTCTAGCAGTCCGGAACCAAATGCATTAAAGTCACCGCCCATTACCAACACTCTCTCGGGGAGTTTCAACATGGCCCTCCCCAAGTCGGCAAATGTGACGGCCTGCAGGCCAGGGGGGACATAAACAGAAACCAAAACCAGTGTCCGGCCCTCCCATCTCCCCGCGGCCGCCGCAAAGCGCCCCCTCTCATCAACAGTAGTAGAATCAATCTCCAATGACAGCGAGGTCCTAACAAGTATTCCAGCCCCCGAGATCCCGAGGAAAACCCAGAGTGGCCGATAAATTTATAACCCTTTCTATTGAGAGCATGACACGTGTTGCCTATCAGGTGCGTCTCCTGCAGCAAAACTATGTCAGGAGAGCACCTCTTCAGAAATTGCAGAACAATTCCCCGCTTAATACGATCCCCCAAGCCATTAACATTCCAACTAAGTATATTCAAACCCCTACCCCCCATCACAAAATGGCAAGAGACCCCCGCCCATACCCGAGAGCAGCACACAAGACTTGCATTGCCATACCTTGCAAAATGAAAAACAACAACAAACACTCCAACAAGCCCAGACCACCCCCCACCCTGCACCCCTGCATAAATCTAAAAACCCCCCCAACTTGCAGTGTTCCTGTCGCCCTAGCAAAAGCTAATCTACAAGAAGAAACCCCGTAGGAGGAAAGAGATCCCATTGTGCCCTCGCCACCCCCGGACAATAGCTAGCAATAAAAACAAATCAGTGGACCACTGTCCCGAGCTTGGCCAGAATGGTCGATCACCAGAGTCCTCACTCTTTTGCGACCTGGCCTCCTTCCGCTCCGACCGCATGATCCCCGCTAGTTCGCCGCTGAGGCAATGTGTCCAGCCATTCCCCAACCTCGTCTGGCAAGTCAAAGAAAAAGGTTCGTTGTTCGTACTCGACGCGCAACTTGGCTGGGAAGAGCATGGCATACTTCAGACCCCTCTCACGTAGCCTCCTCTTAACCCCCAGGAAACTCTGCCATTGCTTCTGCACCGCCTGGGTGAAGTCAGGATAAAAACTCACAGCAGTGTTCTGGAAAGTAACCGGTTCGGACCCCCGTGACGCCTGCAGAATGGCATCGCGGTCCCTGAAGTTGAAGATCCTGGCGATGATCGGTCTCGGGGGAGCTCCCACCTTGGGCCTTCCGCCCGGGACTCGGTGGGCCCGCACGACCGCAAAGAACTTGCTGAGGCCCTTAGGTGCCAGATGGTTAAGCATCAAGTCCTCGACAAACAAGTCCGCCGATTGCTCCTCCGTTTTCTCCGGAACCCCAACAATGCGCACGTTATTGCGCCTCGCCCGGCCCTCAAAATCCTCCATCTTGCGGGCAATGTGGTCGTTGGTAGTCCTCAGCGTACGGACCTCTATTTGCAGATCAGAGACGTCCCCCGTGAGGCTAGTGGTTTTTTGGTCCAAAGATTTTACTCTCTCATTAGTTTTCCCCAGGTCAGCACGGAGCAAGTTAACGTCGACTGAGATGGTGTCCACTTTGTGTGCCAGGGTCTCAAACTGTTGCCCAATAGAGGACTTAATCTCCTCAATGGCGCCCATAATATCTTGCAGTGTCAATTCCGGTGCGGGGACCGAGCCGTCTCCCGATGATTCCTGTAGCTTCCCCGGTCCGCTTGGCGATCCCTTTTGCTGGGCATAGCGATCCATGTTGTTGGTTTGGGTGTAGCCCCCCCCGCCTGGTGTTCTTGGGCTTCTGTTTGTCGGCCTCCGATTTGGTCGACATCCTCAACCCCGGAACAGTCAGCGTCAAAAACAGGCCACTCAGCCACGCAATTGGCACGAGGTCCGCTGGATCTGGGACTCCGATGCAAGCCCATGCATGTGCAGGCCGAGCTACAGGCAACTGTTGTCCAAGACGCTCGCGGGCCGAGGCACGTATTTGTGAGAGAAAGCGAAAGTGAAAGTGGAAGCAGCCTCCCTCCGATGATCCACACCGCACACGGCCGCTGTTGTTCAATTAGAGTCCGGGCCCATGCCAACGCGAGACCCGGGCACCTCCCGGGGGATAGGCCGCAAACTTCAGCCTGTCACAACTTCGGTCTCCGGTGTATGATTTCAGTCCGGACAACGACGCTCGCCTCAGCAGTAGTTCATGTCCAATATTCCGGATATTTGAAACAGGATTTTTCCAGGATAATTGCCGGAGGGAACGAGGGTTGCGGGAGCTCTGTGCTCACGCGGCCATCTTGGTCCCGCGCTAGGCTCCTCCCCGGTCCCTTTGATTTTGATTGAAATAAGGGTTTATTACTAGTGAGCTTCATGAGCTTCTGTACCTGATTTATCAGTTGCTTGTAGGCAATCAATTAAATGCAGTTTTTTGAAAATGTACTCAAGTGTGTCACTGCTGCTCAATATCGGTTGCTTTAAAAGGCCCGTGCTGGTGGGGGACTACTTATTCTGTAGATCTGCTGTGCCTGTACTACAGCATATTTCTCACTATATTCTTGTTGGAATTCCCAGTCAATTTGTCTAATGTCCCATCAACATAAAAGGCATACTGATTGTGGCACGTATGCATCCCAAGTCAGCTCCTCTGTGTTTCTGACTTGATATCTGACTGCCTGGCTGCATACAGATGCTTTGAGGACCTGAATCAAATGTTAGTTTATTTTATTTAGCAAAACACCATAAAACACTTATTTAAACATGCATAAATAACATTATCTCACATAAAACAAATATCCAATACATATCAAATGTTTACAAAACAAGGCTTAGTTCTCCTACTTAGTTGTCAAACTAGCTGGTACTTTTCTACAGGGAACTAGTTTGCAGAGGTCTACCCTCTTCCATTTAGTGTGGCATGCTTTCTCATCAGGTTCTCCATCTAATACTGAGAAGCAACCCAGGGTTTGATTATGTCCCCATGATCCCTCTGGTTCTGGGGTTGGTCCTGCAAGGGATTAATAATAAACGTAGATGTGGGAAAATAAAATTTTGTGACGGCAGGGTAAGTGGGAGCTGTTCTTCTCTTTTAGCTTTAAATGTATTAGAGACTGAACTTGCACTAACATCAACCAAGCTTATGTTTTCCTACATCTTGAATTGATGTCACAGCATACCAAGTTATCTTTGTTGCTGTTTTTGGCTCTAACTTAACAATTGTAAGCTCCTCACTAAGAGACGGTGAGTGTTCCCAGAGGGTCCTCACCACCCTGTACCTAACCAAGGATATCCCAACTGTCTCTGACTACCGTTTATATAACGTGTCAATTATAGTGCTTGAATAAACAGCGAGAGCAACAAAGTTCAATGCAATAGTATTATGAGAGTATCCTCAAATATAATATCTAGTAAAATGTTTCTTCTTGCTTGTTCCTCATTGGTACATATCCTGAGAAACCATGTACCTGTGTGGTAATGTTTTAAATCCTTTGTCTAAAGTCTAATAAAAGGACATACTTTTCCTCTGTAAAAAGGAACCACATCTTTCACAAGGTGAATCTATGCTGGATTTTTCATTGAACTTTACTAAGTTCTTTGTACTTATGATCTGTATTATGTACTGACAACCATTCTGAAGATATATTTCATGTATTTTGCTCAATAATTCTTCATATAAACCCCTTAAAATAGAGATAGGTCAACCTAGGAAGTATCAAAGTCCGTATAGGACTGCACCGCTCCAGGTCCGAGTCATTGGTGTGCTCTTGGTAAGGTTATGAGAAACTAGTTTGCGCGCCAACAGATCTGGTAGAAGAGCTGATGGTTCCAGTAGAATCGGGTCAGCATAACACAATATAATTGGCTATAGAACCGATTACTACACCTTTATGGTTATGTATTAGACCCCCGCCCGAGATTCAAACTGACTCAGTCCGAACTTGATCCTGATTCTGGAAGACGAGGTGTCTGTAGACGGACAACATGAGTATTAATAGGGAAGTGTGCTCATTTGAAGGATGAATGAGAAGTAAGCTGTGAAGCAGTGCATATTGGTATTGTGGTGGAATTCAGCAGATGGATTTTGAGGATAAATATTATGTGGCTTTAGCTCTTGGACTTGTAGGAATGATAGTTATTGCTTTCTTGATAATATTCTTTGATTTTTGAATTGGATAAGTAGGTACTCGCGCTTTGCATCGCGCTATGCGCCTCAATACCGCGCTATCATTTTTAAAGCTACCCTTATAACTATTTGTGTTTTTCTTAGTTGTATTTTGCCCTGATTTTAATAGGATTTATTGTAACCCCCTCACCTGCACTCTAATCGGTTCCTTCACCGCTGTTTTGGCGGGTCCGCTCTCTGGGGTGGGATTGGCTTTGGGCGCCATCTTGGAGTGGTGGTCACTTTGGGCGCCATCTTGGAGTGGTGGTCACTTTGGGCGCCATCTTGGAGTGGTGGTCACTCTGGGTGGGTGTTGCTGACGAGCGGTCTAGCGCTCCGGCTGAGTGGAGGGACGCCTATTTAAGGCGACCTGCCCTGTGGACTGAGAAGGTACTCGCGCTTTGCATCGCGCTATGCGCCTCAATACCGCGCTATCATTTTTAAAGCTACCCTTATAACTATTTGTGTTTTTCTTAGTTGTATTTTGCCCTGATTTTAATAGGATTTATTGTAACCCCCTCACCTGCACTCTAATCGGTTCCTTCACCGCTTTTTTGGCGGGTCCGGTCTCTGGGGTGGGATTGGCTTTGGGCGCCATCTTAGAGTGGTGGTCACTTTGGGCGCCATCTTGGAGTGGTGGTCACTTTGGGCGCCATCTTGGAGTGGTGGTCACTCTGGGTGGGTGTTGCTGACGAGCGGTCTAGCGCTCCGGCTGAGTGGAGGGACGCCTATTTAAGGCGACCTGCCCTGTGGACTGCCCTGAGAAGGTACTCGCGCTTTGCATCGCGCTATGCGCCTCAATACCGCGCTATCATTTTTAAAGCTACCCTTATAACTATTTGTGTTTTTCTTAGTTGTATTTTGCCCTGATTTTAATAGGATTTATTGTAACCCCCTCACCTGCACTCTAATCGGTTCCTTCACCGCTGTTTTGGCGGGTCCGGTCTCTGGGGTGGGATTGGCTTTAGGCGCCATCTTGGAGTGGTGGTCACTTTGGGCGCCATCTTGGAGTGGTGGTCACTTTGGGCGCCATCTTGGAGTGGTGGTCACTCTGGGTGGGTGTTGCTGACGAGTGGTCTAGCGCTCCGGCTGAGTGGAGGGACGCCTATTTAAGGCGACCTGCCCTGTGGACTGCCCTGAGAAGGTACTCGCGCTTTGCATCGCGCTATGCGCCTCAATACCGCGCTATCATTTTTAAAGCTACCCTTATAACTATTTGTGTTTTTCTTAGTTGTATTTTGCCCTGATTTTAATAGGATTTATTGTAACCACCTCACCGGCACTCTAATCGGTTCCTTCACCGCTGTTTTGGCGGGTCCGGTCTCTGGGGTGGGATTGGCTTTGGGCGCCATCTTGGAGTGGTGGTCACTTTGGGCGCCATCTTGGAGTGGTGGTCACTCTGGGTGGGTGTTGCTGACGAGCGGTCTAGCGCTCCGGCTGAGTGGAGGGACGCCTATTTAAGTCGACCTGCCCTGTGGACTGCCCTGAGAAGGTACTCGCGCTTTGCATCGCGCTCTGCGCCTCAATACCGCGCTATCATTTTTAAAGCTACCCTTATAACTATTTGTGTTTTTCTTAGTTGTATTTTGCCCTGATTTTAATAGGATTTATTGTAACCCCCTCACCTGCACTCTAATCGGTTCCTTCACCGCTGTTTTGGCGGGTCCGCTCTCTGGGGTGGGATTGGCTTTGGGCGCCATCTTGGAGTGGTGGTCACTTTGGGCGCCATCTTGGAGTGGTGGTCACTTTGGGCGCCATCTTGGAGTGGTGGTCACTCTGGGTGGGTGTTGCTGACGAGCGGTCTAGCGCTCCGGCTGAGTGGAGGGACGCCTATTTAAAGCTCCCTCCAACGCGCAGCGGTTACGCGCAGTGGGCGTGCCTTCGCTGTGCCTGAGTCGTGCCCGTCTGCGCCCGTCCGCGCTAAGGAGGAGTGGCTCGCGGCAGAACTCTGGACCTGGCCATCATGACTATACTTTTGAGAACTTATAGTAGGGCCGATCTACTGGCCCTTCGGGACCGATGTACACGCTGCGAGTTTTCGCCTGTAGTCCCGCTGTGTGGCCCATATCATTGTAGGTGTGGTGCTTGGTCATTGGAACCCCCTCTCTTATATGCTCCTTGGGGCCTGTTATAAAGAGGATAGGACAACGGGACCTGAGTATCTGGAGCTTAAACGTCAGATCTGTGGTAAAGCACCATCAGGAGGTTTACGACCTTCTTATTGATGGTTCGTCGGATGTGCTTTTTCTGACGGAAACGTGGCTCCAGGACTCTGACTCCTCGATAATTAACCTAGCCTTTCCCCCAGAGTATGCTATTTTCACTTTAAATCGGACGACTAGAGGTGGAGGTATTGCGATGGCCACCAAACGGTGTCATCCCTGTGAGTGGAAAGCCGCTGAACTTTTGGGGTGTGAGGGTGCCCTATTTAAAATAGCGTTTAGTCACCAGTTTACCTTCTCTGGGTTATTAATTTACCGGCCTCCGGGCTGTGACTCTGTTTTTAGGGCTGCTCTTCCTGAGTATATTAGCATAGAGGCACTAGGATGCGCAAATTTTAATGTTGTGGGAGATCTTAATCTCCATTTGGACTGCCCTTCTTTACCCTTTATTAAGAGCTTTCTGGCGGATCTTGAGGCTTTACAGCTCTCGCAGATGATTACTTTCCCCACACATAAAGGTGGTCATATTCTTGACCCGTTCTTCACAAATCTAGAAGGACTCAGAGTTCTTGGTTCCTCCCAGTTGCTCTGGACAGACCACATGCTGGTGAAAACGGCATGCTCTTTGTCTGACTCTCCTTTTCTATCTCAGGATAGACTTGTTCTTAAATGACACTGGAACAAATTAAGACTGGAGGATTTTTACCATCAGCTCGAGAAGGTTCCTTTAGGTCCGCTCACCGAGGTCGATTGTGGATACGACTCCTTCTGTGAGTGGATATCTGGTGCCCTCGATTCTCTGATTCCTATGTGTTGGTCCAAGTGTCACCGGAAGGAGCCGAGCCCTTGGTATGACACTTCCTTGGCATCTCTTAAGAGGGCCTGTAGACAGGCCGAAAGATTATGGAGGAAGTCGTACGACCCAGATCTGAAAATATGTTATCTGGCCAAGGTCAAGATTTATCACAGGGCAGTGTGTCAAACTCGCGCTTCCTTTTATGCTCAACAGTTTCAGAACTCTGCCAATCCATCGAAACTTATTTTTAAAGTATTAAAGGACTTGATGGCGAAGAGAGCAACTGCAGTGGAAATATGCTCGGACTCACATTGTGAGGGTTTGGCCTCTTTCTTCCATGAAAAAGTGCAAGCCATCTATCGCACTTTCCCAACGGGTTCCCTGATGCTAGAGCAAGTTGGTCGCACCTTAGGTGAGGGGGAATGTCTTTCCATCTTACCCCCCTTATCTCTGGAGGTGTTTGACATTCTCAGCGCCAAAATCAAGTCTGGATCTCCGGCAGACCCGCTGAAACCGGCCCAACTCAAGACCCTGGCACCGGTTTGCCGTACCCCGGTGCTGTCCTTGATCAACCTGTCTCTCTCTTCTGGAGTGGTTCCCGTTAGATGGAACCCTTAACCCCCTTAAACCTGAAAGCTACCGCCCTATCTCCCTTCTCCCTTGGGCCACGAAAATAGCAGAGGCCCATGAAAATGCCACTCTTACAGACCATCTTGGTAGGCTTAACATTCTCGACCCTACCCAGAACGGGTTCCGTGCGGGTCACAGCACGGAGACGGCCCTTCTCTCGATGGTCGAGCATCTGCGTTCCGTGCTGGATTCCGGTCGGACGGCGGCACTACTGTTATTAGATCTTAGTGCCGCCTTCGACACGGTCTCGCACGGGATTCTGATTCGGCGTCTTGAGGAGGTGGGCGTTTCTGGCTCCGCCTTGCACTGGTTTCGTTCCTTCCTTGCGGATAGGTCATTCCAGGTGGCGATCCCACCCGGTAAGTCGTCCTCCTACCCGCTAGACCAGGGAGTCCCACAGGGGTCTTCACTGAGTCCCACCCTTTTCAATCTGTATGTGAGACCGTTGGCTGCGGTCGTCAAGCGGTGGGGCCTGACCATGGTCTCTTACACAGATGACACGCAGCTGGCGGTCACACTGAGTGGGGACTCAGACCTGGAGGATCCCAGGTTCTGTGATGGTCTGCAGGAAGTGGCTAACTGGATGAATTCCAACTGTCTCCAGTTAAACACCAAGAAGACGGAGATTATGGTGGTTGGTAAACAGGTGGCTTTGTGGGATGACAAATGGTGGCCTTCGGAGTTGGGTGTGACTCCCCTCCCAGCGGCAGAGATAAAAAACTTGGGGGTGTGGCTTGATCCTTCTCTGAGTTTCATCTGTCATACCAAGAAGGTGGCGGCTTCTTGCTATGGCATCATCAGAGGACTTCGACCCATCCTCAAATTCTTTGATGCACCCACAAGACAGCTGGGGGTCCAAGCATCAGTGCTGTCCAGGCTGGACTATGCCAGCTCCCTACTGGCGGGGATAAACCAGTCAGAATTTCTGCGGCTCCAGCGGGTTCAAAACGCTGCGGCACGACTGGTGACAGGTCTGCCTAGGCGATGCTCGGTGTCCAATACTCTGCGCTCTCTCCACTGGCTCCCTGTGCAGCAGAGGATTAGATTTAAGGTTCTCTGCTTTGCATTTAAAATCCTAAAGGGTACTCCCCCACAAATCTTGGAGAAATTGCTGATCCCCTATGTCCCCTCTCGCACTCTTAGATCGCTAGGCCAGAACTTAGCAGTGGTCCCGCGTTTTAAGTTGAGCAGAATTGGTGGCCGCTCCTTTCGAGTCCTGGCAGCGAGTTGGTGGAATTCTCTTCCTCCACAAATCCGGGCCATCGATGAGCTCCTTCAGTTTAGACGGACTATCAAGACCTTTTTATTTGTTTAGCTTATCTGTTGTGTCTCGTCTCCGTTTGTCCGCTTTTAGTGCTGTGTTGTGTCTACCTTCTCAAAGCGCCAGGACGCCCCTTTGCTGGGGCAGCTGTGCGCGGTACAAATAAAAATAACATAACATAACATAACATAAATGTGTGAGTTGTTAATGTATGGCATAAAGTGGAGTGAGGTACCTCACGTTAGATTGTTGAATCGTTGAACTTATCTCCTAAGGTAAGGTGTACTGTGAGGCGCTATCAGCCACACAAAGATGGGGTTGTAGGCTTTTCTATTGTATGCGTGTATTAATTCATTTCTTAGTGCACAGTAGTGAGCGCACTGGGTATGGTGAATCCCATGGATCAAGAGTCTACTGTTGTGTGAGAGTAGGTAGTCTTCTTTCTGTTATAGACATTTCTGTCTAGACAAAGCGGTCAAATGAAGAACTTTGGTGAAAAGTGGTTCTGTAGGTCCTGGCAATATTCGGGTGCTGCGTCATTTTGATGCCGTGTAGGGATTAGCTGGTGAACGCTGTAACCGCGATTCGATAGGGTGACCCTTGACAGAGACGCTCTGGTATTGGTGGGCAACAATTGTTCACATAATACTACAGGGAGAGTGTGAGACTGAAACAAATCGTGATTGAGATTTCGTCAGCATGGGAAATCCCTTTCCGAAAAAAGAGAAAGATGTGAATAAGGAAAATAAATTTTCACCTGAATGTATACCAGTAAGGAAAATGGTGGCAAAGAAAGGATTACACACATGCATGTCGCGTAGCCAATGGCACGAATATATGTCCAAAGAGGGAGAATTACAATTGCCCCTGAGTGGGAATTTCCATTTTCCCAGAATAGAAAATCTGAGATGAAAGATGTATGATTTGAGAGCTCAGCCCAGACCCACACAATTTGAGGCTTTACATCTTCGGGAGCAGGTGGGAAACGAAAAGAAAATGAAGAAGTTTGCAGTAAGAATCCATAGTATGGCATATTCATGGCTAATCATACAGGAAGATGAGAGTCAGAAAAGATGGAGGGAAGAAATAATTGAGACCATTGAAGCTTATCCTTTGATAGAGAGCAAAGAAATAGCACAGGAAAACTTTGGGAGAAAGGGAACACCTTCCAAGATGAGCTCCTCAGCATAAGACCACCCCCATATAATCTGGCAACCACACCAAGCTCTACAGTCCTGGTGGTAACTGAGACTACGACAGACACTGAAACCATCAGCTCACATGCCCCAAGTTATTCAGAAACCTCAATTTCTCCCCCTTTCTAGCACCCTGCAAGCACACCACTTTCATCAAGTGCCTCATTCTCTTCCCCTGCACTCCTCTGAATCAGACCCTTCCAATTGTCAGCCAAGACCCCCATACCAGCGTCCAGCATAACAGCACTAAGCCTTCTGCAAAGACATATTTTGTTAAGTTTCATGGCGCAAGCTCAAGTGATTATTGCAACTCTACCAGTCAACTAATCAAGTACAGGATATACTCCACAGAGACATGACCTTGCCCAGCTGAAAGCGGAGTTCGAAAAAATCATTAAGGGTAATGTAGGGATGAATAGCTTAGGACAATACAATGAGAGCAGATTGCTCTATATGAGGAAGGCAGCTGCAAGGATAGCACAAGAGGCGCATGCAAGAATGGAGAAGGTGGCAGATGAATGCATCGTTAATTTGCCACTGAGAGAGATACTGCAGAAGAACGTTTGGATGATAATGGGTGAGAAGGAGTTAAGTTACTAAAGGTGAGAGGATTGAAAACACATGTGAGAGAGTTAATTAAGAATATTAGGGATTGGAGCGAGACAGAGAATTTTAGAGACCTGTGGTCCAGGAAGGAAAGGAGCGAGATCGAGAATTTTAGAGAGCTGTGGTCCAGGAAGGAAAGGGTTAAGGTTAAATGAAAGAAGGGAGTTGCCAAGGAAGATGAGGGCGAAGCTGCAGGAGAAGAGGTAGGGGAATACCCTCTGAGGAAAGTACAGGGCAGAGCATATGTACATGTGCCATGGTCCCAGACAGATATCTTCCACTTTACACATTCTCTTCCTAAATTAAGGGAAAATCCCAGTGAGTGGTACACACAGATGAACCAGCTTGTGACCATTTTGAAGGTCTTGTGAGAGGATTTTGAAGGTCTTGTGAGAGGATTAGAATACTTTTGACGTGGAGTTCCCAAAGGACCTATGGGCAGAATGCAAGGGAGCAGTGGAGTGGCCAACCCAGGATCCCTGTAGGGTAGCAGGAACAAATGCACCTTCACACTTGATAAAGACCAAATACGAGTACATTATAAATACTTAAAAACCCCAAAGAAAATAAATTGGCCCAAAATTTTCCAAACAATCTCAGGAACTTAAAGAATCATGCATACTTTCAGAGGTTGATGAAGGTCTACAGGGATCACAGCAGGATAAATGATCCGCTTGACTATAGCTTGGACAGGTTCCTCACCTTTTTCGTGCAAGAGCTATGTCCTGAAATCAGCAACCAAATCATCCAAGGTGTTCTTTTGACGAGATTCTGCAGTGTGCGAAACATTGCAGTGACATGTTGGAAGCTAAGCGAAATGGACTCAAAGAAAGGTTTATTATCACCCAGATCCAATTAGTGTAAAATGGAGGTATGAGGGGACTTAAAGTACCCCATCAAGGACCTGAAATTAACCCCATAGTGAGATAATCATGCAGGGAGTTTCCATTCCTTATGGAGATAGTTCCCAGGGATCAGGAAGAGGTCTGGGCAACACAGCAGGAACTAGCATAAGTGACCTTAATAAGTTTACTCCTTGCCACATCTGTAACAAGGTTGGGTATTGGAAACAGGATTGTCACTACAATCCTGATCGAGCCATGATTGATGGCCAGGCTTTTAATTTCGTGGTGAAGGGAGAGCTTCCACCGATTACCCAGACCTCTTCTGCCAGCTCCAAAGATCCAGAAACCTGGCATGTCACAGAGTTCCCCTGGCCCTACTCAGATGCAAGGAGGAAATCTCCATTTCCAATAGAGTAATAGGATCATCCATAATTCATTTGTATCCCAGAATTCTCCAGTCCCTTAATGTACCAGAGTTCCACAAATTTTGACCAGTTCCAATGACGGTGCCTGAGGGGGGAGGATGAGCGCGTACTTGGTGCAGTTCTAGAAGTTGACCAGAGTAGACCGTAAGCAGATGGGGAGGGTAACGGTAATCCAGTATCTTTCTTAATAGACACAGGAGCCTCTCGCTCAACTATTAGAAAAGTTGAGATCCCAAATCTACTACTCTCTGGAAAAGAAGTCCAAGGTGTAGGTATTGCAAATCAGTAGCGTACCAATCTTATTACTGCCTCTGTCATTTCAAGATTGAGGTAATGCAGTTACTATGAACAACTAGGGATGGACCAGAGGTTCCATTGTAGTAATAGACCCAAAACTGAATGGGACGATCACACCTAAATAGGCCAAGGCCTGTGCCTCTACTCTTCTTAAATGGCCAGATGCACTACCTCTGGTATTAATGAGCATCCAAAGCACCCGTTGTAGACAAGCAGGATTGTCTCCTCACTTGGTGTTGATGGGAAGAGCCATGCAAATTCCTTCTGTTCCAGCAGCTGCTCTTGTGAATAGCACAGATGATGTGGTTCTCGAGTACTTCAAGGAAGTGGCTGATGTTGTGTGTTCTATCTCCCATCAGGTTGATGCTGCTACTTCAGCTGTCCGAGAGTCTTCAGGGGAGGATTTGAACCCTGGAGATTGGGTTCACATACAGAAGCACGACCACAAGGGTTTTCTAGAGGAGCGTTGGAGAGGCCCATACCAGGTGATCCTGGTCACCAACACTACTGTTGAGTGTGCTGGTTTGCTGAACTGGATACACGCCTCACATACCAAGAGGGCAAGACTAGAAGAGGAGGAAGTAGAGCCAAATCCACCGGTTCCTCAAGTCACCCTAAGTACAAAGTTTCTGAGGCCTCCGAAAAAGAGGAAAACCAGTCTGAGCATTCACAGTCTCTCACAGCAACGCATCAACAGGAATGAGAATGAGGTGATAGTGTCATCATATCAGTAGCAAGTAAATCTCCAACTGGTGGCATAAAAATATGCATTCACAGAGACAGTGAAAACTCGTGGAGAGCTGAATCAAACCTGCCCGAGTAAAGATCATGAGAATCAAAGAGTGGGACGGCCAGAGAAGGTCCCACTTCTGAGAGTGAAGTGGCCTGATCAGAGCCAGGGATCACAAGCATCTCTCAGGATTGTGGCTTAGCTAAGGAAGTCTGACCAAAGACTACAACAACTCAAAAGAGATTGTTGATTACAAGAAAAAAATCAGAAACAATAAGGGCAGTTAGCAAGTTAGAAGAACTAGAAATCACTGAACAACTTGAAGTCATGGCTGAGATAACTCCCAGAGTCTTAGGTCTCGAGAGGATGCAGAATAAAAACCAATATAGCTTTTGAGATAAGGTAGTGATGATAGGGTAGAGATTAGAGGACTAATTGCTTCATCCAAAGGTTTCAATCTATTTCCTTGATTTGATTTAACCAAAGATGACACAGCAATCCTGCAAATTCTTGTAGTTCTGCCAGTTGCCAATTCTCTTTATGAACTTGGACATCTATCTACTGGATGGAGCGATTCCCTGTACTCTGATAAACACCACAATTCAATTGATTTTCGGTAAACCAGTGCACGGAACAAATATTCACAGTTATAACAAGTAGTTTTAGATGTTAACTGAGTATTTGAAAGTCATGCCGGTAGAAAATTGTTTTGGTTGCTCCTACCTTCCAGCCTCTGTGACTGAAGGGGCAGCATACTTCCGTTTGCCTCTGTCTTACTCTTTTTTGTGAGTTATCTTTCTGAATATATATTGTCAACATAATTTTAAGTTGTTCTATTCTGATTATGCCAGGCCCTTACGAAATCTACCAATCATTACAGATGCAAATATACGTCATTGTGGGATACTAAACATAGTTATAGTTCTTCCAAAGCCTATAAATGAAGGGATCAGCATGAGTATGTGATGACATTTTTAATTTCTGTGACTAAAATGAGCGCTACTAATCAAAGCATGCATGATGTAACCTGTAGGATTAACAAAGAACAAATCATTTTTGTAGATGAGTTACATGAGATAAGATCAGACAAAGAGGAAAGAAAAGTTAGGCTCGAGCACATTAATGGAAAGGGTACAGAGATTTTGAAGGAACCACCCCAAGACTGAGGTATTGGATGGTGTGAATTTGAGCATAGTTATTTGGCCAGAGACAGAATGTTTGCTAAATTAGAGATGAAAATCGAAGGCATCTATTATGTATGTGGTAAGTCGGCTTATTCCCAGTTACCACATAACTTAGTAGGCAGTTGTTATGCATCTTTAGGCTTCCCCAGAATCTATCATACTAATGAGCTAGATTCACCCCTTGATTGCCATTCAAAATGAAGCAAGGAGAGCTTTAAGCAGATCATTAGTGATATTTTGGAATTCTTTATACCATCAATAGGAGTTGCATTAAATGATGTCAAGATTAGAAAGCTATCAACTCTATTAGACCGGCTTGCTACCAATACAACTGAAGCTCTAAATGTAACAAATAAAGAATTGCTTACTAATACTATGAGAGCTATGATCATGCCTTGCCTTGCATTACATTTGCTTCTAGCGAAGGAAGGCGGAGTCTGCAATGTCATTCACGCCCAGGAATGCTGCGCCTATATCCCGAAAGTAGATAACCAGCTTAATAATTATGTTGCAAACATTATGATTATCACACATGAACTGACTGAATTGTAAGAGACAGGTGTTTGGGAAGGAATAAGCTCTGTATTTTGGTCTATTAGAAGAGGTTTTGCTCAGATGGGGCGTGGCTAGGGAGTATTGGTGGTGGAATACTGACATTGCTCTTAACTCCTCTTTTCATTATATTAATTGCCATTGCAGGTGTGCTTCTCTTCCTAAAATTCTGCAAGGGAATTTCATCAAGCAATGGGATGAACAGTGGGTTTAAGAAGCTTTTAGCAAGGAGAAAAAAAAGAAAGAGAATTGATGTAAAGATTGAAGAGATGCAAAGCAATATCTATGACACCAAGAAGAACTTGGGAAAATCCAAGGAAAAAAACCCAAAGCTGATGACTGCTGTACTATAACAAAGATGTAAATTGATGATTTAGAAATAATCGGGAGGTGTTTCTGGGAACTGTTTTTCTCATTTAGCTTTAAATGTATTAGAGACTGAACTTGCACTAACATGAACCGAGCTTATGTTTTCCTCCATCTTGAATTGATGTTGCAGCATACCACATGAACACTGTTGTTGTTTCTTGTCTGTAAATAACGAATTGTAAGCCTTTCACTAAGAGACGGTGAGCGTTTTGAGAGGCTTCTCGCCATGTTGCACATAACCAAGGACACTCCAACTGTCCCAGACTATTGTTTATGTAGGCAAAGGTTGCAAGATGCAGTGGAGACTAACAGTTGCGGCCCGTCCCCTGTCAAAGTGGTGGGGCGGGCCAGAAAAGGGAGGGAGCTGGGGGGGGGGACAGCTGGGGCTGAAGAAAACTTCACTGTACATGAGGTGTTTGGCCGGCCTGCAACGGTCAGACAAGCACCTCATGCGCAGTGCACTCCCACACCACAGTGTAGGCCCCCTGGACCTGCCCCTAAGACTCGTCAGAATCCTGGGGGCTGGTGCAGGTTGGATAAAATTTTTTTACAATAAAACAGTTTAGAAACCTGTTTTATTATTGTTTTATTTGCGCCTGGTGGCAGGGAAGCGGTGCTCCTCCGCCCTAATGTAGGGGCCGCCGCTGGAGACTAAGAGGTACAGGGACAAACATCTTGGAGCCTTTCTGCATTTTAATTTTCCTGTATGAAGGAAATATGATGAGGCCTGTCCTGAAGAAGGTGCTTGACGCATGAGGGATACTGGAAGGATGCACTGGACCATGTCAACAGAGATGACCAGGAGGGCCAAGTAGATGGACTTGCTATATTTTAAATCTTGTTGAAGGTTGGAGTCCTAATAGGGGGATGGATTGCATAAAGACCTTTTGGAAGCCAGTTTGGATAATCCTGTGGTGGGTCATGCTGATTTCGCCAATAGATTGCAGTGAAGCTAAACTGCTGAGCATACAGCATTTTTTGATTGCACAGGAGGAGGATGGCATGTCAGACAACACAAAAATACATCTGAAAGGTAAAGGTGCTGCTGAAAGGCTGATGAACATAGAGAATAAGTTCCTAAAAACTGTTAAGTTATTGGGTATTTATGTGACACACATGTAGTATGAGAACAATGGAGTGCAGTATTGTACGTTGGTGAGGATGAAGGATGGGTGCCACCATTCAAAGATGTTATACCTTTGCTTAAAAGGGTGAGGGAGATCATTCAAGATATGGTCAGAGTACCTGGAGATTAAAATCTAGTGCCAGGTGGAAAGAGGAGTATTCTGGAAGGACGGGTATAGATGGTGAAAAGTAACACAAAGAGGAATAATGGAAGAAAAATAATTAAAGAAAAAAAAGTCCAGTAACCTGCCCCACGCCCTGTGATGGAGATTGGAAATGAAACTCATCATCTCTTTAAGCTTCAAGTTTTCTGTATGAAGTCATTACAATAATATGCGGGCACTAGACATTGATGGCAGCTGAGTAAGGCCCCAGAGAACATCACGCTTAGAGAAGTGTAGAACCCAGCCCAACACATTGAGTTATAGCTCGGGACATTCTGTCTGGTGGTTGCAGGGACCACTGCTTAGTCATAGCAGGGGATAATAATAATATACAAAGGATATGTGCCAAACCACTGCACCCAGAGAGATGAAAACATGTTGTGTAGTACACCACTTGAGTGATCCTGGTGATGTCTAAATTTTCAAAATAACATGGCTTGGATACAGACACCACAGCATACTACTTGAGCCCAAAAGCTGAGAATAAAACCTAAAACAACTAAGGAAAATCTGCTGCTTTCTAACATATTGTGGGCATCCCTTACTGTAGAATATGGTTACTTTTCTGAATACTCATTGCTTATGGACATATGTTTATGACTGATAGTTATGTAGCTCAAGCACGTCTAAAGTTAAGCAGATATTGAGAAAATTCTGATAAAAGTATTTGCTCCGAACTTTAAACCAGATTAATGCAGTCCTGTATAATATTTCCCCATCCAAAAACATTAGCCCTGTTTTAAAAAAAAAATCCTGCTACTTCATTGTTTTAGATTTGTCTGCTCCTAGAAAAATACCTATAACAGCCATAGAGGGGAGAGGATGTGGTCCGTCGGCTACGCTGCCGACTTTGATGCCGGAAACCAGAGTTCGAGCCTCGAGGTCGCGTCACCGTCCTGTGATTCTGGGCAAATCACTTAATCTCCCCGTGCCTGAATATGTAATGTAAATATGTTGCTCATGTACAGCGCTCCAATACCTTCGGGTCGAGTTCGCGCTATATAAAAAATGCAACAAAAAAAAAAATATATATATATAGTATCTACATTGAACAGAGAAATGCCCAAACCAGTTCCTGCCATGGTCAAATGGCAGCACCAACAAAGCCAAGCATATGGTAATTAAAGAAAAGATGTGTAAACAATTTTACCTCAACAAACCTCGGGACTTTTTTCTAAAACTTCACAAGCTTCATATGCCTGAGAAGCCCCAGGACCAACACCAAGCCGTCCTCATTTGCGATTCAAGCACAACTGAGCTCATCTTCAAGCAAAGCATTGCACAATGTCATGCCAGCAAGCAGAGGAAATGTCCCGCCGCAGCCATCTTAGATTACATACACCCTGTGCCCGGAACACGGATATTGCTACAGCAAACAAACTCTGCCATCAAAAATAACTGCTCATTAATATGCATTTTTGGAGCAACTTGTTTCTGTTCCGAACAGATATTTGGTCAGTATTATGGAAAAATTGATTAGTGCAATGGCATTTCAAAATTGACATTATAGTGCATGTATTTCACTATAATAGTGTATTTCACTATTAAAAAAATGTCCTAGAGGTTGCACGACAAAGAGTCGGGCACAGGAAAGGTAGGGGAGAATCACACCTAATGCTGTTCTTACCCCATTGAACCGATTTGGTTCATTGATGTGAGGAGAATAGTAATGTTCAAAGGCTGAATGTAGAAAAAGAAAATAGGTGGGCCTAAAGAAGAATTCTCCAGAAGTTGGGAGTCACAATTAGCTCACTAGACAAGATTAAGGCTCCTAATATTAGGGAAAGGAAAATTATAAATTGTGGGTTGCTACTTGAACACAACAAATCTATTTTAATGTGTTTAAGGTATATTACACAGGAGCCAAATGCAGAGCACACTTTAGTGCTGAACATAATTTCCTTTTCACATAATAATTTAGTCGACATTCTGACAGGGACATCCTCGAATTTTGAAAAGACCAAGCATCAGATGTCTACAGATACGAACTAACAAAGAAACCTTTAAACAGTTGAAAAAGACACGTTTTTGTCTTTATAGGATGCTAAATATTTGGGGACGTTCTGACCAGCAGCGGCTGCTGCCAATCCGACTTGGGGGGCAGCAGGGGCAGCATGGGAAAAAACACTTACCTTTCGCTGCTGGCCCGTGTTCTGCTCCCTCGTCGTGACGCGTCTCGCTGCTCCTGGCACTACAATCCCCAGGATCACAGGTTCCCAGACTCTCTACGCAATCCCAGCACTTCTCTCATGCAATTATTCCCAGCATGAGAGAAGTGCTGAGAATGGGCGGAGCAGGCCAGTTTAACGTTGCGTGAGGACTGGAAGCATGTGCCCTGAGCACTGATATCTCCCAGGAACAACCTGGTGATATCAAAACCAACATGCCGGTTTGGCCAGCCGTGGGCAGCTGGCCAAACCGACATGCACACTTTTGGTGCCTACTGCCACTCCCCCATGCTGACCGAAGACATGGCCACGCCCTGCCCCAGACTCGCGGTCGCGGGCTAGAAGTAAAAAATAGAATTGTCATTTTATTTTTCTTCTGTGTGCTGGCATTTCACCAGTGGGGCGACGATCCTCCGCCATAGCAGATGATAAGGTTCTGACTCCTACTGCAAGCTGGCTCGAGCCAGAGCCTTTATTTTTCAAAAACGGGGACTTTAAGGCAGAATAAATTCATAATACGCATGCATAGGACACCTGGAAACCCTAAGTCTGTCCGCCAACGGGGTGGTATACATTTGTTCGCTATGTTACAGATGAGACAGGGCACCATTAACTGAGTGTCAGCTCAAGTTTTGAACAGTCATTTCCAAGACTTCTTGGCCAGAGCCAAGGTCCTTCCTTGTAAAGAGTCTTGGAAATCAGCATTCAGGGAAAACAAAAAATAGACTCTGTTCCAAGTATCCAGGTCCCCCATTTTTAGAGTACCCAGAAATGTAGAGTATGGAAAATTGAGCACGCTTTGAATCATCCCTGGAAATAAAATACAGAAAATGTCACCTGCACACTGTATCCAATCCCCCTAAACCCAATCCTGCTTTTATTTAATATACCTGAACCACTTCAAAGTAATACCGTCCCCCAAGAACTCAGGGCTGATTCTACCCTACCCACCTTCAAGGCTGCAGTAAAATATATAGATACATGCTTTAATTAGAAGACACTCAGGAATGGCTCAGAAAACAAGTATACCAGATCCCCCGCCTACGCCTAGTTTATTATAATTAATAACATGAGTAAATTTGAATAAATGTCAAGGGCTCTTCCATCTTATTTGCTCAAAATACTCCTCGCACATAGCACGGACTTCGATCCACACCTTAATCCCTATGTTTCAGTCTTCGTTCACCACCACCGTTGATTAATATCTAAATTGTTCTTTCGGTTAGCCCTTCTGTCGGAAATGCTACAGCTGCTTAATAAAGACATATGTTAAATGAATGCTATTAGAACCATTTATGAAGCACAAATGATTTCTATCCCACCAGAATGTTTCATTTCAAATAATGAAAAGTTAGCACTGAGCAGATATCTTTTCAGTACATGCTGGGTCCAGTTCACAGAGGTAAGTTTACTGGTGAGGAAATCTACACTTGTAAATGTACTCTTACACTTTGTAGTAAATTTACTACTTTTGGTTATTCACCATGTTAAAGTGTAAATTTATTAAAAAGTGTAGACTTACATGTCTACCCCCGTGAAAAAGGACGTGAAGCCAAATTTACGAGTGTAAAGTTAGTACTAGAGATTTTCCACTACCGGGGCACAGAGACTCCCTACAGTAAATTATATGGAAGATGTAAAAAGGGTATTACATTTTTTTTAAAAGCAAAACTATATTCAAGTTGAATATTAATGTAAATACATTTTAAAGATTTATTTTAAATTTAGAGCAAATTAAAAATATTTTAATAATATAGGTGGGATTTATTTTAATACTACATAAAAAATAAGTGTACTAAATGTAAATTAATTAAATATTTAATTCAAAATTAAGTTAATAGTACTGTCACATTTTTATAATTTTTACAATGTATTAAAAATGACAATGTTTAAGTGCAGAATTAATTTAAATGACTACGATTATTTAAAAAAAAAAAGGGTGCTTATATTTTAAATAAACAGTTTATTAAAATATATTGACATAAAATAATATGTTTTATTTATATATCACTTTGTAGCATTAAATTCATATATATTTGACAAATTAATTTATTTTAACACTATTTTTTATGGGTTGCATTTTAAGTCCCTGTCGCTATTATTTTCTATCGGAGGGTGGTACAGTACTAGTGGCAGGCCATGAGTGGTGTTGGACTTACTCCAGGTCTGAGCTGGAGTACATGTACTACTGTTTTGGGTCATTTTTGGGAGTAGTAGCTTTATAAGTGCTCTTGTCAATAGAAATGCGCTGACTCTCTTCTGGGTGGGGGTCTGTCGCTCCCTAAAACCCTCTCAGCCCATCCTAAACCCCTCCATACTCCTCACTAAACCCCTACCATTTAGTACTGATTCCCTAATTTACAGCCACTTCCCCTGGTCCCACCAACATTTACAACTAAATAGTAAACTTACATGTGTGAGGATCTCTCCATAGAATCAACTGTTGGTTTGTGAATTGCATTTGTAGAAAGTATTACTACTGTGGTTCTACCTTACACACTACAAAATGTAGTGTGTGAATCAGGCCCTTACGTTTATCAGATTGCCCATTATATTTATCGATATTTGTGGTCTGGTTCTCCCGTAGCAGGAAGGCTACTGTTAAAAATGTATTTAATGTTTTACTACCTATATTTTTTAAATGGACAGATTCAAACTATTATGTAACTTTCTGAAGTTTGTTCCATTTTCCAAGTTCTTTATTTTACCCACAGAACCATAATAAAGGAATGCTAAGTTCTCAATTTATCCTTCTTTGCATGACACCATTAGGGTTTGCGGCTGACTGCATACCAAGCCTTCTGATTTTACATTGGCACTGACCTACCATATAATTAACTGAGCTCTATCCCTACAAAGTGACTGATTCTGCCCTGGCCTTACTGGCTGCCTAGAGACACTTACTTACTATGTGTTTAATTGGACTTTTGTTTACTGTTGTTTCCTATGTCATTACCTGCATGCCATACACAGATTCTCCAGACATGAGAGACTCACATGTCAATAGAATCCAAAAGACCCTACCCAAATCCACCTGCCATCCAGCAGCATTGTTCCAACTTGAATGATTCCACCCCAGTCCTGCAGGCCTTCCATGGGCCAGACGTGTTGCAATGACATCTGACTGAAAGGACCTCAGAGCAAATGTCTGTTCAAAAAGATGGGTTTGTAATGTTTTCTCTGATATAGAATGGGTAGATTTTTGGAGACAATCATAATATGTATGGCTGACTCTGCCACCTCTACCAGCTTTAGAAGTAATATTGCTACCTCTAGACTTCATGCCTCTGCATAGACACTGGAAATACGGTCCGCACTGGTGGCGAGGGCCCTACACTAATTGCGAGGATCCCGCACTCGTTGTGGTACCTCCACAATGAGTAACTGCAGTGAGGAGGTTCCGCCACAAATGCGGGTCCCTGCCACGAGTACGGGCAACCCCGTCACAACTGCAGGGTCTCTGCCAAGGCCGGACTGGGAACGTAATGCAGCCCTGACAATTATGTTGGTCCAGCCCCCAAGGTTGAGGGGCACGCAAGTGTGCATTGCTGCTTTTGTTACTGGGGGTCAAAATTGCAGCACAACAGCAAAACCGGCCCCCAGTAACACCACAAGCCTTCACTGCTGAAAAAACAGCTCCCACCCTTCCAGCCTCCCGGGGAGACGCCCGATGTCTGCTTTGGCCAGTCCGGCCCTGGCCTCCGCCACGAGTGCTGATGCATTTTGTATATCGGCCCCAATATTTCTAAAAAAGAATGTTGAGATTGCATGCTTATATTTTGCATTTAGGAACAAAACAAGGTTACTGAGATTGATGTTGTTGATTTGGCTGCAGAATGTATGAAAAGAACAATGCATTTTCTTTGTGTCTGTGTGGAGTGTGAGTTTAAAAAGTGAAATTCTGATTAGAGAGTTTAACATTAACCTATACCTGGCTATCTGGTATTCCTTAACATAATTTAAAGGTGGTGGTAGAACAGACATTAGACTTGTCAAACAAAAGTTTGTTTGTGTTTTATTAGTAGCCTCATTTGAGAACTGCCTTAAGAAGTGAATTATTTTCTCAAAAGCTTGCAATTAAATGACTTTTTTAGCTTATTTATGGTGCCAGTCGGTAAAATCTTTATTTGGTTTACATTAAAACCATAAAAGAGCATACAAATCCAAAATTACACATAGTACATTAAAATGGAACAAATACAGAATATTGCATTAAAAGGAAAACCTAATTAAGACCACAAGTTAATTCAGAGTAGATACACCAGCAGCATCCATACTTCACAAACGAGGAACTTTCAAACACCCTAAGTGCTAATCACATATCTCCTACCAGTTTTTGTATTCTAAGGGCCTGGCTGATGAAACTAGCCACTGGTAGATAAACTTCAGGAGTAAAAAGACCATAGAAGGTCCACACTGCCTGGAGTTACAATTAATGGGCAGTGGTATAACATAGCATGCCCTCGGCACATGATAGTACTTGCAGACCAACAGAACACCTTCCAGCAGCCTCCACCACTGGGACAAGACCTGCCGGCTGGTTTTCCCACCACCTATATCTTTGAGAGCGGACTCCTGCATTTTGGGACGCGCATGGGGGGCACCCAGGAAAACCGTTGGCCATGGATGGGCCCATCCATGCATGTCGGAGCCCAGAAGAGGCTGGGCTGGGACACCCCTCTTTTGCCATAGTTTTCAGGTAAGTCGCCTCACTCTCCCCTCTTTTCTGCACCCAGCATCTGCCTCACTGCCTGCCCGGCATCGGTTTATTCTCAGCAGCTAGCTGCCCCACAGTGCTCACCCCGGCCCCTGGCAGCCTTGGCCCACTATGCGCGCACTTAGCTGTCTGCCTGCCTGCCCTTATCTGTCTTCCTGCCCTCCCTCCACGCCTGCTTTGCCCCCTGTCCTCCTCTTGCCCCGCTGCACAGCAGAAATACCGGTATCCCCCTACTGGACCCTGGAGCCAGTAGTCCCCCTCACGCTCGCCTCCTGCCCCTCTCTCTGCTGTGCCAGGTACCTCCCCTGCAGAGGTCCACCACCATCCTCCCCTCCCCCCCCCGATTCCCTCTGGGCTAACCAGACAGCCAGGAAGACATCATCCAAGCTAAACTGAAAATTAAACCTGTAAGGCCCAGCTCCTGGAGCACATTCAATATGCAATGAAGATGGCAAGAAAGATAAAGACTAAGCTGGCGATTCGGATCTGTGCTGTTCTCTCCTCCGACCGTCTGAGCTTGACCCACCAAAATGCTGACCACTGACTTGCTATCTAACTTCCTGGTCGGAGCCAGGTGGAGAGTATGATAATGCCATGCTGGAATCACAGCCATTCATTCCCTCTACAATGTTTCTATTTTGGACAATTAAGTATCCCTATTTTAGGATTATAACCACTTTCAAAGATGATTTTTGATATTTTATCGTGTTCGACCTGGCATCCTCAGTCTGGTTTCACCTAACTTTTTGCCTCTGACCTCCTATTTTTGACTCTTTTGCTGACTTTGTTTTGCTGGTTTTAGGACTCTGAGCACTTTACCACTGCTAACCAGTGCTAAAGTGCATGTGCTCTTTATCTAAAATATGGTAACAGTTTATCCGCAATTGGTATATTTAATTTACTTGTAAATCCCTAGTAAAGTACACTATGTGCCACCCAATTCAGTAGCGCTTTAAACATGTCTCAGACCTGCCAATGCAGAGCCTGTGTGTGCAGTTTTAATCTGCTATGTCAACCTGGCAAGTTAACCTACTTGCCAGACCCCAAACCTTCCTTTTTATTATCTACAGATCACACCTAAGTTAGGCCCTGACCAGCCCATGGCCAGGGTGCATTGCAAGTAAAATATGGGATGTGTACCTTTAAGTTTTACATGTCCTAGTGGTAAAATACTTTTAAATTTGTTTTTCATTACTGCAAGGCCTATCCCTCCCATACGATAACTTTGGATCTGACTTATTCAATTTTATAAGTGTAGTTTCCAATTTGGAAAAGATGAGAAAACTAAATTTAGTGTCTTTGAATTCATCACTTTAAAAATACACGTTACTGTGAAGTTGGTTTTTAAATTGTAGTTCTAAAAAAGCCACTTTTAGGAAGTTGGCATTTTGTTACTTAAACAACTTGGTGCTTTTCTGCATATCTCTGGAAGACACGTCTGGGGTGGATTACAGCTGGCTTCCTGCATTCCCTCTAGACAGCCACACACAAAGAAAGGATAGTTATGACTGCCTAGTCATCTGCATGTTGATGGGTCATCCTGAGCAGGAGGGGAGGGAGGAGATGACAATCTGCACCTGAAAGGGCTGGGTCCTGTCCCGACACCAGGGATTGCATACACTCCTGGGGTGAGTCTGGAGCCAGGAAAGGCGGGGTATTGTACACTTCATAGCATCTCTTTGAAGTCTCCCTACGTCAAAGGCCAAAAGGGGTAGAAGTACTGGGCCTCTTATCTCACCAACCCAGAACATTCCTGGACCTAAGGACATTCTGTCAGGAAGAAGAGCTGCTGTGCCGGAGGAGGGACTGCCACTCTGCTAAATGTATTTGCTGTGTTGGACTGATGATTGCTGTGCTGAAGGAGGGACTGCCACCACTTTGCTAACTTGCTTTGCTGTGTTGGCCTGCTGCCTCTTGCCTGGAAGCAAGAAAGACTAGACCTGCTCTCTAAATCCTTGAAATTAAGTTTCTCCAAGAACTTGTTGGCTAGCCTCCTCTTGCTGAAGTCTCACGGATATCACAGACTTTACCTTTTATCTTCAACCCAGCACCTGGACTTTACTAGCTGTGAGTCTTGCTCTGCCAAGTGTTGACAATCCAGTACAGGGCCCTGCCACGAGATCGGGACTGATGCTACTTAGACTGAGCATTTCATTCTGTGACAAGGGATTAAGGTGCTTTGCTCAGCGGGCAATGCGTGGGCCCTGTAGCCGGCCTATGCTCCATGGTGGAGCGCATGATGGGCCACCTGAATTCTTGACTTTTTCCCAGACCGGTGCGACCCTGTTTAACCCCTTAAGCGATGTGTGCTTCTAAGCGCTATTTTGACACCTATTTTTTAAAATTCACATCTTGACTTCTACTTATTAGATTTATTTTTGCTTTGGTCTTCTTCTGTTCAGAATACAATAAATCTATTTTTCTAAACTGGTATAAAGTTTTTTTGTGATGTTTTCACTATGTCATTGTGTGATGTGTTACAAATACTTTACATACTACCTCTTAAGTTAAGCCTGCCTGCTCTGTCAAGAAGCTACCAGAGGGTGAGCACAGGTTAAATTTGCTATGTATATGACTTACCCTGACTAGAACTGTGGTTACTGCTTGGAGAGGGTGCATACTCTGCCAACCAGAAACCCAGTTTCTAACATACCCTACTTCCTATTGAGCTAGAGGTCAATGTTCCACAATTAGGGGTTTGTTGATGAGGGGAAAGCACTGCCCATCGGAACCCACACAAGAGGCGCATCTTTGACAGGAAAGTAAAGCGTCCCCAGCCTGTTCAATTAAGGCCACTTTACAATGACCCTTAGGTCCACATCTTTGAAAACCATAACTTATGTTTGTAGCTTCAAGAATCCATCCAAGAGATTGAGCTTCTTTGGTGGACTCAAAATGGCAAACACCAACATATGCCTACTCCAGGATACCCATTTCCTGCGGTAAACAAAACTAGGTTGAAGTCCTGCTTCTTCCTACTCAAATACCACATGTTTTTCGGCATGAAACTGGCTGGAGTAACTAACTCTCAATAGCACTATCTCCTTCATAGAAGATGATTATAAATCAGATAAAGGTGGTTTCTGTGAGGGCTGCTTGATTAGTCTAGCCTCCATCTATGCCCTGAAATCGGGCTAGGAGAAGTTCTTGAGGAACACCCTACAAATCTTATTGGCGTTCGCCAAGGGCCCCTTGGTCATTGGGGGAGATTTTAACATGGCCCCTAATGTGGCTCAAGATAGGTCACATCAGTGCCATGAGGGAAACACCAGAGTTATCTTTCGAAGGGCAGATGGCTGACTTACCTGGGCCTGGTGGACACAAGGAACACCAGACACCCCCCGAATATCCATGACTCCCACTTCTCAGCACACAACACTTTTGCCAAGATTGTCCTTGTAATACTGGATAACAGACTTGAGCATTCCTTAGAAGAGGCCCAATACTCCCTCAAACCCTACTGGACCATGGGCGTATCTATTACCCTACGTTGGGTAGTAGGCATTGGAAACAGTCATTAGGGCTTGTTTGTGCCTAAATTACACTCTCCTTCAAGACCCCTAGTCAAAATCAATTGAACGCTCACGAAATACCTGCCCTGCAAAGAAATGGAAAAGATTGACAAAGGTGTGGTCTGAGATGCTCTTACAGTGGTCATTAGGTGTACCCTTATCCAAGGGGCAGCCCAATTTAAATATAAGCACGGACTGATCAGGACACATTTCCATGCAAACTTAACAGAGTTTGAGAAGCAACATAACAGGGGTACCCTTAATGAAACTTGGCGAAAGGTCCCAGCGATCAAAGTCCAACTTAGGTTAGAGGCTAGAAACTCCTCTGGGACCACTCACAGGAGCACTGAGGGCCAGCTCCAGGCCTTCTGGGCCTTCAAACAAGCTTTATATACAATTCCAGTCCTCAGGAAGTACGGACCACATATCTAGACTCAGTTACACTCCCCAGATCCTCCCTGAACTGGAACACAAGTAACCCTGTACAGGTTTCGTCCTAGTTATGGGCTCATCAGCTGGATATAGCTTGGTTCTAGTGACACAGTGAGCATGGGACCCACGTCTGGGCATACCCATGACACTTAGGGCAGTACATAAAACACACAAAAGGTGATAGGAGGTTTTTTGCAACAAGTCTAACCTCTGACAAGAGCTCGGGTAGCACTCCAACCCAATTTGCTAACAGCCTGTTACATTTGATGCAGATTCATAAAACTGTGCTAAATGGATAAAAAAATTGACCCCCCCTTTAATTTTGACCCCCGATGGATTTCCACAAAACAGGACATACCAATAGAAAACTATTTATTTTAAGTGTGTGCCAAAGTTTGTGCAGTTTCATCACATACTACCAAACGTCTTTGCAGACAAACACTTTGTCCGCCCAATGTATCACGCAAATTTGAAAATACCAAGAGTACTGTTAACATACATTCTGTCAGATTTCACACATATTTGTCAAACAGTGCCAAGATTATAAAGAAATCATTAAATGTTTTATCAACTGACAAGATATACAAAAAATGTTAACCCTTTCAAGCCCATCACCACCTTTTTAAAATGCTTATATCTAAAACTACTAAACAGATTTACAGCAGTACAGAAATAGCCCACTTTCATAGTAAAGTACTACTTTTATGCTAAGTTTGATATAAATCTGTTTAGTGGCTTTGGCTGTAGATCGAGCAAAATTTCCAATGGGAGCTAAAATGGGGAAAACTTGTTTTTGACATTGCTTTTAAATTTTTCCTCAGAACTGCTGGAAATTTGTCATACCAGACTTTAGTTGACTGTTCTAAGCAAGTGTCAAATCTAATGCAGATCTTTTGATTGGTGCCAAAGTTATTGGCAAATCAAAAATGCCTATTCAATGGAAAGAGTGGCTTAACCACAAACATTTCAAGCAAAGAGCAAAACTGACTATGTTTTGGCGTGCCAAGTTCCCTGCAAATTCATCTGTGGGTGGAATATATTAGAGTCGGGGGGAACCAAGGGTTCTCCATTTTACCTCCTATGAGAAACTTTGCTATCCACTACAACAAAATCCACTGCACAGAATTACACCAAACTTGCCATAAAACAAGAACTTTACGCATACAAAAATGGAGTTATGTTGAGCGGGACTGGAAGGGTTAAATTATAGTACCTCGATTGTTGATTAGTGGCTCATGTGTGGATTCATGAATCCGCAAAGGATGCATCGATCCATTTAAACAATACAGGAACACCATTTGAATCCTTTTGTTCCATCACCATTGGGGATCTATGTCTCTTTCCTTAGTTGGTGCAACCAGGAAGCCGCCAGGTGCACTTAATACATATAGGAATGTGCCCTCTCCCCAGTAGAAGTTGCCTGGAAGCTGTTAGGCGCATTTGTTACCTTTCCTGAGGTGAAACTATCACCCAAGGTACAAGGCAGGTTAATATGTTACTATCCCTAGTGCAGAATTACCACCTCAAGTTTTAATATCCTGGCTCACAGCCTTTACGAAGACACTCCACCAGTAAAAATGCCCAGATTGCCCACAAGCTCTTCTAGCTCCATCCTCCGGATGAAATACCAGCACAGACTAGAGAGGCTGCTTGTTCAGCTCTCCTCCCTTGTACTAACATTTTATCAATACTGAACTGGAATGTAGCAGGGATCCAATATAAATGATGTGATGGAGTGGGGTCACTTTATTGATGGGTATGATATTTCTATTTTCCAGGACACATAAGGCAGAAAAAAATGTTTTTAGATTCGGGTTCGAGAAATTCTTTATCCCAGCAGCTGCATCTATTGCAGGCACAGCCTCTGGAGGACTACTAGTGTTGCTTAAAGTTAATTTACTGTGCTTTGTTATTCAGCTGACCACCAGGTCCGGTGATATTTTGAGTAAAATATTCACCCCAGCAACTGGTAGGCCTGTGCTCACAATCAATATTGACAATATCAGCGTTAGATTTCAGAACCACTCCTCTGATTTGCACTTAATAAATGAAATATTGTCGTGTTATATTAATGCCTAATATGTGATTATTGCAAATGACTTAATCCTATCCCAGGAGCCCATTAGCATTTTTCAGGAACAAACTGCCATCAAAGACACTTTTTGGGGTATCTCTGAGCTAGTTGCCCCAACCAAAAAGCTACTGTCAAGGTCAGCTTTGGAAAGGGCGGACATATCTCTCACATTTGGCCTTCAAGCCTGCAATGGCCTCTTCTATATCTGACATTCATGCTGCTCCAACAATTCCGAGGAGGGATTACACTAACTTAGTCTACATGCTCCTTGATGTCCGGATCTGGGGATCCATGAAGGGCTTGAAGGTCACTTCTAGCGATGAGACTGACCATGACCCACTAACCCTTACCATCCAGGACCTGTTAGTCTTCTCTCAGTCTGCTCAAGTGTCCCCCTGCTATAATGCTATGGCACTAAGTAATAGCCAAAGAAAAGTCAGATGGAATGCCATCTACTCCTCAGCCGATTCGATGTCCAGAATTTATGTGTTGGTGGCTAATATCCTGTGGTCAGTAGTTGAAAATGCGGAACACCATAATGTAATTCTTGAGGCACATACAAAGTTATTCATGAAACTGAAAGACTGGTTTCAAAAGGATTTCAAAAGGGTATTTAGATCATCCCAAACACAGGAATGATTCACCCAAGCTTGCAGAACTACTTAGAAATGTATTTTCTTCTACCCTAAAGCTAGGAGGCAGTATACAAATTAGGAAAGCTAGAGCTTTTTACAGGGAAGCCCTAAGGCATGCAAAATCTGACTGGGAAAGTAGGAAGTAGGAGGACCTCCATGATGCAGCAAATAAAAAAGACCTCAAAACTTTTTGGAGCTTCGTTAGCCAGGATGGTAAAGATTAGGCCATGATCCCTGAGGTACATATTCAACCCATGGAGTGGATTGTCCACTTCGAATCCCTTTATTTGTCGGTTCATATGCGCCAATACTAGGGCCATCTAGTGTGGCACATGAAAACAGCCGGTTGCCATGCCATGCCATGCCACCAGTTACATTCTCACTTGCTGACAAAGAAATAGTGATCATGTCCCAAGGCCAGGGAAATACCCCCAGGCGGGACAAGATTCCTGTGGACATGTCCCACTGTGATCCAACAATTTGGGTCTCCTACATCAATCAGGTTTCAAATGCGATATCAGCAGGATCTTTGATCCCTCCTACTTGGAAGGGTGCTGGCCTTCAAAAAAGCTTGTCGAAAACCTTTTTAGCAACTACCCCCTTCCGATTCATCTCTTGGACAACTTGCAGAAGCCTTTTTGTAAGCAAGTGCTTGTGAAGGTATCAGAGCAGATGTGGACAATTAAATGAAATTTTGACACACTTGCCAGCAGGATTTAGATCAGACGGGTACTGTGGACCAAGTGTTACGCTCATCAAGCGGAAGACCATTGACATCAGTGGTGAGCACCGTTTCGTTGCTTTTATAGAACTGTGCACCACATTCGATTTGTCCCGGAGCTAAGCTCTGAAAAGTACCATTAGAACGGGTGTTCCTGGTAACCTTATTATTATTAGAATATGCCTCCATGAGGGTAACCAGACCCAGATACTGTGAGGCCCAGGCGGCAAACTCTCTGAGAAAATGAATGTCGAGAAAGGAGGGCAACATGGCTGTGTTCTGGCTCCAGCTCTTTTCCTTTTGTTTATTAACAGCTCTGTAGGTGCTCTATTGGACTGCGCTGATTTACTCGTAACAGGTCAAAAGCTGCCCGCACTTTTATTCATGTATGACACCCTTTTAATTTCCAAATCTGCAGTTGAGCTGCAAACTCTTTTCAGAAAATTATCACTGTTTTGCGAGTCGTATGGGCTGGAAATCAATACAGTGAAAACTAAAAAATTGGCATAGTGAACTGGAAATGTTTAAGGGGAACATGCACTTGGGAATTAACAACCTGGTTGATTAAACACAAGGCTTCGGCACAGGTGAGGTTTGCCAAAAAGACCTCCTTGCATCCCATTTTGCCTCCTATGGAGATTTATAATGCTCAGATTGGAAGCGCCACACTGTTTGGCGTGGAGTTGTGATGTTATTGCAAAATATCAATTATGGGGGTAGATGAAAACAACTTCTTCAGGTCACACTTAAAAAAGTTCTGTGGCACCCCTCTTCTTCCGCCTGTGACTAGATCTTGCTTTAAACCAAATATCAGAACAAGCCAAGCTTTGCTCAGTCCTACTCTGGATTCGAGTATGGAGCACTAGAGAGCCGACACCCTATAGAAATGCCCATGCAGACATTGTTCGCTACTTTGATAGCCAGAAGATCCCTTGATTGGCTTATGTCAAAGAAGCTTTGATCGAGCTATGATTGAGAGAGTGTTGGTATGACCCATCTTCAATCTGCGCGTCTTTGAAGGTTGTTGTAAAGAATAGATTCTGGGCAAAGTACATCGCACACAGCAAAACATCAGCCATCACGGGTAATTGGCCCAAATCTTTCTCTTTCACAAACACGAACAGGGCAGAGGAATTTCTAGACCTCATCAATCCTACACTCCGAGGTGGTGCTTTTTGAAGTTTATATATGGCATCTTGCCTATTGCTGCCTTTACTTCATCTTGCCCATCATCTGCAAACAATTCCAAGTCGTGCCAGCTGTGTAGTTACCCTGTGGAGACAGAGGAACATTTATTGTTTTTCGTCCAGGATCTTCTAAAACTATTCAATTCAAAATACTTTATTTCGGCATGTGAGGTCATAAAAGTAAAAAGCAAAATAAATTACAGTACATACATAGGAATTTAAGAATATGCTCATCCATTGCTCGCTACAGCGCACCAGTATAGATCTGATTTGTAAAAATTCACATTGGATTTAAACGAGTCCCACAGGGTTGCCTCAACAGTCTAAAAGCTAGCCTATTATCATACTACTATGTAAGGTGCTTGTGCAATATATAGGCATCATGGTGCTGTTTGTCTTATACAAAGGGTTAATTTCCGATTAAGTGCGCATACAATAGATGTGCAATGGCGCAGTTGTTACGATAGTCCATTACGCTCGACCATCAGCATAAGTTGATTAAAGTGCGTGTGCAAAAAGTGCAAAAGTTAATAGTATTTAGATGCTTTTAAGAGTAAATTCAATAAAATACCTATGTGAAACCGGGCCTGTCAATTCATAACCGCTTCAAAATATTTCTAAACATAGAAAACGCATGACAGATAAAAACATTTTGATAATTACACAGAAACTATCAATTTCACTTTCAGTGCAATACAAACTCGAACGAAAGCCTTTCCAGTGTATCTGCCCCACTACATTAATTGTTTCGCCATCTTCAGAGCCTATTAAGTCAACCTTTCCCCAAGATATAGGGTTATTATCTTCACTAAGTAATGATTCGAGGGTAGCAGTATGGTGCATGATTGAGGTATCTGTTCCCCTTGAGTATTTTTAAAAAGAACTACTCATACAAAGTGCACCATACCACTAGATACAAACTTCGGACTGGCGTCCTGGTTATAAAATTAAAAATTACAAATGTTGCCCTCTCTTTGTCCTTATAAAATTAATAGCCAGTAGGAATCGGCTAAGCCCAATTACTATGAGGCGGGAATTGTCTGTTTTTAGTAATTGCAGCATTTCATTCAGTTTCCTGACACTAAGGCACCTGCCTAACAGTTTTATCCACTTCCTTCTAGCAATTTTATATGCTTGGCAAAAGAACAGAACGTGTGGGATGTCCTCATCAACTCCCAACTAGTATGAGCTACAGTGATAGATTGGATTTGGTTTATTGTGCAGTTAATTAAAACCTTTACAATCGTGCTATACATATTTCCATACACTTAAAATTAATTATTGTTAAAATGACACATTAAAATGAGAGAAATCTCAGCATTGAAATTCAAAGGACGTTATTGGTCAGAGTTGCAATTTTGGATGCAAGATGTGGTAATTTTAACGTTTGCTAAATTAACCGTTCTACAACAGCTGTATAGTCCTGAGATTTCGTAGTATGTTAATCCTGATAATACTATATTTCCTATATAGGCCAGCAATGCATGTATTAGCCTCTATGGGTTGGCTCAAAGAGCTACAGTGAGACTCCCCCTCCTTAGAATGTGATGTTGTCCACTTGGAGATGAAGGTGTTTATCTACAACATTTCATATCTGAATTTCAAGTACAAGCACTTTGCTGATTGTGGTTCTATTTAATCCAGAAATGGCTCATAACAGGACGTTGTTTTAAACTGGAGGAATTGTGTGGTGAGCCTGCCCAATGTACTGTTTGAAATTACCATGTGCGTAGTGAAGTTCCAGAATATGAGCTTAATCTCACATTTTGATTCAGGAGTCAGCAGCCTCGAGTTCGTCCAGTATCTGCTCAGACCTAGATCAAAGAGCCATCTTCTAATATGGCTCGACCAAGGGGAAGTGACCTGGGTATCAAGTTCCAACAGTTCACTGTTCTCTATACGTTGCTAGTTCCGGTGTAGTCCAAGTTCTGATCCAGAATGACAAGGTTCTCCAGATAGCTAGGTACTCCAAGCATTTGATACCCAAGTCATAGGTCAGGGGAATCAGTGTAGTGTGTTGAGGAAGGGCCACAAACATTCTTAAAATTTTATATTCACCTGTAGTTAGGGATTTGAGAGTACCACCTCCCCATATCTCCGCATCATACAAAGCGGCGGTTTGGGCGCTAGCCTTGTATACTTCCAGAGTGGGAGTAATGGCTTTTGAGGACGTTGCAGCTTGCTTTTTTGCAATGGGAATAGCATTTTGCATTAAAATGGCCTTTGATTTTTCTATTTGTGGGGTCCAGGAAAGTTTAGAATCTAGAGTGACTCCCAAGTATACAAAGTTCAATACACGTTCTAAAGATGCGCCGTTCAAGTATATTTTGTTCTTAAAGCTTCTATGTGGCCTGATTGTCATATATTTTGTTTTGGTTGGATTAACCTCAAGGCATTTTGCTTTACAATATTCGTTGAGGCTATGAAGTAGATTCTGTAGGCCACTAGGTGTTTGGGACAGCAGGATAGTAACATCTGCGAATGTTAAAGCGCAGATAAAATTACCTCCAAGTTTTGGCGAATCATGGGCAGATTTTTGGAGGTGTTCAACCAGGTCATTTACGTACAAGAGGAACAGAGTCATCGCCAGGACACAGCCCTGGCGCACTCCCCTCTTAACTGGGATCTCGTCAGTAAGTTCGCCTCCTTTGCCCCATCGTACCATAGTTGCCTTCATGTAGCCTTATGATTTGGATTAAGATCTCGTCAGGTACGCCCTGTTGGTACAGATTTTCCCACAGTTGAGCCCTTGGGATAGAATCGAATGCTGCCTTTAAATCAATAAAGGCAACATACAAATGGCTAGCTCTTAACCTTGTGTATTTCCAGGCTAAGACCAGGAGTCTAAAAACTTGGTCTATTGTACTTGTTTTCTGCCTGAAGCCAGTCTGGAGCGGTGAGAGTACATCCTCTGCTATCATCCAATCAGTAAGCCTAGTTAAAATTTGTTTTGCATAGACCTTCTGTAGAATGTCTTTCAGACTTGTGGGTCTGTAATTTGCTGGCTCTTCCCTGCTGCCATTTTTATAAATAGGGACTATGTCAGCGCCCTTCCAGGACTCTGGAATTGGTTTCCGCCTAGCTATTGCATTTGTTAATCCGTTTATGTATGGTATCCACACTTCCGGGCATTTTGAATAAGTCCCCTGGTATAATGTCTGGGCCGGGCGCCTTTGAAGGCTTAATGGTTGGTATAGCAAGCGTTGTGTCCTCCATACTAAACTGTAAGGGTGGTGCCTGTCTTGATATTAAAAGCCCCCAAAGGTCTCTTGTGGGATCTTGGGCTGAATCCAAATCAATAGTAATATCGTAGAGGTTTGTACAATGCCTCTGCCAGGTATTAGGATCTAGATAGTGGTCAGAAACCGTCACGTCTTGTTTACTTTCATGGGTCATCAATTTCCAAAACATAGCTTGGTCCCCATTTTTTGCAGATATCATAAGATCTTCCCAGATGCTGTCTTCCCAATTTATTTGGGCTATCTTTTGTGTTTTCTTATATTTTGATCTTTCTGATCTAATCTCGAGTATATTTTAGTTTTTAAGGGCATTATGAGCCAATTTTTGTCCAATCTGCATTCCTTGTCATACCAGGAGTTGGATGACTGCACCCCTGCCTTGGTGGCACCTGTTGTTATTCGCGGTTTGGTTAGGTGGACTTGTATTTCCTCCACTAATTTTTGATGAATATGTGTTATCGGGTTAATTTTGTGATCTTGATCCAGGTAAGAGGCTACAAGGTCACTAAAGATGTTATATATGCTAGTGAGAGGTTCAACTTGATCTAATATGGCAGGCCATCTGACTGACCGCCGGTTATTAGTTACCAGGGGCTGCATTGTTTCTACTCCTGGGTTGCTTTCTAGTGTTGCATGAGTTGGAAATTGTTTAGCATAACGGGAAGTGGTCACTCTCTTCTCCCTTATCTACTTTGAATGCCTTTAGGTATGCCCAGTGTGTTGTACTTATGAGCACATAGTCTATTCTCGATGTAGAGTTTCCTCTTGAGAAGGTGTTTGCGAAAGGAAGGTCTGAGAGGAAGCGACCATTGCATGCCCTAAGACCTTTCTCTATGGTAAGATGTGATATTTGCATAGCAGAGGTAGTACACCTCAATGTGTTTTTTATCGAGAGGAGGGGGATCCGTCTGATTTGATCTTCCTCTTCGGAAACTACATAGAGTCCCACCATGGGTTCATAGCAGCATTACAATCACCCCCACTATGATGGCATCTTTTGTGTTTATGGATCCCAGGACCTCCTTAAGATGTTCTAGTAAGGGTGATTCTTTTGAACATTCCCTAGGTCTTACATATATATTAAAAAGATACAGCTGTGTAGCATTTGAGAACCTAAGTTTCAGACCCAAGATGTCCAATTAACCAGTGGATACAATTTCTCTAATGACATTTTATTTATTTTTTACCCATATTATCTGTCCTCCTGAGGCCCTCCCTTTTTTTGATTGTAGTGCCTCTATGCTGAAAGTTCTATACCCTACTTTATGCTGTGGTTCTCTAGCCCGTGTCTCCTGGAAGAGACAAAGGTAAAAGTTTTAAACATAGCTCTGCCAATCAGCTTCCTTAACTTTTTGTTTGAGCACAGCAATGTTCCAGGAGACCATCTTTATCAAGTTGGGGGCCAAGGCTGTATGGGTAATTGTTGGGTCACTAGATGTAGATCGGGAGTTACTCTCCCCTATGGTATAGAAGTTGCTTACCCTGGTTTAATGGTGTAGTATATGTTCTGGGATGGCATCATGATTAGGTTAGGGCTGAAGCTAGAAATAGCAAGGTTCATATCCTGTTCGGGAGGGACTCCCTTTACCTTTATATTCACCCTATCTTGCTGAGCCAGTCAATCTACAGAGTCTAGGTTCCTGCGTATATTTTGGTGGATTAATGCACTTGGTTAGTTCAGGAATATTTTGTTTAATGCCAATTGTTGTCGTTGTTTCTTATCGGATCCTCATGTTGATCTGCAAATCAGGCCCCGTGTCTGTGAATTATGAGTAAAATGTAAAAAAACAAGCAGTTTGGCATACCTCAGCTGCACACAGCCACTGGCCTTGTGCAATGGGGGGTTGAGCAACTGTGAGCAATGGGATCAGGGCCTGAACATAGCCCAACTCAAGCATCCATCCTCACTAGGCACGAACGGGTAATTTGCACAGTATGGGAGGTCATCATCAGGACATTGATAGTTGGCCAGGGTGCTGGACATTGGGCCTGGCTGAAGGACAGGTCCTTCTATAACTGCTGCAGCACACGCCCAAAGGCAATATGCATCATGAGTTGGTCGTCTGTGGATGGTTGAATTCAGGCCTTAGCCAAAGACTAGGCCCTGTGGCTAAGAACCTTTGTACAGGCTGTGTGCAGAAGAGATTGGCTGTCAGTAGAGTATTGGGTGCAGGACTTGTCTGCCTGTACAGAGGTTTGCTTTCATATAAGTGGGATGTAGTGATTCATAGTAAAAAATCTTTTAGAAATGATTAAAGTGAAATTATGGCTAGCTTTAATCTTAACAGTTTAATGTATGTTTAAATGAAACTTCTGAAATTCACTTAAAAACACTACTTAAATGCAGTTAGTTATGAAATTCTGCAATTATGGTTAATTCCTCAAACCATAGCTCACACAAATGCAATGCAAACCATGACTTGCACACCATGCTCCATGCTTATGACCTCACAATCTTAATAATAATAAATTAGTGGACTTCATGCTACATCTTTAAATTATAACACATACTCAAAGAGATCATTTAGGGTGAGCGGAACTCGCTGAATTTCACTCTACGGAATTCCATGAAGTTACATAAAAACTCTGCAAGATTCCGCAGAATCAGGCACGTCGTACTGCTCGTGCTGACTTTTAGGGCAGGGAGCTCGTTCCATGCTTTACAATCAGCGAGAATGGCACCTCGCTGCACACCAGAGGGCGCTGTTTCTCGATTTGAATTTGCTGCTGCTCGAGTAGATTTTCTACTCCTGCTGCAGCTTTCTTACCTCGAACGGTCATGACCTCTCGCGGTGGGGTAATATCGCTGGATGCCTTTAGCAAAAGAAAGTCACACTAGGTGATGCCAAATTCCACTCCCACTCATCAACTTACCATTGGTGAGTCGCATGCGAGAAAACAAATTAGCCACACAGCAGTTGGCAGAATTTGGCTGGAACTCCACGTTACACCCGTAACATGGAGTGGCCAAAACTCCACCAACTCTGCCGGCGAAGCGGAATTTATCACCCACCCCTAAAGATCATTGTGTATCCATATTAGAATTGTTCATGTATCCTTTCCATAAACAGTGTCATGCTACAAGTGAGATCATTTATGTTGTTTATGAAGCCATCTCTTACCAAAACAAAAATGTTTTTTTAATAAAGCAAGTTAATTATACATGGAGATAAGCTAGTAACAGTGTAGAGAAAGTCACATCATAAACTCTTATGTTAATTCTTCACTGGCACTTTATGTTAGACTAAACTGTGCAATTAGTTAATTTAACTACCAGGGTTATGACCACTTCAGCTGCATCAATTACATTCAATTGTGAATATGGCTTCTCTGTGACTCTGCTTCTGACTGCTTATAGAGGCAAAATACCGCCCCTTGCTTTATTTGAAGCAGAGCTATCGACTTGCCACCCAAGACTATGTTTAAAATGATAATAGAATCTTCCCTCTAATATGAATAACTCAGGCAATGAGGTATGAACGAAAATTCACATTGTGATCAGCTATTGCAAATATAATATTCTTACTTGCTCTTGTCTAGTAGTAAATATCCTAAAATCTCTTGCCATTGGTGGACAGAAGCTCAAGCAAGTGAATGAAATCGGGCAAGATTACTATTAAACCAGATACATTTCTACAAAGAGATAAATTTCTACAAAGAGATACATTTCTACAAACAGATGCATTTATACAAAGAGATACATTTCTACAAAGAGATGCATTTATACAAAGAGATACATTTATACAAAGAGATACGTTTCTACAAAGAGATACATCCACCACCGCTGAAGATTGAGTCACGGGATCCGGTTCCCTAGAAACGGATGCTGAAATGGTCTGGCGTACAAGGTTCCATTAGAAAGGACTTCGACTACCTCAAAAAGATAATCACGCGCACCGTTATCATCCCTTTCAAGAGAACAATTTCTTCGCCTTGATTGACCTGCCAGACCGTTTGAGACAAGTGATCTTGAAATTTCAATTAGGTTTCAGTCCTCTAGTTTCTGCCCAAGACTTAAGGGAAACAGCCTTTACAATGCGTCTTAAAACACGCGGTGCCTATACAATGCGGTCCAAACAGCGAATGCATCTTTACAATGCATTCCTTTACCAAGCAAGTTGTTACAACCACTAGCCTTAGGGAAAGTGTCCAACACTTTCTCTACTGTTGCGCAGACTGAAGTTGGAATAGTTAATTATACTATTCCAAAGTCTGATATCTTCGGGTCTAGTTCGCGCTAAATAAAACTCTATATCAAAAATTAAAAAAAGTCCAGGGCTTACCCTAAGGCAAGTTATTGTAAGGGCTTGTATGGTAAAGGAATACGTTGTAAAGGAGTAGTCGTAGTTTGGAATGCATTGTAAAGGCATGCGTGGTTTGACCATACAACCAAGGCTAAATGTGAGACTAAAAACAATCATGGGAACTGCATATGTAATTTTAATAGTAAATGTTTGCGTACTGCGCAGTGTATTTAACTCTGCTTTGTTGTGCTTTGTACTGGCAGGATTTATAGCAAAATGCAGTGTTCAGATGTGGGGAACGGCCACAGCCTTCATCAGATTTGTGTATAAAGGTATTGCGTGGATTTGTGTTTTACACAACATAATATAGTATTCATTGAGTTTAACAGACTACACATGTCTAAATAAAAAAAAATATATAAACTCATTCTCATTGGATGTATGAAGTGGTGGGCATTGCTTTTGGAATGCAAGTTGGCTTCCTATGCCTGGACAGATGAAGAGCCAACATCAGACCGTCCTTATTTGGTCAGCTCAGGCACAGCTGCCTTCAGCCACGAGCACAATATTGCACAATGTCACGCCAGCAAGCAGAGGAAACGTCCCAGCCATCTTAGATTACATAGGACGTGTGCCTGGACCACGGCGATTGCCACAAGTAAACACTCTGCCATCAAAAATAACAGCTCATTACTATGCATTTTTTGTCAACTTGTTTCTCTTCTAGGCAACTATTTAATCAGTATTAGGAAATTGTGGAATGGTGCAATAGTATTTTAAAATTTACTGTCAGTGCATGTCCCAAAGGTGAGATGACAGAAAGGGTCGATCATAGTAAGTATGAGTGAATCACACCTAATGTTGGCCTTTCGTCATTGAATAGCCTTTGGCTCGTACTAGGAGTGAGGAGGAGAAAAGTAATGTGCAAAGACTATTCATGTAAGGCACACAAAAGAATTAGCCATGTTTGAAACATATTTTTCCATAAGTTGAAAGTCAAAACTAGCTCATTATCCATTATTAAGACTGTTATCATTATGGAAGCACTATTAGAACTTCAGTAATGCTACTTTAAATTAAGAAAACTATTTTTTTAACTGTGCTTTGTGTTATTATTCTGCATATCAAATATGGAGAATAGGGAAGGCTGAACATAATTCCCTTTAGACAATGAAATCAAAACCGCACAATAATGAATCCAAACGAAAAACAATTAGTAAAGTAGACATCCTGACAGGGACATCCTCAAAATGAATGCGACCAACCACAAGATGTTTGCAGATACACCTATAAAACAGTGGGAAGAGACTCGTTTTTGGTGTATATGGAATGCTAATACTATGGGAGTGTTCTAACTCCTACTGCTTGCTGGCACTGGTTTGCTTTAGTGATGATCCGCCGGTGACGGGGCTGGTGGACATCGATCACGCCATGGGATCATTAGGCAAGCAGGAATGACTGCGGAAAACAGAATTGGTGGATTCCTTTATTTCAATTCCCGACCCAATTACAAACATTGACCTACGCGTCAGGAGCTAGTGCCCCGTACGTTTTGTGATGCCTCCAACGAGTTCCTGTCCTTTGGTCCCTGCCTTGGAAGCCCAGTAGTTTTGTAGCTGGACTGCTAACTCACTGTGCAGTCTTCCCACTATCGAGGAGGTTACACCTCCCTCCCACTTAAAGAGCTACTGCATTTATTGGATGAGAGGTCTATTGCAATGGTGTGCAAGGCATCCTTTGGTGACAAGAACATTTGAATGAGTGGTGGTTTTGATTTCCCACTTATTATTTGACACTGGAAACATTCCTAGAGTGTTCTCAACCAGTTGATCAAGTCTTAGGCATTTTGATCTGGTTGTATGTCAGTACTATGCCTCTCGGAGTCACTGTCAGTGCTTCATGTTGTTGCTGGAATGCTGATAAGTATTTTGGTTTACTCCCTCCTCAAGTAAGCTTCCCTCAATGTGTCACCTTTGTCCATTTTGCATCTGCCTTTTCACTCCTGTCAGGGTACAGGCGGCTTGGGGGATTCTTCCTCAATGCAATCTAACGGGATCGATGGTGGTGCTGCGTGGCTCTTTACAGAGTACAGATATTTTACGGCAGGTGATGGTGTGCTTTCTATCACAGTGAGTGGGTGGTGCAATATGCAATCTGCTGGGTTGTTGTCTTTCCGACATATGTGATGGATTGAGTACGAGTATTCTTGCAAGCCGATTTCTCACCGCTCAATTCTCAGTGCCACTTTTGCTCAGTGATTCCAAAATATTGCTGTGAGAGCTACATGATCAGTTATTAGTTCAAAATGCTTTCCAAAAACGAAGATGATAGTGTTCACAAGCACAGATAATGAGAAGAATCTTTTTTTCTGCTTGCAACTAGGATCTTTCGTTGTCCGTCAGACTGCATCTGTGTAGGATAGCAAGCACCATTCTTCGCCCTGTCGAAGTTGTGACAAGATTTCTGCTGCACAAACTATGGGGCATCCATCATGAGCTCTGTGTGCCACGCTGGGTGAAGGTATACCATGTTGGTGACACTGATTACTCTTTTCTGATTTTGTGGAATGCTTATACAAACACCAATGTCCATGAGAACTTGCCTCTGTGTCTCATCAGTTCCTGTAGAGTAGTGCTGATTGTCGCATAGTCCTTTTTGTACCAAGCATAGTACCTTGCCATTCCTAGGAATGAACTGACATCTTGAGCATCGTTGGTGCAGCGGGTCTGTCTTCGAGCACTTTCATTTCATCTGAATGTAGTCATATGCCATGCTTCAAAAATATTTGCACCTAGAACTTTAGCAGAGTTTTGTGAAATTCGCACTTGACCTGATTTAGGGTTAGGCTGGCTTTTCAAAGCACTCTGAAAACTGGAACTAGTGCTTGCTCATGGTTTTCTGAACACTAGGGTGTTGTTGGTTGTAGTTTAGGGTGTTTATGACTGGACTGATGACTTTTCAGATGGCGTCCTGGAAAAATTCTGCTACTGATGATAGTCTAAAGTTGAGCCATTTGTAGCAAAATAACCCCAAATGTATAATGCCTGTTGTGATGTAACTTACTTCTTCATCTAGTTCTAACTGGAGGTATCCCTTGTGAGGGTCCAGCTTCAAGAATATTCACACTCCACTTGGGAGTGTGATCAGGTCCATGTGGTCTATTTCGGTTTCCGTGGTATAATTCTTGGAGTTGATTGTTGTTTCCCAAGACATGGAAGTGGTGTATTGGCTATCCATGTTTACACTTGTACTTTGGCTGTGTGTAGTTTGGATTTTATTTTCATCTTCTAATACTCTATTATACAGATGTAATTTAACAATGTTCCACTGTCTAGTATGACACTGTTGTGGTTACTTTCAATCGCCAGTTCTATAAGTTGGCATTTCTTCTCACTTCCATCCTCATCGGATCCCATGAGTAAATATTCATTGCTTTCTAGAGATGCCGAGTATGTTGAGCTGTCGGTTGATGATCTGGATATTAACCATTTCATTCGGGTCTTGGTCCTGGTTGTCACATAAGATTTTGACATGCTGCTGCTGGTGTTCAATGTGGGTAGGATTTACTTTGTGTCTTTTTCTCTGGAAGCTTCTATGAAGTTGTCAAAATTGTCTAACCACTCCAGCTATTTTGGACCCTAAGTATTCCCCGAAGAGTAGGGCAGCTGGTCTAGTGGCTTCAGATATGATGCTGAACCTTTGCCTTGTTTTCTCTCACACAACATGATTTTCTCCATCTCTTGTCTTTGTTTTGTGTTTGTGCTGCATGTAACTTTTTCTTAATTTCAGTGTCTTCACGTAGTTTTAGCATTTCCTTGTCTTTAAATTGCAGATTCACTGTATTTTAATGTCCGCTTGATTCTATGATGGAGTCTTCAATGGTTTTCAAGCTGCACCTGACTTGAAGATGGCCACCTCATCGGCTTCAATGCTTTCTCCTTAGGCGCCTGTGTTCAAGATGGCTGCCTCCCTGGTTGCTTTTAATATTAATTCATCCCTGAACTTCTCAGTTGAGCTCATGCAGAAAATATTCCTCTATGCACGCTGTCTGGCTGTGTTTTCCCTTTTTGTTCTTCTTGACCATTTGGTCACCAGCTGCACTCATATTAGATGATCACACTTGCTTCTCGTATGGTGCAGGCCATGAGCGGGGCTGGAAAAGGACACTGGCAGTATTGTCGGAGAAAATTGGCTTATTGGAAGCATGGTCTCACTTGTTCATGTTTGGGTGTGCGACACTCTTTGCTTGCTTGTTTATTTACATGATAAGCCATGCAAATTACTTTTTGGTTAGCTCAGTCACTTTTGGTCTTTGCTTTGGGCACCAGGCTATGCTGCACTATGGGGCTACTTTTTTGTTCACTTGCCTCTGCGTGTTGCGGTGAAATTTATTTGAAGGGTTCCTTCGTCGTCAGTGTAATGTTGATTCTACAGAGTCAGAGCTGAAGGAATTAATAGTGCAGTGGGAAGAAGCTCAAGCAAGGGAAAAAAACGTCCAAGATTACTGAAAATAATATAATTTGTATAAAGAGGTACACTCGACACTCGGGTAGATGGAGACATGGGATCCATTTTCCGTGAAACAAATGCTGAGATAGTCTGCCTGTAGTAAATTGGGTTATTAGTTGTGCAGGATGTGAGGTCTGCACAAGTAACAGGTCCACAATTTCCTATTAAATATAACAGGCAGATTGGCTTTGTCAATGGTCATCACGTTAATCGACAAACCACTTGCTAAAACCACCATTGTTTCATGTAATCAATAAAAACCATGTATAAATGCAGTAATCACTCTTAATAAAGCATTGTAACATTGCTCAACAGTCACTGTCAGCATAAGTGGGAAATAAAGCATTCAAATTAAGCATAACACATGTGTGTCTCTTTTTTAGGTCTCGCCTACGCAGCGTGCATGCGTTACTTAGGCAAAAAGACCTTTCGCAATCGCTTCGGCTTTTCAGCCGAAAACGTGCACGCGTTCCATTGCCTTCAATGGCAACGCGTGCATGTGTGGCGATTGTCTTGCGGGAGCAAGCTTGACACCATATGTTTGTAACTAATTTACAAACACATGGTGCCCCTGGATCGCTCCCGCAAGGGAAACACTTTGTGTGCTGTCACACTCCCCCACCCCTCCCACTTTTAACACGAGGCGCGCGCGTGCTTGTTTCAAAATGTACCGACACCATAGAGCCTCGTGACACCGCTTCGCTGAGCCACCTGGCGGTCCTTCTGTCCTGCCAGGAACTGAACATTAAAGCAGCAAACAGCACCGTGGCCCCGTCCGAAGGAGCTACGCTCCACGGCACGAACCGCCACTGGAGTGAGCAGCACTCGGCCGGTGATCTTCTGCCCCGAGGAAAGCTGCGAAAACTCATACAAATTCCTGATTTATGGCATTGTTTGGAAGGCACGGCTGACTCAGCACGTCTGCTGTCGGTCCTCAGTCCAGAATGGGGTGACTGCAGCCTCCTCGGACGGAGGAGAGGCCACGTTGACCTGCCACGACTCCTGCCTGAGATGTGTAGCTTTTAGAACACATCTCTACGTCCTGTGGTAAATTTAAATTACCTAGACTTAATTTATGCGGTAAAATTTAATAAGAATAACTCAGTAAGAAATTAGAGGCAGAATCCGTGGTATTCGAGGGTATAATAGGGAATTTATTCCTTACAAAGGAATGATGGTTCGAACCAGGCAATCGAGTTCCGTCACCACGAAGGTTCAGGAAGGGATCAGCAATACATTATTGACAGGTTATCATATTTATAGGAAAATGCATTACAATAAAGACATATGTAGAAGGCGTTACAGCTGAGAAGAGAGATAAGAATACACATACGTAATGAAAAAAGGCGTTACAATAGGCGTGCATAAAGGCGTATACTAGAAACGTCATTATGATGATGACACAAGTGGGTGGATCCATAAAAGAATCCTGCAAAGTCAGCAAAAATGCATGGCAGAGATGCGCGCGCAGCTGCATGACGTGTGATTGACGTGTAACTAGAGGGTGAAGGGAACTTGACATTTAGCCCTACATGAGGAGACAAAAGTCTGGGATGTCAGGACAACCTAATCCCAAATCATATCTAATATCTTGTGTTTAAGGAACTATATTATCTGGAAGGAAAGGTCTTTCGGACAGAGTCTATTCTATACTGACTGCTAGTGCGTGTACAAGCGTCTAAGTGTCTACATGAGATGCGAGGGGGCATGGGCCTACCATGGTAACGAAAGTCATGAATTACTTGCAAGGAGACAGTAAGGCCGGGCCCTTTGCTTTGCAGCTGGAGTGATGTTTACCTAAGCTACTAGACAGGAATGCATTTCTCGAGGAGCGGAGCAGATAACTTGAAGGCTGAATACAGTTTTGGCAGGCAACAGGCCGGGCTAGGCACCGTTAGCCGCGCAGGAAGTAAGACAAAGTTCATGGATACAGATACAGGTCCAGGCTGGAGCATTCAGGGGCAGAAGGCAGGAAAAGCTCGATGGCAGAATTCAGGGCCTACCTTGCCAGAGCTGGTAAACGTGAAAAGTATACCATATAAAGACGGTGGCAAGGCATACTTAGGAACGGAATATCTGACCCATTCATGGCAGATCTGAAAGAGGACATATTAACGTTGGACACAATTGTATTTGCGTCTTCATAGCTTGAAGTGGAGGGAACATACATGTACTTGTAGCATGTACATGGAGCCGTTGGGGTCTAGATAGGGGACACAATTGACCATAAAAATTCATATTTCCTCATTCCCTCCTTGTCCCCTACGGACCCTTCATGAAATATCGATCTTCAGGAATCCATCAATCTGTTCATGTAACATCATTTGCTCTTCTTTCTTCTTCCGGGATTTTGAATGAAAACTTGAACGTGGAATACACGATGTGGCACACAGGCCGCAAATCGCTGGTCCACATTGTAGACACAGGCAACAACTGAATACTATAAGAAGGCCAATACCTAGGAAGGATAGGACTTTCCATCCCCAGGCTGACAACACGCTCCAGAACCAGCCGGACCATGTCCAGGTGCCTGGATTCTGATGTATCTGGTTTGCAATCTTGTGAAGACGAGTTATGGCTTTATATACGGATGGCGCGTTTTCTGGGATGAAAACACAGCAACTTGATCCGATGACCCTACAGGCTCCGCCCCTATCGGCTAGGATGACGTCAAGGACAAGACGATTTTGGAGAACAACAATCCGCATCGCAGACTGCTCCTCTGTTAAGTTGCCTAGGGCGGAAGTAGTTTCATTCACTACTGCTTCAAGGGTTCTGGTTAATCTACGTATCAGTTTACTATTTGAGACCACACCTATGTAAGGAAAGAGACCTTTATTGAAGTCTGTATATTGTTCCCATGCTGTTTCAGTGTAGTCAACAATCGGGATATCTCTCTGGGGTCTATGGTGTACTAGATTGGTATTTCTATGATAATCAGGAGGGGCTAGGAAAACAGGTGGCAGAAGGAATGCAATGTAACAGGTACCATCCCAATCTAGAGGTAGGCGTATATATGCGGTATGACCACATATGAAGTAGGAATGACGGGAAGCTCTAAATGTAGACTTGCCTTTATCACTGAATTCGATCACAGTAGTACATTTACTATGACCCAGGTGTACTGAACCATTCTTTCTTACACAGAATTCACCTTTGACTGGTAATACTGACATAGCAGGCAAGACTAGTGCAGCTTCAGATTCAACATTCAGAATCATGAGGTTAAGTGTAAAATTACCTAATCCATATACTTCATTTTCTAGATCAGTTCCTGTTCTTTTGGGAAGTCCCTCCTTGTTAGGATAACAGGCTTTAAGCAAAACTAAGTTCAGGTTTCCCCTTACCCAGTTGCTCTGGTAAACTACAGTGTTTGAATCTAAAGAGTTAATCAAACTAAACCATGCTCCACAGGAACCATTGTGTGTGAACGGGTACGGAAAGAGAGGCAGAACTCCTTTGTTTTTCTGATAGGGAGGGAGTCGGCCACATATCCAACAATTTGTAGCATTGCTGGTCTGATGGGAATGATGTAACATACTAATGAATGTGTTGTTGCGCAGCGCAAATCTATAGGACAACTCATGTGGAGGTAGTTCACTAAAAGAATGTTCGGCAGTAACATTGTAAGCAGAATAAGCACGCTTGAAAATAGGATAGTACATGTGCAACAGTACACTTGCAGCAATAATAAAAAGACTTAGAAAAAACATAATCAACAATGTCACTATACAGTGACTATGAAGTGATTTACAGTATGCATGTTTCTTGAGCTGTTTCTGTCTATTTCTCTCTCTAATTCGGTCTAGAGGATACATGTCAGAGACTTAATTCAACCGATTCACCTTGGAGAGGACTTAAACAATCGAATTGTCTGACTTGCTAGACCTTAGTTTCAGTTTGTATTCTTGTGATTCGGTCTTTTCAACCAGGGGGAGTTTTGAATCAGTCTGTGGAAGGGGGCAGGGCTGAGAGTTCAAATCAGATGGTAGTCCATGAAATTTCTTGATATGGCTCGAATGTAACCAACCCTTGCGACCCTCGACCTTCACTGCTGTCCTCGTGGTTAGAAGTACCAGCTTTGGTGTTTGCCAGCGAGGCTCCAACGGGCTCCTCCTGTCGAAGTTTCTTATGAAGACTAGGTCTCCAGGAACCACTTCATGGGGCTTCACCTCGGTGTTGTCGGGAAAGGCTGCAGCTACCTGTGAACGGCAAGATTGTAGTGCAGACATCAAGGAAGCAAGGTAATCTGTCAGCATATTACAATCAACATCAGTTATTTTACGAGGTATAGGCGTCCCCCACATATTTGGTGGCCTACCGAAGACCACCTCGTACGGGGATAGCCCTGTGCGAGAATGTGCTACCATTCTCATGTAAAATAGTGCAACTGGTAAGGCTACTATCCAGTCGACACCTTTCTCTCTACAGATTTTAGAAAGTCGTATTTTCAGGGTCTGATTATGACGTTCCACGAGACCTGCTGCCTCGGGATGTCGGACACAGTGGAATTTCCATTGATAGCCTAACAAGAGTGAAATGTGTTTCATTAGCTCGGATGAGAACGGCTGGCCATTATCTGAGTACACGATACGGGGCAAACCATACCGTGGGAAGAATTCACGAACTAACTGTTTGGCAGTAGTCGGGGCAGTGTAATCTGAGACGGGATATGCCTCTGTCCAATGGGAAAGAGTGCATACAACTACGAGGACATATTTGAATCCTCGACATCGTTCCATCTGGATATAATCCATCTGGAGGACTTCAAAAGGATGATCGGGAGGTTGAAATCCACCCTGCTCTACAGGTACGCCTTTACCTGGATTGAACTGACAACAAATCATACAAGTTCGGACTTTGTGTTTGGCTGCAGCTCGTAAGTGTTTGTTGAACCAAATGTGTTGAATACTGTCTAACATAGCTTTTTCTCCTAGATGTGCTGGACTATGTATTGTGTTAATGATAACTTGAACCATTGAGTCGGGGAGAAACCATATAGATTTTCCCTTCGTCATCCATCCCTGATCTGTTTGGATCCCTCCTAATTCAGTCCATTTCTTTATTTCCTCTGCTGTAGCATGTGTCTGTATGTCAATTACATCAAGGGCGGGATCCCTAACTGTCATGCAGTGTGTCGATGTCGGAACTATTGTCTTTGTCAAGTCAGTTGCGTGATTCCTATTCTGTGCTGTTTGCTTAGCTGTTCGGTCTGCTAGGTCGTTACCCTGGGAAATAATATCGGTGACTTTTGTATGGGCCTTGCACTTCATGATAGATATTGAAGTAGGTAGATATATTGCATCTAACAGAGCTTGAATGAGGGGACCGTGTTGAATGTTGGCACCGTGAGAAGTCAAATAACCTCTCTCTCGCCAAAGGACTCCGAAGTCGTGTACAACTCCGAAAGCATAACGTGAATCTGTGTATATGTTAACTTTTCTATTTTTGGCTTGAATACAGGCTTGTGTCAGAGCAATAAGTTCTGCTGCTTGAGCTGATAATGTGTCAATACAATTTGTTTCAATGACTTCGGTGTCTGTCGTGACTGCATAAGCGGCCACTAACTCTCCTGTACTTGTTCTCATACATGAACCATCTTCATAAAATGTCAGGTCTGGGTCTGGTAATGGGACATCTGTCACGTCTTGTCTGGGTTTTGTCGTAATAGTAATGACTTCAATACAATCATGTGCCAGTGGGTCTGTTCCACTTAATGGCAAAAGTGAGGCAGGATTTAATGTACTACAACGTCTGATTTCTATGTGTGGCTGAAACAATGTTAGTTCGTAACCTGTCAGTCGTGCTATAGTCAAGTGTTGTGTTTGTGTTCGGTTCAAGAGAACCTCTACTGCATGTGGTACTTGTACTGTCAAGTGATGTCCTAATACTATGGAATCGCTTTGTCTGATCGCTAGAGCTGTTGCTGCGACTGATTTCAGGCACGCAGGAAGAGCTTGAGCTACGGGATCTAATGTGCTAGAAAAATAGGCACATGGCTTGTGTGATCCTGCTTGTTCCTGAGTGAGTACTGACAAAGCAGTACCTTCACGTTCTGTAACAAAGAGTGTAAAAGGCTTACTGTAACATGGTGTCGCTAAAACAGGTGCTTGGCATAAAGCTTTCTTTAAGTCTTCAAATGCTTGTGTATGTTCTGGAGTCCAAGGGAGGACAGTCGATGTCGCTGCCTCCTGGGTTGTCAACTGAATGAGTGGTTTTGCTAGAAAGGCATATTGGGGAATCCACTGCCTACAGTATGAAGTGAGGCCTATGAAGGCCCGTACCTCCTTTTGTGTCTTGGGTGGTGGCATATTTACAATTAACTGGATGCGGTCAGGTGTGAGCTGTCTCCCCCCCTTGGACAGCAAGTGCCCTAGGTACACAACTTGCTGGGCACAGAATTGCAGCTTCGAAGGGGACACCTTGTGCCCCTTGTCGGCTAGAAAATGTAAAACCGTCAGTGATGCTTTTTCACATTCGGGTTCGCTTCGGGCGGTGATCAGCAGATCATCGACATACTGAAGCAGTGCAGTGTTAACTGGCATGTGGATACTGTCAAGTTGTCTTTTCAGTGCTTGGCTGTAGATGCTAGGACTTTCTGTAAATCCTTGAGGTGCGCGTGCGAATTTAAAACTTCGTCCATTTAAACTAAATCCGAACAAATATTGGCTTTCCGGATCGATTGGGACGCTAAAGAAGGCGTTCTTGAGGTCAATTACAGTAAAGAACGTTGCTTCTGAATCAATAGCTGTCAGTAATGAAGAGATATCTGGGACCACGGGATATTGCGGTACAATGCATTTATTCAATTCGCGCAGATCAATAACTAATCGATATACTGGGGGTGCTTTTGGATCAGTTTGTTTAAGAATCGGAATGATCGGAGAATTACATACATTGGAGTCGGTTTCTACAACCACTCCTTGTGCAATGAGCTCGTCAATGATTTGCAGTAAAGCCACTACAGCATCTGGAGGTAACTTGTATTGTCGCATTCGTGGTAATACTACTCCTGCTTTGAGTGTGACTCGATATGGTGTAATGTGCATACAACCTACATCAGTGGGGCCTTTTGCCCATAAATGTGCAGGTAGATTCTGTAACCGGTGATCCATGTCTCTTGACACGTAGTGACCTTTAAAGTCACGCAAAAATAGTCGTACTCCGTCCGGAGAACAACATATTATAGCTCCTAGAGCTTTCAATGTTTTAATACCTAACAAGTTTTCTGGGCATGATTTTGTAAGCAATAGATCTGTAGTCCGTGTCAATGTACCAACTGTAAATGCAAGCGGTTGCGATACTTCGTTAATAGTAGGCTTTCCTGAGAAACCAAGGGAAATATTTTGTGAGCCTGAGAGGGGTGCCCCTGGGACCTCGTTGTGACTTATAGTTGTTCTGCTTGCCCCTGTATCAAGTAGAAACTTTCTGTCTTTCCCTAATACTTGACTCTGTACATAAGGACCCTCTTGATCTACAGGAACCTCAATAAGGGGTAAGCCAACTTCCCTCTCTAGGCTATTTCATGTGTAGCGCTGATAATCTGGATAGTCATTTTGTGCATACTGGTACATCTGTTGTGTCGTGTTTTGTGTTGCGGCAATAGGCTGTGGCTGTGGTACCACTACGGTCTGTTGTGGAACCGGCATAGGCTGTACATGTTGAGGTGCTTGTTGTTGGATCTGATCCTGTCTAGGCGGACGTGGTCTCTCCTTGGTTTTACCCGTAGAGATAATATGTTTCAGAACTGCACAGTCGTTTATATAATGACCTGGCTGTTTACAATAGTTGCATGTCCCTTTAACGGGAACCGCTGAATTACTGGACTGTGTCGCACCCTTTTTATGACCGTCAGCTGGAACTGACTGGGCGACGAGCATTTTCATTTTCGTGTCTTTCATACGTCTTTGTTCGTGTTCTTGTTCTTCTCTAATTCTATTCTGGTGATACTGTAACATTTGTAACATCTGTGAAGGAGTGTTAGCTTGCCAAGTGCTCTCAACTTTCAATACTCTGTTTTTAACCTGTGGCAGGGAATTCTCGACTAGTTTTGTTACAAAAAGATGTGGATATGAATCGCTACTTGCTTTCAGGCCGCTATTAATACCAAAAATTTTTTCAAATCGGGAATAAAAATCACTAGTGTCTTCATCGGGTTTCTGTTTACAAGCTGAGATTGCTCCCCAGTCTTCCTTTTTCGTAGTTAATAAACGTGGCAATACTTGTACTAATAATCCTGGTAATGCTTTAGTTTTTTCCCCAAGCCCTACGCCTGCAGTTCGGGCATTTTCTTCGTTTTCTAATACTGTCCAATCAATCTTTTGGTCTCCCACTTCCCACTCTTTTTCTTTGAGTTTCTCGTAAATACCGGCAGGCAATAATACTTTCAATATTTTCATAATGTCAGGATAGGTATAATCTCCCATGAGTAACATGTCTTTTAGTTCACGGTGAAAACCTGCTGGATCTTTGTCATGGCTGGGCACTAATTTTTTCATTTCCAATAGTTCTATTTTAGTTATGGGCGTGTACACAAACACGCGTCTAAAAGTATTATCATCATTTCTAACTGGGTGTACTTCGCGTAAGGGATTCTGTCTGTCTATGTAATACGTTTTTCTCTCCATGGAGGGAGCTGGATCATGTTCTGGACACAAAAAGGCACTATATCTATGTCGGTATTCTAGAATTACTTTAATTAGATCGGTACCTAGACCTCTCCATTTATTCAGGAGTAGTTCTATCAGTATATCAGGTAGGGGACCAGGATCGGAGTGTCGGCCTTTATATAATATAAGGAGATGTTGTATCATGTATGTACTAGCTAAACGCTGTTCATCTGGGGCGAGATTCAGAAACGTGTGTGCTAGCGCATCATCACTGTATTTTTCAGAACTGTCAGCCCATTGTACTGCTGACCTGGCTAATTCTTGTTCATCCATAGAATTGAGCACATGGTACCCCCTTCGTTCTCGAAGTAGTTTATCAGTAGCCTGGAATAAGTGTTCAGGGGTCCTTGGATTTGAGATAGCTGTTTGAAAAATTCTGTTACATTCTGGACGTATCGGACGCATTGTTTTATTAAAAGATCTTCCTTTTCCTACATAAGCTATCGTTTGTCTAGCTGGTAATTCTAATTGTCCTGTGTTCATTTCTGACTGTTCCTCCTCCTCTTCCTCCGATTCAGTTTTATCTGCTTCTAATCTTCTTTCATGTATACGTTCTACTTCTTTTCTGATCTTTCGGCACATGACTTCTATATACTTCTGTTTATCATGTTTCCGTCTGCTATATTCTGACCCCATCTGGTAAGTACTTGCATTTCCTCCGGCTCTACCTCAGGCCTATCTCTGTTTCTGATCAAGCAGTTTATGAAAAAGCGTAACAATAATTTCTGCATATCTACTTTCTGGTATTCCATGGCCTCGCCAATACTTTCAGGACCTTGCCCTGTTTGGACAAAGCGATATATTTTGTCTAGATGTTCAACCATTCCTGGTAATGTCATTAAATAGTTTGCAACTCGTCGTAAACGTACTGAAGATAGCAACATTCTGTCGTTTTTACCTGGCACTGGATCATATCTACAATCTGTAAGAGGCTCATTTAATATATTGTCATTAGCTCTTTGGGGTGTACGTTGGTGTGCTAAATCCCTATAAGTCAATCTAGTTGCTGGCGGTGGCGTGGAAAAACCTCCTGTCGCACCTCCTGAGGTGCCAAGTCCAAAAGGATTTGTTGGGTGTAGGGTAGAGAGTGTGGATGCAGGAAGGACTGTAGAAACAGATGGAATGTTTAGAACGTGAGGAGGAGTTTGTTGCTGCGGAGGTGGGTGCAGCTGATCTTGGGGTTGAGCGTCGTTAACAGGTGGTGTGCGTTGCTGCGCACCATTAGCATATTCGGGGGCTGCATCATCTAAATAGGAAGAAAGGAAAATGTCCTTTGCGGTCTTGGGATGTACTTTAATCGGGAGTAATGGAGGTGGCAGATCTTTTGGTACCTCCAAGGTGGCTTTAGGCAAACCCTCGGCCAGAAGAGGATACATACCATTCATAAGAGTGTTTCGTTGTCTGTCTACTTGTTCTGTTTTTACTCGGATACCTTCGTCAATTAATATGTTTTCTCGGACTCTTTCTGAATCTTCCCTACTTTTCTCTTCCTTTCTGAGCGCTTTCTCTGTGCGCCTATGCGATTCTTTACGCCATAGTTCAATGGCATCTTTCTGTGACTGTCTGGCTTTCTTTTTCCATAATACTTCTTCTACTCTCATGATGCAATCTGCATCCCATGTTCCAGTAGCGGGCCATCTCTGACTCTCTGCTAAATCCTTGGTGTAGTCCACCCATAGATCAAGATATAATACGGCATCTAGGCCATGTTTATGGTACATAAAGTACCCTGGAGTGTCCCTAGGTGGAATGGGAACAGCTTCCTCGAGTATCCCTTTTCTAGTTTTTATCTGTCTTAATTTTGAAAATAACGGCATCTTGAACCTTGCTACTTAATTCTTACTCGGTCTTGAACACAATAATTACAATAAACATAATAATGAAGATCGAACAATCACTCATACCACGACATTTAAAACATATCACAAACTTTTTAGAAACGAACAATAATAATTAGAATGAAACTAGTTAACTGCATAATACTAAATATACTGTATGTACTGCTAAACAGTACAGATACACTGCTAAAACAGTGCAGACCAGGTCTGTGTACCCAAACCCGTCTTGACCGGCACAAACTAATGTGCACGTCTAGATGCGTCCCCAGCAACGGTACTCACCGGGAAGCACGGAATGGAAGGCCTCGGAAGTCTGGACTGGACTAGACCAAACTGGACTGGACTCGACTCGTGACTTAGATACTTCGGAACTTCGGAATCTGGTGGGCCTCTGTATACCTCGGATCTGTGCTCTCTCAGCTAGGCTCTGGTCGGGATTCTCCGCACTCCTCACCGCCTCGTCTGGGTGTTGATCGCAGCCTCAGTCGCCCCCGTTGGCCTGAGGGAGATACAGGAAATCCTGCGGGTACGCGTAATTGTCCGTCCGGCTGTGGCAGGAGACCGGGTCTGCAACGCACCTCCGGCGCGTGGGGTGTGAGAGGTGTCCCTGTTCGGGCGCCAATTATGTGGTAAATTTAAATTACCTAGACTTAATTTATGCGGTAAAATTTAATAAGAATAACTCAGTAAGAAATAAGAGGCAGAATCCGTGGTATTCGAGGGTATAATAGGGAATTTATTCCTTACAAAGGAATGATGGTTCGAACCAGGCAATCGAGTTCCGTCACCACGAAGGTTCAGGAAGGGATCAGCAATACATTATTGACAGGTTATCATATTTATAGGAAAATGCATTACAATAAAGACATATGTAGAAGGCGTTACAGCTGAGAAGAGAGATAAGAATACACATACGTAATGAAAAAAGGCGTTACAATAGGCGTGCATAAAGGCGTATACTAGAAACGTCATTATGATGATGACACAAGTGGGTGGATCCATAAAAGAATCCTGCAAAGTCAGCAAAAATGCATGGCAGAGATGCGCGCGCAGCTGCATGACGTGTGATTGACGTGTAACTAGAGGGTGAAGGGAACTTGACATTTAGCCCTACATGAGGAGACAAAAGTCTGGGATGTCAGGACAACCTAATCCCAAATCATATCTAATATCTTGTGTTTAAGGAACTATATTATCTGGAAGGAAAGGTCTTTCGGACAGAGTCTATTCTATACTGACTGCTAGTGCGTGTACAAGCGTCTAAGTGTCTACATGAGATGCGAGGGGGCATGGGCCTACCATGGTAACGAAAGTCATGAATTACTTGCACGGAGACAGTAAGGCCGGGCCCTTTGCTTTGCAGCTGGAGGGATGTTTACCTAAGCTACTAGACAGGAATGCATTTCTCGAGGAGCGGAGCAGATAACTTGAAGGCTGAATACAGTTTTGGCAGGCAACAGGCCGGGCTAGGCACCGTTAGCCGCGCAGGAAGTAAGACAAAGTTCATGGATACAGATACAGGTCCAGGCTGGAGCATTCAGGGGCAGAAGGCAGGAAAAGCTCGATGGCAGAATTCAGGGCCTACCTTGCCAGAGCTGGAAAACGTGAAAAGTATACCATATAAAGACGGTGGCAAGGCATACTTAGGAACGGAATATCTGACCCATTCATGGCAGATCTGAAAGAGGACATATTAACGTTGGACACAATTGTATTTGCGTCTTCATAGCTTGAAGTGGAGGGAACATACATGTACTTGTAGCATGTACATGGAGCCGTTGGGGTCTAGATAGGGGACACAATTGACCATAAAAATTCATATTTCCTCATTGCCCTCTCCTCTCACACACACACCCTTACCCGCCTGCTTCGCACTCCCTGAGGGGCGCGGAGCTTTCTTTTCTCTGGGCTAAGGCAGACTTTTCAAGGAAGGCCCCCACACGGAAGAGAGCCAGCAGGCATCGGGGCAGGCTGGTGCGGCTCGGGAGCTTCGAGGCAAATAACATGTGACTGACACCAGTGGACTGTCCAGAAGTCTCCTCAATCCACAGCGACTCTTAATGCCAGGCTCACACAGTGCGGTGATCAATATGACACACTGTAAGTCCAGGCTCCCCCACTGACACTTACACTGGTTCTGGACAATTTGCTCTGCGCGAACCAGCTGGTCAGATTCTCACTGTGGACTTTGAGGGGTTAAATGAAGAAACCATAACTCGTTCCCTGTCAGGAATCATCACTAATCAGGATTCCAGGTTGTAGTTTAACCTGGTCCCGGTAGGTTGGGGTTTGTGAATCTCGCACTATTTTCCCATCACCACTCTCCGCAGGAGCAGCACATACAAAGCTCCCAAAGACTACCATAGCCAATTTAGGAAAATATGGCTATGTCTTAAAGCGCTTTAAGGCACATTAATTGCCCAGTGCTACACTACATAGATATAACAAGCATTTGCAATGCGAGTTTGAGCTATTAGCATTGTAAATGATAATGCCTTTTATTTTTGTTCTGGTTTTTAAAACATAAATAAAAGGCTTTGTCATTTACAATGCCAATAGCTTAAACTCGCGTAAATGCGAGACGTATTGCATTGCAAATGCTTGTTATACACATTCAGGCCACATAAAATGCAGCCATGACACAAACCCTTAGAGGGCGCTGCACTCCCAGCTGTACAGCAAAAGTTCAGGCCTTCGGAGTGCTTAAAACATTGATGATAATCCAGGGAGGGTCATAATTTTGGTGACCCCAGAAACATAAGGTCAGATTTTTTTTTTAAACTGGAGAGAAACTGCTGCACTCTAGCAGCCCCGTCACATTTTCTTTAAATGTTGTTGGTTTCCCTGCCTACCTGGTGGCACCACAAGGCAGGACAAAAATGCTGATAAGCCTTTCCTGAGGCATTATAGGGTGCTCCAACGAGGAAGCAGTGAATGTGAAATGAGTGGCTTCTGCTGCATTTGTTTACCGTCAAATGGCATCTTTTTTGCTGTCCTTTTTTTTCTTGGGTGGGCATGGTCCCACTCAGGCACGCAAACGTGCTTTCAACTTAGGGGTAGCATGGGAAGCTTTACCCCTAGGTTGCACCTGTTGACTACCCTCCTGGCCAGTGTCCATCTTTGCCAAGATGGAAACTGACTTTTTCCTCTGCCTGTTCTCTGAGGGCAAAGTGCTTCATGTGCGTTCTGTGCCCCAGTCACCCCCAGGTAAGGGCACTGGGAGCAGGGCCACTGTCACAGTGAGCCCGGTGGTGGGCCAGGGCCCTTTTTGTCTTTTTAGGAGGGGTGCAAAGGCGCTCCCGCAGTCTTTATTGTATTGGCTCCAGGGGAGATGGCGGTCCCCAGGGGCATCTGATGGTGAGGGGGGCACCACACATGCCCTCTCCCCAGGTAAAGGTATACAAACAGTCTTGCAGTGACCCCTGGGCCCTGACCTGCCCCAGGGTAATTGCAGTAGATTTCAGAGGATCCCCACGAGCTCAGGAGCAATGTTATTTACTTGGCCAATTATTGTGTCAAAAGGCTATGGCCCTGGTCCTGGGTTGAGCCAAAGAAATACGCAAATTCTGGACGACCCATTAGATGTACATATTTCTGCTTGGGACTTGTATAATCCATCTTGGAGCACATTTCACCCCATTTTTATATCTTAATGGACTTTTTAGGAGAAAGGGAGGTGAAACTGCAGTCAAAGGCAAATGTCTCCCTATAAATATAATAAAGTGTCACTGCAGACAAACAGTAAACCTTACCGGCTTCCCTATGAGTGCTCACTAATTTTATAAGGCTTACCCTAGGTTAATAATAACCCTGTATAATCCCCTCTGTGCCAGGCTACCTATGCTCAGTTAATGGCCTGTGCACAACAGTAGTCTTGCACATGTGACCAGCCAAGCGCCCCTTACCATAGCTGCGTCACAGCAGCCCAATCTTTTAAAAGGCGAACACTGGCGGCAAATACGCTGTCCATTTGACGTCTGATTACTGGTGGTTAGATACATTTAGTGAAATTCACCCAAAGTAAATAGTTGAAAACTAGGTGATCAAAAAAAAAGCAATAAATCCGAGTGTACTAAGTGTGCACAACCCACTATGTAACAAGTTTTTATAAGAAATTAATTCAAATACCTAAAAAAATATCTTTCTAACTTTATCATGTCTAGGAAAATAAGAACTATTACCCTGCCTCGATTTAGTACCTGTTCGTCAATGGAGTAAATAGATCTTGAAATTTCAGTTAGGTTTCAGGCCTCTAGTTTCTGTCTCAAGTCTACACACAAGGTTGGAAATCAATGATGGGAATTGCATATGTAATTTTGACTGTAAATGTGTGCATACTGCTGTATTAATGGGCTATCTAATGTTTTTAACACTGCGTTTTAAGTATATAAAACTTTTATTTTAAAAAAAGGGTACGCTGAAACAGCAAGATGCACAAAGTTTTAGAGTAAATGTGCACTTTTCTGATGAGGCTATCAGCCACAGGTAAAAACAAATTTCTGTAAGAAAGTATTAGTATTTGTGTTTTACCTAATGGAATTAAGGTTAACAAACCATATATGACTAATTATTTTTTATCTAATCATCTGATATGTCAAGGTTGAGGTAATCAACATTGTATTTGGTGTGCAAACTATGGTTTATTGAGCTAACCATAAGTGGAAAGTTTAAGAGTTCTTTCAGTTGTCTTCCATAATTATAAATGCAAATGTATCTTTTTTAATGGAATATTATTTATAAATAAATGTCTTAAAGGAAATTAGTTTGGGGAACATGGTGAATGCAGCCACTAATCTTGGGAAGCTTTTAATGGCCAAGTTGCTATAAGCATATTAGTCATCAAGCAAACTCTCCTTTGATGTTAGATTGTTAGATGGTTTGTGTATTATAATATATATATATATATATATATATATATGAGATTACAAATTCCAGTTGTGCCTGGGATCCCCCAAGGAAGCAGGTACGGACCACAGCGTGTTCTTCTTCAAGTGCAGTTTATTGTATTAAAATTCTCAGCATTTCTTAATGTATCAGCATTACGCGTTTCGACAGTGAAACACTGTCTTGATCACATGACATGCTAACAGCCCAACTGAATTTAAATTTAAATACTGATGAATAGACAGTGAAAAAAGACTCATTTTGAAGTCATCCATAAGTGCCTACAATTTAAACAGTGATATTGCTTCATGTTATTACCACAAATATTAGCATTCATATTGTTCACAATCGCAATAATTGATAAATAAATAAATAAATAACTATGTAGACATGAAAAAGTGCAAGTGCAACAAATCATATTAAAACTTCACCAGTTATTTAAAACAGCATAACTTGATAAAATATACAACTAGATTTTAAAACAAGTGTTTTTTTGTGAGAAGCCTATTTTCTTGTGAGATATAGCTTTAAAGTTTTTATCTCAAATGATAGATACCATGCTTATATGATGTTGAACAATGTTTATCCCCTGTGGGTTTATCATATAATCATATTTTCGATAACTTTCAACCTGAATTATTGCCTAGTGCTTATACCTTTCAAATATAATCGGGAAACTTTAAAGTAATGGACAATCCTTACATATGTAGACAACTTGAGAGCGAAAACAACTAGACAACCCTGGCATTAAGACAAATAGTGTTGTAATAACATTATTGTCACTATATACTCTCGGCGATTCACCTGTAAAAAGTGGTAAAATCAGGGGTAAAAAACCGGAGACCAGATAAAAACCCATGATTAAAAACCGTCTAAAAACCAGGTAAAAAGTCAAATGAGTAAAAACCAAGAAGATATCAAAAAACGATATCATACAATGATATCAGACAGTAATGAAGAGAAATTAAAATAGTCGTAGTCACAAATATATCAGATCACAAAATATATTCCTATAAAAAATGGTGCATTTCCTCTCCATTATTTAATCCCTTTGGTATTTTTGAATCCAGAGTCAATATGTAATATGACTCCAATTGTCTGTGTTTCTTTTCTCGGTTTCCCCCTCTGATAGATTTAGGTACCATATCAATGACAAAGTAGCTAAGATCATTTAGATTGTTATTATGAACATGTTTAAAATGTCTCGCTACTGGGTAACTGGGGTCCGAGTTCACTATCGCTCTTAGATGTTGTAAGATGCGATTGAAAGCCTGCAATTTTGTGCTTCCCACATATCTTAATTTACAGGTACATTCAAGAACATACACTGCAAATTCAGTACGACAAGTCAATACTTTGGAGATTTTTATGGGGTTAGAGTCAGCTATTCCTATTACTTCACTTGCGTTTTTGCCAAATTTGCAGGCTCTGCATGAACTGCATTTAAAGAAACCTTTTCTTTTCATTAGCCAATTGGATGTCGTCATAGTTTCTGGACTAGATCTAACCAAAGCGTCTCTCATAGAAGGTGCCCGTCTAAAGGTGATACTAGGTAACTCCGGCACCAGTTGAGACATGGTAAGGTCAGTTTTGATAATGGGCCAATTTTTAAAGATTATCCTTTTAAGTTGTTTTTCTTGTTGACTATATGCTGTGATTAGTCTTATGTTGTTACCTGATTCATTCATTGCCTTATCATGACAAACAGTTCTAGTTGTTGCTATATCCAAGGCATTGGCTTTATTTATAGCTGTCAACAGATCTTTCTCTTTATATCCGCGCATGATAAATCTCTGAAATGCCCCATTTTGGCATTCCTTGAGGTCTTGACCTGTATTACATATATGTTTGATCCTCAGGAATTCTCCATATGGGATACTTTTAATCAGATGGTACGGATGAGAGCTACTAGCATGCAGTATTGCATTACCTGCTGTGCTTTTTCTGTGCAATTTAATATTTATGCAATTATCTGTGATATAGATTTCCACATCTAAAAACTGTATTTTCTCCTCACTGATTTCTGCTGTAAACTTGAGATTTAACTCATTGATATTGATATTGTTGACAAATTCATAAGCTGATTCCTTAGTACCTTCCCAGATGACAAACACGTCATCTATGAATCGCCACCATTGTATCACATGTGAGTCAAACATCCTCTTGTGAGTGGTTCTAAGGACATGTTCCTCCCACCAGCCGATGTGTAAACACGCGTAACTGGGGGAAAAACATGCCCCCATCGCCACTCCGCGAAGTTGTTGAAACACTTCCTTATTGAAAATAAAGAAATTATTAGTCAAACATATGTTGATCATATCCAGTATCATTTCATTATGTTGATAAAATACACTAGATTTTTTAGATAGATAATATTTGTTCGCTTTTATCCCATCATCATGACAAATACTGGTGTATAGAGAGCTTATATCCATAACCAATAGAGTGTAATCCTGTTTCCATTCTACAGATTGTAGTTTAGTTATAAAATCACTAGTGTCACGGATATAAGAACATAAAGATTCCACATGCTCTCGGAGAAAAAAGTCAACATATTTCGACATATTTTCAAGCAGTCCCCTTTGTGCTGATATGATGGGTCTTCCTGGTACTGGGGATATTAGTTTATGTACTTTTGGAAGAAAGTATAGTACCGATGTGATGGGATGGTCATTTTTCAAGACTTCAAACTCGTTTTTACTTAATAAGCCCATTCTTTTCCATTTTGACAGTTCTTTGGACACCAGTTCTTTAACTTTTTTCAAATCATTGAACGTTGCCTTGCTGTAACAGTCCTCATCTCCTAGATGTTTCTTAGCTTCTTGCGGCCACAGGACTATGTTGCCCCCTTTATCGGATTTATTGATAATTAGGTCGTCGCGTGATTGTAATTTATGCATTAGTTTAGAATATTGTATTTCTTTGTATTTTCCATGTTTTTGTTTCCTTAATGTTTTTTGGTTGAGTTTTTTTAGATCTTCCGTAACACAATCACTAAAAATATCAATCGCGTCCTTAGGCATAAATGGTATGAATGTTGAGGGCGGTCGAAACGGTGTCGGGATACTTAAGTTACTTTGTATGCCCATTTCAGACAAGTCCTCTTGTGTCAAATTGTTTGTACTAAGTTCTTCTTGGGCTAAAGCATGTAGAGAGCGGAGTAGAGGAATATCACATACTTGGACCAATTCATTCATAGCACTGGTGGGTTCAGATGTATTGCTTTTTTCGGTCATTTTATTGAGTTTGAAATGTTTCATAAGTTTCAGTTTTCTGATAAATTTGAAAACATCTATTCGAGTTTGTGGGTATTTGAAATTATTGCCTGGACAGAATGACAAACCCAGTGATAATAGTTGGAGTTCTGCTACTGTTAGTTCAATGTTAGATAGGTTGATCACCGTGTTGTCCGGGGCTGCTTCGCTCATTTCTGTCGTTACCATTTCTTGCCCCTGCCCCCTCTGCCTCTCCCTCTGCCTCTGGATTTTTCTCCTTTGTTTTCTCTTGATGTTGTTTTTTCTCTTGATGTTGTTTTTTCGGCATTTATCTTCTCGGGATCGTGTGAACGCAGAGTATGGCGGCGATCGCCTATAAGAAACCCCAACTCTTCTGAGGGTGTATAATCTGTTTCATTAATTGGTTATTTGAACTGTTTTCATCAGATTCATAGTTGCTACTCAAAGAGCTTATATATATATATATATATTCAAAGGTTAAAGCTTAGTAATACTTAGGGAAACGTTTTTTTAACCTATGCAAACCAAGCTTAAACTACACAAAGTTAAAAAATTCTACAGTTATGGTAATTACTTCAATTTTCTGTTTGTCCACCACATTCAAATTATTGTAAGTAGCGCACCACTTACACACTCTTTTCAGCTCACTAACTAAACAACGATAACAGTGTAATAGCGTAGAGTGGACTGGCGTAGAGTGGAGTGGTGTACAGCACAATAGTGTAGGATGGAGTGACGTGGAGGAGAGTGTTGTACAGTGGAGTGGTGTAGAGTGTCAGTGTATAGTGGAATAGCGTAGACTGGAGTGGTGTACAGGGGAGTGGGGAGGGTGTAATAGGAAACAGTGGAGTGGCGTACATTGGTGTGGTGTCCAATGGAATCGCATACAATGAAGTGGCGTAGAGTGGAGTGTCATTCACTGGAATGGCATAGAGAGGAGTAGCATAGAGTGGAGTGGCATACAGTGGAATAGTGTACAGTGGAGTGCTTTGGAGTGGCATACAGTGGAATAACATAACATGGCGTGGAGTATCGTAGAGAGGTGTGATGTATAGTGGAGTGATGTAGCCTGTAAAGGCGTAGAGTGGAGTGGAGGTGCATAGAGTGTAAGAGCGTAGAGTGTAGTTGCGTACACTGTAACAGCGTAGACAGGAATGACGTAGAATGGAATCTCTTAGAGTCGAGAGGCGGAGAATGGAGTGGAGTAGAGTGTAATAGTGTAGAGTAGAGTACAGTGGTGTGGTGTACGAATGCATGTGAAGTTTAACAGCAATTTAGATTGTGGTGTGTAGAGTAAGGCAAAACATCAAACTGTGCTGCCTTATATTTTGCCAGATTTACCAATCAACGCAGGACCATGCATGGTGGCCTTGCATTTCTTTATAAATCCGACTTAAGCATTGCGTTTCCCATGCGACACCATGCGTGGTGCAAGGGTACTGCAATCTAATAATAGAGCTACGTCTTACTTATATTTTGGGCCATGGTATTATGCAGTAATTTTGTGGTGTACTGTGGTACATGGTGATAACAAGCCAGTATATAATTGGGTAATGGCAGCCATATTATTTTACTGACTTTGGCTGTGTTCAGTGTTAGGGCCTTAGATATAGTAAAGTGGTAGGTCTATACCTATTACCACTTTAATAAAGTAGTAATAGGTAGGGACATTTATTTATCATTTTTCATATTTTTAAATAAGTTTACAGGTATGTACCATGGTAGCTTCAAGAGATTTTGTCAAATTCCCCGAAAGTACCACAGAGACAGATATCCGGAAGTTTAAATGCCTTATAACTTAAAAAAAATACTTACTCTACTTAACTGCACTTCCTAAAAAGCTTCATCTGTGCACCATAATGTATATTCCTGCTAAATTTCATTTTAATCATTTCAGCCGTTTTCGCACTATACAATAGCTTCTGGAAAATGCAGTGTTGGAAAAACGCGTTTTATGGACCTCCCCCTTTTATCTTTGCACCTGCTTAACGTTTCACTGCAAAAATTTTATCTCAAATTACAGAAACTGTTATAGGTCTAGAAGGTTTTGTGGTGATTCATAAAATGGGTGGAAATTTATTAGGTAGCTAAAATCGGAGGAATTCCTATCTCTGGGAATACTAACTGTAATAACAGAGTTGCAATCATATTTATGAGATTTCTTCCTTTTTATGTGCTGTATCTGGTATGGATTTGTTTATTGGTTTACATAATCATGTGACCATACGTGTGTCTTTCAGTTGTTCAGATTGTAATTCTTAAACTTTATTTTTTGGGCTTCCTAGCTACATTTAATAGGATTGTGTTACATATGAAGCCTGATGTGAATAAAAGACAATCATTATTGTTGTTATAGAAATTGAGATTATTATGTTTTCCCTAGTGGCTAATAATCATGTCCTCCAAATAGTAGTTTGTGTAGCTTACTGCTAGATCACTTTTTCATTTTCTTGCACTGGGGTACATAAGGAAGATTGTTTTTGCTTGGCTTGGTCGATACACTTGTATTTTGTTATGTATTTGTTTATAGGTTTCCATTGGCATGTGACCATAAATGAGTCTATCTGTGCTCAAGTAGCAACTCTGAAACTTTACAAATCCAGTCTAGTTTGTTTTTTGTGCTTTCTCACCTTTAGTAGTATTGTGATACACAGAAATCACTAAGTTGTTGATCCTTTTAACTTCATAACCATTTCATAACATCACTTGCAATAGCAAAAAGACTAATCTACATATTCTAATGTACATTGCTGTGAAATTTTCTTACAATCCGTTCAGCCATTTCGCCGCTATTCTGGCAAACCTAACTACAGAGTGGCTACCACCACTCTTATATATATATATATATATATATCGCGGTCACTAGTAGGTAGTTATGATTAGGACCATGTTCCCATAGAAAAAGCATTTTTTGACTTGCTATATCTTTGGCGCCGTTTGACGAATCTTCACGAATTTTTTCAAAAATAAGTGTGCTTGTGATTCTAGTTGTGCATGGAATTTTTTAGGGGCGATCCATCAAGGGGGGGGGCAAGAAAAAAGGGGGGGTTAAAAAAAAGTGTGTTTCCTGTTTCCTGTGTTAATTAGCCATAGGAGCTTTAGACATGTCTGAAGCCTGAACCGCGGGACGGAATTACCAAAAATTTGGCAGAAAATTAGCTTTTGTTCCGCAGATTGTGCTTTATGTCTTATCGGTGTAAATCCGTTTGGTAGTTTTTGAGAAATTTAAGAAAATACAAATAAGGATATCTGACATCGAGATGACTTTGCAAATAATAATGAGCTCATGCTGGGAAATGCAGAATTCTGATTGGCTGCCAATACTTCAACCAGAAAGTGTTGGCATCCATCTTGGGACTTTGCAGAGTCCCACAAAAAAGGGAAAAGAAGGGGGCAGGGTGGGAATAACTTTTTAATATTCACAGCGATAATAATTAAATATTCACCAATATAGATATGAATTCCCCAGAAAAAACTTAGCGTGGGCTGCCATGCTTGTTTTAAATGTAGTTCAATGTAGAATACCACGCACACCTCTTTTTGCTTATGAAAGAAGCAAGAATTTATTGGAACTATTGAATTCTAAACCTGTTTCCGATACTGTTTTGTTACACAAAGGCACAGTACCTTGCCACAACTGTGGTAATTGCAACAATATCATCAAGGGGAATCACACTCAACATCCCACACGTGGGTTTAACGTCAAACTACATGTCACAGCCACCTGTGATTCAAAGAATCTCATATACATGCTCAAGTGTCCCTGTGGCCCTGCCTACATAGACAAAACAGAGCGGAAAATTAAAGTTCGACTAAATGAACACAAGAACAACATTCGAAATAAAAACATGAAATCCACAGTGGCTGCACATTTTCAAGCTCAAAATCACAACATCAGTCAATTGAGATTCCTGGTGTGTGAAGTTTTACCTATTAAAGCTGGCAGAGACAACCGAAAATTTTTACTCCAAAGGGAGTCTGCCTGGATTTACAAAATGAACTCATTGGTGCCGCACGGACTTAATGACCGCATTGAATTTAGTTGTTTCTTGTAAACAGCCTATGTTCTTTGTGCTACGTTCCTGTTTTCTCCAATCTCACTTTTCTTACATCATTGTGAACTTCAGTATACTTTTCGTTCTCCATTTATTACCTTTTTTCACCTTGTTTTCATCCTCTTGTTTTCATTTTCTCACAGTCTACCTTTTCTAATCTTATTGGTAGCAACATTTGCTTGAGCACATTTTATTACTTACATTTTCCTTCATATCTCTTTTTTTTTCAAATTCACACCTATTTACGTCTTTCGTATCTTTTAGATCACATTTATTTAAACCGTTTTTTGCTTTCTTGTTCATATTTTTCCATGTCTTTCCTACTTATCTTCATTCATTACCTGTTTTTCAAACTGTCACTTCTTGTCTCATTTTTTGTATTATTCATTTTTTGCATCTTTCATTCATCTTGTATCTTTCAATTTGAGCTGTTCGCCTACCAGCTTTTCACCTTTTGTATTACCTTTAGTACATCATTTGACATCGAATGTTTTATACACCCTATTCACCCGTGTTTAATGTTTTTCACACACACTGACAATGTTTTCTCATATATAGTGGCAATGTTATTGCCCACTTAATGTCATTACTGACTATTTCGTCACTAATCCTCATGCCATGGGGTTTTTTCACAACACTTCAGCCGTTAACTTTATCGACTTGGTTTTCCCTATCCAACATGGCCGACACGCCGACCACTTTTATTAAATAGATCCTTTCTCACTGTTTACCATCACAACCCATCACGCTTTTCATGTGCCTGCTTCACGGACACACGCTGAACGTTTTGTTAATCTTCACCGAGGTACGTTTTTGTGTTTGTCTTCAAGTAAACCTTATCGGTCTATGTATACCGTTTATTCAATCACAGGGTGTCAAGCCTTATTACCAATGAACATACTTTTAACGCGGATATACCGCGCCACTTTTGGACTTGCTTGTATTATGTTCTCTAACTTCACTTTAATCACTTTCTTGTAACATCGCTAACACACAATTTTTCTCGTCGTTCGTTTTGATTATTTTTGGAATTTCATTAACACACCATGTGTTTCACTTTTCTGTTACTATAGGTTCACTTGGACACGTTTTTTCTAACCCTTAACTTACCAAACAGGTCGTTACAAATTACTCCTATGCATCATATTTTTTCACAGGACTCCTCCTGATGAAGGGTAATTTCGTACCCGAAATGCATTGAGGACAATATATTTTCTCGGGAGCCTTTAATCAATTGAACTTTGAATACTGTTAATCTCATGAATACAATGAAGATTACAACTTGTATTGATTATCATCAATAAATTGTTTAGTTTCAAACCACCTTCATCTTGAATTTATCATTGCGACATAGTTGCCTTCATAGGCTGTGCTACAAGAGGGACACCACTCATGTTTGACTGGTGCAACTGACATTTGTTTTAAATGTAGCCCATAGGGAGACCAGATCCCTGGGGCATGCGGTGATTATTCAAAAAACAGAGGGGGGACCATAGTGCCCCCTCCAAGGACTTAACAATGCCCCAGGGACCACAATCTCCTGGGGGCTACATATTAAATGCTTTGGGGGGCTCCCGGACCCCCTGAGCCTTGGGCCCATCACCTCCTCAGGGCTAATTTAAATATGGAATAGGGGGTGCAGCCCTGCCCAATTCCCAGGGACCACCATCTCCAGAGGCTTTCTTTTTTTTTTTTTAAAGAAGGAGGGGGCCCCCTTCTGTGCCATACTTGGCCCCGGAGACCACCACCTCACCAGAGCGGCCCATGAAAGTGAAGGGAGGGGGCCATGTAGCCCCCTTCTTGGAGCCAGTAATGGCCTTGGGGACCACCACTTCCCCGGGGCTAAATAAAGTTTAATGGGGAGTCCATGCAGACCCCTAAGCCCTGGAGACCACCACTTCCCCAGGGCTGGCAAGTTCAGATCAAAGGAGGGGGGCCACGGGGCCTCCCTACTGGTGCCAATAATTGTCCTTGGGATTGCCAACCCCCATTGCTGGCTCCTGCTATGTCCCAGGGTGCCCACAACTGGTGCATAGCTGTTTGCTGTGACTTGGCAGGAGCTTTGACAGCAAAACACCCTGCTTCCAGCAAGCGGCAGCTGACAAAATGCTCTTGCCTGCTGGAAGCTATCAAGCGGGAAGGGAAAAAGATGAAACAATTGCTCTCACAGACAGGGAGCTGCATCTTTAGCAGCTCCCAGTCTGTGAGAGCAATGATGGCTCCCGCAGGAGGCCGGGAGCCGTAAGGGACCATGTGGGCCTTGAGGCTCCCCCTGTGGTCTCGAGATAAAAGAGCTGAAAGAGTCAAAATAAAGTTGAGAAACAAGCAGGAAGAGGCAGAATAAAGGTCAGCAATGAGTGGAAAGTGACCAGATAAAGGTGAGAAATGAGCAGAAAGAGGCAGAATAAAGGTGAGAAACAGGCAGAAAGAGGTAAGATAAAGGTGACAAACAAGCAGAAAGAGACATAATAAAGGTCAGAAACTAGCATGAAGAGGCAGAATAAAGGTCAGCAATGAGCAGAAAGAGTTAAGATAAAGGTTAGAAACTAGTAGAGAGAGGCAGAATAAAGGTCAGAAACAAGCAGAAAGAGGCAAAATAAAGGCAGCCAACGAGCAGAGAGAGTCAAAATGGAGATCAGCAGAAAGAAGTAAAATAAAGGCCAGCAACAAGCAGAAAGAGGTAAAATAGAGGTCAGAAACAAGCAGAAAGTGGCAAAACAGAGGTCAGCAACGACCAGAAAGAGACAAGATAAAGGTCAGAAACTAGCAGAAAGTTGCAAAATATAGGCCAGCAACAAATAGATTGACTCAAAATAGGGATTAGAAACGAGCAGAAAGAGGCAAAATAAAGACCAGCAATGAGCATAAAGAGGCAAAATAGTGATCAGAAACGAGCAGAAAGAGGCAAAACAGAGACCAGCATTGAGCAGAAAGAGGCAAAATAAAGGCCAGCAAAGAGTAGAAAAAGGCAAAATAAAAGTCAGAAGCAAACAGAAAGAGGCAAAATAGAGGTCAAAAATGAGTAGAAAGAGGCAAAATAGAGATCAGAAACAAGAAGAAAGAGGGAAAATAAAGTTTAGAAGTGAGCAGAAGAAAGGCATAACATGAGCAAAACCTACTCTCACACTCATACACATGCTCACAGAAATACTCAGACACTCTCAGTCACTCACAGACCCTTTGAGATGCTCATGCACCCACTCACAGATGAACTCAGAAATGTATACCCACTCACAGACCCAGTCAAACATCTCATGCACCCACTCACAGAATCACTCATACTCTTTCTCACCCACTCACAGACCTACTCAGAGACTTATGCACTGACTCACAAAGTCAGAGATTCACACACCCACTCACATACCAACTCAGACACTCATGTATTTACTCAGATTGACTGACACACTCATGTAGGCACTAGCAAACCCACTCAGACACTCTCACAGCCACTCACAGACCCACTGACACACTCATGCACCTACTCAAACATGCACTCAGACACTCACGCAGCCACTTACAGACTCATTCAGATGCTAACACAACCACTCACACACCCACTGAAAAACTCATGCACTCACTCACAAACTCACTCTACAGGTTACAGGTAGGAAATAACATTTAAAAACCGTAGCAATTCACACAAAAAACAAAGGTTGCAGGGATGTTATAGTTAGGGTATAGAATTTTAAAAATCTTAGAAATTGACTTAAAAACCAAAGGTTACATGGACGCTATAGTTAGGAAACAGAATTAAAAAAAAACATTAGATATTCACTGTATAAACAAAAGGTTACAGGGATGTTATAGTTAGGCTCAGATTTCACTCATACAAAACCATAGAAATCCAGCAGTTATAGATACCTGAGCTAACCTTTGGCCCTGCAATGCAATGCTTATCACCTCACATATTACATCACTCATGACATGGTCAGTGACATCACTGATTACATCATCCACAGAACCACTCATACACCCTTTCACACCCTCATAGAACCTCTCACACACCCAGTCACTCACCAACACAACCACTCACATACCTATTCACGGACCCATACAAGTACTCATTCAACCATTCACCCATATTTAGAGCCACTCACACACCAACTCACCTACTCATACAGCCACTCACTCACCCATACTGCTACTCATACAACAAGTCATTCACCCATTCAGCCACTCACAGAGACACACACTCACCCATACAGCTACTACACACCCACGTATTCACCTAAACAGCCTCTCACACACCCACTCACTCACCCTTACAGCCTCTAAACACAGCCACTCATTCACCCATACACCCACTCACACACACACAAACGCACTTATGTACCGATTTACACATCCAAACAAGCACTCACACATCCGCTTACTCACCCATACAGCCACTCACACACCCGCCCCCACATAGCTTTCTGCAAGCTGTAACTTTTTTTCACAGCTACAGCTTGCAGAAAGCAGAGTTGTGTTTGCTTTTGCTTGGTGGGAGCTGTCAGCTCCTACCAAACAACAGAGAACTGCTACCTCCTGAGGGTGGGCACCTGAGGAGACAGCAGTAGCCTGCCCTGGGGGATGGCAGTCCCCAGGGCATGCCCCCCCTCCATCATATAATTTAGCTCCAGGGAGGTGGAGGTACCCAGGGCAGGGGGTCCATGACAGACCCTCCACATTAATGTATTTCATCCCCGGCATCATGGGTAGGTGGCGGTCCCAGCAGATGCAGGGGTGGGGAAATTTGGCCCCCTTAATTATTTTTTAAATTGTCCCGGCGAGTTGGTGGTCCCTAGGGCTGCGGGGGGGATGTGCAGACCACCCACATTAATTTAATGATTAGTCCCAGGGAGGTGGCGGTTCCTGAGGGAGGCCATACGGGGCCCCGCATTAATTTAATCTTTAACCGCAGGAGGTGGAAGTCCCTGGCCTGGGTATTCCTACCCTGCCCCCTTTTTCCAATAATTTTTTTTCAGACTTGGCTGAAGTGAGTCCCAAAGTGGCTGCCAACACTTCCTGGTTGAAGTGTTGCAGCCAATCAGAGCTCTGCATTTCCCGGCATGAGCTTGTTATTTTTCGCAAAGTCATTGCGGCCACGGATATCACTAACTTTCTTTTCCTCAATTTCTCAACAACTACTGAATGGATTTACACAAGATAACAAAAATCACAATCTATGTGACCAAATCAACCTTTCTGCCAAATTTGGTTTACATCTGTCCAGTAGTTCGGGCTGCAGGCGTGTCTAAATGTCCTATGGGAATAACATTAGAAAATGTCCTTTTTTTGACACCCCTTTTTCTTGGCCCGTGCTTTACGGCTTACCCCAAAACATTACATGTACAACAATCCCTAACTTGACACTTTCTTAGGAAACTTTCATGAAGCTTCTTCAACTGGTGCCAAAGTTATAGGTAAGTCAAAAAATACTTTTTCTATGGAAACATGGTTCCAACTATAACTACCTACTGGTGAAAACCAGCTACTGATGACCGCCAGAAGGTAATATATCTATACATCTATCTATCTATCTATCTATCTATCTATCTATCTATATATATATATATATATATATAATATATATGCTCAGTTTTTATTGAAAAAGGTGATTTAGGTTTGCGTGTAACTTTGTTTGACAAATCTGCAAAAACTGACCTCAAATAGCACAGGTGACTATGTTAATGGGAAACTACAACTGTATCATGCATGCATGCATGTCTGTGCAGTGTGGATTTGGCTTAGTTTGTAGTTCGCCTTTGTGAAACTGAAAAAAGAATTAACATTGGTTAGAAATCTGTTTCTTAATCTATAATTCACATGTATGCCTCACTACCTGAATGTGTGCTTGAAATACACACTGTAAGACCATATCATAAGGATGTTCAATACTAGAGTTCTTTTTAGTTCGCAAGAATGCAATTTAAAAAGTTTTAAAAAAATTCAAAGTTCAAAAGGAATTCAAGTTCTGATATCTGATCAATACATCTAAGCTTAAAAAACAATCACTTCAATTTCTTTTTTTACTTGACTTGACCACCTAAATACATCTCTGAATCCAGAATATCTTTTACCAAGCTCACAAGTAAGATAATTGTTCTTCAAACACAAGCTCCTGATGCATTGGTCTTAGCTGCAGCAATATTGTAGTTCGATTGCTGAACAAGGACATTTCGAAACATGAGGACACTTATACTCTTCAATCTAAAATGGCTGCTGCAATCTCAAACTCCAATGAGAGGTCAGGGGTCAGGAAAAAATGTATTTCATTGCCTATCGACATTGCATATTGCAGCCTCCATGAACCCAAAACTATCTGACAGGCTGTGCACAAAGATATCACCTGTAACTCCACCTGCGATGTGTGTTTCACAAGAATGAGTTTGAAGTAGAATGCATCGGCACTCATCATATGGACTGCGATAAGCACTTTTGTACATTTAGGTGAACTCTTATTACCCAAACTCTTTACTTTGGTTCATAATATATTCCTATAAAGCCTGTAAAATGTAGTGCTACAGTCAGTCTAACACACGTAAAGAGGGGGCATTTTCTCTTTGATAGTATACAGATCAAACTTCAGCGCTGATAATGTTTTGGTAGTCCCACAAGTAGGACAAAATCCAGTTTGAAAAATGTACATAATGTTTTCATCAGTGACCCAAGATTGCAATTCATTAAGTAAATTGTTAGCACATAGCATAAAACTTATCATCAAAGTCAAGCAATGCAGTCAAGCAATGATCAAGCAGTGGGTGCATTAAGATCACAAACAGTTCACCCAGAACTGTTAATTTGCTTTGAATAGAACAGTAGGCAGATAATTTGGGCCTGGGGCACCATTTGTCCAACTTCCATCAATCACCCCATAAACCTGAGCTAACCAATGTTGGTGGCTGTAGGACATTTCACAATGCCTCACTCTATCTGCATCTCTACTGTTACCAAAATATGCTTACATGATCTGAATATAGAGAAATTAAGCAATTACCCCAGTCTAACAAATCGTTCCATCTCCTTAATTCCAAAAGTGCATTAACCACAAGTATCCTATATAAAAAGATACCCCTTAATGAGGGCCATTGGAATTATGTGATGTTACGGCCGTGGCATCTTCCTCAAAATCATGGGTATGACACATTTAACACATAATTCATCATATACTGCATATTATGCTGATTTTCATCCAAATAATTGTTTCTCGCTCAGATGGATCAAAAGTTACTAATAACGCGGCAACACTTGTTGCCGCACAGTGGAAGGCGCTTCACAAAGGTTGACTGTTTTCTGTTGCTTATTTCTATGTTTGGGTGTTAAAATGGTCTCACGAGGTGAAACCCATGCCAAGAGAGTGTATTTACAAGTGTAAAAATGAAAAAATAATTAAGTAATACTTTCACAAAATGTGCTGCATTATACCATATAATTTCCCATTTCTTGCCACATAATGTTGTACTCCCCTGTTCTTATTTTGGCGTCTTCAATAAAGACCCATTCACAATTCAGCCAAGGTGTTTATTTCCCACCATTCGGAACTTCGTTAGGGGCTTCGCTGTGACTACTTTACGTAACGTGCAAAAAAACCCATAAATATCTCATATTAGTATTAACACACAAATCGAAATAAATGTGTAAAGCCTGCAGTATCGACTGCTGCCGAGAGGGGAACGGCCACTTTCACCTACATGCTACCGTGAGTTGAACGGCCATCCACCACCACTCCTCCAATCCATTGCCGTGAGGGGAACGGCTGTCCAGGGGACCACAGCACCCAGAACCCCCTGAGTCTCGCGCACCCAGTGACACCGCAACCAAGCCCGGAGGCGCGATAAGAGCCTCGCTGCACTCCCGCGGCATGGGAAGCCAGTCTGCAGTATTGACTGCTGCCGTGAGGGGAACGGCCACTTTCACCTACCTGCTGCCGTGAGGGAACGGCCATCCACCGCCACTCCTCCAATCTATTGCCGTGAGGGGAACGGCTGTCCAGGGGACCACAACACACAGAACCCCCTGAGCCTCGCACACCCAGTGATACCGCAATCGCGCCAGGAGGTGCTATAAGAGCCTCGCTGCACTCCAGCAGCGGGCCCGTCTGCGCCCGTCAGAGCCCGAAGGAGACCGGGCTGGGCCATACCCTTTGGTTTTGCAGTGTGATCACCCTGCTGCTTTTGGACTCGTCTAGGAAATGTTCCATAAGGTGGGTGCCTTCATCGTACAATTGATCCACATACTGTCAGAACAAACTATTCAAGGACATAGAGTTTTATAACTTGTTTTAATTTCCCCTCTTGTGAGATCCTTCCAGCAGAATATATATTATATTGTGACTGAATTCCTGTTTCCTCTCCAAACTGACTAGCCAAACTGATCCAAAAGGAGTCCCCACTGGCCAACTAAAATGGGGAGGCGTATCTGCTTAGGGAAAAAAGCAGTAGTATCTGTGCAGTCACCAACAAGTCACCAGCCTATCTCGATCGCAAGATGCTCCAGAGGGCTATAGGGGTGGTTTCAAATGAGATTGAATTGACTGAAAGACATTTATCAGTAACACCAGATTTAGTCCAGCCTATTTTTAATACTGAACTGTAATCTACTCTGCCAACCGTCAACCCAGACGCCCCAAGGGCCAAGGTCAGGACACGTGCCCTAGTACATGACGTGTCAACTTTGGACTTGCATACTGGGGATACTTCTCTGGACTCTCGAAAAAGAGGGAATGCTAAAACTGCCACAAAAGCTGGGAAAACTCAGAAGAAGGGAGCCAAGGATCCTGCGGGAGATGGGGTTCCAGGAAATGTAAGGTTGGGGGGGCATGTGAATGGAGGCACAGAAAAACCACAGTGGGTGTCAAATCTGGTCAGGGATTTGCATTTGGAAATAAGAAATATAATTAAGGAGGGGCTGACCACTCTGACCACTAGGGTAGATAATCTCGCATCTCTATTAGATGATTATATTAGTAAGGCAGGACCTAGGGAGAAAGATCCCCACCAACAGACCAAATCCCTAGCTCATCCAGCCTATCTAAGAAATGGCCATGTTTTAGAAACCACTTGTAATTCGACTCCACAAGCTCAGAGTAAACGGGAACATGTGGCTATTTCTCAGAATACATCTAATAAACCAATTATTACTATCACCAGCCTAGACAGTCAGGAATCAAGTCGTAGGTGGGAGACAGGTAGACAGCAAAGATCCCCAGTAGAAGAACCCCAAGCGGGAACAAATATGCAAAACTTGGGTTCAAAGTGCAGAATTAGAGAGGGGCAAGATCTGCGAAATGTGACATTAGAGGGAAGCACAGACTTACCATGTATTAACCTCCCCCGACACCATATGTTTTGATTCCAACAAATGTACCAGAAACTCAAAAAGGGACACAGGAATCGCATTATGAGTTAAAAAATAAATGTAAATAAATAAACAACTTCGATTTTCCTATAAGGATGCAAGTGAGATTTTATTCACGCGCAGGGTGAGGTAGGTGGGTCAAAGTGCAAAAGATGTAGATGGCGATACCATCGTGATCAATTTTAGAAATCCACAGGTTGTTAGGACATTCTTAATGCGAACCCATTATAGGCACGAAGGGGACATCAGGCCCCTTCCATTGGGGTACTTTTACCCCCCGAGATTGGCTCCAGATAACAACCCATGGACAGTCTGTGGAGTAGGGCCCAGACGTCCGTATGAGCAAAACTGCACCAGGGGGCAAGAGTACACGTATCAACTATCTTTTAACCTTCCACTTGCAAATAGATATGCACCCTTGGATTCCGTTGACTGACTAAAATCAGTACAGCAATTAAACTCGGAATCAAGAGAAAAAGAACAGACAGCAAGGAGGGCTGAGGGAATAGAAGCTGTCCATAGTGAAGAAATGGAGAGGCCCCCCTAAATTTTACTGTATTAGGTATCAACGATAGCACAAACTCCCATAGGCCAACAACAGCTGACTCCAGTATCTACAACTACTAACCCTGTCCATTCTGCCATCGGGACCAGTATTAAGCCAACTGCAGTAGTCTATGGCAATATAAATCAACCTTTAAACAACAAACCCAAGTTCCACGTTTTATCCTGGAACATTGCGGGCTTGATTTCTAAACAGGGCAACCCGGAATGGGGATCACTTATTGATGCACATGACATCTGCATGTTTCAGGAGACCTGGGCCAGAGAGGACACCCACAGATTGGGTTATGCGACTTTTTGCTTGGCAGCCACAAGTGGGGGAAGGGGAAGACCTGCGGGAGGACTTTGTGTCTGGGTCGCTGTGCACTTGGGATGCACTGCAAAACAGATTGACACATCCTCATGTGACATACTTTCTGTCATCCTCAGTTTCCCCACCAAGATTAGAATAGCCATAATTAATGTTTATTCTCGCCCGGTTACCTACGGCCAGGAGTCATCAACTCTTGAGCATTTGTCAAACTTTTTATATACCATCCCAGATGGCACCCTGGTGGTACTTGCTGGCGATTTTAATTGCCAGTATGAGCCACTGAAGGACCTTAATGGGGGGAGATATTGATGAGGAAGACCAGCACTGGTCAATTCCAGAACTGAATGCCCTACCAACTCGAACCTGGACCCCTTTGGTGCTTCAAATGAACACTCTTACGTTGACCCATTCTATTAGGGCTTGTAATGGTCGAACAAAATCCAATTCCCCAGAAAACCATACTTATAATAGACCTGGAAGCTCTTCCATTTTACACAATATCTTGATGGATACTAAATCCTAGTGTTGGGTGATTGATTTAAAGGTCATACCTAGATATGATAGCGACCACAATGCCCTGGTCCTAGAGATGGTATCACCTTGCACTATGGGTGTTAAAGTAGTTAATTATTTAAATGGGCCCAGGTTAACCTTGACTGGTTGTAGGAGGCGAGTGAAATGGGGGGCCATCTGTAATTCCCAAGATAAGTCGGCTTTGAGGTTGCCAATAAATGTAGTTATACAACAGTCTCTAATACAGTCCTAGCTGAATTGAGGAGAAATCACAAAGACCTAGTATGTGACCTGGCAAACATCTTGTGTTTTAAGTTTTACATGTCCTGGTAGCGAAAAACTCCTAAATTTGTTTTTCACTACTATAAGGCTTACCACTTACGGGGTGCAATTATAGGGGGGGCACAACATGTGCCCCCGCACATGCACCCCGAGGCCCCGAACGCAGCATGGGGATCTGTTATTGCTTCCTTAGTTGCCTCTCTGCTACCCTTTTCATGGCGGGTTCACTGCCATGAAAGGGTTGGTGAAAAGTCAACTCTGAATATGCTAAGCGGTGCAGCAGCGATACCACCGCTTCACAAAAGAGGGTAATGCTCAATCTACACTGCCACTTTTGGGCTCATGAACCTTAAATAACTAAAAAGGAGACGAGTGCAGGAAGCCCTTCAGTTCTTAAACCAAACACTATAAGTGTGTCTGACAAGCCATTTAACGTATTTTTGGCGACAATTAAAAAAAAATAATCACAAAAGCATATATTTCAACACCTATTCGCTAGCGTTATTTTATTTACTTTTTCTTATATATATTTTGTTTATAAGGCAAATATAAATTTACAAAACATGACTTTAAATTACAAACACAAACAAAATTGTATACACAATTTTGGTAATTCCTGGCCTTTCTGGGACATATTCATTCATCACTTTTTCCATCTGCTGTTGGCTCTGTATATATTAGACCACAGTGTATTCATCGGCTTTTTGATGATATCCCTTAGCAAAAGGTCATTACTTCCTTTTGTATGTAAGTGGATTGTTCTTTCTCCCAGAGCAGAAAATGGTCGACGAAGGGGAATGAGCACATTTTTCTCTCCTATTGCTTACACCGACTGTTTCTTTCTTTATGAGGGCTCACCAGTCCCACCACAATATATAACTCTCTTGCATTTTCATTGAAAATCCTCCAGGGTACCGACTCCCTCTGGTGTTGGTGGAAAACGTGTTCTTACACACCACCACGCTGATCAAACTCAAAATCGCCCATTGCAAGCCATCCATCAGCATATTCCTGTTCCTATCTGCTGTGCGACCGCTGTGGGATCCTGGAACCCAGCAGACGCAGTGGTCCTGTGGCAGTCCTACCGCCACGCTCAGAATTCTGAGGGCAGACCTGCAGTGGTGGCGGTGGTCGGACCGCCACCGTGAGTACAGGCATCCTGTGGACCGCCCCATACTCGGAATAAGGCCCTTAACCCCTTCGCTGCTCGGCCTCCCTCCCCCCCCCCCCCGTGCTAAGCCTTTTTTGGGCTATTTGGGGTAGTGCGCGCTTAGGCCCCTGTATTTTTTTGACCACATAAGGTATCCACGCCAAATTTGCATCCTTTTCTTCCAACATTATGGGGATTCTTAAGGTATCTAGGATTTGTGGATTCCCTTGTTGGGGTCCCAGAAATTAGCCAAAATACAGCAAATTTTATTTTTTGGGGGAAAATGGGCTGCAAATGAAAGCGTCTGGGTTTTTCTCTGCAAATGGTATCAAAAAAGGGTTTGTGGGACTGAAATCACCATTTTCCCAGGTTTTAGGGAATGACAGCCTTTTGTCAGAAAACCAACATTTTTTACACAGTTTTGGCATTTTTCTGGGACATAGCCTTTTTTTGCTATTTTTTGTGCTTTCCACCTCCTTCCAGTTAATGGTAGAAATGGGTGTGAAAGCAATAATGGATCCTGGACAGCTATACATTTTAGAAAAGTAGATAAAATTCTGAATTCAGCAAGGGGTCATTTGTGTAGATCCATCAAGGTTTCTTTATAGAAACTAACAGTTAAATTTAGGAAAAATGGAAAATTAGTTGAAAAAAACAGCATTTTGTGTCAACGTTTTTACCTGTAACTTCTTCTAATTATGACAGCTCTTTGAAAGCAATATACCGTTACATCCGCTGGACCTTCCTGGTTGTGAGGATATATAGGACTTGTAGATTCACCAAGAACCCGACGAACTCAGAGTCAAAAACTGAGCAGCAATTTGCAATGGTTTTTTATTATGTTCCGGGTATATAGCAATTATTGTGGGAAAATGTATACATGGAAAAATCGGAATGAAAGACACCTATGTATTTCTGAAATGGGAACAAATTATAGAGTTTAGAAAAAGTACATATTTGCACATTTTCGAATTTGGGAATACTCATACTAGCATGAGAATTAACGGTCATTTTTCAAAATGACTTCTTTTTTACACAATGTCTTTCATTTGGAAGGCAGAAACGCATCAAAAATTAATAGGTAATAACAGTTGCATTACAAATCTGAATTACCCCAAGTCTCCCAATAAAAATGGTACCTCACTTGTGTGGGTAGGCATAGTGCCCACGACAGGAAATGGCTCAAAACCCAACGTGAACACACCACATTTTCACAATGAAAATTTACCCTTTTTTTGGGGAAGTGTCTAGCTGTAGTTTTTGAAAACTAGCTCTGCCGGCACCTAGGGAAACATAGCAAACCTATACTTTTTTGAAAACTAGACACCCAGGGGAATCCAGGATGGGGTGACTTAGCTGCCTCCCACCAGGTTCTGTTACCCAGAATCCCTTGCAACCCTAAAAAAACTGTCCAAAAAACCCCCATTTTCCCCACATTTCTGTCGTGGAAAGTTCTGGAATCTGCGTGGATCCACAATTTTTCACCCACCCTGCGTTCTCCAAAGTCTTACAAGAAAAATGGTACCTCACTTGAGCGGGTCAGCCTAGTGCCCACGACAGAAAACGGCGCAAAATGCAACGTGGTCACACCTCAATTTCGCAGTAAGAAATGACCCTTTTTTGGCAAAGTGCCTAGCTGTAGTTTTTGAACCCTAGCTCTGCGGGCACCTTGGGAAACCTAGCAAACCTATACATTTTTGAAAACTAGACACTCAGGGGAATCCATGATGGGGTGACTTGACTGCCTCCCACCAGGGTCTGTTACCCAGAATCCCTTGCAAATCTAAAAAATTGTCAAAAAAACCACATTTTCCCCACATTTCTGTGGTGGAAAGTTCTGGAATCTGTGTGGATCCACAATTTTACACCCACCCCATGTTCCCCAAAGTCTTACGAAAAAAATGGTACCTCACTTGTGCGGGTTGGCCTAGTGCCCGTGACAGGAAACGGCGCAAAACGCAACGTGGTCACACCTCAATGTCGCAGTGAAAAATGACCCTTTTATGGCAAAGTGCCTAGCTGTAGTTGTTTAACCCTGGCTCTGCGGGCACCTAGGGAAACCTAGCAAACCTATACATTTTTGAAAACTAGACACCCATGGGAATCCAGAATGGGGTGACTTGACTGCCTCCCACCAGGGTCTGTTACCCAGAATCCCTTGCAAACTTAAAAGATTGTCCAAAAAAACACATTTTCCCCAGATTTATGTGGTGGAAAGTTATGGAATCTGCGTGGATCCACAATTTTCCACCCACCCCACGTTCCCCAAAGTCTTTCGAAAAAAATGGTACCTCACTTGTGCGGGTCGGCCTAGTGCCCATGACAGGAAACGGCGCAAAACGCAACGTGGTCACACCTCAATTTCACAGTGAAAAATGACCCTTTTTTGGCAAAGTGCCTAGCTGCAGTTTTTGAACCCTAGCTCTGCCGGCACCTAGGGAAACCTACCAAGCCCACACATTTCTGAAAACTAGACACCCGGGGGCTTCCAGGGAGGTATGGCTTGTGTGGATCCCCAACTTCTCCTTACCCAGAATCCCCTGCAAATCTCAATTTTAGCTGAAAAAAATCACTTTTTTCACACATTTTTGTGTGGAAAAGTTGTGGCATCATTGGGCTCACACAAATTTCCCACCACCCAGCGTTCCCCCAGGTCACCCGGTAAAAATGGTGCCTCACTTGTGTGGGAGGCCCAAGTACTTCTCAACGATACCTCTCCTGAGTTTCTACGTGCTCAGGGGGCAGAGATAGCCCCCTGAGCACGTAGAAACTGAAACTGAAATGAGCCTCTTGGCTCATTTCTGTTTCGGTTTCACTGAAATGACGTTGGCGCGACGTTGGCGCTGATCGTCCTTTCAGGGAAACCAGGGGGGTGGCCTCAGGAGATGGGTAAGCTCTTCCCCAGCTCCCAAGGCTATTTTAGGTTAAAGGAAATCCCTCTGGTGCCCGCACCAGAGGGATTTCCTACGCGATGTTACTTGACGAGCTGGACTCGTCATGAGCACACGACCACTGTGTGCCATGACGAGTCCAGCTCGTCATGAGCATCTTAGGGGTTAATGTTCTAGTCTACCTTTCACTTTCAGCAATGTAAAGGGAATAAGAAATTTTACAATTTATAATACTTATAAGCTTTCAATCCTTGGCTGCTTTTTTGAAACCAACCATGTTCCAGGCTGGACCGAAATCCCTGTGCAGCTGGCACGTGCATGAAATAAATACTGAAATATGCAAATATTTGAACACATCTATTAAAGCAGTGGGTGTGGAATGTAATGCAGGTTGTTCAACCACTGATGATCACCTAGAGGATAATCAAACTCATTACTAGGGCCATAAAAAAAATCTCATCACCTAATAAGCAGAAAACACAAAATGGTTCCGCATTCAACAATATAATGTATAGAGTTCAAATGGAGGACAGTCTTTGTATGCACATTGAAGAACTTCCAATTCAATATTGTTTCTTTTTTCAAAACGTTCTTTATTGGACTTTGTTTCTTATAAAGACAAGTCGGTCAGATAAAATCCAGTAGCCGATGCATTTCGTACCAAAGGGACTTCTTCAGGGCTACAAAAAACAAATACAAATACATTTAAAATATATTCACACATATAAAAAGATGCACAAATACATTTTCCTGGTCTGATAATCCAATTTAAACAACTTTGGAGTCCGCAATTTCTATATACCAATCCATTATTATTTTCGGTTAATACAGTTTGGATGTATTGTCATCGTCAATTCTTTTCTTATAACGATGGGGAACATATGCTAGTATCCCCTAATAATAATTGGGAGTATATTATTATAGCAACATACCTCTACAGTGTAAAAATATACATCGAATCCCAGGCTTTCTTTTGATATGAGTAAATTCCTCAGGTCACACATTTTGTATAGTGTATATGTCCTAAAACAACAGAATTGAAATGTTTTTCTCATGCATCTTATAGTGTCTTATTACAATTTTGATAGGGTATGTGCCTAATGCATCACATGCTCTTTTTCAACTTATTGTTTTTATACACAAGTGCACACCAATTCAATGCGTTATCCCTAAAATAGTCTGCCTGTTCTTTCTGAGTTTAAATTGGACATGATGTTCCTCTACCCATAACTTGTATTACGGGCGATGACCGTTTTAAGATGGCGTCTTACTGTACTTAATTGACCATTTTAATTTAATTCTCTGGTTTCTGTTAATGAAGACAAATATGCACCCTGATCCTAAAAAATCTTTTACTGAGAAAGGCATCGCTAAAATTATCTGCAAATACAACTTACTACATATACTCAAGTTGCTTGATGCTGCAGCACGCCGCAGATAACTAACACAATGTGTTTTTTAACATGTCGCCCTCTCAACTGCATTGCTTGTCACAGAAAGCTCATGTGTTAACATGAAGACCGTTTAGATATAACTTACCACGAGAATTGTTTGCTCTCACATTTTTGGAAAAAATATTGAATACGCAGTTGAATTTAAATAAATCCTTTTAGTGAGAAAGGCGCCATTAGTAATACTTGTGAACATAATTCCCCAAATCCACTTTGATCATTTGGTGCCGCAACGAGATGCGGTTAGCCAATGAGGTGTGGTTTTAAACATGGTGCCCTCTGAACGGTATTGCTTGTCATATAAACTTTCTAATATAATATGGCTGTAGTTTAGATATAACTTGCTCCTTGCATATCAATTTCGCTCAGTAAATGAATGTATTAATGACTGCTAGGTCCTTCTTTTTCTGTGTGTTAGGATATATACGCCTATAATGATATATGTCATGACTTCAAAATAGTAATTGAAGACCATAAGATGCATGGAAAAAACATGTAACTTTTGCTGTCTTAAATCTCCAAATTGAACATGGCTGTTTTTTAGATGCAATTTGTTCTTCTTATATTAACTTCATTTAATAAATGAATGTATTAATCATTTCTAGGTTTTCTTTTTTCTGTGTGTTGGGATACTCATACCTGAAAGTATATATGTCACAGTTTCAAAATTGTAATAAGACACTATAAGATGCATGAGAACAACATGTAAATTCTGTTGTTTTAGGACATATACACTACACAAAATGTGTGACCTGAGGACTTAAGTCATATTAAAAGAAAGCCTGGGATTCGATGTACGTTTTTACACTGTGGAGGTATGTTGCTATAATAATATATTCCCAAATATTATTAGTGGATGCTAGCATATGTTCCCCATCGTTATAAGAAAATAATTGAAGATGACAATACATTCAAACTGTATTAACCGACAATAATAATGGATTGGTATATAGAAATAGTTGACGCCAAAGTTGTTTAAATTGAATTATCGCACTAGGAAAATGTATTTGTGCGTCTTTTTATATGTGTGAATATATTTTAAATGTATTTGTATATGTTTTTCTGTAGCCCTGAAGAAGTCCCTATGGGACAAAACGTATCAGCTACTGGATTTTTTCTGACCGACTAGTCTTTATAAGAAATAAAGATCAAGAAAGAACGTTTTGAAAAAATTAAAAACATTGAATTGGAAGTTCTTCGATGTGCATACAAAGACTGTCCCCTATTTGAACTCTATACATTATATTGTTGAGTGCGGAACCATTTCGTGTTTTATGTTTGGAGCTTTTTCCAATTTTGGAGGAGAGAGGGGTGTACTCCTTGGTTTCCTGCACCATTATTCACTTCCCATACATTGTATTGACAGGTGTGGACTGTTACTGCCTCAACCCTCTAGTCGCTATTATATACCCAATAAGCAGGTTCAGAACCCTTTGAAAACATGTCCCCAACAGAAATATTTAAGAGTGCTAGATAATAATTAATTTTTACTAATAATGGATGATGCTGACTGGGTAGGAAGAATAGTAAGTATTTGTGGTAGAGTTCTCTGACTTGGTTTAAACATTTCTCGTCCCTAAGGAATCATTTTGAGTGCCCAGATTCCCCTGATTCAGGTGCAGAGGGAGTTTGTACCCATATCAGAATTTCAAGTGGTGCTGATTTAGCACCAGGAAAAACCTGGAGCGTTTGAATTAGAAACTGGACCCACAGCAAATCCAGTGATAGTAATCTGTTAGGAAAAAAGCAGTGCCCTTCAGCCAAGCAGATAGGTGATATGCAAGAATTGCCTTGGCGTCATGTTCTCCTCCTTTCAAGTGCACCTCATGTATTACATGTGATTCAACAAACCTGCCAAGCAGGATTTGACAGTGTGGTGCCACAAGATGTGCACAGCCCCCAAACTGAATATTCTGCGGACTTCAGAGGAGTCACCTCTGCTCATTCAAGTCAGCATATTGTGTGCTTCTGGGAGGAGTTTCACACTGCTGGGAGTAGCTGGAGAGTGAATGCAATTAGCCTCCTGAAGGCTCAGGCAGGTATCTTTCTAAAAGTTACATTTCCTTAATTTTTTATTTAAATCCAGCTTCACCATTGATTTCGAATTTCTGTATCTATTAAAATAATGGTTACATTTTTTTTAGAGCCGGTCCCTCTCCAAAGTTACCAGTCTTGGTATTTTTCTTACAATTTTAATCTGCACACTGGTTTTCTAGATTGTACAGCTAGGCCTGCCACAGCGAAAAGTGTTTTGGGCCTTGCCCCTGTAGGGACATTTTAACATTTATTTTTTATGTCCCACTTTTAAATACCAAGCACCCTACCTTGTATGCTACAGGGCCTCCACAGTGGTGACTTACTAACATTTAAAAGGGAGGTTTTTACCTGTCAAAAGAGTTCTTTTAGGAGGTCACACAGCAGGTTTAAACTGTAGGAGTCAGGCTACAATGGAAGGCCTGAAGTCTGGGTTTCTTTGTCACACTAGAGCAGAAGTCTTCAATCTGGGGGACACGACACCCAAGAGGGTCGTAAAGTCCTGGGAAGGGGGCGCACATTCCCCAGCCTTCCTTGAGCGTGGAATTCAAAACATTTGCTTTCGTTTTGGAAAAAGACAACCATCTGAGGGTGGCTAATTTCGATTGTTAAAATGCTCCAGCTGAAGTTTTATTAATTGAGTCTCCTGGGCTGTGAAAAGCTTTTCTGTCAGGATGCCTGCTTGCCTCAATGAAATGCAAATGTGTGCTATTTATTGATATGCAAGCGTAAAGGGTGTTTGGGAGCCAGGGCTGGCTTTAATTGTTTGAATCACTCGAAGCTTTGATGAAAAAGATTTTTTTTTGAGTGGTAGTGCAAAGAGTTAACTTATCTGTGAATTGTGTGCTTGTAATCGTAATTGTGTTTACACAGCCCTTAGTACACCTAAGGAGGCGTTGAAGGGCCAGATATGTAAAAAAAAATTGCAATACATATGCTATGGTATTACTAAAATCTACATTTAGCAAGCACAATTTTATCTTAAAACTATTCGAACATTTTGTAGCAGTCTATCTTATACATGCAAGTATAAAAAAATTACTTGCATATTCACAGTGCTTTCTGTCAAAGACAGTGACCTTGGCGCACTAAAAATACACAAGTCACTATTCTCCACTGCACCAACCAAGATTTAATTCTGTGGCTTTTTGGTTACATACAAACCTCCGCAATGCATTAACTAACAGAGGTTTCATAATGAACTACAGTGCATTTCCCACTGAGTAACAACTTTTTAAAATTTATTTTTCATTTAAGCTGCCCATTATTTTATATATAGCCACCAGATGGTGACAGACCAAAATACGTACAGAATATTTTGGGGCTTATTTATGAGAGGCTTTCATCACCAGAGCATCACTTTTTTGATGCTCCGGTGGCGCAAGCGTCTCAACTATACCTATGAGGCAGTGCAAAGTAACCCTGCAAGGATTTTCATAGCCTCATAGATATGGAGTAAGACAAAGAAGCACAAGTCACTTTGTTGTCTTACTCTGTGTCATAAAGGGATTCCGTGGGGTGCTGCATTGGGGGTTCCCATGCAACACCCATAGATTTTGATGCTGCCCCATATTTACAAAATCATGTAAACCTAGGGTAGAGCCAAACCTTACACCTCCCCAGCGGAGGCGTAAAGAGGAGAAATGTTTTAATTTCTCCTCCTTTTTTCCTCTTTCCATATGCACTATATTCTGCAGCTCACATAGAAAGAGTAAAACGCTGTGTGCCCCTTCCTGCACAAAAACAATCCTGCCTGTGTTGATGTTTGTAGGACTTGGCCCTTTTTGCCTAAAGTTTCCTAAACTTTTTGCTCTCCCCTAGACCTTTTTTCTGATATGGTTTTGCTAACTTAGATGCTTTGGACACTTTGCCACTGCTAAGCAGTGTCAAAGTGCAAGTGTTCCCCGTATAAAGTTTAATGGTAATTGGTTGTCCATGATTGGTATGTTTGCCTTGCTAGTAAAGTCCCTATGTGTGCCAGGGCTGGTAATGCAAATGCTACTAGTGGGCGTGCAACACTAATTGTGCCACCCAAACAAGTAACCTTAAAAAGGGAACTCAGACCTGCCCTTCCAGTGCCTGGGCGCAGTTTGTTAAACTGGCATGTTGTTCTGACACGTGCACTCACTTGCCAGACTTTACCATTCCCTTTCTCTGCACGTCAGACACCCCTATGGTAGGTCTAGGGTACCCCCTGGGCTGGGTGCAGTGCATGTGAAAGGTAGGATATGTACTAAGGTGTGTGCCATGTCTTGACAGTGAAATAATCTAGATTTCGTTTTTCACTGTGGAAAGGCCATCTTGCCCGTAAGATAGAATGGGAAGGCTGGGTAATATGTTTTCCAGCCTATCTTCCTAAAGGCTTAAGATGAAAAGGTGAAGTTTAGTATGCCTGAACTCACAATGTAATAACACATTTTTCTATGGAGGTGGTTTTTGCATGTGTGTTTATAAGCCACTCTTTTAGAAGTGGCTGGGTTTTTGTGCGCTAACATTTCTGTTTGTCTCTGCCTGGTTGTGAATTGACTGTCTGGATTTGAAAGCGATAGGATAAGGGGAATGTCTTGACCCAGGGGAGGAGGTGAGACAGCAACAGGCTGACTTGCATCTGGAGTGTAGGAGGAAGAGTAACCCCTAGAGGTAAAAAGACCTGGGTTGCTGCTTTAAAACAATTGTCCCATCTCCTGCTGAGTTATTGAGAATCCAGACCACCACTAATCAAAGGAAGAAGGTATCACTGGCAGGGAGGCACCCAGAAATGATTTGAACAGGGGTCAGTGCCCCCTAAACACAAAGACTTCAAAGCCATTGAGGGGTATACCTATGAGAGCTGAAGCCCCTGAACTTTGGAGAATGGCTTGATCAAGATTGAACAAGACTGGAGCTACTTCGTGGTCAAGAGGAACCCTTGCCAAGGAAGAAACAACTGAATAGACTGAAGGAAAGGACAGACCCTTGCTGTGTGTTCTTGGGCTGGCCTGCGAAGTTTGCTGTTTTAACCAAGGAAAGGCTGGAGGGACTTTGCTGTGTGCTGTGTCCCCCTACTTGAAAGGACTTTGCTGTGCTGTGTCCTGAAGTAACTTATCCCCAAGGGCCCGAGGTGAGCTGGCTCCCTGTTGCGGAAAATCAGGAACACAAACGTTTCCAGGAGAGTCTCAGCTGCTCTATGTGCGCGTGCTTGTTGCAGCCTGAGACACTGGTGAGCAGTGCCCTGTGATCGTGGGCACCTGGAGTCCAAGCGAGGATCAGCGACGCTGTGTGTGTGTGCTTTTTGCAGCCTGAACCTTTTGTGAGGATTGTCCAGTTATTGTGTGCACCGGAATCCAAGTGAGTCTCACGACGCTGTGTGCGTGTGCCTTGTGTAGCGCAAGACCTTCATGAGGATTGCCTTGTTATCATGCGCTCGGAATCCAAGTGAGTCTCATCGACGTGGTGGGCGTGTGCTTTGTGCAGCGTGAGACCTTTGTGAGGATTGCCTTGTATCGTGCACCCGGAATCCAAGTGAGTCTCCATGATGCTGTGTGCGTGTGCTTTGTGCAACGGGAGACCTTCGTGAGGATTGCCTTGTTATCGTGCACCCGGAGTTAAAGTGAGTCTCAGTGATGCTGCATGCATGTTCATCGTGCAGCCTGAGACCTTCATGTGGAGTGCCCGGCGATAGTGCACCCGAAGCTCAAGGAAGTCTCTGCAACGTTGTGTGCGTGTGCCCTGTGGCAGCCTGAGATCTTCGTAGCAGTAGCGGTCGGACCGGCAGCCCCGTTGCCAAGTCCCAAAGATTGCATCGGAGGCCCAAGTCGCTGGACGAGGAGGGGAGAGTGTGTTCGCGCCCCCAGGTAATGTGTGTCGACTCCTGGGGCATGGCGCGGGATTAGAGGGAGACGCTCTCGGCCTCTTTCTCATTTCAGCAGCACGAGCCTCTGCTTCAGCTCGTATCGCGGCCCTTATTGCCAAGGGAGTGGCAGTACCGGGGCCGGAGTGCGGAGCTGCACTTTGTGTGTTTTAACATACCCGTGTGGGGGGCAACTGTTGGCAGAGGCTACCTGTGAGTCAGCACGAGTGGCGGAGGGACCGCCTGAGGCATTGTGATTGGTGCCGGAGTGTATTGCGGATTACTCTATTTCTGCATAACTGAGTACCTGATTGTCGTATTACACATTGCATAGTTTCTGCATAACAAAGTAGCTGATTAGAGTATTACGCATTGCATTATTCCTGAATAACGAACTACCTGATTAGTGTATTACGCATTGCCTTATTTCTGAATAATGACGTACCTGGTGGTTGTATTACGCATTGCATTATTTTTACATTGCAAAGTACCGGATTGTTGTGTTACGCATTGCATTATTTTTACATTGCAAAAGTGCCTGATTCTAGCATTACGATCTGTATAACATGGTGTTAGGATTACAGTAGAATGTTTAGAAGTGTTCATTAATATCGCCAGAACTTACAAGTGCTGGCAGGCCCAACAACCGGCCAGAAGGAATATTACAAATACACATATGGTGGATTTATATTGTGTGGTCTTATCGTATATCTTTTTATATAAAGTTTATACTCGTTTTTATAAAACTCGTGTGGAGTCTATTTGTGGTGTCATCATTAGGTTGCTGTGAGCGTGGTTGCAAATACTTTACACATTTGCCTTGAAGATAAGCCTGGCTGCTCGTGCCAAGCTACCAAGGGGGTGAGCGGGGCGATCTCAGAAGGCGACCTTCCTTTTCCTGATGTGAAACCGCAGGTCCCTCTTTGGCCTAAGGTACTTACCTCAGCCAACCAGGGATCCAGGGTCTAAAATTTGGTGGTCAGCGGTGTAGGATTTGAATGTGTATTTTCAAATTCACCCAGTGATTGGTGTACATCACAAGTTTAGCGCAGACCACTATGCAACCACATATTGTGTTCTTGATGTGTTGGTTTTATTTTTGAGCAACCTTTAAACCACACATCATGTCTCAGCGAGGCTGCAGAATTAGAGTTCGACATTGAGGCATTGCTTACCTACAAAGTTGATCAATTGAGGCAATTCTGCAGAGCTTTGGGATGTCCCATGAAAAGTAGCGTCAAGAAGGAGCAGCTGCCTGCCTTGAATCCGGCCTTCGAGATGGATACATTTCTGCTCCTGGGTGGGGATTATAATAGGGCGCTGTACTCGGTGACCCCGGATACGCGGTTGACGGGACCCACGCAGGTTGCGGTATGTGTGTGGCACGCGGCGAGTGCGGCGATGGGGTGGAGGGATCGCTTGACTCGGGCGACGCCGTTGTATGCCTCCGGGCGGCTGGGCTGTTTGTGGAGATCGAAAGGTTTTGAGAAATGGGATATGATTGGTATATGTAAGGTGGGTGATCTTTGGGCGAAGGGGTCTTTCAAAATGTTTGAAACGCTTAAAACTGAATACAAATTAAATGATAGAGAGTACTTCCGGTATGCACAAGTCTACCATGCGCTGTCTTCGGTTTTTCCGGACGTTGCTGCTATCCCCGAGTACTCCCCACTGGAGGATAGAGTGTTGGATGGCTACGTGCCCGACAGCACTATTTCTCTGATTTATAAAAAACTCATTAATGATCGCACGGACTTGCTGCTCCGTCTGCGGGAGGCATGGACGGGCGATGGCTTGGAACTGGACGATGAGGATTGGGTATCGGCAGTGGCCTCCCCGAAAGAGGTGGCGATCCCGGCCCGCTCACGATTCGTACAGCTGAAGATCCTTCATAGAGTGTACATCACGGGGCCCGGTTTGCTGCGTATGGGTTACTCGAGGGATGGACTGTGTAGGCGTGGATGTGGCCTGCCGGGTACCTTTCTTCATATCTTATGGGAATGTTCGGAGGTTGTGCGATTTTGGAACGGTATCCACACCGTAATGGAGGAGGTCACGCACGTTGCTCTGTTGCCAGAGGCTAGGAGGTGTTTGTTGAATGTCTGGGAACCGAATGATTATAATGCGGCACAGACGCAGTGGGTGACTTTGGGGTACATGGTGGCTAAGCGTAACATTGCACAGCTGTGGGGCTCCCCGAGGCAGCCCACGATTGAGGTATGGAAGGAGAATATGGACTGGTGTATGTTTAGGGAAAAGACGGTGTATGTGGTGAGAGGCAAGCCAGGGAAATGGACTAAGGTATGGGGTCCATGGAATTTATATCGTGGACGTATCTGCACCCCGCCTCTGCCATTAGAGGTCGATATTGCTTTGTCCCCCTAGCCACGCATTCTGCGGGATTGTGTGAGGTGTGTTCCATGCTTTGTCTTCCCGTTGCCCCCCACTGCCGCTTCCAGTCAAGAACTGCTTTGGACACTGTACGTTGTTCCCCGTCCTGGGAAGAGCACGCTGTTATTTCGGACTCTCATTGCCGTGAGTGTGTTTTGTATTTAATAGAAAATGAAACTGTTTTTTCCGATTGCTCCTGGCCTATGGCCACGGCCTGTTACATGTTCTCACGAACTGCCGGGAGCTTTGCCTCTGGTTCATTTGAATGTGTGGCATCGTACTGCGAGCCCTCGGGCTCTATAGCGGCCGGCCTTGGTGGTTGTAGGCCCTTGTATGTATTTTATTGTGTAATAACGGTTTCTAATAAAAAAAAAAAAAAAAAAAAAAGAAGGAGCAGCTGCAAATAGCCTTGAGGGCCTGGTGGGAAGCTAAAGGGACTCAGGAGGAGGGTGATGTTGAGGTGGATGAGGATGACCGAGGGAATGGATTTGGTCCACAGGATTTGCCAGTAGAGGGACCAGCTTCAGGGGCTGGTAGTAGCCATTCAGGGAGGAGTTTTTCACCAGAGGAGCTGGAGGAAAACCAAAGGGTCAGAGAGCATGAGTTGGAGTTTTTACAAGAAGCTACTCATTAAAAGTGAAAAGAGAGCAGAGGAGAGCAGGAACGCTCTCGCCTTGGAAGAGAAATAAGATTCTCTTAGCTCATGATTCAAGCATGAGGGGAGTGGACATTAAGGTTAAAAAGGTAGAGTCCAGTTTGAATGGTGGCAGCGTACAGCCAGTGCCAAGTATGGATGAGTACACGCGTGCACTGGATAACTAGACATAGAGAAAACGAGGTATGAGGCCATAGTGACTGCACCTATCGTCGAGTGGGGTTATAGTCAGTCCTACTCTTTGGGGTGCTAGGGATCTGAGGCTCAATACCCCTAAACCTCCTAGGATATGGGATCCTACAAATCATAAACAAAACACTATGATCCAGCACTCCACACAATGTTCATCAGATACAATATTAAGTGAAAGAAGATATTAAATCCATTCAGCAGGTCTGGTTTCAGGTTTCTATATTTAATTTCTTTTTTAAAATGACCGTAGCCAACGCGTTTCGACCCTAAAGACTTCTTCAGGGCTACAAATAAGTGTACATAATATACATTACATTTACAATAATATTTACAATTAAAAGACTGTTTATGTATATGCAATTATTGTGATAACATCCTATACAAAGTACACTTTAAATAAAACAGCAACCCATACACAGAAACTTCTATGTACATTGTTCTCTCTATGCAAATATGTACAAATCATAATCTCTCTTATTACATGGACACTTGAGTAATTCAAAAGATACACAACATTTCATATAGACCTGCTGAAAGCCGCTTCCAAATACCATACAATTTACGGATCTGTCTTGAGGGTCTTTTCCTTAATTGAGTGATCATCTATAGGTCTGCGAGTTTTCAAAGTTTCATCTCTAGTAGGTAAGCAGATGGGGCAAATATTTTCATATTTATAACATTGTAATCTAATAAACATGCATCAAAATGTATTCTGGGTATAGCTATTTATAAAAAGAGGAGAATTAGGCACCCTTTATGAGTACAGATAAACATCTTACCAAAATGCGGTATAAAGAGCTTTTCTTTGTGTTCCTCAGAAAATAGGGCATGTGGTAATCGCTCCCTCTAAAAACAGTCTCCTATGTAATCTAGGCATATAGTAAAACAAAAAGAAAGTAGAATAGTGATGTGAAATGAAATATGCTAGCTGTTAATAGTGATACCTTATATCACAAAACATAAATTGGATTTGAATGGAGCATACCTTATATGCTTTCGTGGATTTCTAATAATGATCATGTTTTGTCTATACCTGAAGGGTTCTTTAGGTTGGCCTATCACACTCTGTACTGTAAACAAGAAAAAGAAGAGTCTCTTCAGACCATGTACCTCCCTTGTTTATCCCATAATAGGATTGTACCATGTCCTGATAAATTATATTTAAACTTAACTTAAGAAATAAACAGACTAAAAATAATCTAGAAATAAGTTTGTATGGATGTATATTGGACTCTAAAATAGCATCAACATTGTGGATTTTTAGGTAACAATATACAATGGGCTTGAAGTGACACCAAATGGTTGGTAAAGTCCGATACCTGGTGCTAAAATGTCCCTTGACTAATAGAAATTTGTGAGGGTAACTAACCAACAGGTTCACATTCAGGACAGATATTAAAGTCCTTTGATCAGATACCTGGTACTAAGATGTCCATTGACTAATATAAAATTGTGAGGATAACTAACCAACAGGCTCACATTCAGGACAGATGTTAAAGTCCTGTGATCAAAAAAGGGAGAGTCGAACATCAAATAAAGTGCTCAGCCCCCCTTTTACAGTCCCTTAGAGTAGCGTTTCCCCCGCCAAACGTACCTGTATTTAGCAAGGAAGTCCTCCCATTGTGCGGTCCATACGAACTATTACGCTGGCAAATCTCAGTGTTTAAATAGCCTGCACAGGTAAACATCTGCAATAAATTAGCGCATAAAGTGTCAAGTGCGAGCCGTAATTGCGGCCGTCATCTTGGCATGACCGGAATTGGCGATATCACACTCCAGGATATAAGGCGAAAGGAAAATTCTTTTAGTTGCAATGCGTTAGTACCCGAATCAGCAGGCTGTAGGCCGGTGTATTTATGTGCCTCATGGCGCTAGGGGATAAGATGTTAAAAAATAAATGAAACGCCAAAGAAACAAATTCGTCGGCAAAGTTGTCCGACCCTATGTAGGGCTATCTCCGCCCATTTACTATGTCACGTTTTTGAACGCCATCTTGGAGTTGCTTTAATAAACGATTCCGTGTTGTGCTACATATAAAATTACAAATTGTTTCTTATTCAACAGAGGCATTACCAATATCCTTGCAAAAAAAAAGGGGTTTAATTATGGAAAAAATAAGGGCCTCTCTGCCCAGTTTGTATGTCCCGTTTTTGAGCGCCATCTTGGAATGGTTATAATAAACAATTTCGATTGTAATTTACTTATTATCCGACAATCACAATAACCAATGAAACGTCAAAGAAAAATGTGTCGACAGAGTTGTCCGACCCTATATCGGGCTATCCCCGCCCATTTACTATGTCACGTTTTCAAGTGCCATCTTGGAGTGGCTTTAATAAACAAATTTGTGTTGTGCTACATATAAAATTACAGATTGCTTCTTAATTAACAGAGGCATTATCAATATCCTTGCAAAAAAAGGTTTATATGGAAAACATAAGGGCATCTCTGTCCAGTTCGTATGTCCTGTATTTGAGCGCCATCTTGGAGTGGTTATAATAAACAATTTTGATTGTAAGTTACCACTTATCTGACAAAAACATTACCAATATCGTTACAAAAAATTATATTATAAGTAAAGAAATACGATAAAATAAGAGGTGTATTGAAAAGCGTGCACTGGATGACTGGGTGTTGGTGAGCATGGCAAATGATTTGAAGGGGGTGCTCAACCTTACCCCTAGGGAGCCTAGGCTCAGTAATTGTTTTCCAGGACTGCGCCAACCTGTGTTAGGGAGCAAGCTCTTTGATTCCCAAGTCGCTGGATGAGGAGAGGAGAGTACGTTCGTGCCCCCCAGGTAATGGGTGTCGACTCCTGGAGCAGGGCGCGGGCTCGGAGGGAGACGCTCTCATCCTCTTTCTCATTTCAGCAGCACAAGCCTCTGCTTCTGCTCGTATTGCGGCCCATATTGTCAAGGGAGTGTTAAACGGTAGCGGCAGTTTCAGTCGATAACCTTTCAAGTATTGCCCGGCGGTAATCGCCTCTTATACCATTCGATAATTTACCAATGAAAGAGGCAGGCGCCGGAGACTGGAAGGCAGGAAACAAAGTTTTATTCCGTCGGAGCAGAACACATCAGATCAGACAGCAAGGTATCGTCACGAGGTGCTCTAACTGCATCTCTGAGACCTGGTCTCTTATACACACGTTTATGACTTTATTGCAGGGTTATCATACATGGCACATTCTTGAGATCACTTTGATGTAAGAAAGAACATCCTCAGAATCCCCACTTCGAGCTCGTTCCCACACATATCTACAGTGGAAGTCCCCACCCCACCCATAGTAGGAGATGGCTATCACACAGCTGGACATTCCGCCAATTCCCGGGGGTGTGTGCAACCGGTCGGGTCTCAGGGGGTGAGGGCCTTGATCTGCTGTAATCCCTTTGATGTGGGGTGTTTTCCTTACAGTAGGGGCAATAAACTGCATCCGTAGGGCTAGGTGATGGCCTGGGATCGGTTCGGACAATCGGGCGCGGAGGATGGGGGTTATCAGGAAGGATGTATGACCATGTATGGGATGAAAGGAGGTGTTGGTCAGGCACGGGGTGTGATTCCATGGCAGGGTCGCGCAGAAGGAGAGGGTTTATGGCCTGTGTATGAGAGAGCGGGGGTGGCCGGCGCGCGGGGGATGCTTGCAGCGCCAGGGGGACGCGCTGGCGATCGGCAATGAGCAGGGAGAGACCAAAGTGCCTAAAATGGCTGCCGTGCGCTTTCCTGTGTGTCGCGCTGGGGAGAGGCAAGATGGCGCAGATAATGTTCATTTGTAAACTAAATTTCCACAGTCCTCCCTTTTAACATATCTCACCAGCTTGCCTGGCCGACATTCACCTTCGTTAACCCTTTAGCTATAATACCGTTAATGTTTTTCATGCATTCCTTAAAGGTACAGAGTTTTTAGGGCAGGCAGGAGTAATCTGACACATTTGTACATAGTTACATACAGTTGATAAAGTAGGCGAGGAGGTAGTACATACAAAATTACATCAGCTGTGCCGCATGTCAGGCCCAGGGTTAGGAGGAGGAGAGCTTGTTTGAGCACAAACATGATACTGTAAAGCAAAAAAAAAAATTCTGGCAAAACAAGGGATATTTCGCACATTACTTAAGGCCCAGACTTCGTGTGGATCAAAAATAGTCAGTATAGTCGTGTGCATGGCTGGTGTTGTAGGAATGTCATTATACAAAGTTAGATTTTCTTAACTTCTCAGTGTACAGTCGGAAGTGACTGACGCAACATCATGAAAACTCGATAGGAAGATAGTTAATATAAAAAGGTGGTTGGGAGAGGAATTCAACTTATCATGAGTAACAGTCATGGGAGGGAGTTCTTCTTTCCAGTGTCCTATTATAAAGAGCCATCACTGGTAAGCTCTTGTTGTTGTTCTTCTTTTGTTGGCACTGTTGAGCACCGGCGGTGGAGCTAAGGTCCAGCTCAAATCCAATTTCTCACGTGGCAAGGTGTGACCATTCGTTGTTCTCCGATCACAGTCCTGTTCCCTAACACAGTTCATCATAGGTACTTTGAGACGGAGTACCCGCTTTTTGTTCTTCTGTAGTTAAGTCAAATTCAAAATCCATATAAAAGAGAGAGAGAGAGAAGGGGTGTGGCGTGCTTCGGGATGCCAGGGGAAGAGGGGGTGGAGTGGGGTCGGATCAAAAAGCGGACCAAGGGGGGCAGAATCTTCCAGCACTGGGCCCATCAATTGGGCCCGACGGGTTGGGACTTCAGGCACGCTGGTCAGCGAGCAGGGGGCCTCGAGATAGCCCTTCGTTCCATCGCTTATGATCCTGATAATGGTGCCTCGTCTCACGCCCTTTTTGCTTCGTTGCTTCCCCCTTGGTCGATGCCATAGATGTTCCCTGGTCCGTAGCCAGGCTGTGCGTCACGTCCGACCCCTCTCTTCCGGGGGCCGCACGTTATCTTTAAATGAGTACAAGAAACTAAATCTTAGAGAGTTGGCAGGGAAGACATTTACACACTTCATCCTCTCTCCCAACCACCGAGTAGTTGGGGAAATGCTTTTATCGGTTGCTGTATGATTGATGTCTATTAACTCTTATGTCAGTGTGCGTGTTACTAATTTATTAATCATTGCTGTGGTGCAGGTTTCTGTGGGTGTCCCTGTCCATCGTCTGGCCTGCTAGGTGTCGATTCCTGTGCCCTATAATCGTTGCAGGAGGCCTGACATCTGTTGACTTTCTGGTTTAACAAAAATTCGAACCGGCTTCTCCGGTAGAGACTCGTTCATCTTAACACAAGTTCTGTTAATACACATTTTCCTCCGAGGACTGCTAAGTTTATGAAAAAAGTACGAGGTGCTACTGTCATGGGTTCACAGGTATCTATTTCGGGGAGGGACATAAGCTAAACATTTTTCTTGCTGGAGACAATAGGTAACCCCCATCAGCTTAGGCAATGTACCTTTAGAGAATAAGGTCATCAGCTGTTTTGTCCGAAATACTCTGAGACGGCTAGTACAGGGCTGGGGTTATTTTGGGAGAACGGGGTGCTTAGACATTCTAGTTTGGGGTAATTGGGCGGAGGCAATTCTGGGCGGTGGAGATGGTGTTGTTAAAGCTCTAAAAACGAAAACCACTGACATATAGTCCCCGTGATGAGGGCCAAATTGGGAGACATCAGTCGTCTTACCTGTCCTTTCTTTCTCAGCCAATTAAGTTCAACGTTTGTAGAAAGGAGAGGTAGTAACGTGGTAAAGTACGGTCGTTTTTGTTTCTGTCAATTTGTTCGAACACCACCGTGTTTGAGGCCAATTATACACAGACTGAGGAGGTATGTGTCGTTAATTTATTCAAAAAGAAAGAGGGCAAGGAAGCCTTTAGTGAGGGAGGGAGAGAGAGTGAGAGAGAGAGAGAGAGAGTGTGAGAGAGAGTGAGAGTGAGAGTGAGAGAGAGAGAGAGAGAGAGAGAGAGAGAGAGAGAGAGAGAGAGAGAGACGGAGACGTGCGCATCAAGTAGGCTATTTGGCATATGTACGACACAAAACGAGAGAGAGAGAGAGACATGTGTATGATAATAGGCCACTTGGTGCACACACAACATGGAGTAGCATGGGTCGGTTCTATGTAAGAAAACACAAGCGGGGGAAAGACATAAATTTGGTGATCACGCACACACGAATACCGGATAGGGTGTGACAGTACATGCATCAAGCGCAGAAACTTAAGACGGAGACTCAGGGCTACGTTGAGTATGGGGACCTCTCCTTTCCTGTCCTCTTTCCTATGCATGCTGCGTATTTTCAGTATTTTGTAGTTTATCTTGGGGGGGGGGTGTTGGACCTTTTACTCTCCTCCCTTTGATCGATGGACGAGCACTTCAATCATACGATGACGCTCTCTTCAAGCGACCCAAGCATGAAATGCATACACATTCATACCGTATAATCGTAGCACACATGCACAATCATACCATACAGTTTTTCATGTTCCCAATGGTGGTCTGCACTTTACGCACTATCCCACAACGTTTGTCTATGTTTTTCCCTATATTGAACACGGTGCGGTCCATGTCCACTCCATTCTTTAGTCGGAACTTCGTCGTGACCTATAGAGAGGGAAAAGAGGGGAGGGAATGTGCAGTATTCAAAGTACATTAGCGCGCGTAGACACGAAAAAGTTCTACTTACCATGTACCAGGCTAGCCGCAGGAGTGGGTAATACCACAGACCTATTATTCTTTTCTTCCGAAACAAAGGTGCTCTATTTCATTCATCTCCTAAATTCGGGTTTCCTGATCGTACATGTATTTCTCAATCGGTTGTATATTATGGTGCAAGATACCATACCTTGCATTCGGCATATACCTTAAGCTATAGTCGACCATTTTCTAACAACTCTTGGAAAAAATCAGGTGCGACGGATACAAATTCCGTTAATCAAAAAGATTCAGGTAAATGGGGTTTGCATTATCTGTTTTCTATTGCTTGGGAGTAACAATCATTTATTCAAAAGAAAACCTTTACCAACCTAGATGATTTGTCATGACACTGATTCCGTAAACCCTTTAAGAAGCCCTTTATTTAAAACAATGTCAGTATACAAATACGGGCCTACAACCGTTCAGGCCGGCCACGGTGTGAGAGGTGTTTCGGCGCCATTTTGGGGCGAGGTCGGGTGGGTCCAGTGCACAGTCTAAGTCTTTCCACTAACTAGCTGCCGGACCAGAATCCCCTTCGGTAGTTCGAGAACTTTTCGTCAGCGTCAGCTTGCGTCAGCATGGCGTCACCGCGGTTTTGTAGCGATGCCGTGGTCCGTCCTTTGGGCGGGGTCAGCAGGCGGGTTCTTCCGCCGTCGCCCTGAATCAGTCTTTCTTTTACGGCACCAAACGGTGGCAAGATGGCTGCCGCCCGGGGCAAGGACAAGTTATCGTGGAATAATCAAGAAGAATAGCGGCGATTGTCCCCACCGGAGGCCCACGGGAGTCGAATGTCAATGACTCCCGTAGAACCTGCAAAGCTGAGAGGGTGTTTTTCAAGGGGTGGGGCCCTCGCCCGAGCAGACAAGCCTCCGAGTCCAGGGCCGTCTCACGGTGGGCTAGGCCTGGATCCGAAGAACCGACCGCCGGAGTCCAAAAGCAGCAGCAGCAGCAGCTCTTCGTTATAGCCACCGGGGTGGGTCCCTCGATCCCTCGGCTGCGGGGGCCCATTTCTCGAGTGGAACGCTGATGGCAATCTTAGTGGATCCGCGCCTGAGTGGCTACCCGGCAGGCAAGACTTGAATGGCTGTTCCGTTGCAGCCGGTTGGTGAGTGCAGGGGCGCCCACTCATCTGGGCGGCGAGTGAAATGGCTGGGTGCAACTCAGCTGGCCGGCGAGTAAAATGGCAGGGTGCAACTCAGCTGGCCGGCGAGTAAAATGGCAGGGTGCAACTCAGCTGGCCGGCGAGTAAAATGGCTGGGGTGCCCTCATCTGCTGGTGAGCCTCCACCTGGGGAGGCGGGGGAGGCCCGTCCGCGTCGCTTCCCCCCGCCAGGGCACCCTTCGTTATTGAAGGAAGAAGAAGAAAATGGGAAGATCCGCACGACGTGGCACACCCACCTTGGCGTTGCCAGGGTCTTGGCGCCGCGTGTGGCTTCCGGACTATTCGCACAGTTGTCTGCCACTGATGTCAATGGATTTTTGCATGGCTTTTATAGCCCAAGGCCGACTAAAAGGACCGCCCAAAACAGGCCAATGTTGCAACTTCGAGGAAGGAGAGGCGAGGACGGTGTCACGTGGACGTAAATGCTTTGGGATGCAGGTCGCAGCAGACTGCCATGTAAATAGTTGTTTAAAACGTGTTTTAACCTGTTCATCTTGTCGGAATGTTGTTATACCTATAAGTTATTAAAATGTTTAATCATACTACTTTGTTGGAGTGTTGTACATATTTGCAATCTAGTTACAGTGTAATCGGAAAATGGTATAGTCCAATTGTGCGTGATCCTAGTCAAGTTCGGTGACGTCGATGGTCGGTATCAACAGGCTTTCCGTCGTGTTTACTGGGCAGGGTGGGTGGTAGGGCAGATATGTTTAGGCAGCGAGAGCGATGGAGCCGGGCTACCTTGTGGCCGTCTTGACCGTGAGCTTGGCTCCTTCCCCTAGTTCCATATATCCCACAAAGGGCTATTTCCTAGCGTTTCTTTAGTTTTGTAGGGTCAAAAAGGATCCTACCAGTGGCCACTGACTCTCGGGGTCCCCCTTTGTATATTTTATGCCATAGCTTGCTACAAACTAATGGTGTTGCTTTCATGCTGTGGCGAATTCTGGGACCCATTAAAAACTTACCTGCAGCTCCTTGCTGTAGCTCCGGCTGCTCCTGGACCCATTCTCTCCCGCCGTCGCCTTGCTGAAGTTGCGACCGCCGAGTGGAGAGAACTACACACCCCAGCCTCCCCTGCTCCGGTGGGCCAATCAGGTGACGTTATTCACGCGCCCGGAGGCGCTTTAAATATCTGCATACCTCCGGGGGAGCGGGTGTTGCTTTCATGCTGTGGCGAATTCTGGGACCCATTAAAAACTTACCTGCAGCTCCTTGCTGTAGCTCCGGCTGCTCCTGGACCCATTCTCTCCCGCCGTCGCCTTGCTGAAGTTGCGACCGCCGAGTGGAGAGAACTACACACCCCAGCCTCCCCTGCTCCGGTGGGCCAATCAGGTGACGTTATTCACGCGCCCGGAGGCGCTTTAAATATCTGCATACCTCCGGGGGAGCGGGTGTTGCTTTCATGCTGTGGCGAATTCTGGGACCCATTAAAAACTTACCTGCAGCTCCTTGCTGTAGCTCCGGCTGCTCCTGGACCCATTCTCTCCCGCCGTCGCCTTGCTGAAGTTGCGACCGCCGAGTGGAGAGAACTACACACCCCAGCCTCCCCTGCTCCGGTGGGCCAATCAGGTGACGTTATTCACGCGCCCGGAGGCGCTTTAAATTTCTGCATACCTCCCGCGTCGCGGGACAGCGCGCGGGCGGCGCCGGGCTAAGCCCGGGCAAAGGGCGGGCCCTCTGCGGCCCTCAGAGGCTCGAGGAGACTGGACTGGGCCTATTTATTTATCGATTGTGTTAAAATATCTTTTATTATTTGTATTTTATATATTTGTTTGGTGTGCACATTCTCCTTGTGATTAGGAACCCTTCGTCACTCTCTCCCAAATATTTCATCTTTTTTTAATTTTAACATATATTTATTGTTTCCTTTGGGGTTATAGTACTTTGTTATATAAAGATGTCAGCCAAAAAACTACGGTCCGGGAGAGTAATAGGGGATAGGGTTTGTACAATGTCAAAACCCATTTCCCCTAGCAACAGATCTTCTAGTCATTTGTTACTAAAGGGTCAGTCCCTGCTGCCTCAATTTTGGGAGAAGACGGTATCTAGTAGGGGGAAAAAAGTTCAGTCAGACATCCCTCCTCCTGAAGATCCCTTCTTTCCGCCATTTGATAGGTCAGGAAATATTGGGGATGCTTCTGTTTATCCTAAGACTGGACAGCAAACCAATGCGCCTGCCGTTTCGGCAGAGTTTCCCCTTGCTGACCCCATTGGAGGTCCACAATTAATGATGGACAGTAAGGGAGTTTCTCAGTTGTCAAGTATTGACCTGGAGCTCTGTGGTCGATACTTAGCTGACGGTCCTTTGAATTTACCTGAAGTGATTAAACCCCCGACTGTTGTTTCTTCCTCTGGTCTCTTCCTTTTTAGTAGTACCCCTTCTCTAAAATTGCCAGATATTTTTTCTCAGTCAAATTTCTCCATGAGTCCACTGCTTAATTTATCTGACACTGGTCATAAGGATCTACTCGATTATGATAAAGTGGAAAAACCGATTTCTGAATCCTTGATTGCATTGGAACATTTGCTGGCATCCATCCTACAGTTACTGAGTAAATTTGTGGGAAGTTCCGATTGCATTCTGGAATCAGTCACCCAGATACTAAAAGCCTTAGTGTTAAAAGCTCAGGAAAAGGTTCCTGATGTTGTTTCTAAAGTAAGCCCTCTGGGGCATGAGTTGGGCAGTGTGCTCTTAAATGAAAATGTAAACTCAGTTCAAAATAAGCCCCCTGTAGTTCCCATTTTACCTGTATCTAATTGTGTAATGCTTTGTGACCTTGAAATTGAAGAAGAAATCATTGAGGTTGCTGCTCCAAATCTTGAAAGAGAACTATTTCCAATCTTTTTACCTGAATCAAAGGCATCAGGGGGGGTTGAAAAGGGAAAAATTAGAAAACAAAGAAAGAATCTAGGAAAAAAGAGGAAACCAATCCGTAGATTTAGAAAGAAAAAGCAGAAACAAATTATTTTTGAGGATTTCCAGGTCTTAGACTCTAAGTTCCAAATGACGGGAGAATTAATGTGTAAGGAGGTGGCTTCCCATTCTTCTGATATCTTGAAGTTCTCAGTCCCGGGCACAGAAATTATTTCTGATTGCCCTGGGAATGGTCCCCCATCGGATGTAGGGAGATGTGCAACTCCCCTGCCCGAGGTAGAACCGCCTGGGCGGTCTGTAGCTCTTGATCCTTTTGCCCCCGTTTTTGCTGCTTTGGATGTGGGAGAGGTACGGCCCCAGCATTTGCCCTCAAAAATTCCGGAAGTCTATGTAGATACATTTACAGTAGATTTTTTACCCTTATTTGATTCAGACTTATCCCTAAATAGAGCATGGCTACTCAAATATTTTAAGGATATTGAGAGCCTAAAATTGATTCAATCTAATGATATTGATTTAGTCTCTATATTGGGAACAGCGACCGCTCCCTTTGTTAGGGTAAAATTCTATTCTAAACTTATATTAAACCTTATTCTACAACAGGCCGAGAGTTTTCAGTGTAGGGGAATTGATGTTTTACCTGTTCTCCCCTTTGGGAGAAATTGTTTCCCCCCAAATAGACTTTCTCAGCAGGGCAATGGTCAAGATACTCTCTTTTCCCTATATGATGAATTAAAAATTTCTGTTTCAAAAAATACACGCCGGGTGACTCAGGCAAAGCCAGTTTCGCTTACCCAGAATATTCCCCCAAACAATGAAAATTCACAGTGGAATTGGTTGCCTGGGGTTTTGTCTACTAAAACTTTAGACAATCCTAAGCTTTTTCAACATCTTTAGCAATAGTTTAAAAGTAATCTCTTGGAATGCTGCTGGTATTCATAATAATGCTGAGAAATTACAGTATTTATTCTCTATGAAAGCCAGCATTATTTGCCTCCAAGAGACCTGGTGTTCTAGTAGTCTATATGCAGGAAAAGACTATTTTGTCCTCGAGGCAAGGGCATTACCTTCAAAGAAAGGGCATGCCAAAGGTGGTCTTGCGTGCCTCTTGTCAAATAGATTGAAATGGAATTTTACACATTATGTTGATCCAAAGAATCTCTTTCAGGCAGTGACCCTCTGCTCGCAATCAAGTTGGGGTACCAATACTTCATTAGTAATAATAAACGTATATATTCCCCCGGATGAATGTTTTAATATTTTATTGAAGCAAGTCTTTTCATACATTAAACAGCTAAAAGAGCTAGATCCTTCCCCCCATGTACTGTTAGTTGGCGATTTTAATTGTAAGGTTTCCAACACTAGTTTAGAGTTATTCAGAAATAAATGCAAAGAAGAAGCCTACCTTATCCCTCAGATTCTCTTTCCTAATAAAATTAAAACTAATAAAAGAGGGAAGTTGTTATTGGAAGAACTTTCTGCAACTGAGGGGATAATAGTGAATGGTAGGCTTCCCTCCGATTTTCCTGCTAACTATACTCATAGATCCCCCTTCAATCAGTCAATCTTGGATTATGTAATTATTGACTATGATGTCTTTTCTCTAGTAAAAGATCTGGTAGTCTTACCGTCATTATTCAGTGACCACAACGTGATCATTATAGATTTGTCTTTATTTTTTCCAGATTCTGACTCATGGCATCTTAATAGCGATATATTTAATTTTCATAAGAATACCGGAAGATGTTTCTGGAATTTTAAAGCCAGGAAGGGCCTGAAGTGTATTTTAGGAAAAACGATCCCAAAATTGATCAATTGGCAGGGTTCTGAACTGACTCATTTCGAGGATTTTATGAAGGAGGTTATTTGTGCTGCTAATAGATCCTCCTCTTTCAAAAAGAGGAGCTATGTTCCCAGTTCGCTGATCCCTTTAAATAAGGCAATAAATAGGTTAGTGCGGGAACAATTTCTGTGTAGATCTACTGAATTAAAAAACAAAATATATTTGTTAAAAAGAAGGAGAAGTCGCATCAAGAAGAAACTTAAAAAGGAAAAAGAGGATTCTCTTTGGATCAGATTAAGGGAGGCGGTTGTTCATGGCAATACTAGAAAATTTTGGTCCCTTATCGGAGAGGGTTGTGGAGCTAGAGTCAGCCCTCATCCTATTCCTATTGCCGAATCATTATGGGTGTCGTTTATCTCCGCCCTTTATGCTGGGAATGGCGTAACATTTGAAGGTGAGTGCTCCTTAGAAGCTCCGAGAGATGCTGAGCTTTCTATTGAAGCCCCTTCAGAGAAAACCATTGAAATGGCTATTAAGGATATGCGTTCCTCTGGAGCTATGGGGCCTGATGAACTTCCCATTTCGATATTAAAGTTAGATCCTGCCCTGTGGAGTAAAATCCTCTTTCCTTTATTTAGTGCTTGCTTTTCAAGTAAGACTGTGCCATCCTCTTGGAAGGGGAGCATTTTGGTGCCCCTGTTCAAGAAGGGCGATAGGAATAATCCAATGAACTATCGTCAGATAGCTCTCCTTGATGCTATTGGAAAAGTCTTTTCCAAATGCCTTCTAGCTTTAATTACTGATTGGGTTGAGGCGAATCAGATCTTGCCTCTTGAACAAACGGGCTTCCGCAAAGGGCATAGTACTTTGGATAACCTTACAGCCCTGCAGGTTATCCTGGACAAATACGTAAGAGTTCGGGGTGGAGGAGTCTATGCGGCTTTTATTGATTTCTCTACAGCATTCGACAAAGTGGATCGTCCTCTGCTGTGGAGAAAGCTAGCTATATTAGGTATGCCCCCCCTTCTATTAGACCTTGTACGATCTCTACATTCGGACACTTGGTGTCGAGTGTTACAGGGTGGAGAAAGGGGACTCTCGTGTGCTATTCCTTCCACTAATGGTTTAAAACAAGGTTGTCTTCTGGCTCCTCTGTTGTTCTCCCTGTATATTGCTGATCTTCCAAACTCGCTCGCATCTTGTGTTGGTATAGCCCCGGTAGTGGGGGGTTATACTATAGCCTGCCTTTTATATGCTGACGATATTTTAATCTTAGATTTAACTCCTAAAGGCTTAGCTAATCGTCTGCAGGCTTTACATGATTTTGCTGAGTCCCACTTTTTGAAGATAAATGCCTCAAAAAGTAAAATTATGTGCATCACAGGGAGGAAAAAATCCAAATCTGAGAATTATGGTTGGTCAGTAGGTGGGCAGAAATTAGAAGTGGTTAAATCATATACCTTTTTAGGAAGAATTGTTTCAGCAAACCTGAGCGAGAGGCAACACATTGATAACAACTCTCGTAAAGCCCTGTCTCAAGGCAAAAGCTTGAGTTCTCTTTATTCCGCTACAGGGAGAAGACATTTTGCTCTTTTATTAGAGGTTTATAAGGCAAAAATCCCCTCAACCCTCCTATACGGAATAGAATTGATGGATTTAAAACACTGGGGCTTCCTTCACATGATTGAAGGAAAATTATTAAGGTCTTTAACCACCCTGAATTCAGCTTGCTCTACAGCCGCTCTTAGACTAGAATTTGGTCTGCGTAGCAGTTGGGTACAGGGCTTGTCTGCATTAGTACGTTGGGTCGCCAGCCTTGCCAGAGGAGAATTGGGGACTTTGAGATCCCTTCTTAAGAGTGAATTATTGGGAAGTTTTAAAGAGCACTCTCAAATTGTTAAGAATTTCAGAAAGGCAGTGGCACTTCTTGAATTAGATGAGAGTTCTATTTTTATTATTTCTTCTTCCCAACTAAAATCTCTTTTGAAGCAGGCTTCCTGGTCTCTTTGCTTCAGGAGGGATAAAGAATCCATGATAGCTAAGAAGCGAAGTGCCCTATTGTGTAATACTTACTCTAGGAAGTTTGTTCAACATTATGTATTTTGGAATTTAACACATGGTATTCGGAGATTTTGGTTTCTTTTGAGGCAAGATTTATTGCCGCTTAATTCCCTCTTGGCTAAATGGTATGGGTCTTCCCCCCTATGTAATCTCTGTAATTTGTCAGCACAGGATCGTACTCATGTATTGTTTATTTGTCCTGCATTACGTTTACTTCGTTTAAGGTGGTTAAAATCAATCTGTCTACAATTAGGAATCCTTGATGCGAATTCCTTTTTAAAAGCTTTGTATACCCCTCCCAATGAAATGTTTTGCTTCAATATTTTTAACTTTTTTAAAGGTTTTTTAGATATTTATTGATGAAATGAGGAGGATTGTGTCATAGTATGCCCTTTTCGATGGAGAATGTTGTAATTGTTTATTTTTTCTTTTTATGGAATATGTATATGTATTTTGTATACTTTGTTTGTGTGGCCCTCTTTGTAGTGCCAAAACATAATAAATAATAAATTGAAAATTGCTACAAACTACGGCGATTAGTTCGTATTTAGTGAACATGTCCTTATTAGGGGTGCCTTCCAGAGGAGCCGGATGGTTCACCTCTAATAAGCGGTCCGGGCAGAACCAACTACCAATCAGTGGGGAGAAGATAGGCATGACGGGTTTCAACGGGGACAAAAGTCAGCACTACCTATCTTTTCACTGCTTGCAAAGACTAGACAGAATATCTCTATTCCTCGTTATTTGTAAGCAGAGAATACCTCCAAAAGAACCAATATCGAACAGCTAGTGTTCGGACAATCAATCAATCAATGGGGAGATAAAGATAGGCATGACGGGTTACAACGGGGACAAAAGTCTGCGTTACCTACCCTTCACTATTTGCAAAGACTAGACAGAATATTTCTATTCTACGTTATTTGCAAACAGAGAATATCTCAAAGAGCACTATTCTTCAAAACAATCAATGTTCGGACAATCAATCAGTGGGAGATAAAGATAGGCACGACGGGTTACAACGGGGACAAAAGTCTGCGTTACCTACCCTTCACTATCTGCAAAGGGAGAGAGAGAGAGTATTTCTACTCCTCCCCGTTTGTAGACAGCGAATATCTCAGAACAATCAATGAGCAATACTAGTATTTCAATCAATCAATCAATTATTTCGCAATTTGTCGTGTTTCACGACCTTACCCGGACCGCGTGGACAGTTTCTCGTCTTCCGCCTCCAGCGCCCGATCGTCCTCTACTCTCCGTATTTGCCGCGGCACTCCTGATGGTTCCCAGTCAGGACCGTAGATCACTCGAGAGAGGTCTGCTCGGAACCAGTGAAGTTCGGATGATCGGCTGCCAGACGAGGGTCTATCGGGCAGGAGCTCTCCCGATCGTTGCAGTCGTTCACTCTGTCGTCGGGACCTCTCCCACTGGATCCACGTGTCGCTGATGGGCCCCACGCTTGGGACGCCAATTGTTAAACGGTAGCGGCAGTTTCAGTCGATAACCTTTTAAGTATTGCCCGGCGGTAATCGCCTCTTATACCATTCGATAATTTACCAATGAAAGAGGCAGGCGCCGGAGACTGGAAGGCAGGAAACAAAGTTTTATTCCGTCGGAGCAGAACACATCAGATCAGACAGCAAGGTATCGTCACGAGGTGCTCTAACTGCATCTCTGAGACCTGGTCTCTTATACACACGTTTATGACTTTATTGCAGGGTTATCATACATGGCACATTCTTGAGATCACTTTGATGTAAGAAAGAACATCCTCAGAATCCCCACTTCGAGCTCGTTCCCACACATATCTACAGTGGAAGTCCCCACCCCACCCATAGTAGGAGATGGCTATCACACAGCTGGACATTCCGCCAATTCCCGGGGGTGTGTGCAACCGGTCGGGTCTCAGGGGGTGAGGGCCTTGATCTGCTGTAATCCCTTTGATGTGGGGTGTTTTCCTTACAGTAGGGGCAATAAACTGCATCCGTAGGGCTAGGTGATGGCCTGGGATCGGTTCGGACAATCGGGCGCGGAGGATGGGGGTTATCAGGAAGGATGTATGACCATGTATGGGATGAAAGGAGGTGTTGGTCAGGCACGGGGTGTGATTCCATGGCAGGGTCGCGCAGAAGGAGAGGGTTTATGGCCTGTGTATGAGAGAGCGGGGGTGGCCGGCGCGCGGGGGATGCTTGCAGCACCAGGGGGATGCGCTGGCGATCGGCAATGAGCAGGGAGAGACCAAAGTGCCTAAAATGGCTGCCGTGCGCTTTCCTGTGTGTCGCGCTGGGGAGAGGCAAGATGGCACAGATAATGTTCATTTGTAAACTAAATTTCCACAGGAGTGGCCGGGGCCTGAGTGCAGAGCTGCACTTTGTGTGTCATACCATACCCATATCGTGGGCAACGGTTGTCAGAGGCTATCTGCGAGTCAGTATGAGTGGCATAGGGACCGCCTGAGGCACCGTGATCGGTGCCAGAGTGTATTACAGATTACTCTATTTCTGCATAACGGAGTACCTGATTAGAGTATTACACATTGCATTATTCCTGCATAACGAACTTTCTGATTAGTGTATGATGCATGGTATTATTCCTGCAGAACGAACTACCTGATTAGTGTATTACGCATTGCCTTATTTCTGCATAAAGACATACCTGGTGGTTGTATTACGCGTTGCATTATTTTCACATTGGAAAGTACCTGATTGTTGTATTACGCATTGCATTATTTTTACATTGCAAAGTACCTGATTATTGTGTTATGCTTTGCAATATTTTTACATTGCAAAAGTGCCCGATTCTAGCATTACGATCTTCATAACATGGTGTTAGGATTACGGTAGAATGTTTAGAAGTGCTCATTAATATCGCCAGAACTTACAAGTGCTGGCTGGCCTAACAACCGGCCCGAAGGAATATTACAAATATGCATATGTTGGATTTATATTGTGTGGTCTTATCGTATATCTTTTTATATAAAGTTTATACTCGTTTTTTATAAAACTCTTGTGGAGTCTATTTGTGGTGTCATCATTAGGTTGCTGTGAGCGTGGTTGCAAATACTTTACACATTTGCCCTGAAGATAAGCCTGGCTGCTCATGCCAAGCTACCATGGGGGTGAGCGGGGCTATCTCAGAAGGACACCTTCCTTTCCCTGACGTGGAACCGCGGGTCACTATTTGGCCTAGGGTACCTACCTCAGCCAACCAGGGATCCCGGGTCTAACAATGTTAGGCAGCAATTTGTATGCCAACGTAAGGGGAAAGGACAGGAATGTACTGTATTTTATAAATTAGGTGCTTTACTGCCCTTTCACATTGGCCCTTTGGCAGCGCAGTAAGAAGACTTGCGGTGCTGCCCTACGCCAATTACTCATAAATGAGGCCCTTTGTTTTCAGCTACACCTTTGACCACACTCCCACGCTCCCAAACCTTAAGTTTTCTAAATACTGTCTAATATTTCCCAACCGTACAAATGATTTGTTGTGGGAAATGGGAACGTTTATGGTTGTCGATAGTTGACGATTAAGAGGAGTACCAACAATTTTGACAAGGGAGTCTAGGCATCAAAACGTTTGAGGACCTCTGCACTAGTAGATGGCACAATAAGTGCTGCAGTGGTGGTATTTAACTTTCCAAGCCATGGGTGCAGTTTCTACACCATATACTGAGGCATTATAGGAATGGTAAATATCCCAACCAGGGATTTGCCAATTGCTACAAATCTTATGGGGTCAGAGCACATACACTGGGCAGCAGCACCCCATTGTGTAGAGTCTAAAACCCAAAAACAACAAATAATGGGAGTGGCCATGCTAAAAAAAACATTTTTTCTCTGACAGCCACATGCTTTCTGCTTTTGGAATGCAGCATGCTTTTCACTGGGAACAATGGTACAACACTCAAGCTGTAATTTGGTTCCAAAGTTATTTGTGTCAGCCATAAAACTATCTCTTTTAATAAGGTAAGATACTTCTTTGTCCTTTTCATTTACTACCTATTTTCCCATATAAGCCCTATTTTTGTGCAACACCAGATGAAGCTTTGTTGAAGTACTGCAGGTCACACAAACCTTATCCAACACATGGATTGCAGGTCTATGTTCTGTTATGTGATCTATCCCTCCCCTTCCCCCTTTGCTTTACATCTGAAATCATATTTTGTATACATCTGATGAGCTCAAGTTCTTGCGGAGTGCAAGTTAATCTATCTCTTTACAGCTCACAAGTAAATACATATGCCTGATGACAAAGTAGCAGTGGGACTTTGGAGAAAAGGAGCATCTGCTATGGGAGGTTACAGAATTCAAAAGTGTTGATAACATCTTGGCATAAAATATCCAAGCAGGCATTTCATCACAGATAAATGTTAATTGAGACTGGAGCCTTGGTCTGTCTCAGCTGCTGAAATGAATAGACATTATTAAAGGATAGATACCCAGCTCATTTAGTGCAATAGATCACATATTGCTAATCAAAATTGCAAATCAATTGCAGACCACTTTATACTTCTGTGGAATGGAAGAAATATCCTGCAGGATGTTAATGTTTTGCAACAAAGTTTGAACAAAGTAAAATACTGTGCTTGAACAAATGGACAGATTAAGTAAATGTATATATATATATATATATATATATATATATATTCAACACAAATGAAAAAAGACGCGGCACTCCTCTCGATGATTGAGATGTTAGTTTAATCTCAGATAGTAACCCTCCCTACGCGTTTCGAACCGTAGTTCCTGGTCACGGTAGACTGTTACATTGGTCCCTTTTCCATTTCTTGGTTTTATACAATTACTTCAAGGTGCCATTATTGTTGCATTGTGGGTATTGTAGTTAAACAAAATGCAAAATATTCGGAATTAACATCATTCCTTACTGAATAGTGATACTTTTTACAAAGAAAGTGGGTATTATTACTTCAATACCTTTCTAAGTATACACAAAATTGATTGCTAAGTGCAAGGCACCTAAGTGCAAATGGTTAATTTGTTTGTATGCAAATAATATATCATAATAAATGCCGAAGGTTTGAGGCTAAGTGCCTGTAAGTGCAGCAAGGTCTGCTGTTGTGTGTGTCTGTATGGATTCAAAGCAAAACTATAATACAAATTTGTATGCAGTTCCATGAAAAAATTATGTCATGTGTATGTGATGATACAGCGAGATTATTTCCTGATACAGTTATAGCCAGATGTTACTGTTGTTAGAATCTTGTGGTGGAATGTTATATAACAATAGTGGTTGAGAAGGTCTATAAATGCACATAAAGTTCCTCGTCCCCATTCAGGCCCAACGGCTGTTTTATTTTGAACCTCATTATTAGGCGCGATTCAAGTCTGCGTAATTTTTGGGTGCGATTACCACCTCGTTCACTTGGGGGCACTGTGATCAGTCCCGAGTATTTTATGTCCAACCATGATTTTCCCACATGCAGTGACATATGTCTGGCTATTGCATATGTCGTGTCTTGATTCTGAATAGCACGCACATGTTCTAATATGCGTTTCTTGAGGGGGCACGTTGTGCTGCCAATGTACTGTTTTCCACAAAAGCATTGGAGGAGGTATACTACAAAAGTGGATTCACATGTGATGGTCTCTCTTATCTGGAAGTTTTTACCAGCCGGATCATTGATGTTTTTAAGATTTTTCCCAATCTTACAGGCTTTACAGGACAGACATTTGGTGAAGCCCTTAGATCTTGATTGTAGCCAGGTTTCAGGTTTTGTGGCTACAAAATGACTCCGTACCAAGAAATACCTCAGTTGCGTGTTGCATATGAATTAGCTAATGAGACACAAACAACTCAAATTTCAGACAAACAAATTCTGGTGGAAATGAACATTAAAACGGACAATGATCCGGCTGGTAAAAACTTCCAGATAAGAGAGACCATCACATGTGAATCCACTTTTGTAGTATACCTCCTCCAATGCTTTTGTGGAAAACAGTACATTGGCAGCACAACGTGCCCCCTCAAGAAACGCATATTAGAACATGTGCGTGCTATTCAGAATCAAGACACGACATATGTCACTGCATGTGGGAAAATCATGGTTGGACATAAAATACTCGGGACTGATCACAGTGCCCCCAAGTGAACGAGGTGGTAATCGCACCCAAAAATTACGCAGACTTGAATCGTGCCTAATAATGAGGTTCAAAACAAAACAGCCGTTGGGCCTGAATGGGGACGAGGAACTTTATGTGCATTTATAGACCTTCTCAACCACTATTGCTATATAACATTCCACCACAAGATTCTAACAACAGTAACATCTGGCTATAACTGTATCAGGAAATAATCTCGCTGTATCATCACATACACATGACATAATTTTTTCATGGAACTGCATACAAATTTGTATTATAGTTTTGCTTTGAATCCATACAGACACACACAACAGCAAACCTTGCTGCACTTACAGGCACTTAGCCTCAAACCTTCGGCATTTATTATGATATATTATTTGCATACAAACAAATTAACCATTTGCACTTAGGTGCCTTGCACTTAGCAATCAATTTTGTGTATACTTAGAAAGGTATTGAAGTAATAATACCCACTTTCTTTGTAAAAAGTATCACTATTCAGTAAGGAATGATGTTAATTCCGAATATTTTGCATTTTGTTTAACTACAATACCCACAATGCAACAAAAATGGCACCTTGAAGTAATTGTATAAAACCAAGAAATGGAAAAGGGACCAATGTAACAGTCTACCGTGACCAGGAACTACGGTTCGAAACGCGTAGGGAGGGTTACTATCTGAGATTAAACTAACATCTCAATCATCGAGAGGAGTGCCGCGTCTTTTTTCATTTGTGTTGAATAAATACCGAGATCGTGTCCTGATCTCGACGTGTGCACCGGCTGGTAAGGTGCTCCTTCCGTGCAGGACATTTGTGTGCAAAAAAAAAAATATATATATATATATATATATATATATACATACATATATATTCACTGAAAAAACAAAAACAAAGGTTACAGGGTCGTTATAGTTTGACTCAGATTTAACTCATACAAAGCCATGGAAATTCAGCAGCTATAGTTACCTCTGCTAACTATAACGTACGCCCTCGCAATACACTGCTTATGACCTCACATATTAAATCACTCATGACATGGTCAGTAACATTACTAATGAAATCTCGAATAACATCACTCATGACGTCATCCAGTGAGTGAAAGTGTTTCGTAAACGTTTCTGAGACTTTAGTTATATAGAAAGCTACTATTGAGTGATACTATTTCTAAGATATGTCATCGGAGTGTCTGTGTGACTGGCTGTATCCATGTGTGAATGGGTATCTGATTGGCTGTATAGGTATGTGAGTGGGTGTGTGAGTGGCTGTATGGGTTATTAAGTGGATGTCTGAGTGACTGGCTGTATGAGTGTCTGTATTGGTCAGTACATGGGTGTGTAAATGGCTGTAGGGGTAGATAAGTGCCTGTGTGAGTGGCTGTATGGGTGGGTGAGTGGGCGTGGGAGTGAATTTATTGGAAACTGAGTGGTTATGTGATTGGTTCTATGGGTGACAGACTGTGTGTATAAGTGGGTGAATGGGTGAGTGAGTGGCATTTTAAGTGGGTCCATGGTACGTGAGTGGGTATGTGAGTGGCTATACTGCACAGTCAGTGTCTGTGTGAGTGACTGTATGAGTGAGTGTGTGGACATATGAGTGGTTGTATGCATGTGTGAATGGATATGTAAGTGGGTGAGCGAATGGGTGTGTGAGTGGCTGTATGGGTGGATGAGTGCATGTGTGAGTGGCTGTATGGATGACTGAGTGGCTGTGTGAATGGCTCTATGGGTGAGTGTGTGACTTTGAAAGGGTGTATGGGTAAGTGAGTGGGTGAGTGAGTGGCTGCTTTGCCAGTAAATATCTGTGTGAGTGGGTGTATAGGTGAGTGAGTGGACGTGTGAAGGCTTGAATTGATGTGTTAATTGTTATGCAAGTGGTTTTATGGGTGAGTGAAAGGATGAGTGAGTGACTGTATGGGTGAGTGGCTGTTTGAGTGAGTGGGTGTGTGTCCGTCATTGTATGGGTCTGTGAATAGGTATGTGAGAGGTTGTGTGGGTGTATGGGATATTTTGTGTTGGTGTGAGTGGGAGTGTGAATTGGTGTGTGTGGATGATGTCATGAGTGATCTCATTTAAGATGTCATGAGTGATGTCACTGACCATGTCATGAGTGATGTAATATGTAGTGTAATTAGCAGTACAACGTAGGGGCATAAGTTATAGTTAGCTTAGGTAGCTATAACTGATCAATTTCAATTGTTTTGTACAAGTGAAATCTGACCCTAACTATAATGATCCTGTAACCTTTGTTTTTTTAAATGAGTTTCTAAGGTTTTTTATTGTTATTTCCTATCATGTCTCTGTAACCTTTGTTTTTTTGTGACTTTTGAAGGTTTTTATTTTTTTTCTAGCTGTAACCTTTGAGAGTGGGTGTGTGAGTGGCTGTATGGGTTGGTGACTGGGTGTTTGAGTGCTGTATTGGTCTGTGAGCGGGTGTGTGAGTGTCTGTATGGGGATATAAGTGGGTGTGTGAGTAGTTTTGAGTGTGTGCATGGATTTGTAGGTGGGTGAGAGTAGCTGTATGGCTATGCAAGTGGGTGTGTGAGTAGCTGTGTGGGTGTGTAAGTAGGTTTGCGAGTGGCTGTATTGGTCTGTGTGTGGGTGTATCAGTGGCTGTATGGATCTGTGATGGGAGTGTGAGTGGCTGTATGGGCTGGTGACTGTGGATGTGAGTGCTGCATGGTCGTAGGATAGGTTTTGTGGGTGAGTCACTGTATGGGTCTGTGACGTACATACTACTAAGGTGGACAGGACATGACCAAACAGGCGAAGCCTCCAGGTGATTTTGCACTTTTGCAGTCTCATAGTCATTCAATGGGAGAACCATAGACTCTGCTCTCACCAGGAGAGGCCACGTTTATCCAATAGGAGTCTACAGTTTTGTACAAAATTTCTTCCCAACTGAAGTACTTTCTACTGGCTCATTAGTAAGTGCTATCTCATTGGGTAAATGTCTAGTGCATATTCTACACTACAGCTGCGTAATGGACATTGAAGAAATGTTTTCAGCAACCTTGTGTGTGTTTCAGCAATGTGATTGTTCCTGGTGCTTCTTCATCAATAAATCTGTGATAACAGGAATGTTCCTAGAGAGAAAACATTGAGACTACAAAGAGGTGAATATCCACCAAACAAGGGTACTTCCTCTTAACCCTAAAAAGCAAGTGCTTCTTTGTTTGGTGGAGAGGACTTCATATTTGTCAGCATCAAGACCACTTCACCAAAATCAGTGGGAAATGCGCTGGGGGCCTTTTGGTAATCTGTCCATCATCCTAGCAAAATGCAGGAAGACCTTTTCATATTACTAAGGTGGGCAGGGCAATCTCCTCATTTCCAACGGGAGCCAGCATTGCTCCTGTATGTAGGGACCAGCCGTAAATGCTGCTCCCTGCATGCAGGAGCAATCCTTTCATCTGTTTTCCTGCCTGCTTGACAGTGGGCAGGAAAACAGATGAAAAGTCAGCTCAAAGCAAGCAGGAACAGTTTTACTGCCCGCTGGGAGTGTACTTGCAGTCTGCTCTCGCTTGATGGGAGCTGTCAAAGCTCCTGTAAAGCAAAGGAAAACTGCTATTTCCCAGGGTGGCTACCTCGGAAGATAGGGAGATGGCCTGGAGATGTGGTGGTTCCTAGGGCCATCAATGGCTCCAGGAGGGGGGGCCACACAGCCTCCCTCATTTAAATTGACAGGGCCCCAGGACATTTTCAAATATCGAAGAGTGGTCCGGGCAGCTCCCCTCCTTTTATATTTGCATGCCCTGGGGAGGTGGTGGTCCCCGGGGCCATAGAAAGTCAAAGGCCCGGGTAACATGGTCCTCCTCATGGAGCCATTACGGCCTAAGGCAAGTTCGTATGCACCCGTCCGTGTCTGGACAGCGCCAGGACTTCTGGTTGTGCAACTGTGTCCCGCAGACAAGACTCATCTCTGGAGCTCCTGAAGCTAGCTCCTTCATCTCCTCTCACTTGTCACCAGGTTTTCGATCTGTCAGGCTCAACTTTGGCATGTGAACGCTGTGATTTTGTGACTTTGACCATCCCAATCTCAGGCCTTGAAGTAAGTGCAGTGTTTTTCCCTTGGCTTAAAGGCAAGTGAACCTGTTTGGGTTCCTGAAAAAGCAATTTTTTCCCATAAATTTTCGCTCTTTGGTAAAGCATACATTTGAATTGCATGATTTCATCTCTGACTGTGATTCCAATGCTATTTTTCTGACAGAAACCTGGCTCTCTGGAAATGCAAGCTCTAATTTTCTGTTGGCTGTGCCTGTAGGCTATGCAATAGCCGGGCAAGACAGGCAAGTCCAACGGGTGGGGGCATTGCTATTATTTATAAGAAATCTCTAACATGTACCTTTACTGAACTGTGATTGGTTGTGAGTCAACTCTCTTTGTTTGAATCTGTTTTATTGTTATCAGAAAGTATTCATACATACATAGAGTAAAAATACATGCAAACCAAGTATCAACCGTGTGGACAAGGTACATTCTGGCGGGTCATGGAATTGTGGGGTAGTCCCAGTAGAGAGAGGTAAGTCACCACAAAGGTATATGTCTGCCAGTGTCCATGAGAACATGTTAACCAGAAAGAAAAAGGAACTGGGGAAGGAGGGGAGGGACGAGGGGGAGGGATGAGGGGGAGGGACATGGGGGAGGGACATGGGGGAGGGACATGGGGGAGGGACATGGGGTGGCTTTGCTTTGGCTAAGGCAGCTGTCCATAAGCATCTTAATCATGGGAGCAGTGATGAGGGAGAGTGCAATTAGTGGGCTGTCAGGGAGGGCAGCCAAGCGGAGGGTCCCCCACGTGGGGGGTCATCTATGGGGCTCCACTCAGAAGGTGCCTCCCCTCGCGGTAGCAGGGCATCTTCAAAAAGCTGCAATGCGTGCAAGCATGGGGTAAGGGAGTGGCAGTGTTCTATTTTAGATAGATGCTGGATTAAAGGTTGCCATACTCTCGTAAACTGAGTATCAGTATGTGTGATGAGGCTAGTCAGGAGTTCCATGTCCATGATGTGCCACAGCCGGGTGAGCCACAGTGCCACCCGGGTAGTTGAGAGCATCTTCCATTGGAAGGCAATGACCTGCCTGGTGGCCCCTAGCATTTGTAGAATTAGTCGCCAGTCAGAGTGTGTCATGCACTTGAATGATTGGGGCCGAATCCCTAAGTTCATGACCTGCGTTCTGCTCGAGATGGAGAATCCCACTGCATCTTTAATATGGCTCAGCACCTCCTTCCAGAATAGGGCTAGACCAGGACAAGACCACCAAATGTGGATATAAGAGCCTATGTCAGAGTCGCAGTGCCAGCATATGGGTGAAGAAGCAGGGAAAATCTTTTTAAGTTGGGCAGGGGTATAATACCAGATGGTCATCACCTTATAAGCTGTCTCCCATTGGCCGATGCTTCTGTAGGTCCTGTGGATATCCCGCCACAACTGCTCCCAGTGCTCCGGAGGGATGTCCTCCGAGGAATCAGAGAGCCATTGATAAGAATGAGGGGGTAGTGCATTGGAGTGTTGCACGACTCAATACATGCGGGAGATCAGTCCTCGTGAGCCGTCAAAGGCCCGCACCCAGGTCTCAAGGGGGTAAGTTGGCGCATGGCCCCTTGAATGAGTGCTGGTGCGTCCAGCCAGTGGTGAAGTTGATAATACTGCAACGGCGTCATGTCTGGAAGGCAGAATTCTTGCTTGCATTGGTCAAAAGACTTAAAGTTTCACCCTTTGAAGAGATCGCCCATTGTGCAGCACTCCACGTCACCCAGGCTGGAAAAGAGTTGGGTTGTAAGGCTGGGTGGACGCTGGGGTTTCGGGACAATGGAGTGTTAGGGGAGGGGAAAGAGGTAACGCCCCTGCTCATCGCCAATTTATCCCAAATGTCCAGTACGGTTCTCGTGTGGGTGGCGATGTAGTGGCTGCATGGTCACGAGCGCTTTGGGAGCCAGGCCAAGTCCCATAGAGGCCTACATGCCACTGTCCTGTCCAGATGAAACCAGCGTTTCTCGCTCTCGCAGACCACACACTTTTATATGAAATGCAAATGTGCCGCCCAATAGTACACAAGGAAGTTAGGGCAAGCGAGCCCCCCGCACCTGTTTTTTGGCAACATTAACATTTTATTAGAGAATCGCAGCTTGCCCCTACCCCAAATGAAGGAGTTGACACCCCTCTGAAGAGTACAGATTTCTGCTTGGGAAATAGGTGTGGGAATGGTTTGGAAGAGATAGAGCATTTTCGGTAATACAGACATTTTCACTGCATTGAGGAGACCTAGCCATGAAATCAGAAACAATTTCCAGCATCTTAGGTCTTCCCTAACAGAGCACCAACATTCTGGCCAGTTGGCCTGGGACCATGAGGACAGTGAGGGGGTATTATTGAGGCCCAGATACCGGAGAGAGTGGGCTGCCCATGTGAAAGGTGTGAGGGAGGATAGTTCTAGGACCTCTTGTGAAGAAAGCGTTAGATTCAGCACCTGTGAGTTCGATATATTAACTTTGAGGCCCGAGACCCACTCAGACCTGTGGAGGAGGGAAATCAGCGCCGGGAGGGAGTCCATGGGACTGGTCAGTGTGAGTAGTAGATCATAGCAGACAAAGCAACCTTGTGTTCCTCTCCACCAAAGGGGATACACTGGATTGCAGAAGATCGGCAAATGGCTATTGCCAGGGGTTCTACTGCTAAGGCAAATAGTAAAGGGTCTTTTTTCCAGTGCCGAGAGATCCCCTTGGGGATGATTCGTGCGCGATATAAGTGACCAAAATAAATAAATAACGGGCATCCCTGACGGGTGCCCATTCAAATCTGTACTTGGGGGTGAGGAGACCATTTAGGACCTGGGGACCACCACCTCCGGGGGTTTATTAATAATAGTAATAATAATAGTAAGGCATCTTATAAAGTGCATAGTTACTCCAACAGGAGTGTCGCAGTGCTAGGGGATCAAGCTTTCCTGATTTGGGCAAGTGGGGCATGTAGGATGCCATGATCCGAGAGACCCTGGCTGGCCCAAGTCCATTCTTCCACAGGACCGCACTAAGAAAGGCCCAGTACACCCTATTGAATGCTTTCTACGTGTCCAGCGATAGGAGACATGCTGGAATATTTTGCAGCTGAGCCTTTTCCACCAGGTGGGCTACGCGTCTGATATTATCCACCCCCTGACAATGCTGTATGAACCCCACTTGGTCTGGCTGTATCAAGCCGAGGAGGTAGGGTTCCAGTAAGTTTGCTAAATGTTTAGTATATATTTTGGCATCAGTATTGAGAAGAGATATAGGACGGTAGGATGATGTTGGGTCCTTTCCCGGCTTGGGTATATGACTGTCTCGGCACGGGTCATTGTGGGGTCAGATTAGTACTGTCAGAGAAAGAATTTTAGCGGGCAAGGAGGTGATCTTGAATGTGAGTGGGAAACATGCGGTAAAAGGAAACTGTGAGTCGGTCAGGACCCGGGGTCTTGCCGATTGGCAAGCTTTTCAAGGCCTTGTGAAGCTCATCTAATGTAAATGGGGCTTCGAGAGGGTCTGCATGCATGGGGTCGAGAGGCCGAGTCAGCTCTCTTTACAAAGCCTGCTCAACTAACTTTGCCCTTTCAGGAGTTCTTATTTATCGGCCGCCTGGCCCTGCTTCCAAATTTATCTCCTCTTTTTTTGAGGTTCTCTCACCCCTGGTACTGCACTAGTCTAACTTCACTGTTCTAGGGGACCTCAATCTCCATTTTGAGGATTTAATCTGCTCCACAGCCACTGCACTAAGTGCGGATGTAGCAGCTCCTTCATTCTTACAACGAGTTTCCTGGCCCAACCACAATGGGGGCCACACGCTTGATCCCATTTTTTTCTAACTTGAGTGAGCTAGTGGTTACTTCTCCATTGCCACTTTTATGACCATCTTACCATCCCCTTTCAGGTTCCTCTATGTAAAGCCTTCCGTGACCCAATCTTAGGCCAGAAGGTCAGGTCAAGGAATTGGGCCACGGTTACTACTACAAATTTCACAAATGCCTTGATTGACACCCATCCTATACTGTGCAAATGTGCAAGTGGAGAACTGAATCTCTGGAGCCCTTGAACATATTGCACCTATAGTAGAGGAGAAACACGCAGAACCAAACCCTCAGTAGACTGGTTTAATGAAGACCTAGCTCTGCTAAGGAGGAAGTGTAAACATTGTGAATACATCTGGTGTAGGAATTCTGATCAGGGCAGTAAAGAAACATACTGTGCTGTCCTGACAACGTATCATAATCCCATTAGGCAGGCATGGTTGGAATTTTATGCCTGGTGGCACTAATCTCCTCAAGTGTAATCTTTGTAATTGTTAAAAGCTTAGTCTGCTTCGATCGGGTCTCTGCAACCATCACCCCTTCTAAGGAGAGTTACAACACTCTTGCAGAATACTTTGCTGGCAAAGTAACTGTCATCCATTCCTCCTTTCCAGAGGCTGCTAAAAACACTCCCTGTATCGATCTCCGGTTTGAACCTTCTTCTGAGCCTGATAGTTTACTTCAGTTTAAACCTATCAAGCTCTTTGAGTTACAGTCCTGTATATCTTCAGTCAAGTGCGGATCTTCTTCTGATCCAACCTCTCCCAATATTCTGGAGCTTGGAATGGATGAGCTTCTCCCGGTTTTCTGAAATCTTCTTAACAAATCCTTCATATTGAGCCAGGTACCTCAAAATTGGAAACACGCTCCACTGGTCCCCCTTTTAAAAACAACCTTCATTGGATACTTTGAAATCCGAGAACTATAGGCAATTTCACTGCTTCCTAAAGTGGCAGAAAAGTATGCTAAGCAGCAGAACTCAGTGACACTTTCACCCACAGTATAGTACTAATTCTACCTTCCTTCTTGCATGTGAATCTATGCACCAGTTATGGACAGGGGAGACATGGCAGCCCTCCTGTTGTTGGACCGGCGTGCAGCCTTCGACACTGTATCTCACAGCCGGTTATTGGAGTGGGTGTGAGGCTTCGAGGTCGGCCACTTGACTCTTAAGTGGTTAGCATCCTTTCTGCAGGGCCACTCTTTTCAGGTTCACCAGGATCCTTTTCAATCGCACATGATTCCTCTGGCTCAGGGGGTGCCCAAGAGCTCTTCCCTGAACCCCACTTTGTTTAATTTCTACATATGCCCCCTGGCTGATGTTATTGAGCATCACAGATTTGATATTATATCATATCATATGCTGATGACACTCAATTGATTGTCACCTTATCTCAGAACTCTGCCTCCCCAAGGGCCTGCCTGCCAGAAGCTGCTTAATGGCTGGACCTCAACTGCCTGAAGTTAAACACATGCAAGACGGAGGTCCTCATTATGGCAATCAGCCTTCTCTCTGGTCCCCTGACTGGTGGCCAATTTCTCTTGGTTCCTTTACATCTCCTAAGCCTAAGGTCAAAGACTTAGGCATCTGGTTTGAACAAGGGCTTACTTTTGAGTAAAATCCAATAAAGAAGCGAGTTGCTTTTAAAGCTCTCTGTTACTGTCATAGAAACATTTGGTAAAAACTGTCACAGCTTATCTGCATCCTCTCATTGCACCTTACTCCCCTCTAAGACAGCTTATGTCTTCCGAGATGCTGTTGGCGGAGGTCCCTCGGGTGAAGAAAGTTCATATGTGCGGGAGCTCTTTTGGTTTCCCTGCGTCCAAGTTATGTAGGTCTTTCCCCCTGCAGCTAAAGCAATCAAAATTAAACTCTGGTTTTGGAACAATTTAAAAACTTGGCTTATTAAATAATTCACCTGCTGTTCTGATTTTTTGTGTTTTTGCTAGGAGCTTGGTCAGCTAGCACTGGGACACTCTTGTTGGAGTAGCTATGCACCTTATAAGATGCCTTATTATTATTATTAAAAAAACCCAGGGAGGTGGTGAGCGCCAAGACTTAAACTGCTATTAGAGAGGGGGGCCACATGCGCCCCTCCTCTTTTCTTTCGTTTACGCTTGCCCTATGACCAGGCTCACCCATGGGCTAATCATTAAACAAGCGTGGGAGGCGGTGCTTCTTATTTTTATTTTTGTTACAAATCTGTGAATTTTTACTGCAAAGATATTTTTTTTAAATGCTTTTTGGCTCTGGCAGGGTCAATGGGGTACCCCAGCACCAGGGCCAGGGGCTTAGGGTATTTCTACCCTGCCCCCTTTTCTTTATTTTTATGGGGTTTTTTGGGACTTGGCTGGAGCTGAGTCCCAAAATGGCTGAGTCGCAAATTGGCTGCCGACACTTCCTGGTTTAAGTGTTGGCATTAAATCAGATCCCTGCATGAGATCGGCAAGATTCGCGTAGGGTTCATGTCCCTTGATATACAAATTTGTTTTTCGTTTAAAATCTCAAGAACTACTGAATGGTTTTACACCAAATAACAAAAAGCACACTTTCTGGACCAAAAGCTACCTTTCTGAAAATATTGGTGTAATTCTGTCCAGTGGTTAGGGCTGTAGTCATGTCTAAAATCTTCATGAGAAACGCACTCATTTTGACCCCCCACTTTTTCTCAGGCCCCACTTGTCGGATCACCCTGAAACGATAAACAGTAGAGTACTTGTTTTCAAAACTTTCGTGAAGATCCATCAAACTGCGCCAAAGTTATAAGCAAGTAAACAAGCATTTGCAATGCAATAGGGCTCGCATTTTCCAGAGTTTGAGCTATTGGCATTGTAAATGACAATGCCTTTTATTTATGTGTTGTTTTGAAATGAATAAAAGGCACTGTCATTTACAATGGCAATAGCTTAAACTCTCTCAAATGCGAGATATTTTGCATTTCAAATGCGTTCGGTGCTCGTGCTAGCCCTCTGAGTGAATAAGACAAGCCACTGTTAACAGTTAGGAAGATTTATCAGCAGCATGGATGGCGCTCATGAAGGTTGTTTGGGTTACTGCATTTCTCACCAGCTGTCTTAGTGAAAAGAGTGTGTAATGCGCTTAACAGGCCACTGCCTCAGTGCACGGAATGTCAAAAATATTGCCGAACCTTCAGAAGGCTAGAATATCATAAGCACCGACTGCGTTTTACTATGATTGTGCAGAGAAACGGAGAAAGGCTTTGCAGAGGGGGATTGAATGAGGCTTTGCACAGGTTACTGAGAGGATGTCGGTAGAAAATTTGAAGATCACTGCTATACACTGATGAGGAAGATCTACCCGAAATAAGAGTATTCCTGTTACAAAGAGATGCTGGTGTGTGATCGTATTTAAGACTGGCAGAATTTCCAGACTATTACAAATAGCTTTAATTTTGGAGAATGAAGATTATCACTTTACAAATTTTAACATTTGAAAGGACAATCACTCAACTTTTGCGCTTCTTTGCATTTTAATTGTAGGAAGAACTAGAAGCTGGGAATCAGAAACACTTGAACATTAAAAGGTTTCGCATTCCCGTATATTCAAAAAACGATCAAGTTCTAGTTTGAGCTAGATACCATGATAGTACAGCGACTGCCGCACCGTAATGCTGCGGCTGTTCTTTCACGGGAGGTAAGGAAGAGCACTCGAGATAATCGAGGGGTATAGAAAACCTTCAGCATTAAAAACGAAACTATGTTTAGTCAAATAATTCTTGAGAGGCAGCAAGCTAAGTGATCACGATTGCGATCAAACATCAAAGCGGCCGTGTGGGTGCGAAAGTGAAAGTAATCACGGTAAAACGCGGCGCGCGCGCCCGCGCACATGCACTGTAGCTCTAGGCTGGACTGGTAGCACTTTTTGGAGCCCTCTCAATAAGTCTCGCCAGACCAGCGCATGCGCTGGGTCAGGCGAGACCTAAAAACTGCTTTTGCTATGGAAACTAGAGGCCTGATTTAGATCTTGGAGGACAGGTTACTCCATCACAATGGTGACGCATATCCCATCCACAGACATATAAATCCTGTAGGATTTATATTTAAGCAGATGGGATATCCACTAAACATTTAAAATTAAGTGATTTTTCACGTACTGCAAACATATGAAAAAAGTAATTGATTTAAAAAATGCACAAGGAAAGTTTCATTTTGATTCTATTGGAAACCTAACCGCCCCTCAAAATCAACAATTATTATATGTTATGTAAACCATAACTCACACACCCTTCATGCTCGTGACCTCACAAATGTCATCACTGATGACGCTCAAATGAGTAGATCTCAACTTTTTTCAAACCTCTTAAATTAGCAGTTCAAAGATTTTTGACATCTCTTTTCATATGCCTAAACTGCAAGTCTGCACAAAACATGTGATCCCTGAGCAGGGCTGAACTTGACATACAAAACAAACAGAAAACTAAACGCACCTTTCAGCTAAATTTGGTGTACATTTTTCAAAAGTCACCGAAGTTATTATCAACTATTTAACTATGACTGCTTGGCAGATCTGCAGGAAACCAAACATATCATGAATAAGTTATGTACCTAAAGTTTCTCCAAAATGTTGTGAAAGTTTGTTAAATGGCATACCTGTTATTATCAAATAAATGATATTTTGACTAACCACCCCTTCAACTTTGCCCCCCTTTTGTTAGAAACCTGAACTTACTGTATGGGGTATAATCGGTAGTAGTCTACATAATGCCATGCAGATTCATTAAACAGCGTGAAGGTTTTAGAAAATTAATATTTTTTTGACCTCCACCTTTAAACCCGGCCCCCTTGACAAATGTGTATAAAACTTAATACATCAAGAGAACGCTAAACAGTATCTGCTATATTTCATGCACATCTATGAAACTGTGCTTACGTTATCACCAAATGAAATATGTTTTCACTTCACTTTACTGTTAACTTTACCCCCTCCTTCTTGGTTCTTCATGAAACCGGAAATTGTTGCATTTGATATGACTTGCTAACAACCTGCAACATTCCATAAAGATTTATTACACAATGCCAAAGTAACTCGCATATGGCCCCCTTCCCTCTTAGAGGATATGCAAAAAAGGCATACCAGCAGAGTACTAAGCATGCTAACCAGCAGCCAGATTTCATGTGGATTTAACATATTGTGCCACAGTTATTTATTGGAAGAGTAAAACCTTTTTGACGCCTCTACCTTCAACTGTGCCCTCCCCCTGTATTGGATCTGTCTATCAACAAAAATCTGAATGGAACAAAGAAAACAAATTGCAGACCTTTCCCTATAAGTGTGAATAAGATTGAACGCTCTCCGGTCATAAATTGAGAAGAGGAGTCCAATTTTGCGCAAATGAGAAAAACACACTCTATTGGTCAAATTTTAGAGAAGTCTCACAAACAGAAATCTTACAGATCACGGCTAAAAGTAGACCATCATCACATATCACAATCTATTAACTCAGTTCTCCTAAAGTGAATCTACCATGCCATGATGCCATTTTGGCAGTGGAGCAGAAGGGGTGCCACTCGGCCCAATGCAAGCAAGCAATCATAATCCCAGCCACTGTTTAGCTAGTAAAAAATATTCACACACTGAGGTGAAGTTGCCCTTCACAACCCTGGACACCGGTGCCACTGCACCTATTGTACTATTGATAACTGCACTCTTATACTTTGGACTTATTATACAATCCCTCATTACCCCAAGTAAATGTTCTAGACAGTCTCAAAATTGACAAAGTTGCACCTCTTCTCAAGAAACTAGGAACAGACAAAAAGCTGTTAAACACGTTGCGTTCAACCTTGAGCCTTCAATTGCCAGCTAAAGTATTAGAAAACTGTGTGGGAAAGCAGGTTACACAATATATCTCAGGAAATGATCTCTTGAACGAATATTAATCAAGATTCATAGTACAAGGCCCTAAAGTATAGAAAAAATCACAGCCACTGGTAATTACTCGGACCGCATTCCAGTCCATCATTGTTTTGCACACCATGCCAGCTAAGTTTGGACCCTGCCATATGCAAATCAGTCCTGATCCTGCTCCAATGGAAACAGTCCAGACCAAACTGCCAGGCCAGGTCCAGTGGCTGAGATTAGTTCAAGCATTCAATTAATCTCTTTTTTGTATACATCAGGTAGAATGCAGCACCAAATCAACCATTCTAAGTATTGTTGATGGTCCTCTAAACATTTTAGACATATGTGTTTAACATTGTCTTTTCCGACTAGAACTTTCTACTGTATTTTAAGCTAGATTTGATACAGTAAACTGCCTCATCCTGCTCAATATCCTGAGTGAGAGGATGGGCATAAAAGACTTGGGGCCTGATTACCAATTTGGCGGTGTTGCGCCGGCTAATGCCGGCACGGCACCACCAAAGTTATGCATAGTCCGCCTGCCAGATAACGAGTTCAACTCGTGTCTGGCAGGCTTTTCTTTTGAAGTTCCCACGTCAGGGCCCTGAAAACGGCCACTGCAATGGGAACGCAAAGCAGTTCCAGCATGGCATGGACTATGAAGTCCATGCCATGCTGGATCTTGCAGTGCATGCAAACAGGAGGGCACATGCTGTGCTCCCCTGAAAGCATCACCATGGTGGCAGGGGCATAGGGGCCCTATAGGACCCCTGTTTGTACCCCACAGCCAGCCTTTTCATGGCAGGCTCACCGCCATGCAAAGGCTTGTGGTGGGGAAACTCATAATATGCTCGGTGGACTGCGGCGTTCCAGCCTTGCCTCCGCTGGGCCACGACAAGGGAACAGTGGTTCCTTGGCACAGCCCGTGCAGCAGTGGCAGTCCGAATGGCCACCTCGGAATACAGGGCCTACTGGACCGCCATCGCAAGTCTGGAAGTCAGAGACCACCAGACTCGTACTTTGCCCCTTAGTCTCTAACTCATCCATGCCATATTTGGAAAACTGAGTACAGAAAATGAAAATTGACAACTCTGTCAAATAACTCAATGTCAAGCCAAGGCGTTCCACAAGGTTCAATGCTATCACCAACACTCTTCTACAAGTACATGGGCCACCTATCACACAGCTTTACAAAAAAAAATTCTCATGCCATTTTTATGCATTTGATACTTCGCTCTACAAGACCATCACTTTACTGAGTGACATTGGTTGTATAGCTCAAACACTAAAGAAATACAAGCCTTGTTGGCATAGCACCTTCTTACACTCAACCCTCTCAAAAGCTAATTCTACTGATTTCTCTCTCACATTGCACCACTCCCACATGGCAATGGCCGGACAGTTGGTCCATTGAAAACCACAATCCGTAGCTAGTACACCAACAAAAAACAGTTGACTTTCCTCTAAACAGAAACCAAAACCTTCAAGCTCACAGAAATGCACTAAGAAAAGAGCACAAAACTAACTGAAACCTCTAAGAGGTATTAAAAGCATCATCCCACGGGAAGATTTCAAGTACGTTACACATGTTCATATTGTCACGACTAGACTATGCAGGAGCGGTTGCCTTGTGGATGGCTGTAGGCGGTGTTCTGTTGCCTCCTCCTGTTTTTAATAACATTGATCTAAAGACACTGTGGCCGGTACCCCACTTGGGGGTTGATCACATTTTCAAGGACTGCATGCCCCATAATGCTTTGCTTTTCACTTGAGACAGACTTCCTGTGCAATGAAATAAAAGAAGGCTTACCTGCAGCCCTATTGCCTGCCGCTTTGCCTTTTGAAAAGGGTTCATGAGGAAGGGAGGTGTTCCCGAAACGCGTCAGACCTGTCAGAGGAGGCGATCTCAACGAACACCGTCAGCCTGACAAGGGTCTTTATCCTTTCTGCCTGGAGTGCCGGCCACGAGGGTGCTTCTTGTTTTTCAATATATATATATATATATATATATATATATATATATATACACACACACATATATATATATATATATATATATATATATATACACACAGTGAAAAAAACAAAGGTTATAGTAACATTATAGTTGGATGTTAGAAAAGATCTTTTTTTTTTTTCCACTGAAAAAACCCCCAAAGGTTAAAGTGATTTTATAGCTAGGTGAATAGGTCAGTGACAAGATTAACCTTTCGACCTAAAAGAAACACAGAAATACACCAATTATTGTTAGCAGAACTAACTATAACCTGCGCCCCCATGCACCGCTTATGACCTCATATATTACATCACTTATAACATGTTCTATGACAATTTATGGCACCACTGATGACATCATCCAAGCTTGACATCACTGATGACCTCATCCAAGCTTCTTTTGCACACATTGCACTATAAATAGCTATGGCATTAGAGCAAAATTGCTCAGAATAATATGATGCATCATTAATGCAATCATACATACAACCCCCAGAGGTGAAGCAAGCTTGTGCTATGTGCAACCTTGACCCTGTACCATATTCTTCATGGGTAGCTGAGTTCATGTTGACTTTCAACCACAGATAAAAGGGTAACTTGTAGTGTACACGTTGTTCAATATGTATGCAAATGTTCAGAGAAAATGAGGTTTCTCCAGATACTCAAGTCCTGTTACATAACGAATACCTTACTACAGACAGTCTTTACTTATATCAAACCCCTCACATTCACTGAATCTAAATTGAGGAATTAAGTAGATAGGAGTAGACAAGTGGGTAATGTAAGCATTGCTTACTCTATAGAGAGAGTTTGCTCTGTACCACACTGTTTGCAGATAGTGAAACTCGCATGGAAAATACACCACAGAGTATTAAAAGGTATCTACTAAGAACAATGTACACTTCATGCAAAACTTGTCCAAAGAGAGACTATTTACTTAAAATAACCAATGTCTGAGGGTGCTAAAGAGCATCCTACCTGCAGCTTTCCTATTGTGAATCCTTTACAGATAACCAATCTTCTGAAGCAAAAAACAAGCACATGTACATAGTTTAGTACCTGGTGAACACAGTCTTCCATGTTCTGCAGAAATTATCATGCTGAGATGATTCTGTCCATTAACTCAAGGCTACTTACAATACTTAGGGCCTAATAACGTTGTTGGTTTGAAAGACTCCGAACGGTATTCTGATTTCCCTAATCCGTGTCGGAACCCATGTTTCCGAATGACTTGAAACATTTCCGACCAACCGATTAAGATAGAATGTAACCGTTTTGTCTTTCCAACTCGGTTCCAACTGCTATTCGGAGACTCCAAGTCAGTTGAAGTCGAATCGTACAGGTCTATGGCCCGTGTTTCCGACCAACGTATTACAATGTCTGATTCGGACAGCCTTTCCGAATTGGTCTGTCCGACATGAAACGGCTGTTGGAAACTGACTTTGGAGGCCCATAGAGGCCCCCCTTCACCCAGAGGCCTCCGTTTTGGGATCCTTGTGGGTGCCTATGGACCCATCTTTCCAACCATGCACAGTGTGGCAGGCACCATGAGGTGCCTGCCACAGGGTGCAAGGTTTCCGGAACCACCCCTTTTTTCAATGGGAGCCTGTGTTGTCGGTCGGAACACAGGCTCTCATTGAAGTTAATGGGAGTCCGACCAAACGGTGTTCGGAAACATTGTAATCGGTCGGTCGAACTCCCCGAACCTGAGTCGGCTGGAATGCTTTCCAACTGACATCGTAATGAGGCCCTTAGTGTGTAGTATGTAAAGGCTTTCTCCTGTTGGAAACATTTTTTTCAGAGACAAAAAACTTGTATGGTACATGGTGAACAGTCAAATGTCACCAGCATACTCTTCAATACAAAGATTTACAGCATGTTCAATACCTCTACACACCTATGATGCGTTAGGAGCACATGTGTTCTGTAAACAATTGCACCTATTAGCTGGACACAGGCTGTACATAATTTGGTAGTAAAGAAATATGGTAGCTACACAGCACTATGTGAACTATAAAGCAAACTAACACGCTCATTGGAGGAGGTAATCAGCGATGTCATGAGTGATGCCATAAATTATGTCATAGAAAATGTCATGAGTGATGTAATATGTGAGGTCATAAGCAGTGCATGGCAGGGGCGCAAGTTATAGTTAGCCCTGCCACTGCATATTCACCTAACTATGATGTCACTTTAACCTTTGCTTTTTTTCAGTGAATTTCCACAATTTTCTGAACGTAAAGTAATATTTTATCACCATACGCAAAGCCAACCCCGCACTGCTCACGGTCTTCAGGCGTGTGCAGTGGGGGGCTGGTGCAGGGCAGGGCCTGCTGCCAGGCCCTATGGCCAAACCCCCAGGAGGCTGCCACCCGATGCTACGCACAGCCTTTGGTTATCATTCGGGCCCGAGGAGGACACCATTGCCTACTTCAAAGCATATATATTGAGGCAGGGGGCATGCAGGCACCCTCCCTGAGCCTTAATTGGCCCTAGGGACCCCATCCCCAATAGCTGGTTCCAATAAAAGTTGGATGGGGCAGTGTGGCCCCCTCCCCAATCCTTAAAAGGCACCAGGAACCCCATTCCCAGGGCCAAATACAATTAAACGGGGAGAGCCATGCAGTGCCCCTTTATGAGCCTTCTTCGGCCCTGGGGACCCCATCCCCTGGAGCCAAAATCTATGGGGAGGGGATCATGCAGTTCCACTCCTTGAGCATAAAAGGCCCATGGAGACCTCATCCTTCGGGACCAAAAACAATTTAAAAAAGGGGGAGGGGAGCTGCGCAGCATGACCATCATCCATCAGCTCCAAACTACAAAAATAAAATGAAAACAAAATCCCTTATTGTTCACCTGTGAAAAATTACAAAATGAGTTTCCAAATCTGTCAGTTATTTCTTATCATAGAGTTCCCAATTTACGAGCTCTAAATACATTTCACAAGCATCTGCAGTAACAAATTATGTTACAGGAAGAACCTATGGCATATGGCAGCATCATACATGCCTATCAAAGTGCAGCATTAATGTGAAATGGTGTCAATAAGAGAGCTATAAAACAGTAAATATGTAGGACAAACAGTAAATGACATGCGAACATGGTTCAGATATTACAAATTACCAATATTTAATGAAAAAAAGTTGTCCAGCCTAAGCCAATTTAGTTAAATTTGTAGGACATTTATTATACGATTTTTTCTGTGGAACATGTCTTAAAGACAGATCTGTTGGACTGAAACGAAATAGTCTGGATATTAATCATTGTACTGAATTACACTGAACATCAGTGACAACAACATCTGATTACTGCATATCTCAAGAGATGTCAGGTCACAATTGATTCCAGTTTGCAAATGAATTCTTCACTCATGATGCTTTTTGAAAATCTTGCAGGAGCATATTTTTCCGTGACACCAAATGAGGGCTACAACAGTATTTGCTGTCTACATCCAACACTACTTCATCCTGGCGGGACTATGTTTGGGCATAGCCCATGTCCTGGTGGTTTTCTCCAAAATTAAGCAATGGTGGGAGGACACGGTAAAATGGCTGTGTGATGGTAGAACGTCTCAATCTACTTTGCTTTTTATTCAATTTTGTGGTTGTTATACTGACATTAGGACATTTTGCTTAAAACCTTTAAATTATAGCACATAACATCAGGAGGCATCAGCATGCCTTCTTGTTATTATGTTCCTTGGAGAACTCAAATCCATGTCTTTGAATTGCCTCCTTCATTTGGAGAGCAACCCACATCACGAAACAGATCAGCCCTATGTAATGACATTTCAAGTCGTGGTTGACCTATGGATTCTCACAGCCCTAGTGTTCACCTTTGGTTGTTGTAATTGCAGGCTAATCCCCATGTTTCACATCAACATAGCGGACCCTTTCTAGATGTTTTTGTTGTGTGAATTTGGCAGTTTTCCTGCTGTTTTTTCAGGAAATCTAGTTAGAATATCATCTGTCACATGGGTTTTAAGCACTTTGCACTTTATGGGTGGCCTTTCCTAACATAGGCTGGAACACAATAAGCCATTTTGCACACTGACAAGATGGCCTGTCCCACATTGTATCCTGCACTCTTGTCACTTCGGATACTATCATTGGGCATTAGGACAACATTTTATTATCACCTTCAAGGCAAGCAATTTTTAGTTGACATAGTTGGCTGTGCTGCCCATCTCATAAATTGTTGTCAATGTATGTTTATTAGTGGCTATCATTGCCGAGTATTATACATTGGACTTTTTGGCTTCTAAGAAATTCCTCAGTTTGTCTTTTCGTTTTCCTGAATATTATTGCTGTTCTGTTTTTATGGTGTATTAATTTGTTTTATTATTTCTTAAATTTTCTGCGTTCTTGTGAGTTTGTTGTATGTATTTATTGATTACTTACTTTCAATTTGTTATATGCATTTGCTTTTATGGCCTTTTGGCAGAATAAAATTGTTTGAATTGTAGTGAGTGAAAATGTTATTTCCCCATCCCAGTCCAAATTTTGCGTATAATCCTCAAACTGTGCCATGGTTTTAAGCAAAGCAACAACTGGCTTTTTCAATGGACAAAATATACAAAAGTATATGCAAGCCCAAAACTTTAAAAACTACAGAACAGAATTACACTATATTTACAAAAGCATGGTTTTTTAGCGAGGTTCTACTTTCCAGTAAATTTTGGTGTAAATCTGATCCGTAATTTTGGCTGTAAGCACAATCAAAATTGTCTGCTGGACCTAAAATGGGACAAACTTATTTTTTGACCCATCACAGAGCTGCAAATTTGATATGCCAGACCTTGGTTGACCTTGGTTGACTAATCTACGTGAGTGCCACTTTGATGCAGGTCCATCAATAGGGGCCAAATTTATAAACAAATAAAAAAATAGCACTTCAATTGAAAGAGCGGCTGCACCATAACTACACAGTGGTGATGTAATATATACACATTGAGCATGAGCATAATATGGATTGTGCAACCATTTTCATTGTTGGTACATCCTCACCCACTCTGCCCTTACTCCGCCATTATATCCAGAATTAAGGAACCAGCAGCAAACTCCAACTCAAAAATAGCATTCGACTTGTTAGTGCCCTATAAGAAGGTCTATTGGTCCTTTTCATGTTTGCATGAAATGTTAAAATGTGGGTCAATAGAAGTAAAGTGCCCATCAGAAATGTTTTCACAGACAATAAAATTATACAATCATCCTCATTTTGATACAATGCTCATATGAAACTCTGGAATGAAAGTCCATCCTCTACCCACACCATCCAAGCATAGCATGGTGAGACTCTTTTTCTTATATAATCATTTTTCTCTTTTTGTCTATCTCCGTCTCACTGCAAGATAAAGAGCCTTGGTTCTCTGATCAGAATATGTGATTGTGAGTTGGAAAGTGCAATTTTGCACTGGTATTCGCACTGATTGACGAGTGCAAGGACAGTGTAAAATGAAACGTTTGAGCTAATTTGCCAGTGCAAATATTTTTGTACTGGTCAGTACATCCTTTTGCACTGGTCTGTCAGTGCATATAGAGGTTCAAAAATGCACTGCACTCCTGACATTTTTGTAGTCTGGGCCGCATCCTTCCGATTCTTTACAACAGCCCTGTTTCTGTTGTTCCTTTGCAGCACTTATATAGCACTTACCACCCTTACGTGGGGCACCAAATCGCTTGTCTGCACGGGCAGCAAGTTACGCCATGTAGGGTGTGTGGTTACAAGGGTATTGTTTTTGTGTTTTTGGTCTGTGTAGGAAGTGTTTCCATGTCATGGCTGATGACCACTGGTGCAGTTATCATGTTATGGGACGCAGCGCTTAGCAATGTGTTGGAAGTGTGAGACACAGATGCGCAGTGTATGGTTTTCAGTAGGCTGGCAGCCTTGAGCAGCTCTGCAGGCGCTTAGAGGATTTGTGATGACATCAGTTTACTTAGCTGGTTACAGCACTGGGTTGTCCAACCTGATATCTTGTTTAAAGTTTTTGGTCCTGAGCAGGCATGGTTTGATGTGTTTTTTTAACAACACAATGCATGACATCATTTATTGAACACACGTTACACAATTCACATATGTAACATATACCTAAAAGTACAGGAAGACAGTATTATGTACCTAACATTTTATATAGAAAGCTGCAATGGCTTATAGTTTATGTTATAGAGGGGAGGCCGGGATAACGCAACTGAGAGCTGTTTGTACTGTGAAAAATTGATTTTCTGCTCTTTTTGTGTATTATTTTAAATTTCGATGAAAGTAGTACCGCATCAGACATGTTTCAATGCAGGTTCCGTGCACAGGAAATATTTGCCAGGAGGCACAAGTAAAGAGATGTCGAAAACTCAGTCCCTAACAAAATTTCAGTATTTATTTATTTGGGAGTTTTGTAAACTACCACGTTTAGCTATTAGATTACTGCAGAGCCCCATCCCGCAATGAAATCTACACATTTACGGTGCATTCACAGGTAAAATGTTTGCAGTAACACAAGTATGGAATGACCCGACTAACTCTAGATACTGACCTCATGGTATTACTATGTTACAAGATTAAAAGCAAAGCAGGACATTAGGATGTTACGGCAGGTAATGGGAGACAGAAATGCCCTGGCATCCATTATCTGACGACATAAATGTTTCTGCATCAATTCACCTGCTGGCGAACTACAACATTTAAACTTCAAAGATCGGTCATTCGCCTTTGAAACAAGACCACCTTAGTTTACTGTGCATCACTATTTAAGAAAAGAATGTTTGAGGGACAAAGTAAAATGAACTGCTGTAAAATGGAAAATACTTTTGTAAGAGCAAATGAAACGACGCTTTGATGGCAAGAGGTGATCTACTGTCAGGAGCATAATTCCTGTAAGAGCTAAAAGGGACATGTTTACGCAGCCATTACTTAAATGGGACTAGAATGTACCTATTAGACTCTCTTTAAAAGATGTCTACATACAAAAATAGATTTATGGTGATGATCAGCAATAACATGCGTGTTTTTTTGTTCTTTTTAGTAGAGTTTGCTTGGATTCGAGTAGGTAAACTTCCGGGACCGTGGGGAGGGAGCTGCTCTGGTTGTAGCTTACAGAGGAATTACTAAATCTATGCAACACCTCGTCAGGAGTAGTAAGCAGTGGCGGCTCGCCGAGGGAGTGCTGTGGGGCGGTGAGGAGGGGCAGGATGGGGGGTAGTGGTGGCCGACTTACGACGGACAGGAGTAAGGTAAGTAATTAAATAAATAAAGCAATTTACCTTGCGCGCGCTGCATCGCCAACTCGGCCATGCAGTCAACCAGTGCTTAATTTGAGCCGGAGCTTTCCGGTGCTCAGCACCGGCACCTAATCATCAGCACCGGAGCTTCTAGCACCAATTAAGGGCACACACATTTGGAAGTAAAACGATTTCCCCATGATCACAGAATGTTGAGGCATGCCGAGACTCGAACCCGGTCCCCCAGCTCCGAAATCTGCAGCTCTAGCCGTTAGGCCAAGTCCTCTCCTGTATAATAAGTGCCGGGGTTCTAGTCAGGAGGCATTTTGCACCAGCACATTTCTCCTGTTGGCGCTGCTTCCTGAGGAGAGCCCCGGCACTTTTAATATTACAAATTAACCACTGCAGTCAACCCCCCACCCAGCCCCTCCCCCACCTCACAGCACTCCCTTGGCGAGCCGCCACTGGTAGTAAGTGCTAGATCAATGAAATGCAATTTAAACTACAAATTCCTCTGTGCAATGGGAAACTAGAAAGAGAGGAAGGTTTAGTTAAGTGAGAAGCACACCTGAAAATTATGAATTTTGCTGTGACATATCGAACCCACAGAGTATATGTTGGAATTAAATGTAATCGATTCTGACAGAGTTGAGAGACCTCTAATAAATGAACACCCACAACAACACATTCTACTTACTTTAGGGCCACTCTATCAGTGCCACCCACTGGGGCTGAGGAGAAGCATTTACTGCTACCTTCAGCACTCTGTGATAAAGGACTTTATGATTATCAGATACAACCCATGGCAAGTCCATAACTCAATTTGTCCCCAAAAATCCACTGAATACACAATTGAAAGCTATATGACTTTCGAAATTTTAAACTAGAACTTTACTAAGCTGATCATTTCCTGCTTTGTGATTTCAGAAACCACAGTGCAAAATAGAAGTTGAATATTACGTAGGAATAGGAAAGAATAATGGTTTGATGGGATAAGAGGGAACAGGCTTGAGGACAGCAGAAAAAAGGAAAAATGAGGGCTTCAAATTTTGAGAAGATACTTTTTCCAAGTGAGGCACAGCACATAAAATAAGCAGATTCACCATGGAAACAGCTTTGATCAGCAAGTATGGTTTTTATGCATTGCATTTATCTTGTCAACACCTGCATGATTTTCAGTGATAAGAAGGTACTTTTGTATTTAAGATGTAAAAAGGCATTTAGAGAAACCTGCTATGCTAAGAAGTTTAATGGTGAATCGGCAAAACAGCATGACAAAAGTTAAAGGGAAGGGGTGTAGGGGGGTGGTGGCCCAAAAAGTGTACATGTGTTGTGACAATTTCTCACAATGATTTGTCGGAGAACTCCTCTATGTCCAAGGCAAAAACTTCTTAAAAGTAGGAGAAGCGGTGGAGATGGGCCTAAAAACTGAGGCACTCAAGCTTATGTCAAAGAAGACTGGTCCTGCAGCTGACAGATCACATTGTCATAAGGTTTTTCAGGGGGTTAAAGGAATGACTAAGACAAAACACCCTAGCGGTCCAGTGGATAGTCACACCTATACACACCTGGGCACATGGATGAGTGCACAGAGGCTCTCAAATGTACAGGGGTATCTACTGCAGTATCTCACTTCTGGTTTCTTTTTGGATGCTCACATCAACCTAACGCTACAGGGCTCAAACCTTTACTATCTCCAGTAGCTGGCAAACAGAACAAAGCAGCTGGCAAAGTCCCACACTGATCGAATGATGCACTAGAGAATTTGCATCTCAAACATGTTTGTCAAATTCAGTCTACTGTGGCCTATGACACAGGATAAAAAGAAGCCTTCTATTCGTTCTTCGGGAACTAGAAAATCCAACATTACTGTACCACGCCTCACATCATATAGGAAAAGTTGGAATGAAGCATGTTAGCACAATATTAAAGCCCAAGTACATATCAAAGGAAATGCACAGGAAGTTGCAGTGTCCGGTGGGTGTAATCAGTTTTCTTTACTGAATAATGCCTAACCCCTGGGAGATACAGGGGTTGTAGGAAAAGGCAACTTTGGCTGAATAATTTCGTAACTGTTGTGTAACTCAAAGGCCTTTTCTTAGGGTAGACAGAAAAGCCAATCGTGGGTTGGGGGTCTGATAAGGGGTGGGAGGAATTAATAGAGAGGAGCCAGATGGAGTAGATTGAAGAATCATTTATTGGCTATTATAGGGGTTGCTAACAGAGCTGAAATCCCCTGAATATATGAAAGCTGCTCTTGTTGTCTCACACTTAAAGTCTTTCGGAGAATAGCTAGGCAAACATTGGCAAAACATTGCCCTTTGCTAAATTCTGTCATGCTGGTAACCTGGTCCAACCAATGAAAGGATGAGGTCAGTCTCACCACAATGACACAACATTGTCTGTTGTGCTCTGTTAGAGTAGTACTTTAAAAAGGCAGGAGGACATTTCATTATTTAAACATGACACATCATGGGTCTCAGGGATCTAAATTAACCCCTTCAGTGCCACGCCCTTTCCCCCTCCTGTGCCGGGCGTTGCACTAGTGGGTGGGGTTCATGACGAGATAGTCTCGTCATGGGCACAGGGCAACCGTGCTCCATGACGAGACTATCTCGTCATGCGCACTGAAGAGGTTAAAGTGCAATGCTGATATGGGGTCAGTCAGATCAGCCTTGTTCTATCAGAGCAGTAATCTATCAATGAATTCATGCCTCTGCGTGTAGAGGTGGTCAGACTGGCTATGGTTTTGGCCATGATCTGGACCATCAGAGGGGATTGGGGATCCCCTCTGATGCTCTAAATCTGACTTTTTGACATCAACTAGAGTGGGTGGAACAAGTGCCATTAAAAAGGGGCATAGGTTCTGATCATGTCACCAACCTGGATTGCTTCCCCATTGTCTTTCACTCATTTGGTACAAACATAGAGTGTTAATAAGTATCCCTGCCTTTAGAAGGTTTCTTAGGTTCTGCTTTTGTCATTATGAAGATGAATGGGCCTACAGTGAGAATTCACTTTTGGTACAAAGAGGTATAATGTAATGGTGCCACTCTAGCTTTGATTTTGGTTTTAATATGTGGGCTGTGTAATGGCCCATAGGCAAAAGAAACTCAAAATCTTGTCATGAAACAATGATGTGAACGAATTCCACAACAAGTGGTGTACTTGGATCTTCGATTCATGTAAACCACCCTTTCACCTCAACCACAAGACCGAGGCCCAAAGAGAGTGCTGATATTGCACTCTTAACATGCTCATGGTAACTTATTGGTAGTCAGGTCATGAAAGCAATGTAATAGTTTGTACCATATGATTTCTTGCCTACGGATAATTCAATATCCAGCTGAATACACTACACAGAATGAATCTCTTAGAACCACCACAACCAAGATTAGCCTATAGCCACCTAGAGCTCACAGCATCACTGAGAAACAACAACCGCTCAGCAGAATACATTATACTGAGCACCTTTCATAGACACACAAAACGCTACAGATATAATATGTAGCTTGCTATCACACAACTCACCACGGTACTAGCCAGTAAGAAACAGCACATATCGGCTTCAAACTCAACAAACATCTTCCATACTACTAGCACAGCTCAAATATGACATACTGTCCATCACCATGCTCATAGCATCACTTTCCAACTTGATATGCCACACACAAACTTTCAAAAGATGTAGTGGAAAAAACTCCTAACATACATCCACCACAGGCCAGGCACGCCATATAGCTGTCTATTGCAATACCCAACAGCACTTGTCATCAGGAAACTTCAGACAGAAGGTATAGTGCTGGCGTATTTTAGATCGAATATAATCCTTCAAAAATAATACTGAGGTCAAAATAGCAAGTACCCAAAAAATCATTAACATAAGTACCTATAGGTGAGTATAGGTTAATGATTCTTAACTATATATATATATTCACAGAAAAAACCATAGGTTTCAGGCACGTTATAGTTAGGAATTAGCATTTAAAAAACCTCAGAAATTCACTGAAAAAACCATAGGTTTCAGGGGTGTTATAGTTAGCTGGACTTTTCACTTGTACAAAACCATTGAAATTCCCCCGTTATAGTTAGTTCAGCTAACTATAACTCGCGCGCCCGCAATGCACTGCTGATGACGTCACATATTACATCACTCATGACATGGTCAGTGACATCACTCATGACATGACTGATGACATCTCAAATGACATCACTGATGACATCACTGATGACATCATCCAGTGAATGTCTGTTTTTCAGAAAAATAAATATGTTTTATATATGTATATCTCAAGGTCGATGGAAGAATAAATGGGTATATAAGTGTCTAAATGGATGATTTGTTTTTGAAAAATTGATTGTGTAACTGACTGATTAAGTGTATCATAGTGAATACATGGCTTAGTGAGTAATGTTTAAATATGTAAATATCTGTATCAGTCTCTCACTTTGTGTATAAGTGGCTGCATGGGTTGGTGAGTAGCTACATGGGTGTCTATATGTTATTAGTTGGTTTTTTGAGTATCAGTCTGAGTGTCTGCATGGTTCGGTGGGGGGTATTACGTAGTGCATAGGTGCATGAATGAGTGACTCACTGTTTGTATGTGTTGAAGACAGCATGTGTGCAGGACTGTATGGGTGGATGAGTGTGTGTATGGGTGTGTTAGTGAGTGAATGACTGTCTCAATAGTGTCTTTATGAGTAACTACATATGTTTTAAACTAGTATATGTGACTATTGGTGTATATAAGTGAGTATATGTGAGAGTGAGAGATTGAAAGAGTTCCTGTATGAATAAGTATGTGTTTCTATATGTGATTGTTTGAAAGACTAAGTATGTCTAAGTTTCTGTAGAAGTAAGTGTGGTGGTGTGTGTATAACTGTATATGCAAGTAAATGTATGTTTGATTCTTTATTAGCATGAGTGACTATGTGTGTGAGTAACTCTATGGATGAGTGGCATTGTGTAACAGGATGTATAGGTGTATGAGTACATATGATGAGTGAGTACATGTATGAGTGACTGTATAGGACTGTTGGTGAATGAGTGGATGTGTATGTGGATCTTAGAATTACTGAAGAGGTTGTTGTAACTGGTATTGGTATGTCCATTGTTTTGAAAACTTTAGTCTCTATTTTTGAATGTGTGTATCAAAGGTTATATTAGGATGAGAGGAGGTCTGCCACTCTATCACAAGGATGATGTCATCAGTGATGTCATCAGTGATGTCATTTGAGATGTCATCAGTGATGTCATGAGTGATGTCACTGACCATGTCATGAGTGATGTAATATGTGACGTCATCAGCAGTGCATTGCGGGCGCGCGAGTTATAGTTAGCTGAACTAACTATAACGGTGGAATTTCAATGGTTTTGTACAAGTGAAAAGTCCAGCTAACTATAACACCCCTGAAACCTATGGTTTTTTCAGTGAATTTCTGAGGTTTTTTAAATGCTAATTCCTAACTATAACGTGCCTGAAACCTATGTTTTTTTCTGTGAATTTCAAAGGTTTTTTAAATGCTAATTTCTAACTATGCCTACAGAGATAGGACATGTAAAGAAAGAAGAAAACATGCACAGAAAGAAAAAAAAGAAGTGCAGAAAGAAGCAACAGAAGTCCTCAAAGACGAAGAAAAGTGCAGGAAGAAGGATAACATGCATAAAGAACAAAAAGAAGAGCAGAAAGAATCCTTGTTGCAAAATCATCCTGTACCCTCAACTTTTTCAGACGGATACTGGTGGTAACTGAGTCTGACTAACCAGTCCTAGAGCCAGTGCTATGTTAAAAGACACTTAGAATACAGTGAAAACACCTACATACACTAGGGAACATTATGCGTTGGGGTCCCCCTGTGATTAGCATGACCTCCTCTGTAAGCCCCTAGTATATAATAGGGCAGGGGGATTAAAACTACCTCTTAAAACAGGCCACAGGGCGTTTTTGCACACGTTAACTCAGGCCCCGTCCCCTCCCTTCACCACTGTGTAAACACGCCCTGTGTCCGTTTTTAGTTGGGAGATTAAGTTCATTTGAATCCTGAGGGTCCCTAGGGTCTAACTAGCCCACTAGGTACCTCCAGTAAGTGCCACAGAGCTGCGTTGCAGAGAGGTGTAAAAAGTGGCACAGCCTGGACCACCTCTCTGCAATGCAGCTCAGTGGCGCTAACTGGAAGCACTTGGTGGGCTAGTTAGCCCCCAGGGGCCCTCAGTATTGAAGGGAAATTATATCCCCAATTTAAAACGTGCCATAGTGCGTGTTTGCACACGTCACCTAAGGCCCCGTCCCCTCCCTTCACCACTGTGTAAACGCGCCCTGTGGCTGTTCTAAATTGAGAGATTAAGTCCCCTTGAATCCTAAGGGTCCCTAGGGTCAAACTAGACCACTAGGTACCTCCAGTAAGCGCCACAGAGCTGCGTTGCAGAGAGGTGTAAAAAGGAGCTTGGCCTCAGAACACCTGTCTGCAGCGCAGCTCCCTGGCGCATACTGGAGATGCCTGTTGGGCTAGTTGGCCCTCAGGGACCCTCAGTATTGAAGAGGAATTAATTCCCCAACTTACAACTCGCCAGGGGGCGCGTTTGCAGAGTGCTGCAAGGAGGGGGCGTGGCCTCCGGCACGATGCCAGTCTTTTATTTATTTTAATTTTTTAAGAAGGGGGGCTGTGTGGTTCCCCTTCTTATTCTAATTTATTGGCCCTGATTACCCCATCCCCCAGGGCCTGTCTCCTAATTATATTTTTTTGACCCCAATCCCTAGGGCCGGCCACTGTTTTTTATTATTTTTAAAAAATATATATTTATAGACACACCTAGGACATGCTGGACAAACCATACGTACCTATCACCATGACGATTTGAGTGATATTCATTAAAAGACGACTATGCATACAATGAATCCACGTGAAATGTATTTACACCACTAGTGAAGCTCTGACATGTCTGATGCCCTACCGTGCCTAATCCCGGTAGACACCCTTGTCGTTTATTTATACAAACATGGGTAGCTATTGACGGGCACATTTAATACACATGCACACCAAGCCATTCAAAGGGGATTCGACAAAAATTCGACCAAAACTATGTAAGAAACCCCCCTCACGGTTAATATAACACACATCCACTGCCGGATGTGTAATACTTTTTATTTTACTCTCTGGAAAGGGGACGAACATCACTTGAGAGTCACAGCGCGCTCCTGGCAGAGCCCAATGCTGTGTTACACCCACCATTGCCTGCCGAGTGCCACACACCTCTGTGTTGTATTCCACCAGCTAGTGCATATGCTATGACACTCTCTAGCCCATGTGCACTGTAACACCACCCCGTGAATATGTCATGCCACACTTGTCTTCGCACGGGTTATATTGCCCCATCTAACGTGCCTTCCTCGATGCCTATGTTATAACGCACAGTGCTATGCCATACATATTACAATCTGGGATCCATATCTTTGTCACAGTGCATATGCAACGTTACACTCCCCAGCACATATTTTATATTACAATTTTAGAGACTAGTTAGGTTACACAACACTGCCCTGTGCATATTACACTCCAAGGCGCACATCGCATAGCACGCGCTAGTGCCTGTGCTATCTCGCGCTCTCCAATGAATCTGTCATTGCGCACAATGTATTGCATATTATATTTCACGCCAGGTTCATCTTATATCACACTTTTTGGTGCATAGTTTATACCATACACTAGATTTAGTTTTCATTTTCAATCGTGCTCTCAGGACTATGTTCTATATAACACTGTGTTCAGCTACCCTTTTCACGGGCATTACATTTTGCGATAGGGGGTGGAGGGTCAGGGGGTGTTTCTGCCAAGTGAGCCCGGAGTCACAGTCACAAACGTCCTCTTCTTCCTGAATAAAAGTGAGATTATGCTGCATACTTGTTCATATTTTAAGTAGTTCGCACAGACACACGTTTTAAAAGCAATAAAGTTCCTAATACCCGCCTTCTCTGAACAGTTAGCTTGCTGCCCCATCCCCCTCCTCCCTATCCTCTGTTGTGTGAATCCATGGACTAGCCTCCTCCCTCCTGCCATGCATGGTCTGATGTGCTGCCACTGCCCTCAATTTAGTATGATGTACCAGTCCCCTCCTCCTGCCCTCCATTGCCCAATTCTATGCCCCATCATTGACCTCCTGCTTAAACTCTGTGCTTAGCTTGCTGCCCCTATTCTCCTCCCCCCTGCCCTCCGATGTCTTTGTGCATGCCCCTGCTCCATCCTTTTTGCCCACCATGTTCCATGGACCTGCCACTCTTATCTACTCTGAGTGTTCTGTTGAGCTGCCACTCCCCTCCCACCTGCCTAGCATTGTCAGATGACTGTAACCTGTCCCTGCCACCTCCACCCTGCCTGTCCACATGCCATGCCCCTATCCTCTTCCTCCTGTCCTACATGGTCCATTGTACTGCCACACCCTTCTGCCCTCCCTGGTCTGTTGTGCGGCAACTGCTCCTCCTGCCTGCCCCGTGCGGTCTGTTGTGAGGCCCCTTCCTCTGAACCTTCTTGTCTGTGCACAGGTCCTGACCCTCCCTTCTATCCTCCATCGTCCTTTGTGCATGCCCCTGCACCCTCCTTCTTGCCCATCATAGCCATTGTGCTGCCACTAACCCTCCCACTTGCCATGCATGGTCTTCTGTGCTGCCATGGCCCCTCCCACCTTTCCTGTGTGGTCAGTTAGCTGCCCCTGACCCCCTCCCACCTTCCCTCCATGGTCTGTGTGTATGCCATCACAGTCTCACTGTTGCTCTTCATGGTGTGTCTTGATTCTAGTGCCCATCCTGCCTGACCTCCATGGCTATCCTGCTGCTCCTGCCCTGCCCCCTTGCCCCCAGCCCTCTGTTTACATGTGCAGACCCCTACTCCCTCCCTCCTGGCTTGTCTGTTCCATTGTAATGCCCCTGATCCGTCCCTCCTGCCCTTTATGGTCTGTTATGCTGCAGCTTTCTCTCCTGTCTGTCCATTATGGTCAGCTAGCTACCATTGCCTCTTGCCCCTCTGTTCTCTGTTGTCCATGTGCATGGTCCTGTCCCCTCCCTCTTCTTTCTATGGATTGTTGTGCTGCACTCCTGTCCCGCATGCCCTGTGTGGTGTATTGTGCTGCTGCAAACCCTGATGCCTGCCCTGCAGGGTCAGCTTGGTGCACCTCTCCATGTCCCTCCCCCTGTTATCCAAGTCCATGTCCCTACCCCATTTCCTTCCATGATCCAATGTACCATACTTGAGAACATTTTGAACTTGGTAAGAGGGAGATTTTGAAAAAAAACTGGGGTATTGATTTTCCCCTTTGAGTTACATTGAAAAAGAGGAGATTGTAGACAGGAGACAGATTAAATAAAGCCCATTTGAGCTTAAAAACATTGGACGTTTCCTGGCTGAATCGGGTCTGTTGGCATGTATGGTTGTACTACCATTGCCTCTTCCTTCTGCCCACAATGGTCTATTACATTGCCACAGCCTCTCTTGCAAGTCCTGTATTGTTGGTTTGTTGCCCCTGCCCCCCTTTCCACTGCCCTCCATAGTCTGTTGTGCTGCCACGGCCCTTCCTGCCTGCTCAGTGTGGTTAAATTGTTGCCTTTGCACCCTCCTACCTGCCTTCAATTTTCAGAGTCCGTGCCCCTGGCCTCTGCCTCTCAACAGTATCCTAATGAACAACTAGATTGCTAACATTCTATATTTATTACAAAAGTGTGGAACGCCTGACGTCATCTTGATGTAATCAAAACTGTAATACCTAGAGCATTTCCTTTAGAAATTACATATATGAGAGGGTCTTATTGGCATCAAAATTATGGTTAGTGCTCTAAAAGACTAAAATAAGGACATATTTTCTGAGTTTTCAAATAGCGACAAAGCACTTTTAAATTATTTGTTACCTTTATGTTTTTTTATCCAGTTGACCAGTTGATTAAATGTTGCACTTAGGGGAGAGGATGTGGTGTTACTTCCAGAACTGCAGACTTTGCAACTGGGGAACCAGGTTGGAGTTTCTGCTTCAGCTCGACATTCTGTGATTCTGGTCAAATCACTTAATCTCCCCATGTCTACAAGCAAAATGAATTTGTTCTTGTGTGATGTAACCAATGCTCATGTAAAGCACTCCAATACCTGACAAGTCTGCACTATATAACACTGCAAAAACACAAAATGATAAGTGTTTTGCACACTTCTGTCATTGGGCTATATTTGGGCTTCATCTGGGTGATTTTGGGCTACATTTGGGCTCTTTTGTCTCCGGTGGCCATCTTGGGAGATTTATTTGTTATGAAGTTTCCTAATTTCCTCATGTACTGCAGTCTCCTCAGTATGAAATGCTTTCAGTTTTTTACTTTGATTCCATCATGAAGGTATTCAGATATGTCACACATTTGCCATAAATTCTGAAAGTTAGCACTCTAGTTGCTCATTAGATCACTGTAGTAAAACTACTGTTCACCATGGAAGTCTGCTCCGGGTATTAAAAGTGCATGTTTCAGTCTGCATGTCAGAATTTTTTAATGAAATAGAAGAGGATTTGAGAAGTCATTCAAAATGTGCCCTCATTTTCTTTCTTCAGCATTAATAATAATTTCTATGGCAAAATGAACCCCCTCATTGTGTTCCTTTTTAAATTAAATGTTTTAAGTGTTACCAGTTTATTCCAATCAAGATGGCTTCAGGTGTGCCATACGTTTGTCATAATGAAGACAGTAAGCGCTCTAGTTGTTTTTAAGACCACTCTGGGACATTCTGTCATTGGGCTATACTTGGGCTATATCTGGGTGATATTTGGGCTCTTTTGTCTCTGGTGGCCATCTTGGGAGACTTATTTGTTATGAAGTTTCCTAATTTCCTCATTTACTGCAGTCTCCTCAGTAGGAAATACTTTCAGTTTTTTACTTTGATTCCATCAAGAAGGCATTCAGATGTGTCACACATTTGCCATAAATTCAGAATGTTAGCACTCTTTTTGCTCATTAGATCACTGTAGTAAAGCTACTGCTCACAAGGGAAAACTGCTGCTGGTATTGAAAGTGCATGTTTCAGTCTGCATGTCAGAATTTTTTAATGAAATAAAAGAGGATTTCAGAAGTCAAAATGTGCCCTAGTTTTTCTTTCTGCAGCACTAATCATACTTGTTATGGAAAAATGAACCCCCTCATTTTGTTCCTTTTTAAATTAAATGTTTTAAGAGTTACCACTTTAATCCAAGCAAGATGGCTTCAGGTGTGCCATACGTTTATCATAAGTAGGACTGTTAGCGCTCTAGTTGTTCTTTGGAACACTCTGGGAAGCTGCAGTAGAACACAAAAGAATCAATTGACAGTCTCTGCCCTTGTTGGATGTACATGTTTTACTGAGAATGTCAAACTTCATTCTCACATGACTGAGAAAGATAATGTGAATTTACAGAAAATAAGCTCTCAGTTTAGCTTATAGATCACCTTCCAAACCTCTGTGGGAAAAGCATGAGAAAATATTTTTCTCTCAATCATGATATCCCAGCAGAAGGCTTTTTCACATGGTGAAATCACCTTAGAACATACCACAATTCCTAAAATGAGTATGGTACCATCAACAAATGATTTATAATGTAACTAAAGTCTTAAAACCTTCTATTAACTGCAATGCTTTTTAATGAGGTGCTATCATGTATATTGGTCCCAAGATGGCTGCCAACACTTCTTGGATGAAGTGCTGACAGCCAATCAGATCTCAGGATGAGATGTGTGGTTAGGCTCCGCCCACATATATATATGATTTTACTTTTGATTTTCTCAGGAACTACTGAACAGATTGACACCAGACCTGCAAAAGGCACTTCCCTGAGCTGAGGACTACCTCTCTGCCAAATTTCAAGTAATTCTGTTCAGCCGTTCAGGCTGTACCTTGGACTAAAGGTCCCTATGGAAAATTGCATGGGGAAAATGTGTTTTGGGACCCCCCTTTTTTCTCAGCCCCCGCTTGACGAATCCCTCCGAGACTATCAGGGTAGGAGCGGAGCGGAGCACCCCGCCTATTGTGAAAATTTCGCGAGGATTCGTCAACCGGCGCCAAAGTTATTCCAAATAGAATGTTGCGGATTTCCTATGGAAACATGGTCCTAACTATAACTATCTACTGGCGACCGCCAGTAGATAATATATATACACATTGCGAGAGAGGGAGAGTGAAAGGTACATAGATGTGGAGTTAACAATAGTACATCTGTACTAATGTATAGTGTATAACTACTATTGTAACATATTGCTTTCAAGTATTCAGGCCACAATATTTTAGTAGGACAATATTTCTATCCTCGATATTATAACATAAAACCATACAGACATCTAAATTCCACAAGAAAAGGGCATGTCTATCACCCAGAACATGAAGAAGTACTTTCAAAGCCACATGACCTGAACGCTTATCCAACTACTTCTCAATGAATACAACTTAGATAACAAACTGTGTATATGATCTGAACAACACCTGTATAATACATCATCACAAGCTGCATCAGACTTATTTCTATATTGAAAAGCTTGGAATCATGAGGACAATCACCGAACTGCCGAAAGTGCTATGAAACCATGCCAGTGGCACAATGTGCATTAGACCAAAGGCAACAATATAATATATATTTAAAGAATATTTTTTAAACCATTACCTCCTAATCGATTTAACATTGCAGTTCGGTCTTAGATCTATAGTGACAGATCGTTTCAATGTTGTTTTCAGGTCCATTCCTTAGTCCAGCTAGATATATGTCATAATTTTATGCAAGGTGAGAAAAGATGGACGTTAGATCGTACTCTTCTATTGGACCACCAAGTTATAGATAAGATCAAAACTGCGACTGTAAACTACTTTAACGAAAATGTAAATGAAGAAACTACCTGTAATGTAATTTGGGACCGTATAAGGCCGCACTGAGAGGGGTGTTAATCAGCTTAGCAATAAGTAATAGCAAGGTGAGAACACATAAAATCTCCCAGCTAGAGACTGATATAATAAAAAAACAGGAAAAGTTGGATGTAGTAATTTCAGAAGAAGAACAAAGTAAAGTTAAGGGAGAAATATTGGAAAAAAAGAACGACCTAGCACTCTACCTGGAAGACAGGATTAGAAATAAGTGGCAAGCTAGCTGTTTATCTAATTATGAGTATGGAGAAAACTGCGGAAAACTACTAGCATGGAAGCTTAAAACCGACTCCAATAGAAATAAAATTATGGCAATAAACAGGGGCAGCGATGGAAGAAGAGTAGAAGATAGGGCAGATAAAGAAGATGCCTTTGTGGATTTTTTCCAATCATTATACGATGAAGACCTTTCGCCCTCAGTCTCAGTAATAGGCATCTATCTTAGTGAATCATAACTTCCCAAGTTGGATGCAGTCTCCAGCGATCCACTAAATGCAGACATTACAACAGAGGAGGTGATAAGTAATCTGAAAAAAGGAAAGGCCGCTGGCCCTGATGGTTTTCCAAATGAGCTATACTTGGTACTAAAAGAATCTTTAGCTCCCATACTGACAGATCTTTTTAATAGTATTTACTTAGAAGGCTCCCCCGCGCCCAAAAACCTGGAATGAGGTGACCATTAGCCTAATTTTAAAACCTGGCAAAGACCCCCTAAACTGAGAGTCGTACAGGCCCATATCGCTTCTCAATAACGATTATAAAATATTCACGCAGATTTTAGCAAAAAGACTTGGGTCCCTATCAAATAAACTTATCCATGATGACCAGAAAGGTTTTATTAGAGGGAGACAGTTCCATGATCTCACTCGCCAACTTATTGGAGCAATAGACATCGCGGTTCAGGAAATATCTCCCTTGGCAGTTCTCACTTTTGATGCTACTAAAGCATTTGACCGTGTGAACTGGTCATTTTTACAAGAAGGTATTCTTCACTATGGCCTAGGGAGAAACTTCTTGAGAGCAATAGCAAATATCTATTCAGTTCCCATGGCAAAAATACTCATTAATGGCAGCTTATCCAAAAGTTTTTTGATCAAAAGAGGTACCAGGCAGGGATTGTCAGGATTCGTAGGCCGACGCGCCTACCTAGCGTTTAGACTACATTTCCCAGCAGCCTCGAGGACCCGGAAGTGGACGCCCATATAACGACGTCCCCCGCAGCCGAAGGTGTGCGTTATTCTACTTTCCAGAGGAAACTTCCGTGTTAGCCGCAGACGAGCGGAGCTGCGCATTATCCTCAGAGAGCACCTGGAGTTTAAGGCACCGAGCAGACGGAAGCCGCGCACGGCGGAAGGACAACATCCAGCGTCTGCCGTGATTCGTTCAGGAGCAGGTAGGAAGCGAGTCCCTGGCTCCTTTCCCCGTACTCACGCGCTCGTAACCCAGAGGGGAAGCGAGAGTGCAGAACCGTAGGTCCGTGAGGAGCGGATATCCCTTGGGAGGGCACCATAGGAGGTGCACCAGACTTGTACTATTTTCGAGGGTGCTACTCACCCCACACAGACCCCCTCCGGGTTCGGAGGAGGAGTATCCCGACCAAGCCTTGCTCGGCTGAGCAGGGGGACTATGGAGTAGGGGAAGCCTTGCAACCCACCTGCTGTATGGGTGGTGAGGATTAACCATCGAGCAGCAGTGGTACTTTTGGGGAAGCAAGACTAGTAGCGTGTTGATCCTCACGGGTGTGAAGGAGCGCTATCTATTTGGTATACTCAGGCGGCGGTATAGTAACCGTGGAAGCCAACAGTCAGTACATCGGAGCAGAATGAGCGCTTAGGGAGTGGATGACTTCACCTCGGGTCTGAAGAAAGACTGAGGCTCATGACTTTGCGGGTGTGACTGAAGCTGAGTGTGGTGGCTGTCAGACATTGAATACGCCTGGGTATTGGAGTGAGATTTTTGCGGTCCTGAGAGAGGTATCTCAGTGATCGCGGGGAAGGATTCCCACTACACATGGTAACTACCCTTCTAGTGAGAATTATATGAGAGTAGCTAGACGTTGTAACTACGATATAACCTTTGTGCCATTTGTCTTTCAGGTTCTATTCCCCGCTGTCCCTTCCCCCCTTCCTGTTTTCCCTCGCCTGATCGCCTTTGGGCTCTGTAACCTTTTGGTTGGAGCCCGGGGATATCGGGAGGTGGACCCCTATTACGTCGCTCGGACCCTGAGGAGCTCAGTTCCTAACAGAATAACGCACCCACGAATCGTGCTCCTCCTGGTCCGAGGTGTACGACATGGCCACCTTAGATGAAGTAGTACAAGCGCTAGCCTTGGTCCAGCAGGAACTAGTGGCATCGCGAGCCGAGACGGCAGCCCTGAGGGACAGGATAGATAGATCGACGCGTAACCCCTTCGATGCCTCCCTAGGGGGCAGCCCGCAGATTCAGGTGACGGTGCCACCGCCCATTCCTTTAGCCAGTCCGGAACGGTACTCCGGAGATCCCCAAAAGATACAAATCTTCTTGACTCAGATTATGCTATATTTCTCGTGCAAGCCCTCCTCTTTTCCCACCAATCACTCACGGGTAGCGTTCGCGATATCCTATCTAGTAGGAGACGCGGCCTCTTGGGCGGTCCCGTTGGTCAGAAACAATGATATGGTTCTGTCCGACTGGGACGCGTTCAGAGCGGCTTTTGAAGCGGTGTTCGACAGACGAACCACCACATTCAGTACCGACAGAGAATTGCTCTCCTTGAGGCAAGGGAAGAGCGACCTGGTTACCTACCTCACCTCCTTTAACCGGTTGGTGGCAGAGACGTCCTGGCCCGAAGACAAGCGGATGTCCTTGTTCTACCAGGGATTGAGCGAGGATCTCAAGGACCTAGTGGCCCAGATTGACCCCCAGCCTACCACGTGCACCGCCATGATGAATCTGGTATTGCGACTGGATGGGCGCATGGCGGAAAGGATGGGAGATAGACACAGAGGGATAGGGTCCACTTACAGATCCGCACGGAGAGACACGGCTCCGGTGGCCTCTGACAGCGAACCGATGGAGGTAGGGGCAGTGAGAGCCCCTTTGTCCAAAACCGAAAGGGAAAGCCGCCGCACCCTAGGCCTTTGTATGTATTGCGGGAAACGCGGGCATTTCATGCGCGAATGTCCGGCGAAACCCAAAACCACCCATCCGTTGTACAGAGGAAAGAGGGCAGCGGCGTCTACCTTAAGTAACGAAAGCAGCGGTTTGGAGAAGAGCCTGGGGGGACCCTCGGGGGATACGGAGTGGAGAATACCGTCGTTGACCACGACTCGGTCCACCCGCACTGAAGCCCACATAGTGTTACAGGCCGGGCTAGAAGTCGGGCAGCAGGTGCATCAGGTACTGGTAATGTTTGACTCGGGGGCCACTGGCAACTTCATAGATCAGGGGTTGGTACGGTCTTTATCGATAGGGGTAGTCCGCAGGGACTCCCCGGAGGAAGTACTGGCCGTAGATGGAGAGCCGTTGAAATCTGGTCGCATTACACTACATACCGAAAGCCTGAAGATGTCCCTAAGAGATGGGCCCGATCAGCATATAGAGGCCATAGAATTAAATATCATCGAGGCCCCTCAATATGAGGTTATTCTAGGAATGCCGTGGTTCTGTTGCCACAACCCGACGGTGGATTGGAAAGCCCGGACGGTCCGGTTTCTCTCACCAGGTTGTGTGGACAGATGTCTACAGAAACATCAAGCGCTGGCCCTGGCCTTGACATACCCCTTTTGTGTCGCTACGGCGGCAGAAAAAGAGGTGGAGTTGCCGGTGGTGTATGCAGGATACGAAGACGTGTTCAATAAGAGACAGGCGGAACGTCTTCCTCCACATAGGACATACGATTGTCGGATTGACCTGGTGGAGGGAGCCGTCATCCCCACGTGTAGGGTATATGCATTGTCCGAGCCTGAAACACGACATCTGAGGGAGTACTTAGACCACTACCTGGCACTGGGATTTATCCGGCCATCCCGCTCCCCTGCAGCCTCTCCCTTGTTTTTTATAGCTAAAGCCAATGGCGAGCTGAGAGCATGTTGCGATTACAGGAGTCTGAACAAGAACACCATCAGGAATAGGTACCTGTTGCCACTCATCAGCGTTCTGTTGGACCAAGTGCGTAAGGCAGTCATCTACACTCGACTAGACCTACGAGGGGCCTATCACTTGGTGAGGGTCAGACAAGGGGATGAGTGGAAGACAGCGTTCAAGACCCGTTTTGGGCTCTATGAATATCTGGTGATGCCGTTCGGGCTCTGTAATGCCCCGGCGGCATTCCAGTTCTTCTTGAACGAAGTCATGCGAGAGTACATGGACATCTTTGTAGTCGTCTACATAGATGACATTTTGATCTATTCCTCCACGATCGAAGAACACACCAGACACGTAGGGTTGATCTTGGAGAAACTAAGAGAGAATAAGCTGTACTGTAAGCTCAGTAAGTGCGAGTTTGGGGTGGACACGGTGGAGTTCCTAGGAGTGATTCTAAGTCCGAATGGGTTGAATATGTCGGAGAGAAAGGTGAAGGCGATACGCGAATGGCCCATTCCCGGGACAGTTCGGGATGTTCAGAGTTTTCTGGGGTTCGCGAACTATTATCGCAGATTCATACATGAATTCTCCCAGATCGCCGTGCCCATTACTCGCCTGCTTCGCAAGGGAGTGCCGTTTGTGTGGACCTCTGAAGCCACCCAGGCTTTCGAACGCCTCAAGAAAGCATTCACCTCGGCTCCCATCCTCCGACACCCGCAGATGGACCTTCCATTCATAGTGGAAGCGGATGCGTCGGATGAGGCCATCGGGGCCATATTATCGCAACGTGATAAGGTCACAGGGAGGTTGCACCCGGTAGCCTTTCTTTCAAAGAAGCTAGACAAGGCAGAAGTAAACTATACCATTGCAGAGAAGGAGCTGCTGTCAATAAAAAAGGCTTTCCAGGAGTGGCGACACTACTTGTGGGGAGCCCAACATACAGTGACGGTGTATTCCGACCACAGAAATCTTCAGTTCATGAAGACGGCCAGGCATTTGACACCCAGACAAATGCGGTGGACTCTCTTTTTTGAGGAATATGACTTCCTCATCACTTTTAGGCCAGGCTCAGAGAACAAGAAGGCAGACGCACTGTCCCGACAGGCCATGAAGGAGGACCATCTCACTCCATCGCCGGTGGCTATCATTAACCCATCCAAGGTCATCTGTGTGTTGAGGGCAGATCAATTTGTGGAGGAGGTACGCATCAGCCGTTCTGTGGGCGACTGGAAGAAGTGGGCTCAGAGAGACACAGAGCGAACCCTGACGAAGGGGCTCCCCTTTCATAGAAACAGGCTGTTCCTGCCCAAGCCCAAACTGCAATACCAGGCGTTCCAATGGTGTCACGTGTCGCCCGTGGCAGGTCATCCTGGAGTCAGGAAAACTGTGGAGGCCATGAGGCGGCATTTTTGGTGGGACGACATGACCCAAGACATACACAAGTGGGTCAGGCAATGCGAAACATGCGCCCGCGTCAAAGGAGAGAGAGGCCGAAAGAAAGGGAAATTGCTCCCACTGCCCACCCCCAAACAGCCCTGGAGGAATATCAGTTTGGATTTTGTCACCAGTCTCCCCCTGGATCAGGGGTGTGCGGCTATCCTAGTGGTGGTGGACAGTTTGACCAAAATGGGCCATTTCGTCCCATGCAAAAACCTCCCCACGGCGGGTCAGACCGCGCAACTGTTGTTGAATCATGTGGTGCGATTCCACGGACTACCATCGGTGATCGTGTCGGACCGAGGCCCTCAGTTTATAGCCAGTTTCTGGAAGACTTGGTGTAAGGCGCTGCAAGTGGAGTCGGCCACATCAACCAGCTTTCACCCACAGACCGACGGGCAGACAGAGCGCTTGAATCAAACTCTGAAACAGTTCCTAAGGTGCTATGTGTCGGAAGCACAGGGCTCTTGGGTATCCTGGCTTTGGTTGGCGGAGCTGTCATATAACAACGCCTTACACAGTTCGACGGGGATGTCCCCGTTTATGGCAAATTTCGGGTTCCACGCCAAGACGCTCCCGGTTGCCATACCAACAGAAGTGTCCGATCATCCTTCGGTGAAAGAGCATGTCCGCGCCCTCAGACGGCTGCATCGGAAGGTGCAACGCGCTTTACAGGCAGCCAAGCGGTCCTACAAGAGGTGGGCTGATAAGAACAGGATTGATGGTCCCCAGTATGCGGTGGGCGACAGGGTATGGCTGTCCACCAGGAACATCAGGTTCAAGCTGCGCAGCGTTTTCCACCCACGATACATCGGGCCTTATGAGGTGGTCAGGCAAGTCAATCCGGTGGCTTATCGACTCCGGCTTCCAGGATCTCTCAGGATCCACCCCGTTTTTCATTGTAGCCTGCTGAAACCGGCGGTGTCGGCCAGGAGGAGAGCCCCGCCGCCTGTTTGGAGTGAGCAGGGTTTGGAGTACGAAGTCAAGAGCATCCTTGACGCGAAGTATCGCAGGGGCAAGTTATGGTTCTTGATCGCGTGGAAGGGGTACACGGCGGAGGACGACTCCTGGGAACCCGCGGAGGCGGTGCATGCGCCGCTCGCGGTGCGGAGATTCTATAACCGGTATCCGGGGAAGCCGGGTGCTAGGAGGCGCTTGGGAGGAGGGCCTTCTGTCAGGATTCGTAGGCCGACGCGCCTACCTAGCGTTTAGACTACATTTCCCAGCAGCCTCGAGGACCCGGAAGTGGACGCCCATATAACGACGTCCCCCGCAGCCGAAGGTGTGCGTTATTCTACTTTCCAGAGGAAACTTCCGTGTTAGCCGCAGACGAGCGGAGCTGCGCATTATCCTCAGAGAGCACCTGGAGTTTAAGGCACCGAGCAGACGGAAGCCGCGCACGGCGGAAGGACAACATCCAGCGTCTGCCGTGATTCATTCAGGAGCAGGTAGGAAGCGAGTCCCTGGCTCCTTTCCCCGTACTCACGCGCTCGTAACCCAGAGGGGAAGCGAGAGTGCAGAACCTTAGGTCCGCGAGGAGCGGATATCCCTTGGGAGGGCACCATAGGAGGTGCACCAGACTTGTACTATTTTCGAGGGTGCTACTCACCCCACACAGACCCCCTCCGGGTTCGGAGGAGGAGTATCCCGACCAAGCCTTGCTCGGCTGAGCAGGGGGACTATGGAGTAGGGGAAGCCTTGCAACCCACCTGCTGTATGGGTGGTGAGGATTAACCATCGAGCAGCAGTGGTACTTTTGGGGAAGCAAGACTAGTAGCGTGTTGATCCTCACGGGTGTGAAGGAGCGCTATCTATTTGGTATACTCAGGCGGCGGTATAGTAACCGTGGAAGCCAACAGTCAGTACATCGGAGCAGAATGAGCGCTTAGGGAGTGGATGACTTCACCTCGGGTCTGAAGAAAGACTGAGGCTCATGACTTTGCGGGTGTGACTGAAGCTGAGTGTGGTGGCTGTCAGACATTGAATACGCCTGGGTATTGGAGTGAGATTTTTGCGGTCCTGAGAGAGGTATCTCAGTGATCGCGGGGAAGGATTCCCACTACACATGGTAACTACCCTTCTAGTGAGAATTATATGAGAGTAGCTAGACGTTGTAACTACGATATAACCTTTGTGCCATTTGTCTTTCAGGTTCTATTCCCCGCTGTCCCTTCCCCCCTTCCTGTTTTCCCTCGCCTGATCGCCTTTGGGCTCTGTAACCTTTTGGTTGGAGCCCGGGGATATCGGGAGGTGGACCCCTATTACGTCGCTCGGACCCTGAGGAGCTCAGTTCCTAACAGGGATGTCGCTCTCTCCCCATCTTTTTAATCTTTATATAGAAACCTTAGCTGACAAGATAAGGAGGTCTCATGAAATTAGTCCCTTTAGTTTCAATGGATGGAATCTGAAAGTGGCATTATATGCCGATGACCTAATGATTTATACAAGCAACCTTAACAAGTCTCTCAATAGTATAACGAGTATATTAACAGACCTTGGGAGCATCTCTGGACATCAAATGAATCATCAGAAGACCAAGGTCATGCACTGGAACACCACTACGCCAGTATTAGAATCAAAGAATAAAATTAAATATTTGGGAATTGAAGTCTTAAAAAACATCGATGAGATTGCCCAATTAAATTTGGACTTAAAACATAAGGAGATGAGGAAGCTATTAAAGTCATGGAGCTGCTTATCTCTCACTTTTATGGGGAAAGCAAATGTCATCAAGATGGCCATCCTGCCAAAGTTCATGTTTGTATTTAATGCTATTCCTCTGGAATTCAAATCACAGTGGATAAAAAAGATTCAGAGCGAAATAAACACCTTTATCTGGGCCTCTAGAGGTGTAAGGATAGCTTGGAAAAAGCTTTGCCAAAAGAAAAACCGAGGGGGGGATAGCTAGTCCAGAACTTATGATGTATTACAAAGCCTTTCACTTCAAAAACATCAGGATACTTTTTAAATGGCACAAATTTTATACCGCCTTTTGGAAAGCAGTAACTGACTATGATCAATGTCTTTAGAATTTTGGCCATCCTAAGTACTTAAAAAAAATCCAATTAAAGGTCTTGAAGTCAGCGTACAAGGTATGGTACGAGGTAAGGAAAATATGGAAGTTACCGTATTAAAGTCCGTTTGCACCAATATGGAATTCTCCAGGAACACAAGAATGTCTGAAGGACGTCCTAGGAGACCCTCTAAAAAAAGCAGGAATATTGAAATGGGGAGAGCTTTTAGAATATGGTAGTTTGAAAAGCTGGGATACACTACTGGAAAAAACCAACGCAGAAATCTCAAGGTTTAAATATTACCAGCTGGTAAGCTGGTCTAAAGAACAAGACACAATTTCAGCACATACGGGGAAATTAGATGAAGAAATACTAAAGGACCCAGCTCGAAAAGAAATCTCGAAATGGTATTGGTACCTGATTCAGAGGGACGAGATCGATTTCAACACACCAGATGACATCTGGAAGAACATCTTCCCGGCTCTAGACTTGCAACAACTTTGGCAAGTATCTTGCACGTTTTTATGGTTTATTATAGTTTCTGCACCTCTTAGGAAAAAATCATCTTTTTACTCTGCACAGGTCCTACTGGACGCCCGAAAGATTAACTAAAATGAACAACCAGCTGATGAAAAAGTGACCCAAATGCGGTGAGATGAAGGCAAACGACATCCACATGTTTTATTTATGTGCCCATCTAGACACCCATTGGAATGAAATTGGTAAGATTGTTGATACAGCTTTAAATATTGATATTAAGGTAAGCACTTTCACAGTTATCTTTGGCATCTTGGACACTAATGAACCTGGTATCGTTTTAAATAGAAATCCGAAATATCTCTTATTCACTTTAATGTTACTGGCCAGACGTGAGGTGTGCATAAATTGGATCCTTCCATCTCCTCCTAAGGTGGTAGATTGGCTTTGCTCAGTCAATAAGTTTAGGAAACTGGATAAACTCAGAGGGGATAGCAAACGTACGAAGTATTGGGAACTCGGGGACAGGAACTTGGTATAGGGTAGGAAGGGATGTCCAATGACTCCAACTAACGCGATCATGCAAGTTCAAGAGATTCACCATGGTGGCCACGTGGTTGTGTACCCAAAGAATTTGTTGGGTCTTAAGACTTGGTCTTGCCTCTTATCCTGGGCGGCTTACTCTCTCAACTAACACAAGGTGACCTGGTTTGCTAAAAACCACGAAGATCGCATAAATGAGGGCACAAAATAAATAAAAAATGTTGTTTTCAGGAGTGGTATCAGAGTCAAATATTGATTCCATAATGTGTTTATAAAAATGTTTCAGGCAAATATCCTCTTTAAGACGCCAACTGGACACTTCTAACATTAAAGATATGGTCTTCAAACTAATAACCACCACACTATTTCCTGTTGAGCTCATACCCTGTCCTCAAACATCTATAGAGATGTCCATTAACATGATAATATCCAGATAACTGAAAATTTGAATGCATTACCTTTAGTTTTAGCAACATTCAATGTCGCCCAAAAGAATTAAAATGTTAATAAATAAGGGGAGTGTCAGGGAATGAACTGACACATTCTGAAGCAGAAGCAGCATTTTCCTGCTTAAGGCAGGAAGTATGGTGAAAAGGGAACTCTTGTCCTTGAATTTTTCTGTCTAGACTTGCCTATATCTTTGGCAACACTTGACAAATCTTCACAAAATGTTTTTAAAAAAGTGCCCAATGTGGGTCTAGTTGTGCATGGGAAGAGTCAGCTCGATCTATGCAGCGGGGGCTGAGAAATAGGGTTTTTTCAAAAAGTGTTTCTCCCATGTTAATTTCCACAGAGGCTTTAGACACGCCTGCTGCCCGAACCGCTGGACAGCATTACACCAAATTTGGCAGAAATGTAGATTTTGGTTCGCAGATCACGCTTTTTTATTTGGTGAAAATCCGTTCAGTAGTTTTTGAGATATCGAAACAAATCCAAATTTGTATACCTAGGGACGCAGATCCTCCGAGGATCCGACAGTCCCTGTGCTCAAATCTGATTGGCTGCCAACACTTCAACCAGATAGTGTTGGCAGACATCTTGCGACTCGAAACAAAAAGATTAAAATAAAAGGGGCAGGGTATAAATACCCTGCCCCGTTGGCCTTGGTCCTGGGGTCCCACAGTGTCCCCGCTAGGGCAAAAAAAACTATGCTTTATGAATTTGTTGCCAAAAATCATGACAGATCCGCAAGGCCAGTGAAACCCCCCCCCCCCACAAATATCTGCCCCTGCGCTCCTTTCGGTGGGCCAGGTCCCAGGGGCATGGTTAAAAAAAAAAGAGGAAAAAAAGCGGGGTGGCGCACTGGCCCCCCTCCGAAGGCTCTTTGAGCCCCGGGGAACATCACCTAACCAGGGCTTAATTTTTATTAAAACAAACCACATGGTACCCCCTTCTGAGTTACTTAGAAGCCCCAGGGACCACCATCTGCCTGGGGCTTAATTTTTATGAAAGGAGGGGGCCACGCGGACCCCCTCCTGGGCTTCCTAGAAGCCCTAAGACCACCACCTCCCGGGGTGAAATCACTTAAAAAACTTAGAGGGGGGCTGAGCAGCCCCCCTCCCAGGCCATATATGGCCCTGGGGACAGCCAATCCCCGGGTCAGCTCCTGCTGTCTCCTGAGGTGCCCACCCTTGGGAGATAGTTGTTTACTTTTAGCTCCTGCCAAGTAACCCTAACTCTGCTTCCAGCAAGCGGAAGCTGTCAAAGTGCTCCCACTTGCTGGAAGTGCTGTTTTCATCTCTTTTCCTGCCCACGGACATGCAGGCAGGAGAAAGAGATGAAAGGATTGCTCTTGCATGCAGGGAGCTGCATTTCCAGCAGCTCCCTGTGTGCAACAGAAACGCCAGCTCCGCAGGAGGCGGGGAGCTTGCTAGGATCATGGGGGCCTTGAGGCACCCCGTGGTCCCATAGCACAGTGGGTGCCCTGGGTGGTTTCAGGCCACAAAGAGAGTCATGGCTGGGCCCCGGGGATAGGGTCCCATGGCCGAAATCAGCCCACGTAGGGGATGTGCAGCTCCCTCCCCATTTTCCTTAGTAGCAAGCAAAGGTCTTCCCGCCTTTTCCCACATTGATGGACAGCTTAACAAATGGCCACCGAGTGTGTTTCCAGCTGATTTTGGTGATGCATTTTTGATGCAGAGAAATACAAGGACATCCCCACCAAGCAAAGAAGCACTTACTTCATTTAGGTAAGAGGAAGTACCCTTATTTGGTGGAGATTCATGTCTTTGTAGGCTCATCATCTTCTCTTGAAAAGGATTCACATTATCACAGATTTGTGGAGGAAAACACTTGAGGAACAATCACATTGACAAAGTTACATACACACAAGGTCACTGGAAACATGATGGTCCTTTATGCAGCTGTAGCGCAGAATATGCGCAAGACATTTAACCAACAAGGTTGCACTTACTAATTAACCAGATGAGGACTCTTCTGGGTATAAATGAGGTTTCAGTCTAGCCCAGGTGTGCATTTCACAGAAATTAAATGGGAAGCACTTAAAATATAAACATAGCAGTTGTTCCAGTTGAAGCTCTACTTCGGTAAAGCACAAACAGTCATAACTTCTTGCGCTTGGTGAAGGAAAATCAAAGGTGCTTCCTCTCGTACTCCACGATGAAAACCTTTCTGAAATCCTTAATGGAGGTGAATGCATCATTGATCTAATGGAGCGCAATCTGGTCTGTAGTGACTAAGATGAGTACTTTTTTTCTAGTCGTATCCTGGTGAGAGCAGAGTCCATGGTTCACCCTTTTAAATACCTTAAGTATGGCAATGAAAACATCCATAATAACACTCACACACCCTCACAGACAAACACAGGCACTCAAACCCTCACTCATAGACCCACACAGCCACTCATACACCCACTCACAGACCCATAGCACCACTCACAAACCCTGTCACAGACCCACACAGGCACTTACACAGCCACCCACACACAGACCCATAGCACCACTCACAAACCCACACAGGCACTCACACACTCACTGACAAACCTACACAGACACTCACACACTGACTCATTGACCCACACAGGTGCTTACAAACCTACTCACAGACCCATAGCGCCACCCACAGGCCCAGTCACAAACCCACATAGGTACTCTCACACCCTCACACACAGATACTTGTACACCCACTCACAGTCCCACCCAGGCATTCACACACCCACTCAGACCCATAGTACCACTCACACACCCACTCACAGACATACACAGGCACTCACACACCCACACAGCTACTCACACACCCACTCACAGACCCACACAGGCACTCACAGACCCACACAGGCACTCACACATCCACTCACAGACCCATACAACCACTCACACACACACTCACGGACCCATACAGCCACACATATACCCATTCGCTGACCTATACAGCCATTCACAAACCCATTGTCAAAGTTTACAGAGTTAGGAAATAAAAAAAATAAAAAAGTGGTAATTTACTGAAAAGACAAAGATAACAGGGACATTATAGTTAAGAATTTTTTTTTTTTTTAAACCATAGAAATTTACTGAAAAAAAGGTTACAGGGACGTTACAGTTAGGCTCATATTTCACTCATACGAAACCATAGAAATTCAGCAGTTATAGCTACCTGAGCTAATTATAACTTATGCCCTCGCAATGCACTGCTTATGACCTCACCTATTGATCAACATCATGACATGGTCAGTAACATCACTGATGACATCCCAAATGACATCATCCAAAAAAATCTCACACCCTATAGAATGTTCTCTTACACCCACTCAACCACTTACATACTCTTTCACAGACCCATATAAGCCCTCACACACTCACTCACTGATCCATAAAGCCACTCACACATCCACTCACCCATACAGCCACTCACACAACCACTATCTTACCCATACAGCCCCTCATGCACCTACTCACTGACCAATACAGCCACTTACACATCCAGACATATGATGAAACACAAACTCATACAGCCACTCACACCCTGAGTCAGTCACCCATACAGTTACTCACAACCCTACTCACTCACCCATACAATAACTCACAAAGCCACTTACTCACCCTTACAGGTATTTACACACCAACTCACTTACTCACGCATAAACTAGCACATTTGCATAAGATTGGTTACCAGCATCTCTTTGAGAACCCTGAGGGCAATCATGCTACCAGTAAAAAGTAGTTACAGCTAGCTCTGTACAAAATGTTTCGTGATGGAGGATTGGTCACAGAGATCAGGAAAACGAGTGTGGTGGTATATTGGAACCTTAGAACAGACAGCTTAATTGCAGGGTACCAGACTAAATCTTTGGGCCACTGGGAGAGCAGTTTACTATTCTGCTTTAAGGCTGGCACCATCAAGTATTTGTTATGCTTCCCCTCAGGCTTTCAAGCAAACCTTGACTCCTTGTCCTGCCCATGTAATGGGAGCTCAGATCAATCCACATTGCACTTTCTATTCTTTTGTGGTTTTTATTCTATGTACACAAAGCTCTTTTTGCTCTCCCTGATAAAGAGGTGCAATATTACAGACTTTAGGGCAGCATTTAGTGTGCTGCTTCAACTCAATGATGATGAGTCAATCACTCATACAGGTGTTTTTTTGGAAACTGCAGTCCAAGCCCGTATTTCGATAAATGGTGACTAAATCTGAATAAATAATCATGCAGTATTATTTCTTGCATGGTTGATATGACATGGTAATTAATTATGTATTTTAATAACTGTCTTAATTATTTATACGTTTTATTGAATACTTTTTACGTGTTTTTATTGAGTATGTCTGAACTTTTGTGGATACTTTCTGTACCTGAATAAAGATGTATTGAACTGACTAACACAGGCACTCCCTCACCTATACAGTCACTGAGACAACCACATAGTCTCCCATAGAGCCTCTCTCACACTCACTTACCCACACAGCCACTCACACACCCACTCACTCACCCACCCATATACACACATGCATGCATCCATACAGCCACTCATGTACCCTCTCTCACTCACCAATACACTCATGCACATGCTCATTCACCATTTACAGCCACTCACACACCTTTCACTCACCCATTGACACACACACACACACTCACCCGTACACCTACTTACACACCCATTCATGCACCCATACAGCCACTTATGCACCTTCTCATTCACCATTTACAGCCACTCACCCACCTGCTTACTCATCAATACTGCCACTCATGCACCCTCTCATTCACCATTAACAGCCACTTATACACCCACTCACTCACCTATACAGCCACACACACACCCATTCACTCATCTATACAGTCTCTCAAATACCCACTCACTCATCCATACGCCACTAACACACCCGCTCACTAACCCATACAGACACTCAAACAGCCACTTACTAACTTATACAGCTACTCACACACCCACTTATTCACCCATACAGCCACATGCACACACCCACTCACACGCGGATATACACAGTTGCACAGCCACTTCCATAATCTATGTTTTAAAAATAGATTCACACATTAGTACACAAGCTAAACTAATTTAACTTTTGTGGTACCTTAGTATATATAGTATATATATTTAACACTCCTATAGAAAACACTCACAATTACTGTATGATGTCATGAGTGATGCCATGAGTGATGCCACTAACCATGTCATGAGTGATGTAATATGTGAGGTCATAAGCAGTGCATTGCAGGGGCATAAGTTATAGTTAGCTCAGGTAACTATAACAGCTGAATTTCTATGGTTTTGTACAAGTGAAATATGAGCCTAACTATAATGTCCCTGTAACCTTTGGTTTTATCAGTTAAAAAAAATATATACCACATGCACACACACAAATCCAATGATGCACACACTCAGGATAGATGCCAATGCAGTGTTGTTGATTTATTTCATCATAAATCTCGAAACGCATTTCAACTGTGCAAGCAGTTTTGATCAGATGAGAAAATTTTCAAAAGAGAGTCATTACATATCCTTGGAAAACATAGTTGATAACCTTCATGGAAAGATCCTTGTCATAGGGTACACACAGTGGCGGCCACCTTAGCATGGATAACAGTATTGAACAGTACTGTCTGGTCTAGACACAGGGAAGAGCAGGGAAGTGTAACGTGTACGTACTGCAGTGGTCGCTATCAAAGGATGCCACATCCAGAGACAGTAGTGCACTCAAGCTCCAGAAATGCCCCGGAAAGCGTTTGCGGGTAAATGTTAAATTAGAAATGTATGCAGCCAGTTGCTAGTGTTCACAAACTGAATGGCAATGCCCCGGGGGTGGAAGGTAAGCAATTGAAGGTAGCCCCACATTACATGGCTGAACTAGGACGAGTGTCCAAGGGCCATGCGTTGTAATACATTCTTGGGCAGTAGTTGTATTACACCACCTAAGAAAAACGTACAATGCTCATAACTGAAAGAGACAATGTTAACAAAAACCTGAGTCAAACACACTAGGAAGGGCTTTGCTTGGTGTAAACCTGTGACAAATACAGTATGGGGGATGACTTGTGAACTCTGACAAAAAGATAGAAAAGGCATTGCCCAGAGAACTCACTTACATATGCAGTCGGCAATTGCTTTACATGTGAACTCTCTAACAAATAAAATTTGAATTTCATGACAAACAATAAAAATGGGCCGTATGTTGTTTAACATTGAGGTACCTTCTTACACAGAGTTCTAACTCAGCAGGGTCTAAACATATCTGGTTTTATGTTTAGCGTTTAGTTTTGTGTGAATTAAAGAACTTTTTTCTTTTTAAAAGTAAAAGCACTGGCTGGGCATTGATTGATAATTGTAATTGTATGTTTTGCTTAGTTCTGAGTTTCAAAGAACGTCCCTTCCCTAGCTTGCTATGCCACTCTTTCCTGAGGGACAAAGCCTACAGGGTGTTCTTGGTGCTCAGTTAATGCCCAAAGTAAGGTGGCCTCGTGTCTTTGGCTCTGATGCGTTGTTTATCTAATATATGATTGATCTCATTGAAAACATTTGGGCTAAACTGTTCATCGAGAGATTTTGTGGCCCATGATGGTAAAAGGTTAACAAAGATCCTGTGTCCAAGACACAAGAATGGCGAATTGCCAGATGTAAACCCATCCCCAAACCCAGTAGGAATGGGTCATCAAAAATAGAGTAGGAAGGGGAGTTCCATCCATCACAAATACAATCTAAAGAGGTTTTACATTGTGACTTACATGAAAAGCACCACAGGAAGGGTCTTTACCATTTTTAATATGGAAACCTTTAAACAAAGATCTCTAGTGCAGGAGGGACTAGAGAAGTGTGGTTTTCATTGTGGTCATTTGTAATTTTATGTTCAGTATCTAACTATGTGTGAATTAAAGTAGATTTGTGCTGTTTAAATAGTTCGTGCAGTGTAAATTATTTTCCTACCTCTGCTTTCAAGACTCCTGAGCCCAGGGGTAGCAAGGAGAGTGCTATGGGTAACAAAGAAGAAGCAAGGAGTAGCACTAGCTCCCCTTGGTCACCAGTATCCAGCTCCATCGATTGCAGTCCTTTTTTCACCTTCCACCAATACATTAGGGATGCATTTTGGGACAGACAGCTTATCTTGAAAGCCAATCAGATAGAAAATTATAGGTTTAAATTGTTCACTCTGGTTGAGTAGATGCCAAAGATTGATTCTAATAATTAGGGTTTAGTCGGGCCATTATAAACAGCAGAGCCCCATGGCAGAAGGGCAACATCCGTGCAAGTGGCCGCAGGGCTGCGGCTGCCTCCCTGTTATCCCAGAAGAGGAAAGAAAACAAAAGGCATATCATTTAATACTCAGCATAATTGCAGGTACTGTATGTACACTTGCACAGCAGGCTGGCTAATGCAGTTCAATCATATCATGAAAAAAATCACTGGAAAGGTTTGTCAGAACAAATTGGTAAACGGCCATGAGGAATTTGTAGACCGGCATCAGGATTAATTTGTTTTAATTAAGTAATCGTGTTCATTCTGCCTTTGTGGCCCCTGGACTCCAGCCCAGGCCTCAGCTTGTTGTTGTTTCTGCTCTCAAAACTTGGGCTGGTGGCCACCAAGGGAGCAGAGGTGATGAGAGGCCTAGAGGGCGGCCAATGTGTTTTTGGTTATGAGGTCCGGGCTCCTTTGTCTCGCCCCAGAAGGCATCGCTCGTGGCTTGCTTTGTGGTTCCGGGTCATTATGGGAGCAGTATATGGAGCCGCGTGCGCAGAGTTTCTACATTTCAACATTCTTTTGTAGAACGTGCCGTATTCATTTGTTAGGGATGCCAACACCACATTTGCAATGAAAAGACCACAAAGGGAAGTGCACGTGTATACTGACATTTTCAGTTATAATGTCATATTTTTCAGCGTTTGTGGTGGTTATTGTTATTTGACCTTTGCATGGTGCCCAATTTTCAGATGCTATTCTGGTTTTCGTGGACAAGCCAAACATGTTTTACTAAATGGTAGAAGAATTTTCCTTACCTTGTACCTCTGATGTGTCATCTTCAGGGGAACGTTTTGCGTCTGAATGATCAATAGCGCAGCCATTGATGTAGCTACGTTGCACACGTGGCCAGTGTGCCTAGCGCCCTAGTCCAAGGAAGGAAATGCACCCCCCCCCCCAACCCATCAATAATCAGACCTTTGGGACCCAGTGGCACTGCACCTGCTGCACCAATAGAAGCTATGCCCCTGGGTGTTAGAGTGTGCCCTAGTATAAATTCCAGACCTGTGTTGTCATGAGCTTCAGAGGATTGGTGAAATTGTGACTACTCCAGCAAAAAAGCAAAAAATTGGGAAAATGCAAGATTTACAAAAACAGAATTTTCCGACTTTGCTTGTTCTGCTGTCACAAAGTTAATCTGAGCAGGAAACCGTCATAAGGATGATTGGGTCAGTGCTTAGTTTGAGCCAGTGGCTGATGGTGGAGGCCACTAGCACTTTTGGAGAGTGGCACTTATTTTTGCTCATCTGACATTTCTCAAGACTTAGAGAGGGAAAAACACATAAAATGAAAAGACAGAGGAAGAGAAAGTTGGGAAACCGTCACTAAAGTAGAAAGCAAAAGCCTGCAAATGTGAAGTAAAGGGGCAGCAGTGTCTGGTAGTGGATTAAAGAGGCCTGAGGTGGATTAAAGACTATGCAGCCTTGGCATTTGGTGCACTGACAGTGGGTTTCTGAGCAAAGTTTTTGGCACCAACTCTTTTCTTTCACAAATTAAGCACAGGATTTCCTGTTACTAGTTGTTGTGAGGGCACAATGTCCTGCTGTAGGAAATCATCTTTAGGACCATACTCTGTTCACATTTACGCTCCTGCCGGCATGCCTATTCAGCCAGATATGTGGCAGGGCAGGCTAGGGATAACATAAAAAGACACACCTGGGCTAGGTGATTAACAACTTGTGCAGGCAAGACAGTTCCAAGGCAAATACAATAATGATCACAATATCATTTATGATGAACTATCAAAAATATTTATTATTGAGATATTTTTTGTATTTTTATGTTTTATATCATAAAATATATACATTTCTTTTAGTAGGGATACATATGATTAAGAATGTATACAAATACAAATATCTTTTAAAATAAAGTCATTCTAACATTTCTTCAGTGATTGCATACATATATTGATACAAGATTAGGGCAGTACATATCATAATTTTACAATATCTTTATGTTTCGATCTTTTCTGTTTTTTTAAATTCTTGACAGGGTTATTTAACATTTAAGACCACAGTATCTTGATGTGCAGAAACTGGCGGTGTGTTGACAAGCTACACACGTTTCGGCATTGCCTTCATCGGGACTCCGTCCTGTAATTTCACAGGTTGTCAAGAGAAATGACCAATCTTAAACCAATGGGAAAAGGGAGGAGCAAGTAGGATGTCAAGAATTTCAAACAACAAACAAAAAAAATAAAAAAATTTAGCAGCTGATAAACATCAATTAGTCATAAAGTGACCAGTGCAAAATGAGTGCAGTTGCTATGGAGAAAGTGCAATTTCCCCGAAATAGGCACACATGGTAGGGTGACCAGACGTCCCGGTTTTCCCCGGACGGTCCCCGTTTTCAGAGCAGTGTCCCGACACTTTGCTCCAAATTACCAAAATGTCCTGGTTTTTGTGTAGTGCCTGGGTTAAACAGAGAAATGTCCCGGTTTTCAAATAGTGCCTCGCACAAAAAACCCAGAACATTTCTCTCCTTACTTTTTTGAACACCGAGACACTATTTAAAAAACGTGACATTTCTCTGTTTAACTGGCACTATATTGGGTAACAGATGCTCAATGGGGAATTTGTAAGCACTAAAAGGGTCAGGTGTTTAAGTGCATAATGATGAATGAAATCCACAAACTTTACAGAATTCAGGATGCAAGTCTCCATAAATCAATACTTTTCTTCTCCCTCTGACAGTGTTTTTAAAGAGGATCAAAGCGCCAGGAGATTGTGCTATTACGAAGGACTGCCGTTTCAGTGCCAGTGAAAAAAACAATGCCCCATTTTTCTAGTGATGTCACTGACCATGTCATGAGTGATGTAATATGTGACGTCATCAGCAGTGCATTGCGGGCACGTGAGTTATAGTTAGCTGAACTAACTATAACGGGGGAATTTCAATGGTTTTGTACAAGTGAAATGTCCAACTAACGCCCCTGAAACCTATGGTTTTTTCAGTGAATTTCTAAGGTTTTTTAAATGCAACGCAGCGCGGTGGCGCTTACTGGAAGCACCTGGTGGACTAGTTGGCCCCCAGGGTCCCTCAGGATTGAAGGGGAATTATTTCCCCAACTTAAAATGCGCCACAGGGCGTGTTTGCACACGTCACCTCAGGCCCCGTCCCCTCTCTTCACCACTGTGTAAACGCGCCCTGTGGCCGTTCTTAGTTGAGAGATTAAGTCACCTTGAATCCTAAGGGTCCCTAGGCTCAAACTAGCCCACTAGGTACCCCCAGTAAGCGCCAAAGAGCTGCGTTGCAGACAGGTGTAAAAAGGGGCGTGGCCTCAGAGCACCTGTCTGCAACGCAGCTCCCTGGCGCATACTGGAGATACCTGTTGGGCTAGTTGGCCCTCAGGGACCCTCAATATTGAAAGAGAATTAATTCCCCAACTTACAACTCGCCACGGGGCGCGTTTGCACAATGGTGAAGGAAGGGGGCGTGGCCTGAGGTGACATGTCTGCAAACACACCCTGTGGCGCGTTTTAAGTTGGAGAATTAATTCCTCCTCAATCCTGAGGGTCCCCAGGGGCCAACTAACCCACCAGGTACCTCCAGTATGCGCCAGAGAGCTGCGATGCAGAGAGGTGTTCAGAGGCCACGCCCCTTTATACAACACTTTGCAACGCAGCTTCCTGGCGCATACTGGAGGTTCCTGGTGGGCTAGTTGGCCCCCAGGGACCCCCAGTATTCAAGGGGAATTCGTTCCCCATTGATAAACGCACCAGGGGGCGTGTTTGCAGAGTGCTGCAAGGAGGGATGTTGCCTCCGGCTGCTGCCGGTCTTTTATTTTTTGCTTTAAGAAGGGGGGCTGTGTGGCCCCCTTCTTTTTCTAATTTATTGGCCCTGGGGACCCCATCCCCCAGGGCCTGCCCCCTTATTTTTTTTTTTTTTTTAATTAGGTATTTTTGAAGGGAGCCGCGTGGCTCCCCTCCTGAGGCCTTAATTAGCCCCGGGGACCCCATCCCCCGGGGCATGGCCTTTTTTAAAAATTTAATTTCTTTTGGAGGGGGGCTGCTTTGCCCCCCTCCTCAGGCCACTTATGGCACTGGGGACGCCATCCCCCAGGGCCGGCCTTTGTTTATTTATTTATATATTTTTAAAATAACATTTTGGGGAGGGGGGCCGCGTGGCCCCCCTCCCGGGCCACTTGTAACCCCAGGGACCCCATCCCCCGGGGCTGGCCCTCTCCGTTGGGGACCGTGGGGGGGTCCCCAATCCCCCCACGGTCCCGCCGGCTCCCCGCGTCCCTCGGGAGCCGGCATTGCTTTTCCACATGGGGTGCTGCTAGGATGCAGCTCCCCGTGTGGAAAAGCAATTTGGTTTGCATTTTGAAAGAGAGAGCAGGTTCCTTGCTCTCTCTTTCAAAATCTAAACCAAGTTTGCTATGGCAGGGCGGGAGCTGCAAGGCTCCTGCCCTGCCATAGCAAACTACAGTGCCCGGGAGAGGGCACCCCGGGACACTGCAGGAGCCGGCCCTGGGGGGTGGCGGTCCCCAGGGCCATCAAGGGCTCCAGGAGGGGGGCCACGCGGGGCTGGGGGGCTCATGATGAATTATAATATTTAGAGCCCCGGGGAGGGGGTGGTCCCCGGGACATGTGGGGGGGGGGCTCGAGCCCCCCACACAGGTTATTTTTTGTTTAAAATTTAAAAAAACACAATCCCCGGGGGTTGGCAGTCCCCGGGGATTTGGGGGGCCATGAGCCCCCCGCATATATGGTCTTAAAGCCCCGGGGGTGGTGGTCCCCAGGGCTTGGGGGGGCCTTTGAGCCCCCCACCCATTTATTTATGAAGCCCCGGGGGGTGGCGGTCACCGGGGCTGGGGGTGGCTGTGAGCTGGGCCCCCCATCCCAATACTAACATTGCCCCCGGGATTTGGCCCACCCGGGGGCTGAATATTAATGAAGCGCGGGCTTCGTTGTTTTTTTTTTGTCTCGGCAGGATCAGCGCACTCTGCACGGATGTTGCAGATTAAAAAAAAAATAATAAATTGGGGAGTCCTGGGGGTCCTTGTGCGACCCCTAAGCAGGCCTAGGGGGTCAGGGTGTTTCTACCTTGCCCCCTTTTTGCGTTTTGTGCACTTGATTTGCTGATTTCTTGTGCCTCAGTTCTACCGAGGCACAAGATGGGTGCCAACACTTCCTGGTTTGGAGTGTTAACAGCCAATTAGCATAAAGCTTGTGATCGGGAGGGTGCGCGGCCATAGATATATATGTGTTTTTACTTTTGATTTTCTCAGCAACTACTGAACGGATTTACACCATTTAACAAAAAGGGTTCTTTCTGAACCAAGAACTACCTCTTTGCCAAATTTTGTGTAATTCTGTTCAGCAGTTCGGGTTGTAGCCGTGTCTAAAGTTTCCTATGGGAAATTGCATGGGGGAAAAACACATTTTGGGACCCCCTTTTTTCTCAGCCCCCGCTTGACGAATCACCCCGAAACTTTCAAGATAGGAGTGGACCGGAGCACCCCACGAGTTTTGAAAACTTCTCGAAGATTCGTCAACAGGCGCCAAAGTTATTGGAACTAGAATGTTGCGACCGCCAGTAGATAATATATATACGGCTGTCATTGTAGTCCTTTTTGTATGACAGCTGTCAAATAGTCCGACTTTTATGTTGGCGGTTAATGAAAACTATAGTCCTACTTCTATGTCTATGAACTGTCCCGTGTTTTTGTTTTGAGAATCTGGTCACCCTAACAGATGGAAAGCAGACATTTTTTTAGGACAATAACTCAACAAGGTTTTAAAAACAAGTAGCAGCTAGTAGGCATTAAAAAAAAAAGTGGCCAATGCAAGGTTAATACGAATATGGGGGCAAAAAAAATGCGATTTCCTAATCAAAGCATAAGTAACTTTGTTTTTTTACACCAAGTTGATTTAAGGAATTTGGTCCCAAGTGAGCACCACCATGGGGTTTGGGTCTGTTTTACAAATCCTTGCTGCTTCCCAGTAATGTTTAAGTCTCAGAGATAGGCAGAGAAGTCTAATCCATTTAATCACCGCAGCACATATGCAGCGCATAAAAAGAAAACATGCTCAACACTTTCACTGCTGCGAGTACATGCTGGACATTTATAATGATCAGACGTTGGGTTAGACCAATATTTTATGAAAGATGCAAAAGAAAGAGTACCTAATTTGAGCTGTATTTTCTAAGGAGCAGGGTTTGCAGGTAATCTAAAAACTCCTTAAAGTTAAAGGAAAATTTTAAATTTTAAAAACATACAGTTAGGCTCTCCATGGAGGATGAGTTCACTTTTCGGAGCAGAGCTTGGGACCAAAAGCTCTTCTTCACAATGAGAGCCACATTATGAGGAGACAGGTTGTATTAAACCCAAAGTCTTCCAGCCCAAAGACTTTTTGATGTACTTCAACCATGGGATTTTTAACACATGCTGTCTAGTAATAATATCTTGGAGTCCTGCTTTTAAGTGTGCTAGTTCTTCAATGCGCCAAACTTTAACCCAGTACAAAATAGGTTTTAGGGCTGCACTCTCGTCTATTGATCGCAGGCCTGGATCTAGCAACAAGGGTAGCTAAGACATACTCCTTGGCAGCCCCAATAATGATATTATAAATGAAGTCTCGGGAGGTGCAAGGTCTTCGACATTGCTATGGACCCAAAGTTCAGCTCCAGAAACTTAAATAATTTACTTGGAGTATTTCTGTTTTTATTCATAATTGTGTCTATTCTCTGCTAATATTCTTCTGACTTTTCTAAATATTATTACTAATAGTACTAAATGTATGCCACATTCTATTTAAATTTCTTTTTTATTTTGGTTAGATTCTGCTGAACACTGGAGTTTTGGTGTTGACGTGTCATCTTCATCTGTGATCTGCCCACACCCAGTCTATTTCTGTGTTGTATAGGTATCTTTTTTGGTCAGCTGTTCCATATATGCTGTTTTACTGTGCTTGTGATTTATATTTGTTATTTCCTGTTGTTATTTATGTGGTTACACAACGTTATTCACATTGCTTCCCTGTAGTTCTCCATACAGGGCTTTTCTTTATTCAGAGCACAAATGTACCTCTTTATCTATTGTTATATATTTACAATTGAGGTTCATTAGATGGAATGTTAAAGGGTGTTAGGTAACCTGATTAAGAGGGATAAAGTTATTTCACATCTCTCCAAACTAAAGGCTAATAGTGGTATACTTGACTGATAATGAGTCGAACATTACAAAGAAACTAGGTAATCTCATCCCATGCCTATAATGGTACTGTAATTTTATGTAACAGGTACTCGGATATTGTGGTAGTATCTCAAGGACCTGATTATGAAGGATGATGGATTGCAATTTAATTATTCATAGAGTAACTACTAATTACTGTTTTTAACGATTACAGTCCCACACAACCCAACTTTTCATTCTGGCCTTCTATTTCTAAGAAATCGCTCAAATTTCAAAATAATAACTTACTATTGGGAGGTGATTGACGCTAAATTACGGATCCCTATTTGGACCCCTTTTGGACAGGAATTTGAGAGTTAAAATATATCCCTAATAAACCTTAAAAGTAGTTCAAGTCTTTTTTTTACCTCAAAACTCATTAGCAGATTGATGAAGACTTTCAAACCCTACTCTAAGATAATGCACTTTTTATTCACTCATGGCCCACCTACAACTTAGAACTAATTATATATCTCTTAATACTAACAAACAAACTCTCTCAGACATTGATTCAAGTCAAAATTGGGGCAATCTTTATTTCAGATCATGCACCTGTGATAATTGATTTGAGTCTTATACCCTAAAAAAAAAAAGGTACATGGAGATTAATTAATACATTACTAGCTGATCCTGCTTTCACTGGGCAATTTCATGATTCTATGGTATTTTTTTTAAATTGACAATGCATCTAACATAAACTTTGGGACCCATTTAAAAGCAACTTCTAAGGGATTTAGCAATATTGTTGATGCTATAAAAAAACCAATAAAATGATATTGGAAACAAAAGACGCCTTTCAGAAAATTAAAAATTTAGAACATAAATTTTATAGCTCAACTTCTGAAGACATAGTACATGATCTAATTGCTACTATGTTTGAATACAATGAAGTTGTCAGAAATGCTGCTTTTCCTATCCATTGAAAAAGAGCCTATGACACTATGGAGGTAAAAAAAAATGGAAAGTTACTGGCAAATTATCTGAAAATTAAAAAAAAGAATGTTGTAATGTGAAAACAATAATCAATAATGATAGAACTCATGTTCATAAAGATGCAGACATCTTAAAAGAATTTACATATACATTTATGAGTGCCTATATTCATTGAATCTTCTCTTACCTTTGATGACATTTCTCATTTCTTAGGTTCAATTCTAAACCAGGATATTCTAATGGAAATGTTTCCAGCCTAGAGGATGATACTCTATAGAGGAGATCACCATGGTTATTAAAAAAGTTTTTTAAAAATACAAATCTCCAGGCCGAAATGGTTTCATTAAGGAATTTTATCTACACTTTTCAGAAATTCTTTTCCCATGAGATAATTTATTAAATTATTATAGCTTCTCCGGTGCTTAATATGGAATTTCTAAAGGGTCCTTAATCTGTATTTTTCCCATGGAAAGCTGTGACAAAAAATAATGCAAGCTTTACTGACCTATATAATTGGTTTGATTTATTTAATGATTTAGAACTTGTAGACTGACTAAAGTCAGATTTCAGGAGTCCCCAGATGCAGCGGCTACCTCAGGGTGGTATTATAAATGATAACTGTTTTAGATCTTTTACGAGCAAAGAAAAATATGTGCCAACTGGGACGGCAGGTTTGCCTGATGATACTAACCATACAAATGACCTTGTTTCAGTTACAAGGGACTCTTCGAACAATTTTAATAGCGTGGGTATGTTAACAACACCACCAACCACTGTAGCCACACCTAATACAACTATGGAAGGACTAACTGACAAGGTAGGTGACGGATACCGGAAGCCATATTTGAATGAAATGTTATTCTGGAATGTAGCAGGATTAAAAAGTAAGGCTGGAAATCATCTATGGTACGAGTTTGTGAAAAGATTCGATATTATTAGTTTGCAGGAGACATGGGCGATTGAACCTATTCATATCAACGGTTTTAAAACATTTCATACCCCTGCTATAAATTCATCCTATGGTCGCTTAAAGGGGGGACCATGTACCTATATTGCAAATTGCTTGAATTTTAACAGAAGATAGTTGTTTAGTGTTAGTCAGTTTGTACAAATGTTGTTATTTGACACTGATAAATCATCATGCATCGCTTTGCCGAACTTTTATAATAATATCCCCCTGACCAGATAGAAGGGGTTTTAAGGCCCCTAAGGTATAATTTACAGAATATTCAGGCCTCTGCTACAAAGGATTTGATTATCGTCTGGGGTGGGGATTTTAACTGTATGATATGTAATTATGCGGACGGGGGTCCTTGTGTTATTGGATTCGATAAAAATACCTATTTTAGCCACTTTGTTCATACTCATTACAGTGAATTCTTAAACAATAATTTGTTTGAATTTAGATTTAGACTTTGCTAACGATCTATGCTCTTCCCCGGTTCCTTTCAAACCAACGTTCAATGGGCACGGTACTTTTTCGACAATTGATTTTATTTTAGTGACCAGTCGACATGCTTCTAGAGTAGTAGATTTCCCTACTCACAAGATCGCCCTAAGCGATGATTTTGCTCTGAGCCTGGCTTTACTGGTAAAAGACAAGGCAAGCTGTGCAAGGGATCATCCAACTCATATTGTTAAAAATATCACCCTGTACAGGAAAAATGGGTTTGTCCTACGTTGGGATAAATTGGCCCCTGAAAAATTTATAAATACGATCATTAAAAACTGTAATCAGGAGATTTTGGTATGCTTAGGTGAAACCGCAACTAACAAAGATGTCTTAGAGGGTTTCTTAACCATCGCAGGGCATATCAAAAAAGCATTAATCAATAAACTCCAATAGAAATCTGGGTCACAAGCATGGGTGGTTTGATACAAATTGCACTAAAGCCTATTCCAAATTAAAATACTGCCTTCACAAAACAATAAAAAACCGCGCAGAGATTGCAGGGGCCCGAAGAGAATACAGTCGCGCCCTGAAAGAAAGGAAAAAGGAGTTAAAAAACGAGGCGTGGCGTGCTTTACATGCAGCCTCAGAAATTAAAGATAGTTCTGCCTTCTGGAAGGCAGTTAATTCACCATTTCTGGCGAGTGGAGATAGGGCCTCTATAGAGATTGCCATCAGTGAGGCAGAGTGGGTAGACAATTTTTCAAAATTATATGATGAGCCACATTTTGCTTCCCCTAACAAAGGAAACCCCGTATTAAGCTCAGGCCAAGTGCCGTTCACTAACTCCTCTAATCTAAGATTCGATCTTGATGAAGTTATATCGGCCATTTCCCTAAGCAGCGGGGGGAAGGCACCAGGGCCTGATGAAATCCCCGTGGATCTTTTTAAATTTAATACAGAATTGTGGGGCCCCATCCTAACCCAAGTTATTAACGCTTGTAGCCAGATAGGTCCAATCCCATCCTGGCTTGAATCTATACTGGTCCCTATTTTTAAGAAAGGGGACAGATCCAACCCAACCAATTACAGGCCAATATCACTGCTCGACTCTACAGTTAAAGTAATCGGTAGAGTTCTCTTAACCAGGCTTCAAGACTGGGCGGAGGAGCACTCGATCATGAGTGATCTACTATATGGCTTCCGTAAGGGACTAGGGACGGTAGAGCAAGGTCTGAATCTAAACATTATGATTAGCAAATATATAAGGGCAAAAAGGGGTAGACTTTTCCTGACTTTCGTGGATTTAACCGCCGCATTCGATTGCATTATCCACAAAAAGCTTTGGAAAATTTTAGAAAACTTGGGTGTGGATCCTCCTATAATTCTTTTTATCAAGGGGCCAACACAACTGTCAGGTTTGGGGAAGGTGGGGAATGCACCAAACACTTCGATGTGAGGCAAGGAGTGCGGCAAGGCTGCGTCCTCGACCCCTTTTTATTTACCTTATACATAAACAATCTGGGAAGGTCGACGTGGAAGAGTGTCATGATCTACCCCTAATAGGCAACCGTCTAACTCCCACATTGATGTATGCAGATGATGTGGTGCTAATGGCCCACACTCTGATAGCCCTACAGAGGGTCATTTGAAGTTTTGCTAATTACATGTCTAACTTAGGCCTGAATGTTAACATCCCAAAGACCTACCTGATGAAGTGCGGGGTCGGTAGTAGTAAAACCCGGCCATTTGTTCTAAATTCCAAAGAAATTAAAAGTTCTGATACATTCTCTTATCTTGGAATTTTATTTGACAGAAGGGAGAGGTGGTCTCAGGCAGTTAAAGTGAGGAAGTTATTATTTTTAAAAGCAGTAGCCGCCTTAACAAATTTTAGTAGGAAAATAGGCAAAAGGGCCCCAACAGAATTACTACAAATATATAATGCTAAGTGCGTCGCAATTGCTACGTATGGAGCAGGCATATGGGGTTATGAGGACGTGGCAGCCCTATAGATTATAGAGAACAGGTTTCTGAGATACTTATTGACTCTCTCAGTTAGTACCGCCTCTTTTATTTGCCACACGGAACTAGGCATCTCTTATAAAAATTCAGCCAGCACTACTGTGATATAGGATCTGGACTACAGACCAGACAACGTTAAACCGACAGATTCTAACCGACTGTTTCAAGTTAGAGGGGGTTAAGAATATAAAATGGCTGGAATGTATTAGAACGTTTATGCTCAACATAGGTCATCTGGAGTATTATATTGACCCGACCACAATATGCTCCATATCAAGGAAGGATTTTAAAAATAAATGTTTGTCTTTTGTGGAAGATCTCAGAAGAGGGGTGGAACTAGAAAAAACCTACAGTTCAAGCCCAATACTCTATCTTAATGACCTTTAAAATTCAGCCCTATCTAGGGATGTTCATAGGATATTATAGTAGATTCCTGTTAACACGCTTTCGATTGGGAACTATTTATAGATCAATTTCATTTCCAGAAAAGAATGATTGGCCCAGGGATTTGTGTAAATGTCCATGTGACGACCAATCGAACCAGTGGACCATTCATGTATTATTTTTCTGTAAATTTTATCTGTTTGAAATAAAGAGATGGCCTCTGCCTCTTTTAAGGAAAATTGGTCTAAGGCAATGTCGTCCCGCTCTCCTGGTTTTACAATCATTGGAAGATGAATTTTTAATTACATCTGTTTTATCGTTTTTAAAGAATGTTTTTAAAAGTAGGAAATCAATTTTAATTTACGATCGAATCAACTGAAGCAATCTCCTCTTAATAGTGATTGACTACAAGCATGTTATGATTCTTTTTCGTGGGAATGTTTTTTTTACTTTGCTTTTATGATTATCATGTGAAATTATCAAATAAAGCGTGTTTTGATTTGATATATAATTCGTTAATGTTGGCTATTAGATTTATGCACAAATCTTGGCTATATGGTTAGAACCATTACTGCCGAATATGATTGGGAGAGAACAGGTATGTTTTTGTCAAAGGGAAGTTAACCTCTGACAATTACAGGTTTTTAAAAAATGTTTTGTGTAACTCTCCTAAATATCCTCATTCTTTAACAGATATTACTTTAGATGTATTTGATAGATTGGAATGAAATTTTATGTTCCAAACTTTGGCGTCGGATGGATTTAGATCTAAATGTATTAATTTAATTTACCAAGTGGTGAAGGGAGGGGAGGGGGCCTGAGGTGACATGTGTGCAAACATGCCCTGTGGGCGTTTTAAGTTGGGTGATAAAGTTCCCTTGAAGCCTGGGGGTCCCTGGGGTTCAACTAGCCCACTAGGTACCTCCAGTAAGCGCCACAGAGCTGCGTTGCAGAGAGGTGTAAAAAGGGGCACGGCCTAGACCACCTCTCTGCAACGCAGCGCAGTGGCGCTTACTGGAATCACCTGGTGGGCTAGTTGGCCCCCAGGAGCCCTCAGGATTGAAGGGGAATTATTTCCCCAATTTAAAACGCGGCACAGGGCGTGTTTGCACACATCACCTCAGGCCCCGTCCCCTCCCTTCACCACTGTGTAAACACGCCCTGTGGCCGCTTTAAGTTGGGAGATTAAGTCCCCTTGAATCCTGAAGGTCCCTAGGGTCCAACTAGCCTCTAGGTACCTTCAGTAAGCGCCACTGAGCTGCGTTGCAGAGAGATATAAAAAGGGGCACGACCTGGACCACCTCTCTGCAATGCAGCGCAGTGGCGCTTACTGGAAGCACCTGGTGGGCTAGTTGGCCCCCAGGGGCCCTCAGGATTGAAGGGGAATTATTTCCCCAATTTAAAACGCGGCACAGGGCGTGTTTGCACACATCACCTCAGGCCCCGTCCCCTCCCTTCACCACTGTGTAAACACGCCCTGTGGCCGCTTTAAGTTGGGAGAATAAGTCCCCTTGAATCCTGAAGGTCCCTAGGGTCCAACTAGCCCACTAGGTACCTTCAGTAAGCGCCACTGAGCTGCGTTGCAGAGAGATATAAAAAGGGGCACGACCTGGACCACCTCTCTGCAATGCAGCGCAGTGGCGCTTACTGGAAGCACCTGGTGGGCTAGTTGGCCCCCAGGGGCCCTCAGGATTGAAGGGGAATTATTTCCCCAACTGAAAACGCACCACAGGACGTGTTTGCACACGTCACCTCAGGCCCCATCCCCTCCCTTCACCCCTGTGTAAACACGCCCTGTGGCCATTTTAAGTTGGGAGATTAAGACCCCTTGAATCCTGAGGGTCCCTAGGGTCCAACTAGCCCACTAGGTACCTCCATTAAGCGCCACAGAGCTGCGTTGCAGAGAAGTGTAAAAAGAGGCGTGGCCTTTGAACACCTCTCTGCAGCGCAGCTCCCTGGCGCATACTGGAGGTACCTGGTGGGCTAGTTGGTCCCCAGGGACCCTCAGTATTGAAGGGGAATTAATTCCCCAACTTACAACTCGCCAGAGGGCGCGTTTGCACAGTGGTGAAGGAAGGGGGCGGGGCCTGAAGTGACATGTGTGCAAACACGCCCTGTCGCGCGTTATAAGTTGGGGAATTAATTCCTCTTCAATCCTGAGGGTCCCTGGGGGCCATGGAGCTGAGCTGCAGAGAGATGTTCATAGGCCACGCCCCTTTTTCCAACACTGCAACGCAGCTCTGTGGTGCTTATTTGAGGTACCTGGTGGGCTAGTTGGCCCCCAGGGGACCTCAGGATTGAGGAGGAATTAATTCCCCAACTTATAACGCGCCACAAGGCGTGTTTGCACACATGTCACCTCAGGCCCCGCCCCCTCTCTTCACCACTGTGCAAACGCGCCCCGTGATGCATTTAAAGTTGGAGGATTAAGTCCCCTTGAATCCTGAGGGTCCCTGGGGTGTAACTAGCACAGCAGGTACCTTCATTAAGCGCCACAGAGCTGCGTTGCAGAGAGGTGTAAAAAGGGGCGTGGCCTCTGAACACCTCTCTGCAACACAGCTCCCTAGTGCACACTGGATGTTCCTGGTGGGCTAGTTGGCCCCCAGGGACACCCAATATTCAAGGGGAATTTGTTCCCCATCTGCAACCATGCCAGGGGGCGCATTTGCAGAGTGCTTCAGGGATGGGGCGGGGCCTTTGGCATGATGCCGGTCTTTTTTTTTTTTTTTAAGAAGGGGGGCTGTGTGGCACCCCCTTCTTTTCCTATTTTATTGGCCCTGGGGACTACATCCCCCAGGGCCTGACCCCTATTTTATTTTTATTTTTAAATTGGAAGGGGGCTGCTCCTCAGGCCATTTATGGCCCGACCCTGGGGACCCCATCCCCCAGGGCTGGCCTTTGTCTTTTTTTTTTTATTATTGAGGAGGGGGGATGCGTGGCCCCCCTCCCAGGCCACTTATGGCCCCGGGGACCCCATCCCCCGGGACGGCCCTATCCATTGGAGACCGTGGGGGAGTCCCCAATCCCACCACGGTCCCGCCAGCTCCCCGCGTCCTGCGGGAGCCGACATTGCATTTTCACACGGGGAGTTGCTAAGATGCAGCTCCCCGTGTGGAAAAGCAATCGGCTTTGGTTTTTGGAAGAGAGAGCAGGTTTCCTGCTCTCTCTTCCAAAATCCAAAGCAGTTTGCTATGGCAGGGCGTGAGCCGCGAGGCTCCCGCCCTGCTATAGCAAACAGCAGTGTCCCGGGTGTAGGCACCCCGGGACACTGTAGGAGCCGGCCCTGGGTGGTGGCAGTCCCCAGGGCCATCACAGGGCTCCAGGAGGGTGGCCGCGCGCCCCCCCCCTCCCAACATGTGCAAAGCCCTGGGGAGGTGGTGGTCCCCGGGGCTCGGGGGTCCATAACGGACCCCCAAGTTCTAATAATTAGAGCCCCGGGGCGTGTGGGGAGGGGTTCGAGCCCCCCCACACAGGTAGTTAATTTTTTAAAAAAACAAGCCCCAGGGGTGGCGGTCCCCGGGGCTTGTGGGGCCTTTAAGCCCCCCCACTCATTTACTGTTGAAGCCCCGGGGGTGGCGGTCCCCGGGGCTGCAGGGGGGCCGTGAGCCCCCCTGCAAATACTTTTGAAAAGCCCCAGGGGGTAGCGGTCCCCGAGGCTTGGAAGCCCCCCACGTAAATTAATCAAAGCCCCGGGGCGTGGCAGTCCCCAGGGCAGTGTGGGGGGATTGGGGGCCCTCCACACTTTTTTTTTCTGCCCCAGGGACCAGGCCCACCTGGGGGCTTTATTTAAACGAAGCGCGGGAGCCCGCACTTCGTTTTTTGAATTTTCGCGGCCGGATCCGCATATCCAACGTGCATCCCGCGATTTAAAAAATAATTAAAAATTTGGGGCCCTGGGGGTCCTTGTGGGACCCCCTAAGCAGGCCTAGGGGGCCAAGGTGTTTCTACCCTGCCCCCTTTTCGTGTTTTGCGCAATTGTTTTTCTCTTGTCTTGTGCCTCGGTTCTACCGAGGCACAAGATGGCTGCCAACACTTCCTGGTTTGGAGTGTTGACAGCCAATATATATATTTTTTTAATTTTGATTTTCTTAGCAACTACTGAACGGATTTACTCCATTTCACAAAAAGGGCTCTTTCTGAACCAAGGGCTACTGTTTTGCCAAATTTGGTGTAATTCTGTTCAGCAGTTCGGGCTGTAGGCGTGACAAAAGTTTCCTATGGAAAATTGCATGGAGAAAACACGTTTTGGGACCCCCCTTTTTTCTCAGCCCCCGCTTGTCAAATCACCCCGAAACATTCAGGATAGGAGCGGACCGAAGCGGGCCATAAATTTTGAAAACTTTGCGAAGATTCATCAATTGGCGCCAAAGTTATTGTGAATAGAATGTTGCAATTTTCCTATGGTAACTAAGTCCTAACTATAACTACCTACTGGCGACCGCCAGTAGGATATATATATATGTATATATATATATACACACACATGCAAAAAAAAGAAAGAAACAGAGAACTCTGGGCAGATCTCAAGTTTAGATGGAAAGCAGCTCCAGTATAGAGCACTCTCAACACCAGCGACACTCTAAATTTGCTCACCTCAAATGTCTGCTTTTCTATCAAAGTCTTTAAGCGTAGGATTATCTATCCATCAATATTATATATATATATATATATATATATATATATATATATATATATATATACACACACACACATCTATATACATATATATTTACAATAATATGTTTTTTGTTAGTTTATCTAAGGATTGGCAATTATTGCTGAAGGTTATAAATGGATTGATATGTTACTTATTTTTGCATTTCAACAAATTACTATTTATTTTCCTAAAATTATAATAGTACTAAATGTTTTACTCCCTGTTGAACCGGTCATTCATGAGGTGGTCTTTTCCCCAACCTTTTGCCTCCCAGTTTTGCTCCATTGTTTTGTTGGCTTTAGGACTCTGAGCACGTTACCACTGCTAACCATTGCTAAAGTGTATGTGCTTCTCCACTAAAACTTGTTGACATTGGTATATACCTGATTGGCCTATTTAATTTACCTGTAAATCCTGTGTAAATTGGTACACCTTGTACCCAGGACCTGTAATCTAAATGCTACTACTGGGCCTGCAGCAATGGTTGTGCCACCCACACCAGTAACCTTTCAAACCTATCCCAGGCCTGCCATTGCAGGGCCAGTGTGTGCAGTTTACTGCCACTTCAATTTGGCATTTACAGCCACTTGCTAAGCCTTAAACTCCTCCCTGAAGTTGGACGAAGCGACCCTAAGGGCAGGGTGCTATGTAACTAAAAAGCAGAACATGTACTTCCAAGTTTTATATGTCCTGGCAGTGATAAACTGCTAAATTAGTTTTTCACTGCTGTGATGTCTACTCCTTTCATAGGCTAGCATTGGGGATTCCTTAAAATAACTTTCAAGCTGTAATTCCTGATTGGAAAGCAGTAGCTACTTCATGTTTAATATTTTTAAAATGGTGATGATAAAGCCTCTTTAATGGTAAAGTTGGATTTGACATTACCATTTTAGAAATGCCATTTTTAGAAAGTGGACATTTCTCTGATCTTAACTTTTCTCTGTGTGCCTGCAGCCTGTCTCCAATACATGTCTAGGCTGGGTGACACTTTATGCATTCCTTCAAGACAGTCACAACACAGGAAAGGCTAAGTGTGACAGGGGATACATCTGCATATATCTGCATACTGGGCAGGAAGAGGGGGAGGTGTTTCACACTTACATCTGAATAGATTGTGTCCTGCCCTCACACAAAGGGCTGATTTATCTGCTACTAGTAGCCTGGAGCCAGGGCTCGGCTGAAATGGATCATTGTGCACTTCAGAGAAATCCTTTGATGTCTCCCCCCTTTTGAGTATAAGTACCGGGGCTCTGGCACTACCAAATCTGTACACCATTGGACCTGGTAGGAACTCTGCTGGAGTAAAGACTACTGTGCTGAAAGAATTGCCACCTTGTTATGAGTGACTGTTCTGAGGAACTGCATCTCTGCTTTGCTGAGCTGCCCTGCTACCTGCTGATGTCTGCCCTGCTGAGGAAAAGGACTGGACCCAACTCACTTGAACTCAGATTGACTCCAAGGGCTTGCTGGCTTGCCTCCTCTTCTTTTCTGAAGCCTCAGGGACACAAACGACTTCCTCCAATCCGGATAGTGCTGCTGAACTTTGCCATCTGTGATTCTTTCCCTTGCCTGAGGTGCCCCCTCCAGTCCTGTGACTCAGGAGTGGGTGTCTGCAGCTTTTTCAAACCATGATGTCGACACAGCGCTGAATTTGCGCCAATTAGAACTGACCCATTACCTTCAATGCCAAAGCAGCGGCCACTCAATGACAGTAATTCTACAGCAGGTGCTGCTCCACACCAATGGACAGCGTAGCTTGACAAATATCAGAATTCTTTCCATGGGCTTGAATAGTTTAGTTGTGCTTTAATTCCATGTATGGACCTCACAAGGATGACACACTGAGTCTGCCTGGATGCATTAATAAAAATGCTTAAAAGGGCACTCTATGCTTGTTATTATGATATAGTGCTAATTTCTTCTTTGAAAAAAAATTACGAACAAATCTTATGCTTGCACACTCGTTTCTGCCTAAATAGATGCTTAGCACCCTGTGGTTTTTCACCCACATGATTCCTCCCAAGTGTAATCACACAAATCAAGTTGGAACGCTATTACCTCACGATGGAGGAACACACAGACAATTAGTGGTTTATCCCGCATTCTGGTATTTGAAACCTCAAATTATGTGTAAGCAATAAGTGTGGTAAATACCATACCCTGTGGTATTTGGCATTTATAGGATGAGCATTTAGCACTCAAAATTGCATGGCTATAACATTAAGGACCTTAGTGTAGCATTTTTATTTACAAAATAAAGGCATACGGTTACACCCATATACTAACTTCTACAAATGGGTGTAAATGTATGACTTTTGGAAATTCACAAACATTTTTTTTTGCAGTTTCATACAGGAGCGGCTCATGTCAGGGAAAAGAGGCGGATCGGCGGGTCTGGAGTGGATGAGGGGCGACAGAGAAAAATAAAAAAATAAAACATAAAAAAGAACTTACCTGCCGCCCTCCAGCATCTCGCTCTTCTGCTCCTCTCCACTGCAGGTACAGACTCCCAGACTGCCCGGCGGCCAATCCTGAAGCTGCTTTCATGCATGAGAGCAGCTTCAGGATTGGCCAGAGCACCGTTAATTTGCGCTCCCAGACAGGCTGGGAGCTTGTGCCTGCTCTCTCCAACCCGGCAATGCAGCTCGGGTTGGAGAGAGCTTCAGTGAGCATGACTGGTTGGCCGTCCTGAGACAGCCTGAGGAACCATCATGCGCACTGATAACAGAGCCCACTACTCCCCCTCCAGTATTGTCACCCCCTGGCCCCGCACTCTAGACTCGGCACACAGTCACTTAGAAGAAAAAGAAAACAATAATAAAACGGGAGTTAAACCTGCTTTATTATCATTGTATTTTTTATGTTTTCGAGGGTGCTAACAGGGAGAGAGATGCTTTTCAGCCATAGTGGTGGTTTTATATAGCAAAACCTTGACCTGAAGGTATTGGAGGGCTTTACATGAGCGCCAGTTACATTACATAAGGTCACATTCATATTTTAGGCATCGGGAGACTAATGGCCCAATTACGACTTTTGACAGTGCAGGGGCAGGCAGCATGCTGCCGCACTCCTGCACCACCAAGAGTCGCCGCAGCCCAACCGCCAGATTAGAACTTAAAAGTGCTCTGACAGTTGGGCGGTGTGGCGATTCCTGCTGTGGAGCCTCTTTCAAAGGTGGCAGTGCTTTTGAAAAAAGCACTGCAATGGGAACGGCACACAATGTTCCTGCATGGCATGGACTCGAAAGTCCATGCCATGCAGGAACGGGTGTGCATGCCTACCAGGGGCACATGTTGTACCCCACTGTCTGCTTCCACATACAGAGGAGGCACAGGGGGCACTACAGCGCCTCATTTCTTTCCTCTTCGCCGCGGTGTACATGGATTATGAACCTCCATGAAACCGCCGGCAGTGAGGAATTTCTTAATATGCATGGCGGGACAAAATGGTCCCGCCACGCATATTACGGCCTCAGGACCGCCGTGCCATCTCCAGGGAATGGCAGTTACCTGGTGACGTTAGCGATCCCATGGCGGTCTGACTGCCCAAGTCATAATGGAGCGGTCGGACCGCCACGCATCGACGAGTCAGACGGTCCGGCAGACTCGTATTCGGGCTCCAAGTTCATATTCCTATTTTAAGCATGGGGCGATTAAGGGATTTGGACAGAATCACAGGATGTTGAGACAAAGCAGAGACTCTAACCTGCCTACCCAGTTCTTAAGTTAGCAGCTCTGGCTATAACACCACCTCCTGTCCCTTTCTCAATAGTACACCTGGAAGCTTTACTGGTCCACAAGTCACAGTTTTCTAAGATGTAATATTCTGATTATCTTGCTACAGCTGCTACTTTCCCAATGCGTAGTTTTTCGGTGGATGTAAATCCACATTGGAGGAATACAATCTGTGGTTAAAATGCATGTTTTTTTGTCTTTTTTTTTCCACAGAGAAAACATTTACCCCGTGCAGAAATGCTTTTTTTTTTACAACCCCACAACGTTTAGGGGTGTTGTGTTCCCCTTACCAACCTAAAAGGGGAGTTAATCTAGTCCTTTACTGACATAATTCTCTGATCAACGGTAGGAAGTGGTAGGAGAGAAGTTTACGAATATTCGCAAAGTCGTACTCTTGCGGCCATTGACAAACCGCCCAGTTCCCTTCTGTTGAGAGTTTACTACTGCTACTTTAGAATCATGCAATTGTGGCATACAATTATGTAGTAGTTAAACCATTTAGATCTTCCAGGTGTCCTTTGTTGAGAGATCTAATGGCGCTACTTTTGCCACCAATTAAGATTTCAGGACTGAAATGGCTTTATGAAACTAGCCCCCTAGTATTCCTGGGATTTGTGCAAATACTATACTTAAAGGGAATACACACGGTTGGATATTTCCCACGAATCCGATCTGTATTTTGAAGAGCCTTCAATTTGTGTGATATATACAATTCATATAGTAGTTTTCTTATCAGCAAGTTAAACCATTTAAAAAAAATAAGTTATTAAAAGCTCTTAAATATGTAAATTAACCTTGTCGATGTTTTGTTCTATCAACGTCTCGAGAATGCTTACTTGTAAATTGCACTTTAAGAAAATGTGTTTTAGTTTGGAGTTTTGAAACCGCTGCATATGCAACAGCAGATGGTTCCTCTGCTTGTAAATTACTTTCTGATTGAAACACATAACATGACCATTAATCAGAAAACATGTGCGAATGAAGCTTGTAAAACATTACTTGCAATAGGTCCAATAAACAGCTCTTTATTTTTAGGAGACATCTCATATGTATTAAGTAGGAAAGAAACAAAATTCAAATGTATTCCACGTAGGAGTCTATGAAGAGCAGGGGAGATGGTAAAGGGAGATGTAGCCCACAGGACCCATCTAGTCTGCTGCTAAAATATGGTTAAGCATCCAAGTCTCCCATGGAAAGGTTTTGAGCTCTACTACCATGCATGTCAGACTCTATTCGGGGGGGCCACGGGTCAGGCAGGGGTACTGGGCGTCAACAGTAGGGGTTGAGTTTGCTTGCTGCTAGGGCACAGCCAAATGTAGCTTTGCAAACTGGGGCACATACAACCCCTTCCACATGACACTACCAGGGTAGCAAGAGCGCGCAGACACAAACTTTTCAAGGAGGTAGTGTCTGGGTGCTTGAGTTCTACAATCAACCAACAGACATAATAATCCTAATCTCCAGCCTAGTGCTTTTGTTTTCAAGAAATAAAATACTTTGATCACACAGCTGCCCTGCAAACTACACAATTCAATAAGTATACAAAGCAGTGTCCCTGAATGCAATCTACCTCATACAAAATCAGAAAGATTACGAGACAGAAATCGTCAAACAAATAAGTGAGAAGAAACACTACACGGTCCTCAATACCAATCCCCTTACAGAAATTCGAAATGCGATCTTACAGGTTACCAGTGAAGGCAGGGACGAGGGATATATCTCTAAAAAAGAATTTAAATTTCTAAACGCGGATAACCGCAGAACTCCAGTGCTCTATACACTACCAAAAATACATAAGAGCACCACAAGTCCTCCTGGTCGTCCTATACTGTCGGGAAGTGGGTCTATTTTAGAACCAATCGGCAAGTACATTGACCATTTTATCAAGGACTTTGTCCTGTTCCAAGACACATACGTCAGAGACACTATGTACATGGTCAATCTGGTAGACGGTATGCCCTTTAACTTTGCCACTGACTTGCTAGCTACCCTAGACATAAGCTCTTTATACACTAACATACCCCAGAATGAAAGTATTGAGGTCATAGAAAAACTCTTAGACAGCAGACCTAGACCTACCCAGGTACCCACCAGTTTAATTATCAGTCTATTGCGCATTGCTTTACAGAGCAACTACTTCATAACAGGTGGCACCTATTATCAACAGTGCTCTGGTACCAGTATGGGAGCAATGTTTGCTCCCAATCTGGCGAATATCTATATGGACCATGTGGAGCACAAATTTGCCCTAAATGACAACAATGTGTACCGCTCCAACATTAAATGTTGGAAGAGGTACATAGACGATATCTTTCTGATCTGGGCAGGCAGTGAAACTGATTTTAATAACTTCGTCACATACCTCAACACTATCCAAACTCATCTTTCATTCATGTCCACGGTACATGAATCCAGTATAGCATTTCTAGACTTAAATATCAACCATGACAGTGGCACACTTTACACCTCCCTCCACAGAAAGACTACTGAAAGAAACACCCTTCTATCTTATCGCAGCCAACAACCCCGTGCCTTAAGAGATGGCTTACCATTTGGCCAATTTTTGAGGGTGCGACGTAACTGCACATATAAAGCTGACTATATGCGAGAAGCTGAAATATTAAGAATGAAACTAGTCAAGCGAGGCTATCCAAATAGACTAGTGAAGAAGTCACTTAAACAGGCTTGGCATTGCCCTTGAGAGGAACTGCTAAAAACAAAAAACAAACCAAATCTTGAAAAGACCTTTGGCACTCACACCAAACAAGTGCGCAACCAGATCACAAAAAATTGGAACATAATCCAAAGTGTTGACCCCACAATAGAGACGCCACTATTTGCATACAAGAGAGGGAAAAATATCAAAGATCATCTTGTCAGATCTGCCACAGATATCAAGATTAACAATACCTATACACTTATCAGCGCTTGGGGCCTTCCCAAAATCAAAGGGCATCACAAATGTGGCAATTGTGTCTCCTGTGATCTCACGCTTAACACTGCCACATTTGAACATGGCAATGTGAAGCATGATCTATTAGCCTTTTCCAGCTGTAACACACAAAATGTAGTGTACTGTATTTGGTGGCCCTGCGGACTCCCATACATTGGACAAACGCAACAATCGGTCAAAGCACGTATTAGTCAACACCGTAGTCGCATACATAGATCGGTTCCCAATGCCCCTCTGGTGTCGCACTACAATGAGAAAAATCACACTGCAGACGAACTAAGATGGTAAGTAATTGATGTTGCTACTCTACCAGAGATAGGAGGTGACATTACACACATACTACAACGCAATGAGTGTCATTGGATTGAAAGGGTCAACTTAATAGATGATGGTCTTAACTCTGCTGAGGAATGGAGGGGGTATGTCACCACCCTCCAATAAGAACTTAATATTGATTATTCGTGTACTAAACCAAGACCAAAGGTGAAATGCCATTTTGGTATGAAATATGAAGTATTTTAATGTTCACTGTTTCATTTCATCTCTCACACTATTCCTAACAAATGGTTTACTTATACCAAATCATATGCAATGTAATATGAAGTTCTCTCAAAAATAAGATTTTTGTAAATGATGACTAATAATTATGATACTGTCCTTGATCATGATCAAAATTCCTGTATCTGTTCCCTTTGCATAAGAATTTAGTTAATGCCTCACAAAATTACATGCCTCACAATATCATTTGCATTTAACAGCAGCGCAGCATTTACACTTGTGCCACAAGAACACGGAGGTCTTTCTTTACTTTCTATCCTTCACGGATACCGAGCACCGGATTGAACGGTGTTTTCCACTATCCCTAGCAAGGCCTGCCGGTTCTCAATGCAGAAAGGTGGGAAACAGTGCATAAAGGAGCAGTCTTCCAAAGCGATCACTGTCATTGTACCGTCCTTGAAGCTGACTCACGCAGCTTTGGAATACAGATGATGTGATTCATCACGCACAGAATATCATCCAGGTAACAATAACTATAACTGAAGAGCGCAATACCTTACGCTCACCGCCTTCTCTAGAAACTAACCTCCCCTTTTATTAAATCCATAGACCAACACAGTGCATTGTCAATGTTTCCAGAACTTACCAGGGATTAACCATACCGCTATGGCTATAGTGAGTTGATGTAAAGAGCCGGTCGGCCAAACCGTACCCCTGACTGCCAGCCTTTCCTCACACTGAGGTAAGAGCACCTTTTGAATCAAAGCGCATCACATATCCTGCCCTGTCTCACCGCTTTCCCTTAACCATACTCTCCTTCTCTTCCATTTGCCCCCGGCAGTACCCAGACGGGTCCTCTTGTGAGTAATACCCTTTCACTTCTCACTTGTGGCACATCACTAGTTCACAATGCTGCGCATTAAGCAATCCAGGTAATTCACACTCCATGTCTCCCTTTTTTATTTCTCGCATTTGTGCCGGTACATGGGCCTTATGCTCTTATTATTTTATTATAGATGTCCCTGCATCACTAGTCCTGAGGAGACCCCATACTGATAGAGGGTCGAAACGCCATCGACAAGCTGAAAGAGCGAACCATTGCCCAGCGCGTATTATTATATACAGTTGCTGTTTACAAAGAAATTATATAAGAATGGTCGCCTTTTAAGATTTATGGAAACCTTGTATATAAATATACACCCTGTCACTTACGATTAGGTTCCATTTTTCACTTTGGAACACAGTGCACAAATATCTGTTCTATTGTAAATTTAAACAATGTATATAATAAGTCTGTTGTGTTTATAAAACAAGTCATAATTGTACAAATGTGTTGGTGGTTCCTTGCCCTCTGACATTATTCTACCCTCTTTTTATTGCGATTGTGCAAATTATATTGCTTGAATCATTTTTTATGCGTCCACAGGAACATAAGTTCCTTACACTGGGGGCAGCTTCCATCTTCTTGATTAATAACACATTTTGGAATACACCTTTTCCTTTCCACAACCTGGGGTTACAAGGTGCCCTTTGGTAGCCACTGTCTTATATGCTTGTAGATCAACGGGAATTTAACATTGCTTCTACGGTGTCAATCTCTTACAAGTGGCCACTCTCACATGCAGACTGTTTTCTGAAATCCTCTGCAAGTTCTCACGTTGAAGTTTGTTTGGGTGCACCTGATGAGAATGGATTAAGGTTCCAGGAGATGTTTCTCCTCGATGAAGGAACAGGAACAGTGTCTGGCATTTTGCAGTCCCATGTACATGGATATTGAAGAGCCATTTGTGGTAGAATGAGGGGTGTTCCTGTACTTTCATAGAAAGGTGGAAATGGCACTTTCTATACAATTCCCCTCAGTTTATGCCATTAGAAGTTCCCTATGGCACGCAAAGTGCTTCACATTCTTATTGGCTTTCTTTGCCATCGTGAGGGTAAATACTTGTGAATCATTGCTAAGAGGTTTCGGATAGTCTTCTCCCACTCTTGGAAGGGTGGCCTTTGCCTGTTCTGAGTTCTTGATCATTCAATGAGTTGTATAGACCTCAGGATTACTTCTTCAGCAGCCATTGGGTTAACATGTTTGACTTTAGGATAATATATAAAATTGCCTACAATACGGAGTATGTACCTTCGTTAAGGTAGGTTGCTGAAATCAGCACTTACTTTCGTCCATGGCATGTTTGGGACATTTTGGTGTTGACTGGTGCATAAGGTCTACTCGACCCAGCTGCTAGATATGCATCGGTTATTAAATAGTTCCCATACTAACTTGTAAGAATTGAAAACCACACATTCCAGATGACTCTGGTCTTGGTTGTGACTATTCTTTGGTGCCCAGCATGGGTTAGCTACAGAGTGTAGGTTAGATTGGGGCTGGCGTGGCGATTCATGGCCAGGACTAGGTAAAAATGCACATATTTTTCTATGTGTAATATGTGCAATTTTCATATTATGGGAAAGACATATGGGCCACCGTCTGCAGGAACATTGCCTGGGTTATGCCCTTGCATACAAAGCCACGAGACATAACTGTTCAATGTATTTTCAATACAGTTTCTAAAGACATCAGGCGAACTTTGCTAGCATGCCACGAAACCGCAGCAGAACTCCGATTCCACAGTTCCTTTCAGACACATTCTGCTTTAATCAGTCCCCTGCAGTTAAAAATTACACCAAAAAGCATAAAACATCAAATAATAACTCAGCTCGCCAAATAGGCAGAACTCAATGACTGGGATTTACCTGAGATTACATTCATGTGACAACATTTTTGCCTGGGCCTAGTTGTGTCCCCCTTAGCACTAGTCCTTCAATGGAGACAGCACTTACCACATATTGTGAAGGGCTGACAGAGTGGTGCATGCCTCCTGCATGTGTATGTTTATGCAGTGGCATAACGCAAAATGATGCCCCCCCCACCAACGGAATGCGAAGAGGTGTCCTCAGCCTCACAGTTATTTATTGATCTTGGGCTGAATAACATAGCCCACCACACCCCCTGAAGAGCTTGGATACCCCCCTGAGCTTTATAATAGGAGCTATAAAATAAAATTGAAGAATACACTTCTGCATACGTGGTGGCAATATGGTAAATATCTTTGGAAAACAGGGATAAATAGCTTGACAAAGACGAATTAGGGATAGAGCACCTATATTTTGCATTTAGTTATAGCTGTGTTTACTTGAGTGTGGCCTATGAGGAAACTGTAGTGAACTACTCATGCAGGAGTTAGAAGAAAGTAGTGTGAGAGGTAACTGCACATGTGGACGTCCTTGCCCGCCTTGAGGATAGGGCTGAAGATTATCTTTCTTGTGTTTGAATTAATAAAGAGCAACCAAAAGAAATGCATTTGATTACAGGCAGCCATGCTAAATGATCTTACGATTACACCCCACAAGCATGCACTGGATACAGACAGCCATGGTATATGCCAGGTTCAGTCCATCTAGGAGTGACAAGTGAGCTAACTCAATGCATGCACAGCTGCACTGGATGGTGACACTCAGTGTCCAACATTCACTCTTCAGATTTTGGGGGTTTCTATTCTGACTTGATTGATGTTGAGTGATCTGCAGAGTCCACCCCAGAAGGTAAAGTGGAGCAACACACAGCCATGGTTACAGGCTGCTATGGTAAAAGCTCTATGGTAAATCATTGGTGGAGATCGCCCTGGAGCATCAGTATTTCACAAGTAGGCACTGAAAATAGGCAGCCATCATAATTGTTTTCTAGAGTTAACCCAGAAGTACTAGAGGAGCTACCCCAGGCATGCACTGTTTATCGTCAGCCATTGTAAGTCCTGGGTAGAGTCCACATAGGAGTGACTTTGGAGCAACCCACAGGCATGCCCTGGCAAGGCACCCACGGTAAATGCCCTCTAGAGTTCACGCAGGAGCAACAAGGAAGCATTTGCAGGTATTAAGTGGATACAAGCAGCCATGGTCGATGTTCTGTAAAGTCCACACAGACGCTCCTATAGAACAACCCACAGTTTTGAAAAGGTTGCACACATTCAGAGTGGGTTCTCATTTAATCCCTTATTGAGCACATTGTTAACAACAACAGTAGACATTTGGAGCTCCTGGTAGCAATAGAGTTGGCAATAGGGTAATGCTGTGGAAGGAATATAATTAATAGGTTACTAGTTTGGGAGGTCAGAAGAGGTACTAGGATATATAGGTACGACTATAAGTCAAGGAGCAAGGGTTCTGGGCACAATGAGATGACATATGCAGATACCAGAATTTATATAACGTTTTGAAGTCCAGCTCAACCTAGGGACTTTGACCTAAAGGTCCTAAAGGCCAGCTGCAGTGAAATAAGTGATTGCCTCAATAAAAGACAATCCCTGAATGCCATGCAGCTGGAAACCCCTTCGCAGAAAAGATCTCCAACATCACTGAAGAATAAGAATCAAGTGATTGTTTGCAGCAGAGACACATATAGTTTAGGAGACCTACCCTTTGATGGTATGTCACAGTTACTTTGCAGGACATGAATTGAGATTCATTACGTTGAGGGAGTTACATTGGTTACATCATAGGTATGTTTTTAAACCTTTTCTTCACAGATTTTTACTTTACTGTAAGTCGTTTTCTAAAGATTTATAGCACCTAGCCGTAACATTATATTTATGTATGACTCCTGCAATGGATGCACATGTATCTTGATTGGGATTTAAGGGAACAAGTCAAAAAACACCTTCAAAAGTGCAAAGAAGACCACAAAAACATGCAGATGGTCAGCACTTACCTACATAGCAGGGAATGAGGTGTGGGTGTGATTACACAACAGAAGGAAACTACAACCCAGGTTTATACACCCATAATGCATTGCCCGTATGGTGGCACCCATCACTAAGTCTGGAACTATCTCTTTTGACATACCTAGCATCCAGCATCTCTTTAGTTAAAAGCTGTGACTCTGGGCACACAAATGATTGTTCTACAACACTGGGTACCAGTATATTCACAGCTGGAACATGAGGCTGTGAGGGATGCTGTAGTATCTGGTACACTGGAAGCAGTATGGCCCTGAAGACCAGCCATGAGAGCCTCGCACTTAATCCATGCTCATGCCTTATTGGTGATTCCCCACGAATGATATCCTACATAACATGATCATGAGACTTGGCCTTCAGAAAGGGTGGTACTATGAGGAGTTATTCCAGGGTGCTATCAGCGTACTTCAAAGGCAACCAGTGAACTTTAGGTTACGTTCCATGGTTACCAACTACAGCATGCACAACAGTGCATTTAGTAGAGACTTGCACTGACAGACACAGAAAGACTTCCTAGTGACACGATTACTAGTCCTCCTCAGGATCTGGGCGATGCTCAAAGGGGTCCACCTCCTGACAACCCCAAACTCTGACTAGAATATATCCAGAGTATTGAGGCGATCAAGCGAGGGAAAGGGTTAGGGTAGGTGCGGCGTGGGAAAAGGGAGACCTGTAACAAAAGGACATACAATTAGTATCAAATACAAATCTGACTACACTCATATATTCTCGCTAATACCACTCCCGTACCTGCCAAGGATCTTCCCTGTCTGCTGTACTTCCTCTGTCTAGTAAGATTCCTCTCTCACTGCTGGGAACAATGTACAAACATCTAGAAGACCAAACACAACCAGTCAGTGCTACATCACCCTTTTCAGCGAATAGTAATAGAAAAACATAGTCCGCATACATACCCTACACCACACACCCTCGTAAACAAAAGAAAAGAAAGGCCATATCTAGGAAGCTGATATGTAAAATAACCCTCTGACGGGGAGTCCATACAGTCAAAGTACTACGAGCACCCAGAACACCCTTCTCTTCAGGGCCTCCAGACTGGATAACGATAGAACCTGCTCAGGAAATGCAGACTAAAGTCGCGTTTCACAGTAGTCCCAAAATCACCCTGTAACAGAAAAGCGGTACCTCCAATATTGTTCCCGGCACTCTCCACCACGTTACTCCCAGGCAAGTCGTATCTTCGGCAATCAACAGCAAAAGCAGCCAGTAATTCCTCCGTGGCTTACCTGGAGAGAGCGTAAGCACACGGAGACCAGATCCTTAGCGGCCGGTCCTTTCCGCCGCAACCGCAGACGGAAGTCAGGGCTCGGAACCGCTGGGGCTGTCCATCAGAGAACACCGCAGGAGCCTCAAGCGATGCAGACAGCCTTTTCCCCGCCGCCGCCGCGGACAAGGGAAACACAATATCCTGACAGCTCCTGCCCGTCCGAGTCGGAACGAGGTGAAATCCAGATGACCCCACCTGAGGGTCTTAGTCACAGGACCAGGAAGAGTTGTTCGCTCCGTGGAACGAGAGCACCGGAATGTAGCCGTTCGATCAGCAATGTGCAGAGCAGCCGCATCCGGGATTTCCACCAACAACAAGAATCACGTACAACGCTCCCTGCGTTGTACGTGGTTTATTAGTTCCGATCCCTCCCAGAACGATAGCCTCCTGGGATATGTAGTTCTGCTGCCACCTTCAGTCTTTATGACGTAGGTGCACTACTCGGTCAGAGCCTGACAGTACGCCCTCCTCCCATGCGCCTCCTAGAACCAGGCTTCCTAGGATTGCAGGAATGAAAAAGGCGCACAGCGCGAGGGGCGTGTACACCAGTGCACGGCTCCCTTGAATCGTCTTCGGACGGGTGCCCCTTACAAGAGATAAGATACCACAACCGACCTTGGCGGTATCGGGAATCCAGGATGCATCGCACCTCATATTCCAGCTGCCCATCCCACATCACAGGAGGCGCGGCCCTGAGCCGCGCACCGTTCGCTGACTTCAAGAGCCCACAGTGGAACACCGGGTGTATCCGTAGAGATGCTGGCAATTTCAGTTTGTACACCACGGGGTTGATCCTGCGAACAATGGTGTAAGGACCAATGAACCAGGGATGAAAGATGCTGCGCCACCGGAAGCGGATGTTCTTCATGGATAGCCATACCCGATCGCCCACCTGATACGTAGGCCCTTCTTGTCTATGACGATCGGCCCATTTCTTGTAGAGTCTTTTGGCTTGAAGCAGGTTTGCTTGTATCCGTTTGTGTATTCTCAGGAGTGATCCAACTTGTGCCATCACCGTCGGATGGTTCTGCACTTCCCTTGGAATAACCAGGGGCAGCGTAGTGGCATGAAATCCATTGTTCGCTCTGAACGGTGTTCCCTTGATAGAGCTGTGCCAAGTATTGTTATAGGATAGTTTGGCCAACCACAACAAGGAGACCCAGGATTCAACGGCTTCCTCAGAATAACATCGCAAGAACTTTTTTAGGGTTTGATTCAACCGCTCTGTTTGTCCATCAGTTTGCGGATGGAAGCTGGTGGACAGAGCGGCTTCCACATGAAGGGCCTTACACCACATATGCCAGAAGCAGGCAACAAACTGGGGTTCTCTATCAGATACAATGACCTTAGGAAGTCCGTGTAATCGAACCACATGAGATAAAAGCATCTGGGCTGTCTGTCCCGCCGTGGGAAGGTTCTTGCATGGAAAAAAGTGACCCATCTTAGTAAGACTATCTATAACAACCAGTATAGCATTGTACCCCTGGTCCTTTGGTAAGCCTAGGACGAATCCAGACTGATCGTTTGCCCCGGTTGTGATGGCGTGGGCAACGGCATCAATCTTCCCTTGCCTTTACTTTGTTCCCCTTTTGCACGCGCACATGTCTCACATTGCGACACCCATTGTTCTAGGTCTTTAGCCATTCCTTCCCACCAGAAATGACGCGGGGTTAGATGGAACGTTTTCTTGTGTCCCGGATGACCTTCTAACACTGCGTCATGACACCAGTTGAAAGCCTTCAAACGGAGATCGTGGGTAGGCAGGTACAGCTTATTATCGTGCAAAGGAACACCATGTTTGAGGACTTGATGAGGGTTTTGCTCCGCCCATCGCTGCCACTGATCTGGGGACCGATTGTTCATGACCTTTTCAAGGAATTTCTCCACTGTAACCACACACAGGACCTTTTCGGGATCCACGATCGCCTCAAGAAGATCTTGTTGAGGCGCATCGCTCTCTCCTAGCCTTGACAAGGAGTCTGCTTTCTTGTTGTCCGATCCGGGACGAAAGGTGATCAAGAAATCATATTCTGCAAAAAACAGCATCCACCGCATCTGTCTCTGTGAGAGATGTCGAGCTGTCTTTATGACCTGCAGATTCCTGTGGTCCGAGTACACGGTGATGGGATGGAAAGTCTACGTAGGGTTTTGAGTGAACAGGAAGAATGGCGCTAGAGACTGGTAGCGGTAGGGTGAAAACAGAGACCAACAGAAAGTAATACGGTGCTACAAGGTCAGAGGAAACCCGATATAACCCCTGAAAAAAAGTGGCTAGGGCCCAATTAGCAATTAGAACAAACAAGTCCTGTGCACACGTTGTATGAGGATTAACAGAGTCTGTGACAAACGTAGTATTTGTTCAAGCATAAATGGAAATATGAACAAGATGCCGAAAAAGTGAACGTGACTGAGTCCGGATCCGGACTCAGTCATGTTCACTTTTTCGGCCTGATCATGAAGATCCCCGAGTGACGGCTGCACCCGCCCGTTCACTTCCGGGTGCTACCGAGGGTTTGACGGATTTGTCTTCCCTGTGTGCGTCTTGTTCTCCTTCTCTGCCACCACTGGCTTTTTCTCGTTTCAATTGTGACCCGATCTGACCGTTTTGATTTTTTAACCGGTCCCACGATTGTTTGCACCTTTATTTACCTCAGCCGTGAAGTGTCACGGGTGACTACCCGATTGACGAAACACGTGCCGGCTGGTCTTTTCTTTTGATGTTTTTTCTTCTGATGAAGGTCAAAAATATACCTCACCCAAAAGAAACGCCTTGTGTCCTTGGTTTTTGGCATCTTGTTCATATTTCCATTTATGCTTGAACAAATACTACACGGTGATGGGATGTTGGGCCCCCCACAAGTAGTGTCTCCACTCTTGGAAGGCCTTCTTGATGGCCAATAGTTCTTTTTCGGCTACGGTGTAGTTGGTCTCAGCAGAGTTCAACTTTTTGGACAGGAAGGCCACCAGATGTAGCTGTCCTGTGTGCTTATCTCTTTGTGACAACACCGCACCAAACGCAATATCGGAGGCGTCCGCTTCCACTATGAATGGAACGTCGGTTTGTGGGTGTCGCAGGATGGGAGCGGTACAGAATGCTTTTTTGAGTTGTGTGAATGCTTCCATAGCTTCGGTGGTCCACAGGAAAGGCGTTCCTTTCCTTAACAACCTAGTCACTGGAGAGGCCAGTTGAGAAAAGTGAGAGATGAATCTCCGATAGTAGTTGGAGAAACCCAAAAAGCACTGCACATCTCTCACACTTTTTGGAACAGGCCAATCCTGAACCGCCTCCACTTTTCTCTCAGCCATACTAAATCCCCGAGGGCTCAAATTCACACCCCAAAACTCGACCTCAGTAACGCTAAACTCGCACTTGCTTAGCTTGCAGTATAAGCTGTTTTCTTGCAACCTTTTGAGGATCATGAGTACGTGGCTCACATGTTGTTCCGGCGAGACTGAAAAGACCAAGATATCATCTATGTATACTATTACGAATCGGTCTATGTATTCCTTGAGCACGTCATTAAGGAAATACTGGAAAGCCGCCGGGGCATTACATAACCCGAACGGCATAACCCAGTATTCGAATAACCCGTACCGGGTTTTAAATTCTGTTTTCCACTCATCCCCCTTGCAAATCCACACCAGGTGATAGGCCCCTCTCAGATCAAGTCTGGTGTAGATGTTGGCCTCCCTCACCTGGTCCAGCAATACTGGGATGAGTGGAAGCGGGTATCGATTTCTCATGGTATTCTTGTTCAACATGCGATAATCGATACACGTCCTTAACTCGCCATTGGCCTTCGTTATAAAAAAAAGAGGAGCGGCGGCTGGAGAGCGAGAAGGACGAATGAATCCAATGGAACTGAATTTTTCCAGGTATTCACGCAGATGTTTGGTTTCGGGTTCTGACAATGCATAGACTCTACACGTTGGAATCACAGCTCCATCAGCCAGGTCTATGCGACAATCATATTCGCGATGTGGGGGTAGGATCTCGGCCTTAGTTTCACTGAATACCTCCTGATACAAGGCGTATTCTGGAGGTAGCTCGGTCTCTTTCACATGATAAATCTGTGCTAGGGCCGATGTGTGTGAGACATTACTTTTCATGCACTTAGCAAGGCATTCAGTTGAGCTAAAACAAATAGTTTTGTGTCTCCAATCCATGGTAGGGTTATGTTGCCATAACCATGGCATACCCAAGATAACTTCGTATTGTGGGGCTTCGATTATGTTTAGTGTAATGTCCTCACGTGATCCTGGGGATCTCCTTGGAGGACCAATTCCACTATCTCTGTGTATTCTGTAATGGGGCCGGACTTCAAAGGAGTGCCGTCTACTGCTAACACTTTCTCTGGCTTGTTGTTAGGCACCCTGGTTAACCCCAGTCGCTGTACCAAACTGCAATCTATAAAGTTTCCGGTGGCCCCTGAATCAATCATGGTACATACCCGGTGTTGTTGTTGTCCCGTCCTAAGGATCATGGACAGCACTATGTGAGATTCAGTGCTTTTTTCCTCGGTGACTGCCAAAGACGACAGTCTCCATTCCTTCTTGGCGGATTCCATTTTTGGTAGCTCCATCTTGAGTGAGTCTCCTTTACCGGAGGTCTCTACGGACGTGATAGCCACTTGCTTACCTGCATAAAACGTATTCCTTTTCTTGGGTTTCAGAGGGCTATCCCTCACAAAGTGTCCCTTCTTCCCACAGTACATACAGAGTCCTTGTGCCCGGCGATTCTCTCTCTCTGTCTTTGACAATGGGGGCCTAATAGCACCCACGTCCATTGGTTCAGGACCAGGTTCCCTTGAGGAGTAAGCGGAATGACTCTCTTGCTCCATACCGACCATAGTCCTCTCACCTTTTCTACGGTCCCCTCCCCTCTCCGCTAGTCTATGGTCCAACCGCAACGTGAGATTGATTAAGTCGGTGCATGTGGTAGGTTGCGGATCTATCTGTGCCAACACGTCCTTCAACTCATCCCTCAATCCCTGGTAGTATAGAGACATTCTTTTCTCCTCTGGCCAGGCGGTCTCGACCACTAAACGGTTAAAGGCCGTCATGTAGGTAACCAGATCCTTCTTACCCTGGTGTAGTTCCAACAATTCTCTATCTGCGCTAAGTGTGGTGGCCCTGCGGTCGAACACCCTCTCGAATTCTCTCCTGATTGCTACCCAATCGGTAAGCAATGGGTCATCGTTTCTAACCAAAGGAACTGCCCAATTGGCGGCATCCCCTGTCAGATACGAGATGGCAAAAGCCACCCTAGAAGGGTTAGTAGGGAACGACGATGGTTTGCAGGAAAAATGAAGAGTTATCTGAGTAAGAAAAGTTTGGATCTTTAGTGAATCGCCTGCATACCTCTCCGGACTGGCCAAAGGTATGGGCGGTGGAACAGTCACCTGTATCTGTGGGGTACCTGCTGAGGCGTCAAAAGGATTCCTAGCCTGTCTATCCACCCTCTCTCTTAGAGCCTCTGTTTCAGCCCGGGACGCAACCATTTCCTGCTGAACCGCAGCCAAAGCCTGTAACACATCGTCTAGTGTCGCCATCTTTGCGAATGGCCCAGACCGGGAGGAGATTCTTTCGTGGGTACGTGATTCTGACACGATTACTAGTCCTCCTCAGGATCTGGGCGATGCTCAAAGGGGTCCACCACCTGACATCCCCAAACTCTGACTAGAATATATCCAGAGCATTGAGGCGATCAAGCGAGGGAAAGGGTTAGGGTAGGTGCAGCGTGGGAAAAGAGAGACCTGTAACAAAAGGACATACAATTAGTATCAAATACAAGTCTGACTACACTCATATATTCTCGCTAATACCACTCCCGTACCTGCCAAGGATCTTCCCTGTCTGCTGTACTTCCTCTGTCTAGTAAGATTCCTCTCTCACCGCTGGGAACGATGTACAAACATCTAGAAGACCAAACACAACCAGTTAGTGCTACATCACCCTTTTCAGCGAATAGTAATAGAAAAACATATAGTCCACATACATACCCTACACCACACACCCTCGTAAACAAAAGAAAAGAAAGGCCATCTCCAGGAAGCTGATATGTAACATAACCCTCTGACGGGGAGTCCATACAGTAAAAGTACTACGAGCGCCCAGAACACGCTTCCCTTCAGGGCCTCCAGACTGGATAACGATAGAACCTGCTCAGGAAATTGCGGCTAAAGTCGCGTTTCACAGTAGTCCCAAAATCACCCTGTAACAGAAAAGCGGTACCTCCAATATTGTTCCCGGTACTCTCCACCATGTTACTCCCATTCAGGCTGTATCTTCAGCAATCAACAGCAAAAGCAAAAGCAGTCGGTAATTCCTCCGTGGCTTACCTGGAGAGAGCGTAAGCACACGGAGACCAGATCATTAGCGGCCGGTCCTTTCCGCCGCAACCGCAGATGGAAGTCAGGGCTCGGAGCCGCTGGGGCTATCCATCAGAGAACACCGCAGGAGCCTCAATCGATGCAGACAGCCTTTTCCCCGCCGCCGCCGCGGACCAGGGAAACATGATATCCTGACAGCTCCTGCCCGTCCGAGTCGGAACGAGACGAAATCCAGATGACCCCACCTGAGGGTCTCAGTCACAGGACCAGGAAGAGATGTTTGCTCCGTGGAACGAGAGCACCGGAATGTAGCGGTTCGATCAGCAATGTGCAGAGCGGCCGCTCTGCATCCAGGATTTCCACCAACAACAAGAATCACGTACAACGCTCCCTGCGTTGTACGTGGTTTATTAGTTCCGATCCCTCCCAGAACGATAGCCTCCTGGGATATGTAGTTCTGCTGCCACCTTCAGTCTTAATGACGTAAGCGCACTACTCGGTCAGAGCCTGACACCTAGTGGCAGTGGACCCCAGGAACCCACAAGAATGCATCCAGTGGACCACAAGCCGCAACCAGCAGAAAAGACCACATTCAGCACTCCATAGACTGCATCTAGTGATAACAGACCACATAATTCACAAGATTTCATCCAGCTCAGACTTTGACTGACTACACAGTGGGCACCGAAACACTGTCCTGAAGTTGCAACCGCAGAATTCACAAGAGAGCAGAGAATATGAATATCTATTCCTCAGCACTGACCTGCCCAACGCCGTGGAATAGCCATTCACATTCTTTTAAGAGGTTGTCAATTGATCTGACGTTAACACTCATGGCAAACTGCATTATTTGCAGCTGTTTTCAATAGCACATTAGATATTCCCAGCATTAGAATTTTTCTTGATGGGGATGCAAGGTAATCTGAGAATGAGTTGCCATAACTTTGCATACCTTTAGCTGTGCATTAGGAGAATGCATTACAGCCTCGTCTAGAAGATGACATGAAGCAGAATACAGGCAGCTGGTGAGGCGAAACAGGTATGGTTGCTGCCTCCAGTCAGCAGCATGACAAAGTCGCAAAAGAAATAAAGTTGACTCTATATGTAGAAACCTCAGAGAGTAAAGCCAGAAACAGTTAGAATGGCATTTGAAATTCATGAATAAATTCAAACTCATAAATAAGAGGCATTCAAAGAGAATTTGACCATGCTAAGCACAAGTTAAAATTAGGAAAACGAACGAGGAAAGGTAGCGTCAAGTAAACTTCCAAGTGTTGATGATGTGCAGATGCCAAGCAAAACCTTCAAGTTGTGGGGCAGTTTAATGCTGAAATTCTTATGTTTGTGCAACAGGGCAATGCGGATTAAGTCAATACCTGACATAAAATGCACAAAGTAAAGAATGCTACAAGAGCATATGATGCTGCATTACCAGTATTCTTAACTTTTATACCTGTATTCATTTACTTAACACTTATATAGTGCAACCAGGACCCGAGAGGTATGCAGGCACTTTACCATAAACCAGAACACAACAAATGGAACCAGTGTCCAAGTTTCTATATAAAGTCTATTAACTACCAAGCAAAGAACCATTATGGTTTAAATTTTCAAGTTTGTCTGTTGCCAAAGTCTCATTGAAAGTGGTTGTGCAAAGAGAGCACCACAAATTAAAGATTCATGATCATCGCCCTATGCTTCTATATTATTCTGCTCTGCATGAGTAACCTATTCTTTCAATCAATTAATTAGGACTTGTAGAGTGCGGTGTTAAGTTGTAAAAGACCACTAATGCCACATTACTTTCAAGCCTTTTATTGCAGTATCCAGTTATACATAGACCCCCATCCACAGGCTGGGTTGTTGCAGACATCCAACCGCTTCCTTCGCCTCTCACCAACAATTTACTCCTCCCGTGATTCACCACTTAATTACAGAACATTGCACACAAAAGGTTCTATAACCTGAGATACCACATCAATTCCCTCATTTGCACAACACAGACATTTTTTTCCTAAAAACAAATAGAATTGATCCACCTCCAACTATACAAAGTAAAACTGAAAAGAGAAAAATAAAATACAGGGATAAACATTAACTAAACAATGTAAATCATACAAATTTGGACAGTGGAACCCTACAAAGAACTAGCACCTGACCTGCTATCCCTACTTATTATAAATGTTGGGAAGTACCCAGAATTACGTGTGCACGCCGTTAGCGCACCCACTGTCACGGTGCAGTCCAATACTGGACTTAACAATGTTTAACAAGAGCAAATGGTGCACCAATTTGTAAACATAAACACAAGTTATCAGATCTATGTCCAAGGTTGTTTCTTCAAATCTTCATTTATTTATTCAAAATATTTAAACATATCAAGTTGAGATGAACAGCGGACGCATTTAGTCCAAACAAATGGACTTCTTCAGGGCTTGTAAGAGGCACTCCCAACATGTGATTCCAGGGTGTCCGTGATGGATAAAGTCAGCAAAAGGAAATGGGCAAATTTGTGTCCACTTTTATATAAATGCAAAAGTGCTATGCGTTACTGAGAAAACGGAGCCAAATGTGTCCCGGTGACAAAATTCATTCAGTCACTCAATTATGAGATAGACCAAAAAGCAGGAGTAATCACAAGTTCCAGACCATAAGCGTGGAGCCGCAACCCAGTCTTGCCTCCTTCCGTGGTGTTGTGGGGAAGCTCTACGCTTATCATGGTCTGGAACTTGTGATTGTTCCTGCTTTTTGGTCCATCTCATAACTGAGTGACTGAATTAATTTCGTCTCTATACTCCCTCATGACTTCCTCCCAGTTCATAGGTGGTACCAGGTACTGTTAGCCATTACCTCGATAATGGGCACCCAAAGTCAGCTTGCTAGGAAGTACCTTTTCTTAGAAGTGATAGCTAACACCCTGATTCGGAGTATTTGGCCTCTCTCTAGGGTCCTGCATCCTTAAGGTGCTCGCGCTGTGGTCCTCAGGGAAGCCGGAAGCGCATCAGCTACCAAGGGCCTGCAGCAGAGGGCACAGCTCCCTCGGGTTCTCTTGGTCCTCACACACCACTGAGGCCTTCAGCTCCACCAAAGACCATCTTCAGCTCGGAGGTCGAGAGACCGTCGAGCACATGCACTGTTGAACTGTGGCACTCACCTGCTTGGAGTCGAACGCTGAAACCTCGAGGATCTTGGTCTCGAATGCTTCGATGAACTGATCGTCTGCCTCTGCTTCCATCAACCTGCCTGACACCACCCCCATCTAGTGGAGAGAACTGGAATATTTTTTTTATTGAATTACACATTATTGCCGTGGATGTTATTTTTGGGTCTGTGAATAATCCGGTCACAGGATTGAATGGACAAAGAGCGTGAATTCCCCCCCTGGGATGCTTGTTTGTTTGTATCTGGAGGCACCTCTGAGGCCAAATATATCGTTGCTACACTTGAAATTGAGGCGAGGCGAGGTGAGGTGAGGTGAGCCTGAGGAGTGTTTTCACTGCAGCTGCTGGAACTTATTCCAGGACTTACTTTGAGCTGGAGCTGGAGGCGCCCGACTGGTCCCTGGTGCGTTCGTTCTACGAAGCGTGAGTTGAGACGCCGGGGAGACGACGGCTGTGACAGGGAGAGAGATACCTTACCCATAGAGTGAGTCGGTGCATGTTTTATTTTGGCAAAAGCTGAGCAGTGCTTTACCTGCTGTGACTCCTCTCTTCAGATACGAACTTGTTTAAGCCTGTGGTATCCTGCGAGACACGCTTTAGTGTCCCGCAGGAAGTTAGCCTTGCTAAAACTTCCTGCGCTGTAAAGTACAGCTGACCTGACCTGCTGGTGTGCGGTGTCCTTTGAAGCTTGCCTGGGTCCCCCTCGCCACCGCAGCATCCTCGAGTGCGGCCGCAGTGGAGGGGTAGAAACTACACTACCCAGGATCCTCGGCTTGAGGAAGTACGCGGGAGCACCGGGAGAAGCCTGGGACAAGGGTGGGTTCATCCGAGCCCATCAGTGACTGAAGAGGCTGGGCTGGATCACCCCCCTTGTGTCTACGATAAAGGTATTCGAGAAAAGAGACACAAACTGTTAACTGTATGGACATTCTTCCCCCAGGGAGTGGATTGCTCCTTCCAAACACCAATAATAGCCTGTTGGTAAGGACTACTGAATACACTGAGTTCGGGGGAAGCCACCCATTCACACACACGGTAGGGATAAAAAGTAGGCCATCTGACCAATTGCTGGAACAACTAGGGCAGTAGGGAGCTTATGGTGCTATAGTTCCTTTTAAACTGACTTTGTTGAAATTTTGGGTATGTCTAACAAAACTAAAACACGATCTGCCACAAGTAAAACCCAGTCATCTCGGTCTGATAATCCCCCAGGTGCGGCACTAAATGGGGTGTTACAACCCACTGCAATTGATTTGATGCTGCAAAAAGTAAACAGGGAGATAGAACGAACCGAGAGAAGCTTGTCCACCCCAAACGCACCGATACAACCCATTGCACCGGAAATTCTAGAAATTTCGGGAAATGAGTCATCGGAAAATTCTAGAGATATAATCCCTTGCGCCCAAGTGGTAAACGAAATAGTGATGGAAAATAACAGGAAACCCAAACCAGGGGCTAGCAGGAAGAGCAGAGTTAACAAAAAGAAGCAAAGCAGGGGAATAGGGGGGACAAAAAGCAGGGGGAGGCAGTGATTGAAGAGTTTAGAGGTACAATAGCAGGGCAGCAACTCCCACCAGGTTGGTTGGAAGAAGTGATGGGCGATTTCCAAAAACGTATGGAAACATTTATAGTGAACCAACTAAAACCAATTATAAGCAGGCTAGACAAAGCAATAAATGAAATAGCAAAGCAGGGGAAAAGTAAGGGAACATCTGACACCAATCAAATAGTAAATCACCCCGCAGTAGGAATCAGGACAGGGGAACATGCACGAGGTAGAAACAACTGTCTGAGTAACGAGGACTGTGGCATAGTGCTACTACATGACACACCCTCGGCAATGGCTCAAGGAGACAGGGGTAACCCTAACCTAGGGGGGGTAACCGTACGCAAAAATACCCCACAGAGCACAATTCCTACACTCCCACAAGAAGGGACTGTAAAAAGTCAGTGCTGTGTAGAGAAACCCCAAACTGGGTGCAGTCCCCCAGATATCCCCACTGACTATGTACCAACATGTATCAATTTACCACCTGAAGCTGCCGCTTATGTGGTGGTTTTTACGGGAGTACCTGGTCTTAGGGCAGGGGAGAGAGAGTCACATGCAGAGTTAAAAATGAAAATAATTAAGTGGCTAAATATACACAGGCCCCTGAGAGGAGGAGAATGTGGGGAGATCCTGTTAGTAAGAAGAACAAACTGGGTAGGCAGCAGGAGGAAAGATGCTGCAGGAGACTGCATCATGGCAAACTTTAGGGACACGGAGCTAGTAAAATATATACTAGGAGGCTACAATAGAAATCACACTAGCACAATATGCCCCCTACCACTAAGATACTTTTACCCCAGGAGATGTGCCCCAAATCCCCTACACCATGCCCAGGATAGACCAAGAAACATAGCAGCTAGAAATTGGCCAAGAGAGGAGGGACAGAGAGGGCAGGATTACACACAGTGGGCAAACAGATTTAGTCCTTTGCAATCCTTAGAAGAACTAGACTGACTATCCCAATCACCCCAGGAAAGGGCCTCTAAATGGGTGGTAAAGGAGTATGGGGAAGGGAGGGATCTAGATAGCATCCCAGAGACGGGGACAGTTATCACCCAAACACATACAGGCAAAGGGGGTCAGGGAGGGACCAAGAGTAGGGCAGCAGATCCCATAACATCAACACAGGGTGAAGAAGGGGAGAGCGAACTACCAAGGGAAGGCCTAAAAATACTGTCCTGGAATATTGCTGGTTTGGCGGGGAAATTTGACAATGTGGACTGGATAAGTAATCTCCAGGGGTACCATGTCATAGCCTTGCAGGAGACATGGGCACTAGACCCATCCGCCTACCAACTAGAAGGCTTTAAATGTTTTTCTGTCCCTGCAAGGGGCGGAAGATCGGGCAGAGCGAAGGGTGGGCTAGCCCTGTATGTTAATCTAGAGCTGGAAGGCACATGGTCAGAACCCTCATGGTCGTCACACCTAATCCAGGCAGTCGAATTTCAGGAGCTGGGACTAAGGTTACTGATATTTAACATCTACAACTCAGTCACAGGGGAAGGAAATGAATCAATAACTCAGGAACTAGAAAATAGGTTAAAGCATGAGACCAAACAACAGAGAAGGGGCGGGGAACCAGCAGTTTTGATCATGGGTGACTTTAACTGCTACCTTTGCCCCAAACTGATTCCCGCAAATGCAGACTGGTCATCCTGTCCGGTAGAAAGTGGGCCTCACTTCGAGCATAACAGGGAGGGAAACAGCCTCATGAAAACTCTGGACACCTTTGCCATGACCCACACTATAGATCTGATAACCCCAGGGAGGGATGGCTTCCTCACTCCAACATTTAAGGGCAGAGGTTGTTATTCAATTATAGATTTTATGTTGATATCCTCTGCCATAAAGGACAGGGTGAAGGAAGTGAGAATAGACTGGAACCCCTTTAGCGACCATAACCCGCTGATAATGGTCCTAGAATACAGCGACGGACGCAGTAGAACTCAACAGGCCGCCTCTATACTGATTCCAACAGACCAGGGAAGGCGATTAAGATGGGCTAAGATCAATGCAGAGGAGTTTTATAAATCCCTGGTGATAAAAGGCAAACACCAAATTGAAGACTGCCTTGATCCCCTAGTAGAAGGTGGGTGTTTGGTTTCTGCCTTTGAGGTACTAACCACCATGATAGGGGAACTCCTGAAAGCAAAAGGCCCAGTAAAAATTGAAACTATGTCTCAAAACCTACCCTAGGGACAAACAGGCAGTAGCCCTATGTAGAAAGGTATACAAGACACAGGTCATCAGAGGAAGATTACGCTCCAAGCAGAGGTGTGGGCGGACCTGAGGGAAGCGGGGGAACATAGAGACTTCAGCGAATTTTGGAGGATTATCAATAGGCCCTGCTTCCAAGAGAAAAACTCCCCGGGTATCAGTAACAATATTCTTCCTGACCAGTGGGTGGCACATTTTAAGAGTCTGTACAATCATGAAAGTGATACTGTGACTACAGCGGGATGGGAGGAATGCCGATCGGGCAAGGTCGAATTCTCACTCCAAGAAATTACCCAAGCAATCAGAGGGCTAACTCGCAACAAAGCACCCGGGCCTGATGGGACGCCACCTGACCTTTACCTGAGTAACCCTGATCTCTGGGCTCCCATTATGACGAGGGTCCTAAATGCAGCAATTGCCACGGGTCTGCCACGGTCTTGGTCTACGGCACTGATTATCCCTATTTTTAAGAAGGGGTGTAGGGACAATCCACAGTGCTACAGACCAATATCGTTGATAGACGTATCGGCCAGACTATTGGGCAGGGCAATTTTGAGTCGCTTGATGTCATGGACAGAAGAACATAAGATTATAGCAGACACTCAATACGGCTTTAGGCCAGGCAAGTCTACCAGTGACCAATGCTTGAATTTGTACCTATTAATAACTAAATACACAAAGGCTGGTAAAGGCACACTATTCATGGGTTTCATGGACCTGGCGGCAGCCTTCGATAATGTTAACAGGAGCAAACTTTGGGATCTGATGACCAACCTGGGAAATGAGCCTGGACTCATTGACATCTTAAAAGAATTGCACTGGAACACCACTGCCGGGGTCCGCTGCACAACGGGGGGGGGGGGGGTGCACGGATCCCTTCCCCTGTACGAGCGGAGTGAGGCAGGGGTGTATCCTTGCCCCATTTTTGTTCTCTCTCTACATTAACGATTTGGAGAGAAGGTTGGTTGCCTTAAATGTGGATTGTCCCAAAGCTGGAAATCGTCACATACCGGTTCTACTGTATGCCGACGATGCCGTCCTGCTTGCCAGGACGGCCGTGAGCCTACAACAATTGGTCAATGGATTTGTGGAGTTTATGGGCGAATTAGATTTGTCTGTAAATTTGAGCAAATCGTATGTCATGATAGCTGGCAAGAAACCAAGCAGGAAATTTGCTTTTAAAATAGGGTCGCACAAATTGGAAACAGTGAGCTCTTTTTCTTATCTGGGTCTACTGTTTGACGGGGATACAAAGTTTGATCTGTTAATGGAGGATAGATGCAGAAAGCTGGTATCGGCAAATGGGGCTATTCATAACTTTGCTCGTAGACTGGTGTGGTGGTCGCCGGAACAGGTGATGAATCTGTATGTGGCGGTTAGCACCGCAAAAGCCATTTACGGAGCGGAGGTTTGGGGATTTAGAGATGTAAGGCCCCTGCAACTGGAGGAAGATACATTTTTTAGGAGGATATTGAAGCTACCACAGGGTACCCCAGCAGGTATAACACACACAGAACTGGGGTTACCTTATATCACTGACTGGGTAAAGGTGAGACCCATTATGCTATGGCTTAGGTTATGGGTGAATCCCGCAGCGGAACTAAGCAGGCAAATAGCTCGGGACTGCTTGCAAATGGACAACCACCTACGTATCCCATGGCTGAGGTACATAAAAGAGACATTGGATTCAATCGACCACCTATCTCTTTTCAGTGATCCTACCTCCATTACCCCCACATGTAGAAACCAGATTAAGAGAGAGCTACTGGATAAATTTGAAGCACAAAGAGCAAGCACTGACTCCTTAAAGAAATCAGTTATAGCACACCACCGAGTGAGCAATGGAGCAGGAATGGAGCCCTATTTATATCTAATGCATAATCACCAGGACAGATTTTTAATGTGCCGTTTTAGGCTCAACCTGTTACACCACATTTTAGCTTATCCTCCAGGTTTCACAGTAATGGTTGAGCAGAAGGGTGCCTGCGGCTGCGACAATAGGTCTCCGCAGGACACCCTTCATTTTGTACTTCTGTGTTCTTTTTATCAAATCCCCCGTCGCAAATATCTTGTTCATATCCTAAAGGAGGCTAAAATACATGAAGCCAAGAGTGCCCTGAATTTCTTACAAATGGCCGTGGACACCCACACTTTGTGCTCGATTGTAAATTTCTTGAGAGTGTCGGTAAGAGTGAGGAATACCCGTGACTGAATAATGATAAATTAATAATGTAATGTGCCCTTTGCAAAGAGCCTTTTTAAAGTTTCGCTTTTAACCTGTTTTTAATGTCCGTCGGCTCAGATCTAATGTAAATATACTGTACACTGTATATTGTATTTGTATTTTGTACTTTTTATGTTGATTTTTAATCAGTGAAATAAAGATTTACTGAACTCCCAGTTCACACCACACACTAGCGAATGCTGCAAAAATTCTTTCAAAACCTTAATAAAGCATTCCACAACTCCGTTAGACTCAGGATGATAAGGGGCAGCGTTTTTATGTTTTACCCCTCCCTTACTCATAAATTCTTTAACCACTGCTGAGGTCAATTGAACTCCATTGTCCATGAGAATACTAGTGGGAAAGTCTTCTAAGAAACACACCACATCCTTTGATTCAATAGAATTTACAACTTTGATCTCTGGCCAGCGAGAAAACATGTACAGACACATCAGAAAAGACTTATCATGTGAACCTACTCTCACTGGCCCAAGTATGTCTAGTGCAATGTCAACCCACGGTCCACAAGCTTGCTCCCTAGTCACCATGGGTTCTGTCCTGCATTTTAATACCTTGTCACAACGCATACATTCTAGCAATCACGTACTTCCCTTTTGATCATTATGTTCATGGACGGCCACCAATAGCCCTCCCTGATCCTATCCTTGGTTTTAGATATGCCCATGTGACTGGCATGAGCACTCTTGACTAATCTGTCTCTCTATTTCAAAGGATGTACCTTGTTTACTCCCTCGTAAGAGTACTTCATCTACCACAGACAACTCATTTCACCCCCCCAGTATGGCAGGGCATGCTGATCACACCTATTCTTGCTTGACCAACCCTCCAAAACCCCTTTTACAACATACTGTAAACTCACATCATCTTGCAACATTCTTTTCCATTCTTCTTCCTGTACAATTCCCTCAATGACAACACACACCTTTACGTCTTCATCAAACTCTTCTTCACCAAAGTCCTCTCCTTGTGAAACGTCATCATCATCCTGAACCACCTGCAACCTAAAAACACAGTCAGCCTGCAAATTACTTGCTCCTGGAACATTTGTGAGTTCAAAATTGAATCCTGAAGTACAACCACCCACCTTCTAATTCGACTTGAAATCTGATCAGTCCCCTTTTTCCAAAAACATCCTTGAGAGGCTTATGATCTGTCTTTGCCTCAAACTTACGTCCCCAAAGACATTTTCTTAACTTTCTCATGGCCAAATATAGGCCTAGAGCCTCCTTATCTATGACAGAGTAGTTGAGTTCTGCACCTCTCAACCCACGAGAAAGAAATAAAATTGTTCTATACACACCCTCAGACTTCTGTAACAAAACAGTTCCCAAGTTCTTGGAGCTGGCATCCGTCATTACTATGATGTCATCCCTGGTATCAAAACTTCCTAAGTCTGAGGCCTTCTCCAAACCTACATTTACATCCTTGAACTCCATTTCACAACCGTCACTCCACAAAAATTCCTCTTCTTTCTTCAAAAGCGACCTGAGAAGAACTGTTCTTTCAGCGAATTTTGCCACAAACTTGCTATAGAATTCTGCCATTTCCAAGAATTTCACAAGTTCTTCCTTACACTTAGACGATGACAAATTTTAAATGGTGTCCACCAATCCTTTCTTTGGCCTAATCCCCGATCCAGAGATTAAAATGTCCTAAATACTCTATCTCAGATACATTAAACATATATATTCCCGCTTTAATGTGAGCCCCACTTTCTGTAGAAATCCAAGAACCTCATGCAACCTACCATTGTGCTCCCTTATGTTGGACTCTAATACCAAAATATCTTCTTGATAAAACTTGACACCTGCCATACCTTTCAATACCCTTTCCATCACTCTCTATAATACAGAAACTGCCAATATGAGTCCAAAGGGCATCCACAAAAACGTAAATGTTCCATAGAGAGTGTGCAAAAGAAGTCAAATTTTGTGAAGACTCAGTCAGCATAATGTGATGGTACGCCAAGCTGAGGTCCAAAGAGGAAAAGCGCTTGGCCCCATTCAAGAAACACATCATTTCACTGACGTTGGAGAGTCGAAAGTGATCAAAGATCAAAGCCTTATTAAGTTCTCTCAGATCAATACATAACCTAGCATCGCCATTGGCCTTGTGTGCTATAACCACTGGAGCAGCCCACTAATTATTCCACCAGCAATCAACCTGTCCAACACCTCTTTCATATTCTTCTTGACTGCCAAAGGCACACTTCTAACTTCAGCAACTTTTTGAAGTTCATTGGCTTAGAGGTTTATCTCATGTGCATAGTTCTTCAGGCACCCCAGCTCTTCTCTGAAAACATCAAAAAACTCATTCACCACATCATCACACCCATAAGACACACTATGAACAGCTGGAATGTCTTTTACGCAAACTGAGAGATTTGCATTAGGGTCCAGGTACACATAGAGATCGCGTTGATGAATCCAGCTTATTGAGGAGTCACCCTTCCCAGGTACATAGACTTTCCCTGGTATCATGCGATCTTTGAATTCTATAGTATGCCAATAATATCCAGCCAGGTTTATCGGCTCATCAGCATAGCCCCGGAGTTTAATGTTTGGCTTTAAGAGTTTCACTTTGTCTTTTAGCTTACTCTCATAAAAGGTTTTTGATATCAACGTTATTTTGGCCCCTGAATTGAACAACATTTTTACTGCTTCCCCATTGACATGCAATACTTCTACAAGAGCAACTTCACGATCCACCTCCCTCACTTTTTAACATTAGATTTACAGCATTTAGTCATATGACCTTTCCTTCCGCAATTCTTACAAGTAGCCTTCCATCCCTGGCATATCTTTTTGTTAGCCATGTGGCCTATTTCAACATACCAATAGCATTTGCCCAGAAATTTACGACTTATACTGCTTCCTGTGTCACTTTTACCTTGAACAGATTTATTCTCACTCTCTTTCTCTGTCACCAACTTGACCGAGGCACCTTCAAGCTTGCATGCTTGCTTGCACTAAACCCTTGCGAATAACTTCAGCATATGCCTTTGAATGTTCTTGTGTTTTAGCTACAGTCAAAACCTCATGCAGTGTAGGATGGACTTTCTTCCACATTGCTGCCTTGGTCTTTTCCAAAGAGCAATCTAGCATGAATTGGTTCCTCATTCATTCATCAATGTAATTTCCAAAACCACAAGTTGAAGCTAACCTGCGTAACTCTGTTATATATTGCTCAATGCTCTCACTTTGGTGTTGCATTCTCTTCCCAAAACGATAAAGTTAAAAAACCATACTCAATTTGGGAAGATAAAGCTGGTCAAGCTTCCTCATACAGATTTCATACTCATTCAAATCAGTAACCCCATCTTCCGGTAGTTCAGGTAGATGTTCAAACACTTCTTGCCCTTCAGACCCTAGGCAGTGCATTATCAGAGAGGTCTTCCTCTTGGCACTAAGAGAAGTCCCACGCACTTTAGCGTAACGTGCAAAGACTTTCTTCCATTTGGTCCACTGAATGAGTGGAAAATGGAGGTGCGTTACATTCTCCATTGTGAAATACAGCCACCCCTTTTTTTTTTACACAATTTGTTCACTAGGACACAAAAAAAATGAAAATAGAGAGAGAATAGATAAAACGTATTCAAACTTGGTTAATACGCCCCCTACAACACAGCAAACAAAACAACATGTTTATATCTTTTTGTTTTTGAGGTATTCACTTGTACTTCTCACCAAACCAAGGATGTTTTTAGAGGTAAGCGAGGTGTGCATGTCACTGAGATACCACTGGAGTAGAGGATGTGCACATCTTGCTGTTCATAAGTCGAGATGAATTGCTGATGTGCCACAGTTGAGGTGATTTCTGTCACTAGCGTATGCCACAGATTGCAGACACAGTTCACTGAAGACAGTGTTCAAACGTCATGACACTCGAAGAGAATTCTGGCAGCAAAGTTAGATGTGATGGGACCAGCACTCGAGTTTGTGCTCGACAGGACCCAGCCAATATGGCTGCTGCACATTTGTACACCACAGCGTGACCCGCGACGCTTGACATTTTGTTGCTGTCCTTACAGTGAAATAGGATCCGGCATGAGCAGCACTGAGGTATATTCTGATGGCGGTTCTGAGAACGCTCGAGCCCTCAACCTTCGCGGCTTTTCAGCTCCCACAACATTTTGTTTGCAAGGTAAACTTATGTGACATACCTTGAAGTATGGTCCCACACCAATCCAAGGTACCTTAGCATTGAGGTATCTGTAGATTGAAACATAAGGGGTTTCTCTTATGTTATTACAAGACGTGGCTTGACTGTCTCCAAAAGTCAATTGAGATTTGTGGTCACATAATGCGTGGGTTGTTCATCGACAAATGTTAAGTTGTAAAAGACCACTTATACCACGTTAATTTCAAGCCTTTTAGTGCAGTATCCAGTTATACAGAGAACCCATCTGCAGGTTGGGTTGTCACAGATATCCAACCGCTTCCTTCGCCTCTCATCAATAATCTACACCTCCTGTGCTTCATCACTTGGTTACAGAACCTTCCACATAAAAGTTTCTATAACCAGAGATAGTACACCTGGTTAATCACCCATCAGCTTATCTAGGCGCTGAGAACCCCTGATGATAAGGGGGATAATTTGAGCAGCCAGGTCCCTTTCTGAATTCCAACAGAGAGGATGAGGTCTGGAGGTTAAGCGGGAAGTCGTTCTAGGACTTTGCGGCGAGGTGGGAGACGGATCTTCCTCCAATGTTCCTATGGCAGATGCACTGTGTGTGAGAGGGAGGTAGAGAGCTGTTGACTGGAGGGCTGGTGGATGTTCAGGCAGTGGTTGATGAATGCTGGCTCCTGGTTTTGTAGGGCTTTGTAGGTGTGGATCAGCATCTTGAACTGCATTTCCACTGGATGGGGAGCCAGTGGAGCTTCTCGATGTGAAAGGTGATTTGGGCCCGTTTGGGGAGGTCGAGGATGAGTCTGGCTGCCGAGTTCTGTATGATCTGCAGTCTCTTTAGGAGGTGTGGAGACGTTGTTCTCAAAGATCATCAATTCAGTTTTGACTGTGTTGAGTTTTAGGCAGTTGTCTTTCATCCAGTTGGTGACTCTTGTCATGGATCTGCAAAAGTTGTCCACCGTGGTGGACGGACTTCTGATAGCAAGAGGATGAGCTGTGTGTCGTTGGCATAGAATAGGATGTTTAATCCATGGCTTCTGACGATGTTAGCTAGTGGGGTCATGTAGGTGTTGAATAGTATAGGGCTGAGGGACGAGGCTTGACGAATGCGGCATATGATGTTCTTAGGTTCAGAGTAGGGGTGGGCGGAATTTGCGAAATTCACTTTCGCAAATTATCGCGAAAATGTTAAAAATCTCCGCAAACACGCGGAAATATCGCGAAGATGCAGAAGTTTTTTTCCCATCCGTTCGCGGTATTTTCTGCGTGGTCGCGGCTCGCCAACTTACCCATGCTGTTGCTTGCGGGCGCGGCCATCTTGTTTTCACTTGTCTCGCGGTGCATGATCGCGAGAAGAAAGATGTGATCGCACGACGAATGACGTTACTGCGGGCGCAAACTGTCGTGAGACAGCGCAAATGGCTACCAACAATTCAACATCTCGTGGAGACCGCGACCGGATCGAGAAAACTTGTCGGCAAACGCGGGGATTCAGGTAAGGCGATCGTGCGCACGCGAGAATGTATTATTTTACAGCGCGAGCAAGCAAAAAAATCCGGTAAAATGCAGATTGCGGAAATTTTTACATTTTTGCGCTCTCCGCGGAACGCGAAAATGTCAAATTATCACAATTTCCCGAGCGGAACGGAATTTTAGCCCAGGCCTAGTTCAGAGGTGAAAGGTGGTAGGTGGATTCTCTGGGTTCTTCTGGTGAGGAAGGATGTGATCCATTTAAGGGTATCTCTTTGGATTCCTATGTGGAGAAGCCTCTTGCTAAGGGTGTGGTGGGATATGGTGTGGAACACTGCTGAGGGGTCAAGGAGGATCAGGACCGCTTTTTCACCTCCTTCAAGGAGGTTTCTGATGTCGTCAGTGGCAGTGATGAGGGCGGCTTCGGTGCTGTGGTTGGTGTGGAATCTGGATGAGTCCAGAAGGTTGTTGCTCTCTAGGTGTTCGGTGAGTTGTCACTTGATGGCTTTTTTGAGGAGCATTTCGGGAAAGGGGAGCGAGGAGATGGGACGGTAGTTCTTGAGATCGTTGGGGTTGGCGAAAGGTTTCTTGAGGAGAGGTTTGACTTCAGCAGGTTTCCTTTCTCCGGGGAAGGTGGCTGTTGTGATGGATACGTTGGGACTGTTGGTGAGCTCGTAGCTGATGGTCTTGCTTACAGGGTTGAAGAGGTGGTGGGGACAGAGGTCATTGGGTGCTCCGGAGTGGACTGAGTTCATGATGTCTGTGGTGTTTTGAGTTGGTTCCAGACGTTGAGCCGGTGGTCGTGGTTTGCCTCCATGGGAGTGATGAGGCTGAGGTAGTTAGCAGCGATGGGTTGGGATTCAAAGTTTTGTAGATGGTAGGGATCTTGTCGTGGAAGAAGTCTGCTAGTGATTCGCAGAGCTCCTGAGAAGGAGTGATGATGTTTTCAGCATCAGAGGGGTTGGAGAACTCTCTGATGATGTTGAAGAGTTCTTTGTTGCGGTTTGAACTGCCTTGAATGTCGTTGCAGAGGTCGCTCTTTTTCATCTTTTGGTAGTCTTGATGGTAGTGACTGAGGGATGTCTTATATGTGGCTCAGTCTAAGGGCTCCTTCCTGGTGCACCATTTCCTTTCCAGTCATTTGCAGTTGCACTTAGTGGCTCTGAGTTCCATGCTGTACCACCTGGCTTGTTTTAAAGATCTCTTACTTTTGGTGGGCTTAATGGGGGTGGCTCTGTTGGCACAGTCAGTGATCAAGGCGGAGAAGTTCTTGACTGCCTGTTCCAGGTTGTTTGTGGTGTCACACTCTGACACTTTGTTTCAAATGCGGTGTGAGGTACGGGACAGCTTGGTGGCGGTGTCGGGTGATGTGATGGTAAAGTGGGCAATGGTGTGGTCTGTGCAGGTGAGGTCTGTGACATGGCTGTATTTGACTCTGTCACTCGCTGTGAAGATGGGATTGAGTGTGTGTCCTGCGATCAGTTGCAGCTGGTACTAAACTAGGGTGGTGGTGCAGGGGGACAGGGAGGGTTTTGAAAAATGAATAACACTTATCTTACAAAGTCACTGACTCTCCTCCATTGCTGTCTGCTTGGTCCGGCCGGAATAGGAAGCACAAACAGGCGCCCCTAAGCCAATCACAACTCTGCAATGTAGCATTATGATTGGTCTGAGTGCCGCAGTTCGGCGCTCAGACAGGCAGTGGGAGCCTATGCATGTTCTCCACCAGGCAGTGCATTACAGCCTGGTGGAGAGCAGGCTAAGTGCACATCACGGTTTGGCTGGCCCAGTAGGACCACCCAAACCATCATGCGCACATAATGCACATCTTTTCTCCACCCCCAGCTGGCTGCATGGACAGCCAAGCACCATCCCACCCCAAAACCTGCTTTGGAGCGAAAAATAAAATTATAACAACACTGTGTTGTTATCATTTAATTTTTCCTTCTGTGCACTGCTAAAAGCAGTGGGGAGATGCTCCTTCACCGTAGTGGAGGAGCCATCCCTGCCTGCGATGTGTGTGGTGTTGGTGACCAGTTGGGTGAGGCTGATGTTGTTCATGCTTTCCAAGAGGTTGGCCATGTTGGTGTAGTTGAGGTTGCGGAGGTCAAAGTTGATGTTTCAGGGGAAGATGTAGTGTTTTTTCATCAATGGCGAGCGGGCCGATGAATTTGAGAATGGCTTTGCAGAATTTGGGGCGTGGGCTTAGAGTTCTGTAAGCGATGGGGTGCCTCTGATGGGGGTTCAGTTGTCGGTTTGGAGTTTGAAGTTGAGGTGTTCCGGGATAGGGGCTGTCTCGTCCGCTGTGGTGGAGCAGTGGATGGTTTCTTTGTGGATGATGGCAATTTTACCTCTGTATTTGTTGATGCAGTCTTGGCGTGTTACCTTCTAACCATCGGGTGTTGCTGAGATGATGTCAGGTGCAGATGCAGAGGCGAGTCAGGTCTCGGTGTGAAAGATGACGTTGGGGTGAGATAGTTGATCTCAGTGGTGTGCTTGCATAGTGATTGAGCATTGAGCAGGAGGCAGTGGAATTGTTCTGAAGTGATGGTGGTTGGTGTGGCGGTGGTCGTCATGCATGCTGGTGTTCTGGTGTTGCATGAGGAGAGGTAGTGCCGGCTGGAAAAAGGTCCTGCCATAGATCGTGGACAGGAGTTATTGGTCTATGTGATTAATATATCAGCTCAGATGTATAATTGCTGGTTCAACCTTATAATGTACTACTTTGTATGTGCAATACATTGCTTTAAATGTACAACTTAATGATTTGAAAGCTCAATATTCCAATTTAAATGAATGACATACTTGTTCCCATATATGTCATACTGATTTGCGTGATTGAAATACTAATTTGCATTAAATATTGGTTGCTTTGCATAACATTCTAGTTTGCATGTACACCGTACAGATTTGCTTGCATAATGTACTGGTAGATATGCATGATTTGCATGCTTATCAGGTAAAACTGATTGTCTTGCAAGCAAAACATCAATTACAAAATAATATTTTTAAGCATCTCCTACTGATTTATATGGACAACATACCGGCACATATTTGTTGTTTGTCCATTTGGTTTAATACCAATAACACTGTTTTGAATGGGTTTAAACCATACAAGTTTGATAAATGGACAAGACAATGACAAGGGTAACAATGTTTCTGAACACTCTTGTTTTCTCATGTTCTGCGAAAAGCAAGTTCTTTTAAATAGTTAGTGCCCGTGAAACAGTTGGTATTATCCTTAATTGGTAGCTTTATTTGAGAGATGTTGCCCATACTATCTGTTGACTACAAAAATGTTATGTTTTACACAGAAATGGTTCACATTTAAAATCATTTTGTTTGTTCAGCTCAATTGAAGAATAGTTGGCATTTAACAGGTGAGCTGAAAAATGCTTAAATCAGCTTTAGATACCTTACAAATTCAGAAGGTTTACACAGAAAAATCAAATATGATGGTTCATAGCTCAATGTTCCTTCTCATTTTACCATTCTCTTTTCTCTCCGAGGGTTTCATTGCAGAGTTCTGCTCTCTAGTAGTTAGGATATACTTAAAAGCACAAGTCTTACGATTTAGTGACAACAGGCCTCTTACATTTTGTTTAAATGGAGTACACTTCACTTCTATATTTCCAGCAATCCGCTGCCTGAAAAGATGGTTGTTGGTTTGAAAAGCTCAACTATTTAAAGTTTGAATTGTGTCCCTAATACTTTTGTTGGCAACACAAGGCCTTTGGAGGACACCATATGAAAACCCAAAAGCATAAAATAAAATGTTTATTAGGTTTTCCTATCTTCACCCTCTTCAAAATTTCCTGAGTGCATTTCAATGGGGAATGAAACCACCTGCACTTTCGCACCTTAAATGTCCCTTATTCAAATTTTAATGTTCAGATGATTTCGTATGACTACATTCAATATGTTCTTGTTTATTCGGATCAGATTAGATCACTTTAAAATAATCTTTCTCTTACTTTCTTCCTACAAATATCACAGTTTGCATTTCATTTTCGTGTCTGAATCTAACGTTATGCTTCATGAAAAAGGCTGGCTGAACAGGGCTGCCATACCTGTGAGCTGCACTGCAAGAGACTGATCAGGATACAGATTAATAATACAAATGCCTGAACATTAAAATTGAAATTTCATGCTCAAGAAGAGATACTGGTTTAAATCCCATGTATTCAGACTGTTTTAGCAGGTTGAACTAAGCAAAGCAAATTAGAATTTTCACTTTTAGGTTTTCAAATAGTGACTGTTCAACATGAACATTGTTGCCAACACGTTGTAAGAGAACCATTCAAACTCTAAATACTAGTTTTTAAAACAAAAATTTTAAATTATTTGTTTAAGTACAAATCATTTTTCTCGTACTAGCCTGTTTAGGCAAGAGATTACTGGAAGTGCAATAGTTATTTTTGTTTAGTTCAGTGAGGACTGCTTCCCTCTTAACCATGTCTCGAGATACTAAAAAGATTTTAACACTTGAGCACAACTATCATGGACCAGTCTGGAGAATCAAGAGACTTAGCAAACCTGAAAAAAGGAACGTTTTAAGCCATGCAGTTTGGTTTATATTAAAGCCTCTTGAACTGAGTTATCTGAAGCTGCTTATAACCACTTTCCTGTCTACCTGAGTTCAGTGCTGCTAAAATCAGTGGGAAGACATAGCAGGTGTGAACTATTTTGTAGTCTGCCACAACATACCTCTTTTTGCAATTGTCATCCCGAGTGGGACGGGTATGCCCAGACGTGGGTCCCGTGCTCTCCATGCCACTGGAATCAGGCTATCCTGGCTAAAGAGGTGTCAGGCTTCGACGCTAATCCAGCGCTTACCGCGACTCTGACGCTCCAAGCGTCGCTCGGGTGGTGGTGGGAATGACACTACAATACCCATCACCCCTAGCGAACGCGCGAACGCACTTCCTGAGGCGGGTACAAAAGCTGCGTTCACGGAAGGCCAGGGGCTTGTCAATCAAGTCCTATCTGGCGTTCGGCGAGGTAACGGAACTTGGGCTTGTCAATCAAGTCCTATCTGGCGTTCGGCGAGGTAACGGAACTTGCGCGATCTTCACCCGGCATTTTTCTCTGCCTCGAGAGCCGCGTCCTGGCTCTATCACACGTAATCCCTCAAAGACGGAATTCGCGCTCGTGGGCGCTCCGCAAGGACCTTTGAACCCGTGTGCGTTTTTCCCTTGACCCAGCCGCGACTGGAGACATTGCCAGCGCCCCTACCCTCCTTGTGGAACAAGACTTCTAATTTGCCGCATCACCTTTCTTCCCGCTTGGAGCTGACTGAATGGCTCGGAGAGCGCCCGGAGGAAGAAGAAGACTGCGAGTTCCTCCTGTGTCCTGTCCCGGCGCTTGGAGCCGCTTGAAAGGCTCGGAGAGCGGCCCCGCTTCCACGACGTGGTGACCTCTGCTGGTGAAGAACAATCAACATCTCCTCTCCTGTGACTGCTTCGTGAGTACTTGTCTGAGAGTACATCTGTAGTGATTGAGACTGCAATGCGCGATACAGAAGCAGCCTGAGTGAGTGTGCTGGAGATACCCCCATATGTGCTTGTGTTACCCCTAGATGTATGGGTAAAGGGTTCCTTTAGCTCAACCTGTTCCTTCTCTCTCAACAGGAGTAGGCGCCCTGAGTGAAGGTGTCGTGTAGTCGTCTCATTCCCTTCCCTGTTTCCTCTCTTCCCTTGTTTTCCCCAGGGGTGGTGTTGCTTGTGGAGGGGTTATATAATCCTCGTGAGTAATACCGTTCTTGGGGAGAAGGGAAACTAGCGTCTAGGATCGCTCCTGCTGTATCCGGCTTCTAAGGTTAGTGAGCCTCCTGTTTGCACTCTGACAGATTGACAAGCCCACGGATAAGTACAGCCTGAGCGATGGATACCGCTTCAGTCCTTGCCACTATGTTGGATACCTTGAATGCGCTTCGAGCGGAAGTGGATGCCTTCAGGGTGGAGAATCTGGAGCTTAAGAATGAGATGGGCACCATGAGAAGAGAGGTAGCCTGCCTGTCCCGTCACCCCCCAGCAGGGACCAAGGGGGGTTCCTATATTAAAGACTGGACCCTGCCTCCTCCCGTGAAATCCCAAACACATATAGCGGAAGGGGGAACCCAGGCTTCCGGCGGGGGTCCACCAAGTACCGGGGTCTTCCCGCATCACTCTTCCTCTATGCCTCACGACTCCGGTTCTCCCCCGGTTCAGATCATTCAGCCCATGCAAATCGGTGGCATCCGAGGGCCCCTTAGCCAAGCCGAGAGAGAAAAAAGGAGAACTCAGAAACTCTGCTTGTATTGCGGAAAACCAGGCCACTTCATCAAAGACTGCCAAAGCAGACCGAAGAACGCAAGTCCTGGAAGCCCTGGGCTCAAGACCTTGTCAGTAGTGGATCATACGACCGAGGACCAGGGAAACTAACGAGCCCAAATAAGAAGAGGACCGCTTGTTTGAGGCCTAGAAGTAATGAGGTCTTCCCGGCTGCAGCCAATACTATACAGCCCTCAGTAGTCCACATGAACGTGTGCGTCTTATTGAACTTGCCTCATGATATATCTGTGGTTGTCCACGCCCTAATGGATTCCGGTGCCACCGGTAATTTTATGGATCAGCAATATGCCAAGGAGCTTGGTATTCCTTGTGATCAAAAGGATACCCCCGAGAAAGTGAAAGCAGTGGATGGCTCGGCTCTGACCTCGGGTCCGGTATGTTACCACACTAAGCCCCTCTTGATGCAAGTGGGGATTAACCACTTCGAAGAGATACGGTTTGACCTAATTGATGCCCCCCATTTCAAGCTCATACTAGGAATGCCATGGCTAACTCTCCATGACCCCTTGGTGAGGTAAGCAGCACGCACCGTGTCTATGAATTCATCCTTTTGCCAAGAGCACTGCACCGCAGAAAGAGTCAGGACTTCGTTCCCTAGTGGAAGTTCGGCGGGTCTCCTTGCTAGCACTTGCAACCCGCAATTTGTGTGTTCTGTCACCGAGTTACCAATCGTGTATGAAAGATTCAGGGCTGTCTTCGACACACAAGAGGCAAAAAGATTACCCCGACACAGGGACTATGACTGCGTAAACGAGCTGGAAGCAGGAGCCAGCATACTCTGCAGCAGGATCTACGCCCTTACAGAAGCCGAAACCACGTACCTCCAGAGTTACCTCGACGACATGCTTTCCTCCGGGTTCATACGTCCTTCCTCTTCACCTGCCTCCTCTCCGATCTTCTTCATTCCAAAGAAAGAGGGCGGATTAAGAGCCTGCATTGACTACAGGGCGATCAACAAAGTCACTATAAAGAACAGATATCCCCTGCCATTGATCCCTGTTCTTTTAGACCAACTGAAAACCGCGAAAGTGTTCACCAAACTGGACCTCAGGGGAGCCTATCACTTGGTGCGGGTAAGACGCGGAGATGAGTGGAAGACCGCCTTCCGGACCAAATTCGGATTGTTCGAATATATGGTCATGCCCTTTGGCCTGTGCAACGCCCCCGCCGCATTCCAGTACTTCATGGATGAAGTACTGAGGGGTCTCTTAGACGTATCATGCATCGTGTACATCGATGATATCTTGGTGTACTCCGCATCGATGGAAGAACATGTGAAGCACGTGACGGCGGTGCTGGAGCGCCTACAAAAGTTTGCACTCTACGCCAAACTGGAGAAGTGTTTGTTCCACGTTTCAGAGGTGGAATTTTTGGGATACATCATTGGTCCTGACGGATTGTGTATGGAGGATAAGAAAACGCGGGCTATTACCCAGTGGGAATCGCCTACCAATGTGAAATCCCTACAAAGCTTCTTGGGCTTCGCAAATTTTTATCGCCGCTTTATAAAGAACTTTTCTGGCATTATACAACCATTAACGCTCCTCCTGCGGAAAGGAGCATCTTTTCAGTGGACCACCTCAGCGGAAAAAGCCTTTCAGACATTAAAGACCTGCTTCACGACAGCCCCCGTGCTTCGACATCCTGACGCCACACGTCCATTTGTGGTAGAAACCGACGCTTCTCAGTATGCAATAGGGGGCATTCTATCACAGAGACACCCGGAAACAGGACAGTTGCACCCCGTTGCATTCATTTCCAAGAAATTGTCTCCCTGTGAGGTGAACTACAGCATTATGGATAAGGAGCTTCTGGCCATAAAAAGAGGGTGTGAAGAGTGGCGACATCATTTACTAGGAGGAAGACACACCGTGGAGATCTACACAGATCATCGGAATCTCTTGTTCTTGAAGACTGCCAGAGTCTTGACCCCTAGACAACTACGCTGGTCATTGTTTTTCTCTGATTACGACTTCGTAATCAAGTATCGCCCTGGGCCACAAAACGGAAAGGCCGATGCTCTGTCCCGGCCCCAGCATCCCCTCCTTACGAGCCCTGCATCCGTCACAGACAACCCCCTTATCCTAGAGTCTGCATCGTTCCCTGATGAGCTGACGGCAGCCGCCACTACATCCAACTTCGTAGAAGAAGTGAGAAACCAGACCTCGGTAACCGAAGAATTAGCCTGGGTAGCCGAAGACCCGCTACACCGGTCATCCATGCAGCGTCTATTATATCAGGATAAACGCTTATATCTGCCGACCTCTTCCCTACAACAACAAGCCTTGAGGTGGATTCACGACTTCACATTGGGAGGTCATCTGGGAATACACAAAACCACGATGGCAATGAAGCACCATTTTTGGTGGACTACGTTATCTGCAGACACAGCGGCCTATGTAGCGGGGTGCGCCATATGCACGCAAGGAAAGTCTCAGCACAAACGACCGAGCGGACTGCTCCAACCTATTCCAATCCCTCCAGCTCCGTGGCACACCCTGTCTATGGATTTTATAGTAGATATGCCCCCCAGTTTGGGAATGACTACCATTCTGGTCGTCATAGACCACTTGACAAAGATGGGCCATTTCATTGCCATGGAGAAACTCCCTTCGGCTGCGGGCCTAGCCCAACAGTTCCTACAACATGTGGTACGTAGTCATGGAATCCCAGCGGTTCTCATTACTGACAGGGGAACGCAATTTACGTCACGTTTCTGGAAGGCCTTGTGTAAAGTTATGAAGGTGGAAGCCCGTCTCTCCACTAGCTACCATCCACAAACAGATGGCAAGACAGAGAGGTTGAACCAGACGTTAGAGCAATACCTCAGGTGTTTCACGTTGCTCCACGAAGAAGAATGGAGTACGCTTCTATGGATGGCTGAATTTGCCTACAATAATACCGAACACTCCTCTGAGTGGCCTGTACAAACCAAACACCCTTCTATCCAAGAACACTACTCGCACCTGAGGATGGTATTACAGACAGCAAAAAGACAACTGGAAACAGCTCAAGAAAGAGACAAACACTACGCGGACAAAAGAAGATCCCCTGAGCCGGCCTACAAAGTAGGAGACAAGGTGTGGTTAGATACAAGACACTTACGAATAAAGGGAAACACGCGCCTGAAACCAAAATGCGTGGGTCCATATCCCATTGTGAAAGTGGTAAACCCAGTAGCCATGAAACTGTCTCTCCCGTCCACATGGCACATCCACCCTGTGTTCCACGTCTCTCTGCTAAGACCGTGTCTCGCTCTTACGAGAATCCCCCCAAAACCTCAGCCCCTACTTTTAGATAGCGGGGAGGAGTATGAAGTTAAAGGGGTACTTGATTCAAGATACATTAGAGGTAGGCTACATTACTTGATCGATTGGAAAGGTTATGGACCCGTAGAGAGGTCTTGGGAGCCTCTGACCAATTTGCGTTGTCCTATATTGCTTCGCCGCTTCCACGCGGCTCATCCGACGAAACCTGGAGGCCCGTCGAGACGCCGGCCCTTACCGGGGGGTTCTGTCAGGCTTCGACGCTAATCCAGCGCTTACCGCGTCTCTGGCGCTCCAAGCGTCGCTCGGGTGGTGGTGGGTATGAAACTACAATACCCATAACCCCTAGCGAACGCGTGAACGCTCTTCCTGAGGCGGGTACAAAAGCCTCGTTCACGGAAGGCCAGGGGCTCGTCAATCAAGTCCTATCTAGCGTTCGGCGAGGTAACGGACCTCGCGCGATCTTCACCCGGCATTTTTCTCTGCCTCGAGAGCCGCGTCCTGGCTCTATCACACGTAATCCCTCAAAGACGGAATTCACACTCGTGGGCGCTCCGCAAGGACCTTTGAACCCGTGTGCGTTTTTCCCTTGACCGAGCCGCGACTGGAGACATTGCCAGCGCCCCTACCCTCCTTGTGGAACAAGACTTCTAATTTCCCGCATCACCTTTCTTCCCGCTTGGAGCCAACTGAATGGCTCAGAGAGCGCCCGGAGGAAGAAGAATACTGCGAGTTCCTCCTGTGTCCTGTCCCGGCGCTTGGAGGCGCTTGAAAGGCTCGGAGAGCGGCCCCGCTTCCACGACGTGGTGACCTCTGCTGGTGAACAACAATCTACATCTCCTCTCCTGTGACTGCTGGTCCGTGAGTACTTGTCTGAGAGTACATCTGTAGTGATTGAGACTGCAATGCGCGATACAGAAGCAGCCTGAGTGAGTGTGCCGGAGATACCCCCATATGTGCTTGTGTTATCCCTAGATGTATGGGTAAAGGGTTCCTTTAGCTCAACCTGTTCCTTCTCTCTCAACAGGAGTAGGCGCCCTGAGTGAAGGTGTCGTGTAGTCGTCTCATTCCCTTCCCGGTTTCCTTTCTTCCCTTGTTTTCCCCAGGGGTGGTGTTGCTTGTGGAGGGGTTCTATAATCCTCGTGAGTAATACCGTTCTTGGGGAGAAGGGAAACTAGCGTCTAGGATCGCTCCTGCTGTATCCGGCTTCTAAGGTTAGTGAGTATCCTGTTTGCACTCTGACAAGAGGGGTGAAACCCCAAAACCGGTCCTAGGATGCTTGTTTCCAGTCCAGGGAGGACCTGGCCTGGCAGTTCGGGCTGGACTGTCCCCATTGGGCACAGGGTCAAGACTGATTTGCATATTGCTGGGTTCAAACTGGAATGGCATGGTGAGCAAAAAAACGATTGATTTAGGCCCAGATCTTTGTACTGTGGTGAATGTATGACATTGTTCTGCATTCTGTCCATCAATAGTTCTTTTTACAACATACCTCATCTGTGAAAGACAAAACAATTTTAAATGAAAACAAAAACATTACAAAAGTAATATTTCTGTTGACAACATACGGCCTAAAAATGATCAAGTGCACCTTCTTTTAAAGTGAGGGCAACTGGAAATGTGGCAGAAAATAAGAGAAAATGCTTCGCTCTTTCCCCTCATATTTTAACCTTGCCTGCACTAACGGTGTTCACAGGGTGAAGTCAGTGTTACAGATGCGGCCACAGTGCAGGGATACAGCTGTTAAGGTGCAGTGAAACCACCATTCTGCAGATCACATTTTCTATGCCTATCATCTGCTTTCATCTCATTAAATTCTTCAGGAACCTGATGTCTTTCACCTAGACAGCGTGTTTATTTGACATCTACCTTGATGTGGTAGATTTAGACAAGATGAACAAATTTTGTCTGAGTTTATTTCACTTTATATAAATATGTAAAATGTATATATTATATATATATATATTTGTATATCTATACATATTTATATGTGTTGAGAACTTTTTCATATATGATTTACAATATATAATATGCACATATTAATTCTTTGTTGCTGATGTATATTTTATATACGTTTTGAAAGGAAATGGATCCGTGCTCAGTGACCCCTGCACCACTCTTCCCATAAGGGAAAATGGCACTTTGTTTTATTAAATAAGTTACAACTTATGAGATGCATGCATAATCAGTGGGGCACTGAGGCAGCCGCAAGAGTGCCGTAAAATACAAACATCAGCGCCATATAGGACAGTGGCCTGCAGAGACCTGAGCCTCTTCAGACTATTGGAGCCAGCTGCAGCAAGAATAACTCGAACTTTCATCCTTCTAAGATGTCTGCTACTCATGGGAGGTTTATTCTTGTGCCTCTTGTGGGATGTAGTTTGGTGAGGGCTGCAGCAGAACCTTCCTTAGTCTCAAGCTGGGTAGTGGCGGTCGGCCTTCTCTGCCCATCACCACCAGCTGGTCATATCATAACATCCCAACCTTTTCTACCATGATGCACTACCTCTCTCCAACCTACCAAACCCTTAAAGGTTCCAATTGCCTCCCTCAAAGCTACAAATCCCTCAATTTAATGTTCCTTGGAAGATTGGAGAAAAGCAAGTATGGGCTGAAAAACCACGAGTGCTAATAAGCCATAATTCAAGCAAGGAACACAGGCCTCCGTAACCCCTTTTCATTTTTTGAGATTCAACCTCATTTTGGAGTGCAGTGGCCCCCTCCCAGGCATTGCATATGCTGTGCCACCTGCATCATTGATACCTGAAGATGGTTTTTAGCGTGTTGTCCAATAAAACTTACATTGGCTTGCTTTTCATGCAAGTTTGAATGTCACAGCAGGTGTAATGTCTGCAAATGTTGGGTCTAGCATTGTGTGCTTAGGACATATCTGTCTCCAGTGCTGGTCTGTGAAGACTCTTCATACTATACGCCTCTATATGCCATCATGGGCACTGCCCAAAAAATGCTTGCTGAACTAGAGATTCAGTCTTTTTATACTACAATATCCCCTCATGCAGATTCTGAACACTGCATGAATGGATAATGGGATTTTAAGTGGCAGTAAAAAGGAGCAACTTTAAATGCAGGATTGAATGTTTAGTAGAAAGTAGCTTCTCACAACTAAACCTCTAACTTCTCGAGACCTTATCATTGTCCCCTTCGCCTGGATGAATCAAACCAGTATAGAGTTGATTGAAAACCATAGTTAACCCAACATTTTTGCTCGTTATGCTGTTTGATTGATATACAAAATTGTTTACAGTAATACAGAACCCAAGAGCCCAAGATGAATTGTGTGATTTTGCATCCCCCAATTATAGGATCTTAAAACAGAGAAACTGGGCTCGTAAACTGACCTTTAGAGTGGTTAATGGAAGATTGCACAGTAGCGTGCCAAGATAACATACAAACACTTGGAGGGATAATTCCTTCACTATTTAATGTATTTTGGTGGTCTACTTGATGTGTGAGCCTTTGGTTTCATGGCAAGTTCTCCCAGTAAAACAATGTAAACATGCCAAATTGTGGCTAAGCTTGAGTTGTACTGTGAAGATTTTCCTGGAACCCATACGTTCCTCTTGGGTGTACCATGGGCTGGACGCAACATTGCAGAACATTGGTCTCTTGCTAACGTGGAAGCTTAATAGTAGATTGAACGTGTTGTTTTCCTCAGCCTCACTCGAGTGACATACAGAGGGTTCCTTCTATGTGAAAGGAAGTTCACCAGACCTCTTTTCACAGTAGGAAAGGGATATACTGCATTTACAAGTGCAAGATGTATACAATACAATAAGACAATCTTGTACAATCCTATGATAATAAGCTGAAGGTCCAGAAATTGCCTTTGAAAGTTATCAATCGCCAAATAACATTATCTCACGAGTGTAGGGCTGAAGTCCATTTGAAAGAGTGAGCTTGGGACTCGTCTGTATTAGAACAAAACAGAATATGAGGAGTTTTTGTGGCCAACTGGCAGAGGCCACAGTAGAGAAGAGTCGCCGAAATTAGTACCTTGCGTAGTAAAAGAAGTGATAATTATAGCTGTCCTCCTTATCCGAGATACATGGCAGAAATCATGATTCTGAATCCTTCCAAGGGTCTCTTAAGACTTTTAATTATGAATTTTCCTCCAATATGCGATTAAAAAGAAATAACTTTAATAGTAGAAACTTAACCTAGCGGTCATTCGTCCAGATGGAGTAAAAAGTTGTCATCTTGGAAGCAATTGCATGACAGGGACCTTGGATGTTGAAAAACACCTTTATGTCTTGTACTTTCCTAAGGAAAATGTCATCCTCTTGGCATGGTACACTATTAGACTCGAACATTTACATGTGATGTCAAACGAGATATATAGTGAAAATTCTGTGCAAATTCAAATGGGGAACACCAGTAGTTAGTCAAAACCAAGAAAAGTGAACAACGCCTCAGGTGCGGTTATTCCTTATGGCCTTCTGGTTCCCTTATATATTTTGATTCTTCTTGAACATGTTGCTGCTCCTCAGTCATTTTTTTTTCCTACAATGTGTGTTCAGGAAATTCCCATGTTAATCTATGCTGATTACCTTATTCTACTTGATCCTGTAGTAGAATTGCTGGTCAGTAGATAACGTAAAATAAAGATATTCTTAAGAGCAACACTGTGGTCTTCTCTGAGAGAAATATGGTGTAAAAAATTAGCTGGTTTCTGGAGAAGCACCAATTATAGACAGTTTATCAGTACTAATATTTGCGAATATTTTTCCTAGAACTTCTTATGGAAAACATGTAATAAATAGTGACAGATCGATACATCGGAAAAAGCCTGCTGGACTTTTTCCTGTCCACCGGCAAGTGCACCAGGTATGCCCAGACGTAGGTCCTTGGCTCATTGTGCCACTGGATTCAAGCTATCCTGGCTGATGAGGGGTGAAACACAAAACCAGTACTAGGATGCTTCTTTCCGGTCCAGGGAGCACCTGGCTTGGCAGTTCAGGCTGGACTGCTCCCATGTGGCACAGGGTCAAGCCTGTTTGCATATGACCAGTTCTAAACTGGGGTGGCATGATGAGCAAAAGAATGATGGAATTAAACCAGTTCTCTTGACTGGGGGTGAATGTTTTGATTTGGTCTGCATTCTGTCCATCAACTGTGTGTCTTTTGATTTCTCTCCCTAAGTGCGCTGGGTATGCCAAAACGTGGGTCCCGGGCTTACTGTGCCACTGGATTCAAGCTATCCTGGCTGATGAGGGGTGAAACCCAAAACCGGTCCTAGGATGCTTCTTTCCAGTCCAGGGAGCATCTGGCTTGGCAGTTCGGGCTGAACTGTTCCCATGAGGCACAGGGTCAAGACTGATTTGCATATGGCCAGGTCTAAACTGGGCTGGCATGGTGAGCAAAAGAATGATGAATTTAACCCAGATCTCTTGACTGGGGGTGAAAGTTTTGATTTGTTCTGCATTCCGTTTTTCAACTGTGTGTCTTGGACTTTTTTAAACAACAGATATATGCCTAAATTAATGCCTCATATGATACTGCACAAGTTTAAAATTCCTGCTTTGCTGGTATTTGGACTGGAACATCTGCCTATAAAAGAGTTAGTATTTTAGAACTCCATCAAAGGAATGCAAACGAAATCCTTCCTTGCAATGGGATTGGGAATGTCTGTGAAAGGTGTCCATCTTGAGTTGGAGACGTTGGGCATATTGGAAAGCACCTATAACTGAAACTTATTTGTGCTTAGCATCATGCTTGGAAGATAGGGAAGGCTATTTGGATTTTAAAATAGGATGTTATCTGCTTTTGCAATTTTTTAAAACATTTATGACATTCATTTGCATTATTTAGGTTTCTTTTTATACAGTGATAAACTATCTTGTCTGACCTCTGTGGAGTTAAGTAACAAATAACAGTAAAAGACAAACGGCTATACAAAAATATGTACTGTATATTGTGCATATAAGTAACTAGGGGATACCTAAAAATAGTATACACACAAATATGTATATTGTGCTTTCATACCAATTGTATGCACTAGAACTATACATTGATGCTTGTTTATCTTATCTGTATAATATGCAAGCACATCGGCACGATAAGCATACAAACCAGCACATTATAGCAGGGAACTACAATATCATGCATTTGATGCAGCATACCATGCTTTTCAGCAGTGATGGCTCCACTGCTATGGCGGAGGAGAGTCGCCTCACTGCTTTTGAGCAGTGAAAAGCACGAAACATAAAACGATAATAACTTTGTGTTATTATAATTTTATTCTTTGTGCTGCTTTGCTGGCAGGCAAGTGGGCAGGGCTGCTCTGCTCTCCAAGCTGGGCAGGGGAGGAGTTGTTTGCCCACTCCTACGTGTGCAATGGCTGTGTGGTTGGCCATCTCGGGCCGCCAAAACCAGTCACGTGCACTATCCCTGTTCTCGATGCAGGCTGCATTACAACCTGCATGGAGAACATGCCCACTCGTCCAGCCCTTGGCTGAGTGCCATGTCACAGCGCTCAGAACAATCAAAATGCTGCATTACAGCATTGTGTTTGGTCAGTGGGGCCTGGCTGTGCTTCCTGCCTGAAGACAAGGAGAGCAGGAGCAGAGACGCAAGACCCGCAACCAGGTATGTTTTTAATATTTATTTTCATTTTATATTGCGCACTCAATGACGTGACTCCTCCCGTGTGACTCCACCCCTTTTCTGCTCCACCACACACGAGTCATGCGGGCCGCCACTGCTGTTCAGGCCAATAGGCCGCATGTTGAAATTAATTTATTACACATAGGAATCAAAACAATAGGAGGGTGAAACAACATATATTCATAAGCCAGTTCTGTAGAATGTTCACCCTGCCTTAAATTCCCCAAGCAAATATCCAGAGTCTCTCAGGATATTTTGATTTTTTGCCTTGCGCAGACAATTGTGTGCCAACGTGGAGAGTCCGCATAGAAATGAATTGAGATTCAGACATGTTCCCTGTGGTCTGGTGGGGTGCATTATGTGCATCGTTCCTTTTATTAGCATGACTAACATCACCTCATCAGGCTGGGGAGCAGGTCAGTGGTGGCAGTCACTGATTATACCTGTAGGACAGGCTTTTTGCCTATTGCAAGCAGAGGGAAAGGTAGCTATTGGTTTCCCTTGTCTAAAATAGTCTATCAGTTCCCTACAACAGGTCATTCCCTCCAAACAATGTGGGACAAGGATTTTTGAGAATTAGCCTGGAGCTTAAGTGATATCATGGCAGTAGCAGCCCAGGTATCAATTTTGGATCTCTTGTGTGTGAATGGTGCTTAAGATGGAGACTGGAAGCAGTCTGCTAGACAGCAATTTGAGCTGAAGGCTTCAAAGCTTTCTTGAGATCCTTAAAAATAAACCAGACTCTGAGGTGTGGAGAACAAGAGGGCAGGGCCTGTTAGAAATGGGGGTATCTAGTTGGCAAGCGTAGGTACCTTTGTCCAAGTAGGGACCCTTGCTTCTAGTCAGCGTGAGGGAGTTACCCCCTTAGACAACCCCTGCTCACCCTCCTAGGTAGCTTGGCACGCACAAACAGGCTTATCTCTAAGGCAATGTGGAAAGCATTTGTGCACACATTCAACAACACAGTGAAAACACTACAGCTGGACACCACACCAGTTTAGAACAATAGGAAATCTTTATCTAAAGAAAACAAGGCCAAAATGACATAAATCCACCATACATGTATCAAGATATCATCAAAAACAGGTTATTCACAAAAATAAAGCTTTTAGCAACAACTAGCTGCCCCTGGAGCTATTACAACATTGTGACAGATGAAAATCACAAAGTACTGAGCCGACCACGAGGTGTCGGGCCCAGAATCACACAACCCAAAAAAACAGTACCTTGGCAAATGATGAAAACAAATACGGTGTACGGCGTCCAGGAGGTGAAGCTGCGTTGGCGCTGGGTGGCGTTGGTTCCTTGCGACCACAGGGGAGGTGAGGCATTGATTCCTTACTGCGATGCAGGGGAGATGAGGCATTGGTTCCTTATTGTTGCCGGGGAGGTGAAGTCACGGTGGCATCGAGGCGTCGGTTGCTTACAACAATGCGGGGTCGATGGACTCAGGAGGTCACCCACGTCAGGTATCGGCTCCATGATAAAGCAGCACTGGTGTCGGTGAGGTCGGGGCTGCGGTGCGTTGTGAGCTTCATGAGCGGTGCCCTCGGCTCTGGTGTAGGCAGCTACCTCGGTGACAGTGTCAGAGTCGGTGCAGTGCGGCATCGGCAAGCATCGGGCTGCGGTGTAAGTCGGGGCGGTGCGTCGTGCAATTCATGAGCAGTACCCTCAACTTTATTGAAGGTCGCAGCAGCGCTCGCCTGCGTCAGTGTTGATATTTCCCACTTTGACAGCTGAAATAGCAGTTTCAGGTGCAGGAGGACAGAGGAAATGAAGTCTTTGTGTCCCTGAGACTTCAGAACAGGAGGCAAGCTCTACATCAAGCCCTTGGAGATCTTCAAGCAGGATACACAACACACAGCAAAGTCATGGCCCTCTCCTGGGCAGAAACAGCCACTGCAGGCCGTCACAACACAGCAAAGGGGCAAACCTTCTCCTTCAGCTTTCCCAGCTCTTCTCCTTGGCAGAGGTTCCTCTCGAGTCCAGAAGTAATCTAAAGTTCTGGGGTCTGGGCCCCAATATTTATGCTAAAGTTTCTCTTTGTTCTCTTGTGGCAGAGAGGCTCTTTGCTCAGCCCAAACCAGTTCTGTCCTCTCTGGCCCAGCTTCCTGGCAGGAGGTGGAGATGGCATTGTGTAAGGCAGACCATGCCTATTCAGGTGCAAGGAAATCGCCCCCTCAGTGGCTGTCTGAGAGAATGCACATCCCTAGCCCCTGTCACTCCAAAGCCAGATAGTCAATCCACAAACCAGCAGAGGCACACAGTATGGCTAAGCAAGAAAATACCCACTTTCTAAAAGTGATATTTTCAAACACACAATATAAAAATCATCTTTACAAAAAGATGCATTTTTATATTCTGAGTTCAGGCATACTAAACTCCATCTTTCTACCTTGTCCCAATGGGAAGTTATACTTATAAGATGTTATAAAGAAACGTCCATTCTAACCTATGGGACAGATAGCCTTTCCATAGTGATAAACTAAATGGACAGTATTTCACTATCAGGACATGTCACACACACAGTACATGTCTTACCTTTCACTTACACTTCACCCTGCCCACAGGTGTACCTTGGGCCTACCTTTGGGTGACTCACGTAATAAAGGGAAGGTTAGGACCTGGCAAGTGGGTGAAATTGCCAGGTTGACATGGCAGTAGAGACTGCACCCAGACATTGCAGTGAAAGGTCTGAGACCCCTTTGAAAGGATGTTTGTGTGGGTGGCAAAATCTGTGCTGCAGACCCACTAGCAGCATTTGAAATAGAGGCCCTGGGCACACACAGTGAACTGTACTAGGGACTTAGTAGTAAGTCAAACAAGCCAATCATGGAAATGCCAATCCATAAACACACTTTACAGGGAGAGCATATGCACTTTAGCACTGATCAGCAGTTGTAAAGTGCCCAGATTCATAGAACTAACACAAACAGGTCAGAAACAAGAGGCCAAAAAGTCTGGGGATAATCCCGCTGAAAAAGCCAGGTCTAACAGGACTCCTTGGAAATGTAAAGAAAGTCTTTGCCTCCTTTCTGCTCCATTCCTCCCAGATGTGTTACCCCCAACAGATTGCGAAGATACAGAGTGAGAACGCCACTCCCTCTTTTGGGCCATTGTTTTGATTTTCTCTGATGGTGAAACTTGCAGTACCGCTCCTTGTTCCTGCTGGAAGTAGAGGACAAAGGCAGTAGCTTGACAAGCCAGAGAGGAATTAGCAAAATGGCAGGAACAGCATGAAACCAGTCCCAGAGTTAGATGTGTAGAATCCTCAATGTCTGTCCACAACTGAGTCTAAAGTATTCAGCAGAAAACACCAGTTGATGTGCCAGGATTTCTCATTGAGCAGTGCCAGGGATCCTACTCTAGTGGAGACTGAGAAAGAGATCTGAGCTCTGGGTTTGAGTTACTGACTGCCAGCTCCTCTTTGCCAGGTTTGTGTGCATGATCCTGGGAGTTCTACACCCTCCTATGAAATGCTGCCAAGAAACACCTTGAAGGAAGGAGTCAATTGACAGATAGAGAGGAGTACTGGAGGTGTGTCTCCTTGAAGGAAAGGCTTCTTAGAAGAGTAGATCTCCAAGGAACTGTTGTACTTCAGGGAATGATTTGCACTGCCAGGCTGTGTGGGGAGACCTTGTGACTCAGGACCCCCTACAGCAAGCCATAAAATGAAATAACATACTCCTTGACTCTGTGCTTTCATGTTGACATTTTGACCGCAAACTGATTGGTCATTGGAGAACAGCCAGAGGCAACTGAAGATGGGAAAAGTGGCCAAGAAAGACATATTCCAAGAACAGCACTGTGACTTAGAGCTAAGGGAAATACTGTGACCACTACGAAAAAGTGCCAGCGAATGCTGGGGGCTGAGGAAAATTGTAATTGCCTTCAGCAGTTGTACTTTGCACCTCCCACAAGATCACTGCTACGAACCAGGGTAGGCTCCTCATTTGCTTGGGTGGCGGGTTTGCGCTTTGGAGCATGAAAGATCCCAGAAGGAAGATTTATTTTCCCCTGGCAAATCTGAGCAAGTGCATCCTCTGTCTAACTGTGGCTGAACAGCTTCTTCTGTTGAGGATTGATTGTGCACACTTGTGCATAGCTGCCTGGTTGCAGGACATCATTGAAGCAAGTGGGCCCAGGGACTATGTGTGAGCATGCAGACAGATAGGATTGGCACCCCTGAAAGTGATGTGAAGAGGGAAAAGCACATGCAACTAGACTCAAAATATTTACAGAGTGCACTAATAGTGCATGGACTCTCGTAATCTTTTGTGGCTTTGGGGCAACTATTCCCATAGTATTGAGGACTAGACTTTTGGCAGTTTTATTCTTGGTGTGGTACCATCTTTGGTCGCAAAATGAGATTGTAACTTGAGCCCTTGAAGGCCACATTAGTGTGAATTACACTGAGTGTGTCACACAATAAAAAAAACAGCTGATTAAATATAATAATGACAGAGTCCCTACATTTTTCCAGGGTGACATATGCATTTTGCTCTTCGAATTGCATGCTTAGTGATTTGCTGTACTTTTCCTTTTCAAGTCAAAGCAATGGCTGGACCATGATTTATTATTATTTGTTAACTGAGTTTTGACACTCTCCTACACACTACACCACACATGAGTAAAACCTTGGACCGGGCTGCTAGCGGCAATCACGGTCAAACTCTAAAGGGGTTCACTTATTAATCCGTTTTGGGTCCTAGAGCAGGGTAAGCCCAAGAACACAACTAGTTGAGCTCAGTAGCTCAAGATGGCTATTGGACTCCCAAAAAGGTTCCCACAAACATCTATGCTGTTCCTTTTTGTGCATCACACAAAATCTTGTAAGAACCTTTTTCACTTATTTTAAAGGTGTTGATTTGTACTTTGTAGCCTTCAATTGACATTTTTATCTTTTGGAGTTATTGTGTGATTCAGAAAAAAGTTGTCAATGCACAAAATCACAGTTTGCAAATAACATATCCTGAACATAAGTTAGGATAATCCTAAAATAAACCCAAAAGTAAAAGCAAGAGGGTTTGAGCATGATTTCTGCCTCGCATGGTCCAGCAGCATCATGCTAGACCTTTCCTAAAGATTTTAACACATTAAGCAATGTATATTTTCTTAGCAAAACTCACTGTCATAACCTAGTTTGCTAGAGTTCATCTTTACATTCCTTATTAGACCTTGCAGAACCAAATAGTTTATAATTTTCCTGACGGTATGATGAAGTTACCATATTCATCTACAATGAATGTACTGCACATTCACCTCTAAAACTGTGCTCATATGCTCTATAAAGATGTCCGCAAACCACAATCTCGCTCTACCCTCTTCCCTGTCAGCTCTTTCCAGCCTGAGAGTTCATCAGTTAACCCCTTACAGGTCTCCTACAAGATTACACTCCTTACACCATCTCCAGTAGAGAGATCAAATACATAACAAGGTAATAAACACTCTCTATGATTGTTAGCATTCAAGTTATTGACTTGACACTATGCACTGAAGTTCTCCAACCCAGCCAGAACCTGGTTGACCAACCTCTGAAAGGTGGCAAGGGGGTTCTTCAAACTGAAGGGCATTACCTGAAACTAGAAGTGCCCTACTGGGGTAGAGAACTCAGACCTCTCCATGGCCTCCTCGGTCAAGGCAATCTGCCAGTAACCAGACATTTTATCAAACGTGCTGAGGAACTTAGCAGCTCCTAACCGATCTATGAGCTCATCAGCTCAGGGAATGGCTGTGTATCAGTCTTCATGATAGTATTGAGCCCCTGGTAATCCATGCAGAACATAATTTCTGGGGTGGTACCTGGAGGGGCAGCCTTGGGGACCAACATCACTGGGATGGGCCAAGGACTGTTTGAGGGCTCCAGTATTTTGGAGACCTCCTCCTTTATGCTGACTCTCCTCTTATTGGAAATCCTGAAGATTTTACTCTTTACCGGCATACTGTACCCAGTATTGATATCATGGGTGCACCATATAGTGAGTCCTCTAGTAAGGGAGAAAAGGGAGGCAAACTGCCCCAGCAACTGGCCGCATTGCCTCTGCTGCTCTAGTCTCAGAGTAAGGGAGAGGCCAACACCCTCCACGTACCCATCTGGCTCCTGAGAAGAAAGGTCAGGAGAGGTTCAGTCTCCTCCTTCACTCCATCATCCATGACCAGGAGCTTGGTTCACTCAGACCTCTCAAAGTGGGTCTGGAGGTGATTGACATGCAAAATCCTTAAAGGTTTCCTGGAAGTCTTGAGGTCCACCAGGTAGGTGACCTCACTCTAGCTTTCTTTCACCTCATAGGACTCAGACCGATGCTCTTGAAGGGCCCTCAGCTTAAGATTCCATTATTCCCACTTTTTGGCAAGGCTGAAACTAAACTAAAGTGACCTTGTGGCCATACCACTGTTTCATCAGTCAAAACATTTATAGATCTGCCAATGCAATATGAAGCTATCCATCCGAGGGCATTTCCTTGGATACTTATGTGTTGAAGTCTGTTGATCAGGGTGTGATGGGAGACGGTGTCAAACGCAGCGGACAGGTCCAGGAGGATAAGGGCTGCTTTTTCTCCGTTGTCCAGAAGGGCTCTGATGTCATCGGTGGCTGTGATCAGGGCTGTCTCAGTGCATGGTTAGCTTGAAATCCAGATTGGGAGGGGTCCAGGAGGTTGTACTCTTCATGCTGTTGCTTGAGTTGGGGTTTATTGATTTCTTTAGGACTTTTACTGGGTAGGGGAGCAGAGATATGGCCAGTAATACTTTAGTTCTGCTAGGTTGGTTGATGGTTTCCTCAGGAGGGGCCAAACTTCAGCGTATTTCCAGTCCTTGGGGAAGGATGCCGTGTCGATGGAGGTCCTCAGGACCTTCCTGAGCTCGTCACAGAAAGTCTTGCGTCCGAGGTTGAAGTCGTGGTGAAGGCATGGGTCCATGGGAGCCACCAAGTACACTGAGCCTATGATGGAGATGGTGTTTTTTGTGGTGAGGGGGTTCCAATGGGTGAGAAGGTGTTGGGGTTTGTGTCCATGGGTGTGAGCCTGTTGATTATGTCAATGGTGGAGGTTTGGGGTGCGAGGTTTTTGTAGATGGCCGTGATCTGGTCATGAAAGAAATCAGTGAGGTTGTAGCACAGTTCCCGTGAGGGGGTGATGCTGTTCTCTGTGCATGCAGGATTAGTGAATTCCTTCATGATGGCAAAGAGTTCTTTGCTGTTATTTTCACTGGCTTTGATGCAGTATGCTAGGGTGTACTTCTTGATTTCTTTTAGGAGGCAGTGGTAATGGTTGAGGGCAGTGCGATCTTCTGTTTTTTTGCTATGGCGCCATTTCCTTTCAAGTTGTCAACATTTGGATTTGGTGGAGTGCAGTTCCTCAGTGAACCAGTGGGCTCTTTTGCTTGAGACTTTGGCCTTGGTCATCTTGGTAGAGGTGATGATGTCAGAGCATTTGGAGATCCACTGGGAGAGGTTCTTGGCTGCTTGTTCTGGGTCACGAGTCAAATCTGGGATGTGGGAGCAGAGGGTGTTGTTCCATTGCTCTTCTGAAACTTTTTTCCTGTTTGTGCGTGTGGATCTGGGTGGCGCGGTGATGGGGCATGCGGGTCTGGAAATGGTGAAGTGTATGCTGTGGTGGTCGGTCCAGGTGAGTAGCGATGTGTGGTTGTACCTGATCTGTCACTGGAAGTGAATTTGGGGTCAAGGGTGTGCCTTGCGATGTGGGTGGGGTCAGTGACCAGTTGATCGAGGCCGATGTTGTTAAAGCTCTTCAAGAGGTTGGTGTTGTTGGTGTTGCTGGGGTCATCAATGTGCACGTTAAGGTCTCCTACAAAGATGTAGTCCTCAGAGACAATTGCAGGCAGTGCGATGAGTTCTGGGATGACTTTGTAGAAACTGAGATGAGGTCTTGGTGGTCTGTAAGTGAGTGTGCACCTGATGGTGCTTTTTCCATCAGTGTGGATTTGAAAATTGAGGTGTTCCATTATCGGTGTTGGGTCACCAGGGGATGTTGTGCAGAGAATGGTGTAGATGATGGCGATTCCCCCTCCATGTTTGTTGGTTTGGTTCCGGCCAATTATCTTGTATCCTTCGGGGGTGGCGATGTCTGGAGCAGAGGCTGGGTTTAGCCAGGTTTCTGTTAGTAAGATGATGTCCGGGGTGATGGAAGAGATTGTGTCCCAGATCTCTGTGGCATGTTTGCAGAGGGAACAGGTGTTGAGAAGGATTCAGTGGCGTTGTGACGTGGAGTTCTTGATCGGTGCTGAAGATGTGGCCGTGTTAACAGTGCCTCTGGTGTTGTTTGATGTTTTGGTGCTGAAGGTGTGGCAACAGTGTCGGCAGGAGAATGGTCCTCTGGTGGTTCGAGGTGATGTGTGGCAACAGTGGTTGTTGGTGCGTCCAGGGCTCAGAGTTCGGTAGTGGACCAGGGGTCCTGGTGCTGGGCGCGGTCCAGGCACAGACAGTCCTGCCTTTGGCACACCGTTGGACTGCCAGGTGCACACCGCTGCCTGGACTCGCAGTGGCCTCCATAAGTAGTCCTGGGAGGTGGGAGGGGCTATCAGTGAGGTGGGAGGGTGGGGAAGCAGGAAAACGGCAGGAAAAATGGCAGGAGTGGGCGGGGGGCAATATTAGGGGTCAAACAAGGATCTATGATTAATTTACAATTAAACTGAAAAAAGGCACTAAATACCAGGAAAACTAAACAAAATAAACACAACTTAGTCAACCACCAGAGGGGCTAAAGAACTGGTACAGTGTGTTACTAGCATCACTTGGTCATCCGACAGCGGGGCCAACCAGGAGGGCTGGGAGCATTGCTCTGGTTCGTGGCACTAGGCATCAGCAGCAGGGAGCGGTGCAGAAGACCTGGCGTCAAGGGCTACTAACTGGAGCCACTCAGCAGCCTCCATAAGTAGTCGTGGGAGGTGGGAAAGGCTTAACAATTCGTGTAGAGGAGGGTCCTAGGAAAGTTTAGAGACCAAACCACAGACTTTATCCCCTATTCAACACTTTTAACAACAACAATTAAGTCTGTTGGTCTATATACGGGAGATAAGACTGAATTACCAAGTCACACACCTAGTGCTACCACCCAAGAACGCAAAAAGCAAAGACCTTTGCGAAAAAGATAGGATTTCCATCAACTACCAGTATGGTCAGTGTCATCATTTGGATATCCTTCCTTCCCACCACTACACCTCTAAATCACAAAGGAGAGTCATGTGGATCGGGTTTCGACCAGGTCACAAAGATCACGAGGGGAGTAAGTAAAGAAAAGACCATTTGTTCACCTAGTAGTAGACATCAAAACTGAATGATGGATTCTTTGAGTGATGGAATTATATGTGCAGTGCAAGTGAGTGAAGTTAAAAGGAATTAGAAGAGAAAAACCACTTTAATTCAAATATCTCTGCTAAACCCGATTAAAAATAGTGCAGAAGCAGCTTTGAACACATAGGTTGCCTCACAATAGGATCAACATGTTTCAGCCTTATTGACAATTAGCCATAGGCTTTCTTCAGGACCTAAACAACAAATTGTATTGCTACTGCATTAACAATTAAGTGAAAAAATACTTTTTATCTTTGTGTATATATAAGGTTGGAATAAATACAACCTTTTGAGTAGTCGTTCCTCTGCACAAGCGGAGTGCCTTTCACACCTGTAACAGAAAAACACATAATACCTAAGGTGAAACGATAAAACAATTACAAATTCTCCCAAGCAGTTTCTCATCTCAGCAGTGAAACCTATAGGTTGCCACTCAATCACATATATCCATTTGTTCTATATGTTGCACAGCTACTTGTTTTATTCAGCTGGTGTGCTCACTTTTCTTGTACGAGCATAAAACCTCACCTCACCCGGTCACAACTCAGGTGTAGGAGACCCCGCCCTGTGAAGGAGTGGGAAATCACTTTTAAGGGGGAGGAAAGCAGAAAAAACCTTTTCAATTCTGTCCCTCATGTTCTTTCTCGGTGTTGTGCTTCAAAGCTTAGACTGGACATGACAATTTAAAAACGACAATTAAATAGACTAGAAAACAGGATATCTCCTATTCACTGCGATATATCTATAGTCCCATCGTAGTATCTCCAAGACTGAAAAGTAACTGCAACTTCATCAGTTACAGATGAAGATTATCTTGCAAATAGAAGTATCTGGTAGATAGAACACCTTGCCTCCTCTATGTATTATTAACTGCACTCATGACGCCCACGCCTGAAGCACTCTACTCAGCCTTTAACTCTAAAAAGGGGCGATGTTACTGGCCCAAGCTGCTTGGAGATACTTCGCATGGTATAGCTTAGATTGCCTCTAGTTATTTCTACGGCGAATTAAACTATGCCCAGTAATTACTCTTACTGCTATGCGCTTCCCTTTTAAACCCGCATGTCGTTTCGCAGTGGAAAACATAAGAACTCTCAGAGCTCGCGTTCTTGGTTACAATGCGCGCTCGACTGAGTCATGACATGGAGCGTTTATTCCTACTGTATGCCCCTTACCTCTCCATGCGCATGTTGGTTTACGGTAGCATTAGTAGCAAAGCTGATGTTTATTAAACTCTCACCTACGTCGTAAAATCATATGCGATATGATAAAACAAGAACGTAATGGAGTCTACGGAGGCTTACCTCTCCGTCGGGTGCCTCAGGCTCTGACTGAGTTGTCTGGGAGGTACCCAGGCTCATCTATTGCCTTCTTTTATTCAGTACTCCTCCCGAAAATGGAGGTGAACTCCGGCGTCTACAGATGGAGTCACTCTGGACTACAGAATGACGTCTCTGTACCCGGAAATAATAGGTTCTTTGTTACCGCGGAAGTGGCGATTATGATCTATCTCTGGTCTTCTTTTCATAAAAGTGTGAGGACCAATTTTTGGTAATAACTAAAACATACCTTATTGACAACAGAAATATCCCACCTATTTCTTATCAACAGCGGAACTATTCATATTTTTTTAATCTTTTTTGAACTACGAGATGACATCACTGAGACAGGAAGCTGTAGTTTTAATTCACACTATGTCTGTCAGGGGGCAAAGGTATGCCTGAAAAGTTGTATTAATCTATGCCCTCTCCACAGCGCGGCTATAGAGTAGTTAGATAACTACAAAGGGGAGTCTGTGTTATTAGCAGAAATATGCATATTAACTAGTTTCCTTACTGATATGAGTTTCAATTTACTGATTACAATTATAATCTTCGCTTAAACTCCTGGAAGAAGGTTTTGTACGATCTTATTAAACTACTTTCTGCAGGGTTCTACTTGCATAGTTGGTGCTAATAAATGTATTTGCAAGCTAAGATTATCTGTGAAAAGGGGGGGTTTATAAGGCTGTCCATGGTATGACATCGTTGAGGCCTGAGGGGTCACTATGCAGTTTAAACACCCACTTCTGTTCTTTTATAAAGAGAAATCTGGCTACATCACTCACATGAGGTGGTATATATGGTCTCTCCAAAACAGTCCATGTGAACTCATCAGCCTGATGGTCAAACTCGACAAATTGTCTGGTTAGTTTGGTGTTAGTTTTTCTGCATCTGAAGGTGCTTTTGTGTTCTAACATTCTCAGCTTAACTTTGCGGGTCGTCATTCCCACATACTGACATTTGCAAGGGCATTGTATCAAATAAATCAGGTTGTCGCTATTGCAGTTGGAAAAAGATCTTTGTGCCCAAGGTCTGTTGATCCCAATGTCAATTGTTTTTGATTGTCTTGTCTGTGGGCAAATTGCACAGGCTCCACAGGGAAAATGGCCCTGAACTGCAGGTAGGTCCCAGAGTGTACCAACTTTCCTTGGTCCTTGCACCAATTTATCAAGTAGGTTGGTCCCTCTTTTAAATGAGAACAACGGAAGTAGAATTTTGTCCTTGCAACTATTCAGAAGTCGCCAATGCTTGCGAATACACTTCTGGATACCATTTGTTAACGTGCTGAAAGTGTTGACAAAAGTCAAACGACCCAACGGTGGTTTGTCAACCGGTGATTCTAATGGCGCCTCCCTGTGGTTGTTGGTAGCACGTTTGTACGCTCGTTTGATTAATCTCTGAGGGTACTTCTTCTCTGTCAGTTGATGAGACAGATTCCGGGTGTGTTGTTTATAGTGCTCAGGAGTAGAACAATTCCTTCTCACCCGTAAAAACTGGCCATACGGCAAATTATCAGGAGTGCAGTTAATAATACATAGAGGAGGCAAGGTGTTCTATCTCCCAGATACTGTTAATTGCAAGATAATCTCCATCTGTAACTGATGAAGTTGCAGTTACTTTTCAGTCTTGGAGATACTGCGATGGGGCCATAGATATTGCAGTGAATAGGAGATATCCTGTTTTCTAGTCTTTTTAATTGTCGTTTTTAAATTGTCATGTCCAGTCTAAGCTTTGAAGCACAACACCGAGAAATAACATGAGGGACAGAGTTGAAAAGGTTTTTTCAGCTTTCCTCACCCGTAAAAGTGATTTCCCTCTCCTTCACAGGGCGGGGTCTCCTACACCTGAGTTGTGACCGGGTGAGGTGAGGTTTTATTCTCGTACAAGGCAGGTGAGCACACCAGCTGAATAAAACAAGTAGATGTGCAACATATAGAACAAATGGATATATGTGATTGAGTGGCAAACTATAGGTTTCACTGGAGAGATGAGAAACTGCTTTGGAGAATTTGTAATTGTTTTATAGTTTCACCTTAGGTATCATGTGTTTTTCTGTTATAGGTGTGAAAGGCACTCCGCTTGTACAGAGGAACGACTACTCAAAAAGTTGTATTTATTCCAACCTTATATATACGCAAAGATAAAAAGTATTTTTTCACTTAATTGTTAATGCAGTAGCAATACAGTTTGTTGTTTAGGTCCTGAAGAAAGCCTATGGCTAATTGTCAATAAGGCTGAAACATGTCGACCGTATTGTGAGGCAGCTTATGTGTTCAAAGCTGCTTCTGCACTATTTTTAATCAGGTTTAGCAGAGATATTTGAATTAAAGTGTTTTTTCTCTTCTAATTCCTTTTTAACTTCACTCACTTGCACTGCCCATATAATTCCATCACTCAAAGAATCCATCATTCATTTTTGATGTCTACTACTAGGTGAGCAAATGGTCTTTTCTTTACTTCCTACCCTCGTGATCTTTGCGAACTGGTCGAAACCCGGTCCACATGACTCTGCTCTGTGATTTAGAGGTGTATGACACTGACCACACTGGTAGTTGATGGAAATCCTATCTTTTTCGCAAAGGTCTTTGCTTTTTGCGTTCTTGGGTGGTAGCACTAGGTGTGTGACTTGGTAATTCAGTCTTATCTCCCGTATATAAACCACCAGACTTAATTGTTGTTGTTAAAAGTGTTGAATAGGGGATAACGTCTGTGGCTTGGTCTCTAAACTTTCCTAGGACCCTCCTCCACACAAATTGTTAAGCCTTTCCCACCTCCCACAACTACTTATGGAGGCTGCTGAGTGGCTCCAGTTAGTAGCCCTTGACCCCAGGTCTTATGCACCGCTCCCTGCTGCTGCTGCCTAGTGCCACGAACCAGAGCAATGCTCCCAGCCCTCCTGGTTGGCCCCGCTGTCGGATGACCAAGTGATGCTAGTAACACACTGTACCTGTCCTTTAGCCCCTTGTTGTTAAAGGTGGGAAAGGCTCTCAGGGAGTTGGGAGGGTGGGGAAGCAAGAAACGGCAGGAGAAACGGCAGGAGTGGACGGGGGCAATACTAGGGGCCAAACAATGACCTATGATTAATTTACAATTAAACTGAAAACGGCACTAAATACCAGGAAAAATAAAATAAATAAACAAAAGTTAGTCAACCAGCAGTGGGGCACCAGTGTCTGTGGTCATCTGATGGTGGGGCCAAATACGAGGCCTGAATGGCTGAGAGCGATGCCCTGGCTCCTGGCACTAGGTAGCAGCAGCGGGGAGTGGCGCACAAGACCTGGGGTCAAGGGCTACTCATGACCTCCTTGCTAGCATCTAGATTCTTCTTGGCCTTCTTCTAAAAGTGTTTCATCTTGGTACAGAGTGCCAGCATGTAGCCGACCACATCCTTGCTCACGACTGTCCTTCACCAGACTGAGAGGTCCTCACACAGGGGGCCTGTACAGAAGCTCAAAGGAGCTGATTCTAACTCCTTTCTGTGATACCTCTCTGTATGCAAACAGACACAGCAAGAGGACATCCCACTTCAGCCTCAAGGGTTCCGATAGGCCCATGATCATGCCCTTCACAGTCTTGTTGAACCTCCCAGCAAGACTATCATTTTGGGAATGGTATTGAGTGGAGACCTTATAGGTTTCCCAACACTCATTCCACATGGACTTCATGTATGCAGACATGAAGTTGATATCACGGTCAGATACTACCTCTTTGGGGAACGCCACATGGGTAAAGATCCACATCAGTGCCCTAGCAACTGCAGGTGCAGTCACTGTCCTCAGGAGTATAGCCTCAGAGTATCGGGTGGCATGGTCTACCAAGACCAGGATGAACCTATTGTCAAGGACTGTCTTGGGGTCCAGTGGCCCAACATTGTCGATGCCCACCCATTCAAAGGAGTGCAAATGGCCAGGAACAGCTGCCAGGAAGCCTTGCACTTCCCTCCTGACTTGCCACTAGCCAGGCAGGTAGGTCATGATCTGCAGAATGCATCTGAGGCCATCATCATGTGGGACTAATAGAAGTGGGTAACAAGCCTTTCAATGGTCTTGTCCTGCCCTAGATGACCTACCTGGGGAACATCATGAGCCAGCTCCAGTAGGAATGCCATGTAACACTGGGGAACCACGAACACATGGAATGCACCAGGGTCAAGAACCTTAGGCTCGGTATACAGGAGTCCATTCTTCCAATTGATCAGGTGATCCCAGAGGTGTCGCCAGTTGCCTGGGCCTGCAGCCATAGGCACTTCAGAGTAGGACACTCAATCTGTGCCTTGCATAACTCCTCCTTGATGGGATCCCCTTCCTTCTGGGAGTTGATCAGTTAAGGTAGGATTGACCGGGCGGCAATGTCCTCCCCTGTAGGTTCAGGTGTGTCACACTTAGGCTTGGTCTCCTCCAGAAATGTGAGTTTCTAGAGCAGGTTTCCCATGCCCCTGCCCCATCCTCTTTTTGGCAGGCACCTGGGCCATTCATCCAGGCTACAGGTCCTCCAGACTACCCTCTCAGCTCAACATGGACCGTGTGGTCAGGCACACCCACACAGTCAACCATAACATCTCCAGGTGCGATCTGAGCTCCGCCTCCTTCCATATGGTGTGCTCTATGCCATTGCCAAGCAGACAATCCATGGGCATGGATGAGCTCACAGCTACCCTCAAGGAGCCCAAGACTCCCCCACAAACACAGAAAGAGAATCAGAGCCACTTGATCGTGACTCTAATGGTTGTTAGCAACAATAACCTGGTGGAATGCATTAGGGACTACCTGTTCGGAGGTCACCAAACGACATCTGACAGTTGTCATGCTGGCTCGTGTCTCTCAGGACCTCAATCCGCTGACCATTGATGCAGGCCTACTGCCTGTATTTCTTAGTATTACAAGGTATGTGAGTCTTTGGCACCAGCTCAAGGTCACCCAGGGAGACTGGAGTACCCTCTAGACTATCCCCCATACTATCGAGGGCAATAACCTCCCCTAGTGCTATACTAGTGAGCACCGGTATCTGCCCACCAGTGGGGGGCTGTGCCTGCTTGTGACAATTGGCATCCCCCTCGTAATGCCCAACCTGTTGCCAATCATAGCACGTAGGGGTTACCTTCCCTGAGGACTTATTATCAGGGAACCACTTATTTTTCTGCTCAGTCGGGGACAGGGCGTCCTGACCTTTAGAACTAGTTTGGAGACCTTTGAAGAACTCTTTGTTTTTATGTTTGTCTATCCCCTTCTTCTTCTGGTGAGAACCCTGCCCACCCTTGTGGTGACCTGCCATATTCCTTCTTGTTGACCATGGTGCAGAGCCAGCGGTCTGCCTCCATAGCAAGCACCTTGGGGTCAGTGAGCTTACCATCAATAAGGTGTTGGTGCAGATCTGCAAAACAAAGACTGAACATGTGCTCTTAGAAATCAAGCTATATAGCCCTGGTAATCCTTCACTTCACTGCCCTTTACCCAGCCATCTAGTGCCTTGCAAAAGGAATCCACACAATCCACCCAGGACTGACGATCCAGCTTCTGGCTGTCCCTATATTCTGCCTGTACTTTTCAGGGGTGAAGCCGTATTTCATTACAAGGGTTACTTCTTTAGGGCATACATAATTGTTTCCCCCTTCTTTAGAGCCAGTAGGGCATCCTTCCCTTCACTAGGGATATGCTTCAGGAGGCTAAACTCTCAATCCTCCTCAGGGATCCTAAGTATCTGCAAAGCCACTTCATAAGCTTCAAATCACTTGTCAATGTCGTGCCCCACAGCAAAATCAGGAACCAGACCTTTAGGGATATGGACACTCTTGTCTCCAGAGGACCCTGTAGGTATGCTGCCACCAATATTGATGGACTCAGCTTGCCTGGCTTTTATGTCCAGCTCTCTGAGTCTCCTCTTGTGAGCCATTTGTACATCCTCCCCTCCACCTCCATGGCCAATATCCTTTCCTCTATGGCCAGTTTATTTTCCTCCATGGCCATAAGGCCCTCTCAGAGCCTCCATGGACAGTTTGTTTTGCTCTGCTTCAATTTTCAACTGGGCCACCTGCAGCCTAAACTCCCTCTCCACCTTCCTGTCTGCCAGGTCTTCTGGGGACACACTGCCCGGTGCTCTGGCAGAGAGTTCTCAGTGTTTAAGTCACCTCCTTCCACTGAATGCTGCATCCCAGAGATGTTATCCAGGCCCTGCTATGGCTCCTCCCCAACACCCTCTCCATCCTGGTTCTCTGTTGTGACTGCAAACTGGTGGGCCTTCACCCATGCCTTCAGAGCCTATTGGAGCTCTGCCTTCCCATTGCTCCTTTTGGTGGCAGCTCCCTCTCCTTACACAATTCCTTGAGTTCAGCCACTGTGTAGCTCTCCAGATTGAGGAGCTAAAAGCGCATTTTTGTAGATGAAACCACAGGCACACACAGTCAGGTAGAGGGAGGCTGAATTGGGGAAAAAACTAAAAAGGCGAATCAAGGAGAATTTAAAAAGCAAATTGGTCTCAGTTTCTCTGGGATTTTGAGTGTAACACAAAATCACTGTATGACACTTCACAAGCAAAAGTCCTACTCGTCACAACTGATCACCAATGAGCACGCTCATGGAAACATGGAGTTGCAATAAGATCAGGTCCGTTGTCAGGTGTGTTGAATGTAGTCCACTTCCGCTAACAATTGCATTTGAACTGAATGAACAGTACCGATATTGACTGACTGACTGAGACGAGACGCCGTATTGGGGTTAGATGGAGATGTGACTGGTAAGCGTTAAATAAATACTTTGTATTCTTTTGAACACTTAGTTGTGGGGCGAGTAATACATTTCATTTACACCTAAGTTTGCTCCGCAACTGGATGGTGAAGTTTGACCATGTTGTGGAATTGTGTCGCCAAAGAAGCCCACATCCAACACGAAAGGACCCGGGCGCTTAAGTACTCAACTGCACCACGAGGTATGTGTGCTAAAAGTTACTGAGTCAGCATGAACTAGAAAAAATGTTAAAAAAATTAATTATTATTGAAGCCATTTGTCTTTTTCCCAATAATTCTTGCAGATTAGGACACTGGCCATGCTAGTTCAATTCAATTCAAATTACTTTATTCGGATAAGACCGTATCCATGAAAGCACAATCACATTACAACAAATAAAAATGCGCAACTTCAGTAAAACAATTTCAATAGAAAGCCCACGAATTCCAGAATGACCCTTTAAAAACCAGTGCAAAAAACGCATTCTTCATAAGGTGCAGATCTTATTACGAGCCCGTACAGCAGTTCTAAAAAAAAGTGCCAACTCGAAAAGCTAATTCTTCATCTTCCTGTTTAAGTATCTTCCTATATGGATCTTCTAAATGAAAAGGTAGGGTTTTTTTTTTTAAACGGTATTAAAAGCAATTTAGCATATTTTATATGAAACGTACATAGAATAAAAACTGTAAAATCAACTGACCACTCCGGCCGTCCCACGGGCATGGCAAGGAGTTAGGTTAGCGTTGTACCCAAGGGGGAATCAGAGCAGGAATTTTACTGTGCCAGCCCTTAAACGGACGAGGATTCCCTCTCCCAGCCTTATATAGGTTTTGTGAGATAGCTAGGCGGCGAGCTCAATGGTCGTAACATTTGCAACAGTGGGTTTCCTAGACTCCCTATCCAGTCTTGTCTTACTATAAAGTGTATATAATGCCGTCCTGGGGGCTTGTGTACAGTGTCAGTTTAATTTGGGCTTAACAAGAGCTGGCCATAATTAACACTCCTTAGACTCTAGCTCACCGCGGCAAGCCATGGAATATCCATTCCCTTCTCACAATTGAGGCAGTCTCCTATTGTCTCTCTTGTCATGATGCTGCTGGGTTTTCCAAATGGCTAGCCAAAATAAAGCGGGGCGAGCCTTTATAAAATCTTCAATGTAGTGTAGTTTCAATTCACTGTGGCAAACATAATGAGAGGTGGAAATCGGTACACCCAATAGTTTCAGACAGAATATCTTTTCCTCCCATTGGATACTGTAGCTTTTTGCGATACCCCAAACCTCTGCACCATAGGTAGCTGTAGGTATGCACTGAGATAAAAAAAAAATGTAAATTGCTAAAATGGCCCCTGTCCGCTTTGGCTGGGGAAGGCTGAGGATCAAATTGGTGGCCTTTGAGAACTTGTTCTTACAAAACACCACATGATCAAGCCAGGTCCTATTCGCAGCAAAAACCAACCATAAATAAGGAAAAGTGCTGGTGCATTGTAACTTTTGGTGACCGACAGATCTATAGTTTAAGGGATGTTTCCTTGGCCCATAAGACATTATAAAAGATTTTTTTTAATTGTTGCACAGGTCTAGGCTGGCCAGAAATTCAACAAACTCTCGCACTAGGATACGTAAAGCATTGGATGTTCAGCCCAATTAAAACAGTGGCATCAGCGTATAATAACACGGGGAGTGTACTGCCATTAACTATGGGAACATCATTAGTGAGCGTGGTCAATGATTTATGCACTTTGTTAATATATATAATAAAAAGGAGAGGGGCCAGGATGCATCCCTGCCTGAACCCTCTATGAACTTTAATGTAGTTGGAAACCTCGCCACTATTGTTGATCCTAACCCGGGCCTCATCTAAACCATATTCTAAAAGAATTGACCATAATTGTGACCGGTTAACAAAATCAAAAGCTGAGGTTACATCTATGAAGGCCAGGTATATTGGTTATCGCTGTGCTATGATTAAATTGAGATTTAGGCATTGTTCGTTTGTGCCTACATTGCACCTAAACCCCAGTTGACATAATTCTAAAATGCAATTTTCCTCAGTCCATATTTTCATTTTATTATATATAACTCTGCCTAAAATTTTCAGGGTGTTGTCTATCAAGGAAATTGGTCTATAACAGCTAGGTTTGGAGTGATCACCCTTTTTAAAAATCAGGACGATAACACTTGTTGACCACGAGCTTGATAGCGGGGTATTGGTTAAATTATTAAAAACATTCAACAAAAGCGGCGCCCAGACGTCAGACTTATGTTTAATAAGATCAATGGGTAACCCATCGGGGTCTGGTGCTTTGTTACCCAGGCTCTGATGGATGGCTTCCTAGACTTCAGATAGTAATATTAAAATCCAAGTGGGGGCCCTATGCTCAATGACATCTTCGACTTGTACTGGGGCAGTATAGATCATGGAGAAATGGGCTTCCCATGCCACACTGGTTATATTACTGCTTATCAGAGTCAGTAACTGCCCCATTGACCTCAAATCCTTGACAGCAGCCCAGAATGTGTTCCCATTCTTTAGGCTGGCAGCACAAGCAAGATAATCCCAGCGTTCTTTTAACAATTCTTCCTTTCTTTTACAGATAGCCGACTTGTACTTCTGCCTAAGCGATTAAATGAGTAGGTAGGACCTCAGGTTGGTTTATCTGGGTCTGCGTTGTGCCACATTAGTAGGTTTTGATAGTATAGATTTTATGGCCTCACAAAGTTTAATAAAAGCACTGATTCCCTCAGAATTAGGGTCCTGTAGTGACAGACAAGAGTCAATAAGGCTCAGATTATCCTTTACCATCGTGCAGAACAAATTAGTACTATTAACACCCCACCAAACCAAACTTACGTTTTCTGTAGAGGATGTTAGGTTCTTGGCACCACAATTCAGTATTATATGTAGGCCTGGGGGACAGTCTCAACACTGTTTCAATCTGATTTTGATCACCATAAGTGGTAGCAACAACTTCGGCTTTCTTTTTTATTTAATAAAGTTTTTATTGGGTGAGAAAACAGAGGATACACAAACAAACAGATACTATTCCTTCAAAAATTCTCACACATTTTTTTTTCCCCAACCAGCCTCCCCGACCCCCTAAAGCCACCCGCCACAAAAATTAAATACCTAATGGGACTTCCAGCAATTCCACATTCAACAATCCATTAGACAAGACCTTTAACCGGAGTCTTTCCCTTATCTAATACAATAATTCACAGGCAAAATCCCTATCTGTTTACGATTCTATTGGTCTTATTGCATCTTATGGCAGTTTACCAGCGTTTTTACAGTATTGACCAAGGGGAAGCAGCACATATCCATTCCTCATCTACATTACATATACTATTCCTCTTTCTGTCATAAAGTGATAGTGCCTACAATTTTATTTTATACATTGCACCCATTTCCCCCCCCATATTTCAACGATCATTTTACCATCGTAGCAGCATAACATAGTAAAGTGCAAGTGTCAGGTTCTAAGAACGAGCGAGTAGAGTGATAATAACCCTTTAGCTTTTCTAATGGGCAAATATTAATCACAAACCTTCCCCCAGGCATCCGTACGCCTAATTCTACCGGCCGGCTTACTGCCGTATCAAAAGATACAAGTAAGATCTCAGCAGATTAGGTGCCATAATTGACCCTCATCCAAGGAGGCCTATTTATCTGCTTGATCCCTCCAGAGGGAAAGGTGTTTCCAAATCTTCTCCCCTTTCTTCCTAGACTTCATGCCCCTTCGGTCATAAATAGCTTTCTCAAGACTGTGAATTTCAAAAAGCGGGCTAGCCACTGATGAAAGGTTGGTGGGTTAGGGTCTAGCCATAGTGATGCTATGACAATTCGATAAACTGCCATAGCTATACATATCAAAGCCCCACCTTCTTCAGCCCCCAGGTTGTGTATTCCAAGCATTATTACCTGAAGGGTAATTCCCACATGTCTCTGTAGCTTTCCCTGCAGAAAAATCTCTATTTCCCGTATAAGCGGGATGAGTTCCCGACAGGTGGCAAACATATGTATCAGATCAGCTTTATGTAGTGCACACCTTTGGCAAAAAGTACCTTTCCCCTCTCCCCATTTGGAGATCCGATATGGCGTATAGTACAACTCAAAACATGTTTTATAGAATTGTGCCTGGAGGTTGGCGGGCATTAAAGTCCTTAAAGTATTGGAAAAGCCTTCTTGAAACTCTCCATCTGTTATTCCCAACTTCTCTTGCCACTTTACTGAGCATTGCCCCAAGTCATCTTTCATATAGATATTTAATAACACATACACTTGTCCAATCTTCAGCCCCTCAGGTTGGTTTAATCTCTCAACTAGCTCGCAACTTTCATACTTCCGTGTATCTCCTGCCTTTCTTGACAAGAAATCCCTTATCTGTAGGTATTTTAAAAAGTCCCTATTAGATTAGGTAAATTCTTCTTTTAATTCATCAAATGATATTAACCCTCCAGGTGTAAATAGACATCCAAACTGTGTTATACCAGAATTTACAACAAACAAATGATGGACGGAATGCTGACAATGCAGACATTCTCCCCCAGTCAAGAGATCTGGGTTAAATCCATCGTTCTTTTGTCCACTACGCCACCCCAGTTCAGACATGGCCATATGCAAATCAGTCTTGACCCTGTGCCTCATGGGAACAGTCCAGCCCGAACTGCCAAGCCATGTCTTCCCTGGACCGGAATCAAGCATCCTAGGACCGGTTTCTGGCTATCAGCCGTCATCAGCCAGGATAGCTTGACTCCAGTGGCGTAGTGAGCACGGGTCCCACGTCTGGGAATACCCATCCCACTTAGGGCGAAAAGCGTTACAACAAACAAATGATGGACGGAATGCTGACAATGCAGACATTCTCCCCCAGTCAAGAGATCTGGGTTAAATCCATCGTTCTTTTGCCCACTACGCCACCCCAGTTCAGACATGGCCATATGCAAATCAGTCTTGACCCTGTGCCTCATGGGAACAGTCCAGCCCGAACTGCCAAGCCATGTCTTCCCTGGACCGGAATCAAGCATCCTAGGACCGGTTTCTGGCTATCAGCCGTCATCAGCCAGGATAGCTTGACTCCAGTGGCGTAGTGAGCACGGGTCCCACGTCTGGGAATACCCATCCCACTTAGGGCGAAAAGCGTTACAACAAACAAATGATGGACGGAATGCTGACAATGCAGACATTCTCCCCCAGTCAAGAGATCTGGGTTAAATCCATCGTTCTTTTGCCCACTACGCCACCCCAGTTCAGACATGGCCATATGCAAATCAGTCTTGACCCTGTGCCTCATGGGAACAGTCCAGCCCGAACTGCCAAGCCATGTCTTCCCTGGACCGGAATCAAGCATCCTAGGACCGGTTTCTGGCTATCAGCCGTCATCAGCCAGGATAGCTTGACTCCAGTGGCGTAGTGAGCACGGGTCCCACGTCTGGGAATACCCATCCCACTTAGGGCGAAAAGTGTTACAACAAACAAATGATGGACGGAATGCTGACAATGCAGACATTCTCCCCCAGTCAAGAGATCTGGGTTAAATCCATCGTTCTTTTGCCCACTACGCCACCCCAGTTCAGACATGGCCATATGCAAATCAGTCTTGACCCTGTGCCTCATGGGAACAGTCCAGCCCGAACTGCCAAGCCATGTCTTCCCTGGACCGGAATCAAGCATCCTAGGACCGGTTTCTGGCTATCAGCCGTCATCAGCCAGGATAGCTTGACTCCAGTGGCGTAGTGAGCACGGGTCCCACGTCTGGGAATACCCATCCCACTTAGGGCGAAAAGCGTTACAACAAACTGATTTGCATATGGTCATGTCTGAACTGGGGTGGTGTGGTGAGCAAAATAACGATGGATTACACCCAGATCTGTGACTGGGGGTGAGTGTTTTGCCATTGTGCAACATTCCGTCCATCATCTTGTGTGTTTTGCTGTTCACCCTATGTGGGAAGGGTATGCCCAGACGTGGGTCCCGTGCTCACTACGCCACTGGAGTCAAGCTATCCTGGCTGATGACGGCTGATAGCCAGAAACCGGTCCTAGGATGCTTGATTCCGGTCTAGGGAAGACATGGCTTGGCAGTTCGGGCTGGACTGTTCCCATGAGGCACAGGGTCAAGACTGATTTGCATATGGTCATGTCTGAACTGGGGTGGTGTGGTGAGCAAAATAACGATGGATTACACCCAGATCTGTGACTGGGGGTGAGTGTTTTGCCATTGTGCAACATTCCGTCCATCATCTTGTGTGTTTTGCTGTTCACCCTATGTGGGAAGGGTATGCCCAGACGTGGGTCCCGTGCTCACTACGCCACTGGAGTCAAGCTATCCTGGCTGATGACGGCTGATAGCCAGAAACCGGTCCTAGGATGCTTGATTCCGGTCAAGGGAAGACATGGCTTGGCAGTTCGGGCTGGACTGTTCCCATGAGGCACAGGGTCAAGACTGATTTGCATATGGTCATGTCTGAACTGGGGTGGTGTGGTGAGCAAAATAACGATGGATTACACCCAGATCTGTGACTGGGGGTGAGTGTTTTGCCATTGTGCAACATTCCGTCCATCATCTTGTGTGTTTTGCTGTTCACCCTATGTGGGAAGGGTATGCCCAGACGTGGGTCCCGTGCTCACTACGCCACTGGAGTCAAGCTATCCTGGCTGATGACGGCTGATAGCCAGAAACCGGTCCTAGGATGCTTGATTCCGGTCCAGGGAAGACATGGCTTGGCAGTTCGGGCTGGACTGTTCCCATGAGGCACAGGGTCAAGACTGATTTGCATATGGTCATGTCTGAACTGGGGTGGTGTGGTGAGCAAAGTAACGATGGATTACACCCAGATCTGTGACTGGGGGTGAGTGTTTTGCCATTGTGCAACATTCCGTCCAACATCTTGTGTGTTTTGCTGTTCACCCTATGTGGGAAGGGTATGCCCAGACGTGGGTCCCGTGCTCACTACGCCACTGGAGTCAAGCTATCCTGGCTGATGACGGCTGATAGCCAGAAACCGGTCCTAGGATGCTTGATTCCGGTCCAGGGAAGACATGGCTTGGCAGTTCGGGCTGGACTGTTCCCATGAGGCACAGGGTCAAGACTGATTTGCATATGGTCATGTCTGAACTGGGGTGGTGTGGTGAGCAAAATAACGATGGATTACACCCAGATCTGTGACTGGGGGTGAGTGTTTTGCCATTGTGCAACATTCCGTCCATCATCTTGTGTGTTTTGCTGTTCACCCTATGTGGGAAGGGTATGCCCAGACGTGGGTCCCGTGCTCACTACGCCACTGGAGTCAAGCTATCCTGGCTGATGACGGCTGATAGCCAGAAACCGGTCCTAGGATGCTTGATTCCGGTCCAGGGAAGACATGGCTTGGCAGTTCGGGCTGGACTGTTCCCATGAGGCACAGGGTCAAGACTGATTTGCATATGGTCATGTCTGAACTGGGGTGGTGTGGTGAGCAAAATAACGATGGATTACACCCAGATCTGTGACTGGGGGTGAGTGTTTTGCCATTGTGCAACATTCCGTCCATCATCTTGTGTGTTTTGTTATACCAGAATTTATCCATCTCTGGAAATAATGATCTTTAAAGATATCGGGTAGCTCTGTGTTCTGGACGAGTGGTGTAAAATAACTTACTTTAGCTAACCCTACCAAACGTCGTACTGCCGACCATACCCTAAAAGCCGCCAGGAGTGTCTTAAAACGCACTCGTTTATAGTACCCATAATTAGTCTGGCGCCAAAGGCACCCTCTTATATCGTAAGAGTTTACATACACATATGGATAGCTCTCGCTTGTAATTTCGGACCCTGGGGTCTCATTCAACAAGGGTATATAATGCATGATAGAGGCGGGCCACCAGCATACTCTAAGGTTGGGTATCGCCAAGCCCCCACTTTCCTTAGATAAATATAAAAATGTAGTCACCCTTCTGGGTCTTGTATAAGCCCATATAAATTGTGCAAAGATACTCTCAAATCTTTTAAACCAATAGTTCGAAAAAATCAATGGAATGATTCTTAAGAAGTATAGGACTTTGGGGAAACAAATCATCTTTATTATATTAACTCGGCCAATCAGGGTTAAATGTAAATTATCAATTCGCTTAAGTGTTTTTTTGATCTCTACTGCGCATGGTTCGAGATTTACTTTGACTATCTCATCAATCTCTGAATCTATCACCACTCCTAGGTAAGTTCTGTTTTTCACTACCCTTTTATCAGTGCTTGGGGCAAATTTATTAACCACAATTTGCGTTTTATCCCTGTTCAGGGCATATCCAGACACTGCGCCAAACTTTTGGGCCTCAATTTCAATTACTTTCACAGCCGAGTCAGGTTGAGCCACTTGTGGGACACCCCCGCGCCGCACGGCCACCAGCTGCTGTGTGTGCCCCCTCGCCTTGCCCTCTGCCTCGCTGCCTGCCTCGCTGCCGGCTGACGCCGCTGGCGTCTGTTTTTGCTTGTTTTGTCTAGCATTTGTGCTTGTTTGAACTGCATTTTCCTCCCGTGTTAGCAGCTTTTGTCTGACTTTTGTGCCTGTATTTTTTTCTAGTCAGTTTCTGCATTTTCCTCCCGTGTTAGCAGCTTTTGTCTGACTTTTGTGCTTGTTTTGTCTAGCATTTGTGCTTGTTTGAACTGCATTTTCCTCCCGTGTTAGCAGCTTTTGTCTGACTTTTGTGCCTGTATTTTTTCTAGTCAGTTTCTGCATTTTCCTCCCGTGTTAGCAGCTTTTGTCTGACTTTTGTGCTTGTTTTGTCTAGCATTTGTGCTTGTTTGAACTGCATTTTCCTCCCGTGTTAGCAGCTTTTGTCTGACTTTTGTGCCTGTATTTTTTCTAGTCAGTTTCAGCCCTTTGCGTTCTCCTGCCTGTCTGCCCGCCTACCTCGCCGCCCTCCGCCTTCCCTCCCCGCTCCCCGCTTCCCGCCACCACCGCTGACCACGCCCCTTTTTCCTTTCTGTTCCCTCCCCGCTCCCGCCTCCCAGCTGCTCCGCCCACCCGCGCACTTCGCCTTATATGGCGACCGTGCGTACGCGCAGCGGTCACGCGCAGCGGGCGCGCCGATTGTGCGCCGAAGGCGCGCCAAAGGTAAGCCCGTCTGCGCCCGTCCGCGACCGGACCGCGCCCAGCGCCAGGACCCCTGGCCAACGAAGATCCCGACCGACCCGCCTGACGTACTCCGCCGCCACCCTCACCGCACTCAACACCGGCCGACTCCCAGAATGCCATCAAGCCACTCCACGACGTACCCACGGACCTTTCAGCTGCCACGCCTGCAAGTTCACCTGCATCCGGACCAGCCTCGCACCAGCACCCACCAAGTCGAACACCAGCAGCACCCACCTCAAGTGCATCCTGCTCAACACCCGCTCCGTCCACAGACACGCCATCGAACTCTGGAACCTTCTAGACGCCACAGCCCCTGACGTCGCCTTCCTCACGGAGACCTGGATGAACGCCTCTTCAGCTCCCGACATCGCCATCGCTATCCCAGAGGGCTACAAGGTCGTCCGGAGGGACCGAAACGCCAACCAGATGGGAGGAGGCATCGCCATCATCCACAGGAACACCATCCGTCTCACGACCAGCACCGGCAACACCCTGACCAGCGCCGAACACCTGCATTTCCAGATCCACACCAACCCGAACACCACCCTCAGAGGCACCCTGATCTACCGACCCCCTGGACCACGCACACAATTCAGCGAGGACATCGCCGACTTCGTCAGCCCGCATGCCCTCCCCTCCGCCGACTACATCCTCCTGGGAGACCTCAACTTCCATCTGGAGAACAACAACGACCGCAACACCAGCACCCTGCTCGACAACCTCGCCAACCTGGGACTCAAGCAACTGGTGTCCACCCCCACCCACCTCGCCGGACACACACTCGACGCAGTCTTCTCATCCAGCACAGACATAGACTTCAGCCACGCCACAGAGCTTCAATGGACGGACCACAGCTGCGTCCACTTCACCTTCAAGAGTACGACGACCCACCAACACCAGCAACAGGCAGCCCGCAGAAGCTGGAACAAGATCACAGCAGACCAGCTCGCCACCTCCCTGAACCAGCACCCTCCTGCCAGCTCAGCGAACCCCAGCCAAGCCGCCGACAACCTCACGAAGTGGATCAGCAACTGCGCGGACGAACTCGCCCCACTGAGGACCCCGCCTAGCAGACCCGGCAGCAAGAAGGCCCCATGGTTCACCGACGAACTCAAGAGCTCCAAGAAGAACTGCCGAGCCCTCGAGAAAGTCTGGAGAAGGGAACCGACACCAGACAACAGGACCTCCTTCAAACTTGCCACCCGGAAACACCACCAGCTGATCCGCGCCGCCAAGAAAACAGCATTCAAAGACCGGTTGGACAACAACGCACACAACTGCAAGGAACTCTTCAACATCGTGAAAGAGCTTTCCAACCCCAGCGCAGGAAACAACGACATCACCCCATCGCAAGACCTCTGCAACTCCCTCGCTTCATACTTCCACAACAAGATCGCGGACATACATAACAGCATCAACAACCAACAAACGCACACCACGACCGAACAACCACCCCCCACCACCACCCTCCACGCCTGGACCCCGATCAGCACCGAAGACACCATCCGCACGATGAACTCCATCCACTCCGGATCACCGACCGACCCCTGCCCTCACCACGTCTTCAACAAGGCCGACGCTGTCATCGCACCCCACCTGCGAGACATCATCAACACTTCCTTCGACACCACCATCTTCCCTGAGAGCTGGAAGCACGCCGAACTCAGCGCCCTACTAAAGAAACCTACAGCGGACCCCACCGACCTCAAGAATTACCGCCCCATCTCGCTCCTCCCGTTTCCAGCCAAAGTCATCGAGAAGACCGTCAACAAGCAGATGGCCGCCTTCCTCGAGACAAACGGATCCCTCGACCCCTCACAGTCCGGCTTCCGAGCCAATCACAGCACCGAGACCGCCCTCATCGCCGCCACCGATGACATCCGAGCCCTGATGGACAATGGAGAAACAGCGGCCCTCATCCTCCTAGACCTCTCTGCGGCATTCGACACGGTCTGCCACCGCACCCTAGTACGGCGCCTCAGCAACATCGGAATCCAGGACAAGGCGCTGGACTGGATCATCTCCTTCCTCGACGGAAGAACACAGAGAGTCCGCCTACCACCGTACAAGTCAGAGGCCTCCGAAGTCACCTGCGGCGTCCCTCAAGGATCATCTCTGAGCCCCACCCTCTTCAACGTCTACATGAGCCCCCTCGCGGCCATCGTACGCAAACACAACCTCAGCATAATCTCCTACGCCGACGACACCCAACTGATCCTCTCCCTGACCAACGACCCCGCCGCCGCCAGATCCAACCTGCACGAAGGGATGAAAGAGGTAGCCGAGTGGATGACGGCCAGCCGCCTGAAACTGAACTCGGACAAGACGGAGGTCCTCATCCTGGGCTCCTCACCCTCCGCCTGGGACGACTCCTGGTGGCCTCCCGCCCTGGGCACCGCACCCAAACCGACAGACCATGCACGCAACCTGGGCTTCCTCCTGGACTCCTCCCTCTCCATGACCAGGCAAGTCAACAACGTCTCCTCGGCGTGCTTCAACATCCTACGCATGCTACGGAAGATCTTCTGGTGGATCCCCACCGAGACCAGGAAGACCGTCACCCAGGCCCTCGTCACCAGCCGACTGGACTACGGCAACGCCCTCTACGCCGGTACCACCGCCAAGCTCCAGAAGAGACTCCAGCGGATCCAGAACGCCTCAGCAAGACTCATCCTCGACATCCCACGAACCAGCCACATCTCCGGACATCTGAGAGACCTTCACTGGCTCCCCGTCAACAAAAGAATCACCTTCCGCCTCCTCACCCACGCACACAAAGCCCTACACGACCAAGGCCCGAGCTACCTCAACAGCCGAGTCAACTTCCACGCTCCCAAACGCCACCTCCGATCAGCCAACCACGCCCTCGCCGCCGTCCCCCGCATCCGAAGAGCGACTACAGGAGGAAGGTCCTTCTCCTACCTGGCCGCCAAGACCTGGAACTCCCTCCCTACCGACCTGCGCCTGACCCAAGACCACCTCTCCTTCAGGAAGAAGCTGAAGACCTGGCTGTTCGAGCAGTAGCGGCACCCCCCCCTCCCCCCCCCCCAGCGCCTTGAGACCCTACGGGTATGTAGCGCGCTTTACAAGTGTCACTGATTGATTGATTGATTGTTGAGTAGTAACTAATGCAACATCATCAGTGTATGGAAGAACTTTTCCTACAGGCCCAGTGTTGAAGAGAGGAGGAATTTTCGGTGAATATGCCAGATCTTCCAGAAAGAGGTCAATGTAGATGGCAAACAATAATGGAGAGCAGAGGCACCCCTGTCTTGTACCTCTCGTTATTTCGAATGCCTCAGTCAATCCCCCATTCACCTGCACTCTAGCCTTCGGATCCTTATACAAGGCTTTCACTGCCCGTATAAACTGCTCACCGATCCCTTTCCAGGCCATAGTAGCCCACAGGAATTGCCAGGAGATCCTATCAAATGCCTTCTCGGCATCCAAAAATATTGCAGCCATAGGGTCTCCTGCTACCTGTTTCACATCGAAGAATGTAATAATTTTCCGAACGTGATCAACAGTACTTCTGCCGGGGACAAACCCGTGTTGACTATGGGATACAATCTTCTGGATCAGTGGTGCCAAGCGGGAAGCCAAGGTTTTAGAATAAATCTTCATGTCCCCATTAATAAGGGTGATTGGCCGGTAGGACCCTACCTCGTCCATGGTTTTTTTTTTTTAGGGAAGATTACAATCTTTGCCATCCCCCAGGAGGCGGGTGGATCGGCCCCCACTATAATTTGTGCAAACAGAGCCTGAATAACTTCTCTCAATTGCTCATAAAAGACCTTAAAACATTCAGTAGGGATCAGATCTGGCCCCGTTGCTTTCCCATTTGGTTAACTGGAGAGAGCATTTATTATTTCTTCCCCATCAAGCGGTCGGTCTAAATGATCCCCATCTTCTCCCATCAAGAGAGATTCAGCCGGTTGGGACAAATATTGCTCAATCTGTTCCAGCCTCTGTGACCCCCCAGCAAGATCTTCTGTGTAGAGAGTCCGATAAAAAACACAGAAGGCCTTTCGGATTCCTCCAACCTCAGTTGTCAGTCCCTCTATGGGGTCCTTAATTTCCCGAATTTCATTTCGGGTAGCTTCCTGCCTAGTTCTTACAGCAAGGAGATGACCCACCCTTTTGCGCCATTCATACATCTCTTTGTGACGCACTAATGCCTTATCAACTGCTTTCTTTAACAATTTTTCCCCTATTAAGGTTTTACTTATTGCTGCCCCAAGGCTGGCTGTTTCTAGTCCTTCCTTCTGCTGTATACACTTAATTAAATTGTATTCGGCTTGCGCCAATCCAATCTGGAGATTCTGAAGCTCAGCTTTCTCTATTTTATTTTTCCTCATTGTAAATTGCATGGTTCCCCTCATATCCCTGCTTTTAATGTGTCCCATACTATATTCAGGGGGGCAGACCCAAGATTATTTTCCAGGAACTCTGGGATCCACTTTCTCATGTGATCCAAATATACCTCATCTACCAATAGTGCTCTTTCGAACGTCCATGATGAACATAATTTCTCCTGAGCCCCTATTCCCTGTATCTCCAGAACTAGTGGATTATGGTCTGAGAGATATCTGGGAGCTATTTCAATGACACTTTTCTGTATAATTGTAGATGAGGCAAAAAAGTAGTCTAGTCTTACATGTTTCTGGTGGGGCGCAGAATAGTATGTATACCTGTGGTCTTGCGGTCTTAATCCCCCCCAAACATCACCCAGCCCATGCTCCAAACACAAATTACATAAGCACGGATACACCTTAGGTTTTTTCCCAACATATGGCTCCCCTACTTTCAATTTGCTTCGAAGATTAATATTAAAATCTCCACATACCACAATTGGCAGTTCCCAATGCACCAATTCATTTGATACCCACCCTAATAATGCCGGATCATCCACATTACTCCCATACAGGGAGCATAACGTAAATTTAAAAGAGCCAGGGAGGCTACAGTTGGCGATAACCCAGTACCCTGCTGTATCTACCTTTATGGAGGAAATCTGAAAATTGTTATTGCGAGCTAGGATTGCGACCACCCGGGTACGTGCTCCCTGTGACGTTGCCCCTATCACCCTGTAGCCCAGCTGTTTCAACAGATCTTTCAACAGACCATTTGCCTCTTCTTAATATCATTCAGTCCACAAATATTGATTGATCCAATTCTCAACGTATTCATCCCTACCATATATCTCAAAACCCACTGATAAGGACTTGATTATTTCATTTGTCATCCTTCCAAAATTAACCTGTGACATCCTTGTCCAATGTGCCCATTCTCCATCCCTCTTGTATCTTCCCCTACCAGCCCCTCCACCCTCCCAGCTACTCCCTTCCCCCCACCCAGGACCACCCCCCCCACCCACCCCCCAAACCTAGGCAATCAGGCAGAGCCTGAATGATGTGCATCTAATAAGCTGCCCCGCCAGCCCCCCCAAATGAAAAAGATAAGAAAACATAAGTGCGACATTTCATTTCGTTTCTCTGTTCAGTCATAGCCTCATGACCTGCTGATCTCACACCTTCGCGGTCTCTGTCCCTCTCCCTGATTTAATAATCTCATTTATGTACTCCTGCGCCAATATTTCTGAGGAAAACACCCGTGCAGTACCCCTAAACTTCACTTTCAGCCTAGCTGGGTTCTGTCAGAACACCTCAGCCCCTGCCTTCTGTAGAGGTGCTATCAATTGTCTCAATCTCCACCGTCGTTCCACAGTCGCGTGGGCAAAGTCCGGCTTAGCGAAAAAGGAGACACCTTCATACGACTTTGGGGGATTTGGTCGGGCTTGATCGAACACAAGTTGGCGCAGCAGGAAATTACCAAAGAACACTAAGAACCCCCTTGGTCGCTCTTGGGGTTGTCTCCCCATCGTTATGGGCCCTCTGTGGGCTCTTTGAATCTTGTCATTCCAGTCCAGTTTCACTTGCTCCGGGAAAGTATTTTTCAAAAGATTCACGATGTACAGCCTCGGGTTATTACCTTCCACCCCCTCTGGAACCCCTAGGAAGCACAGGTTATTCCTCAGCTGCCTATTTTCCTGCTCCTCGAGTTTAGGCATAACATCCGGAAGGGTTCCACTCTGTTCAATGTTCTGTTCTATTAGTGCCTCAACTTCTACTTCTAGGGCCTCGGTCCGAGTTTCCACCATCGTCAGCCTTTCTGCAAAATCCCCGCATCTCTTATTTATTTTCCTGATGCCGGCTTGTACCTTCTTGCTGCCATCCGCCCTTACTTCCTCCTGCATCTGCTGAATGGAACATAATATCATTGATAGTGACGGTTCTACCACTTCTTTCACACCTTCCCGTATTTCCTCCCCTGGAACTGGATGCGTATCCGAGTAGTCCCATTTCAGCTGTCTCCCCCCTTGCCTCCTCTAACTTTCTTTCCTTTTGCTCCCGCCTGTGCTCTTTTTCCTCTAGTTAGCTTGCAGCGAATCATCCGATGAGGAATCATCCGTTTCCAGGACCCCTTCACTGCTACTCAAGGAAATCTCATCTTTCCCAGAGGGGTCCGATTCATTGGTTAGAGTCTCTCCTTGCTAGCAATTTTTCACTCTCTGGAGTAACAGCCTTTTCTTCCTTTTCCTTCCTTGGGTTTAGCGCATCGTGGTGGTCGCTTATTCCCCCCACATTATCATCCAGACCCTTCTCTAGATCAGGAGACGCATTTCCGGGGGGTAAATCAAGTTTAACATTCCTCAGACTGGTTTCTAAAGAGTCCGGCTCTCCCCCATGCACATTCTCCTCCGACCCAGCAGTTATCTGTAATTGCATAAATGTTTGCCCCTTACTTACAGTTTCTGCTGCAGACCGGCTATTAAACATAGAAACGAGGGTGGGCTGCGCTGGGTCCTCTTCTGACTGCTGACCTGGTTTCCCCAGTGCTTTCTCAACTCCAGACTTCTTCTTTGCTCCTCTGGTGAAGGCGGCGCGTTGTTTACCGTCCCCGAAACTCCAGCTTGACACCTTCAGGTTCGCCGATGTCGAGGGTGTAGAGCCACCCCCCGTGGCGCCTACCGCGCCGGCAGCGCCAGCCGCGGTACGTGGTTTAAGCATGTTAGCGCCTCGTGAAGCCAATATTCCTGACACCTTTTTCCGCGCCCGCAGGATTGCTTCAGTGCCCTAGCGGCGTGAGCCCTTCTCCGTTAAACGCAGGACGATCAGGAGCAGCAGGAGAAGGGCATCCACCGTCTCCGACGCTGTGCTCGAGCTCAGGCCAGCAAGTCCAGCCAGCCGCTGACCGTCACATCGATCCATCCGGGGGAGCTAGCGGAGACTGAGCAGCTAACCACACGCCATCTTGCCTCTCCAAATGTAGCCTGATTCTGACCATCCAACTTCCGCTTTCAATAAACAGTCCTCAAGGGAAGGAGAAATGTATACATGATCGATGGTAGATGCACTACCCCTCCATCTGAATGTCGGCTCAGGCGGGTTGTTATCCCTTGTTACGCCGGCAATGTCCATAACGTTGATTAGATTGTGGTTATTCAAACATAGGATTAGTTCCTCGCCCCTACGGCAAGTTTGCCCTCTGCTACTGGTCCCATTAACAGCAATGTTTTACTGGCTAGCTTAGCATTGAATTCGCCTCCCAGACAAATACCAGCTATTTTGTCATGCCCATTACAATGCTGTAGGGTGGTAACACATTCAAATAGATTAATATAGTTTGCATTTGGTATGGACTGAAAATCATTATTGTAGAAATGTATTAAATAAATAGAAACACCCCTTTTGTATAGTAATGCCTGGAATGTATCCATTTTTGTACATAAGGCCTTGACACTACCTCCTGCAGCAATTTTTACCCAGATCGATAGACCGCCCGAGGGTTGTCTAAATTTAGGAATTGGGGCCACAGTGTTGTAACATTCAAAACCGTCAATATATAAGTCTTGGGTTGCCCAGGTCTCTTGAAACATTAGAATGTCCTGCTGTCTCACCAGTTTTAGCCAATCAGGTTGGCGTATTTTTGACTGTAGACCAGCCATGTTCCAGCTTAAAATGCTCAAATCTGAATCAGTGGGTACCTTGATTAGAACTGCTTGGTCATGTATCTCGATCGCAGGTGAAGAAATGCAGACATATGGTCAGCACCATTAGACTCCAGTAGTGACGGTAATCAATCCTGGGCGTCCAAGTCAGACAAAGCAAAAAACCTGTTATGTGCTATCTGGAAGGCAGGCTCATTTAACGAGGTCACAAGACTCGGTTTATAAAAAATAGCCCAACGGTAATGACCAAATATCAGTGCTGTTAGTGGTTGTTGTCTCCTGAATTCTCAACAAGGATCTTACCATGGATGGTCTGTGGAAGTTGATCACGATACAGTCTCCTTCTATATTCTTTGGTGAGGCACCAACCCATCCTACTCTTCGTACCATGATGATCTAATTTATACCTAACATGTTGAACCTCCTGTTCTTGGATAGCCAATCCACACATTTGTTATGCAGTTAGACCCAAGCTTGCCTCTGGTCCCTCTTGAGAGTTGGTTCCCCTGCCATAACCAGCACATAAGGGCAGGCGGACGGTGGTAGTCCCAAAACATCTGGGTTGGGCCTAAGCGGATTCCTGCTCGGGATCTCAGGTACATTACTACTAGGTTTACCTGACTTTCATTGCATGCCACCCGATCTGTTGGTAAGATCTGGCATAGGAATAAGGGGCGCATTCAGGGCTAACTCATCTGTAGATGTTGGGCCATTATTGGTGGAAGAAAAATTAGGTACTACATTCACCTTAGGTTGGACACACTCCCTTTACTTGTCTACATGTTCTGCACGAACTACTAGCCAAAGTAGGGCCAGTGGGGAAAGATGTGGCAGTGGGGGATGGATTGATAATGGGGGTGTCATGAACCCACGTACCTCAAGACCTTTTCTTTATAGAAAAAAACCACCCCTATCCCGTGCATCCTGCACTCCATAATGTATGTGCTGCTTGGTGTTACTAATGTGGTGTTTATGGTGCTAATATTTGGTCATGTCATGAGCTTTGCCTATGTGGTCATGTCATGATCTTTGCCAATGCTTGTTATTCTAACTGTGCTGCTCGCCGCTTGCGAACAGAAAATGGAACATGGAACGCTTTTAGGAATCAAGGAAGTACACAAGAGCTGCAGTACTCATGGTGCAGTGAGCGCTGGACATTCGTCATTTGGAATGCTTCGCTCGCAGCTTTGAAAGTACATTGCTCATCTTTTGTTTGCCTCGCGTCTTTATGGAAACGTAACGTAACGCGAGGGCACGTACTCACGCTCTTCCCACAAACGTCTCTGGGTGTGGCTGGAGTATTTAAGCCACACCCAGATTCTCGAAGATGCTTAGCCTTCCAGCCTTGCATCAGGAAACATCGCGCTGACCTCTATCCTCCATAGGTTTCCACTTACCTTCTTTTCAGCACTCCAGCTCCCTGAATTCTTCATGCCTTCGCTCCGGCTGCTTGAATCTTCGTTCTTCACGTTATTTGCACCATTCTTCAGCGAGGAGAGACCTGAAATCAAGGAAAGAAAAGCTAAGTGACATTTTCTTTAATACTTCTGGCGCCCATCGCAAGAAAGACAGATTTAAAGAATACTAATTTTTGGACACACCTTTGTGACACGGAAAACAAAGGAACCAGAACTTTGACACTGAAAACAATGTAACGAAAATATTAAGGTTGCAATATGTATTTTTCTATGCTGTTTTATTTCATCTCTTTTAGAAAACACTGATTAAGAAAACGAAATAACAGGAAGATAGTGCAGTAAGTGTACAAGAATATAGAGGAAAGCGTAAAAGAGTAAAAGCAATTAGGTTGTCTTCTATTGTGCAGAATTAATAATAGTGGCATATTGTTTACCCATAGATTCCCACAACTGCTTAACAAGACACATCTAGCAGAAAAACAGGGAAGAACATCAGAATCCTACATCTCGCAACAACTTCCTGGACGCGAAGCCTAATTCTGTAGCATCGCAGGTAGGAACTTAGTAGCAATAAATATTTAGTCAAAAAAAGGTGAACTGCAAGATCTAAGATCAGAATTTCAGCAGAGTAAAAAGCGTTAAGGATTTTTCTTGTTGCCTCGCAGGTCGACTACAGGAACTTCATTAGCGTCGAATCCGGCCCTCCTCCCTCAATCTTATAATCAACCTGAAGAGTATATTAGATATCTTGGTTTGTTGGATAAAGTTATAGGGAGTTTGGCCCATAGCATCTCTGCGAAACTACTCCAAGCACCTTAGAGGTAAGAGTTGGAGAACTCAGGTAAGGGTGCTTGGCATACCCTGACAGGGGGTAATGCTAGAGATAGAAATAGACCGCTCCCCGGGGCAGCCATGATTTGAGCTGTTTCTAGCGGTTGGCTAAGCTTATTGATAAGTGTGTCCAGATGATCTAGACGTTACCCAAAAAATGTGAAATTATCTAACAACTCAATAATTTGTGTGGAAACAGTATTAATAACAGTATTAATGAATGTATCCCCAAAGCCCTCATAGTCAGTCGTAACAGGAGCGGCTTCAATCTGTGTTCAGATGGAGCGACTCGACTTTCCACTTGGCACTGCATCTGAAATGCTGACACTCGACAATGACGTCATCCATGGAGAAAATCAAGTGCGAGAGGTGTCAGTGCAGGGGGTTGTTTCCTTTTTGAACAAACAGGCTTCCCAGTCTTACGGTTCATGGCAGGGATTGCCACAGTTGTTGAGGTACCCATGGTTGACTGAGTCTCAACTGTGTCATGCTCATTTGGACTCCCACTAATGAGCAATGTATTATTGGGGTCACAATGCGGTGGTAGGTTCAAATATAGGATCAGTTATAACCCCTCTAGTACAGGGACCATTCGGTAAACCCTTGCTTCCCATGGACAGTCAGCACTCAGTTAATTTTATCTCGCCTGATAACATACTGACCACCCTTTCTAGCATTCTGTCAATACTGCTGGTGATGGGGCGCGCTGATGGTATCCCAGTGCGCTTCGCCATAGTAGATATTCGAAACCAGTTCTTACGAATTCTAATTGTGTAAGTGTTGACAAACGCTCACCTCAATCCTCTTAGTAGAAGTCACTTGAAAGAGGGGTGGCCCAGTCCAGCATCTTCCGGCCTCTGACGGGTGCAAACGGGACCGTCCTTTGCCCTGTCTTTGCCTGGACGTGTCCCGCGCTGCGGAAGTCCTCTGTGATTTTTAAAGCGCCTCCTGGCACGGTAAACTGGCATTGGCAGCAAACAAGCCGCAGGAGGTGCTGGGACTCATGGTCCTGGTCCCAGTGCAGGTATCCCCCAGCAGACAGGCAGCAACCAACGGGCGTCCCATGCTGCAGGAGCCCTCGGTGATTTTTTAAGCTCCTCCCGGTGTGGTAAACTGGCGTCGACGGCAGACAAGCCTCAGGGGGTGCTGGGACTCGTGGTCCTGGTCCCCGTGCTTGTCCCCCAGCAGAAAGGCAGCAACAGCAACAAATGGGCGTCCGCACTGCAGGAGCCCTCGGTGATTTTTAAAGCACCTCCTGGCGCAGTAAACTGGTGTCGGCGGCAGACAAGTCGCAGGGGTTGCTCGGACTCGTGGTTCTGGACCCAGTAACGGTCCCCCAGCATAAAGGCAGCAGCATCAACAAACAGGCATCCCGCGCTGCGGGAGCCCTCAGTGATTTTTAGAGTGCCTCCCGGCGCGGTAAACTGGTGACGGCAGCAGACAAGCCGCAGGGGGTGCTGGGATTCATGGTCCTGGTCCCAGTGCCGGTCCCCCAGCAGAAAGGCAGCAACAGTATTCCTCTCGTAGTCACACCGTGTGATATTAGGAAATTATGCTCTTGTTGCATGTGATGTACGGTAGGGGTGGGCGGAATTTGGGAAATTCACTTTCGAAAACGATCGCGAAAATGTTAAAAATCTCCGCAAACACGCACAAATATCACGAAGACGCAGAAGTTTTTTTCTCGCCCGTTTGCGGTATTTTCTGCGTGTTCGCAGCTCGCCAACTTACCCATGCGGTTGCTCATGGGCGCGGCCATCTTGTTTTCACTTGTCCCACCCGCTCGCGTTCGATATGATGTACCCGCGTCCTCATGCTCTCGCTCGCGGTGGAGAATGAAATGTTCGAGATCTCAAGCATCTCATACTCTCACGGTGCATGATCGCGAGAAGAAAGACGTGATCGCACGACAAATGAAGTTAATGCGGGAGCGAACTGTCGCGAGACAGCGCAAACGGCTACCAACAATCCAACATCTCGTGGAGAACGCGACCGGATCGGGAAAACTTGTCGGCGAACGCGGGGATTCAGGTAAGGCGATAGCGCGCACGCGAGAATGTATTTTTTTACAGCGCGAGCAAGAAAAAAAATTTCGGTAAGCTGCGAATTGCGGAAATTTTGACATTTTCGCGCTCTCCGCGGAACGCGAAAATGTCAAATTATCGCAATTTCCGTGAGCGGAACACAATTTTCGCCCAGGCCTAATGTATGGTACTTTGGAAATCGCATTGGTCTAATTACTCTATGCTCTCGTTGCATATGATGCATGGTGGTTTGGAAATCTTGGTGGTTTAATTCCCCTTGGAATTGATATGAAACACATATAAACACTAGGTGTATAGAGAGATGTATTGTGGTTTGGAAATAATGGTGATTCAAATGCAACTTGGAATTTATATAAGACACATATAAGGCACTAGGGGCCATATGTAGGTAGGCTGTGTTTTGCGATTCTCTAATTGCAATTTTTAGGGAATCGCAATTAGAGAATAGCAAAACGCTATGTAGGTAGGATTAGCTATTTTGTTTGCGAATCCCACCTATTCCTTATTTGCGATTCTCTAATTGAGAATCGCAAATAAGGAATACCTTGCCATTCATTCCTATGGGCTAAAAGGCCCATAGGAATGAATAGGAAGACATTCTCAATTTGCGATTCTCAATTAGAGAATCGCAAATTGAGAATGCAATTTCAAGGGTGCAAGGGTGTCAACATGACACCCTTTTGCACCCCTGTAATGAGCATGGGTGCACATGTGGCGCACATACATGCCCTAAGGGCATGTATGTGTGCCACATGGCACTTTGAATAATGCAAAAAACTGCATTATTGAAAGAAATCGCAAATTACCATCAACCTGACGTTGGTGGTAATTTGCGATTCCTTAAGCCAAAATAGCACAACTTGGGTGCTTTCTACATTGCATTTAAGGAATCGCTATTTGGGATTCCTTAAATGCATTTGCAAAATAAGGAATCGCAAATTTTGCGATTCCTTATTTTGCATGCAGATTTTCCTTCCTACATCCCACTTAGCAAAATTGCGATCGCAAACGCCGAAATTCGGCGAATTTCGGCGTTTGCGATCGCAATTTTGCTTTCTACATATGGCCCTAGGTGTTAATCACCAAGGATATTCATGATTAGCACTGATAAACACAGGGCTTGGGCAATGAATAATCCTTCAGAACATATGAGGTTGCTATTTAATAAAACAGGGTTTGTAACAAAAATGAAAGAAAATGAAAACAGCATTTGTTGAGCGTGTAGCTAATCTGGGGCATCCCAGTGCTTTGGCAGTATCAGAGAAGGACCGAGGAGCACACTTAAGGGAAGAGCCAGGTCTTCAAAGATTTCCGGAATGCTAGATGGCTGGTTTCCCTCCGTAGACAGAGGGGAAGGGTGTTCCACAACTTAGCAGCATTGTAGGCGAATAGGCGGCCGCCACTTCTGGCCCTCTTAATCCTGGGAACAGCAGCCAGATGTAAATTATCAGCGCGCAGCAGACGATTCGACACATAAGGCTGGACCATGGAGTGGTTGATCGTGGAACCACTCCCTGTTAGCATCTTGAGGACAATGTACAAGACCTTAAAGCTAACTCTCTCTTGTATGGGGAGCCAGTGGAGGGACTTCAGTGGGGGTTTTGCGGATTGTCGGTTCGAGATCCCCACCAGCACCCTCGGCGCACAATTTTGCACTGTTTGGAGCTTTGTGAGGGTCGATACTGGAGCTCTTAGGTAAAGGGCGTTCCCGTAGTCCAGGCGGGAAAGAATAAGTGCCTGTACCATGAGCTTTCTCGCGTGGAAGGGAAGAAGTGGAAGAACTTTACAGAGCATCCTAAGGATGCCATAACAGGAGGCCGCAACCTTCCGTGCTTGGACCATAAAGCTGAGATCCTGATCCTAAGTCCCAGATGAAGAGTCTAGGCATCTGGCTGGAACAGGGACGGGGCCCATACAGGCTGGCTAGAGAGCATCTGCCTTGAAGAGAGATGGATTGCCAAGGAGCATAAGCTCGGTCTTATCACTATTTAGTTTTAAGTAGGATTTATTAATCCATTTGACTACCTCTTCTAGGCAGGGACAGAGGCCGATAGAGGCCTTGTCAGAGTGATTTAGTGCTATGACCTGTTGGGTGTTGTCAGCGTACGTCACTATATGAACCCCAAATGAGAGCACGATCTCTACAAGTGGGTCATACATACATTAAAAAGGGACGGACTAAGGGATGATCCCTGGGGGACTTCGCACTGGAGAGGTAGAAGTTTTGAGGAGACATCACTTTCAAAGACCTGAAGGATCTCTCTTCCAAGAATGATTGCAGCCATCTTAGGGCTGCTCCAGTCACCCCCAAACCTCTGAGTCGGTGAATCAGAATTTGGTGGTTGACCGTGTCAAATGCAGTGCTAAGGTCCAAGAAGATAATTGCTGTTGAGCCTCCGTCGTCGAAAATCTTCTTAGATTCTTCGACAACTGCCAGCAGTGCAGTCTCAGTTCCTTGACGCGGGCGGAAGCCAGTTTGGGAGGGGTGGAGGAGGTTGTGGGATTCCCGATATGTCAAAAGCTTTGAATAATCTAATATCTAATAATATGAATTTGCAAGCGTATTGTATATCGACCATGTCTGTACATTTGTGCTTTTCTTTTCTTTTTTTACAGATTTTCCCTGAAGAAGGGACTAGTTGTCCCGAAATTCATTGGGCACATGCCATTAAAGTGGACTAACTGTAGATGTTGAATCACTATGATTTCTGTGTATAGAAGTCTAAATTTAAACATTGTTTAGCAGAAATAATGCTGTATTAGTACTACATGTTGACCAACCAGTAATTTGAAAGAAATGAGGCTTGGTTCATTATATCATAACAATGTGATCACAAACTGTTGAACATATAAGGTATATTCCTTTACAGTGGTGTACGCCTTGTCCAAGTTCCCTTTGACATATTTTGCCAGGTCTCAATGGCAGTTTACAACTGCCCAAACAGGCTGCAATGGCAGGCCTGAGATGTGTTTTAAAGGTCTACTTAAGTGGTTACACAAAAGGTTCTGCAGGTCCACCAGTAGTATTTAATTTACAGGCCCTGGACACAGGTAGTGCCATTTTATTAGAGACTTACACGTATATTAAATATGCAGATTGAGTTTAAACCAATTCTACCATGTTATAAGGAGAGAGCACAAAACTGGCTAGCAGTGGTAAAGTGTGCAGAGGCCTAAGGCCAGTAAAAACGAAGTCAGCAAAACAGGGGTGTTAAAGGCAAAACATTAAGGGGAAACCACACCATGGATGCCAGGTCCAACACACACGCCTACTCCGAAATAAACACACTCTCACCCACAAACACGCACACCACATGCATTAAGAAATATTTTTACCTACATCAACAGTCAGGGAAGGTCCCATTCCAGCTAATTGCACTCCATTTTTTATTACAATGATAGAGAACAATAAAAGATTATTCCCATTTATTGTAATAAAAACATTTTCAGACAACAAAGATTGAATCCCCATCCGACACCCATCAAGACAAACTGCCCCAGTGTTCCTGACACAGATTTTGGCACCTCTGAGTCTGGGGTTCACAAAGGTAGTGCCAAGGGTCACAAGGAACAAACCAGGGGTCACAGTTGTGACCTTTGTTGACCCCTAAACAACATCCATGCTTTTTAAGCCCCCAGGGTCTCAGGAAAGACACTTAGAGACTCACTGGGTGTTAGGCAGAGGTCAGCACCATGTTTCTGTCCAGGTACAGTTGCCACTGGTCATCTTGGTGGTTGCAGGAAAGGCCACTTCTAGCTTTTATCCATGTATCTTGAAAAGGAGGTCAGTTTTATGACCCTTGTAGTTCACTTCTTTGTCCTGGGAAGAAGCAGCAAGTACGGTCCTTTGAAGTTACTCTCAGGTCACAGACAGCAGGTCCAGCCCTCTTCAGTTCTTCTTCAGGTGTAGCAGTGTTCTGCAAAGGGTGCCTAAAGGTGACACATTTATGCCTGGCACTAGTTAGTGGGTGAGAATGACTCTGGTCACAACCTTACCAATGAAGTAAAGGTTCCCCAGGGCAACTCTGTCCACTTTTGGCATTTTCAAGATAAAAAAGGTCTTTGGCAGCGCAAAACATGAGCTCTGAGGGCTGGAGGTGCGTTGAAGAGAATCCCATGGTAATCTTAGTGTCTTCCTACATGTAAAACTAAAGTCCAGTTTGAGGTAGCAACTGTACCCACAACAAACCCAGAGACAGAGATCTGGCAGGACAAAAGCATAGTCTTTCAGCAACCAGACAGTAGATACACAAGTATTGTCTTGGCATCCTAATCTCTCCCCTTTCAAGTGTGCCCCAAATTTAAATGTGAATCCAGGATAATTGTCAAACAGGATTTAATACTGTAGTGTCAAAATGAATGCCACAGCTCCAACCCTTCTGCTGAGCTTAAATGAGTAATCCCATTCAGTTTGACCTGTGAATCACAGAGACCTATTGCATAACTCTCCTAGGAGGAACTTCACACCTTAATGAGGCCAAGTATAAGCTGGAAAAATTTGGAGAATTCAAGCAAATTAGCCTCCAGGAACTTCAGGTAGGTAGAAGGCAACTTTCTAAAATGTACTTTTCCTAAATAGTTTATACAAATCCAACTTCACCATTGAATTGTATGTTTAATAACTATTAAAAATGGTTGTTTTACTTTGTCCCCTTCCCGAGATACAGGTGTTTTCATCTGTCCCTCTGACGGAGGTTGACACCCTGCCGGTGCTCTGGTCCGATCACAGGCTGATCAGATTTTCGGTGCTGGAGAGTGCGCGGCCGGATAACAGTGCCTCAGTCTTGTCTAGACCGACCTCGAGAGCGCTGCACAGAGTGACACCTGACATGCTGGAACAGGCGCTTCTGGATCACCCATGCCATCTTTCGGGCGATCTGGATAGCGACACTGAGGCTCTGCAGCGGTGGCTCATTGATAGGCTGGACGATCTGGCCCCCAAGGTAGCCCTCCGATCCACGGTGGCACGGCAATCTGCACCATGGTTTACGGAGGCTCTTCGTGTGGCTCGCAGCCAATGTAAGGTGGCCGAGAGGGTCTGGCGACGTTTGTATGATGGGGAGGCTAAACTCGCCTACAAGGCGGTGGTGAAGGCCTACCATCGGGACATTCTGGGAGCTAAGAGGGACTATTTGGCTAGGAGGATCGAGGCTTCCGCGAACTCCTGTAAGGAGATCTTCACCATTGTGAAGGAGTTCACGACCCCTAGTTCCCAATCGCCCCCTCTAGTTTCTTCAGATACGTGGGCAGGTGATCTGGCCGGCTTCTTCACTAATAAGATCAAGGCGATTCAGGCCTCCTTTGTGGAAGGACCGGAGGATGGAAGCGGCGTCACCGGGGCTGGGTGCGGATTTCCGCACACACCGACGGCGGTGCTGTCTGATTTTCCTGCTGTTTCCAGCGATGTGTCCAGGCAGCTGTTGGCCAATTTGAAATCTGGCTCGCCACTTGACCCCTGCCCCGCCAAATTTTTGGCTGGGATGGCGGAGGTGGTGAATCCGCTGGTGAATCCCATCCTCAACGCCTCGCTGAGGGAGGGGAGGGTCCCCAGCTCTTGGAAGAGAGCGATGGTGATCCCCCTCCTAAAGAAACCGGGTCTCGACGTCGAGGTTCTGGCCAATTATAGGCCAATTTCACTTCTTCCGGCCCTCACGAAGATCACGGAAAAACACGTCCACGGTGTCCTGTCGCGCTTTCTGGAAGCTAACAATCTGCTCCATCCATCTCAATCCGGTTTCCGTCCTAATTTTAGTACGGAAACGGCATTGTTAGAGGTCACTGAGATCATCAGGGAGACTCTTGATGTCGGCGGGAGGGCGATGCTGGTCATGTTAGATCTATCGGCGGCCTTCGACACCGTCCCCCACAGGGCGCTCTTAGCGAGGCTTTATGACATCGGCCTTAGGGGGACGGCGCTCAGGTGGTTTACATCCTTCCTTGAAGGCCGCCGCCAGACGGTCTGGGTTTCCCAGAGCTCTGCCGAGATGCCGCCATTGGGAGTTGGGGTTCCACAGGGATCTGTGTTGAGCCCCACGTTGTTTAACATCTTTATGTCCCCTTTGGCGGCCTTGGTGGAAGCATATGGGGCCCAGATCATCTCTTACGCCGACGACACGCAACTCCTCTTCACATGCGGGAAAGACCAGGAGTTTGATGGAGGGAGAATTCGGGACTGTCTTACATTGGTCTTTGACTGGTTCCAACGGAACAGTCTAAGGGCCAACTCGAGTAAGTCCGAGGTTCTGTTTTTTGGTTGCGGTGTCGATCCGGAGTGGCAGCATTGGTGGCCGTCCGACATGAGCCCTCCTGCACAGTCTTCCTTGGTGGCTAAAAACCTGGGTGTCAAGCTGGACAACCAGCTATCGCTGCGAACACACATTCTGGGTCTGGCTGGCACCTGTTATGGAATTTTGAAAATGCTCCGTAAATTCCTGCCCCTGCTGTCTGAGGAGCACAGGCGTATTACTGTGCAGGCTCTCGTCGGTTCGAGGCTTGATTATGCTAATGCCCTCTTCCTTGGCCTCCCTGATTACCTAGTTCAGCGCCTACAGGTGGTACAGAACTCTGCCGCCCGGGCTATCTTCGGCCTGCGTAGACGAGCCCGAGCTTCCGGGCTGCTTCAGGCGCTACATTGGCTGCCTGTCCGGAAGCGGATCCAGTTTAAATCCCTGACTCTGATGCACAAAGCCCTGTTTGGATCAGGGGCTGGATACCTGCGGCGGAGACTAGCCTTCTATCGACCAGTCCGCTCCTTGCGCTCGGAATCCCTTTACAAAGCGGTGGTCCCTCGGGTGAGGAAGGCCCGCACGGGAGGGCGCTCTTTCAGCTGCAAAGCCCCACAGCTGTGGAACTCGCTTCCTCTTTCGCTGCGCAGCACTGTCAATTTGTTCCAGTTCAGGAAGAGCCTGAAGACCTGGCTTTTTAATCTTTAGGCTGTTCTTATTGCTTCAGTTTCAGTTCTTTTTCTCATTTTTTTGCTGTGTTGTGTTATTTTTATTCTGAGATGCAGGTGGAAAGCGCCGGGACACTCTTTTCGAGTAGCCGTGCGCTATAAAAGAACGCTGTAACATAACATAACATAACAGTATTATTTTTTAATATTGCTTCCCAGCGTTTCTGTATAAGCCAGCCATCCTTCCTACAGTGAAATTAGCTTTCATTATAAGGACATGTTAACATTACATTCCTGCATGTGTGTAGGAAAGTGTCCCTTTTTGCATGGTTGCCCCCACTTTTTGCCAAACTGTTGATGTACTTTGACCGAGTCTGCCCTGGGTCCCTGCCAACCAGGTACCCAGGGTCTATGTTCTTTCCCTAAACTGTACTGTTGCAAAACCCAACTGGTAACTCTGGCCACATACAGTTCCCTCGTAAAAGGTACCATAGAAAGGCCTCTAAGGACTGCAGGACTTATTGTGCCAGCCTTAGAGGCCTTGTACCTTTGCACACACACACTGCCATTGCAGGCTGCGTGCTTTGGTGCAGAACACAGTGAAGTTTCAACATGACCGACCTCCCGGTGTGCCATGCCTACAATCCACTGCCCTAGCTTAGGTAAGCCACTCCTCTAGCTGGGTGCACTATACCACTGGTGAGGGTACAGGTGCATGAGCCCTGTACCCCTACAGTGTCTAAGTCAATTCTTCGACATTGTAAGTGCAGTAATGCCATAAAGAGTATATGGTGCTGGGAGTTGGTCATTACAAACTCCACAGCACCATATTGGCTTTACTGAAAACTGGGAAGTTTGGTATCAAACTTCTCAGCACATTAAACCCACACTGATGCCAGTGTGGGATTTAATTAAAAATGCATTCAGAGGACATCCATCTTAGAGATGCCTTCTGAAAAACAACTTTGTCTAGTGTCCTGGCTTGGTGGCCGCTCGCCAGCTGCCACCACCAGCCATGTTTCTGGACCCCTGAGTCGAGGGCCTGCCGCTCTCGGGGTCCTGAAACAATGCACATCCTGGGTATAGGTGCCAAGCCTCCTCCCCCAGGATGGGAAGGGTCCACGAAGGGGAAGCTTCAAAGGCTTGCCGCCTTTGTGAGCTACCCCAGCAATTTCCTGCTCCCAGCAACTGGCCCCCACCAGTTCTGACCCCCCACTTTGGGCGGGACAATCGGCAGGAAAACCAAGTTAGGAGAGGTGTGCCCACCTTTGCCAACCCCACCCCTCAGGTGGGGGAAGCGAGGTGAAGCACAACTCTCAGTTAATGCCATCTTGCAGATGGGGGACCCAGCCAACCAGAGTGAGGGTTATGCCTCCTCCCACTGGAGGGTGGCACAATAGGGGGTGTACCCACCCCAAGAAAGGGACCCATTGATCCCGACCTGTACCTACCCGTAACGCTCCTAAATTTAATATTTAGGGGCAACCCTGAACCTTGCCTCCTGAGACAAGAAGAAACCAGAAGAAGAAAGACCAAAGAAGTAGTGCTGAAAGAAGAAACGGATGACACCAACTAACTTGGCCCCAGCCCTACCGGCCTGTCCCAACCTCAAAACTGCTCCAGTGAAACCTCTGTGCGTCCTGCAGCCAGAAGCCCCCAAGGACCCAGAGGACCTGTCTTCCTAAACCAAGACTTGGTCTCCCGTGAGTACTGGGCATGCTCAAAAGTAACCGACTCTGACTCCTTGAGTCTCCCGCACCTCGCTCCAGCCACCCGAGCCCGAGTGAACCAACCCCCTAAGGAGGGCCATCTAGCGATTCTAGCCTGGATCCCCATGACCCCTGAACCTCAATAAGCTCCCGAACCAAACCTGCAGCCAAGGACTGAGAGGCCCCCTCAACCGCGACTGAAGGCGACACCCTAATCAACTCCATAACCAAAGCGGTCCAGAAACAGCTACGTGTCCGTCTGACGACTCTGTCAATGCACGCTTGTGGTCACAGGACAACGCCTCCCAAAGCCCCATTCGCCTCCACAGCAGCTGACTGACTTCAAGGGAACCACGACTGACTCTGCAACATTAGCCAAGACTGCATCCTACACACTGATACCGCTACGCCGCTGGCGGTGTAATTCTTGTGTTGGCCACTGGGTCCTACAGTGCTGCTTTTGACCCCCAATCTAGTGGCCTGCTCGCCGCAGTCCCCAATCCCACAACCTTGTTTAGACCGTTGGCTAACGTGTAGTCCATGCACTCTGAACCCGGCCGCCTCTGTGCCACTGGCGGTGCGACTCGAGTGCCCACTGACCGAATCCTACCCGCGGACCCGTAAACTCAGTTCTGCCTTTTCAGGTATAAATGTGGCTCGTGAGTAATACTGTGAACCTGTATTAAATTTGCAAAATGCATTGATTCCTGTTTTCTCTCCTACATGAAATGTACCTGCCTTGTATCTAGATATACCTGGCGGTGTAAAAACATGTAATTGCACATTAATTCTGACTATCTGCAAATACAAAGCAATTTCTACTGTAATTAAGTCATTGCATTCCAACTGTATTTCTGATGTTTATGCTTGCAAAGTATGTCTATATTGATTTGTACCAGGCCTAGCTTGGTTCTAGGAAATAAATATAACTAGATAATATTTTCATACACACTTATTTTTCAGAGTTCAGTCCTTCAGTGTGTGAAATCACCTCTTGCCTGAGTTGTACAATAAATGCTTAGCACTACCCTCTGATGAGGCCTTACTGCTTGCCCACATTACCACAAAATAGAGAGTAAGGTACTGTCTACGTTAACCTCTGCCTACCCTTGGGGATCCCCTGGACTCTCTGCACACTATAACTTACTTTGGTATAGCTTATTGGGAGCCAGCTTCCAACAATGTCCTACATATAGGTTAAGACTGACAGTATCTGTCTGTCTTACCATATTTATACATTGCGTGGTTAATTATAAACCATTACAATTTTAGCAAAAACATAGACAAGTTAAAAGCATCCAATTAAATATTTGACGGCATAACAATAAGACCAGTGTGCAGAAGGAGTATTACACATACCTAAAAACAAGGGCACTGATATAAATAACAATCATATTAGGTCAAAAATCAAAGTAAAATCAGAAGTGGCATCATTACTAGTTTGCAAGTAATTTAGAGCAGGCAGCAGGTTAAAAAGAGATAAAAACGGTTGTATTAGTTCAAGAAACAGTGCAGTTGCCAAATAATAGCATACATTTTTCACAATCAAGTCTGCAAGCAGTGGGGCGTCGGGGCATGTCCCGCTAATTCTCACTCTAGCCCAGTGTTCAACACGCAATAAAATAAAGTAAGAAAGAAGTGCATTGTAAAGAACAAAACTGGTCAGAGGGGAGCAGAGGCAACAACAGTAGTATACAAATTGTTGTCCAGAGACGTTTAACACAGCACAGATGCAGCATTAAAGTAACAAGTGCAAAGAACTAGGATGATGAAACTAGTAGTAAGTAATCGGATGAGAGGCAGGGCCTTGCAGCATTCAATGACTAAAGTTTCATAAATTCACACAATGAACATTGAGCAAGGCTCCCCTCAAGGGCGTGCCCAGCGCTTCCTTTAACCATCTGATGGCTCAGAGAGCAATGAGTATGTTTTTATGCTCGAGGTACCGACGAGGGGTCTGCTAAGATGGAAGAACCGGAGCCACTCCCAGAATCCTCGCACAGCAGAGCTTCTTAGCGGCTAAGGTGACAAACATGGACAACAGAATATTTAGGGCAATGTTGTCAGGATTGAGAGAGGCAATAATGGCATGAGCAAAAACCCAGTTTGTTCCATCCCCGCTTCAGGAAAGATTTACGTCCTCGAGCAAAACCGGGCAGCTGCAGGGGATGTGTTCAAAGGATTCCTCATACAGTCCGCAACTCCTGCATGTTATTGCTTCCGAATTCGGCGCCATCTGGCAAGATGTTTTAGGAAAGGACATCCCCGGAGCTTAAGGGCCATGAATCTTGCCTTCTGGTGTTTTGAATAAGTGCAAGACAAGTAGGGTAAGGGAGACATTGGACGGTAAGAGTTAATAACCGGCCTTGCATGCTTGCATTTTACTAGCACATCCATATCAGCCTGATGTGACCTATCACTCTGTCTCAGCACCAGGACGTCTTTCAGGAAATCGTGTGCTCTAGAAATAAAATGAATAATAATAATAAAATGTATTATTAACATTTAAAATGAAGGTTTACCTGCCAGCCAAAAAGGTTTATTTTGACAGGTCAGAATGCATGTTTTGCACTGTTACAGCCGGGCTACAACAATAGGTCTGAAGCCATGTTTTCAGTAAAACTATATAGGCCGTGGGTACATTTGTATCATATACTACAGACTTATCGGCAAGTTAAATATACAAATTAGGAGTATGTCTCTTTCGTCATGTTTAAAGGGGGCAAAGAACATGATGGATGGAGTGCTGAAAGTTTTCAACCACTAACCACCAGTCAAGGGATCTGGGTTTCATCTATCATTCTTTTGCTCACTATGCCACCCCAGTTTGGATTTAGTCATATGCAAATCAATCTTAACCCTGCTCCTCATGGGAACAGCCCAGCCCGAACTGCCAGGCCAGGTCCTTTCTGGACTGGAAAAAAAGCATCCTGGGACCAGTTTCCGTGTATCACCCCTCATCAGCCAGGCTTGTTTGAATCCAGTGGCACAGTGAGCAAGGGACCCAAGTCTGGGCATACCCTTGGCCACTTAGGGTTAACATAGCAAACACAAAAAGATGATGGACGGAGTGATGAAACCTTTCAACCAGTCACCCCCAGGCAAGGGATCTGGGTTTAATCCATCATTCTTTTGCTCACTATGCCACCTCAGTGGGGAGCACAGTCACTTGCCCACCGGTTAAAGTGCACAGAGTTCTAAAGCCAGCGGAAATATAGGGTCCAGCAAAAATGCTAAATATCAAGGGTGACCACACAGAAAAGGTGGATTTCCTACCCTCAAATTTCATATTCTCCTCTCCTATATTCATGTTAAAATGACCATTCATAATAACTTCAGATGGAAGCTTTAATGCTTCCTCTTGGTATTCATGTAAGTAGTTCAAAATAATAACCTCAAGTTGCAACCAATGACCCCCATCCACAGGCCTACCCTAATTCTTTTGCAATAAAGTACAGCACTGAACCATGCTTCAGATTCACTTTAGAACTCAGGATAATCTCATCATCATACAAAATCTAAGCTAAGATCTAAGGTAGAGATGTGTTAATTATAACCTCAAGATCCCACTCCCAAACCCTTCCCTCTTGCTTTTGTTCTAAATAATTAAATTCCCCCAAGAGATACAAGTTCAAGAGATCATGTTTCTTGCAGTAAACAAACAGCAAATGCACCAATAGAATCTTTATAATTTAAGATGACCCTTAAACTTGGAATAATCCATAGAACAAATGGCAATTCAGCAGTTTATCCCACTATGGTGCCTTATGCAGAAATCGCGAGTAGGGTTTTCCTTTGACACACAGATTCTCATTAGAATCAGGGTCTGCAAAGTTGAAGTCTTGCTTATGTTTTTCAGAAACTCATCTGCTTTCAGTTCATTAATACCTGTGGTCAAAATAAATCAAAACAGTTCCACAGTCTATCACACTGCACAGCTAGTAACTAAAAAACATTTTCCATTGAGGACAGTCATGTTCTTTCAGAGATGTGAGTCAGTCAGTTTATTTTTTAATTTTAGGCTTCTGTAGTTCTTGGCCTTTACTTTGTATCAGCTCTGCTTTCCAGATTGGAAACGTGTGGGGGCATTGTGTCAATCAAAGTGTTTTATTTATGTATTAATGTGCCATGAATTCTTCCATTATCATGGCCACCCAGCCTCATCAGGATCTGATGCCTCTCTCCCAGGATTTCAAGTAGACCGGAGCATGTGCGGTCACACATTCTTCCCACAAACCTCTTTATTTGAGGAAAGGGCAGATGAGATGATTTTGTGGTGCTGGTGTTTCATGGTACACTGAGCTACGGATGTATTACATCTCTGCATTGATTCTCATAAAAAAAGAAACCGGCATGTCTGGATCAGAAATGTTGTTGACGTAACAGTGTTCACATTAGAGGGTACTAGTAACATCTGGCGGATTTTAGGTGACCTTTAAAGCTCAAGGCAGCCTTTTCAAACAGAAGGAGGGTGGGAGCACACTGCCTCACGGCACAGCACTCAATTTGCCCCAATGCATCATGGTAATTTCACTGCATTTACCATAATGCCAAGGGGAGAACTGTGGTGTGATGTGAGGCAATGTGCTCCCATCCCCCTTCTGGTTAAAAAGGTTCCCTTGAGCCAGCGCGCGGACGAGCTTTCGGAGCTGCACCTGTACGCCAGCGAGAGGTACTGAGACCTGAGAGGACTGCGACGAATCTGAACACTGCCACGATCAATTTGTTTAAAAAATATTACCTTCTAGATGCTATTAAAGGTTTACAATCATTTTGACACCTAAACTGAAGACCAATGTATGAGAAAATGGAAGAAATCGTATTGCCATTTATGAAATGAATACAGGCCTTCTTCCTTGCTGCTATTGTGGTATATATAGGTTCCATGATTCGCCTTCAGTCCCAGGTTATCTGTGAAAATGCTAAAGCTATCAACGTAGCTGCAATGAAAACGCCAGAGAGTGACAAGTCGACGAACTAGAGTCATCATTCTAGAAACTAAAAGAATTTGTATTATTTTTTTAACAGATTTTATTTTATTTATCTTTCGCTGGTGCTTATACAGTTTCTGAAGGTATGGTTATCTTGTATGCTGTTCAATAGAGAGTACAGTGTTATATTGATAATACAGGCATATGGGACAGTTTTGTCTGTTGCATCTTTTCAGAAACGAATCCACCATTACAATTGGGGATTTTTTATATGATGTGAGAGTGAAGTCTACCTATCTTACAACCAGGATCTACGTGGATATTTCCCGCAGCTCATTTTGGATAAGATTCGTTTGAATTCAAACAGGTATATGACTGGTTTGAGGATGTCCTATCTGTAAGTGTGTCGGTGTGAGAGTGATGTTAGTCTAAATTTGAGTGAGGGTATATATTTGGATGCCTTTCTATTTACAAGGTGGGATATATGGGTATGTGTCAGGTATTAGCAGGATGTTTTTATATGTATTCTAAAGGTTGGATATATGTGTGTGATATCACCAGGATAGAAACACTGTTATTTAGATTTGCTCATCATAGGCCAACTGTTTTATCTTTGTTTTCAATATATGTGTGTAAAAATGTGTTTCTCTGTGTAATTTTATATAACTGTGCTTTGGGACATATCGTCCTTTGTCCTGAAGAAGGTAGTGTTTAAAGCGGTTACACCCACTGAAACGCGACGAAGCCTAGTGTCAACAGGCATACTATAGTTTGCGACAGGCATTCTTTCATGTTGTTAAAATTGATTGCACAAATAATGAATGCCATGTAAATGAATTGTTCTAATGTGTTTGCCGGTTTAGCCGATTAGAAATTATTTTTCTTGAAGGTTCTCCTAATTTTGTCTATTTCTGGTTCTTTGGTGATATCTATTTTATGTTTATTATTCTGTCGATGAATTGGTGAATCACGGTTTGTAACTTTTTTAATGTTTTATGATTAATACATTTTGGAGATATTTTTAAGCACTTGGCCTTTGAAGGGAATGTGTTATGTTCTGGTGATATAGTTGATCGTGTGAGTGTGTTTGCTGAAGTTAATTAGGTTGCCCAAAGGGGGTTTCCTTTTTTATCTAAGGTCTATTTAGTGCCCTACTCCTTTGGGTGTGACGGGGCCCCTCTCATTCTTTGTGAGATTTATTGTTTGATCTGCCCGTGCAAAAAGTATTATATAGGTAGCACGATTCACAGAGCCAGAAAAAGAGTCCTAGTGCACAAATGAGCAATTCATCACAACAACGAACAATATCCAGTAGCTCGTCATTTTAAAACCCTCCACGGCCAGAATGACAAATTACTGTCTTTTATAATTCTAGATGCAGTAAGATTGCACGAGCGGGGGGAGAGAGAACACAAATTTAGGATTCTAGAGTCAAAATATATGATTGACTTCGAAACTTCGAAACTTTAGTTCCTGTGGGCTTGAATTCGAGTGAGGAACTAGAAATTCATCTTGGCTAAAAAGGAGCTTGACAAAAATTGATATACTTAATGAGAATCAGTTTGACTGTAATTGGAATTGAACCTTGTATATAGACTCTGTGAGATTAGAATTTATCAGTATTGGAAATTATTTCATGGTAGATTTTTTCCTTTGATGAAAATATACATACAGGTTTTTAATTGTAGATACGAGTCCTATCAAAGCATGTAAATAAGCTGGATTTTCTCTTTTTTCTTTTACTTTTTTGTGTAAATAGGACCACACAGACCCTGGGGACAATACTAGAATAGAATTTCAAAAGCACACAATTATGTAATGTATAAAGGAACTAATTTATACAGCAGAAAATTTGAAGTAAATATGTGCAGGCCCACTGGGGCAGGATTTAGACGCACGATGGAATATGCTTGAAATACTCAACAGTTACACTGAGTTTCATGAGAATAAGCGATGCTTCAATGAAAATTGAATAATTGTGGGTGGTATGCTCAGTGATTGGGTGCCAGTCCATTAGCATTGGACAAATGGCGGTACCGTTATGTAGTTCTGCTCAATAATGAAAATGACCAATGTGGATATGTATTATATGTAAGAGTGATATCTTTTTTGTCAAAGCAGCAAATGTATTCTGTTTTGTCATACGGAAATATTAAGTCAGCATACTTATTGATTAGGTACTAGCCCACTGGGGCTGGACTCCTTTAGCACCGCCATGTATTTCGGTTTAGTATCTTAAATGATCAGTGCCGATATGCAACATGGGTAATATTAATTATGTTTTGTCGAATTAGAAAATACATTATTCTCTGATTTGCTAGAAAATCTAGTCATGTGTAACAAATGAGTCAAATGAAACGTGTACAGAATAATTAGCACGTGTACTTTAACATGACGTGAAAAGAGCAATGTAAAATGTGAACCTTTACCATTACAAGATGGCGGGTATGTATTTTCACCAGTGAACTGCGTGAACACTATTTCTAATGAATGTTTATATAGGGAAGTGTTACAAGACTTGCCTATCCGTGAACAGGCCATTATGGTGAAACACGTAGGCAGAATGCTGTCTGTTATACAATAAACAGAATCCAGCATCTTGGAGTGTCCAGAGTGAATATATATATATTTTCAGTGAAAAACAACAGGTTTCAGGGGTGTTATAGTTAGGCTGACATTTCACTGGTACAAAACCAGAGAAATTCAGCTGTTATAGTTAGCTGAGCTAACTATAACTTGCGACCCCGCAATGCATTGCTGATGACATCACATATTACATCACTCATGGCATGGTCCATGACATCACTGATGCCATCATCCAGTGACTGAGTGTTTTTTAAAAGTTTAAGAATGTTATATATATACGCCAAGGTGTATTGAAGAATGAGTGGGTGTACGAGTGTCTGAATGGATGATTTAGTGGGTGTGTGACTGACTGTATAAGTGAGTGATTAAACGTGACTTAGTGACTGCATGGGTGAATGACTAATCTGTGTGAATGTCTGTATCAGTCTGTCAGTTGGTGTGTAAGTGGCTGCATGGGTTGGTGAGTAGCTACATGAGTATCAATATGGGTTAATGATTGGTTGTCTGAGTACTTGTATGGGTTCCTGAATGTCTGTGTGGGAGGGTGGGTAAGGATGGGGGGGGTGTGACTCCCTGCTTGGATGTGTGAGTGGGTGGTTCAGTGGGTGTATGGGTTCACGAGTGTGGTGCGAGGGCCTGTATGGGTGGATGAGTGTGCATACGGCTGTGTTCATGAGTGAGTGGATATCTCAGTGGTAAATGTGTGAGTAACTACATATGTGAAAGGCAGTATATGTAAGTGTTAGAGTATATGAGTGACTATATGTGAGAGTGAGGATTGTGAGAGTGACTATGGATGAGTGTGTGCTTGTGTCAGTGATTGTGTAAGAGAGTAAGTATGTGTTAGTATCTGTATGAATAAGTGAGGTGGTGCGTGTATAACTGTATAGGTTAGGTAATGGCAAAGTGATTGATTCTATGCGTGACTGAATAGGTGTGTGAGTGGCAGTGTGTGAGTGTCTGTATGGGTACATAATTGCATATTTCAGTGAATCTATAGATGAGTGACTGTATGAGTGAGTGGGTGGATGTGTGTACACCTATAAATCAATGAATAGATATGTACTAACTGGTATTGATGTGTCTATGGTTTCGAGAATGGTAGTCTGTATTTTAGAGTGGGTGTATCAAAGGTTATAATAGGGTGTGAAGAGGTGCATCAGATATTAAGTGGATGATGTCATCAGTGATGTCATTTGAGATGCCATCAGTGAGGTCACTGACCATGTCATGAGTGATGTAATATGTAACGTCATCAGCAGTGCATTGCGGGGCACGAGTAATAGTTAGCTCAGCTAACTATGATGGCTGAATTTCTCTGGTTTTGTACGAGTGAAATGTCAGCCTAACTATAAGATCCCTGAAACCTGTGTTTTTTTCACAGAATTTCTAAGGTTTTGTAAATGCGGATTCCTAACTATAACGTCCCTGAAACCTATGTTTTTTTCCAGTGAATTTCTAAGGTTTTTCAAATGCTAATTCCTAACTATAACGTCCCTGAAACCTATGGTTTTTTCAGTGAATTATTTTTAATAGTATAAAAGTTGAGGAGGGGTGTTATTGGTGGGGGAATGCTGGAGAGCATTTTCACCCCTGCCCTCTAGCAACGATACTAAAATAAAAGGGCTGCATACCGTACGCAAACTTACACAGTGTATGTGCGAAACCATTATATAGAAATATCACTCCAAAACACATATTTAGAGTGAATTAATATATTTCTTTGACGTAGAGCTTTATTACGGAGTACCTAAAAATATTAATAAAGAAGTTATTCTTTTGTTTTAAAATGATTTAAACAGATTTTTGTGGACTTGACTGTATCGCCTACCGGTCGTAAATCTACGTTTGCAAAACCATTACACAAATGTAATTCTAATATACATACTTACACTGAAACAATAAATGTTTTTCACAAAAAGGTTTATGTCAACTGTCTGGGGGATTGCATAAATGCATGCATATTGCAGGAATGTAAGAATAAGTGGAACAGTACTGCCTGACAGTTTCTATGAGTGCTGGAGTATTGCCTGGATGATTTGAAACATACTTGCATATTACCTTAGTGAACGGATAAGTGCATAGATTGTGCTTCAGGGAATTCATGAGTGAATACATATTGCTTGAGTGAATGGTGGAGTACAAGAGTAGTGCCGGGCTGATTGCTTGGCTGCATAGGTAATGCATGATTGATTGAATGTGATACAAGTAGTCCCTCCTAGATTCTATGAATGTATGGGTGCAAGACTAATATATAGCTGCTTGGAACAGTGCATGGGTACTGCCTCAGTAAAAGGATTCCTTTAAGAGTGATTCCTGGGTCATTGTATTAGTGCATAGGTAGTACCTGAGGGAATCGATTAATGCATGGGTTCTGCCGGAGTGAATAATTGAGTGCAAGAGTAGTACCTGGGTGATTGTTCGATTGCGTTGGTAATGTCTGTCTGATTAGATGTGTGTATAGCTAGTGTGTGTGTATAGCTAGTGTGTCCTTGATTGCATGAAACATTACCCTGTTGGTACATTTAAGTCCCTTGGAAGTACTTTTATTCGTGAATTGTATGCGTTGCTTTTGCATTTCGCGCTCAGCATGAAGAAAAATAAGTTTTCCTAACAGGGAATCACTGTGATTCTTCCGTGGAACATTCTTTCGTTTGTAAACAAATTAAAGTACACAGTGATTTTAACGTTTCGGCCCTTAATTTGTACTGTTTTTTTAAAGAAACTCCAGTGCCTGTTGTTATTTCTACGCTCATTGAGCTTTCGAACAGCACTTATCTTATCCCAAATAACCACAAGTTCTGTGGCTTACGAGCAGGCATCTCATGTACAGCAACTCTTTCACAACGTGTTACATGTTGCACCAGTGTCTTTTGTCCTCCCCCACATGGGATTGTAGATAGTTCGCTATGGTCTTCCATTCCCACTTTGAAAACAGATTTCAATAACGTACGCGGACTCAGAGCGCTATTGTTTCAACAAGAAGTGGTGCTCACATCAGCTCGTGAGACCTTCAAATAGCAGGTGGCTCAAACACCAAGTGACATTGATCACTGCTCAGTACCGATCTCCCACTACATTCTGCAGACTCGCATTTCTCCTGAGGCACAGCCGGGAGCCACGAACTGTCTATGTTTTTAAAACTGCTTGAAACTTGAAACTTGTGCTTTTAAAACCTTATGCTCACCTGCTCTTTGCGCATTTGACTTGATTCCGGACACCCCTGCACAGCGGATTTAGCGCTGGTGCGGGCGAGGTGTTTGTATTTACATTTGCCGCCATTGCCGCACTTTCTGGGACACGCCCACCGGCGCTGGCCACGCCCCTTTTCGCCAAAAGCCTATTAAAGCGCAGATCACTAGCGCTGCTCTGTTCACGCATTTCTCCTGAGGCACAGCCGGGAGCCACGAACTGTCTATGTTTTTAAAACTGCTTGAAACTTGAAACTTGTGCTTTTAAAACCTTATGCTCACCTGCTCTTTGCGCATTTGACTTGATTCCGGACACCCCTGCACAGCAGATTTAGCGCTGGTGCGGGCGAGGTGTTTGTATTTACATTTGCCGCCATTGCCGCACTTTCCGGGACACGCCCACCGGCGCTGGCCACGCCCCTTTTCCAACCCTTCCCCTACCAGTACATAGGATGTGCCCCTACCGGAAGCGCAGCGGACGAGCGCAGCGGGCGCGACGATTGCGCGCCGAAGGCGCGCCTAAGGCAAGCCCGTCTGCGCCCGTCCGCAGCCGGCCGGGGCCTGGGGCCTGCCACTCTGCCCAATTCACATCCTATGGCCCCAGGGACCTAACTGCTCTACACTCACCCTGGCCGCTGGAATCCGCCAGCCATCATAACCTACAACAGCTTGGTGTCTACCAAGCCCGCACGTCTTTCCCCGAAATCAGGACCCTCCCATCCTCCCTCACCCCTGAATACACAATCACCCCCCCCCCTTCTAAACCCCTGCCCGCTCAAGCATCTGCTAATTTGGAACTAGCAATCATGTATCTTAACACCCGGTCGCTTGTCAGACATCAATCTGACATTCACCACCTCCTGGATTCAGACCGACCTGACATTCTTCTTCTAACGGAGACTTGGCTGAATGACGACTCCACCCCCGACATCTTGGCAGCCATTCCACCGGGTTATTACATTCTCCAAGCCAACCGGCCGGCTGGCAAACCAGGAGGCGGCGTAGCCGCTATTATCAAATCTCCTCTCAGGTTCAGCTCCCTTTCTCTACTCACCATCCCCCAGGTTGACTGCCTGGCAATCAGATTTGATTCCTCGGTGTCCCCTGTCACCTGTGTTTTGGCATACCGCCCCCCTCAACCCATGCCTAACTTTTCCTCCCTTTTTGGTGATCTACTCTCTCAGCTCACAATCAACAATTCTAAAATCCTGGTCCTAGGTGACTTTAACTACTGGCCATCAGATGCAAATGAAAGCCCTCATTCCTTGGCTTTTACTGACCTGCTAAGTGGGCTTAATGGCTCTCAACATATTCATACAGCCACCCACTCTAAAGGCCACATCCTAGACCAGGTGTGGACCTATAATCTGGAAATCAATTCGCTCACGATATTACCTTGTCACTGGTCTGACCACTTTCTAATTTCTTTTTGTCTTCTGATCCCTCCACCACCCCCTCACAGCCGAGGCCCTAGCCTTCTGGCTCGCAACTGGAATAAAGCAGACCACAATCGCTTCCTCACCTCTCTAATTTCCTCGGCTCCGTCCTGCCTAGGCTCCATAGAATCTCAAGAAGCTGCATTAACTGAATGGTTAGAAATTGCCAGCGACAAGGTCGCTCCCCTCAAACTAGTCAGAGCCAAGCGTCCCCATGACGCACATCGGTGGTTCTCAGATAGCCTCAAATCCCTTAAACTGGGACTTCGCCAAGCTGAACGTCATTGGCGTAGAAACTACGATCCTTTAGAGAAACTTCATTTTCTAAAACTATCTGGAGAATATAAACAGGCTATTTCAGCAGCTAAAACCACCTACTTCTCCTCAAAAATTCTCAACTCTGTGCAAAAATCCAAAGAAATTTTTGCCATTGTGGAGGAGCTTTCACATCCGGATAGGGTGACTATCAAACTCCTTCCGTCCCAGGCCCTCTGCGACTCCCTCAACTGTTTCTTTATAGAAAAAAATCAGTAAAATCAAAAACAGTATATCTTCCGGACCGCTGGCGACGGCCCTCTCTGAGGTCACCCCCTCCTTTAATCCCCACTCCCTCACTCAGCTCCCCCCCCATACCAGGAAGACTTTCTCTCCCTACTTAATAAAATTTCATCTGGTTCCCCCACAGATTGTTGCCCTCCTACGATTCTCCGGGCCGCCTTCTCGGCTTGCCCCGCCCCTCCGCTGGCCCTCCTGAACAACTCTCTACTGCTCGGTCAGGTTCCCAGCCAGTTTAAGAACGCTGAGGTGGTTCCTATATTAAAAAAATCCAACGCTGATCCCGGGGTTCTGGGCAATTTCCGCCCCATTTCCCTGCTCCCTTACTTGAGTAAGGTAGTTGAGTCTCACGTGACCAGCGTCCTCAGTTCCTTCATCGAAGATTCCAACTTCCTTGATTCCCAGCAAGCCGGGTTTAGACCTGCACACTCGACCGAGGCGGTTATCCTCTCTGTCATGGAGGAACTCCGTAGAGGCGCCGACTCCAACATCAGCCAAGCCTTGGTCCTTCTGGATCTGTCGGCTGCCTTTGACACGGTCGACCACACCATCTTGGTCGACCGTGTCAAAGAAGCGGGCATCGGTGGGACGGCACTTAACTGGGTCCGTTCCTTTCTGACGGACCGCCACCAATCTGTCCGACTCTCCCAGTTTTCGGCTGACAGGAGGATGCTTACCTGCGGTGTTCCACAGGGTTCGTCCTTGTCACCACTTCTTTTTAACTTGTATCTCACCCCCCTGATCCGTTCCCTCCGGGGTTGGAATGTCTCTGCATTTAATTATGCAGACGACATTCAGCTTGTCTTCAACCTTGACTCCTCTGACGATGCGGCCCAAAATTTCCAATCCACCCTCTGCCATATCAGCAATTGGATGGGCGCCCACCATCTCAAACTTAATCCCGACAAGACGGAGCTTGTTCTTGTCGGAGGCCCATCCAACCCTTGGAACTCCACCTTCTGGCCCCTCTCACTTGGCCCCCCCCCCACCCTGCTGACAAAGTGAAAAGCCTAGGGGTTTACATCTCCCACGATCTCTCTATGAAACATCAGGTCAATGCCACTGTGTCCTCTTGCTTTTTTCAGCTTAGGAAGATCCGAAAAATAGCCCACTTCCTGACCACCGAAGCCCTCACTCTGGCATTGCTGGCCCTAGTCATCTCTCGGATTGACTACGCTAACGCTTTGTATGTAGGAATCCCTCAATATCAGATCAAACGATTGCAGTTGATACAAAACCAGGCAGCTCGCCTAATTTATCATCAACCTAAACATCATCACGTCCACCCCCTGCTCAAAACACTTCATTGGCTTCCTGTATCAGAGCGCTACAAGTTCAAACTTGGCTGTCTGACTCATAAATCTTTGGCCGGCATCGGCCCTTCCTTCATCTCTTCCCTCCTACATCGCTATGTTCCCTCCAGGCACCTCCGATCCTCTGACCAAGCACTCCTCCAGGCACCCAGATACAGGCGCAAAAAACATGGAGGTCTCAGATTTTCTTTTCTGGCCCCCTCATTTTGGAACTCTCTCCCATTGGAACTTAGACTCTCTTGCTCCCATCTTCAATTTAGGTATCTCCTTAAAACCCACCTCTTCCGCAGTGCCTATTCATAGGCTTTTCTCACCCCCCTCTGCCTCCCACCGAATATAGTGAACAGCGCCAAGAAACCGTCCGGTGTATGCTGCGCTTTATAAGTAATTTTTACATTACATTACATTTTACAGACTTAATACACCAAATATTTAATGCGTCTGAAACCGAAGGCCTACTACATTTTTTTAAGCTAGTAGACTCCAGCCTTGCTACCTCTTTTCAGATTATTTTTGGAGTAATACAGGCTTTTATTCATTCTTATTTTCACAGCACCTTTGGTGGGTTTCCCCTGGTGCTCTTGCTGGTTTGCGCAGTGCTCGTTCTTCTGCTCCTGCTACAAAGTGGCTGCCCATGCTGTGGTTGAGCCCCATCCAGGCCAATTGTGTCTGTACCGTGAACGAATGCTGCAACTTTTTGGATGCTTGCCATTGGAGTCTCTTGGCATCAGCTATAGGCTGAACTTCCGCTATGTCTATTTCACCTGCATGCAACCTGTGTTCTACTGTCTCCAGTGCTCCTTTGAGTGCGACCTGGATATCTGCCTCTCCACTATTTCACGCGCTGACCTGGATTATGAACTGTTGGCGAGTTCACTGTTGGCTTATGACCATGACTGTTCCAGAGATACACGCTTGATTGATGCGTTTCATCATGCAATAAGGGGAGATGGAGTAGATGCGCTCATGCGCAGCACCTCTTGCAGCACAGTATCATCGAATATCACGCAGGTTGCCCTAACATGTTCCTGGTTGCACAGGGTTACAATTACCATGTCTGTTCTTTCGGCGTGCTCAAATGGATGGTGACCCTCTTTGCTTGGAGAGGTGCGGATGACCTTTTGGAGCTGATTGCATTCCGAGGTGCTTGTGAATTCTTGCATTTCGATGGATCTCCATAAGTGCGCATGGGAACCAGATTTCATTGCCTGTTAATTCTACACTTCAAAAACACATTTTTTTCCTTTTTCTCATTTCCTTTTGTGAATTTTCAGAAATTGACTTTTTCTACTATTTCGACTTAACCGATTCGATTTGGCTCTGCTTATCTTGGAGTTCTCTTTGCCTGGGTGCTACAGAGCTGGCCAAGGGGAGGGTGCAACCTGGCCGTTTGGGACAATATCGACTTCACAGATGACATCTCCATTTATGACATATGGACGAACTGGTATACTATTATATTTCTATCATCCATTTTTGTTCTTGTTGTTGCACATATATTGCACGTTACGCCAGGTTACTTGAAATAAATATTTTAAAATGTTTCATGTCTGTGTCAGATCTTACAAGTACAAGAGTGACAGTGAAAGGGCGTGTCTTGGTACTGCGATTCCTGAGAGATATGGGAGTGTTGTGTTCTGGGTTGTCTAATCACTTGTATCTCTGTAAGGGATTCCGACAGCAAATGAGACAATATAGCAAGTTGGTCTGGGGCTTATGGGCACGCAGATAATAGGATGACTCAGTCCCTACCTACTAACGTCCCCTAATCATAAGCATAGTTGTGATCTTAGGCAGAATCCCTGCAACAACCTGAGTGAATGGATTACTCCATGGGTAGTGCCTAGGTGAACGGTTGAGGGCATGACTAGTGCCTGGTTGATGGTATTACTGCATTGGTACTGCCTGAGTGAATTTATGAGTGCAAGAGTAATGTCTGGGTGCATAGATCACTGCATAGGTAGTGCCAAAGTTTAAAGATAACTGCAAGAGTAATCCATGGACGATTGTATGAGTACATGAGTAGTACCTCAGAGAATGGATGAGTGCATGGGTAGTGCCTGAGTGAATAGTTGAGTGCAACACTAGTGCCTTAGTGATTACATCAGTACATGCGTATTGTCTGGGTGAATCCATGAGTCCAGGAGTAGTGCCTGGGTGATTGTATGTCTGCATGGGAACTATTTGAGTGACAGTATGAGTACAAGGGTAATTTCGTAGTCATTGGATAAGTGCATGGTTAGTGCATGAGGGAATAGATGAGTGCATGGGCAGTGCCTGAGTGAATGGATGAGTGCATGAGTGCTGGGGTAGTATCTGGGTGAAACCATGAGTACATAGGTTGTGCCTGTGTGAAAGGAAAAATGCAAGGATAATGCCTGGGTTATCCTATTAATACTAAAGTTGTGCTACAGAGATTACATGAAAGCATAGATAGTGTTGGTGTAAAACAATGACTACCTGGCTGATGACATCAGCAACACGATCAAAGTTTTCAAATAGTGTAAAGGATCATGAATACTTTTTAATACAAATAAATAACATATAAATGAACTTCAAACATTGTTTCACGTTATCATACATATTATGGTATATATTCTTACCTTTTTAAGTAATTTAGAAATAGGACTCTATTGAACTATTTTAGAGTAGTACTGTCTTAAACAGGATTAAAACTCTTTTCAAAGTTCACCACTACCTACTATAAAGAAGAAGAAGAAAAACTTATGTAATGTATTACAGAAAGTATACTATTACATTTTTAAGAGGACAACATAATTTTAGAAGTAGATAACATTTTCAGTTTCCCTTTTTTGCTGTTCTCAGATTCCACTTAACTTCACCATACACAGTGATTTCAACGTAGTATCATCATGGAACAGCGAGGAAAAAAACAATTATCTAGATTGTAGAAAAAGAAAACAAATCAGCATAGAGCATTATTTTCAATATCTGTAGCTATGTGTTTTCCTAACTACAGTTTCTTTATTACATCCTTCTTGTACATTACATCTATTATTTATCTGAAGGACACTTGCTGAAATGTACACTCATTTACATCTGGTACAATATACACAACTAAATATATAAACTATTTGCTTTTCAATACAAGTTTCCAAATGCAATACCAATTAGCACAAATAATAATTCAAACACTAATTAGAATTAGTAACTCTTTGCAGTGTTGTCTACTTTCAGTTCCCATCTTCCTAAGTGGCCGAATGATGTATTCAAAACTCTGGCTTCCAAAATATCTAACATGAATGCGTTAATTCATAAGGAAATCTAGGTTTAATTTCCAAGTGAGCATCACTGCAATTTGGCCATCCTTTTTTACACTTTAAATACATAGTATAATGTCCAGATGTAGTAGTAGGTCCAGCATGGAAAATAATAGCCACTGTTGTAAAAATTCTTCCACAAATAGATATTTGACTTGCAATAAATGAATTTGTATTGCTTTCCAGTTTTCTTCCATTTGCTCTACATCGTTGTAGCATTAAAATGAGATATTGTCCATATCTTTCTATGTGTTACATAGACAACATCTCTGATTTACAATGCAAACATTTCATATCATGATTGTCTGTTTTTACAAAATTGTTAAAAGGTACTGATTTGCAGTCTGTTATCGTTAAGTATATGAATTGTTCTGTGTCTATTTCAGTGCTGGAATTAAATTAACACTGTTCACATTTCTGATCCCATCTGTAACTTAGGCCAAATAAGTTTTCAATCTGTATTCCTTCATGTTCTAATACTCCAAACATAACCATTAGAAATTCATGTGTATCCTGTTGTATATTGAGAGTAAATATCAATGAACCAGTACATATATCCAAAAGATGCCGAATGCCAGAAGCAGTATGGATTTTATTTCTGTCAGTTACCAACTGTTGAAATACATGACGTAGCAAAGAACAACATTTTTTATCATGATTTCCCATGATTTCCTGATGAAGATCTTGTAGATAAAAACAACATTCAGAATCACATTAGCATAACAGTTGATACCTGAAGTATTTTCCAACTTGTATCCTACAATGTCATCAACAGTTTCCATTTTCTGTTTCTTTACACCCTCAACATTCGATTCAATTTGTAAAAAAATTTCAACCTCACTTGAATCTTTGACATATTTCCATTTTGGACATACTACACGTTTCTCATATATGGGATATTTACCTAAAACCTGTGTATAAAGTCTTCTCAAACGACTACACTCTCTTATACAATTTACATCAGCACTAACCTTTTTCTCGTCAATATCAATCAAATACAAACCAGACAATATTCTTACTCGAGATAACGCAACATATGCTATTCCCTCTTTGAACACTATACTTCCAATATTTACCAAAGCACTGTCTATACTTAAACCTTGAGATGTATGAATAGGTACTGCATATGCTAAAGACAGAGGAATCTGTTTTCTGTGACCTTTTACAAGCAAAACATCTACAACACAATGCCCAATCTGTCTTACCTCTTTAATCTTATCAAATTTTATTTTCAGAAATTCTATTCCATTTCTGTTTTGAAACTTTACTAAATCAACAACTCTTCCCATTGTTTCATTTATGAAACCTTCTTCTGCATTCAAATTACGCCGTAAAATTACCCAACAGTTAATACATACATGTAACGTTTTTTCTAAGCCTGCCGTTTTAGATACAGACTTTTCAAAGAGTGAAATTTAGTCTGTAGTTTCTGTGTAAGAAGAATTGTCACTCCCTGGTGTTCGATTTTATCAATAGCTTTAGTTTAAAAAACTCTTGATTGAATGTATAACACTTGCAGTGCAGGCATTAGGCAAACTATAGACTTCCTTTCTCCAATCTTCTTGTACATTCAGCTGCTGTGTTTTCAATTGCAAACAAGTTCCTTAGTAGCCGACTTTGTAAAGCTTGTTTACCATGTTTCGTCAAGACACCAATTCTTATATCTTTAAGAATATTTCCATAAGCCTCATAATGTGCATGTTGCATATTCTTTATAAGTTCTTTATATTCAAAATGCAACCAAATGTTCACATTTCCAATACTTCCCAAAGTTCTTCTAGTGTCTTCATGCACAAGTGTTTCAAAACTGGTTGTCCTTTTACAGGAGTTAGTTGTAGTAGATCTCCAAATACAATTAAATGTTGCTCCAAACAGCACATTGTATTCTGTTTTTAAAATCTGTTGCATTTTCAGGTGTACAAAGGCAAGCATTACGTTTGAGACCATGCTCACCTCATCAATGATTAAGAGTTTCATTTTCTTCAGTACTCTTGACACTTCATAACAAGCTTCTCCAGACAGCTTCTGATATTTCAATGTTGTATCATGTTTAACTTGTAGCATAAGTAATCTATGTAAAGTACTCCCTTTTATATTGTGTGCTGCTAACCCATTTAGAGCTGTTACAACACAAGATAAATTTGAATTGGTAGTTTTCTGTAGATAACTGGTCAAAACGTTAATTTAAAACTTTTACCTGTTTGAGCTTGACCACTGATGTACATAAGAATATGGTTAAATGATGAACATTGGCATTCTTTTTTTATGCAACAAACCATGTTGTGTCTGTTGTGTCACTTGTACATATATTTCTTTTTGTTCAATACTTAGCTGTTCTTCTAAGATCTGCAACATAATAATATTCTGTTGTGCTGGTTGCATTGCAGTTTCTATCTCATTCATGGCTATTGCTGCTTTATTTTCGATAAATGGTTATCCCAGTGGATCTTGACTCAGTGGACCAGAACTTTGACTATCTTGAGAACTGTCTTTAGCTATTTCAGCTGCAATAGTATTTTGTTGTTCAATCTTATCATTTAACACTTGTCGAAATATAGGGAAAATTGTGCATTGAATGCTATCTGTTTCATTACTCAATGGCTTGAACAGTTGCAGAGGTGCGAAACAGAAAAATTCTCACTCATCTGGAGTTTCACAACTGAGTTTTCTGTGTTTAATAAGATTTCCTTAAGCATGTTTTACTAAACATCCGTCACATCCAATTACTGCATATTTTCCTTGTTTTATATTTTCTGCAACATTTATTTTAAAGCTGTAATGCTGATTTCATACAGCCATAGCTTTTCCAGATGTGGACTCTTTTTGGGGAAGTATTTATCCAACATATTAGTTTTAACAATTTCTGTACTTTCTGGTTCATTCAGTGCTTAGTATTGGATTTCTTCTAATGTTTTCAATACTCTATTTCATGTGCAGGCAAGACCTAAACTTACCCAAATGATTCCTCTTGACTTTAATATAAACTGGAAGACCACAAGCGATCAGAACATTCATAGTATCCAATCTCTCGGTGGGAAAGCATTTTCAAACTAAAGCTGAACAATTTTTTGCTAAGACTCTTCTCTTGTGAAATTTCTTCCCACATCTCTTTCGTCTCTGCCTTTCTGATTTTGTTATATATGATGTAACATAACGGCAATTAAATTATCTGCAACATATTAAATATCCATGTTTGCATTCCACATTTTCAAAATAACAGAATTGTAGTAATTAATATACTCTGACTGTTTTTTTCTTTTTAAGTTGTATGTATTCTTAGGAGATTTCTGAGTTATTATATGCCTTACTGCTGACAAAAAAGAATTTCCTCTTCATTTAGAAATTATTGGATGTGGGAATCCAAAACGACACTTTGTATAAAATTTACCTTTAGACTTGTATTTTCATCAACTATACTTTCCACAGCGGTGACTTTGAAAAAGTAAAACTTGTTTTCTCACGCTCTTTTCTCTTCCGTCTTTTGGAATGTCACAGGTAACAAACTATTAGATGAAAGACAATACAGTTTAATCAGTATCAGTTCCACATTTTGGAGCATTCTTTATCCATAATAGCATGTGTACATGAGGAGCACCTCTGGCTTGATACTTTTTTCGCCCAAAAAAATCAGTAACTTCTCCAAGAGGAAAATTATTTTTATTGTAGATAAATTACATCATACTTTGAAACCTATGGTTAAAGTACCTGCACACATTTACAGGATCCAAAGAACAGTGTTCTCCAGGTGTTAGTTTTTATATTTGAATTTGCTTCTCGTAGAAATTCAAGTAAATCTTCCCACACATATTCAGCACAGCTAAGTGTTGCAAACCATGTTGGTCTACCTAAGTTTCTTAACATAGATTTAAGTTCACCGTGACAAAGAAACCAATATTCATTGGTATCACGTTGACATGTCATCAATTTAATTAAATGTGATTCAGAATTTTCATCTCTTTGTTGAACTTTATCCATGAATACTTTTGCAGAAACATGTGAAAGATGAACTCCTGTTTTTAAAATGTGGTTCACTGCATATGAAAGAGCAGACAAATCACTTTCAAATAGAAGATGAAATATATATGGAATGCACTGTCGAAATCTTGGATCTTCAGAGTACAATCTTGTCGAGCAGTATTCTGAAGCTGGAATCCGTACAGCTCACTCATCAAATCATCCACCTTCTCCAGTGGGGAACAGCTGTGGAAAACAATGAGCTTCTAAGCTTTTATCCCATACACTCATTGCAGTCCCCTTTGATTTTTTTATTCGAAAAAATTCAATGCTGTTTCCCATCACTTTTTTTTAAATGTAGAGGATGTATCATGTAATGTTCATAAATCTCCTCACTCCTGAACTTGTCCACTTTTTCTAGTTGGCCATTTGAAATTTCTGATTCATCTTCTAAACATATTACCTGTTCATCAACACTTACAGTTTTATAATAAATATTGTTCTCTACAAGATAAAATTTAGCCTTTTGAAGTTTATTAACATCTACAAACTCTTTGTTGGGACATCATTTACTAGAATAACTACTGGCTCATATTCCTCTCTGTCTCCACCAACAGTTTCAATATGTTTTTTAAACTCTAAAGGTAAGTACACAACTCGTCCTTTCAGACCTCTTTGTAAATCTGTTTGTGGCAGCTTACCTGTTTTAGGCTCCATCCAATTATGGCTTGAAATGGGTGTACAGATTGAATAAGAATGGACTCCTATGCATTCAAATCTGCCAGTTTCTCTGGAATCGCTACTAACTTTAAGTTGTTATGTACTGCTCTAGCTGGCATTTTGTTCTCTTCTAATTTATTGTAACAATATTTACAAATACGTTGATCTAATCAGTACCCAACTCAAATTGACCTTCCATCAACAAATAAGCACCATATTACTGCCACTTTTCATTGTTTTCCTTTTCACTATTTAAAAATAAATTAACATTCCTAGTTTCACTTCTATGAGTACGTCGACAACAAATACAAAACAGAATTTGGTTTTTCAGAGGCCACTGTCTAAAATGTTGTAATTTCTTCTACAAATTCATCAATACTCCGGTGTTCTTCAACATCTACACTTATCAAGTTCTCACTTTCTACACACAGCTGTTGTGAACCAAAATAACAAAACTGTATATCATCACACATTTTTGGTTCATCTGAAAAAGAACCATGTAAAAGAGCTGTGTTAATTTCACTTAAACATAATACAGGAGTTTTTACATAGTACACTTTCCTTAATAATTTCCGCATTCCTGAGTGGTGTAATGCTAACATTCTTAAGTAATGAAAAGTACTTTTACACACTTTTATTAAAAGGCAAGCCAGAGAATGTCCGTGCAGCTCAGTTTATTTTCTTATTTTACATGGATCTAGTCCTTGTAACATCCTAATCTTCTGTTTAACACTTTTCTTTGCATACTCTCAAACAAGTTCGCAATATGTTAATAGATCTCTGTCGAACACTGCAAATACTGCTACAATCCCACTTATATACAGAAGCTTGTACGCTTTCCTTGCACTTCTTCAACTATTTCTTCTTCTGCACTACTAACAACCATTTCTTCTTTTGGAATGGGACAACCATTTTTCATCTGATGGCATTGACTACTAGTATCAACTGAATACACTAATGCGTTCTGTTGAGAGTAGCTTTCTTCATTAAAGAAAGGCTCAGTAGTAGAAGTGTGCCTCCATTCACCAGAAAAAGTTTTACAAAAGTTACTTCTATTAGCAAGTCTTTTTTTTGCCTTTAATAAATTTCATTATTTTATCCAATGTTCTGATTCTCTTCAATGTTAAAATAAATATTCTTCATTTCAAATCAAATGCAGTATCTACTACACTTTCAATGTGTTGCTTCTTATACGCTGCTGATCTTTTTTTACTCTTTATAATCTTTTAATAGATTTTAAATTACTCTACTTCGAAAGATTCATACACATCTGTTTAAATTGTTTTTCTCTTCTTGTAATGGGTTGTTTTTCCAAAAACGAATAGTTATTTTACCATTAGAAATGTTGTTCTTCTCCTTTGTTGTAAAACTCTTCTTTTTCCTTTCATTGCTATTGCCTTTCTTTAATTTCTCAGCAACTGTTTTAAGGAAGGGTTTAGTGCTCTTACCAGAGCAAACTTTATCCTTATTAACATTTTGATCTTTTTGTAGCACAGTCATTTTACTTTTTAAGTTGATCTGTTTTTTTTTGTTGTGTTCTCTTTTCATGTTGTCTTGCCATCTTGAATTTGTGATCCAAACAAAATAATTTTCTAAAAAACAAAGAACAGTTACAATTGTTTGTTACGTAAATTAACTATTTTAAATGATTTACATAGGAATACTGATATTAGCTAGTAAGCAATTAATTACAATTACATTGCTATTCTCTTTATTACGAATAAAAAATAAAAGTGTAGACACAAGCATGAGATCTGCAGAAAGAGGAAAAATTGTACTGAGAGAGAAAGAAACGAACAGAAAGAAAAAAAGAAGTTTAGAAACACCTAAAAGAAATGCACAAAGAACAACACAGCCACTAAAAAATGAGATAAATTTAGAAAGACGCAACAGAGCTACACAAAGAGAAAATAGCGGTGAACAAAGGAACAACAGAGGTTCACAAACATGCAAGAGAAGTGCACAAAGACGCAAGAGAGATGCAGAAAAAGGCAAGACAACTGCAAAACAGGGATCACAGGTACAGCAATAGGCAAGGGGGTGCAAAAAGAAGAAGACAGGTGCAGAAACAGGCTAACAAAGATGCTCAAAGACACAGCAAAGGTGCTGAAAGAGAGAAAATGGGTGCAGTAACATACAACATGGGTGTAAAAAGTGGCACGATCACAGCCAAAAGAACCAAACTTCAACTATACCTTACCAGAGACTCATACCAAGTACCATAATCACTAATCCCTCTGCCAGCATGTCTTTAACCTCACTTTTGTTTAGCAGCTTCACTACTCAGCAACTACTAAGAGTGCTGGCACCAACCAAATATAAAGCAGTAACCATTCACATGTTACAGTTGCAAGTCTCACCATATTTTTGAAACCATGCATGCATGTGTCTGTGTCTTTTGATACATAAAAGAAACATATAAATAGATATATACCTGTGTGTTATAGGTGTTGGATCTTCCCACACATAACATGTGTAACAATACATGTAGAAGTAGAGAGATACTTCAGCAAGGTCAGATTGGTAAGACGGACATTCTGGCAATGTACAATGGGCTGGTATGTAAGTTGCAATTGTGTGCTGCTTTTTTGTGTAGCATAGAAGCCGATTGGGACTTTATCTGTGTTGTTCAGATGCCGCCAGCAACCCACTGAGGGCCTAGGTGGTATTTTTCTATGCAGATGGGCCTCTGTTATCTTCCTTTTAAAAATGTGGGGGGAGAAAGCATTTGGGGGCATAAGGGGGTGTTTGAGGGACGAGTTATTCCCAGTCTCTCGATCTGCCGGCCCTGTAATGTACACAGATTGAGCAGGGGCAGAAAGCCTGAGAATTACCTTTACTTATATTCAGGTGTGGTTCACCAGTGTGAACAAATCCGTGCTCCAAGTGTGCTGGCAACATTTCCATTTCTTTTTTATCTCCCTGAAGTTAATAAAACATGTCTCTTTTAAAGTCTCCCCCTCCCCCCAGTATTTTTCGATTAGGCACAATCTACAAATGTGGGCCATTTCTTTTACCTTGACCGGGCCAATTTTGGATCCCAATTTAACCCTGTACCTCAGTCACAAGACCTTGTAGTCCTTTCAGCATGACAGACTGCACTCCTCATATCACGAATACACCTAAATATATGCAAAAAGAACAATTGATGAACAGAATGCAGAACAATGTCATACATTCACCCCAGTACAAAGATCTGGGCCTAAATCTATCATTTCTTTGCTCTCCATGCACTCCCAGTTTGAACCCAGACATATGCAAATCAGTCTAAACCCTTCACCCAATGGGAACAGCATGAACTGCCAGGCCAGGTTCTCTCTGGACTGGAAACAAGCATCCTAGGACTGGTTTCGGGTTTTCACCCCTCATCAGCGAGGATAGCTTGACTCCAGTGGCATTGAGAGCACGGGACCCACATCTGGGCACACCCGTCCCACTCGGGGTGGCACATGCAAAAAGAACAATTGATGGACAGAATACACAGCAATGTTAAGCATTCACGCCAGTACAGAGATCTGGGCCTAAATCCATTGTTTTTGTGCTCCCCATATATACAGCGTACTTCAAGCTTACCTTTCCACAGACCGATACCAAAGGGGATAATGGATGGAGAGCAAGTCAAACACTCACCCCCAGTCAACTGATCTGGGTTTAATCCATCATCATTCTTTAGCTCACTCCGCCACCCCAGTTCAGACATGGCCATATGCAAATCAGTCGGACCCTGTGCCTCATGGGAACAGTTCAGCCCGAACTGCCAAGCCATGTCTTCCCTGGACCAGAAACAAGCATACTGGAACCGGTTTTGGGTTCATAACCCTCATCAGCCGGGCTATCTTGAATCCAGTGGCAAAGTGAGCAAGGGACCCACGTCTGGGCATACCCTGCCAACTTAGGGCGAACAAAGCGATACCAAAGGAATGAACACATTTTTCGAACTTTTACTACCAATTATATGGCTTGGCAATACATGAACTTGGTTCAGTCTAGCTCGAACTTGAACTCTGCATTCCTACATTGCTTCCCTATTCTGTTCGTGGTCCGATCAAGGGAGGGTGTAGTGGAGACGGGGTTTTATGTGCACACATTGCTATGTTAGCATAAGCACTTTAAATGTGAAATGCCATCTTGCCACTTTGCTGCTTTTGCACACAACACTACAGGTAGCTGTTATTACAAGTAAAACTGCTTGCTTGCTTTTTCTTCACATGAGAACAGTCTGTTGTTCACACCCCTAGACGTGCATCACAACCTTAGTCTGAACACTGTGCGCAGAAGCCGTCAAGTTCAAATAACAATGTATGCTGTTGAATTCAGGTTGATCGGCCCACGCTCTAGACAACACGCACACAGCTCAAATATCTGAAACTCGGGTGCCTTTTATATTGCCTTTTCATGCATGATTCAGACACTTGGAGAAAACCTTTCCAGACACAGAGAGCAGTGCTGATCCTGTGATGTGATTCACCTAAGCTGATCTTTGAGGTATGGGGTTCCCCATTCAAACCTAGAGACCTTCTATTAGTTTACTAGCCAAGGGAGGGTGGTTCACAACGTATTATAGGACTTGTTTTCCACATCATTTTTATTATGATTTCTCCGTTCATTTTCTATGGTATTGTAACAATGCTGATGGTTTTGATTTTAATCATTTGCCTGCTTATATTAGCCAAAGTACTGCACCTTAGAGCATGTCGTTAAAAATAAACATTTTAAACTTTTCCGTGTCTCTGATTACTCTTGTTGTGGACTGATACGAGAATAATAATGAAAAGTTGTTTCGGATTCCCACCATTCCTGAGAGTACTCGATGTCGCTTGTTCTGGGTTGTCTAATCATTGGTAGCTTCGAGATGATACGGAGAACGAAAGACACTGATGCTAGTCAGATAGGGGTTCTGGGTACTGAGGTGAGTTTTTTGGTACACCACAATTCACTGAGGTCCTGGTTTCCTGTGCATGTGCAGAATCCCCGCAACAAAATATCTGAAATGCATGAAATGTTTTCTTTATCACATAGTAAATGTAATGCAGCACTCCCAACAAGGTAAAACCAGTAATGGCAAACTTTCCCTCTTTTTCTCCACGGAAACAAATGTAAACAAATTTGTTTCTTCATTGATTCAAATTGTAAAACACATGTCTATTGGTTACTCACATTAACCCTTTCTAACTCTCTTCTAAAAGTCCCCAAACTCTTTCTGTAATTTTGTGGAGTAGAGACTCCACGACGCTGCCGCATCGCCATGAAGCCCCGGACCCTTACAAGAGTTCAAAAACCTATTTCCAATAATACTACTGCTAATTTTGAACAACACACTTCTTCTGAACATACTACTGATTTAGAAAAACAAACTTTAATAGCTTATCACTTGTATTTAAATCTGAATTTTATATTTTAATACTACAGTTGTTTCAACCCTTCCCCCGCTCTCCTTAATGCTAGTTTCCATAGCAGCAGTTTCTGAAACATGCAGTGGCAGGTCACAAGTTCACCATATATTTCATTCCAGAACAGTAGCTTTCAAATGCAAATAGCAGGTGTGGTTGACTTCTACAACATGTTATCTTATCCTATTTATTGTAACTTTCAAACATGTTTTATTAAACAATCAGAAATACTCTTTTTCACGAAAGTAACATGCAACCTATTTTTCAGTGCACAATGTTGATCATCAGCCAATCAGTTATCGCTTTTCTCAAAAAAAGGTTGTTCACCACCTTTTTACATATCTCTCATTCTACCAACAGACTACATCAGCTACAGACATCTTTTGATTCCTTCTAGACATCCCTTCGTAGGGCACAGCTATGTTTTCTGGTGCAAAAGGTATGCTGAACACTGACATATTGACAAAGACCTAGGTTTGCAAATGTGGATATTAAAATGGTTTGCACTGAGAGGATTAAAGTGGCACCAATTGATGCCTTTGGTTGAAAACTTTTGGCATCTCCAACCCCCTGATCTCATGATAGTGCACTCTGGTGGCAATGACCTAGGCACATTGACCGGGGTTGGGTTGAAATGCTAATGAAGGATACATTTGAACAGCTGATGTTGCTTTCCCTCCAACTGTCTTTGTATACTCTAATATATGCCAAATACAGAAATGTAAGTGGTCAAATCAATTCTGTCCTCAGATTGAAAAAGCTAGGAAGAATGTCAATAAAGTTGTTTCTGCTTACCTCAGAGATCATAGAATGGGCTCCATCTATAACAACAATCTAGGTTTTGATATGGATGACGTCTACAGAAGTAATGGAGTTCATTTCACAGATAACGGAATAAGAGTTTTTTCTCAACAACCTCAAGCTGTGCATCAAAACTTACATGTAGCTCCAACAAAGTCATAATGAAAATATGGGCTCTTTTTAGAGCCACCCTATAACCCAGACCTCAATCTTATTTAATTTTTAACATATATAATCTGGTTAAATATTTCTGGGGATTCGCGAACACAAGGTCACGCTGTGAACCGCGATTGGCTCGCCACTCCTATCACGAAAGAAAAAAATATTAATTAATAGCCGCTAGTTACATTGGCCGATATCGGACACGGGGACCCCATCCCCTGGGTCCCGGCCATTTCAAATTTTTTTACAAACAAGGAAGGGAGACCGCGTGGCCCCCTCTCGGGCCATTGTAGGCCACGGGGACCCCATCCCCCGTGGCCTGGCCACAATGTTTGGGGACTGTGGGGGAGCCCCAATGCTTTGCTTTTGGACAAAGGGAGCTGCTGACTTGCAGCTCCCTTTGCTCATAAACAAATCTGCTTCGCTTCATGGAAGCGAGAGCAAATTTCCTCCTCTTGCTTCCATAAAGCAAGAGCAAAGCAGAAGTTTGCTATGGCAAGGTGGGAGCAGAGCTCCTGCCCTGCCATAGCAAACTGCAATGCCCCGGGGGTAGACACCACACCACCACTGGACGTTGTTGGGGCTGGCGACTCCAGGGCCATTGAAAGCTCACCAGGGGACACCGCGCAAATCGCCTCCATCAAATTTAAAGCCCCAGATAAATTGTGCTCCCCAGGGCCGGCAGTCTGCAACGGTCCCCTGCATTTTAATTGATGAATGCCCCGGGAAGGAAGTGGTCCCTGGTAAAGTGTCGGGGACGCTTGAGCCCCTCGACACACTAAAATTTTACCTAAAGCCTTGGGGAGATGGTGCTCTCTGGGGCAGAGAGGGAGCCGCATGCCCCCATATCATTATATGTGCCCCAGAGAGGTGGCGGTCCCCATGACAGAAGTAGCCCCCACATCATAACTAAACATTGCTCCTGCGACCTGGCCCACCCGGGGGCTTAATTAAACAAAGCGTGTGACACCGCGCTTTGATTTTTAAAATAAAAATTCAGTGTGATTTGCGGATCCTATGCAACTCCCACCGAAAATATTTTTTAAATGCTTTTTTGATCTTCCCGGTCCCTGTGGCACCCCCTGAGCAGCCCTAGGGAATCAAAGTGTTCCTACCCTGCACCCTTTTCTTCTTTTTTCACCTTTTGTCCTGCAACTTGGTTCAACCGAGTCACAACATGCCTGCCAACACTTTCTGGTTTGAACTGTTAACAGCAATCGGAGTCAAGCACATGATCGGGAGGGTTTGCATATCCACCTGCCAAAAATATTTTTTTTTAAAACTTTTTATGACCATCGGGGTCCCTGTGGCACACCCTGAGCAGCCCTAGGGGGTCAGAGTGTTCCTACCCAGCCCTTTTTCTTCTTCTTTCACCTTTTTTCTTGCGACTCGGTTCAACCGAATCACAAGATGGCTGCCAACACTTCCTGGTTTGAAGTGTTGGCAGCCAATCAGAAACAAGCTCAAGATCGGGAGGGTTCAGCCAATCAGATCTCACTAACCATTTAAAGAAAAGAGTGCTTTCTGGACCAAAGGCTACCTTTATGCCAAATTTGGTGTAATTCTGTTCAGCAGCTTGGGCTGTAGCCGTGTCTAAAGTTTACTATGGACATTAACATGAAGAAGACACATTTTGGGACCCCTTTTGTCTCGGCCCCACTTGACGAATCACCCCAAAACTTTCAAGAGAGGAGCTGACCGGAGCACCCCATTAGTTTTGAAAATGTAGCAAAAATTCATCAAACAGCGCCAAAGATACTGGCAAAAGAAAAAACCCTTTTTTTAATAGAAACAAGGTCCTAACTATATCTACCTACTGGCAACCGGTAACATAAATATATTATATATTTTTTTTTTCATTAAAAGGGCTCCTGAAAATTAAATTACCCGTATTGAAATAGTTCACTAAATAGAAGTTAAGTAAACAAACACAGGACTCAATTTATATGATAACTCAAAGAAAATGTCATCTGCTGAATTCCAATATATTTTCCGAATGTAGAAGTGCCTCAACACTTTACCCTTTTGCCCCAAAAACCCAAAACATTAGCATATCTAATTTTCATTACAAGTAAAATAAATATATTTTCAATTCAATAAAAATTATATTTTCTTGTTAATTATAGTTTAAATGAAGTTATATTGGGAAATTTTGGGATTTCTTTTCTTTTTGTAGTTTTCTTTTTTTTATTTTTAGACTTTTTCATATCTTTAAAAAATACCAAATAGCTACAATTAGTCGTACCATATTTCTATTAATTAATTTCAAACAAACATGAATCACTGAATTCACTTATGCAAGTATACCCGTGTAAGCACCAGTGCTCTCCCACTATGATATATTGATCCTAGTCGCGTGCATGGTGTTGCAGTAAATCTTGGATCCAAGGGATCCTCTGGGGCCCAACTTACAGTCAAAGATACACTAACACTGCTAATTGTTTTAGTTTCCTCTTTCAGTCTGTGTACGTTGTGAGGGGCATGTGGTCTTTGTCAAAGCAACCCCTCTGGCTCACCGTAGATTGCTTACAAGAGTGTATTTTAACTTTTAATGAGCGTGTTCATGCTGATGGAAGTGGACAGTAAGAAGTCCCACTTGAAGATTTGCAAAAGTAACCTGCTAAGTACGCATGTCAAATAACAGATGTGGGAATTGTTGCTTTAAAATGTTTATTGCACACACCGGACTAGACCATGAATAAACACAGGGAAACTAGACTCAACCATCATAAACAAAGCAGCTCTCTTGTCCGGTTCGATGGGTTTAGCTGTTACATGTAGTGGCGGCTCCTCCGCTAAGGCGGAGGAGCGTCGGTCCACTAATCAAAAGGGAAAATAAAATTATAATAAAGTATTGTTATTCTCATTTTATTTTTCCTATAGCAGTCAGTGGTGGGGGGAGGCGGGGCTGGCCAGAGCAGGGGAGGATTGGTGTGCACTCCCTAAGTGTGCATGAACGGTTTGGCTGGCCCTCTTTGGCCGTCCAAGCAGTTCATGCACACTTTGCATGTTCCTACCAGGCAGCATTACACAGCCTGTTGAGGAACGTGCACAGGCTCCCTGTTCCAGTCTGAGCGCCAATCCACGGCGCTCAGACCAATCACAACGCTACATTACAGCATTGTGATTGGCTCAGTGGAGTTTGTGTGCATCAGTGCTTCCTGCTGTCAGCCGGGACAGGAAGATGACAAGGACTAATGACGTAGGAGAGGCAGCGGCCGGACGTTAAAGGTAAGCTTTTTATTTTTTATAACATTCCTCTCCACACCCTCTCTACCATGACCCACTACCCCGTCCGGTAGCAGGCGCTACTGGTTACATGTCAGCAATGTAACCTCTCTAACTTTGATACAATTTCAGCGTCTTTTAAATTAGGGAGAGCCGTAAGGTTTTTGGGCCCAGCTCTTAGACATATTAGGAAATGGATGTGATTGCAGTGAAGAATAAACCGGTTTTGAAGAGCAGTGGCTAGTGCAACAATTCTCAAAGAGTATCAATCTGGGGGCATCGTGCAAGCAGGCCCCCAAAAATTCAGCCCCTCAAATCTTCAGGGGGCTCCGTCAAAACCCAATGCCCCTGAATATCTGGGAAATGGGAGACTCTGGAGCCCTTTGTCACATTCTGGGGGGTGGGGGGATCATTTTTTGTTACTTCACTATAGCAAGCAAAGTGCCCCTGAGCCATAGTCAAACCACATCCAGTGCTACACCGCAAAAACTACCATACAAACACACTCCACAGAATCAGCAGCAAAGAAGGAAGGGTTCCCCTGCAAAATTTGGTGCAGGGCCCCTAAGATTTCCACTCATGCATATCGACTCTCAGATATATAAATGCCTTGGGCTTAGTGACAGTGGCAGAACAATAGCCCCTGCAGTGACTGCAGTGTAGGGGGGCCCGAGCTCCAAGGCCCCCTCTGGCACTGTGCAAGGGTGGCAGTCCCCTGGCCTGAGAGCTCCTGACTAGGTCCAGACTGTGGGGGACCCCCACAAGTTTGGTTATGCCACTGCTTAGTTTGGCCCCTTGAGCAGTGGGTCCTATCCAATCTGAACCACAGAGGCTTCAGGGGCCCATGTTGCATCCTGTAAATAGTATCCAGTTGAGGGCCACAAAGGGTCGTATCCGGCAGGGAATAATTAGGGCAAGTGATTGCAGGCAGTGTACTAAGGAATCGCTTTTGGTGACTAGGACATTTTTTTACTTCACCAGATGTTGATGCCGAGCAAAAGGAGGAAGGCAGAAATAGGAAAGAAGGACAAAGAGAAAGGTAAAAAAAACTGTGATAAAAGTAGAACAAGGGCGAAAGCAGGGATAAAAAAAGAACCACCAAGAATGTGACAGGATGTGTAGGGTGCTGGAAGAAATAAGTCCAGAGGAGGAATAAAAGCTAAGCAGCCTTAGTGTTCAGCAACCCGGGCAATAAACAGTGCCAGGAAGAGCAACACTTGTTTTTTAAACAAAATATGTACCATGGTTTAGTATCAGTACATACCCATTGTTCAAAGACTGAAAGATCTTGAACAACCCAACCAAGAAAGGAAGGCTGACATACCATCAATTAGGAAATTGGTGTAGGAAAGGTTTGATAGTTCTAAATTACCCGTCATAGAACCTAAGTTTCAGTACACTGTAAGTCTGACATTTTTTAGGCTCCTCTGTTTCATTTGTTTGTGTTTACTTAGTTGAAGCAGCAGAGCGATCACAAAATAAATGCACAGCTCACAGTAGTTGACATCTGGTAGAATCTTTTACTATTTGACTTCATATTTTGTTAGGTAATTCTGTAATCATCTTCTTAGTATCGATGGTCATGTATACATCTTTATAATAAATGTGCTACAATAAATATTACTAATGCTTCTTTGATTGTGCAGATGTGGGCCTTTCATGGTTTAAGTGAGACTACTTAGGGACATTAACAACATCTGCCAATATATGACAATGGAGGTTTAAAGTGTACCATCTACAATGAGGAATGGTTCCCCTTCTTTGAATTCTACTGCAATCTGTCAGCCATAATAAATAGAATTATTAATGGGTCTTAGAACTTGGATTCCTGGTTGGCTGAGGTATTCATCCAGGCCAGGCAGGAATCACCACTCTAGCCATGGTGAGATAAGTACACACTGTAGGGAACTGGGTTTTTGTTGCAGTTACCCCCCCCCCCTCCTTCCCACACACACACTTTTTTGCCCCGTTTTTAGCTACTAGATGCTGATTTTTTACTCTGACGTGCACTAAGGCCTGCTAACCTGACCTCAGTGCCAGTGCTCCTTCCCTAAAACAAGGTAAAGTCTTATTGCGCTACAGCTGGCTAAGGACTATAGCACCCTTTAAGTCTCTATTAAATGGTTCTCCAGGTATCTAGGGCATGGATACTAAGGAGGGTCCCCAAGGGCAGCAGCATATCTTATGCCACCCTAAGGGACCCACATACCAATTCCACACAGACTGCCATTGCAGGCTGCGTGACACTGCAAACCATTAGTGAAATCACAACATGACATACTCCTGTGTGTCATGCCAAAGTCACTGCATTTAATATATGCAAGTCACCCCTATAGCATACCTTTGAGCTCTAAGGTGAGGTACAATATATTTTATGTGAGGACATAGCTGCATGAGCAGATATGCCTCTGTAATGTCTAGTTCTATTGCTAGATATTGCAAGTGAGCAGGAAAGCCATCTTAAGGTGTGTACTGGGCACTGGTCAAAACAAGTTCCCCAGCTACATAATGACTTCACTGAAACATATGGCGTTTGTTATGAAACACATCATATTAATAAACCCACACTGGTTCAAGTGGTTTATTAATGCATGCACCCAGAAGGTTTCTTAGAGGTATCCTGTGAAACCTACCACTCCTCTAGTGTGCTATCTGACTGATTTAGTCCAGCCTGCTGACACAGACAAGTTACTGACCCCCAAGGGTGAGAGCCTTTGCTTTCAGGAGGTCAGGAACAACGCCTGCTCTGGGGAGAGGTGTTATCACCTCTTCCTCCAGCAAAGGCTGGTAAATTAGCTTTCCAAGGTTGGGGGCTTCAAAGAGACCACCACCTTTGAAAGACAAGTCTGGCTTCTTTCACAGGATAGGAGGCCAACCCCCTTTGTCCAGAGCCCTTCAGCACCTGGGCAGGGAGGAAAATTAGCTATTCAAGAGGCGTTTTGCCCTGCTAAGCCCAGTCTGACATGAACATACCTTTAAAACTTATACCATACCACGCAAATGCAGTAGTCTCCGCATCCTTCTACACCATCAAAATGATAAAGAAACTTCTCCCATATCTTCCAACTACTGCCGCTAAGACCCTAATCAGCACACTAGTCATGTCCAAAGTAGACTATTGTAATGGCCTATTCATTAATGCTCAAGAAAGAGTTCTTAACAAACTCCAACTGGTACAAAACGCAGCGCCCAGGCTTCTGGCAGGCACTCCCAAATTTAAACCCATCTCTAATGTGGTTCATCAACTCCACTGGCTGCCTGTCAGAAGCAGATCTAAGTTCAAGGCTCTATGCATCGCCTACAAGGCTATTCATGCCATTGGAACCGACTACCTCAAACAGTCCCTTTGCCTATACAACCCCCCCAGACGACTAAGTTGCTCCACAGCTAATCTTCTCATCGTCCCCCGTACAAAAAAAAGCATCCTGGGGGACAGATCCTTTCTGTTCGCCACCACCAAACTCTGGAACAGGCTCCCCCTCCACATAAAGACCAGCCTCGCCCTGCTCACCTTCAGGAAGCAACTAAAGACCAGTCCTCAGCGCTGAGACACCCATTGGTATTTGTGCGCTTTATAAATTGCATAAATAAATAAAATAAATAAATATTGTATGTGGTGGAATTAGGAATATTCTGGGACATAGTGATGCCCAATCTCCATAGGAAGTGGTCATCTAGGGGGTGTAGTGACTCCAGCGGTAAGTAGCTCATTGTCTACTACCCAGCACTCTCCTTAATGCCCCTAAATTGAGTATTTAGGGGACCCCCTGATACAAAGACTTTAGGTTCCTACAGATCAAGAGAAGGGTTGGACAAAGAAGAGTCTTGCCACGAGAACTCGAAAAGTACTTACCCAATTCTTATGATCTTGGTATCTAAATTTATATAAAATGATGGGTTTTTTTTATAAACTGGTATCATATTTCATTATTGAGTGTGGTCTTGCATACTACCTTTGTGTGTGTAATAAATGCTTAGCACTAACCTTCGATATGCCGAACTGCTCACCCACACTCCCACAAAAGAGAACATTTGGGGTGTCATTTGTGCCTCTGTATTTCCTTTGGGGTTTTCCTGAACTCTTTGCACAGTGTACCTTCTTTTGGTCCAGTATATAAGGAGCCAGCTTCCTACACTTGTGGCAGTGGTGGGATGCAAAGTTTGCATTTACTGTACCACCCTGTCAGTATTGTGATTCCACTAAAGAATCCACAATTGGCTTTAGATTGCCAAAAATATTTTTGCCAAATATTTCAATTTTTCCAAATTTCAAATCTGGTCTATTAGGGCCTAGACATGTAAAAAGTATCCAGACAGTCAACCCCTTATAAAAAGAGAGTCTGGTAGATTTTATCAAACTTACTAAAAAGGTTCCAACTGTTCTATACAAAGGATAGTTCCCAGGCACTCAACCTGGGTCCTTACAAAAACCTTAATGAGTCCAAACTTAAGGAACGCTGCAAAGTATGGGACCTTGCCATGGGGCCTCATCCTACTAAAGCTCACCCGTAGAACCTTCCTGCTGAGAGTGATAGGACCACGGCTGGGGAAGAAAATGCAAATAATACAGAAAAGGGAAATGTCAGTGAAGATGATGAGGAAGTCCCAAATTCACCTACTGACAGCACCTTTACTGGAAGTACTTCTGGTAGGACCCCAGAAGAAGCCTAAACTGAAGATGCAGATCTTCAGCAACTAGACCAGAGGATAGAATTAGAAGCTAAACTCTTGGCTATAGGAAAAGAAAGAATAGGGATGGACCTAGGACCCACCTCTGGTGGCAGCAAAAACCTAAATAGGGAGAAAGAGGAAACCTTTGACTGTAAAATCCCCAGAAGGGGGCAGTCCCTAAATATGTAGCAGGTGCAATATAACCAAGGTGTTCTCTGCCTTTGAGAGGGCTTGTTGAATGAGGAGGTTACACCAGAAACACTGGGGCTCTCTACTCAGGTAAGTGCAGGAATAGACCCCAGAAACTAAGCGAGACAGAGGCTGACCCTATGACCTTATTAAAGAACCGTAATTGATGGCTTTAGACTCACCAAAGAGAAGTACAGGATAAGGTTCAGGGAGACTCAGAAAACCTCAAGTCAGACCTGGGTAGATTTTGTGAACTTCTCAGAAAAAACACTAGGTGACTGGCTAAAAGGTAACAAGGTTCCCGACTATGAAGGAGTATACAATTTGATTATGAAGGAGCACATTTTAGAAACTGTACATCAGAACAGTTACATCAGCATCTAGTAGACACATCACTTTCTAGTCCCAGTGAACTGGGTAAGAAAGTTGGTGAGTGGCTTACAACTAGGATTCTTGAAAAGCATCGGGGGGAGATTCCAAGAAAGGGGGTTGATGCCACAGAAGGGAAGGGAAGGTGGTGATGCCTACTCCAAAGAAGTTCCTTCAGGGATTCAGGACCCTAAAAAGATGAATGGTACATCCCATCCCACCTCCAGTGGTAAACAGTGGAGTGGGGACCCTAAACATAAAAATGTCATAGACTGTGGGCCCTACTTTGATTGTCAGCGGTTGGGCACTACAGAGGGGACTCTGCTTGTCCAAAGAAAAAAAATAGGCACTGGGATTGTCAGTGTAGCCTTAGAGGATTGCTCCTCAGATCAAAACATTTGATACATTCTCTCATTTGTGGCATAGCTTGTGTTTCTTTAAACACTTTGCATGCGCTGTTATGGTTCTGGAATATAAAATGTGGGGTGGCTGTTGGTGTAATGCTTGGCTGCTCATTATCCTTGGGGACCAGTACTGTGGATTAAATCTTACTCTTGAACATAACTCATGGGTTATGTGGTAATTTAACAAGTGGCGACGAGCTGGAGGAACACTTGTTAGATCGCAGCATAGGGGCACTGTTGTCTCCACAAGAACCTCTCTGCGTGTCAAATTGGATTGTGATGACTTTCTGACTGATCTACAGTTCATGCTGTGTTTTCAGTGGACATTGGGATTTCATCTACAAGAAAGCCTTTGTAAGGTTTGGCTTTTCAAAAATAATTTAGTTTTCAAAGAACGGGTTTGACAATTCGCTACTCACATTACGTTGGTACTGGCATTGATTGAATTCTCCTCATGCCTGTGCACATTCATGGCCGTGTTTCCGCAACATTTGATTCTTCTTGCTGCCTTTCTATGTACTGCCTCCACATGATACGCGCAGGAACACGCAACATCATCCCGTTATGAGAGATGCGGAGTGGCCATTTTGAGATTTGCCTGAAGTGTCCTCAAGTTCAGGAAATTTGTTTTAGTATAGATGTGTGTCTATTGTCAGGAAGGATTTTAATGCAGCGGTGCATAAACAGAAGCGACTCCATCTGTGAGAAGTTTCTAATTAAAGGAAAGAAGGTTCTATATATTTCATTTTGAGCATTCAGAGATTTGCACGCTTTGACAAATAATGTGTCTCCAGATTGTTCATCAGTGATTTGCACACTTTTTTGCATGTCGTTACTAGTCGCATTTCAGTGATTTTTATACTTTTCCTTTGCAGTTTTCTTCTTTAGTATGGTACCTATACTAATGGAACTTTATTATTCTTTTTGAGGTTACATTTATTCAGTTTATGGTTTTTTGTTTTAGTATATATATATATATATATATATATAGACATTTCTTATTATTATATAAATAATTGCAATCAATCTTGACTATAATGAAACCATTTATAATGATTGGTGGTGATCAGGATTCATTTGCACTCAGTATATCTTTTGTTCGGTATGATCAAATTCAATAATGCACTTGCACCTATATATTTATGATTATAATAGCATCTAAACGGTATTTCTCAGACTGAATTAGTAGTTATGATTTTAATAACTGGTTTTAAATGAGAAATTGATTTGTTATTTATGAATCATTGCACTAGCACTTTTTCTTCACTGTATTTGAGTATATTATTTTGCCCTTTCCAGCAATCAAATTTACTTCATTTCACAAATTTATTTGGATTACTGTAGTGTTTCTTCTAGCTTTATGCTGTTAGAAAAAATGGGCACGTTTCAGCAGTTTTTTTCAATTTTATGACTATTTATTACTGATTGTCCCCTATGGCGTTATGTGATCAAGACAGTGTTGTGCTGTCGAAACGGGTCATGCTGGGCACTTGCTGTACCAAATGAAGCTGAAATCTATGCAATAAAACTGCACTATAAATTCATTGAGCACGCGGTGGTCCGTACCCGTTTGTTGCTGGAACCAAGCATTTCAGGATTGTGAACTTATATATATATATATATATATATACACATATAAACACATGAATATGCAATTTGAACCACCAGCAAAGTTTCTACAACATGAAGGTGACACACTTATTCCATGGATGCGTTGTAAAGAAAAATTCCTGACTTATATGAAAGCAATACATGATGATGATATGTCCCAAGAACGTAAAAAGAACATATTACTGCATTGTTTGGGGTGAGAAGGGCAAGTAGTGTTCCGTACTTTACCTCAAGTATTAACTCAGGATGACCAAGAAGATGGTGTTGACGAGGCAATAATGAGGATGGAAAAAAAATGTCAAACCTACATAGAGTGCGGCTCTTATGATGCTCAAGTTTTACACAAGAGCACAGAAGAGTGATGAAACATTTGATGATTTCCTTACTCTGCTGTGAGGTCTCTCTTTGCATTGAAATTTTGGAGAGATGACTCATGAAATGATCAGGGATCAAATAATTGTTCTTGTGAAGAGTAGGAAGATTCAGGAGCAGTTATGGGTAATAGGGGATCTGAAGTTGCAGGATGACATCACTACTGCTAAAGCTCATGAACAATCTGAAAAATTGATGAAATCTGTACATGATGCTGATAAAGGGAACACGGATGAAAGTGAGAATGTATGTGCTGTAGCAAGTAGCAGTTCACATGGTAATTCTCAAGGCAGGAGAAGTGAGAAGCCCTCATGTTACCATTGTGATAGTACCAGTCATTTTGCTTCATCACCACATAGTCCTGCTATTGGAAGAGAGTGTAAAAAACAAGGCAGGGTTGGGCATTTTGCTCGAGTTTGCAGAGATATGAGGAGGACTGGTTCTAATGTGAAAGTTAAGGTGTCATATGTAAGCGACACAAGACATTCTGAGAAAAGGAATGGTGAACCTGATTGCAGTATGGGTAACAACAGTGGGAGAGGTGCAGTAAATGAGAAGACAAGTGTAAAGTTATGAGTTCTTCGAAGTGTAAAGCGGAGATAATGGGTGAATAATTGTAGCATACGGCTGACTCTGGGTCTCTGTGGACTATCATTACATGTGGATATTTTTGAGAAACGTTTGGGACGCTATGGAGTGTGAATGATTTGATGGTATCCGATATTGTGGCAGAGAGTTTTGATGGTACTGCGATAAACATTGTGGGGTTTGTTGAGGTAGACAAAGTTTAAAGGGCGGTCAGCAAAAAAAAGCTATGTTTTGGGCCCAAAGGGGTGTATGTGCTGGGCTGGAGAAAACTTGAAGGGTACTCTGATAAATTCAAGGTAAAAAGGAATGCCAGACCAGTTGTACAGAAACTGAGGAATGTATCCATTAATGTTAGAGAAGAACTTAAATGGATGTTGTTGGAGATGGTGAATGATGGGTTCATAGAGGAGATAGAGTCATCAGAGTGGGTATCTCCCATTGTTTTGACCCGCAAGCATGATAATTCATTGAGGTTGTGTGTGGACCTCAGGGCTGTAAATTTCAATATTGTGGTATATGGTCACCCTCTACCCAATATAAATGAGGTAGTTTGAATGCATGATGGTGCAGAGATTTTCTCCACCTTGGAATTATGGTCAGCGTATCATCAAATAGAGCTCACTGAAGATTTCCACCACCTTACTGGTTTTCTTACGCCGCAGGGGTTATTTCAATAAAAGAGAACTGCCTTTTGGGTTTGCCTCTGCGGCGTCTGTGTTTCAATGGACTAGGTTTCATCTATTCCAGGGTATGGAGAAATTTGTCAAATGTTTTCAAGATTATGTGCTGATTTTTTTCTAGATATAAAAAGGAACATATGGAACATTTGAAAGATGTGTGTAGTGTGCTGAAGAAAAGTGGTCTGACATTCAAAGAGAAGAAATGTCAAGTTTTTCCTGAATCAGTGTAGTATTTGGGACATACAATATCAGGGAAATGTGTGGTACCTACTGGGTTGTTAGTGGATGCAATTATCAAAGCTCCTGATAATCTTATACAGTTGCTATAATTTGCAGGGCTCTGTGAATATTAAATCACATTTATCAATAATTTTGCCACAAAGATTGAACCTCTTAGAGAGCTCACTCGGAAAAATGTTGAATTTGTGTGGATTAAGGCACAGCAGTCTGCGTTTGATCAAGTTAAGAATGAAATTGCAGCAGCGCCCACAATGAAATGCTTTCGCATGGGGGTAGAGTGCATAGTCACAGTGGATGCTAGCATGTATGGGAAATGGCGGAGTTTCGTCCCAGAGGTGTGGTAAAGTGATATGGAATGCCACATTTGCCTCACACACTCTCACTGAAACAGAGAGAAGATATGCTGTAGTAGAAAAAGAAATATTAGTATGCATATAGGGTATTTAGCACTTTCAGTGCGAGCGGCGTGGTTCCATTTCAAACTGGTCTATTTGTGGTCATCATGAGAAACCCAAATGTTTGAATTCAAGAGCTCAAGAGCCACAGAAGGGTCAAGGACCTAAGAGGCACCACTTGGGTGTCAGGAACTTGCTGAAAACGGGTCCATAAGCTGGTGTGGAGCCTGTTATGTCCTGAGACTCAGAACAGGCAGCCAGCAGACTACCCTTTGAGTCACTCTGGGGTCCTGGGTTCAAGAGATCAAGTTCTTCTTCTCCAGGCAAGAGGGCAGCAGGTAGCAGGTCAGCTCATCAAGGTAGCAGTTCCTTATTCAGCAGTAGCCCAGCACAGTGGCTGTCCTTGTAGCACACAGGAGTCCTTCTTCCTGGCAGAGTATCCACAGAAGTGTACTGAAGTGGTAGTGTCGGAGGTCCTTTTTTTATACACAGTTGTGTCTTTGAAGAGAGGATAAGCTTCTAGAGGCATCCCTTTAAAGTGCCCAGATGTACTGCCTTACCTGCATGGCTCCAGACTAACTACAGGAGATATATAGCTCTTTGTGTGGCAAAGACAAGACACAGCCTATTCAGGTGTAAGTGGGGCGGGCCCCAGCTCCTACCTCCCATCCTGCCAGTGATGGCCCATCCAGTCATATCTAAGCTCTCATTGTGTGTTGCTGTCTACAAGGAAAACAGAAAGCCCAACTGCCAACTTCACCCAATCATGTGACCAGAGACAGGCTGCAGACTCCAAATGGCTAAGGCCAGAAAATGCAAACTTTCTAAAAGTGGCATTTTCAAAAATGTAATTTAAAACACAACTTTGCCATAAGTTAGGATTTTTAAAAAAAGATTCGATTCCAGAGACACCAAACATCACCCATTTGGAAATTACACTTATAAAATATAATAAGGCAACTCTAATGTTATCCTATAGGAGAGATAGGACATGCAGTAGTGAAAACCGTATTTAAGAGTTTTCACTACCAGGACATATAAAGAATTCCAAGTACATGTCCAACTTTTTGCATACACTGCACCCTCCCATTGGGTGTCCATGTCCTACCTTAGGGGTGACATGTATTCAAAAGGAAGGTTTGGGCCTGGCCAAAGGCATATTTTAAGGACGGAGCTTCAAAACGCCGGAAGGTCCCGGTATCAGTGCCATAAATGTGGGTGGTCACCCTGCGGACACATGACCAATTGGTGCGTGGCCCATGACGAGTTGGTTGCAGGTACGGGGGACACTCGCAACATCTCGACTAAGTGGTAATTCCAAGTGAAGACTGGTCATCCCCATAGCCCTGATGAAGTTGCGCAAACTGGTGGCAACGAAACATGTCGGCTCTTTGGATTTACCAATGGCCTGAGTTGAACCATTTTTTAACTGAGGACGCTCACAGCACTGAATAAAGTTAAATCTAGCCAGTGAGTAGTACCTCATTTTTAATGTTGGGAATTGCATTTAATTTCCTTTCTCACGGGGACCAGTAGGGCACTTGAGTGACACTAGCACTTACAGTACATACATATTTTTTCTTTCACTGTATCTTTCCTTCCCTTTTGAGAAAATTTACGCTGGAACACACTTTTCTTTTACGGGGAGAAAGCAACCGATGATGATAAGTGGGTGTGCTAGTGAGTACCCACCAACAAGCCCCTCTTGGTGTTACTACCATGAGGTGCTTTCTCTCCATTCTCACATTTTTTTCCTAATCTTTTCTAATTCACTTCTTGTGGGAATTTTTTCTTTTTCTGTAGTGTGTTGACATTGGATTACAAACCAAACATATAGACACTTGGATTAGAGGCAGTGAACCGCGGCGGTGGGGGAGTCTTTGGAAAATATTACAGACCTCTAGTGTTTGGAAGTTGAGGGTTATTGTTCATCCTGAGTCAGGTCCTTGTTGTTGATAATTTGTTGAGTGGGAGGCGGCCTGAATTTCTTTACCCCGTGTGCTCCTTTTTGTGTTGATGAAAAGGCATATTTAGCCAGGTTGAAATGGCAGTTTAAACTGCGCTCACAGGCTCTACAAAGGCAGGCATGAGACATGTCTAAATGGCTACTTAAGTGGGTGACCCAACCAGTGCTGCAGGCCACTAGCAGCATTTAATTTACATGCCCAGGGCACATTTAGTGCAATTTACGAGGGAATTATAGGTAAAGTGAATATATCAAGAGTCACGCCTCTCTCCTCTCCTTCTGGGTTCCTGATCAGCTCCGCGTTTCCACACCGAAAACTCAGGTTCACTCGGTTCTGTCTCTCCACGCCTGATTCTCTTTGCATCTTATTCTGTGGATATAGAACGAGAGAAGAAACACGTTTGAAAAAGAGTCCACTCCTCATTCGCTCTTTAGTAAGAAAGGGGCCGCTGCAGGATCAGCAGGACGAGGTGATTGGTTTGCCAGGTCGGGGCGTTCGCTGCTGGGGACTGACTTGGTGAAGGTGCCCTGGATCGCAGACCCGATGATCGTTATGGGCCATGACACCAGGTGCGACGCTCCTGCACTTCGCTCGATTGCTCCTCTCCACCCTGTGGCACGGTGAGGCCTCGGCCGGCCTGCACGGCACTGCTGTCTTGCCCGGGTGACTCGGCGGGGGACTGCGGCTGGGCGTGGAGCGGCCCGTCTCATCCAGCTGAGGTGAGGGATGGAATGGACCGGATCGTGTGGTGTGCGGCCCGGACCGCGTTGCTTGCGCTGCAGGGAGTTTGGGCCCCACGTGTCTCTCCCTATGACTCCTGTCTCCTGCGCTCTCTCCCTCTACATGTGGCTTATCTGGGCGGGCACTAATCGGACTGTAGTGCCTCGAATACCTGTGTGGCACTAGAACAGTTGCTGTGCGGTAAGGGGGCAGGTGGGAACTGCACGCCATAATCCCATAATGTAGCATAAGGAGGGAGTCCTGCACACCATTAATTGCGCATCTGGGCATTGCTTTGGTGAAACTGGGCCGGTCTGGACTGGGAATCCGTGTAGCACTGCCAACCTTACCTGCGCTCTGCTCGAAGGACATTATTTAGGACTGGCACTACCCACATAGTTCCTCTGTTTACATTACATTTGTTCATAGCAAGTTGGGGACTGGTTGTCTGCTCTGGCTTGATTCACCAGTGACTCAGACGTGGGGTGTGTTCATATTGATTTTGTGGGCCTGACATCAAAGAAATCAGGATGAATAAGCGTGATGGGAGGAAGATAGGGGCACCTAATGGCAGCAGCATGGTGGGGACGCTAGACCAATTTATCCTAAGGGCATCGTCTGTTCTGGAAAAAGAGATAGCGATAACTGAGCGCTGCTTATCCTTGGATCCACAACAAACTAAAAGATCATCCCTGGGATTAATTGCTACCTCCTGCTCTCCAGTCCAACATGTTGCTGATTCTAACACACTCCTGTCTATTGGTAAGGTGAATAGCCCTGTAACTTCCTTAATTGAGGCATGGGAGGCACGAGAGGTCCTTGTAAAATCGCCAGTAGTCATATCTAAAACTGCCCCTAGGACGGCCCAAAGAACGTCGGCCAGATCTATATGTAAAAACAAAAATATTATCAGTCAGCCGACTCCTGAACCAGCAGTAAACAGGAAAAGGGGAGGCGGCGACAGAGGCCGGCCATGGCGAAAGCTCAAAGGACTAATAAAAACAGAGGATGTGTTCTAGCTGATGAGTGCAGTGCACAGGGAAATATCGCAGCTGCAAGCATGGATTTTAATTTTCCATGTATGGGTGGACACAGCCCGAACCCCGATGAGGAAATGTGGAGGAGACTTGAGAATTTATTAGCAACCTTACTAACTCCGATTACTTACAGACTGAGTCGGATTGATGAACGTTTAACAGAACTTGAACCACAGGCCAAGTTCGTTTTTTTTGCCTCTGAGGGCACTTCTGTCCAAACAAAAAACACTGCTGTAAATTTACCAAGTAATTTGGGGCGCAGGCTGCTAGCCTTGGTCACTGCTAAACCTAACCCTTCGTATTCAAAAGCAACAAATCAAACTGTCCCCGGGGCATCTTCAGATGCAGTCCCAGTTATTCCAAAGGAAACAACTTGGTTGTATAGGAACGATGCTGATTTAGGGAACTTATCAGGTGAATTTGCCCAATCAATTATGAGTACTCCGGGCGATGGCAGAGTGGAAACGGTAATAGCATCAGATAAGAACAGTAATTATAAAAACTGTTAACTGAATGGACGAGCTAGCACAACCACTAGACCACAAAGAACTAGGGGCCAGGAACATAATGACATGCAGCCAAACTCTATGGTCCTCAACCTTCCTCCAGCAGCCGCTCCCTTGGTGGTTGTACTGACGAATGTACCACCCCTGAGGGCAGCACAGATCGAAACTACCAACCAACTTTTACTGAAAGTATTGCACTGGCTTAATACTCGTCTCAAGGATGTTGGGATTTGGGAGGAGGGCGTAGAAAAATGTATGATCATGGCTAGACTAACATCATGGATAGGCCCCTCAAGGAAAGAAGGGAATGGTGATTGTGTAGTCGTTAATTTCAATAATGTTTACACAACAAGATTTTTAGTGGATAATTTGGGACAGGCGATAGGAAGTCATATTGATAGAGTGTCCTTGCTATAATTAGGGTATTTCTTCAGACCGGGGGCCTGTATTTCTAATAAGTCAAAATACCAAGGGATGGATAGGCAAATGTGGGCACCCTCTGGACTGGTACCAGGGTCAACAGCGGTCCCTTTGTCCAATAGATTCGCCCCATTATCCGAGTTAGATCTATGTGATTGACTACATCTACCCACCCCGATTCCGGAAAAACCCTCTGATAGCTGTGATATTTCTTTTCAAATGCCTATAAAGGGTTTACTACAATTGGAGCAAAAAAACAGGCTTCCCTGGAACAACGGCCACCTTCTGTAAAATCGAAGGGTACTCATTCTCCCCTAATTTCCTTGCTATCCTGGAATATCGCTGGTTTACATACTAAAACCTTATCCTCTGACTGGTCATGTTTTATTGAGGGGTATGATTTTAATGCCTTTCAGGAGACCTGGTGGGTAGATATGACCTACCATCCAGGCTATTTGGCTTTTGGCAAAGCGGCAATTGCGAACACCAAGGGCAGACCTAGCGGGGGATTGTTAATATGGGTTAAGCAACAGATATTGCCCCAAATAGAGGAACTGTCAAGAATTCCTGTCATGCGAGGGGAGGAAAACGGTAACCAGCGAAAACGGACTACATCTCCCAGGATGCTTAGCGGTTGAGAGGTTATGTAAACAGGAGAGCTGTTACATAACTCAAGGAAAACACGCCCTTATGTAAACAGGAGAGCTGTTACATAATTCAAGGAAAACACGCCCTATAAAGGGAGGAACCGGGAGGTACAACGCTGTCGGATATTGTGTTTACACCGACGTACCTGCTTAGTGAAGAGCAGTGTTCCGGAGTGGTGCTCCAGTAAGGCAAGAACGGAGGTAGGTCGAGTCGTTACTCCCTGGGCCGTGTCTTGCCCCATCGTCACCTGTGAAGGACCCGGAAGCTCTACCGGTCAACCATTGAGCTTCGCTTTTTTGACTCGGCTGAGTCAAAGCGCAGTGGCGCTTTTGCTGGTTGGAGTCGTAACTCCCAGCCCGACCAGAGATACAGGGACTGCCAGCTGTAACGCACACCAGGAGGTGTTTGCCGCGTTACAGACTCGGAAGTCCACAGGATCGATCGAGCGGCTGCTCTCGGTTCAGTCTTCTTGCTTTTGATTGGGGTATCGGTGACGCATCACCAGGAGGTGACTCCGCGTCCCGGTGCAGTCTGAGGAAGAGGTTGAGCGGCTGCTCCCTTCAGGTAGAGACCCCGGCTGGGTGTTTCCCTGACTCCTCAATTCTCCCCAACACTCTTCGTGCCCCTCACAGCCTACCGATTGGCATTTTCGGCCATTTCATTTCTGCCCTCTGTTGGCATACGCCGGGATCGGCGTATATGCAGAGGACGGTTAGGACCATCCGTGCTGTGGGCTGGTAACGTACTTAGCCTGGAGGATTCCAGTGACTATAACTTTTGTTTAGTCTTTATATTGTTTTTGCCTTCATTAAAATAACTAACCCTTCACAAGTGGTTGCGTCCTCATTATCGTGTCTGTTAAACGATCCTGAGACGTTCAGGGCGTTACAGGAACTACCTATAGATAGCCCTGACATTCTCGCAATCAAGGTCTGCTTACAGGGAGACCTAGACTTTGTATTATGTAATGTGTATGCAAGAGGGATTGCGGGAGGGAAAGCCTCACCAACTACTGCCCTCCTGGAGGCATTCATAAATGATTTAGATGGCTCAAATAACCTGGTTATCGTAGGTGATTTAAACTGCACATTCGAGCCCCTAGGCTTAGACGACTATAGCCTTAGTATGGAAGAAGATCAGAATTGGGGGATACCATCTCTATCTCTGCCACCGGTTAACAAATGGACTGAGGCGGCTTTACAGCAAAAAAAGTCTAACCCTGTGGAAGGGGCTTAGGGCCGCTAATGGGAGATCTCACTCTGATATGGAAGGCATTAATACCTTTTCTAATGGGATCAGAAGTAGCAGAATCGATTATATCCTAATTAGCTTGGAGCTTTGGCCCAGACTTGTAGACATGTTTATCTTTATTTGGGAAGGGATTGGAACATCCTAAGGCTGTTCTGGAATCCGCAATAGGTGATGTAACAATGGCCTTGGATTGCCGACAGCTGAAATGGGCAGTAGTCCTTGAAGACGAAGGTGCCCTAAAGCAGATTAAGTCTACTATTGAAGGCACCTTATCATCGATTGGCTCTATAGATAGTCAAGACAATTCTTTCCTAGACCTTATGAAGGCCCACGAGGATTTATTTGCTATATTAAAGTCCCTGTTCACAAAAAGTAGAAGACATCACGGGCATAATATAAAACGACCAATCAAGTGGTATGATGAGGCATGTGGAGATGCATTTAAGCACCTCTCCAATGCAATTAAGTCAGTAGTACCTCATGAGGTCAAAATAGCAAGGGTAAATTACAAAAAAGTACAAATGCAGGCTAAGAAGGCCTTTGACGAGGACAGGTGGGCAAGTTTAATCAATGCCAGTAAGGGGAAGAACTGGATCAAATTTTGGCAATTAGTCAAATGGGGCACTGGTATGATTGATCCTATTCCAGTTAATAATGTACCTCCTGAACTCTGCGTTAAGTACTATCAAGCTCAATTTGCCTCCCTGACTGGTAATGAAACAACTTACCCTGAGATTAACACTGAGGATGTTCTAACATTCGACAAAAAGGAGATGGAAAGGGTCTTGGAAGGGATACCAGCAGGGAGGGCCCCCGGCCTGGATTGTATCCCGGCCGATATCTATAAACATGATAAGAAGAATTGGACGGAATATATTTTTATTATCATATATGCAATCGCTAGAGTTGCACCAATTCCAGATACATAGCGTGGGGCTGAAATCATTACCATTTGCAAAAAGGGTGATCGTGGCAGTCCTAGTAACTATAGGCCGATAAGCTTAATCGATACCCTACAGAAAATAGCGGCAAGACTTGTGCTAGGTAGGGTTAACGAATGGGCAATAGACCAGAATGTCCTATCTACCTACCAAGCGTGCTTCAGACCCCACGTCAGAACCATTGAACACATTTTTAGGTTCAGGATGATTTATTGGAATACAGTAATCCTTTCTGGGGGGACCCTTTATGCAGCTTTTGTTGATCTAAAATCAGCGTTTGATTTAGTGCCACGTCATAAGCTTTGGGATTCTTTGGGGGCGTGGCCTGGCGCCGATGTAGGAGGTCGAGGATCCCGGAGCTCCTCGGTGGCCTCCCTCTGTTATCAGCGATCCTGAGGATTATCGGGCCCCTTACCTCCCAGAGTGATGGGGAATGCCTGATGAGCTGGTGGGTGCTCCTTCGGTGTCGGGGGCCTACCGGAGACTGAGAGCGGCTTCCTTCTTCTCTCCGCCGCGTACCTGGCGTCAGCGCTGCAAGATGGCGGCGGAACCTGGCCATTGAAAGTGCTGTGGCTCGGAGTCCTGTGAGGGCCGGACTTTGCTCTGGGCAGCGCTGGGGGCCTACGAGTGAGCCCTCTGTGGAAGCGGGTGGCGGACGGCGGCAGAGCTACCCAGCGGTGATTTCTGCAGACGAGGCGCCGCGACCGGGGGCTGCTGCCTGGTCTTAAGATGGCGGCCTGCACGGCGCGGCGACTGCGGCGGCAGCGGTGAGGGCGCTGTTGGTGAGCCGGCGGAGTGGGCCTGCTGCCTGCCTCCCGCTTTGCCCTACACTACTGTGCTGGTGGACGCTTCCAGGAGACTGGAGCGCGACAGACTGGAGGCGCCGTTAGCCGGTTGGCGGCGAGAGGATCCCTTCTTTGGCCGAGGACCTCGCTGTTGGTGGCGGAATTTGCCCGGGAGGCCCACAAGGCTGCTGGTGATGGAGCGTGTCTTCCTCCTTCTCCCTGCCGGGTAACTGACAGCAGCACCGCAAGAGGGCGGCGGAATCTGGCCGCTGGGAGTGCTGTGGCCCATTGCTCTTTGGGGGCCGGACTTTGCCCTTGGCAGCGGTGGGGGCTTAGGAGTGAGTCCTCTGCGGAGAAATGGGTGGGTGGTGGCTGACAACGAAGCGGACCCAGCAGCGAGTTCTACAGGTGAGGCGCCGCGTCCGGGGGCTGATGCCTGGCCTTGAGGTGGCGGCCCGGTGACGGCCGGGTGAGGAGACCTGTACGGCACAGTGATTGCGGTGAGGGCGCAACTGGTGAGCCGGAGGAGCGAGACTGCTGCCTGCCCCCTGCCTTCCCTTGCGTTGCTGTGCTGGGGGAAGCTTTCAGGAGTGGGGGGGCACAGCGAAATTGGAGAGGACGAGAGCTGGCTGGCAGTGTGAGGATCCCGTAACTGAAAGCAGGCCTAGCTGTTGGTGGCTGAATGTGCCCGTGGGCGTACTAGAACTACTGGTGCCTGGGATCTTGCTGTCCTCATTGGCTATCTCTCTACATTACCCTTGGGGCGCACCGGACTGCCTGGGGGTGCGAGTGGGACCACTGTGAGGGTGCGTGTGGAGGAGACGGGCGCTGGAAGACTGGCAAGGTACTTCGAGCCTATGACCTGTGGTTTAGAGGCACCTTCCCAGGGGCGGTTGTGACTAGGGGGGCTACGGAGGGCGCCGCTGCGCTGCAGTGGGTCGAGGAGGAGGGAAGATCCGGGGAGCACGGATAGACTACTGATTGCTCCCTGTGAAGTGCGAGCTTGTGCGTAGTGCCCCTGTTCACCCCTATGACTGGAGGGTGTGGGGTTCCGCCCCTGGACGCTTCAGGACTGCTGGTGCCACGGTAGCTGGACTCCACATTCGCGTTGCGCTGAAGTTACCCCTGGTTTTGGTAGCTGGGAGTTGCTGGAGTGGAAGACATCTGGAGGCCCGGGGCACTGGGTGTGCGGTTGCGATGGGTCGAACGTCATGGAGGTGGGGATTTGCTGTCCTACAGGTTGAAGATGGGGGACACCAGCCTGAAGGCGAGGACACTGTGACGAACACCCCCAGGGCAGAGACTTCGAGTGGTCCTACCTTGGTGGACATAATGCAGGCCATCACGGCCTCCCGAGAGGCACTCGAGACCAAGATAGACACTATAGGTGTGGACCTGGCTCTACTTAAAGATGACCACAGGAAGCTGAAGGAAAGGGTGACGACAAATAAGCGGACGATGGCGGACGTACCGGATAGGGTGACCACCTTGCAGCACTCCTTGAACAGATGGCAAATAGGGTGCGAGTGCTGGAGCTGAGAGCGGAAGACAGCGAGGGGCGCTCCCGCAGGAATAACCTCCGCATCGTAGGTGTTCCGGAACGGGTGGAGGGGAAGGATGCAGTCCGATACCTGGAAGAGTGGCTCCGATCTGAGGTTTCACCGGAGGGGTTATCCCCGTTTTTTGCCCTGGAGAGAGCCCACAGAGTCCCAGCTAGACCTCCTAGGCCGGGGGCACCCCCGCGGCCCATGGTGGCACGATTGCTGCATTATCGGGACAGGGACCACCTCCTGCAGCAAGCTCGAGAGAAACAACACCTGCAGTTTGCTAACTCCAGGGTGATGCTCTTCCCGGACTACACCCGGGAGGTCCAGAAGCAGCACGCCTCTTTCATCGCTCTCAAGCGGAAACTACGACAACTCCATATTGCCTACGCGATGCTCTTTCCGACGCAAATGTGGGTGGTGGACGGCTCCAACACCCTCTTTTTCACCGCACCGCAGGACGCATGGCACTGGCTCGAGACGTGGCAGGCGGGATCGCCGCAGAGTCCATCAGGGAGTGTCGAGGAGAGGAGGGCCCCTGTTGCCGTGAGTCTGCCGGGGTCCCTGGCACCACCGGATCGCCGCCTTGAGTGCGACAGAGCAGTACAGGCGGTAGTGGCGATCAATCAGAGTGGCTCCAGGTCGGCTTCTGCTGCTTCTAGCCGAGGGTTGGAGAGGTCTGGATCTTCCCCGGCTACCAGCACGAACGGGGAATCCGATACTGAGCTGCCCGAGGTCACTCCGCAAACAATGGACTTGTTTGGCTGATTGGGACCTGCCTGGGGGGGTGGAACGTGCTTATACTGTTGCCCAGATCGGTTTATTGGCAGGGGTGTGGCCTGGGAGACGAGGGGAGTTGCTTTTACTGGAATGACACCGGGGGGGTTCATGAGGGTTCCTGTTGGGTTGCTCACAATCGACGGGGGGAGAGCCGGGAGGGCTTTGGGTATCTTGTGTCGGCTCACGCTTCACTATCCATGATGGCAAGGTTGACTGTTCTGCTTGTTTGGATGGGGACTAGTTTTAGGGTGCCTGTCCTGGGGTGTGGGAGTTTGGGGAGTTGGGATGCTGGGGTAGGGGGAGGGGAGGGTGGGACCAAGCATGTCGCAGCAAGAGGTGGACTGAGCAGTGATTACAGTGCTGTGTTATAGCTGCCACTGTAGGCATTAAGTGTATATCGTGGAACATTAGGGGGATGCACACCATGACTTGACGGCATACGATTCATGCTTATCTTCGACGGCGGGGGGTGCAGATAGCCTTGTTGCAGGAAACACACCTGGACAAGCAGGAGGGGCTAGCACTGCAACAGCAATGGAGAGGGCAGATGTTTTGTACCACATACTCGGCATATGCACGGGGCGTGTTGATTTGGATCCGAGCAGGGGTGCCGTTTCAGAGAACTGGGCAGATGATAGACTCGGATGGTCACTATGTGGTGGTTGCGGGGCGGCTAGATGCTAGGGATATTGTTTTAGGTAGTATCTATGCTCCGAACTCAGACCAGTCCTCCTTTTTTGCACGCCTTTCTGTCAAACTGGCTCCCTGGCTGACGGGCTCAGTGCTACTGGGTGGTGACTTTAATTGTATTACTGATGTCTCGCTGGATCGTTCCCATCCTCCTTTACCGGATTCTCCGTTCCACCGGTTGGCTAAAGTGCGACAGGAGTGGCAGCAACAGTGGGGGTTGACGGATACCTGGAGAGCGCATCACCCAGCTGATAGGGATTATTCCTACTTCTCGTCATTACATGCCTTACATGTCCGGTTGGACTCGATCCTTAGCTCCCCAGATGTCCACGGGGCAATGGTCCATAGTGAATATTTAGCTAGGATGGCATCGGATCATAATCCTCTGTTGACAGTCTTGCATTGGCTGCGGGATCGTCCCGACCATACCCACCTGGCGACTTCGTCCCGACACCTTAGAGGACCCGGTGTTCCGGGATACTATTGGGTCGGCTATTGATGACTATTTTCGACTTAACGCCGGAACAGCAATGTCTAGGGGGGTGGAATGGGATGCGTTCAAGGCAGTAATTCGGGGGCGATGCATAGGCGAGGTGGTGGGAACCCGCAGAGTGTTGCTCGATGAGGTGCAGAAGGCCGAGCAGCGACTGCACGAGGAGGAGAGGGAGCGCCCGGAACGCCCGGACAGACATACAGGGCTGCTTGAGGCACGAGAGGCTTTTGCAGTCCAACTTGAGAGGCTGAGATGCTTTGACTTCAAGGCCTACACAGACAAGGCGCATGTGGAGCGGGATAAGGCGAGGGCGCTGCTAGCTTGGCTGACTAACCCGGCACGTAGGGGCACACAGATATTGGAGCTGAGGGGACCGGGAGGGGAGGTATTTCTCACCCAGAAGCGCATTAATACTTGTTTCCTGTATTATTACGCGGAGTTATATCGAAGCAGATTGGGACCTGGGGCGCTGGGTGATGAGGATTTCTTGTATAAAGCAGAGTTGCCACGCCTGGAGGCTGACGCCTCCGAGGTGCTGGGCCGTGATATTGAAGTAGGTGAGGTACGTAGTGCCATAAAGCGCATGGCCAGGAACAAAACGCCGGGGACAGACGGACTCCCCATTGAATTTTATGCAGCTTATACAGATGCTATTGCTCCCCATTTGGTGGCACGCTGTAACACGGCGCGTCGGGAGGGAGTCCTCCCTGCCTCCACGCGAGAGGCTCTCATAGTCCCCCTCCTCAAGCCGGGCAAGCCTACCTGGGATTGTTCATCCTATAGGCCCCTAGCGATGCTCAATCTCGATTACAAGATTTTAAGCAGCATCTTGGCCAGTCGTTTGATGCCTCATATGACGGTGTTGGTTAATGTGGACCAAGCTGGGTTTATTCAGAGTGAGAGACGCGTCGAGACTCTCAGACGGTCCTCCATGTGTGTGTATGTTTGATACTGCATTGCCATTTGATACCTGTTTTTAATGTTTTAAAACTGTGATACTGCCACCTGCCTGAATTACGAAGTTAGTCACTTCCTGTAGGCACTCTGCTCAAAACGTAAACTTGAACCGCACGTCCGCTTAAGGAACGCGGTCTAGTGCTGGGAGGGAGTTGTCAGCTGCTGCACAGCAGAGGTTATTGGTTGGTGGGCGGAAGGGGACTGCCTCATTAGGGCGCTGGAGCCGACGCGCAGCAGGCGCGCCGCGGGCGCGCCTAAGGCAAGCCCGTCTGCACCCGTCCGCGCCCGGCCGGGGCCAGGGGCCACAAGTCCTGGCCCAAATATTATATACTCAGCCACCAAACTGCTGTCATTTGCTACAGTACTCTGTTGTATACTTGTTCAATATAGGATAAATGTATCCCTATAGATAAAATCTCACATGGAGTTCAAGTATTGTAGGCTGTACACTATGCTTTTGTCATATATATGTGTATCACCTCAACGTGGTCAAATCAAATAATCAAATAATCAAATAATCATAAGAAGCAAAAAGGTGTGTAGAAAAAGTCAAATTTATATCAATAAATGTTACTTAGGGTACCTAAAATGTGGACAGCTATACATAAATTCGGAAGGAAAGGAGTACATTCAATAGTTCCTTCACTAAAGATAGATCAAACACTTTTTCTCAACAGTATTCAAAAATTATGTAGAAAACAGTGTGAAAAGTCGACGTTTCGGTCTTTTAAATTTCAATGCGTAAGACCATCTTCAGGACAAAGTGGATTTAAAAGTTGACCCCTGGAAGTATGCTCTTGTATAAATCAAGAGTAGAAGTTTACAATCTCCGCTTTCAACAGTCAATAGTAGAATGATACCTTCTTGTAGTCAATCTTATTGAAACACAGCAGACAAACGCGTGTCTTTATGATTAACAGGATGCTAGTCGTTTGTTAATCAGCCTTCAAAGCGCACAAATTTAGTTTGAAGGATTACTTGTTGTGCACGGACATTTCGACTACTTTTTTAGTCGGAAGGCTTAAGGTTCGAAGCGAGGTTCCGAACAGATCTCTTCGTAGAGTATAGATATCTTCCTTCGAATGTTACTGACAGTAGTTCAGCAGTCGTTCGAGCGGCATGAGGTCGGGTGACACAAAACTCCTTCGATGGCATCCTTCTACCAGTACATTTCCATTTACCCAAGCCCTCAAGGGTATATTGGGTTGTCCACTTTATATATCAGTCATTTGCTACAGGCAACTATACTCTAAACCCCCCTATCCGTTCAATATTGAAAGCTGAAAACCTCCTAAGGAACCCTGGGATAGCCTCTGATTTTTTAGCTGGGCCCTTAGTTCACCTTTCTCCCAGACTAGGGAACCCACCGGGTCTGACAGTGGCAGTCCTGAACACAAGATCTCTACAAAAACATAATCTAGAGATTTTTAGTCTCCTACAGGAAGGGGTTATCGATATTCTCTCCCTGACAGAAACCTGGATGGAGGACGCATCAGCCCCTGATATCATTTCGCCCCTGCCAGAGAACTTTGACGCCATGTGGCACAATAGGCAAGATAACAGAAGAGGGGGGGGTTGCGAACTTCTTTAAATCCAGTCTCGCGGCCACCATGATAATTTCAGAAAGTTATGTTAACTCTGAAATTTTAGGAGTTAAGTTTACCTTTGACTCCTCCTGTTTCGTACTACAGACAGTCTATCGCCCTCCGGATGCAACCCCTGGCTTCTGTGATCTCTTTGGCGAAACTCTATCGGACCTTAGTACACGCTATCAAAAACTTATGGTCGTAGGAGACTTCAACTTCCACTGGGAAAAATCCCCACGTGAGTCACAAGCCAAACAAATCGACATGACAATGTCGAACTTAGGTTTTCACCAATAGGTAAACTGCCCCACTCACATCAAAGGGTATACCCTTGATCTGGTTTGTTCATCTAACCAGCAAAATAGGCTCCTAAACATTCTCCCTTGCGCTTGGTCAGACCACTCTTTAATCTCTTGCTGGGTCCCTTTGGATAGCCCCCCCACCCAATCTCCTGCGGAATGGAGGAGGGTGCGAAGCTGGCGTAAGATCCAGTCGGGAAATCTCACTGACATCCTTCAGAGACTCCCGTTATGCTGGCCAGAGGGGGGCCACACTAACATCGACATAGCCAGCCAATCCCTTAATAACATCCTTCAATCAGCTATTGACCAATTAGCTCCAGAACGCAGGGAAAGAATAAAGCCCAAACGTAAAGGGGCTCCCTGGTTCAATGAAGCCTTGCGGGTAAACAGACAGAGCTTGCGTAAAGTGGAGAGACAGTGGAGGAAGGCCTATAGCCCCTCCGATCTGATCCTTTATAAAGCTGCTCTGGCCCTATATAAGAAATCTATTACCTCTAGGAAAGCTGAATATTATGAGGCTCGGATTACAGATGCCACTAATAAACAGAAGGAAACATTCAAGATCTTAAAGGAACTCAGCAGAAAAGGTCGATGCCAACTAAACTTTAATACCTTTTGACGTCAACACCTTGCAGACCTTCTTTCTTCAGAAAGTGAAAGGGATTCTCCATGAGATCGATAGTTCTCCTATCACCCTGAGTACCCAGGAACTGGCGCCGCCTTCCACCCCATCAGTTCAATTCCTTACGGACTTTCCCCCTCTGGACTCAGAAGTTCTGGCATCCTTGATAAATAAAACCAAATTAGGCTCACCGGCTGATCCATGCCCACCTAGGATCTTCCAGATGGCCCTCCCAGTTCTGGATTGTCAGTTCCTCACACTTCTTAATAACTCCCTGGCCACCGGCCAGGTACCATCCAATTTGAAGGAGGCTAGAGTCATCCCCCTACTGAAAAAGCCAGGAGCTTACAAGGCTGAGCTGAAAAACTATAGGCCTATTTCACAGCTCCCCTTCCTAGCCAAGGTCATAGAGCATCATGTCTTGAAAGTGATATCCGGCTTTCTTGAAAAATTTGAGCTACTCCACCCACGCCAGGCCGGCTTCAGAGCTCACCATAGTACGGAGCTAGTTATGTTATCTGTTCTGGACGACCTCAGACTAAAGGCTGACAACAGAGAACCGAGTGCCCTTGTACTCCTAGATCTCTCCGCAGCATTCGACATGGTCAGTCACTCTATCCTACTGACTCGAGTGGCGGGTTTGGGATTTAGAGGTCACGTTTACAACTGGCTAAAGTCCTTTCTATCTGGACGATCGCAAAGGGTTCAACTCGGTGACCATACTTCAAATAGAGGTGATATCCCCTGTGGTGTGCCGCAGGGTTCTGCATTATCCCCCCTGCTGTTTAATATATACTTGCAGCCCTTAGTGATTGCACTGGCCAAACTGGATTGCCGAGCTTTTAACTATGCTGACGATACTCAGCTTATCCTGAGGATCGACAACTCGGCCCATGCTCAAGAGACAGTTCAAAACATTCTAAGATTTATCACTAACTGGATGACGGTTAATTCCTTGAAAATTAACCCTGACAAAACAGAGGTTCTCGTCATCCCAGCAATTAACAACCCCTGGAGTGGCTTGTTTTGGCCCAAAGAACTTGGGCCCCCCCCACGTCCATCTCCAGTCGTGAAAAGTCTAGGAATCAAGATCGATTCAGAACTCTCTTTGAGTCACCAGGTCTACTCAGTGGTGGGTATCTGCACCGGTGTCCTGAGACAACTGAGGAAACTGGTCCCCATCCTTTCAGTTTCTTCCTTGAAATCCATTGTCTCGGCTACTATTCTATCGCGCCTTGACTATGGGAATGCGCTCTATCTAGGACTCCCTCTGAAACTGACGAATAGACTCCAGGTTGTACAGAACGACACTGCCAGGATGATTTTTAGCCTCCCTAGGAGGACCTATGCTTCTCCCCTGCTGCGTAAGCTACACTGGTTGCCTGTCAGACAGCGCGCTAAATTCAAAGTCCTGTGCATTGCCCACAAAACCTTCTATGGCCAAGCCCCTAGTTACATAAGGGAACGTTTGGTTAAATATGTGCCAGGGCGAGTTCTTCGCTCCACTGATGCTTTTCAGCTAGCTTGCCCTCGGAGCAACTTGGTCTCCATGGGTGGACTAGCTATCTCATTCACTCTGCCACGACTCTGGAACCAACTGCCGGATACCCTACGAAAGGAACCGGGTCTGCTCCCTTTTCGGAAGCTACTAAAAACTTTATTATTTAAAGATACATTTTAACCTCACTCACCTCTTAGGACTGTCCGCACCGGCTTGTATGCGACTTCTTCTCTGTCAAGCGCTAAGAGACCTGTCGGTATTTACGCGCTATATAAATAAACATATAAATACAAATACAAATATTCCCTCTCGCAATACTGCGATGAATGTCCGCAGACTCCTGCGCATTTTGGGGTCCAACTCCTATGACAAGCAAGAAGCTTGTATTTTTGCGGTTGATATCGAGAAATCTTTCGATAGCCTGGAGTGGCCCTACCTTTTTAATGTATTGCGAGAGTTCGGATTGGGAGAAAACTTTGTACAGTGGATGGCGCTGCTTTACAGTGCTTCCACTGCACGGGTACGGACGGGGGTCTGATTTCTGGCACCTGCACGGTCGCTCGGGGAACAAGACAGGGCTGCCCGCTATCCCCCTTATTGTTTGCCCTGTCTCACCCTATTCTGTTGAAATCTCTTCAGTCAGCAGGTGTGGAAGGTTCAGCCTTGTTATGGCTGACCTCTTTTCTTAGGGACCGCTCATTTCAGGTCTTTTCTTCAGGCTTCTCTTCCACTTCCCATGCATCTGCATATGGAGTTCCACAGGGCTCTACTTTGAGTCCATTACTTTTTAATATCTATGTGCGTCCCCTTGCTACCATTGTTGAGGATGCAGGGCTCACCCTCTACTCCTATGCAGATGACACTCAAATTATTTTTTCATTATCCTTTTCTAAAGACAACACGATATCTTCCTTAAGGAGTGGTTTGCTTCAAGTCTCGGAATAGATGAATACCAACTGCCTAAAATTAAACGGGGACAAAACGGAGCTCATCATCTTGGGCAAAGATAAACATCTCTGGAACCATTCTCACTGGCCTCAAGAAATGGGTTCATTTCCTCAGTGGTAGCCCAAGCCCGTAATTTAGGCTTTATTATTGACAACCAACTTTCCATGCGGCAACAAGCGGTGAGCACTGTTGCCACCTGTTTTTCCATACTAAGATGGTTGCGGAAAATAATCTGGATGCTCCCCTCTTCCACACAAAGAACCGCAGTCCAATCTCTTGTTATTTCTCGTTTGGACTACGGGAACATACTCTATTTAGGATGCAATAAGGAACTCTTGAAGAGGCTGCAAATGGTCCAAAACTCTGCAGCGCGCCTTCTCTGTCATATTACAAGGAAAACCTCTGTTACTCCCTTTCTTCAGAATCTTCATTGGCTCTGCATTGGTAGCCGCATCAAATTTAAGGCTCTCTGTCATATTTTTAAACTAAAGCAAGGCACAGCTCCAGTGTATCTACGTGAACTCATTTGCCCTTACACGCCGCATCGCGCTTTGCGTTCTTCCACTCTGGGTAGCTTGGCGCTTCCCAGATTTAAACTGACAAGAATGGGCGGATGCTCCTTCTCGTACCTTGGACCTAAGCTCTGGAATTCTCTTCCCAATCATGTGAAACAGGAACCATCCTATCTAAAATTCCGTTGCGACATTAAGACCTGGCTCTTCATCCAGCAATTGGCCTAGTTACTTAGTCTAAGTTTAGACTCATTTGCGCCGGGAAACCCTAATAGGGTAGCTGTGCGCCTAACAAATTTAATAATAATAATAATAAAACCCATGGCTGCACACGCCAGGTCAGGGCAGCATTTCCCAGGGCTCGTAGTGGAGGGAAGAGTACACCATATAGCGCTGTATGCAGATGATCTCCTAATGTTTCTGCCGGATACTGGGGATGCGTTACGGGGAGCGCGAGTCTTGCTGGAGACCTTGGGGAGGGTGGCGGGCCTCAGGGTGAATTGGAATAAGTCCTGTCTGTTCCCTATCAGACCGGGGGAGCAGGATCAGTCGAGGGTGGGGGATGTCTTGTGGGAATCCCGGTGTTTACCATATTTGGGGACACAAATTTATCATGACCCCGCTGACCTGCTGGAGGGTAATGTGGGGCGGCCAGTGCGGGGAGCAAAGTCCTGCTTTGATTTTTGGGGGACTCTTCCGCTGTCGGTGGCTGGTAGGGTTGCTTTGGTGAAAATGATCATCTTGCCTCGGTCTCTTTATTATTTTGGGACCCTCCCCATATGGATTCCGAGCAGGCTCTTTACACAGTTGAACACTTTGATTACGGGGTTTCTCTGGGGAACTGGCCGAAGGAGGGTGGCGTTAGCTACCCTGCAAAGGCCCAGGGCGGAGGGGGGCCTTGCGCTGCCGGACTTTGAGGCTTACTATCATGCTGCGCAACTTCAGTGGTTCACGAAATGGGTGGCGGGTCACATTAGGCGGCTGGAGGAACAGGACGGGTCGGACCCAAGTTGGCACCTTCTGTCCTGCGTGCTGCTGTGGGCACCACTGAGAGGTACAGTCCTGCCGCCAGAGTTGGGAACGATCCGACACTGTTGGGCACGATTGATCAGGAGGGCACATGGGGGGGGACCCCTTATGCTCCTGAGATCCCGTTGCGGATGTGCGAGGCGTTGCCACATGGGGGAGACTGGAGTCAGCTGCTGGCCTGGGAGGAAGCAGGAGTCACGGCCATAGGTGATCTCTATGAGGATGGCGGTCTTCTTCCCTTTCAAGACCTCTGTGAGCGCCATGATCTACCGCGGGGGGATTTTCTTTTGCATGCTGCGCTGTCTGCAGCCATTAGGAAGCATTGGCGCAGTGGGCTGGTGGAACCAGATACGTCTCTCGCTTGCCAATATGTAGTGATGGCGGCGGGCACTTTTAAAGCGGTGACCTGCCTTTATCGTCGGATCACAAGCGACATGCTCAAACCGCTGATGGCGCTGCGCCTCAAGTGGGAGGTGGATCTAGGGGAACCCATTGCAGAAAAGGCTTGGGAGGCGATTGTGGAGCGGCCGTGGAAATGTTCTCAGAATGCAAGGTTGCAACTCATCCAATTTTATATCTTCCATAGGGCCTATTTCACCCCCGGTAAACTTGCTGAGTACTTTGGGCGGTCGGGTGATTGCCCCCGTTGCGCTCAGAGTGGGACGAACCTTCTGCACATGCTCTGGGACTGCCCGCGGGTGGGAGACTTTTGGCGGGAGGTGATGACTGCCCTGTTGACTGTGACAGAGAGAGAGCTAGTGATGTCGCCTGGACTCTGCTTGTTGCATTGGTTCCTGCACACCACCAAGACTAAGGTTACTAGCCGGTTTATAGACCTGGTGTTGATCTTGGCTAAGTGAGAACTTACCTCCCATTGGAAGGCGAGGCAGACTCCTAGTTTGGTGCGGTGGAACAGGGAGATGGTGAAGTGGGCTGAGAGCGAAGGGAACTATAGGTTACAGATGGCTAGGCGTAGTGGCAGTGAGAAGTCTCAGGAAATGGCGCAAGCATGGGTGGCACTCCTGGAGTTGCTCAAACACCCTCCAAACGATGATGCGGAGAGTTCTGAGGAAAGGGGCGTGGCAGAGGGCACTTGAGCGACTCTTCACTGCAGGAGGGAGGGGAGACGCCTGGCTCATGGGATCAGGTGAGATATTTTTTACCGATATTCTTGTCAGACTCATTGCTGTGTCCCGTATGATAGGGAACGGGGGAGGTGGACTGCGAGGTACATCTGGTCTAGTGAATAACTTAGTGGCTGGCAACATGCTTGGGTGGGTGGTTGGGGGGGGGGTTTGCTGGGGACGTTTTTGAGTAGGAGGGGGAGAGGGTGGGGGGATTGATGTCCCACTCTGTTGCATTGGAGGGTACATGTATGGCGGGCAGCAGGGTAATGTGGATATATTATGGAATGTTAGATATGGGTCTAGGCTGCGATTGTTGGACTGTTGATGATACTTTCTTTTGATCCTTGCTATCGCCCAGGCATTGGGCGGCGGGGATGTGTTTGACTTTACGTGAAACTTAATAAAAGTCTGTTTTTAACAAAAATATGCTTTGGGATTCTTTAAAGGAGGCTGTGCTGCCCCTGGAAATTCTAGGCTTTATTATCAAATTGCATGAGGCGAACTATGCCCAGATAAGGTGGGGACAGCAGGGCGAATTGACTGATAGGTTCCCAGTCAATAAGGGAGTGCGCCAAGGTTGTGTGCTTGCCCCTACCCTATTCTCCCTGTTTATAAACAAGGTAATCACTTATTACACTGATTTTCCAACCGATGCTCCATCTCTTGCCGGTTCTAGGGTTCCCCTTTTAATGTTTGCAGACGATACTTTAATTTTATCCAAAACTCAATCGGGCCTGCAATGAGCCCTGGACAGATTCACAGGTTTTTGCAACGACCACGAACTTATGGTAAATACTACGTAATACGTAAATCAATAAAAGGCAGAGTAGAAATGAATAAAGCTCTCTTGGAACAAACTGATACTTTTACATACTTAGGAGTGACTATGGCCAGAAGGATGAACTGGACACCACAGTTAGATGTCCTAGTTCTTAGACATAATCAGCTAGCAGGAGCCCTACTAAAAAAACATCGACTTTCCATCACTAAACCGGTAGGGCTTGCTATAACGATTTATAATGGGAAAATAAGAGCTTCCATAATCTATGGTGCTGAGCTTTGGGGGTTTGAAAATCTACTACCCCTAGTTCAGGCACAAAATAAGTTTCTGAGAACATTGACCGCCCTCCCACAATCAACTCCAATTAAGCCCTTGTTACTAGACCTGGGTTGTACTTCTATTGACGAGGTGGCGGGATTTAGACCCGTAGCATACTGGAGGAGGCTATGGCCTACCCCAGAGCTGGCGTCCTATGCTAATGCTTTAATGTATATTAGAAATGCTGATTTGTCTTCAAAAATCAAATGGCTGCAGAAACTTAAGTGCAATTTGTTTGACATGGGCCTAAGACACCTGTGGGAAGACCCGATAGGGAACTCTTTCCCCAATAAAGAGGAGTATAAAGCACTCTATTGGGATATGAACACTAAGAAGACTGTCGGTGGCGGGCAGTAATTCGCTCACAGGCATCTTTCTGGAACACAAGTTTGTAGTGGAAGTTGAGGCCTACTGGAATCTGATTACGAAATCTGGCGATAGGAAATTATATCACCAATTCAGAGTGGGCACTCTCTCGTTAAGATCTTTCACTGCAAAATGGAATAAGGTGTCAGAAACTAACTGCCCCTCGTGTTCATCCCAGGAGGAGTCGATAACCCACGTATTGTTTGTGTGCCCGGCCTACTAGGGCCCACGTCGAAGATGGCTGAAGCCGTTGTGCTCAAATCTAGGCACCAGATCGGGTATGACAGCTCTGCGCATTTTATCAACAAACACACGAGCAGATATTGTTATTGCCGTGACGAAATTCCTTAGCTGGTCTTGGGCACTGCGAAGAAAAAATCTCCCTGCTTCAGGAATTAGTATTTGAGTATTCTACTGGCATGCGGGTATTCCCATTGTAGGTTTTTTGAATGGTTTTATATGGAATTATTTATTTTTCGTCAGAATTGTATGTTTTTAGGGTAATCTCTTTTTTAATGACACTTTTATGATTGTACTGTGTCTTTTATGATTGGAATTATCGAATAAAGACATATTGAATTGAATATATCAATTGGGTATAAGCCAATGTTTCCATGTTTTAAGGAGTGAGTATAAGCACTTTAGCACTGGTTAACTTTGGTAAAGTGTACAGAGTCCTAAGGCCAGCAAAAACTAAGTCAGCAAAAGTAAGAGGTCTGAAGGCAAAACGTTAGGGGGCAAACACATTAAGATTGCCAGGTCTAACAGTTTTGCTCAGATTTTATGGCCACTCCCTTGCCACACTCCACTCACATGGCATTATATAGTAGTCAGTCCTTGATAGTGCTCAACATCACAGTGCTCCTGGTCATGGCATATCATTTCTGGTAGGCAACCAGCTTTGTGGGTGTCCCCTCTGGTGAATTTAATCAGCTAATTTTCTGCTAAACTTCAGTAGAGCTCGGTCCTTATTAAAATTAATATTACAATACCCTAATGTACTATTTCATACTATTTCATACATTTGACACAAATGCAATGCTTACTTGGATTACTCAATTGGACGAAGTGTTTACACAGTTGTTGGGGTCTGTAACAGAAAATGAATTGCAATTTAATTTTCTAGGTTCATGTACTCTAACCTGGAAAATCTCTAACTTGGAATGTTAATCTCCACTTACTTTTGTGCATTTTAAATAATATCCAAATGGGACTAACTCACTAAGTCATGTGTTGAAGTCCTGTTTCCTCCAGGTTTCTGATAGGCAAATAATGTCATAGTTTTTTCCAAGAATCGGATCATAGATACAATGACGGTTGCTCACTGCCAACCAGGCATTCAGTAGGGCTCCTGTTATATTTTTAGGTCGAGCCTAGAGGTACTGCACATGCACTGCTCTGCAATACTTTATGTATCTACAAAGGGCTTTAACCAAGCCCATCAACCGCAATGGCTCTCTGCTGTGCTAATGAGAAATGCTGGCCCCCTATTGGTGGACTCTTTTCCAAAGTCCCTCCCCTGGGTACTTGGTTGACACCCAGTTGATTTCACTCAGAGAACATTTTTGTTGGCCATCCATGCATTCAAAGGCTTCTTTCTGTCTGAATGTGTGATGGCCCCTCCTCACAGCATGGATCATCTGCGCAAGGATACATCTTTAGTGTCTCCTACAAGCCCTCTAGTCGGCAGTATGTCCAATGTGCATGCTTCATTCCATGATATCTGCTCTATGCATGCATTAGTGAGCAACATGCCTTTGTAAATATCTGGTTTCAAGACAGACTTTGAGGAAGAAGGGTATTCTGTAATCTCTCTGCAAAGCTGTAGCTCTTCTGCAGTTCTTCTGTCTTTGTCATGCTTGCGATGTCCCGGTCTCTGAGCCTACTGTCACGCATAGTGTTGACAAGATCAGCATTACTTTATTGCATTTCAATGCCTCGGGTTGCAGTATTGCGGTGCCAACAGGCGAGAAAATTTTATTGGAGATGAGCACATAAAACAGGGCTCGGTGTGCGTTTCCCACTGGCTCGGGAAGCGCTTTCTCCTGGTTATGAGTTGCAGCCACTGATATTTGACCTGGAAAAGCTATACTTGATCAGGAGTACTGCAGAATTTTGACAAGGTGAGCACAGTAATACGTAGGAGCACTGGCGTAACGAAACTCGAGGGGGCCTACCTGCCAGGCACGTGCAGGGGCCCCTTCCGGGCTCAATCAGGAGCTCTGCAGCCAGAGTGCTGCGCTGAGGGGGCCCCCTGGAGCTTGCCCCCCCGCACAGCGAGAGCCTGTGTTATGCCCCTGCGTAGGAGCCAGGTGTGTAGAAACAGTTAAAGCTGACGCGACAGACATACTTCTCTTTAGGCGTATCATTGGACCTTGTTATCCAAGTGCATGCAGTGATACCAGGGTTGGTTTTCGTGAAGGTCCCTTCATTTGTATTTAGTTGCAGAATGTTGGAGGATGAAATCTGGGCACGGTTTTGGGATTTTGAAGGTGACAATTTGGGAGTCTGGGACCAGGTATTCCTGGCCAGGACGAAGCTCTTGCTAAATCTGTTCAACCTTCTCAAATACACTTCTGTGACTTCACCTGCTGCTTCTTATTTGTACATATGGTGGCACGTGTGGAACCTGCTGCAGGGGCCTCAATGGAGACCACAAGAGAAGAGCAATGTGTATGCTGGGCACTGGTGTAATGGGAATCGTATCATCCCACTAATGCAACCTTTGGCTTTGGAATCCATACGTAACAGGATCTTAAAGTCCATAGCCACCAGTGCGTTGTGTGTGACATTTTGAGTGACATTTTTTCGTGTAGAATAATGGTCCTATGTCTACGTAATATGATACATATCACGGAAACATCAATTTTGAGCAGTGCAAAGCTCTAGGAATGGCCTGAAACCCACTTTAGAGTTTTTGAAGTGCTTATGCAGAATCGCAAACCTACTTCCCTTTTCTAAGGAACCTCCTCAACGTTTTTGTGGTGCCATAATAAATCACATAGCGCTGCTTTCCAATAACCACCCTTTCATAAACGTCCTTTTATTTTAAGCACTCCTAAATTGAACCACCCCTTTACAATTCCTGACCGCTGAGACCTGAGCAACATGGCTGATGCCCGGTGGAGCTGCTAGACAGCTATAGAGGAGATCGGCCCTCGTTCACCCCCTCGGCCGTCACCTACCCAGCCGGACATTGGGCACAGTTCTCCCAGTCTCTCCGCTGTGTTCCCTTCCTTTCTCTCCCTCTGACGAATTCCGTAACACTTTTGTTTTTGCCTGTGTTTTACTAGGCTCTGGTAACGAACGTAATTTGTAACTTGTTACTCAATGATCTTCATGTAAAGCGTACTGATAACTTCGGGTCTAGCCAGTGCTTTATAAAACTCTTCAAATAAATAAATAAATACTAGGTAAAGAGAGATCGTGTCCCTAGAACTTCCTGCTGTTTTTTTTTTTTTTGGAGCACACCCTTTGGAAGCACTTTCATTTCATACAGCGCAAATCTGTTTGAATTGGGTATTTATTACTTTTAGAGTTTATCCAGCCTGTATTTACTCCATAGCGGTGCAGTGGCCCACACACATTGTAGCAAGTATTCGAACGAGGGATGCAATGGTTTCGTGAACATGACTATTTCTGATGGCAGTTAAAAGGATCTCTCTGTATCAGAGCAATGGTCATAGTTTGATCTTGTTAATCAGCTGGCGTTTTTTTTGTCTTACGCGAAGCATTATGAGGAAAGTGCTTGTATTGACACTCTATTGCCTTCTCACCGGACCCAAGTAAAAGCATTTTACCCCATTGAAGGATTTGCTGGAAGAGACGCACCTGGTTCCCATTTCACTGGTGCGGGTTCCTGCTTTCAGAGAGGGAGGCTTCAGGGGAATCGAACATCCCAGCTGGCAACTGATAAGTGACTCCCACTGTCACCGTATCTAGCGTAGGGTTGGACTTTATCAAAGGTCTCCTCCATTGCAAGTACAATGAATCAGGTAATATTTTGTTTTGAATGCAGGTGTTCTCTCATGCTCTTTCTATTGACTCCTGATGAGATGAAGAATTGACTAATTTGCTGTCTCAGGGGGAGCAGTATACTAAGTTAGTGGGGCTTCAAGGTTATTACCATGTTTGTTTGCAATCTGTCAGCTGTTCGTGGACCACAGCCCTCAAAACATGTAAATCATTCTTTTTAAGCGGCACCCTGAGAGGCGTTGGTGGTAACCAGTGAACTCTGACACTTCCACCACCAGTTGGCGATAGACTCATTGATATCAATGTTATTGAGTACAACAGTGATTTTGCCAGTCTGAACCTTTCAATGAAAGCAGGCATTTAGGCTGTTAATAGCAATTGCTGTCGCATTATTATTTGCAAGGCCAATAGCTCAAACTTTCAGTAATGCGAGACCTATTGCATTGTAAATGCTTGTTACTAATGTACTTAGTTGAGACACCTGGCAGTAAGCGGATCCCCTGTCTTTCCTTTTATTATTTTTACACAACTGTTGTTCTAGATGGAAGGCATCAGGATTTGTAAATTGTGATAAACCCCCCACGGCTTGAGATTTTTGTAACAGTGATCTAGTAACTCTCCTCTAGCCTCAGCATAACTGCATAATTCGTCAGAGGTGTATTCAATCCTCCCCTCATCTTTTGCGTTTAAGTCCAATGGGCAGCATTTCAGTCTGCTTGCCAAGGTCAGGTCGCGGACGGGCGCATATGAACTTGCCTTTGCCGTGCCTTTCTTGTGCACAGATGCATGAAGCCACTTTATTTATCCACACTTCATCAACGGGAGCAAGACTAGACAGCTACCCAAAATGGCCACTGTATTTGGCAAACAGGAAATCAAAGACAGATGCTAATCACAATCCAGAAGTTAACTTCAGTATAAGTTTCTTAACCACTTCTTGATGACTACCTGTATCATCATCATCATAAAATCTTTAGTCAGTTGACAGAAACATCCATAAAAGAATACCAAAGATATAGATTTAAAATCATCTCAGTAAAATATTTCCAGATAAAAATAACAATCAATAAAACAGAGATGCCCCGATCAGCCAGGACACTTCATTAACTATTCAGATCTGATCTCCTGGACACCACGGAAGCTCATAAAAAGGATAAAACAGTCAGCATTAGACAATCATTGGGGAGCTTCTGGAGGTAAACCAAGGCTGGTCTTACTTGAGAGAAATTCAGGGACTTCAGTAGGGGGACTAAAAACAACTTCCTAGGCCTAATAACATAACAACAAATAGCTGTATAATATAAGGAATTGCAGTATTACTTAAATATGCACCTTCCAAAACTTAGCACCTTAAAAGTCTCTTTTAAACAAAGCTGCTATTATAGAAATCTGCGTTCTTCTCCCACTCGCATTCAGCCCAACCTTGAGCGTCTGTTAATGGATCACAGGGTACCTGCTGTCTGCTGTAATATAATAATAATCTACATTTGTAAAGCGCGAACAATCACCTGTAAGGGTCTCTAGGCGCTGGGGCCGTTGGGAAGATTAAGCAAGCTATTGCCCAGAGTCGCATGGTGCTGGGCTAATCTGGCGCCGCGGATCGAACCGTGAGCCCCAGATTCCGGAGTCAGTCGCCCTGGCCACGGCACCACACCTCTTCCCTATACTGTGGAGTATTGGTACTCACTCAGTGATGAGAATTCATCCCTGCTGAGAAGTGCAGGTACTAAGAGACTGACAGTACCTGGCCATTGACAACTGAGTGTGAGGGAAGTTGCCATGGAACAGGTGTATTCTTTAGACAGTAATCAGCATAACTACTAATGCGGTATTGCCTCATCTGCAACTGACAAAACTGCAGGTGCTGTTATTTCCGCATACAGTATTACCACATAGTTAGGAGTTTGACAGAAAGGAATTGTTGTAGAAATGAGTGCGCACGTTTTCCCATCATTCTGGGAGATTCGCTGCCGAAATGTTGCGTCAGGTTTTACCTAGAAAAATAAGACTGTCGAAAAATCCTGAGAGTGCGGTATTTCTGGAAATTTTACTTTTGCAGTTCTGGGTGGGAACGCCCGTTTCCCCCTTAAAGCAGAATTTCCAACATTCTCAGAAGGAGAACCTATGATGCATTTGCCAAATGCCGCATATGGAGAAATGGCAACTGAAAGTAATGTTTTAAGTCAAAGACCAGAACGAATTCAAACTTCGAAACGCTAAAAGTTTCCAGATCTAAGTGTTATTCATTCTCTTTGAACAGAACTTAGTATTTCGAAAACATTATCTGGCTACAGCATCTGTTCTGGAGATGTGGGATTGCTTAATAGTTTATAACAGGAAGGAACAATGTAAAACATGCCAAGTGCACGTCTTTAGGGAGGTTTGTTCGTAGAGCTAATGCAGCAGAGCCTCCCTCCCTGCTGCACATGCAAAGTTTAAACCATGGGCCACCCGCACTGGAGGCTGCGACGGATTTTGTCAAATGGTCCCTTTTTTCAAGTTTACTGAAATGCCCGTATGTGCATTGAGATCCACATACTCATCCACTGTCAATGCACACTGAAATCACCAGCCACCTCAAATGTTTAGGTCTTGGATTGACAGCGCATCTATGTGCAGAGCCTAATGTTGGCAATTCTATGGTCCGCCATGGCATTATATAGTTATGTACTTCTGTTATGGCCCTCAATAACACTAAAACCATAATATGCAGTGGTCAGCAAAAAATGGTAACTTATACCTATTAAATTCACACAATATATATGTGCTATGAGGGTTGTCCATCACCAGCACTGTACAGCCAAAAATCAAACAGCATCAGATGCACCGGCATGGAATAACTGAAGAGATCTGTCACAATTTATTGGACAATTTTAGAGGACTTTAAAATAGTCCATGCAGGGCCCAAATATCTATACAATCTGACCATTTCTTTACATAATACATAGACACTCAGTAATGGGATGATAATAAAAATGCTCATCCCTACAGATCTCCCCTCTTTTCTCTCCCTCCAACCATACCAGCTCAGGACCACACTATATGCAAAATCTCAGTTTGGCTAGCCCAGTGCTGTGCCAGCTAACCAGACTGTATCATATGAAATACCATAAAGGAACCTGCAGAGCTGTTCAAATTTTACAGTGTACTGAAAACCATAAAACTGAGTGCAATCCCGCGCCGCTCCCGGGCGGGATTTCCAATATGGCGCTACAGCTAGGGTACCAGGAAAGGGAGAGCAGCGCCCTAGTGGACAGACGCGACGTGACGTAGACGTGTCAAGTAGAAGTAAGAAGCTAAAAAGGACAACACACGCCGGACGTGAAGAGGAGAAACAAAAGAATACGGCAAACAGAAGTGACAAACTACAGGGGTCCCGGATGAGGCCCCGATCCAAGTGGAGGCGCACCAAAGCTGCAGTGAGCAGAAAGTGGTCTGAGGTACCAGCAGGAGCCATTGAGGACCAGGGAGCCAGAGCACCAAGAGATGTGATGCCGAGACGCACTGCCATCCAGTCAAGCCATCCCGGAGGAGAGAAGGGCAGTGCGACTCCCTCTGCCATGACCCTGGAGGGCCGTGGCTCAAGGCAAGTACACTTCTTGAACTTCCTCGCACTGGGTAGGTGGAGGGCGGGGCATAAATAGACAGTGACATACTGGCATGGGGAGCATGCAATGGGGAAAAGCACGATGATGGTGAAGGGCTAGTGGGTACACAGGAACTATCCACAGACGCCTGACCTTTTCTTCATTATTTTTATGGGACGTATGCCAACCCCCTCTTCTGACGGGACAAGAAGAAGCAGGAAACCACTGACCAGAACTAGGAACCTTGGAGAAAAGGAGCCACATCAGTGTATAGTGAAGAAACTGTCACCACTAAGACGGTTTCCTCCCCATGTGAGCCGTGAAAAGCACCCCTCCCCGGACTGTGTCCCACCATATTGTTTTCTTTGGATCATTAAATCCATGGTTACACCTCTCTCTGCCTGAGCGTCCTACGCAACCGAGTGATCACACTGTGTGTCCATCTCTCACACTTCATCATTAGCACACTGCTACGAGCTGCGTCCCATTGCATAAATGCACCTCGTGGGTCATCATGCATGACATGGATGCACTTCCCACGAAGATCAAAACAAAAATCAACATTCTTCCAACCACACACCCTACATGGTGTAGCATGCTATACATGTAGGCAAGTGCTTCAATGCCCCACATGGGGATAGTAAGCGCTATATAAATGCTGCAATACATTACAATATAAAATAGATTGGGCTTTGGCCCCACATCTCAGGAGAATTACAAGCGCACCTCATGCCATTAGCTGCTTATTTTGCCTCATATGGAGTACTTGCATTACAGTGCAATGAACGAGGTCCTATTTTACATCTCACATCACCACACATTCAATTATTGTCACACACATGCCTTGTGTGAAGTTTTTTTTTCCACTGTAGCAAGCTTTAAAAATAAAAATATAATTAGGACTCAAAATGCAAGCCTTCCGGATTGGCTTTGATAATGCCTGTTTATTTATATGCACAAACCAGAGATATAGGGGAGTTCTATATAGCTTATTAATATCTATTCTTTCGCACTTAATTTGAGGCCCACAAACATTTCAAAGACTGAGCATAATACTTGAAATTTTTTCACATTTGCACTAGATGTGAAATTTGAATTTTTTTTAAATAAATTCTGCTTGTCTGCTACTTAGCGCATGGCAGAAATACCTTCTGAAAAAGTCCTTAGTTTTAACTCCTTTTATGCTTGGCTCTAATAATAAAGTGTGTGTTATTCACTAATGTTAAAACCCTTTGGAAACATCTGAATTCTTGTCTGGATCCGAGCAAGAGGTAGTTATGATTGACTTTGGAAGAGAGTTCTACAAGGGTGACTAGATGGGGGCTTATGTGCATGGGGGCATGTAGGACTAGCCATCTGCGTGCGCCTTGCTATCTGAACTGGTCCATATATGCGTTTCAACTTGCACATATATGTTCCGTGTTTCCTATGCATATACTATAGGAATTACCACATTTTTTGGCGTTGTCAATGCTTTCATTGTTTTTGATTCTCCTGTGACTGTCTGTTCCAGAACTTCCTTCTCCTGAAAGCTGGAGCCAACTTGTTGACAGGGTTTACGACATGTACGTGATTTTCATGACCCTCACCTACATGAGAGAACCCCACACAAACAACATCAACTAATAACTAGGAAGTGCATAAAAATCCATGCATAAAAAGCTATTACAAAGAAACCGGAAAAATAATACTTAATTAAAAGATTAAACAATAGCTTAGCAAGAAAAAATATCATACGAAATCAAACTTGACATGGCCTCATTTCTTAAGTTCAGATGCAGCTGCTTTTTGTTTATTAATTAGTTAAAAAGCAGTTTAAGCGGATTGGCCCGAATTGTTTGTTATGAACCCATCACCGGTCCTGCCAAATGATAGGATTGGCTAGTAAAACAATTTTTTTACCACAGTTTTTGTATTTTTTTTAAGAGGTAGTCCATTTTAATGGCTTCAACCTATTTGCAGTTTGTGGTGGAAACAGGTGTGAAACCCATGGGTGATGACTGAAAGCAATACATTTTTGAAAAGCATACAAAATTCTTAATTTAGCAAGGAGCCGTTTATGCGGACCGTTCAAGGTTCTCCCCTACCAAGCTAACTGTTGAAATAAAAAATAGTGAAGATGAGTAGGAAAAAACACACATTTGTGACTGTAACTTCTCCTCAGGATAGCCGATTTACAACAGCAATATACCTTAAGTCCAATACGTACTTCTGATTATGGCAATATATAGAGTTTGTAGGTTTCCCAAAAGCGTATGATACCCAGAGCTAATAACTGAATCCCACCTTACAAAGATGTTTCATTGAGTACCGGCTATACTGCAATTGATATGGTAAAATGAAAAGAATGGAAAAATATTTGAAGGAAACCTATGTATTTCTGGAATGTACACAAAATCCTGAGTTACCACCAGTGTTTTTTTCTGATCTCTAAATTTGGGGTTACATATACGATCATGCGATTCAGAGGGCCTGTAGCAAAACACCTTCTTCTTGCACACTGGCTTACATTTGGAAGCCACAAATACAGAGAAACCAAATTGGTAATAACAAATGTTCTGCTATTCTGAGTTTTGACATGTCCCCTGATATACACGGTACCCCCATTGTGTGGCTGGGCCTAACACCTACAACGCAAAACGTGACTGGGAGACATATTTCAGCCAGCAGAATCCATGCTTTTTTTAGGGTAGCTGCGAATTTTGGGCCTTTACTCAGCCGGCACCTGGGAAAACCTGCCAAACCCACACATTTCTGAAAAACAGAAACTAGGGGAGTCCAGTATGGCATGACTTGTGTGGCTCTCACCAGGGTATTTTGCACAGAAGCCCTTCAAACCTAAAAGATTGATATATTTTCCTCACATTTCTAGGAAAGAAAGTTCTAGAATCTGCTGGGAGCCACACATTTTCTACCACACAGTTTTCCCCCAGTGCTTAATGTAAGCCAGTGGTTTCCTGTGCTGAGCACCTGCACATAATTGACAGCACCAGCACTTAGACAAACAACGCCACCATGTGGCAGACTGTCCTAATTTAGAGATAAGAAAAACAACATTTGTTTATTAATTAAATATACATAACAATGACTAATTCCTGTGGCAGAAGCCATTCTTAAAGCTTTGGGGGCCTAAAATAGTCAGAATGTTCACACTGCTAGGTGTTTGGTTGTTAGTAGGTGTGTTGGCACTGTTATTGGCAGCGCTGGTAAGAGCAATGGGTGGTGAAAGCTGCAGTGGCCTTCTGATGAGAGCCCTGGCACCTATTTACAAATCTAGCACTGATCCCCCCCACATCTCTCAATAATGAGCATTTTCAGAATGGCCGATATGGAAATGGCCTACCCAACAGTGAGTTATCCAAAAGAGACTACTTTGCCTTGTTTGTATGCTTAACTACAATATTTAACATTACTGTCTCCAAAAATAGTAGAATGTACACATAGTTACTCATGGATGAATAGTTTTCCATACTGAGCAACTGAACAATACAACTGGCTGTTCTGTTGCGCTCACTGATAGGGAGGGTTATGTATTGTGCAAAAATCATCTAGATTTGATGCATGTATAACCTCACTTAGCACAGGTGCACTCACTGAAGCCTTGCACCAATCCAGACATCCTTGCAGCATGTATTAAGGATGACTGTGTTGCATGCAGAATTGCGTGTGTGCATTAAGGGGCACATGCCTACTCAAAATATTCCTTACATCTTTAGCCTCTTACTGAGAGTTCTGAACAATACATGTGAATGACCATGATCCACCTATGGTACAAATAACTATAGATGTCGTCTAATTAATTACACAAAAGGATAGTGGCTTGTGTGAATGTGAACAACAAAATATTTCATCCAGTGTAAAATTAGCTTTGATGGGTTGGTAAGTCATAATTAACTCTTCAACCCCTGTCAGCTGATTTAACTAGATGAAAACATATGTATACAACTTACATATTAAGAACTAACAGTTGTGGTGGGGTTACAATAAGTCACATATCCGGGTAACAATCAATCATAAATAATGTGTCTGTCAAGATATGTATCAGCCTAAATGTTGTTGAACATATACTTACTCACACATTGACAAACTGGTGTTGAAATGTGTTAATATGACTATGTTCATGAAGCAACAGCAATCCTACATGATGTTAGGTTTATAAAAATGATGTTCAACTTAAATTGTAACTGGGTCTCAAGTTGTACAACATATATGAACATGTTATTGCCGAATCAAAAATGTTATTCAAATTAATATGCTACATGTGCATGAATGTGTCATGGTTGACAAAATGTAGAACCAGTGAATAACATACATGTGCAAAACCTAGTACAGTAAGCATTGTGTTAGATTGTATGCATTTTGCTGTTTCAAATACATATGAAATGTATATGTGAGTCACCCAATAATAGTCATTGGAAACTCAAAATAAATGTCATATGTGATGGGAGTATGTTCAACTAGACAACTCCAGCAACTGGCACCGTAAAATAAGACATTTTGATTTCATGTGATCACTAAGAGTACTCAAATCAATTCTTTGTTATAATCTGTAATTTGGGATATATAAACATATATCATGATTAACATGATCACAAGGATTCCACAAAAACACCTATGTGTCAAGCTTGGAAATCTGTTGAATAAAAACCCTGCAATGCCAAGCAACTAAATAACACACTTATCATACTTAGTCTACATATAAAGTCTGCTTAGAGACGCAAGTACACTAATAAGTCTAAAAGTGATATCTCTATCTCCTTTCAGGAGATCAAGGCTATGGTCTTCGGACATGAATGATTGTACCCTATACAAATCCACAGCACAATGGACAGAAGCAATATAATGCTGCAAGAAGAAAGACCCGCAACATTGTAGAAAGAAAATTCTGAGTGGTGAAATCATGTTTCAGATGCCTGGACCACTGAGGTGGTAGACTCCTGCACTCACAGCCAATGGTGTGCAAAATAATATTGGTGTGTGCCATGCTGCATAATATCTGTTGAAGAGTAATCTACCATGGGAGCTTGGTTCAAATCACATCAGATGAGGAGGCGGATGAAGAATCACTATATGAAATAGAAAAAAACTTGTGGCTGGGTTGAGGACTGCGCACAACCATCAACGTGACAGGTTTGTCTGAGTATCACAATAGCTGCTCAAAGGAAAGAGAGGAAAACGGCCACCTACGTCTCCAAATATCTCTGTGGGCAAAAGTCCAGAGAAACAAGGTACAACAGTTGAGTCTCAATCCTGAGCAAAGTCATGTAGTCAAGTGTCAAATAAGCAAGTTCATAGGGCCATATTTGTTAAAATTCAGTCTTCGTTATTCTCAAGAAGTCATCAGTTCCAAAGGTCATAGGTGATTCACAGATGAAAAATGCACATGGACGTAGCCAACACGTGTTTTGTCTCGGGGTGACACCAGCCGACTTCCTCAGGGCTAATCGTCAAAAGTAGAATCCATCACTTCTCAGGTGATATACAATATTAAGAAGGGCCTGGATCCTTACGTATCCAGGATGAAGGGTAATGTGATAGATAAGTTTAACAGAGAGTACTCCACCACTGATATCCGGCATTAAACTGATCTATCACATTACCCTTTATCCTGGATACGTTAGGATACAGGCCCTTCTTAATATTGTAATGGTACTTTCACCTGAGAAGTGACAGATTCTACTTTTGACAATTAGCCCTGAGGAAGTCGGTGGGTGACACCCACGAGACGAAACACGTGTTGAGTAAGTCCATGTACGTTTTTCATCTGTGAATCACATATGACCTTTGGAACTGATTACTTCTTGAGAATAAAGAAGGCTGAATTTTGACAAATATGGCCCTATGAACTTTCTTATTTGACACTTGACTACATGACTTTGCTCAGGATTGAGACTCAACTTTTGTACTATATGAAATAGTACACTCAAGGACAGGTTGTGCCACGAAATACAAAATAGTTGCTAATTTCTTTACATAATAACATTAAAATGACAGAAATAATAACCAAAAAGTGTAAACCTATTATACAATAAAAATATTTCAAACTCATTCATTGTGTGGCGTTTGTGTGAATGACAAACTACATACATTGTCACTTATATCTTTTCAGCTAGATGTAGGGATCAACATATATAAATCTGGTTTTCCTAGTTGTTTCTAAACCTCGGGGCATAAAACAAATCAATGCAGCAAGCCACCTTGATGCACTGTGCTGCATGAAAAGGATAGATATATGGCATTCCTGTACTCCCGCTCTCATGCCACACAATGCAGGATAGCATGAAAGTGTGTTTAATCTGGCCCTCGGTGTATGAAGGCTCACAGTCCCTGAGGCAATCTAAAAAATGATGGGTGTTGCAGATTTGACCATGCATTAAGAGTGACAGTACTTTGCTGAAGCAAATGTAGCAGCGGATATAACCACAGATCTTGGGAGACATCTTTCACTGCCAAAGTCTTAGCCTCAGGTGTTGGTGTCAACGTGTCAGTTGGCAAATTTGCATATGTGGGCGCCCCAAAAACCACACGTTACACCTTCCCTGGCCTGATTAATGTAAGGTTTACATTTGTCTACACTTGCTACAATACACATTTTGAATGCTTTGCCGAGCAATGCAAGGAGGCTCATAGGCCCATCCAAAAACATACAAAAGTGCTACTGTCACATTGTGTAGCATTGAGCAGAAAGGGAGATGTGTACAAAGCATCACTTCACCTCAGGAATATAGAGATGTGTATGGTGTGACGCATGGATATCAACATACGAGCACAAATGTCTGTGAACATGCACAAATCTTGCCAAATAATGTGTAATTGTAGTGTTGGGATGGAAAAGTCCTCTCAATGGTAAGAAACGTGTAACCCTGCCCTGCCCTGAGTGCCCAAATGCACTGTTGTCTGGATACCTAAAACTGACTTTTTTTCATAGGCTAACATGGATCATGCATGTGCGTCATGACATAGGCCTGTCTTGCGGATTTCAATCTTTTTGGACCAGGAGGGGTGCCCAAAGAGCTACCCTCATAGGGGTGGAAGGCTACTGCCTTCACCAGGAGTAAAACAGCACAAACATGGTGAAGGCAGCATACTGTGTATTGATCAGTAGTAGTGAACAGGATCATTTTACCCAGAGACATTGGAGTGAGACCTACAGCTCACTAACCATTTCAAACGTTCTGCTGCGGTGTGTATAACTCGCTCTGGCCTACATCAGTTTGATGTTGAAGTATATTCTGTAGGAAGGCGGGTTGTTAGTAGGTGAGAGCATTACCTTCAGCTAGTAATAATACCACAATCACGAATAAGGTCCAGTAAAGTCTCAATAAATGAATCCTTCCTCAACCCTGGGTAGCTTGGCAGCGAGCAGTCAGGCTTAACTTCGGAGACAGGTATGTGCAAAGCATTCACTATCACAAAAACAGTAAATAAGTAAAAGATATAACACGATAAAAGTCAATCACCAATGTATGAAAATAGACAATGTTTATATTTTTAAAGGGACACCAAAATGACAAAACTCCAAAGTTTGGAACCAGAGATATGAATTTTTAAAGAATATACTGGGGTATAGCGCTTAAAATCATAAAGCACCAACCGGGCCACCTGGTCGACCAGGACTGGGTCAAATCTAAAAGTTCAAACTGACCACGTTGGAGCGTGGGTCAAATAAAGCCCCAGGTAAGTCCCGCTGAAGATTTACCTTCTCAGGATTATGCCAAGAGTCCCATTTGAGGGGCCTTAGTTCGTCAGGCACAGGGAGAATGCTTCTGGCAGTGGTCCGCGGGGTGCGAAGAGCCACAGGGCGTCTCTGACAGATGGGCTGGAGCCTTGTAGTCGTGAGCAGCGATACTCGTGGTGCGAAGAGACAAACTTGCACCTTCTCGCGTAGATCCTTTATGCGGGCTGTGTAAATATATGAACAAACAGGCCCATTCACGAACAGTTCAAAAACTTGAGTTTAAGGGCTCAGAAAGCACTTTAAGGGCCCACGACCTGAGAGTCGCCTCTTCCAGGTCAGGAACCCATTGCAGACGGGTCCAGGAGCTGCAATCCTGTTGGTTCTTTGTTCTTTTGGGGAGATAAGTGTCTCTAGCGCTGGCCAAGGGTTCAGAAGCTCTGGATTGCCACTTGGGGGCTAGTACCCAGTCTCAAACAATGCACCTGGGTTGTCCAGGAAAATCCAGTTGGTGCTTGTCAGATGGAGTAGTCCTCAGGGAGCCCTTTCCTTTTCCTGTAAGGCAGGCACAGCCTTGAGAGTGCAGTAGATGCAGTCCTTCCAAGTGCAAGCCTTCTGTGATGTAGTCTAAGGGTTCAGCAGGGCAGTCCTTCTCTTGTTGTTCCAGGCAATGTTCCATAGAGTTCCTGCAGCTCTGCCATAGTTATCCTCTATCCTGGGCTAGCAAGAGGGGGGACACCCCACCCAATAGGGGTAAAGTTGCTTCCCTTTGTTATGGCCACTTCTTGCAAAGTGTGGCCTATTTTTGACCCAGAATGCAGCATTCTAAAAAAAAGAAAATTTAAGTTCTCTCTGTGGAGTGTGTGTGTGGCTAACCCAAACCACAGGTGTGGCTAACAATTCACTACACTCCATCAGCCCCCTCCTAATCTAATCGTGGGGCTTTCATCTTCTTGGACATCAAGGAAGTGGGGGCTGGCCTGGGTCCTGTGGCATCTGGCCTCCTGCCTTTGATGTCCATATTACCTTCCCAGAACCCTTCCTGTCCCTGGCTTCTCCAGAAAGCAGATATCCTCCCACAAAAGTTCTGGATTGTTTCAGCTCCAGGCCTCTTCTCACCAACTCAGGGAGTATCTTGGCTCAGCCGTCAACCGCTAGCCAATCAGATGTGGCTGCAACAGGCCTGCTTTAGGTAACTTCAAGATAGTAAATTCTAAAACTACTTTCCTTTCCTCTGACTGCCAGGACCGCTGGTAAATGTGGCTCGAGAGAGAACCTGTGCATGTCCAGAGCTTCCATGTGTGACTGCGCACAGCCTAACTTAGCCGATCCGGACCAGGATCGTGCTACACCGCTGACAGGTTTTGCACTGCTAGAGCAGGTGAGCTGAGAACTGGGCCTCTGGGGCCCTGGAGGACATACTGCCTTTGGTTATGCAGCACCATTGACTCTAAGTTACCACACCTTACGAATGGAGTCTGAAAGGGGCTAACTCTTGAGTACGGCCTAATAATTTACATTCCATGCATGCAGTCATAAGTGGATGGTGAATCACAACAAACCCATTACACCAGAGTTGGGAAGACAGGGTGTGGCCTGGCAACTACTAGAGCCACTACATCAGTGGGGATTTGTATTATTGCCTTTGAATGTTGTTTACATTTTGCATATGTAGATTTAGATTTAAAATACTTCTATTTATTTGAATAAGTATTTCACTGTACATTGACTTATAGTATGCACTGCTTACACATTGAGTTATGATCAGGGCTGGACTGGGAACCGAAACAGGCCCTGGCAAACTGCTCTGCCAGCCCACCTAGGGGCGAGGGGGGGGTGGGGGGGGGGGTGGGTCCGAGCTCTTTGCTAGGGCCGGTGTCGGCTGATTTTGTTATAGGGGGGCGATATTGCCGGTCCCCGGTAATAAAAACGGCCCCCCAGAGGCCCAAAACCGGCCCCCACCCTGGCGACCCACGAGGGAAACGCCCGTTGCCCGCTACGGCCAGTCCGGCCCTGGTTATGATTCGTGTTCAATGATCTGTGGGTCCGCTTCACTCCAAGGGAGCTTCAACTGCTTGTGCTACACTACCAAGCTTAGAGTAAAGTGCAGAACGGTGTGCTTGACCCAGGTGAGCAGGATCCATAGAAGGGTGGGCACCCAGACAACATGAGTGAAAAGACTCAGCCACCTTGGTTAGGCAGAGTAACCCCTGCTTTTCTCGTGGCCCCCTGAATGGGGTTCTGACATTTGGGAGTGTAGCCACAAGGGACTCCTATGCCAATAATGTGCAAGGTTGAATATTCACTGATGGTGTCTGAAAATACTTTGCACGTGTGCTGCATTAGGCTACACAGATTGAGAGAGGTCATTCAGTAAATCAGTGTTGTGATGGTATTAGTTCCATCTGAACAATATTCATACACAGACACCCTAGACCTTGTGGCAACACTTCCTTTGCTTGTGCAATAATTAATGTATCCTAACATTACTATAAGGAAATTAAAATTTAAGATTTGTCTGACACATGTGGTTTTCAATTGGCATTGTGACAACACTGTGCTACCTAATGTACCTCCTGAATAAGAGATGTGTAAAGTATGTGTGCTGGCCTCTGATTTGAGCAGACTTCAATCACCACCATTCAGCAGCACACATAAAAAGATGAAAATGCCTCTGAGGATTGTTTTTGTGCAGGAAGGTGTGCCTTCCTGCACAAAAACACTCCTGCCTACAATGCAGGCACCCTTGTACCATCACGCAAGGGTGCTTGTGTCGGCGCTAGGCAGCCAAAGGTGCGCCAGCGCGAGGAAAGGACTGCAATGCAACATAATGTTAAATATGACACAATCCTGCCCTTTCCCTTTCATGCAGCAAGGAGCTTGTTGCATTGCACTGCATGAGAAAATGAGAAATATGGGACCTGGTGTGTACATATTTGTTCATCATCCCTATATTGGAAGGGTCTTCCCTGTATTGCATGTGTGCTAGGTCCAAGGGAATGAGGGAATCATGCTGACTATGCACCTGAGATGTAGAATGGAACTGTGTGCAGTGTCAAACATGCCTTTAGCATGCGTACTGTAAGTACAAATACTAATATTACCAGCACTATGTGTGTGTGTTCTACACACATACCTTTGGAGTGCTCAAAGGGATCATGTGGGCACCACAAACATCACCCTGCAGACAGGAGCACTCGGTTACATGACCTACCTGCAAGCAAGGGTCTCTCTCCTCACCTAAAATGACAGGCATTTTGCTGGCTCTAGTGATCAATGATGTCTAGCATCATGGACTTGCTTATGGCCTGCTCAACACCTTTATCCGCCATCAGAACGTGGAAGGTTGACAAGTCCATTATAGTCCTCACACTGCACAGAATAGGGATTGGAACATGATTAAAGCTCCCCGTTTTCCGTTTTTACTGATTTTTACAGATAAATACAGACAGAAACCCATTTATTTTCTTGTCTGTATTTATTTTTAAATGTGGATAAAAATGGAAATTGGGTGCTTTTTGAGTGATTCTAAATATAACTTGCCATGACTGCCAGGCCAATAACTGTGTATTTATAGGTAAGGAGGTTAAAAAAAGAAAATAATTTTAGTAAAGAGGCTTAAACAGCAGTAGCTATGCATAAGGCTGATACTGAAATGTGAATGTTTTTACATAAATGCATTGATTTATCTTCAGCAGGCGTTCATATCACTGAAACCTGGCAGGTATTCAAGCATGACTGCATATTTATTGGTAAAATAACTGTGGAAATACACCAGTTTCAGCTTTACTTTTTTCACAAAACCCATAATAAATATGGATAAATACAGATAAATTTGACCAAAAATAAATATGGATAAATACAGACGGAAATGACAAAAAATAAATACCATAAAACCGGGAGCCCTAAACATGATCCATGTTGCCACGGAGTATCCTGTGTAGCAAAACTGTAAAGTCTTGACTAGATTTTGAAGTGATTTTTAGGGAACTTAAAAATACAACACAAGGACCATCCCAACTGCCCACAAGAACCAGAGTAAGTATAATAAGTCAAACAAGTGTCCAGTGGGACTCATTCACCAACACTTCAACTTGCTTTTAAAGTGTGCAAACTCAATTAGTAACTTGTATTATAATTTAGGTTATTGAAAAGGATACAGGACACAATTTCTTGCATAATGCTGATTTTCACAAGTTTAGTATCAGGACAATATACATTTCAGTATGTACTAAAATAAGTGCAGAAGATGCAATTCCCAGACAGTGAACTAATATGTATACAACAACAGAGAACATGACAGTGAACAGATTCCAAAGTTGTATATGATTTTAAATCAAACAAACATAAGCGAAGGTCCTGTTTTTCACATATGGTATCTCCCAGCAAGCCGTAACATGTTTTGAAAGCAGCTTAGGGAGTGTATGTTAACGATTCGACCTGTAGTTAGTCTACAGTAGTCTGACTGAAGTTTATTAGAAACAATAGAATCTTGGGACCTTCAATAAGGCATCCTGTAAGTAATAGGTGCAAGAATACTTCAAGTCAGGTTCTATAATGTATATCAGGCCACTAGGTTAGTCAGACAGCGCCGGCGGGGTAAACAAATTAGTCAGGAGAAGTACCCCTTTGTACTGTATGGAGAAAGTGATCACATCTACACAAAGCAGCAATGCAAAATGGGCCTCTCGGTTCCTTAGACGGTCCTGTAGAGGTAAATGGGTTACTCAGGAAAAGCACACCTTTGCATTGTGCCACTCCACCAACATGATTGCAGACATGTAGCGGCTTCACCCGACGGTGGCTCCTGTCAATGTTTCTGAATTAACCACCAGCTTGGTGGTCATTTGTAGATTTTATGGGTGGAGTAGTCTCAGCATGTCAGATGTTAAGTCCTCTGCAAGGGTGACTGAGTCTTCTTTCTCACCCAAAATGTAAATATGGCCCTTAACAAGGACTGCTCTTTTTCATTTTTGCAATGTGAGTAGCTGTGGAGTTTGGACCCTTGTTCCTCTGGCACCTGGGTTAACCTGCACATTTTTTAAAACTGGACAACCAGAGGAGTCCAGGGGTTCATGACTAGCATGGCTCATCAGGTAATTTTAGCCAAAAACCATTGAAAACTTCTAACTTTGGTAGGAAACACACATTTTCCTCACATTTTATAGATAAAAATGGGACTAGCAGTGTGTGTCTGTGGGAGGTGTGGGGGAGGGAAACCCCAGCAGTTAAGGGGTTAATAAATGTTCTAAAGCAAAAGCCCTTTTGTGCCATGAGGGCACTATTTGTGGTTACTTCGTTTGATTAAGAAGGTCTTAATCATTATTGTTTTCTCCCCATAAATATTTGACTGCAGTCAACAGTAGGGTAGTTTGTGTAACTAGTCCTATGTCAAGAAAATGGCATCACATGGTGCCTCACACTTTGTTACAGGACTGGGTTTCGCTATAAGATTAGTCTACAGTAAAAAAGAATGTACTTATACATGAACCTCAATGTGTGTATACAATATCTTATTTGTTATTCATGCACCGGTTTAAGGTAAGGATGCACTTCAATTACCATGTTTTGTGCACACTGTAATATAGTAATTTTAAGAAGAAATCCTAAACAAGATGAACTTATTTTGATATACACATTTTCTTCCAGTATTTAGATGAGCGTTATTGTGGGTCTGCATGTGGACACTGGGGACCTGATTCACAAAGGGCCTCTGAACTCGTGGCAAAGATCCGCAGTCGCGGGTGGGCACTCAGAGTGGAATCTTTGCAATGAGAATTCTCAATGTGGAGATTCCGCCCTGAGAGCGAAGACTCCCCGCGATGACGTAAATAAAAATTCTAATTGATAATTTTCTGAGCTGACTGGTCACGTTCATCGTGTCCACTGAAAAGACAATGGTATGAAAATTGTTCTTTTAAATTTGTATGCAGTGAAAGGAATTTCATTTATCCACGGGTCAATTTAGTTCCTTGGATTCTTCTTGAATTCCTTTGAAATGGGCCTCAGCTGTGCATAACCTCAAGCGCTGATCATTTGCTTCATTGATAGGTTAAAGAAAGACTGGTGTAGCTCAGCAAATAATGTGCTTGCCTCAAAGGTCTTGGACAGTTCCTTGGCAGGCTTCAGTCAGATGGATAGCAGCTTCTTTTTCTGCATTGACCTAGTGTGGCCTTATGTTTCCAACTGAGGATTACCTTATATTGTCTTTGCTGGAAGTCATCACAAGACAATGACCAGGGCTCTGTGTGAGTGCGATTCAACACCGCAAGGGAATTGATTGGGATCTATGATCATTAACAACCGGTATGTCATGATACAGTTTTCTAAGCATCAAGAATATTATTTTATATAGGCTTTATGTACATGCTCTTTCCCAACCTACCTTCTTCCAGCTCTGTGTCGCTGTACCAAAAATGTGTACTCTTTAACTCGATAATTTTTATTGAGCCATCTCTGCAAAATGCACTGCCACTTGCTATCATGTGAGAAATATTTAAATTTAAAAAATCTGCTCCATAACCCCTTATGCAAAACCAAAGCCTAGAACACTACTGCCAGTGGTTAATTTGTAAACAAATAAGTGCCGGGGCTCTCGTCTGGAGGCAGATTCGACCAGGTCATTTCTCCTGTTAATGCTGCCTAACACAGAACCAACAAAACCTCAAGTGGTGAGAGGATGTGGTGCATCGGCCAGAGCTGTCGACCTCGGAGCTGAGGAACCAGATTTGAGTCTCGGCATCAGCTCAACATCCTGTGATTCTCGACTAATCACTTAATCTCCATGTGCCTACCAAAAATGAATGTGTCCTTAACTGGTTCTCAAGCGCCGGTGTTAAAAATTAAGTGGCGGCGCCTAGCACCGGAAACCACCGGCTCAAATTAAGTGCTGACTACTGCATGAACAAAATTAACTATTACAACAGGAACCATGTCGGATTACCTCCCAGACTTTCTTGCCTCTGAACAAGGTCACACATTTTGACAAATGGACCTTCTTTAACCTCTCTAGTCATATATACATACCGGGATTGTCATTTAAATGGCATTTGCCATCAATTTTAGTCTGACATTGTTTGTGTGGGTAGGTCCCCTGCAAGGCTGGGTGCAGCATACCCCCTGCCTTGCATGTCTTTCGGTGTAGAAGAAGTATATTGCTTTCTCACACTCTCAGTACCTTGCTTAGCAACGGTTCAAGTGTTGTAAGCCTCCTCACTTTACTACAGAAGGTCACCTGACCTTTGCATCCCTGCACTATTGTTATATTTTAACTTTTCTCTGGCCCCTCAGGTTGGGCCTCCTTTTCACTTGTGTCCCCTTATACTGCCTGTATTAACAAACTTTCTTGGAAACATTGCATTAATGTGTGCAGGTGGTAAGCCCAAGTTAGTAGTGTTAAGATATCCCCATTATGTAAAGATAATAAAAACACTTGTGTTTTCCTTTGTATACCAAATGACCACTGAGTGGTCCTGTGAGTTTAAAGACTGAAGTGTTCACCTGCTGGCAGCTGAGCGTGTGCCTCTCCCAAATCCCCTATTTCCCCATGTCCCATTGCTGGTATTGTTTCAGACCACACTAGCACTTACGTCCATGCAGAATCATACTGTCTCCTGGGGCAGTGACCACTTCGGGTGCGACTTCTTTATTCGCTCTTCCTAATGGGAAAGAACAATCCGTCTGAATCAATTTCTAGAGAGTTAGACAAATTCATGTATCCTACATCTTTTGATGTATAACAATTTTGATAGTACAACCCCACCTCTAGATGTGGGTAGCATTATTGATAATGCAAAGGTAATCAATACATTTAGAGAGTGGACACGTTAAATGCACAGCATGTGAATATTGTTCATTGGACCACAGAATGTATTAGTAACCAATATTATTAAGCTCAGAAAACACTAATATTTAACAACTTCATATCTGGAAGCTACTGATTTCATTTGGTGACATGGTTATAGATGGGCTTCTTTTGGAAGTTACATTCAAAGCTAAATTTCTGAACATAGTGTCAGGTATATGTTGTTAGAATTACATAAAGAAGTTTCACTATTATTGTTAAAAATCAAAAGATGTAGGAATCATGATCATGTGAAACTAGCGCATGATAAAAATCCAATTCTTAGTTAACAATTCAGATCCATTAAATGTGTCTGAGTATCCATTGTATACCTTATTTATTCACTATCTACCATAGTTGTGTATGCACAATACTTAACTCGTGTTCTATTACCTGGATGCTATCTGAGAACCTAATTGTACTTCTACTTAGATACATTTTACTTGTTTTTAGGAGGGGGAAGTGGCAACTCAGTGCCTTTGGCCTCTGGTGGAGGGTTGACTATCTGCCAACTGGAGGAAACTATCTGCACCACTTAGAACATGTGTTGGTGAAACCAGTCAGCATGGTGGCTGCAGCCTGCATGAATCCACAGTGGGGACATGGTCCATGTCCCTTGGATTATGGGCACGAGCAACTGGATTCTTAGGTTGTTTGTCATCTTTTGTCCCTTGGGGCACTCGTAACACGGGTCTGGACAGTGCCTGTATGGATTGCCTAAATGGACACTTCCTTCTGTGCAAAATCTCTCCACATCTCCAACTATAAATAAGGAACTGTCAAAGAGATCTTGAACTCAGTTTTTGTGTCTTTTTTCAGACCAACGCTTCAGTTACCCACTTTTGCTCCCGATTTCCATGCAGGGGTCTTGTCCTGAAATTGACATGTCCCAAGAGGCTCCCCTATGCCTTTCCTTCTTTCACATTATTTCCCATGTTACTGGTATGAACCCCGGGAGGAGAAATGCAGAATGATTGTAGTAGTTCCTTTTTGGGCCCAAAGGACTTAGATTCCTCTTCTTCCAGCTTTTGCAAACTTTCCATTTTGTGGTTGCCTCCAACTCCTCATCCTATCCACAGCACGGAGCGTCCACCTCTGGAGAAATTGCCACTTTTATTTGGAAGGTTGAATGGAGGGGTTTGCAGAGCAATGGCCTCCTCTATCATGTAACTGAGGCAGTTCAGAAATCCCGCAGACCTTACACTTTGAGGTCCACTTCTGTAAATTGGGGGGGGGGGGGGTGCAAGAGTATTGTACTCCTTCTTTTGATCATAGTTTTCTTTCTCTTCTTCAATTTCTTTGGGATACCTTTGAAGTTAATGTTTTATTTCTGACTTATGGCATCAAGGGGTAGTCATTAGGGGGTTTGTGAGCCCTTGGCGCTTCAGTTCATCTTGAAAGAAAGCTCTTAACCTGACCTGTGCCACTTCCTCTTGACCCTCGTTAGTATTTACCACTAGTTTTATGGGTGTTACACAAAAATCCTTTGAACCCTTGATTTCAGTGGATGTAAAACTGTAAACAAGTAAAGTAGCTCAACTCACAGAAATGGAGAACTGGGTCCATTGCTATATTGAGCTCTCCTTTTATCTGTGCTGGATGAGAGAAGAATTATTTCTCCGAACCCTCCTCCCCTTGAAAAGATAGCCTCAAGTTTACATTATAATCAGGAGGCGGTATTGTCTACATTTATTGTCCTTCCCTTTTCGCCTCAGAGAAGAAGTGTTGCACTCTATGGATGCAGGATGATCCATTTGTTTAATTTTGCTGGATCCCAAGCTTTTTGTCAGTCTGATCACCTGTTTGTCACATATATCTCAGGAGGGAAAGAATGCCTCTTTCATTACATGACCACTATTAGATGGATCCATTCCACCATATCGGTGACCTATTCTCACCCAGATGTTCCTCTCCAGGCTGGTATTCAGGGCAGGTCCACAAGAGGTCTTGCAGCTTCCGAGATCGCGGTTCTTCAAGTCCCCTTAACATTGATCTGCTGGACTGTAATTTGGTCTTCCTCAATACTGCAGACTTGCCCACTACAGCAATAGAAACTTTAGTGTGACTGTGCACAGTTCCACACTGACATAATTATGGTTAGTTTCCGATACAATCACTAGTTTTGATTCATTGAGACCTTGTGTGATTTATTTCTAGCGAACGTCCATTGTTATTTGGGTACACCACCTCACAAGTTACGACGGGGACCAGTAGGATTAAGAGTATTGAAGAATACAGGTAAGTAATCAAGGCAGCAAAAACAACGTAATGGAAGGAATTAAACTCAGCCACTGGTAATCGCTTGGGGCCGCATTCCATTCTATCGTTTTTCAACCAACATACCAACTTACTTTGGACTGAGCCATATGCAAATCAGTCTTCGCCCTGCTCCAATGGGAAAAGTCCAACTTGAACTGCCAGGTCAGGTCCTCCCTCATCAGCCTGGCATAGCCTAGTTCCAGTGGCACAGTGTGCATGGGACCCATGTCTGGGCATACCATCGCACTTAGGGCAAGAAAAACAAAGGATGGATGGAATGCTTGAATTAATCTCAGCCACTGGCAATCACTTGGACCAAATCCCAAGCCATCGTTTTTTGCTCACCGCCATCAAGACATCTTCTGTCACTCAGTATACCCAACAGGCATATAGTTCACGCTATAGTGAAGGCTATTGCATTAATGTGTTTTTCGCATCCTGCTCTCTTCACTGTTTACATGGAAGTAACATGATTTTTTTTTTCTGGTGAAATCGCTTCCAGCGCACCCCATCTAGTGCCCCTGGCTGTGTGCTTGGAGACTTTATAAAACCGCATGAAAACAAGATTTTAGGAGAGATTTGAATGCCGGCAGCAAACTAGTAAGGACTAATTGATCCCAGACACCATACATCATCGTATCCCGTCTTTAAACAGTCTCCTTTACACAAACCAATATGCCAGACTTCAAGATTAATTAATTTCTAAAAGTGCTAAAGGTTCTGTTTATATTTTCATGGTAAAACTTGTCCTGAAGGAACATTTAGCCACGTGTGCAAAAGAGTTCTCTTAGCAAATGGAAAGCCTTTAGGAACAGATTCACAGAGGATAAAAGAACAACTAGTGATTTCCACAATGGGTAAATTCACTTTACAAATGTTGGTAAACTGTGATTTCTTCGTGATTTGCGTACATATCTATGAACATCTGGTGTTAATTAGGCATTAAGTAATTTGCGGACTTAAAACGTATCCTATTCACGTATGTAGTTGTTCCCGACATTTTCGCTGACCTGCCCTATAAGGTAGGGGAAAGGTCGCCAGATTCAAATTTCTTTAGGGTTTCAAAACATTTCCTTGGAAAGCAAACAATTATTTTTTGAACGCAGGCAACCACTACCTAGAATCATTTTGTATTTTCCATTTGTGGCAGTTTCGCTGTATTTCTGAAAATGTGTTAAACCTACAAAAAAGGATTTCGCGGAAATGACTTCAGTTTGCGCTGCTTTTCCTTTGGCACTTCCTTGATACTCAGTACAGAGCTCTCATGTTTTCAAGGTTAAAGTGCACATTCATTTTTGGTAGGCACATGAAGATGACGTGATTCACCTAGAATCACAGGATGTTGAGCAGATGCCGAGACTCAAGCCCGGCTCCCCAGCTCCGAGGTTGGCAGCTCTGGCGATGCACCACATCATCTCCCCACTTGTAGGGTTTGTTGATTCTGTATTAGGCAACGCCAACAGGAGAAATGGGTTGGTCCAATCTGCCTCCTGATGAGAGCCCCAGCACTTATTTGTTTACAAATTAACCACTGGGCAAGGAACACTTGATCAAGCAATGCGGCTATTTAACATCGGCTTGAAATATACCAGAATTAAAAAGTCAAAGTTATACCAACTTTATATAGATTTAAAATGGCTTTTGATACTGTTAGCCGTGTGCTTCTATGGCAAACATTATTAGACCTTGGGTGCCCAAGGAGAACTAGCTTCTGCTATCAAGCAATTCTATAGCAACAACACTTCATCAGTCAGGTAGGGTCCAAAATGTGAAATTACTGAAAAGTTTTGCATGAATATTGCGGTCAGACAAGGTTGCGTCATGGCTCCAGCATGTTCAATATTTTTATTAATGATTTTACCGATAATCCGAGGTCCCCAAGTCTTGATGTACCGGTCTGTGGGGGCCAGAAAATGCCAATTTTGCTCTTCGCTGATAAGTTAATGCTTCTGTCACGTATAGGAGTTGAAATGCATAATCTCCTGAATACTCTTCAAAATTACTTTAATAAAAAGAAACTGCGGATTAATAGTGCAGAAAAAATATAGGATCGTAAAGGGTAGCCCCAAATTAAGAAATTCCTTTAAAATCTACTGAACTCCGTTGGACAGCGTTCATCTATATGATTACGTAGAAGTAACGTTTGATTCCAAGTTTGTCTTGGTCAGCTCGATTACTTAAAGGTGAGGCGACATTGAGCCAATATGCGGGCGGTGTGCTTAGCTTTGCCAAGAGCCAGGGGACCCAATTGATTGGCTCCGCCTTGAGGCCTATAGAGTGCAAACACTTGCGGCAGGCTTCTTTGGTTGAGAGCTGTAGGTCTATAAAACAAGCATTTGCAATGCAATAGGTCTCGCATTTATGCGAGTTTAAGCTATTGGCAATGCAATAGCTTAATCTCTCGCAAATGCGAGACCTATTGCATTGCAAATATTTGTTTTTACTAGCGCCCATGCGGCGCTTTCACATTCATGAAGGCCACGCCCCTTTCTTCAGACAAGCTGCGTCTAAAGAAAGGGGCATGTCCAACATTAAAGTGAAACGGTGGCATGGGAGCTTTGACAAGAAAAAGCATCTGTTTGTCAAGTTGCCACCCATGCCGTGCTTTCACTTTAATGTCGGCCGCACACATTTCTTTAGACGCGGTTTGTGTAAAGAAAGGGGTGCGGCCTCTTCGTTCCCTCTATTCTGGCCCCCCCTTTCCTGGCCCCCTTTTTATCGTGTGTGCAGAGGTCGCCAGATAAGAATGTGAGCATCAGTAGAGAGAGGCTTTGGCTCCACCCACATGTTGGGAGTCAGGAGTACGTTTTGATTGGCAGAAGTTGTGTGCGTCCACAAAAATTGTGCTTGCCTTCCACACAGTTGTGATAATTTTGTTTATTTATTCAGCTGCCTGAGCTTGTACTTTCAGAGGCACACAAATGACATTGTAATGCTATTAAAGTTTCTAAGAGAACTAGATAATTGATGGTGTTTTTCTCTGGCAGCAATACAGATGGCAGGATGGCTGCATTAACCTACATGGTTATTTAGGTCTGCTTGACAGTGCAATTGTCACCTGACCATAACCGAACACCAATAATATTCTACAGTTCTTCACTTCCACACAAATACATATCCATTCCCTTGCTATTTGCTTGTAATGCTTCACATTACTATACACAAGTCTTTTAAAGCCAGACCTATTGCCAGTGCTTGTCTATCTCATCAAACCCGCTTCCCAAGGACTTTGAGGCAACCGGAGACAATTTCATGTCAAGACTGAAGGCTCTTATAATGCATTATTTTCTTATAAACTCTCATAGAAGCTATGAGTAACAACACACTAGCCTTCATGTCTTAATATAATCAGGACTTTCTATGCTTAACACTTAAAAAATTCACAGTCACCAACATCACATACTGCTTTATCTCTATATTCCTCGTGTAGTAAATATATATATATATATATATATATATATATATAATGCAAATATGCGAAATATAGAATGCAGGCTGCATGTTTCTCCGATATCCGATCTTGGTTTCGGCAATCAGTTGCAACCAAAAAAATAATAATGCCTACCGACTCATGTTTGCAATGCGTCTGCTACAAGAACATGAACTGACAAAACATATAAGTTTGTATAGCGCATGTAAGCAGGCACACAAGCATACATTCAGGGATCCATTACGATAGTATTAAAAAAAACTACTGCTACCTACATACAAATACCAAACCCAGGCACCTGCACACACTGGAAAACATATATGTAAGCAGCAATTCCCTAGCCCAAAAGATATACAGACAACCAAGATTACAAGCCAAATGATGAAATAGGCACCCGTGTACTCAGATAGAGAAGTGTTCATTCACTCCAGCCACAAGCTACAGATGCCCATATACACAGACCCCCAGATATACAGTTGACACAGTTCCAACAGATAAACAGACAACACACACAGCAGAAAGTACACAGAGAGGCACACGGTCAAGAACACAGAGACAAACAGAAAGAGTGAGACTGACAATGAAAAATAGTAAGAAGGGACCGATTCAATATGAAGCAATACATAACTGGCACTGGGGAAGAGGTCGACCTAATATTTAGATTACCTGCAAAGGAAACAGGGTAAAGGGAGAAGTTGGGTGTCAATATTTAATATATCTTTGGCCTTTCCTTAATGAGGTCACTTCTTGGTGTCAAGAGACACATAGACACCCTTAAAGATAGAGTGCTCTTACAGGTACGCGGGCGCCTGCAGGCAACCATGAGCTTTCAGCCGACACTGGTACACACTCATAACCAGACAGAAACATACCTTAACCCAGCGGTCTTCAAGAACTAGAAGTACAATGTTTCATTCTCTATTCAAAAACCAACATTTAGGGCCTAACATGTTAACAATTTCACTTATTTTTGTTTTCCTGCTTTATAAAGAAGCACTTTGCATTCTCAAGTCAATACAATGAAAATACACATACCACACACATTTAAAAGAAGTTTCCATATCACAGGAACACAGCTTTTTACAGACCTGAGCTTTCTTTTAGAAACCAGTTTTAATAGATGTGTTATTATAATATGCCAACAGAAGTAAACCAAGACCACACCTCCCAGCATGCACAACTTTGTTAGGTGAAAGCCCCTGACCCTGGTGTTCTGGTGACTGCGATTAATCTGGTACATGTGTAAACTGACATGAAACAGCAAACGCCAGTATCACAAATGGACTCTGGGAAGATGAAATATCTTTGTTAACAGTGGCTCTAATGGATACTGTAGATGACACATTAGCAGGATGCAAACACTAAACACCGCTCATCATGGATATATGAATACCGCTCTTGCTGCTGCAATCAAAGCTTACAACTTCACAAACAAACCCAAGTCATGTAGGTATATCTTCTATTAGCTCTGAAAATATTTCTGAAAACTGCAAGCGGTATTGATTAAGACAAACCTAAAAATGTTTCCACAATCTCCATCTCAGAAGGAGAACTCTATCCCTACCACAGCACAATATCTTGGGCACATGATAATTACAGTTAGCAACCAAAACATATATATGCTTCGACCCCTATCATGGCACATTGCCAGATCAGCGACACAGAGGATTGTCCGATACACGGACCCTTTGTTGAAAACCAATCACTGTCACTGTACTACAGAACCACAGATACCGCAGGATGCTATCCTAGATGCAGTCAAGCGCTATTATATCTAGCACCAAGAATTCTTTCGGTGTGCAAGTGACATGATATAAATGCACATACCATAAACTTGGTACGCCATCCTTCTGTCCCAGCCGAGACCTATACATAGAGCATGGTTCTTGAGTCCTGGAAAAGGCCCACGTCATTTGCAAAGATTACCAAATCTGGATCACACCACTTCCAGTGACAGAGACCCATCATCAGGTGTCATGGGGCCCAATGGCGTCTATCTATGGCTGCACCACGAGTTCGCTCTCAGGTTAGACACCAAACCTAGGTCCTGTCACTAGCCTTCGTCCTTTCCATAGGGCGGTATATTGGGCACCTTTGAACCCTATCTTTGGTCCACACCCTTTCCCTGGCTCAGAACCCCCTGGGCAGGGAACTCCATCCCTGGAACACACCACCTTTGCCACAATGTCACATCCTAAGCATGGAACCCTATCCTTTGCACAGACACCTCACATCAGCAGCAAGAAGCGGTATCCTTGCAACAGGCATTGGTAGCTTCCGAGGCAGGGTCAAAGGTCACTTACTCAGAGTTGGGGTTCGAGGTCTTCGGGCTGCCCCCTCATCGGATCCCGATGGTGCTCCGGTGCCATGAAATAATGGCCACAGCACCCTCTGAGTGGTACATACACCAGACAGACACCACTCCCTGAGCCAGACATACACAGCCACCAGCATGGTGCCGCTCTGTGAGCTAAAATCTAAGCAGGGGAGCTGCCAGAGACTGCAGCGCCTGTTGCAGAGTAAGAGCGAGCGCCTGTGAAAATAAACCTGACCCAATCCCTGCTCAGAAACTATGCTGGATGGGTAAACAACTTAAAACAAACATTTGCAATGCAAAAGGTCTCCGATTTACATGAGACCTATTGCATTGCAAATGGATGGCAACTTGGCATCACAAACAATGGGAGGGAGGGGGGAGGGGAGGAGGTACGGACATTGGTAGGGAGGGAAAGAGGGCTGGGGGAGGAGAGGAGAAGGCACAGACAATGGGAAGGAGGGCGGGGAGAGGAAAAGATGGCATGGTCAACGGGAGGAAGGGTGGAGGGGGAGAAGGCACAAAAACCCACATTTACCTGGTCCGTCTCCTGCGGCGGGCTCCAGCTCCAAAAGAAAATAGTACACACCCCGTAAAGGGGCCAATGGCCATGGGAGGATACAAATGACGACGTGGCTGTACTAAGGAGGGACTAACAAGCCTCATAATGAATCAGAAGACAGCATTTACGAAGGACAAACACACAAGCCAATGAAAAATAAGGGCGGGGAGTGGGCAAAGCTTCTCTCTGTACTGAACTACTGCAGTTCTTCGCAGAGCAGCACTTGCGCGCTGGCTCATTCTTTTTTTTTTAATTTCTTTTTATTAAACATTCATCAAAATATATCAGATAGTAAAGAGGAATTCGGTACATCATATTCTGCAAAAACAATAATGAATGGGCATTGGAGTAGGAACGCAATGGGTGCGGTTCATGAGGTAGGAAGATCTACAGGGTCAACTGCAATCGGAGGGGTACATATATGGCCTCTGTAGGCATTCCAGGGGTCCCATACCCTAGATCACTTTCTGGGGCAGCCACGAGCTGCGAAGACTGTCTTTTCCCTGTACCTGCACCAGTCCAGGTCTTCTTTCCAGGCGCTAACTTTAGGCGTTTGTGTCGCCCCCCCATCTCTGAGCTATATTTCTTTTTGCCAACATAAAGCCTAGCATGGCCCATTGTGTGTGGTGGTTATTGAGATCAGTTGGCTTCCAAATATTTAAGAGGCATTGTCTTGCATCCGGGTGTATGACCACCGAGAGCACCTCACCCAGAACGTCATGGATCTTGCGCCAGTATGTTTGTATATATTCACATTCCCAGAGAATGTGTAAAAAAGACCCCTCCCGCCCACACCCCCTCCCACAATCTCCCATGTCGGATCTACCCATACGGACCAATGTAGGCCCTGTGATGTAGACTGTGTGGGACATTTTAAGTTGGGCTAGCCTAAGCCTCGCCGATATCGCTACTACTCTTGGTGAGGACACTGCTTCCTGCCAGTCTTCATTGTCTAACTCAAGGCCATCTCTTACCCATTTCTCGTGCAGTGGCCCGAGTGAGTCCGTCATGTTGTTTATTCATTTTTTATAGGTTAGTGATATGGCTTTTTCAGACAGGAGGCCATCCAACAGCCTATCTTGTAATGGAAACGGCACCGGAGGGGAGGAACCCGCTGGGAAGTGGGATTTTAGTGCATGACGAATTTGTGTGTATCTAAAATGTTCTGCGTTAGCTAATTCATACTGCCGTAGCAAAGCAGTGAAGGATTTCACTTCGTCTTTCTCCCACATATCTTTAACCAAAGAAATTCCGATAAGATCCCACTTATCAAATCCTTTTGATTTCCAAAGGCTGCCAAATTGCTCAGAATCCCATAGGGGGGTCGCCAAAGTAAGTTTTCGCTCGCAGCCCAGAGTTTTGTTAACTGCGAGCCAGATTTGGACAGACTGATTGGTTAGACCTGTAAGGGGGTATCGCTCGGGCTTGGAATATATTGCCCGATTATAGTTCCCACCCAGTAGAGTCCACCTATCCATGGCATAACCGGGGTTGTCAGGTCTACCATACGTGCCTTGGTTAATAGCTGCAAGGTGTGCTGCCCAGTAATACTTTTTAATATCTGGGAGGCTGATCCCACCGTCATTCCAATTAAGTGTGCGTTTGGTCAAAGCGATACAATGCTTCACGTCCAACAGTAGATCTCTCTGCAGGGTCTCGACCTCTCTAAAGTACCCAGCCTGGACTGGGTCCATGGTGTTCTGTAAGGTGTAAAGGAAGCGAGGCAGCGACATCACCTTGAAGAGGGCCACCTTGCCAAACAATGGCAGGTGGAGGGTTTTCCAGCTAGCTATGTCAGGCGTGAGCCTCTCTAATGGTGGGAGAAGGTTTTGGTCGGAGCGAAGTTTGGGATCTAGTGTGATATAGATACCCAGATATTTAAAACCCTCAGTGTTAATCAGAATCGGGCAGTTAATGGGCAGGACGGGAGGGTGTCCCGTGAGGACGTAAATAAGGGATTTCTTCCAGTTGATGAAGAATCTGGAGTATCTACCAAATATTGCCATGACGTCGCGGTGGCTCATTCTCGACCTAAAAATGAAAGGGCTGGCTAAGGCAGACAGCTACTTTCTTCATCCCTTATTTCTACTTGACCCAGGGGCCCCTGTGGACGCATTGAGACATGAGCTGGGTGTTAAACCAGTTGAGCAGTTTTCAGCATTATGTCTGATCTATTATTGGGTAAGAATCTAGACAAAGTCAGGGCTGAAACCTTATCTGGTCATCATATGAAAGGTATAGGTGCAAGCTAAACAAGTTAAATTACCCTGGTTTAGTCATGTGGCAAACATTTTGCAAATCAAAGGACTGCCTGCTTGAAGCAGAAAAAAATTATGAAGGATATTCTGAAAGACCATATAGGAAAGGTTTTGGCAATATATGTTAATCATTATCTAGGGATAGAAGATAGAACAGCTCCAGACACTAAAACCCAATTCTATTTTTTAACCATACCTGGAAAAACTGTATCCACTGTTCAAAAGGTCATTGTATATCAATTTATGTTTTGGTAATCTGCCTGCGAAGTAAGGCTCATGGAAAATGGTGGAAGCACTAACTCCGCCTGTGGGTGTCACTTTGGGGGACTAGAGCCTGTAATGCACTTTATGTTGCTATTTACTCTTATGTTAAAAGCTCCAAGAGAATATTTCCGTCCACTTTTTATTGAACATGCAACTAGAAATGTCAAGAAAGCTTTGACACTGTGTATGTGCACTGATTGTGACCAGATTATTAATCTCTTCCTACATATATGCTGCCTGGAGAATAACTAGACAATTGCACTAATGCTGTTGTTTGAGGAATTCTTTCCTATATATTTATTCATTTAATCTGCACATATTTTTGGTTGGTCTGCATTTGCCTATAAATGTGATATGCTGAGGGGATAGTCAACTGATGCGACTTTGCATGAATGATTTTTAAACATTTTTGTGATTAACTGGATGCCCTGTTGACTAGGTGGAATCAACCGACTTTTTAGTAGGTATTAACATTTTAGAGTAACCCAATGATTTTGCACGAGCACTTTTTTGTGCTGTTAGGGCCACTTTGAGAGGTACTTTATTAGTGGGCCAGATTGTTAGATGGTTCTAAAATCATCTACGTGACCCAGCAATATATGTTCTTTCCGGCTAGAGGTAACAATGTGCTCCAACAATAGCCAATGTCCCAGATCTTTTGGCCATTTACTAGGCGCTTTCACTTTTATAGGAACAGGACCTTTTTGAAAAGCTTTTTTATTAGCCATTCAAACTGAGCTTGCGATATGTAATTACTTGTGCAACTCTACAATTTCTGTCACTTTTGATCAGCCCCAATGAAGTACTAGCATTTTTTCAGAGTAAGCTGTTTACGAAATATCAGAATGTTTTGTTGTTTATATTGTGTTTTAATTATTGTAGTATGTTATAAAATCTTTGAAGTAAGTATATTTTGATATATTGTATGGCCTGTCTGCGACAGGCTGACACAATAAATACAATAAAATAAATAAATGTAGTTTTTTTCTCTTTCCATTCTGGGACTTGGAGTTCACTGTTATAAAGCGGACAAGTTCCACAATGCAAAGACAGAAACCTGGACCGCCAAATCTGCTTCAGTATGGATCTGGGAAGCTCGATCAATGACGTGTCCTAGTTTAGCATTTCACTAGATACACTGTAGGATAAAAGCATCCCTAGAAATGTTTCGTTTGTTTAGATTTCACAAGAGATCAAGCCAGGGAGTCCCTTCGGCCTCAGCAAGGTTTGTGGCTAAGGTAAGGTCCACTCCTTATTCTGTCTCCAAAATTTTGTTCTCCTACGTTGTGCTTTCATTTAAAATCCAAATGCATTCTGGGAGACGTGTACCTAGTTGACTGTATCGGCTCTAATACATCTGAAAACCAAGGATATACCAACTAACAGTGCAGCAGGTGCTGTGCCACTGTGCCCAGGTAGTATTAGGGGATCTTCTGCGTGCCAATGATGGCTGTATTTTACTACTCACTTGGTGGCAGGAGCTCATTTTGAGTACTTGACTTAGGACTCAAGGCTCTTCTGATACCTCTCTGCAAAATAAAAAAGTCCGAGAACTGCATCGGTTATGACATGGAGTCATCTGGTCACTTTATCCGTTTGGCATCCAGGTAATAAGTTATGCAGATGACACCCAGCTGGTGTTTTCTCTGCAACAAATAGATTCCCCACCGAACAACCTGGCTAATTGTTTGGAGACGGTAGTAAACTGGATGAATCTGTCTCAATTGAGACTCAACGAAGGAAAAACGGAACTGATGCTCTTAGGCAGACAAGATATTCCCGATCATCTTGCCTGGCCTACCAGTATGGGTGCCATACCATCGCCCAAGACGGAAATAAAGAGCCTAGGCTTTTGGCTTGATAACGTCTTATCTTTTGAGACTCAAGCCAGAAAGACGTCTGCAGTTTGCCATGGGATACTGAAATCCCTGCGTAAAATCCTGCTCCAACTTCCAGAAAAAGAAAGGAAGACCGTAGTTCAGTCGTTGGTTCTATCACAAATTGACTACGGGAATGCTATATATCTTGGGGCCCCAACTTCCACTTTTAAAACTTTGCAAGTGGCCCAGAACTATGCCGCCAGGATTTTAACGGGCACTAGTCGTTATACGTCGGCGAAGCCAGCCTTAAGATCGCTCCATTTGCTCCCGGTGAAGGAGCGGGTGCGATTTAAATCTCTCTGCATCACACACAAGATCTTACATGGAGAAGGTCCTTCCATATTGGAAAATATGATAAGTTCTTATAGGCCCCAACGCAATCTCCGCTCGAGCGAACATAATCTGGCAATTATCCCTAGGATAAAACGAGCCCGCTCAGGCGGCCGACTCTTCTCTTTGCAAGCAGCAAGAGAATGGAATTCCCTTCCGGGTTATTTGAGGCAGGAACATATCTTCCTTCAGTTTAGGAAGAAACTTAAAACCTTTTTATTCCCCAAAATTTAGTGTGGTAAAATCATGTAATGCGAACTAGCCCTGGGCTCACTTTTTACCAAAAGCGCTGGGATGCCTACGGGTAGCCATGCGCTATACAAGTGATTTTACAATTATTGGAGGGGACTTCCATCAAAAATAGGGGCAGCGGCAAATCAAGTCTATAAAACACTGTGGGGTAGATTTACCAGCCCATTGCGCCACTTTTGCGTCACTTTTAACATGGCAAAAGTGACGCAAAAGTGGCGCAAGGGGCTTGCAAATCTGCCCCTGTGTGTGCTTTTCCTTTTGTGCAGCTTTTGGCGCTGGATAGGCAGAGACTTCTAAGATCGTCCAAACATGAAAGTCCCCATCAACAGACCACTGTTTTTACTGGCGCTTTGCCTGTGCCCCATATGGCGAGTCCAGCCCTGATGCTGCCTGTTCCAATGCTTTGTGTTTCAAGCCCTTAGATCACATGTTGTTCCGACAAAGCTAACCGGAGAGCGAAAATAAATAACACAAGACATACAGAAAGGGTCGTAAATGCTTTCCCTCACCCGAAGAGCTGCTCTTAAACCCGTGCGTGATGGCGCCCAAGCGAGAGCGGACAGCGCAGTAGGCCTGTGGGGAAATCCTTTAGCAGAGAGAGAGCCCGGCTACCAGCTGCGATTCATTTGAGAAAGCAGCTGAGAGTGGTTACAGCTAATCCGGAGCTTTCCATGAGCACTGACTTCAGCCACTGGGAGAAATAGAGTGACCGGGACGGGTGGGGGCTGAAAAAACTCATGCATTCTGTACACCCCTGTCACGCGTTGTATGACCCCACTGAGGGCTACACATAATTTACCGACCCCCCAGTCTGAACTTTCGGCTTCTGTTGTCTTTGTGGAATAGATCCCTCCAGCACCCAGCAGGTCAGTGTTGAATGTTAACGGATAAACTGGAATTAGCTTTCTTGAGTTTTTAATTTTTTTTTTTATGTAACAACAAATTCTCGATGTCTGCCTCCTGTTCACGGTGCCTGTCATAGTAATAAGGTTACCTGATCACCCATCACATACACAGTTTTCCAGCACTTGGCCTTTCTTTAACAACCTAATGAATTCTGGGATGTGTAGTGTTTCTTCGCTGCCAATAACACAATTGTACCCGATGACACAAAGCCCTCTCATAACCTATGGTCTTCGCAGGAACTGGCAGTCTTATGATAGAGCTGCTCAGCTCAATCAAGTCGTTTTCTACACCTGAGGGCATTTTCTTTTTTAAAACCGCTACAGATGTTCCACCAATATCTTCATACAGACTTTGGTTACAGAGGTGCTTAATAGGGTTTTTGTGTTTGACTGGAGATGTCACCTTGACCTGTGACCAAACTGTGCAGCCGTTGCGACCCGTGCAGGTAAGAGTGTGGGGTGGAGATTTCGACATACGGCCACGAGGGAAAATTAATTAATTTATTTAATTTTCCCTCCTGGTCGTCTGTCGAATCCACCCCCAACCCGGCCCCATCGCTCTTACCTGCACGGACCGCGGCTGCTGTGCAGCCTATTCGTTCTGCATGGAGCTATCACTGTTTATTTATTTAGGTCACCCTTCTAGAGAGCCAAATGAAACGCTCTTACGGTTCCCAGTTGCGTGCTTTGGTAGCTTTTGAGTGAACATTTGTCATTTTTTGGGGTGGTGGGGTCCTAATCTCTAAGACCTGTGGCTCTATGCTTTTACAATGGTTTGTGGATCTAATGTTTATTAAACCAGAGGTTTCTGTCTAGTGTGAAATGATTCAGGTTTCTGCCAGTATAGGGTGACCATCATGTCACTAGGACATGACTTTTCCATTCCTGAATATTGTTTTCACATACCGGTGCATTCTTGGAGTTGTAGTCTGGTTAATTTTTTTTGTTTCCCAGGTCCATGAGGGATGTGCTACACCAATCCAGGTTTTTTCCTTTTAATTCTGGGACTTGTAGTCCTGTTTTATAATGGAATAAGAAAGACTATAAGCCCCTCAAGTCAATGAAAAAAACACCTTTGTCTAGAGCTGCACATCAATCAATCAGCATTTTTAAAGCGCAACTCTGTCACCCCTAGGGGCATCTGGGCACTGTGTCTCCGTTGAAGAGCTAGGTCTTGAGTCTCTTTCTGAAGTTTGCTAACGATAGGGAAGTACGGAGCTGAAGGGGGAGGTCATTCCAGGTCTTGGCTGCGATGTAGGAGAAGGAGCGGCCGCTGCTGCAGGTGCTGTGGATGTGGGGTGTGTGTGGGATGACGAGTTAAGAGGAGTGTAGGTGTCTAGTGGGTTGGTGGAAGTTCAGTTGCTGGTTAAGGTAGGCAGGTTCTAGGTCATGGAGAGCTTTGTAGGCCTGCATGAGGATCTTAAACTGGCATCTTTTCTGAATGGGGAGCCAGTGGTGGTCTCTCAAGTGGGGGCGATGTGGGTTCGTTTGGGGAGGTCCAGCATGAGTCTGGCTGCATCATTCTGTATGGTCTGGAGTCTTCTGAGGAGCTGGATGGAGATGCCGGTGTAGAGGGCATTGACGTAGTTGAGGCTGCCGGTGACCAGGGCCTGAGTGACGGTTTTTCTGGTTGGGATCTGAAGATTCTGTGGAGCATGCGAAGTGTGTGGAAGCAGGAGCACGTGACTGTGTTGACATGTTTTTTCATGATCAGTTGGCTGGCAAGGATGATGATGAGGTTGCGTGCGTGGTCGGTCGGGTTGGGTCTGAGTTCTGCAGGCCACCAACTGTGGTCCCATGCGGATTTGTTCCTGAAGATCAGTACTTCAGTGTTGTGGGAGTTTTGTTGGAAGCAATTAGGCCCTCATTCATTTGGCTACGTTGGTCATGGCAATGCAGAAGTTGGTTTTGGGGGTTGATGAGGTCCTCGGTGAGCTAGAGGATCAGATGAGTGTCATCTGCGTAGGAGATTATGTTGAGTCCGTGAGCTCTGACGACGTCTGCAAGGGGAGTCATGTAAATGTTGAACAGGGTGGGGCTGAAAGATGATCCTTATGGTATGCCACATATGATGTCTTTGGGTGCAGAGGTAAAAGCAGGCAGTCAGATGCTCTGTGTGCGTCCTGTAAGGAAGGAGGCGATCCATTTGAGGGCGTTGTTCCATACGCCTATGTTGTAGAGTCTGTTGATGAGGGTGTTGTGGGAGACTGTCGAGTGCCTCAGAGAGGTCAAGGAGGATCAAGGACACCATTTCTGCACTGTCCAGGAGTGTTCCTATGTCATCTATGGTGGCAATCGGCGCAGTCTCAGTGCTGTGGTTGGCATGAAATCCTGATTGAGAGGCGTCCAGTAGGTGGTTTTGTTCCAGGAATTCGGTGAGCTGCTGGTTGATGGCTTTCTAGAGACCTTTGGCTGAGTAGGGAAGGGGTAAATAGGATGATAATTTTTCAGATTGTTGAGGTCAGTGGAGGCTTTCTTTAGGAAGGTTCTGATGTCTGCGTGTTTCTATCTGTCCGGGAAGGTCGCTGTGGAGATGGAGGTTTTGAGGATGCTGGTGCGTTGCATGTTGACTGGGTTCATTGCGAGGTTGTAGAGGTGGTGGGGGCAGGCGTGTGTGGGCGCCCCAGAGTGGATGGAAGACATGATGGCTGAGGTGGTCAGGGTGGTGAGCGATGATCAGGTAGTGATAGTTTGGCTGGTGTTTGCTGGTTTGTTGAGGCCATCAGGTTGGATATTGAAATTGTTGTAGATGGTGGTGATCTTGCTGTGGAAGTATTCTGAGAGGGTGTCGGTCAGAGAATTCTTTGACTATTTTGAAGAGTTCCATTGTGTGGTTGGCAGCAGAGTCGATGAGGGTGGTGATGGCTGCTTTCATGGTTTCTTTGATGTGCCGGTGATAGTTGCTGAGGACTGTTTTGTGAGCTGTTCTGTCATCTGGATTCTTGGTGGCTTTGAGTTTTGGTGACCTTGCTCCAGCTGTGGTAGGAGGAGATCTGTTGCCTGATGAAGGGTACAATGGTGTGGTCAGTCTAGATGAGTTCTGTGGTGTGGCAGAACTTGATTCTGTCACTGGAAGTGAAAATGAGGTGAAGTGTGTGTCTGGCTTTGTGTGTGGATTCGGTGACCAGTTGGCTGAGGCAGATGTTATTCAGATTCTCCAGGAGGGTAATGGAGTTGGCGTTTTTATTTTTTATAGCATTTTATGTAGCGCAAACTTGACCCGAATTGGGTATCAGAGCGCTTTACATACCACCAGTTGCATTACATGAGGACACATTCATTTTTGTTAGGCACAGGGAGATCAAAATCACAGGATGTTCTGCGTCATTGCCGAGACTCGAACCCAGTTCCCCATGTTCGAGGTCGACCGCCCTGGCCATTAGGCCAACTCCTCTCCCCAAAAAGAGTTGTTGGGGTCATCGATGTTGAGGTCCCAGAGTAGGATGTAGTGGTGTGAGTTGATTGCTAGCAGAGCAATATGGTTGGGGATGGCATTGCAGAATGTTGCTCGGGGTCCTGGGGACCTGTAGGCGAGGGTGCCTCACATTAAGCATGGACCTGGGAAAAGTGGAAGAGCTGCTGTGACTTGGAGCAATCTGGGCACCCTATGCCAGTAATGAGTACTCTTGCTCCAGTATTCCTTGGGCTTAGTACAAGAGGCTTCCTATTTTCTTCAGGATTTCACTGAAAGTCAGTAGAGTACTCCCAAAAGGGGTTTTGCATGCTCAAGCTTTTATAGGTTGAGGCCCTGCCAGACCACTCTGTTTTTCAATCTTTGCTGCCTTTGCATGAGCTTTTAAGGTTCAGCGATGTTGATTACTTGCTAATAGTCCAAGAGCACCACTGCCAGGTCTATCTTAAAAATAACTCGATGCACTTGACTCCTGTTTTTATGTCTAAAGGTTTTTACAGTCTAAAGGTCAACATCATGTATTCTGATTTACTTTGAACTCTTTGGCCTTAATGAGCAACACTCCAAATTTGTAAATGAAGTGAACAACTTGGCACCTGTGCTCCTCAGTTCTTGGACCCATGTCGCTTACCAGGTGGATGTCGATGTAGTTATCTTTAGTGTTCGTTTGAAATTGCAGCTGGTACAGGGCTATTACATGGGCAAGCATGTGCATATGGATGAGTGGAAAGCCACAGTAGAACTCTCCAGGACATCCTTCTGCTCTGTTGTTTCCGATTGCACATTCCACTTTGTTGGGGCAGCAGAAGAAATGTGCCACCTCCTAGAGTTTTCACCTCTGTGGAAATGCTGCTTGTGAAGGCTCCATTGGTAGCTGAAGTAGCCTTATTTGTGCTTTCATTAGGGGGGAATCTGGGAAGTTGGAAACCACCAGCAGACTTGCCTGGCCATATGCCAGGCAACAATCAGCGCTCAAACCATGAAACAGACCTGGAAGACACCATTTAATACCATACGGGGGCAGCTGAAACTGAATCCATCAAGAACGTTGATCGCACCTGCTGATACCAACCACTGCATGGGATTGCCACGGGTGGGCAACACTGTGCTGCTAAAAACTGACTCAACACAGCAAGTTAGTGTTCTACAATTTAGGAGCCAAAAACATGTTACATGTCCACTGGTGTAATAACAAAATCAAACACTCAGGCAATTTAAAACCTCTTACCGAGTATAGCACCTTGCTGTAGAGTGCCATTACCACTATTGAGAGACCAAGCACCCAGTTCGTTTTTGTTGGTAGCCTGCACCATCTTTGTACATGGGGTTTTGCCACTCTGGTACCATTTACCTTGCAACATCTAGTCTAGCATATCTGTTATAAATGGGATTTCTGGTTAGCTAAGGCATGCGCCAAAGCCAGGCAGAAACCACCACTCTAGTCAGGGCAAGGGAGTTACACGCCAAAGATAACCCCTGCTCACCCCCTTGGTAGCTTGGCACGAGCAGTCATGCTTATCCCGGAGGCAATGTGTAAAGCGTTTGCGCACTACACACACACAGCAGCAACACCCTAGGCACACCACAAAAGAAACTCCACACAAGGTTATATAAAAACATAGCCTTTGTATTATCATAAACAAATTAGAATAGTAATCACACAAACTCTGTGCTAACTGGCACTAGGAAGTATTTACAGGGGATTATAAACACATAACAGGACAAATTGGGCCACTGTCAGAACCATCACAAAGTGAACATTATAAATGTAGAACATATAATAAACGTAGAACACAACCAGTAATTACTGGCAAACACTGTACTCCGCATTATCCTGCAACATAAACCTCACATTATTCATGAGATACATTCTGCACCAACCTCATAAGCATAAACACATTATGCCATAACCTCATAAGCCTAAACGCATTAGGCCATAACCTCACCAGCATAAATACATTATGCTGTAATCTCATAAGCATAAACACATTATGCCGTAACCTCATAAGCCTAAACGCATTAAACCATAACTTCATAAGTATAAATCTCATATTAGGGAATAACCTCCTAAACATAAATACAAGAGGCATAAATTACAGTGCATAATTCACATTTCCTTGCACCACAATCACATTAGGGCCTGGCGCCCTACAAACCTCACACAGTCCCCCTCGCTAACTGGCCTTTTCAGACGGCTCAAATACCCTATGTCCCAAATGTCAGGGTGGTTGCCAATGCAGCAGCGTCTCAAAGTGCGCAATTGCGCAGACCTAAACGATGCAGCTATCACTAAGTGATGTACAGCTGGGAATCAAATAAAGGCCCTAGCACCACTGTGCCCTCTCCTGTCCCACTCAGGGACTTCTAAAATACATGGGAAAAACATTGCAACGCAACTGAGTAATGACCAAGAGGCCCTGCTCTGGGGCTCTCTACCCAACCATGTGCCACATTGCAGCTGCCCGCTACGAAGGTGCAGCTGTGCCACTATCCATAAAGGGGGCCCGGCACCTCTGTGCCCACTGGACCCCCACGGGCTCTAAAATAAAGATGCCCCCTTATTGGAGTGGCCCGTTCTCTGCAGGACCGCTCAAGCACCTACTATGTGCCTCGAAATGCACCCAAGTCCCAACCCGGGGACTTGGTAAAACAAATGACCCCCATTGTAGGAAAGATGGCACTGGCACTACATGTGCCATTTGAGCCCCTCTCTTGGACTCTCAGAAGATGAAAGTGCTCCCGTGGTGCAGCTGCCCACAATTGAGGTGCAGCTGTAAGACTAAACCGAAGACTGGCACTCGCAGTGCCTCAGAGGCATCAACCCGGCCCCCACTCACCGGAGTTCCATCCGACTCCTCCGGTCCCGGGTGGCATTCTTGGGAGAGCCCCCACTCCTCGGGGACTCTCTCTCCTTCTCTCCGGTTCACCAGTGCGGCGTGGGCACCCGCCTGGCATCTACTGCACCGGGCTTCTCCTCACTTCACCTGGGCCCCCTCCAGGGACCCGGGACTTCGATGTGGTGCCCATGAGGCTCCAGACTTCTGGTTTCCAGCCACGGCTCTGCCCATAGTCAGGCAGCTCGCCTAGCTTCCGAGTCACACTGCTGCGGCCGGCGGCTCCTCGGTGGCGATACGGGTTAGGCTCCCGTTTTAATGAAGACCATGGTGGGGTGGGTACCCACCACAACCAACACAAAAGCGGGGTGGGCACCCACCTAAAATAAAAGCATAAGCGGGGTGGGCACCTGCAATTCTCAATATCCATAAAGCGGGGTAGGCTCCCGCTAGGCAGGCACAATGCAGGGTGGGCTCCCGCCGAAAAGACACAAACTGCGGGGGAATCTCCACGTCGGGATTCTCTCTAACTGCAGTGCCGTGCTGCGGTTCAGCCACAAAATCAATGCTCCTCTTCCTCATTAGAATATACCGCTCCCAGGGCACCAGGAAAATGAAAGGTGTAGCACTCACAGGGCGCAAGAGGCAAGAGTCCTGCTTGAAAAAGAGTAAGTCCTTAGGGATCAAGGGGGCAATGCTGGGCCCAGGGAGGCAAGCCCTCATGGCGGTTGCTCCTGGGCCCCAGCAGCAGCACGCCCCGCAGGTTTAGAAACAACACACCAGCACAGCAAATATGGGGTCACAGCCCCTTTACTTATACTCCACAATCTCTTTCTCTGCAGTGTAGGGCATAGGGGAACCATATGCAACTGGTTCAGGGGGTATTGGAACACTTTGTTTACCAAGCTCCTCTTCCCCTTTGTCAGGTGGGGGCTAGGTGATCAGACTCACCACAGGGGGTGGAGCCAGCATTGGCCAGGCTGGGCACAGTCCTATTCAGAGTCAGGGGATTACTCCTCCCACTACTCCCAACGCAGATGCCCCATTCAGCCTAGTGCTGACTCACCCTGCCCCTCCTGGAGCCACACACACACCTCTCAGCCCCTGTCACTCACAAGCCAGACATGCAATTCACATCAGGCAGGCAGACACACAGCGCACAGAAATGCCAACTTCGATAAAAGTGGCATTTCTCCCATAGTCATAATAAATCTGCGCACACCATTGCGCACCAATTATTCTCACAATTTCATACATACTAAACTCGACCACACTGCTCCTCTCATTCCAGGAATTACCACTGACACACTTTATCAGGGAAACCCCAATGCATTCCTATGGGACGGCAGGCCAACCTTACCAAATGTACAGAGAGAGTGTACGCACTTTACACTGGACCACAGTGCTAAAGTGCCCAGAGGCCTAAAACCAACAACACCCTGTCAGAAAAAAGGCAAAAAGTTTTGGGGTGAACCTGCCAAAAAGGGCCAAGTCCAACAATATCTGATTATACACTCTCCTATGAGCCATGCCTTCTTTGTGGATGATATAACACAGCCGTTTGTGAATAAGAGGTTTGAATGCCTAAATTGAGCCCGTGGTTGCAGATAGGTTCCCAACGGCACTTATTTTACTTAATCAGATTTTGACCTAGGGGAGGAGAGCGAGAAACACACAGGGGTGAAAGTAAGAAGAAAGAGGGAAAACAGTGACAAAGGGGGAAAGCAGGGATGAAAGTGCTTCTGCAAGAGTGAGCTTCAGGGACAGTGTATGTCTGATGGTGGAGTGGAAAGACTTGAAGTGAAATCACGGCTACGCAGCCTTGGTGTTCAGCATGCTGACCTTCAATAGCTCTGACTGCAGGCATCTAAGCAAAACTTGGAGCCCTGACACTTATTCTTTTACAAATTAAGCACTGACAAGTTGGTATCGGATACAGCCAGTAGTTGGAGCGTTTGGAAGTGGTTCCAGCCTTTCTACATGTCTTATGTGCCCATGAAGGTGAGAGGGCCACATGCATACTGTTGGTGGCTCCCATCATGTTAGGGATATGAACTGACTGATAGAAGTTTGTCTTTTTCGAAATTGATTGCATGTATACTATTGGGGAAGTATAAGTGACAATGGACTTGTAGCATGATGGCTTTCAGTTTTGCTGTAGAGTGGCAGAAAATTGTGAGATAGAAATGGCATTAGAAGGTTGTCCTGTGCTTTGGATGAAAGTGGTTGCACACTAGTGCTACAGTGACAATACTTTCTCCAGCAGTGGTATAGCAGTCACAAGTCAATTTGAGGCTGAATACCTGCTTCTGATCCCAATCGGCACAGCCTCCCATGGGAGAGGAAAACGTAACCATTGTTAAACAAGAACTCCTAGTTAAGAAAGGTATTTCGCCTCATCTGACCAAGAAGTGTAAAAACCTGCATACACAGTGTAATTAGGCTATCCTGTTTATAGTGTTTATTTTTTGTGGATTTCAGTGGTGTTTTCTCGGTGTTTAAAAAAAAAATCTTTTTAAAATCCATGCTTATGAATGTTTATTCAGCTGCCTAACTCCAAAGATAGGGTACGACTGTGTTTTCCAGTACTTTGAAACATGTTGCTTTTTGCTGTGATTGTTATAAATCACAGATTTAATTTAAAGGAGAAGTAATGCAGGGTATGTGGTGTCTGCCATTTGGCAGCGTGTCCAAAGGATTTATGTTAGTCTGTTTTAAGCATTGAAAGTCTGTATAGTGCAATCTTACTTTCATCTCACCCTCTGATTACCCTCTATTGGTTTTACTACTGAATATTGACCTACAAGAATATAATGGACAGTATATCAAGGGGCAAAATATAGCAAGGTAAGTGCACATAGGGAAGGATAGGTTTGTTATGACAAACTCCATACGTACCTCGAAGATATGTATTACCTAGATACATCTATTTGGAGTTACATTTAGAAAATCTATACTTATCTGTCTATATTTTAGGTTTGATATTCTGTGCCATAGATATTCTGGTTTTAATCTTTAGGGTGCACAGCCCATCTCTTAGATCTCATTACTTCTCACATTCACTCTGTCTGGTTTACAGGACTATAAATGGATTAAAAAAGTAAGCGTGCTTTATTCAAATGCTTTAATAAACACGTTTCTGGACATGTTTGGGGTTCTGTCAACAACTCTTTATTGGATATTATGATATTGTAGGAGTGGAAAACCCTGCCAGCAGCATAATACCTTGGAAACCTTTAACATTTTGAATTATAACAGACTAATTTGTAGCCCTGTGTAGGAGAGTAGGATCTGCTTCTTGTAGTTACCCCCACTTTTTTCTGATGTTTCACTGTTTTTCGACTTTAGTCTGGCTGGTGCCCTGCTAACCAGGACCCCAGCCTAGCTGCTTCCTCTCTAAAATGATTCCCAGTACTTTAGGTACTCTCCAGATTGGATGCTGGGGTACCCTTATAAGTCCCTAGTATATGGTATACTGTGTACCCAGGGCATAGGTACCCCAGAGGCCTACCTGGGGCTACAGCATGCATTATGCCACCCCTGGGAAGCCTTCCAAAATGACACCACAGGACTGCTACTGCAGCCTGGGTAAGGTGGTGCATGCACTCCTTACTGAGATATAGATTCGCTATATCTCTCCATATCACTACACTTATAATCCTATCAGTCACCCCTGTGGCAGGCCTTACTAATCCTGAAGGCAGGGTGCTGGGTTCAATGTGAGAGGGTGCCCATGCAAGAGCAGAGCCCCTCTGCAGCCTTCGGAACCTTTATTCCGGGGTTGCTTGTGATGCAGCCAAACCATATATTCTTAAGTGCATTATAACTGTTAGACCTGGCACCATTGGCGTGAGTCTCCCTTCCATTTTTCGCTGTGTCTCCTCTATTTTTGCTGGTTATAGATGCTCTGGGCGCTGTGCCACTGCCATTCAGTGCCACAGCGCGAATGCTCCCTTTGTAAAGCTGACATGTGAATTAGTACATCCATGATTGGCTTATTTGGTTTACCTGTTAGTCCCTAGTAGCGTGGCCTGTGTGTGCCCAGGGCTGGTAAACCGAATGCTGCTGGTGGGCCTGCAGCACTGGTTTGTGCCACCCACAGAAGCAGCTTGTAAAGTGTGTCTCAGACCTGCCACTGCACGTCTGTGTGCAGTCCAGAACTGCCATCTTGGCTGTGAAGTGCACCCACTTCCCAGCCCCTGAACCTTCCCTTGGCATCCTGTAAGCCACCCTTATGATAGGGTGCATTGTATGTGTAAGGCATGTCCTAGTAGTGAATTACATCCAATTTCGTTTTTCACTACTGTAAGGCTACCTGTTCTCCATGGCCAGAATGGGAGGTCTGGGCTAATACATCCTATAGTCCTAACTGACCCACAGAACATGGTAGAAAAACTAATTTAGTATGCCTAAGCTCAGAATATTAAAATGTATCTTTTAGTGAAGGTTATTTTTATATTCTGTGTTTGAAACTACCACTTTTGGAGTATAGGTACTTTCTTGCCTAAGCCTTCCAGTGTGCTATGCTATTATGTGTATTGGCTGTCTGGTTTTGGAGGGACAGGGCAGGCTGAGTCAGACCTGGGTTGAATAGAGAGATCTGCCTTGGAGTGAGGGGAGGAGTAGCTCCTGCGCTTGAATAGGGCTGTGCCTGGCAAGGTGAATGCTGGCTCCATCTCCCACTGTGCGTCTGAAGGCAGACCCCCTCTTTTTGAAAGGAAGGATGCAGCCTGGTAAACAAAGTGCTCCAGGGCTGCGCAGAACTGGTTCTGGCTGGGTTCAGAGACTTGTGACTCCTAAGAACAAAGACTTTGGGGGTATAAATGTTTGTGCCCCAACCCCTACAATTTGTATTGCTCCTGGACAACAAGAAGAGCCTCTGTCCGTGTGATTACAGGAATCTGCAGGAGAAGGACTGTCCTTGTGCTTGTGTGCTGTTTCTTGGACTGGCCTGCAGTGGTTACTACTGGACTTGGAAGAAGAGGAAAAGGACTTTGAAGGAACTTTTATTTTGTGGCTACAGCACTCACCCAAGGGCTAGAAGAGAGCTAGCCTCCTGTAGGAGTCTCAGGCACACCAGACTCCACCACCAGCCTCCTGTGTCCTCCCAGCGAGGATTTCTATCTGCAGGTGAGGCTACTGTGAGTTCCAGGGCCTCTAGTTCTACTGCTGAGAAGAGAGCGCTGAAAATCGTCGCTAACCTCCGTTAGCGAGCCGCTGCTGCTGGTGAGCGTGAGGAAAATCGCCGCTCCGCTGTCGCCGAGTGCTCGCTAACCCCGAAGATTATTGCATCACCCATCAGCGGGCCTGAAAACGCCCGCTATCCCGAAAAGGGTCGCAGAGACCACTGCATTGAACTGAACATCATTTTGTGCACCTTGAATTATTTTTGCAGCATTTATAAAGTAACCCTATTTTTCTAGTATTGTTGATTTTTACTGTTATTGGTCTTGTGATTAAGTCTATATAAATATACCTATTTTTTATAACTACTTGAGTGGTGTCCATTTGTAGTGTTCCTCATTGTGTTTCTGTGTATGGTCCTAAATGCTTCACACACTGCCTCTGAGATAAGCCTAGCTGCTCGTGCTACGTTACCACAGGGTTGAGCAGGGGTTATCAAAGGGTGTAGGCTGCTTACTCTGACTTAGGAAGAAGGGTCCTTACTTGGACAGAGGCCCGCCATTGCCAACTAGAGACCCCCATTTCTAACAATAACCAAACGGTAAATGCTAACTTTGGGATGGCTGCACGGAAACATGTTGTGTTTGGTGTCAAACACCTTGGAATCATACTCCCACACCAGTAACTGGTGTGGGAGTATGATCCCACCCTTCTAGAGGGAGAGACATGACAGCACCGGTATACCCGGTACCAGCTAAGAGAGCCCTGGCATCACAAAATGGATGCTGCCAGCCACAGACATGAGTCTGCCCTCCTGCTGCTGGACCAAACTCCGGCAGGGGAGGCCTGGACAATACGTTTCCTGTCACAGGGAGGTGTCCCCACCTCCCAGACAGGCTTTAGTGTATTGGGGCTGGGTGGGTGCTTTGAAGTCGGCACTGGGGGCACAATTGGTGTCCCTGTGCATAGTCCAGCTCAAACCGGTTGCAGGGGCTACCAGCCCCTGCTCTGGCATGAAACTGGACAAAGGAAATGGGTGTAGCCACCCCTCTTTCCTGACCCTCCCATAGGTGGGTCCCCAGAGTTTGTCCCACCCTTTCCTTGGGTATAAGATAGGAACCCGTGGCAAGAAGACTTTAGATTATACCTGGACGAAACTCTGATACTGAATCCTGGAACTTCGACGATCTACATTGAACTAGATGACTGAAGAATCTCCCTTGGAGTAAAGGAGTTACTCCCCTGCAAGGCAGGCACCAAAGACGCATCTAACCGGTTTGCATCTCCGAAGCTCCCGCCGGACTCTGAAGAATTTTGCTACATAGGAGGTCTGTTTCTGTGGTCTTAGAGGTCGATCAGTGCCCACAGTAAGCCTGAGGCCCGTATCCCTCGTGGCGACCGTGCAACCCGAACCCCTGGACATCGCGTCACTTTGCAGAAGCATCAGCTTTCCAATGACTCCTGCAGCTGAGCTTTGGGTTACTTGTAGCCCTGACCCAGAGCAGCATTTGCACTGAATATTGCCCACCTTCACTGGCCCTTTGTATTTTCTCTCGCGGTCCCTTCGCGAACCCTGGTCTGTCGACTGGATGGTTCCTGTGAAGGCAACTTTAACTTTAATTGGGCTTACCTAGTTGCTCTAGACGTGCCATGACTCTCCATCACTTGGGGAGTGCCCAGGGCCTTGCTGGTCCGCACCGAAGCACCTTTTCTCTTCCTGCATGGGTTGCTGTTGCCAAGGCTTGTTTGGTCCAATCTGGGCACTGACACCGCAGCACTCGACATCCTTCATGGGACAGCTCGAATCCAGCTCCTGGTCATTGTCGACACCTCCTGGTCCTCGTGGCTGCAGAGTCAAGCTTCACCTCTTCGCACCTAAAACACCCGCCATCAGTGGGCATTTGTCTATCGTGCCCCTAGTCACTGGAAAGTGACCCAGACTCTGTTTCCTCTGCTTTCAGGTTCTTCTGCTCTTCGATCCGGGCTTGGATAACACCGGACACTTTCCTTCTTCCCGACAGCAGCACTTTGCAGCAGATCGCCATTGAAATCAACGACGATTCCTGACACCATTTGACACCTATGCACCCGGCTTCCCTGGGTGAGGTAACTCGAGTACTATGTTGCTCCCGTGGGTGCTGGCCCTAGAACCCCCTAAGTCTCTAAAGGGGTTTGCTCAAAGTCCTCTCCTAAGTGTCCTTAACTTCTAAAATTCCAACCGCGACTTTCCCATAGAATAGTACTGGGCTCGCGGCTGTGTACTCGCACTGCACACGTCCCCCGTGGGTCTCCTGTGTAACTACCCTGGGTGGTTCCTTGGGGTCCCAGCCATTCTACGTACTCTAGGCACTGTGTCTAGTTAAATCGTGGTTCTCATACCACTTTCTTAATAAATGGTTTGGTCCGCCCCTAGAGCCCATTGTATATTGTGCTATTTACTGTCGTTTTAGAACTGTATTATTGTGTGTCTTGGACTCCAATCTCATAAATAGATTAGGAGTGAGTGTTTAGAAATAAATACATATATTTTATATATACCTTGTGTGGATCTCCTTTCATTTAGTAATTCAAGAGGTTATAATCTGGTAAACCAAGCTGCTTTACACTCCTTCAAGACTTAGCCTGAAGGCTGCTTTCCATAGCTACCACTAGGATAGCTTTCAATACCGGTTGTCTTTAAACCTGTCATCAAGAAGGGTTGTTTGGACTGGTGCAAGGTGCCCACTATAACTAGTGGACAGCATAAGCCAGGCCAACTTCTCACACCCTGCATTCCATGGCACCGGAAACCTGATCCTCAAAATACGTTCACCACTGCTTTTCTACATTATTTGCCTGATTACATTAAGGTGGTGCTGCCGTTGTGTGGATTTTCATAGCGTTACGTGTCCCCATGACGAATATTTTGCTTTAAGTCAGTTCTGACTCTTTAATTGACATCACATTGTATTTTGGGGCTTGAAACTTTACTGTTAACATCGTAATTATGGGTTTAGAAAGCCCAGCAGTTAAGTGCAGCTAAATTAAAATCCAAGAATAGCTTAATGTTTCACAAATGGGAAAACTAGCAGCTATCAATTTTGCTGGTATATGTAACGTCTTGTATCATGTTTTCACCACTATCCAATGTGCATGGTGACGGCACTCTTTTGACACGTATCTGTCATTACACCCTGCAGTTGACTTGCTATCAGTACTAACTTGTTAGAAAAGGTGGCTGATGTATCACATTTTTGTACCCATTCTGTGTCTGTGGGTAAATGTGATAGTAAATATTGGTCAAGATTCTTAGGAACCAGTCATTTCACGAATCAGTGCACAAATTAAACAGTGCCAAAAGATCAAATATGATTTTAAGATTTCCAGATTCTCTACATTATATCAAATAATCAGATCAGACCTAATGCATGCTTGCAAACCCTACATCTTTAATCCAAGCACACAACATTGGAGGGCACAGAAGAAAGAATAAACAATATTCTAGTGACATCCTTAAACAATAAAACTCAAGCAGAATAATCTTAGACCCATCTTTCATGCTGCTAGTTTATATAATTAAATTGCACTATGTTGGCCTCTTCAAGAAGAAATAAAAATGATAAATTCTCACTCTTTCTTTTCTATGAATGGCATTTTAGCTTGTGGTTGGGCAGGTGTTTATGATTATTTACATATATACACTGCTGAGTGCTGTTTTCCTTTCAGTGTAGTTTTATCAATTATTATAGGTTTAAACATAAAACAGGATAGCCTAAGTGTAAATGACTATATGCTATTCAATGTAAACTTGGTAAACCTCAGCTGTTTAAAAATAGCAGTCCTCCTCTCTGCCCACATCTTATATAGCTCTCATAACTGAATTCTGACTTTCTACACAATCCTCCCCTACCAAATAAAACTGTACTGTACTAATCATCACTATTTTCACCTGCCCTAGAACTAAAATACCGTATGATCCACTTCATATAGTTTAAAGGTCCACAGGTAACCGCAACATCCTCCAGGTCAAAGTACACATTACTTCATAACTGCCACACCGGTAACGCCCTACACATTGGCATTTCAGACATCCACCTCACACCACTACAACGTGTTCGTCATACAGCAGAACTCCATAAGGTGAAGGGGAGAGTATGACCAGATCACCTCACACTTCAAGAACTGCATTTGTATGCCTGCAAGCCTGTCCCCTTCAGGATCTGCTGCATGTCATTCAAGGTTATCACCTATAACACCACCATAACTAGCAAGCAAAAGTGAAAACTTTGGAGGTAAATTAAATACATACAGCATCACCAGTAACAGCCTAACATCTTTGCTATATCCCAAGATTATGGAACTTCACCCCTAGATATATCGAACAATAGCCCCCACTGCTCCAGTTTAAAAAGATTCTGAAGACTGTACTGTTAAATCAAACTCAGTAAATAGAAGATCTGCAAAGAGACACGTTTCATTTCTGCAATTGCACAGAGATTACTGTCTGCAGACAGAAAGCATGCAAGCAACTCTGTTAAAAAGTAAAGCTTTTACAGCAATTTTATAATGATGTTTATGATCAGTTACTTCGTAATTTGACAATGTATGTACAAATTGGATTTAAACAAGTACAAGGTTGAAGAGGTATCTTATCACAGAAGAACAGTTTTTTGTTTCTCAGGGACCCAACATTCGCTTATCAAGGAGCAAATGGTGCTTCCTTCATGAAACGTGTGAAAGGTAAGGACTGGATCTTCAGAATATTTGTTTCTCCCTCTCTCCTCCTTGCTCTGGTTTGAATTTAACATGTATATATGTTTTTTAGATAACAGGGTGCACAATGTCTTGTTACTGGCCTAGTGGAATAGGAAAAATTAATATCCTAGCAGATGGAGTACCTCGCACAAAATATTGTTGCCTTGTATTTACTTGGAAAAAGTGTTCTCTGAGAGACACCAGTACAAGACCCTCCTTGACTCCCACTCTGTGGTTAAAGGGTGATTGAAGGTAGACTATAGGCGGTTGTTAGTACACAAGGATGGTGGGTGCGATATGTTTGACTGAAAGCATCAATAATGTCCTCAGGTTGTTCCTTGTCATATTTTGGTAAGTCATTCAGGTGTTGGTACAAAGGGATGGGGCTTAGTGAGGAGCTGTGGTTGTTCCATTCTTTTAATTAGTCCTCTAATTTGTCATAGGAGTATTTCACACCCTTCATCTGAGAGTAATGAGGTTTTTGAGGAGCTTTATCATGCCAATCAAGAAAAGCATGCCATTGACGTTCTGGTGATCCTCCTTTCTTAGACTCTAAAACCACCCTTTGTGCAGTATTTCTTCCAAGGGAAGCCTCTGTTCTAGGGAATTGCTTTGAGGAGTCATCCTTGACATATGAATGAAATTTATCCAAGTATTTCAACGCTTCTTTGACATAATGCTTATAAATATGGAAGGAAAGTTCTCTTTTTGCATTATCACCCCCAAGGTTTTGACCTGATGCTACTGTTTTTTTGGACTTTAAAGGTGCACTGACTCCTTCCAAACAAGCCTCAGTGCCAGTGCTCTAGCCCTTAAAATGTTTGTTTAATTGGTTAAGCCATAATTGGCATAAGTTAACTTATTTATAAGTCCCTGGTATATGGTACCAGGGGTACAAATGGCCTGTAAATGAAAGTGTCCCTCATTGACTGCAGTACTTATTGTGCCACTATGAGTGTGACAAAACAAAGCAGAACTACCAGCCTGCCATTGCTGGCTTACGGAGCAGTTTTCAAACTGCTAACTCGAATTTGCTATTCAAAGTAATGGCAAAGCCTAAACCTTACTTTTTTCATATGTATGTCACCCCTAAGGCAGGCCTACTGAGTGCCAGAGAGAAAACCGCATACATTTCCTATCTCTTCTGAGCAGGCAGAAAGTGTCTGAGAGGCCTGGGGAGGGTGGGGAGGCATCTCTTCAAGGACAACAATGCCTGCTTCCCCCATTCTGCTGCAGGGGTTGAACAGGGTCACATTGTGCTGATGCTCACCACACTTCTGTTCGCAGTCCCAATATTTCTGGGCCCTGAGATGCTAGTTGTAGGTGGAATAGTATTACCCAGAGTTCCCACTCCACGTAAAATTGTACCACTTGTAATGAGGGTCTATGGTTCATTGCAGCTACAAGCCTCTGTCAACATACTCATTGATGGAGTCATTAAACCAAACCCCTACACATTCAGTAGGCAAAAACCTTGCATTGCAGAGACAATCTATAAAACTCTATGGGTGCTGGGAAATTGAAGTATACCCTCAGAATCTTCAACAGCTACCTTGTACCTCTAGTTTTGACAGATGTCGATATGACTCAATAACAGTAGAAAGCCATGAACATATCTATGCAACAAGGACCTTTTACAAGGCAAAATAAATGTATTTGAAACAGTAGTACCAGGTGTTGAAAGTAATTCCCAATCTGCCTTCAACTGGTAAAGATCACAGATGAGAAAAAGAATTGGAAACGTGGAAAATCCTGAAATTATCTGGATAGCGCAGCTTGTGTGATCTTTACTGAGCAATTGATGATTGCGGTGATGTGACCCAGGATCCTCTTAGTAGAATATGCTGGGAATCTGGCAGCCTCTCCGAATTTACCTTTGGTGATAAGCCTTCAAAGGACCATGATATCCTGTTCCCTAAGGGAGGGCATGTTGGGCAGAAAACATGGTCTATATATCCGTAGTCGTGGCAAAGAGCAAGCAAGATGAAGTATAAAGAATTCAATTTGACATCTGCATATCTCAGTGATTGGTAATGCTACATTTTAAATGACACATTTTAAATAAGGGAAAAAAACTCCTAAATTTGCCAATTTTAGGCAACTATAACTTGTGCACGCACAGTGATGTCATTAATTATGTCATATCTGATGTTATCAGTAATGCAATCAATGATATAATAGAACATGTCGAGAGTGATATTATATGTGAGGTCCTAACCAGTGCATGGCGAGTGTGTAAGTATTAGTTACTTTATTTAACTAAAACTCGTGAATTTCGGGGTTTTTTTCCTCTTTTTTCCCCCCCCCTCTTTTTTGTTTATAATGTCAAGTATCAAATTACATTTTCACCTAACCATAATGCCACTTCAACCTTTGCTTTTCTCAAGTGAATTTGAGGTTTTTTGTCAATGTAACATAAGATATTTTTACCATACTTTACCATGTTGTTAACATATTGTCACTTTAATCTATGTTTAGCCTATGTTTTTTTCAGTGAATTAGTTTCTAATGTAAAGTAATATGTTCTTGCCATTACGCGCCCCCCCCCCTTTCAGCCATCTACAGCATGGGGTTGTCCACAGAGACTGACCTCTGGCCAGGCCCTGCCCCAAGGGACATCTCACCCACTTACTTTTTTTTACTGTTTCTTGATCCCACATGACTTTTGTGGGAGTTAATGAGGCTGCACTGGTGCCCACAAACTCAAAACAATATATATATATTTTGTAAAAATTGGTTCTAGGGGGGTCAGATTACCCCTACCCTGCCCCTTATACTTTATATTTTGTTTTCAATGTCAGGGCACAGAAACAGAGTTCCTATATCCTGTAATGGCAGTCACAACATTTCTCTTCATGCTGTGGCCACCCAATCAAGTAACAAGCTCTCTCGGAACTCGAGGCAGCTTCTCACTCCCACAGGAGTGAAGCCATTGATGGACAAAAATCCCCATTGGCCAATTGGATTGTTCTATTATTTGAGGCTGTGTACATGCGAGACACCTGTGTATCCAACTGTCCAGATAGCTATTCATTTTTAAAATTTTAATTGCTCTAAAGCTACTGAACAGCTTTTCACCAAACGACAGACAGCATGCTATCTGTGTAAAGATCTAGTTTTCTGTCAAATTTATGTAATTCCATTCAGCCATTTTTTGCTGTTGTGCTGTTCAGAAATCACATGGGGAAATTGAGTTTTAGAACCCCCTTCTTTTTCTTGGCACCAGCTTGAGTTATCATCCTGAAAGTTTCCAGGAAGAAGTTGACGTGGATGATCCTTTTTTTTGTTTTTGTATGTTTCATGAAGATTTGTCAAACAGCACCAACGTTATTAGCAACACCAAAAAAACATTTCCTATGGTAACTAGGTCCTAACTATAATTGCCCAGTGGCGACCACCATTTCTCTCTTTATCTCTCTCTTTCTGTTTCTCTTTCTGTTTCTCTTTCTGTTTCTCTCTCTTTTTCTCTCTTTCTCTCTCTCTCTCTCTCTCTCTCTCTCTATCTCTTCATATCCAGCTAGGAGGTATCTATAGTCTATGATAGTCCCTCTTTCTGTTTCTTTTAACCATACTGTTAGAAATGGGATCTCTGGTTGGCTAAGGCTTGCGCAAAAGCCAGCCAGAGACCACCACTCTAGTCAGGGCGAGGGAGTTACATGCCAAAGATAACCCCTGCTCACCCCCTTGGTAGCTTGGCACGAGAAGTCAGGCTTATCCCGGAGGCCATGTGTAAAGCGTTTGCGCAACATGCACACAGCAACAACATACTAGGCACATCACAAAAGGAACTCCACACAAGGTTATATCAAAAATAGCCTTTGTATTATCATAAAACACATTAGAATAGTAATCACACAATATACACTGTGCCACCTGGCACTGGGAAATATTTACAGGGGATTATATACACATGACCGGGCCACTTTGACCACTGTCAGAACCATCACTTAGCAAACACAGTAAATGTAGAACATAGAATAAACATAGAACACAACCAGTAATTACTGGCAAACACTGTACTAAGCATCATCCTGTAACACAAACCATATTTTGCACAGTATCACATTAGGCGTGAAATATATTCTGCGCCAACCTCATAAGCATAAACACATTATGCAATCTTCTCATAAGTCTAAAAGCATTAGACATAACCTCCTAAGCATAACTCACATTAGGAAATAATCTCATTAGCATAAACCACAGTAGGCAAATAACCTAATACCTAAACCATAGTAGAGAATAACTCAAACATAACACAGTAGGCAAAACCTCATAATCATAAAACCACATTTAGAGGCATAAATCAGGGTGTGTACATTTTAGTAAATAAATCGCATTTCCTAGCACCACATAAATCACCTTAGGGCCTGGCGCCCTATAAACCTAACAGTCCCCCTGGCCAACTGGCCTTCTGAAAGGGGCTCACATGCCCTCCGTCCAGAATGTCAGGGCTGCTGCCAAGGCAGCCGAATCCAAGGTGCGCCATCGTGCTGGGGCAAGGGAGTGCACCTCGCTCCTATCTCTGAAAACCGCTCCCCAAAGAACTGTGGCCTAAACGTGGCAGCTGGCACTAAGTGCTGCGCAGCTGTGGATTCAATAAAGGCCTGGGCTCTCACTATGCCCCATAAGCCAAATGCCAATGTGGCAGCTGCCTGCGCTGGTGCGGCGCAGCGAGAACCAACCAAGTGAAGGGGCCCTGGCACCTCTGTGCCTCTTCAAATAAACTTGCTCCCCTCATTGAAGTTGCCCACTGTCACACGGGGCAACTGTGGAAAATGGCCAACACGGGGGAAAAGCACAGGCCCCTCTGGGCCCTCAAACAATAATGATGTCTCTCGTTGGAGCCACACGGGCTCTGGAAAACAACATGGCCCCCAAGTTGGGGCGGCCCGCTCTCTTGCGGGACCGCCCAGACACTAGGACTGGAAGGGAAACGGGCCCCTCTGGGAGGCTCCGTCTCCTACTCGGTGCAAACCGGGCAGCAGGCTCCTCACTGCGGGGCAGGCTCCCGCCTGCAGGTCAGCTTCTGCTGGGCGCTAGACAGCGGGTGGGCTCCCACCTGACGGTCGATGTGCCGGCGTCTTTCCTTCCCAAGCGGGGCTCTCTCCGCTCACGGGAGCCCCGCTCACTGCAACACTTCCTGATTCGGCCCCGCCCACCTCCAGGCAACTTGCTTGTCTTCCGGGTTACCGCGGGCAGTGCAGCGGCTCTCGGGGTTCTTCAGCGGGGGCGTCACTTGGGCCGCGGCGTTGATTTACAAAAGTCGAACGTGGGGTGGGCTCCCGCTAAGGCACACAACGCGGGGTGGGCACCCGCATCAATAATAAACTCAGAAGCGGGGTGGGCACCCGCCATCATTAATACTCACAAAGCGGGGTGGGCTCCCGCCTCGATCGGCAAAATGCGGGGCGGGCTCCCAGCAGCTTGGGGGAATCCCTCCACCGGGATTCCCTCTAGATCCTGACACAGCCCTGCGCTGCAGACACCGGTTCCTTTCCTCCGCTTGGCAAATATTACATAGTCACTGTTGCTTCCATGCAACGGTTAGCCTTTATTTTGGGGGTTGTGAAAGACGAAAATCAAGCACACAGGCATGATAAAATAATATGTCGAGGGGAAGTGTAAATATAAACTAACGCCTCTGTCTATTTTATGGAGAGGCTTTATGTGACTGCATGTCTAAAACTTAAAAACGTGAAACCGATGAAAAGCATTTATAAAGCACATGTTTTGAAAGTAAAGCATGCACTCTCCGAGTTAAAAGTAATGTTGCACCAGAAAATATTGCATTTATTTGTACCTTTTATTTGATGGTGAAACATTTTTAATTGTGAGAGCACTTAATTCACACCTCTAGTACTGCAATATAAAGAGCAAAGCAAGCTTCATATTTCCGCAAAAGTCAAGCGATGTATTGTTTAAGCATGTGTTTTGCAATTAAATCACACACACTCAGAATTAAAAGTAATGTTGCACAGGCAAACAAGAGTAAAAGTAAATGTAGTACCTTGAAAGTATTTAACTCTGATTTGCTGATGTAACATTACTTTTTAATTTTGAGTGTGATTGAATTCCTTTCAAAACATGACCTTAAGCAAAAGCTTTATATCCCTTGATTTTCTTTGTAAAGACGCACCCAAACAAAGTCTTTAAATTGCGGCAATAGAAACTTAAGTCAATCAAGTGCACTCGGAAATACAATTATGCACATATTCAACAGAAATGCTCCGTTTTTCAGTAATGCACTGCACTAATGAACTTTAATAACTGCCATGCCTATCCATCTTATTTGAGTCTCCGGGGTGCACATATTCCTTTTTCAGAGGGTGTTTGATGTCTTTGGGTTACATCCGCTCCCCAAGAGTAGCCCTACTCTGAATAAAACACACTAACAGATTCCACTGAGAAAAATGGAAATTAGCTGGCAGTCCTAATCGTAGATCTAAAGGGGAGCCAGTTTCTACCAGAGACAAAATAAGCTTCAACGGAGGATTAGAGGATGGAACAAACACTTTCAGAAAACAGCATCTGGCATTTGATCTCAGTCTTTGAATGCACAGCAAATGTGATGAAATAAGGACAAGATTTACAGTTCTGTTTACAGAAACGGCGCTCGGAGAAGCATGAGCGCCAGTGGGAAGTGCTCAACATCAATTAATAAAGTAGTTCCTAAAACAATTGCTAAAATGGGAGCTGTGGATGGATAGTAGTAATTGGGCCACGCTCTTGGGGAGCACTAAACACGAGAAGAGGTAAGACGCATGCATGCTATGGACAAATGGTGAGAAAGAAAAGGAGAGCAACAATGAAGCCAACAAATGTGACCGAATCCCACAAATTATATACAACATGTCTCTTTGAGACCGGACATGCACTGTCTAGCAAAGACCTAAAAAAGGAGAAAATTAAAAAGCAATTGGTGGCCACTGTTGAAGAGGATAGTCTTTAAAACATGCAGAACTATAGATGGCTGAACGTGAACTGAAGACTCCCTGACAGATTATACCAGAGGCGGGCTCCAAGACAGAAAGTAGGGAACAGCCAGTACTTTATTTGTTAAAATGTAAGTGCCAGGGCTGTAGGTATTTCTGAGGAGGCCACCATGGTTGGCACTACCCACTCTCTCAGCCAGCACTGCCGGATACTAACTACAACACAATACAAGTGTGACATTTTGATTATCAGAGGTCACCCAACGCTGTAAATATGGCCTGGACCTGCTGCTTTCCTAGTTTCCTCGCTGTCTCTTTTTTTTTTTTTTTTTTAACCCCTTCGGTGCTCATGACGGAATGGTTCCGTCATGACCCACGGTTGAGCTGTGCTCATGACGGAACCATTCCGTCATGACCACACCCGCGCAAGATTCCGTCAGCACAGCGGCGGAATCTGCGCAGCATCGAAGGGGTTAATGAACAAGCACAACTCTGTGGTAGGCTGTCATAAGTGAGTGCAGGTGTTTACACATAAGTGCTGCTGCTATTACCAGCAAACATCAGCACAAAATACATGTGGAGTTCTTTAAGTGGGGAGTTTTGATAACAGAATGCTAGACAGAACTTAAATTCCATTTGGATTGGCATAAAATGTACACACACATTTAAATTGCAAATGCTGTAATATAAAGCTTTTTATAAGCCCGTTTTACATCCATTTGTTAGGACTGGTTGCACAAACACCAACCAGAGCAAAGGTGTAGACAGGAGCATTTTAAATCTCACAATTTACATGATGAAGACAAGGCTTGCTATGACTGGTACTAAGCTCGCAAATTAAGTGACATTGAAGGATACATTGTTGTTGGAGGATTGAGCACTTAGTAGTAGTTTGTATTTCATGTCTTAGGGTAAGCGGACAGCCTCAAGGGGCTTTCAGATAATCCATTAGCATGGTAGGAACTCTCCTTCTGCGCTACCCTGTAACCAGAAACAATGTCAGGAGTAAGAGCTGTGCTTTGTATCGTCATACTCTGGAGCAGACCAGGAAAAGTCAATGGAATATGAAGTCTCAAAAGTCTCCATTGTCTGAAGTCCCTGCCCACATTTAGTATGTCTTGGACTTGGCCCTTTTTGGCAGGTTCACCCCTAAACTTCTTGCCTTTTCCCTGGCATGGTGTTGGTGGTTTTAGGCCTCTGGGCACTTTAGCACTGTGGTCCAATGTAAAGTGCGTGCACTCTCTCTGTACATTTGGTAAGGTTGGCCTGCCCTCTCATAGGAATGCATTGGGGATTCCCTGATAAAGTGTGTCAGTGGTATTTCCTGTTATGGGAGGAGCAGTGTGGTCAAGTCTGGTATGTATGAAATTGTGTGAATAAATGCTGCGCAATGGTGTGCGCAGTATGATTTATTGTGGTTATTTTAGAGATGCCACTTTTAGAAGTTGGTGTTTCTGTGTGCTATGTGTCTGCCTACCTGATGTGAATTGCATGTCTGGCTTGTGAGTGACAGGAGCTAAGAGGTCTGGGTGGCTCCAGGAGGGGCAGGGGGAGTCAGCACTAGGCTGAATGGGACACCTGGAGGAAGAGTAGTGGCAGGAGTAATCCCCCGACTCTGAACAGGATGGTGCCTGCCCTGTACAATGCTGGCTCTGCCCCCCTGTGGTGTGTCTGATGACGAGCCCTCACCTGACAAAGGGGAAGAGGAGCTTCCAAAACAAAATGCTCCAAATTCCCCCTGAACCAGTTGCATCTGGTTCCCCCATGCCCTGCACTACAGCCAAAGGGATTTTGTAATATAAATATAGGGGCTGTGACCCCATGAGGTGGGCAGTTCTGTGGTGCTATTCCTGAACGTTTGGGGGCTTGCTGCTGCTGGGGCCCTAGAGGAACTGCCATGGGGGCTTGCCTCCCTGCTGGAGGGCCCTGTGTGCTGGCCTCCCTGGGCCCAGCTATGCCCCTTTGGACTTTTGGCTGGCTCCTAGCGCCCCGTGAACGCTATATTTTGATTTTATCAACATTCATTTCCTTTATATGCCTTTTATTATTCACTTTCCCATGATCAGACATGAAATTCATAGTGGAAACGAACATACTAACTAGGAACATATACATTGTTCAATGCGTGCAGGGTGACCTCAATAAAAAAATAAACAACAATTACTTACACCATACCAACTACTGTAAACACCCTTGTTTTGCAGTTTGTTGACTGCTAATCAATTAGTGTTACTATTTGGATTTCTGTACCATACCACACCACACCATACGGTGACAGGTAACACTATACCATACAATTACAGGTTATACAATACCATACAATGCTGTACAATTGCATACTATGCCAGACTATGACCGGCCATACTAAACCATACCATACCATACAATCACAGGCTATACCATACCATAGAAGGCAGATCATACCATACCAGTCTCTAAAACCGGGTTCTCCAAAATAGGTCCTGGAGGACTGAATCCATGCCAGATTTTTAGTATATACTCATTTAGATAAGTGTGTTATCTTAAAAATCTAGCATGGATCTGGCCCTCCGGGGCCGACTTTGGAGAACCCTGCACTAGAATGACAACCATACCATGACTATACTATACCCAAACTATGACATAACATGCAATACCATAACATAAAATGCAATGACAGGCCATACCATATGACTGTAATGCAAATGTAAAGGGATTCCCCTGTAATTAGTTATGGTTCCTAAGACAGGGAAAAAACCCACAAAATATACAAAAATCTTAGACAACCTTCTATTTCTGAACTGTCAATTCCAGCTTGACATCAATTGGGGCATTTAATGCAATGATAATAAAAATGGAAGATTATATATTTTAAAATCTATTTATATGTAAGAAAAATCCATTATATATGAGACACATGACTCATACAAAATTAAAAAGCATCTTCATTTCATTATTCTTTCAACCATTCACTCAAGCTGATCCTATCATATGTCCACACCATACATACAATTGCAAACACGAGGCACGGTGCTTTCATTACAGGACATTGGTACTGTCTTTTTCTCCCTCATTTTTTACAAAAACAATAATGAATATGGTGTCACAAACAGCAATATAATGTCACAAACAGTGATTCCTATGTTGCACTTTTAGATTTCTATATATTGTATTTCTTAACATTGGTCATTTCATGCTATAAATTGCTCCTTCTATGCGCGTTTTGGCTGAAAGCCTTCATCAGGAAGCCACAATTTCAGAGAAGATTTGCTGTATCCAGCTGTACGGTTCTGTAAGTGTACGTTTTTAAAATGTTGTTCCTTCCGGTATTGAGTTGCTATTTACCCGGCAGCCCAAGCTGACGGTAATAAATCATTCAAAATACACAAATACAATATTCACGGGTCTACACAAGCAATTAGAACCACAAAGAGGCCTCAAAACCATAGCCATTAACCTATACAGCCCTTGCAGATTATAGAAGGAAATATCCTATATTAGGACGGATTCCCTTCACTCACCAATGGTGACATGCTTCATCATCTGGGTCTCCTCCTAGTGTCACACTAGTGGCACTAAGGGCTGCGACCCTTTCAAAAGGAAAGGGGAGCTCGCGGATGTTTTTAAAAAAAATATATATATGTATATGTAAAGCTATACTATTTATAGCGATACTACACGCTATTTATAGACCTACAGATGTGAGTAATAGATTCATGTGGGAATACTGAGTGCAGTGCAAAATGTGAGTTAAAATTGACCAATGAGGAAAAAAAACTTTCATTGATATCCCTCAGATTAAGCCTAAAAACAGTGCAAACGACAGTTTTCAACTAATGACTGTCTGTATGTGAAGGGTCAACATGTTTCAGCAAAATCGGACATTTTATCCTATCCCTTCTTCAGGACCACAAGATTGTTGCTACTGCAAGAAAGTGAACTATGTATAAAACAAAATATAGTGTATGAAAGGTTGGAAAAAATACAACCTCTTTATCTGTATTCAGGAGTGCAAAAACAATTCCTCTGTAAATGACGGATTGTTGTTAGTATCTGCAAGAGAATAAAATACAACAATCTAAAATGTACAGGTTGGTACGATCTCTTTAAAAGAACTCAAGGGTTCACAACAAGAATTTTATTAAATATCATGACCAATTAAATCAATTAATTGTGCCATTACTTCATTGAGTATAATGCATGCTTACCCGTCTATTAGGAGGATAAGACCTCACCTCACCTGGCCGCGGCTCAGGAAAAAGGAGGCACTGCTCTGTGAGAAAATGTAGGAAGAGAACAACAATTGTACATGATACCTACTTTCTTCTCAATCTCTATTAAGATCTAGTGTAGTGAGAACAACGTAAGAGATCGTACCAACCTCTACGTTTTAGATCGTTGCATTTTATTCTCTTGCAGATACTAACAGCGGAATTGTTTTTGCACTACTGAACTCAGGTGAAGAGGTTGTATTTGTTCCAACCTTTCATACACTATATTTTGTTTTATACATACTTCACTTTCTTGCAGTAGCAACAATCTTGTGGTCCTGAAAAAGGCATAGGCTAAAATGTCCGATCTTGCTGAAACATGTTGATCCTTCACACCCAGACAGTCATTAGTTGAAAACTGTCATTTGCACTGTTTTTAGGTTTGATCTCTGCGGGATATCAATAAAAGTTTTTTTTCTCTCATAGGTCAATCTTAACTCACATTTTGCACTACACTCAGTATTCCCACATGAATCTATTACTCACATCTGCAGGTCTATATTTAGCGTCTAGTATTGCTATAAATAGTATAGCTTTACATATACATATATATTAAAAACAACATCCGCGAGCTCCCCTTTCCTTTTGAAAGGGTCGCAGCCCTTAGTGCCACTAGTGTGACACTAGGAGGAAACCCAGATGATGAAGCATTTCACCATTGGTTAGTGATGGGTATCCGTCCTAATATAGGATATTTCCTTCTATAATCTACAAGGGCTGTATAGGTTAATGGTTCTGGTTTTGAGGCCTCTTTGTGGTTCTAATTGCTTGTGTAGACCCGTGGATATTGTATTTGTGTATTTAGCTTGTGATTGGGGAGTATATCCACGCCAGGTCTTTAAATATTCCCTTGGACCCTTCATACATATGAGTGTTTTCCGGTAATAAATCGTTCGTCAGAACATGTATGCAGTCCTCTGTGTTGTCACAGCTTAATGAAAAAGACATGTAGGCATGTTGGATAAGAGCTTTTATGTCCGGCGTTGATAATGCTTTGAGTTACATCAAGGAAGGGCAATACAATACCATACTAGATGACAGGCCACACCATACCATACCATACTATACAATGACAGGACGTATCATACCATAACATACTATTCAATGATGGGTCATACCATACTTTACGACAGGCCACACCATACAATACTATACAATGCCAGACCATACCGTACAGTACGATGACAAGCCATACTAGACCATACAACAACAGGCAATTACCATATAATGACAGACCATACCAATACCATACCATACTATACAAGAGGCCAGGCCAGACCATACAATACCATACCATGTAATATGACGGGCCATGCCATACTGTACTGTACAATGACAAGATATACCATATTATACGATACAATAACAGACCGTACCAGGCCATACAATGCAATACAATGACAGACCATACCATGATATACCATACTATATTATACAATGACAGGCCATACCATATCATACAATACAATTACAGGCCATATCATATTCTACATGGACAGGCCATACCATACTATACAATGACAGGATGTGCTGTACCGTACAATACCATTCTATACCATACACTGACAGTCCATCCCATACCAAACCTTATTATACAGTGACAGGCCATACAATACCATGCCATACTTTACAATGACAGGCAGTACTATACATAATATAGAGCGACATACTATATTATACAATGACAAGCCATAACATACAATAACCTGCTATACAATGGCAAGGCATATCATACCATAACACACCACACTGACAAAGGCAATTGATCTTACTTAGGCGAGACCTATTGGCTTTGCCAATGCTTGTTTCACTCGCTCTCGAATCTTCTCGAGTGACCCTGAAGAATGCTACCAGAGGCATGCTGGCTCAAAATCCTCAAATAAGTGCATTGTTTCTATGTTTCTTTTGGTTACAGATTACCTTTGTCACATACAATAACTTTGAATGTTAGTTTGAAACTTGAATTCTGGCACCTGATGGAGCTCCCCACGCGCCCCTGAGATATGGAAGTTGCAGCAGCCTTCCCTGTGTTTTTTCATTGTACAGCAGGGAGAGTGAACACTGTTGACATATCCGAATATTTTCCTAACGCACTTCTGCCTGCAGTCAGCACATTCCCCGGGCACCTTGGCGCTGCCGAGCTGCGCTCCGCCCGGCCTCTGTTCTCTACACTCCCGGTGAACCAAGGCTGGGGAATTCTTGCTCGTTGGACGCTGGGCTGATGGTGAACCAAGTCGGCGGAATGCTGAAACCCAAGGCATGATTTGAGCATGTAACACCTAAGTTTAAATTACATTCATAAAACTATCCTGTTATTTCTTTATTTTTTTATTTTCTTTACAAGGACAGGAGCTGTAGCGATCAAGCTATGTTTTCACAAAGGCTTGCAGAGGATTTGGGTTGATTTTGGGATGCTGTTTCTAATTTAGCCTGGGCTGGAGAGGGAGCAGAAACGAGTTTGTTCAGGGGCGGACCGCACTGGCTCCGCGAAGAGCTGAGCGCCTATTTTTATGTGTCCGAAGTGCATAATTTAAACTCATTTATCACGATATTTCTCCCATTGGGGAGAGGAGCTGGCCTAACGGCTAGGGTGGTCGACCTCGAATCTGGGGAACTGGGTTCGAGTCTCAGCAATGACGCTAAACATCCTGTGATTCTGAAAAATCACTTAATCTCCCCGTGCCTAGCAAAAAAATAATAATAATAATGTTTCCTCATGTAATGCAACAGGTGCTATGTACAGTGCTCTGATGATACCCGATTCGGGTCAAGTTTGCGCTATATAAAACTCTGTAAAATAAAAAAAATGGACGTCATTTAGGGGTTTACAGAGGTTGCAGGTGCGACCCCCAGACACTGCATTTGCGACGCCTGGACTCAGAGGTGGCAATATCAGTGCCAGAATCACAGGGGCACCTAATCCTTATGGCCATAGGTTGGGGCTCCAAACTCCTTGGTTCTTTTCATTTTTTTATTACACTAATGGTGAATAACAGTATTATTCACTATTAGTGTAATAAAAAAAATGGAGTACAATTAGCTAGAGTATAACCCTCCCTGGCAGCTGAGGTAAGTAAAACATGCTTTTAAATGTGGGTTGTGTGTACGTGAGAGTATGTAATTGTGTGTTCATGTGTAAGCATGCATGATTGCGAGTGAAGGTACAGTTCAAGTAAGGTGTGATGTCACTTCCACTACCCCCTGGCCTTTTGCTTAGTTGACGTTCATGAATTCTCCTGGTCAGTGCTTCATTTTCAGACAGTACAGCTATTGGGCACACAGAGCAAGGCTCAGCTCTTTCTGAGCTGTGTTGTCTAGAATAATGCATTAAACTCTAAGAAATATCTTGTTAAATTAATTGACTTTACACATTGCAGGCACATAAAAATATGAGCTCTACTTTGTGCTGATGCTGCGGAACCCACTATGATATGGCCCCTAAGGCTAGCCCATCACCTCAATTTTTATTTCTTGCATGCTCATTATGAAATAGGCCTGGGTGCTAAGTGCAAAATCTGACTCGCACGTTTGTAGGCCTGTTTTTGCAACTGCGCTACTTATGAGAGCAGAAAGAAATGGCCAAGTAATTCCTTCAGATATTAAGATATGTTTGAGAATCGCCTGGGCTCTGATAGAGGTGTGGCTCCGGAACTAGTGGTGCAGGAGGTGCTGCAGTACACCTTCATTTTCTGGAAGCAGATTCAGAAAAACAGGACATAAGACTGCAGATTACAACTTCTCTTTGCAATAAAAGGTAAATTGTTAGTAGTATTTAAACCTTCAATAATAACATTTTCTAACAAACTACTGCTATTGTGAGTTGGTGCTATGTTTGTGTGTCAGTGAGCAAAATGTGTTACAGCAAACAAATGATGGACGGAATGCTGACAATGCAAACATTCTCCCCCAGTCAAAAGATCTGGGTTAAATCTATAGTTCTTTTGCCCACTATGCCACCCCAGTTTGGACCCAGCCATATGCAAATCTGTCTTGACCCTGTGCCACATGGGAACAGTCCAGACCGAACTGCCAGGCCAGGTCCTCCCTGGCCCAGAAACAAGCATCCTGGGACCGGTTTCAGGGTATGTCACCCTTCTTCAGCCAGGCTAGCTTGAATCCAGCGGCACAGTGAGCAAGGGACCCACGTCTGGGCATACCCATCCCACTTAGGGCGAAAAGTGTTACAGCAAGCAAATTATGGACGGAATGCTGACAATCCAAAAATTCTCCCCCAGTCAAAAGATCTGGGTTAAATCCATTGTTCTTTTGCCCACTATGCCACCCCAGTTAGGACCCAGCCATATGCAAATCTGTCTTGACCCTGTGTCCCATGGGAGCAGTCCAGACCGAACTTCCAGGCCTGGTTCTCCTGTGACCATTTTATATCATTACACACACCAATACTGCACAGGAGAGGGAAAAACGAAGAAAGGCATTTCAAAGATTGCTTAATGCACACACATTTAAAAAGGATAAGGAGTATAACTCGGGAACCTGCGGTGCCAGGGGTCTCCAAATGCTTCCAAAGGTCCCCCATCCATCCCAAGGCCAATGAATATCTATTGCTGGAAAATGGCCCTCTCTGAAGGATAACTTCACCACTGCTGACCAGAGCTAAAGTGCATATCCTTTTCCCCCTCAACATTTTAACATTGGGATTGGGGTACACAAAATTGGCATAATTAATTTACTTGTAAATCCCTTGTAAAGTGGTATACCATATACCCAGGGCCTATAAATTAAATACTACTTCTGGGTCTACAGACTGGTTACTGTGCCACCTACACCAGTAGCCTTGCAAACATGTCTCAGGGCTGCCTCCGAAGAGTCTCTGTGTGCAGTTCTACTTCCACTTAGACTTTACATTTAAAACCCTTTGCTGCACCTTAAACTCCCCTTTTATTTCACATGTCACCCCTAGGTTAGGCCCTAGGTAGCCCATAGGGCAGGGTGCTATGCAAGTAAAAGGAAGGACATGTACCTTTACGCTTTGCATGTCCTGGTAGTGAAAAACACCTAGCTGCGATTTTCACTACTGTGAGGCCTAATCCTCTCATAGATTAACATTTGGAATTCTTTAATATACTTTGAAGCAGTAATTCCAAATTAGAATCGAGTAGTTGTACCATTTTTCATATCTTTGGATTGATAATGACAAACCTTCTTTACTGGTAAATTTGAATATAACATTACCATTTTCAAAATGCCACTTTCAGAACGTGGACATTTCTCTGCTCTTACAGCTCTGTGTGCCTGCAGCCTGTCTCCAATACACATCTGGGGTGAGTGACAACACTTTGTGAATTCCCTCTAGACAGCCACAAACACAGGAAGGCAAGGTGTGTCTGGGTACTCATTTGCATTTTGATGGGTCTTCCTGGGCAGGAAGGGATGGAGGGTCTGACACTTACACCCAAATAGGCAGTGGCCTGTCCGTAAACATGGAGCTGATTATTCTCTATTGATAGTCTGGAGCCAGGGTTAGGAAGAAAGGACTTCTGTGCACTTCAAAGACCCTTCTTTGATGTCACCCCCACTTCAAAAGCACAACTGGGTGTATGTACTGGGGCTTTGACCCCATCAAATCAGACATTTCTGGACCTACAACTAGACTCTGTCAGAAGAACTGATGTGCTGCATCAAGGACTGACACTGCTGGACTACTGACCTGGAAGGCTTGCTAGTCTGCTGCCCTGCTGCTCTCTGACCCTGCTGAGGGAGAGCTGGACTCTGCTTTGCACCCCAAAGTGTTTTCCAAGGTCTTGTTGGCTTGCCTCCTCTTGTTGAGACTAAGGGAAATCAAAGTCTTTGCCCCAGCTCTTGTGCCTGGTTCGCTTAAAGTGGACCCAGATACTTGCTGCAAAGACACTGATGCATCCGGTGACTGCGTGAGCAGAAACATAACCATCATTCCTGTGGCAGGAGTAGTACCCGGCGCATCTATTGGAACCGCTGCAGCACCTGCAGAAACCGTCACTGAACCTTGCATCGCTGCTGCAGCACCCTGCACAAATTGACGCATCCTTTGACTGCATGTTGAAACCTGGAGCATCACACTCAGAACCAATGCCTCTCATCTTCAGTGCTTCGTCTACGGAACTGATGCATCACCTCCCCTGAGGTTCTACATCGATGCATCGATCGACTGCATCCTTCATAACACTTTTGGGACCTGAATAAGGTACTTTGTTCACCGGGCCTGTGTGGGTCCTATAGCAGGTCTGTGCTCCATTGCATGCGGCCTTGTAACCCGCATAGGCTTTTATTGCTTCTAAGAGCTACAAACACTTTTTTATTCTTTAAAAATTCATAACTTGACTTCTACTTATTAGATTTTTGTCATTTTTGTCTTGATTTGTTTATAAAGCTGTCTAATTTTCTAAACTAGTGTTGAGTCTTTTTGTGGTGTTTTCATTTTGGTACTGTGTTTGTGTGTTTTATACACAATATATCGTGCATCATGAACTTTAAGCTATATCAATAGATGTTCAACTGAGCTGCTGCTATTTTCCCTCTGCGGTATTGGATCGGTGTAGTATGTGCATGAACCCACCCAACTATTATTTAATTTGGAATATTACTCAGCGTGTGAATTCTGTTTAGCAGAACAGTCCTGTGTTATTACAATTAAGACAACCCACTTACTCAGTGTATTGGGTGTGGGAGTACATAGTGTCTCTTAAACTCAGCACAATTTTATTTGCTACAAAAATGAAAATGTATAATAATGTCTAATCAGATGTTTAGTTAGGGAAAATATTTCAAAATTATCCTTTTTCGCATGAAGGTTAGGTGACTACGCATTTCCAATTGTATCACAAATGGTACTAAGTAATTGAGACTTGATAATGATTGGTAACTCTAGCAATTCAACATTTATTTTTAAATTACTGGATAATATAGCATATTTTGTCAAGACGTAATTGTATATATATATATATATTATCTACTGGCGGTCGTCAGTAGATAGTTTGTTAGGACCACGTTTCCATAGGAAAAGCATTTTTTCATGTGCCTATAATTTTGGCGTCGTTTGAATCTTTACAAAATTTTCCAAAAAGTTTCTCTTTTTTGATCAGCTCCTATCTTGAAAGTTTGGGGGTAATTGGTCAAGGGGGATCTGAGAAAAAAGGGGGGTCCCAAAACGTGTTTTCTCAAAGTATTTTCCATAGGAAACTTTAGACAAGGCCACAGGTCAAACTGCTGAACAGAATGACGGCAAATTTGTCAGGGAGAAAGGTCTTGGTCCAGACAGCACACTTTTGTTGAAATGGTGTAGATCCGTTCAGTAGTTTTTGAGATATTGAAGGAAATATATATATATATATATTACCTACTGGCGGTCGCCAGTAGGTAGTTATAGTTAGGACCACGTTTCCATAGGAAAACCTCAACATTCTATTTTGAATAACTTTGGCGCCGGTCGACGAATCCTCGCGAATTTCTCAAAATAGGTGGGGCGCTACGCTCCGCTCCTACCCTGAAAGTCTCGGGGGGATCCGTCAAGCGGGGGCTGAGATAAAAGGGGGGTCCCAAAACGCGTTTTTCCCATGCATTTTTCCATAGGACCTTTAGAACGAGCTACAGCCCGAACGGCTGAACAGAATTACTCAAAATTTGGCAGAGAGGTAGTCCCTAGGTCAAGGAAGTGCCTTTTGTAGGTTTGGTGTAAATCTGTTCAGTAGATTCTGAGAAAATAGCCTTTAAATCAATATATATCTGAGCCCGCTTACGGTACGCTTACCGTACGCTTACGGTAAGCGTACGGTGGCGTGCGCGAGCGCGATTCTGATTGGCTCTTAGATCTTAGTAAACATTCGAATCGGCCGAAACCAGGAAGCGGCGGCCGCCATTTTGTGTATTTCACTCTGAAAAAAAAGAGTGAAAACAAGGAAAGGGGGCAATGAGGATAGTTACAGACCCCCTAACAATTGTAAGGGGGTCAAAGAAGGACAGAAAAGTACAAAAAAAACATTTATTGATTTTAAAAAAAATCACGGGGTACGCGTACGGTAAGCTTACGGTAAGCGTACGGTAAAAAAAATAAAAATAAATAAATGAAAAGCAGATTTAAGAGTTTAGAAATTAGGGAGCTCTAAAAAGAGCTGTTGTGTTTATGAAGTCATTTTTTTAGTGGTACCTACAAGTAAGTACCGATGCAGAGTCTAAGGTTCAAGAGGAAGACTCTGTTCCCTTCATCATTGAAGTGCACACCATCTCCTCTATAAATGTCTTGCATGTCATAACGCAAGTTGTTGTGGTAAATGGCACCCATACCATAGTCACGGAGGAAAGCAGAAACAGATTTGTTGACGTGCTTTCTTGCTTTGTCAATCTGTGGACAGAAATGATTGGACCAGTTCCATTTTTGCCTTTGGCATATGTTGGAAAACACAAAGGCAGTTTTAGGGAAAAGTGTAAACAGTTGTGCAAAGGTGTCCTTCATAAGCATTTCCAGACCTACCCCAGTCAAAGTGCCTAGGTCATTGCCACCACAGTGCACTATTATGAGGTCAGGGTGTTGGATTTGAATGAAGGATTTCACCAATGGCATCAATTGGTGCCACTTTAACCCTCTCTGACCAATCCATTTAATGTCTACATTTGGCAAAGCAAGGTCTCTCACCATATCTGTTTTCTCTGCAAACTTTTCACTCCAGAAGACATAGCTGTGCCCTACAATCCACACTGTGAACATCTTCAAAGGAGAACTGGATGCACTCAGGAGGTGTCTTTCAGTAGAATGGCAATATGAAAAGAAAGACAGTTTGGAAATGGAGGCATACATATTTTTTTAAAACAAAAAGAACTGATTGGCTGTTTCATACCATTCCAGAATAAAAACTAGGCTGTATGTGAAAATTAATAGAAGCATGTTTTGTATTGGTACAAAAAAATGTGTAACCAAAGAACAGTACTATGGATTTGCTGTTAGGTTTGAAAAGTCAAGCACTCTTGCTCTGTGGAATTGAAACATTGTGTGTCGAACTTCTGACCTAACTGAACACAGCAGTGTTCCATGAGCTGTTGCTATGGTAGCAGGCAGAAGTCAAGTTGGGGGAAGGGTACTAGGCAGAAGTCAAGTTGGGGGAAGGGTACTTTTGGAAAAGGGTTCGTTTTCAACCAATAGAAATGTGTGAATACATGTGAAAAAAAGGGGGAAGCACTGAGATTTGAAACTTACATGTATATGTGTGGAAAAATAGAGGGAAAGTTTGCCATTATCTGGTTCTGCTGAGAGGAGAGAGGTGAACACAACAGAGATCCTGGCTCTGATAATCTGCTGTTTGAGTGTCACATTTCTTTCACAACTAACTAATTTTAAAGGTGAGTTTACAGTTTGAGAGGGGATGTATGTGGTAACTTAAGAAATGAATAATAGAAATGGGAATTGTTTTTGTTGTAGTTACACATGGTGGTTTCATAATGTGTCAGTGTGTAAAAGTGATTTACACTTGCCCCGAAAAAAAAAAGAGCAGTAAGTGTGCTTTCAAATTGGCAAAGAAATTTCGTTTTGGCACTAATGTGAAAACATGACTCTGTGTGCATAGAAGAATTATAGGCAGAGATTTATTGCGTCTTGCTCTGGTGATTTAACAGTTGCATTAGATGGAAAGGGGGAGCGAATTATTGGGGGAAGAAGCAGAGGCTTAGCACACACCCATGTCCTTGCCGTGTATAGTCATGCACAGTATTTACAAGCCAGTGGGGTTTTCAGGTTTAAGTCTGTAATGCAAATACATTCAGCATCACTAAGGCTGGTTGCCCTTGGTGGAGTGTAGGCAGTCACAGAGAATGCACATGGTGGTGGTCTGAAAAAAAAACAGCTTGGACACGTGCAATTAAATAAATCAAAAATAGTGGTTTCATAATGTGTCAGTGTGTAAAAGTGATTTCAAATTGTAAAAAGAGATTTTCACTTGGCCCGAAAAAAAAAAAGAGCAGTAAGTGTGCTTTCAAATTGGCAAAGAAATTTCGTTTTGGGACTAATGTGAAAACATGACTCTGTGTGCATAGAAGAATTATAGGCAGAGATTTATTGCGTCTTGCTCTGGTGATTTCACAGTTGCATTAGATGGAAAGGGGGAGCGAATTATTGGGGGAAGAAGCAGAGGCTTAGCACACACCCATGTCCTTGCCGTGTATAGTCATGCACAGTATTTACAAGCCAGTGGGGTTTTCAGGTTTAAGTCTGTAATGCAAATACATTCAGCATCACTATGGCTGGTTGCCCTTGGTGGAGTGTAGGCAGTCACAGAGAATGCACATGGTGGTGGTCTGAAAAAAAAACAGCTTGGACACGTGCAATTAAATAAATCAAAAATAGTGGTTTCATAATGTGTCAGTCTGTAAAAGTGATTTCAAATTGTAAAAAGAGATTTTCACTTGGCCCGAAAAAAAAAGAGCATTAAGTGTGCATTCAAATTGGCAAAGAAATTTCGTTTTGGCACTAATGTGAAAACATGACTCTGTGTGCATAGAAGAATTATAGGCAGAGATTTATTGCGTCTTGCTCTGGTGATTTCACAGTTGCATTAGATGGAAAGGGGGAGCGAATTTTTGGGGGAAGAAGCAGAGGCTTAGCACACACCCATGTCCTTGCCGTGTATAGTCATGCACAGTATTTACAAGCCAGTGGGGTTTTCAGGTTTAAGTCTGTAATGCAAATACATTCAGCATCACTAAGGCTGGTTGCCCTTGCTGGAGTGTAGGCAGTCACAGAGAATGCACATGGTGGTGGTCTGAAAAAAAAACAGCTTGGACACGTGCAATTAAATAAATCAAAAATAGTGGTTTCATAATGTGTCAGTCTGTAAAAGTGATTTCAAATTGTAAAAAGAGATTTTCACTTGGCCCGAAAAAAAAAGAGCAGTAAGTGTGCTTTGAAATTGGCAAAGAAATTTCGTTTTGGCACTAATGTGAAAACATGACTCTGTGTGCATAGAAGAATTATAGGCAGAGATTTATTGCGTCTTGCTCTGGTGATTTCACAGTTGCATTAGATGGAAAGGGGGAGCGAATTATTGGGGGAAGAAGCAGAGGCTTAGCACACACCCATGTCCTTGCCGTGTATAGTCATGCACAGTATTTACAAGCCAGTGGGGTTTTTAGGTTTAAGTCTGTAATGCAAATACATTCAGCATCACTAAGGCTGGTTGCCCTTGGTGGAGTGTAGGCAGTCACAGAGAATGCACATGGTGGTGGTCTGAAAAAAAAACAGCTTGGACACGTGCAATTAAATAAATCAAAAATAGTGGTTTCATAATGTGTCAGTCTGTAAAAGTGATTTCAAATTGTAAAAAGAGATTTTCACTTGGCCCGAAAAAAAAAGAGCAGTAAGTGTGCTTTCAAATTGGCAAAGAAATTTCGTTTTGGGACTAATGTGAAAACATGACTCTGTGTGCATAGAAGAATTATAGGCAGAGATTTATTGCGTCTTGCTCTGGTGATTTCACAGTTGCATTAGATGGAAAGGGGGAGCGAATTATTGGGGGAAGAAGCAGAGGCTTAGCACACACCCATGTCCTTGCCGTGTATAGTCATGCACAGTATTTACAAGCCAGTGGGGTTTTCAGGTTTAAGTCTGTAATGCAAATACATTCAGCATCACTAAGGCTGGTTGCCCTTGCTGGAGTGTAGGCAGTCACAGAGAATGCACATGGTGGTGGTCTGAAAAAAAAACAGCTTGGACACGTGCAATTAAATAAATCAAAAATAGTGGTTTCATAATGTGTCAGTCTGTAAAAGTGATTTCAAATTGTAAAAAGAGATTTTCACTTGGCCCGAAAAAAAAAGAGCAGTAAGTGTGCTTTCAAATTGGCAAAGAAATTTCGTTTTGGGACTAATGTGAAAACATGACTCTGTGTGCATAGAAGAATTATAGGCAGAGATTTATTGCGTCTTGCTCTGGTGATTTCACAGTTGCATTAGATGGAAAGGGGGAGCAAATTTTTGGGGGAAGAAGCAGAGGCTTAGCACACACCCATGTCCTTGCCGTGTATAGTCATGCACAGTATTTACAAGCCAGTGGGGTTTTCAGGTTTAAGTCTGTAATGCAAATACATTCAGCATCACTAAGGCTGGTTGCCCTTGGTGGAGTGTAGGCAGTCACAGAGAATGCACATGGTGGTGGTCTGAAAAAAAAACAGCTTGGACACGTGCAATTAAATAAATCAAAAATAGTGGTTTCATAATGTGTCAGTCTGTAAAAGTGATTTCAAATTGTAAAAAGAGATTTTCACTTGGCCCGAAAAAAAAAGAGCAGTAAGTGTGCTTTCCAATTGGCAAAGAAATTTCGTTTTGGGACTAATGTGAAAACATGACTCTGTGTGCATAGAAGAATTATAGGCAGAGATTTATTGCGTCTTGCTCTGGTGATTTCACAGTTGCATTAGATGGAAAGGGGGAGCGAATTATTGGGGGAAGAAGCAGAGGCTTAGCACACACCCATGTCCTTGCCGTGTATAGTCATGCACAGTATTTACAAGCCAGTGGGGTTTTCTGGTTTAAGTCTGTAATGCAAATACATTCAGCATCACTAAGGCTGGTTGCCCTTGGTGGAGTGTAGCACTGTGGACATGGGCTTTTTAAAAAATCTGAAAAGTGGTTTCATAATGTGACAGTTTGTAAAAGAGATTTTCACTTGCCCAAAAAAAAGAGCAGTTTGTGTGCATTCAAATTGGCAAAGAAATTTCGTTTTGTGACTATTGTGAAAAGAAATGTAGTAATATATTTAAATACAATAACAGATTTTTTTTTTAGTTTTTTTCAGGTATTGCTGAAGAACAGTGAACAAAATTTAAGATGCCTACAAAATCTCGAGTTCAAAAAACGCTAAAAAAAAAACTATATTTGAAGACAACTGGAGGACCAAAGTTAGTAGAAGATGCTGATGTTGGGAAAAAGAAAAAATCTTCTGGTAAGCAAAAAAAACAATTTCTAAACAAAATATTCAAAACAAAGAAAAATGTACAAAATGTCTGTTCTCGGAAAAATGTAACAAAACATAGAGAACAGCAAAAAATTGAGAATTTAGTTAATGCAAATATACCTTCTGCAATTGAAAAGTTTAACATAAACAGAAAAACAGCATTTAAAGAGATACGTAGAAAAATGTTTCAGAGAAGAGTTATGTCCAATTTGATAAAGGATATAAAGAAATATAAGCAAAAGGCTAAATATTACAAGAGAAAAAAAGAAATTGAAGCCATTGCAGCAAAAGCATTAGAATTAAAAAGGAAACTATTCATATTAATTTTGAATAGGATGCGTACATTAGATAAAATGGTTAATGTACTGAAATCACAAAGCAAAAGCAAAAGAGTAGTGAACAGAACAAACTTTTGTAAAGTGTTTTTAGGAAAGTGGATGCATAGTTCAAGTAGTGAACCTTTTTTTAATGAAGAGAGCTATTTTCAAAGTAATAGTTTGCTGCATGCAGTTGACACCAGAGGTCGTTCATACGAAGTAAAAAATGGTTGCATAATGGAGAAGGAGATAATGGTTCCAAGAGATGAGGTACAAGTGATGGCAGATGAGGCAATGGGGAGACGTCCTAAAGCCCCAGTGTACACTTGGAATTGTAGTAGTATTTGCACTGTGCGTCAGGAATCTATTGACAGATTTCGAGAGTTTCTAAGAGAATATAGTAAAAAAAGTGTAAAACAAAAGATTAAGGTGCTTCAAAGTCTGGATCCATGCAGAGTGAGAGAGAATACTGGTTTGCAGGGTCATTCTCTTGCTTGTCTATCTAGAAAAGTGTGCAATAGTGTTTTCCATCATTTTAGGATGCTGGCTGTTCATCATACTGAAATGAGAAAGTTTGTGAGACGGTTGTATTTTGCCAAAAGTCCAGCAATAAAGTTAAATGAATTGAATAGGGCTCTGTTCCGAGGAACGGTATCAGATGTAGAGAAGGTTGTTGATGAAATTCAGTTTTGTTACTTTGGTCCTGAACAAAACAGTGCAGAGAAGGACACAGTAAATGAGGCAGAAGTGGAAGACAATGTAGAACCCTCTGTAAGTAACACATTTAATGATCACATAACAAAATTTGCAATAGTCTCTAATGAAAGACCAAATTTTACTTGTATTTGTTGCCGCAGAACTCATTATAGAAAACAAACTAGGAATGTTGATCTCTACAGAAAGAGTGAAAATGAAGATAATTATAAGTGGAAGGATTTTGCCACATATATATTTCTAGAAAATTGTTTTGAATTGGGTGAAGATCAGCGTATTTGTAAATACTGTTATAACAAGTTAGAGGAAAATAGAATGCCGACCAGAGCTGTACATAATAATTTAGAATTGGATGCTATTCCTGCTGAACTTTCTGAATTAAATACATATGAGTCTATACTCATTCAATGTGTTCATCCGTTCCAGACCATAGTACGTATGGAGCCCAAAACTGGTAAATTACCTCCTTCAGATTTACTGAGAGGTTTAAAAGGTAGAGTGGTGTATTTGCCCTTGGATTTGAAAAAAAATATGGAAACTATTGATGCGGATACTTTGGAAACTGAACCATTAATTATTCTGGTTAATGGTGTACCTACAAAGAATAAGAAGATTTGGCAGGAGCTGGTAGATGTGCGGAAAGTACAAAGAGCAAATTTGTATTTGAAAAAAAATAACAAATGGTATGAATCAATTTATATAGAAGAAGAAGAAGAAGAAGAAGATTTACAAGGAGACACAGAAACACCAACTGGACAAATTGAAAAAGTGGACAAGTCAAAGGAAGAAGAAATTTATGAACATTTTAGCATACATCCTCTCCATTCGAAAGAAGTTATGGGAGACAATTTTGATCTCTTTCAGATGAAGAAAGCAAAAGGAAATCCCGTGAGTGTATGGGAGGAGAGCTTGGAAGCTCGATGTTTTCCCCAGCTGTTTCCTAAAGGAAAAGGAGGACGATACGATGAACGTCCAGAACAGATTCCAGCTTCAGAGTATCGAACTACAAGACTATATGCTGAAGATCCCAGATTTCGACAAAGTATTCCTTATTTGTTCCATCTTTTATTTGAAAGCGACTTGTCTGCACTGTCTTATGCAGTAAATCACATTTTAAAAAGTGGAGTACATTTACAAAATGTGTCTGCTAAGGATTTTATGGAGAAAGTGCAGCACCGAGATGATCATTTGGAAACACAACTGATCAATCTGATGGCTTGTCAGCGTGGGACAAATGAATATTGGTACCGACGCCATGGTGAACTAAAATGCATGTTACGCAATTTAGGAACACCAACATGGTTCCTTACCCTAAGCTGTGCCGAGTACGCTTGGGATGATTTACTGGATTTTCTACGAGAGGCCAATTCAAACATTAAAAACATCGAATACAAGACAGCAGGAGAACTGTGCTCATTGGATCCGGTTAATGTTTGCAGATATTTCAATCATAGATTTGAGGCTATGATATCCTTCATCTGCAATAAAAAAAATCCACCCCTTGGAGAAGTAGTGGATTTCTTTTGGAGAAAAGAGTACCAGGCAAGAGGTGCTCCTCATATTCATATGCTGCTGTGGATCAAGGATGCCCCAAAGTTTGGAACAGATACTGATGAAGCAGTGTTATCTTACATTGAAGAATATGCAACATGTGCTATACCTAAAAGCACAGAAGAGAACAAGTTAAAGGAGCAAGTTCTACGTTTCCAAAGTCATCGGTGTGGAAAATACTGTCGACGGAAATACAAGAGCAAAGAAAAATACTACACTAAATGTCGATTTGGATTTCCTAGACCTGTTCTTTCAAATGGAAGAGTCAACAGTTTTATGTCAGCTGTGAGACATACTATCACAAGAAAATCACCTAAGAATACCTACAACCTTAAAAGAAAAGAAGAATCAAAAAATATAAATGACTACAACCCAGTCATTTTATCCATGTGGAACGCTAACATGGATATACAGTATGTTGCTGACAATTCCATTGCTGTTGCTCGATATGTAACGTCTTACATTACGAAATCAGAAAAAACAGAATTGAAGGAAATGTGGGAAGAGATTTCTCATGAGAAGACTGTCAGTAAGAAGCTGTACAGTTTCAGTTTGAAGATGTTATCGCATCGAGAAATTGGATCCTACGAATGTTCAGATAGGTTATCTTCTGCAAGTCTCTACTCGAAGTCAAGAAGAATAATTTGGGCAAGTTTAGGCCTTGCAGCAATGAGAAATCGGGTACTGAAATCTGTTGGAGAAATTGAATATTTGGCTGAGAATGACCCAGAAAGTACAGATATATTGAAAACAAACATGTTGGACACATATTATCCCAAGAGAAGTCATCATCTGGAGAACATGTGTCTCTATGAAGTGTTACAGAACTACATTTATTCACGGAAAGCTGCAGAAGACATCAACAGTGGAAAATATAAAGTTGTTGGTGAAGAAGGATGTTTGGTGAAGCAAACCAAAGGAAGTTTGATAAATCACCGGAAGCTGAGTTGCGACACTACCGACAAGAAAGAATTTTACTACTTGGCTCTTTTACAGTTGTTTAAACCATGGCGTACAGAGGATGAACTACTGGGAGAATTCCAGAGCTATGAAGATTCTTTTAATGCTTGCAAAGACAGCATACAATGCAGTACATTCTCAACTTATCTGCAAATGTTAAATGAAGAAATTGAACAGGAAACTACAATTGCAGCAGAAATAGCTAGAGACAGTTCTCAGGACAGCCAAAGTTCAGGAACATACAGTCAAGATCCCCTAGGACAACCAATCGTTGAAAATGAAGCATCAATAGCCATGAATGAAGTGGAAACGGCTATGAATCAAGGTCAAGAAGAATTTATAGACTTAGAAAATTTGGAAAGACAACTGAATCAAGAGCAGCAACAAATTTATGAAGAGATCAAAAACAAAATTGATCACGGATTTCTACATATCAAAAAAGAGTGCTCATGCACATCATTTCATCCAATCAGGATGTATGTAAGCGGACAAGCTGGCACTGGAAAAAGTTTCCTAATTAAAGTCATCAGAAGCTACCTAAAGCAAAAAACGGATTCTACTTTGTCTTGTGTGGTTACTGCTCCAACTGGGTTAGCAGCATATAACATAAAAGGAATCACCTTACATCGTTTGCTAATGTTACCAGTGGAGCATGAGAACAAAATACAATTCAACAAGCTAACTGGAGAAGCATCCTTGGAAGTTTCAAGAGTATTGAAGAAGATGCAAGTTCTCATTATTGATGAGGTGAGCATGGTATCAAACTTAATGCTTGCCTTTGTGCATTTAAGAATGCAGCAAATTTTGAAGACAGACTATGACGTGTTATTTGGTGGAAAACACGTCATAGTTTTTGGGGATCTTTTGCAACTTACTCCAGTTAAAGGACAACCAGTGTTTAATACTGTGACACATGAAGACACGAAGAAGTCATTGGGAAGCATTGGAAATACAAATATTTGGTCCTTCTTTGAGTACAAGGAACTTACAACTAATATGAGGCAAGCAAACGATGAAGAATATGGAAGTATTCTGAAAGATATCAGGATTGGACTACTCACAGAAGTTGGGGAAAAAAGCATTACAGAGTCGGCTGCTACATAATTTATTTCCAAAGGAAGAAATAGTTGCAGAGAAAATATACAAGAATATTGCAGAAAACAAAAGTGTCATCTGCTTAATGCCAACTCTACGTGAATGCTCAATATTTAATGAGGAGCTTTTGAAATTGGAAAAGGAAGACATCAGGAAATTGGAAGCAGTGGACAAAATTGAGGATGGAAGAATTACTGTCACAGTAACAGGCAAACTGAAAAATAAATTGGACTCACTAGAGAAGAGCATCTCCAAAACAGCAGGATTAGAAAAAAATCTATATGTTTGCATGAACTGTAGAGTGTTTTTAAGGAGAAATTTGGATGTTGAGAAAGGCTTAGTGAATGGAGCGATGGGAAGAGTTGTGGGTTTTATTAATTATCAGAAAAAAGAAGGAATTGAATGTTTAAAAATAAAATTTGATCAGATAGAAGAAGTTAAAGATATTTGTCGTTGTACAGTTCGTTTTATGCTTGTGAAAGACTTATATGTACGTAGGAAGCAGTTTCCGTTTTCACTAGCATATGCTGTAACTATCCACAAGTCTCAAGGATTGACTGTAGATTGTGCATTTGTGAACATTGGTTCAACTGTGTTCAAAGAAGGTATGGCATATGTAGCTTTGTCACGAGTCAAAACATTATCAGGTTTATTCATGATAGACTTTGATGACTCAAAAGTTAGTGCTGATACAAACTGTGTAAAGGAGTATAATAGATTAAGAAGAAGCTATGCTCCTCATTTAGGTCAGTATCCTGTGTTGGAGAAACGTGTAGTTTCTCGTAAAAGGAGAAATGAGAATATCTGTAATGAAGATATAGAGAAGAGGAAAAAAAAGAGGAGTGATGTAATTGCAAGCAAAAAGAAAAAGGAAAATGAAGAACAGGTTGTAGGATGTCATTTTGAAAATAGCTCTGGTGTCAACTGCTACGCAAATGTAGTGCTGAATGTTGCATTTTATCTGGAAAGTTTGCAAGAGCAGATAATAGTAAATCAGGGAAAAAGATTCTGTTCAGAGCTGAGTCTCCTTTTTCAAAAGCTGAGTAAAGATAAAACTCAAATAGAAAGTGCTACTGACATTAGAAAACTTTTAGATGTATGTTCAGGACGAACACAGTTTTCTCAAAATGAACAGCAAGATGCACACGAATTTTTGATGTATTTTCTTCAGGTAGTGGAAGAAGAAGGAGTTCCCATTGACATTTTTTTTGGTCTCTCTTATAAATGGGAACATAGTTGTGATAATTGTTATAATATATGTGGCTCTATTGTTGATAATGAAAGGTTTATTTATTTGACATTGCCAGAGAGTAAAACAGTCACTTTTGCAAAATTAGTTAAAGATGCTAATCATAGCATGAAATGTGGTGAGTGTAATTCTGACATGTTATCAACATTAATTTTAAGGGAATACGGACAGTATGTAATTTTAATGATGCAACGATGTAGAGCTGATGGATCAAAATTGGATACTTTAATAAAGAAGTTTACAGGACAGCAATTATCAATTTCAGGAAAAACTTTTGTAACTGTTGCAATAATTTTCCATGATGGACCTACTGTTACTTCTGGACATTACACAGTTTATCTAAAATGTGAAAAAGGCTGGACACTGTGTAATGATTCCCAATTGATTTTCAAACAACGTTTGCCTTTTGATTTAGCAAATTCCTATCTAATCTTCCTGAAACCTAAATTTTAGAGAGACTTGGCAAGATCTGGACAAAATAATTTTACCATTTTACTGGATTACCATTGCAATTTTGTAGAAAAAATATTTTTAAAATTATCATTTGGCCTAAAGGAAAGATAACCAATTGTAATGTGGACTTTTTTAATTTTTAATGCAATTTTGAAAAACCAATAATTTAGAGATAATCGGTAACTTCTGCACATTTTAAATTTTGGAATGCTATTGGACTGCCATTGGAAATTTTTTCAAAAATGATTTAAAAAATTACTATTTGGCCATGTGGAAAAGTAAGCAATTCTATTGTGGACTAAATAAATTATTCAAAAAATTTTCGTGAACCAAAATGTTACAGAGAATCGGTGAGATCTGGACAGATTAAACTTTAGAATTTTAATGGATTTCCCTTGGAAATTTATTCCAGGAAAAAAAAAAAATACTATTTGGCCTAAAGGAAATAAAATCAGATGTATTTTGGAGTTATTTGAGATATAATATTGTGATTATACTTCTCAAACAAACATATCAGACGGTATTTTAAAGAAAAAAGTATTGTTTTTAGATGATATTTTTTTAGAATAATATGCATTTCTGTAATGATAAGTTTAAGTGAGAAGAGATTCTGGGCTTTTTTAATACAATCTTTGAGATTGTTAATTTTTTTTGCCCGCTGTAAAATGATGAATGCAATTGCTTTCACAATTTATAGTGAAATGCAATATATTCTGAAAACAGCAAAAATAAGGCAAAAATATTTTTTGGTAAAAAATGTAAATATGTGTACTGTATTATAAAATGGTTTAAAAATATTAATACTTTTTTCTTTATTTTCAGATCGATATAGAAAATTTTCGGAAACTACAACCATTTTAAAAACTATTTTTAAAAAAAACAAATGAATAAATATTTTTTTGAGTGAGTATGGTAAGTCAATAATAATAATTGTAGTCTCTCAAGGACCTTGTAATGTGATAAATGATTTTTAGTGTTTTTTTTTAAAAATAAAAAAAAAGGTACGCTTACCGTACGCGTACGGTAAAAAAAAAATAAAAAAAAGTTTTTAAAAACATGTAAAAAAAAGATGAAAGATAAGGTTGGCTCTTAAAAGAACCGTTGTGTTCATGCAGGGACAGAGGAAAGGAAGCATGGGAAAATCATTCAAAGCTACAAATGTGCTGATCTATTTTGTTGTTCACTAGGGAAACACTGGTCTCCCTATGACAAATTAGACCTTTACAAAATGTGCAATGAATATCAACCTTCCGAAATCGAAGGTTCATTTCCAGAGGGCCAGCAAAAGGAGATTCTCCCCCCACAGATGAAGGGCTCACCTGACCTGCAGAAGAAGGAGTAAGCTCTGCAGATGATGGTCCAGGCTGAGCTGCTGTGGATGTACTGGCTCGTCTTTCTGAAGAGTTACCTCCAAAAAGATGACCATGTGTCCTTCTGTGTACATCCTGGAGGTGTCTCTTCATGGTGTGATTCCCAAAGGAATACTTCCTGTTAGGATTACCTCTAGAAAGTACACGCTTACACAGCTTGCAAGTAACTAAGGGTGCATTCACCTTTTGCTGGCCTTCTGGAAAAGTAAAATAATCCCAAACATAAGAAGGCTTTTGTTTCCTCGATCTCTGCCTCAAGACAGTGCTGCTGGTGCTAGCCTCACTCTCAGAAGAGCTCTGCTGTTCTGCCATCGTATCCCAAAGACAAACCAGCTCCTTCTCCCAAGGGATCACAAGCAGAAATGAGGGGAATGGGTGTGGTGTAGGAGAGTTCTAGAACTGAAAGTAGTTTCAACCAATCAAAAGTTGTGTTTCAAGATCACATGACCTACCGTACGCTTACGGTGCGCTTACGGTACGCTTACGGCAAAAAGTACGCGTGCGCGTAAAAAAGACACGCGCTTGCGCGCATGCGCATAACAGTCACTCCCCGGCACTTCCGCGTAACGTGCGCGTGTGGCGTAAGCGCGCACGCGTCCCACGCGCAGTACGCGCGGCTACGCAAAGTGCGTAACTATACGCAAGCAGCGTAGATAGATTACGGACGTTGCGTAAACCGTACGCTTACCGTAAGCTTACGGTACGCGTACTATAAAAAAAATACAAAAAAAAAAAAAAAAAATCTGGTAATAAATTTTACATGTTTATTTTAAAAAATATATTAAAAAAAAAATATTTAAGGATTTTAAAAATTTAAGCATAGTCTTTATAAAATGAAAGAAAATTAAATTAAAAATATGTTTGAAAAAATTAGCATTTAAAAAACCTTGCAAATTCACTGAAAAAACCATGGGTTACACACACGTTATAGTTAGGAATTAGCATTTAAAAAACCTTGCAAATTCACTGAAAAAACCATGAGTTACACACACGTTATAGTTAGGAATTAGCATTTAAAAAACCTTAGAAATTCACTGAAAAAACCATGGGTTTCACACACGTTATAGTTAGGAATTAGCGTTTAAAAAACCTTAGAAATTCACTGAAAAAACCATAGGTTTCACACACGTTATAGTTAGGAATTAGCATTTAAAAAACCTTAGAAATTCAGTGAAAAAACCAGAGGTTTCACACATGTTATAGTTAGCTGGACATTTTACTCGTAAAAAACCAATGAAATTGCCCCGTTATAGTTAGTTCAGCTAACTATAACTCGCGCGCCCGCAATGCACTGCTGATGACGTCACATATTACATCACTCATGACATGGTCAGTGACATCACTCATGACATCACTGATGACATCTCAAATGACATCACTGATGACATCACTGATGACATCATCCTTGTGATAGAGTGGCAGACCTCCTCTCACCTTAATATAAGCTTTGATACACACATTCAAAAATAGAGACTAAAAATTTCAAAACAATGGACATACCAATACCAGTTACAACAACCTCTTCAGTAATTCTAAGATCCACGTACACATCCACTCATTCACCAACAGTCCTATACAGTCACTCATACATGTACTCACTCATCATATGTACTCATACACCTATACATCCTGTTACATAATGCCACTCATCCATAGAGTTACTCACACACATAGTCACTCATGCTAGTAAAGAATCAAACATACATTCACCTGCATATACAGTTATACACACACCACCACACTTACTTCTACGGAAACTTACACATACTTAGTCTTTTAAACAATCACTTATAGAAACACATACTTATTCATACAGGAACTCTTTCAATCTCTCCCTCTCACATATACTCACATATATACACCAATAGTCACATATACTAGTTTAAAACATATGTAGTTACTCCTGAAGACACTATTGAGACAGTCTTTCACTCACTAACACACCCATACACACACTCATCCACCCATACAGTCCTGCACACATGCTGTCTTCAACACATACAAACAGTGAGTCACTCATTCATGCACCTATGCACTACGTAATACCCCCCACCGAACCATACAGACACTCAGACTGATACTCAAAAAAACAACTAATAACCTATATAGACACCCATGTAGCTACTCACCAACCCATGCAGCCACTTATACACAAAGTGAGAGATACACTTAATCAGTCAGTTACACAATCAATTTTTCAAAAACAAATCATCCATTTAGACACTTATATACCCATTTATTCTTCCATCGACCTTGAGATATACATATATAAAACATATTTAATTTTCAGAAAAACACACATTCACTGGATGATGTCATCAGTGATGTCATCAGTGATGTCATTTGAGATGTCATCAGTGATGTCATGAGTGATGTCACTGACCATGTCATGAGTGATGTAATATGTGACGTCATCAGCAGTGCATTGCGGGCGCGCGAGTTATAGTTAGCTGAACTAACTATAACGGGGCAATTTCATTGGTTTTTTACGAGTAAAATGTCCAGCTAACTATAACATGTGTGAAACCTATGGTTTTTTCACTGAATTTCTAAGGTTTTTTAAATGCTAATTCCTAACTATAACGTGTGTGAAACCTATGGTTTTTTCAGTGAATTTCTAAGGTTTTTTAAACGCTAATTCCTAACTATAACGTGTGTGAAACCCATGGTTTTTTCAGTGAATATATATATATATATATATATATATATATAGGCGGAGCCTAACTCCCGTGCACGAACTTGCCTCTGATTGGCTGCTAACTCTTCAAACCAGGAAGTGTCCTCTCATTGGCTGCTAACACTTCAACCAGGAAGTGTTAGCAGCCATCTTGTGCCTCGCATCGAGTGAAAATATAAAACAAAGGTGCCGGGGGCAATTTAATATACCAGAGCTCTGTCTGTGCGAGATTCCCCTTTCACGCTCCCTCTGCCCACATCACCAGCTCCAGCTATGCCTTTAGAAGGCAGTCCGTCGGCTCGCAGCTCTCTACCTTTGCGAGCTAGTACGCTGCTGTGTGTCTACCTCTGCGAGCTAGTACGCTGCTGTTCCTTTGGGAGCGGACGGCCCATAGTTCTCCCTCTGCAAGTCAAGCCCACAGGCCGCAGCTGTCCCTTTGCAAGCCTGGGTGCGAACTGTTGAAAAGTCACACTATATGAGCATTGAAAAGCCATTTTGAGATTCAGTCCGTCAGCTCGCCTCTGTCCGAGGCAACTCTGAAAACATACCGGAGCTTGTCTGTGCGAGATACCCCTTTCACGCTGCCTCTTCCCACATCACCAGCATACCCCCAACAACCTTCTTGGGCCCGCAAGTCCCCTCTGCGAACCACCGGTCGGCTCGCAGCTCTTCGGGTGCGACTTCTCTGGCCTGCAGTTGTATTTGTGAAGCCAAGACTGGAAATATACTGCAGGTCTCTCTGCAAGATACCCCCTTCACGCTCCCTCTCCCCATATCACTGTTCCTCAGCTATCCGTTTTGAAAGCCGACGGCCTGCACCTTTCCCTATACCTGTCGGCCCGCAGTTGTTTCTCAGCGAGCTGGCCTGCCGCTCTCCCTCTGCAAACTGACGGGCCGAGGTTCTCCCTCTACGAGCCAGCCAGTCGGCTTGCAGTTCTTAATCTATGAGCCAGCCCACCGGCTCGCAAGTTTCTGAGAACAGATGCAATGGAGCCAACGATCATGCAGGTCAGACACTCAACACTGCTCCGACACCCCCCAGCAGCAGCTCCTTGTCTGCCATCCCCCCCTCACACCCACCCCCCACAAAACAATGTGACAATCACTTTAGGGAATCTGGAACGTAAAAAATTGGCTAATGTCGTACAATTTTAATAAGAAGTTGCTTGTGAGGTTGGACAAATAAGAATCTTAGTCATGTATGGATTTACATACAAAACATTTTATTTAAACAAAAGAACAAATTAAAAGTAGGTACAGGTATGGTGTGTCATCCCTCGACAATTTGTGAATCACAGCCTGCAAGACAAAAAGAAAGATAAGATGGTGCGTCATGCGTCCAGCAAAGGAGAGAGAGTGAGAGAGAGAGGAAGACAGAGAAAGAGAGGGAGAGAGAGATATAAGGAAGAGAGGAAGAGAGAGAAAGAGAGAGAAAGGAAGAGATAGCGAATAAGAGGGAGAAAGACTGTGAGTGACAGAAAGGAAGAGATGGAGAGGGAGAGGGAGTGTTTACACTGTGGAGAAAATCTCCACAGCTCACCTTTCTGCCACCAGTGTGTCTCCAACCATTTGCCGGGATATAATGCAGCCCTCAAGTTTAGTCATCTGAAACATAGTATAGAAACAGTAATGGCAGAGTACATACAACTGCACATGCATCATTCTCTGTTTTGCCCCTGCGCACTCAGGCTGCAGCACCCCATCCACTCCCGTTGCCCAGAGGTGTCTGTCCGGCCTGTGCACTCAGGCTGTTGCACACCATCGACTCCTGCCACCCAGAGGTGTCTGCCCGCATCTGTGCACCCAGGCTGATGTACCCCATCCACTCCCACTGCCCAGAGGTGTCTGCCCGCTGCTGTGCACCCAGGCTGCTGCACCCCATCCACTCTCAGTGCCCGGAGGTGACTGCCCGTTCCTGCGCATCCAGGCTGCTGCACCTCATCCACTCCCGGTGCCCGGAGGTGTCTGTCCGCTCTTGTGCAACCAGGCTGCTGCACACTATCCACTCCCACCGCCCAGAGGTGACTGCCCGCTGCTGCGGAAACAAGCCTCTCTGCTCACCTTCCACCACCGGCATGTGTGTAAGAGGGTGTACCACATGCCAAAACAATCTTCTCAGGCGGTGCGGACATGCGGTAAAGCAGAGCTCACAATTTAGACTGGGTGTTGATTGTTAGGATGGCCCCGCATCATCGCAGGCTGCACACACATTCAGCTCTGGTGGCACTGAGTGGCGGGTGTTCAAAAAGCAAGATAAGATTGTGTTTATCATGCGTCCATCAAAGGAGAGAGAGAGAGAGACAGGAAGAGAGAGAGAGAGAAAGAAACTGTGAGCGGAAGAGAGAGAGAAAAAGAAAGCGTGAGTAGAAGACAGAGAAAGAGAGAGAGAAAAAGAAAGAGAGTGAGAGGAAGACAGAGAAAGAGAGAGTGTGAGATAGACGAAGAGAGAGAGAAACAGCGAGAGAGAGGAAGAGAGAGAGAAAGAGAGAGTGAGAAAGAGGACGAGAGAAACAGAGGAAGAGAGAGAGAAAGAGAGAGAAAGGGGAGAGGAGTTGGCCTAATGGCTAGGGTGCTCGACCTCGGACCTGGGGAACTGGGTTTGAGTCTCGGTAATGACACTGAACATCCTGTGATTCTGGACAAATCACTTAATCTCGCCGTGCTTAACAAAAAAAAAAAATGAATGTGTGTCCTCATGTAACGTAACTGGTGCTATGTAAAACGCTCTGATACCTGATTGGATTCGGGTCAGGTTTGTGCTATATAAAACTCTGCCAAAAAAAAGAGGGAGAGAAAGAGAGAAACAGTGTGAGAGAGAGAAAGAGTGTGAGGGAGAGAAAGGAAGAGATGAGGAGGGACAGTGAGTGCCCACACTGTGGACAAAACCCTCACAGCTCACCTTCACGCCACCGCTGTGTCTCTAACCACATGCCGGGACCTAGTGGAGCCCTCAAGCTCCCACATCTGAAACATAGTACCGAATCAGAAATGGCAGAGTATATACGACTGCGCACGCTGAAATCGCTGTCCCGCCTTTGTGCATCCAGGCTGCTGCACATCATCCACTTCCACTGCCAGAGGTGTCTGCCTGCCGCTGGTCACCCAGGCTGCTGCACCCCATCCACTCTCACCATCCAGAGGTGTCTGCCCGCCCCTGTGCACCCAGGTCTCACTGCTCACCTTTTTGCGGACAGGGCAGCCTCCACATCATGCAGCCCCGCTCCGCAGGCCAACAGGTCTTACATTTGGTGCTGCATCTTGATTTTGCCATGGCAGAGGACATACCAGTGCACCCACCATCATCGCAGGTTGCACACTGGCTCAACCCTTGCGTGCCGCTAATTCAGTTACAAGTGAGGCCACCACGTGGCGGTAGGCCCCCGATGTTCGATTGCTCAGGCCTACACTGCAGTCCAGCAGGGCACACAAAACATGAGCTGTCTGGACCACTGGGACGGGGCATCATCGCAGGCTGTGCACCCACTCACCACTTACAATGCCCCTACCTCAGTGGACCAAAATTCACCGTCCCGTGGCGGTGTGCCTGTGCCGGCCGCAGTGCATCCGGTGCACCAAGTCTGAAATGGCGTGGAGCACGTGCGTCCGGTCGTTTTTATTGGCAGGGTCATGTGTCCTGTGATGCCTGTGCTTGATGGGTGTGGTGTGGGTGTAAACCAGCCATCAGGGAGTGGCTGTGGCATACTGACAACTAGACCTGTGAGCAGCAGATCACTACAATGAAAAGCTGGGCCATGTAGTGTTGTTGTCCCTCCCTGTATGTATAAACGGATTGGGCTGGCCTGGCATATGCCAGTCCTGCGTGAGGCTGTGAACAATGACTCCGGAGCTCTGGGCGTGGTTCCGTCCTGAGCTGTATGAGGAATCAATTGATGTGTTGTCCCTGTTGTAGTGCTGCCGCCACCCGGGCCGCAAGTGCCAATGTGTCACCCTGTAGTCTTGGTATTATGTGCATTATTATTGGTGGGTGACTTGCGTTCTTCACACATGTTTGGTTCCCACATCTCGCTACATTCAGCTATTGTGTGGCTGAGATGCCGTTTTTGGAAGGTCCGCTGTCTTGTTGTGCGCTGCCTCGATGGTAGTAGGGGGGTGCTCCGGGGGCAGGTCCTGAGGGTGGTGGCAGTGGGTTTTGTGGCCTTCTTGGGTGTTGGAGGTGCATGAACAGTAGCTCTATGACATGTGTTGGTCTTCAGATGTGATTCTGGGCTGGCCTCCCTTTCACACTGTAGGTAGTCGTCTTACTTTACACCAGTAAAAGGCAGATGTTACATTCCTACTGCTAACGCAGCTTATCAACTGTTTTTGGAACACACCGCAGATTTGGCTGCTAGTTGAAAATATCGGGAAGTGGTGTTTTTGTGTTATTTTTGTACAGGAAAGCCTACTCTGCATATTATTTGTGTTAGTTGTTGCTCTCATTTGTGGCAATTGTTTTGGGTGGGAGCTATTGCTGGAAAACTGGCTGTTTTAACCAGGTTGAGAATGGAATGATAATTTAAAATCACTGAAAAAACTATAGGTTTAATGAACATTATAATTAGAAATTAACATTAAAAAACCTTTTGAAATTCACTGGAAAAAACATAGGTTTCAGGGACGTTATAGTTAGTTGGTCATTTCACTCGTACAAAAACAGAGAAATTTGAACGTTCTAGTTCGTAGAGCTGATGTAATATGTAACGTCATCAGCAGTGCATTGCGGGGGTGTGAGTTATAGTTAGCTCTACTAACTATAACGTTCGAATTTCTCTGTTTTTGTACGAGTGAAATGACAAATTAACTATAACGTCCCTGAAACCTATCGTTTTTTCAGTGAAAATACAAATATATATATATTTACTAAAAAAAAAAATAGATTTCAGGGACATTATAGTTAGAAATTAGGATTTAAAAAACCTTTGAAATTCACTGAAAATAACCATAGGTTTCAGGTATGTATAGTTAGATGGACATTTCACTCATACAAAACCATAGAAATTTGGCAATTATAGTTAGTTGAGGTAACTATAACTCCCACCCCGCAATGCACTGCTGATGACGTTACATATTACATCACTCATGACATCTCAAATTACATCACTGATGACATCCCTGATGACATCATCCAGGGACTAAGTGTTTTTAAAAAGCTTAAATATGTTTTTATATATATATATATATATATATATATATATATATATATATATATATATATATATATATATATATATATATTCACTGAAAAAACCATAGGTTTCACACATGTTATAGTTAGCTGGACATTTTACTGATAAAAAAACCAATGAAATTCCCCCGTGATAGTTACTGTAGGCAACTATAACTCACGCGACCGTAATCCTCTGCTGATGCTAATACTGTATTTAAACACTTATTTGCCCATGTCTTCTTCCATTAAATTTTAGCTATACATATATTACAAATATTTTTTTTTCATAAAGACACATATGTCATCAGCAGAGGATTACGGTCACGTGAGTTATAGTTGCCTACAGTAACTATAACGGGGGAATTTCATTGGTTTTTTATCAGTAAAATGTCCAGCTAACTATAACATGTGTGAAACCTATGGTTTTTTCAGTGAATTTGCAAGGTTTTTTAAATGCTAATTCCTAACTATAACGTGTGTGAAACCTATGGTTTTTTCAGTGAATTTGTATGGTTTTTTAAATGCTAAGTTACTTTACGCCATTTGTGGCGTGCGCGCCCACTTAACGCAGTTCGTTGCGTGCGCGCACGGTGCGCTTCGCGCACCGTGCGCGCACAGTGAGCACGTGGTGCGCTTCGCGCACTGCGTGCCCACGTTACCCTAGATGGGCCATGAATGCACAATGCGCTTCACGCACCGTGCGCACATGGAGGTCATATGATGAGCATCGTTGTGACAGGTAAAATATATGTTTTGTTTATTTCTGATGAGCCATGCACAAAAGGTGCCCTTCGGGCACCTTTTGCACATGGGGTGGGGAGAATGTGGATATTTTTTATTTTTTTATTATTATTTCTTACCGTACGCGTACGGTAAGCGTAATCGGCGAAATTTTCGAAAAAATTATAATTGCCTTTTTTCACTTGGGGGATCGTTGGGGACTCCCTCGACATGGCTAGGTGCTTGGGAGCTGTGTAAACAGCCCCTTTACATGATTTGCACTTTGTTTTTCAACCCCCTGTCAGAGTGCGAGAGAGAAAATGGCAGTCGCCGCTTCCTGGTTTCGACTGATTCGAATGTTTACTAAGATCTAAGGGCCAATCAGAATCGCGCTCGCGCACGCCACCGTACGCGTACGGTAAGCGCACCGTAAGCGCACCGTAAGCTGGCTCAGATATTTATATTGATTTAAAGGCTATTTTCTCAGAATCTACTGAAAAGATTTACACCAAACCTACAAAAGGCACTTCCTTGACCTGAGGACTACCTCTCTGCCAAATTTCAAGTAATTCTGTTCAGCCGTTCGGGTTGTAGCTGTGTCTAAAGGTCCTATGGAAAAATGCATGGGAAAACGCGTTTTGGGACCCCCCTTTTATCTCAGCCCCCGCTTGACGAATCCCCCCGAGACTTTCAGGGTAGGAGCGGAGCGTAGCGCCCCACCTATTTTGAAAAATTCGCGAGGATTCGTCAACCGGCGCCAAAGTTATTCAAAATAGAGTGTTGCGGATTTCCTATGGAAACGTGGTCCTAACTATAACTACCTACTGGCGACCGCCAGTAGGTAATATATATATATATATATATATATATATATAATATATATATATAAGGTGTATTGAAGAACGAGTGGGTGTATGAGTGTCTATATGGATGATTTAGTAGGTGCGTGACTGACTGTATAAGTGAGTGTTTAAACGTGTCTTACTGAATGCATGAGTTAGTGACTAAACTGTGTGAATGTCTATCAGTCTGTCAGCTGGTGTGTAAGCGGCTGCATGGGTTGGTGAGTAGCTACACAAGTGTATATATGCGTTTTTGATTGGTCGTCTGAGTATCTGTATGGGTGCCTGAGTGTCTGTGTGGGTGGGGGGTGTGTGACTATGTGCATAGATGTGTGAATGGGTGATTCATTGGGTGTATGGGTTCAAGAGTGCCTCTGTGAAGGGCTGTATGGGTGGGTGAGTATGTGTATGGGTGTGTTGGTGAGTGTTTAGATGTCTCAGTGGTACATGTGTGAGTAACTACATATGTGAAAGGCAGTATATGTGAGTGTTGGACAATATAAATGACTATATGTGAGAATAAGTGATTGTGAGAGTGGCTGTATGGTTGTGTGCTTGTGTCAGTGATTATATAAGAGAGTAAGCATGTTTTAGTATCTGTATGAATAAGTGAGGTGGTGTGTGTATAACTGTGTAGGTGAGTAAATGGGAATGTGTTTTTGATTCTTTGCATGACTATGTGTGTGAGTAACTCCATGGGTGAGTGGCAGTGTGTGTGTGTGTGTGTGTGTGTCTGTCTGTATAGGTGTATGAATGCATATGATAGTGCTATATTGATGAGTGACTGCAGGTATCAGTTACTGTATGGGTGAATGAGTAGATGTGTGTGTGTAGACCTAGGAATCCGTGAGTGGGTATGTAGTAACTTGTATTGGTGTGTCTTTGATTTTGAAAATGGTAGTCTGTAATTTAGACTGGGTGTATCAAAGGTTATATTAGGGTGTGAGGATGTGCATCAGATTATCACATGGATGATGTCATCAGTGATGTCATTTGAGATGTCATCAGTGATGTCACTGACCCTGTCATGAATGATGTAATATGTGACGTCATCAGCAGTGCATTGCGGCGGCATGAGGTATAGTTCCCTCAACTAACTATAACAGTCGAATTTCTCTGGTTTTGTACGAATGAAATGTCCAACTAACTATAACATCCATGAAACCTGTGGTCTTTTTCAGTGAATTTCTAAAGTTTTTTAAATGCTAGTTTCTAACTATAACGTCCCTGAAACCTATGTTTTTTTCAGTGTTTCTAAGAAAGGTGCAGAAAGAGATAAGAGGGATACATACATTTGCAAGAAAGGTGCAGAAAGAAGCAAGAGCAGTGCAGAAAGAAGCAAGAGAGGTGGAGAAATGGGGAAGAGAGATGCAGAAACAGGCAAAAGGGGTGTAGAAAGAGGGAACAGGTGTGCAGACAGAGGCAGATAGGTGCAGATAGAGGGAAGAGGGTAACGGAAAGAGGCAAGAGGGATGCAGAAATTTGCAACAGAGGTCCAGAAAGAAGCAACAGCAGTGCAGAAAGAACCAACAGAGCTGCAAAAAGAGGCAAGAGGGGCAGAAAGAGGTAGGAGAGGTACAGAAAGAGGCAACAGGTCCTGAAGGAAGCAAGAGAACCGCACAAAGAGGCAAGAGAGTTACAGAAACAGACAAAAAAGGTGCCGAAAGAGGGAACAGGGGTACAGACAGAGGCAAGATCGGTGCAGAAAGAACCAATAGCAGTGCTGAAAGAAGCAACAGAGGTGCAGAAAGAGACAAGAGGGGTGCAGAAAGAGGAGAGAGAAGCACAGAAAGAACAAAGATGTGCAGAAAGAGGCAAAAGAGGTGCAGAAAGAGGCAAGAGCAGTGCAGAAAGAGGCAACTGAAGTGTTGAAGGAGGCATGAAAACTGCAGAAAGAGGCAAGAGAGCTGCAGAAACGGGCAAAAGGGGTGTAGAAAGAGGGAACAGGTGTGCAGACAGAGGCAAGAGGTGCAGAAAGAGGGAAGAGGGGTACAGAAAGAGGGATGCAGACATTTGCAACGGAGGTGCAGAAAGACGCAAGAGCCGAGTAGAATGAACCAACAGAGGTGCAAAAAGAGGCAAGATGGGTACATAAAGAGGCAAAAAAAGTGCAGAAAGAAGCAAAAGAGGTGCAGAAAGAGGCAAGAGAACTGCAGAAAAAAAGGCAAGAGAGGTGCAGATAGAGGGAAGAGGGTAACAGAAAGAGGCAAGAGGGATACAGAAATTTGTAACAGATGTCCAGAAAGAAGCAACAGCAGTGCAGAAAGAACCAACAGAGCTGCAAAAAGAGGCAAGAGGGGCAGAAAGAGGTAGGAGAGGTACAGAAAGAGGCAACAGGTCCAGAAGGAGGCAAGAGAACCGCACAAAGAGGCAAGAGAGTTGCAGAAGCAGACAAAAAAGGTGCAGAAAGAGGGAACAGGGGTGCAGACAGAGGCAAGAGAGGTGCAGAAAGAACCAATAGCAGTGCTGAAAGAAGCAACAGAGGTGCAGAAAGAGACAAGAGGGGTGCAGGAAGAGGAGAGAGAGAAGTGCAGAAAGAACAAAGATGTGCAGAAAGAGGCAAGAGAGGTGCAGAAAGAGGCAACTGAAGTGTTGAAGGAGGCAAGAGAACTGCAGAAAGAGGCAAGAGAGCTGCAGAAACAGGCAAAAGGGGTATAGAAAGAGGGAACAGGTGTGCAGACAGAGGCAAGAGAGGTGCAGGAAGAGGGAAGAGGGGTACAGAAAGAGGGATGCAGACATTTGCAACAGAGGTGCAGGAAGAAGCAAGAGCAGAGTAGAAAGAACCAACAGAGGTGCAGAAAGAGGCAAGATGGGTACATAAAGAGGCAAAAGAGTGCAGAAAGAAGCAAAAGAGGTCCTGAAAGAGGTAAGAGAACTGCAGAAAAACAGGCAAGAGGTGTGCAGAAAGAGGCAAGAGGGGTATAGAAAGAGGCACAAGGAGCACAGAAAGAAGCAAGAGAATTGCAGAAAGAGGCAAGAGGGGTGCAGAAAGAGGCAAGAGGGGTACAGAAAGAGGCAGGTGAAATGCAGAAAGAAGCAAAAGAGGTGCCGAAAGAGGCAAGAGGGGTGCAGAAATAGTCAAGAAAGGTGTAGAAAGAGGGAATAGGGGTACAGAAAGAGGTAAGAGGGATATGGAAATTTGCAAGAGAGGTGCAGAAAGAAGCAAGAGCGGTGCAGAAAGAAGCAAGAGAGGTGGAAAAATAGGGAGGAGGAGTGCCTAAAGAGGCAAGAGGGGTACAGAAAGAGGCAGAAGGGGTGCAGAAAGAAGGAAGAGAAGTGCAAAACGAGTCAAGAGAGGTGTAGAAACAGACAGGAAAGGTGCAAAAAGAGGGAACAGGGGTGCAGAAAGAGGGAAGAGCAGTGCAGAAAGAGGGAAGAGCGGTGCAGAAAGAGGCAAGAGGTGTGCAGGAAGAGGCAAGAGAATTGCTGAAAGAAGCAACAGAGGTGTAGGAAGAAGCAGCAGTAGTGCAGAAAGAAGCAGGAGAGGTACAGAAAATATCAAGAGAACTGCAGAAAGAGGCAGGAGGGATGTAAGCAAGGGGAAGAAGGGTACAGAAAGAAGCAAGAGAGGTGCAGAAAGAAATCAGAGACGTGCAGAAAGAAGCAAGAGAGGTGCAGAAAGTTGCAAAAGAATTACAGAAAGAAGCAACAGGGGTGCACAAAAAGGCAAGTGAGGTGCAGAAGGAGGCAAAAGAACTGCAGAAACAGGGAAAAGCGTGGCAGAAAAATGCAAAAGGGGTGCAGAAAGAGAACACGTGTGCAGACAGAGGCAAGAGAGTTGCAGAAAGAGGGAAGAAGGGTTCAGAAAGAGACAAGAGGGATACAGAAATTTGCAACAGAGGTGTAGAAAGAAATCAGAGCAGTGCAGAAAGAAGCAAAAGAGGTGCAGAAAGAGGCAAGAGAACTCCAGGAAAAGGGAAGAGGGATGCAGAAAGAGGCAAGAGAGGTGCAGAAAGAACCAAGAGCAGTGTAGAAAGAAGCAACAGAGGTGCAGAAAGAGGCAAGAGGGGTGCAGTAAGAGGTAAGAGCAATGCAGAAAGAACAAAGATGTGCAGGAAGAGGCAAGAGAAGTGCAGAAAGAGGCAATTGAGGTGTAGAAGGAGGCAAGAGAACTGCAGCAAGAGGCAAGAGAGTTGCAGAGGCAGGCAAAAGGGGTGAGGAAAGATGGAACAGGTGTGCAGACAGAGGCAAGAGAGGTGCAGAAAGGGGGGCGAGGGGTACAGAAAGAGGCCAGAGGGATACAGACATTTGCAACAGAGGTGCAGGAAGAAGCAAGAGCAGTGTAGAAAGAACCAACAGAGGTGCAGAAAGAGGCAAGAGGGGTACAGAAATTTGCAACAGAGGTGTAGAAAGAAATAAGAGCAGTTCAGAAAAAACCAACAGAGATGCAGAAAGAGGGGAGAGGGGTATAGAAAGGGGCAAGAAAAGTACAGAAAGAAGCAAAAGAGACACAGAAAGAGGCAAGAGAACTGCAGAAAAAAAGCCAGGAGAAGTGCAGAAAGAGGCAAGAGGGTATAGAAAGAGGTAAGTGAGGTACAGAAAGAAGCAAGAGGGGGTGCAGAAAGAGGCAAGTGAAGTGCAGAAAGAAGTAACAAAGGTGCCGAAAGAGGTAAGAGAGGTACAGAAACGGGCAAGAAAGGTGTAGAAAGAGGTAAAAGGGATGCAGAAAGAGGTAAGAGGGATACAGTAATTTGCAAGGGAGGTACAGAAAGAAGCAAGAGCAGTGCAGAAAGAAGCAAGAGAGAGGGAGAAATAGGGAGGAGGGGGTGCAGAAAGAGGCAAGAGGGATTCAGAAATTTGCAAAAGACATGCAGAAAGAACCAACAGAGGTTGAACAAGAGGGGATGCAGACAGAGGTAGGAAGGTGCAAAAAGAGGCAAGAGGGTTACAGAAAGAGGCAAGAGAATTGCTGAAAGAAGCAGCAGAGGTGTAGAAAAAAGCAAGATAAGTGAAGAAAGAGGCAAGAGATGTGCAAAAAAGGGGAAGAAGGGTGAAGAAGGAAGCAAGAGAAGTGCACAAAAAGACAAGTGAGGTGCAGATGGGGGCAAGAGAACTGCAGAAAGAGGCAAAAGAGTTGCAGAAAAATGCAAAAGGGGTGCAAAAGAGGCAAAAGTGTAGAAAGAAATAACATTATTCCCTATTATCTTGTAATTGAAGGTAATTGACCACCCACCCCACTGCAGATGCCCACGTAATTGGTCATTCCAGGGGGGATAACAGGCTGGTTACCAGCCAACAATCAAGAGGCCCTGTAGTTGGAAAAGCACTGCCACATCAACAGCACTTCTGTACCAATCCACAACAGACTCTGAAATCATTCAAATAAAATTAATATGATCACTCCATACCCCTATGCATGCAATAGGGCATTTATTTTCAATCAATCAATCAAAGGCATTTATAACGCGCACTACTCACCCGGAGGGTCTCAAGGCGCTTGGGGGGGGGGTCCGCTACTGCTCGAACAGCCAGGTCTTGAGCTTCTTCCTGAAGGAGAGGTGGTCTTGGGTCAGGCATAGGTCGGGAGAGAGGGAGTTCCAGGTCTTGGCGGCCAGGTGGGAGAAGGACCTTCCTTCTGTTGTCGCTCTTCGGATGCGGGGGACGGCGGCGAGGGCGTGACTGGTCGATCGGAGATGGCGTTTGGGAGCGTAGAAGTTGAGGCAGCTGTTGAGGTAACTCGGGCCTTGGTTGTGTAGGGCTTTGTGTGCGTGGGTGAGGAGCCGGAAGGTAATTCTCTTGTTGACCGGGAGCCAGTGCAGGTCTCTCAGGTGTCTGGAGATGTGGCTGTGTCTGGGGATGTCGAGGATGAGTCTCGCTGAGGCGTTCTGGATCCGCTGGAGTCTCTTCTGGAGCTTGGCGGTGGTTCCGGCGTAGAGGGCGTTGCCGTAGTCCAGACGGCTGGTGATGAGGGCCTGGGTGACCGTCTTCCTGGTCTCGGTGGGGATCCACCGGAAGATCTTACGTAGCATGCGCAGGATGTTGAAACAAGATGAGGAGACGGCGTTGACTTGTCTGGTCATGGAGAGGGAGGAGTCCAGGATGAAGCCCAGGTTGCGTGAGTGGTCTGTCGGTTTGGGTGCGGTGCCCAGGGCGGGGGGCCACCAGGAGTCGTCCCAGGCGGAGGGCGAGGAGCCCAGGATGAGGACTTCCGTCTTGTCTGAGTTCAGTTTCACTTTAATTTTAATACTATTTAGCTGGCAGCAGTAATGTCTAGAACAAAATCTAGATAAGTCAGGCTGTGTTCAACTGACCACCCAATTTAATGAAAAATAGAAAAGCCTTTCAACATACCCATTCATATACCATGCTTCAAACTAAAATACTCCCAGAATACAGTATGCTAGTGAGAAGTGCTGATACTCTCCCAGTATAAGCATTGCAACTGTGATGAAAAGTGCTGGTACACTCCATTTCTAGTTAAAGAAGTGCAGATAATCAGCACTGCTTCCCTAGCACGGTTTCACATACTCGTAAATGCCTTTGTGAATGGGCCCCTTAGTTTACTATTTTATATGAAGCATATGTGCGCCAAGACTGTGCTGCATTAGGGTAGCCCCGTGCTCACTACTCTGGTGAAAACTGAAAACCTGTGCTAACTCGGTTTCAATAAATGGTGGATACATGATCAGTCGGAAACCTCTGATGAGCACATCACTTGTTTGAGTGTACTGAATACTTACAGAATGTGTCTGAGCGCTGGTTATCAGAGAGAAGGTCTGACCTGTATGGAGCGCTCGGCAAAGCAGGTACTTATGAAAGACTGGTAGTGCCTTCACAGGACTGACATGTGACTAACTCTGCCCCAGCCCTTCTGCCATCGTGTGTTAAGCTTGTGTACTGCATGGCAAGCGAGGCATCTGTCTTTTAGGGTCGATATTGTTTTAGGACTGTCTCACATTGATATCTGTATAGAAGCTGTTCGCTATGTCTTCTTGACCATCAAACCTCAATTCATGTTCCCTTCAGTAAACACACATCTGAGATGGCACTAGCATGGTCACCAGTTTTAGTACTGTTAAGATGTACCTGTGGCATGGCCGACATGGCTTTCATGAACTGGAGGAGTAACAGGCAGCTAACGACGCTTGTTGTCCTTGCAAGAAGGCAGAAGACACATGATGAAGGTGTAAACTTTATACAACATAAGTCTGCATCGTCGAATCTGTACAAGATATTTAGCATATCAAATGGGTATGTGTAGACTGCTGGTCCTCTCAATGACTGCACTAGAGAAAATGTCATCAAATTCCAGTTGCATCATGAAACTGGTTTCAAATGTCATATATACATTCTTGTGTGTGTCTTATCTATTGCTTAATCAATACTGAACTAGTACAACTACCCCATGTTTATTTTACGAGTTATATGTAGCAAATATTTAAAAAAACTAGAATTTCCACCATGACATAACATTGCTCAGGTCCCCTGTAGCCACACTTCCTGCTCACCTATCACACTCTAACATCCTCATTAGGCAGTGCACTGTGTCTTGGGGATAAGTCAGAAACTCCCCCTCTCTCCTGTAGCCAAAAGGGCCCATGCACATAGTGTGAGGAGCATAGGCAATGGGCACAGAGCAGGTGGGGGCTACACAGAGTTTAGAGACACAGGCCATTAGGGGCCCTCCTTTAGACATTGGTACTAATTTAGAAGTAGCACCATTATGTGATAATAATATTCCTGCAGTCGGTGGGTGGTATTACCTCTGGTTTAGGCACTTCCAAGCATGAATAAATAAATACCTTGCGGTAATCATTAGAATGACAGTTTTAGGGATGGAAAAATCATCAGCAGTCTTTTGCTGATGGTGATGGCAATGGTTCTTCAAGTATGTAATGTGTTATCACCATATTTCATTAATACTGAAATGCCTCTTTTGTCTCACCCAGTAAAATGTGCTAAAAACATGGTCATTCATGTACGAATATCGTATTTCCAAAGCACTTCCAGCGAGGATAAGAGTTAAGTTTGGGAGTACATGGTGGGCGAGGATTAGAGTGCTGGAGGTGGCCAGGGAGTGGGTGAGGTAGTGCAGAGTGGGTGAGGGCACTGTGAGTGAGGGTGCAAAGACATAGTAGAGGAAGTGGTGCCTAATGTGTAAGAGGTGAAGTGTGGGTAGAATGGCATCCGAGATGTGAGTAAATCAACATGAAAAGAGCACAGAATGTGTGATGAGGGGGCAGGTGTGTGGGAAGAGCTCAGTTATGGCGTGGTCATAGAGTGGGTAATACACTGGTGAGTAAAGGAGCACAGGGAGGGAGGAAGGCACAAATAGGGCAACAGGGTGGCCAAGACTTAGGCTGGCGCTCCAGAACCGCCAATGACCCGAACAAGACCGCACCGATGACAGGAATGGCGTTAGGTAAAGAAGGGCGTGTTCGAGAGAGAGAGATAAACAGAGAGAGGACGAGTAAGAGAGAGAGAGACGACATAAGCAAACAAACATAGTAGAAACGTCAAACAGCCGTAAATTGTAAATGCAAACACATACCATTGCATCATTATATTGATATTTATACCAAACAATCACACTTATTTGAGCCTATGTTTGTGTGTTGTGCGTGGGGCCATACTATGCTTTAAATTTGCCCCCATTTTGCCCTCGTTTTTTTTTTAACACGGAGGGAGTAGCAGGATATTTCCCGGGGGATGATTTTGACTCGGGCACCAAAAGCGAGCTCTGCCACTGCAGTCTACGTCATCGTATCATTCAATACATTTATTTCCATGGCATGAGGTGCTCACAAAGCCAGATAATGAACCAGGAGCACCCTGACCACATGGGTGATCTTCAACACTTCGCGACATCATAAAAATATTCACATGAGCTTTTCTTACCTCTAAAAGCCTGGCCGAGCTCCCGCACTGACTGTCACACCAGGGGAAAGATGTATGTACATTTTATTATACTTTTACTGAGGAGAAGATGATAAACATGAACAAGAGAGAAAGGAGCCACATCAACTTCAGAAATAAAAAAATAGGCGTCACCACACATTAAGAACAAGCCTACTAAGAACCATGAAAGCTTCAAGCTCGAGGTGGCATCTGTTTCACCCAGAACAAAGACACTTTTAAATCATATTTTATTACATTTTAAATTTAGCTGGAGGTAAAACCTACACAGGTTAGTTACCTACCTGATTACACAAGCCCCGGGAAGGTGGCGGTCCCCGAGACTGTAGGGGCCCGCGCAGCCCCTGAATACATTATAAACATAGTCCTCGGGACCTGGCCAACACCAGACCTTATAGAAAACAAAGCGCGGAATCCCACACTTTATTTTTTGGTTTTTTTTTTTCAGCCGGTTTCACGCACCCAGTGAGAATTTGGCTGGTTTAAAAAAAAAAATCTTTTTTTGGCCCTGGGGTCCTTGTGGGACCCCCTGAGCACAGGCCTAGAAGGCAGGGTGTTTCTACCCTGCCCCCTTTTCCTGTTTTTTAATGTTTTTTCTTCTGTTTTCTTGTGACTTGGTTACCGAGTCACAAGATGGCTGCCAACACTTCTTGGTTTGGAGCGTTGACAGCCAATCAAGATGAAGCTCATGCTCGGGATGGTTCGTGAATCCTCCTTGGTGCTCAGATATATCCATTTGTATCCTTTCAGGAACTGCTGAACGTATTTACACCATTTAAAAAGAATTGCGCTTTCTGCACCAAGAGCTACCTTTTTGCCACATTTGGTGTAATCCTGTTCAGCAGTTCAGGCTGTAGCCTATTTCAAAATTCCTATGGAAAATAACATGGGGAAAAAGTGTTTTGGGACCCCCCTTTTTTCTCGGCCCCCGCTTGACGAATCACCCCGAAACCTTCAAGAAAGGAGCTTACCTGAGTGAACCATTAGTGTTGAAAATTCCGCAAAGATTTGTCAAATGGCGCTAAAGATATTGGCAAAAGAAACAACGCTTTTTGAATAGAAACAAGGTCTTAACTATAACCACCTACTGGTCATATTTTTTTTAATCTGTTATCACACACTACAAAGAAAAGATGTGATGAGGACATGCCTCTCCTTAGCAGACCTTCATACACTAGAGACTAATGCCCATCCAAGGCTAACCACCTTCATTGAATAACTTACACTTTATGTACTTTTAGATAACTAATACACATGCTTGTTGACCTATATTGTATGTAAATGACAACATACGATGACAATTGTGTGGCTTTCTTGTACAGCCCTCTTATACCCATGGGTCATGGTCACACCTAATAAAACATCTTCAATAAATAGGTAAATCAAAATAAAGCAGATCGGACCATGGAAACCGCAGACCCTGGATTATAATGCACCTTCTGCACTCCTGCCTTGTGACGGACCTAAAGTTGGGTACTTTTGGTAGCACAGTACGGACTGACTCTTGCTATTCAAAGCAGTATGGGTTTGAAGAGAATGTGAATCTCCTTTGTGCTCATCCAGGGTTTCGCTTGGACACACAAGGTTCTGATGAGTCACTTTTGATCTAGCCTTGAAAGATACTGGAAACTATAAGAATAAAGAGCTCCATTTTCTAATATCTGTCAGTGTTTGAGTTGGGTTCCACTGGTTGTTTGTGCTGATTTCACAACGTGAAAAGTCATTTATATAGAGAACACGCCCTAGTTTTAAAAGACCGTCAAGGGAAAGATTGCAAAGGGTTGCTTGTAATCCTGATGTGCACAGTACTCCTGTTACCATGCAAGATTACAAAAGTATTTGTAATGGAACAATTGGTGAAAAATATCTGTACTTTACATTACACAAAAACGCCCCAAGATTCCACAGAGTTTCATTAATGGGCGGATAAAATGCACGTTGTGCTGCTCGCGATGTTATTTAGCACTGGTAACGCGTTCCATGCGGAAAAACCAGCACGAATGGCAACATGCGGTGCATAAGTTCGTGCGCCCACTCGAGCGGATTTTGCTGCTGCTTGAGTAGAAAATCTACTGTTCACATTAGAAAATTGCGCTGAAAGGCTTCTTTATAACGGAAATCGTGCAAGGGGATGCCAAATCTCTCTCAAGCCTTGCGTTGTACCTGCTGTCATCGCCTTGTTCTAATGGGAATTAAATATGCCATGTGGCGATTTGGCATAATTTAGCCATAACTCCACATTAAAAGAGTAACATGGGTTCACCAAATTCTTCCAATTTTGGTAGCTGAATTAAAGATTTCTCCCGCGCCACATAAAAATGTGTATGTTGCCAAAAGTCTAACCCTCCAGCTGTGTAGGCATCCCACAGGCCATCCCGCTGTTCACTTTCTCCTATCAATTATGGACACCAAGACCTCTGTGGTGTTAGAATGGCTGCAGTTTATTGACATCAAAAGCTGCTACATACGTTAGCACAATTGCATTGGTCATTAATATGTTCAGCTCCTTGCTTAATTTGCACTTATGTAAAGCATACAGTTCTTAAATGGTCTACAGTGTAATTTTATTTTTATGACCTATATTAACATAAAATTATAACTTGCACAAATGGCAATGCATCATCCTGTAAGTCATAAAGTCTCTTTAATGGGTATCATAAATCACTGTTTGTGAGCTGCCGTGACAGCTCTCTTTCTGTCGATTACTTTGGTACAATGGGTCGCGGCTTCGTGGGCTCCCTTGCTACTGAATGTCTGGCGTTCGTGGCCTATGGCCAAGCTTAGGCTGCAATTGCCGTGTCCACTCAGCACTGATCTTTTCTAACCCCTTTTGTCTGCCCTCAAGTGTCCCTGCCGTGAGGCATCCCAAGCACCTTGTTTGGGCGTTTGTCCTTTTACCTGACCTCAAGTGTCCTTGCCACGAGGCATCTCAAGGATCTTGTTTGGGCAATCATCCTTTTATGTTCTTGTGTGAATCTATTTATTGTTAAATCTTGTAGCTATCTGCCCCAGACTCTTTGCGGCTCCGACGCCCACATTATCTGTTGTGGGTGGGTGCGATACTCTTCTCCACGACCAACAAAAAATCACACAATGTTGAGCTCTTCTCCAGGTCACCTTTTTGGCTACGTTGTTGGCCACACCCCCTCTCCTGTGATTGGAGCTTTCAAATAAATCATGTTTGAGCTGCTTCGATGCCCTTGTTTTTGGCGTGCTTTTCTTCAAATCCTTTTTGCTGCCGTGCCCCTTGGGTGCAGCCCAAGAGGGGGTTAGTCACCGTCTCTCTGGGATTGGCTGCACCTCCCAGTCCGGCTGTTCAAATCATGCTTACATGTAACTTACAATGGTTTTCCAATTCACATAGTGTTATCTAGTCTTATTTTATGCATGTCATACAATTTGTGTATATGAATGTATTGTACACATTAGACACAATCACACACAAAGGAACATGTATTGCTCTTCTATTTTCACTTGATAATTTCTTCATTTGTCAATATGTACATTCTGACTTTTTTCTTAAGCACCGTTTTCTGCCAGCAGGAAACCTGGTGAATCATCATCCCTTTGTAGCTATTTATATAGCTTTTTTTGTATAGTGCCAGAAATGCCACAGACTGGCACTTTCAGAGTACTTTTTCAGCTTGCAGACATCCACCTTTACAATATTGATGGATAAATGGCTGCTCATGAATGAGTAAAGGTTGTACGCAAAGCAGTTTCTGACCAAACACAAATTCACCATTGCATTAATGGCTTACAAATAGGCCGCCAGGCACATTCAATCTTAGCAACTTTGGCGATGCATACAGCATCTTTGAATGAATGAACAGTAGTTGTAATAGGTGGCTGTAGGAAAGTGGGTTTCTGTTGCAGTAACCCCCCCACTTTTTGACAGACTACTTTTTCTTGGTGTGCCCTGGGTCCCTGCCAATCAGGTTCCCAGGGCCTGTGTTCTTTCCCCAAAACTAACCCAATTGGCATCTCTGGCCACAGGTAAGCCCCTGGTAAATGGTACCACAGGTACCCAGGGCACTGTGACCAGGGAAGACCTCTAAGGGGTGAAGCACTTATTGTGCCAGCCTCAGAGGCCCTGTACCCTGACACTCACACATGGCACACTAACTGTGATGTAATTTTGCACTAGAAACCTTAGGGACTAAAGCTGTGCGCTGCGAGTCCAGGAACGGAGGATTCCGTTTCCTTTTTCCTACACATCCCTGTGTGCCATGCCCACAAACCACTGCCCTGACATACATCAGTCACCCCTCTAGCTGGGTGCCCTATGCCAGTGGTGAGAGTACAGGTGCATGAGCCCTGTACCCCTACAGTGCCCGGATCCATTCCTGGGCGCTGTAAGTGCAGCGCTGCCATTAAAGAGTATATGGTGCGGTGAGGTTATCATTACGAACTCCACAGCACCATAATGGCTACACTGAAGACTGGGAAGTTTGGTACCAAACTTCTCAGCACATTAAACCCACACTGATGGCAGTGTGGGATTTAATGTAAAATGCACAACAGAGGGCATCTTAAAGATGCCCCCTGAAATTCGACCAACTCCTAGTGACCTGAGTGGCTGCTTAGGCTGCCACCACCAGACCTGTTTCTGGACCCCTGGGTCGAGAGCTTGCTGCTCTCGGGGGCCTGAAACAATGCACATCCTGGGATGAGGTGCCAAGCATCCTCCCCCAGGATGGGCAGGATTCACGAAGGAGAAGCTTCAAAGGCATGCCGCCTTTGTGAGCCTCTCCAGACCATTTACTGCTTTCAGCAACTGGTCCCCACTGGTTCTACCCCCCACTTTGGGCGGGAGAACCGGCGGGAAAAACAAGTGAAGAAAAGAGGTGTGCCCACCTCTGCCAACTCCACCCCTAAGGTGGGGGAGGCAAGGAGAAGCACAACCTCGAGTCCCCACCATCCTGAGGATGGGGGGACCCAGTCATGGACAGGCTCCTGCCCCCCTCCCACTGGAGAGTGGCAGAATAGGGGGTGTACCCACCACAGGGAAGGGACCCATTGGTCCTTGCCCTTTACCTACCTGTAACGCCCCTAAATGTAGTGTTTAGGGGCACTCTGAACCTTCCTTCCTCAGATCCAGCAACCACAAGAAAAAGAAGAGAAGAAGAAGGACGAGAAGCCGTGCAGAGCTAACAAGAGGACGATGCCCACTGACTTGGGCCCCAGCCCTACAGGCCTGTCTCCCCTCGAACCTGCTCCTGCAAAACCCCGGCGTGTCCAGCTGACAGCAACCTCAAAAACCCCGGAGGACCTGCCTGCCTTCACTTTCCAAGCAGCTTCTCCCGTGAACACCGGACGTTTTTGAACTGCAGGTTATGGTGCCAGCCAGGAACCGCGAATCCCGCACACCCTGCACCTGCCGAATACGGCCTAAGCTCACACCTACCACGAGGAGGTACCCCCAGCGATTCTGACCCAAGATCCTGCGACCACTGACCTGCCTCAAGCCTCCTGATGACGCATGCAGCCTCAATCCAGAGGACCCCCCCTACCGTGGCCAGAGCGGGTAAGAAAATCCGACATCCCAATTCACCACTGCACCCGACGCCCCACCGACCTTGTATGCCCAGCCCAGTAGTGCCTAACCAACCCTCTACATCCCAACTTACCCCTCGAAGTGGTGGTCACTCCTAGAAGATCCTTGATCCCGAGCCTGCAGTGTTTCTTTGTCCCGGAGAATCTCCATTGAAATCAACAGGGCACCCGACCTCAAAACAGCACCCTGCACCCGGCCGCCCTAGTGCCGCTGAGGGTGCCCCTTTGGTGATAACTTGGTCCCCAACTTGCCCTGAGCTTAACCCTGGGAGCTTTGCTCCCACAACCCCGTGGCCTGCTTGCCAGCAGCCACCAACCGGAGCCCCCCTATCCTCCGTAGGATAACATTGGGCCTCAACACTCTGCACCCGGCTGCCCTAGTGCCACTGGGGATGCAACAACCGTACATCACTGACCCTGGGAGACCCCTGAGTCTTACCCCAGAACCCTAACTCTAAAGACCGATTTACCAACCTGGAAACCGATAACCTCTTTTTCCTCTTAGAATAACATTGACACTTTTCTCCCAAAAAGTTTCCAAGTGTTGACTTTTGAAAACTGAGAGTATTCCTTAAAAATCACCCGATTAACCAAAACGCATTTTCTCAACAGTTTTCAGGAAATGCCCCAGTGCTGAATCTAGGATCCAGCACTGTGTGAGTAAAAGTAATCCGAAAAGTAATTAACTACATTTTCAATGAAAAAGCCTATTGATTCCTATGTACTGAGTCTACTAAGTTTGTGCATTGTAACCCCTGTAAACTCGAATTGGTACAAAGTCCTACTGTATTTTGAAAGTATTCAACAACAGCCTCTTGTAGATGAAAAGTATTTATATGCTTACCTGTACCAGGCTTGCTTGGTTCTAAAAATAAAACAGTGTATTGTTTTATACAAAAAGAATTGGCCTAGAGATCAGTTCTTGAGTGTGTGAATTCATTTGCTGACTGAGTGTGTACATCAAATGCTTAACACTGTCCTCTGATACTGCCTTACTGCTCGACCAACTACCACTTTAGAGAGTGCTCGACCAACTACCACTTTAGAGAGTAAGGTTCTATCTAACTTTAACCTCTGCCTACCTCTGGAGACTCTTGGACTCAATACACACTGTACCTTACTTTGGTGCAGTATATATAGAGCCAGTTTCTTACAGCGGCTGGTTTCCTCAAGCTTGGGCCCCGTTGGACTAGGTCCTACAAAGTAAAGAGGCAGAAAGACTAACTCTGGTAATAGCTAAAGATACAGGAATTAGTAAGGGGAAATAGAAACCACAATTCTTTTAAGTAACATGTTTATGAAAGATGGGTGTTTTTTAACTGTTCTCAGCCAAACAGTAAGCTTTGGCTATTAAATGGGCCAGATAGACTATGATAGAGTACTTCTAGAGCACTCGTTCACCGAGGCATCTCGGTGCTTTAATAACCACTACTTGCCAAATATATTGATTTTAAAACCGGAGCTCACAGAAGATGCTTTTCAGACTTTTTATAAACTGAGCAAGACTGGAAACGTAAAGAGTTTTCAGGTCTTTGTGTCTGCCACTGAAAAACGATCTTCCAGTGCTGGACTAGCCCTAGTGGGCACCGGGTGTTTTCCCGGTGGGCTGGAAGGGTGGGGGCCAGATTTTAGTAGTGGGGGCCATTTTCTTTTTTTTACTAGGGGCCGGTTCTGCAGCAGTGCTGCAATATTGGCCCCCCTGTCACAAAAGCAGCAGCAGTGCTTCTCACTACCAGCCCCCTGGGGCTGGTCCAACTGAATTGCCAGGGCTGGTTTGTGTTCCCAGTCAGACCCTGCGATCTATAGAGAGATAATGAGCAGAAGAGAATTTACTGAACTCAAGATGTAAAAGGAACACTTCCTTGCTAAATAATCTGGAGAGTCTCTGTGCACTGCCCTAAGGACAATGACCATAGATTTAAAAATAGTTCTACTCTTCATGGTAAGCAGTAGTGCTGACACACAGACAGGGGTTATGTGAGCCCTTTTGGAAGCATGGGCAACCAGCTGAGCAGCAGTATTTCGAACCAGTTGGATTTGATGAAACAGCCCCTCAGGAGAGGCTAAATAGATCAAATTCTCGAATAAATCAGATAAAAAAAAACAATACTGTTTACCTAGGCTTTAGGGCTGATTCAGAGTTTGGCAGAGAGGAGTGTCCTCGCCGCCAAACTGAAGGTCCACCCACCTGATTTACTGTCAGGCAGACCTTAATTACATCAGCAACAGCGCCTACTCCGACTCAATCGCTGATTCAGTCCTCCAACCACCGTTGGATGTTTGGACATTAAGCTACCCGCCCAATTTAGAGTGTGCTGTTTTCCTAATCCTTTCCGATGTGAAAAGCATAGCAGTGAGGGATAGTAAAAACATTTAATTGACTCCCACATCATGGGATAAATAACTGCTTTCAAACTTGAAGTCAAAAGACTCCTAATGAACAAATTCTTACCTTAATTTGGGCGATGTGCATTTGCGCGCAACCTCTGATCCTACAACAGATGTTGATTGACTCTACATCCTTTTTACCATCCTGTGTTTCTGCTCTCTGCCTCTTCGGATGTAAGGCTTGCCCCCCGTAGCAGCCTGGTACTGCCCTGTTTATTTCACTACTCACTGTGTACCACCTGTTTGTGATTATTGTGACTTTAATTGTTTGGTATTCTTATCTGATCTCATTACTGGAGCTGTATTCTTCCTCCCTTCAGTTGTGTATCACTTGTACTCTCCCTTCCTTCCATTTGTAAAGCGCTCTGGTATCCCTCGGGATCTGGTTCGTGCTACATAAAACTTTATAAAAAAAAAAATGGGTAAAACTCCTATGGTGTGGCAGTCCTTAGTTTTTTAACCCACTTTAGGGATTTTGTTCTTGAAGAAAAAAAACTAGGCCTGAGTAAAATTTTAATCACACCAGTGTAATTGGAGTAATTTTGATAATATTGCATAACAAAGTTTACGCACAATTACCAAGATTATGTCATAATGCGACATTGTGTAATTTTGGTAAGAAATGTACTGTTAGAGTAATCTCTGAACACGAGAAGCATTTCAGGTAGTTTGTGTTTTACCCAAGCGGCCCATTAGGGTATTTTTTTTAGCACTAATCTAGAATTCCAATTGCGAGCGGCAGTGTTTTAAAGGAGAGCAGCCTTTCATTTAATGTGGACAGTCAACGAACATTTCAAATAGATTTATTTTTTTTACCTGAGTTGACAGTAGGGGTAATTTGTTTGAGCGCAAAACTACAAATTCAAGCTGCAGCAGTTTGAACGAAAACTACAGGAAATAAACTCGAAATTACATTTTTTTGTTGGATTTTTACCTGAACAGACTGAGCAGGTAGTTTTTTTTAGTGCAAGATGCTTTTCACATTATTACATGTAATTTTGGGAAATTTCACTTAATTACGCTATGGCTAATTGCACAGATTTTGCACACCGCAAAAAAAAAAAAGTTAAACGTTTGAAGAGCAGCTGTCCTGTTTGACAGCAGTTCCTGCCAGTGACTACAGATGTCCGCTGGGCAGGCAGACATCCCTAAATTCACAGCACGGGAATTCGGAACTCTACATCAGGACCTCTACTGCTAGCAATCACTGACTATAAGTGTTCTACAATATTGCCTTCTTAGAGGAGCTTTGCTTGGGTTTTAGAATGTATTGTGATACTATTTGTTGAATGGTCCCTTTAAGACTGAGAAGGCTCAACTGCCTACCCAGGCCTGACTTATGAGGGTCCCAAAAACTGAATGGGCAAGAAATAATGAAGGTCTTTCCTAGGCTGGTACTTGACTGGCACTGGCTGATAAGACCGGACCTCTGTTGTGACAAAAACAGGTACTTGAATTGAGAACACTTGCTGATAAGTCAATTAGACAAAGTCGGGTGAGAGTAGGTGTGGTTGTGTTTGCTTACTCAGAGTATGAGCTGGGCTGCTGCATTTGCACAACCTGAAATCTGGAGAGAAGCTATTTTGGAAAATCTCTATAAGGGAGTTAAGGTGGGAAGAAATGACTGCCTGTATAATCGCTTTATAAAATAATAGGAGAGGGAGGGGATGACTTTTCTCAGGGCTTTCAGGACATAAAAGCAAGTGGAAGCAATGTGATTTGTCAAGAACAGGTCGGAACCAAAGATGTTGCTCTAATTTAGAGCAGTCACAAACAGTTTAGGGGGAGGTCCCGGGTTACTAGGAAACCAGTCATCTGTCCAGAGATAAGGTGGCCACCAATGGCAAGGACCGCCCATCAGGCTCCAACTTGATGGACTTGTAATGCATACCTGTGGCAATCGCAGATAGACAATGGCTGAAACACTTCTCTATTCAGGCTGATAATAAGCTGAGCACCATACACACAGCACAATAAGGTTGTGTGCTCAAAGGCTCCTAGGAGGGTGTCAAACCCACAGATAAGTTGAAAGCAATAAGGATGAGGTCTGACCTTTGTGGAGCACAACAGGGAAGATCTTTGAAAGAAAATTTGAAGCAGACATATGGTCTGAGTGTAGCCAGAAAAAGAGCAAAGCCAGTTGAGTGCATGGTCTATCGCTCCACACTGACAGATACTGATTGTTAGACTTGGCATCTTTGGTGTGGTTTCTCCTTAATTTTTGCCCCTACCTACTGTATTTTGTATGCTGTGCTGGTGTTTGTTTTTGCCAGCTTAGATGCTTTGGGCACTTTGCTACTGCTGATCAGTGTCAAAGTGCAAGTGCTCCCTGTGAAAGTTGTTATTACAATTGGTTCTCCCTGATTGGTACGTTTAATTTACTGGTAAGTCCCTAGTAAAGTACACTGAGTGTGCCAGGGCCTGTAAATCAAATGCTACTAGTGGGCCTGCAGCACTGATTGTGCCACCCACATGAGTAGCCCTGAAAAGTTATCTCAGATCTGCCACTGTAGTGTCTGTGCACAGTTTTACACTGCTTGGTCAACCTGGAAAGTGCATCCACTTGCCACGCCCTAACCTTCCCTTTTCTTACATGTAAGGCACTGCAATGGTAGGCCCAAGGTACCCCCATGGGCAGTTTGCAGTGCATGTGAAAGGTAGGACATGTACTGGTGTTTGTGACATGTCCTGATAGTGAAATACTGCCAATTTCGTTTTTCACTATTGAAAGGCTAAATGTCGCATAGGATAGAATGGGAGGTACTTTGTAAAATCTTACAAGTATAACTTCCCATTGGGATTAAATGGAGAAATAAAGTTTAGGCTCTCTGAACTAAGAATTTAATCTTTTCGTAATTTTTTTTTTAATTGCGTGTTTGAAAATGCCACTTTTAGAAAGCAGACATTTTCTTGTTTAACCATTCTGTGCGCCTCTGCCTGTTTGTGGATTGACTGTCTGGTTTTGGAGTGACAGGGGCTGAGTATGTGCATTCACTGTAGACAGCCACTTGGGGTGGGTTGAGGTGTCTGGCCCTTCCTGGATGACTCAGAGCTGATCTGAATGGAGCTTGGCTGCATTTAGAGTAGTGGGAGGAAATTTCCTTGCACCTGAATAGTGCCTGTCTCCCTTGCACAATGCTGTCTCCACCCCCTGCGGTCATACTGCACCAGTGAGGACAGAACTGGTTTGGACTCAGCTCAGGGACCCTTGCACAAAGAGAACAAATACAAAATGGGGTATAAACAGTAGACCTTAAACCCCAGAACTTTAGATTACTTCTGGACTCAAGAGGCACCTTTGCCAAGGAAAAGAGCTGAAGTACAGCCCTTTTGCTTTGTGGGGTTGGCCTGCAGTTGCTATTTTTGCCAAGGAAAGGACAAAGCCTGGAATTTAGCTGTGAACCTGCTTGTAGAAGATCTCCAAGGGCCTGTGTGTGCTGGCCTCCTATTCTGAAGTCTCAGGGGCACAAAGACTTCACCCCCAGCTCCCCTGAAATCTGCTGCCTAGAGTTCTGACCTGCCAGGAGGTGCATGTTCCAGTTTTGGGCCTCTAGAGGTTGTTCCTGCTGTTGGAAGCTGGAAGAAACCTAAAGAACTGAAGAAACCGATGCATCGCTCTTCTTGCAGTTGTTTTTCCCGTCGCAGCACCGCCATGTGAGAAGAAGCTTCATGCATCGCCATGCCACTGCCGAACTGACGCAGCGCCTGCCGCAGCTGTAAGAACTGACGCATCGTGTAATTTTGGCTGAAGAAACCAACGCAGCGCCGCTTCGTTTGCCGACGCATCGTTTGCCGACGCATCGTTTGCCGACGCATCGATTGCCGACACATCGATTGCCGACGCATCGATTGCCGACGCATCCTGGATTTCCACGCATCACACCAGTGCAGCAGTTTTTCCCGACGCATCACCCGCGGACCAGAACCGTCTTGGAGTCGACTCATCACTTCCTCCTACAGTCTGGATTCAACGCATCACTTCTCCTGGGTGCAGCCGAACTGTTGCATCGCCTCCCTAAGGACTCAGGAACTGACGCATCTCTTTGTTTCTTGATGCTTCCCATCTCTGCGGCTGATTGACCTTGTGAATTTTGATCCATCTACAGGTACTTTGTGTAGAGTCACGTATCCAAGAGCAGGATCACAGGTATAGCCTGCATAAATAGACCTAATGCTGTTGCATTTGTCCACAGAGCAAGCCATAAATGCAATTAAATACTTAGGCAGTTCTTACATTGGTAGCATTGTCATTTGCAGCTATAACCAGAAAGGGATGTCGCAGTGTATTCGTAGTGAGGAAAATAATGGCTGGTTGGCTAGAGCAAAGAGGGTATAGCAAGCCATAAGGGAGAGTGTCATCACACTGCTTGTGAAATCTTTGGTGAGTGCCTTGCTGTGGTATGTAATGCAACCTTTAAATAAATCCTTTGTGCTTGCACAAAAAGGTTAGCCTTCTTAGGACACTGAAGGTGAGTGAATTAGTAGTAGAAAGGAGAACTGGTTTGACAGCAGGATATTACAACTGAAGGGCTGGGTGGAAGAAAATAAGATAATAGAAGGATGAATGGCTGGTGCAGAAAGCCATTAAAAAGAGGTGCTCAGTTCCAGGTAGAGTCCATAAAGCATATCAGGCTGAGAGAGCATGTGTCATTTTTTTCAGTTAATTAATTTGTGTTACTGTTGATTGATTTTAGGATCACATACTCCTACTTACATCCCTAGGACTGCAGGTCTTTAAAAAAGTGAACATTTGTCCTTCCTGGGCTGTCTAGTGTAAAAGTGTAATTTACTGCTGATAATGCAAGAATTTAGCAGGGTATTGACATTAACGGTGTAGGTGTGCTGTTTGGGGCAAAGACAAAATGCCCTAATTTTAGGTTTTGAGCTCTATCAGCAGTTTGCCAAGAAACAAGATTATGAAAATTAGGAGGTGCCATTTCAATCAATCAATCAGGGTTTTGTACAGCACACTACTCACCCGTGAGGGTCTCAAGGCGCTGATGGAGGGGGGTTGTAAGTGGATCCGTTGGGGTCATCAGAAGATCCTAGACTTGAGGTCCTTTCTGAATTGGTGCAGTGTCGGGCTTCGTCAGAGGTAAAGGGGGAGTTTGTTCCAGGTCCTGGCTGCAAGGTAGGAGAAGGATCTTCCACCTGCTCTGGTCCTGTGGAAACGCAGGACGGTGACTAAGGCAGGGTTGGCAGAGCGGAAGTTTCTCTTAGTGGTGTGGAAGGAAATTCGGTTGTTGAGGTATTGGGGTCCAGTGTTGTGGAGGGCTTTGTAGGCGTGTGTGAGCAGTTTGAAGGTTATTCTTCTTTTGATGGGAGACAGTGGAGGTTGCTGAGGTGTTAGGTGATGTGGTCATGTCGTGGGATGTTGACGAGAAGTCTGGCTGCGGCGTTCTGGACAGTCTGCAGTTTGCGGAGGAGTTTTTTGTTGACTCTGATGTAGAGCGTTTTCGTAATCCAGTCTGCTGGTGATGAGTGCATGGGTGACCGTTTTCCTGGAGTCGGGGGGGGATCCACTTGAACGTCTTGCAAAGTATGCAGAGAGTGTTGAAGCATGCGGAGGTTACAGAATTGATCTGACGATTCATGGTGAATTAAGAGTCGAGAATGATGCCGAAGTTGTGTGCGTGGTCCGTTGGGGTGGGTGTGTTTTTGAGGGAGGGGAGCACTAGGTGTTGTCCCATGCGGCAGGTGTGGAGCCAAGGATGAGGACTTCTGTTTTCTCTGTGTTGAGCTTCAGGCAGCTGTTGCTCATCCAGGTCATGACCGATTTCATGCCTTCTTGGAATTTGCACCTGGTGGTGTCAGGTTCCTTGGTGAGGGAGAGGGTGAGCTGGGTGTCATCGGTGTAGGAGACGATGTTAAGTCTGTGGTTTCAGACAATGGTTGCGAGGGGGGGGGGCCATGTACATGTTGAAGAGTGTGGGACTGAAGGAGGAGCCTTAGGGTACTCCGCATCTGATCTCCGGTTCTGAGAGGAAGGGCGGGAGTCTTATTCTCTGTGTTCTGCCTGAGAGGAAAAATTGTATCCAGTCTAGTGCTATTCCTCGGATGCCGGTGTGGGGAAGCCTGGTGGCTATTGTGTGGTCGGAGATGGTGTCGAAGGCTGCTGATAGGTCCAGGAGGATGAGGGCTGCCATGTGGCCTTGGTCAAGGATGGCGCAGATGTCGTTGGTGGCAGTAATGAGGGTGGTCTCTGTGCTGTGGTTGCTGCGGAATCCGGATTGAGAGGTTTCTAGGATGCTGTTGATTTCTATGAAGTGTGCTAGCTGGGTGTTGACGGCCTTTTTGATGACTTTGGCAGTGAAAGTGAGCAGAGAGATGGGCCTGAAGTTCTTAAGGTCCGTCTGGTCTGTGGTGGGCTTCTTTAGGAGGGGGGGTGACTTCGGCGTGTTTCCAGTCATCGGGAATGCGGCGGTCTCAAGGGAGCATTTGATAGTTCGGCGTAGCTTGGGTGTGATGGCCGTGGCGGCCCTATGGGAGATGTGTGGTGGGCAGGAGTCAGTAGGTGCTTCAGAGTGAATGCTCTTCATTGTCTTTAAGGTGTCTTCAGTGGTGAGAGGGCTCCAGTTGAGACGGGTCAGTTGGATGGTATCCTTAGGGATGGGGGTTGCAGTGGTATTGTGGTCTTGGTTGTCGAAGGTGTTGTAGAGCGTCTTGATCTTGAGTTGAAAGAAGGAGCCGAGTTTGTTGCAGAGGTCTTGGGAGGGAGGGGCGTTGGTTGTTTCGCTGTTGGATTTGGTGAATTCCTGTATGATGGTGAAGAGTTCCTTGGAGTTGTGGGCCTTGGAGAGGATTCTGTCTTAGATGAAGTTTTTCTTTGTCGATTTGATGAGTTGGTGTTGTGCTGTGATGGCTGCATTGTAGGTGGAGTGTGCTTTTGGGGTTTTGATGTTCTCCACTTCTTCTCCAGTCGTCGGCAGGAGCACTTGGATTCGTGGAGATCCGTGGTGAACCAGTTGGCTTTCTTGTTGTGTTGTCTTGTGGTGTTCTGGAGGGGGGCGAGGATGTTGGCACAGTTGGAGATCCATTAGTGGAGGTTGCTTGCCAGTGTGTTGGCATCTGTCGTAGTAGGGGGAGGAGTGCAGGTGAGGGCAGATGTGAGGTGTTCTTCGGAGACTTTGTTCCAGCTTTTGCATGGGGGCAGAGCGTGCACTCATGGGCGGTGGGTTTTGTAAAGGTAAAATTGATGCAGGGGTGGTCTGTCCACAGCAGTTCTGTGGTGTGGCTGAAGTGAATGTTGTTTCCTCCGGCGAAGATGGGATGGAGTGTGTGTCCTGTTGTGTGAGTGGGGTGGAGACAAGTTGCTTCAATCCTGTGTTGTGAGGTTCTCCAAGAGGGCGGTGGTGTTGGGATCACTGTGGTTGTTCAGGTGGAAGTTCAAGTCTCTGAGAACTATGTAGTCCGTTGAGGTGAGGGCGTGGGGTGCGATGTGGGTTGTGATGATGTTGGTGAAGGGGGTGCAGGGTCCAGGATGTCTGTAGGTGAGTGTTCCGCGGAGTGTCGTTCTGGGTTTGGGCTGATTGTGGGTCTGAGGGAGTTCTTGTGGACGATGGCGAGGCCTCCTCCTGGGCGGTTGGGGGGGTCTTTCCTCAGGATCTTTTATCCGTCAGGGTGGCGGTTGTGATGTTGGTGCAGCTCTGGCGTTGGTCCAGGTCTTTGTGAGGAAGATGACGTCAGGCTTGTGAGTGTTGAGGAGGTCCTAGATTTCTACGGCGTGTCTGTGCAGGGAGCCTACGTTGAGGAGGATGCAGCTCAGTGGCTCATGTGCAGTAACTTCCGGTGTGTTGGGAGTAGCTGCCTGGGTCCAGAGGTGAGTGATGGTGCGGCAGAAGTGTCAGCAGGAGATTGGGCCTTGGGTGTTGCTTGGCATCGAGAGCTGGCAGTTTTTGTTGCATCCAGGGTTGAGTGCATGAAGGGTGCTGGGGTCGTACCGGCAGGGGGTCGGGGGGCCAGGGTCCCTGGTGGTGGTTGCAGTCGGATCAGGGACTGGTGCAGATGGGTTTGCCTTTGGCACAACAGCAGCGTGGCTGTGCTGCAGCCGTCATTATGTAGGGGTCGGGGAGGGCAAACAGCTGTTAGGCGAGAGCAGCATGCTGGGGGGGAGGACTGGGGAGCAGTAGTGGTGGGAAGTGGAGGGGAGAGAAAGAAACGAGGCAATGAAGAGGAAAAGCAGATGAAAGAAGGGCAAGCAGAAAAAAGGGGCAAACCGAAATAAAGGCAAACCGAGAAGAAGCAAACAGGAAGAAAGCAAACAGAGAAAATATGACTCGCACAGAGCAGACTAGCAGAAGAGCAAGCTCTTGCCACTAGACAACCAGGGATGAGGTGCAGGCAGGAGCCTGCAGGTGGTGGAGGGCCTCGAACACCTATCTGGCAAGGTGCTCGAGCGGCGCAAAAATGGCAGTCCCACAACGGTGAAGCTGCACGGGGGAGAGTAGTGACTCTAACTAGGAGGTCAGAGGTCTTGCTCTTCTTGCTGCGCAGCACGTGCCATTAAGTAGGGGAGGGGGAGCAGATAGGAAGCAGGAGTGGCACGCTGAGGGGGAAGGGCCGCGTGTGCAGCAACGGCAGGGAGCGAAGGGGAGAGCAAGAAACAAGAGGCAATGAAGAGGAAAAGCAGAGGAAAGAAAGGCAAACAGAAAAAAAGAAGCAAACAGAAATAAAGGCAAACAGGAAAAAAGCAAACCGAGAAAAGATGACACACACAGAGCGGACTAGCAGAAGAGCAGGCTCTTCCACTAGACCACCAAGGATGAGGGTCAGGCAGGAGCCGGAGGGTGGAGGAGGGCCTCGAACACCTACCTGGCAAGGAGCTGGAGCGGCACTAAAGGGCAGTCCCATAATGGTGGAGCTGCACGGGGGAGAGCTGCGACTCTGACTAGGAGGGCAGAGGTCTTGCTCCAACTGCTGCATTTGCTATGTGCACCTGATCATCAGTCTGGCAGCAAACAGTGAGTCAAGGCTCAAAAACAATGACTTGGCCAATTTGGAGCAGATACCTGTGTTCCTGTGTAGAGGGGCCATGGCCAGTCAATGTGTGTTGGATTGTTTCTAGTGGAGATGGACTAAGTCTGGTTTGCTATATGCCGGTATCTATATGAAGTGGCACAGTCGATGCAAAAAGTAGGGGTGGGCAGAAATCATGGAGTTTCACTGCTCGAAATTCTGCAGAGTTACATAAAAACTTCCCAAGATTGAACGGAGTTCCGCCAACGGGCTGAAAATGTGCATGTCGCATTGCTCACACTGCAAGTTAGCTCTGGTAACACAAGCAGCAATGAAAAATCAGCAAGAACAGCACCGTGCAGTGCACTAAAGCGCACGACAATTCGAGTAGACAATCTACTAGAGCAGCAGCAAATCTACCGGCTTATTGGAAAATCGCACTAGAGGATGCCAAACCTTGCTCTCATTTCTGGAGCCTTTTTAGTATAACATCCACCACTCGGAGATTGAAGTAATTTGGCCGAAACTCCATGCTACAAGGGGCAAATCCCACCAATTCCAAGGGTGAAATGAAACACTCCACCCACCCCTGGAAAAGAGATGCACTTCAGTATGGCTCAAGTTTTTTCTTAGGGATGCAGAAGTTGTCAGCGACGGCATGAGAACTGGGTCGAATGGTGGAAGGTGAACCAGTTGCAGCTTTTTTTTTTTTATGAAGAATTGGCTCAATTTGAGATACTCAAGCCACTGGTGGCCTACTTTTATTGTGATATTACTTGGTTAAGGTATGCAAGAGTGTGACTGTGCATATGAAGAGGACTCTGACTGACTTAAGAACACTCGCAGTATTCATGATGGTATGCCAATCATGCTTTAAAATAAGAGACTATAAGCATCTCTCAGATGAGAACCATCTCCTGCAGGATTCCTCACCAATTTGGAGTAGTTTGTTTTCCCAGCTTGGGACTGGCTGGTCACCATTAGCGGTCCAGGGGACGTTTCCCTCCACTTTCCTTTGCTCTGAGGTTTTTTGGGGCTGATGGTGCTTAACTCATGGGCATTTTGCATGACCACTGCAGATTATGGAGCGCAGAACTCCTTGGAAGGGCACAGAGGGTTAGTAAAGTTGTATTAGATGCTGTAATATTTTTCACCAGCTGTGTTTTTCCACGCCGGTGATACGGTGGTGGGAGCACTATTAGATGGTTGGTACCGCTATAGGGTAGAGTGGGGACTTCAATAGAGCTTAGGATTGGAGTGTGGGGACATGTCGCCTTAGTAGTGAAAGTCAGTTTGCTGCTGACTGGGAATGCGTCACCAATTAGGAAAAGCAATTGGATTATGCAACAGTGGCTGTACCAAGCTCTATCAGGTTCCACCAATGGTATACTGATGCAGAGAGTGCAGAACACAATGAGTTAATCCGCAAATGCTTTACATTTGCTGATTAACTAGTTGTGCATATTTGCATTTCTTTCAGGCCAGCAGGACACTGGCAGAAGGTTGTGTTTAGCTGTCTGCCTAGCTTCGATTTCACAGCACACGAGAGTGCTGTTGCAGTTAATTGATCAAATCACTTGAATCTTTTTAATTCATAGTGCATAGAGTTAACTGAGCTGTGAATGCTTGCTTTTAATTGCAGGGGTGGCTGGCTTGGCTTGCGGGTGGTTTCTGGGTCCGCAGGAGGGGGGGGCACGGGCTGCAATGAAAAAAATAAAAAATAACACTTACCTTGCCGACGGGTCCAGAGTCTTCTCTCCTGCTCACCTGTGTCTGATTTCAGGTCAGAACAGGAAGCAGGCAGCCAGGCTCCCACCCCTAAGCCAACTACAACGCTGCAAGCCTCTAGCTAGGACTCTACGGTGCTGGATACTGCCCGAACATGGAGCTTCCCTTTCATTTTCCAAATACCTACACTTCAACAACGGATTAACTCAGCAGTGACAGATACCTGTGCCCTTTAATTATTGGACTACCTCTGCTTTATTCCTGAGAGGTCGATTCTGCATATACTGCTTGTCCCGAAACAGACTTAATCAGCAATCTGACGAGTACCTTACCTCCAGGCGTCCTGACCAATATTCGCTTTGCCCTGAAGAAGCCCATGTCTGGGCGAAACGCGTTGGCTGTCTTCTTATGAAAACCGAGTGCATCTTGAATAAAGACAACTTAAGATCACAAGCAACAACGTGGACTTCCTTACTCTTTGCTATATGTTCATACTTTATGTTTTTACATTGTGTAAATATTGCCTCTCATACCCCTTTGAATCAATTTTGAACTTTGTTACTATTGTGACTAGTCCTGGCAGTGCAATCCTCTGCATCCCACCTGCTTGTTCGAATATTAGAAACATTAACATTGTAAATGGTATGTTTTGATTATGACATAAGGTTTAAAAGTTACTAAAAAGCAGCAACAGGTGTTGCCCCTCAGTAGAATGCTCTTTGTAAAGCTGCACTGGTCAACTTTTTGTTGCTTATTGCTGTATTTTGGTATATGAGATGCAACCACAGATTGACCGTTTCTCTGGAGAACATTTATGGTTGTCAATGATAAGGAGTACCAGATTCAAGAAATTGTTGTCAGGAGGAGGTTCTTACCCCTAAAATAATTTAATGGGGGCTCTTGGCATCAAAAAAATCATAAGACCACTGCTCTAAGGGCTGTTTTTATGATTCAATTTTCATGGTTGTGAAGTTTATAAAGGACTCACACACACATGTTTTTCTAATTTTTAAATGCTTTATTGTTATAATAATGCTGACTATGACTATTGATGAAAGTATACTTCATTCACACTAATGAGTGCATTTACACATGATTATTATTGCTGACGATTATGTTTACATCCAAAATAATGTCTTTAACCTTTGAGCAAACTAGTAGATTTAACTTATATGTTTGTGTGTTCCTTTATGGGGTCAAAGACAATTATTCAATGTCCTTTATGGTATTTTCCATCTATCAATGCTCATATTTGTAAATCACTGTGTAGTATTTTGTAGTGTGTGTGCAATAAATATGCTCTTCCTATTTCTAAAGTAAAGGTGCTCCATGGACAATCATTTGAGTTATTGCATTCACTCCCCTGAGTAGGCCTTGGACTGCTCTGCTTCGCTACCCTGAAAGAGTCAAGCACTACAATGAGGTGCTTGGCCCCAGTAAGGAGAACTGTGGTCCTATTACTTATGCAGATACATACTTCAGCACATCTCAACCGTATTTGTGTGCCCGACAAAGAGGCTATATCCCGTCCGCTGACCTGAAAGCACATTACAGCGTTTTGCTACTTGGACCAACTATTTACTTATTCATGCGGGGCGGGCCCGCAGTCTACGTCAGCTCAAAATTTTATGAAACCGTAGAAGACCGTACTATAATCAGTTGGTGGACCCCAACCTATAGATTACTTTACTCTAATATCTGCAGAGATCCCTGACGCTTCATTCGTATATTCTGTGATTGAGAAGTTTATCGGCCCTTGACGCCACAGCTTTTTATGAATATCGAAGAGACGGAAATACTAAACCTATGGTTATGCCCTCTAGAAGAAATTATGTCCTTGCAGTTGAAATCTATTATCGAGTGTGAGACCTAGTTCTCACCGTGTTCATAAACAATATTTTTTAAGTTTAAAGTGAATGTTATTTAGAGCCCTCTACACCACGTGTGAGAAACGTCCTTGATTTTTGGATGACGATTGACCAGTTAAAGAGTTTCTTACTTGCTGCGTCTTGACGAAGGAATTGTCGGTTCAGATTCCACTCCAAAACGCGCGTCTGCGCTTTCTTTCCTCTTTTGTTTGTCTATGCATCAATGAAATGAATTATGATAGACACTGATGTTGTGTTGAGTATGAGTGTTAGTGGTGTATCTGGTGGTGTTTGACTGTGTCTTGAGATGTTTATTTAACATGCTATTGGGGCTCAAAATTTTGTTGAGACTATGTAAATAATTTAACACTGAAAGTAAATGAATATATTTATATATTTATATGAAAAAGATATTTTTAATAAATAAAAAGATGAATAATCAATATAGTAGTGGGACAATGTATTTTTGATAATGGATCTATTACCTGAATATTATTTAAATGTTAAGGAGAGTTATTTTGTTGTTGTTATTCAATTGTACCCTGCCATCCTCTCCTTACAAGTGTTGGTTCAGGGACCCTCTTATGTTTCTTGATCCTATTACCTATGCAGGTCACACAACTAATAATCCAGTTTCCTACAGACCTGGAAATGGTTGGCCCAATCCAGAAGTGAGTCCACCAAGAGGTTAGCGGTCTAGACGTTGTGTTTAACTTCCATTTGCCCAGTGTTCCACAACTTCCAGTGAACCATACAACCACTTCTCCTGTTATGTGCAAGTGTATCGAATATATGTGTTCTAACTTATCTCTCTCCTTGAGCTATCTGTGTCCACCCACCAAGGCTTGTGATCCTCTCCCATAATTTCTCAAAATCTTGACACACTTCACCGCCAATGTGACACCACCTTTCCGAAGAGAAACACGCCCTCAGAATCTAGGACTGTGGATATCAGACTTCTGGCACTCCAGACGAGAATACCAACCGTACGCCAGCGGGACCTGTGAACATCTGACGGTGACTAGGATCAACCAATCTAATGCGGATGATCATCGATAATTAGTGATGGCCATGTCCCAGCAAATGTGCTGCTGAATTCTGCACTGTATGGAGTTGTGTAGCCACAAAAGTAGTGGGTCATATGTTCAGGCCTAAGTCAGTCAAATGCAGGTGAAGGTCTCCGCGTCATCAGATAGAAAAGCACCAGCTTTGCCCAATATGTCGTCTTGAGCCTGCATGCTCAAACTGTGTTCTGATACGCTATCGAGAATAAATGGCATTAGTTATTGATACCTCTCCGTCTATCTTACCCAGCCTCTAGCACCACTCAGAACACCCCATCCTAACTCATCTAATATGATTGGAATTGCATAGCGGTGCGTGGGAAAGGATAACCTAAAAGTCCAAGTTACAATCACAAAGGCAAACACCTTTTAATTAAATCCAAATGCAACACCTGCTAAGCAGATATCACTCTTGGCCAGGAGTCCTTGGTTCTGCTAAATTCGGAATACAAACAGTGCTCTTTCACTGAAGCAAAGCATCAAAGATCTGGCAGGTTCAACCAAAGCGAGGTAGTGTATTTTCTGATCAAGCTTTGCCAGCTCTGTCAAGTTGAACTACAGCTGTAATGACACGAATTCGTATTTTTCTTTCCCTAAAAATCGTCACCGTACTGAAAGTAATTAGATTTAAAATTTGTGTGCTCGGATGTCGATGAGACGGAGAGCTTTTTCAAGCTTGAGCCAAGCAAAAGTGAAGTACATATGGTAGGTAGCAGTCAAATGCAAAGTGGCCCATGGGGGAATCGTGAGAATTCCAGACAAGTGAGTGCTGCTGAAAGAAGGTGGGAGGGGGCTTGAGGCAGAGAAATGATCAGTAGCATGTGAAGCAAGGTCTGACGTGGCTGTCGCAGCCTTAACCCCGCTGACCTTTCCAAAGCCCTCAACCCATGTGAATTCTCCAGAGTGTGCAAAGAAGCTCTTTCTTTGCAAATTTCTATTGAAATCTTTGCAACTTTTTTTTTTGTACACTTTGCCACATTTACCTGAAATTAATGAGTTTAACGACAATTAATGTCGCAAAAGGTCAACAACATTTTGCATACGCTTGCAATTGTGTATCTAATGATTGTTCAAAAGATAAATTTACAGAAGATGTCTGATCCTAAGCCCACAATGTAAATATACTAATCAAACCAATCCAATGTGAATTCTTCCTTGCTGCTTGAGATAGACAGGTATGATCTTATAAACTAGTCCATCACTTCCTATTTCTCAATCTAGTTCTTTATTGATCATTGACACTTATTTTTGTAAAGACTTACTTATTTAATTATTTTTCACTGTTTGCCTATCACCACTTTCAACATTCGATTTTTGGATTCACGTGTGCTTGACTCGAGGGCAGAGTCGGGTCCAGTGCTTAATTAGAGCCGTAAATCGTAGGTGGGGCCAACGGCACTCATTTGTGGGAAACAACACTTAACTCTCCTCATCAGACTTTGACCCAGGGCAAGAGAGAGAGAAAAACAGAAAAGGGAAAAGAGGGAGAAAAAGAGACCAAAAATCAGTGGCAAAGAGAGAACGCAGGGACGAAAAAGAACCTGAAGCGGTGAGGTAATGGGGCAGGGAACCTCTGGAGGTGAACGCCAGAGGCATGAGATGGAATCAAGACTAAGCAGCTTTGGTATCTGGCACCCCTGACAGTAGATAGTCGACTGGGTGATTCTGACAAGGGATAGAGCTGACTAGGGGATTCAGACAATAGATCGAGCCAACTGGGGGATTCAGACAATAGATAGAGCCGAGTGGGGGATTCAGACAATAGATCGAGCCAACTGGGGGATTCAGGCAATAGATCGAGCCAACTGGGGGATTCAGGCAATAGATAGAGCCGAGTGGGGGATTCAGACAATAGATCCAGCCGACTGGGGGATTCAGACAATAGATAGAGCCGACTGGGGGATTCAGACAATAGATAGAGCCGAGTGGGGGATTCAGACAATAGATAGAGCCGAGTGGGGGATTCAGACAATAGATAGAGCCGAGTGGGGGATTCAGACAATAGATTGAGCCGAGTGGGGGATTCAGACAATACATCTAGCCAAGTGGGGGATTCAGACAATAGATCGAGCCGACTGGGGGATTCCGACAATAGATCGAGCCGACTGTGAGCTTCTGAGCAAAACTTTGAGCCATAACACTTATTCTTTTTTAACTAAGCACTGCACAGGCCCCTGTTATCAGCTTTTGCCCACATACAGTGTGCTGGGATTTAGCTTGATCACATATGCAGATCCACTTTAAAGAAGTACACTTCACTACCAGGAATGGTGGCCAATACTTCACTTTTCTATCCTTTTGTTTGTTTCTTTAGTCCTCTTTTGTGCTTAAGCTGCAAATGCAACAGTACCTTTTCGTCTGTGTCAGTAAGGGGCATATTTCCTAGAGACTCAAATGAAAACTAAAAAGGGTTTCTAGATCTGTTTTAAGTGCACTTTCTGGTGGAAAGGACCCACTGTGTTCTATTAGAACTGTATGCTTTATGTTCTTTTTAGTTGAAAATTGTTATTGCAAGCATATGGTGCACACTTTATGCGGCACTCTTTTTGAGGGTGATGCGCGGCAACAGTTCTCCCTTTTACTTCACCCCTTCCTTTCACTTAAACCCCTCCCCCGTTCTTACCTGCACACATCGAGCGGCAAACTGCGAGACCGCCCCGGGCAGCAACAGTGCTAGTTACGCCACTGAGAACTCTGCAGACCACTGAATGACGTCCTGACCCCTCTCATTTCAGGACCCGCGTGGTCAATACTAAATCAATTTATAGATCAAAAACACAGGTTTTGCATGCTTTTGTGATATGTTCGCAACAAGGCAAGTAATTTTAGTCACCATTAACACCATTATAGGCTGATGGTTTACTGACAAAAGATGGATCATGACCCAGATGCCTGGTTCCCATTTTGCTAAGACTGTGGTAAATTTGAGAACTATCGGTAACTGCAGCACCACCACAGTTACCCATTATACACAAGCATCTGCAATGCAATCGGTCTCACCTTTGGGAACTTGTATGTTTTTAGCTATGCAGCACATTAGCCTGGGTGCTGAAACATCTACTGTTCTTTAACATGGAGGGAAAGTAAGCACCAAACTGCATGACACGCCAGGTATGGGAACACATGGAGAGAAATATTGCCTTTCAGCGGGAAATGGTATAGTCCAAAGCTCTAGTCTTAATATAAAATCAGGGCCTTCGATGGTCCTATCACTGAAAATACAAGATTTGAAAAAAACATTATTGTCTACGGGTGCTCGTGGAAGACAATTTCTATGGACTGGAATCTAGAGAATGCTAAAGTGATTCTGGTATTTTCCTGATCTCTGCTGGTCGTTTTCTATCAAGACCGTTAAATAGAGGCAGTTGTACAGAAAAAAAGTCCCTAAGCGGAAGCAGACAAGTCCTAGGGCTGATCTCCAGAACCCACAAAGTACATTCACATATAAGTTCATACCAAGTATATACTAAAGTATATACAAAAGGTCTCGAATGCTTGACCTAAAAAACAAATGAAAACCAGTGGCATTTAATACAGACAATGACTGGGGTGGTGCAAGTTTCCCTAGGAAAGGACTACAATAAACGTGAAATAATGAGGTACAGTTTTGAGTCCAGACTGCAAATTCCTTCAACCACACATTTACACGTCTTATTGGTTGCTTACCTTGGTAGATCATCATCCTTTCTTGATGTGGGACCTAGCCAATCATTACAAATACTTCTATCTCAGCTTTAGCCCTGCGTCTAAGAGGGAGATGGTTAACCGGCTTAATGGAGATGGAAGCAACAGAATGACTGCTTCCATGAGCATTGGGGACGGCCTCCATGCACTTTGACCAATGGCCTTTTTTATTTCATCTTCTTTATTAGGTTTGTTGTGTAGTTTACAGTGAGGAAGAAACCATGAATTTCAAATACAACTCAGTAACCTTGGAGCAAATGATAGAACACTGCGTGGCAGAAGGATTACAGCTCCTGGGAGCCAGGGTGGTGATCAACGCCTTTGGTATCCATTAAAAGTCCTCCAGCCTGTGTTAATGGTACAGCAGTGCAAATGGGACTGTATCCACGCGGCCGAGACAATTGTCTAATGAACCCACGGTTAGGTTTCCTCCCTAGGTGTAGGAAATCAGGGGAGCGTAAAAGGGGTGAAGAAGATATCATGACGAGTGTTCACAAGTCTTTAAGAAAGTCTCTCCACTTGTCCCTGAACTTTTCAACATGATCATTCAGTCTTTCTATTATCTGTTCATAGGCAGCCACCTTGTACATATCCTGAAGCCAGGTGTCGGGAATTGGACAGATACTCATGCATCATAGAAGTAAAATGCAAATTTTGGCTGTCACCAGGGCTATAGCGAGCCATCTGGATCATTGCTTAGTGATGGCTTTGCATTGGGCAAAGCCGTGGAGGATAAGGGCAGTTTGCACGAACAGAGTGCCCATTGGGGTGCTGTCTTTCTAATTGTAGTCCTGTTGGAGGCCTAGTAGGTGGCCAGGTTACGGCATTGCCTTAGGAGTTGGACAATGTCTCCCTCCAATGATCCACGTCTCCAACATGTTGCTGCAGGATGTATGGATTACTTGCAGAGTCTGTCCAGGGCCACATTTTAAAATAATTTTAAAAAAGTAACTAAACTTCAGTCTCACTCTCTGGCTCAATGGCCTGACCAGTCTTTGTCTGTATATTAGACCCGTAGACCGTCTAACTACCATACCTCCAGGGAGCGTGTCGCAGGGGTAGAGTATTGATGTTCAATCAGTATTCCGTATACACCAGACATCACCCCTTTGTGGGTGCCCGAATTGCTGAGGTAGTCCATTAAGTGCAAGGATGTGAAGTTCAACGAGGGGGCAGCCAGTACCAATATCAGGCAACATACTAACCATTGGTAGTCAAATAATTAATGGGTGTGCAGGGAATACCCCATATTGTGTTTGGGTGTTTCCAAAGTATTTGTATTTGCTGCCAGAGATTAGGTCCGAGAGCCGACGGGTGCCTTTAGACTCAAACACTCTCCAGTATAGATCCTTACTCTCAATCAGGAGCAAGGCATTGCACCATGAGGGGGGCTTGGGCATACACTGTGGGGTTCAGCTGTAGCAGTTTATGTGTTGTGTTCCAAACCTAGCCAGTGGTGGCTAGATCTGGATTGGATTTTATCAGGTTTTTAGGGTCCTCATTGTGGAGCATGTGGATGCCGCTGTAGCATCCTAGGATAGCCTTCCCAATGTGCACCCACCTGGGAGTATTTGAGGAGCGTAATTTGTAATGCGAGCGAGTAGCTTCAGATATTGAGCAATCTCATGCCTCCCATCTCTGTTGTTCATGGAATTTGCCTGGTTTCAAATGGGTCTTTCATCCTCCCCAAAGGAAAGTTTTCAGGGTTTTCTCAAGGGCCTCCGTCATGCATTTGGGTACACGGAGAGGGAGCATTGTAAAACCATGGCGGGCATCATGTTCTTTTTAATGATCTTTGTTTCCCCCCCAAAGAGATAAGTTAAGTTGTGTCCAGTGGTGTATATCTGTCTTCATGTGTGTTTGCAAGGGGTGAGGTTTCACTCCACCATTCCCCACAGACCATGGGAGACCTCAATCCCCAAGTACCTTAGGGCATTGAGGTGGACCATTTGATCGGTAAGCCATCAGTGACAGCTGGGGTTGTGTGTCTGTGAGCGATACGACTACGCACTTCTCCCAGTTAACCTTGTATCCTGAGAGGGTTGAGAAGTGTGAGATCTGGTCTGTAAGGGCTCGTAAGAGGGGGAGCGGATGGGAAATTGTTGTCCACGTGAATTTAAACCTTGTGTTCCCCTCCAGTCAATGGCCTTTCAACAGTATATTTTGAGATTTTTATTTTCTCTAGGGCCAAGCCCCATTGCCATCGAAATATGCTGTTGTGAAAAGGGCTTCTCACCTTTCTTCCTGGGATTCTCATGCATTTATTTAGTCTAAAGATGCATCAATTTATTCTGGCAGATTAATGAGCCAAATTTACAGGCAGGTCATCTGCAAGCTCAAAGGAAGAATGATAAGAAACCTTGGCGCATTCCTTCAAGTCACATGCCTGCACTGATGGGTAGACATGATCTGCGGCTGAAACATGTTGTTAATGAAAGCAACACGTCCTATTACATTCCAAAGAAACTAATTTCAGACTCCAAGCAGACATACAGGGTCTATTGTGCCCCCACAATACCTTCTGGTGCACCACCTAGCCAAACCCTTTTAGACTCCAAGCAGGCTTGCAGGGCCTATTGTGCCCCCACAATACCTCTAGAACACCACCTAGCCAAAGCCGCACACTTAAAAATGTGCTCATCTCGCTGGCACATTAGTGATGTAAGAAATTGCAGTGTAGTGAGGGACACCACAAGTGTATCAGTTGTGTGACTCCCCATGGGTGCTGGTGCACAGGATGGTGACATCTGTCGCTCAAAGATTGAAACTGATTTTGTAATGTGGATGCCAAGCATAGATTCACTGCGACTCTTCATCAAGAGATTCATTTCCTCCGAGCCATCTTATATCTGAAGTCTAAATTATGCTGGAAACTGGGAATGGTTTAATTATTGATTTTATTTATTTAGAAGTAATAATTAAAATAGAGAGATGTTGTACTAAGAGGAGATAGGGAGGGGGGCTTGAAGGCTGAAGGAGTGTGTAAAAACTAATCATTCCTGTGAGCTTTATAGACGATATTTAGGGGGGGAATCCTATTTCCTCGGGATGGAAGATCCAGGTCAGGAACAAATCCTGAAAAGGCTTGTTTCCTTCTCTGGGTGAAAGGATCTCGCTTTTAGGGTTAGGTGGGATTTGCTGCTGGGGATGAGACCCATCAGCAGTGATTAGTTTACCTCTGGGTAGTGCGACCTGCAGTGGGTGACATGAGCGGATTTTTTTCCACCAGTTTTTAGCTATGGCAGCGGAGTGGAAGGGACATTTTTTGGGGTGAGGGAGGCTCTAATGACACCCACTAGAGTGGCATTGCTTTAATCAATGTGAGGTAGAACCGTGGACTCAACACAGTTTCTAAAATCCGCATTAAGGTGAAGGTGTTTCGGTTTTTTGAAGAAAAAACGTTGCTAGAAGGTCTAATTTAGGGCTTTTTGAAATGTTAATTTTTCATTCAGGATGATGCCAAATGCCTTGCTTTAGGGACCAAGACAGGTATTGTCATTATAAATTATATTAACATAATAACCTATCGGGAACAACTTTCCCATATCCATCAGGACAGCTCAGTCCTGCTCCAATTTAAGGAAAGAGTTGACAAAGCATCTCTTTAAAGAACAGGGAATCATCTTTCATTAGGATTACACCTCTGTTCTCAGAACCTTGCCTTCCCCCCACTCATGCACTGACCATATTGTTGCCTTGGACCCTGCACAGTGCTCCACTGCCTCTTTGCAGGGCTTGCACTACACAAATGACACATATTCAATAGTGAAAATAGAGCAGTGAAGGGCAAAAGGGGAGTAAATCTGGCAAATACTGAGTTGCAAACACAGATATAAGTATATAGAACCAGTAGTTCTGTGGAACGTCTATAAACACTTTTCTCATTTCCCCTCTATACCACATTTCCTCAACCATTATACAAAGCAAACAATGCTCTCCATCGGTTTGTTGTAAGTCCTAAGAGGCCCACAGCCTACATCAGTTACAGGAAATACAAAACTGCTTAATAACTTGGAATGCCCATTTAGAGTAGGCGATGCATGCTTGACACAAAGCCAATATTTTTGTAAAAAAATAAAAAACAGCTGCCCATTATAGGGGAAAAAAAGTCTGCTGATCCAGAGGCATGCTTTATTGCTTTGGAAATCTTTTTTTGGTATGATTTTCCTTGAAAGGCAATGAAACTTCATTATATTTAAACACAATGCATCTCCTACCCAGTCTACTCGTTGTTAATCATTGTATAAAGTCCAGCGAAATAAATGAACAAAACTATCCGATGTAATAGAGCAGGGGAAAAACAATTTTTCAGATCATCTTTCTCTTTCTCTCTCTCGCTCACTCTTACTCTATCACTTTCACTCTCTCTCACTTTCACTCCCTCAGCCCCATTTGAGCCCAGGTGACATGTTTTTCTTTTTAGGTTTCACCTGCGCAGCACTTGCACTGTGCTTGTGAAATCTTTTGTTTTTAATATATATTAAAAGGGGCTTACATCCTGCCTTCACTTTTTATTGGTTCTTATGCTTGTCAGCTTACTTTCCTCTGTTTCTATTGATTGCAGTCTTTTCTCCCTTTTGTGTCTCTTATCATTTTCCTGTGGCCTAACTACTCATTCCCATCCGCGTTGTGGTTTGAACTTTTTAACTTTTGGTGAACACTGCATACAGTTTACTAATTACATCATGTTATCTTTAACTCTAAACATCAAATGTTGCTATATAAACCTACCAAACAGGCAATCACAATTGCAGTTGCCTTGCAGTTAAAGGGGGTTTGTTTTAAATGGTGCAGCACGTGCAGTTGCACTGTGGTTGAAAGTTCTAGGGCAGGATTCTCCAAAGTCGGTCCTGGAGGGCCGAATCCATGCCAAATTTGTAATATAACTACATTTATATAAATGGGGATATGCTAAAAATCTGGCAGGTGTCCAGCCCTCCAGGACCGACTTTGTAGAACCCTGCTCTAGACACCCCACTAAGCACAGATTATTGCTAAATTTTACTACTAAACAGGTAGCCATAAGTGCAGTTATCTAGCAGGCACAAGGGTCAGGATTTCAATGGTGTAGCAGGTGCAGTGACACCACACCCTAAAGTTGTCAGAACTCCTCTAAACACTTTTTATTGCTGTATTTTACTACTAAACAGGCAGTCACAATTGCAGTTACCTTGCAGTTAAAAGGGTTTTGATTTAAATGGTGCAGCAGGTGCAGGGGCACCAGGGCCAAAAACTCTAGGAAACCCACTAAACACAGACTATTGCCTACTAAACAGACGGTCACAGGTGCAGTTATCTAGTAGGCACTAGGGTCATGATTACAATGGTGTAGCAGGTGCAGTGGCACTATGACCAAAAGCTCGAGGCATACTAATAAGCACCTAATATTGCTATATTTCACAACTAAACAAGCAGTCACAAGTGCATTTACCTTGCAGGGAATAGGGTAATGATTTGAATGCTGCAGCAGGTGCAGTGGCACTGGAGCCAAAAGTTGTTAGAACTCTTCTAACCACCAAATAGTCAAGTGCAGTTACCTTGCAAACATTTGGGTCATGATTTCAATGTGCAGCAGGTGCAGTGACCTCAGGGCCCAAAGCTTTAGGAACCCCTCTAAACACCCAATATTGGTATATTTTACTACTAAACAGGCAGTCACAAGGGCAGTTATCTAGCAGGCACTGGCAATAGGATTTCAATAGTGCAACAAGTGCAGTGGCACCGGGACCAAAAGCTTTAGGTCCCCCACTAAACACTGATTATTGCTATATATTAGAACAAAACAGCCAGTCACAAGTGCAGTTATCTTGCAGGCACTAAGGTCATGTTTTGAATGCTACAGCAGATTCAGTGGCATCGGGCCCAAAAGTTGTGGAACCTATTTTCTTACGTCAAGACGGCACAGCATTTATTGATAATTATCTTCCCCTGGCTGCAAGCATTTAAAACATGTTTGTTTAACGCTACTTTAGTGGGTGGAACTTTTAACTAATTTTCACATTGTTCATGATATTGTTCCACTAATAAAATAGCATTTTTAGGTCTCGCCTGAGCCAGCGCGCATGGGCTGCACTGCGAAGCTTTTAGTAAGGACTTTCAACTCGGACCACACAATTGGCCTTTGCGTGCGTCCTTCTAAGAAAGACAGCACACAATTGGTCAAAGGCGGGTGCATGTCCCGCCTTCTCTCTCCCCTGGCCTAGGGAGCTCAGGAGCAAGCAGCAGTGTGGCCAGGTGCCAGCTGCATACCTCACATTCCTTGCAGTGTGCATGCACCGCGCTTGTTGTATTTAAAGTTTGGGTCTTTGATCAGGTGACGTAGATGCAGTACAAAGACAGCGGTGGAGTGGAAATGTCTTAAGTTTGGGTTGAAGCCCACCAGAAAGGGATCCATCCTACTCCTGAAATGGCTGATCACACCCTGGTGTATCTTGTAAGCTTGTGTGGCAAGCTTTACGCGGACTATGCATTTATACGCTTGTTGCACAGCCGAAACCCACCCACTGGTGCTCGCATCTTGAACAAGGGACCGTTTATTGCCCGCCACCCTTATCTGTTTTAACTTGCCCAAAATGTCACATACATGTAAACAATAACCTCGTTCGTGCACCACTGAAACCTTAAAATTGCTATTTTATCTTGTAGATTGTGTTTTTATGTAAAACACAGTAACGGGTTACGTCCGAGCTACAAAACAATCTAAAAATATAAGATCTGCTTTTATTTGCTCCACAAACTGTCACAGATACTGTGTGATGGAATGCCACGTGCAAGAAGACATCGGTGGGAGCAAACGCGGCACTGCTCTCTGTAGACCCATCCCATGCTGTACGGTTCAAGAAGGATGTTTTATTGCGACCATAAATCACAGTGTGTGCCAAGGGGCGCCCCCTAGCTCTGTGGTTGTAACCTCCCTTTGAACTTGAGGGGTGCTGTTCTGCTTGGGTTTTCGGATCAGGTGGAACCCGCTCAACAGAGCCTTTCTAACCCAAACCAGAACGTTACCCCCTCCCTAGGGCCTTTTTACACCTAAATAACCACATATATATGTACCACCTAAGGACAGGGAATTCCTATTATATATATATATATATATCAAGACCTCACAGCCTCGCGATCTCAGACAGACCCAGAACCTCCTACCCAGACGGCAGCCACAGTCTCGCGGTCTCAGACAGACCCAGAACTTCCTACCCAGACGGCAGCCACAGTCTCGCGGTCTCAGACAGACCCAGAACTTCCTACCCAGACGGCAGCCACAGTCTCGCGATCTCAGACAGACCCAGAACTTCCTACCCAGACGGCAGCCACAGTCTCGCGGTCTCAGACAGACCCAGAACTTCCTACCCAGACGGCAGCCACAGTCTTGCGGTCTCAGACAGACCCAGAACTTCCTACCCAGACGGCAGCCACAGTCTCGCAGTCTCAGACCTCACAGCCTCGCGGTCTCAGACAGACCCAGAACTTCCTACCCAGACGGCAGCCACAGTCTCGCGGTCTCAGACAGACCCAGAACTTCCTACCCAGACGGCAGCCACAGTCTCGCGGTCTCAGACAGACCCAGAACTTCCTACCCAGACGGCAGCCTTAGCCTCGCGGTCTCGAACGGACCCAGTACTTCCTACCCAGACGGCAGCCTTAGCACGAGCTCATCCTATTATCACCGTAGTACACGATAGGGGAATCGGGGTTACTATGTATCAGATCACACAAAGACTATTAGTTGAGCACAACCTGTTCTTTAGTTCGAGGGGCTCTTTTCTCCCTCATTCAGTTACCACTTACCTGATCAGGATTAACATCTGTTCATGTCAAGTTGAATCTGACTAGAAGAATAGGCTATCCTCCTATACAAGGATACACAACACATGCTGACTCACAACAAGCTAAATACTTTATTTAATTGCTACATGCACACTCACAGAATACATCATATATACAACCTGCAAGGAAAGTAAAAGGTTAAGTTATACACTTCAATAAAAAGGGGTCGACATCACCTTAGTCGTATGTAGCCTGTGCTCAATGGTCATCTAGGTTCCCTTCTCGTCTGTGCCTCGGCTTCGCCTGGAAGTCACACCTCCGCAGTCGCGGATCTACTCCCTTCTCCCTCTCCGAGTCACTGGAACCTCTTCCTCATCGGCTACTCTCTCCTCTTTAGATTCAAGTTCATCATCTGTCTTCCCTGAAATAAGTAGTAGCTTTTCTGCTAACGGCCAGGTGCCGCCTATGGACTAGAAGCAAGTGCCAATATCTAACTCAGACTTTCACTAATATAGAGGTGCATTCTCTCATGGAAAATTCCAGCTCGAAACCTGCCGCCCACCAAATTCCTGTACCTCCCCGTGCCAAGGACACGTTCCCAGCCGGCCGGCCTGATGTAGTGTCTTCGGCAGGGGAAAAATACACTCCTTCGATAAGGGCCGGCCTGAACCGGTTCTCTCCGAGCGAATAACACCTCATAACTAAAATATCACCCTTCACCTAGAAATGTCCCAAGCTGCCGGGGCAGAAAGAAAGATGGAGTCTCTCCTGTCTGAGGCCTACCAGGCCTGAATTCAGCACGACTCCATGAAATACCCTCACTATAGGGCAGGTTATCCTTAATACTAACGAATCTATCCCCTAGGCTATGTATGTAAGCCCTGATCTATGGGGAGGAACACAGGATCGTGTCAAAGTGTCTAATAAATAGGCTCTATTCACTACTCTAATCCTTAGACTTGGATGGAAAGAGACTGAAGTCATATTAATCGCTCTACAACACAAGAAGGCCGGGAAAATCGAGCAGTACATTTCACCCTTGACTTCAGTCTATTATACATCCATTAAACAGAACTAACATCGGTGGAAGAATAATATGAAACAAAACTAACTGATCTATGTCTAGTACCGAGTGTACAGAATTGAAGCAGTGAAGGGATACACTGAATAAAGCAACAGATAGAAATCAAAACAGCGATAGCAATCAAAATGCCACCTAATGTGTGGCGTAACATATGCACGTCCGGTAACCAATTAAAGAGCCAGTCAAACCAGCCCTGATCAATGTGTTTTCTAACTTCATCCGTTAAGTCATGCAACTTATCTAGGTGTGCACGAATGGATTGTGTATGATCAGATAAGTTAAAACAGCAGAGGCCTTCAAAGTCCGAGCAACCATGTCCATGTTTATGCAAAAGATAATCAATGGCTGCTCTATTTTGCAAAATGGCCCTACGTTCACCCTGGGCGTCCAATAGCAAGTCAGACAAGACTGTAGAAGTATGATTAATAGATTTCACCATCCAGCAAGCCATTTTCCCAATAGATTTGGCATTATAAACCGCCAAAGCAGGAACACCAATAATTGAAACAGCTAGGCTAAGATATTCAGACTTGGAATATAAATGCAAAGATGAGTCACAATCCTCCTGTAACATCATAGTATCTCGAAGCACACGAGAGTTGGCATTTGGATGTGATGAGAACATCAGCAAACTCAGTCTGGTAATGGCACACGGGCCTCCGGAAATGTTTGCAGGGACATATGGCCAGGAAGTATTACCACATGAGAAAAGCCATCCGGCAGGTAGCAACATCGCACGATAGTGACTGGGAGTAACTACCAAACTATTGCAAGTCATATTGTTCTGGACTGAGACACATGTGGTCGGTGTCCTCTGAAAACACAAAGTCCGTTCGTGAGTTGTGAATGAAGTGGCGCCTCTTAACTTGAGGCGTAGGCATTCAGAAATTGCATTAGGATTACATGTAAGAAAGAAGCATAGGTCACCTCGTGTGATATTATACGTAATTATTTGGGACTGGATGGGGAGTTGCTCATTCGGCAGTTCAGTGCACAAAGGACAATATACATGGGTAGCAAAATAACCCAGGATAATAGTCGGACGAGCCTTCGAAACGTTAAAGATACTAATTAAAGTCTCCAGTGAGGCGGGGACAGCAACTAGACAAGTCGCTAGAATGTCATGCACAGATCTCATCGGTGTCAAGCAGAAGTGAGGGGCATCAGTCACTCTCTTGGCCAGTAATGTCCAAAAGTTCGATGACGAATCCCACGCATTGAAGGAACGCAACACTCGGGTTCTCAGTTCATCCCGGGTTGACGGGATCCCTTCTCTCTCGCCGAACCAATCCAAAAGGAGTCCAGTTCCGACACATCCTGCAGCAACAATCCAAAGAATGATCTGAAAAAGAACCAAATACAGGCATTAATCATTCTCGTAAATAACATTTATCAGCTGGGACAGCTTCCCAGCTATCTTTCCCTGGCCTCATAACTAAAATGGTATTGTCCTGACCGGTGGCAATAACCTCTGCTTGTTCAGGGGGATTCTTAGGCGATTGCACCCAAACCCTGGCCCCAGGGTTATCCGTAGAGCCAAAGCCTTTCTGGCCACGTACAGTTAGCAAAGTTGGGGCAGTGCCTTTCAATATTTCGCCACTGAAAACAGGCATAATGAGTAATTGAGCCACTCGGTCAGTGCGGTGTATCAGTAAGTCAATCTCACTGCTATTTAGCAGAAGTACCTTAATCTCTCCCTGATAGTCACTGTCGATGACACCTCCAAGTACCTGGATGCCTTTTACAGCCAGCCCCGATCTAGGGGCGATCAATCCAAAATTCCCAGGTGGTATATGAATACCAACACCAGTAGCAATGATGACCCGATTCTTACTCTCCAGAACGGTGTCATCCATGGCGTGCAAGTCTAAACCTGCCGACCCTGGGGTAGCTCTGCATGGAGTCAGAGCTCCGGGAGTAATTTCCCAATACATCACAGTTTCACTGATTACATTAGGCATAGTCTCAACATTTGGGGGAAACAAACGCATAAGTGGAGATTCAGCATTTAAAAAAGGACGATTATTCAGAATCAATAGTGCTTGTGGTAAAAAGTCTCGCCAGTTTTTATACTTGTCATCTGTTAACTTTCGTAATTGGTCCTTTAACAGGCCATTCAATCTCTCCACCAGGCCCGAGGCCTGCGGGTAGTAGGGTATATGAAATATCCATTCAATATTATTTTCCACACAGAATTCTTGTACCAATCTTCCACGAAAATGGGATGCATTATCAGATTGAATTTGGAATGGCACACCATAATACATCATAATCAATTCTAATGTTTTTATGGTATTCAATTGGGTAGCTTGCTTACATGGAAGAGCTACCAGCAAGCCACTATATGTATCGACAATTGTGCAAACATATTGACAATTCCTACTCATGGGAAGGGGTCCGATGTAATCAATCTGCCAAATTTGAGCGGGCAGTTTCCCGCGATGTAAATGGCCTCTAACAATTTGGGGTACCTTACGCTGTCTGATATGTTGACAGACGGGACAATGTAAAATAACATTTTTGATTAGATCTAGGGGAATATAAATTCCTCTATCAGCAGCCCACCTGCTAGTGGCCTTCTCTCCAAAGTGTCCTGCCTTCTGGTGTGCCCATTTCGCCAATCCCGCAATATCAGGATCTTGTCTGTCCACCACTGCCTCAGCAATTTTAGATTTTTCATCTGCAATGTTATGAAAAAATTTGTCAAGGGAGTCTATTGGGGTGTGAGCATCCACATGGAAGATTGTAACAGTACTCTGTGGGAGCATCTCCCAAATCTCTTGCCATAACTCTTTTCCCCACAATTCTTTGGAATGTAACTTCCAATTATGGGAATGCCAAGTCGGCAACCAAACAGCCAGTCCATTGGCAGTTGACCAAGAATCGGTAAAAATATGACATGTACCAGGTAATTCTTGTTTCAAAACTTGGTAAACAGCGTAAAGCTCGGCAAATTGGCTACTCTTCCCTTCACCAGTTGTGCTCAACAGTTTCTGTGTGACCGGATTATAAGACACCGCCTTCCAGTGCCGTGTCGTCCCAATAAACTTCGCCGACCCATCTGTGAACCAAACATGGTTTCTGTCCTCAGCGGACAAATCATCAAAAGGTCTACCTCACTTAACAGGAGACTCCTGTTCTAAAGGTACGGAACACTCACTCTCAGTCTCAGTCGACGGTGCTTGCGCCACTTGCTCATGTAAAGACGCAACTCCTTTCGGGCCCACACGTGCCCTGTCTTGTATGTACCATTTCCATTTAATCACGCTCGCCTCTTGAGCATGGCCAATTCGATGAGTTTTCGGTGAACTCAGAACCCACTGCATAATAGGAATTTCAGGACGCAAGAATATATCATGTCCCAAAGTCAATTGCTCGGTATCCACCAAAGCCCAATAACAAGCAAGTAGCTGTTTCTCAAAGGGTGTATAACGCTCACCAGCATCAGGTAGCTTTTTGGTCCAAAAACCTAACGGTACCTTACTCCTGCCTTGTTTCTGCCACAAACTCCAATTTGCATAAGGGCCTTGCACAGACACATTCAAATCCACATCACCATCACGTACAGGCCATAGATCCATAGCATGTTGAATTGCCTCTTTCGCCAGACTAAATGCATCTTGCTGTTGCTTATCCCATTCAAATGCATTCTTTTTACGTGTAATTCGGTACAAAGGGGCCAATATTTGACTCAAATGAGGAATATGCTGGCACCAAAAACCAAATAAGCCAATGAAGCTCTGGGCTTCCTTCCTATTCCTCGGAACCGAAAAATCAAGAATCTTCTGTTTAACTTGAGGGATCACCTCGCGGAGTCCCTCATGCCAATTAATACCTAAAAATTTTACAGCTTGGGACGGACCTTGTAATTTATCCGGATTGATCTCCCAACCTTTCTCACGCAGACACTCAATGACTCTATCTAATTGTGTCTGAACATCCTCTTGTGTTTCGCCTTGGATCAAAACATCATCAATATAATGACATATCTGAATTTTGGGATGAACTGGTACCTCAGCCAAATGTTCTGCCACCAGCCGGTGACAAATCGTAGGACTATGCACATAGCCCTGAGGAAGACTTCTAAACGTCATCTGACGCCCGTTCCACGTAAAACTGAACTGTTCCTGACACTCAGGGGCAATTGGAATAGAAAAGAAAGCATTAGCAATATCGATGGACGCATACCATGTACCTGGATATGTTTGGATTCTTTCAATCAGGGTAATAACATCCGGTACTGCAACAGTCAAAGAGGGCGTGTGTTTGTTCAATTCTCGATAATCAACAGTCATGCGCCAAGAATTATCACTCTTACGCACCGGCCAAACAGGATTATTCCAAGCAGAAGTAACTGGAGTTATAACACCTGCATCAACCAACTCCTGAATGGTGGTACTAATCTCTTCATGACCACCCGGAATACGATACTGCTTCTGACAAACCACTTTGGTCGCCTGGGGAACTTGTATGGGGGGCATCCTTAAACGACCAACCCGTATAGGTCTGGACAAGATATAATGCGTCGTTCCAAATTGGTAACACCCATCATCAAGATGCAACGTCATTCCCTTCAAAATATCAATTCCAATTATGAATTCTAAGAGTGGCACCACTAATACAGAATATTCCTTTCTAGGGATTCTACCTATTCTCATTTCAAGCAAAGTTTGAACTGCAGGGGTTTCTTTTCCTCCTAATCCGGTAATAGTAAAAGACTGCCCTGTAAACTTCTTTGATTTTCCATGAATAAGAGTGGCCTCCGCTCCTGTATCAACTAATGCTCGGGCCCTTTGGATATTACGATGTCTCCAATAAATATCAATATCTACATAGGGTCTATTATCTCTATGAGCCCATCTGTGTACCGGAGCTTGACCTATTTCCTAGTCATTCTTACTGCATTCTGTGTACCAGGACAAATCAGGATAAAGACTCTCACGTTTCTTAGGTATCGGTACCTCCTGTTCATATCCATTCCCCGTACGGAACGGATTCAAGTCTTCAGTATTATACCGTGGGTTACGATCAACCAAGCTGTGACGATTCTCTCTCCTCCTCAACTCAGGAGATTGATCCCTATCATCTCTACGCCTGCTGTAAGCATGATCATTTCTCCCCCTTTCCTTTTCCCCCTCTCTCTCCCTGTCCCGCTCTCGACGGGGGGACAGATCACGTACAGGACGCCGATCATCACGACGATCAGAGCGCCCACGGCGATCGTCATCACCGCTACCATCAGAACAACCACGATCACACTCAGTCGTTCGAACACGCCGGGCACCCTCCTTCCGATCCAAGCCCCGTTTGCGAAACAACTCCCACAAACGAGCAGTAGTCTCACCATCAATGTCCTCCCGACGTACACCATCAGCCAAAAGACCAGTAAAGATATCACGTCTAGTAAATTTATATTCACCAGGAGTACGAGTGTCAGACCGGGGCTGACGTTCAGGTTTAAACCACTCACCCAACTCACCGAGTTGGCGCACCGATTCCAACACCGTAGATAGCACATTACCAGTCTGGTTAATCAACAAAGTCATCATGACCTGCTTGTAGGCGACAGGAGAAGAGCGAATGATACGATTCCGCACAGAAGAAGTCAACATCCCATCAAGCAACCTGTCAGCAGTGCCCAGAAAAATAGCTGTTTTCATCACTTCCTCCTTAAGACGTTGCGCAGCATCACGCAAGGTATACCACGGCTTGTCATTGACAGGCCAGTCAGATTCAGTAGGATACTTCAAATTACAACCCTCAGTCGCCAATTGGAGCAAAGAAATCTGACCACCACCATTATAGTTACGAAAATGATCTTGCACAGTAGAATCCAAACTCAAAGAACAAAATTTCAAACAGTCGCCAGTATCCAGCATAATACCAGCAGCGCCTAGTTCATAAAGGCGCACCATCCATGTGAGCAAGGCCTCACCAGTCCGCTGCCGAAAGCGCTGCAAAATATCACTAATTTCTTGTTGAGTAAAATCTTCTAAACAGTCCAAAGAAACACCCTGCGGAGCATTAGGAGATTGCTGCAACTTCCGACGAAAAACCGGATGCGCAGAGACCACGGGACGAGCATCACAAGGAGCCCGAGCAGTACTAGTAGAGGGACAATCAGTGTAAGAAGCATCGATCCCGCCCGAAGAACGAGCGTAATCACGGGGTGCACCATCAGAGGTGCAAGAAGAAGACTTACATTCATGACGGGAACGAGAAAACTCGTGCGTAACAGACTCCTCACCCGAGGAACAAGAGGTACTCGAGTCCCAGATATTACCATCCCATTCATCAGGATTCCAATCTAGTCCAGCTTTCGCCACGACCAGACGCACCTTACGCGTCGAAACTCGACCACGCCTGTTCTTGTACTTATAACGAGCAATCCGCACAGCCGCCCTTTCGGCAACCGTTTGGTAAGTGTCAAGTTTGTCAGAAAGCAACTTATTTTGACATCGCAGTAGAGTATTAGAATTCTGAATCTCAACAAAGTGTGCCTCCACATCCTTAAGAGAGATCTGTAATTTCAACAATCTCTCATGCAGAATCCGATACGCAGACAGAATAACCCAACCTCTGCGCCCCAAAGCGGGAACCTCCTCACCCTTCAATACAGGTGCCGTCTGCAAACAAGTAATCACGTCAGCCGGTTCCGCCGACTCCAAAGAAGAGTTCCAATTTTCACTCAGACCAGTAGAGTCAGCCCACTCACGGGCTAAGGCTCCATAAGGCGTTGAATCCCATCCGGGAATATCAACGGACAATTTAAGAGTAGATTTAGATTTCTTAGAAAACATCGCGAAAAAAGAAAGAAAAAGAAACGCAGAGAAAAGAAAGGAAGAGAGAAAGAGAGAGAGAAAAAAAACTATACACGCAAATATATAAAAAAGAATGCAAAGAAAACCACGCACACACCGAAAGCAAACATAAGACAAACAAAACGCACACAGGTTTCGTAAACAGTTCGTGACGCCAAATGTTCTGCTTGGGTTTTCGGATCAGGTGGAACCCGCTCAACAGAGCCTTTCTAACCCAAACCAGAACGTTACCCCCTCCCTAGGGCCTTTTTACACCTAAATAACCACATATATATGTACCACCTAAGGACAGGGAATTCCTATTATATATATATATATATCAAGACCTCACAGCCTGCGATCTCAGACAGACCCAGAACCTCCTACCCAGATGGCAGCCACAGTCTCGCGGTCTCAGACAGACCCAGAACTTCCTACCCAGACGGCAGCCACAGTCTCGCGGTCTCAGACAGACCCAGAACTTCCTACCCAGACGGCAGCCACAGTCTCGCGATCTCAGACAGACCCAGAACTTCCTACCCAGACGGCAGCCACAGTCTTGCGGTCTCAGACAGACCCAGAACTTCCTACCCAGACGGCAGCCACAGTCTCGCGGTCTCAGACAGACCCAGAACTTCCTACCCAGACGGCAGCCACAGTCTCGCAGTCTCAGACCTCACAGCCTCGCGGTCTCAGACAGACCCAGAACTTCCTACCCAGACGGCAGCCACAGTCTCGCGGTCTCAGACAGACCCAGAACTTCCTACCCAGACGGCAGCCACAGTCTCGCGGTCTCAGACAGACCCAGAACTTCCTACCCAGACGGCAGCCTTAGCCTCGCGGTCTCGAACGGACCCAGTACTTCCTACCCAGACGGCAGCCTTAGCACGAGCTCATCCTATTATCACCGTAGTACACGATAGGGGAATCGGGGTTACTATGTATCAGATCACACAAAGACTATTAGTTGAGCACAACCTGTTCTTTAGTTCGAGGGGCTCTTTTCTCCCTCATTCAGTTACCACTTACCTGATCAGGATTAACATCTGTTCATGTCAAGTTGAATCTGACTAGAAGAATAGGCTATCCTCCTATACAAGGATACACAACACATGCTGACTCACAACAAGCTAAATACTTTATTTAATTGCTACATGTACACTCACAGAATACATCATATATACAACCTGCAAGGAAAGTAAAAGGTTAAGTTATACACTTCAATAAAAAGGGGTCGACATCACCTTAGTCGTATGTAGCCTGTGCTCAATGGTCATCTAGGTTCCCTTCTCGTCTGTGCCTCGGCTTCGCCTGGAAGTCACACCTCCGCAGTCGCGGATCTACTCCCTTCTCCCTCTCCGAGTCACTGGAACCTCTTCCTCATCGGCTACTCTCTCCTCTTTAGATTCAAGTTCATCATCTGTCTTCCCTGAAATAAGTAGTAGCTTTTCTGCTAACGGCCAGGTGCCGCCTATGGACTAGAAGCAAGTGCCAATATCTAACTCAGACTTTCACTAATATAGAGGTGCATTCTCTCATGGAAAATTCCAGCTCGAAACCTGCCGCCCACCAAATTCCTGTACCTCCCCGTGCCAAGGACACGTTCCCAGCCGGCCGGCCTGATGTAGTGTCTTCGGCAGGGGAAAAATACACTCCTTCGATAAGGGCCGGCCTGAACCGGTTCTCTCCGAGCGAATAACACCTCATAACTAAAATATCACCCTTCACCTAGAAATGTCCCAAGCTGCCGGGGCAGAAAGAAAGATGGAGTCTCTCCTGTCTGAGGCCTACCAGGCCTGAATTCAGCACGACTCCATGAAATACCCTCACTATAGGGCAGGTTATCCTTAATACTAACGAATCTATCCCCTAGGCTATGTATGTAAGCCCTGATCTATGGGGAGGAACACAGGATCGTGTCAAAGTGTCTAATAAATAGGCTCTATTCACTACTCTAATCCTTAGACTTGGATGGAAAGAGACTGAAGTCATATTAATCGCTCTACAACACAAGAAGGCCGGGAAAATCGAGCAGTACAGGTGCTTCCAGGAACACTTTTGGAATTTTGTTTCAGGCCAAAGCTATAAAACGGTGCTTCTCTATTCAGCACCAACCCCACCCTCTGTAGTGCTTAATTGAGGACCACTACCTTTTCTTTGGCAGAAAGGAGGGGCGGGCTTCCCTCAGGCAGAGACTGCCACATGTGGACAAAGCCCGCTGCTGTGACCAGAGGGAGCTGCGTTAGTTTCACAACCAAAATCGTAACAAATCCCCCAGTGGAAGCCACAGAAAAAGTAAGCATTCCATGGGTGTGACTGGCACATACGCCTTGGGTGCATTTTACACAGTTATCAGCACGACTAACTTCTACATGAATGCAGGGCTTTAAGTGGGATGAAAAAACCTGGGGGGGTCTTTCAAAGGGGCATGGCCGATGTAATGAAGGGCGTGGCTTAAAAACATGTAAGCTACAAATCTGTGGTTAACATAGTGTGCCACCCGACTAGATTTTTGCTGTTTCTGTCACTGCATCCAGATATACGATACAACAAATAACATCATACCGAAAAGTCAGGACTATTGGCTTTGTCAATGGTTGTTAGTTGCATAAGATAAATAAGCAGCAACTATGGCTTGTCTATAATATTGAAAAAGCTTCCACTTAAAGCCCTGATGACACCTCGACAATGTTTCTGCTCCTGAGTTACACAAGCATTTGCAATGCAATAGGTCTCGCATTTACACAAGTTTGAGCTATTGACATTGCAAATGACAGTGCCTTTTATTTTTGTTTTCGTTTCTTAAATATAAATAAAAGGCATTGTCATTTACAATGCCAATAGCTTAAACTTGTGTAAATGTGAGACCTATTGCATTGCAAATGCTTGTTTCCTGTGTCGTGCTGGTCGCTAACAATTTTTTTTCCTGTGTTTGTTGGCGCATTATGTAACGCAAACCCGAACAAAGTGATTGCAATGCTTTACACGGGCATGCTCTGTGGTGCTCTGAAGGGACATTTTAACCTCCTTTATCCATTGGGACAGTCTCTGTGTAACATTACAGCACCAGACAACTGCCGCAGAGTCTTGGATTATAAACACGGTCATATGCCTTTTCTAAATGTATTGAGTTTTGTGATTGCAGCCTGTTCCTTCTACTGGCAGGGAGGAGAGGCTGTATAGTTTCAAGTTTCTAGTTCCAGTTTCAAATACTTTATTTAGACAATCAAGTCCATTAATGGATTTAAGTGTCTAAATACAGAATAGTTTTAAGAGCAGTGAATTCCAAAATTCCAGCTGCTTGGTATTGTTGTCCCATTGCGTCAAAGCTTGTCTTTGTGAGCAAGCATGTTTGATGACTGTATGGGATTTGTGCTGCTGTCCCTTTTTCAGAATATATGTATTATTTTGGAATATTTTTAAATATTTTTTTTTTTCTTCTTTGGTGTGAGTCCTCCAATTGTTTAACATCAAACGTTTAGCTTAGTAAGCAGGTAAGTGCAAGACTGCCTTTTCCTGTGCATATTGTATTTTTCTAGCACCAAAAACATGTTATATCGTTTGCTTTATTTTCAGTTGGTCATATGAATAAGCAACGTGGTAATGGAGCGATACTCTGTAAACTGAAGCAGGAGTTATTTCCTAATAGAGAGAATTTTGCTGTTCATCTTTCCATGGATGTAAAAGGCATTCATATTTATTTGCATACTTTTAATGTGTGGTATTTTAGCTTAATTAATATTTGCTAAAAAGGGTTGGAGTTCTTCAAAGTAATTTAAACAGCCTCCTGCATTTTCATTGTCATATAATACAAAGAACATCAACTTTACATTCTGAAAACAGGCAAATGCTTTGTCTATTTTAGCTCACTTTACCCATGGTATTTTAGTTTACGAATAGCTAAAGAGGGATTGAGTTGTCCAAAGTAATTTAAACAGCCTCCTGGTTTTTTGTTGTTTTTATAATATAAAGAACACTAACTGCACATTCTTGAAACGAGCAAAGTGCAAATATGGTCATGATTTCAATGGTACAGCAGTTGCAGTGACACCGGAACATATTATAACAAATCCCTTGGGAAAAAAATACAGTGTTTGTTACAACATACAACTTTAAAATATAGCACAATAATTGAAATTGTCACAGTGTACAGTTTAAATAAAGGCAAATTGTAAACCATAAGTAACACAATGCCAATAACCATGCAAGTGCAAATATTTCCTATATGCTCTTTACTATTTCAGAGTTTATGTTCATGTTTAAGTTTTTTTGCAAGAATAAAAAAACATGTGCAGTGCAAAATAAAAATTAACTTTGTTAAAGAAACCTGTAATAAAACATAAATGTGCCTGTCTCTATAAAACAATAATCTCACTTTCAGTGTGTTTCTTTCTCTTATTTTGCACAGCTGGGTGAATGCTCATTTGAAAAACTTAAAGTTGATTTTCATTTGTTTATCTTAACAATGGACAATAACCAAACAACACCTTTTCATCTAGTTTTTGTAATCTTGTTTTTTTTGGATTTGCAAAAAACAGCTCTTACGCTGTGCTTGGGTGGTTTTTAATCCACCCTTTACATATTTTCCCCATAGCTGCAGCACTTTTAAGCCTAGTTATCAGGTACTTGTATTTTTTTATCTTTGTCTTTCACCATTTAGCTAATATCCCCACTTTATAATACCACTGGTAACAGAACAATATATTGCCTCTTTGTACATAAGCAAGTCATAACACTTTAACAAACTTTCTGTAACTTATATTGTACAACTACTCTGCAAGCTACAACTTACAACAAAAGCAAGTTTTTTAATAATCACATAGGTGAAACCTAATGCATTTACTAATGCTTGTTATTTTTTAAGCATGTCCATGCAAAAATAAAACCGACTTTTCACCATGTTACCATGGACACATTGGCTTTGTCAATGCATGGTCTTCGTGTATTAACAATAATGAAGCGTGGTATCAAGATTTAAAAAAGATATGTATTTTTCATTTGGTTCATTTTATGATGTATCCTAAATACTGCTACACAGCTAAATGCATTTATTTTACCAAACAGAAATTATAAAATGTCCCAGCGTGAGATGCAGAATCTAAATGGTGCTCATCAGTGCACTGTTCACCTTTTTGTTCTTCACACTGCTTTTGTTATCTCTAATGGCAGAAGTAAAAAAGGCAGTGTTATTGGGTGCAGCGGGCAAGCCAGGGGTTGCAGCTGAGATCTCTGCTGACCCCTGAATGAAGTCCTGGCCCCTCTTTTCAGGGGCCTCCCAAAGCTAAATCTGCGTATCGATCACAATCGCAGGATTGGCCTTCCTCTAAGGTATATTCACGATAAGGCAGGTAACTTCAGCGACCACTAGGTGTTTGCATAACATCCGAGACGGACACTGCACTTGTTTGTCACTTGAGACCCACAGAAGCTTCTAAACATCCTGCCTTCAGGCCAGTTCCCGGTGCATGTGTGAATCCTTGGACACCGGTCTTACTGTGTGAAGTTTCATTATTAACAATCTCTTCACTTTATGAGGGAAATAATTAATTGATGCAAAGAAACCTCTCAAACACAATAGAGTACTAAACGTCTTTATTGCTACATTATCCAGAATATTCATTTTGCAATTTAGGACAAACCCATGGGTCATGAGCTCAGACTCATTTGCCTACAAAGAAAAGGTGCAACCAAACCTCAATCACAGTAAAACTACACATACTCCAGTGGACTCACATAACCACACCATAGCGCGATACGGAGAGTCATACAGCATTCCCTCCTATACAACTAAGGGGCTCACTAAAGATTAACCTTAGCGCGCATTGGTAAAGTCTGCAATTCTTGCTTCAGACAATCTGAAGAGGAGGGAATGAAGAGAGTGCGAAGTAAAGATAGACAGTAAAGGGAAGTGATAGTAAGGAAACATGTGCTCTGATGGTGCATCATCATGAGCAAGGGGCTGACCCAAATCTCACTCCACATATATTGTAAATAAGAGATCTGCTACCGTGTACAGCTGAGACTTAACAATGCAACTAATTTTTATTTTATGGGACATGGGCCACTTTAAGGCCTAATGACAGAGAAATTCGCCCAGAATCAGGACTAAAGGAGAGCTTAGAGAAATACCCCCTTACCTACCTCCTGTTGTTTGAGGTGAGCTGGTTTTCAGCTTCATAAGACCCAAATTTTGCGATCTATGGAAAAAGGGAGGCTGGCCGTCTAACACAGTAGACTTTACCTCTGGCAACAGCCTAACATAAGGGCCACTCGCAGCTCCATTATCAACTCAAGTTTGCTGGATGGTGATCTCATTCCCATTGAGGAATGAGACCACCATCCATCTCCGACTGTGATTGGTGAGGTTTCTCTGGAGGACCATACTATTGGTTTTGGGTAGCCTAGTGCAATACTTTCCAGCTGTTATGCGTGCCCAAGGCCTTGTCAGTAGGCCTGGGCAAAAATTTCGTTCCGTTCGCGGAAATTGCGATAATTTGACATTTTTGCGTTCCGCGGAGAGCGCGAAAATGTCAAAAATTCCGGTTTCCGCAGCTTGGCGATAATTTGTTTCTTGCTCGCGCTGTAAAATAATACATTCTCGCGCGCGCGCGCGATCGCCTTACCTGAATCCCTGCGTTCGCCGACAAGTTTTCTTGATCCGGTCGCGTTCTCCATGAGATGTTGTATTGTTTTTAGCCATTTGCGCTGTCTCGCGACAGTTTGCGCCCGCAGTGACGTCATGCGTCGCGCGATCACGTCTTTCTTCTCGCGATCATGCACCGCGAGAACAACTCAAAACAAGATGGCCGCGCCCGCAAGCAACCACATGGGTAAGTTGGCGACCCGCAACCATGCAGAAAATCTCGCGAACATGCCGGAAAAAAACTTCCGCATCTTCGCGATATTTCTGCTTGTTTGCGATAATTTTAAACATTCTCGCGATAATTTGCGAAGGTTAATTCCGCAAATTCCGCCCACCCCTACTTGTCAGGCCCTAGGCAGTGTTAAGGTTCACCTTGATGGCAGGCTCTACGGTCTGCACGCCCTTGGTTCTGAAGTAAGTTTCCTAATACCACTCATCAATCAATCAAGCAAATCTTCATACACACAGCACATCCATCTGGCCAATCAAAAACACTCACCACACTTACTGATGCAAACCCCAGCTCCCACCCCTGTTGCTATGGGAGATATGACTGCTTCAGCTACACCAGTGTCACCTATCTGGACTAGAGGGGCAGGAAGGTCTCATTTTCTCCTTCTCGATACAACTTTTAACTCGCACCGCACGCAGGATCCATTTAAACCTCTACTCTGATTTGGAGCTTTTAGAGTGCAACCTTACAAATTTATGACCCTTGCATTCCCTTATTTCAGGAAATGTGACTGCCCAAAAGATTGGCGGCATTTCCCACCTAAAATTAAATCGAGCCTAAGCTAGTTTTAAATAATACTGCTAACCCACAACCAACTGCCACTAACTGAGGGGAAAAGTTAGCACTGGGATAATGAATGCAAGAGGGTTTCTATCTTCGCCAACTACCGCCCCATTTCCCTTCTCCCCAAACCCGCAAAGGTCCTGGAAAAAGCCGTACAGCTGCAACTTACGGAGTATTTGGAAAGCAACTCTCTACTGCACGACTTGCAATCCGGATTTCGGGCGGGATTCAGCACAGAGACGGCATTGCTGGAAGTATCGGAAACGATCCGGGAATGCGTGGACAGGGGCGAGGAGGCTATGCTGGTCCTCCTCGACCTGTCCGCTGCATTTGATACTGTCTCCCACCTCATCCTCCTTGACCGACTCAAAAAGATAGGCATTGGCGGCACTGCCTTTAGCTGGATCAAGTCCTTCCTTTCAGGAAGAAGTCAGAGGGTGTTGTTGCGGCCTTTCAAATCGGAGGATAAACCCTTGTTATGCAGTGTGCCACAGGGCTCTGCCCTCAGCCCTCTATTTTTTAACATCTATCTTGCCCCACTGGCCGACGTTGTGGAGTCCTACGGAGTCAGGGTGGTCTCTTATGCTGACGATACTCAGCTGATGTTTTCCTTCAGAGACCACTCGGACTCCGCGTTCACCAACTTCCGCCAGTGCCTCAACAACATCAGTGTCTGGATGACTGATAACCACCTTAGACTCAATGCAGACAAGACAGAGGTGCTGTTTTTTAACCAGAAAAATCCCATCCCTTCCTCTTGGTGGTGGCCCACGGCACTTGATCCTGCTCCCTCTCCCGTTCACTCTGCTCGGAACCTGGGATTTCAGTTTGACGACTCCCTCTCATGCAAAACTCAGGTCAATAAAGTGACCTCTGCCTGCTTCCTGAAGTTGCGCATGATTAAAAAGATACTTCCCTATCTCCCTCTGGACTCCCGCCGTACAGTTACCCATGCTCTCATCACGTCTCACCTGGACTATGCCAACAGCCTTTATGCTGGTGCCCCCCAATATCTGATAGACCGGCTTCAGATTGTCCAGAATGCGGCGGCCAGATTGATTGGTAATATCCCCTACCGTCAATCAGTCTCCGCTTATCGCAAGGAACTTCACTGGCTACCGGTGGCTTGCCGTATCCAGTTCAAGATCCTTACCCTCGCCTACCGAGCCATCAACGGCCTCGGACCCAACTACTTGAAAAAACGTGTCTCAATATCCCGTTCCATCAGATCCCTGAGATCCAATGACCTCCGCCTTCTGATCTCTCCCCGTTTTAGACTCACTAGAATGGGTGGCAGAGGGTTCAGTGTTATCGCGGCAAAATTGTGGAACGCTCTGCCAATCGATCTTAGATTCTGTCCTTCTGAATCCATCTTCCGGGCCAGACTCAAAACCTGGCTCTTTTCTGGACTCTGATTCTTATCCTGCTGTTTCCCTGCCTGCCCTTTTTCTCCTCACCTGGAGGTTCAGATTCTAGCGCCGGGACACCCCCTCGGGGGTAGCTGTGCGCTCTACAAACTACATAAATAAATAAATAATAAAATATTTGTTTTCTGTTTTTTTGTGGCGACGAGGATCTTAGCACTGCTGCTTTTAATCCCTATTTTAATTTACGCCTGGCGGTACCTTTATCCACTGGCACTATTCATTTTCCCAGTGGTAATTTGTACTCCTTGAACAGCAGAAAATATGGCCTGGTACTTGCCTACGACCCCTTTTAAAGAAGAAACCCCCAAATCTGCCCTTGGATGGATGGGTACCCCCCTCCCCCAGGCAGACATTTCAAACCACACTGTTTTGGATTAGGGGGGGTGACCCCCGGCCGTATTTATTACATATTAAAAACATTGATTATTAATTTTTATGATGTACACTTTACGCAGAAAGTCCAGATACATTGGTAGATACATGTCACTTGACTAACCTTAACCTGCTCTAATACAAATTCGACTCCTAACATAATCTACAAATGTATATACTTTACTTTCTGTGTGTCCCCTCTAGAGCCTACTGCAAGGTCAATGACTGGCAGCCCCAGATCAGATCCTGGTAAACTACAAATGCTACTCTACCGGAGTAGGCTTGCGTAGGGGGTACAGCTTATCGGACGGGTACTTTCCCCCGGCCCCCCCTATGATCGAAGCCTTAAAATCCCATAACGGGGGCACTGGCATCCCCCAGATCCCGGTAGAACTATAAATACTACTCTACCAGAGTAAGCTTGCGTAGGGGGTACAGCTTATCGGATGGATACTTTCTCCCGGGCCCCCCTAACGCCCTAAGCCTTAAACTCCATAACAGGGGCTGCAATTCTGCATACTTGCGCCCTGCTGTGAATGCGCGTGCGAGGGTGGCCACTGGCCTACTAGAAAGAGTGACTCCCCTGGCCCCCGCACCCCGACAGTCTACTGACCGACTGTCACTGCCCCTGGAGTTACATGGTGCTGGCCGCTAAGGGCCGAAGACTATGCTTACCAATCATGACATTAACGTCACAGGACAGCATAGTTGCCCGACTATCTGTCCTCCCCCACAGCCCAGTAGGAAGGGCATGCCCTGTAACTCGCCTGCCCCTGGACTCAACTAAAACCCTTCGTCCCAGGCGAGCCGGGTCGTTACCCCCAGGAGCAGGATCCGGATTGCTGGTGGTCCCTTAATTTCTTTCTAAAGCGTGGCTCACCAGGTCCCTGCATTGCCCCACGCACAGTCTGCCCTGTCCATGAAACTCTATACTTATGCACCATGGCCTCAAAAAACTGCAGGCAAACATGAAAGGAGAACATCCATCAGTGTATTGCCCTACAGACAGGCTAAAACCTACACTACTGCACATGATACTATGTAACAGTGTACTGATGCAAACGTCTCCCTGAGTCACAGGATAAAGAAACTTGCAATTCATATGAAACAGAACCAATGGGCTACAGCAAGTCAGCCGACTCGTACCCGGCGTCTTGGATGGCGAAACCCATGACTCTTGAACCGAAAGATAGTGAGGCGGGACCCATCGCCACAGGGCAGAAGTGGCCCTGACAGCTCGCCGTCATTGCGGTGTGGGTCACCTTACAGGTGTCACCTTCATGGATCCACCATATATAAAGGACGATAAAACACAGATGATTAGTGCTCCTAGCCTTTGGGTAAAAGATGCGGTTTGCATGCCAGGCCCATCGACTACCTCATGAGACTGTACCCCAACTTTTTCCACCCACACCCTCAGCCCAGGTTGCAGAGGTACGGTGTGACAATGTGGACATCGCATGCCCAAGCAAAACGGATGCAAAGGTACTGTTCGTCACCCCATGCGTGTCTAGTGTGAAAAGTGTCAAAACACAGGGTGCGTAGGTATTGTATGATACGACCTAGGCATCTAATGCCGGAATGCGCCCAAGCATAGGTACCGTGACACAAACACAGACATCCACTGTATAAGTGTTCGGGCACCAGGGCACCGAGGTACTGTGTGGCACAATACATTAATAGTACAAGTGTATGAGCAAAAAGGGGGTGACAAACCCCAGGCATATAAAGCTTGATTGCACAAGCACAAAGGGTGCATAGGTACCATGTGACATGACACAGACATCCCAATGCCCAAGCGTTCAGGCACAAGGGTGCTGAGATATTGTGTGATACAATACATAACTCATCATAAGTGTATGAGCACCTGGTATAGCGCCATTTGGGTTAAGTTAGGAACATTGTAAATCATATTACCAAATAAGAGCGCCTAGCATAGCACCAGTTCCATTAAGTGAGGAACATTAAAATCAAAACCATTAAGTGTGCCTGGCATATCCAGTTGTATTACATGAAGAACATTGAAATCAGATTTTCAGTTATACTTTGAGAGCGCTAAGCATAGTAACATTACATGAAGAACATTGTCAAACTGCAGACAATGCACTATTTAATTGCATGCGTAGCCATTAAAAAAAAATATATATATATGTGTGTGTATATATGTGTGTGTATATATATATATATATATTTTTATATATATATTTATATACACACCATAAATGCTCCTAGGTTCTCAAGTCAACCTGTTCAAATATACCTGTGTGTATAACATAGGCCAGTGCAGATTACCATTAATCACGGAGCCAAAGGAGATTTAAGTCGATATTTCGACCCCTTGTATGTGAAATGTGCTCCACAAAAGGTGCTTGTGGTGTGCCTCGTGCCCCACCACTGGGTCTGCTCACCTTTTCAGTAAGTACAGCCTTGAAATACTTGGCCTGGGAAAGGGGGAGGGTGTTCCACTGTCCATCCCCCGACAGTGTCCTTCACCTGCAAGCGTGGCCCAGCAGGAGAAAATGGCACTTGGCTCATAAAAAGTATCTTCCTCATACGGCCTCCCCTTTCTGCACACACTGGGTGCATTGAATTACGCCAAAGTCATTCTAACACTGACAACACCCGCAAACAAGGTTTGTTCCCCATACTATTTTTTGACCCGGCATCCCCTGACAGCATTAGAACCTTCTACCCAGCCTGGTAAGTAAACTGATTAGTCGAAAAAATAAGGTTGCTCACATGGCTCGTTTCTGGGGCGTTAAACCTGAGTAACAGTTAAATAACACGGCATATTGTGAGGTAATCGAGATACTGAAAAGACACCATTCAGGAACATTAACCTGTTGTGCATCACAAACATTTGCGCCTCACACTGGAAGGAATGCCATCCACAAGTCATGTGTCGTGGCCGGTTGGCACTGCCCAGGAATGAAAAAAGTACGTAGTGTATTAAGTTGGGGGGGAAATCGCGCACAAAAACACACCAAAGCTCCCATCGTAGTTAAAGCCACCAGCAAACCAGGGCATGAAGAAGCGCATGCAAATGATATACAGCACCACATTTACGTCTATGCCAGAGCAACTCAGTCCCTATTCATTTGAACCGCATACAAGTTGCGCATCCCACTCAAGGTTTTATCCGGTAATACATGACCGGTCATCGTACATGATGAAAAGGCATAGAGAGGACGTACGTGTGACTCGCCAACAAATCTAGCCAAGCAGTGGTCGAGCCTCCCCCCCCCCCCCCCCCCCTCCGCTGAAATCCTCAAGCGATTTGCTAAATCGCTAGATGTAAATTACAAGGTGCCATCGCCTTTGGGGTTTGTAATAGGTTACAAAACTGTGCAGTACCTGTGCGCCTATCCCTTCCAAGCACGGGATACAAATACTACAGTGTTTACAGACAACAAGAGCAGTTTATACGGGTACCGCGCATGACGTACGCAAACATGCTTAGCCTATTGACAATCCCATGACGTGAGTCCCTTGCTCACTTTGCCACTGGATTCAAGCAAGCCTGGCTGACGACGGCTGAAATGCCAGAAACCGGTCCTAGGAAGCTTGTTTCCGGTCCAGGGAAGGCATGGCTTGGCAATTCGGGCTGGACTGTTCCCATGAGGCACAGGGTCAGACTGATTTGCATATGGCCATGTCTGAACTGGGGTGGCAGAGTGGGCCAAAGAACGGTGATGGATCAAACCCAGATCTGCTGACTGGGTGTGAGTGTTTGATTGGTTCTGATGCTCCGTCCATCACCACCCCCTTTTTTACCGCTTTGTTCGCCATAAGTTGGCAGGGTATGCTCAGACGTGAGTCCCTTGCTCACTTTGCCACTGGATTCAAGCAAGCCTGGCTGACAACGGCTGAAATGCCAGAAACCGGTCCTAGGAAGCTTGTTTCCGGTCCAGGGAAGGCATGGCTTGGCAGTTCGGGCTGGACTGTTCCCATGAGGCACAGGGTCAGACTGATTTGCATATGGCCATGTCTGAACTGGGGTGGCAGAGTGGGCCAAAGAACGGTGATGGATCAAACCCAGATCTGCTGACTGGGTGTGAGTGTTTGATTGGTTCTGATGCTCCGTCCATCACCACCCCCTTTTGTACCGCTTTGTTCGCCATAAGTTGGCAGGGTATGCTCAGACGTGAGTCCCTTGCTCACTTTGCCACTGGATTCAAGCAAGCCTGGCTGACCACGGCTGAAATGCCAGAAACCGGTCCTAGGAAGCTTTTTTCCGGTCCAGGGAAGGCATGGCTTGGCAGTTCGGGCTGGACTGTTCCCATGAGGCACAGGGTCAGACTGATTTGCATATGGCCATGTCTGAACTGGGGTGGCAGAGTGGGCCAAAGAACGGTGATGGATCAAACCCAGATCTGCTGACTGGGTGTGAGTGTTTGATTGGTTCTGATGCTCCGTCCATCACCACCCCCTTTTGTACCGCTATTGACAATCCCAGGCAGGGATATCATGCACCTTGGTCGCGTCAAAGGAAGCCGTACCAATACGTACACAAAATGTTCCAAATAAAGTAAACTTTGATAACATCTCACTGAAACGTGCGGATTTCCAGGCAAGGACCCTAATGCAATTGGATACATTACCGCCAAAACTGTGCAGTGTGTTTCCTCACTGTGGCCCCCTTAGACCTATTACGAATTTCTGGAGAGCAATCACACCGCAAATACCAGCCGTTGCATCAGGACATTGCTAACAAAGGGGCACTACTTCCGTTATCAAAAACGCGCGACGGGCCCCCGGTAGTCACCAGAATGATTACTAGGTCAAGTGGGTAAGGCGTACCTAAATAGGGGACTTCTTCAAGGAAGGCCCCATGCTGGAGCATGTTATGCCTGGCAAACTTATATTCATATTTAGTAAGCAGCTCGCATTTGCATCTCTATGTCGAAGTATCCTTAGAAAATGTTTTACCACGAGTCGCTAAGAAGTGCTCAGGTAAAGGGACTTCCGAAAATTCTGTTTCCAGTGACCTGCAGTTCAAGCGCGAGCAGTAGAGGCTCCAGAGCCAGCCCGAGCCCCGCTTCGCAGGTTGTGAAGTCAGGCCCTCCTATAGCACTATAAATAGACAGACTAAGTGCCAAACGCTGATCAGTAAACCTTCCTTGTCATGTTTTCCGTTTGTAAGAACGCCAGCCTGCACAAGGGCTCAAGGGAGGGTGCGGACGGCTGAAGGCGCACTGGTAAGAAGACTGCCTAATTGCTCCCGATTGAGGCCCTCTGCCCCGTGTACACCATTACTAAGCGGCGCGCATGCAGAGGATGCCTCTTCGCCAGCTCCCCTTCAGCGCTGACAACCGCTACTGCCCCGCAGAATCACGTCTTAGCCCCCATCTCCACTGCTCGTTACTGGCCCCAGAGGCCTGTTTTCACCGCAAATCGAGTTTGCACTTAGTTTACGATTGAGGGCAAACTATACATCCCTATGAAACATTCCATGAAGGACTGCACAATGCTACACCAGTCCCCCTCACACCTACCGAGCAAATCTGCAGCGTGCCGGAAGTCTTGCTACTCGGGCGGCACAGCTGATCGGGCGAAAACAGCTGAGCATCTTCTCCAATGCCGCTCTTGCCCGCCGCCACCGCGCACACACTGATCCCACACTGGTCTGTTGGACAGCCGATCGTCAGCAGAATCCCACGAAAGAACTCCCAACTCTTTCATCGCATCAAACCGGCAGATCTTCAGAAACAAAAAAGAAAACAAGTTACGGGCCGCCGCTGGCCCGGGTGCGTTCCTTGTTTTCGTCTGTCAGATGCCATCTGACAGTGATGAGTTTTTGGATACCGAGGCGATAGCCTCATTACTCCACATTCATTTTTAGTTTTTTAGTCGCTGTTTAGGTTGTCTTATTGATGTGTGACGCTTTGTCACAGTTGAGGTTGGATCACAGGGTCATACTGTTCCTGCGTCCACGCCCCCTTTTAAGTGGGGGAAGTGGGACCACCAGGCAGGAGGCTGGTCTAAACCAGTCTCCCCCAAACGTCCGGCGTTCGTGTGAACCGGAAGCACTTAAAGTGCTTCTGGTTCACTGCCGGGGTGTGGCGCGGCCGCCATAATGGCGGCACATGCTAGATAGCGCTTGCCTTGCCCAGGATGGTTCCATTAGTTAAACATTTACCGCCAAATTCGTTTTACGACACTCTGGAATGAAGGCAATTCGCTCGTTTGCAACAACTAACACCGAGTTAAGAAAAATAAAAAACCCAAACATCAGTTACAATTTGGAGCTACTGCCTTTGCCAGTCAATGGCCGGCCTCTATTGTGCAAAGTGGTTTGTTTGTAGTTTTGTAACGTGCCCTTCATAGTGGCTTCTGGCAACCACAGAGGATGTGGAGACTGTTAGCTTCACATCATGTTGTGCGTCTTCCCGCATGGGGGCTCTTGGGTACTTGGTTTAATCGAATATTGTTTCCTTCATTCATGACAGTCTGGGTCTTGAAATCCATAGAGTTGTGCTGTGAAGAGGAAAATAGTCCCTCAAGATTGATAAGGGGTGGCTTAGCGAAATGTTGGTCTGATGTGAACTAGCCATCTGCGCTACGCCTCCCCTAGTTAGGTCAATCACTTCTAGAGAGCAATATGGAGAGGCTCCTGCATCTGAGGTAACATATTTGGGTTTCTAATAGGTGACATTTAACCAGAAGTGCCATTGAAATTCCCATTGTCCAGCAACCTTCCATTGTGTTAATCTCATCTCACCTCTTGTCCAAGTGTTACGGTAAAAATGGCCTTATCTGTGGGCCCTGGCTGTGACTTAGTATGGGCATTCTCAGACATTTATTTGCATTGGACTATTCATCCCTTGTGATAAAGCAGGTAAACACTGACAGAGAAATGTAAGCTTCAAGTTTTGCAAATGCCATGCACTTAAATGTTATCACAATTGAGAAGAAGCATTTGGTTTATGATTCTTTAGCTTTTTTGGCTTACATAACCACTATGCATGCATGCATGTATGTATGCAGTGTCCATTTTGTAACAAGTTTTAAAACAGTCAACCAAAATGAATTACAAAATGGACTCTGGGCATGCGTACATAGCATCTTTGTTCTCATTTTGATTTTATCTTCATCAATCTTGATCCAAGATTACCACCGTGGATGTCTGCACACCCACTGCTTCAATCTGTGAAGGGGATTTGTAATAATAAAACAAAACATTTGTATTTGTCTTCTGCAAGTATGTGCGCATACAGACAGTCACAATCAAACGAAGGAAAATAAAAATGGGTGGGCTATATTTAACGAGGTCCAGTATACAGGCCCTGAAGTAGTTATGCGAGAAGGGTATACCGTTCCTCTAGGTGTACAGTAGTGTGAAGAGTACACTGGTCCCTGGGATTGAGACAAAGTGGGGATTAATGTCTAGTTAGCCTGGGAGCTAATAGCATGTGATGGATGGGGGAACCCACATTGGTGGAACTAAAACCCTCACACACCCAGCAAGCTAGGTGTCATGCTTCATCATCTGGGTTTTGCTCCTCGTCGGGTCGGCGCTGCAATTCCCGACGGGCACCCAAAGATGGGGCTCTTTAGCGGAGATCTTTTGTTCCTTGCCGAAGGTGAGTGTAAGTGAGGGCCAGGTAGGTGTAGACGTTGGTGAGTGTATTTTAAAACAGGGTTGGTTAGTCTGAATAATAAATTTTATTCGGTCAGTAAACCACCCTATTTGTAACGCCCTGAACGTCTCAGGATCGTTTAACAGACACGACAATGAGGACGCAACCACTAGTGAAGGGTTAGTTGTTTTAATGAAGGCAAATATAATACAAAGAATAAACAAAAGTTATAGTCACTGGAATCCTCCAGGCTAAGTACGTTACCAGCCCACAGCACGGATGGTCCTAACCGTCCTCTGCATATACGCCGGTCCCGGCGTATGCCAACAGAGGGCAGAAATGAAATGGCCGACAATGCCAATCGGTAGGCTGTGAGGGGCACGAAGAGTGTTGGGGAGAATCGAGGAGTCAGGGAAACACCCAGCCGGGGTCTCTACCTGAAGGGAGCAGCCGCTCAACCTCTTCCTCAGACTGCACCGGGACGCGGAGTCACCTCCTGGTGATGCGTCACCGATACCCCAATCACAAGCAAGAAGACTGAACCGAGAGCAGCCGCTCGATCGATCCTGTGGACTTCCGAGTCTGTAACGCGGCAAACACCTCCTGGTGTGCGTTACAGCTGGCAGTCCCTGTGTCTCTGGTCGGGCTGGGAGTTACGACTCCAACCAGCAAAAGCGCCACTGCGCTTGGACTCAGCCGAGTCAAAAAGCGAAGCTCAATGGTTGACCGGTAGAGCTTCCGGGTCCTTCACAGGTGACGATGGGGCAAGACACGGCCCAGGGAGTAACGACTCGACCTACCTCCGTTCTTGCCTTACTGGAGCACCACTCCGGAACACTGCTCTTCACGAAGCAGGTACGTCGGTGTGAACACAATATCCGACAGCGTTGTACCTCCCGGTTCCTCCCTTTATAGGGCGTGTTTTCCTTGAGTTATGTAACAGCTCTCCTGTTTACATAAGGGCGTGTTTCCTTGAGTTATGTAACAGCTCTCCTGTTTACATAAGGGCGTGTTTCCCTTGAGTTATGTAACAGCTCTCCTGTTTACATAAGGGCGTGTTTTCCTTGAGTTATGTAACAGCTCTCCTGTTTACATAAGGGCGTGTTTCCCTTGCATGACAGGAATTCTTGACAGTACATCCTCCCTCTCAGCGGCTCCCCACGGGTCCAGCGCTGGCAGGAAAACGCCGATGGAACAAGGAGACCAAGCGCGGAGCATGAACCCCTTCAGCCGGTTCCCATGAATGCTCCTCCGGGCCATAGCCTTTCCACGCAACCAGGTACCACAGCTTCCCCCTGCGCCATTTGGACGCCCGTATGCCCGACACTTCATACTCCACCTCCGACTCCACGCATACCGGCCGAGGTGTCCCAGACGGCTTGGAGGGTGCTGGTTTGAGCAATGATACATGAAAGACAGGGTGTATCCGCAATGACTGGGGCAAGCACACCTTCACGTTCACGGGACCCATACACTTGGTAATTCGATAGGGGCCCATGTACTTGGGATGGAACACACTGTTCTTTCGAAACCTCATGTTTCTTGTGGATATCCAGACGTAGTCTCCAGTGCGGTACAGTGGCCCGGGCCTTCTCTTCCTATCTGCCGCAGCCTTGTATCTTCTCTTGGCCTCTATTAGGACAGCCCTTGAGCGCATCAATGTGTCTTTTATGTGTGCCACCCTGTCCGCTGTGGCGGGAATCCTGTCCTCTCTGAACGGATGTAGAAATGGCAAGAACCTGGGATGTTGGCCATAGTTGCTATAGAACGGAGATGACTGTGTGGAGCTGTGAGTGGCGTTGTTATAGGCTATCTCTGCAACCCATAGCAAGTCGACCCATTCTTCCCTGCCCTGGTCCACAAAACATCGCAGATACTGTTTGAGCGTTTGGTTCAGGCGCTCGGTTTGGCCGTCCGTTTGAGGGTGGTAGCTGGTGGACAGGGCGGTCTTAACATGCAGCGCAGTGCACCAAGTCTTCCAGAATTGCGCAGTAAACTGCGACCCCCGGTCCGACACGATCACCCCAGGTAATCCATGCAGTCGTACCACATTCTTTAGGAGTAGTGACGCCAATTCCCCGGCCGTAGGGACTCTCTTGCAGGGGATGAAGTGCCCCATTTTCGTCAAGTAATCCACCACCACCAGTATTGCCGTCATCCCCTGGTCTACCGGTAGGCCCACCACGAAGTCCAGTGATATGCTATCCCATGGTCTATCCGGGGTTGGAAGTGGATGTAAGAGCCCTTGGGTTCGGCCATGGTCGGCCTTCATGGTAGCACACGTAGGACACTCCTGTCCCCACCTCCTGACATCCACTCTCATGGTTGGCCACCAGAAATGCCGTCCCATGCTAGCTACCGTTTTTTCAAAGCCCAAATGACCTGCGCATGGAGAGTCATGGCACCAGATGAATGCTTGTTTCCTTAGCCTAGGCGTGGGTATCAATAGGCACCTGCCCTTCAGGGGTATCCCGTCCTTCAGCTGCCATTCTCTGTGACTGAGGAGCCACCTCCGCCATGCGAATGACCTGATCCCTCTCTTTATTCCCCTCAGGAAAGTATCCGGTTGGATAACCCCCAATACCATCCTCGGGGAAATGATGGAACGCTCGGTCGCAGGCAATGGTTCCTTAACTGCAGATTGACGGGACAGGGCGTCCGCCTTTCGGTTTTCCGTCCCCGGCCGATATGTGATGCGGAAGTTGAACCCCGCAAAGAAGATCATCCACCGCAGCTGCCTGGGAGAAAGGTGTCTAGTGGCCGTCATGAACTGTAGGTTCCGATGGTCCGTGTACACCGATACCACATGTCTTGCCCCCATCAACCAATGCCTCCATTCGGTGAAGGCGTCCTTGATTGCGAGAAGCTCCTTCTCCGCAATATGGTAGTTGCGTTCGGCGTCGTTGAGTTTGCGGGACATGTACGCAACGGGATGAAGCACCCCTGTGTCGTGGTTGCGTTGGGACAAGATAGCCCCCAGCGCCACATCCGACGCGTCCGCTTCCACCACGTAGGGGAGATCCGGATCGGGGTGAGCCAACACCGGCGCCTTACCAAAGGCGCTTTTCAGGGCCTCAAAGGCTTTGTTCGCTTCAGGGGACCAGACAAACTCCTTGGACTTCCTCAGTAGCTGTGTGATTGGGGCCACCACTCCTGAAAATCCATCTATGAACCGCCTGTAAAAGTTGGCGAAGCCAATGAAACTTTGGACGTCCTTCACGCTTTGGGGCACCGGCCATTCTTTCACCGCCTTGATCTTTTGTTCTGCCATCTCCTGTCCCTCTGGACTCAGCATCACTCCGAGGAATTCCACGGATGTGACGTGGAAGTCACACTTGCTGAGTTTACAAAACAGCATGTTTTCCCTCAGCTTTTGGAGCACAGCTTTGACGTGGTGTACGTGCTCCTCCACACTGGACGAATAGATGAGGATGTCGTCGATATATACGACCACGTAGATATCCAACTCCTCTCTGAATACCTCATTCAAAAAGTACTGAAAGGCTGCCGGGGCGTTGCACAGACCGAACGGCATGACGAGGTACTCAAAAAGGCCGAACCTGGTCTTAAAGGCGGTCTTCCACTCGTCTCCGTCCCTCATGCGCACCAGATGGTATGCCCCTTTCAAATCCAACTTGGTGTAGATACGAGCTTTCTTGACCTGTTCCAGAAGTACACTGATGAGAGGCAAGGGGTACCGATTTTTTATGGTTATCGCATTCAATGCCCTAAAGTCCACACAGGCTCTCAGCTCCCCATTAGCCTTCGGGATGAAGAAGAGTGGCGAGGCGGCCGGAGACTTGGACGGGCGGATGAATCCTAGCTTGAGGAGTTTATCCAGGTACCCCCGGAGATGCACGTTTTCAGGCTCCGTCAGGGCATACAGCCTGCCGCTGGGAACGCTGGCCCCTGGCACCAGGTCGATCTGGCAGTCAAACTGTCTATGTGGTGGTAGCACTTCCGCCTTCACCTCATCAAATACATCCTCAAAACTGTGATAAGCCTGGGGGAGAGCCACATCTTTTTCTGCCGCTGTAGCCACCGTCTGACTCCCGCTCTCATCTGCGTCAAGGGATTCCGTTCTTATTCCACAATGCAGGATGCAATACGGTGACGTCATTTCGATGCGATGTGTTGGCCAATCCACAAAGGGGTTGTGTTTCTGTAGCCACGGCAATCCCAATATGACGCCATATTGGGGCGCTCGGATGATGTTAAAATCGATTTGTTCCAAATGGTTCCACCCATATCTCATCGGAAGGACCCCCGTGTGCTGCCCGATGGGCCCCGTCACCAATCGCCTTCCGTCTACAGCATAGACGTCTTCGGGTACAGCTTTGGGAAGAAGCACTAGCCCTAGCCTGCATGCCTCGTTGTGGTCCATAAACATGCCAGTGGCCCCTGAATCCACCATGGCCACAACGGGTATCCACTGGTCATGCACTTCCACGTGCACCGTGATAAACAGGTGTCGTTGTCCCTTAGTGACCGAGTTGGAAAGTGAAGGGATGGATGAGTGACTCCGGTATGTCCACCACGGCTGTTACCGACCGGTTGGCCCGATAACGTGACGTCTTCGGTTTGGCAGGGCATTCACGTACGTAGTGGCCTTTTTTGCCACAATATAGGCACAATCCTTGTTTACGGCGTGACTCTTTCTCCGTGGCTGTGAGGCTCGCTCGTATTGCGCCGATGTCCATGGGTTCTCCCTTGGATGCGGTGGAAGTTTCAGGACTTCCCACCGTCACATAGGATGGAAGGGATTTTCCTTTTCTCCCATGATCCCCCTTTCTTTCACTTAGCCTATGTTCCAGCCGTAATACCAGGTTGATAAGGCCCTCACATGTCTTGGGTTGAGGGTCAATATGAGCCATGGCGTCCTTGAGCTCATCGCACAGCCCTTGATGGAAGAGCGCCGTCTGTTTAGCAACAGGCCACTTGGTTTCCGCAACCAGCCTTCGGAACGCGTTGAGATACTGCACCAGGTCGTTGGATCCCTGTCTCAACTCAAGCATTTCACGGTCCGCCGTGTACGAGTCAGCCCTTCTGTCGAATACCTTCAGGAATTCCTCGCGAAAAGCACCCCAATCACATAAGAGGGGGTCGTCCCTGCTCACCAGAGGTACGGCCCATTGTGCCGCGTTTCCAGCCAAATAGGATATAAGGAAAGCCACACGAGCCTGACTCGTGGGGAATGCCTTTGGTTTGCACGATAAATGTAGCGCCACTTGTGTGAGGAATACCTGCACTGTGTTAGGATCCCCACTGTACCTCTCTGGTGTCGCCAAGGGGATGGCTACCGGCATTTCCACTACTACCGCAGGGGTCTGATTCGTGAGGGAGGTGCTGGGCGTGAGCGGGTCTAATTGGATAGCATCCAGTCTGGCTTTTACATCGGCTGTTTCTTGCCTAGAGGCAGCCACTTCAACTTGCATGGCCGCTAAAGCAGCCAGCACATCATCAAGCGATGCCATGTCTGTTATCGACCGGGAGACAGTTAGTGTTATTAAGGTCGGATATTTTGTAACGCCCTGAACGTCTCAGGATCGTTTAACAGACACGACAATGAGGACGCAACCACTAGTGAAGGGTTAGTTGTTTTAATGAAGGCAAATATAATACAAAGAATAAACAAAAGTTATAGTCACTGGAATCCTCCAGGCTAAGTACGTTACCAGCCCACAGCACGGATGGTCCTAACCGTCCTCTGCATATACGCCGGTCCCGGCGTATGCCAACAGAGGGCAGAAATGAAATGGCCGACAATGCCAATCGGTAGGCTGTGAGGGGCACGAAGAGTGTTGGGGAGAATCGAGGAGTCAGGGAAACACCCAGCCGGGGTCTCTACCTGAAGGGAGCAGCCGCTCAACCTCTTCCTCAGACTGCACCGGGACGCGGAGTCACCTCCTGGTGATGCGTCACCGATACCCCAATCACAAGCAAGAAGACTGAACCGAGAGCAGCCGCTCGATCGATCCTGTGGACTTCCGAGTCTGTAACGCGGCAAACACCTCCTGGTGTGCGTTACAGCTGGCAGTCCCTGTGTCTCTGGTCGGGCTGGGAGTTACGACTCCAACCAGCAAAAGCGCCACTGCGCTTGGACTCAGCCGAGTCAAAAAGCGAAGCTCAATGGTTGACCGGTAGAGCTTCCGGGTCCTTCACAGGTGACGATGGGGCAAGACACGGCCCAGGGAGTAACGACTCGACCTACCTCCGTTCTTGCCTTACTGGAGCACCACTCCGGAACACTGCTCTTCACGAAGCAGGTACGTCGGTGTGAACACAATATCCGACAGCGTTGTACCTCCCGGTTCCTCCCTTTATAGGGCGTGTTTTCCTTGAGTTATGTAACAGCTCTCCTGTTTACATAAGGGCGTGTTTCCTTGAGTTATGTAACAGCTCTCCTGTTTACATAAGGGCGTGTTTCCCTTGAGTTATGTAACAGCTCTCCTGTTTACATAAGGGCGTGTTTTCCTTGAGTTATGTAACAGCTCTCCTGTTTACATAAGGGCGTGTTTCCCTTGCATGACAGGAATTCTTGACACTATTAAAAACGAAATGAGAGGCGGTGGTCTGGACACAATGGGTCAAGGACTACTCTGCTCTACTCAGATGGTCAACATGTTTCTTGCCTCAAGGTCAGGGGGATCCAGCGGCAATTCATCAGGACCGGTGAAAGGTGAACTATCTACAAATTGTGAGGGTGTGCAAAAAGATTATTATGGTAGTGTCTGGATAAAAACTACCCTAGGGAAGTGTCAGGAAAACTAAACACTTCCGTATTGGAATGGCCTAGAGGAAAAGGAGAGAGGAAGCAAAAACAGGCCAACACAGCACATTAAAAATATACTTTGTCATATATATACAATTCGTAGTCTGGAGCCAAGGACTCCTCATATGCATGTCCAATATATGCAGCAATTGCGCTAAACAGGAGTGATCATGCATAAGTGGATGCAGTGTGAAGGTACGTGTCAAGTGATAAAAATCCAATCCACTCAGAATCTCACGTAATGAGGTCTGACAATGCTCACCTAACATTCTAGAAAGTGCCGCTCCAGTCGGTACATGGCGAGCCTCTTGGGATGGCGTGTTAGCCTACTGTGGATAGTAGTATAAACAAGAGGCTCAAACAGGTAGGTGTATACGAATAACACACCTGCTAGTGCTAGGTGTAATCTGGAACAGGTAAGCAAGGTCCCCCGGTACCACGGTAACCGGAAACCGCCGCCCGAGGAGCGATCCGACCCCCAGCCCCGAGCGCCACCCAGGAGAGAGCACAAGGCAGCCTGAGGATCGGTCCGCCACAACAGCCGAGGGCAGCCGTCCACCGGAACAGAGGGAGTCCCTGACCGTTCAGTCTAAAAGATGTTGATCGGGAGGTAATTACTTACAGTTCTGTCGCCCAAGGGTGGTCTGCAAACCTACCCCGCTCCGCCGAAACCGGGAAGTGTGGTTCGCTTTCCACTGCTCAGTTAAGAACCAATCCGGTAAGGTGTAAGCGAGTTCTGATTGGGCGTCTGTAATCTGACGAATTAGTTTCGGAAAAAACCCCGCCTACGTAGAGTGACTACGGGCGCCATCTTGGAATGGGGTGTTTAGGCAGCAACAGGTCATGTTAGTGCATCTCAGAGGCCAGGAGAGGGTCCCCGGGAATGGTAATGAACTCCATTAAGTCCTAGTCTTGTGTCTCAATGTCTATACGGGAAGATAAAGAGCTAGTTGTGTGCATAATGCACTGAATCAGGAAATATGATTGGGTAGTGAGGGTTGAATCAGGCCATTACGGGATCACTTGTTGTGTCAGTTGGAAGTCAGTGATATCCTGAAGGGGCTAAAGGGTATGTAGGATCGCTGTCATTACTGTAAGTCTAAGTCCATCCCTTGTATCCCCCGTTAGGTCAGGTTTGTTGATAATACTCGGGCGGGTATCAGGATATCAATATGTTAAGGTACCCCATGGTATAGCGTCATTCAGACCTCTTGTGTCAGATGCCAATCTGTGTACCCATCTTTGTTCTAATCTAAACAGGGCTTGTGATGTAATGCCTGGATGTGACTCAAGGACGACCCATCTTAAGGAGTCTGGTGTGTGATGGAGACTTTTAAAATGGCAGTACAGTTTCATGGTCTCCTTTAAGCATCTGATGTTGCTTTTGTGCTCCGTGATACGTGTTTTGATGGGCCGTGTCGTCATCCCTATGTAATTCAATGTACAAGGGCACTGCAACAGATAGATACAATTGGTGGAGTTACAATTTGTATGACGTAACAATGTCCAGGTTAGGGTGTCGGACAGGATCAATTCCTTGGTAGTCATCGTCTGTTTGCAGGATGTGCAATTACCACAGGGGAAATGTCCAGTGACAGGTGGAAGCCCCCATAGAGTGCCCTGAGGGTTCTGAGCTACTTTTTTAGGTCTGGTGTGAATTAAGATATCTTTCAGATTTTGAGTTCTTTTAAAGGCAAATCTGGGTTGAGGCAAAGAGAGGTTTCCAGCAGCTAGTATGCCCCAATGTTTTATAATTACTTTTTTCATGTTATTAGAGGAGGGGGTGAACGAGGTAACACAGGTCAAGATGTCGGTTTGTTCCCGGGTCTTGGTCTCGAGCAATACCTCTCTGGGGTTATTCCTAGCACGTTTCATGGCTTTTGTGATCGTGATGGTCGGATACCCTCTCTCTTTTAAATTGTTTGCTAGAATATCAGCCTCTTTTTTGTAGTCTGACACTGAGCTACAATTTCTCCTCACACGGAGAAACTGACCGAAAGGTAAGTTGTCCCTCAGTGCCTTGGGGTGGTGACTACTATACAGCAGAAGGCTGTTCCTGTCTGTTGGTTTTTTGTAGAGGCTAGTTGTTAATGCCCCGGACGCTAATCTGATGTCTAGGTCCAAGAAGGCAATGTGAGACGGAGAGATGTGGTTGGTAAATTTTAAATAGGGGTTCTGGATATTGATCCATTGACAGAACTCTTCACCTCTACTCAATGAACCCTTCCAAAGGATGAGGACATCGTCTATAAAGCGCCTCCACATAATCAGATTATCGCCAAAGGGCTTGGTGGGGCTCTGAATGACCTCTTCCTCGAAAGCTGCCATATAGAGGCAGGCCAGACTAGGGGCAAATGTACTGCCCATTGAAGTCCCTTGGCATTGGTGGAACAGTTCGTTCCTAAATTCAAAGAAATTCTCCGTTAATGCTAGGGATGCTAGGTCCATAATGAAAGACACAGGAGTGGGTGATGTCCAGTCTTCCTTACGAAGGGCCTCTTCGATCACTGTTAGGGTTGCTTGTTGTGGGATATTGGTGTATAACGCCTCCACATCTAAGGTGACCAGAAGGCTGATCTCCCCATTAGGTTCAAACCCTTCTACTGTTCTTAGGATGTCACTGGTGTCTTTGATGTAGGACGGTATTCTTTGGACCAAGGGTTGTAAAAAGTGATCTACAAACCTGGACAGTGGCTCCAAAACAGAGCCGATCCCGGACACAATGGGCCTGCCTGGGGTCGGTAAAGTTCCTTTATGGACTTTGGGCAAAGTGTAAAAGTGCCATCTTGAAATGGTCCAAAACATGTTTCAAGATGGCTGCCTCCTGATAGCGTGGCAGCCAGCAAAATGTGAAAATTCAAGTTTAAAAAAGCAAGGAGATTGTCAAGGGGGCAATAGCATACTAGGTGGCAGAGTGTGAAGGTGAAAGAGGTGAATGCGGAATGGGGACCGTGACAGAGAGAAAATGGTCCCTTACAAGCACCCAAAAGCAAGTTTTGATGTCCACAGTGAAGAGAAATCGTCTGAGACAGAAATGCTCCCTCAGGAGAAAAAACAAGACTAGAGAGGAAAGCCATTGACTCGGGAGCAATTGAAGTGTTGTAGACAGCAAAGCTATCCCAACATGAGCAAGGAGTTGACCCAAAGTCGACTGAGTGTAAGTAATGTATTGGAAACAACTGGTCTTGCCAACAGTAGGCTATGGCAGACCACAGCCAAGACCTAAAAATAGGGGGAAATCAGCCACTTTTTCTCATTTTGTTACTCGCCGTAAACAGGTATTCTTTTGGTAGCGGAATATGAGAAAAGAAGACCACCATGATCCCTTACTCATCTCTCCATACAAACTAAATACGTCATGATGACGCTTGATTCGCGCATCTCCCTTTAACCTTTCTGGTGCACCTTACCTCCAGACTCAAATAAACTGCTTCACTACAGTTTGCTGCATGATGGAATGTGCTTATGGGGCAAAATAAGAAATAAGTGCCCAATCGCAACATGTTTGAGAATATGCACCAACTTCCGCTTGTGGAGACTCTAAAGACCTATCGAAATTAGAAACATTCTTCTTCTGTGCTGCACCCTCTCGTCCAATCAGAGACACGGATGGAGTTCCTGCGCTCGCTGTACCTAACACTTCTAGAGTTTCGTTTTGGCAACTCACTGCAGACAGAAATCCAAAATACCTTCACATACTTGGAAATACGCTGATTGTTCAGAGCAAAACGTGAACCTTCCACATCTGGTTTTCGTTTAGGCTTGATAAATCAACAAAGCTCTATTTCTTAGAAAATGTCTGAAAGCCTCAAGTGCATGTTGGGGGTAGAAACGTTTACACAGCAGTTTCTGAAACAAAGAGACCAGGAGAGAAGTGAACTTGTCTTCAGAGGAGATTTAGTGCCACGACCCAGCAAGCCCTGGGATTAAAATACCTGTTGTGAAAAAGATGGATTTACATGGTCATAGTCGCACATCTATGTACGTATGTGAGTTCGGCCTACAAGTGCAAATATCTTTTTTGGGGTGTTTAAAACAACATCTACAATTTAACAGAAGGCGGGTTTACACATGTAAATAGATTTTCTAATATAAAGAATTTCATTGAAGTAAATCTACAACCCAGGGTGGGAGTATGAGGACAGTGGGTGTTACAGAGAGGTAATGCACTGTAAGTTTGTGGACACCCACACATTTACAAATGTGTATGTCCTACTAATCTCAGCTCAGACCCAATCCCACCTTGATTAAGGTTTGAGATCAGCTTCTGCCAGGGGGGTGGGATCTTTTCCAGTTGCACAAAGACCATGGAAATCCCAGAAGACTATTTGGACAGCATTTAGAATGACACATGAGGAAATGCCTCCGAATTTACAAAAATAGTAATTTACAAAGGTGTTCCAAAAGTACTCCTTGAAACCTGCGATAGGAGGCTTCAGGGCGAACTCCAGTGAATTCTGATGGGTATAAATTTGGTTTATAGGTTTCGTTGAGAATCTGACCCACAGTGTAATAAGATGCACCTCAAAAGTAAGTATGAAGGCTACCATGAAGGAAAATTCAAACAACACATTTTATTAATCTGCAGGTAGAAAGTACATCCTCTGATTGAAAAAATAGAACAATTTCCTCATTACTTAATTGCTAGCACAAATTGTGCTGCACAGCATACAGGGTAAGCATACAATGTGTATGAGACTGGACCACCATGGTTGTGGTGACTGTGCAGAAACAGGCATGTTCACAAAAGTAGGCATCTGCTTTGGTGCCCTACATGTCCTTTTGCGATTTGCACCAGACATACTGCCATAGTTGATGACTCTATGACCACAGGAAACAGATGTGTATCAACTTACAAAACAGAAGTTTATGTGACGTTATGGTTGGATATGGTAATAAGATCTTAACTTATGTTTAAAAGTAAAACCTAGAAATTGTCTCTAGAAACAAAGGTTAGGAAGAGGTTTAAGATAAGAACTGCCATTTAAAAAACAAAATCATGGGTTCCTCTGATACACAGATTTCATTATCATAGGGCTACCTAACCATTCTGCAAAGCTTTAATGTTGTCAGGGCTATTAGGATAATGTGCATGGAAAGCCAAAGTGTGCAGCAAGGGTATCTAAATTATACTGCAAAAGTGGTAATTATGGATCTCATTCTCTAGCAGAATTATTTTCATCCTTTTGAGATAGAGAAATGTTGGTTAAATCGGGAAATTATATTGCTAATATGGTAAATTCATAATTAAGCAGTAAACAGTGCTGTCACAGAATCACCTAATCCCACTGACCCCCATCATTTCCAATTCTTTTATTAAAAGAAAATTAAGAAAGGTAAATAAAACCTAAACATTATAACTCCAACTTGTTCCCGTAGTTAGCTTTGTTTTGAAGAAAATGGCTCTTTCAAGCTAAGTACCCCAAAATAAACATGTAATATAAAAAATACATAATGGGCAACTGTGTAATATCACCCAATATTGCCATCTCTGACGTCTGGTGATGTTTACCAATCACTGTGCCTTCAGTCTTGAGGTTTTTGATATTCCCAGAACACTTCAATGGCAATACTCTGTCATATTAGAAAGGTTCCTACCCATTGTGTATCCTCTCTCTCTCTCTCTCTCTCTCTCTATTTTGAGCATGCTGGGTGACCCTGCTCCAAATCTGCCGTGGCAAACCAGCCCACACTGTACCTTTTTGGCTGCGAGTTGTGGAGGTTGGCTGCAGTACCAGGCTGTATGCCCATATGGCTGTGGCTGCCTAGTCTCACTGCACGCGGCCAACCATGTACCATTTCTTCGCTGTACACAGACTTTGAGCAAACCATCTTCTCAACCACTTCCGGCTGAGTGCAGCTGGGTTGGTTGCAAGTCTTGCATGGAGCTTATTTTACTATAACAAACTCTTAACACTTTAAGTCATGCCCAGCACCTTTTTAAATGCAAATATCTCAAATGACTGAATTGATTTACACCATACCAAAATAAGCATGTTTTGTATGTAAATCTTGGAGTAAGTTACTTTTTTCCAGCGGTGGCCTATAAGCAAGGTGGGATGGGGCAGGGGGAAGTCAGCAGACAGGATAGCATTTATTTATTTCATTTTCCCTATTCCATTGTCTGTCGACCCCTCCCCCCTTCCGCTCCGCCTTGCCAAACTGCGCTTACTTGTACCGGCTACCGCTGCTTTTTCCAAGCTTGGTGTAAATCTGTTCAGCAGTTTTTGCTCTATTGGTAACATTTTCTATGGTACCTAAAATGTGAAATTATACTTTTTACCCCTTCCTTAACATTCAGTTCAGTTCAGTAAGCTGTATTCAGATTGTGTAGCAACCATAAAAGCAAATATACATACACAAACACTAAAATCCAATTACAGATTCATAAAAGCAGCAAATATACATATACAATCAATTAAGTACAATTATAAAAATACAATCTCAATTAATAGGTACATTAAAAGACCATACTTTTTCTCGCATGAATTGATTTTAAAATAAATGTAGCAGTATAAAAACAAATCTCGGGCTCTCTTAGTGTAAACAATAGGTTCATAGCAGCATTGGTGGTTATAACATTATATTTCTTGAATAGAGGTTTTAGATAGACAATTCTATAGTTCAGATACAGCTCGCATAAAAGTAGAAAGTGCATAGTGCTCTGCTTAGTATGATCATCACATGGGCATGGGCATGGGGTGACTGGTCGCTGTTTCATAATGAAAAAGGCCTAGTCTCATTCTTGTTAATACAAAGCGTTGAGAGGGTCTTGTAACTAGTGATAGGTAGCTTTTGGAAGCCATCGAAGTCTATATACAATTGGTAAAGCTGATATGTGGTTTGTTGCCCTACGATTCTCATCCTGCTCTCCTTCTTATGGAAAAAAAAAGTGTTCTTTATCTCCTGTTTGGACAGACCTATCACATCAATTGGATTTTCCAAGATCAGGAGCTTAAATAGATCTCTATTAACGTTTGCTATATATTTTAGCCAAGGGATCTTAAAACAATTGTCCAATCGCAGGCATTCCTTGATAATTGATTGAGTAAATATTGTCTCTTCTTTAGACCAAATTGATCTCCAGAGCAATAGAGGTCTCAGTGCGATCAAGTCTGACAGGTAGTTGAGCCCCACTTCACCATGGATTAGCTCAGAGGATGCTGATGCAGGCAGGCACAGAAGCTTTTTAAAAAAAGAGTTTTCCTCTAATTGCAGTTATTGACTGGAATGGTAACCCCATACCCCTGCGCCATATAGTGCAATGGAGGCGCATCTAGATTTATAGATGTATGTCATGTCTTTAATACGGCGGTCCCCTAGTTTGGAGGCAAACCTAAAGACCCCATGCACACTTTTTGACATCTTATCCCGGACATTAGACATTTCGTGTGACGATTTACCGTCACCAGAGAAGGTTTGCCCCAGGTAACAAAAATTGTCGACAGATTCCACCCTCTCCCCGTCTATAAAAAAATAATTATTTTCCTGGGTTTTATGCCGCAAACCATTGTATATGTTTTGGCCTTGTTTATTAACAACTTCCTCCCGTTGATAAAATCTGCGAACCCATCTATTAATCGCTGTAGGCCTACCGGTGTTCTAGATAAAAGCACAGCATCATCTGCATAAGCCAGGACCGATGTATCCTGGCCCTCAGCTTGGGGGGCATCTGCCTGTATCAACTTAAGGACTGTGTCAACTTCGTTAATAAATAAAGTAAAAAGCAATGGTGCTAAGACGCATCCTTGCGGATGCCACGTTTAACCTTAAAACTAGATGTGCATTTGCCCCGTTGGCCATACCGGACTCTAGTTGATAATTTCTCGTATAGCCTTGCAAGAAAGTAAATGATAAGCTCTGGGGCACCAAGGTTAAGTAGAACTGGCCAGAGTATAGCATGGTCCACTAAATCGAAGGCGCTGCTAAGATCAGCAAAGCATAAAAAGAGGCCCCCTTGTTTAGCACATGTATATTTCCCAATTAAAAGCTCTAAATTATTACACTGTTCTAAAGTACCCAGCCACTTTCTAAAACCATATTGAGCTTGTGATAAAATCCCATTATCTGCAACCCACTCTTCCAATTTTACTAGTAAAACTCTGCTCATCACCTTTACTGATGAGTCTGAGTTCTTGGCTTCCGATTTATTTGACCTTTTTATAAATGGGGATAAGGTCTGATTGGCCCCAGGTCATGTGAACTTTCTCTATAACTGCAGTGTTAAAGACTCTAGTGAGTATCAGGCCCCATTTATTTATTTTATTTATTTGCGGGTTTATATAGCGCTAGAATCGACTCCAATGGAGTATCTCTGCGCTCTGGAACGGGTTTCAGCTGATCATTAACAGACAGGGAGAGCCGTCTTAGATGTCACTTTTAAACAACAAAGTTTTAAGCTGTTTCCTGAATTGCAGGTGTTCGGGACAAATTCTTAAAATTTGAGGTAGACTGTTCCACAGTGTAGGTCCCACGACAGACAATGCTTTACCCCCATGTCTAGCTTTTTTGGCACGGGGCACTACCAGCAGAAAACCATTGCTGGATCTCAAGGATCTGGTAGGAATATAGGGAATGAATTTGTTTTCCAAGTACAGGGGACCTTTGCCATTTATACTTTTGTGGATCCGGCAACAGATTTTAAACTTAGTCCGTTGCCGGATTGACAGCCAATGCAATTTTTCTAAAAGAGGTTTAGAAGCTGTTCTCGGAGGGGCATTCAGAACCAGTCGAGCTGCTGTATTCTGGATCACCTGTAACTTGGCCAGCACTCCCTCATTTGCTGAGAGGAGCAGGCCATTACAGTAATCCAGCCGGCTTAGAACAAGAGCCTGCACCAGGGTCCTTCTGGAGGAATCCGGCAACAAAGGAAGAATCTTACGCAACAGGCCAATAGTGTGGAAGCATACACCTGTAATATAATTGGTATGCTGCCTTAACACTAAATCCTGGTCAAGGCGTATCCCCAGATTTTTAACAACCTGCTTCGGTTCAGGAACCATACCCAGATCGGGGGGCCACCAATCGGGGGACCACAGTATCTTGGCCCCTCCAAACAACATAATCTCTGTTTTGCTGACATTGCATTGTAGGTAATTAGATGACATCCATTGCCCTACAGCCTTCATGCCTGCCGAGAAAGAGTTCTCAATTTCCGTCGTGAGGGTTTTGAAAGGGAAGAGGAGCTGTGTGTCGTCAGCATAAGACACTGGAATAAAACCAAATTCGCGCATCACTCTTGCCAGGGGTGCCACATAGATGTTAAAAAGTGTAGGGCTCAGACAGGAGCCATGTGGCACCCCTTTCGTAATTTCTACTTCCCTGGAACGGTACGTACCCATGGTGACAGTCTGGGTACGGCCAGTAAGAAAGCTTCTCAGCCAGGCAAGGGCTTTGTTCTTCACTCCCATGTTCGACAACCGGTCAACAAGAATGTTATGTGACACGGTGTCGAATGCTGCTGACAAGTCGAGCAAAACTAAGATTACAGAGTAACCCCTATCTTGAAGCATGTGTAGGTCGTCTACCACAGACAGAAGGGTAGACTCTGTACTGTGTTTTGGCCTGAACCCAGATTGTGAGTAGTCCAGGCCACCCACATCTTCGATAAAGCCGGACAAGTGTCTGTTGACATGTTTTTCTGTCAGTTTCCCAAGAAAAGGAAGCAGTGAGATGGGTCTTAAATTGGTAAGCTCGGTCCAAGGAATAGATGTATTTTTCCTAATGGGCCTTACCAGGGCACGCTTCCAATCCTTGGGAACAGAGCCCGAGCTAAGAGACAGGTTGACCAGTCCTTGAATCATGGGGCCAAGTTGTCCAGAAAGGATGGGCATAAGTTTGGTAGGTATGATGTCATCCGGACTACCACTTTTTATCTGGGTCATCAGAGCCAATAAGTCTGGGGAAGAGATTGAGGGAAAGGTGTCTAAAACTTGTGTGTTAGGCACATGTTCAGTATCATTAAAGACCTGACAGGGGACCATGGCAGTGGAGGCAAGATTAGAATTGACAATATTCTCATAAATCCTGTCTATCTTATTAGAAAAGAAGGACGAAATTTGATCACAAAGAAGTTGGGATACTGATTCAGAGCTTTCGCAGGCAACTGGCTTCACAAAAGACTGTAGAACCTGATAGAGAACCGTTGAAGAATTCCCTGCCGCAGCAATTTGTGATGCTATATGGGTTTTACGTGCCCCACGAATGGCTTTGTGATAGATGGATAGAGAAGCCCAGTATTGCTTTCTATCCTTCTCCTGATGTGAGGTTCTCCATCTTTTTTCCAGCTTCCTAGAGTTCTGTTTTAAAATTCGAAGCTCCTCAGAAAACCAGATCTCTTGTTTTTTGGCAGGGCGTGGTTTAAATTGTCTCAAAGGTGCAATGATGTCTATCGTTCGTCTAGTGGCTAAGTCAAATTCCCTTAAGGCACCATCAATTCCCTCTGTGACAGAGTAGGAGGGGTTAGTAAAATTATCTTTAAAAGTCTGTTCATTAACCTTATACCAAGGGCGTCGTTTGCAGGGAAGAGAAACTGATTCATGACCAATATATTTATGTTGAAAAGTATGAAATTCGATAACAAAATGATCAGACCAGCTGGTTCGAATAGGCGGTAGACATGAGACTAAAGGATGGTTTGCTAATATGAGGTCTAATGTGTGTCCTGCCCGGTGCGTAGGTCCAGAGTTAACCTGTGATAGCCCCAGAAGCAAAAGGTCCTGTGAAACCGACTGGGCTTCTTTACAATTTATTTGTTCACTATGAATGTTAAAATCTCCAAGTAAAATAAAATCTTTATCATTGCTGATATAAGGAGCCAAAGACTCAAGTAAAACGTTAGAAAAGTTTGCACATGAGCCCGGAGGGCGATATACTAAGGCACCCATCTGCGTGGCTGAGTTTTTTCCAGAGGGAGTGATTTTAAATATTAATAGTTCAATTTCTGGTGTGGATAGCTCAGTTACCATAGAACAATCAATATCTTGTTTGTGAACAATAGCAATTCCTCCGCCTATTTTCGAGGGTCGATCTAATCTAATAATTTTAAAACCCGAGGGAATGGCTAATGCAATTGCTGGAGTTGAGCAGGGTTTTAACCATGTTTCCGTGAGAAAGCATAGATCTGGATTGCTAGTGGAAATTAGGTCCCATATCTCAGAGGCATGTTTCGGTAGAGATCTTACATTACACAGTAGATTTTTCCTTCTTATAGCAGCACTGGCACAATTGTTGCCAGTGTTACCGGAGGGGGAAAAATCCGTCCTAGAGCCATGAGGAAGGGTGTTCTGACTGGCAATGGTGAACTGGGTCTGACAATGGCGGCAGGAGAAGGGGCCTTCCACCTCCACTTTACCTCCTAGTCCACATGTCCGAATGGGGCTCACACCCAGCTGACGTAACGTCCCACTGGAATACGTGATCCTCGTTGTGGTGGTCAAAGGTGGGATTATCGACGGTGTCCCCATTGCCCCTTGTCCCGTCCTGTCGCGGACGGGTGCAGACGGGCAAGTCTTAGGCTAGTCTTTGGCGCCGTCAAGGGCGCCCCTCTGCGCGCAACCGCTGCGCGCTCGAGCCGACTTCTGGCTAAATAGTCTCTCGTCAGGGCTACTAGAGCGCTAACCGCTCAGCTGCGTCAATGTCAGTAGGCGTGTCTGGCTCTCACCTGCCCCGCCCTCCGCTCAACGGTAGCCAATACCGAGTCGGAACGGGGCGGGCAGGCAGTGACACCGAGCACAGACCAGGATTGAGCCCTGAAGGCCCCCGCAATCAGCGGACAGTTCAAGTAGGTTAAAATTTACTTAATTGAGCGCTACGTGAAACGAGCAGAATTTACAGTCTTACACACAGATCATTAAAATTGCTACATTAAAATGAAGTTAAAAGTGTGCAAAATACAAAGTGCAAAGTAGGACCGGCGTTTTAACCAGGTCAAGCAATTCTCTCGTGACAAATCACCACTCTCTCAGGGCAATGACAGCTGAAGCCGGGCGCCAAGCGGATTAGGAAGACACTGCCACCGTCTTCCCTTACCGCGAAGAGCCCAGGCCTCCTCCCGCCTAAATAGTCTCTCGTCAGGGCTACTAGAGCGCTAACCGCTCAGCTGCGTCAATGTCAGTAGGCGTGTCTGGCTCTCACCTGCCCCGCCCTCCGCTCAACGGTAGCCAATACCCATAGTTCTGGCACCGTTTCATAGACATCTATGGGAACACCATCCGGGCCTTGCGCTTTTCCCCCTTTGCTACCTCTAATTCCCAGTACAACCTCATCAAACGTAATATTTAGGGTGAAGAACCGGGCTCATTAAGCCTGGCGGCGCAGGGTACGCCTGAAATCTTCTGAGTTCGCCTTCCAAATTACAGAGACACGGAGCACTCTGTTTGGCATAGGAACTTCAATTTATTAGCTGCAGCTAGGTACAGTTGTCCTAGAAGTACATCAGTGGTAGGTTCTCAGGAGACTGCCACTTCAATCCGTGGCTCACAGTCTTTCGTAGCACTTGAATCCCCTAAAGCAACAACCCCCTCAATGTGCAATAAAAATGCAAATCATCCACAAGAAAACATTCTATGTACAAGATACAGGATAATGGGTAATAGAAATTCCTTCCCTAAGGTCGTGTTCTCTACCCGACCCTATAGGTCAGGCGGCATAGCCGTTCCTTTGTTAAATTAATTTACGACAGGACGTGTTTGCGTGTTGAAGATGGTGATTCGTAAAACAACTGGAGAGGCCGAGAACGGTCACCAAGGGTCAATAGATGATTATCTCGGGGATTAGTTGCTTCGAGCCGGGTCTCAGAATGGACTTAGCTCAGGGAAACAGGAAAGGTCGTGTAATATGTGCAACAGTATAGAATGAGAGAGAAACGCTATGAAGGTTGAAGGTGCCTGAGTGAGGGCAACAGCGTAATGGTGTTACTAGGAAAGATAGGGCCGTATTTTGAATTTCCTCAGACCCTCCTTTTGCCATTACTCAGGCAAAGAAACCAGAGGCTGGTGTTAATCTGAATCGACTTCAATAGCCATGAACTCTACAAGCTGTTGTTGCAGCATTATCTTTGTGTTCGCTGCTTTCTGTGATACCGGATTTGGAACACACAGGGTGGCGCAGAGCCCGCATATAGCTGGACCACATTGTAGGCAAAGACAACATGAGAAGAGAATGGCCAAAGTCGCTCCGACAAAGGTGAGAATCTTCCATCCCCATGTAGACAGTAGTCCCCCAAACCATACCATCGGAGACCAATTCCCTTCATCCTGGTGAACGGACTCAGCGATCTTATGTAGCTTAGAGATGGCTTGGTATACTGTAGGGGCGTTGTCTGGAATAAAAATGCAACAGCTAGATCCGATCAATCTGCATACGCCCCCACGGTCAGCAAGGATGATATCTAATACCATCCTGTTCTAAAGCGTGACAAGGCGGTCAGCAGCGAGTTCTGCAGTGATGTTACTCAAAGCTCCAGCTGTTTCATTGACAGTGGCTTCTACAACTCAAATTAGTTGTCTTATGTCTCTACTGTTGGCTATTGAGCCCCAGAATGGAAGGAGTCCTTTCAAGACATCCCCGACTTCTTGTCCTGACGTATCCTGGTCAGACGCCACCCCTCTTTTCTGTAAATGATGCTTGGCATCTGCTATATATGTAGGGGGCAACAACCAAGCGATATAACCAGTGCCTCTCCAATTACCAGTTAGAGAAGTGTAAGCCTTATTTCCACACACGATGTATGTATTACGTGAGGGAACCATGCGAGGCCAATCTGTCCCATTCAATGTCACAATATGTTGGCAATTGCTTGTACCTTTATATTCTAACCCTCCTTTCCTAATACAGAATGGTGCTTGTCCAGGTACCACTAGAAAAGTTTGTCCTTTTCGAGAGGTTCTATTAGAGGGCAGAAAATACAAATCCATAGATTTGGTTTGGCGATCAGCATATTCTGACTTCTCACTATCCGTCCCATATATCCTTTTACTGTCCCGCCAACATAAATGGTATAGATGTACTCCCAAGCTCCTTACTTCTCGAGTATCCCAATCTCCAGAAAATACACAACTGGCGCTCAATTCCCACCATGCACTACAAGAGCCATTAAATGAAAAAGGAAGGGTAATGTATGGTATTCCAGTATTCACCGAACTTGGCAGAAGACCACAAACCCAACAGTTCGTCGCATTAGTGGACAATTGATGTTGGTGTAGCATGGAAACAAATGTGTTGTTGCGGAATTCACTCCTTCTTGACTCAACATGAGGTGGTAGAGTGACATGTGTATGCATTTCAACTGTAAATTTGGGAGTAGGCTGTGTAATAATTACTTGTAGTCCCCATCCTATACAAGACAATATAATACATATCAAAATCAATATTATTAAAACCACTATAAAACGATTATGCAATAATTTACAATGCTTCGTGCTCATTGTTTGTATTTTGTCCATTCTCTTGTTAACAGTCATTTCCAGCTCTAAATATTGCCCGTGACGGGAGGTTGCTTCACTCAGCTGTGATTGTCTGTAGTTCTTTATACTTTCCTACAAGTCCCACAGGCCTAGAGCCACATCTTGGGTCACAATTCTGAGACTTACGATCACAGCCCTGCAATCATGTGGAAATCGGGATAAAGACAAAAGTCAATGAAGCACTATTGAGGTATTTTTGTTCAGTCTGGGCCTCAAATCGTACCTCTGGGAACCAGGTACAGTTTGCTCTTATCCAATTTCACTGCCGGCAGTATAGCTGTCTGGAGGACCTCGTCGTCGTCTTGTCCTGCTCCGGCAAAGTCTAGGCGCGCATCGCTGAATAGTCCAAATCTTGGTCCTCTTCCGGTTTCAGAGTCACTAATTCGTTTATGAACCCATTGATCATATGATGGTAGGGGCACTTTCTTGCAATGTACCCCATGTACCCAGTTCTTTTTGCCGACCACCTTTACTGCAGTACGCGTCGTCAGCAGCACCTGACGAGGTTCTCTCCAGCGAGGTTCCAAGTTCTTTGACCTCTGGAAGTTTTTGACGCAGACCCAGTCTCCCGGCCGTATGGTGTGACCAGGATCTGTTGAAGCCTGGGGCAAAGTATCTTGTACCTGTTGGTGAAGGACACGTAACTTAGTGGTTAGATCATGTAAATAGTCAATTAACAATGGATGCTCTATCTCTGAGTATTTCTTTGGCCTTGGGACTCCCCAAACATTTGCAGGGCGTCCAAAGACAACCTCATGAGGACTAAGCCCCATACAGGAATGGGTGGTTGTTCTGGTGGATAAGAGAGCCAAGGGCAAGGCATCAGGCCAGGCAAGACCCGTGCTGGCTTGTATTTTCGCCAGTTTAAGCTTAAGGGTGCCATTATAGCATTCCACCAAACCTGCTGACTGAGGATGGTTTGCTGCGTGGAATTTTTGCTGAATGCCAAGGCCTGTACATATTTTCTGCATGATCTGACCCACAAATTCACTTCCGTTGTCACTCCAAATAATTCTCGGTAACCCAAATCTTGGCAGAAGCTCCTTCAAAAGGACTTTTGCCGTGGATAGAGCAGTATTATCTTTCAGGGGATAGGCCTCTACCCATCGGGAGAAGGCGCATACCACAACAAGAACGTACTTCAGATTGTTACATCGTTCCATGTGGATGTAATCGATTTTGTAAAACCTCAAAAGGGTAAGTTGGGGGAGCAAAGTGTCCTGCTGGTGTTGGTGTTCCCTTCCCCGGGTTATGCATCAAGCATACAATACAATGCTTAACCAGGTTGTCTGCACATTTAGGGATCCCCACATTCTTCCATACCGGAGCCAGAAGCTTGCATATACCTTTAGCGCTAATATGGGCTGGACCATGTGCCATGGTAACTACTGGGAGTACATAAGCATCTGGTAACAACCAGCGTTGATGTTCTGACAAGTCTGTCCAGCCCCCTGTCATATCCAATCTTCCTATACTTTCTTTCCACGTACTCAATTCTTTCTCTGTGGCCTCTGCCTGGATCATTTTCCACTGTCCACAGTATTCTCACACATCCCTCCTTGTGCAACCCATCTAGCAGAGCCCGCAACATACATGCGGCTTGTAGTGTCTCTAGCTGTCTCTTTCGCTATGTGGTCTGCGAAAGCATTTCCTTGACCTACATCATCAGTGATCTTCTTATGTGCACTACACTTCACAATCGCTATCTGAGTGGGCAAGGGGAGTGATTCAAGGAGGTCATTTACCAATTGGCCATGCTGTATCTTAGTGCCATGGGATGTGAGAAACTCTCTTTCCTTCCACAGGCGGCCAAAACTATGGGCCACTCCAAACGCATACTGACCATCAGTATACACATTCACCCTTTTTCCTTCAGCCAACACACAAGCTCTAGTCAGTGCTATCAATTCAGCTGCCTGGGCTGAGTTATGTATAATACGTGCTGTTTCTACAACAGTGTATAAGGTAGTGACTGCATAGGCTGAGGTCGTTTCACCATTGGGAAGCTTAAAACAAGAACCGTCCACCCATAAGGTCCCATCCGGGTCCGGGAGTGGAGTATCCTTTAAATCAACTCTGCCTTTTGTCTCTTCCTCCGTGCGGAGGAAGCAGTCGTGTTGCTCCTGAGTGTCATTTTCTACTGGAATTGGCAGCAATGTTGCCGGGTTCAAGGTATTACATCGCTTGATGTGTATGTGGCTAGCGAAGAGCGTCAATTCGTACCCCGAAAGGCGTGCACTCGTGAGGTGTTGGGTCTTTGTTCTATTTAGGAGGGTGTCTACTGCATGCGGTACCATGACAATAAGGGTATTATCTAATACCAATCCAGCAGACTGGCGAATGGAAACTGCCGCTGCTGCTGTAGCCCTCAAACAGCTAGGTAATGCCTTGGCCACTGAATCTAACGTGGCCGAAAAATAGGCACAGGGGCGTTGCTTGTCCCCAAATCGTTGCGTTAAAACTGATAACGCGCAACCTTCTTTCTCATGAACATAGAGTGTGAAAGGCTTACTGTAATGAGGAGTACCTAACACAGGGGCAGAGCACAAGGCAGTGCGTTAATCAGTGAAACTTTTCTGACATTCCGCAGTCCATTGAAGCGGGTGTGGTGTATCTTTAAAAGTGAGTGCCAACAAGGGTTTTGCCAGAAGGGAAAAATTGGGGATCCATTGTCTACAATAAGAAGTAATACCTAAAAAGGCACGCACCTCTTTTTGCGTACATGGAATAGGCATTTGGGCAATTGCTTGGATACGTTCTGGGGTCAATCGCCGTCCCTCCTTTGACAAGAGATGACCTAGGTAGGTAACCTCTTGGCAGCAATGTTGCAATTTTGATGGTGAAACCTTGTGGTTGTGGTCAGATAAGTGGCGTAACAGTGAAATGGTAGCCTTTTTACAAGTGTCTTCAGAGTCTGCTGCAACCAACAGGTCATCCACATATTGAATGAGAGTGGCCCCTGGTGGTAAACACAAAGTATCGAGCTGTGATTTCAATGCTTGACTATAAATGGAGGGGCTCTCGCAATAGCCTTGAGGAGCTCGCTTGAACCGGACGCTTCGGCCTGCTAAGGAGAAGCCAAAAATATCCCTACTTTCCTCAGCAATGGGAATGCTGAAGAAAGCATTTTTGAGGTCAATGACAGAAAACCAGGAAGCTGAGGCTGGTATCCTTGTCAGCAGGGCATTAATATCCGGGACAACAGGGAATTGAGGTACCACAATCTTGTTGACCTCTCTGAGATCAATCACAAAACGATAGACAGGTGGCTGGGAAGGGTTGGTTCGTTTAAAAACAGGCAGAACAGGGCTATTGCATACATTTCCCCTAGTCTCTTCGACCACATCGTTTTGTACCAAATCATGAACTATAGTCAAAAGAGCTTTTTCGCCATCACTGGAAATTTTATATTGTGTAATGCGAGGAAATTTAGTATTAGGCTTGAGAGTTACAATGTAGGGAGGAATCCGCAGGAGGCCCACATCATTGGGGCCGGTGGCCGAGAGGGTGGCTGGAAGAGATTGTAATTCAGGGGGACGCTGATCTTTAGACAAGTACATCGGTGAGGTCAATTTCTTACCTAAGGTAAGACTTACACCAGAAGGGGAACAGTGTAATGTCGCATACAATCTCTTCAATAAATCCAAGCCCAACAAATTTTCACCACAACCAGTTGTTAAAAGGAGCCTCCAATTTTTAAGGACCTATTGAAATGGGCAAAAGGCAGGAAACTGGGTTTTGAACTGGGGAACTAGAAAAACCTACAGAAACATTTGTACAGCCAGACAAAGGTGCCCCAGGGAGTTTAGAGTGAATTATAGAGCTCTTGGTTGCACCAGTGTCTAATAGGAATGGCTCTGTAACACCTAGTGCTTCCACATCAACATAAGGCCCACTTTGGTCCACTGGAACTGATACTACTCCCTTACTTTGTCCATGGCTGTCCTAGCTAGGTTGGGAATTCTGACTCTCATCCTCAGTATAGTAATCACTGTTGTAATAGTTGGTAGACTGAACATTTTGCTGATCAAAATAATTTGTGGAGTTTCCAGGGGGCATGGAACGTTGGTTATTAGGCGGCGTACCTCGTCCTCTACCTCTTGGTGCTGACTGATAACCACCCTGGCCTCGTGACGCGGGAATACCGCTCTTGCGCTGTAGCAAAACCGAGCAATTATACTTTAAATGGCCTTTTTCTTTACAGTAAGCGCATTGATTTTGGCCCAGTGGGGGTCGGGGAACGAAAGGCCCAGACCTCTGCAACTGTCTCTGGAATTGTGGAGACGGCTGATTGTCACGTTGGGCAGGGCGAGGAGGATGAGCTCGTTGCAAAAGAACTTTTGTTTTCAACTTCTTGGTCTTTTTATCAAGTTTCTCTCTTTCCTCTTTATCCCTATTTTCATAGTACTGGGCAGTAGCCAATATCTGGGCCGAAGAGGAGACCGCCCATGCACTTTCAGAATTCTTCAATTTATTAGATATTTCCGGAACCAAATTTGACACAAATTTGTCTACAAACAACCGTTGGCCACCTTCCGTGCTCATATCCTGACCACTATGATCGATGAACGTCTCCTCGAAACGAGTGAAGAAATCAGAGACGTTTTCATCCGCTTTCTGCTTACAAGCTGCTAACTTATCCCAATTAACTCGCAGAGGTGGCATCATAGTTTTCAGTAAGGTAATGATCCTAGCTGGGAGTTCTGTAATTAGAGCCTCAGGTTTGGCACCACCCACTTGGAGTCTGTCTACGGCGAGTATGGCAGCCCAATCACCCCCCAGTTCCCCCACATGGTCTTCCTTCCGAATCCTAGCCCATAACGGTTGTGGGACCACATTACCCATTAGCATGTCTATATCGGCCAAATTCATAATACATGCATCAACAGTTTGGGACAACTCTTTGTAGTACCCAGCAGGATTTTTACGGGGGTCCGGTAACGACTGCTTAAGGGCCAATACCTCAGATCGTTTCCAAGGAACGTTACCCACACACGTTGAAAGTGAGCAGGCATAATAGGATTAGCACCCTGAGCTGCAACCTCCTCTCTCCACACTGGGGGAACCTCTCTCATGGGATAGTGTTTTAATTTTCGCCTGACGGACGAATCGCATTTTGGCAAGGACCGGCAGGCAAGTATCATTCTAAAAGTGACAAGCGTTCCTACCGCGTCCTCAACCTCTGTGCCCACAATCAGCCCTTTATCAAACTCGCCCTGTACATCGAGCAGGCCCTGAGGGGCTCGTCCCAATCCCATATCCTCCCACTCTTGACTTGAAATGTTACACATAGTATCAAAAACATATCTCTGCGTTGGCGCCTCCCACTGCTGAAAGGTGACCATAATATCTTGCACACTATACTGGGGGCCATTCGTGATCCACCTTCGGGCTTGAAGGTCTAGCACTTCCCGTTCCTCCGGACCTGGGAGCTGGCTACGAGTTTGTCTACGAGGAGGAACAGGGGTCATTTGAAATGTCCCAAAGAGAGGGGACAAAAGGCCAGAAACAGTATCGATCATTCGCCTCTGAGCGGAGGGAGAATTCGTCATTAGAACAGGAGACAGAATATTAGGCGGGGCAGAAGAGGGAGTAGCATTTACGAAGGGAGCCGAAGGTAAGGGAGAGCTCGGTAATACCGAAGAAAGCTGTGGTGGGGGTGCAGGAACCGATTGAGGAGCGACAGGTGGGACAACAGGCGGAACAGGCGGGGCAGGTGCTAATAGTAAAGGTGCATTCGCTCCGGGAGCAGGCGGTAATCCAAAAGCTACATTAGCTCCCTGTGCATAGGGCGGGGGTAATCTCAACAGATGGGACATTAAAGGATCCTTCTCAGGGTCCACATTTTTCTCCGTAGGGGAAGTTGGCAACACTGGATAACATTTATCTACCACCATACGATGTTGCCTATTTGAGACCTCAATCGCATGATCGGTTTCATTATTTTTAAACTGTTGCGCAGCTTGTAAAATAGACATATCCCTCCTATCTCTTTTAGCTTGTTTTATTTCTTTCGATTTGGCCTCCTTACGCCATAAGCGAAAAGAGTCAAACCTAGCCGGCCGTGCTTTTCGCTTAAACAAAGTGTTTTCCAAATTATCTAAAATATTGAGCTCAAAACTGCCGTTCTGTGGCCATCTTAAAACACCATCTTTCCTAGTATAGCGAACCCATGCCTCATTAAAAGCTATGGGGCCAATACCATGTTTAGAATATACTTCATAAGCGGGAGTTCCGGCCGGAGGAATTGGACAAGAGTCCTCCAGTCGGGAAGCCCTATCGCGATTACAACAAAACCATCTTCCAAACTTACTGAAACCAGGCATCGCTACCACAATAGTTTCTTTACAAACTTCAAGGGGTTAATGAGTCACTTTATAGTACAAAAACTGCACTCACCCCTCGGTTTCGGCTTTTGCAAAATCGAACAAAGACAAAACAAAGACAAAGGAGTGGCCACTATACTTAACTTAACCAGATGTTTTAGTACGCCAAAAGAGGTCCGTCTGATGTCTCGCGATACCAATTACAAAGGGAGCCAAAGCGGGGCCGCAGTCAGGGCAGCAGGTCTTTGCAGCCGTTGGAAGGGAGAAGCCACACGGTAAAAAACCTTCGGTACACTTACGACATGCAGGGGTCGATCACGTGGTGCACATCCTCCGAAATTTCCTTGCGGGGCTCCTCACGATCCTCGGGCTGGACCCACGACCTCTGAAGCGGCCTCACAGAGGGCACCAATTGAAGAACCGGGCTCATTAAGCCTGGCGGCGCAGGGTACGCCTGAAATCTTCTGAGTTCGCCTTCCAAATTACAGAGACACGGAACACTCTGTTTGGCATAGGAACTTCAATTTATTAGCTGCAGCTAGGTACAGTTGTCCTAGAAGTACATCAGTGGAAGGTTCTCAGGAGACTGCCACTTCAATCCGTGGCTCAGTCTTTTGTAGCGCTTGAATCCCCTAAAGCAACAACCCCCTCAATGTGCAATAAAAATACAAATCATCCACAAGAAAACATTCTTTGTACAAGATACAGGATAATGGGTAATAGAAATTCCTTCCCTAAGGTCGTGTTCTCTACCCGACCCTATAGGTCAGGCGGCATAGCCATTCCTTGGTTAAATTAATTTACAACAGGACGTGTTTGCGTGTTGATGATGGTGATTCGTAAAACAACTGGAGAGGCCGCGAACGGTCACCAAGGGTCAATAGATGGTTATCTCGGGGATTAGTTGCTTCGAGCCGGGTCTCAGAATGGATTTAGCTCAGGAAAACAGGAAAGGTCGTGTAATATGTGCAACAGTATAAAATGAGAGAGAAACGCTATGAAGGTTGAAGGTGCCTGAGTGAGGGCAACAGCGTCATGGTGTTACTAGTAAAGATGGGGTCGCATTTTGAATTTCCTCAAGGGGAATAATGGACTATTTACTGGGATCTATAAAGTCCTCAGTAACTTCATCACATGGATTAAAAATGCTAGAAAAATATAACACCCATTCCTCACAGCTAACATGGCACAAACATTCAGGATAAGATTCATTTTTAAGAAATGTCGAGCTAGCAGTTTCCCAGAACAACTTGTTATTAGATGTACCCGCAGCCAACAAAAGTTTATACCATGCCTCCTCTTGGAGCTCCTTCTTCCTCTGTTTTAGGGCTAGTTTGTAATCTAATCTTAGATTTTGAACTAAAACCTTATCCCTGGGTCTGCTGGAGAGTGCCTGTTTTAACTGGTTCAGCGAGTTGGTACAGGTACGGTTTAACCAACCCCTATTTTGTGTATGCATCCTACTCGGTGGTGCGGTTAATAGCTTATCAATGGTATCATTAATTTTACTAAAATGAGTTAATATCGTAGCCGATTCAACCTCTATTTCAAGACTGTCATATATATCCTTACCACATTCTAAAACAATATTTTTTTACATTTTAACTGAGTTAGTACCTTTCCACCTAATTCTGGTGCCTTTTGGTCTACACAGGATAATATTACCAGTAACCGTTTGTTGTATTACAAATTTATTGTCCCACACAACCATTGGCATGATAATACAGTTATGATCACTAAGTAACAATTCGGCAATCTATGGAGTAGAACAAAGATGTACAATGCTTGCGGATACTAAAACAGTTCTACATATCTCCTGATCTCTTCCACTATTGGGTACAGGCCTTAGGTGTCTATAGAAAAAGCCTAGAGGTAGAAGTGATACATTAGAATCATTATATGATGTTACAACCGCTCTTTCCAGGGAGGTCCTGGCCTAATTGGGATTCCGAAAGTTAATAATCACGCAGTCACCTTACAATGTCTTTCTTAAGGGTCCAATCCAGTTTACTCTTCTGGTTAAGAGTATCTGGTCAGCGTGATCCACCGGGTAACCACAATTCTTATTTAACCAATGCATCACTTTAATTTTTAGAGTATGATCCATTTCCTTTTGGCAGGCTCGAGTTGGAGTACATTTACCAGAACTGCCACTTATGGGCAGCATTCTGGGGATAGGTTTAACGACCTACCAGTTCTTCCCTCAGGTACCCCCTTCTCCCTTAGTTTGTTCGGGACCTGGGTCAACTCTGCCCTTTCAATCCTATCACCTTTGCAGGATTGATTACTCATAGTCGCTGTCTGTGTAGAGCCTGTTGAGATCATGTTGGCACCTGTTTTGGGCACTTCCTGGTTGCTTCCTTGGCCCCCACAATCCCTATTGTCCCTATTGTTAGAGCTTAGGGTACCAGTTAATGTGTTAACAGCAGTTGTTCCTTGTTGTAGTCTTTCATGTGGCCCATTCGCATTCTCCCTTGGGTGTTCACTAATATGTTTTAATACACTGCTAAGTTTAACAACTTCTCCATTAAGTTTGTCTAATTTGTCATGGAGTGGTTTTATTGGTACTTCTAGTTTTTGAGTTAAAAGGGCTACAATATTATTAATTTGCACGTCCATCAAAGGCCCTGTATCAGGTTTTTTTTTCCGGTGCCTTGATTGTAGTATTCGGTAGTGGGCCTTTTTTACTTTTACTAATGGTCCCTGTTTTCACTTGACTTTTTCTACAACCACTTTTCCTTTTCGCAGTAGGTGAACCACTAGGTAAATGCAGTCGTAGCGCATCAGGTAATGTAAGTAGATCTGTTTCAAGGTTCCCAGTACTCACTATTATCAGTGGGGTCATTTCTTGCTCATTACTTGGGACAGTCTCTGCTTCATACTGTTAAATTCCACATTCCAACCCAGCTATTTCTTCCATCACCGTGCCTGCACCTAGTGATAGGCGGCGTTCCACTCTATCTATTTCATCGTTAATAGCGCTAACTGCCCGTGCTAAGTAGGAATCGATGATGGCGCATGAGGGGTCAACTGCAGCTTTATGGGATTTTTGTAATTTATGTTTCGACATCCTGGTAATTTCTACAGAATCACCGTGTCCTTAGAATAAAAGGAACACAGGACAAGATGCAAAAAAACGCCCAGTGTGCAAAACTGCGAAGTGCAAAACTGCAAAGTGCAGGCGATGTAAAGTGCAAAAGTGAAAAGAGTGCCAAAAAAAGTGCAGGGTACAAAATACAAGTACAGGTACCGCAGAAACGGGAATAATAAAAGGGGCTAGGTACCAATATAATCAATAAAATCAAATTAAAAGACCCATTAATTCATGCTAATCGCCGAAAAATATATATCATTTGCAAACAGTTCAATACACAAGAAATGAAGTATAATATGCTACACAAACCGTAGCTAAATATTTAGCTGTTTTACTTACAGATTTATCCAAACTTAAAATCATTAAGTATCACAGTCTATAGAGGAAAGAGTGGAATTGCCAGATTAAGAAGGATATGTTCCTTCACTAATTATCTCACCACCTTTCTGCTCTTCAGAGTTATTGGGGGAGGTTATGACATCACCTCCCGCGCCGAGTTTATATCTGTGTATATATATATATATATTCACTGAAAAAACCATAGGTTTCACACATGTTATAGTTAGCTGGACATTTTACTGATAAAAAACCAATGAAATTCCCCCGTTATAGTTACTGTAGGCAACTATAACTCACGCGACCGTAATCCTCTGCTCCGTGCGCGCACCGTGAGCACGCGGTGCGCATCGCGCACCGCGTGCCCACGTTACGCTAGATGGGCCATGAACGCACGATGCGCTTCGCGCACCGTGCGCACATGGAGGACATATGATGAGCATCGTTGTGACAGGTAAAATATATGTTTTGTTTAGCTCTATTAAGCCATGCACAAAAGGTGCACATCGGGGTGGGGAGAATGTGGATATTTTTTTTTTATTATTATTTCTTACCGTACGCGTACGGTAAGCGTAATCGGCGAAATTTTCGAAAAAATTAAAATTGCCTTTTTTCACTTGGGGGATCGTTGGGGACTCCCTCGACATGGCTAGGTGCTTGGGAGCTGTGTAAACAGCCCCTTTACATGTTTTTGCACTTGGTTTTTCAACCCCCTGTCAGAGTGCGAGAGAGAAAATGGCGGCCGCCGCTTCCTGGTTTCGACCGATTCGAATGTTTACTAAGATCTAAGGGCCAATCAGAATCGCGCTCGCGCACGCCACCGTACGCGTACGGTAAGCGCACCGTAAGCGCACCGTAAGCTGGCTCAGATATATATATTGATTTAAAGGCTATTTTCTCAGAATCTACTGAACAGATTTACACCAAACCTACAAAAGGCACTTCCTTGACCTGAGGACTACCTCTCTGCCAAATTTCAAGTAATTCTGTTCAGCCGTTCGGGCTGTAGCTGTGTCTAAAGGTCCTATGGAAAAATGCATGGGAAAAACGCGTTTTGGGACCCCCCTTTTATCTCAGCCCCCGCTTGACGAATCCCCCCGAGACTTTCAGGGTAGGAGCGGAGCGTAGCGCCCCACCTATTTTGAAAAATTCGCGAGGATTCGTCAACCGGCGCCAAAGTTATTCAAAATAGAATGTTGCGGATTTCCTATGGAAACGTGGTCCTAACTATAACTACCTACTGGCGACCGCCAGTAGGTAATATATATATATATAGCTCCAAATACCACTCTAAAGCGCTTTTCGGCACCAAGACAGAGAGACGGACACCTTCTTCTTTGGTTGATACTGCAGCCGCAGTGAGGTTTTATTTAAATCATCGATTCAGTGCAAAAGTCGGGAAGACGCGTTTCGGCCAACTGGGTGGCCTTGCTCACATGAGCGCGTCACAAGAGTGACGTATTTATACATAGAAGGAAACTCTACGATCGCCATCATTGGCTAATAGCTGATGACATGATAATAGACATAGTAAAAACATCTTACAAATCTTTTGATTGTTTTAGCATAAAGAATTCATTCGTGAAATTTCTCGAGTGTATCGTAATGTGCAAATACATATGATACAATACTTAGTTTACCTGATATTCGGTCTTAGTGTCCGCATGGCCGAAACAACATAATACACACAAAAAAGGGGTAATCCCGCTAAAATTGCGCTATATGTTCCTCTACAAATGTACTTATTTACAATTGTAGTCAATACACAGTAAAGCATAAAGCATAATATATTAACATATGGCTTTCAATATTCACAATAAATTGACGACCATTTTGGATTCTCAGTACAAATACTTTGTTTGAACCAAATTTTTCCATAGAGCACTCGATAGAACACACCTGAAGAATTCATATGTAACATTTATAAAGTCTATTAGAGCCTATCACATCTGTTCTATGAACAATGGACAATGTTGAGAAACCCTAAAGTGCTAACCGTGTAAAGTGCAATCTATTTGTTTAATCAAAAAAACTTTTTTTTGGTGTATAAATAAAGTTTCCTAAACCAAATAAAGTGAAAACAATATTGAAAAAAATGAGATGAAAGCAGCGGACACAGCTTCAGCAAAAGCTACCATCGAAAATGAATCACATTACATCATAACTCCACCAGGAGCAGCCTCCTAGCTGCTCAGCCCATCTTCCCAACTGTCTCAGTCCCACACAGTATCTAAGCATTCCACCCACACTAACATTCTACGCGGAACACTGACACTGGCTGAGCAGCTAGATACAGAATGAAGGGAACATAATAACATGACCTGAGGATACTACACATCCTCTTCCTTTACACTGAAAATTAATAAAACCTAAAATAAACCCAAACTACTAATAAGCAAACAAATAAATACAGAAATGTACACAAGATATGAATAGTCCATAAACCCAGGAATGCATGTAGAAATACATCACGAGAGGGAAAACAGACACACTAAGGAAAAGGAAAGATGCAAGCATAGATCAACACACTAACACCATCCCCTTCCCTTAATACTGAACAAGGAAAATTTTTAGAAGTGAAATAAGAGCTCACATACGACAAATGAAAATGATACCCAGAGTAGAATCCTACGGGTATAAACGTCTATGGGTAGAACAACACCCAAGGAAGTACCCACGTGTTTGGGACTAACACCCAAATTTAAATAATACGTCACATGGGACTGAAACCCACTGACACGTGCATAATGTAAAACCGACATGCAGCACGGTGTGGCATCAAAAGATGACTACACACACACACAAGACAGTGAAAACGTAAATGAAAGGACTGATACCCAACATACACGTAAAGGTGGGACTAAGACCCCCTTTAAACTTAGTAAATAGGACTGGTACCCATTACTAATGACATAGGTGGGACACTAACCCCCTATAAATAGGTAGGACTCTTACCCCCTATAACAGAGTAAATGGGACTAACACCCAAACTCAAAGTGACAAAGGTGGGACTAAAACCCCCTGTAAAAATGGGGCTAAAACCCATTCCCATATAAATTACTGTGAACGTGGGGTGATGGGACTAAAAACCCACTCCCATCCCCAAGGCAGGGATAAATATCTAAAAGGAAACGAGACTAAAACCCACTCCTATCCCTTAGGCAGGCAGGGATAAAACATTTTATATAAGGGTCATGGGACTAAAAACCCATCCCTATCCCCTAAGCAGGGATACGTAAATAAGAGACATGGGACTAGTACCCACTCCCATGCCAACAAAACAAGACTTGTACATAGCGATAAAACAACGTTGGCATACAGCAAATACTTGACACTGAAGAAAGAAATCACACTAATCTGTGAACATAAAACATTTTTGTGATGAATTAATTTTCTTGTGAATTAAAACTTTTCTGCGTTAAATCCATTCACTTGTGAAATAAACGTTTGCGTGCTAATTCTTTAAACTTGCCCTACAACTCATATTTCTAAAGTCAATGGTGTGCCTGTCACCGCGACAGGCGTTCCAAAACAACAATTTGATGCATTCACAAACGCAGTTTTGAAACTTCCAATTACTGATGACCTTTCTTTTTTTTTTTACCCCGCTGCTACCACCAAACACAGTACCTTTAAATATGAAAAATACCTCTTCTCTGCTTCTTCATATTTCGTTGTTAATTTACATTTAATTTTCCATTAGCTGTTGGTTACGGCGATGCGTTACGCCATTGTGCAAATTCTCCTCAGGCTCACAGAACAAACGCTTGACTTGTGTCCACTCGTTACTGACTTTTTTTTAAATGTATTTTATATCGCGCACAAACGTGGTTGGCATATTAAACAATCGTGGTTGGCAGAAACAGCAAACACCATGAACCCCAAGATGGTGGCACGCACAAACGACGTATGCCGGGTGGCTCACGGCGCGCTCCCGCCTCTAAACGCACGCTCGCAGCTCTGAACACTAGAAAACTCCATGCAAGCTTGAAGCTCCGAACACCAGAAGACGTAATGATAGCTTGATGAATGGCTGCGCGCGGCGTTGAACACAGTAAGTAGCGCGAGCCATATTTGAATTTTGAAAGAAACTGTCATTGCAAACAGACCACGCAGCCAACCACAAAGTATTTATATATATTACTCTCAAAATAAAGACCACCACTTAATCTAATTGTAGTTCAGTGAACTGAATTTAAGCTTTCAAAGCGCTAGTCGATAATTTAAACGGGAAATAGCACAAGTAATTCCCACACAGGTTCAGCGCCATAACGAGGGAATAATTAAGAAATCCAACATCCTATGTAGAGCAAAGTCTACATCACACTTGTTCACAAGCAGTCACCAATTACCTTGGTACAGAGTCACGGTATCGCTTGTTGCACCATGTTGCTTTTTTTTTTACTGACTCGATGGTACTGTTTGACAAATCTTCGTGTTAACTCAGGCAGCTATGATGATGAATTGCCAAGAAATGTAGACGCCAAAGATGACAACACAGCACGCCTGTTACTTATTGCTCAAAAAATTCTTAGTTGTAGCACAATAGACGTTTTTTTTTCCTTGTGGCATATTTTCTTCTCCATAAGTAGACTGGCTTGTAACTATTTTTCCTGATGTGGATGATGTGATGATGACACAGCATGCCTGGGCTGGGCTGTCCGATGTGGTGGACACTGGTGGGGCAGACAGGCATGCTTGACAAATTTCTTTTTCTTCAACATGTTTCTTTTCTCTTCTTTAAATTTCTTGACACTTGTTTCTTGACGCTTGACACTTGTTTCTTTTTTATTTTTATTTTCCTTGACCTTGGTACTTTTCTACACGTTCTCTTTGTCCACTCCTCTTTCTTGGTTGAGTTCATGTTGCTTTTTGCGTGAGATTTTCTCCAGATCGTCGCCATAAATGTAGTGGGCTGGCCCCACGTGTGCAGGATGACAAGTAGACACTGTAGACGTGGCCAGGTAGGAGTAGATGTAGTTTATTAAGATCATAGGTGTAGAAGTAGTAAATCCAGAACAGGCTCCACAATAGGCCCCAACATAGGCCCCAGCATTAACCCCACCAGGAGCAGCCTCCTAGCTGCTCAGCCCATCTTCCCAACTGTCTCAGTCCCACACAGTATCTAAGCATTCCACCCACACTAACATTCTACGCGGAACACTGACACTGGCTGAGCAGCTAGGTACAGAATGAAGGGAACATAATAACATGACCTGAGGATACTACACATCAGTATCTAAACTCAAGAGACATTGAGAAGCAAAGGAACCAATGGACTATATTAAGATACAGATGGGTTCCTAGGTAAAAATAAACAGAAATGGAAAGTGATTCTTAACAGTAGATCCTATTGGAGTTGGGAGTATTTACAAAAAATGATATAAATCTTCACATAAATTAAGACCTCTTGGAGCCTTAGAATCCAATTCAATTATGTATTTTGTTTCCAGTTGTCTCAATTGCTTTTCGCCGTTACCCCCTCGTTTATTCATTGGGAAATTGTCTATAACAAAATATTGAAGAACATTGAGTTTGTTATCATGTTCTGATTTTATATGACGAGCCACGGGGTAAGAGGGATCAGAATTTACTATGGCCCGTAAGTGCTGTAAAATGCGCACATACACCTGCAGTTTGGTACTACCGACGTAGTGTAATCCACAAACACATTGTAAAATGTATACAGCATAGTCCGTACGGCATGTGTAATGTCCTTTGATGTTAATAGAAGAATCAGAGAATGGAGTACAGTAGGATTTGGTATTAATACCAAATTTACACGCCCTACATGTACTGCACTTATAGAAACCCTTTTTAGGGGATAACCAGATGCTTTTTGTGTCTAATTCTGGGCTCGTTTTAACTAAATCACTCCGCATAGAATGTGCCTTGCGGTAAGTGAAGTTGGGCTGTATCGGCAATGTTTGGGAAAGCACTGTGTCAGTTAAAACTATGGGCCATTGAGACTTGATAATGGAACGAATGACATTGGCCTGCCTGCTATATGTAGAAACAATATGAATATATCATCGATATATCTCCACATTGCTATAACATGTCTATCGTACAGATCCCTGTGGTGGCCCATGAGGACATGCTCCTCCCACCAGCCTACATGTAAACATGCGTAGCTGGGAGAGAAGCATGCCCTCATCGCCACGCCTTGTTGTCTTGTCTTGATTGATTTCACTATTACTGCTCGATTTTGGACTTAATGGACCCATCGTATTGGTATTGGGGCCTGGTATAGTGAGTAACAGAATTTGTCTTTCTTTGCTGTTTGCCTTGCTTAGAGCCTTATCTAGTTTATTGGCTTGATATCCTCTCTGTAGAAACCTGATTTTAGCTGCTTCCTGGGCTATCAGTAATTTTTCTTCGTTGCTACAGGCTCTACGAATTCTCAAAAATTCCCCGTAGGGGAGGCTGGATATAGTATGGTGAGGATGAATGCTAGTGGCGTGAAGCAAGGTATTGCCCGCAGTTGACTTCCTGTATAAGCATGTTTCAATAGAATTGTTTTGAATACAGACAGTAACATCCAAAAAATTAACTGTCACCGGGTCTATATGTGAGGTAAAGTTCAAATTTAAGTCATTACAGTTGATCACTCTTACAAAGTCTTCAGCCTGTTGCAATGTACCATCCCAAATTATGAATATATCATCGATATATCTCCACATTGCTATAACATGTCTATCGTACAGATCCCTGTGGTGGCCCATGAGGACATGCTCCTCCCACCAGCCTACATGCAAAACATGCGTAGCTGGGAGAGAAGCATGCTCTCATCGCCACGCCTTGTTTTTGTCTGTAAATCTGCCCATCAAACATAAACATGTTATTATATAAACACCAATGAATCATTTTATGTAGAATTTCATTATGTCTATACATTGAAATACAGCTTTTCTTTAAAAAGTAATCCACTGCAGACAACCCATCATGATGCCTAATGCTGGTATATAAAGACGAAATGTCTAAGGTCATCAACATATAATCCCCGGACCATCGGATGGAATTCAATTTAAACAAAAAATCCTTAGTGTCTCTAATATAAGTGGGCAAACCAACATGTTCCTGCAGATAATGATCCACATAACGTGAAGTATTCTCAAAAATACTATCTTTCGCTGAAATAATAGGCCGACCCGGCACTGGATCAACTTGTTTATGTATTTTTGGAATAAGATAGAATGTAGGCAGGACAGGAAATTCTTTATGTAAAAAATTCATCTCATCCTTAGTGATCAAGCCCTCCCTTTTCCAACAGTTAAGGTCTTCTTTGAAATCTTTATTGATTTTTCTGAAATTTGCAGCATTGGAAAGTTCATAGCACTCTGCATCATTAATATGTCTGTATGCCTCCTCCCTGTATTGTTTCTTGCCCCACAAGACGATATTGCCTCCTTTGTCCGCGTTGTTAACAACCAAAGAATTGGATTTTAATTTATCCATGAGTTGGAAGTAATCATGATTTTTTCTAGAATTATCATTCATCTTGGTTTTTCTAGTTTTGACATATAGTTTTTTAAGTTCTTCAGTGATGCGTTCGTGAAAAATGTCTAGCGCATCGCGGGGCATAATAGGGACAAATGTAGAAGGTGCCTTGAATGGACTATTACCAGGGGCCGCTAAATTAATGCCTTCAGTATCAGCGATCTCTTGTGTGTTCAGTGTAAAGTCCATTCTATCAGTCGATTCATGGAGTAAGGAATGTAACGTTGACAAAGTGGGAAGTTCTTGAACTGTTAATGCAGGTTGAGTTACTTTAGTAGACTTGTCTGTCACCAATTTACCATGATTTTTGATGGTATAAAATTTGGATAGTTTAAGTTTTCGGATTAATTTATAAACGTCGACCCTTGTTTCAACATAATTGAAATTGCTTTCAGGGCAATAACTCAATCCTAAAGCTAGTAGTTGTTTTTCAGCTAGATTAAGTTGGATGTCAGTGAGGTTGACAATGGTTTGATCGAGAATTTCGGGTGTTATTGCCAATTTTTCTTTCTCCTCTGCTGTCCTCTGCCTTTTGCGTTTGTTGCATATATATATATATATATATATATATATATATATATATATATATATATATATATATATTACCTATTAGTCGCCAGTAGGTAGATATAGTGAGGACCAAAATGCATAGGAAATCCGCATCATTCTATTTGGAATAACGTTGGCACCAATTGACTAATCTTCGCAAAATTTTCCAAACTTTTGGCCAGCTCCGGTCCTCTCCTATCATGAAAATTTCATGGTGATTTGTCAAGCGGGGGCCGAGAAAAAAGGGGGGTCCCAAAAAGTGTTTTCCCCATGCATTTTCCCATAGGACCTGTTGACGCAGCTGCAGCCCGAACTGCTGAACGGATTACACCAAATTTGGCAAAGAGGTAGTCCTCAGTTCAGACTCGTGCCTTTTGCTTAAATGGTGTAAATCCGTTCAGTAGTTCCTGAGAAAATGAGAGTTAAAAAGATAGATATATCTATTGCCTCGGAGGATCCGTGCACCCTCCCCGCACCCAGCGTGCACCCTGCCATGCACGAGCTGTATTCTAATTGGCTGTCAACACTGCAGATCAGGAAGTGTTGGCAGCCATCTTGTGCCTCTGTAGAACCGAGGCACAAGAAACCTAAAAAACAAACGCGAAAAACGCAAAAAGTGGGCAGGGTAGAAACACCTTGACCCCCTAGGCCTGCTCAGGGGGTCCCACAAGGACCCCCAGGGCCCAAAAAGGAATTTAATGAGATTTGCGCACCCAGTGCGAATTTCAGCTGAAAAAAAAGAGAAAAAATTCAGCGCGGGCTCCCGCGCTGAATATTATAATTTGCCCCCGGGGGCCAAATCCCGGGGGCATAATTAAAAAAATAAGTTTGGGGGGTTCCCGATCACCCCACACTGCCCCGGGGACCGCCACCCCCCCGGGGCTCGGAGATTGTATATGCGGGGGGGCTTAAGGCCCCCCCACAGCCCCGGGGACCGCCATCCCCCGGGGCTCGAAGATTGTATATGCGGGGGGCTCAAGGCCCCCCCAGCCCTGGGGACGGCCACCCCCGGGGCTTAAAACAATTTGATGTGGGGGGGCTCTCAGGTCCCACCCAGCCCCGGGGACGGCCACCCCCCGGGGCAACTTGTACATGTTGGAGGGGGGCCATGCGGCCCCCCTCCTGGAGCTTTGTATTGGCCCTGGGGACCGCCACCCCCCAGGGTCTGCTCTAGCAGTGTCCCGGGGTGCCCACCCCCGGGGCACTGCTGTTTGCAATGACAGGGCGGGAGCCTCGTGGCCCCCACCCTGCCGTTGCAAACTGCTTTGCTTCATTGAAGGGAGAGCAGGGAAACCTGCTCTTGCTTCAATGAAGCAAAGCAGATTGCTTTTCCACATGGGGAGCAGCATGTTAGCTGCTCCCCATGTGGAAAAGCAATGCCGGCTCCCGCAGGAGGTGGGGAGCCAGCTGGGACCGTGGGAGGATTGGGGACCCCCCCACGGCCTCTGAGAGCCCAGGCCCCGGGGGATGGGGTCCCTGGGGCCAGAAGTGGCCCGGGAGGGGGGCCACGCGGCCCCCCTCCCCCATTAAATAATAACAAAATTTAGAAAACAATGGCCGGCTCCGGGGGATGGGGTCCCCGGGGCCTTAAAGTGGCCAGAGGAGGGGGGCTGCGCAGCCTCCCTCCATGAATTTGTTTTTTAAAAGGCCCATGCCCTGGGGGATGGGGTCCCCGGGGCAAATTATGGACTCGGGAGGGGGGCCACGCGACCCCTTCCCGATGTTTTTTTTTATTTTTTTATTTTTTTTCATATATAAAAATTGGGGTCAGGCCCTGGGGGATGGGGTCCCCAGGGCCATAGAAAAAGAAGGGGGGCTACACAGCCCCCCTTCTAAAAAAAAAATGGGATCGGGCCGGAGGCCACGCCCCCTCCTTACACCACTCTGCAAATGCACCCCCTGGCACGTTTGCAGAGGGGGAACTAATTCCCCTTGAATACTGGGGGTCCCTGGGGGGCAACTAGCCCACCAGGAACCTCCAGTATGCGCCAGGGGGCTGCGTTGCAGAGAGCTGTAATGAGGCCATGCCCCTTTTTACACCTCTCTGCAATGCAGCTCCGTGGCGCTTACTGTAGCTACCTGGTGGCCTAGTTGGGCGCTAGGGGACGTCAGGATTCAAGGGGACTTAATCCCCCAACTTAAAACGTGCCACAGGGCGCGTTTGCACAGTGGTGAAGGTAGGGGGCGGGGCCTGAGGTGATACTGTGCAAACACGCCCTGTGGCGCATTTTAAGTTGGGGAATTCATTCCTCTTCAATCGAGAGGTCCCCTAGGGGCCAACTAGCCCACCAGGTACCTCCAGTAACTGCCACGGAGCTGCGTTGCAGAGTGTTGTAAAAAGGGGCATGGCCTCTGAACACCTCTCTGCAACGCAGCTTCCTGGCGCATACTGGAGGTACCTGGTGAGCAAGTTGGCTGCCAGGGGACCTCCAGGATTCAAGGGGACTTAATCCCCCAACATAAAACATGCCACGGGGCGCGTTTGCACAGTGGTTAAGGTAGGGGGCGGGGCCTGAGGTGATACTGTGCAAACACGCCCTGTGGCGCATTTTAAGTTGGGGAATTCATTCCTCTTCAATCGAGAGGTCCCCTAGGGGCCAACTAGCCCACCAGGTACCTCCAGTAAGTGCCACGGAGCTGCGTTGCAGAGTGTTGTAAAAAGGGGCGTGGCCTCTGAACACCTCTCTGCAACGCAGCTTCCTGGCGCATACTGGAGGTACCTGGTGAGCAAGTTGGCCCCCAGGGGACCGCCGGATTGAAGAGGAATTAATTCCCCAACCTAAAACGCGCCACAGGGCGTGTTTGCACCCGTCACCTCAGGACCTGCCCCCTTCCTTTACCATTGTACAAATATTCCTCTAAAATCAGCCGAACTACGAATTCCGATTTACTCACCTGTTATCAGGAGAGAAGCCAGGGCTGCATCTTTTAGACCAGCACTGACCCTGAAAAGTAATTTTAAGCGTACTTAACAGTAACTTGTATTTCCTTCCATAGGAATCCATTGTGTGCTTTTAACCCCTTCCCCGCTCATGACGGAACCGTTCCGTCATGAGCCACGGTTGCCGTGTGCTCATGACGGAATGGTTCCGTCATGACAATCCTGTTGGCGGCCGCTCCGCCTGCGCGGCGCTGTTTCCCCGCCTGTGCGGGGCGACAACGCAAATGGGCGGAGTCCTGACGGAACCGTTCCGTCATGAGCACAGCTCAACTGTGGCTCATGACGGAGCGGCTCCGTCATGAGCACAGGCCCACTGCGCTGCCCCCCTGCCCCCCCCAGCGCTGCAGCGGAATGTCCGCAGCAGCGAAGGGGTTAAGTAGAAAAGTTTCTGTCTATTTTCACAAACTAAAAATATTCCTTAAAAATCGTCTGTATGACTTAAACACATTCTTTCAACTGTTTACAGGAGATTCACCTGTGCTGGATCCAGGATCCACCACTGAGTAAGAAAAAGTAACGATAACACTACTTACCTGCTAAGTGAATTTTCTGCCATAGGATAACATTGGTGATTCTATGTGAAAAGTTTTCTGTCATCTTTTAAAATACAATAATAATCCTTAAAAATCACTACTGTAACCAAAACACTTTAACTCAACTGTTTACAGGAGATGTCCAAGGACTGAATCTAGCATCCAGTCCTGTGGTTAGAAAAGTAATCCATAAAGTAACGAATTGCATTTGACTAGAAATTCACATTGAACTCAATGTTGCTTTGTGTTTGAAAATGTTTTGCCCATTGCAACAACTGTAACTACTGTACTTGTCTATTGCCTATTTGCAAAGTAGTCAAACTAAAGTAATTCATTCTGAGAAAGTATATTTTGTATTGTAAAGTATAATGTAATTATAATGTGATTAAAAAAAAAAATATATATATATATATATATATAAAATTCACTTAAAAAACCATAGGTTTCACACATGTTATAGTTAGCTGTACATTTCACTCGTAAAAAACCAATGAAATTCCACGTTATAGTTAGATCAGGTAACTATAACTTGCGCGCCCACAATAAACTGCTGATGACGTCACATATTACATCACTCATGACATGGTCAGTGACATCACTCTTCACATCAATGATGACATCTGAAATGACACATTGTGGATTACGGTCCCGCAAGTTATAGTTACCTGATCTAACTATAACGTGGAATTTCATTGGTTTTTTACGAGTGAAATGTACAGCTAACTATAACATGTGTGAAACCTATGGTTTTTTAAGTGAATTTGCAAGGTTTTTTAAATGCTAATTCCTAACTATAACGTGTGTGAAACCTATGGTTTTTTCAGTGAATTTGTACGGTTTTTTAAATGCTAAGTTATGTATTTATTTTTAATTTTTTTTTCTGGTTTTTCACCCTGCGCCCACGTTGCGCAGTTCATACCGTGCGTGCCTCGCCTTTTTTTACACAGTAACAATTTTTTTTTTCTCCCTTGCGGGTCCTTCAATTTATTTAATAAATGTGATTATTTCGGTTTTTTTGGGGTTTTTTGCCGTGCGCGTACGGTAAGCTTACCGTACGCGCACTCCGCGATTTTTTTGTAAAATTATTAAATGTATTTTTCGTATTTTTTGGTCCTTCATGGACCCCCTGACAAACGCTAGGGGGTCTGCAACTCTCTTTGTTGCCCCCTTTTCACGTTATCCACCTTTGTTTTTCAGTGCGAGAGACAGAAAATGGCGGCCGACACTTTCTGATTTCGACCGATTCGAATGTTTACAGTCATGTAACCACCAATCAGAATTGAGCTCGCGCACGGCACCGTACGCGTACGGTCAGCTTACCGTAAGCGCACGGAGCGCGCTTACAGATATATATATTGATTTAAATGCTATTTTCTCAGGACCTACTGAACAGATTTACACCAGACCTGCAAAAGGCACATCTCTGACCTGAGGACTACCTCTCTGCCAAATTTCAAGTAATTCTGTTCAGCCGTTCGGGCTGTAGCTCGGACTAAAGGTCCTATGGGAAAATGCATGGGGAAAACGCGTTTTGGGACCACCCTTTTTTCTCAGCCTCCGCTTGACGAATTCCCCCGAGACTTTCAGGGTAGGAGTGGAGCGGAGCGCCCCACCTATTTTGAAAATTTCGCGAGGATTCGTCAACCGGCGCCAAAGTTATTCCAAATAGAATGTTGCGGATTTACCTATGGAAACACGGTCCTAACTATAACTATCTACTGGCGACCGCCAGTAGATAATATAAATATAAAAATAAATAGTTTAAAAAATGTAGTAAATCATTATAAAAAAAATCAGCATAACAATTAATACATTAAAAATTGTCATTTACAAAACCTTTGAAATTCACTGAAAAAACCATAGGATTCAGGTCTGATATAGTTAGGAATTAGCATTTAAAAAACCTTAGAAATGCACTGAAAAAACAATAGGTTTTAGGGGTGTTATAGTTAGCTGGACATTTCACTCGAACAAAACCATTGAAATTCCTCCGATATAGTTAGTTGTACTAACTACATCTCGCGCGCCCGCAATCCACTGCTGATGATGTCACATATTACATCATTCATGACATGGTCAGTGACATCACTGATGACATCTCAAATGACATCACTGATGGCATCATCCACGTGACAATCAGATACACCTCATCATACACTAGTATAACCTTTCATCACTCACTGTAAAATACAGAGTGCCAGATTTAAAACCATTAACACACCAATACAAGTTTCTAAACACCCACTCAGTGATTCCTAGATCTATACACACATCTAATCACTTACCTATAGATTCACTCATACATGCTGTCAATGATCAATAGACCACTATCAAATATACTTATACACCTATATCGACATTACACACAAGCCCACATCCTAATCACTTATGAAGTCATCCTACTCACTTATGCAAACAATGGATCATACTTACTTTTACTTAGCTATACACTTATAAAAACACCACTTCATCTATTCATATAGATAATAACTCATACTTAGTGTTATAAAAACACTATTACAAGTATACAGTTATCCATACTGTCACTCATACAATCACTGAGTCTTATGTATACTTATTTATATGCAGCAACTGACACATACACTGGCTTTTATTTTCCTAGTTTGTTGGACATGTACCATTGAGACATATATTGGCTCATCGCCACACCCATAAAGATATTCACTCACCCAAACAACTGTTATAACATGTAGTTTTAACTTCATATACCTACTGAATCAACTATTCACACATCTTTGGGCAGTCACACACCCCCCACCGAAAACCACACACACATTCACTCTCCCATACAAATACTCCGTTAACTAATCAATAAATAATATAGACTTTCACGTAGCTAGTAACCAACTGGTGCAGCAATTTACACATCAACTGACAAAGTGATACAGATATTCACACAGTTTAGTCACTGTCCAATATATTTAGTGAGACACTATAAATTAGTCAAGTAAACAGTCAATCACACTGCTACTAAATCCTCCATCCAGATATTTATATTTATATATCCACTCATTCTTCAATGGAAATTGCTATATATAATACATATTTAAATAACAAACCAAACCACATTCACTGGATGATGTCATCAGTGATGTCATTTGAGATGTCATCAGTGATGTCACTGACCATGTCATGAATGATGTAATATGTGACATCATCAGCAGTGGATTGCGGGTGCGCGAGATGTAGTTAGTACAACTAACTATATCGGAGGAATTTCAATGGTTCGAGTGAAATGTCCAGCTAACTATAACACCCCTAAAATCTATTGTTTTTTCAGTGAATTTCTAAGGTTTTTTAAATGCTAATTCCTAACTATATCTGACCTGAAACCTATGGTTTTTTCAGTGAAAAAAATAAAAAAATATATATATTCACTGAAAAAACCATAGGTTTTACAGATGTTATAGTTAGGAATTAGCATTTAAAAAACCTTAGAAATTCACTGGAAAAACCATAGGTTTCAGGGACGTTATAGTTAGTTGGACAATTGACTCATATAAAACCAGAGAAACTCGCCAGTTATAGTTAGTTGAGCTAACTATAACTCGCGCGCCCGCAATGCACTGCTGATGACATCACATATTACATCACTCATGACATGGTCAGTGACATCACTGAGGACATCACTGATGACATCTCAAATGACATCACTGATGACATCATCCAGTGAATGTGTGTTTCTCTAAACTTTAAATATTTTTCATATATATCTATGCCAAGGTGTATTGAAGAATGAGTGGATTTACAAGTGCCTGAAGGGATTATTTAGTAGGCACATGACTGACTGTATAAGTGAGTGATTGAACGTGTTTTACTGAATGCATGGGTTAGTGACTAAACTGTGCGAAAGTCTGCCTTAGTCTCTCAGTTGGTGTGTAATCGGCTGCATGCGTTGGAAAGTATCTACATAGGTGTCTATATAGGTTATTGATTTCTTGTCTGAGTATCTGTATGAGTGCCTGAGTGTCTGTGTGGGTCGGTGGAGGGGGGTGTGACTCTGTGAACAGATGTCTGAGTGGGTAATTCACTGGTTGTATGGATTCATAAGTGCATCTGGGAAGGGCTGTATGGGTGACTTAGTATGTGTATGGTTGTGTGGTGAGTGAGTGAATGAATATCTCAGTGGTATATGTATGAGTAACTACACATATTTTAAGGCAGTATATGTGAGTGTTGGAGTATATAAATGACTATGTGTCAGAGTAAGTTATTTGAAGAGTGGGTGTATAAATGAGTGTCTGCTTGTATCACTGATTGTATAAGACAGTAAGTATGTCTTAGTATCTGCATAAATAAGTGATGTGGTATGTGTTTAAATAACTCAGTTGGTGTTTATGACTGTATACATGAGTAAATGAGTATGTAATTTATTCTTTGCATGACTAACTAGGTGTGTGACTAACTCTATGGAAGAGTGGTAGAGTGTGACTATATATAGGTGTATCAGTACATATTTTAGTACTGTATTGATGAGTAACTGTATGTGTAAGACACTGGATGTGTGTATAGACCTAGGAAATAGTCGGTGCTATGTAGTATCTGGCATTCTTGTGTGTATGGTTTCAAAAATAGTAGTCTGTATTTTAGAGTGCGTGCATCATAGTTTATATTAGGGCATTAGTATGTGTATCAGATTATCACGTGGATGATGTCATCAGTGATGTCATCAGTGATGTCACTGACCATGTCATGAGTGATGTAATATGTGACGTCATCAGCAGTGCATTGCGGGCGCGCGAGTTATAGTTAGCTCAACTAACTATAACTGGCGAATTTCTCTGGTTTTATATGAGTCAAATGTCCAACTAACTATCACGTCCATGAAACCTATGGTTTTTTCAGTGAATTTCCAAGGTTTTTTAAATGCTAATTTCATATTTTAATATTAATAAAACCTATATTTTTTCTAATTATTTTTTCAAATTTTGCAACTCTATTATCCTTTTTTTAACTTTAAATGTAATGTTTTATATCTTCCCCCAAAAATATGCATATCAAACTTTTTTTTTTTTTTTTTTGAAAACTACAGTCCCATACCGGTACTCTACCAACCTCGATCAGCACGCAAATCCTATCCATCACATTTAAATGATGTGCATTTCGTATCCAACAGGTTTGTGACACCACGTCCCGCGTAACAACATGTACGTATGAGGTCGTGTCACCTGCTACTTTAGTATGCGACGGGTACGCACTACCAACCCTGCGTTACGTCATGTACGTATGGGGTCGTGCCTGCTGCGCGTTGCGAATGCGACAAGTGCACACCACCACACCCTGTGTTACATCATAAATGTACGGTGTTGCGCCGCGTACGCCATTCCCTCATTTTTTTTATCTCAAAGCTATATCTAAATAACTTTAAAGTGTATATGAGAGCAAGCGATAATCTAACATATTTTACACATTTATATATTTCTAACTGTAATAAACTTATATTTTAGCAATTATATATTCTCAAAATCACGTTGGGTGCGGTCTCCTTGCGCACTAGGTGCGCGATTGCCTTGTGACCCTAAAAAAAGCACTTCATTAGTTCATAACATTTCCCATTATAACAGTTGGAAAACGCCAGCCATTTTAGTCAATCTCTGTACTGCATTTGATGAGACACACCTCTTATGCTTAGAGTGCTTTTTTCTAAACTTTTTGCAATGTACACATATCTTACACTACACACAACATGCAACCATCATCTTCATCAATATTCATGGTCTGTAAAGTAGCCTTCCACCTGTGATAGCCATACACCTACAAGTTACATAACCGAAGTTTTCCCCACTACCAGAGGTAACATAGTTACATACACTGCCCACAGCACAATGTAATGTCATTCGGCCCAGGGGCACTATCATGCATGGATAATGAACACATGGACATGGATAGATAGTGGAAGTGGGTATGAGCACATGCGCTCGGCACCTTTTCATTACCAGGGTCACATATCCAGTAACGTCTGTGGTGGATGTGTGTGGAGTCAGTGTAAACCATTCCTCAAGGAATAGTTGCTGCTATCATCTACTACAACAGTAATCATTGGATCACACACAGACATTCAATAATAAAAGAATCAATATTTTGTACTGCAGTAAGGTAGGGACAGTAGATGTGAAGTAATACAGAAAAATATTCTATCATAAAAGAAACACAACTTATGGTATACTGAGACCCAATTAATAGATCAGAAATAATACACAAAAAGATTTCATCATAAAGGGTCCATCAGTTTTAGTGCACTCAGAAAGCCACATCAAATTCATTCAGCATGTCAACAACCAGCAATGATGTGTGCTGTAGACGGACAGGCCGTACTTGGAGTAATATCTGTTGCCATCAACAGAACATCATCAGCAATAGCAACTCAATCTAAATTGTGAACACTGCTGTCTACAGTGTAGGCCAGAGAGAGCGGTCAGCAAGGGCCCACAGCTACGTAAGGTGGAATTCAGGTACACAGTTTGTCGTACACGAAGCAACAAAATCGTGTCTGGAGCCTGTAATAATACGTATTCATGGTGTAAACAGAGCGCATTGGAGCAATGTCTTTTCCTACAGAACTGCGTCATCTACAAGACCAACTTGATCCGAATTGTGAACACTGCTATCTGCAGTGTTAATTGTAAGCAGTACTCACACAGACATTCATGAATACTTTCTCTCACTTCCTCTTAACCAAAGACAACAACATAAATTGCAGAAAAATCTGCAATAAATAAAACAAAACAATTCAAATACCATTTCTGCTGTCTACAGTGTAGACTATTCAGTGTTCCTTTGCACTTTCAAATTAAATTTGGTCATTGTACTAAACCTCTAAGTCATTTAAAAAAATGTCTTCAAAGAAGTATACTAAAAACATAACATGTATATTCCAATAGACTTTGTAGTTACTTGACTACTGGATTCTATAATTAAACAATCCGCACTCGATCTGAATTGTGATCACTTCTGTCTGCATTGTAGGCCAGACTCACTAATCATTAACACCAGACAGCCATGTACCGTTCAATTCGAAAGCATGGACTTGCTTGCAGCAGATCAGAAGGGGTACACAGAAATAATATCAAACTTCAACTTCTGACTTCCTCAATCATACAATCAAGACCCCATGTCACTGTTCGGACCTGCTGTACCACAGTGTACTCCACCGACTAGTGTCAACCAAGCGCAATAATAATGTGCAACAGTTACCTACGGAAACACCAAGTCTGATGCACCTCAACGGAGGGAGTTCTATGAAAACCAAGCAACAAGTAATATCGGACATCTTCCACTGTGGAATCAAGACACCGTTCCACTGTTGGGACCTACAGTTGCTTGCACCTGGTCGAAGGGAGTACCTTCATCTCCACTCTCAGATGAAGTTCTAACATCCTCCATTGTCAGATTAAGACACCGTTCCACTGTTGGGACCTAGAGTTTGATACACCTCATTGGAGGGGGAACCACAAATCATCACAAACTGTAACTTCTGACATCCTCAATCATAGAATCAAGACCCCGTTCCACTGTTCCGACCTGCTGTACCGTGGTGTACTCCACCAACTACAGCAAACCAAGGCCATTAATCATGTGCAGCAGTTCACTACGGAAGCACAAAGTCTGATGCACCTCAACAGAAGGACCTCTGAAAATTCACATGCACGTTATGTCGGACATCGTCCATTGTGGGATCAAGACACCGTTCCACTATTAGGAGCTAGAGCTGGTTGCAGGTGTTACACAGAAATAAACACAGACTTTAACTTCTGACATCCTCAATAATAGAATCAAGACCCCGTTTCAGTATTCGGACCTGCTGTACCACGGTGTACTCCAGTGACTACACTCAACCAACCCCAATAATCCTGTACAGCAGTTAGCTACGGAAGCACAGAGTCTGATGCACCTTAAAAGAGTGAGTTCTGCGAAAAACAAGCAGCAAGTAATATCGGACATCATTCAAGATGGAATCAAGACACCGTTCCACTGTTGGGACCTAGAGTTAGTTGCACCTGGTCGAAGGGAGTACCTTCATCTCCACTCTCAGATGCAGTTGTAACATCGTCCATTGTGGGATCAAGATGCCATTCCACTGTTGGGACCTAGAGTTGATTGCACCTGGTCAGAGGGGGTACACAGAAATTATCACATACTTTAACTTCTGACATCCTCAATCATAGAATCAAGACCCCGTTTCACTGTTCGGACCTGCTGTACCGCATTGCAATTTCAACTTCATGCATAGCAATGGCTACTTCATTTTCTGGTATTGCTCGTCCAAGAGGATCGTGACTACATGGACCACTAGTTTCACTGTCTTGAGAACTTTCATTACTAATTTCAGCTGTAATAGTTGTTTTCTGTTCAACTTCATCATTCAACAATTTTTAAATATGTAGCAAAAATTGTACATGCAACGCTACTTTTACATGTATTACAAGAATCTTCGTAACAGGCAAAGTCTCCAAATAATTCACTTTCACTACACCATGAATTAAACAGTTGCAGAAGTGCTAAATAGTAAAATTCTCCCTTATCTAAACTTTCACAACTAACTTTCTTGTGGTTTATGAGATTACTCTTTGCATGTTTTACTAAACAACCATGACATCCAACTACTGCATATTTTCCTTCTTTTACATTCTCTTTAACATTTCAAGCTGTAATGTTGAAGTACTTCATACAGACCTAGCTGTTCCAGATGTTGACTCCTTTTCGGTTAGTACGTGTCCAACATATTAGTTTTAAGATTGTTTGTACTGTCTGCTTCATTTACTGTTAATTCTTCAATTTCTTCAAATCATTTCAAGACTCCATTTCGTTTGCAGGCAAGACCTAAATTTACCAAAATGATTCCTCGTGACTTTGAATTTAAACTTGAAGAGCACAATCAGTCTGAACATCCATACAATCCAATTTCTCGGTGCGAAAGTATTTTCAAAGTAAAGCTGTACAATTCTTTACTAGGGCTTTTCTCTTATGTAATTTCTTCCCACAGTTCTTTCATCTCTTTTTTTTCTGATTTTGTTATGTACGATGTAAAGTAACATGCAACAGCAATTGAGTTATCTGCAACATACTGAATGTCCATGTTCGCATTCCACATTCTAAAAATGACTGGATTGTAATCATTGATATACTTTGACACTTCTCTTCTTTTTAACTTGTGGTTATTCTTTTGAGATTTCCGAGTTATTGTGTGCCCTACAGAAGAAAATAAATAATTTACTCTTCCTTTACAAATGACTGGACAGGAGAAACCAAACCGACATCTGGTGTAAAGTTTTCCTTTAAAGTTGTAGTTTCTTCTGCAATACTTTCAACAAATGTGACTTTGGAAACGTAAAACTTGCCATCTCAAGCTTCTATCTCCTTCTTCTCTTGGTAACTCACATGTCACATACTAGTCAATGAAAGACAGTACTGTTTCATCAGAATCATTTCCAAATTTAGGTTCATCCTTGATCCATAGTAGCATATGTATATGAGGTGCACCTCTTGCTTGATACTCCTTTCTCCAAAAGAAATTGATAACCTCTCCAAGAGCTGTATTCCTTTTTATTGCAGATAAAAGACATTATAGGTTGAAACCTATCATTACAATATCTGCACACATATACAGGATCCAATGAACACAGTTCACCACCAAATCTTTATTTCAACATTTTTTATATTGGAATTCGCTTCTCTTAGAAAGTCAAGCAAATCTAACCATGCATACTCTGCACAGCTAAGTGAGACAAACCATGTTCTTGTACCTACGTTCCGTAACTTACACTTGAGTTCTTCATGACAACAATACCAGTACTCATTTGTTCCATGTTGATATGCCATCAAATTAAGTGTCCTTTTAAATTTTCATCTCTTTCTTGAAGTTTCTCCACAAATTCTTTCGCATTAAGAACTTATTGATGAACTTTAGTTTTAAGTATGTGATTCACTGCATACGACAAAGAAGACAGATCCCTTTCAAACAAAAAGGTGAAATATGTATAAAATGCACTGTCGAAATCTAGGATCTTCAGAATATAATCTGAAATTTCAAGCGGTCAAATAGAGAAAGTGGACAGATATTTATGAACATTACACAATATGTCCTTTGCATTCAAAAGAAGTAATAGGAATCAGCATTGAGTTATTTGAAATGAAAAAAGCACAGGGAACTCCAATAAGTGTATGGGAGAAAACCTTGGAAGGTCATTATTTTCCACAGCCGTTTACTACAGGAGAAGGTGGACGGTATAATGATCCACCTGTACCGATTGCAGCTTCAGAATATCGATCAACAAGATTAATCTTCTAAACTTATTACCTGTTCACCCACATTTACAGATTAGTAATAAATATTGTTCTCTATAAGATACAAGGTAGCCTTTTCAACTTTATTAACTCCCACAAAATCTTTCCATATTTTCCGACTTTTTGTTACTACAGCACTTACTAGAATGACTACTTCCTAATTTTCCTCTTTCACTCCAGCAATAGTTTCAATATTTTCCTTAAATTCCAAAGGTAAGTACACCACTCTTCCTTCAAACCTCTTTGCAAGTCTGTTGGTGACAGTTTACATGTTTTAGGCTCCATCTGAATTATAGTTTGAAAATAATTAACACATTGAATTAGAACAGACTCATATGTATTCAATTCTGCCAGTTCCTCTGGAATAGCTACTAATTCTAAGTTATTATGTGCAGCTCTAAAAGGCATTTTGTTCTCTTCTAATTTGTTCTAACAATATTTACATATACGTTGATCACTACCTAACTCAAATTGACCTTCCACCAACAAGTAAATTGTAAATTCTACCCACTTACCATTGTTCTCCTTTTCCCTTTTCAAATACAAATCAACATTCCTACTTTGACTTTTATAATCAGTACGTCGACAACAAACACAAACATAGTCTCATATTTCACACCACACTACATTAAACTTTCCAATTTCTTCTTCAAACTGATCAGTGCTAATCAATTTACCATCTCCTCCAACATCTGTAATTGTCAAACTTTCACATTCTATGAACTGCTCCTCTGAACCAAAATATCGCACATCACATTTTTTTTGAACAACTAATAAAGAAGCATATAAAAGACTTGTACTCAGTTTACTTAAAAATAATGCAGAACTTTTTACATAGTACACTTTCCTTACAAACTTCCGCATTTCTGAATAACATACTGCTAACATCCTCAACTGATAAAAAACACTTTTACAAACTTTTCTTCAAAGACAAGCCAGAGAATGCCCACACTTCTTAGTATATTTTCTTACGTGACATAGATCTAGTCCTTGTAACAACTTAACGTTCTGTTTAATACTTTCTCTTCAAAATCACAATGAATAACTTCTGTTTTAAATTGAAAGCACTATCCACTATACTTTCAATACGCTGTTTCTCTTTCAATTCAAAAACATTCCTTTTATATTTGAAGCATTCTTTCATTGAATTCTGATTCAATCTAGATCGAAAAAGTCTCTGATGATTTTCATGAAACTCCTTTTGTCTCCGAGTAACAGATACTATTTCTTTATCATCTTTCCTTTTCCTGGTATTTGAAATTGAACTGCTTCACCTTACTTGAAAAATTCCTATTTTTCCTCTTATGTGATCCTTTTTTCATCTTGTACTTATATTAGAACAAAGTTTTTCTGTACTACTCCCGTTTTTTCCAAATACAAACTTTTGCCTTTTGCACAAATATATATTTTTCTTCTCTTTTTTTTTTTTTTTTACTTCTTCTTGGCATTTCCAAATTTTAATTCAAACGAAATAATTTTCTGAAAAACAAATAGATTCAATTATTTTTCACATTTGTTCACTATGTTAAAATTATAACATACAATTACAAAACTTCCATTAACGGCTTCCACACCCAGTGCTGCAACGTGATTGAACACGACAGAGCAGCACTAACATGACAAGTAGTGCAATAGAACATACAGCAAGTATTCATTTCATTATTTACAAACACCTTTACAATTTATATGTAACTTCACTACCTCGTACATTTCACCTCTCTGCCGATCCCCACCACCCCACACCACTCTCTCTGCATCGCACCACGGACAACTTTATAGATAGTATTTTTAATTTTTTTTAATCTATGTACTTAAGATATTATCAACCAAAAAGCACACACAAAAATTACCATTATTAGCCTACAATTTTATCTACAACTTTCCAAACATAACACTGCCCCCCCGGTTTTAAGTGTGGGGGGAGGGGTGTCTGAGCAACAGCATTTTATTTTAGGTGGCATCGAAACAGGTCTTTATGGGGGTTTACTTTCGGGCCTCGCAAACCTCATCCTTTTTTTTTTCTTTATTGCACTGCAGTGAGACTGAGAGCATGCACATTACTCACTAATTAGAAGTGCAGACATCATGCCAGGTGAGTCACATTGTAGGAGAAGGGAAATCCTTTAAAAAGACACTTTTTCTCTCAGAATTTCCCTTCTCTTTTTGCAACGCAGGAGCAACATCATCGAGGGGTAATTAGCAAACACACCACCAGGCGCGCATCGCCCATTGCCCCGGACTCTCTCAAACAGTTTCCCGAGCGCGCACACACAGCCGCACCCGAGTACTTCACAGGTTTTCAAAAGTTCATTATTTGGTAAAGAAGACTCTGTTCTTTTTCACCCCTTTTTACAGCCCCTATATCCCCACTCTGCCTATTGCTGAAAAAATTAGGCTCCCCCGAAATTTTGCTTGTTGCGCCTCTTGAAACGACCACAAGCAAGCAACTCCAGCACAAACCTTCTCTGACCTTACACATTCTCTTGTTTTAGGGCTACGAAAACACACGCTTTGCCTGCCTCACTTAGTTCTCACACCCGCTTTTTAACATGAACATAAAAGCTTTCCACTTACTTTTATATTCCTATACTGTACTTCACATGGAAATATAGAAATCAAGGTTCTCACCACCCCAAATTACCTCTCTGGTATACTCTCTCAAATGTAAGAAATACAGGTATTCAGTATCTGTCAGTCATGGCCACTTTTAAACAGTGTACCTATATACAACTCGACAAAACGTTATGTTTCTAAATTAACGTCTTACAATTAAAAGCTCCTTTACATTTCTTTCGCTACATGTACCTTTCTTTAAAACACCACCAGAGAAGGATGGTGAAGTATGCTCCACAAAGAGCAACTCAAAGCTTTTATATTCTTTATAAAATAATCTGCCTGTCATTGCTTTTCGCAAACCTTTACGACCCCTTAACAGGCTGGATGGATGAGTATAATATGTCCTATTTAGGATCGGGGGCGGACGATGCCCGAAAATAAGAACGTATAGTTGAATAAAAGGCGAGTGGATGCATGGCCAGATGCATCAATGCATATATACATAGATGGATGTATCAATGTATGAATGGAAGGATAAATGAATACAGGGACCAGTACTTATGATAGACTGGTGGACTGATAGATGCTTAGGATTGGTTATGAGTCAGATGTATCTATGGATATATAGGCGTATGGCTGCATGAATGACACAGTGCTTACAATAGGCGAGTGTGCTCATAGATGCTTAAGATAAGTGCAGGAACAGATGTATGTATTTATATAAGTAGGAATGTATGCATCAATTAAAAGATGGTTGGATGGCGCAGTGCTTAGGACAGATGAATGCTGGGCATTAATTGGGCCGGGCCTGAGGACCAGCACTTATTTTCAAGGAGCCTCCAAAAGGGTCTCTATCAGGCTCTATTTTCAGCGCTCGCAAACATAGTAAATTTTATTTTCGGCCCTCGCAAACAGTCAATTTTTAAAACTTTTTTACTGCACTGCAGTGAGAGCATGCACATCGATGTACGCATGCTTATTTTGCTCACTACTGCAAACTGGAGACATCCCGCTACGTTACCCACCTTGTAGAAGGAAGGGAAATCCTTTTAAGAATGTTTCAAACGTAGGATAATTGATAATTGGAGAGGATTTTCTAAAGCACACAATGATACTTATTTTGATTTAGACCATGCACAACTTGCATAGCCCACACCCCTTTAAGATCTTTGCCCCCCCCCCTTATAGAGCACCCCCACTTTCTGAAACGCTCATAAGCAAAGTGTATTAAAACATGCAAATATGCGAGTAAAACATATACTATGCCATAGGGCACTTTATAAGTGCTCCCAGTGGTACTACATCACCTTTATTAGTTCTACATCTGCACGTTACTATATTCTACGTTTTAATCAGAAACATACCCACCTCCCCCACACCCACAACCACCCACGCCCTTCCTTAACCATACAAAATAAAAAAGAACCCCCCACCATTCCTAGTAGCGCCACTATACCCATACACAGGCTTAATTTTAACAGGTGTGTCCTGGAACACTTATCAACAAAAAGTATTAAAACATGCAAATTCGCGGGAAAAAGATAAACAATACCATAGCACGGTTAATAAATGGGCCCAGTGACACTACATTACCTTTACTAACAACACATGCCCACGTTACAAATGTCCGTCTTCTAATCAGCAACATACGCACATTCCCCACCCCCACCCATACCATGCTTAACCTTACGAAATCAAACAACGAGCCCCTGCACTCCCGTTACCACCACTATAGCCATAGATAGACTTAATGTCAACAGGTGTCTGCCAGAACGCTCATCAGCAAAAGCTAATAAATCTTACAATTTTGCAACTCAAACATACACTATACCATAAGACGGTTTATAAATAGTCACAGTACCACTACAGCACCTCAACACCCGCCCTTGCTTAACTTTACGCAATAAGAAAAAGAGCCCCACAAACGTAGAAGCGCCACTATAGCCATACAGAGGCTTAATTTCAACAGATGTCTCCCGAAAAGCTCATCAGCAAAACGTATTAAAACATGCAAATTTGCAGGTAAAACATATACCATGCCATATGGCACTTTATAAGTGCTCCCAGTGGTACTACATCACCTTTAGTACCTCCACATCTCCAAGTTAGGATATTCTGTGTTTCAAACAGCAACATAACTACCTCCCCCACAACCACCCCCGCCCTTGCTTAAGAGTACGAAATCAAACAGAAACCCCCCCCATTCCTAGTAGCGCCACTATACCCATATACAACGTTAATTTTAACTAGTGTCTGCCGGAACACTTATCAGCAAAAAGTATTCAAACATGCAAATTGGCGGGTAAAACATAAACCATCCCATAGCACGGTTGATAAATGGGCCCAGTTGAACTACACCACCTTAACTAGCTAGACATCTATATGCTACGAAAGTCGTTTAAACCCTCTGTAGAGTGTATAGCAGGGCATGGGGAGAGTAAACAAAGTTCTAATTTCCAAACTTGTGATCTACAGTGCCTTTACTGTATCTATATTAAAGATATTAAATGGAATTAATAAATTGATGAGTGTCTCATAAGGGATAGTGAAGCTCACCATCAGTAAAACACGAACCACTTCAACACCTACATATATCCGACACAGCCTGACGAATAGTATCACTTATATTCACATGTAGTTCTCTAATGTCAACAAAGTCATACAGAAAATATACCGCACATTTACATTTTTTTATCTCACACGTTTATAAAACATCTCTTCTAAAGAAGCACTCCCCAACTACGTCTATTCCATAAGAACAGACAATAATTAATATGTTTACTACCATATATTTTAGTATATCTACCTTTTTATTATTCACTAGTCAGAAACTACAAAAACTATTCACTATGCCCAAATGCAAACCAGAAACCATATTCATATTTATCTCAACTTAGGATCACATGATTCAAACTATGCGTACATATAAAAGGAACGTATCACTTTTCCTATCTCCATCTCCTCTCCATGTAATCTCAAAACACTGTACACAGCCCCACTGTACAACAACCTACCCTGACTTGCATTCAAACCTATCTCTGTGTCAAAAATAAGACCACAACCTGCCCACATAACATTTCTGCATTTCGTTTAATCGTTTTTAACTTAATAACACATACGTCTCCTACCACCACCCCCACCCCACTATTTCCACAAAAAGTATCCGTTGCAAACGTGTGACATTTTCTTTATCTCCCCAAATACATTACAAACTCAAATTAACTCTGTACCTCATTTTCAAAACTATACACTCCTATAAAGATGACAAACTACACTTCTTCTCTGTGAAAAATTCCTAAACATATATAAAATACTTATATAACAGCTCACATTTTATGCATATTTCATAACCAATATCAAACACCACACTTTACTAACACTATATTACTTTGAAATAAAAAATACTTTCAAAATTAAAAACATCACCTCAAATACTTAATCAATACTATAAAACACATAACACAAATTGTTCATTTGTAACTCACCTTTGTAGTTGTTATCCAGATTTCAAATGACATACGCATACAATTCTCTCTTTTTCACCTAGTACATGTAAAGCTCCGACTTCATCAAGAATGAAACCAGGAATGGCACAATTTCTCTGTCGCTCCACACATAAATACTTGTAAAGAACAAATCAGAATACTTCATTCCTTCAACGACATTCCAAAACTTACCTCCATTGGTTAATTTAGAATTTTCCTTCCGAAAAGCTACTTATTATTCCGCGCTACATACAGGACACAAGTTCAACCTATTTTATCACCATTCTTTCTGGAACCTTCTATGACACCTGCAGGTCAAAAGTTCATCATTTTATTTTTTTAACCTAACAATATACTTTTGCAACATTTTATCGAACATTCAACGGCACGTGCACGTTAAAAGTTCACAATAGGGGTCAGTAGTTCATCAGCTTTATTCCCGACTCCAGCAGCACCTCACCTTACGCCCCCAGCGCCATCAGACCCATAGGAGTCGGTGCTTTCCACTTTCCAAATACCAAATTCATTTGATACACCCAAATTTACCTTTGCATTCCCTATATAACACCCCCTAAGCACCATACACAAGTTACAATGTTCGAAACAAAAGTTCCTCCAAGTAGCTAGAACTACATGCCGACACTACTTGCACAGATGTGGCACAGAGGCCAGAGCACACAACTTCACAGCATTTGACACACAGTTTGGGCTCACGCTTTCATCCCTAATTCCGGCAGCAGCTCAGCTTAGCAGCATGAGACTCTACACACTACCTTACATATTTTCCGTACCCCAGAACTTTCAGACCAGTACGGGTCAGTAGTTCGTCCTTGTAGTTATAAACACATGCTGACACTACTTCCACAGCTGTACTGCAGCGGCCACGGCACATGACTTCACAGCATAAGACACACAATTTAGACTCATGCTCTAAACCCTGAGTCCCAAATCACCTCACCCTAGCAGCATCACACTCTAGGCAATACCTCACTGAATAATCATAGCCTAGCATTTTCACACCGGTAGGTATGATTAGTTCACTTTGCACCCCCTCTATAGCACACCCTAAACACCCCACAGAGGTTACAGTGCTCCTACCCTCCTATTTCCCACTTCTTTCACCTTTTTTCCCCGTACTCGCTTCAACGGAATCACAAAATGGCGGCCAACACTTCCTCCTCCCATGAGACTCTAGACAATACCTCACATATTTTCCGTACCCAGGACTTTCACACCACTACGGGTCAGTAGTTCATCCATGTAGGTATAAACACTTGCTGACACTACTTCCACAACTGTACTGCAGTGGCCAGGGCACATGACTTCACAGCATAAGACACACAGTGTGGGCTCACGCTTTAATACTCGAGTCGCGCACAAGTTCACCTTAGAAACATCACACACTAGCCAATACCTCACTTAATTTTCATAGCCTAGAACTTTCACACCGGTAGGTATGATTAGTTCACTTCGCACCCCCTCTATAGCGCACCCTAAACACCCCCACAAAGGTTACAGTGCTCCTACCCTCCTCTTTCCCACATTATTCACCCTTTATCCCCCTTACTCGCTTCAACGGAATCGCAAAATGGCGGCCAACACTTCCTAGTTGCAAACGCTCGCAGTGCTCGCAGCCAATCAGCAGCAAGCTCGTGCTCGTAACGCCTCAGCCAATCAGATGGCAGAATTCCCAAATATCGATATCTGTAAATTTCAATATTTCTCAAAAACTACTGAACGGATTTACACCAAATAAACAAAAGTATGCTTTCTAGACCAAGATCCTTCTCCCTGCCAAATTTGGGGTAATTCCATTCACCCTTTTGGCCTGTACCCTTGTCTAAAGTTTCCAATGGAAATTAACATTGAAAAAACACGTTTTGGGCCCCCCCTTTTTTCTCGGCCCCCTTGACAAATCACCCCCAAACTTTCAACATAGGAGCTGATCTCAACAAAGAATTAGTTTTGAAAATGTCATGAAGATTCATCAATCGGCGCCAAAGTTATTGCAAATAGAATGTTGCCATTTCCTATAGTAACTAGGTCCTAACTATAACTACCTACTGGCGACCATATATATAATTTTATAGAAACACTCACTCACTGGATGATGTCATCAGTGATGTCATTTGAGATGTCATCAGTGATATCACTGACCATGTCATGGGTGATGTAATATGTGCCATCATCAGCAGTGCCTTGCGGGGGCGTGAGTTACAGTTAGGTCAGCTAACTATAACGGCTGAATTTCACAGGTTCTGTATGTGTGAATTGTCAGCCTAACTATAAATTCTCTGTAACCTTTGATTTTTTTCCATGTATTTCTGAGGTTTTTAAATGCTATTTCCCAACTATAACATCCCTGCAACCTGTGTGTTTTTTAAATTCCATTTCGTAACTATAATATCCCTGTAACTAATGGCAATTGCATCATTGTAGATGTGGTTAGGGTCAGAGTTTCCTAACCAAATGCATCTTTTGATTTCTTAAAAACTTTGGTGCCATTGATGAATCTACTTAACTTATCAGAAGAAAAGTTTATCTATTCTGAGTTGTTCTTGGCATGTTTTGTGCAGATCTGTTAAGTGGGGAACAAAACCACAGGGTCTAAAAATGCCATTTTAATTTTAAAAAACAGCTGAATGGAATTAAACCACATTTGGAATGAACATAGAACTATGAGCAGGGAAGCGCCTTTGCTTAGTTTGGTGTAAATCTTTTCAATAGTTTTTTGAGAAATTTGCATTTAAATGGGTGATCGAGTTTGGCGTTAACAAGTAAAATTTGAGAGATAGCTGGACTATTGAGAGGCATCTCCTATGTAAATTACTGAATCTATAAAAAAAACTATTGAAACACCCCCTAGGGAGCTTTTTCTCCTGTTGTCCATTGTGGATTCAAGAATCCGGCATCTGATTCATGATCTGATTGGCTGGCCATCGCAGAAACTTTTCCGTTTTGACTGCCATCTCCTAGCACCATGTTTTGAATAAGAAGAAAAGGCACAAAGAGGCTGGGTGAATATGCCCTAACCCCCAAGCCTCTGTGGGAGGGTCCAAAAGGGACCCCCACAGAAATAAAATATTAATCAAGATATTATTTTTAGGAGTGCATTTGCAGATCCAACATGGGATCCATGAGTCCTTGATAAAAATAATTGAGTGCACTACTGCTTTTCTCGACTTACATGTGTCGGTGGGCCACACACTATGAGATAGGATCAGGGCCTGGTCACAGTCCTGGCACTGGAGCCAAACCCCCTGTGTGCAGGCCAAAGGCTGTGCACAATGGGGATTTGGCGCAAGGCCTGGCCCCACGGCCAAATACAGGTGAGGATTGTGTGCACAGCCTGGCTGGTGGCCAGGCCCTCTGAGTAGTTCACTGCACATGATTGGATGCTGAAGGCTGTGCGCAGCAGGGGCTACCTGTCTGTGGTGGGGGGTTCAAGGTTTAGAGACCAGACACTGCAGCCAAACCCGCCTTGTTTGGAAAAAGGCTATGCACAGTGCAGGTTGACTGCCTGTAGAGTGTTTGGTACAGGATCTGGCTAGAGGCCAGGTCCCGGTCACCAACCCCTATTGTGTACTACAAAAGACGGTGTGCTGTGAGTTAGCAGTCCACAGAGGGTTTGGCACCGAGCCTGGCCTGAGGGTAGGCCCTGTGGCTAATGCCCAATCAATGTTGGGTGAATGCAAGCCATTACTTCTACACCAAATGCAATGGTTATGACTTCACAATAATTATACCAATAAATAAAAACACCTAAAAGTGAAATGTAATTTAAATAACACATAATCAAACAAATTAACGGTACTACATGCATAGTAATTTCTTTCAAAGTGGTAAGGGTAATGTGATATGTAAAAAGGGTCGAAACTAGACCTGAACTATGGGGGTGGGGGCGCTACCACTCCCAGCCAGGGCTGGCTCTAGCCTTAGTGGCTCCCGGTGCAACAGTCTTATTTGACACTCCCTCTCCAATGGCTTCCTTCTCCATGAATTTCCTCACTACCACTCTTCAACAGTGCACCTCATCTCTCCGTAGCCTCCCTGTCGTGTACATTTCATTTTTTTTATACCATTGCTCACAGTTCACACACTCCGTTCTATGATCTGCATGGTATGCAATCTTTGCAGCAGGCACATTTACCCTCCGTGCTACTTTACGATGAGCGTAAACTGACAACTGGTCCCAGGATGCTTGTTTCCGGTCCAGGGAAGACATGGTTTGGTAGTTCGGGCTGGACTGTTCCCATGAGGCACAGGGTCAGACTGATTTGCATATGGCCATGTCTGAACTGGGGTGGCGGAGTGAGCTAAAGAATGATGATCGATTAAACCAAGATCAGTTGACTGGGGGTGAGTGCTTGCAATGTTCAACACTCTGTCCATCATCCCCTTTGGTTTTGCTTTATACGCTGAAGTACACATATGCATCAGTTTAGAATCCATCCAATAACACATTTAATGCAGTCCACTAAACATGCACAGAGTGAGCAAACCAGAAGTGAGCCCCTATTAGTATAGGAAAAATATAATATTGCATGAATATGCTCTGCGAGAAAGGATACATATTCCAACATGACAACTGTGCACTACTTACTTTCTTAAGTTTTTCCTTGTTTGTTGTCACAGGCATTCAGTGTGTCTTAGTCAGCGTGTGGTTGAGTGTACAAGTGCTGGATCCTGGCTGTGTCTTCAGTGCGTGTCGACCCAAGCGTTAGATTCCTCCATCAGCATGATTTCCTCCTCATGTGTCTGCACGCTGACAAGTTTGGGGGAATAAGAGCCCTATTGACTGTTAAAAAACGCTCTTTCATTTCTAGCCACCTTTTTACATTGGGAGTATTGATTGTGAGACTGCTATTGAGAGCTATTTTTGGTGAAAGCTGAGGAGTACTGCTGTTACCAATAGTGTTTTGTGGATAAAATAAAAAAAATAGTAAAACAACAAAGAGGGAGATATACCATTGAAGATAGACGATTTTGTGAAGATTCATTAAAATTATTTGGAGCATTATTATTTTTGACAGCGATTTGCACGCTGAATACATCTTGTGCAGAAGTTTATTTATTACATCGTTATTATTTTCAACAGTGATTTGCACACTTAATACAGATTTCTGTCTGGTGTTATTTCAGGTATTTCAGTGGTCTGCACTATTTTCAACAGCGATTTGCATGCTCATCTGGTGCAGATCTGTTTTTTTGCTAATTTTTCAGTGACTTGTACATTATTTTCAACAGCAAATTGCACAATATCTATATTTTATTGTTGTTAAATTCAGTGACTTGCATACTATTGTATATATTTATATTTTAGCTTGTTATAATGCAGTTTGAATCACCAATGACATTTCTTTTGAACAAGGGAGATCCACCTATTCCTTGGATGCGATGGAAGGAAGAATTCATAACCTACATGAGAGCTATTGATGATGACAATATATTTTATGAGCAATTGAAAATTATTCCATTGCACTGCCTGGGCATAGAAGGGCAAATGGTATTTCAAACTCTGCCTCAGGTTACACTTGAGTTAGAGGAGGATGCACAGGAAGTTAATGTATTTCAGGAGGCATTGTTAAGGCTGGAGAATAGGATCAAACCTACTGCAAGTGTGGCTTTGAACAGATTTTAATTCTATACCAGGGCACAAAGAAGTGAAGAAACGTTTGATGAATTTCTGACTGCTCTGCGTGAGTTATCTCTACATTGTAATTTCGGGGTAATAGATGAAATGATCAGAGATCAAATAATTGTTCATGTGAAAAGTAACAATGTGCAAGAACAACTGTGGGTGATGGGGGATGCTAAGCTATAAAAAGAGATTACTGCGGCTGAACCGTTAGAACAATCAGAAAAATTGATGAAATCAGTGCATGAAAAAGGTCAACCGGGATGACAATGAGGTTGTATGTGTCATGAGTAGTAATAGTAGTAGTAGCGGTTTGAGGAGTACAACAAGAGGTAATGACAGGTACAACTTGTCTGATGGTGATAGCAAGCAAAAGGTGATAAGTTCTCGTGCTGTTGTTGGGGAAGCACGGGTGTATTGCATTGTCACCTCAGTGTCCCACAATTGGTGAAATGTATGTAAAGTGTAGCAGGATTGTACAATTTGCCTAGGTGTGCAAAGATTTGCAGAGGAGTAATTTTGGTAAAAAACAAAGTGTTTTAACTGACTAGTGGGAGGTTGCTTGATTGAGGAGGATATGAATGTGAGAGAGATTGCATGGGGGAGCGTGATGATGAAAGAGGGGTGGTTTTGTCTGTTACTGATGGTGTTATGGAAGGAGAAGGAGGTGAAGTTGAGCTCTCCTTAGTGCATTGTCAGTGTCAGAAATATAGAATTGAAATTGATGGCTGATTCTGTATATCACTGGATGATTGTTATGAAATAATATTTTGATCAGAAGTTTGAAAAGGTATGGAGTATGGATGAGGTAAATCCATCAAACATCATAATGGAAAGTTTTGATGCTACCGTTATTGAAATTGTGGAGAGTGATATTCAGTTTAAGGAAAGGGAAGTGTATATAAAGCTGTATGTGGCACCTAAATGAGTGAATGTTTTAGGGTAGAAGGGCCAGTGGAAGTTTGGAATATTATTAAATCCTAGAATCGCTGAACCAGCTTTAGTTGTGGAGAAAGAAAAGGGATTGTGTCTAGATTCCCAGACGTTTTTAAATAAAAACTTGGCATAAAATCAAGCTTAAGATGAGTGGCAAGCCAGTGGTACAAACACTTTGGATTGTACCCATCATTGTGAGAGAAGAGTTGAAGCGTATGCTGATGGATATAGTGGATGAGGGATTGATAGAGGAGATATAAGCTTCAAAGTTGGTGTCACTCATAGTTTTGGGCCACAATGCAGACAATTCTTTGAGACTTTGTGTGGATCTTCAGGCTGTGAATGCAAATATTGTGGTGAATTGCAACCCTTTCCCTACTATAAATGAAGTGATTTGCATGCTAGATAGGGCTAGAGTGTTACATCTTACAGCATTCATTATGCCTCAGGGATTGTACCAATTTAAAAGAATGCCCTTTGGGTTAGCCTCTGCGGCATCAGTGTTTCAAATGGCCATGTTTCATCTGTTTAAGGAACTTGAAAAAATATGTTAAATGTTTCCAAGATGATATATTGATTTTTTTTTTTTAAACTGGAGGGAACATGGTGAACATATTATGAGGGTGTGTGAGGTTTGAGGGTGAGTGGACTAACTCTGAAAGAGAATATATGGTATTTTTTTTAATCTGTAGAATATTTGGGACACACTGTATCAAGGGATGGAGTAATACCAAAAAATGTCCCTAATGGATGATACCATTGGAGCTGCTGCTCCAGATAATCATGAGAAGTTATCATTTGCAGTACTCTGTGAGTATTTTAGTCAATTTATAAAATATTTAGCAATTGACGCCTTTCAGGATGGGTTACACTGTACAATGTTATATTACTGTGGATGCAAGTATGTTTCGGAATGGGGATGTGGTGTCACAAATATGTGGTAAGGAAACATGCAATGTCACATTCACATCTTGAACTCTGTCTCACACTGAAAGGAGATATGCTGTTATTGAAAGGGAACTGTTGGCAGTAATGGACACCGACCATAAGCCTTTGGTGGGGATTCTTTCTCCTGGTTGGAGATGGAATGCTTCAGCATGTATAGCAAGGTTGGTTTCCAAACTGCAAGAATATTTTTTTACTGTGGAATATGTGCATGGAAGGAACAATGTGATGGTATATTGTCTTTCATGACTTCCTTTAAGTAATGAGGAGGTTTGACAGGCAAAAACTGATAAGGATATTGTGGTTACAGTGATGGAGTATGTGGCTTATGAGTTCAAAGGGATGCGGGAGGAGAAGTGCATGAAGGATGATGAAGTGTTTGTTTTAGGTGATGTCATAAGATATATGAGAGAATGATGGCCTAATAAGTGTAAGTTGCCAGTGTAAATTGTTCACTTTTTGAGAATTTTTGAAGAGTCAGTGATGGAAAAATAAATTGATTTTCAAAAATTGGAAATGTATTCCTCCTAAAGGAATGCTAGAAGAAATGTTACATTTGCCACATGAAGGACATCCAGGGGTGTCATCCATGAAGAGCCTTATATGCACCAATTTTTGGTGGCCAGGCCTAGAAGAAAGGATTGCTGACAGGATAGTGAGAGAATGTAGTGTTTTGTGTGAAGAGTGAAAAAATGCTGAGATCGGCACCTGCTCCTCTTCAGCTAGTGCCTTGGCTGGATTCAACCTGGTGAAAGTTGGGCTTTGCCTACAGACTCCCGTTATGCTTCGGTTCTCATAGATTACCATTCTAAATGGCTGGAAGTGAAATTAGTACCTCAAGCTACTTGCAGTGTCGTTATTGAGTTTTCTAATGAGATTTTTGCCAAGGAAGGATATCCAGAAGTGTTGATATGTACTCAGTTTATGGCGTGGGAGATGCACCGTTTCTTCACATTCAGTAATATAAAGCATGTTGCTGCTGCTGTCTATGAACTTCAAGGAAATGGACAGGTTGAGAGATTCAATCGGGTTCTCAAAGAGAGAGGACATGGATTTGGTGGGCAGTGGAAGGATAGATTGAGAGAGAAGTTATGATGGTATCATATTACTCCTCAGAATACCACTTAGTCCATTCAAATTGTTGCAAGGCGTGGTTCAAGTTGAAGAGAGTGTGAAGGAAATACTAGAAAGAGTGCAAAGGAAGCAAGAGAAGGTCAAGAAAGGTTATGATGAGAAATGGAAGGTCAAAATGTCTTCATAGGTGATGAGTGATTGGGTTAGAGTGTGGAAGCCTGGTTTGGTGAGAAAAGACATGGCTAAGTTTGGCAAAGCAATGAAAGTGATCAAGGTGTACAAAAAAAAAAAGTGCGGTGATTCAAGATGGCAAAATCTGGAATGTGAGAAGAGTGGCAAAATGTAACCGAGAGAGTGGACTTCTACATGAAGGAGAGTGTGAGGAGTATTTTGTGAGAATGGAATTAGGGAGTGGTGCATCCTTACCATTACATGGCAGGCTAGATGAAAGTGTCAGATGTCAGAGTGATTGTTCTAAGGGTCGAGATCTGGCAAATAGAATTGAAGTTGATGATGGTGGGAGACCAAGTGGTTGTGAAACTAGAGCCTCACGTGTGAAGCTGGAAGCATGTGTGAGATGACCACACACCAAATTCAAAAACTGTGTATAAGTACTTTGTTGTGTTTGAAGTAATTTTTTTTACTTTCTAATGTGTATTATCTGTATATAGTTTTATGCAGTGGCGGCTCCTTCATGGGGGCATCGCCCTACTGCTTTCTGGCAGTGCGAAAAGGCGGAAACATAAAATGGTAAAACTTTGTTTCTGCTTCTCACACTGCAAGAAAGCAGAAGTGCCTGGAGTGCTTGGTTGTGGGTGGGCGGTCCTGCTCGAGGTCACGGGGGGAGTGGCTTGCCCACTGTTGTGGGTACTGACTGTTTGGTTGGCCCAAGGCTGACCAACCCAGTCATGCGCACTCTCCCTTTTTCTCTATATAGGCTGCTGCATGCAACCTACATAGAGAAAATGGGTCGGCTGGGGAGCTCTCCACTGCGCCTCTCCGATCACAACGCTGCCATTACAGTGTTGTGATTGGCTTAGGGGAGCAGGAGGAGGGAGGCTGCCTAAAACACGCCAGGAGCAGCAAGAGGCCAGGAGCTGAGGCGGCAGCGCATGATACGGACGCAGAACTGGCGGAAGGTAAGTTTTTTTTAATTCTATATAAAGAAAGATTACCATCCCACTGGCCACTTCCCTCCCCCCCACGCGCGAACACACCCACATGTTTTGCCGGCTGTGGCTTAGATTTAGTAAGTGTCTCCTCCCAGGGCCCCAGTCTATACTGATATGCACTGACGTCGGTACTCCGTACAGTGTCAGAATCTGAAGTGTTGTCTCTGCTGATCTGAAGACACGAAGGTTGAGTGGCCCGAGCTTCGCCCAGTGTGCTCTGCACTCCTGGACTGTGGATCGCCAGCAGCGACCGTGCTTTCGCCTTAGGGGTGCTCCGATGTCTGGTGCTCAAGGCGCTGTATTCCCTGCACTGGGGCAGCAGGTGGACTGTCTACAGAGTGGAGCCCCTGCTCATCGTTCCCTCCAGGGGCAGAATGCAGCTCTCGTCCTCCGCCAAGGGCAGTATGGCCCACACGGACTGCCTCCTCTTCATCAACCCCTTGGTGCACCTGTCCCTGGCTTCCTCTTTCCTGACAGGTAAGTGCATAGTGAGGGCGTGCACTCCAGGGGATGCTGCTAGGAGGACTGGGTAGCTACAGCACTAACGTTAATACTTGCAACGATAATACATGGTCAGGCTTTATAGAGCATTTAAATGCACAGCACATTGAAGAATCATAATGCTATGACCGATCTTATTTTTTTATTGGTGCACAGTTAGTTTATCAACATCAGAAGGATGAAAGGCTTGGCTGAGTAAAACGGAGAATTTGCCACTCAGGTTACACAAATCTCCACATATTGTGTTTTTAGTCAATTTAGATATTCTGCAGGCTATGATACGTGAAAATGCAAGAGGGGGTGTAGAGGCCTGAAACACATCATTGTTCTGATTTATAAGCGCCTACAGACAACGGATGTGCTATTTTGTTTTATCCACATAATTTCCAAAAACGATTACATTATAATTTGAGATTATTATGATCCCCTTATTTATTTATTTATTTATTTATTTAACGGTTTTATGTAGCGCTGGCTCAACCCGTGGGTATCGGAGCGCTTTACAGGAGTGTGGATATTGTACAGGAGTTACATAACCTAGGATACAAAACAGGATAAAATACAGAGAACAAATAGCAAAATGACATATGACATGTGTGGGAGAGCTAAGATAGAACTATCTACATAAATAAAAGAGGTACAGGAAGTCAAAATTATTAAACAGTAACAAGAGAAGGAGGAAGGATGGGAGGTAGGAGGGAAATGGGATGATAGGAGTGAGAAGGAGGGGACGAAAGTATGAAATAAGGAGGGGGAGGAAGTAACTGCAAGGAAGGGAGTATGGGAGGAGGTGGGATAGAAAAAGGCGAGGGTGGGGAGGGAGTAAAATAGGAGCACAATGAAAGGCTTGGGGACCCCAATATTTGCTGAGCATGAGTAGTTTGAGGTCTTTTTTAAAGCTGATGTAAGAGGGGTCACAACGCAGGTCTTTAGAAAGGGCATTCCAGATGTTAGGGGCGTTTCCGGGGAGAGAGCGAGATTGTGTGGATTTCTTTTTTAACAGAGGTGGAACAAGGAGGAGGGCGATGGTGCTTCTCAACGGCCGGGAGCGGCCCGCTTTGACGAGTTTGTTAATGAGGTACAGCAGGGCATTTTGATGGAGGGCTTTGTGCATAATGCAAGCAATCTTGTAGGAGGATCTGCCTTCGATGGGTAACCATTTGAGGGTTTTGAGGGCTGGAGAGATGTGGTCAAAACGTTTGTAGCCTGTGATAAGTCTGGCCGCAAGGTTTAGCACCGATTTGAGAGGGGCAAGGTGAGCTTTGGGGGCACCTGATAGGATAGCATTACCATATTCTATTCGCGAGAGGACTAGAGATTGGACAACCGATTTAAAGTCGTCTGCTGGAGTGAAGGGTTTAATTTTCTTGAGATGACGGAGAGAGAAGAGTGCTCCTTTGGCCGAGTTTTTTATGTGGTCCTTAAGGGTTAGGCAGTTGTCAATGGTGATACCAAGAGATTTAACAGAGTTGGGAAGGGACAGCGGACAGTTGAGGGCATTAAGGTCAGAGATTCATGTTTGAATAGGAAGAGGGTTGTTTTTAGGAGAGAAGAGAATGATTTCTGTTTTTTTAGGGTTGAGTTTGAGATGATTGGAGTGGAACTACGATTGGATTTTTGCCAGGGTGTTATTGAGGTGAGGAACATCGGAGTGGGATCTAATCTTAAAATAAAGTTGGGTGTCATCAGTGTAGAGGTGGTAGTTGATTCCAGCTTGTTTCAGAATGAGGGTAAAGGGTTCCATGAAGAGGTTAAGGATAGAGGGAGAGAGAATAGAGCCCTGGGGGACACCAAGGGAGGCGGGTGTGGGGTATGAGAGGCAGTTGTAGATTTTGATTTGTTGTGTTCTATGTTGGAGGTAGGAGGAGAACCATTTGAGGACTGGACTGTTGAGGCCAAAATGAACTTTGAGCGTGTTAAGTAAGGCGGGGTGGTTCACAATATCAAATGCTGCAGAGAGGTCAAGGAGAATAAGTAAGCAGGAGAGAGGTTTAGAAGAGGAGTCTGCAAAGATTAGGGGATAAGGGGGGATCTGAGGTACAAAGGAGGATTGGCCCATTTTGGAGAAAAAAATTCAGAGAAGAAGTTTGCAATTTCTTTGCATCTATCAGTGGTGGCTGTCATTTTAGGGGGCGCAGATGAAGTTTGGTTTCGAACTATGTTGAACAGCTCTCTGGGCCTATTTTTGGCACTATCGAGTTGTGTGCGGAAGAAGGAAGGCTTTTCCGTGAAAGTGTGTTTCTTGTAGTTAGCTCTAGCAGATCTGAGGAGGGCAAGATGGCCAGGTGAAGGGTGTTGTCCCCAAGTTCTTTCGTTAAATCTAAGAGCACATTTTTCGTTGTTGAGAATGGAATTGAACCAAGATTTGGAAGGAATCTTTCTTGGAGTTTTTAGTTTGGACGGGGCAATTTGGTCTAAGACATCAGTGACAGTTTTGTTGAAATGCTCAGTAAGGTCGTTAGCATTTAGGGAGAGAGGGGTGAGAAGAAGTGGTGCTTGGAGTTTAGACTCCAGTTCGCCATGGGGGATACGATTGAGATTTCTGGTCCATTTCGTGGATCTGATGTTATTAGTGGGGGGGGAGCGGAGCAGTGGAGGCGATTGAGAATAGGATGAGATGATGGTCAGACCAGTCGATGGGGATGATGTTGGAAAGGGAAACCAAGCCATTGTTAGCAATGATGGCATCAAGGGTGGCCCCTTTGATGTGGGTTGGGGAAAGGCAGAGTTGTTTGAGGTCACTGATCTCAAGAAGATTAGTGAGGAGGTTGACTGAGGGATCATCAGTCTTATACCAGTGGAGGTTGAAGAGATTTTTTGAGTTAGAGAGTGAGGATTGAACAAGCAGTTCAGAAAATTCCTCAGAGAAGGTGAGAGGATCATGAGGAGGGGTGGTAGATGTTGTGTAATCGAATCGGGGGAGAACCTTGAAATTTAAGTTCGGCTTAAAGTTGTTCAAAGGTAGAGCGGTCAGAAATCTTGACAAGGGAAAGTTGAAGATCATTTTTACAGAATATCGCTAATCCACCCCCAATTCTCTCAATTCTGTCTTTTCTGATGATAAAGTAAGTAGGGGGAGAAAGTAAGTCAAGGCTGGACGTTGAGTGGTTTCTGTGAGGAAGGCGAGATCGATAGCTTTGCTAAGGATAGTTTCGGATATTTCGATTGCATGTCGGACGGCCAGACTGCAGTTCACAATCATGCAGGAGAGTGGTTTAGGGTCATCTAAAGAGGAAGGGCCCAATTGGATGGTGGTAAGTTGGGGTGAGGGTCTGGGGGAGATGGGAGAGGAGGGGATTCTGCTAGTCCCCAAAATCACGGGGATGTTGGAGTGAGTGGGGGGGAACGTTAATCGAGGAAATTGGAAGGTAGGAATTGCAAAGGGCAAGGAAGTCGGAAGAGGAGAGATGGCTCGAAGCACGGAGGGGCCTATGGGTACGGCAGCTGAGGGGAGTAGTGCTCCATGTTTTAGGATTGGAGATGCGTTGTGAGTCAGAGTCGAGGGAGTTAGAACAATAGGAGAGGCACCTAGAATAGAGGGAGTGGAAATCTTTTCTCAAGCGTGTGAGTTCAGTTATCAGGGTAGCAAGTTTGTGTTCTATGTTGAACAGTGTCTGGGTTAAAAGAATGGGGGAAAGCCCAGTTGAGTGGGAAGGGATGAGTTCATTGTTGATCAGAAGAGAGAGTCTGGTGTGCTGAAGTGGAGAGAGGCCAGGAGGGGGTATAAGAGGAGTGCTCAGGTTGTTGAATGAAGGGAGGGCTGATGAGAGGCATGGGACATTGATAAAGTCAGGCGATGTGGTTTGAGAGGATCGTAGGGCGTAAGGGGTGTGGAGATAGGAGACGGGGGTTTAAGGCGTGGAGTGCAGATCTGTGAGGGTGAAAATGGTGCCAAGGCCGGGAGCATTAGGGGGATCTAGGAGGGGGGGCGGGGCAGTAGGAGTGAAGTTAGGAATAGAGTTAGGGATTGGAGGGAGTAGATCGTTGGCAAGCGAGTGAGTTTGGGAGGCAGAGTCTGTAGTAGGGAAGCCGGGGGTAGGGAGGGTCATAAGGGAGGGTGAGGAAGTGGATGCCGAGATTTGGGAGACCGTATTAGCAGTAGAGACGTCTAGGGGAGGAAGGGTTAGAGTTGAGGGAGAGGGTGAGAGCAAAAGGGGTTGAGAGGTTGGGTAGATGGGGGTCAGGGGAAGGTTTTAATAGAAGGGAGGACAAAGTATTGAAATGGAGTTCAAAGATGGAGAGGTGGAGTTCAGAGGTTTGTATGAGAATATTACCAGTTTTAAATATGGAGATGTCGATGTCGCTGGGGAAAGCTGGGAAAGGGGTAGTAGATAGTTTAAATCCACACGGAATTTTGGTAGATTTAGATACGATGGCGAAGGAAGATGCTTTTCCATTTGGAAGGGCGTTTGGAGTAGAAGATGTAGTTGGTTTTTATAGGGGAGAACAGGCTAAGGTAGTTATCAACAATTAATGTTTCCGGATGCCGAATCAGTAATTTATGTTTAACATTTTTCTTGGCGTTTTTGGAGAGATTAGGAGTGTAAAGAATGATCCATGGATTGGGGCCATGTTTGGTGAGGGTCGAGTCTAAGCGGGTGAGGGTGTGGTTGAGGGGGGGCATGATGGGACGCGGCATTGGGAAGGGGGACAGAGGGGAATGAAAAGAGAGGTAAGGTGAGCAGAGGAGAGGGGGGGAGAGATAGTGGGAGCAGTAATTGAGGGAGGTGATAGAGAGAGCCAAATGCAAAGGGGGAAGCAGTAGGAGGGAGAAAAAGAGAGAGAGGGAGGTCAGAAAAACACAGACAGAAAAATTGCCAATTAGAGCATACACAGGGGAGATTACAGAACTAGGAAAGCCCAGGCACCGGTCGTTACGGGGTGATAAGCAGCTGAGGGATCTTGAGGATCAGGAAAAAGACGAGCGTAAGGAGGTGGAAGAAAAGGAGGAGAGTAAGAGAGACATCAGAAGTTCCAATACAGGTGAGGTTTGAGAGTAAACTAGAGTAATAAGGAAAAGGCTAAAAAGAACAGCAAAAGGGCATAGGACCAAAAGCAAAGGGGAGGGAAGCACTAGGAGGTAAAGAGGTGAGAGAGGGATGTAAAAAAAAACATCAAAGAAGGGTAACCAATTAGAGCAGATATAAGGCGATAGAATATCAAGAGAGACAATTAAACAAATAGTAGAATTGTAAGAACCCAGAAATAATTAGTGCGAGCATTGATCATTATACAAACCTAAGTTCGGCCACTGGAGGAAACACATTGAGGCAGAGGTTACAAACTGCCCACCAAAGCATAAGGTTTTTGCGAGGAGGTCACAATGGGGCAGTAATTAAAGGCAGGGAACAAAGAATAAAAAAGATGAAAGGATATCGTGAGAAACTATCAAGCAAGTTGTAGACTTGTAAGACCCAGAAACATTAGTGCGAGCATTGAACATTAAACAAACCTGAGATCAGGCACTGGCGGAAACACAGTCCAGTATGAGGCAGGGGTTACCAACTAAACAACAAAGCTTAAGATTTTAGAGAGGAGGATGTAATGGGGCAGTAATTAAAGGCAGGGAAGAAGAATAAAAAAGTACATTCAACTGCGGGCTCCCAGGGGAGTCGGGTTTGGAGGCTTAAGGGGCAGCATTGTGAGGATGGGGTCTGTGAGGCGGCAGGCAACTTCGGCAGTGGATTCAGTTCAGAAAGACTGTGGCTGCACCGGCGGGGATACAGCAGGGGCCAAGAGAGGCCTCAAAAGCGTTGGAGCAACAGCGTTCAGCAGGGGCCCAAAAAGCTGGACATGTAATAAGGTACTGAAAATACAGATTAAGTTACAGTCTTTATTTATTTCAACATGCATAATAGGGGGAAGATTGGTAGAATGTGAAACTTAGGAGGCTTGGCATTTGAGAGAAATCTTATGAAATGTAATCTCTCTTTTATTTCTGAAGGTCAGAGGTCAAATGTTACATGGTAAAACGGAAGCTACAGTCATCAAGAGTGGACATAGTCCCAGAAATGTTGATGTATGCGTGCCTTTAGAAAGATTCTCACCAAAAGGAATATGGCCTCAACCGTCTGTCTCAGCCATGGTTTTGAACATGTGGTGGTTCTGCTTTCTGGATAAAATCGTGACTCAGCTTCCAGGAGCACAAAAGAATGTTTCCGATTTAGAAGTTGTTCAGGATGAGCAATGGGCCTGTTCTGTGAATTGCAAGTGCTTTGTATCTGTTATGTGTTTGATGCCTTATGCATCAAATATTATTTGTGTGGATTTTTGGCATATGTTACAAGGTTGGTGCAGGAACAAATGACAGATGTGTTCTGATTAGTCTAATATAAAAAACAGCAAGCAAACATCCAGTCAGTCAGTCAAAAAAGTCTTTATTCGATTTTCATCATAAAAGACATACTATACATAATAAAATTCATATGAAGCAGTTATATCAACATAGCAATACATATGTAGATTATAAAACCAATAAAAATTATTAAATATGCATATTATTAAAACACGATGACTGTACATAGTAGGTAAATATAATAAACACATGATACCTAACCCTGTAGCCATAAAAATAACAGTTATTAAAATCGACAAAATGGCATATAGAACACAAGTTAGGTTGTAACCTTCCGAGTCCTAATAATCCAAGCCCAGCTGATAAATTTAGCAGCACCTATAACCACAGTTTTTGACGTGTCAGATTTCAAAATTCTACTAGCAACCTGTGCAGAACGAGTTCTCATTAATCGGCATACTGGACGGAGCCACACACGCCGAGGAAATAGATATGCCGGCCAACAAAATAGAAAATGATCCAGAGTTTCTATCTGGTCCACACAAAAGGGGCACTTATCACTACCAAGAGGGCTCAAGCTTTTTGTTAGCCCTCGCAGTGGTAGAGAGCCCACTCTAAACTGGTGATACAGTTTACGATCAAGTTGCTTCGTAATAGTGTCCCAATATCCTTCATAAGCGGACACATCCTTAAGAACAAGAAACGTTACTGTCATAGAACTACCCGTAAGGGAAGCAAATCTCCTGGCCTTAATCCTACATCAGTAAGCATCCCTCAGAACAGTTTTCGAAGGGAAAACAGCTGTGCCCGGATTAGCCCAAAGATTTCCCATCCCTATATCAATCAACAAAGTTTTGATTCCGGTCAACCAAGTAATCCTATGTGAACCCTCAAGCCCTTTGACTTCCAGTAGTGCTTTGGCATAAATAGACAGTTCCGGTGTGGTCCACAGACGCCGCCAAAACCCGAGAGGTCTGTACCTTACCATGTCCTCAAGGGGCTGGAGGCCTAAATCATATAGTAATGGGATACAAGGTGTTGATTGAGGAAGCCCTATTGCGGACCTAAGAAATTTATTCTGTGCAATCATTAGTTTAGACAAATTACTAAATCCCCACAATTCAGCACCGTACATAATGGCAGGGAGAATCTTAGAACCGTAAATCTTCATCATGGGAGCAATAGGTTTAGTTAGGGAATGACTATGCTCTTTCAACAAAGCTCCTCCTAATTGGTCATGTTTGAGAACAAGGAGATCCAGCTGATGCTTCCAGCTACAATTCTCTCTGAAGGTGACCCCCAAGTAGGTAAACACAGCCGTTTGCTCCAGAGTAGCACCTCCCATACAAACCTGCGCGCTAACACGCCTTGGGCCACGGAAAACCATAAACTTAGTCTTGCCTACATTTATTTCCAACTCATGTTCGCGGCAAAATAACTCAAAACGAGACAGGGCCGACTGCAGGCCCTGTCTTGTCTTAGAAATCAAAAGAGTATCGTCCGCGAACATGAGGAGGGGGATCTTCATGCCAGCCAGGGTGGGAGCGTCCGTCGGATGGTCAGAAAAATAACTTATAACCCTGTTAATGAACAGTGAAAACAGGGTAGGAGCAAGCACACACCCTTGGCGAACTCCTTACGAAACCTTAAATCTTTCTGTCACCTCCCCTGGTTTACCCCAGCGAACACGGGCATACGTGTTTTCGTGGATATTTACCAGGATCAACACCAACTCTTTAGGCATACCCATCTCCAAGAGTACTTCCCATAACTTAGCCCTTGGCACAAGATCAAACGCGGACTGTAAGTCCACAAAGGCCGCAAAGAGCTTACCACCCCCGAGAAAAATCTCCTTCCAATATAAAAGGACAACCCTAAATGCTTGATCCTGGGTCCCTCTATGGGACCGAAACCCCGCCTGAAGGGGAGATAACACATTAGTTTCGATCATCCAATTCTGTATGCGACCCAGTACTAGGCGAGCTATGATTTTTTGTACTGCGTCTATGAGACTAATCGGCCGATAGTTGGCCGGGGCAGAGCGATCGCCTTTCTTGTAGATCGGCAATATCTCCGCACCAAGCCACGAGTCAGGAACCGAAGCTCCACCCGCAAGGCCATTAGCTAACATCGTCAAGTACGGGACCCATACGTCTTGCTCTTGTTTAAATAAATCAGCGGGGATACAGTCTGGTCCCGGGGCTTTGCCACTCCGAATACTTGTTAATACAGACTTCACCTCGCAAGGAGTAAATTCCAAGGGGGTTTCAAATACAGGGGAAAATGTAAAAGAAGCGGGCTTATCGCTGACCTTGAACTGCTCCTCAAAATATGCAACCCACTGCTGGGGCTCGACATGAGTAGAGGGCCGCATATCAAAGGGGCGATTGCCCAATTTAAGAAGGTGCCAAAATTGAACCATATTACGACCGTCACAAGCCTGGTATAAATCCCTCCAACGGTCCTCATCCCAATTATGCTTTGCCTTTAATTGGGCGAGTTTGTAGTCAGCCCTGCATTTTTGAATGGGTACAGGTAACCTGGATTTAAAGGCCTGAATCATAGCACTTTGGGCCTTTCTACAATCATTATCAAACCAGGTACAAGATCTCAACTCTTTACCTTTATCTATAGGTGGTAAAACTTTTACAAAAAAAGATTTCAGTTCTAAAAATAGAGCATTATGGATGTCCCGAATTTGACCCTTAATCTTTTCCTGGGACTTCAAGCAGTTGAGTGTTACCATTGTATTACTAACCAGGTTCCTAATTGAAACCCGTGTATCCTCACTTGTGGCGATCTTAGGCCATCGCACCCTTCTTTGATCATTGGTTAGAATTACATCTGCAGATGCAGAAGCATCATCGGTCGTAAGGGAGCTAGTAAAACTATTATCATTAATGGATACGACGAGGGGATTATGGTCACTTTCTACTCTACTTGTTACCACCATATCAACAATAAGAGGCCTCATCTCCAAGTTAACTAAAATATAGTCGATACGACTCCCGGTTCTGCCATTGTCAAAAGTCATCCTCCCTAGCCTATCTGACTTGGTTCTCCCATTAACGGCTCTCAAGCCCATATTTAAACATAAACCCTTCATATACAGGGCAGCTTGTGTCCATTTCCTTATTGGAGTCAGCTCCAACTGGGGAACACCCCAAAGAGAATCCTCAACCTCGGTTAGATCCCCTCTGTCCACACCCAGAGGCTCAAAACATGTGTTGAAGTTCCCAGCCACTAACTTATTGTTGGACTTCATTTCTGACCCCAAGTGGCTCTCCCAAAGTAAGCAAGTTGGAGAACATCTCCCACCCGGGAGACCCCTCACATAGATGTTAATGATGAGGAGATTAAAGCTTTTCGTTGATTGAACCCTAATTACCAATATGTCTGGGCTATCAATCGGAACCTCTACCACTGTGACACCCTCACATTGGCGAACCCACGTGGTCAGACCACCCATCGGTCTACCCCTAAGGCCCTTGACCGCTGGTTTAAAAATTTTTTTAAAACCTGTACGAAATAGGGGGACCGTTGCCCAGGTCTCTTGAAACGACCATATGTCTATGTAATCAATAAAACTTGCCCAGTCTGGTATATCTAACCTATATACCAAGCCTGCAATATTCCATGAAGCAATTTTCACGAAAGAACTAGCAGGACTAGATACCACCACCTGGCATGACTCATTAGAGCGGTAAGCTAAACAGACCCTAGGAGGCTGTGAAGTAGTGGAGGGGATAGCCAGACAATGAATTTCTCTAGGGATTGATGACATGGCACTATCCGGACCCGCTCGACAAGAAGGAACCGAAACCCCAGGTATTTTCGGCAGGGAATGGTCAGAGCTGACCCTACGTCAATCGTTCTCCTCCAGAGACGATAAAATATCAAAACGATTAGGTGTTGGAATGGGCTGGATAGACCATGTGGGAATACTCGGCAAAACCCGGCAATCCCTCTTAGGCTGGGTTCTTCCTGGCTTGTAAAAAAAACCTAGTGGGAGAATTTTAATCACATTGGGCACAGTTGGCTGTTGAGAGACAACGTCAAGAATATATTCAACTAGTATTGGAGACCTGAAACTCAGCACCACACAATCACCTGGTAGGGACTTATGAGACTGGCCAATCCAATTAATACGCCTCACCATTTTAAATTCATCAAACAAGGCTTTACTGTTCCCTAATCCCCCAAACATCCAATATAATACAATATTGGGATAGATTGAGAATACAACGTCCTTTTTGCCTACTTTGTGCCTGTAACAGATCCAGGTGGAAAGTGTTTTGGCCAGTAAAGCAATGCATTTCTTCAAGGCATACAGATATGAAGTCCTTAAAACAAAACTGTCAAGGTCGGTGCCAAAAGAAGGACAGGATAACTACCACTGCCCTCTTTCATTTACATAGTGCCTGACATGGTAAACTGAAAAGAGTGTACAAGAGGTTGTTGTGGTAATCTCAGATCAACATCAAAAGAAAGTAAACCCTGCCACCTGTCACAGCTTAATTTCTGCAGATATGGTTTGAACTAGAATTGGCCACAGAATGATTACACTGCGTATCTACACACGAGTTGTAAAACCTGGTTCCTTGAGATTACTATTGTTATTTGTGTATTAGGGCACAGCCCAGCTTGTAAGTGCATGCAAGCTATTACTGTCACCGCTAGAACCTTTTCTCTCATGGCCTGAATAGTAAACAGTTTCCTATAGCTCATTACTGATTTGCATATGGCTGGGTCCAAACTGGGGTGGCATAGTGAGCAAAGAAATGATGGATTTAACCCAGATTTCTTGACTGGGGGAAGAATGTTTGATTTAGTCAGCATTCCATCCATCATTTGTTGCTGCAGCACTTTAACCCCTAAGTGGGATGGGCATGCCCAGATGTGGGTCCCTTGCTTGCTGTGCTATTGGTTTCAAGCTAGCCTGGCTGATGAGGGGTGATATACCCCAAAACCGGTCCCAGGATGCTTAGTTCCGGTCCAGAGAGGACCCAGGCTGGCAGTTTGGGCTGGACTATTTCCATGAGGAGCAGGGTCAAGACTGATTTGCATATGGCTGGGTCCAAACTGAGGTGGCGTAGTGAGCAAAAGAATGATGGATCGAACCCAGATCTCTTGACTGGGGAAGAATGTTTGATTTATTCAACATTCCATCCATCATTTGTTGCTGCATAGAAATCATTGCATCACTGCTATTAAATACACAGGTACCACCCTCGGTCGCTGGAATGGGCACTGCCCTACAGTTTAAACTCAGAGAAAAGCACACCGTTATGTATCCATGGTGATGATCAGGCGTGAATGAGAATAACTAGTGACATAGCCACTTAGTGCTTGACACTGACGAAGTTACCCAACCTCCGGTTGCTGCAAAGAAAAGCTACTTAATTTGCATTAAATACCCCTTAAAGAGGAACACGCATTTCACAATGATGAGTAGGGCCCATGACAATGAGGAAAGTCCGAATTGCTCCAATATTGTTGACTGCTTGTTCCTCTTTAGTATTGATGCAGGTGTATGTCGGGAAGGTAACAAACTGTTCTAATAATTTTTAGAAGTGCAAACACATACTACGCGCTAGTGTCCAGGTAAATTCATCACCCTGCAAATCATGGTATTGTACATGTTAGCTTATGGTTCTATCCAGTATGATTAAGAATAGTTGTGCTACTGCGGTACCAGTAAAATGTTGTTCATTTTAGTTCCATATTCCCAGAGCATTCTCATTATGTGTCAAACTTCTATAAGGTTTCTTAACTCGCACAACTCTAAACAGTAGTATTGACTGAGCTGTTCTTCACACCTTCTGGTTTTCTTGAAAATGCACCCTTTGCCCACTCTTTTTTCAAAATTTTCTTGGGGGGAGAACCCCTGTTCCCCCGATAGGTAGTTCAGGCTCACTCGCTCGCCGCAGTGAAGTACGACAATTGTTTTACACCTCACCACTTTCAAATGTCACCAGCCGCCACTGGTTTTGTTTGAATTCATTTATATGAAATATTTAGAGGGAAAGAATGAGTTGTATTGTATTATCTTTTTAGGTTAAGGTTGTATATGCAACCGTTCAGGTCAGGCAGTATGAGGTAGAGGAATTCTAGAGTGAAATGTGAGGGGGTTTGGAAAAGAAAACCATTATTTGATCATTCTTTGCTTGAAGAGTACGGAGCTGTTGTGAATAAACCTATCATCCTGATTTAATACTTTTTGTCATTGGATTGAATATAACACATCTGAAAGCGGCTGCTTGGATGCCTATGTTGCGCAGACAGTATCAAAGGCTGCCCAAAGATCTATGAGGATCAGAGATGCAGTCTCTCCTTGGACGAGTAGGGCTCCGATGTCGTCGGTAATAGAGAGGAGGGCTGTCTCGGTGCTGTGGTTGCTGTGGAATCTGGATTGGGAGGTCTAGTGGAGGAGGTTCTGTTCCAGATGTGAGTAGAGTTGGTGGTGATGGCTTTTTCTAATACTTTGACCGGGAACAGGCAGATGTTGAAAAGATCTTTGCTGTTATTGGAACTTGATACCGATGCGTGAGGCTAAGGCCTTTTATTTTTATTCTCTCAACTGTCTTAAGTAGAGGTTAAGGGCTGACTTCAAGGTGGTCTTGTCAGTCATGTCCTTGCTGGTGTGCCATCTCCTTTTCAGTTGTTTACAGTGTCGTTTAGTGGTTCTGAGATTTTCAGTATACCAGGTAGCCTGCTTGATGGGCCTTCTGTGGGTATTGTGGCAAATAGGAATAACACTGTCAGTGCACTTGGTGATCCAGTTGTTGAATTTTCTGATGCCTTGGTCTAGGTTGTTGGAGGCTGTGGCGTGGGTGATGTTTATGGCATCCATGTGTCCTTTGAGACTTTGCTCCAGCTGCATGGGGGCATTGGGCAGATTGAGGGCAGAGATCAGTGAGCTAGTGATGTTGCAGTAGATGATGGAGTGGTCGGTCCATGTGAGTTCCGTGGAGTGGCTATACCTGATGTGGTCGCTGGAGCCAAAGATGGGGTCTAGCGTGTAGCCTGCAGTGTGCGTGAGGGCATGGATGAGATGGATGAGATGGATGAGTCTGATGTTCATGCTGTTAAAGAGCTTTGTAGTGTTGATTGTCTAGATTAAAGATGAGGTCGCTGAAGAAAATGTAGTTGTTGGAGTTTATGGTGAGGGGGTATGAAGAAGTCCGCGATGAAGTTGCGGAAGGCTGGAAATGGTCCTGGAGGACAGTAGGCAAGGGTGTCCCTAATGGTGGTTTTGCTATCTGTTTGGAGTCGGAAGATGAGGGGATCCATGGGTGGGGTGATATGGTCATTTGTGGTGATGCACCGGGTGGATTTGTTGTGTATAATAGCAATCCCTCCGCCAGGCTTGATGATACTGACGCAATAGATGATCTTGTATCCTTCAGGTATTGCGGTGGTGATGTCAGACACAGTAGTGGGGTTGAGCCAGGTTTCAGTGAGGAAGAGGATGTCCCGTGTGAGGGAGGAGATGAGGTCCCAATTCTTGGTGGTGCGTTTGCATAGTGAGCGTGTATTGAGAAAGGTGCATGCAAAGTTGATGTTTTCGTTTAGGTGGTCTTCTATACAATAAGGAGCTCAAGAGGGAAAAATCAGATTAGGTTGCCCTCCACTCACAGTCCAGAACACCAACAATTAGGCCTAATCTGTTCAGGCACAAATCCTATTTACTTCATGAGTGGGATTGGTAGTATACTTTCTTCCTCAACAACAACCCTTCACTTTTTGGGAGTATTGTCCCTACTCATAATTGCCTTATATTTTATTGTTAAAAGAACCAACCTAAGAATCAACAGTCACTGAGTTCTAGAAAAATACCTCATACTTTAACAGGTGTACATAACACACATATGTGTACCAAAGTGAAAAATGTGAGAAAATGAGGTAGCACCTCACGTGCGCACCACCAAAGGGGCTTACTGGTTAAATATCACCAGTTATGCCCACGTTTCTCATCATAGGTTGCTACCTTGTGAAAAACAAAAAGAATTGGTGTCCAGAAAACCAGTGAAACCGGTGAACATATGTGTAAAGATCACAAAATTCAACCCTGTGTAATTAAAATTGAGATAAGCCACACAGCCACCAGAGAACATCTTTATTCTAAACTTGTGGGCTTATTCAAAATAAAAACATACTGCATGTTTGCAGACCAATTAATGATGGGCCGACATGTTTCATTGCCTGTCGATTGTAGTGGCAATTTCTTCAGGGCACGAGGACTTCGTCCACCTTTTCTGGACCCTTATTATAAACACCCAGTGACTGTTTAAACAACAGGAGGTTCATTAAAAGCACATCCAGCCAGTACAGAATTCTAATAGGCACATTCAAACTGTATATCTTTACACCCAGGCATGTATATTTACCCGGTAGTAGCCAAGGCCCCTCGTACCAGCTAGCCACCTCATCACACAGGAGCTATAAATTCTTAATAGCCCTGTTTCGTAAAAAAGACACTTATGTTGTCCTTGTTCTGCAAGGAAAAACATGTTTTAGCGATTTCATATGAGACCATTTTCTCAACAAGTATTATCTAGAGGTACATGCAAATGATCATAAACCGTTAAAATCAATTTATGAGCCCATGTCAGAATTTTCAACCAGACATCCATAATAGCCTCAGATGCCAGCCCGCTATTCTACTAAAAGCATAAAACCACTTTCACCTTATGTCCAGCATGTCCGACATATAGCTTTCAAGTAGGATACTGAAGCCAGTAATGCCGGCTTCAATTTCTTTCCACAATTTATATCTCCCACCGTTATAAAGACCTTGGGAACACATGCACTCTCGTTTCATTCCAAGTGAGTAACAGGCGTTCAAAGTTTCACCACAGCCCCTCATGTAAACTTCAACAATCTTACCGCGTCTTATCACTCAGCGAGCCTTGTCTCATTCCAGCGTACTGCCCAAACGCGGTCTCCTCATTTAAAACCGGCAAAGACGTTAGGTTTCCTCCCTTTATATATAAATCCAGGTTCTAATGACCAATCACATGGCAAATTCAGATTAAAATCTCCACACACAATCAGTGGAAGTGGCCAGTGAGCCAGTTCATTAGTAATATATTCAAATACAGCTGGGTCATCTGTGACATTACCATATATGGAGCATATAGTTAATTTTTTCCCATTGTTAAGTTGGAATTCCGTGATTGTCCATCTACCATATTTATCGGCTGCAGATCTTACAAATTGCATACCCATCCCTGTAGCAAGAATGGCTATCCCCCATGTTTTTGTCGCTTGCGTTGTGGCAATAACCAGCCTATATCCTAGAGTTTTAAGGAGATGTAGTTGTGACCCTTCCATATGTGTCTCTTGGAGACAGATAATATCAGCCCCTGTTGCTCTTATTCCGACCGCCACTCTTTGTCTTTTTTTCGGGTCATTAAGGCCACAAATATTAATAGACAGAATTTTTTATTTAGCCATTTAAGATTCTAAATCCCTTTTTCCTCGATCGATCTTATCTTCCCTTTGTGCCATTCATACTCAGCTTGACCTTAGAGCCTGGATTTATATATAAAGGAAGGTAACCAAAGGTATATCAGGCCCTTAAAGAACTATGTAATGCACACGGTCTGAGGGACTGTTGGCAAGCAAAACACCCTAAAGATCCAGGTTACACCTTTTTCTCCAATCCACATACTAAATTTGCCAGATTAGATTATGTGTTTGTAACTAACGCCATAATTTCAGACTGTATAATAGACAAATTACCACGAGTGTTATCAGATCATAATCCCCTAATCATGAGCTTCAACAGTGGGAAAAGGAATGACGAACAGAATATGTGGACATTCGAAAGGGCATTGCTCTTAAATAAAGAGTACTGTCAACATATAAATAAGTGGATATCTGAATTTTTAGAGGATAACTTTGTAAGTACCTCAATAGCGATAGTCTGGGACACTCTCAATGCAGGAATTAGAGGAGAAACTCTACGGTTTTCATTAAAACTTAACCATGAAGCTAAATTAAAAATGGGGATGCTACAAAAAAAGCTGGCTGAAGTAGAGGAGGGACTGATAAGGGTGGTACAAGAAGGCCAGAATGTCGAAGGGGCACTGAGTAGGGTAGCGTTAGCTAAAAAGAACATTGTCGACATATTTATGGAAAAAGCGATATGTAAGGCCGTAATGAATCGGGAGAATATGTATGAGTTGAGCGAACAAGTGGGGCATCAACTTGCAGTGCGCACAAGACAACAAAATACAGCCAATATGATTATGGAGATTAGAGACCCAAAATATGGCCTTAGAACTGACCCCAAAGAGATAAGATCCGCATTCCAGAGCTATTACCAAGAATTATATGAGGAAAGCTATATTCAACAGAAAGAGATTGAGGAATATCTCGATCAGACATCAAAACCAAAGTTGTCACAAGAGGATCGAGTCAGTCTGGATGTAACACCACTATGGGAGGAAATATTACTGTCAATAAACAGTTTAGCTATAGGGAAGGCAGCCGGGTTGGATGGTATACCAGCAGAGTTTTATGTTAAATTCCATAAATCACTAAAAGGGAATTTAAGCGACTTATTCAAACACATTTTTCTGGGAGGACATCCACCGGGATCCTGGGCTCGCGCCAAAGTTGTAGTTTTTTTGAAGAAAAATAAAGACGTGGCAGAACTTGGAATCTATCGCCCTATCACTCTAATAAATTGTGACAAAAATATGCAAAATTACTTGACAGCAGATTAGCACCAATCGTTCACAAAATCGTATCGAACCGACAACATGGATTTATCCCGGGAAGATCTACCACCGACCATGTACAGAGAGTGATCACACTGTTTGACAGTACCGAGATTGCAGGCGACCCTATGGCACTTATATTATTAGACGCAGAGAAAGCCTTCGATAGGGTCTCCTGGCGATATCTTTGGTTAGCAATGTCGAAGTGCGGTATAGGGGAATCATTTATCCAAGCTATTCAAATGTTATATATAAATCCAGAAGCAGTAGTAATGGTGAATGGGGCAGTATCAGGAAAAATAGATATAACCAGAGGAACAAGGCAAGGATGCCCATGCTCCCCCTATTGTTCGCAATCTTTATTGATTCCTTTATCCATAGACTTGAAAATAATCCAGCAATCCCACCAATAAAGTCCCCAAATGGCGACACAAAGACCTTAGCCTATGCAGATGATATTGCTCTGGTTACAAGTGACCCAGGCACAGCAATAAATGCGTTGGAAGAGGAGGCAAAAAACTTTGGGAAGGTATCCGGGTATAAGCTGAATTAGGATAAAACCCAGATAGTTCTTAATGATAAATCCGTGAGCAACGACGATCGGGTGGTAGAGAGTGCCATCTATCTGGGTGTAAATATAACGGCCAATCTGAAAAATCTGGTGAAGATTAATCTAGATCCGCTTATAAAACAAACCGAAAAAGACATAAATACATTAAATAACCTGCACTTAACGATTGGAGGTAGATGCAATGTGATAAAGAGGCTCTTTTTCCCAAAATTTCTATATTTTCTCAGGACGATATGCTTGGAGTTTAGACCACAAACATTTAAAATCATAGACAACATGTTTTCACGCTTTATATGGGGATATAGAAGACCTCGCAGGGCACTTAGATACATCTTTCTTCCAAAAGAAAGAGGCGGCCTCGCCCTGCCCAACCTCAGAGTATATTGGTGGGCTACAATCCTGAAATACTGTAAAGTACTATTAATCGCTAATAGGGACAACAGGCCAATCAGGGATATACCAACACCACAAGAGCTAATCTTGGATAATGAGGCTAGCGGATACCTATGGCGACATGTACACAACTGCTACTTTAAAAGAGTACGATTCAAAACCATAACCGGCATACATATCGCCTGGAATAATATACGTAAACTGCTTGGAATCGGAAGGTTTTCCTATTACACTCCTTTAATGGAAAATAGTAATCTCCCAGAGATCTTTAATGATACTTATATGAATAACTGGTTAAATGCTGGGATCACCCAAATTGGTTGCTTCTATTCATCATTGGGGATTAAATCATTTGAAGACTTAAGAAATGAATACATGCTAGAGCACAGAGACTTTTTAAAATTTCTTCAGGTTAGAGATTTTTTGATAAAGAAAGGGGGTGGACGCTCTAAATTTCAGAGAATTCAGACCGTTGAAATAATAAAGGGGAACAAAGCAATAAAGATCGGTGAAATTTATGATAGCTTGGTCACCGTACTCCCCGATGACATGAATAAATTTGCCGCAAAATGGCAGGAAAAACTGGGGATCACAACAGAGTCATGCATGAGATCTTATGAATTATCCCAATCCATACTAATGTCTGCAAGGTTGCAAGCCCAATATTATAAAACGTTTTTTCAATTATACTATACACCAAATAAGATAGCCAAATGGGGGTCGGGTAAAGGTACAGAATGCCCACGATGCTCATTGTATGAGGCCGACATTGTACATATATTTGCAACCTGTGACATATTACAAGGCCTGATCAGTGATATCTCCGGCTTTTTATTCGAAATCTCCAATGTAAGAATCGAAATTACAACAGGAGAAATAATGCTAGGTATAGACGGTAATATTCGACCTAATAACATGCAAGGGTTGATATTTATATCTATGGCAATCCTTAGAATATGTCTGGCTTCGGTCTGGTTGGACCCAAATCCACCGGTTTTTCAACAGTGGCGGGCCCAATTATTGGCGTCTTATAGCCTCGAGATAGCTATCTATAGAAGGAAGGGGCGGAATAAAAACAAACAAGGGCTGGGAATCTGGGATCCCTTGTTGCAGTGGATGCAAAACCTTGAGCCACGAGAGTAGGTGTTAAACAATTCAAACTATGAAATGTAATGGAAAGGCTCTGATAATACACGGCAAAAAAGTCTCCGGTTTGGCGAACCCTTGAAATACTATAATATAATTGTTTGACAGTTGAAGTATAATGTAATGCTTATGTAATGCTTATGTTATTATAAGTTTACCTGATTCATGCGTGTACAAAGAATAATAATGTTCAGGATAGGGTGGGGGGTGGATAAGGAGGGGATGTATGTATATGGAAAAATGTAAGAATAAAAATATTTTTAAAAAAAAACGGCAAAGACGGCCGGGGAGAGGCCATACTTTCCGGTCACGTGATCAGCATTGCACTACAAGCGCCATCTTGGAATTGTACTCTAAACCAGAAATGCTGATTTGGAAGAGATCTTAAATAAATGCCATGCATCATCCATCCTCTTATAACTCGGGTATTAAGAGTTTTTACATTCAACACATTAATTGTTTATAGCCATTCTTTTTTTATATACACACAGTCCGTGTTATCCAAAAAACCATATAGCCAGAATGACTCCAGCTATGTTTAAAGTCCTCGATATAAAGCAGAACAATTCCTTATCATAAACTTTCAATAGGTGCAAACTGCGCCACTTTTATTAGAAACAATATGTTTGAAAGACAGGAGATTGTCGGGCTATATATTTATCGAGAGTTGTTGGTGTGATTTCTCAAAGAGACACCCATTGCTGAACAAAGTGGGGGAGTAGTAATTCTCAATCAATATCGGAGCCCTGATATACAGTGTCAAATACTGACCCTATTCCACTCTATACAACCATTCAACCCCACTTGATCTGCTTTTTCCCCAAAAATCCAGCGGGCCTCTCTTTTGGATAATATTTTTTCTATATTCGAGGTGTCGCCCACCACTTTCTCCAACACTACCCAGGCCAACGACCCGGCATCATGATTTTCATTTTTGAAATGTTGTACAAGCCTTGTTGTAAATTTCCCTGCTCTGATCGTGCTAAGGTGCTCCTGAATGCGGATCTTGATTTTTCTGGATGTGAGCCCTATGTAATGTAGACCACATACACACGTCAACCGATAAATCACATTCACGGTGTTGGAATTTGTAAACTTTGTCAGGTGCCACAACTTCCCATCAGAAAGCTCCACTTTATTTGTCCTCACCATGAGATCACAAACCGGACATGACCCACATGGGTAATGTCCGGCAGGGAGTGTAGATTCTTTTGGGCGCAAATGTACCAATTTATCCTTCAGGTTACCAGCCCTTCTAAAAGCAAATCTAGGTGGAGGCATATAAAAATCCGAAGTCGACAGTATGGCCCAATGTTTATGAATAGCCTGGCGCATCTTACTCGCCAAAGGATCGAAGGTCATGACCACCGGAAGGCAATCAGTTTTAGATCTTACATTTTTCTCCAACAATACACTTCGGGGAGTATTCAAAGCCCTTTTTCTGGCATTCTTGACTATCATCCTGGGGTATTGTCTCTCAACCAATTTATCACATAACACCTCTGACTGCTGTACAAAGTCATTTGTGAATGAGCAGTTCCTATGGTACCGCAGAAACTGCCCTACAGGCAAGTTATCTCTAAGTGCCCGGGGATGGAATGAATTGTAATGCAACAGTGAATTCCTATTAGTTGCCTTCTGATGCACTGTGGTACAGAGTTTGTCATCAATCGCTATTATGTCCAAGTCCAGGTACACTGCTTTTTGCTTACTGAAAGACCAGGTAAACCTAAGACTGCTATCTAGGGTATTCAACCAATTCAGAAATTCAAGCAAAACTATCTTAGTGCTTGACCAAATACATAAAACATCGTCAATATACCGCTTCCAGAGGCGAATATTCCTCTGGAAGGGATTCGACGAATGAAAAATGCAGTGTTCCTCAAACTGCCCACATAAACGCAGGCCAGACTGGGCGCGAAGGTTGCGACAATAGAAGTCCCCGAGACTTGCAGAAAAAGGTCATTTTTGTAGCTGAAATAATTAGAGTTAGAGCAATTTCAATACTGTAAAACAAAGGATTGTGGAGTGTCATAAAACCACTCTTTCTCCCCAAGTGCCAGATGTGCTGCCACCAAAAATTCATGCTGTGAATCAAAATATGTGTCCTCCAAAATGTTGAGGATATCCCTGGTATCCTGAACAAACGCAGGTTGCTTTATAACCGACTCTCTTAAAAAGAAATCGGCAAATTGTGACAAAGGCTCAAGAACCGACTGTATAACCGAAACAATTCGACCCGGCAGGGCCGCTGGGCCTTATGTATTTTCGGCAAAATGTAAAAAGCCGGAGTTCTTGGTTTGGAATTAACCAAGATCTCGGCTTCTTTAACAGTGATCCATTTTTTCTCTTTTGCCTCACCTACAAGCTGCTTGATAATTTCCAACAATTCATTTACAGGGTCACGGGCCAACGGCCGTTAATTCTTCTGCATGCCTAGCTGTCTCATAACTTCATTCTCATAGTCAGTGGTATTCATAACAACCACCGCACCACCCTTGTCTGCTGATTTTGTAGTGATCAAAGGGTTGTCTTGTAGACTCCTAACTGCCCGCCAGTCATCTCTGCGCATGTTATTAAAGATTTGATGCTGTGCAGTACATTCTAGGGAAGTGATCTCATCTAATACTTTGTTTTCAAACACCAAAACCTCCGGACCTAAACTCGAAGGGGGGGGGGGGGCGAAACTGTGAAGGCGAAACTGTGAAGGCCGATGTAGGTTGGTACAAAATAGAGATGGGGGGGATCCTGTGTTTTTTTTTCCAAAAGTGTTTTGAGTTTAATTTTTCTCATAGTTTCTTGAAATTCAATACGACATTTAAAAGAGTTGTGTGTAGGGTTGGGAACAAATCCTAACCCTTTATTCAGTACCTGCAGTTCACTTGAGGTAAGTACCTTGTCAGACAGATTTACCACGATATCGTTCACAGCTGGTTCCTCCCCCGGCTGCGAGTAATTCGCGGCGAAAAGGTCTGCAATGTCCGATCCTGATTCTGTCGTATTTGTCCCCTGCCTCTTTGACCACCCCCTCTGTGACCTCTCTGATTTTGTCCTAAAAAAGAGCGCAGTAACGCTCCCAAATCTTCGTTAGATTGCTCTTGCTGGTTAAATGTAACCCTGTTAGTTTTGTCTGCCTGTGCTCCTACATCGTCCTTTTCGCTGGAAGTATTATCAAACATCCAGTTGTATGGTGTGTGCCTAACTGGTTTTCTCCCTCCCCTCGCCAGGCCACCCTGTTGTCGTTGTTCAGTTCCTTGTTGATAATTACTATCCTCAACATAGGGAAATGCCTATGCATGGGTAAACCGTTCTAGGTTGTGTTTTAAACCTTTTATTTTTCGATTAATCATATCATTTTTATAATCAGACAGGTCTTCCTGAATCCTTGCCAACTGCTCCTTTGTATCAGCAAGAGTGGTGTCTCTTTTAATACTCTCCTCCAAATCAACAATCTCTTTAAGGAGTTCTTCACTGAGCCTCTTGGCGGTATTAATAATCAGGATCAGCCAGTCCCGGGTACATTTATTGGCAATGTAACTCCAATCGACCCGGAACTGACTGTCTTCCAGAAAAATGTTGGGTTCAATCCGCACCAATAGGCTCGCTGGGGCTGCACCTGCTCTAAGATATTCTGTCATCAACGCACCATGCAGGACTATCCTTACTCGTTTTTTCATTTAGGTGGTACCTGTTGTTTGTCGGGGTGGGGCTGATCAGGTGGCTTGTGTGTGTGCTGTGGCAGGTGAAGTACAGGGGATGCAGTTGAAAGATCCTACAGTGGAGCGTAGGTCTGCATGGTCTGTGTGGTGATAGAGATTGTTGTGTCTGGGTAGAAGATGAAAAGCTCAGTTATAGTTTATCTTAGGGGGTGGTAGGGTCGGGAGTCGTTGCCCTGGGCATGTCTACGGTGAACCAGCACTGCGCCCCCTGAGTGGCCTCACTGCAGCCTCCATTAAGTAGGTCCAGGGTGGGCAGGGCTGCTGTTGGCGGGAAAAACAGTGAGTGGGAAAACCCAGGCAGGAAAACTCAGGCACTGGTAGGGTCACTGGATCAGGCTGGAACAAGCAGGAAGTGGATGCTACAGACAGGTGGCAGGCTAGGTGCCCAGGCGCCTACTAATGTAGTCATGCTGCAGCCTGCATTAAGTAGGTGCTGGGGTGGACAGGGCTTCTGTTGGTGGGATCAGCGAGGAGTGGGAAAACCCGGGCAGCGGCGGTTTCACTGGATCAGGCTGGAAAAGCAGGAACTGGAGGTCACAGGCAAGAGGCAGTCTAGGTGTCCAGGCGCCTCTGACCCTCCAATATAATTTCTTTCTTCCACATTTGGGTCTTTCAAATACTTAGCTACACACTGCTGACAAGTAGAAGCTTTTGTAATCTGGCACTTTGAAATCTTCACCCAATGTGTGTGGCTACAATGTTTGCAGTGCCTACCCCTACCCCACATCAGTTAGGTGAGGTCTGCAGTTATTTGTCCCCTCCATGGTGCCTGACTTCCTATGATATATCTGGTCTCCAAAGTAATTAGAGGCATTTAGCTCCCATTTTAAGTGTAGATCAGGCTGTATATTGACCTCTTGCAAGGTTTGCAGTTGCAGATGAATAGGCACCATTTATCTTTGTTCACCAGACATCTGGACATTCTGCCAAATCGTTCTATCCTCAACAGCAGAGGTATTAGTCCAACTTCCACAACAAGGAGTACTAGCAGCACACCATGTGTATAGAGAGAAATTATATGTGGCTGGCTGTTAAATCCCATTTCTTCTTGAACAGTAAACAAACGTCTATGGAAGCCACGGATGGCACTATGGCTGTTAGCAGGGATTAATCTAGAACATGAAACTTAAACCTCACCTTCAATGACGTGATTCTGACTCACATTACACCTGCTTGGTCAGAATTTATCAGATCATTCAGCACGTTGGCTATTCTATCACCTGGATCTTACCCAATATTTAGTCGTTTTAGTTCAACATTGAAAGTAGATGATAGTATGCCGTGTCATTTGGGTCTTTACCCATATTTTTGGAGTTCTACTGTTCATTCCTCACTTGTGGAAGTGGCAGGGTCCTCACTTCTCTCACTTCCATGCCTATGCATCAGTTACAGAAGTATATGGTATAAACTTCTATTGGAATGGCATTGTTTTCTGGGGTCCTGCCATATGCTAAGTTTCTATTGGCTATTTTTATTTCTCCTACTAAAGGAGAGTGTTGAGATGTTCCATTTGGGCTGTGTTGCAGGGTAGCAGGGACAGAGTCGACAACCAGGACAGGATGGTGTAAAGACGGTTTTATTTTGTACAAGGTTTTCTTTTGGCGTGCTGCCCGTCGCGATGCTGCAGAAGAGGGGGAACTCGGTTTGGTCTTTCTCGGTGACTCCAGAGTGAGAGGAAATGGTAGTAGTTCCTCCGCTGTAGACTCCGTGGAGGTCCCAGCCCTCAGGGGGGTTCCGGAGCGGTCGATATAGAGGAAGAAAACAAAAGAAAACAAGAAACCAAGGATTAGGACACTTGTCCTGTATTTGTTGTCTACAAGGGCCGGGAGTGAAGGAAACCGAGTGCTCAAGTGCTCTTAGCTCTCCAGTACGTGCAAGCGGGCTTGGTGCTCAGTGAAGGTAGGGTGAGTGTGGGACCGTGCGTCCTATACAACACTAGCTCGGTACGGGTGCTTAGAGCGTAGGCGGCGTCTTTCTTCCCACCCAGCCCGCTACTTTTTCCCGTACCTGTTCGAGCCACGCTCCTCCCGTGGGAACGTGGCGGGGCGGCTCGAAGAGACGTTGGCCTCCTGGCTTGATGTGGTTGTCTCTGCTCGGCTCTGCTCCCGGTTCGTCGCTCTCTCCTCTTCTCCAGTCCTGTTCCTGAATCTTAGCACTCCTCCACTCCACCTCTCCTTCCGCCTCCAGGGAAACACCGTCCGTCTTCTTCCGGGAGTCAGCTGTCTTTATCCCACCCACCGTGATGTCAGCAGGGGGCGGGGTTTCGTCGGATTGGAAGGCCGAATTAAAGAAACCCCGTTCCGATTCTTGTGTCCAGTCCTGTGAAGGATATGGGTACCACTCGTCCGTTGTGTACGGTACTGCTGGCCGCTGCAGGGGAAGAGAAGGTGATACAAGTTCGCCTTGTGAGCATGGGTTCCATGGACTTGTGTCAGCCTCGGTTGCTTTCTCTTCCCCGTCACACACCTCTCCCCCCTGATTCTCCCGATCGGGGAGAGGAAAGACCCGGGACAGATAGTCCGCGTTCCCGTTTTCTTTCCCCTTCCTGTGTTGCACCGAAAAGGCATATGGCTCGAGGGAGAGGAACCAACGGAGAGTCCTAGGATTCTGGCCCCTATTCTGATACATCCATCGAAGAGGAGCGTGATCTCTATATAGAATGAACGGTTTGCCCTCCTGTGGAAATATGGATTTTTATGATCAGTTATGTCCCCTATCTTGGACCCCAACGGTTTCATGTATAAATCACAAGTACATGTATGTTCCCTCCAGTTCCAGTTATGAAGACGCAAACACTTGTGCGTCCACCGTCAACATGTCCTCTTTCAGATCCGCCATGAATGGGCCGGATATTCCATTCCTAAGTATGAAAGGCCACCGGCTTTATATGGTTCATTTATGCCATTTTACAGTCCAGGCGAGTAGGCCCTGATTCTGCCATCAAGCCTTTTCCTGCCTTCTGCCTCTGAAAGCTCCAGTCTGAGCTCGCATCTGTATCCATGAACTTTGTCCTATTCCCTGCGCGGCTAACGGTGCCTGACTCCAGCCTGTTGCCTGCCAAAAACTGTATTTCACCTTGTGATTATCTGCTCCGCTCCCTATCCAATGCATTCCTGTCTAGTAGTTTAAGTAAACATTCTTCCAGCTACCGAGCAAAAGGCCCGGCTTCTCTGTCTTTATGCAAGTAATTCATAGCCCTGTTACTATGGAAGATTTCTGCCCTCGCATCTAGTGTAGACACTTAGACGCTTGTACACGCACTCACAGTCAGTATAGAATAGATTTTGTTCGAGAGACCTTTCTTTTTGGATAACATAGTTCTTTAAACATAGGATGTTAGATATGATTTGGGATTAGGTTGACATAACCCCAGACTTTTGTCTCCACATGTAGAGCTAAATGTCAAGTCCCTTTCTCCCTCTAGCCCCACGTCAGTTACACGTCATGCTCGAGTTGAGCACAAGTAAGGCAAAGTTCCAGTACAATTCCAGCAGATCACGCAACCCCCTCCAGGTATCCACCCACACATGACAAATTACCCATTATCATCAAGTGGACGCCCACATGGACGCCCACCTTCACGCCTACTTACACGCCCACATGCTCTTATCTCATTCTCTCTTGCTCTTTTGCTTACGTACAATTGAGAAATGTATATATACTGTACTCTGTGAATAATGTTTTGAGAATATTGAGAATACTTTTGAGTCCCTTTCCAGATCCTATTTTGGTGATGGAAATATTCTCCCTTTAACTCGAGTTATTGGAATAAAGCCCTTTTAGAACCTGATACCACAGACTCAGCCTCTTGCTTTATGCATGATCCTATTGATATTCTGAAATACATAGAGCGTAATATTTTATTTACCACATAATGGCGCCCGAACAGTTTAATCTCTTTCCCCACACGCCGGAGATGAAGGTCCAGTTTTGCCCCCTTCCATAGCCGTGACGGACTTCAAGCGCGCACGTCGCGGGTCTTCCCGCCAACTCCCTCAGGCCAACGAAGGGGACAGACTGCGACCAGGCATCCATACGAGGCGGTGAGGAACGCAGATTGTCCTACCCAGAGCCCACCTGCGAGAGAGCTGTGTCCGAGGTATACAGAGGCCCACCAGATTCCGAAGTTCCGAAGTATCCAAGTCACGAGTCGAGTCCAGTCCAGTCCAGTTTGGTCTAGTCCAGTTCAGTTCCGAGGCCTTCCGTTCCGAGCTACCCGGTGAGTACCATTGCCGGGGAGGCGTTCTGACGTGCACATAGGTTGTGCCGGTCAAGACGGGTTTGGGTACACAAATCCGGTCTGCACTGTTTCAGCAGTGTATCTGTACTGTTTAGCAGTATATCTAGTATGTCTAGTATATAATTCAGAATCACCTAGTTAGTGTCGAGTATTATGCTAAGTGATTAGTTCCCTAATGGCCATTGTTGTTCGTTAAATGTTAAATGTTAAATGTTTTAAATACGTTCTACATATTGTGGTGTGAATGACTGTTCATTATTGTGTTTATTGTATTAAGTGTGTTCAAGTAATAAGGTCTAAAAATGCCGCTCTTTTCAAAATTAAGACAGATCAAAACTAGAAAAGGGGTACTCGAAGAAGCTGTTCCCATTCCACCTAGGGACACTCCAGGGTACTTTATGTATCATAAGCATGGCCTAGATGCCGTATTATTTCTTGATTTATGGGTGGACTACACCAAGGATTTACCAGAAAGTCAGAGGTGGCCCGCAGTTGGGACATGGGATGCAGATTGCATCATGAGAGTAGAAGAAGAATTATGGAAAAAGATAGCCAGACAGTAACAGAAAGATGCCATTGAATTATGGCGTAAAGAATAGCATAGACGCACAGAGTAAGCGCTCAGAAAAGGAGAGAAAAGTAGGGAGGATTCAGACAAAGCCCGAGAAAACGTGTTAGTTGAGGAAGGTATCCGAGTAAAAGCAGAACAAGTAGATAGACAACGAAACACTCTTATGAAAGAGAAAATGTAGACCAGCTTGGAAGGATGCCATTGAGTTTTGGCGCAAGGAGTCACATAGGAGGTCAGAGTAAGTGTTTCACGAAGCAGAGAGAAGTAGACTGGAGTCTGGAAGAGCCAAGGAAAAGATGTTACAGGAGGAAGTGGAGCAGGTAAAATGAGCGCAGGCTGACAGAGAAAGAAATACTGACGTTGCTGGTATTTATCCCGTCCTTTCAGAGGACCTAGCAAGAGTGGCCCCAGTAGAAAGACCAGTTAGAGTGCCACCGCAAGTACCACGATACATATAATAATGATATAGTAGCCCAAAGGTTCTTGAGCCACCCACCAAATGAACAGCGCATAGCTGGTGTTTACATGGTCCAACATTTGACTACGTTGTCAATAGGAAATTGAGAGGGGTGTAGCTAGAGAAGGAGCAACACCTGTGATTTGATGACACCCCTAATGTACAAAGTGTTAACGAAAAAATAATTAGTGGAAAGTTTAGCTTGAAAAAAGAATTGTGGGTATTTCGAATTTGCAAATTGTTCAAGAATACAGGTTTGTGTTCTTGGTGGTCCAGTGAGCCAATGTGCTGGGTCAAGTCGGTAAGATTATGACCCCCTGAGTGCAAATTGTATGTAAAAATAATTTTTCAATTGGGCGAATTATTGCAGTTTTTATGGAATTGAGTAGTCTTTTTGTCTTTGACAGCTTCAGAGTGAGGAGAAGGTGGGGGCTGTGTAGAGCAGTATGTGATACAGAAATCGGAGACAGATTCTGACCTTGTAGCCAGTGTAGGTGGGGGCCGGTGAGAGGAGCAGAACAGAGGCACTGCTTAGAAAGCTTCTCTGACATCGCATCTGTGTAATGCCTGCAGCCGGAACAACAAAAAAGTTGGCTGGCAGCCCAGGCTCAGGCCGCGCTGAGGGGCTATTTTTAGCTTCTCTGATAAGACAGGGCAGCTGAGAAATGTAAGTCGAGAAAGATTCCCTTGGTCTATTCTGTGCTAAACCAGTGCCCCGAGGAAATGTCTATGGAGAAGATTTGTTTTATTTTTTAGCAATTGTTATATTGCTTCTGGCCGGAAAGTAAAATGTTGCTCTTGCTTGGAATTTTAAGGGCTATATGCCTATATAAAAACGATTTTCAAATTCAGACATTTTTGAATTGTGGCCACAAGCTGCCACCAGTTGCATTGGATAAATGATCCAGTGGTTAAAAGTCTGTGAGGAGAGATGAGAGGTGCGTCTTCGTCTGGGACATTAGGGTACATTGTGTTGACTAAGATGCATAGCTCATTTTTATAAAAGAAAACAAACAGGTTTGTGTGTTCTTCGTTTTTGATTATTATTGCTGATTCTGTTTTTATAAAAGAAAACAAACAGGTTCGTGTGTTCTTCGTTTTTGATTATTCTTGCTGATTCTGTGTGTCAGACTTGACACGGTGATTTCAGATGGGGGTGTATAGGGCAGGTAAATAAGTTATTGATTATAAGCCTGACAAATTAAGCAGGCCAGAGTGTTCGCCTCTGAGCTGTAGGTACTATAATTGCGCATCGCTGCTCATTTATATATGTTAGTGTAATTGTCTATGCTTTCTGTGCTTGGTATACTGATGGCTTGGCATATGTATTTTATATATGTTTTGTTTTTGTGTTGTATTGACCAGTCTGTTTAGCGTTTAATACAAAGTTCTCCTGTGCAGTACCGAGATAGTCGTAACGACGGCGATCTTTGCACAGCGCTTGGCTGGAACTTGTTCACAATTACTAAATTTCACAGACATGATATTACCTTTATCATGCTGTCAAAATAGCAGACAACACGTTATCAGTGTATGTCTAATTGGTGTTGGAGATGAATAAAAGAAGAAAATAGTTATGCAAGACTTAAATATGTATCACATGACTGCCTTTCTCTTATAGACAGGCAGCCCCGGTCATATGTTTCCAGATTGGACATTGAGGAACCATTATGATCTGTGCACTCGCATCTTACCTCTTGAAAGGCCTGTTTTAAATAAGGACTGCCACCCCAGAGTGACAAATGAGGCTCGGTATTTAGGGTAATGAGAAAATATCTGACAGGATTTCCTTTTTAAAGTTTGCTTTAGTAAGCTCATTCTTGTAAGTGGTGGCCCCAAAAGTTGACTTGTTTTTAAATTAGGCTGTTTATTGTATAGGTGGAAATTATTGCAGAATTACTGATTTTTTTTTAGCAGATGAATTATTAATTATCAACATTAACAACTGTTCTTAAACTTGGTTTTCCGAATATTTAGGTAATTTAGCATTCCTATTAGGGCCTCCTAGCATTAATATTGACTTCAGGTTGGTGTAGGTTCATGTAATAGGGACATTTGCATATGAGATGTCATTTGGCCAGCTTATGAGCTAACACAATGAGGTTTGTACATTAATTTGAAGGATTTCTCGCCGTTTCAAATACGCTGTGTATCTCCTATAATTTTGCTTACGCCCAGTAGCTACACACAGGGATTAATAGTGTTGACAAGACACAGGGTTTGATAGTGTTTGACAGCAGTGAAATCTGTTTCAGATTTCCTCCTGTCAAAAAGGGGGGGAAGGAGGAGAATATTGGCTTTCTGCTGGCCCCTGAGGAGGTTCGCTTCCCGCTAGCCCCTTAAGAAATTAAGCCCCTTAGAAATTAGCCCCCTTAGAAATTAAGTCGAGGAAATAGGTATGGTGCTTTCCCCTTTTTCTCATGTTTTATTGTGATCTTTCAGGGGAATTAGTTGTGGACACCGGAACGTATTCAATTGATTTCTGGTTTTTCACAGCCCAAGACACAAAAAGACTAAAGTCCTCAAGAACACACTGTGGCATTTGAAGAATTAAAGAGAGCTTTATGTCAAGCACCAGTTTTAGCAAACCCTGATTACAACAAATCGTTTATGCTTTTTGTGACAGAGCGGGATGGAACAGCACTATCTGTCCTAACACAAGATCATGCAGGAAAACACGAGCCCTGTGCTTATTTTTCTAGTACATTAGACCCAGTAGCACAGGCTTTGCCTGCGTGCCTAAAATCAGTTGCAGCAACGGCCTTAGCCATAAGACAAAGTGACTTGATAGTGCTGGGCCACCCTCTGACAGTACAAGTACCACACGCAGTAGAGGTTCTCTTGAACCGGACACAAACACAACACCTGACTGTAGCTAGACTGACAGGCTATGAGCCAACGTTATTTCAACCACACATAGAGATCAGACGATGCAACATACTGAATCCTGCTACCCTTTTGCCCTCCAGTACAGAAAGCGTTTCACCACACGACTGTGTTGAAGTAATACATACCGTGACTAAACCAAGACAAGACTTGACAGACGTTGCACTCCCAGACCCCGACCTAACACTATATGTTGACGGCTCATGCATGAGGACAGGGGCGGGAGAATTAGTGGCAGCATATGCAGTGACTACTGATACTGTAATAATAGAGACTAAAAGAATAGACAGATTGTCAGCACAAGCAGCAGAGCTCATCGCCCTGACACAAGCGTGCATAAGAGCTAAGCACCTGAGAGTAAACATTTACACCGATTCTCTGGCGAGAAAGAGGTTTCTTGACCTCTCATGGGGCCAAGATACAGCATGGCCCCCATATTCAAGCCCTACTGGAAGCAATACATTTACCAACAGCCATAGCTATCCTAAAATGTAAAGCACATACTAGAGCCACAGATACCATTTCCCAAGGCAATGATCTGGCAGACCGAACAGCTAAACAGACAGCTCAGACCCCACTAGACATGACAAAGTTACAGGTTCAATAAGTGTCCAAAGCCATGACAGTTAGGGATCCTTCCAAGGATGTACAAGACATACAGACACATGCTACTATGGACGAATTAAAGAAATGGTCGGAACAAGGAGGGGTACTGACTGATCAGGGTTGGATGAATAAGGGCAAATCCACATGGTTTCTTCCTGATTCAATGGTACAAATAATCATAAATACCGCACATAGTCCTGCACACTTAGGAGAGAAAGCAATGATAGATAGCTTACAGAATATATGGTTCAACAAGCACCTGCGTGCAGCAGCGAAACAAAAGGTCAGAACATGTATGATCTGTTGCCAATTCAATCCAGGTAAAGGCATTCCGATGGAACAAGGTGGATTCCATCCACCTGACCACCCTTTTGAAGTGCTCCAAATGGATTATATCCAAATAAACAGATGTAGAGGTTACAAATATGTCCTGGTACTAATGAAGCAGGTGTCCCTTCTGTTAGGGTATACCTGGAAATTCCATTGTGTGCGACATCCTGAAGCAGCAGGCCTTGTAGAAAGACATAATCAGACATTAAAAATTTGCGCAGACAAAGGTGTAGATTGGATGGTAGCCCTGCCGGTTGCCCTCTTTTACATGCGAATGGTAGCTCATTCTAGAACAGGCTTATCTCCCTATGAAGTGGTCTTTGGTAGACCACCAAATATGTGGGCACTCCAATGCCTAAAAGATTACTGATGCTGACAGATTACCTGGCTTCCTTGATGTCTGCACTACTCTCTTGTTGTTCGCAGGTTGCTGCCGCCTTCCCTGACAACACCCAGGTCAAAGAATACTCCATCGCTCCTGGATGGAAGGCGCCAAAGTCAGTGCTCTGGACCACGGGGACGGCCGTTAAAGTCAAAGTGCACCTTCACCACTCTTTTACAAAGGAAAAAGACTTTGAACTTGGATTTTGGATTTTGAACACCATTTTCTAGAGGAGACTCCCCAGAAGTTTCCACAAAGCTAAACTTTGATCTAAGAAGTCAGAACCCGTTTGATCAATTAAGTCCACTAGGTGGTGAAGCGGTTGAACATGTATTCTGGCTTGCATAAGATCTTGGACAATAATATTGATAAAAAAAGAGCAAGATGTGCATCACGATAATATGTATCAGCTTAATACTACATGCTATTTTTCCTCCTATTGCCTCACTCTTATACTCCTCCACTAATGATACCATAAAGCACACATTTAGTGATCTGCCATCCTATGAGCTATCATATCGACTTGCCTTACGCAACAATACCTTTATTCAGATGCTGCACCATTCACATCAGACTAGCAATGCTACAGACTGCTGGGTCTGTGGCCGACTCCCCCCCTATCAGAACTATAAGGGAGTTTTGCCCCTCTTTCCCTATCCGTTCACACACAATGGCTCCTGTGGAGCATGGTTTAGTTTGATTAATTCCCTAGATTCGAATTCCGCAGTTTATCAAGACAACTGGGTATGGGGAAACCTGAACTTAGTTTTGCTTAAAGTCTGCTACCCTAACAAGGAGGGACTTCCCAAAAGAACAGGAACTGATCTAGAAAATGAAGTATATGGATTAGGTAATTTTACACTTAACCTCATGATCCTGAACGTTGAATCTGAAGCTACACCAATCTTGCCCGCCATGTCCGTATTCCCAGTAAAAGGGGAATTATGTATAAGAAAGAATGGCTCCATACACATGGGCCATAGTAAATGCACCACTGTAATAAAATTCAGTGATCAAGGCAAGTCTACATTTAGAGCTTCTCGTCATTCCTACTTTATATGTGGCCAGACCGCATATATACGCCTACCTCTAGATTGGGATGGTACCTGCTACATCGGATTCCTTTTGCCACCTGTTTTCCTAGCTCCTCCTGATTATCATAGAAATACTCATTTAGTACACAATAGAGAACGGAGAGATCTCCCAATAGTCGATTACACTGAGACAGCATGGGAAAAATACACAGATTTCAATAAAGGTCTCTTTCCCTATATAGGTACAGTTACCAATAGTAAGCTGATACGTAGATTAGCCAGAACCCTTGAAGCAGTAGTGAACAAAACTATTTCCGCCTTAAGCAATTTAACAGAAGAGCAGTCTGCTATGCAGATTGTTGTGCTTCAAAATCGTCTTGTCCTTGACGTTATCCTGGCCGATAGGGGCGGAGCTTGTAGGGTCATCGGATCAAGCTGTTGCATTTTCATACCAGAAAATTCGCCATCTGTATATAAAGCCATAACTCGCCTTCATAAGATTGTAAGCCAGATACACCAGAATCCAGGCACCTGGACTTGGTCCGGTTGGTTTTGGAGTGTATTATCTACCTTTGGATGGAGGGTCCTATCCTTCCTAGGTATTGGCTTTCTCATACTATTCAGTTGCTGCTTATGCCTACAATGTGGACCAGCGATTTGTGGTCTGTGTGCCACATCGTGTATTCCACCATCAAAATTTCGTTCCTCCCAGAAGAAAAAAGAAGAGCAAATGATGCTATATGAACAGATCAACGGATTGATGAAGATTGATATCTCTTAACGGGCAAGTAGGGGACAAGGAGGGAATGTGGAAATATGGATTTTTATGATCAGTTATGTCCCCTATCTTGGACCCCAACGGTTTCATGTATAAATCACAAGTACATGTATGTTCCCTCCAGTTCCAGTTATGAAGACGCAAACACTTGTGCGTCCACCGTCAACATGTCCTCTTTCAGATCCGCCATGAATGGGCCGGATATTCCATTCCTAAGTATGAAAGGCCACCGGCTTTATATGGTTCATTTATGCCATTTTACAGTCCAGGCGAGTAGGCCCTGATTCTGCCATCAAGCCTTTTCCTGCCTTCTGCCTCTGAAAGCTCCAGTCTGAGCTCGCATCTGTATCCATGAACTTTGTCCTATTCCCTGCGCGGCTAACGGTGCCTGACTCCAGCCTGTTGCCTGCCAAAAACTGTATTTCACCTTGTGATTATCTGCTCCGCTCCCTATCCAATGCATTCCTGTCTAGTAGTTTAAGTAAACATTCTTCCAGCTACCGAGCAAAAGGCCCGGCTTCTCTGTCTTTATGCAAGTAATTCATAGCCCTGTTACTATGGAAGATTTCTGCCCTCGCATCTAGTGTAGACACTTAGACGCTTGTACACGCACTCACAGTCAGTATAGAATAGATTTTGTTCGAGAGACCTTTCTTTTTGGATAACATAGTTCTTTAAACATAGGATGTTAGATATGATTTGGGATTAGGTTGACATAACCCCAGACTTTTGTCTCCACATGTAGAGCTAAATGTCAAGTCCCTTTCTCCCTCTAGCCCCACGTCAGTTACACGTCATGCTCGAGTTGAGCACAAGTAAGGCAAAGTTCCAGTACAATTCCAGCAGATCACGCAACCCCCTCCAGGTATCCACCCACACATGACAAATTACCCATTATCATCAAGTGGACGCCCACATGGACGCCCACCTTCACGCCTACTTACACGCCCACATGCTCTTATCTCATTCTCTCTTGCTCTTTTGCTTACGTACAATTGAGAAATGTATATATACTGTACTCTGTGAATAATGTTTTGAGAATATTGAGAATACTTTTGAGTCCCTTTCCAGATCCTATTTTGGTGATGGAAATATTCTCCCTTTAACTCGAGTTATTGGAATAAAGCCCTTTTAGAACCTGATACCACAGACTCAGCCTCTTGCTTTATGCATGATCCTATTGATATTCTGAAATACATAGAGCGTAATATTTTATTTACCACACTCCGATAATACTGCAACTTGTCCACGGCCCATTTTATGGCTAGACACTCCCGTTCTATTGTAGGGTATTTGGTTTCCCTTGGGAACAGCTTACGGCTGATGAACAAGACCGGGTGTTCTAAACCGTCCTCCCCCTCCTGTGACAAAACAGCCCCAATACCCAGATCAGATGCATCAGTGGCTAGGACAAAGGGTTTGGAGAAATTGGGGGACACCAAAACCGGATGAGTAGTGATCACTGTTTTTAGGTCCACAAACGCTTTCAGGGCCTCTGGAGTGGGATGCTGGATCTCCCGGGTTTAACTCCGTTACGAAGGAGGTCAGTGAGGGGGGCCGCTATGTCGGCAAACCTGGGGATAAACCGACGGTAATATCCTATAAGCCCTAGGAATGCTCTCAGGTCTCTCTTGGAACTAGGAAAAGGGGTCTCCGCAATGGCTCGCACTTTGTTGTTTTGTGGGGTGATGGTACCGTCCCCTAATACAAAACCCAAGTAATTTACACTGTGAAACGCTGCTCGGGACTTTTTGGCTTTTATATGCAAACCTGCCCGCTGTAAGGCGGTGAGAATGGTCTGCAGGTGTTTTAAGTGCTCTTCCCATGTTTTGCTATAAATGACGATATCGTCCAGATACGCCGAACTGAACGTGTGATAGGGTTGCTATATGGTATTCATGAGGCACTGAAATGTGGCAAGTGCCCCGTGAAGGCCGAAGGGCAGAACGGTAAATTCGAACAGCCCTTCGTCCGTTATAAAGGCCGTTTTTTTTCTGTCTATTTCTCTGAGGGGCACCTGCCAGTACCCCTTTGTGAGGTCCAATGTGGTGATGAATGCTGCTTCTCCCAGTTTTTCGATTAGCTTGTCTACCCTTGGAATAGGGTAGGCGTCGAAAGAAGAGATGGCGTTCAGTGCTCTAAAGTCCATACAGAACCGCCTTGATCCGTCCGGTTTAGGGACCATCACTATGGGCGACGCCCAGTCACTTTTCGAGGGTCGGATGACTCCTAGTCGTAGCATGTCATTGACTTCCTTTTTAATGGCGTCTCTCCGTGCCGCTGGAATGCGGTAGGGCTTTTGCTTCACCCGTTTCCCTGGATGTGTATCAATGTTATGCTCCACCAGCGTTGTTTTTCCGGGGAGATCCGAGAAGATAGCCCCGAACGGGAGTAACGTCTTGTCTAGTTCCTTTTTCTGCTGCTGCGAGAGCTCGTCGTTGATGACCACCTCGTTCAAGGTTGAACACTCCTTGCGGGTGGTGGGAATGAGCAAGTTCAAGCCCTTTGGGGGGGGTCCGATCCATTTTTTCAATAAGTTGATGTGGTACGATTGTACCTTGTTTGCTGTCATCTTTAGACGGTACGTAGTGTCTCCGACTGTATCCACGACCTTGTATGGGCCCTTCCACTCATTTTTGCCTTTGCTGGCTCTGGGAGGAAGCAGGAGTAAGGCCCACTGCCCTATTTTCAATCTTCGCAGCTTTGTCCCATGGTCGTAGTACTTCTTTTGTTTCCCCCTTTTCTGTTCCAGGTTGGAAGAAGCCAAGGCTCGTAACTTTCCCAATTTGGACCGGAGCTGCTGTGTGTAGTCGAGTAAGGACCTCTGTTCCTGTTCCTCTTCGTTCTCCCAAGCCTCTTTAGTGATTTCTAGCAACGACCTCGGTAGTCGCCCATACAACAGTTCAAACGCTGAACACCCTAAGCTACTCTGTTTCTGTGCCCTCAATACATATAGAGCCAGTGGCAACAGTCGATCCCATTCGGTGCCTTCAGCAGAGATCATCTTTTTCAGGGTGTTTTTTAACGTCTGGTTGTACCTCTCGACTAGGCCATCGGTTTGTGGGTGGTATACTCATGTACGCAGGTGACGGACGTCTAGTGTTTTGCAAACTTCCTTCATCAGTTTCGACGTGAAGGGGGTACCTTGGTTCGTAAGGACCTCTTTAGGGAAGCCGACCCTGGAACATAGTTCGACGAACTTCTCGGCAATGTGAGCCGTCGTCGGGGTCCTCAACGGGAATGCCTCAATGAACCGTGTCGCGTAATCCACAATAACGAGTGCATATACGTGACCTCTTGATGATTTGGGCATCGGTCCTATCAAATCCATACCGATCCTTTCAAAGGGTCGTCCTATGGTGGGCAAGGGTTGAAGTGGCGCTGCCGGGGGTCGGTGTACGTTCTGTCTCTGGCATATCTCGCATTTCGTGCAGTATTCCTGAACGTCTTTGTAAATCCCTGGCCAGTAGAAGTGTCGTAGGATACTATCGGTGGTCTTCTCTTTCCCACTGTGTCCTGCGGTGAGGTGTGTATGGGCAAAGAAGAGCACTTGTTCACGGAAGGACACCGGTACTAACAACTGGAAGTCCCCCCCTTCTACTCCCTCCCGATATAGGAGGTCTTTGTTTATTGTAAATCTAGGGTATCTTTTTGGCTCCTGGTTCTGTGAGACATGGGCGCTCTCCCAGGCATTAAACAGGGTGGGGTCGCTAGTCTGCGCGAAACGGAAACTACGGTCTAGGACCCAAGGCTCCGGAGATAGAAGAGCAGCCACAGCCTCTGGGTTGGATGAAGGGGAAAGGGACAGTGATCGTTGAAACAGAGACATAAACCCCGGGTTATCCACCCCCAATATCACATCCTCAGGTAGGGAATCCACCACCCCCACCTTCACTGTACATGGCTCTTTATCGAAGGGAGTCAGGGTCACCTGGGCGAGGGGATAGGGCTTAACATCCCCGTGTACACACCGTATGTGGACCCTTGCTCCTGGGATGTATTGAGTGTGGAGGACTAACCGCCTTCGTACTACAGATTGCCTGCACCCAGAATCTAACAGGGCCTGTACCGTCAAACCGTTCATTCTTAGACTCACATAAAAGGATGTTCCCATTTCGGCTGAGTACAGGACAGTCCTGGGGAGGTATCCAACCTCCATTGGTTCTTCGGAGGGTCTCTTCCTGGGGCAGAGTCTCGCAATGTGTCCCCATTCACTACAGTCAAAACACTGGGGTCCCCGGGCCGGAGGCCCGTCTATCCTCATAGGCCTGGTTCGGGGAGGTTCAGGAGTTGGCTTTGATTTTCGATCGGTTTTTAGGGATGGTTGCCTTTTCGAATTTTTCTCAGCGTCCCACCCCAGCATTTTTGGTTGTGCCCGGGCGTAGTTTGCTGCCATTTCGATGGCCTGTTCTAGTGAGAGTCCTGGGTGCTGTTTCAGCCATCGCTGGGAGGCATATGGTAGGGCTTCCATGAACTGCTCCAAGTATATCTTTGTCATGACCTCCTCCTTCGTGCTGGAGGCCGGGCGTAGCCATTTATCTGCGGCCATCTTGAGGCGAAAGAACAGGGTCTTGGGGTTCTCACCTGGGGTGCCCCGTTCCCTCCTAAACCTTAGCCGATAGGCTTCCCTGTCCAGACCCAGGTGGTCCAAAATGACCTCTTTGATAGTCAGATAGGGTGCATTTCCGGTTGGGTTGGCCACCTGGTAGGCAAATTGTGCCTCCCCCGACAACAGCGGGGCCAAAAAGAAAGGCCATTTCTCCTCAGGCCAGCCCAAGGCCCTAGCGGCCTTCTCGAAGTTCATTAAGAAGACATCAGGATCCTCCCCTTGTACGTACTTCTGTAAGGCTATCCCTGATGGGTTATGAACTGTTGCTGGTCGTGTTTCCAAGGGCATAGGGACGGTAACGACCGGGCCGATTTTCTGCAGACTCTCTATGTGTGCCGTGATGGTGTTCTGGAACTGATCCCGATCGGCTTGGGCTGACATCATCTGCCTCTGCACTGCCCATTCCAGCTTCTCCTGACCCTTTATGAGATGTTGGATGAGTGCGTCCATCTCGGTACTACAGACGGACTGTGATGGTAATCACACTTCTGACACCAGTTGTTGCGGGGTAGCAGGGACAGAGTCGACAACCAGGCCAGGATGGTGTAAAGACGGTTTTATTTTGTACAAGGTTTTCTTTTGGCGTGCTGCCCGTCGTGATGCTGCAGAAGAGGGGGAACCCGGTTTGGTCTTTCTCGGTGACTCCAGAGTAAGAGGAAGTGGTAGTAGTTCCTCCGCTGTAGACTCCGTGGAGGTCCCAGCCCTCAGGGGGGGGGGTTCCGGAGCGGTCGATATAGAGGAAGAAAACAAAAGAAAAAAAGAAACCAAGGATTAGGACACTTGTCCTGTATTTGTTGTCTACAAGGGCCGGGAGTGAAGGAAACCGAGTGCTCAAGTGCTCTTAGCTCTCCAGTACGTGCAAGCGGGCTTGGTGCTCAGTGAAGGTAGGGTGAGTGTCGGACCGTGCGTCCTATACAACACTAGCTCGGTATGGGTGCTTAGAGCGTAGGCGGCGTCTTTCTTCCCACCCGGCCTGCTACTTTTCCCCATACCTGTTCGAGCCACGCTCCTCCCGTGGGAACATGGCGGGGCGGCTCGAAGAGACGTTGGCCTCCTGGCTTGATGTGGTCGTCTCTGCTCGGCTCTGCTCCCGGTTCGTCGCTCTCTCCTCTTCTCCAGTCCTCTTCCCGAATCTTAGCACTCCTCCACTCCACCTCTCCTTCCGCCTCCAGGGAAACGCCATCCGTCTTCTTCCGGGAGTCAGCTGTCTTTATCCCACCCACTGTGACGTCAGCAACTGGTGAATTTCCATATCGCACTACAAAGTGACCTACACAACCTGCTTTCACTCTCTAATTGCTGAGACTTGAAAGCAGTGGCATAACCAGTGTGTTTTGAGCCCTATTGCAAAGAATGGATTTCCTGTCTTCTGTTGGAACTGTGAAATAAAGCAATAATCGGGGTTCAGTGTGCCCCTCAGGCTCTGGACCCTGGTGCCACTGCACCTGCTGTACGAATGTTACAAATTGGGTTACTGATTGACTGAGGTGTGAGCCCTGGTCAGGCATCAACTACAATGCTATTCACGATCAGGCACAAGCAAACCCCAAATCAACCTGTGCTCAACCCCCTGGCAGCTTGGCACAGAGCAGTCAGGCTTAACTAAGGGGCAATATGTAAAGTGGAGAAGTGTGGCTCAATGGTTAGAGCAGCAGACCTTGATGCAGAGCTCTGGTCCGGGACCAGGGTTCGATTCCCGCCTCGGCGGGGGCTCGGGCTAAATAATTCCTCGGACCTGATATTCTCGCCTCAGTGCCTATTCTAATCATGGGTCCCACGCTGCAACTCTGGGCAATAGCTTGCTTAATCTCCACAATGGCCCCAACAGTGCTGGGATGCCTGGCTTCACCATGGGGGTGGCCAGGAGTGGACACTTCACAGGGAAAGCCGGGAAGGGTTCCTACAGCGGTATGAGTACCAGCGCCGAGATGCCTCAGTGGTGATTCGTGCGCTATACAAGTACCAAGTTTACAAGTTTACAAAGTATTTGTGCAACACTTCATACAGTGAACACGCCACATAGAAGATCCCATGCCATGTTATAAAACTAGAGCAAGATTTAATAAATAAAACAAGACCATGATGACAAAAATCCAATCAGTGGAACCAGAGTTATGAATTCTTAAAACATAATCTGCAACATATCACCTAAAAGCATAAAGTGCCAAACACCGCTATCTGGTCAGGCTGTTCTGGGTTAAAAGTCAAACTTTCAGGCTGACTGCTACGGAGCGTAGTTCAGATACAGCCCCAGATTAGTCAAATTGTGTTCCAAGAGTCCCATTATCATTGGAGAGGGTTGCTGGGAGCATTATGGGCGGCAGTCGGTGTGTGGCGCGAAGAGCAGGCCAGGCATCAGAGGCGCGGTCCTCTGCAGGCTGCTGCTTTGCAAAGAGCTGGGCTGACGGCAGCTTGTGCTGATTTTCGGTGTGAGTGACATGGTTCCAGTATGAACAATCCCATTCGCAGTCACAAAGAGCCCTAGAAGCTTGATGTAAGAGCCCGCTGTGCCACACCAAGAGTCCAGAGGGGCACCATTTGGGTTTCAGAAATTTGCTGAATATGGGTCTAGGAGCATTTGGGGAGCCTTTAATGTCACTGAGGCTCAGATCAAGAGGCCAGCAGTCTAGCCCTTTGAGCCACTCAAGTCCTGGGTTCAAGATGAATTACATGTTCAGTTCTTCCTCCTCAGGCAAGAGGGAAGCAGGCCAGCACACCAGGGCAATACTCCTTCCGAGAAGCAGTCCAGCAGAGTAGCAGTCCTTGCAGCAGCACAGCAGTCCTTCTTTCTAGTAAAGTATCCACAGGTCAACAAGTGTACTGAAGAGTTGGTGTCTGAGGTCCCTATTTTATAACCTGGTGCCCTGGTTCTGGAAGGTGGGAGGAGCGCCTCTAGACAGTGGCTTTGAAGTGCATGGAATTCCCTTCCTCCTCTGACAACAAGCTGGCAGAAGGGACAATGCAGGGTTGTTAGACCCTTTGTGTGGAGACAGGACCCAGCCTAGTCAGGTGTGAGACTGGGCCTATCTCCTCCCTCCCATCCTGATAGTGATGACCCTATCCAGCCATACCTATTCTCCCATTGTGTGTGGCTGTCTAGGGGAAATAAATAGTCCACCTGCCAACTACACCCAGTGATGTGACCAGAGACAGACTACGGACACCAAATGGCTGAGGCAATGAAAATGACAAATTTATAAAAGTGGCATTTTCAGGGCATAAATTAGGATTTTAAATTAGGATTCGAGAGACAGCAAAAATCATCTGGTGATCCCTTCCCATTTGTAAATTACACTTATAAAATGTAGTAAGGCAATTCCAATGTTATCCTGTGAGAGAGCTATGCCTTGCAGTAGGGAAAATAAATGTAAGAGTTTTTCACTGCAATGATATGTAAAACTTAAAAGCACATGCCCTGTGTTTTAAATACATTGCAGCCTGCCCTCTAGGCTGCAAAGGGTCTACCCTAGGAGTGACCTATATGTATTTAAAAAGGAAGGTTTGGGGCTGGCAAAAGATTTATTTTTACAGGTCAAAATGGCAGTGTAAAATTGCTCACACAGGCTCTGCAATGGCAGGCCTGAGACATGTTTAAAGGGCTACTTAAGTAGGTGGCACAATCAGACCTGCAGGGCCACTACTATCTCAGTTTGGGATGCACAAGTTATACACCGGCAGGAAGTGTGCTGACTCGGTCTTTGTAAACATCTGACCTAACGACCCTTCTGCTAAAGGGCAGCCAGGTCACAGTAACAATTCTCACTCCTTTTTAGGTTTTTCCCCGCACAGAGCTTGTGCTGTGCTTATGTTTTGTAAAGAAAAGCCACCTTAAAAGGGGCTTAGTGTCACTCATTACTTACCCTTGCTTGGTTGAGGGTGGCAGCCTCTACCTGGTGTTTGTGGACCTGCGTGCTGCTTTTGATCTGGTCCCTCGTGTTAAACTATGGCAAGTTCTGGCAGACCTGGGCCTTCCATCTTACCTATTGGCTGTCTTAGTTAGGCTTCATGCCAATAACTATGCCCAAGTAAGATGTGGTAAATATGGTGAACTCACTGATCGCTTTCCTGTTTCAAAAGGAGTTCGCCAAGGGTGTGTCTTGGCCCCTACACTGTTCAGCCTCTATATCAATGGCCTCATTGATCATTTAAATTCTATAAAAAATATTGACGCCCCCAGATTAGCTTCTGGACGTGTGCCCGCATTGATGTTCGCGGACGATACTTTGTTATTATCTAGAACGTCAACGGGCATACAAAACACGCTGAATGGTTTTGCCAAATTCTGTGAAATAAGAGGACTCGAAATAAATTTGGAAAAAACCAAATATATGATCTTTAACCCCCCTGTGCGGGTGCGCCCCAACCCAGTCTTATTTGGTATTCCCCTTGAGAGAGTTAAAACCTTTGTATATTTGGGTGTGACTTTAACCGAGAAATTTTCTTGGAATTCACAGATTGTTAAGTCAACACTCAAGCTCGCTCAACTGACAGGGGGCTTGAATAAAGTTTTTAAAAGATCGAGTTTTAAGCCAGTCTCTCCCGCCCTTGAAATTTACTGTAGACAGGCTAGAGTGGCCGCAATATACGGGGCCGAACTTTGGGGACACAAGCAGTCAGTGTCTCTTTCAAGGGCTGAGCAATCTTTTTTAAGATCTCTCTTGGGGCTTCCTTCCAGTACACCGTTGATCCCTCTTAGGCTTGATCTTGGGTTGGTCCCCATAGAGGAGATCATCAGTGCAAAACCTATCCTTTATTGGAAAAGGCTTTGGTCTGTGCCTGAATTGACCTCATTTAAATTAGAGTTTGTTGAGATCTGGCCTGCACTTAAATCAAAAAAGATCCCTTGGCTTTTGTATATTAATAAAGTTTGTACTTCATTAGGACTTCTGGAAATGTGGGAGAATCCGGAGGAAAGTTGCCCTGTGATTTCAAAGAAAGAAATTCTTTCTTTGGTGTCCATGGAAAACTCTTCTTCACATCAGAGCTCTACAACTACGGGCAAGCTGACCTTGGAATTCCTCTTGGTTAAACAAGACTCTAAACTCGAGGAATTCATGGACCAAATAGAACCCCCACTTGCACGCAAATTGTACATCCAGCTAAGGTATGGTACCTTACCGGTTAGGTCTTTTACCTCTAAGTGGCAGGCACAAAACTTGGAAAGCTGTCCTGCTTGTAACCATAAATCTGAGTCTGTTTTACACGTTCTGTTATTTTGTTCCGCATATCATTTAATCAGGAAAAGTTGGCTGATCCCTATTTGCAGGAACCTGGGTTTTCGCCATTTTAAGCAGGCCTACAGGATTTTAGTCTATGACACCGACCCAAAAATTGTTTTCGCTGTATCCCGCTACCTCTACAGCATGTGGCGAAGGAGACTAACGTTCTTAACTTAACTTCTTCATATTGATGACTTCAAGTTTAATCTCTTTTTAAAAAAAGGAAAATTAGGATTTTTAACTTCGAAATGTTATTTATTGTTTTATTGTGTATATGTACTTGAGGATGTATGTTTGTATGCTTTTATGGTCTTCTGACCGAAATAAAGTTATCAAATGAATGAAATAAATAGTCCACCTGCCAACTACACCCAGTGATGTGACCAGAGACAGACTACGGACACCAAATGGCTGAGGCAATGAAAATGACAAATTTATAAAAGTGGCATTTTCAGGGCATAAATTAGGATTTTAAATTAGGATTCGAGAGACAGCAAAAATCATCTGGTGATCCCTTCCCATTTGTAAATTACACTTATAAAATGTAGTAAGGCAATTCCAATGTTATCCTGTGAGAGAGCTATGCCTTGCAGTAGGGAAAATAAATGTAAGAGTTTTTCACTGCAATGATATGTAAAACTTAAAAGCACATGCCCTGTGTTTTAAATACATTGCAGCCTGCCCTCTAGGCTGCAAAGGGTCTACCCTAGGAGTGACCTATATGTATTTAAAAAGGAAGGTTTGGGGCTGGCAAAAGATTTATTTTTACAGGTCAAAATGGCAGTGTAAAATTGCTCACACAGGCTCTGCAATGGCAGGCCTGAGACATGTTTAAAGGGCTACTTAAGTAGGTGGCACAATCAGACCTGCAGGGCCACTACTATCTCAGTTTGGGATGCACAAGTTATACACCGGCAGGAAGTGTGCTGACTCGGTCTTTGTAAACATCTGACCTAACGACCCTTCTGCTAAAGGGCAGCCAGGTCACAGTAACAATTCTCACTCCTTTTTAGGTTTTTCCCCGCACAGAGCTTGTGCTGTGCTTATGTTTTGTAAAGAAAAGCCACCTTAAAAGGGGCTTAGTGTCACTCATTACTTACCCTTGCTTACCATTGGTTGGGCCCAACATCAATGTTATCGTACTGCCTAATGGTCAGTGCCTCCAGCTTCCTCATGGGCTCCAAGTCTTTGTCCCTGCCATGGAACATGGACCATGTACAGCTTCCCGTAGCCAGTGTCCTTCCACTGCCGCAGGGTCCTGGAAGTAAGTTTTTTGTTTTGTTTTGCAGTCACTCTCCGTCACCCATTCCCTCCTCTGCCTGTTACCGCTCCCTTTCATTTGTGTTCACTGTCTGTTGTTCCCCCCACTGTCTGCTGTTTCTCAGCTCCTACTCTCCTCCCTCAACTTGCTTGCTGGCTTCGAAATTACCGTATTTACAGGAAAGGCGATGGTGCAAATGTCAGAAACACATCTGTGCTGACAGATTTTTTTTTTCTCTTGACACTCAGTGCAGAAAAGGAACCGCAAAAAATAACTTAAAACTGTGAGAGATGTGGCTTTGATATACACTCTGCGCTCATCTTCTTGACAAACAATTTTCCCGAGAGGAATGGTGTTCTGCATTAATCCTTCTCTGTTTTTCATTTGCATAGCCACTTCAATTCAAGCAGTAACTGCAAGGCACTCATGTGTAAGAAACACATGTGGCTTTTATGAACCTTAAAAAAATTATGTTTTGAAGTTTACTTGATTTTTTTGTGAACATTAATGGGCATTCTTTTCAGAAAAATCATGTTGTCGCCCATGTTATCACCGTTTATCCGATAAGGGGGTATTCCAGAGGAATCCAGAACAAAGGAAAATAGTAAGAGGTAGTGAGAATATATTACTGAAAACTAGTCTATAATGTGGTTTGAGGGGTTTGACAAGCAAGGCAATTTAAACTTGCTGACCACAAGTCTGTGGATTATGCTAGTTAACGGCCTTCACCTAACTAATGGATCCGCACCTCCTCAGAGGGTGCTTAAGAAGGTATGGGGTAATACTCAACAATTTGTTGTCAATGTATTTACAGGGGGAACAACCTTTACAACGCAACTTTTACAACGCACTACACTTACAACGCATTTTTTACAACGCAAAATCCATTACAACGCATTCCATTACAATGCATGACACTACAACGCATTTTTAAAAACTACCTTTACAACGCATTCCATTACAACGCATACTATCTTTACAACGCATACCATTACAACGCATAATATTACACTACACTATCCAACACTTACCCTACTGTTGCACCCCCTGGAGTTAGAATAGTAATTTTTACCCCTATACTATCCAACACTTACCCTACTGTTGCACCCCCTGGAGTTAGAATAGTAATTTTTACCCCTATACTATCTAATACTTACCTTAAATGCAATTTAATATTATGCGCTGTAATGGTATGCGTTGCAAAGGTAGTATGCGTTGTAATGGAATGCGTTGTAAAGGTAGTTTTTAAAATGCGTTGTAGTGTCATGCGTTGTAATGGAATGCGTTGTAATGGATTTTGCGTTGTAAAAAATGCGTTGTAAGTGCATGCGTTGTAAAAGTGCACTTTTTTTATTGTATTGACAGGGCCTAGAATGTGGACTGGAAGCCACTGACTGCAGTGTGAGGAACATGACTGACCGCGCCCGCTCTCAATATACCAATGAGTGTGCTAATTGCATTTATTTATTGCTCCTATAATACCAGCATGCAGCAGTAGGCTGTTTCCTACTGCTTTGTATTCAGAGGCGGCTTTGGGGCTGAGAAGCAATGAGGAAAAAACACAAGGAGTTCTCCAACCCCAGCACCGGCAACAACGACATCACCCCTTCACAAGATCTCTGCGACTCCCTCGCCTCATTCTTCCACCGCAAGATTGCTGACATCCACAACAGTTTCGGCACACCATCCACGCACCCAACCAACGAACCCCACTGCCACCCTCCGCACCTGGACCACGGTGACCACTGAAGACACAGCCCGCACGATGAACACCATCCACTCCGGCTCTCCAACCGACCCCTGCCCCACCACGTCTTCAACAAGGCCGACTCCACCATCGCACCCCAACTCCGGGACATCATCAACACCTCCTTCAACACCGCCACCTTCCCGGAGAGCTGGAAGCATGCCGAGCTCAGCGCCCTACTGAAGAAACCAACAGCGGACCCCACCGACCTCAAAAACTTCCGACCCATCTCGCTCCTCCCTTTTCCAGCCAAAGTCATCGAGAAGATCATCAACAAACAGCTTGCCGCCTTCCTCGAGACGAACGGATCCCTCGACCCGTCGCAGTCCGGTTTCAGAGCCAACCACAGCACCGAGACCGCCATCATCGCAGCCACCGACGACATTCGAGCCCTGCTCGACAACGGGGAAACAGCGGTACTCATCCTCCTGGACCTCTCCGCAGCATTCGACACTGTCTGCCACCGCACCCTAGTCCAACGCCTCGACAACACCGGCATCCAAGAGAAGGCACTGAAGTGGATCATCTCAGTCCTCGCCGGAAGAACACAGAGAGTCCGCCTCCCCCCGTTTCGATCCAAGGCCACCGAAGTCATCTGTGGAGTCCCGCAAGGATCATCACTCAGCCCCACCCTTTTCAACGTCTACATGAGACCTCTAGCCACCATTGCACGCCAACACAACCTCAACATCATCGCCTATGCCGACGACACCCAGCTGATCCTCTCCCTCACCAGAGACCCCGACACTGCCAGAACCAGCCTACACGAAGGGATGAAAGACGTCGCCGAGTGGATGAAGAACAGCCTCCTGAAACTGAACTCAGACAAGACGGAAGTCCTCATCCTGGGACCATCACCCTCCGCCTGGAACGACTCCTGGTGGCCCTCAACCCTGGGCACCGCACCCAAGCCAACAGACCACGCACGCAACCTGGGCTTCATCCTGGACTCCTCCCTCTCGATGACCAGACAAGTCAACGCCGTATCCTCATCATGCTTTCACACCCTTCGCATGCTTCGCAAGATCTTCCGATGGATCCCGACCGAAACCAGGAAGACGGTCACCCAGGCCCTCGTCACCAGCCAACTGGACTGCGGAAACACCCTCTACGCCAGAACCACAGCCAAGCTACAGAAAATACTCCAACGCATCCAGAACTCTTCCGCCCGACTCATTCTGGACATCCCCCGACGCAGCCACATCTCCGGCCACCTGAGGGACCTGCACTGGCTCCCCGTTGACAAGAGGATCACGTTCAGGCTCCTCACCCACGCACACAAGTCTCTCCACGACCTGGGCCCCAAGTACCTCAACGACCGCCTGACCTTCTACACGCCCACCCGCCAGCTACGGTCTACCAGCCTCGCCCTCGCAACCGTACCACGCATCCGAAGAGCCACCGCCGGAGGCAGATCCTTCTCCTACCTGGCGGCCAATACATGGAGCTCCCTCCCCATCCACCTCCGGCTGACCCAGGACCACCTCGCCTTCAGGAGACAACTCAAGACCTGGCTGTTCGAGCAGTAGCGGACCCCTTCCCCCAAGCGCCTTGAGACCCTTCCGGGTGAGTAGCGCGCTATACAAATGCTATGATTGATTGATTGATCCCATAACAGTGATGTCCTTAGTAGTCTGTTATGTGGGCGTATTCCTTTTTTTCCTTTTCTTCAGTCCTTTCCTTCCTTCTAGTTTCCTTTTTTGTTCCCTCTTTTGTTTAATGTATTATTATTTTTTATCTCTGATTATATCTGCTATATTTTTTGTGCTTCTGCTGTCAGCTACCAGTCACTACAGAATTGCCTTACATAAAAGTTGTTGTAGAGTTAGTGAATATTCTTGATTGTGGGTTAAATTCACATTTAAAGTGAATAGAAAGTGTCAGGTGGGTCCAGATGAAAGTTAGACGCTCTTAAGTTAGTCACTCTTAGAACTTCTCCTGTGGGATGGTTGTTAGTCACCAGAGAACAGGAGCGCGCTTATATTTACAAGTGCGGCCATAAGTACATTTTCTGTGAATTGCCTGCAGTCAGAAAGAGTTCGCCCTTAAGGCTCCTCACAAATTCAGCGCACTTCTGCGTCCCAGCTCATGCACGGCTTCCATGGAGAGTTCAGTTTCCAGATGTAGTCTGAAGAAGTGATGCGTTCATTGTGGGCTTTGTTGACAAATGAACTTGCGGTCAGTGAAGAGAAAGGTTCTGGTGGGTGCCCAGTTAGAGGCCTCTGTCCCGGGACAGTCTGCCATATGATGTCAAAGCACTTCATGGATCATGCAGACGACATTGGTTTTGACCTTCTATTCCACAGGGAACTAGTTAAGTAATATAAATTAGACATATACATTGCATAACTTCTAAACTCGGCAGGCTGATTTGGGGAATTCTATATATCTTCCCAAAAAATAAACATGCGATTAAAAAAGGTTTGCGGGGAAAAGTCTCTTGAGGGAAAGATGAAAGCTGCACTTAACTGTAGGGACTGCAGGATCGGTCACTCTTTTAGTAGGAATAACAGGTAGCAATATATACCCTAAGGCCACAAAGCGTCGTTCACCCTGCAGATCCCAAAAGATTTGTATCAGTAGAGAGTCCTAGATCTTCTGCTAAAGAAACCCTAGGGCACACAAAGATGAGCAATGCAAAGAAAAAGGGACAACCATTGGCAAGCCAATATATTGCACCCATGCGAGACTTAATTGCGGCGTCAATGTTTTTTAGGACCTTGCACAGCAGCGCACTTAAAGTAAACAAAAAAAGTGCTGTTACATGGTCTGCGCTTTATTTCTATTTAAGCCATGTTGCACAGCAGGCTGCGCTGCTGGAAACATGTCTAAAAAACATTAATAAAAACAAAAGTTCTCACATAGGTGAAAACTGATTGGCTTTGCCAGTGCTTGCTTCTGGATGTATTTGCTAGAGATACCCGGCTTGTGCAGGGGCAATGAGGTATAGATCCCATGGTGCAGGGACACAGCTCCCTGTCCACCGGGCCATTTACTTTTTCTCAACAGAAAACAGTTTGCTGGGAGGGCTCTTTACACATGGTGCACACTTAGTGAACCCTCAGTGGTGAATCCTCCTTTTGCAAAACAGGTTTCCATCAGGCATGGGGTGATCTCTCATTAAGGCATTAATCCTTCACCACGGTGATGGAGGCCATAGCCTCTTACCCTAGTAAGCCAGGTGCTAGGGTCTATATGACCTCCCTGCGCTTTCGAGTATTGGCAGTGGGTCTGTGTATAACCCAAACATACCCTGCCTGCCCTACACTTTTCCCTACTGAATTCCTCAGAGCCAGAGGGAGACTAGACAGGCAGATACAAGTTGGAACAAATTGACTCTCGATTTTTTTGATGCTATGAATGGGTTTGAGACCACATTGCTCACATTTAAAAGGTATCTGATGACGTCTACATCTACCACATCAGTCCAAATCAGGTATCATGGGTTTATTGCCTGGGGTATGTACTAGTAGGTAGGGGACAACATCAGTTCTTGGTAGGTGAAGCTACGAAGCATGATAGGAGGTAGATAATTATATTTACACTTTAAAGGTACCTTTTTGACTTCCTTCATTACAATGATTCCATGTTCTTGCCTAATGAAAATCGAACAGGGATTGGCTATCCTGCTGGATGAGTGTCTCCTCTGGAACCATACAGGAGGGAAGAGGAATTTCAAATTTTCTAATGATTGGGAATCCTCTACTCACATACTCTTAATCAAACAAAACTCAACCAAGAGGAGAGAGGAGTTGGCCTAACGGCAAGGGCGGTCGACCTCGAATCTGGGGAACTGGGTTCCAGTCTCGGCAATGACGCTGAACATCCTGTGATTTTGATCTCCGCGTGCCTAACAAAAATGAATGTGTGCCCTCATGTAACGTAACTGGTGCTATGTAAAGCGCTCTGATACCCGATTCTGGTCAAGTTCGTGCTATATCAAACTCTGTAAAAAAAAAACAAAAAAAACGGGGAGCTGCAGACATTTTTGTTCATGTATTTACAGCTTAATGTGAGTGATATAACAGTGCTCCTGCGTGGACAGTATTCAAAACTTATTAGATGTGGAGAAATATTTGTGCATCTCTAATAGACACAAACCTCAACATTATAAAATTTATGGAGAAAGTTCAAACTTTAGAGGAGACACCTCAGGGGAGCTGCCAGCTGGGAACACAGGTATGCCATTGACTGAGTCCTGGGCTTCAAGCTCCATTGTGTGTGCAGGGTTGAACAAAGGTGTTGTGGCACCCACAAGCCCTTAAAATTAGGGTGCAGATATCTTACCGTGAACCGATTCTGGCAATGGGTGAGGTGGCGGATTGGTGAGTAAGGGTGGCAGCCGTCCTCAAATCCAGGAGTATGTTTAAATCGCAGTCTAAAAATGTATCAGATGAGTGGGGAATCTTTAATAGACTCCATCATTGTGCATACTAAAATGCACAAGGACATGTTGGGAACTATTAGTTGGGGCAGATTAACATGTTTCATTGCCATATAAATGAGGCAATTTCTACAGGACACAAGATCCAATATAAGGGGCACATGCAAAACAAAAGCAAAAACCCATCTACATTTTTTTATTTGTCAAATTTTAAATCTACAGTAGAAACTCATTTTTGGGTTGACAAGCGAAATCCATTGATGCAAAGGATGAAAAATGTACCAGGTCAGCAATGTGTTCTGATTGAGTCTCTTCTCTCTCTTTAACAAATCGGTGGTTGAATGCTCTTCCTGAAATAAATTTCCTGTCTAGCATGGCGAGCAAAATGGATTTAACCCTGATATATGACTGGGGTAAATGGTTTTAATTTGTGCAGCATTCCGTCCATCATCTGTTCCTTTTTTCCACTTGCCCCCCTAAGTGGGAAGGGTATGCTGAGATGTTGGTCCCATGCTCGCTATGCCACCAGATTCAAGTTAGCCCTGCTGATGAGGGGTGATACGCTGAAACCGGTCCCAGTATACTTGTTTATGGTCTAGGGAGTACGTGGCTGGGAAGTTCGGACTGGACTCTTCCCATGGAGAGCAGGGTCAAGACTGACTTACATAAGCTGGGTCCAAACTGGAATGGCGTGTCAAGCAAAAAAACAATGGATTTAACTCGGATCTGTAGCTAGGGGTGAATGTTTGATTTGTTCAGCATTCTGTCCATCATCTTTTCTTTTTAAAACATAACTTTGGGGCATTGATTCTTTGCATTTAGCTGCACCATTGTCAAGTCCCCTAAAATAGATACGAGTGAATTCTGAGGAGACATTTCTTTGAAGCACAGCTACTTGTAAGGACTTTGGGCGGATGTACAACCATTTCATTATGCGACTCACAAATTGTAATTTGTAGGGACTTGCAATTAGCGAGTCGCAAAATGAAATGTACTAATGTGTCTCAGACATCTTTAGCGATTCCCAATGGGGTGGTAAATGACCTACCTCATTAATATTCATAAGGTAGGTCGCAATTTTCAATCTATTAGGAATGGCTTGTAATCACAGGTATGGTGACCTGCTGGGGTCAACAAGACAACCATGTCAGTGGTTGATGGCTTTTTAAATAAAAGCATTTATTTTCTGAAATGCAGCTTGTTCGCCTTAAAGGAAAATATGGTGCATTTAAAAAAGAAAAATGAAAAGTTTCCTTTTCATTTTTTGTTGGTGCACATTTACAATGGGGAAGGGGTCCCTTCGGAACCCCTTTCCATTTGCAAATCGGTTAGCACCTCCTTCATGGAGTCGGCAAAATATGAAAGTGTTGCCACTGCATTCTGGTCGCAAAACATTCATACATACCACTGTGACTCACTATTACAAAGGGACGCCCTTGAAGAGCTCCTTTTTAATAGTGACTAGCAAACCCTATTTTAGGAGTCAGCAATAGGTCACCAATTCGCAAAATAGTGTTCGTGCATTGCAAAAGCCATTTTGGCAGTCACCAATGGCCTGATTCTCAGTTTGCCACCGCTAAAAATGGCCACACACCTGGCCCTTCCTCCCTTAAGGCGAAGATCTATTTTCTGACGTGAATTGGTGTTAATGTTGGGAGGACATGCCCTGACCCCAGAAGAAAATAATACATTCAGCTTTCTCTCTACTTCAGTAGGAGACCCTGTCACAGAAAATTCAAAAGTTTTCCCCCAGTTGTTCCATTAAGGATTATGGGCCAGATGTACAACCAGTGTAAATAGCGACTAGCAATTTGCATTAAATTGCGAGTAGCAATTTACAGTGTACAACAGTGTCAGAGACACAGATTGTGATTCCCAATGGGGTCGCAAAATGCAAGCTCGTGAATATTAATGAGGCACTCGCAATTTCCGACCCCGTTGGGAAACAGGATGCATTAAAAAAAAAAAAAAATTAATACTTCTAGTTTTATTTTTTAAGGGCAGATAGTGGTCTCTGGGACCACTGCCTGCCCCTAAAAAAATATTTCCCCCTGCATTTACACAGGGGTTCCCTGGTGACCCCTTCGCGACTGCATTACCACCCACTTGAAGAGGGCGGTAAATTGCAAGTGTTTTGCGACCACAATTGCGGTTGTAAAACATTTGTACATAGCTTGTGAGTTGCTATTAGGAAGGGAACGCCCATTTCTAATAGCGAGTCGCAAAACACTATTTTGCGAGTCGCAAAATATTTGAGACTCACAAAATAGTGTTTGTACATGGCTCAGTGGAAAATTGCATACGCAAGCGGGTCGCAAACCCATTTGCACATGAAATTTGCCATCGTACATCTGGCCCCTATCTCTGTTAGTTTGAGACAAGAACACAGGAGCTAGTGTGCAACCCTAACAAATGTCCTTCTGTCTTTGAGCTGAGATGAATCTTACTCCATTTCTGCAACAGCTTTTCAGTTCTAGGCTTATTTTTTTCACCATCTTGTTAGAGATCTAATTAAAGACTCCGCTAATTGCATCCATGCCAAGATGAACAAACCATATCTTATCTCAATTCATCTACACATAATTAGAACACAAAAGTATTCGGTCTCCCAAAAGCCCATAATTCTGAAAATATCCGTTCTATTTTGATAGTCACCCGAGCTGGAATTACTGAGTGCTGACATTTCAAATAGCGGAAGGAATTCTCGAAAGTACCAATTATGACATGACTATGTAAAACAACAATGCCATCTCGACTGCTTGAAGGAATTACAAGGCGTTCGCAAGTGTTTTATGGCATGTATTTTATAGAACGGAGATGTAATGTATGTACCACAAAATTAAAACAAACTCTCTTAGCTGTATTTATAGCTCGGAATTGTGTTTAAGTAATTTTGAATCGTGGCGTGCGTCCAAAGAATGCAAGAGTGTAGCCCATGTTATTTTTCCAGACAGGAAACACTTTAAAAAGTACATTCAACTGCATGAAGTCGGCCTCAGCTGAAGTTTTGCAGAGTAAAAACAAATAAGAAATAATATTTGCCATTTTGCCAAAATCTGCAATTTTCATTTTAAATGATTAAAGTTGTAGCAGATAAAAAGGATGTTTGTGCAGTGTACAGAGACTATATAACTTAAGAAGATCGACAAAAAACGCATAAGGTTTGTACTTAGTGATGGAAATATGTGCTTTTCTCGCACTACTTAACGGAAGGCGAATTGGAGAAGCATTTATGCTCTTTAACGCGTCACTATCACCAATCCGATTCTTTGATCTGAATTTCTTCAAACAAATCTGGTGATTTGACTAATTGGAATCGCTTTAATATTATGACACTAAGGGTTAGATGTTCGAATTATACAAATAGCGATAACCAAATAGCGAGTTTGTTTTTTATCGTCATTTGTTAATCACTATCACTAATGTACAAAGGGGTCATTTAGACCTTACTCTTTTGACACCAATTCATAGTGGGTTGCAAATAGACCCACCTCATGAATATTATTGAGGTAGGGAGGTAACCGAGTCACAAGAAAAGAGAAAAACAAATGTGAAAAAAAAGAAAAGGGGGCAGTGTAGAAACACCCTGACCCCCTAGGCCTGCTCAGGGGATCCCACAAGGACCCTCAGGGCCCAAAAAAGCCTTTTTTATTTTTTTATTTTGGTGAAATTTGCGCTGGAGTCGCGAATCCCGCCAGCATTTTTTTTTAAATGAAGCGCGGGCTCCTGCGCTCCATTTAATGGAGGCCAGGTCCCGGGGGCATTTGCAATAAATATATGCGGGGCTCACAGCCCCGAGGATTGCCACCCCCGGGCCTTGCTTAATATCAAGTGCGAGAGGGCACTCGGCCCTCCCGCAGCCCTGGGGACCGCCACCCCTGGGGCTTCTTTTTTAATGTGTGGGTGGCCTCCAAGGCCCCCCCAAGCACTGGGGACCGCCACCCCCGGGGCTTTTATTGATCATTTGCGGGGGGCTTACTTAAAAAAAAAATCTAAACCTGTGTTGGGGGGCTCGAGCCCCCCCACACGCCCTGGGACCGCCACCTCCCCGGGGCACTAATATGCAAATGTGGGGGTGGGTCCGTTACAGACCCCCGAGCCCCAGGGACCACCACCTCCCCTGGGCTGTGCATTAGGTGGGACGGGGGCCGCGTGGCCCCCCTCCTGGAGCCATTCATGGCCCTGGGGACCGTCACCCCCCAGGGCCGGCTCCTGCAGTGTCCCGGGGGTGCCCACCCCCAGGACACTGCTGTTTGCTACGACAGGGAAGGAGCTGTGCAGCTCCAGCCCTGTCATAGCAAACTTGCTTTGGCTTTTGGAAGCAAGAGCAGGGAAGCCTGCTCTCGCTTCCAAAATCCAAAACTGATTGCTTTTCCACACGGGGAGCTGTGTGTTAGCAGCTCCCCATGTGGAAAAGCAATACCGGATGCGGGGAGCCGGCGGGACCATGGGGGCATTGGGGCTCCCCCCACGGTACCCAATAAAGTGGCCAGGCCCCGGGGGATGGGGTCCCCGGGGCCAGAAGTGGCCCGGGAGGGGGGCTACGCGCCCCCCCCCCCTCCCCTGTGAATAATATTTTTTTTTATAAACGGAGAGGCCAGGCCTCGGGGGATGGGGTCCCCGGGGCCATATTTGGCCTAAGGAGGGGTCCACGTGGCCCCTTCCCCCCCAAAAAATAAAAAAGGATGGCCAGGCCCCGGGGCCACTAGAGGCCTCAGGAGGGGGGCCACGCAGCCCCCTTCCTATAAAAAAAATATGTGGCCATGCCCCGGGGGATGGGGACCCCGGGCTGGAATTGCCCATGGGAGGGGGGCCCACGCGGCCCCCCTCCCGTTTACATTAAAAAAGGGGTCAAGCCCTGGGGCATGGGGTCCCCAGGGTCCAAAAAAAGACAAGAGAAGGGGGGCCACACAGCCCCCCTTCCTAAATTCTTTTTTTTTTCTTTTAAACCCGGCATTGCGGCTAGGTCCCGCCTCCTCCCTGCAGCACTCAGCAAACACACCCCCTGGTGGGTTGTAAGTTGGGGAATTAATTCCCCTTGAATACTGGGGGTCCCTGGGGGCCAACTAGCCACCAGGAACCTCCAGTATGTGCCAGGGAGCTGCGTTACAAAAAGGCGTTCAGAGGCCATGCCCCTTTTTACACCTCTGCAACGCAGCTCTGTGGCACTTACTTGAGGTACCTCGTGGGCTCGTTGGCCCGCAGGGACCCTCAGGAATCAATGGGAATTAATCTACCAATTTACAACACACCAGGGGGTGGTGCAAGACATAGCAAGTGTGCAAACGCACCCCCTGGTACATTGTAAATTGGGGGATTAAGTCCCCTTCAATCCTGAGGGTCCCTGGGGGCAAACTAGCCCACCAGGTACCTCCAGTAAGCACCACAGAGCTGCATTGCAGAGAGGTGTTCAAAGGGGCGTGGCCTCTGAACGCCTCTCTGCAACGCAGCTCTGTGGCACTTACTGGAGGTAGCTGGTGGGCTAGTTGGCCCTCAGGGACCCTCAGGACTCAAGGGGATTTAATCCCCCAATTTACAACACTCCAGGGGGCGCGTTTGCACAGTGGTGCAGGGAGGGGGCTTGGCCTGATGTGACAAGTGTGCAAACGCACCCTGTGGTGCGTTTTAAGATGGAGGTAGAAGTCCCTTTGAATCCGGAGGGTCCCTGGGGGCCAACTAGCCCACCAGGTACGTCCAGTAATCGCCACCGAGTTGCGTTGCAGAGAGGTGTAAAAAGGGGCGAGGCCTCTGACCACCTCTCTGCAACGCAGCTCTGTGGTGCTTACTGGAGGTACCTGGTGGGCTAGTTGGCCCCCAGGGACCCTCAGGATTCAAGGGGAATTAATCCCCCAACGTAAAACCTGCCAGGGGGCACGTTTGTACAGTGGTGAAGGAAGGGGGTGGGGCCTGATGTGACATGTGTGTACTTATGCAATCACTCTGCTAAAACCCAAGCACTTATAAATTCACCATGCACTCTCCTTGCAGGACGCTCATCATCCAGTCACTACTCATGCACTCATGCAATGACTCATGCACTAACTCATGCACTGCTACAATACCCTGAGCAGTACCCATGCAGTCCAGCCGTCGCTCTGTCACAACCCATGGACTCCTCCAAACACCCAGCGCACAACATGTACTTATCCAATCACTCCGCCAAAACCCAGTCACTTATAAACTCACCATGCACTGTCCTTGCAGTACTCGAATCATCCAGTCATTACTCATGTACTCATGCAATGACCCAGGCACTAACTCATGGCAAATACAGAGGAGGTCATGCTAATTTCAGGGGTACCCCAACGCATAGTGTTCCCTAGTGTATGTAGGTGTTTTCACTGTATTCGAAGTGTCTTTTAGCATAGCACTGGCTCCGGTCCTGGTTATTCAGAGTCAGTTACCACCAGTACCTGTCAGTAAAAGGTTGGGGGCACAGGAGGACTTTCTGCTCCTCTGTTGGTTCTTTCTGCACATCTCTTGCTTCTTCCTGCACTTTTCTTTGTCTGTCTGGACTTCTGTTGCCTCTTTCTGCATTTGTCTTGTTTCTTTCTGCGCTTTTCTTCCTCTTTCTTCACATGTCCTACCTTTGGAGGCGTAGTTAGAAATTATCATTTAAAAAACCATAGGTTTCAGGCACGTTATAGTTAGAAATCAGCATTTAAAAAACCATTGAAATTCACTGAAAAGACCATAGGTTTCAGGCACGTTATAGTTAGAAATTAGCATTTAACAGAAACCTTCGAAATTCACTGAAAATAACATAGGTTTCAGGGAAGTTAAAGTTAGTTGGACATTTCACTCGTACAAAACCATAGAAATTTCCCTGTTATAGTTAGTTCAGCTAACTATAACTCGCGCCCCCGCAATGTACTGCTGATGACATCACATATTACATCATTCATGACATGGTCAGTGACATCACTGATGACATCTCAAATGACATCACTGATGACATCATCCACGTCAAAATCTGATGCACCTCCTCACACTCTAATATAACCTTTGATACACCCACTGTAAAATACAGACTATCATTCTCAAAACCATCGACACACCAATACCAGTTACTACATACGCACTCACTGATTCCTAGGTCTACACACATATCCACTCATTCACCCATACAATCACTCATACATACAGTCACTCATCAATACAACACTATCATATGCACTCATACACCTATACAGATACTCACACACCACCACTCATCCATGGAGTTACTCCCACACCTAGTCAGTCATGCAAAGAATCAATCACACTCCCATTTCCTCACCTATACGGTTATACACACACCACCTCACTTATTCAAACATATACTAACACATACTTACTCTTTTATACAATCACTGATACAAGTAGACACTCATCCATACAGCCACTCTCACAATCACTGGTTCTCACGTATAGTCATTTATATTCTCCAACTCTGACATACATTGCCTTTTACATATGTAGTTACTTGGACATGTACACTGAGACATCCAATCTCTCACCAACACACCCTTACACACACTCACCCGTCCATACAGCTGTTTACACGTGCACTCTTGAACCCATACACCCAGTGAATCAACCACTCACACATCTATGCAAAGTCACACACCTCCCACCCACCCACCCAGACACACACCCACACTCAGTCTCCCTTACAAATACTCAGGCAACCAATCAATAACCCATATAGACACTCATGTAGCTACTGACCAACACATGCAGCAGCTTACACAACAACAGACGTACTGATGCACACATTCAGACAGTTTAGTCACTAACCCATGCATTCAGTGAGACACATTTAATCAATACAGTCAGTCATGCACCTACTAACGCCTTCATCCAGACACTTATACACCCACTCATTCTTCAATACACCGTGGCATATATATAAAACATATATTTAAACTTTACAGAAACACAGTCACTGATGATGTCATCAGTGATGTCATTTTGAGATGTCATCACTGATGTCACTGACCATGTCATGAATGATGTAATATGTGATGTCAGCAGCAGTGCATTGCGGGGGCGCGAGTTATAGTTAGCTGAACTAACTATAACGGGGGAATTTCTATGGTTTGGTACGAGTGAAATGTCCAACTAACTATAACGTCCCTGAAACCTATGTTTTTGTCAGTGAATATATATATATACACACACACACACTAAGGTGTATTGAACGATGAGTTGGTGTATAATGTATGAGTGTCTGTATGGATGATTCAGTCAGTGTGTGACTGTATACATGAGTGATTCTACGTGTCTTAGTGAATGTATGGGTGAGTGACTGTGTAGGTGGATGAGGGTTGTGTCACTCCCTGCATGGATGTGTAAGTGGGTGAATCACTGGGTGTATGGGTTCATGAGTGCATCTGCGAGGGGCTGTATGCGTGAGTGAGTGTGTGAATGGCTGTGTCGTTGAGTGAATGGCTGTCTCAGTGGTATATGGTTGAGTAACAGTATATGTGAGTATTGGAGTATATAAGTGACTGTTTGTATTAGTGGGTGATTGTGAGAGTACCTTTATGGATGAGTGTGTGCTTGTGTCAGTGATTGTATAAGAGAGTAAGTATGTGTTACTATCTGTATAAATAAGTGAGGTGGAATGTGTATAACTGTATAGGTGAGTAAGTGGCAGTGTGAGTGATTAGGTGTGTGAGTAGCTCTATGGGTGAGTGGTGGTGTGTTTGTCTGGTTCGGTGTGTATTGAGGAAATGGGATTAACTGCAGACATTGCTAAGTTAGCATAAGTAGTATATGCTTGGCTGCCATTCTGCCCCTTTTGCACACAACAGTACATGGCTCTGTTCTCGTGAAATACTTTGCTGGCGCAGCTTCACATGAGAACTGTCTACCTTTCACATATCCAGCTGGGCGCCGTGCTCTGTCTGCACAGCGTGTTCATGGTCGAATAACAATGTATGCTGTTGATTCACTTTGGTCAGTCCCATGCACATAGACATAACATGAAGCACAGCGGCACAACTGAAACTCAGGTGCTTTTTAAGATGGCATTACATGAATGAGGAGGCACTTGGAGAAAACCTTTCCAACGTAGAAGAGCTGTGCTGATCCTGGGATGTAATTCATTGCATCTGATCTCGTAGGTATAGGGTATCTCTGACAAAGCCCAGAGGTCTTCTATAATTATTCTAAACTAGCCCATGAGCACGGGGGGAGGGTGTTAAAAGGCGCTATAGTCCTGTTTCCACTGAAATTATAATATGATTTCCCCTTTTGTGCTTTATGGAATTGTAACAATGCTGATTATGTTATTTTTATGCATTATGCTGCTCGTATTGGCTAGAGTACTGCACCTTAGAGCACGTTAGTTAAAAATAAACATTTTAAACTATACAGTGTCTCTGATTACTCACGTTGTGGACAAGTATGAGTGTGAATGAAAGAGTGTTCTTGTTTCCCACTATTCCTGAGAGTTTACTAAGTCGCATGTTCTAGGTTGTCTAATCATTGGTAGCTTCGCTGTAGTACGGAGAACGAATGAGACACTATTGCTAGTCGGTTTGTGGTTCTGGGCACTGAGGTGGCTTTTTTGGTACACAACAATACACCGAGGTCCTGGTTTCCTGCGCATAGTTCTGTGCATGAGCAGAATCCCTGCAACATGGCAGGCCTTAACGTTTGGTCTGGTACTTATTTACGAGACGCTTTAGTAGTGCTTCCACTTGTCTGCAATACCCTCACTCCTCTTTTCCGTTAAACCGTGGTGACGGCATAACCTACCTGTATTGATACTTTGTAGGTCTTTTCAAGCTTGATATTCTAAAATGGTTTTCTCATTCATATGAATTACTAACCTGTTGCGCTGCCACGCTTTTGAGTTGTTTTGCTTTTCTTAGTCCTTATGGCTGAAGTCGATATTGCAGCGCATAGCCGCACGCCAGTCCGTCATCATTTGGCGCATATGGAGTGCCAGATGCAGGCATCGCACCAATCTTTGTGGTTGAAGCCAATCAGGCTTTCCACTTTGAGGTATTTTACTCTTGGGTAGCATTTCCGTCGGTGAACAGAGATGATAATTTGTTCCGTACATACACTCCCACTGCAGTACCTGTAGCGTATAATCCATATATGACTCTCAAAGTTCTGGTTTCAGCATGGCAACACCGTATTTGGTTCAATGGCGCCCTCCACCACACAGTGACTCCGTTCCGATTAGGCCCTTTGTCGATTCCAGGGGCCACTAGGCCAGTTTTGGCCGGGTACACACCACATACACGTTATCTAGCAGCCACTGTAGACAAATTGCGTGTCTTGCACACCTCCTTAATTGAGGTGCAAAGGGCTCTAGAAAAATACGTTTCCCGCAATCTCCAGATGGGAGCACCTGGGGTTGCGGCGAAACCAGCTGGCCCGGCCGGTATGTCTATTAGTCCCGTCATGGTTAATTCGGTTATGGGCAAGCGACCACAGAATAAGGATGATTTACCTTACTGGCTTGCTGGGACATTTGACCAGCTGGAAGCGATATTTCCTAATACCTCTCCTGTGGAGAAGCACAGGATCTTAACAATAAGTTTGCAGAAGGACTTAATAACAGAGGTAACCGATTGTGAGAATTGGGGTAAAGTGTGTGCAGCAGTGTTTTGGCACACCTTCTATGACTGTGCTGCCCTCCGTGATTAAGCATGTTCAGGATGAGCATGGCCCGGAGGTGGCGCTGGAGTCGAGGATGAGGCTTGTCGTAGTGTTTGACGTAGTTGCTGATCTCATACTTGCAAACGTCAAGGGGGATGCGGTTAACTTTCAGGTGTCTAATGCTTTGCATCTTGTCCCAGAGGAAGAGAAACCCTGAGAGTTACCGAAAATTATTGCACAAGCCTATAAGACCATTGGACACAATAGTTGGGTTTTAAACCTTTTGCTAAAATACCGGCACAACAGCAAACTCAGACGGCGCAGTCTAATAAAGACGACCGTCCTATTTTTCCTAAAAAGAATTGGAAAAATAAAAAACAGGGGACGCAACCACAGAAACTAGGGTCACGTGCAGCGTCGCCGGTACCCGAGTCCTCTGAGCGCACTTATGATTTGTGCGACAGCGCGAGAATTAGGTCTCCTGACAGGTTTCAGGTCCCTGATCAGCTTTCTCCTCGTTCTTCACAGGCAACATCAGGCTCACAAGCTGGTGGAGGTGATCGCCAGGATCGCGGCAGAAATCGAGGTGCCCCGCAACAACACGACCAACCTCGTCAGCGCCCTCCGTTTCAGAAAAAAAGTTCCTGCTTTAACAGCGAGATATCTCACAGACGGTGAGAACCCACCTTCGGAATCCAACTTGGGCAGTAACACTGCTAGACAGCGCAGCGGAGGTTACAAAAGTGGGGCAAGCACTGCGTCCATTTCTGAAGGCGACAGCAACTGACCCTTTAATCACAGTAGAAACTGCTGACACCCGAGTGGCTCCCCCTGACAGATTATATGAAATTGTATTTCTAATTGAAGGTGATACACAATGTGTTATTAAAGGGATTTTTTGGGAAAATCTGACTTCTTCGTATGACTTCTTGTTAGCTGAGGCAGATTGGCCCCCGCCTTTTGTTTTAGCCGCTCCACGGGGGGAGGAGGTAATCCTCCTTATTTGTTCACATAACGTAGCCAAGGAGCAAGCAATGGCTTTTGCGAAAGAGTGGACTTTGGTGTTTTCACCGTCTATGTACCGTACTCAGGTGGTCTGGGATAAAACCTCTCAGCCTCATGAGATACCATTGTGGTCTATGCCACAGCCACAACCCCAATATCCCCTCCGGCGGGAAGCAAAAGCTCCCGTATCTGAAATTCTTGAACAATTAGAGTTTCAAGGAGTGATTGAGACATGTGTGTTACCAATTAATAACCCTCTTTTTACAGTAACCAAACCAGATAGGTGGTACCGCTTAGTTTTGGATTACCAACATTTGAACTCTCATTGTCGTAACTGTGCGGTTTAGAATACCCATAGCTCATGTTTTGTAGACAGTCTTGTGCGTAAAAAATATAAAACTACACTTGACATTTCCAATGGCTTTTTTTAGCCACAATCTGTCCTCTATAACTAGTCAATGGACAGCATTCACCTTGGGCGGTAAACAAAAACAATTTACAAGATTGGCCATGGGCTACAAAAACAGCCCGGGCGTTTTTGCCGCACGTGTTGTCTCTCTGTTAGACGACATAGAACCTAGTACGTTGATGATATTTACCTCACGGACGACGAATTATGGCCGCCTCTTTGTCAAGTGGACCGCATCGTAGTTTTGTTTGCAGACTACGGTTACAAATTTTACTTTGCATAATCACACATTGCAGAGTACACAGTGTTGTTCCTGGGCTATGAGCTCAATAATGAAGGTAGAGGCCTGGCGCCTCACTTCTTGGAGAAATGCGCATGTTTGCGCTTTCCTACAACCCTGAAAAAATTGCAATCTTTGCTGGGATTTTTAAACTTTGGATGAACTTACATTCCCGATTATGCCCAGCATATAAAGCCGCTGTATGCCTTCATACAACCTACCTTTACAAAAGCCTGCTGGCTTCCGGAACATTCAGCTATTCTGCAATCCTTGCAGTCTGACCTTCTTGAATCGAAATACTTGTTAACGCGTGATCACCACACAAACCTGGTGATAAGAATTGTGCCAGGGGCAGTGGGTTTCACCTACTTAACATTTAATGAAGGTGACACAGTACCTATAGCTTACAAGTTACATTTGTACACTTCGGCTGAACTGCGTTTTTCAACTGTTGAAAAAGTATTGACTGCACTCCCGATGGCTATCCTGAAGGAACGTAAACTGGCGCAAGGGAAATGCATGATGGTTGTAACACCATATCCTGCTCTTGAGGCTGTGACGAAAGCCAGTGTACCAAACTCAAAAGCTTTACATCCGCGTTGGATACAATGGGCTACTTCGTTGACATCATCTGATGTCACCTATATCTTTGACTCTTCATTGCAAACTCAGGAGTTCTTACAGTATGAATTTGTTCATCCTGCTCCTCTGTCAATGATCCCGCTTGAGGACTACCATTGTATCATTTATACCGACGGTTCTCCGCAACCGGCGACCGGATCAAGACGTTCTTAATCAATCAATCAATCAAGGAATTTGTAAAGCGCAGTACTTACCGTTGAGGGTCTCAAGGCGCTGAAGGGAGGGGGGAACCGCTACTGCTCGAAGAGCCAGGTCTTGAGATGTCTTCTGAAGGTGAGCAGGTCCTGGGTCTGCCGTAGGTGGGTGGGGAGGGTGTTCCAGGTCTTGGCGGCGAGGTAGGAGAATGATCTGCCACCGGTGGTCTTTCGTTGGAATGCTGGGGACCGCCGCGAGGGCGAGGTTTGCTGAGCGTAGCTGGCGGGTGGGACTGTAGAAGTTGAGTCTGTCGTTCAGGTAGGCTGGTCCGGTGTTGTGGAGTGCTTTGTGTGCGTGGGTGAGGAGTTTGAAGGTGATCCTCTTGTCGACGGGGAGCCAGTACAGGTCTTTCAGGTGGGGGGTGATGTGGCTGCATCGGGGTGCATCGAGGATCAGACGTGCGGAGGCGTTTTGGATGCGTTGGCTGGGATTCCTGCGTAGAGTGCGTTGCCGTAGTCCAGCCTGCTGCTGACGAGGGCCTGTGTAACAGTTCTCCTTGTTTCGGACGGGATCCACTTGTAGATCCTGTGGAGCATGCGGAGGGTGTTGTAGCAGGAGGAGGAGACGGCGTTGATCTGCTTCGACATGGAGAGGGAGGAGTCGAGGACGAATCCGAGGTTGCGTGCGTGGTCGGTATGTGTGGGTGCCGTTCCCAGCGTTGTAGGCCACCGTGAGTCGTCTCAGGCCGAGGGGGTGGATCGGCTGCTCTGCATCCATTCGGCGACGGCCTTCATTCTCTCGTGGAGGTTCGTTTTGGCGGTGTGCGGGTCTTTGGTGAGGGAAAGGATGAGCTGGGTGTCGTCGGCGTAGGAGATGATGTTGAGGTTGTGCGGACGGGCTACGTGTGCGACGGGGGCCATGTAGATGTTGAACAGCGTCGGGCTGAGTGATGATCCCTGGGGTACACCGCAGATGATGTCGGTGGCTTCGAATATGAAGGGTGGGAGTCGGACTCTCGGGGTTCTGCCTGAGAGGAAGGATGTGGTCCAGCAGAGGGCTTTCTCATGGATCCCAGCTTCTTGAAGGTGTGTTTTTAGGGTACGATGGCAGACCGTGTCGAAGGCGGCCGAAAGGTCTAGGAGGATGAGGGCTGAAGTTTCGCCGTTGTCGAGTTGTCGCCTGATGTCATCTGTGGCGGCGATGAGAGCTGTTTCAGTGCTGTGGTTTCGTCTGAACCCGGACTGGGACGGGTCCAGGATGTTGTTGTCTTCGAGGTGGCGGGTTAGTTGCGCGTTGACTGGGGCACTAGGGGACTGTACCGCTCAGTTAGCAGAGCTGCGTGCTCTGGTGCTAGCACTGGAGTTTGCTGATCCTAATGTGACTACCTTGATTGTGAGTGACTCTGACTACTGTGTACAGTCTTTTAATGACAATTTATTCTTTTGGTCTCAGAATGACTATTGTGATTCATTCTAAAGGCAGCACAATTAAGCATAAAATGCTTTGGGCTCGAGTTGCAGAGCTTAAAGAACGCCTGCCTGTCACACAAGTAATTCATACTCTTGGCCACCAGCGCGTAGGAATACATGCGGTCAATAACAGTTTGGCTGATGAAGCAGCTAAAACAGCAGTAGCCACATAATCAGTTGCAGCAGTTACAAGATCCATGACTAAGATTGATGATGACATCTTGGCAGCTATGGCTGCTACAGAGAAGGGAAGTAAGTACCCACAGGGTTTCCCTTCGAAATACTCTTATCATTTAAGTCCCGATAAAGTTCCCTATGTGAAAATTAATGACGCTGGTGACAGGTTGATTTCCAACGAGGACCGCAGACTAGCATTGATAACAGCCGCGCACGAGGCATGGCCTCTGCTCATGCAGGCGTTTCGGTGACTCTCTCTATCTTGCAACAACGGTACTGGTGGAGTGGGTTATATAAACAAACCCGCAATTATGTGCTTTCATGTGACATTTGTCAGCAGATTAAACCTTTAACGGCAGCACCGCCGCCACAGACACGGCTGTATATTTCTAATAAACCATTCAATTGTGTTTATTTAGATCACTGCGGTCCGTTTTCTTCAAATACTGTGTATAAGTTTATCTTGGTTGCAGTTGATTCGTGCACACGTTTTCTTTGGGTTTGGCCACTATGCAGTGCTGATGCATGAACTGTCATCAGGGATTTGTGTGTCATTGTGGGAATGTTTGCCTGTGGCACCTTTCATTCTGATCAGGGTCCTGCATTCGCCTCTAAGGCTTACAAGGATGCCATGAGGTTTTTGGGGGTGCAAGTCAAATTTTCGTCTCAATACAAGCCTGAGGGCAACTCAGTTGTGCAGCGAATGAACCGTGACTTAAAGCAATCCTTGACAGCTAGAGTTATAGGTACTTGCAGAAACTGGTTCGCCCATTTGCATAGCGTACAATGTGCACTAAATATTCTCCATAGAAGGTCTCTGGGTGGGCGGACCCCATACGAATTGTTCTTTGGCATGAAAATGTTTGTTCCAGACCTTGATGGTCTAGACATGGCGGCGACAGCCGCATTCTTTGACATAGATAATCATTCTGATGTGTTAAAGAAACTACAAGAGAATCGAGACGGTCTTGCAAAGGAACATTTACCCTCCGCCACTGAAGCGGCACTGCAGATTCCGGTAGTCAGCTGGCTACCCAAGATCGGAGACCTGGTCCGTGAGGAGGTGGAGAACAAGAAAGAGTTTGGCCCCTCTTATCGTGCACCTGTCCTAGTGCTTGGCGTGAAGGGTACTCGTACAGTCATTTTACCACCACTGCCTGGTCGCAAAGACAACAGATACATCTGAGTGGACAATGTCAAACTACAACGTCTGGCCGATTCTACATAGTATGACACCTGCTGCTTCCTGTTCAACAATATCCAGGTTTGGCCAATTCCAACAACATCAGGCCTGACACTGCCATAGAGATGACCACTGTTACTGATCCTTTGCTAAACCCTCCGGCTTGCAGTCTTCATGAACAAACTGAATATGTGTATCCCACTACAGAGTCTGTGCCTGGTTTACAAGACAACACCTTTAACCAGTCATGTTTTTCTTTTGACACTAACTCCACATCGAGTCCCCCGTCCAAATTTTCTATTTTTGTCACCTGGTTTAAAAGAAATTATTTGGCTAGTTGCGGATGGAATAGTTTGGGATGCAGTAAACATCCAAATTCATGGCCCCACCGAGGTGGTTAATGTTCCAAATGTACTTCGTGTTTCTATGGGGGATGTAGTTAAACATAACATACGCTCTGATGATTGGGACGTACAAGCCGTTCAATCTTTAATTTCTGATTTAAAGTATTATGCAATAATAATACAACGGGTAACCTAATGGTTGAATGACTGGATTGTGAATCGCAATGTGCACAAAACAACTCAAAAAATAGGAGAGTGAGCATTGGCTTTTTAAAGACGAGAACCCTCACTCACCACTTGGGTGACATGCTTCATCATTGGGTTCCCTCTTACACACAGTGCCCGCAAGGTGCGCTGTGTGGGCTACAACTCTCCCTCAGGGAAAAGTGTATTAAAACCATCTCGTATAGGGCAAATTGCTTTAATAGGTATCCCCAATGGATGGAGTTAAAACCAGTGTAACGATAGGGGTAAGGATGTTCCCTATCTGACTAGGTCAACATGTTTCTGCCAGATGACAGAAAGTTTGTGGCATTCTTCAGGACCATTGTCTTGTCACTCTGCTAAATTAGTGATAAACAAAAAACATACTTATATGAGTTTTGTCGAGACCAACTTCAGTCTGGTCTTCTTGCAATAGCAGATCAATAATCTGCCTCTACCTTACACAGGTCCTTTATCTGTATGCGGGTACCGAATATCCCGGCATATCTCATCCGTAGATAAAGACCGAAGGGAGAGAACATTAACATTAGCTATTAAAGTATTATGCTGCATTTGATGCTGAGGATTTGTATTTAAATACTGCAAACTATGCTGATTTATTTGGTTACCGGCATTATGGCCATCATTACCTGCATAAAGCTAATATATTTAGAAATGTTTTTAATTACACACAATGGGAACATTGCCCGGCTCGCATTGAAGGCAGTTTGAAAACTCTTTTGAAAAAATGTGTATATTTAACTGATTTCAATAAATCCAATCCGGATTCATTTTATTTTAAAATGAATACTACGTCCAATTCTAAAGTCATGCTCACCCACACTAAATTAGTGTATTCCAAATTCTTTATTGATCAACTGGCAGTGGGTGGCTATGAGCTGTGGAAGGATACAGTAGTTCGTAAGTCAGTTTGGGGTTCTAAATTCTGGCAGGTACAAGGCTCTGAAGCTTTGCATTGTGCGTGCCTTATCCCAATACAAATCCTTTTCTTGAATAGAGCGATGTATCAAACAACCTGTTTAGGTTTAGCCACTGCAAAACAAATGAATGCACCTAAAATACCTGCACTGGCTCATTATGAGAACTGGAATAATCATACTGATTTGGCCATTGATGATTTGCAATTGTTGCTTACCAATAATTCTTTTAATATCTCTAGCCTGGACACCCAGGGTTGGTTGGTTTGGGAAGCAAGTTCAGATTCTTGCCAACGCCGTTTTCTAGGCAAGGCCCCAGGATACATTCAGGATAGATCTGAACCACGTTTTTCTGACTCCCATTCGGTTACTACCTATTCAGTAGGAAAATGATGTAAAAAAACACTCGACCCTTATGTCAGTTAAACGCCATTTGTCATTGTTGTAAGGTGACATTGACATGACAGATTTTATAAACGGGTCTGCTGGTCCTAGATAAAAAAGATTTATTTATGCAACTTACAATGAAATCTGGAAGCTGTCGCAAATTGAAGCTGCTTCGCGTCTAAGGGCAATAGACCAAGCTAATTTAGAAAATGTGCTGGCTGTTGATGATAATAGTATTAACACTCTTTCTTCCCGTATTTACACATTAGACAATATTGTTTAATCTGTTGTGGATATTGTTCATGATAAAGTATCTGTTTTGTATCATGGACAAAATCAATTTTGTTCAATTATGCAGTTTGCATGGATATTGCAAACTTTGAAGATGGGGAAAGTTCCATGGGATTACATGAACACGTCATCGTTATTTACGCCATTTGACTTGACAGATGGACAACAGTTGATGTCCATGAAGGATTCCACATACACTCTGTTACATACTGAAAATTTTGAACCTTTGCCATGTTCTGTTGATGAAACTAATTCAGCAGTGTGGCTCATCCATGGGGTAATAACTTTGCCATTTTCCTTGTTTAAATTTAGCTCATATATGACACATTATCCCTTGGGCCGCTATGAACCTTTAGGTAGTGCATTTCTTCATGAGGTGTGGTCTTTACCATTCACATACAGATGCTTACGGGATGACAAAGAGGTTTACCTCACTTGGGTATCATGTGGTTCCTCGCCTGATCATTCTCTTGTGTGTAAGAATATACAGTTGCATGGCGCATGTAATTTAACAGCACCGAATTTGGCGTGTGTTTTGAAAGGACATCCTGTACCAGCTATCACACCTACATTTACCCTGCTAGCAAATGGTAGCTATTTGCTTATGAATAATGAAGATTGCTGTGGCATGCTTGCTGGCATTCTTTAAATTGTAACAGTCTCACACCGTGCGGTTTGCTGTTAAAATGTGCTTTTTCCACCCCCATATGGGAGGCTCGACATCTCGATTTGGCCTTCCATTCCGACCTTGAAGGCAGAGTTCAATAAACTGAGCAGAATAAGAGCATTATTATCCCAAAAAGAAGTTGCTCTCACATCTGCCCGTGAGACATTCGTCCTTCACGTGGCTAATACCCGTACAGAAGTACATGCGCTTCTTAATACTGATCTCCCACTACATTTCGGTGCGTTGATTCACACTATCTTCAATGCTTCTAACACTACAGGCATTGCCCATTTTTTTTTTTAAGGCTGTGGGCTCTGGCCTTGTGACCTCTTTTCAAACTATATTTGGTGTGATACCAGCATTTATCCCTTCTATTTTTTCCAGCGTCTTTAGTGGCTTGCCACTATTACTTGCCCTTGCCGCTGGGATTCTGCTGTTAATTTGCTTGCTCTGAAATGGATGCACTTCCGGTGGCCCCAAACAGCCAAGACCGGCTGCTGCTGCTTCGTATTCGTATGCTTGAATGCTACGGTACTTTGCCACTGGCCACTCTGAGCGTGGTTTATGGATTATCCTTTCATTTTGGTTATTTCACTTGCGTGCAACCAGTCTTCCACTGCCTGGAATGTTCGTTTGAATGGGCATTGGATCTTTGCCTCTCCAATACGGTGTCTCCTGCCCTGGATTATGACCTGCTAATGAGTCCTCTAGTGGCGCATGAGCTGGAATGTTCTGGTGTTGGGATTATGGCCTGCGCGGCTGCGCTTGGAGTTTTAGCAGAATGGGATGTCTGTCCAGCTGCACATGATTTCCTACAACAAAGTTTTCTTGAAGAACACGCAGGTTGTCCACTGATGGTGCAAGAAGCTTCCATTGTTGATGAACATGTATGTTCATTCTCTTTCCTGGAATGGATGGGTACTCTCTTTTCTGACGATATCAATGACTTCCTCTTGGAAGCTGTTGCAATTTACTGCTCATACACCTTAATGGATTAACTTGGATTTTTAAAAAAGAAAATTTATAAATCAATTTTTTACGCACGCATGTGTGCAGCATTTGACTCTTTGCCCAAATATGAATGCTGCTCTTAATTCTTGCTCACTCTGACTTGAACTCTGTGTTCTATTGAGTCCGCTGTCCATTGGCCTGGCCAAGGGGAGGGTGTAATGAGGAAATGGGGTTAACTGCAGACATTGCTAAGTTAGCATAAGTAGTATATGCTTGGCTGCCATTCTGCTGCTTTTGCACACAACACTACATGGCTCTGTTCTCGTGAAATACTTTGCTGGCGCTGCTTCACATAAGAACAGTCTACCTTTCATGTATCCAGCTGTGCACCGTGCTCCCTGTCTGCACAGCGTGTTCAAGGTTGAATAACAATGTATGCTGTTTCACTTTGGTCAGTCCCACGCACCTAGACATAACATGAAGCACAGCTGCCCAACTGAAACTCGGGTGCTTTTTAATATGGCATTACATTCATGAGGAGGCACTTGGAGAAAACCTTTCCAACATAGAAGAGCTGTGCTGATCCTGGGATGTAATTCATTGTATCTGATCTCGTAGGTATGGGGTCTCGCTGACTAAGCCCAGAGGTCTTCTATAATTATTCAAAACTAGCTCATGTGCACGGGAGGGTGGTAAAAGGCGCTATAGTCCTGTTTCCACTGTCATTATAATATGATTTCCCCTTTTGTGCTTTATGGAATTGTAACAATGCTGTTTATATTGTTCTTATGCACTATGCTGCTCGCATTGGCTAGAGTACTGCACTTTAGAGCACGTTAGTTAAAAATAAACATTTTAAGCTATACAGTGTCTCTGCTTACTCAATTTGTGGACAAGTATGAGTGTGAACGAAAGAGTGTTCTTGTTTCCCACTATTCCTGAGAGTTTATTAAGTCGCATGTTCTAGGTTGTCTAATCATTGGTAGCTTCGCTGTAGTACAGAGAACGAATGAGACACTATTGCTAGTCAGATTGGGGTTCTGGGCACTGAGGTGGCTGTTTTGGTACACAACAATACACCAGGGTCCTGGTTTCCTGCGCATAGTTCTGTGCATGAGCAGAATCCCTGCAACAGGTGTATGAGTGCATAGATCAGAGACTGTATTGGTGAGTGACTGGGTGTATGAGTGGCTATATGGGTGAGTGAGTGGATGTGTGTGTAGATCCATGAATCAGTGAGTGGGTATGTACTTACTGGTATTGGTGTGTCTATGGTTTCGAGAATGGTAGTCTGAAATTTGGAGTGGGTGTATGAAAGGTTATATTGGGGTGTGAGTAGGTGCATCAGAGATTATGTGGATGATGTCATCATTGATATCATTTGAGATGTCATCGGTGATGTCATGAGTGATATCACTGACCATGTCATGAGTGATGTAATATGTGACGTAATCAGCAGTGCATTGTGGGGTCGCAAGTTATAGTCTGCTCAGCTAACTATAACAGCTGAATTTCACAGGTTTTATACAACTGAAATGTCAGCCTAACTATAATGTTCCTGTAACCTGTATTTTTTCCATGAATTTCTAAGGTTTTTTAAATGCTAATTTCTAACTATAACGTCCCTGAAACCTGTGCTTTATTCATTGAATTTCTAAGTTTTTTTTTTAAATAGCAGTCATGTTTGAAGAGTGGCGAAGAAAAGGGGCTGGGCCTCAAACCAGCTCTAAGGAATTCCACTGCGTAGGACTTACAGGAGCTACCAGGAGGAGGAGCTAGCGGAGTGCGGTCCATTGCGGTTGTTTATAAAAATGGCTCCCTCAAGCTTTGATCTGACGAGCTCCTGGACGACGCACCTGCATGCCTGTGCGGGCACTGAGGCCCTTGACGGTTGCTTGGCGGCCCTCTCTTCCACCCCTAACTATTTTCTCTACTGAGGAGGGAAGTTATCCCGAAACCCGAGCTATGTCTCGGGCGATATTTTAAAACCCGGGACATGTATCGGGTCTAGAGATCATCAGTTCAAGAAGTACTTACTTGCACCCACTGGGGTGAATCACTCAAGAACTCCATCAGAGATCATCAGTTCAACAAGTACTTACTTGCACCCACTGGGGTGAACCACTCAAGAACTTCATGTACCAGCTTCCCTTGGGGCGACCTGGAGGAGGAGCTAGCGGAGTGCGGTCCATTGCGGTTGTTTAGAAAAATGGCTCCCTCGAGCTTTGAGCTGACGAGCTCCTGGACGACGCACCTGCGTGCCTGTGCGGGCACTGAGGCCCTTGACGGTTGCTTGGCGGCCCTCTCTTCCACCCCTAACTATTTTCTCTACTGAGGAGGGAAGTTATCCCGAAACCCGAGCTATGTCTCGGGCGATATTTTAAAACCCGGGACATGTATCGGGTCTAGAGATCATCAGTTCAACAAGTACTTACTTGCACCCACTGGGGTGAACCACTCAAGAACTCCATCAGAGATCATCAGTTCAACAAGTACTTACTTGCACCCACTGGGGTGAACCACTCAAGAACTTCATGTACCAGCTTCCATTGGGGCGACCCGGAGGAGGAGCTAGCGGAGTGTGGTCCATTGCGGTTGTTTATAAAAATGGCTCCCTCGAGCTTTGAGCTGACGAGCTCCTGGACGACGCACCTGCATGCCTGTGAGGGCACTGAGGCCCTTGACGGTTGCTTGGCGGCCCTCTCTTCCACCCCTAACTATTTTCTCTACTAAGGAGGGAAGTTATCCCGAAACCCGAGCCATGTCTCGGGCGATATTTTAAAACCCGGGACATGTATCGGGTGTAGAGATCATCAGTTCAAGAAGTACTTACTTGCACCCACTGGGGTGAACCACTCAAGAACTCCATCAGAGATCATCAGTTCAACAAGTACTTACTTGCACCCACTGGGGTGAACCACTCAAGAACTTCATGTACCAGCTTCCATTGGGGCGACCCGGAGGAGGAGCTAGCGGAGTGCGGTCCATTGCGGTTGTTTATAAAAATGGCTCCCTCGAGCTTTGAGCTGACAAGCTCCTGGACGACGCACCTGCGTGCCTGTGAGGGCACTGAGGCCCTTGACGGTTGCTTGGCGGCCCTCTCTTCCACCCCTAACTATTTTCTCTACTGAGGAGGGAAGTTATCCCGCTAACCCGAGCCATGTCTCGGGCGATATTTTAAAACCCGGGACATGTATCGGGTCTAGAGATCATCAGTTCAAGAAGTACTTACTTGCACCCACTGGGGTGAACCACTCAAGAACTCCATCAGAGATCATCAGTTCAACAAGTACTTACTTGCACCCACTGGGGTGAACCACTCAAGAACTTCATGTACCAGCTTCCATTGGGGCGACCCGGAGGAGGAGCTAGCGGAGTGCGGTCCATTGCGGTTGTTTATAAAAATGGCTCCCTCGAGCTTTGAGCTGACGAGCTCCTGGACGATGCACCTGCATGCCTGTGCGGGCACTGAGGCCCTTGACGGTTGCTTGGCGGCCCTCTCTTCCACCCCTAACTATTTTCTCTACTGAGGAGAGAAGTTATCCCGCTAACCCGAGCCATGTCTCGGGCGATTTTTTAAAACCCGGGACATGTATCGGGTCTAGAGATCATCAGTTCAAGAAGTACTTACTTGCACCCACTGGGGTGAACCACTCAAGAACTCCATCAGAGATCATCAGTTCAACAAGTACTTACTTGCACCCACTGGGGTGAACCACTCAAGAACTTCATGTACCAGGAGGAGCTAGCGGAGTGCGGTCCATTGCGGTTGTTTATATAGTGATGTAATATGTGACGTAATCAGCAGTGCATTGTGGGGTCGCAAGTTATAGTCTGCTCAGCTAACTATAACAGCTGAATTTCACAGGTTTTATACAACTGAAATGTCAGCCTAACTATAATGTTCCTGTAACCTGTGTTTTTTCCATGAATTTCTAAGGTTTTTTACATGCTAATTTCTAACTATAACGTCCCTGAAACCTGTGTTTTATTCATTGAATTTCTAAGTTTTTTTTTAACTAGCAGTCATGTTTGAAGAGTGGCGAAGAAAAGGGGCTGGGCCTCCAACCAGCTCTAAGGAATTCCACTGCGTAGGACTTACAGGAGCTACCAGGAGGGCATCTTGGCCACCAAGGTCTCTCTGGAGTAAAGTGCACTTCATCCCCCAACCAGTAGTGCACAAGGAGGCGCTTTTGCAGAGTGGTGGAGAAAGGGGGGCATGGCCTCCGAAGACCTCTTAACAATCCTTCTGTATGGGACTTACTGGAGGTAACGAGGGGTAGTTGGCCCCAAGGACGTCCTTGTGGGCCAACTGCCCCTCCTGTTACATCCAGTTAGTCCCACACAGCAGGATTGCTGAGAAGTTGTCAGAGGTCACTCCCCCTATCTCCACCACTCTGCAAATGTGCCTCCCGCCGCACTGCTAGTTGGGGATAAAATCCCTTTTGGCTGCAGAGCGACCTTGGGGGCCAAAAAGCCCTCCTGATACATTCTGTAAGCCCTATGCAGTGGAATTCCTGAGAGATGGTCAGAGGCCCAGCCCCCGTTCTCCACCACTCTGCAAACGTGACTGTTAGTTAAAAAAACCCATAGAAATTCACTAAAAAAACAAAGGTTACAGGGATGTTCTAGTTAGGAATTAGCATTTAAAAAACCTTGGAAATTCACTGAAAAAAACAAATGTTTCAGGAACGTTCTAGTTAGGCTGACATTTCACTCGTAGAAAACCAGAGAAATTCAGCCGTTATAGTTAACTAAGTCAACTATAACTCAGGCCCCCGCAATGCACTGCTTATGACCTAACATCACTCATGACATGGTCAGTGACATCACTCATGACAAACATGCATGTGACATCAGGCCTGTGAAGTTAGAATAAAGAATTAGACTGAAGTATCTGTGCTTGATCGAATGACAACTAAATAACATAGTCCCTCTATTTGGTGCACAATTTCCAAGTCAAGTAAGTCATCAGAACTCTCAGATCATTTGCCTGAAGTGTCCATTTTGGGCATAAGCAAAGCTGATTGGTATGATAGGTCAATGTATATAATGGTGAAGTCGGGAAAAAAACAACAGAATGGAATGATCTCTCTCCAAATCCCCTCTGCTTCTTAGTGTACAGTGAATGCACTAAGACATCCTTTCCAAACCTATGTCTCTCTCACTCTATTTCAAGGGATGGGAGGCATGCGCACAAATAGTTTAACCATTGACAATCGTTCCGGGTAGCATTCCAACCAAAAATTTCCTTGCCTACCATGCCACCACAGAGTAGTCCCAGCAATATAACATAACATAACACGTGTATTTGTAAAGCGCACGTTCACCCGTAGGTATCTTGGTGCTGAATAACCGATGTCTGTTACCCAACTCAATTGTACTAATTTTATCGACTTCAGATGGATGAAAGGCTGAGTGGACCCGCTGGGATTTGAACCTGCGACCATGAGGTCGAACACAGGCTCCTGCAGTGGACACATTAGTCCACTGAGCCACCGGACCGGCTGCAGCCTTGGTCCTGCTCCATTAAGAACCATACAGACTGACCTACCAAGTCAGATCCTCTCCGAATCAGGTATCCAATCCAGCATACGCCTCAGATCCTATTATATTCAGACATTTTGCCATATCCATGTTCCACACACGTTTGCCTAAAATCCAATGTGACTCTCAACCTGTCTCTTCTTCGTTGCATACATCAGACCCATTGCCTACTGTAACATGTCCCTACACTGCCCCAGGCTATGCCCACATTTTGCTTCTGCATCACATACTATGCCTTTCAGGCGCTGATCCTCCAATTCTATGCCCCTCACCTTAGCCTCCTCCAACCTAAACATGAGACCCTATATCTATTTCAGACTAGCAATATATTATCCAAGGCAAGTCTCATTCTGCACCTGATTCCAGTGGTAGTTCTCTACAACTGGCAATATGCAGCATCAGGGTGGGCAGCAGTGCTTAATTTGTATATTTTTTTTTTAACGAAGTGCCAGGGCCCTTCTCGTAAGGCCACTGCAGCATGCACCACCCATACCCTGCCAGCACTGCCAATGGCAGTACCAACATAACCCCTAACCATCGCACTCCTCCAAGTGTGATGAACAGGTTAATGGTGTAGTGAAGTGTGTCTATAGTTAGACAGATATCCTGGGGAGGGCTGGGACAATTTCATGTGCACAGGGAGCCAGCAGAACTAACACAAATGGGAACAAACTCCCTGTTTATAAATATCAACACATTCTGGTGTTGGCCTCCTTCTGCTGTTTTGACACTGTTTGCAGAATGCAGATGCCAGGTTAAAAGCACATATCCCTTGCAACATGGTAGTTTATTTATGCGTTTGTATATTTATTTACTTACTTGTCTAGGTCATAGCATTTCAAACTGGAACGCTTTAAATAGCAGCCATGCAAGATACATATTTGTGTTGCCACTCATACTATGGCATTGAAATAATTGTGTGAAGTACTGTAGGTTCGTAAAGCAAAAGTGCAACAAGTAATAAAGTTGACAAAACAATACTCAACCCATCCCAAGGGGGTTAACAAGGATTTTCAAAGTTCATATCTTTTGCCCACAGGGTTAGTAAGAGAGGGAACTCAAAAGGGTCAAATCAACATCAAAACCCTGGCGTTCAACAGATATCTGTAGGAATCTATTGTGTACCTGAATACGAGCCTATATGCTTTAACACAGCGTATTACAATCCACACTTAAATTCCTATTGGCTTGAACATATTTTCACAATAAATAAGTTACGGCCTACTGCATTAGTTGTAAATTTTCATAATAAAAGGTTTACACCTATGGCCTTTGACAACTTTTTCTTAATGAACCAATCGTGCCTCTAGCTTTTCTCATTGGCTTGTCACCATACCCAACTCAGGCCAACTGTATTCTGCGTAAGCTTTTAAACAAGGCAACTATCGGTCTATATAGTCATAAAATTATGAATACAAACATTACAGTTGGGGAACCAACACACAATCCTTCCTAAAAAGGCAGAACAAGGATTCTCAGAATGCAAATTTTCTACTGCTACAATTTGTCACAGGGGAAAAGCAACACCAAACCCCTAGCACACTAAATATCTGTCTACAAGCTTCAATACAGTGTAATGACAAGCCACCTTTAAATGCCTAGTGGTTTTCATATATGGTTTTTACAATAAGTAAGTCATGCCTACTGGCTTTGTCATAACGTTTATATTTATACCGCAGCAGCAACTTTTAGACCCGCGGGTATAAATTTTCAAAGCAATATAGTCGACATGGGCATCAATGTTAAGATACTGTCCTAAATAGGGCGCAAAAAACCTTGAGATATTCTCATTTACAATAAATGTGGAATACCGGATTAGAACTTTGACACTGAACAGATCAGGCATAAAACCCTTATTAGTGGCTTGTCATCATAACCAACTAATCCTACAGTTCTGAGCATGAGCTTTTTGACATGGCAAAAAGTGAAATACTGTACTCTTTTTTTATCAGTGGAATCACACGATTACAGTGCAATCAAAATCTGTACATAAGGGAATCCACATTTGAGCAGAGTCAAAGACCCCTTCTCAGTCGTCATGAAACTATATACCACCTTTCCAAAGATGGCAAATGAAGGTTTCTCAAAGTGCAGGGTAACCACCAACAAAACCATTGAATACGGTGAGGATCTGTTAGAGTCCCTGTTAAAAACAAAAAAATACCTGTCTGCAAGCTTTAACACAGTGTAATTACAATCTGTACTTAAAGGCCTACCAGATTTTGCATGTTTCTTACAATAAATAAGTCAGGCCTACAACTTTTTTCATAACTTGTCATAGCAAACCGAGCACAGTTACAGCCTTGGCTTGCCTCAATAACCAACTCAGTCCCATTATATAAAGGTATAAACTTTACCAGAAGCCAAAACTTGTGATACAAGCAATCTTTTTAGTGGAAGCACACAAATTCAACCAAATCAAAGTGTGTACTCAGGAGAACTGATATGTGGGTGAAGCCTTTCTCAGTAGGACTCTGAAAGCTCTTTTTTTGTTGCTCACAGAAGGTCAGGCAACCGTTGCACTGTAAAGTCAGACCTAAAAATATTTGTATATTAGTGTAGCTCTGGATTCTCAATCACAAAACTGCATTCTGAAGTTTAAAGTTAATGACTGCTCTCCTCCTATCACATAATGTCAAGCCAGACCTAAAAGGGAATTGTATTAACAAAGTTATCATCTTCTGAAGAGCAGTCAGTAATCCTATTAGGATTCAATGGCTTGAATTGTGTCGTGCAATACAAATGCATTTAATGGTTGTGGAAAAAAGATGTATTTTCAAGTATTGAAATGATCTAAAAAGACATTTTTACTGTAAAAAAATCATATAAATCCTGGATGATAGAAGAAGGTCTATCTATTGCTTCTTCACAGGCTTAACTTTGGGGTCTGCCATTTCAAAAAGCATGATAATTATGAAATATTTTGAAGCGCTAAGAAAATTCCTTGTAGAACACAAGCTCACTTCCACTATGGTAAGCATCGTCAGTCACAGGGGGATATGAATATGCAGCGGTTTCAATTGTTTTGCAAATTTGTGTGTTTACACTTGATTGACACTGCAATATTCCCTTCTGTAAATCCAAAGCTTTTGTAAAGGCTGACCTTCACCTAATTGTATTAGATCCCCATTGCCCATTACTGACCTTCTTGGCCTGTGGAGAGAAATGCAACGCTCTACCCCAGATACACCTTACGGGCCTAATTCACAAACTGCATTTTGCCTATTTGCTGTAACATATGTTTTACACAATAAATATGCCAGGCTGAATGCCTTTATTTTAACATTACATAATAAACAGATTTGGCATAGAACCATGCTCATTGACTTGCCACCATAACAACTCATTCCTGTTGCATCACAAGCCAAAAAGTGCGATACAAGCAGCCTTTTTCAGTGGAAGTACATAACTTCTGTCCAATCAATACCTCTACTCAGGGATACCAACATCTGGAGAAGACCTCTGTCCCTCTCTATGATCTGCGGAGCATAGTCAAGGGAGTTTAAGGCGGTAGGAGAGAAATTATGTTAAACTACACAGTGCGCACATTCGATATTTTCACTGCACGTGCTCAACATCTCAGCACCTCACTGCACAGGATCTTACAGGTCTTAAGACTTACTTTCAGTTCATTTGCAAGAGGGAGATACATTCTATCGTTGTTGGAAATGCTGATCTATGTCATAGGTCTAGGTAGGGAGAATAAAATGCAGAGTGAGGAAAGAGAGCTCTATGGAAGTCAAAGGGAGAAACACAATCTCTCCTTATAAGTGCCTATGGGCAACTGTCCTAGGTTACTTAATAACATACACACCCCTCACCCACAGATATGCTCATCAGAAAATTATGAAGACTTGTGAGGAGAGAAAAAACAAATAAAGAAGTGTTTTATTTGCTCATGACAACTGCACCAAAAGAGCAGTGCAATGAGTCTGCAAGACTAACTTCAGGGGTACAGTGGGGAGCCTTGTATGTACTGAGATTGCCTGTGCCCCTTGTAGTGCAGCTAATATTGAACCCTGCATACCAACATCAGGATAATATGCTCACATATGAAAAGAAGTGTCTACAAAGCCATAGATCTGATCTTGATAAGCCGTTCAATGCATTTATTTTTATAATTTATAGAAAAAAACCTAAACAAGGCTTCTTTAGGCGTATCATGTGGATTTATTCCTTAAGGAGGTCAGCCCAGGTTACACATTAATAGCTTGAGGTCAGAAATATCAATCACTTAATCAAGGATTGATAGAGCGCACTACTCACCTGTAAGGGTTTCAAGGCTCTGGGGGGTTAGAGGGTGGGGGTTTAGGCAGCTCTAAGCCAGGTCTTGAGGTCCTTTCTGAAGGCTTGTAGTGTAGGGCTTCGTCTGATGCTGAGGGGGAGCTTGTTCCAGGTCTTGGCCGTGATGTAGGAGAAGGATCTGTCCCCTGTTCTGGCTCTGTGGATTTGGGGGAAATTTCGGCAAGGGCTAGGTCAGTGGAGCGGAGGTTTCTCTTGGGGGCGTGGAAGGAGCTTCTTTCATTGAGGTATTGGGGTCCGGTGTTGTGGAGGGCTTTGTATGTGTGAGTGAGCAGTTTGAAGGTAACTCTCTTTTCTACGGGGAGCGAGTGGAGGTCGCGGAGGTGCTGTGTGATGATGAGTCTGGCTGCAGTGTTCTGGACGGTCTTGAGTTTGAAAAGGAGTGATTTGTTGGTTCCCGCATATAGAGCGTTTCCACAGTCCAGCCTGCTGGTGATGAGTGGTGGGTGACTGTCTTCTTGGAGCCAGGGGGTCCATTTGAAGGTCTTGCGGAGGGTGCTGAAGCATGTGGTGGACACGGCGTTGATCTGTCAATTCATGGTGAGTGAGGAGTCAAGTATGATGTCAAGGTTACGGGCATAGTCTGTGGGGGTTGGGGTGGGTGAGTTTCTGAGGACAGGGGTCCACCAGTTGTCATCCCACATGGTGGGGGTGGATCCAAGGATGAGGACTTCTGTTTTCTCTGAGTTGGGCTTCAGGCAGCTGCTACACATCCAGCCAGCAACGTCCTTCATTCCTTCCTGGAAACTGTGCCTGGTAGTGTTGGGTTCCTTGGTGAGGGAGAAGATGAGCTGGGTGTCGTCAGCGTAGGATACTATGCTGAGTCTGTGTTTTCTGATGATGGTTGCAAGGGGGCAATGGAGATGTTCAAGAACATAGGCCTGAAGGAGGATCCTTGTGGTACTCCTCATCTGATCTCTATGGGTTCGGAGAGGAAGGGCAGTAGTCTTATTCTGCGTATTCTGTCAGAGAGGAAAGAGCGAATCCAGTCTAAGGCAGTTCCATGTATGCCGGTGTTGTGGAGTCTGGTGGCTAGTGTGCGTTGGGAGACGGTGTTGAAGGCAGCTGAGAGGTCTAGTAGAATGAGGGAAGCAGTGTGTCCTTGGTCGAGGTGGGTGTGGATGTCATCAGTGGTGGCTAGGAGGGCAGTCTCGGTGCTGTGGTTGCTGTGGTATAAGGATTGTGAAGAGTTGAGGATGTTGTTTGTTTCTATGAAGTGCGTTAGCTGGGTGTTGACGATTTTCTTGATGACTTTGGTGGCAAAGGGGAGGAGAGAGATGGGCCTGTTGTTCTTGAGGTCTGTTGGGTCAGCAGAGGGCTTCTTGAGGAGGGGTTTGACTTTGGCGCATTTCGAGCCGTTGGGGAACGTGTCTGTTTGGAGGGCGCAGTTGATCGTCCATCATAGTTCTGGTGCGATGGTGGAGGTGACCCTGTGGAAGATGTGCGGTGGGCAGGGGTCAGTGGGTGCTCCAGAGTGGAAGCTCTTCATAGTCTTTGTGGTGTCTTCTGTGGTGACAGGGGTCCAGGTGAGGAGGGTCGGCTTGGTGGCATAGCTGGTGGATGGTGTTGGATTAGTGCCTTGGTCTTGTCTGTCGAAGTTTTCATAGAGTGTCCTGATCTTGTGGTGGAAGAAGGAGCTGAATTAGTTGCAGAGGTCCTAGGAGGGAGGGATGTCAGTGGTTTTGCTGTGGGGTCTGGTGTGATTGTGATTAGGTTGCATAAAAGAATTGCCGATCAACAGACTGGCTGTTTCTGATATTTCTGTCATGTCCTTCTTATGATTTAAAATAAAAGGCTTTATTTGGGCTGAAGTATTAAGGAGAAGCCAAAATGTTAAGAAATGACTTCTGAAATAGTGTACTATGAAGCCACCTTGAGATGTCCTTAAGATGGCCACTGTGTTTCTAAAAAAAATATAATGCATCCCTTGGATTCAATATGACAAGGTTGACTGGGGAGGCATTGGGTTTCGGAATAATGTAGAAATGGGGAAGCAGGTTTTGTCCGTATGAACGGGGGAGACCACTCCACCTCTACGAGTGCCTTGTCAGACAGGGCTTGGCATTATGGAGAGGGGTTAATGCGGATTCTCTTGTAGCACATTTTGCCGCTGTTACTGGAAGACATGCTTGGTTGCCCTGTGTGAGCTGGAGAATTCAGAGGCTTGTCAGACAAGAGAGTTTGCAGAATCCGTGAGCCAGGAAGCAGATACATGTACCTCACATCTTGTCAAATTGCAGCAACCTGGTTTCCAGTGAGACAGTTTTTTTTCACAGGGCAACAACATCCCATAGTTTGTGCAGCCAGTCCAGGTGTATAGAAGTCTAGTCACTGTCCCTTTTTGGGGATGATTACCTGTTTAGCTGTGCAGAGAGCCATCATTATTGCCTTTCCTTTACTGGAGCTCAGGGGGTAGGTTAGTGCGTTCGGTAATCCTACTAGTATGTAACTGGGCAGGACTGATAGGTCTGTGTCAAACATTTCATGAATGTCTTTGAGCACCTCTTATCAGTACCATTTTCATTTTGGAGCAGTGCCACAGCAGATGTGTCAAAGTGCCTGTTTGGCTACATTTGCGCCAGCAGGTGTCCGTACTGCCAGTTTTCCATTTTGCTACTCATTCTGGGGTACAATACCAATAGTGCATGAACTTAAGTCCTGTGACACTGTGGAAGGAGATTCAGGCACTTTGTAGGATGTCAGTCCATTCCTTAGGCATGAATGACATTTCTTGCTTTTTTTTGACTGGAGACTTTGTGGGGTTTGCTGTTTTGTTTAGGAAAGTATAAGTGTCTGAGAAGAGACTTTTATCATCCTGCTTGGTGATCAACCATTTCTCAAATGTTGTCAGGTGTCTGCCTGTCTGGGGTCTACTCTTGGGTTGGGTGATCCAACGTTTGACGGTGCTGAAGCACCGGGCCTCTGCAGTTTCCCCCAGTGTAGTGCAGATTTTAAGCCCTAAGCAGAAGACCCAGAAGAAGGGAGAATTGGCATTCCAGGTGCAGCCTATCAGGCTGTGGGATCGAAAGACTCCCGGGTCTGTGACTTATGAATGTTTATTTTAAATCCGGCCACTGACCAAAGCTCTCCAGCTCCCTCAGCAGGGTGGTCAAGGATGAGAGTGTGGGTGTGTAAGTGTCACTATGAGGTCATCAGTGTACAGTGCTATCTTGTGTTCCTGGTGCCCAAATGTGATGCCTTTAGTCTATGGTGCTGTCCTTATCCTAATCTGCAGGTGGCTCCATGTAGAGTGCAAAAAGTTGTGGGGAGAGCGTGCATCCCTCCCTTATACCTCTAGCGATGAGGGAAGTATCTAAGGTCAAACCGCTAACTCTCACCCGGGCAATAGGGTTGGTACAGCTACATTTCACCCATGTCAAACACAGGCCCAGGCCAACTCCATCGAGTAGCCACAATAAGAATGACCAGTGCCCTCTGTCGAATGCTTATTTGGTATCGAGTGATACGAGAAGTGCCGGGGTCCGAGAGCTGTAGGCGTTGTCTATGTTATTTAGCAGCTGCTTGGAGTTGTCACTGCAGCCTCTCTCTGGTATGAATTCCCCCTGTTCAGGGTCAGTCAGACTCTACATAATCAGGTTTAGGCACGAAGTTGGGACACTAATGAATAATTTAGTGTCTGCGTTCAAGTGGGAGATGGGGCGGTAGGAGTAGCACAGCATAGGATTTTTCCTGGGTTTGGCAATCAGTGTTTACCATCTCTCTCATGGTGTCCGTAAGGGACACTGTTTCGACAAAGGAGAAGTGGTTAAAAATGGGGTTGTGGTTGTCTAGGGTATGCACCTGATCCAGCAAAAGTGTTTTTCATATTTTACTCACTCCTCTAACTGTAGTGGGCCCTCTATGATTAGTCAACCTCTCATCACTACACTTAACCACAAAGGCAATGGTACTCTGATAGATATTTCTCTGCCGATAGTGAGGGGTGGGAAATAGGGTATCCAAATCCACTTTGGTTACTCAATGAGGACCATTATTCCAATGGGCAGACGCAACCTCCTTCAAACGTTTAGTCTAACTAGAATTATACACTCTAGGAGTTCTGCAGATGCAACACAGAATAAAAGTAGCAGTATTTGATGTTCTGAAAACAGTCTATAATTCTCTCTGTTACTCATCTAGAATCAATATAAAATAGCACAGTTTACAGAAAGAACACCAGAACACAATAATAGGCTCAGACAATTTTAGATACATTGGTTATTGTATTAGTGAATCCAAAATCAATGCATATAAGTATCATTTTAAGCATTTCAGTCAAAAATATTACAGCATGTATCATCAAACCACACCTTTAGTCAAAGGTTCAAATCCTGAAAAGGTTGGTTCATCAAGTTACAGATTCCTGTCACCATTGAAATGAGAAGGATGGTTTCCAAGACTTACATCAATCAGATGTTACAGATTCCTACCACCATAGAAGGTAGAAGTAGGTTTGTTCTCTTAACAGCATTCAAAGATTCTAAAGCAAAGGGCAAAAGGATCAAGTTTAAAGTCCTCAAGGAGTGAGTCCATAAGCATGAGCTAAAAGGGAAAGGGCAAAATCTGGTTACTTACCAGAAAGTCCAAGAAAGTTCAGCAAGCAAAGTCATTGGCAAGAGGCAAAAAGCATGGAACACAGAAAAATTCAGGATTGTCGACAAAGAATAATTTTAAATCCATCTGCCAAAAGTAACAGCATCAGCAAAAGATAGTCCAAAAACCAAGAGGATGGTTCTTAAAGCATAGATCTCCTCGTAAAAGAGTAAAAAAGAGCATGTGTCGCCACCCTTCTTTTGAGGTCTGCTCTTTTGTAACCATTATGACGCTTCGTATTGTCAGTCATCACACCATAATGGTCAGATCATTATGTGATTGCTGTTTTAGTCGTAAGGTACAATATTTTGATACTCCTGCATGGTTTCCCATACATGTAATGAGAAACCACTCCTCTTTTCAGTCTGCACAGGTCAGTTGAAAAAGGAAATTAACAATGTTGCAGACCATGGGATCTGTGGAAACTTTAGGTACTCATCAATTCACTAGTCAGTGAAAACTAGAAGAATGTCCTTAGTTAATGAAATGTTGCATATGTAGAACAGATAAAGCAACATTTGAAGAAACGTGAAAAGTCCATTATAATAAGCTATGACCTAATGTAGCTTGGGTAAGAACACGAATAAATGCATTTACACAAAAAATTCATTTTCAGTAAAGTAAACTCTAAATTAAAATCTAACATAATGAAATAAATCAAGCATTTCATGTAAAGAAATAATGATACAATTGTCAGTGATTATTATTCAGTAATGACTGAGGCTAAATGTGGCCTACTACCACAAATTTTCTCAAGTTTCACACATGTAAATGAATATTAAAATTCATTTTACTAAAATCATTTTGACATTTCTATAATCCTAATAAAGTTGAGTATTGCCACTGAAAACATCAGCCATGTAACTATTTCTCATAAGTGTTTGCACCACATTCTTTTCATCACGCATTAAAATGAAAGGCAATAGAAATGTTAAGTCACGTCATTAGAATTGTATTAATAGGAATTATAAATAATTTATTTCATAGGTAACCTATTGTTACACCCTACTAGTAAGCATTAAAATCTTTTCGCATTTGTTTTTCTCTTTCTCTACTTGTTTCAAATACACTTTTATGGTGCTGTTTCTCATTTCTGTGTCTTTTTCTCAAAGTGTACAAATAGCACACTTAGGTTTCTGTGTCTAAATCGGTAAATATGTCATGTATAAAAGAATCCGTTTTTGAGCTCTAACACACCTAAGCCAGGCTGTACCCACGACTCTAGTCAAGGTAATACAGATGTACACCAAGATAACCTGTGGTACCCTCTGGTATCTTGATGTAGAGCAGGCAGGCTTATAGGTACTATAATGTATATAACATAAAAAGACCAAAATGACATGGATCGATAAATACTTTGCAAGTAATGCAGGGTCTTAGAGTAAATCACATAAATTGCAGGGAAAAACATGGAGCACAGGAGCACCTGTACACCTACTAAATTTTATATGGTAATCCCTGTACACTGTTGAAGTGATGAGTCCCTTTGGGCCGAATGCAGGCAAAGCGCATACTCCCTTACTAGGGGCTTCACTGTACGTTGAGATAATGTTCCCCATCGGGGATTAACCACTGAAAGCAGAGCGCCAGAAAGTCCTGATGAAGTTTCTTATTGTCAAAGAAAAAGTGTATTGCCCAGTGCATGAGACCTCCCTCGGTCCCTCCTGGCTGCGCAATTGTCAGACAAATCACCCACAGGTGGCGCAGTGAAGCTACACCCCTCCACTGTACCCTGTGCCTACAACTGTGGGGGGGCGTCAGCCGCACTGCTCCGTCCTCAGCGGCCATGGTGACACAGCACTCCGCGTGCAGCACTAGATTGGAGGGCATGCCGGTCCATATGACAATCCCAGCATTTAGCAGCACCGGGCTGTAGTCCACGCTATGAGGGCTTCTCTCCTTGCTGCGACACCTCCTTGGGTGCTGAATCACTCACTCCTCTCAAATGCACAGGGGGATCTTGGCAGAGTCAATCTTTGGGGCTGCTGTGCCAGCTGTACAACACAGAGTGCTTGGCCCGGAGGGAAGCATCAGTGCTTCTGTAGCCCTCAGCAGATTGGCAGATCAGCCATGGACTGATCTTTGCAAAAGCCCCGTGGCTGAACTCACCAGTTGCAGAGTGACAGGGTTGGGGCAGGTAGGAGGGTCTTTGATGGCCCTATGATCCCAAAAAACACAGAGGGCAAACAAACACGCCCTTGGAGAACACTTTGGGCACAAGCAGGAAGTAGGCAGCAAACCGCCTCATTCAATTATTTGTAAAGTGGCAGACCCAACAACATAGGCCAACATAGCAAACCAGTAATCTGGGATGGCAGTTTCTCTTTGCAGCACAGCTTTCTTTCTGGCAATGTGCAGGTGTAGAGCCAGCAGTGTCTGGTTCCAAGTCCCATGCAGTGTCTAAAAATATGGGGTCAGAGTTCCAGTACCCGTACACAAAAATGTATTTTATGTAGCCGGTGACTTCAAAGAGCCCTCAGAGGTGCACTCAGATCCCTTTCAGCCCAGCCCTGGCTCTAGATGATCATAGGGTGTAAATAAGTCCTTTGTGTGAGGGCAGTGCACAACCTATTTAGATGTAAGTGTGAACCACCTCTCCCTGTCCAGGAAGACTATCAGTACGCAGATGAATGCAGATGTCACACCCAGCCTTTAATGTGTTGTTACTGTCTTGAGAGAAGGCACAAAGTGTAGCTGTCACACAGCCCAGATGTGTGTTGGAGACAGGCTGTAAAGCACAAAAAGTTAGAAGCACAGAGAAATGCCTACTTTCTAAAAATAGCAGCAATTTAACAATAAGAAAGAAATAGCGACATTCACAACACCAATTTTGCATAATCTGCAGTGAATGCAAATTATTTTCAAAGCATTAATCACTTTTGTTAGGCAACACATTTAGAATCATAAATATATGTAACAAAGGTGCTCTAGTGTTGGGAAAGGAAGGGTTGGGGTGTTCTGGATCAAAGTGAATGAGTGAGGGTAATTGACAAGGGAGAGGTAATGTGACATATATACATCAAATTCACATAGTGAGACCTTTCCGGCCTATCACAAGCCAACTGTTCCAGTAGATACACATAGCATTAGAAGACACTGATAATGAATTTCAGTCGTCAGGGATGATGGATTAAACCCAGATCAGTTGACTGCGGGTGAGTGCTTGCAATGTTCAACACTCCATCCATCATCCCCTTTGGTTTTGCTTTGTTCGCCCTAAGTTGGCAGGGTATGCCCAGACGTGGGTCCCTTGCTCACTTTGTCACTGGATTCAAGATAGCCTGGCTGATGAGGGTTATGAACCCGAAACCGGTCCCAGGATGCTTGTTTCCGGTCCAGGGAAGACATGGCTTGGCAGTTCGGGCTGGACTGTTCGCATGAGGCACAGGGTCAGACTGATTTGCATATGGCCATGTGATAACACATGTGATAAACCCAACTGTTGTTTACCTTTTTTATACTAAATATTTCTGTGATATCTTGGTGAAGAGTAAGAAAGAAGACTATTTTTTAATGTTTAAGTGTTTAACTGCTGGTTCTGTGAATTTCATGTTTTCTACTTTAATAATTAGTGTTTAAAAGTACTAACATGCCTGAGCTACACCTACTGGTCAGTTTAAATTTTTAAGTTGAAACTGTCAATGATGCACTTAAAACTTCCATTCTATTAAAGGTAATAACGTCCTAAGAAATGAAAGGGCCCTCATTATTTCCTTTTTCTTCCAGAGTAATTTAAACTCCTGATTTTTGGCTCTGGAAAAGGAGAAAGAAAACCGAACGGCGGAATAGGTACTTGCTTAGTAGGTACAAATACCAAACAGATTATCTAGGAGTCTATTTGTTGTTATTCATAGCAGTAGTCCAATGAGGGACCCGATATATAGTTCACGCACAACGTGACATTGACTCCTCCCCCATTCCTGTCACCTTTCCTCCCCGCTGTGCTCAAGAACTCTCAGAATCAGAGTATGTTTTCCAAGGCATAGCCTTTTTATTCACATCAAACCAGGTAATTTACCACAAACCACTAGGAGAGTAACAGTATCCTAATTGGATATATAAAATAATTCACAGCATCACACTTAAGTGGCATCAACATGTTAAAAGCAGTAAGGAAATTAGGCACGACTTTTGGTGACAGGTTTGCGACCTAAGGGCCATATACAAACCCTAATTAGCGAGTCGCAATTTATTTGCGACTCGCTAATTAGGATTTGCGACTCGCTAATTAGGATGGGGCGTTTCAAAGGAGTCCTTTCCTAATAGCGAGTCTGAGCCCTATGTATGTTTTGCGACCGCAATTGTGGTCGCAAAACAGTAGCAATTTACCACCTACTTCAAGTAGGTGGTAAAGCATTCACAAACGGGAAAGGGTCCCCTGGGGACCTCTTCCCCTTTGGGAGTGCATGGGAAAATATTTTTTAAGGGCAGGCAGCGGTGCCAGGGACCACTGTCTGCCCTAAAAAAATGAAACAAAAACATTTCATTTATTCTTCTGAAACGCATCCCATTTTCCTTGAAGGAAAACGGGCTGCATTTTTTAAAAAAAACACCTGCTTTATTTAAAAGCAGTCCAAGCCATGGAGGTCTACTGAGCCCAGCAGTCCACCATCCCGGGGAAGGCCAGCCATTCCCAATTGGGTCGTAAATTGCAAGTGGCTCATTAATATTCATGAGCCTCATATCTTGCGACCCCATTGGGAATCGCTAACAGTGTCTTTTGCGACTCGCCAATTGTGACTCGCAATTTTTCACAATTTGGAAGTCACAAAAACAAATGGTCGTACATCTGGCACCTATATTTGTTTTTTGGTGTGATGGGAACAAAGAGTCTTATTGCTCCCCCCAAAGTCTATGATATATTTTGAAATATATGAAACATTTCGAAAAGGTACTTGCAAAGGGTTTTACAACTGCGACTTTGAGGGCACATTTATCATATGTGTCCTGTTTTTCACCCCTTTTCAGCAAGTGTCATTCATTACATTTCAGGCCATAAAATGCTACCTCTTTGCTGCCAGGCCCATATAATATTAAAGGTGTGTGAACAATAATAAACATTGGTCTGCGAATAGCAGCCTCTTCCTAACTTGAATACATTCCGCTTTCACTTTCTGAACCACACCAAAGGTTCCAAGCAAAGACACTCAAAAGAGCCTCATTATAGCTCATTCTCCTGCTGAAATCTCTCAGGGCATCTGTGGGTGCTGCAGCACCTGCTGTACCCCTTCTTTCAGCGCCTCTGAGGATAGTTACAGCCCTAAATAAGTCTGTGAGCCTGGAGTGGTCTGTATTTACTATATTTGTACAATAAATGCTTCCAGTTCCTGGGCTTATGTCATTAGTTACTCTATGGCTAGGCAGGGCCGGACTGAGAAGCAAAACCGGCCCTGGTAAAGTGCTCTGCCGGCTCCCCGGGGTTTGGGGGTGCAGCCAAGCTGTTTGCCCGGGCCGATTTCAGCCGATTTTGTTACAGGGGCCGATATTGCAGCTGTGCTGCAAAAACGGCCCTGTAACAAATACGGACCCCCCAGTGCCTCAAAACCGGCCCCACACTGGCGGCACACCGGGGAAATCCCCGGTGCCCACTACAGCCAGTCCAGCCCTGTGGCTAGGGTTCTCAATTCCCATCTGTTTTCCAAAGATGGGTTATCGAACCACCACCAGCTGACCCCAGTGTTTCACTCTCTTTCTCCATCACTCCCCAACATATATGCCCGAGGTCTGATTTTCAGTTTAAGGGTACAGTTTAGGGCACGGGTACTCATAGTACGGACCGCGGGCCGCCAGCGGCCCGGCAAGCCTTCCTTGGCAGCCCGCGGATCTTGCAGACAGTGTACCTGTGTTTTTTTTTTTGTTGAAAAAGAGTGTCAGCAAACTCCGCCGGTTGCAGCAGTGCGGAGCTATGGGGGCCGGGCGATTCTTTTAAAGACCATTCGCTTGTTAATGAGGCTTTGTTGTATTTCACCTCTTCTTTAGCGCCCCTGCATCTCCACTCTGAATGAGTGGCGATGCAGGGGCGCTAAGAAGAGGTGAAATACAACAATGCCTCATTAACAAGTCAATGGTCTTTTAAAGACCTGTGAAGTACTCGGGTGCGGTTGTGTGTGTTCCTGGGAAGCTGTCTCAGCCACAGGGTGACACACATGCAGGGTGAGGTGACAGAGGGTGACGAGGACAGCAGGGTGTGAGAGCAGCGGGTGAGGTGACAGAGGGAGACAGAGAGATGGAGACAGATGGAGAGAGAGACGGAGAGAGAGACGGAGAGAGAGAGACGGAGAGAGAGACGGAGGGAGAGACAGATGGAGGGAGGGAGACAGAGGGAGGGAGTCAGAGGGAGGGAGTCAGAGGGAGGGAGTCAGAGGGAGGGAGACAGAGGGAGGGAGACAGAGGGAGGGAGACAGAGAGAGAGATGGATAAAGAGAGAGATGTGTGTATGCCGGGTCTGGTGGCTCAGTGGACGAAGGCGTCCGCTGCAGGGGCCTGTGTTCAACCTCATGGTCAGTTTTTTTTAATTTTTGCTCTAGCCCCGCCCCCCTCCCCCAGCGCCCCCGCCCCCACCAGTGTGGCCCTTGGCCATAAACCACACTGTAAATTTGGCCCCCGAGAGAAAGATTGTGAGGGCCCATGGTTTAGGGGAAGTTTGGGATTGACATTGGAATCCTATGTTAACACTCTGGATTGATACTGGGTTCATGGCGAGCGTTTTCATAAGGTGAGGCGAGCTGCCTTATGTCGCCATCTAGTGCTAGCGCTGAATTACTACAAAAGATGAGAGAAACTGTTTTTTAAGTGTGTGAGGAGAAATCTAGCAGGCCCAATATTTTGCATGGTGAATCTGGAAAGCATTATTCTCAGTGCTCTGCTTTTGGGAGGCAGAATGTGTGGCAAATGGAAGAGTGAGCTGCTGAGTTCTGCAGCGGAATTTGTGGTTGGGGGGGGCAGTGCTTAATTTGTAAAAACTAAAATGTAAAAGTGCCAGAGTCCTGTGCAGGAAGCCATTGCCCCTGCAAGCCCTGTTAATGACAGCACCAACACAACTACTAGCCATCACACTCCTACAAGACTGACAATTCAGACTATTCCAGGCCATCAAAGCATGAGAATAAATTGGGCAGCAGCTATTAGTGCTTTTAAATGTTTATTTGATTAATAAACAACTGTTGTCTGCTCTTCTTTAATTTAGACAAACAGCACCACCTTGCTGCAGTCTGTCATAAGTACTGGTGTTGGCAATTAATTGCTTTTGCCGAGCACCGGAAACCACCGGTCAGACCACTGGTTAAGGCATATGTGAATGCATTAATATGTAGTGTTGATCAAAAATGTGCATCACTCTCAATGTCGGTAGGATGTAGCGAAAACCGAGAAGGGCATATGCTAATGCTCCACTCCTGAGAATGGCTCAGATGGAGATATCCCCCTGTTACTGGTACCATTGTTGGTGGGGGCAGCCACCACTTGTAATGCCACAACTATGGTTTGGAGACAGAGGCTAGCTAGAGTTAGGCGTCTTTACCTTTTGTGGTCTAATGTGAGCCTATGTAACCAAAGTGGATGAGGATGCTGATATTTGTGGCAAGTGCACAGATGGAGAAGTCGATGAAACCGGGGACTCCACCCTTCACTGTTGTAGGAGGCTCCCTTAAAATCACTAAGGGCCCTATTACGATGTAAGTCGGAAAGCCTCCAACCATAGGCCTCCTGTTGGAGAACTGGGGGGCTTAATCCCTGTTCCGAGGTGCCTGCACGTTGTGCAGGGATTAACAAAAACATCCATCTCTCTATGGGAGCTTGTGCTACTGCCGGTTTATGGCCCCAGCACAAGCTCCCGTAGAGAAATAGGAGTGTGTGACTGCACCATGTGCGGTCGCATCCCAATAATGCGGTCTCGATTCCGCAACGGTGTTGGACGGACGCAAGTCCACCCGACATTGTAATGAGGGCCTAATTGTCTATTCAAGTACACTTGTTTCATCTTCAGCTTGTAGACCACTACAGAAAGTGTGTTTTCTAGTTTCGTGACTTTGTCAGTGTTTATATCGTTTACATTTGGCTGGATCCTTCAAATCGTCCCTCGGGCATACCCAGTGTTTATGATGCGCTTATGATCTGTGATAGATTTTCTTTACAATAGGCCAATTTGAACCTCGTAAACAAGACTTGAATAGGAAAGGACTCCTAATGGCCTGACCTAAAAACAGTCAAATCCCACTGTGTTTTATTGGCATACATTTCTACTCATAGGCCCCACTTATAGACAAGTATTCTGCTTAAGGGAAGGATTTTAAATTGTTTGATTTTCAGCTTTAGTGTAGCAATTGTAAATCCTGCTCTTGTCTGCATGAAAACACTGCAGCCCTAACTGGTTACAGTAACCGTGCTGGTGCACTAAGCTATAAGCCTGCCCTGGGGAGCAAGTCCAAACCACCATGCTCCATGGAACAAAGCAAATCAAGCACAAATATGCTTATGCCTCAGGTTTTGGGCCAGGAAAAAGCCTATTATTCACTCAAGCCGACAGTACTTTTCTTTATGAAAATGTACCACATAATTCTGTTCAGGGAATAATCCTATGCATTTCAATGTAAACAACGAAAGCGCCAAGGCGGATACAAGCCGGCCAAGACGTTTATACAGGGCAGATTTTTCTGTTTAAAATGCTCTAAGAGCACCTCTTTAAATATTATTTTCGATCAGAATAAGGACTGTTTAGTCACACGGGATTTATGAATCGTGTAAGTTGCCAACTTTGTCTTCCTATTGGGTAAATTAATCCAAAGGTACTGTTTGCGTTTTTATATTGGTGAATTTGACATGTTTTCACTGTTGCGTGACTTTAAATCATGCTAAAAATATTGGTCCACTAAAATATTGCATCCACAATAATGACTATCAATATGGCCAGGATTCCACATTACCGGAAGTACTATGCAATCCTGAATTAGACCGCTCAGGGTGGGGAATAACAGTGTGAATTAGGCCATCTTGAGAGGTTTCATGCACACATTTACCTCCTGTTTTGAGTTATGGCAACAAAGTGGAAGAAGTATTATAGCAAGGGTAACATTCCATTTTCCTCCTTTGCAGCAGAAGGAGGCCAAGCAGAGCCATGGGACAAGGCTTGGCTGCTGTTGCAAAGCCAAACACAAATTTATCAGCCATTTCTTTCGTCCAGGAAAATCAGGTCCAGCGTTCTCGCACCACATAAAACCGACTGCTCATGATTAGGTGGAGTAGAAGTCCATATAGAAATTCCCTTCTACCTGACTTCTAACTGGGGCCTAGATTATCATAGGAAGTACATCTGGCAAGTATAAATGTACTATTCTTAACCCTACATCTCTTTGCCTTGATATAGTAGCGGCCATTACTGTCTATGCAATAATTTTGGGGAGTGATATTTCAACTCTGTTATGTTGATCCCCACCACCAATACTTTTCTGATTATTAGTGAGTCATCAAAAAAAATCTATTTATCTATATATCTATCTATCTATATATACATATATATAAAATAGTAGTTCCTTTGGCGGTTGCCGCTGTACACCTAAGCATCCACCAGTGCGTGTAAATGTCAAAAACCTTGTTGAGATAACCACAAGACTGTCACCCCAGTTGCTGCATTATGTGCTTTATTTTCAATTGCAATGGATGAAGATTTACATCCTCTATGCATTTCGGCTGCACCCGGCAACCTTGGTCACAATGTTGGGTCCTATTAGTTTCTGTGTACATATACTTATTTCCTACCCCGGCTACATCAAAGTCATCAAAGGACTACTAGAAAAGTGCACAGTGGTTGCACATAATTCATCAAATGATATACATGCTCTTCTAATATGTAAACAAAAGTGATTCTAAATCAAACTGTCATGCATTCATAACAAATTAGAATCAAACAGCTAACTCATTTTTACACCAAGTGAAAAAACAATAATTGAGGACAAATTACAGTGATGACATATTGTGGGCTCACAATTAAACCACGCTTACAGATGTTTCCCACCTGCAATGCTTCACTCTACGGAAGCCTATGTATCAATATGACTTAAATCTTGCAGTTCTGTTTAACATCACACAATAATGCATAAGTAGGCATGTGATATATGATGTGTATAGTTTATAGAATCTAAAGAATCTGCAGTACTGATAAAGAATATTTGGAAATAGAGTAACGAATGAACAATAGATTTAAGGCAAGAGGCTATATAGACAGAATTTTGCAGGCAGTATCCCTTCATCATATGGTGTGTGTTAGTCTAAAGTTTCATGGCTCTACTGAGAACAGTATGATAATTTAGAAATGTACAATGACCAGGCGCATTATGTATGCAATGACCATTGTTCCTTATATTTAGTTGTTATATTTCATATAAAAATAAATACACACATTATATGTCGGTATACATTATGAGGCTCATTACGATGTAGAACAGAATCACTTCTGCCCGACACTGACTCAGTCATGGGACCAACCGACACCCGGTCTTCGGTCCCAACCGCCCCATTAGGATGCGACTGAACACTGTTCAGTCGCATTTCTATATTTTAGTATGGGAGCATGCATTACGGCCATAATGCATGCTCCCATAGTGAAATGGGAGGTGCAGTTCACCCCTGTACCCCATGGCAGGCACATCAAGGTGCCTGCCACAAGATGCAGGGATCAATAGGGGGGCACCATAGGTGCCCCCTCGGCCTCCAAACGGAGGTCTTGCACCAGAGGGGGCCTTGCTTTCTGACATGGTTTCCATGTCGGACAGACTGGCATGGAAACGATGTCAGAAACCATGCATTGTAATCTCAACGGCAGAAAGATCCTTGTGATTACAGGCTGCACTCCGACTGGCGGACGGGCTCCCCAAGCCCGTCAGAAGCCAGTCGGAATGATGGGTCAGATTCCTTTCCGACCGCCTCCATCAAAATGAGACGGTTGGAAAGGAATCCAACCGGCCCATTACGATGTGGCGCTAAAGGCTCCGAACAAAGGTTGGAGTCTCTATGGGCTGTATCGTCATCGGCCCCTAAATGTGTACAAATGAGTTAGATGCATGATTCTGATTTATGGTCATGAATGTGGTACAGTTTGATTTAGTATTGCTTTTGTTTACATTTAGAAGAGCATGTATAGCATTTGATGACTTATGTTCAAAATGCAAGGTGGTGATTGCTGTGCACTTTTTCCAGTAATCCTTTGTTGATTTTGATGTAGCTGGGTAAGCAAATCGATATATGTACACACAGCACCCAACATTCTGACCAAGGTTGCTGGGTATTACGTTGTGTCATGCTATGATGATTACATTTAATATATCGCACAAATCGCCCCAGGAGGGGTATCTCAGTGCAGTACACAAGACACCAGGTAAGGATGCTAAATTAAAATGAAACGGTCTTAAACAGTTTCCTGAATTTTACATGATCAGTGCAGGTGGAGATGTAATAAGGTAAGTTATTCCAAAAGGAAGGGGCCAGGTAAGAGAAGGACATACCTCCGCATCTTGCCAGTCGGATACAGGGGATGGAGAGAAGGGCTTTATCCTTACATCTCAAATGTCTGACTGGACAATAATATCTAAGCTTCTGATGCAAGTAGATGGGACCTTTTCCTATTAAGGATTTGTGAGTAAAGCAACATATTTTGAAGACTGTTCTTGTCCTGACTGGCAGCCAGTGCAAGGTTCACGTTCAGACAGGGGATCTAATGGGAGAAACCCAACTAAATACGTACTACTCCCTGTCTAACTCACAAACAATATGTATGGTTAATGAAAACGGGAGGCACAGTATACACCTATATAGTCCTATATATGTGTATACTATTTTATAGTTGTCAAAAGAGGTCTTCTTTGAGAAGCTCCCTTTTGATAACTATAACATACTTTACACATATATAGGACAATATAGGTTTGTGCTGTGCCTCCCCTTTTCATTGACAATGCATACATTTTGTGAGTATGAGCCAGTGTAAGGCTCTCAGAAGAGGTGCAGATGCAGAGCCAGAAGGAAGATTACAAATGAGCCATGCTGCCACGATTTGGACTACTTGCATTTTGGACATTAAAGTCTTGTTCGCTGATGCACGTAGTGTATTTCCATAATCTAGTCTGCTAATAATCTGCCTGAACTAGAGTTTTCCTGGCAGAGAGAGGAAGGAAAGGAAATGTTTTCCTCAGCAGGCGCATCTTATTGAAGCAGGAACCACTAATGGATACAACATGTTCTTTCATGGATAAGGATTGATCCATTTTATCACAAAGATTCTTAAATACTTGCCTGGGGGTGGGAGAAGTACCTAACTCTGTAGTTAGGTATCCTCCCTGTTTATAAATAAATAAATAAAAAATATTGTTACAGGATCCATAACACAAGCGTCTGCTGCCGTGGTACTCTGCAAGACACTGGTGTGGTTCTATGTACAACTACCAGACTCAGCAGGACACCTAAGCTTCTCTACAATGGTGTTGCAGTCCCATGCAATCTTCATTTGCTGATACTGGGCCCGGTACCAACACCAGCAAATGATGCTTGCACAGGAACACAACACTATGGCCAAGGGATGGGCACTGGTAGGGGTTGGGTGCAAGTCACCTGCTGGGGGTTGAGCTCACTGTGCATGGCCTTCAATTGTGCTGAAGCCTGGCACCCAAAATCAACGTGTGAAGTCGACCCCTCCACTTCACACACCATTTGTTAATAGTAATCCTCTGTTATAGCCCATTAATACATTTCTCATTAATAAGATGTGTGTGTGTGTGTGTATATATATATATATATATATTCACTTAAAAAACCATAGGTTTCACACATGTTATAGTTAGCTGGGCATTTCACTCGTGAAAAACCAATGAAATTCCCCCGTTATAGTTCGGTCAGATAACTATAACTCGCGCGACCGCCACTCTATCACAAGTATGATGTCATCGGTGATGTCATGAGTAATGCCACTGACCATGTCATGAGTGATGTAATATGTGACGTCATGAGTACTGGATTGCGGGCGCGCGAGTTATAGTTATCTGACCTAACTATAACGGGGGAATTTCATTGGTTTTTCACGAGTGAAATGCCCAGCTAACTATAACATGTGTGAAACCTATGGTTTTTTAAGTGAATTTGTACGTTTTTTTAAATGCTAATTTATTTATTTATTTATTTTAAGTTTTTTCACCGTGCGCGTACCGTACGCGCACCGTGCGCGCGCTGTGGGCGCGCGGTGCGCTTCGCTCATCGCGAACCCACGTTACGTAGTTCGCGGAATTTTTCCGTTTCTACCGTGCGCGTACGCTACGCGCATTCGGCGATTTTTCATAAAAAAATTAAAATACATTTTTGCCCTTGGGGGTCCTTCTGGGACCCCCTGACCAAGGCTAGGGGGTCAGGAACTGTCCGGCCTGCCCCCTTTTCACGTTATCCACCTTTGTTTTTCACCCCCTCAGACTGCGAGAGACAAAATGGCGGCTGACACTTCCTGTTTCGACCGATTCGAATGTTTACTAAGATCTAACAACCAATCAGAATCGCGCTCGCGCACGGCAGCGTGCGCGTACGGTAAGCTTACGGTACGCGCTCGGAGCGCGCCCATAGATATATATATTGATTTAAATGCTATTTTCTCAGAATATACTGAACAGATTTACACCAGACCTGCAGAAGGCACATCCCTGACCTGAGGACTACCTCTCTGCCAAATTTCAAGTAATTCTGTTCAGCCGTTCGGGCTGCAGCTTGGACTAAATGTCCTATGGAAAAATGCATGGGGAAAATGCGTTTTGGGACCCCCCCTTTTTCTCAGCCCCCGCTTGACGAATCCCCCCGAGACTTTCAGGGAAGGAGCGGAGCGGAGCGCCCCACCTATTTTGAAAATTTCGCGAGGATTCGTCAATCGGCGCCAAAGTTATTCAAAATAGAATGTTGCGGATTTCCTATGGAAACACGGTCCTAACTATAACTATCTACTGGCGACCGCCAGTAGATTATATATATATATATATATATATATATATATATATATATATATATATATATATATATATATATCTCTTTGCCTAACTAGAACGTTATTTTAACTTGTGGTTTTTCAATGAATATAGATAGATAGATAGATAGATAGATAGATAGATAGATAGATAGATAGACAGACAGACATCTCCTCATCCCCTGCCCAGATAAGACTTGGGTTCGGCCTCCCAGACCACCAAGTGGTTAGGGCCGGAGCATTTATCAAGCTGTGCAATAAGTGACACATGTCCAGAGAAGCAAGCATTTGAAGCTTTGCTGTGGCAGGAAATTTCAACTGGTCAGTTGGGACGTAAACATCACCACCGCCTAGAAAATTCCTTGCAACTTTTGGAAACCAAAGTAATCTGGGGCACCAATCCATCACAGCAGGTCTTTAAAACATAAATCAAAAAGAGTGTTTGCTCTTGGTCTTTTCAGTCGGATAGAGCACAACTGTTGCAGCGTAAACATGCCTGGGTGATTATATCAGGGTTTAAGCCAGGGTTGGTGTCGTAATACCTGTCGTGTACCTACGCAATTTTTTGGAGAAAAAGATTTCTGACCCTCAGAATGGGAGAATGGCCCTTTTTGTATCATTTACTGAACTGGTGCTGCACAAAGGACAATACAATGTGTAAGGGGTGCAGGTGCAGTAAGGAATTGATTGAGCATGTGTTATGTCTCTGCCCTGCACTACTTAATGACCAAAGGGCTTTGTTATGGGGTGAATGGAATAAACTTGGTGTTTGCTCCTGTTGTCGAGTATCCTCGCATCCATGAACCCGGGGAATCTGATGCTCAACATTCGGTTCACTAAGTTTGTCACAAGAGTAGCAAAAAGGTTTACCCAGTTGAAGAACCAGCAAATCAACAACCTCAATCTTGTATAGGGCTGCTTGAATTCAAAAAGACTCAATTGGCACGTTTTATTGCGCTAACTGATGGCGAACCTGCCTGGTTCACTGGTTTCCCTTTCCAAGGCATTGTGTTTTTTAGAGTTCTTGCCGTCTCTAGTAGGGATTCCTTTTTCTAGATGAGAGATGCAAAGTTAGTGGAACTGCCAGTAGTTTTATATGATCAGAGTTTTGTCCTTTTCTTTTAGTATTTAGGGAATTTCATTGGTTTTTTTCGAGTGAAATGTCCAGCTAACTATAACATTTGTGAAACCTATGGTTTTTTAAGTAAATATATATATATATATATATATATATATGAATACACAGGGTGGATCCCTTTGCGGCGCCGGTGCTCTATTTTTAGCGTGGTGCTAAGTCCATACGACAGGATCCAGTCGTTAATTATGCAAAAAGTGGGTCTCAAGTCCTCTGGTTTTCGGACTAGAGAAGGATTGCACTCACTCGTAGTAGTTAGATGGGAAGGTTTTTATTCTTGCCAACAAACCCAACGCGTTTCACCTCTTCACGGAGGCTTGATCACGGGATGTGGTTACATTGTATGTCTGTCTTTTATGTTTGACATACTAGCATTTCCTGTTAAATACACAGTTGCATTGTGGTAAGTGTAGTTTTATATACAGTGAGAAATTATTTGAAACAGTGCTCAAAAAATGAATTAATAATTTGGTACAATTTGTACTTAAGCGGACTCATGATAAAACAGTGTTTGTTCATGATGCTCAAAGTTTTTAAAGTTTTTTTAAATGGTTTCCTGCTCCCTGGTGAGCATGGATTTTCTCATCCCTTCGGCTTTCATTATTTCTTTATAATGATGAGAGTGATGATTTGTTGCAGTTCTATACTCTCCAGTGAGTATTGTTTGCAGTTCAACGAGATTTGTAGAATGCGGGGTGAAGGTCATGCAGTTGCACTTAATTGTGGTTCTCAACACAACTGACTGTTGCTGTTCTGGTTATCAGACGAGGATTTGTTTGAGATGAGATGTCTTGTTTATAAATGAGTGTATAATTCTTCATTTTGATTAAGGCCTCTCGGGTCTAAAGTTCTGAACATGAGGATGTGTTTTGATTCTTTTTGGCGTAGTTTTTTGACACGGTCGCCTCCTCTTTCAGAAATGGGTATTTGTTCCAAGACCCAAAATCTTATTGTCTCCCAGTCGCTGTTATGATTTTTTTCCATGTGTTTGGCGACTGTGTTGGTGCGGTCTTTGTGAATTATTGCACGCATGTGTTCCAAAATGCGTTTTTTGGCTTCAAATATGGTACTACCAATATATCGTTTTTGGCATGGGCATTCGATCATATAAATCACATAGGAGCTTTTACACGTTACATGTTGCCTTATCTTCCACGTTTTGCCATTTTGAATTTGCACTTCTTTCAGCGGTGTTGCTATTTTGCAAATTTTACATTGTTTACACGGCCAAAATCCCTCTCTCTGTAGCCATGTTAGTTTCTTGGTGTTCTGGAAGTGGCTGTGGACTAGTTGGTCCCCGATGTTTTTTGATCTCCTGTAGGTGATTTCTGGGTGGTCTCCTATGATCTCTGCCAGTGTGGTATCCATGCGTAAGATGCCCCAGTGTTTCCTGATGATCTTATTCAGTGTTTTATTTTCTGCACTGTGTGTTGTTATTAGTCTGATTTTTTCGTCAGTTTCCTTTGCTTTTGTTTGATGAAGTATCATTTTCCTGTCTAGAGTCAAAACTCTGTCTAGACATTTTGTTACCACTTTTTTGGGGTATTGGCGTGCCACAAAGCGACTGCTGGTGATGTTGCTGTTTTTAGTGAAGTCTTGTGTTTTGGAGCAATTCCGTCTCAGTCTCAAAAATTCCCCATATGGGATACTCCATTTGAGATTGGTGTCATGAAAGCTTTGCCCGTGTAGTATGGCGTTTGTCGCTGTGCTTTTTCTGTGCAGGGTGGTTTCAATCTTGTTGTTTTCGATATAGATCTCAATGTCCAGAAATGTTATTCTTTTCTCACTTATCTCATAGGTGAATTTGAGATTCATTGAAGAGTTATTCAGTATCTCAAAGTAATTTGCAAAGTCTTCCTTTGTGCCATTCCAGATAATTATGAGGTCGTCAATGAATCTCAGCCAGGAAACAATTTTAGTTCTCCATTCGTAATTTCGTGTGTTCCATGCTATGTGTTTTTCAAACCAGCCCATTGTTAAATTCGCATAGTTTGGTGAGAACGAAAATCCCATGGCGCATCCCTGGATTTGTTTGTATAGCTGTTTGTTAAACAGAAAGAAGTTATTATTGATGCATAGTGAGATCATTTCATTGAGCATTTCGTTGTGTTCTCTATATTTGATGTTCCTTTTGCCTAGATAGTACTTGCAGGCAGACGTGCCTATGGAGTGTTCGATGTTAGTGTATAGCGACGTTACATCCATTGTAATTAATTTGTAATCTGATTGCCATTTTATGTTCTCCAATTTTTTGAGTAGATCCGTTGTATCTTTTAGGTAGGATGGTAATTCTTTTACTAGCGGTGACAGGAAGTAATCAATATAATTGGAAATGGGTTCCAATAAGGAATTATTTGCAGAAACGATTGGTCTTCCCGGCGGTTTTTCCTTATTCTTATGGATCTTTGGTAAGCAATAGAATGTCGGTAACGTCGGATGTTTTTTGTCCAGATATTTTTGTTCATCATTGTCGATGAGACCCATCTCATGCCAGGTTTGAAGTGATTTGTTCAAGTTGTTCTGTAACTCCGTAGTTGGGTCTTCCTTCAGACGTATGTAGCATTTCGTGTCTGACAGTTGCCTCTGGACTTCCTCCACATATTCAGTTTTGTTCATGATGACGATGTTGCCGCCTTTGTCTGCCGGTTTGATTTCGATCAGTTGATCATTTTGTAGGTCTTTTAGTATTTCCTTTTGTTGTGTATTAAGATTATTTTTGAGTGGGTTGGGTGTCAGTTTATAGAGTTCTTCCACTACAGTCTCATGGAAGAGATCTATTCTGTTTGAACATTGCGGAAACCAGAATAGATCTGTTCAAATATACCAGGAAGCTAAAACTGGCTAAAATTTATGCAGAAAAACGCAAAGGGACTGACTTCACAAATAATGACCAAACAGACAATCCCTTGTTGGTAGAAGATATCGACGGAATGGAGACACTAATAACAATGTCGACCACCACACTGTCGCAAGAAAGAGAAGCCCTAATCAATCTACATCAAGCCTTACCCAAGGCAGGAGCAGGTGAAAGCGGACTAAAACTAAAATCCAAATTCAATCCGATTCTACCACCTGGAAACAGAATAGATCTCTTCCATGAGACTGTAGTGGAAGAACTCTATAAACTGACACCCAACCCACTCAAAAATAATCTTAATACACAACAAAAGGAAATACTAAAAGACCTACAAAATGATCAACTGATCGAAATCAAACCGGCAGACAAAGGCGGCAACATCGTCATCATGAACAAAACTGAATATGTGGAGGAAGTCCAGAGGCAACTGTCAGACACGAAATGCTACATACGTCTGAAGGAAGACCCAACTACGGAGTTACAGAACAACTTGAACAAATCACTTCAAACCTGGCATGAGATGGGTCTCATCGACAATGATGAACAAAAATATCTGGACAAAAAACATCCGACGTTACCGACATTCTATTGCTTACCAAAGATCCATAAGAATAAGGAAAAACCGCCGGGAAGACCAATCGTTTCTGCAAATAATTCCTTATTGGAACCCATTTCCAATTATATTGATTACTTCCTGTCACCGCTAGTAAAAGAATTACCATCCTACCTAAAAGATACAACGGATCTACTCAAAAAATTGGAGAACATAAAATGGCAATCAGATTACAAATTAATTACAATGGATGTAACGTCGCTATACACTAACATCGAACACTCCATAGGCACGTCTGCCTGCAAGTACTATCTAGGCAAAAGGAACATCAAATATAGAGAACACAACGAAATGCTCAATGAAATGATCTCACTATGCATCAATAATAACTTCTTTCTGTTTAACAAACAGCTATACAAACAAATCCAGGGATGCGCCATGGGATTTTCGTTCTCACCAAACTATGCGAATTTAACAATGGGCTGGTTTGAAAAACACATAGCATGGAACACACGAAATTACGAATGGAGAACTAAAATTGTTTCCTGGCTGAGATTCATTGACGACCTCATAATTATCTGGAATGGCACAAAGGAAGACTTTGCAAATTACTTTGAGATACTGAATAACTCTTCAATGAATCTCAAATTCACCTATGAGATAAGTGAGAAAAGAATAACATTTCTGGACATTGAGATCTATATCGAAAACAACAAGATTGAAACCACCCTGCACAGAAAAAGCACAGCGACAAACGCCATACTACACGGGCAAAGCTTTCATGACACCAATCTCAAATGGAGTATCCCATATGGGGAATTTTTGAGACTGAGACGGAATTGCTCCAAAACACAAGACTTCACTAAAAACAGCAACATCACCAGCAGTCGCTTTGTGGCACGCCAATACCCCAAAAAAGTGGTAACAAAATGTCTAGACAGAGTTTTGACTCTAGACAGGAAAATGATACTTCATCAAACAAAAGCAAAGGAAACTGACGAAAAAATCAGACTAATAACAACACACAGTGCAGAAAATAAAACACTGAATAAGATCATCAGGAAACACTGGGGCATCTTACGCATGGATACCACACTGGCAGAGATCATAGGAGACCACCCAGAAATCACCTACAGGAGATCAAAAAACATCGGGGACCAACTAGTCCACAGCCACTTCCAGAACACCAAGAAACTAACATGGCTACAGAGAGAGGGATTTTGGCCGTGTAAACAATGTAAAATTTGCAAAATAGCAACACCGCTGAAAGAAGTGCAAATTCAAAATGGCAAAACGTGGAAGATAAGGCAACATGTAACGTGTAAAAGCTCCTATGTGATTTATATGATCGAATGCCCATGCCAAAAACGATATATTGGTAGTACCATATTTGAAGCCAAAAAACGCATTTTGGAACACATGCGTGCAATAATTCACAAAGACCGCACCAACACAGTCGCCAAACACATGGAAAAAAATCATAACAGCGACTGGGAGACAATAAGATTTTGGGTCTTGGAACAAATACCCATTTCTGAAAGAGGAGGCGACCGTGTCAAAAAACTACGCCAAAAAGAATCAAAACACATCCTCATGTTCAGAACTTTAGACCCGAGAGGCCTTAATCAAAATGAAGAATTATACACTCATTTATAAACAAGACATCTCATCTCAAACAAATCCTCGTCTGATAACCAGAACAGCAACAGTCAGTTGTGTTGAGAACCACAATTAAGTGCAACTGCATGACCTTCACCCCGCATTCTACAAATCTCGTTGAACTGCAAACAATACTCACTGGAGAGTATAGAACTGCAACAAATCATCACTCTCATCATTATAAAGAAATAATGAAAGCCGAAGGGATGAGAAAATCCATGCTCACCAGGGAGCAGGAAACCATTTAAAAAAACTTTAAAAACTTTGAGCATCATGAACAAACACTGTTTTATCATGAGTCCGCTTAAGTACAAATTGTACCAAATTATTAATTCATTTTTTGAGCACTGTTTCAAATAATTTCTCACTGTATATAAAACTACACTTACCACAATGCAACTGTGTATTTAACAGGAAATGCTAGTATGTCAAACATAAAAGACAGACATACAATGTAACCACATCCCGTGATCAAGCCTCCGTGAAGAGGTGAAACGCGTTGGGTTTGTTGGCAAGAATAAAAACCTTCCCATCTAACTACTACGAGTGAGTGCAATCCTTCTCTAGTCCGAAAACCAGAGGACTTGAGACCCACTTTTTGCATATATATATATATATATATATATATATATATATATATATATATATATATATATATATATATATATATATATATATAAAAAATATATATATATATATAGACAGATAGATAGATAGATATAGATATATATCGTGAACAAGGTGGCGAGAGGCCATCGAAACGCGTTGATGTGAACTCATCAATAAAAAAGCCGAATGAAACAACCCCCCTGGGAGTGCAGTGTGGTTTTTGCTGAAATCGACTGGAACCGTATGCTGAAGATATAGATATATATATATATATATTATACATATATATATATTCACTGAAAAAACCATAGGTTGCACACAAGTTATAGTTAGCGGACATTTTACTGATAAAAAACCATTGAAATTCCCCCGTTATAGTTAGTGCAGGCAACTATAACTCACGCGACAGCAATCCTCTGCTGATGCTAATACTGTATTTAGACACTTATTTACCCATGTCTTCTTCCATAAATTTTTAGCTATACATATATTACAAATATTTTTTTTTCATAAAGACACATATGTCATCAGCAGAGGATTGCGGTCGCGTGAGTTATAGTTGCCTGCACTAACTATAACGGGGGAATTTCAATGGTTTTTTATCAGTAAAATGTCCGCTAACTATAACTTGTGTGAAACCTATGGTTTTTTCAGTGAATTTGCAAGGTTTTTTAAATGCTAATTCCTAACTATAACGTGTGTGAAACCTATGTTTTTTTCAGTGAATTTGTACGGTTTTTTAAATGCTAAGTTACTTTACGCCGTTCGTGGCGTGCGCGCCCACTTTACGCAGTTTGTTCCGAGCGCGCACGGTGCGCTTCGCGCACCGTGCACGCACAGTGAGCACGCGGTGCGCTTCGCGCACCGCGCGCCCACTTTAGGCAGTTAGTGCCGTGCACGAACGGTAGGCACGCGGTGCGCTACGCGCTCCGCGTGCCCACGTTACGCTAGATGGGCCATGTACCGTCCGCACAAGGAGGCCGTATTAGGCGCATCGTTGTTAAAGGTTATCTATTGATTGTTCTGTTATTAGATTTGCCATGCGCAAAAGGTGCCCTTCGGGCACATTTTGCACACTGGGTGGGGAAAACGTGGATATTATTTTTTTTTTTATTTTTTTTTTACCGTACGCGTACGGTAAGCGTAATCGGCGATTTTTCGAAAATAAAGAAAATTAAATTTTTGGCTTTGTGGGTTCTTTTGGGACACCATAACCATTACTAGGTGGTTAACAGATGTCTAGCAAGCCTCTTTTAATGTTTTCCGACTTTGATTTTCCTCCCCCCCCCCTCAGAGTGCGAGAGAGAAAATGGCGGCCGACACTTCCTGGTTTCGACCGATTCGAATGTTTACTAAGATCGAACAGCCAATCATAATCGCGCTCGCGCACGGCACCGTACGCGTACGGTAAGCTTACCGTAAGCGCACGGTAAGCGTCCCGTAAGCTGCCACAGATATATATATTGATTTAAAGGCTATTTTCTCAGGAACTACTGAACAGATTTACTCCAGACCTACAAAAGGCACTTCCTTGACCTGTAGACTACCTCTCTGCCAAATTTCAAATAACTCTGTTCAGCCGTTCGGGCTGTAGCTGTGTCTAAAGGTCCTATGGAAAAATGCATGGGGAAAACGCGTTTTGGGACCCCCCTTTTTTCTCAGCCCCCGCTTGACGAATCCCCCCGAGACTTTCAGGGTAGGAGCGGAGCATAGCGCCCCATTAGTTTTGAAAATTTCGCGAGGATTCATCAACCGGCGCCAAAGTTATTCAAAATAGAATGTTGCGGTTTTCCTATGGAAACAGGGTCCTAACTATAACTACCTACTGGCAACCGCCAGTAGGTAATATATATATATTTATATATATATCCATATTCAGAGGTTAAAGAAATGTTATAGTTAGGCAAGTATGTCAGTGACAACATTGACGATTTAATCTAAAGAGACACAGAAATTCACCACTAATAATTAGCAGAGCTAGCTATAACTTGCACCCCAGCCATGTACTGCTTGTGACTTCAAATATTCCATCACTCATGAAATGTTCTATGATATAATTTATGACATTGATGATATCACTGATGACCTCATCCAACCAGTGTGCTAGTTTTTTTTTATAGTTTACACAGTTGCAGGTAACTACCATATTACTTTTCTACCTGATTTTGTACAGCCTGTGACCAGCTAATGGGTGTAAGTGTTTCCAAAACGCATGTGATCCTAATACATCTTCGATGTGTAGAAGTATTGAACACATTATAAATATTTGTATTGAAGACTAACTCATGTGCAGGTGACAGTTGAGTACTTGTGTTCAGTATGTTCCACACACGTTTTTTGGCTCTGCAGAAAAAGTTCCCAAAAGGGCAAAGATTGTACTCAAAACATATTAAGAATTTTATGCAGCTTACAGTTATTAGACAGAATCACCTCAGCATGACAGTTTCTACATTACATAAAAGACTGTATGCACCAGGTACTAACGTATGTACATGTGCTAATTTTGCTTCCAAGGGAGTCTATGGAGTTGTGCAAGTGGCGGAATTTTGGCACGTCAGGCTGCTCGCGCTGATTTTTAGCGCTAGGAGCTTGTTTGGAGGTGTAAAATCAGTGCAAACTGCACCACGCAGGATATCAGAGGGTGCTGCTCTAGAGTATATTTTCTACTTGAGCGGAATCTTTCACACCTCGAGCGGCAGCTTTCTCAACATAAACTGGAGTGATCTGCCATCATCGACCGCTTTGAGAAATCTCTCTGAGAGGTGTTCTAGTGCTCGAAATTCATCCTAGAGGATGCAAATTCTTGCTCACCAACTTAACATTGGTGAGCATTCAGGAGATTCTAGTGGCACTGCAAGCTAGCTAATGCAAACCATAGGCTAACATATGCGGCGGGGGTGCATGGAGTCAGTCTGCCATCAGACCCACAGTATATGTTATCCATAAACAGCGTAGGTCCTGACAGGGTACTATTAGGACTACTCTACATGGCGCCAAACGTGGTATATTGATGGCACACTTACTCAACAGTAGAATCTGAATAGCCCATTCGTCCTTATTCTCAGAGACCCTACTTACAAAACCCAGAGACGTCCGGAGTAAGTGGGCAAAAAAAAAACTTTGCCACAGCTGAGTAGGCGAGATACCCTATGTATTGGCTCTTGGTTAATCAAATTGAAAGGACAAAATTCACCAAATTGTGCATAAAACCTTTGCATAAAACCTTTGCATACAACCTTTTAATCTTTTACTTGGACAATAATTCCGTATCTTAAACACGATGGCGGATGAGGAAAGAGTTTTAAACCAGTTTCAATCAGTCTGGTGAGGTCGATGCAGATGCAATAGAAATTGCACCCAATGTAAGACAAACTTTAACAGTAAAACTACTCAAACATGGGTTACAACCCAGAGGAGGTGTAGTAATATTCGTGATAGAGGGGCACGAAGATTTCAAAACAGAGGTATTATACTCATGGGTTATATTCCCAGCAGCCGATGCTGTAACAAAAACTCTTCATTATTACATACATGATGACATTCCAGCAGTCTACACTCCTTTTGAGGAGACTGAGATTCCGCTTACTTTCCAGGAACATATTTTCTGGTTTAATGGCACCCTAACCCACATAAAAACAAGAGCATGGCTTGGTCCTTTAGGGATTCCAGGAGCAACATGGCCGATATTAGTGACCTATGCCCACATCCAGACATTGACACAATGCCTCAGGATGAACTACTTGTCAACACAAAGAGTTGATAAAACTCTACAGAAACATGACACTTTGTCTTGAGGACTCTAGCGGTCCAACCTACAGTAATTACACCTACTGCAGTTCCTTCACAGAGCTCAGGTACTAACATTACTCCACAAATATTACATGTGGTAATGGGCAAAGTGCCCACAAACCGTGAACAAATTCCTTTCTGGGTAGCTCAGAATATAACCCAGTTAGAAGCAGTGTTCCCAAATACCACACCATTTGAAAAACACAGAATGTTAACGATCTTTTTGCCCATGGGGATTACACCACAGTTAGAGGATTGCACCTCTTGGGGTACAGTCTTTGCTGCCATATATACAAGAACTCATGGTATTCCTTCATTAGCAGTAGTACCAGATGTATTAAGACAAATACAAAATGGCTATGGAGCAGAACCTGCCCTGAACTTAGGGATGAAGTTGTTAAACAACTATGATCAGGTATCAGCCGTAATACTAGCTAACATTAAAGGGGAAGCAGCATCAGTGGCAATCCGCCAACGCCTAAGGGAGTTCTCTCCATTAGAACAGGAGAATGAACTACCCAAAATAATTGACAATGCATATGCAGAATTAGGCAGGGATAGCTTGGGGGAGAAACGCTTTAAAACCTCAACTACAGGGCAGTCCTGAGAAGGACACTTTTAAACAGGCACCTACATCTTCTAAAAAGAAGTGGGACAATAAAAAAGGAAACTCTAAAGATAAGAGATCTGTCCCGAGGTAGGTCTCCTCAACAGGAGCACTCTGAAAAGAGATACAACCTCAAGAATAGGGATAATATTAGGAAACCTGACAGGTATCAGCATACTGATACACATTCCTCTCGTTCCTTTCAGGGCTCGAAGAAAGGCTCCGAAAGAGGACGGTCAAAACGCACGGAGGAGCGGCGCGCGCAAGACTTTACTTCTAAAAAAAACAGAAGATAAGCTAAATCCAAAACCTCAATTTAAGAAAAAGAAAGTTGTTGGTCTGAAAATCAGACCTGCCCAGAATTCTGAGGACACACCTTCTGAACGGGGAATGGGCTCTGATGATGCTAGAGCTAGACCGTGCGGCAGAAGTAACAATAGCTCACCTGAACCTGAAGGAATTTCTAGTGACAGCGGAGTTGAATGATTACATCACAGTGGAAACACCAGGGTGAGCGTCCCACATAAGTTATTTGAAATAACACTCCGGATGGAGGGGGACAAGCCCAGGAAAGTAAAAGGTCTTTTTTGGAAGAACTTATCATCTGGTTATGACATCCTGTTAGCAGAACAAGATTGGCCGCCTGCATTCGTAATAGAGTGCCCTATGGGAGAAAGTGTAATTTTTCCTGCATTTTCCAACCACGTTCCCGTTCACCTTAAACATACATATGCAAAGGAGTGGGCAGTAGCCAAAGCCCCGGCATTGTACAAAAATCAGGCAGGGTGGGTTGAGAACTCAACCTAACACGTGATCCCGTTAAAAGTTTCACCTAATGCTCCGAAGCAATACCCAATAAAGCAAGAAGCTAAAAAACAGGTCAGGGAGAGCTTAGATCAACTTGAATACCAAGGGGTCTCCAATGAACAATCCTTTGTTTCCTATAGCTAAACCTTACAATACATATTGTCTCATTTTAGATTACAGACATTTAAACTCGTCTACAAAGACATTTGCTGTCCAAAATGCACATTAATGAAAAACCTTGTGCGCAAAAAGTACAAAACCACACTTGATATCGCAAATGGATTTTTCTGCCAAAATATAGCGCCTGAAAGCAGGTATTTAACAGCCTTCAGTGCGTTAGGGTCCAAATGACAATTTTGTTGACTCGCCAAGGGTACAAAAATATCCCTGGGCTATTTTCTACAAGAGTAACAGAGTTACTTCAAAAATTTGATGAAGAAGCCTTGTCCTATGTGGATGATATTTATCTGACAGGCGACGACTTAGAGAGGCACTTGACCAGGGTAAGCACCATTATTATGGGATTTGCCACAGAGGGCTACAAATTCAACTTTAAAACCTTAAAAAATAGCCCACCTCAATGTCCTATTTCTGGGATATGAGCTGTCAAGTGAAGGCAAAAGTCTGGCAGCTAACTTTTTAGAAAAATGTGCGCTGCTCCAGCCTCCAAAATCATTAAAAAAATGTACAATCAATACAGGGATTCTTAAATTTCGGCAGGACATACATTTTAGATTATGCACAAAGGGTAAAACCTTTCTATGAATTAATCAAACCTGACTTTTCAGCCAGAGATTGAACACAATAACATACTAATATTCTTTGTTTACTCCAGGAAGACCTGTTTGCTTCCAAACACGCGTAAACGTACGCCACTTGGTGATCCGAATAATTGCCGGTCAAAGCGGGTACACTTATTTGACATTCAATGAAGGCGAAACTGTACCAATCACATACAAATCACACCAGTATCAAATGCAGAAATGCTTTTTACTTCAACAGAAAAAGTCCTGATGGCCATTCAGACTAATGTAGCAAAAGAAACAGCACTGGCTCAGGGGAAACGCATTATTGTCGTAACTCCGGTACCGGCATTTGAAGCTGTTACAAAAGCCAGCATCCCAAATGCGAAAGCGTTACATCCAAGATAGATACAATGGGCTAATTCTCTTACTGCAACAGATGTTGAATACAGATTTGATCCAAGTTTAAAAACTCAAGCATTCCTGCCATATGAACAAGAATATCCTCTACCAAATGAAATCTTACCTCTTGACCAGTATGAATATATTATTTACACTGACTGTTCTGCTCAATCGGCAATAGGAAGTAAGCAATCAATCAGTACATTTGTAGAGCGCACTACTTACCGCTGGCGCTGGGGGGGGTGCTGCTACTGCTCGAACAGCCAGGTCTTGAGGAGTCTCTGGAAGACCAGCAGGTTCTGGGTCTGTCGTAGGCGAATGGGGAGGGTGTTCCAGGTTTTTGCGGTGAGGTGGGAGAACGATCTGCCTCCGGTGGTTGCTCGACGGATGCAGGGTACAGTGGCGAGGGCGAGGTTAGCGGAGCGAAGCTGGCGGTTCAGGGTGTATAAGGTGAGTCGTTCGTTGAGGTACGCTGGTCCGGTGTTGTGGAGAGCTTTGTGAGGGTGGGTGAGGAGCTTGAAGGTGATCCTCTTGTTGACGGGGAGCCAGTGCAGGTCTTTCAGGTGGGCTGTGATGTGGCTGTGGTGGGAAATGTCGAGGATGAGGCGTGCGGAGGTGTTCTGTGTGCGTTGTAGTCGTTACTGGAGTTTGGCTGAGGTTCCTGCGTAGAGAGCGTTTCCGTAGTCCAGTCTGCTGCTGATGAGGGCCTGGGTGACTGTCCTTCTGGTACCGGTGGGGATCCATCTGTAGATCTTGTGGAGCATGCGGAGGGTTTTGAAGCAGGAGGAGGAGACGGCGTTCACTTGTTGGGTCATTGACAATGCGGAGTCCAGGATGACTCCCAGGTTACGTGCGTGGTTAGTGGGCTTCGGTGCAGCTCCCAGTGCGACTGGCGACCATGAGTCGTCCCAGGTGGCGGGGGTGGATCCAATGATGAGGACCTCTGTCTTGTCCGAGTTCAGTTTCAGGCGGCTGTTCGTCATCCATTCGGCGATGGCCTTCATTCCTTCATGGAGGTTGGATTTGGCGGTGGTGGGGACCTTGGTGAGGGAGAGGATCAGCTGGGTGTCGTCAGCGTATGAGACGATGTTGAGGTCGTGCGATCGGGCGATGTTGGCGAGCGATGCCATGTAGATGTTGAAGAGTGTCGGGCTGAGGGACGATCCTTGGGGTACGCTGCAGATGATCTTGCTTTTTTTAGAGCAGAATGGGGGGAGGCGGACACTCTGGGTTCTGCTGGTGAGGAAGGAGGTGGTCCAGTCCAGTGCCTTGTCGCAGATCCCTGCGTTGTGGAGGCGTGTGCGGAGGGTGTGGTGGCAGACAGTATCGAAGGCGGCCGAGAGTTCCAGGAGGATTAGGGCCAAGGTTTCTCCATTGTCCATTATGGCCATGATGTCGTCGGTGGCAGCGATGAGCGCTGTTTCGGTGCTGTGGTTGCTGCGGAATCCAGATTGGGACGGGTCCAGGATGTTGTTCTTCTCGAGGAAGGAGGTCATTTGCCTGTTGTCAATCTTCTCGATGACTTTCGCTGGGAACGGGAGGAGGGAGATGGGCCGGACGTTCTTGAGGTTCTTGGGATCTGCCTTGGGTTTCTTGAGCAGGGCGTTGATCTCGGCATGCTTCCAGCTCTCCGGGAAGGTGGCAGTCTCAAAGGAGCTGTTGATGATCTTGCTGCGATGGAGTGCAATGGTGGAGCTTGCTTTGTTGAAGATGTGGTGCGGGCAAGGGTCACATGGTGAACCGGAGTGGATGGCGTTCATGATTTTGTTGGTGTCTTCGTCGTTGACGTGGGTCCAGGAAAGCAGGGGGTCGATGTAGCTTGGGGGGTGGTGAGTCTGAGGTGTCTGTGTCTGTTGGGGGGGCCTGGTTGCTGAAGCTGTCGTAGATGTCTGCGATCTTGCGGTGGAAGAAGGTGGCTAGGGCGTCGAAGAGGTCTTGCGATGGAGGGATGTCGTTGGAGTTGGAACTGGGGTTTGAGAGTTCCTTCATGATGTTGAAGAGCTCTTTGCTGTTGTATGCGTTGTTGTCAATGCGCTCTTTGAAGGAGGTCCTTTTGGCGGTTTGGATTAGTTGGTGGTGTCTGCGGATGGTGCTCTTGTAGGCTGTGTTGCTGTCCGGTGTCTGTTCATGGTGCTATCTCTTCTTGAGCCTACAGCAGGCCTGCTTGGATGCCTGGAGGTCAGCGGTGAACCAGATGGCTTTTCTGTCGGTGCATCTGTTCGAGGGGTTCTTGATCGGGGCGAGAGTGTTGGCGCAGTCGTTGATCTATAGCCTGAGGTTGAGGGTGGCGGAGTCGGTGTCAGTATTGTCTGTTGGTGGGTTTCAGGTGAGGGTGGTGATTAGCTGGTCTTCGGTGACTTTGCTCCAGCTGCGGTGCGGGGCCCGTTGGGTGTGGTGGTGCGTGGTAGGCTTCTTGAAGGTAAAGTGGACGCAGCGGTGGTAGGTCCATTGGAGTTCGGTGGTGTGGCTGAAGCTGACGTGGTTGCTGGCGGAGAAGATGGGGTCGAGCGTGTGTCCCGCGGAGTGGGTGGGAGTCGTGACAAGCTGTTTGAGTCCAAGGTTGTCAAGCAGGGTGGTGGAGTTGCTGTCGTTGGTGTTCTCGAGGTGGAAGTTCAGGTCTCCGAGGAGGATGTAGTCCGTGGATGCAAGGGCATGCGTGCTGACTAAGTCGGCAATGGAGGCGCTGAACTGCGGCCGGGGGCCGGGTGGTCTGTAGATGAGGGTTCCTTTACTAGGGTGGTGTTGGGGTCGGTGTGGATCTGGAAGTGCAGATGTTTGGCAGTGATAGGCGTGTTGTCGGTGCTGGTCGTGATTCTGAGGGTGTTTCTGTGGACGATGGCGATTCCTCTTCCGTTGGTGTGGTCCCTGCGGGTGATCTTGTAGCCGTCGGCGATGGCTATGGCGATGTCGGGTGCTGAGGAGGGGTTCATCAAGGTCTCCGTCAGGAAGGCGACGTCTGGGGAGGTGGAGTCGAGTAGGTCCCAGAGTTCGATGGCGTGTTTGCGGGTGGAGTGGGTGTTGAGTAGAAGGCATCGGAGGCTGCTGCGTCCTACCCCGGTGGGCATGGTGGTGGTTTGGAGGCTGGTGTAGCTGCAGTTCCGGCAGGAGAAGGGTCCATGGGTCCGCTTCGGGGTGGCCCGGAAGCAGGTGTGTGATCAGCCGGCGTTGAGTGCATGGAGGGTGCTGGCGTCGTAGCGGTGTCAGGTGTCGTGGCATTCGTGGGGGCCATGGGGTCTGACGCTGGGTACAGTCCAGGTGCAGATGGGCTTGCCTTTGGCGTGCAAGCGGCACGCCTGCTGCATGGCCGTGCAGCGCCCGCCATAATAAGGGGAGTTGGGAGGGAAGAACAGCTGGAAGGCGGGAGCGAGACGAATGGGCGAGCAGGGGGGGCGGGGCTGCAGGGGACGCATCGGTGGAAAAAACTGGTGAAGAGCAGGGGCACAGAAGGCAAAGGGCACAAGATGCAAGGGGCACAAAAGGCAAGGCAGAAAAGGGGCACAAGGGAAAAAAGGGGCACAGAGGGCACAACAGTACAACAGTAAATTAGCAAAACAAATGGGACGGTACACAACAAATGCAGTGAGAACACAGTTGAAGCAGAGGGGCCTCAAACTTGCAGCGGTGGCAGCGAGAACAGGGACACTGGCACACATGTGGTGCTGTGCGGTGGGGAGGAGCGACCTGCCTGTGAACAGGGTCAAGGGTCGCTCTCCTCACCGTGCAGCGGCCGCCATAATAAGGGGAGTTGGGAGGGAGGAGCAGCTGTTAGGCGGGGGCGGGACGAATGGGCAAGCAGGGGGTTTGGGCCACAGGGGACACAGCGGTGGGAAAAACGGGCGAAGAGCAGGGGCACAGAAGGCAAAGGGCACGAGATGCAAGGGGCACAAAAGGCAAGGCAGAAAAGGGGCACAGGGGTAAAAAGGGGCACAGAGGGCAAAACAGTAAAACAGTAAATTAGCGAAACAAATATGACGGTACACAACAAAAGCAGTGAGAACACAGTTGAAGCAGAGGGGCCTCGAACTTACGGCAGCGGCGGTGGCAGCGAGCATAGGGACACGGGCACACAGGTGGTGCTGTGCGGTGGGGAGGAGCGACCTGCCTGTGAACAGGGTCAAGGGTCGCTCTCCTCACCGCGCAGCGGGTGCCATAATAAGGAGAGTTGGGAGGGAGGAGCAGTTGGGAGGCGGGAGTGGGACGAATGGGCGAGCAGGGGGGCGCTGCCGCCGGGAAGACGCAGCGGCAGGAAAAATGGGCGAAGAGCAGGGGCACAGAAGTCAAAGGGCACGAGATGCAAGGGGCACAAAAGGCAAGGCAGAAAAGGGGCACAGGGGAAAAAAGGGGCACAGAGGGCAAAACAGTACAACAGTAAATTAGCGAAACAAATATGACGGTACACAACAAAAGCACTGAGGGTACACAACAAAAGCAGCAATATTTTTCGGCATGTGCTATCATTAAAGGTCGCATGCGTGATGGCAAGTTCCATCCAAGCTGCACAAAGACGCAATCTCTAGAAGACTGCACGGCTCAGTTAGCAGAATTAAAAGCAGGGATACTGGCACTTGTAAATATGGATCACGAATTCCCCACACCAATTTTGTGTGATTCTTTTTACTGTGTACAGTCGCACAATGAGTACTTACAGCATTGGGAACAAAACAGGTTTAAAGATGCAATAGGTAGCACAATTAAGCACAAAATGCTATGGGAAAAGGTAGCAGAGCTGAATTGCGCGTGCGTGTGTATGTAAAGCCAGCCTCCTGCTGATCAGGCCCTGCAGGCAACCCTCCACAGGGCTTCACAGGACTTCATGTGTTTTAGATGGCAAGCAGGCCATGTGGCCTCCTCTTCAAACCTCATTAAGCTCATCCAAGCTTTTTAAAGGGAAGGATGGCCAAGTGACCCACTTCCCCAAGTCTTTTTAGGGCATACGTATCCCATCCCCCAGGTCCTTTTCTTTCTTTTAAAGTGGAGGGGACCATGTGGCTCCCCTCCCGAGCCTCATTAAGCCCTTGGGACACTATCCACCAGTGCCTTATCCTTATGTTTTTAAAGGGGAGTGCAACCGAGTGACCCCCCTCCCCCAGCCTCAATAGACTATGGGGTCCCCATCACCCAGGGCCTTTTTTTGTTCTTCAAAGAGGAAGGAGGCTGCAGGCCACCCACAGGTCTGAAACTTACAAAACAGGGGAGGGGAGATTAAAAAATACACCTGCAAAGTAGAAGCAGAGAGTGGTGTGCCTACCCGCACCAGCATGGGCAGGGAAATATATATGTCCGATGGGTAGGGAAATAACTCTGGGAACAGAACTTCGAGCCAAATGAGACAAAAATGTAGAAATACAAGTAATATGAGAGGAAAAATAACTAGATGAACCAACAGGACAACCACCAAGAAAGGACAGTATCGACAGCCTCTATCTACGTACTAAAGAGAATGTGTTATTTTAAGCTCATTCAAGCAAATGGCCAGTGTACAAATGTCAATTAAAGAAAACCTGAAATACCCTATTATATCTATTGCTACTTTTAATAAATTGTATTTTCCTACAGGTTTTCCTTTTTTTTTTTTTTTTTTTAGGTGCCTCATTTTTATCCAATACAAAAGTGTCCCTGCTGCCGGTTCATTCTGATACTATTAAAGGCAAGGTCATGCTCACCCAGAAACAGATGGTGATCAGGCACAGATAACAGACTCTGCTGCCAGATGTGGACACTGCATCCTCTAGGTGGCCCTCATGCAATGATACAAACACACCATTACAGTTGGACATATAGACTCTGTGGTTGATGCAAGAAATTTCTCAAAGTGTACTTCCTAGCTCCATGAAAGCAACGTCATAAAGGGAAATATATGTTCATCCAAAACTAAGGAGTACCATCCTACTTGAAAATTAATATGATGAGTGATTATTCTAGAGCCATTCGAACATTGAAAGGTGGGTTGTACAAGTTCCTGTTTAAAGATGTTAGGGAATACAGCTAAAAAAATGAATAGTACAGATACATAACAAATGGTATAGTTTTTCGAAAAAGAAATTAAATGTGAATACAAAAATGACGTGTTAAACATTTTATTCCTCGATCATCTGTTTTATGAGGTTTAGTTTAACTAAATAAACAATTTATTACATTGAAATTGAATTGAACATAGCTATCAGAACCTAAGAGACTAAAATACAATAAACAATCACGTGTAATGACAGGCAGAACAATAACTGTGCAGCTTTTGTATGTAACGTGGAAACTATAGTGTCTTGAACATGATTTTGTTAACTTGCAGGAGCAATTCAAAATTTCACGGCATGTGCCCATTTTAAAGGTACCACGAAAGATGTTTGACAGAACCAATGTTACACACAATTCTTCTGAGGGTAGGAACCTCAGGAGATGAGGGAAGTATCCACCATCAGAATGCACCAGCTCAAAAAATCTGTCTTTCTTTGATGAAAACTTTAGTCTTCACTCGCACGTGCCCTTCAAACCAATGACCTCTCATTAGTCATGTACTATCTCCCTGCTGAGGCTTAAATTGTTTTTGAAAAATCATCCATCATATTCTAGGAGGAAAGTTTCAAATAAAACTAGACTTGATTCTCATCATTTATAGATCATAGACTACTATATTTGCTGGTTCCCAAGTTAGCTTTATTGGGAATGTGGATACCATATCACAGAGGGTCCCTTTTTGTTTTTCTGTCTTTCTGTATTTACTGTTGGATACTTGCAAATCAAGTAGATAATACACATTTGTTTCCAGATGCAATTACGTTGAACCCAGCTCCATTCCAAACTACTCCATAGCATTAATGTTATCTTTAAAAAATATATTTTATATTAGCTATATCAAATACTTTTATCAATGCTCGCCTTACTTCAGTTAAAAAAAATTCACTAGAACCTATTTGTCTGGAAATACGAATTTAATACTAAGAGACTCCACACAATAAGTTTGCTCTTCTTATTTTATTGGGTACTTTGTTAATACAGAAAGATACCTGCAACTACAGATAATAAAATCAAATACGAAATTGAAACAAAGGTAAGGCTAATACCATGTAGAGAAAGGCAAAAGCATTTTGTAAAGTTTTATAAATGAGAGGGAAAGGAAAAGAGAGGAAGAAACAGAAACAGAAAAAGGGATAAATAAAAGTGAAAGAGGGAATGTTAATATTGCAATATATATATGAATAAAATAAGGCATACTAGCAAGCAACTGCAAGAAATCAAAACATATTATTCAATAAGAAGTTGACATAATATAAGGAGCATGAAAAGAGAGAGGAACGGAGGACAGAGCAAATATCATTCAAGGAGGTTTAAAATTTTCGGAAGTGATATGAGAATTTTTCTTCAAGGCCATTCGATCCAGGTACGTGGTAAGGGGTAACCAGAAGAGATCTCTGTTAAGAGTGGGAGTGCAAGAAGAGGCAAATGCAACATCAAGTCTATGAAAATGACAAAGGGAGTTCCACCAACATTGTATGGAAAGCTTAGTGAGAGTTTTCCAGTTAAAAGATAGGTGTTGGAATGCAAGAGCAAGCATGAGGTCAAATAAACCAAGACAATGTGTGGGAAGGTCTAAAGAGTCAGAGAGGCTGCCCGTAAAGAGAAGCGGTATAGAGTAGGGAATAGAAATTGTAAAGAGACGAGAGATATATGACCAAACCTCATCCCAGAATTTAGCAACAGGAGGACATAGAAAGAGGAGATGAGGAAGATCAGAATCAGGAAAGCCACAGGTCCAACAATTAGAATCAGGAGAAATAGAGAAACTGAATAAAGAAACTGGAGAAACGTAGAGTCCTATGATATAGGAAGAACAAAGATTTGGTGAGAGAGGCGGAGCGGGACATTTTTAGACCAGATTTTATCCCAAAGAGCAACAGACCAAACATATACCAAATCTGACTCCCAAGAAAGTCCTAGTTTAGACTTCACGCGATCTGGATTGGGAGATCAGAAAAATGTATAGATAAGAGAAGCTTTAGGAAAGGTAAAAAGAATTTTAAGGAGAGGAGATTGAGAAATAGAGGAAGATGAGGAAGGAAGGGAATAGTAAACGTCGAGAATAATTGCCATAAGAATGGTGAATTTGTATGAAAAGGAGCGGGGACAATGAAATAAGAGTTGAAATTGCGGAAATGAGCAAGGTGAGAGTGCATCAAAGAGCTGATTAACCCACATGAGACCCTTTAACCTCCAAGAATTCCAGCAAATGGGTCTGTTTAGGAGAACAAGTGAATTATGCCAAATGGGGGTCTCTAAAAAGGATTCATGGGTAATAGGGTTAGAGTGGACCAAAGGTTTCAAGAGAGAAGAGTTATGTCTAAAGAAGGGGAGGGAAGTATAAGAATTCTTGGCGGAAAAACGTATAACTTCGTTAAGACAAAAGGGTAACAATAGTGTTTGCTTGATATAGAGCCAAAGGGGAGTAAAAGGAGAGGATTCTGATGCAAGCCATCTAGAGGCCTGACGTAACGAGAAAGATTTCTGATATAGACGAAAATCTGGGAAATTGACTCCACCATTCGATTTTGGTTTACGAAGAGAGGCTAAAGCAATTCTAGACTTTTTATTTTTCCAAAGAAATACAGGATTCTAGACGTTTAAAATGAATATTGGGGATATGAAGAGGAAGCATGGAAAAGATGTATATTAGAATAGGAGCTATCATCATCTTGATTGAGCCCAGCTGCCCCCACCAAGAAAGAAAGAGGATTCCAAGAGGAAAGTGACTTATCAATACGGGAAAGGACTGCGGACATATTTAGTTGAATGGAAGAGGCAATGGAATTAGAGAACCATATACCCAAATATTTAATTGTCGAACCATTCCAGGCAAACCCAGTAGAGGAGAAGAGATGAGGGAGGCAGAGTTTTGTAAGAGGGAGAATCACAGTCTTATCGGAATTAATTTTATACCCGGAAACCTGTGAAAAGGAATCAAATTCAAGTAATAAGGCAGGAATAGACGTTTCGGGGGCAGAAATAAATAGAAGAATATCATCTGCATACGCAGAAAGTTTCAACTGACTATCACCATAAGGAAAACCAGAGATGGAAACATTGTTACGAATAGAGGTCAAAAAGGGTTCAAGGGCCAGAACAAAGAGAAGTGGGGATAAAGGACAGCCTTGACGGACACCACACTGAAGAGAAAAATAAGAGGAAACGTGACCATTAACTAGGACCGAAGCTTTAGGAGCAGAATGTAGCAGGGAGATAAGAGATATGAATTTAGGGCCAAAGCCATGCCAGCGTAATGAAGCAAACAAAAAAGACCAATCCACTCTGTCAAATGCTTTCTCTGCATCAACAGAGATAGCAGCTAGGGGAATGGAAAGGGATGAGGCTTTATTTAAAACATTCAGGAAAAGACAAGAATTATCAGAGGTAAGTCTACCTTTAACAAAGCCACCTTGCTCCTTACCGATAAGATGGGGCATAAGGGGCTCCAGGCGTAGAGCAAGCAACTTAGCAAATAATTTATAATCCACATTGACTAAAGATATCGGCCGATAACGTTTACAAAATTGGGAATCACGGCGTTCCTTGGGAATGAGACATATGGTGGCTTCTTGGAAAGTTCTAGCTGTCTTACCGGATAGGTAGAATGATTGAAAGAGCACTAAAAGTCTAGGAAGTAAGAGATCAGAAAAGTGCATATAAAATTCAACAGAAAAACCATCGGGCCCAGGTAATTTCCCTTTAGTTAGGGTGTTCAAGACTTTAGAGAGTTCGGCAAGTGAAAGATCATGTTCAAGGTCAAGAAAATTAAGATGAGGTAGAGGGAATAGGAAGTTTCTCAAAATACGCTTGAATAAGAGAGTGGGTGGGAGGAGATTCTGGTGTGTAAAGAGTCTGATAAAAAAGTTTAAATTGATCAAGTATTTCTTGGTCTTTGTGTAAAAGAAAATTATCCAAAGAATAGATAGAATCTATAAAAGTACGCTCTTTACGCGATTTAAGATAATTAGCCAAGAGCTTGCCTGACTTATTACGACCGCCATAATAACGAGCACTACTACGAAGGAGTATTGAGGAAGCATTATCAGTAGTGGATTTGTTAAATTCAAGTTTAGCTTGTATGAGATCTGGCGAAATGGAGGTGTAAAATTCATGTTCTAAAGACTTTATCTGAGCTAATAAAAAAAAAATTGCGAAGAAAGTGCTGTAGCCTCAAAGAAATCCCAAAGAAGATAAGGGGACAAAGTAGGGTCATTGTTGTGTGGAAATATGGATTTTTCTGGTCAGTTATGTCCCCTATCTTGGACCCCAACGGTTCTATGTGCATGTTACAAGTACATGTATGTTCCCTCCAGTTCCAGTTATGAAGACGCAAATACATGTGCGTCCACCGTTAACATGTCCTCTTTTAGATCCGCCATGAATGGGCCGGATATTCCATTCCTAAGTACGAAAGGCCACCGCCTTTATATGGTTCACTTATGCCATTTTACAGTTCAGACGAGTAGGCCCTGATTCTGTCATCAAGCTTTTCTTGCTTTCTATCTCTGAAGCTCCAGTCCGAGCCTGCATCTGTGACCATGAACTTTGTCTCATCCTCTGCGCGGCTCGCGGTGCCTGACATCAGCTTGCTGCCTGCCAAGAACTGTATTTCGCCTTCGAAATTATCTGCTCCGCTCCCTGCCCAATGCATTCCTGTCTAGTAGTTTAAGTAAACATTCTGCCAGCTACCGAGCAAAGGCCCGGCTTCTCTGTCTTTATACAAGTAATTCATAGCCCTGTTACTATGGAAGATTCCTGCCCTCGCATCTAGTGTAGACACTTAGACGCTTGTACACGCACTAACAGTCAGTATAGTCAGTATAGAATAAGATTCTACTCCAAGAAGGTCTCTCTTTTGGATAACATGGTTCTTTAAACATAGGATGTTAGATATGATTTGGGATTAGGTTGACTTGACCCTCTAGACATCTGTCGCCACATGTAGAGCTAAATGTCAAGTCCCCTTCACCCCCTAGCTGCACGTCAATCACACGTCATGCTGCTGTGCGCGCATCTCTGCCAAGTATTTCTGCTGACATTGCGAAATTCTTTCATGGAACCACCCCATTATGACATCATGCCTGATGACGTTCCTTTGTTACGCCCAATCACGCCCATTTTTCATTACGCATGTATAATGTTATCTTCCTTATCAATTGTTACGCCTCTCGCATTTGCTTCACTGTAATGCCTATTGTATAAAAGTGATTAATTATCAATAATGTATGTACTTCACTTCCTGAACCTCCGTGGTGATGGAACCTGGAGGCCACGATTCCGAATCGTCCATTGGAATAAAGCCCATTCCGAACCTCTAATACCACGGATTCTGCCTCTTATTTATTGAGCTATTTTTATTATGTTCTGTATCAAATTAAGTCCCGGTAATTAAATTATTTACCACATAAATTGCGCCCGAACAGGGACACTTTCTCATCTCACGCGCCGGCGGTGCGTTGCAGGCCCGGTCTCCTGCCACAACTGGACGGACAACAACGCGTACCAGCAGGATTTCCTGTATCTCCCTCCGGTCAAGCGGGGGCGACTGAGGCTGCGATCAACACCCAGACGAGGCGGTGAGAAGTGCGAAGTATCCCGACCAGAGCCTAGCTGAGAGAGCAAGATCCGAGGTATACAGAGGCCCACCAGGTTTCCGATGTCCTGAAGTGTCCGAAGTTGTCGAGTCGAGTCCAGTCCGGTCCAGTTCAGTTCAGTTCCGTTCCGAGGCCTTCCGTTCCGAGCTACCCGGTGAGTACCATTACTGGGGAGGCGTTCTGGCGTGCACATAAGTTGTGCCGGTCCAGACGGGTTTGGGTACACAAATCCGGTCTGCACTGTTTTAGCAGTGTATCTGTACTGTTTAGCAGTATATCTAGTATATCAAGTATATAAATTCAGAATAATTTCCGTTAATGTCGAGAATTATGTTTTATGATTAAGTTTTCTTAGATCGTCATCATCATCGCTGCTCATTTAAATGTTAAATGTTAAATGTATTAATATGTCCTGCATATTGTGGTATGAATGACTGTTCATTATCGTGGTTTTATTGTATTAAGTTTGTTCAAGACCAAGTATCAGACCAGTTCTCAATATGCCGCTCTTTTCGAAACTAAGACAGATCACAACTAGAAAAGGGGTACTCGAAGAAGCTGTTCCCATTCCTCCTAGGGACACTCCAGGGTACTTCATGTATCATAAACACGGCCTAGACGCTATATTATTTCTTGATCTATGGGTAGACTACACTAAGGAATTACCAGAAAGTCAGAGGTGGCCCGCAGCTGGGACCTGGGATGCAGATTGCATCGTGAAAGTAGAGGAAGAGTTATGGAAAAGGAAAGCCAGACAGTCACAGAAAGACGCCATTGAATTATGGCGTAAAGAATCGTATAGACGCACAGAAAAAGCACGTAGACAGGAAGAGAAGAGTAAAGAGAATTCAAATAAAGTCCGAGAAAATCTATTAATTGAAGAAGGTACACGAGTGAAATCAGAACAAGTAGACAGACAAAGAAATGCCCTTATGAAGGGTATGTATCCCCTTCTAGCCGAGGGATTACCTAAGGCTACTCCGGGGATACCAAAAGACTTGCCACCCCCATTATTTCCAATAAAAGTACATCCTAAGGGGCATCCTAGAACCGCAGAAGATGTTTTTCTTTCCTCATATTTAGATGACGCAGCTCCCGAGTATGCTAACCCTGCCCCACATAGACCGTCGACCGGGGAGGTTCAACGCCAAGATCCTGTATCTGTATCCTTACAGCATCAAATCCTGACACAAGTTCCGGCAAGCACGTCCGTTTCCACATCTGTTCCTACAGCTACTTCTATAGCTGTGTCCACACCTATAGTTGCTGTATCGCGTTCTACGAATCCTTTCACGCCCGATACTCCAGACGGGGCTACTGGAGGTGCTACCAACATTTTTTCTACGCCACCCAGAGTAAATAAACTTACTTTTCAAGAAACAGCACATCCGCGTACCCCCAAACTCATAAATTCCCGCACGCTTAAGGAACTTCTTATAGATTGTAGATATGACCCTGTGCCCGGCAAAGAGGACGAAATGATCATGGCATCATTACGTATCAGACGAGCCGCGGTGTATTTAGGGAAGTTACCAGGAATGACTATGCATTTAGACAATATATATCATTTTGTCCAAACAGGGCGAGATTCTGAAAGTATTAACAGAGCTATGGAATACCAGAAAGTGGAGATACAGGGGGAACTGTTACGTTTCCTCATAAATTGTGTGATCAGAAATCAAGACCGACCGGGGGTAGACCCGGAAACAATGGAAACTCTTACCAGATGGAGCCAGAATATATCAGAAGGGAGACATGACAGGCAAAAATGTATAATAGCCATGTGCAGAAAGATCCGTAAAGAAATAGAACGCCTACACGAAGAGAGATTAGCGGTAGACCAGTTTGAACAAAACGAGGAGGAGGAAGGATCAGGACTGTCCACAGGACAGTCAGAAACCATAGCCTATGTAGGTAGAGGAAGATCTTGTAATAGTACTAGATGTTTTACTGACCCGATACGTCCGATATGTCCAGATAATAACAGGAATTTTCAAACACCTATAATAAATATGAGGTCCCCCGAGCATTCGTTCCAAGCCGCTGATAAATTACTCCGAGAACGAAGTGGTTATCATTTACTCGATTCTATGGATGAACAAGAATTAGCCAGGTCAGCCGTTCATTGGGCTGACAGTCCCGGAAAATATGGTGATGATACAGTAGCACACACATTTTTGAACCTCACCCCAGATGAACAGCGTTTAGCTGGGATTTATATGATTCAACAACTTCTTATACTATATAAAAGCCAACATTCAGATCCTGGTCCCTTACCTGATATATTGACTGAATTACTCACGAATAGATGGAAAGGTTCAGGTACTAAGTTAATTAAGGAAATACTAGAATCCAGAAAGCAGTACATTCTTTTTGTATGTCCAGAACATGATTCACTGCCCATCAAGGAAAGACCGATGTATTACATGGACAGACAGAATCCCTTACGAGAAGTACACCCAATAAAGGGCGAGGACAATCAGTTTAAACGTGTATTTGTATATACGCCCATATCAAAAATAGAATTGTTAGAAATGAAGAAGGTGGTACCCAGTCATGACAAAGACCCAGCGGGTTTCCACCGAGAAATTAAAGACATGTTACTCATGGGAGAGTATACCTATCCCGACATTATGACAATATTAAAGGTATTAATGCCTGCTGGCATTTATGAAAAACTCAAGGAAAAAGAGTGGGAGGTAGGAGACCAAAAGATAGACTGGACAGCATTAGAAAATGAAGAAAAGGCCCGAGGTCCAGGTTCGGGGCTTGGGGACAAAACTAAAGCACTACCAGGTTTACTAGTACAGGTACTGCCACGTTTATTAACCACGAAAAAGGAAGACTGGGGTGCAATTTCAGCCTGTAAACAAAAGCAAGATGAAGACACTAGTGATTTCTATGCCCGATTCGAAAAATGTTTTGGTATAAATAGTGGTATAAAAGCAAGTAGCGAGTCATACCCACATCTGTTTGTGACAAAATTAGTTGAAAATTCCTTGCCCCAAGTGAAGAATAGAGTATTAAAATTCGAAAGTACCTGGCAAGGTAATACCCCATCACAAATGTTACAAATGTTACAGTACCATTACAATAGAATTAGAGAAGAACAAGAACATGAACAAAGACGCATGAAAGACACGAAAATGAAAATGCTAGTCTCTCAGACAGTTCCAGCTGAAGGACATAAAAAGGGTACGACACATTCCGGTGAATCAGCAGGACCTGTAAAAGGGACATGCAACTATTGTAAACAGCCAGGACATTACATACACGATTGCCCAGTCCTGAAGCGTAATATCGCCACAGGTATTACAAAAGAAAGACCACGGCCACCTAGACAGGATCAGAATGAACAAGGAGCACCGCAGCATGCACAGTCCATGCCAGCTCCACAACAGTCTATACAGTTTGTGCCAGCCGCACCAGCGTTGCCTGCTGCTGCCACACAAACCACGACACGACAGCTGTACCAGACCGCACAGTATGACTATCCTGATTATCAACGATATGCATGAACCAGCCTAGAGAGGGAAGTTGACTTACCCCTTATCGAGGTCCCTGTAGACCAAGAAGGACCTTATGTACATAGTGAATTATTAGGCCAAGAGAGAAAATTTTTACTTGATACAGGGGCAAGTCGAACAACTATAAAACGTAGTGAAGTTCCAGGGCACCCCTCTCAGGCTCACAGAATATTTCCCTTGGTTTTTCAGGAAAACCTATTGTTAATGAAGTATCACAGCCTCTTCCACTTACGATAGAACCCTTGACCAGAACTACAGATTTATTGCTTACTAAATCATGTCCAGAAAACTTGTTAGGTATAAAAACACTGAAAGCTCTAGGAGCTATAATATGTTGTTCTCCGGAAGGAGTAAGATTGTTTTTACGTGATTTCAAAGGTCATTATGTGTCTCGAGACATGGATTCCCGACTGCAGACTTTACCCACACATTTATGGGCACAAGGCCCTACAGATGTTGGTTGCATGAACATTACACCATATCGAGTCACACTAAAGGCAGGAGTGGTACTACCACGAATGCGACAATACAAGTTACCCCCAGATGCTGTAATGGCTTTACTGCAAATCATTGACGAGCTTATTGGCCAAGGAGTGGTTGTGGAGACCGACTCCAATGTATGTAATTCACCGATAATTCCGATTCTTAAACTAACTGATCCAAAGGCTCCCCCAGTATATCGATTGGTTATTGATCTGCGCGAACTAAATAAATGTATTGTACCACAATATCCCGTAGTTCCAGACATCTCTTCATTACTGACAGCTATTGATTCCGAAGCAACGTTCTTTACTGTAATTGATCTCAAGAATGCCTTTTTCAGCGTCCCAATAGATCCGGAAAGCCAATACTTGTTCGGATTTAGTTTAAATGGACGTAGCTTTAAATTCACACGCGCACCTCAAGGATTTACAGAAAGCCCCAGCATCTATAGCCAAGCACTGAAACGAGAACTTGATAGTATACACATGCCAGTCAACACTGCTCTGCTTCAATATGTCGATGATCTGCTGATCACCGCCCGAAGCGAACCTGAATGTGAAAAAGCATCACTGACGGTTTTACAATTTCTAGCCGAAAAGGGGCACAAGGTGTCCCCTTCTAAGCTGCAATTCTGTGTCCAGCGAGTTATTTACCTTGGTCACTCGCTGTCCAAGGAGGGAAGGCAGCTTACACCAGATCGTATCCAGCTAATTGCAAATATGCCAATACCCAAGACACAAAAGGAGGTGCGGGCTTTCATAGGCCTCACTTCATATTGTAGGCAGTGGATCCCTCAGTATGCATTTCTAGCAAAACCACTCATTCAATTGACAACACAGGAGGCAGCCACATCGACTGTCCTCCCGTGGACTCAGGAACACACACTAGCTTTTGAAAGCTTAAAGAAAGCTCTATGCCAAGCACCTGTTTTAGCAACACCATGTTACAGAAAACATTTTACACTCTTTGTTACAGAACGAGAAGGTACTGCCTTGTCAGTACTCACACAGGAACAAGCAGGATCACACAAACCGTGTGCTTATTTTTCTAGTACATTAGATCCCGTAGCTCAGGCTCTGCCTGCGTGCCTGAAATCAGTGGCAGCGACAGCTTTAGCAATCAGACAAAGCGATGCCATAGTGTTAGGACATCCGTTGACAGTCCAAGTACCACATGCAGTAGAGGTTCTTGTGAATCGAACGCAAACACAACACTTGACCATAGCAAGACTTACAGGTTACGAATTAACATTGTTTCAGCCACATATAGAAATCAGACGTTGTAACACATTGAATCCTGCCACACTTTTACCTGTAAATGGAACAGACCCACTAGCTCATGATTGTATTGAAGTTATTACAATAACGACGAAACCCAGACAAGACTTGACAGATGTCCCATTGTCAGACCCAGACCTGACGTTGTATGTAGATGGTTCATGTATGAGAACAGGTACAGGAGAGTTAGTGGCCGCTTATGCAGTCACAACAGACACTGAAATTATTGAAACCAAGTGTATAAATACCTTGTCCGCTCAAGCAGCAGAGCTCGTCGCTCTGACACAGGCCTGTATTCAAGCCACAAATAAAAGAGTCAACATATACACTGATTCACGTTATGCATTCGGAGTTGTACATGACTTCGGCGTGCTGTGGCGAGAGAGAGGTTATTTAACTTCTCACGGTGCCCACATTCAGCACGGACCCCTCATTCATGCCTTATTAGATGCAATACATCTACCCATTGTGATATCGATTATGAAATGCAAAGCTCATACGAAAATTACTGATATCATTTCTCAAGGCAATGATCTAGCTGACAGAACAGCTAAACAGACTGCTCAAACTCAAACATCCGACATGACAAAGACAATAGTCCAGACACCAACACATTGCATGATGGTTAAGGATCCCGCTCTTGATGTAATTGACATACAGACACATGCTACTCCAGACGAAATAAGGAAATGGACTGAATTAGGAGGGATCCAAACGGATCAAGGATGGATGACGAAGGAAAAATCTGTGTGGTTCCTTCCTGATTCAATGGTCCAAGTCATTATTAACACTGTCCATAGTCCAGCGCATCTAGGAGAGAAAGCTATGCTAGACAGCATTCAACACATTTGGTTCAACAAACATTTACGAGCAGCAGCGAAACAAAAAGTTCGTACCTGTATGATCTGTTGTCAGTTCAACCCAGGAAAAAGCATTCCCGTAGAGCAGGGTGGATTTCAGCCTCCTGATCACCCTTTTGAAATTCTCCAGATGGATTATATCCAGATGGAACGATGTCGAGGATTCAAATATGTTCTCGTAGTTGTCTGTGCTCTTTCCCGTTGGACAGAGGCATACCCGGTTTCAGATTACACTGCCCCGACTACTGCCAAACAGTTAGTTCGAGAATTCTTCCCACGATACGGTTTACCACGTGCTGTCTACTCAGATAACGGCCAGCCGTTCTCATCCGAACTAATGAAACACGTTTCACTTTTGTTAGGCTATCAGTGGAAATTCCACTGTGTCCGACACCCCGAGGCAGCAGGTCTCGTGGAAAGACATAATCAGACCCTGAAAATTAGATTGTCCAAAATATGCAGGGAGAAAGGTGTCGACTGGGTAGTAGCATTACCAGTTGCACTCTTTTACATGAGAATGGTAGCACACTCTCGAACAGGGCTATCCCCGTATGAGGTGATCTTTGGCAGACCACCAAATATGTGGGGGACGCCTATACCACGTAAAATAACTGATATTGACTGTAATATGCTGACAGATTATTTGGCTTCCTTGATGTCTGCACTACAATCTTGTCGTTCACAGGTAGCTGCAGCTTTTCCTGACAACACTGAGGTGAAACCCCATGACGTAATTCCGGGGGATCTCGTTTTAGTGAGGAACTTTGATCGAAAGACTCAGCTGGATCCTAGGTGGAGGTCGCCGCAATTGGTCTTGCTCACCACAAGGACAGCCGTGAAGATCGAAGGCAGAAAAGGCTGGGTACATTCAAGTCATATCAAGAAATTTTATGGACTACCATCAGATGTAAAAACTACACCTCGTGTGTCTTCACCCATTGACTCAAAACTTCCTTTTGTTGAAACCAGTAGTCACGAACAATATAAACTAAAACTCAGATCTAACCGGTCGGGAAATTTGATTGTTTAAGTCCTCTCCAAGGTGAAGCGGTTGAATTTGTCCCTGACATGTATCCCTTAGATCTGAATAGAGAAAACACCCGAAAAATGTTGAAACAACATGCATACTGTAAATCACTGCGTAGTCATTGCACAGTGACGTTATTAATTTTGTTTTTCTTAAGTCTCTTAATAATTATTGCAAGTATATTGTTGCACATATATTATCCTATTTCTAGACATGTTTATAATGTTACTGCTGAACATTCTTTTAGTGAATTACCTCCGCATGAATTGTCATACAGATTTGCGCTGCGCAATAACACTTTTATTAGTATGTTACATCATTCCCATCAGGTTAGCAATGCTACCAATTGTTGGATATGTGGCCGACTCCCTCCCTATCAGAACTATAAAGGAATTCTACCTCTTTTTCCATACCCGTTCACACACAACGGCTCCTGTGGAGCATGGTTTAGTTTAATTAACTCCTTAGATTCAATTTCTGCAGTTTATCAAGACAACTGGGTATGGGGAAATCTGAACTTAGTTTTACTTAAAGTCTGCCACCCCAACAAGGAGGGACTTCCCAAAAGAACGGGAACTGATCTAGAAAATGAAGTATATGGATTAGGTAATTTTACGCCTAATCTTATGATCCTAAATATCGAATCCGAAGCTACTCCAATTTTGCCCGCCATGTCAGTATTCCCAGTAAAAGGTGAACTATGTGTAAGAAAGAATGGTTCCATAAATATGGGCCATAGTAGATGCACCACTGTAATAGAATTCAGTGATCAAGGCAAGTCGACATTTAGAGCTTCCCGCCATTCCTATTTTATATGTGGTCAGACGGCATATGTACGTTTGCCCCTAGATTGGGAGGGTACCTGCTACATTGGATTCCTTTTGCCACCTGTTTTTCTAGCTCCTCCTGATTATCACAGAAATACTCATTTAGTACACAATAGAGAAAGGAGAGATCTCCCAATAGTCGATTACACTGAAACAGCATGGGAAAAATACACAGATTTCAATAAAGGTCTCTTTCCCTATATAGGTACCGTTACTAATAGTAAGCTGATACGTAGATTAACTAGAACCCTTGAAGCAGTAGTGAACGAAACTATTTCCGCCTTAGGCAATTTAACAGAAGAGCAGTCTGCTATGCGGATTGTTGTGCTTCAAAATCGTCTTGTCCTTGACGTCATCCTGGCCGATAGGGGCGGAGCTTGTAGGGTCATCGGATCAAGCTGTTGCATTTTCATACCAGAAAATTCGCCATCTGTATATAAAGCTATAACCCGCCTTCATAAGATTGTAAGCCAGATACACCAGAATCCAGGCACCTGGACTTGGTCCGGTTGGTTTTGGAGCGTGTTATCAGCCTGGGGATGGAGAGTCCTATCCTTCCTAGGTATTGGCTTTCTCATACTATTCAGTTGCTGCTTATGCCTGCAATGTGGACCAGCGATTTGTGGTCTGTGTGCCACATCGTGTATTCCACATCAAGATTTTCGTTCAAGATCCCGGAAGAAGAAAGAAGAACAAATGATGCTATATGAACAGATCAATGGATTAATGAAGATTAATATCTCTTGACGGGCAAGTAGGGGACAAGGAGGGAATGTGGAAATATGGATTTTTCTGGTCAGTTATGTCCCCTATCTTGGACCCCAACGGTTCTATGTGCATGTTACAAGTACATGTATGTTCCCTCCAGTTCCAGTTATGAAGACGCAAATACATGTGCGTCCACCGTTAACATGTCCTCTTTTAGATCCGCCATGAATGGGCCGGATATTCCATTCCTAAGTACGAAAGGCCACCGCCTTTATATGGTTCACTTATGCCATTTTACAGTTCAGACGAGTAGGCCCTGATTCTGTCATCAAGCTTTTCTTGCTTTCTATCTCTGAAGCTCCAGTCCGAGCCTGCATCTGTGACCATGAACTTTGTCTCATCCTCTGCGCGGCTCGCGGTGCCTGACATCAGCTTGCTGCCTGCCAAGAACTGTATTTCACCTTCGAAATTATCTGCTCCGCTCCCTGCCCAATGCATTCCTGTCTAGTAGTTTAAGTAAACATTCTGCCAGCTACCGAGCAAAGGCCCGGCTTCTCTGTCTTTATACAAGTAATTCATAGCCCTGTTACTATGGAAGATTCCTGCCCTCGCATCTAGTGTAGACACTTAGACGCTTGTACACGCACTAACAGTCAGTATAGTCAGTATAGAATAAGATTCTACTCCAAGAAGGTCTCTCTTTTGGATAACATGGTTCTTTAAACATAGGATGTTAGATATGATTTGGGATTAGGTTGACTTGACCCTCTAGACATCTGTCGCCACATGTAGAGCTAAATGTCAAGTCCCCTTCACCCCCTAGCTGCACGTCAATCACACGTCATGCTGCTGTGCGCGCATCTCTGCCAAGTATTTCTGCTGACATTGCGAAATTCTTTCATGGAACCACCCCATTATGACATCATGCCTGATGACGTTCCTTTGTTACGCCCAATCACGCCCATTTTTCATTACGCATGTATAATGTTATCTTCCTTATCAATTGTTACGCCTCTCGCATTTGCTTCACTGTAATGCCTATTGTATAAAAGTGATTAATTATCAATAATGTATGTACTTCACTTCCTGAACCTCCGTGGTGATGGAACCTGGAGGCCACGATTCCGAATCGTCCATTGGAATAAAGCCCATTCCGAACCTCTAATACCACGGATTCTGCCTCTTATTTATTGAGCTATTTTTATTATGTTCTGTATCAAATTAAGTCCCGGTAATTAAATTATTTACCACAGTTGAGCAAAAAGGAACGAAAAGAAGAAGAGAAAAGAGTATCAGTAAGAAGAGAGTTATTAAACCACCAGAGTGAAGACTTAGGATGTAGAGGGAGTAGATCAAGGTCTGTTACAATTGGAGCATGATCCGAAATGACAATGGGTTCAATAGGAGAGGATAAGAGATTTTGAGATAGGGATTGAGAGAGAAAAATGTAATCAAGACGAGAAAGAGATGCATGAGGGGGAGAGAAAAAGGAGTAGCCAAGGATATCAGGATGAGAGAGTCTCCATGAATCAATGAGATGTGATTGGGAAATAGTGTCAAGGAATTGTTTGTGGGTCTAATGAGGTGTAAAACGGACAGATGACTTCCGATCAAGAAACGGGTCAACAATCTGGTTACAATCACCACCTAAAATAAACATGGCATCTCGGTATTGAATACATTTTGATGTGATTAAAGGCCAAAAAGAATAATCAGGTTGTGTAGGGCCATAAACATAAAGACAGTTAAAGGTACAGAATTAATTAATAGTTTAGCTAATACCCATTGACCATCAGTATAATTATCTTGAAACACAATCTTGCATTTTAATTTCTTGTGACATAGAATAGCAAAACCATTTTTTTATTGGAGGATGGGGAGAATAAGACCGTACCCACCCAGCTTCTCCTCAATTTAAGCGATTCGGCTTCAGTAAGATGAGTCTCTTGTAAAAGAACTAAATCCGGGTTATAAGAAGCCAGGTGGGAAAGTATTTTCTGTCGTTTAATAGGATTAATAAAAACTTTTACATTCCAAGAGATAACTTTGAATGTAAAAATGTAAAAGAAACAATAGCTATAACGACCAAAAGAGAGCGAAGAATGCAAATAAGTAAAAGAAAAAAAGGATGAGAAAACAGAGGAAATATAGATAATGAATTGAAAGAGCACAAAGAAAAGAAATTGAATAAAGTGTATATAGTGAGGGAAAAAGTAGATAGGGACAAAAGAAAAGAAAAAAAGTATAACCAATAGGTAAAAGGGAAAGAGAAGGGAAGGAAAAGAAAGAAAAAATACAAGAAGAAACAGTACATATCCAAAAAGGATGACTGACAACAACATACCTGAGGGGGAGATGAGAAAGGAGAATAATGGGACAATGGCGACACTCAACAAGATGAGCCTCCCATGATTGGGAGTTCAAACCGGACCAGGACGGTAGAACGTAGGAGAGGAGCCACATGGATTGAAGAAAAATAAACCAACCAATCTATATGGATAAACAAAGGAAACGATTAACATAGGGAAAATATAAAAGAATAGAAATAACCAGCTACCATGCAGCACGAAAGATAACAAGTCTTAAGTCCAATGATATCCAAAGAGCAAAACATGAAAAGAGGTAAACATGAAAGGAAAACTACACTAAAACAGTTTATAGAACATCAAAAATACAAAACTGCGGTGTAACAAGAAACCAGAAGTGCGAATATAGGAGCACAACACCTGTAAGGAAAAAAGAAGGTTAAATGATCAACCATTAGAAGAAGTGGAAGTCTCCATGCCATTGGGAGTGTGAATATGAATAAAGTTTTTAAGTTCCGCAGGATTTTGAAAAGTCCATGTTTGGTTTTGGTATGTGACTTTGAAGAGACATGGGTGGAATAAACAATATCTAGCACCAAGAGAACGCAGAGGAGCAAGAAGGTTTAGGAATTCTTTTCTTCTGGTCGCAGTAGCATTGGAGACGTCTTGTGAAAGAAGCACCTGCTGACCCATCCAGGAAATTTGACGTTTAGATCTAGCTGCAGAGAGGACTGAGAGAAGATCTGTAAATTTCAGGAAAAGAATGATGACTCCCCGTGGTTTAGTAGAAGTAGATGTGCGAGGACCAAGTCTGCGAGCTCTTTGGATGATGAGAGAAGTGATAGATGGCATATCTAAAAGTTTTGGAAGAAAGGAGGTGAAGAATGAGACCGGGTCATCTCCTCATAGGGATTCTGGTAATCCATAAACGCGTAGGTTATTCCTCCTGTTCCTATTTTCTAAATCCTCAGTGTGTTGCTGAAGAGCGAGAACCGACTTTTCCAAAGAGGAAATTCGTTGTGAATTAGCTGGAATCACTGAGACTTGTTGCTCCACCGACGACACTCTGTTTTCCATAGCAGACCATTTCTCCTCAAGAAATTACATCTTGTTATTGGTTTCCTCTACAAACGGCCGCAAAGCGCGTATCTCACCCAGAAGAAGTTCCATAGAAATGGGAGATGGAGCTTTATCAGGAGAGGGAGGATCCTGTTTCAGGCGCTTGGAGGATGTGGCAGGTGAAGAGGATTTGTCTGCGGAGGATTGTGCCGAAGAAGGACAATTGGTAGAAACTCCAGCCATTTGGCCTGTGTTAGAAGAAGAGTCCAATGCTGAGGAGGATGAAGACGTTGCCAAAGGAACACACTTAGAAGGAATAAAAACAAACTTTGGACTACGCAGCTTTCCCATAAATATCTAACCTTCAGGGCGTCGAATGCATGGTGTCTTAGTTGATGTAGGAGTGCTTGGGCGCAGGTTGGGTAGTCAAGGGAATACACCACTCACAGGCATTGCCGTATTTCCTATGTAGCGATGAGGGCAGTTGAAGTAAATAAATGTCCCAAAAGAAGTATTCATATATCCCCCAGCAGTAGAAAAAAAAAAATACAAAGTTATCTGAAGACACCAAAGGAGTAGAAGCAGCAAACCTATCCATATGGCAGAAATCAGAGGCGAGTCACACACAAATTGACAGGCAGAGTGAGGAGGCAAACTCGGCAACAAAGCAGTGGGAGACCAGAAGAGCAGGAATTATTCACCTTGGTTGAAGCGTTTAAACAGTTATTCAGAGGAGAAACAAGGAGTCATTGTAGAAGGCAGCGTGTAAAAAGCACCTCGGCAAAAACGGCAGTTCCCGATGATGAGGCGCACATATACAAAATGGCAGGCGCTCTCAGGGAACGAATGCGGCAAAGAAAACAACATGAATAGCTACGCGCTAAAGTCCAGAAATAATCTCACCGGAGGCACGAAGCATTCCGGAACAGAATGCGGGCAGCTAATTAGCAGAGGCTGAGGAGAAACCGCATCGGTATTGTGTAAGAAGGTCCCTGTATGACGGAGCGGAATCCCTAGGCGGCCATCTTGCGCGGTGCCTTAGCCACGCCCCCAATAAGTTTGCTCTTCATATCATTCAAGCTCAATTCCGATTTGTTGAGAAAAAATCTACTTCAATTAGGGGCTATCCCCTAAAAATAGTCAATTTATAGGCATTCAACAATTTTTTTCAGTTGCCAACATAATATGGACTAACGGTTCATAGTTTCTGTTATTCTTATTCTGTTTCTGTTATGCTAGGGGCAAAACAGTTGGTGTGAAGCAAGTTGTTGCTGAGCTTTTCTATCCACAGTATTCCAAATGGGAGGGCTCACCCTGTTTATATATGATAAGCATCGTATGGTGAAAACAAATACAAATCTGCCAGGAAGTTGCAGTGGTATATTTTTGCAAAAAAGATTATGTACAAGAACAAATTAAATGTATTGGGGCATTACTCAGAAATTCACGTTCTTTGATGATTTCAAATTATTTATTGAATCATCATGGTCACATAGTGAATACAGCTTAGTTCTCTTTGAAAGCATGTTCAGTTTATTGACTGACTATTTAAATACTGGGGATTAAACTTTAGGGGGGAGCGAAATCACCAAATTTGTATGCAGCATAATACATGTAATTTTTCTGAAAATTTTGAGTAATATCTAAAACTGTTTTATGTCTAATCTCGAGTCCATTTTACCTTGGGGATATACCTCATGTACAAATGTCACTGAAGATACCGGTGGGGAAGAATTGATGGGTCTGAAGTCTGCGGTGCACAGCTTCTCTAGGGGTTTTCATCTCAAACTAGTCTCCCACTGCTGAAAAATGATACTAAGTACTGTAATTGGCTCGGAGAAAATAAGTAGAATACGTGTAATGTGCCAAGCAGGAATTACTGAAGATCACAGGCATTATTAAAATGTCACCATGTAGCTCATCCTAGATAGAATTTATAAATGGCTTCACAGCTGAGAATGTATTGCGTCCAAAAGCAACAAGGAAATGAAAAAGATGATTAGTGAGGTTCATTATAAAACCTTTGCTACATCAAACCATAGGGGGGTAATCCTAATGCGATTCTTGCGTAGAATGCAGAGTATTCCAAAGGCAATTCCAATATATGGTGATCTTGAGGTTTTGCAGATGTTTGGAGTGGAAGTAAAATCAATTAAACTCCACTCTACAAACGCAAGCATTGCTCCTACAAAACTTGGAATACATGTGGTGCAATTTACCTTAGGAACTATGTACTCTGGATAAAAAGCCGTTCTGATTCTATGTTGCAGAAGAGATATATTACATGAAGAACAGTAAGAAATTGGAGCATAACATTGATTTGTCTTTCTTTGATCATAATCCTTATTTCCACTGAAAAGAGGATACCCTTGTTTAACCCAATAGTAGGAGCATTTGAACTGTTTTATGGTGTCCAATCGGATGTCCTCATTCCTGTTGCAAGCAGCAGTCCATTTCAACCCGCTACAGAAATATTATGTAATAAATTGAGTGAACACAACTGCAATTTTCACATTCAGTCGCTTCAAAATGAAACTTTTGTAGGTTAATCAAGAAAAATCACAGATAAATAGCTGGAACATAGTGTATTACTCACTCCACCATTCCAATAGACTCCACACGAGGATGTCATGGACTGGTATGTCTGTTATTTTTCTGCAGGTGGCACCCTGTACTGGTAGGTGTGGTCTCTTGTTTCTGCGCCACCTGTTTGAGACTTAACACCTGAGACTACAATCTCCACTCTCACCACTGTGATCTACAGAGACCTCATAAAGCCTGTGAGCATGGGTGGTAAGTCAAACCTGAAAAAACAACAGTAAGTTGCTAATATGTTTGGAAAAATGAATTATTATCAGTTAGCACTAGAAGCACTTGCACAATTACAACTCATGGGTGGCCACCTCTTATAAGAGAACTACAGGACTGTAAAGAATACAGAATGTTGGAAAACAGCCACAAAATGTAGAATTCATACATGAACATCATCAGAGCTTTTTTTGTTCTCCCTTTTTTTGAGGCATCAAGTGGCAAGCAGAAGTAATATTAAAGGGGAAGGGATCACACTGACATCACATCTGCAATTGTCCTCCCAAGTGCATTTTGGTCGTTAATTGCTTTTAAGTCAGCAGTGAGTGCATGACATCATTGGGGCACGTTTTACTTTTGGTCATTGCCAGTCATCCTTTAGAGATGCCATTTAGATTTGGGTGTGTTTGAAATGTTGGTGAAAGATTTCTCAGATAAAGTACTATTTCAACCAAGTAGGTGCACCCCATGAATCATCTGCCATACAGCCATGGCGTTTAGCACAGGCTGCGCTAACACCGATGACAATCACTTTATGCTTGTGAGTGTCTCTTGAAGGATCAGTTCTTTGAACATCAGTTTTCTGAGAATTGGGGTATCATTTGTAACCCTCCTGGGAGACCTCCTATGGTCGATTGAGAGACACACCTAGGTCCTGCAGAACGCAGTGGTCAAAGTGCATTAAAAATAGTATGGGAGCTATGAGCCGTGATTACTCGGTGCAATGGGATGGGAGTCATTGAATGTGTGGTCAGGGTCACATTTATGTCTAAAAAAATATTCTGGAACTTTGTTTGGTCTTTCACCTTAGGGTAGCTGCATATCAAATAGTGCACTCCTTAAATGAAAATAAATGCAAGTTAAGCTACACAGCGGAAACATTCACTATTGTAGATTATGAAATACGATCACTGCAGATGTCTTTGTGCATAACCAGAAAGCCACAGAACGGAATCTTAGTTTTATTCAGTGAACAATAGTGGTGTATTTTTAGTGTTAGTAGGTCCCAGCCTGTGATAGAAAGCACTGTGAATGTGTAAGCATTTACATACAGTTTAAGCTAGCCTACAACAAAATGCACATAAATATTATAGCCTTATAGCCCGCCGTAGTGGGCTATACCGGCTATTAAAGGCCCGCTGCAGCGTTAAAGGCCCGAGGCGAAGGCGAGGGACTTTAACAAAGCAGAGGGATTTTAAAAGCCGGTATAGCCCTGCAACGAAGGGCTATAAGGCTATTAGAACATGCTACCACTAGAGGGCAGAATGTTCTAAGAAATTAAACAAAGCCTTCAGGGAGCGGGAGGGGATTGAAATCCCCTCAGGCTCCCTGAAGCCTTTGTTCACAGAACATTGGAATGTTGGAGCGCTGGGCTTATACCAGCCATTATATGCCCGGAGCACTCCATTGTTTTCAATGGAGCTTCCAACATTCCAATGTTCTAATTAGGCTTAAGATAAAAAAGTGCTTCCAAAATATAGATTTTAATACAGAGACTGTACTTAGTGCACACCTCCTAAAACTGTCCATTAAAAGCATGCACTCCACAGCTTCACTGGTCACACCTTTACAATACCTCTCAAACAGAATAAATATTTGTCATCCCAAATATTCAAATGACTTTATCAATTAAAGCCAATACCGGTTTCCAAGCAGCCTTTACCTTTGCGGACTAACTAATTGGATACATTTACATTTCCTTCAGGCAGCAGTCACCCAGGGAAGACGGCTTGTTTCTTGTTTAGTGGTATGTTGCTCCCTCTGCTTCACAACACAGGTGACACACTCCCTTACACTTCAGCTAAGACATCTTAACTATTGGAGTTACCCATCCCAGATGGCTGTCTTTTAATAAAAGGTAGGGAAACTTTTTTTCATAAATTAAAAAAAGTCTGGTTGCAGCACCATAGCAGTGCAACAGTGGTGTCTCAGGCTAATCTGCCTGCATAGTTTCATAGTCCACCATTCATTATTGAAACTATCCAGCAACTGGGGCACAACAACCAAAGTAGCATCTCACATAAAATGTAAGGTCAAAAGGAGGTCAAACACCTGCAGACCCTGGACGCTGATGTAAGGGCCACCCGGGGAACCTGAATGGAGCTGTAGTTCAAGGGTAATGTCTACAGGTAAGCACTGTCACATGGCAATGTTGGCTCCAATGATTTCGCATATTACATCTTAGGAGCACTGAAACACCCCCCTGTGTGATCAAGAGATGTGAAACACATACTAGGGATGCCAACAGTGGCCAAATGATGGCTCATGTATGTTTGGGTTCCTAGCTGTACTTCTGTTAAGGCAGGAAGGGTGTGAGTAGATAAAGAGAGAGGCATACCCAGCATCACCCACAACAATGTCATATGATATTTGTTTTAATATTTTGTTTTAATGTGGTTACGTATGAGTTATGCATGCTGTCCGTGTTGCTTTCGCAGGTGTATTGTGATGGGTTGAAGTTCTGAGCGACTGTCTTTGTGAAGAAGTTTACCAGGTACACTGCTTGTGCACACAGTAAAGTCAGCAGATCACTGAGGCTGCCCCTGGCATCACACACAATATATGCACGTGAATGGATTGCCAGAGGTGTTTGTTGCATACATTTTTTTTTATGTGGGAGGGGGGCTGAAGTGCCAAAGGGGTGCAATCAATGGCACCTAAGATCTAAGGAAAGGTTGCAATGGCATATATTCCCTTGCTGCCTACTGCCTTTGATCCATTGACTGGGGCATGGTGACAAATGATTGACATGTGTAGGGATTCCCAGGGAGAAGGCTGTAGGTGAAGTAGGCTCCTGCTCCCAGTCTGTAACTACACTGAGGATCACATCAGAAGACAGGCAGTATTTTGCCAGTAGTGCATTTCGGGATCTACCAAAGATGCTGAACCTCTGCCTTGATATCATCTCTCTCTACGTGTTCTAATTATTCCTCAAAATGAAATGAGGGGGACTGCAACAAAGACATACATCAATATGGTGAAACAAAATACTTTGGAAGTAGCTTGCTATTTTGTATGTGCAGGTTGTGTGTGATTGGTTGATGGTGTATCTTTACCTGCTGATGTTTCTAGCTGAATCAAGTCTGTCGACTCCTCCACCCCCTTACATTGGCAAATGGGTTGACTAATAATCTAGACTCTCTCTTATATGTGTAATGGAACAACAACCTTTTTGTGACTTAATTTTTTAGGTTGATTCCGTAATTCCAATTGGGCACCCAGGAACGTTTGATTCACATTTGTTGATTTTATTTGTTGGGCTTCTTTTTTGATGAGCTTTATGACTTTGCTGGGTGAACTTATGGAGTGGCCCTTTCTTCTGGCTTTCTATTTATAGAACAGAAGCACACATGCAAGTTGACAGCTTGTTACGTTTTCAAAGTTCAACTTGCAGTCCCTTGTAAGTACCATTGCACATTCACTGCATGGCTTAAGACTTTTATTTTTCAAAATTGTGTGCTCATTGGATATTCATTTTTATACAAGCATTTTCTCATTTCAGGACCTTGTGGGATACTTGTGTAGGATCCAGCATTTTCTAGGCCCACTTGCTCATCATTGGTCCTCAACGAACCTTTTATTTTCTGCCTGAGGAGGTAACATTTACATCAATCAAATTCAATGAACATTGTAACCTACTTGGTACACAATGAGGACCAGGCATCAGTAGCTAAGGTTAAGAGGGTTTATTACAAATTAAGTATCAAATTAAGATACACGACTTTTAACACCATGCTATAAAGGTACAGAATGACAAAAAGGCAGCCAAATCTCCAGAAGAAATTTAGGCGGACCAGTATTAAGCAAACAAGTAGTTCAGTCACAGCAATACAAAAGATTTACAGTAAAATGTGATGCTCTGAGAAAAGTCTCAGGTTTTGTTGTCAATGCATGGGTAAATATAAATCACCCAAAGTAAAATCCCAGCTAAAGGATGGTTCCGAAAATCTAGAGGATCTAAAAAATCAGGGAAATTCCACACAGGAAAATAGCACTAGGCAAGTCAAAAATAAAAAGGAAGGTGTCAGCATTTCAGAAGGTTGATCAACAGTCTTCTTGGGACAGGTGAGTAAGTGTTAGCCTAAGCCACACTTAGCAAGGAATCCATGAAAGCATAGAGGTCTAAACCTCTCAAAGTCCAGTGGAAAGTCTCTAAGAGAATCTGAGGAAGGTTTGGAAATATCTGATCACCAACGGTGTGAACATTAAGTTGTAACACACAAGATCTTCTTAGGCAATACCCCTTTGCACTCATCATCAGGGGTCTATGGTCTTTCTCCACTTCTCACATTGTAGACTGCAACAATTGCAAAGGAAACTACACTGAAAATGGAAAAGACATGGTCTTCTCACACCCGGGCCAGGTTGCAACATTGCTGAATGGGTTTTTCAGTTAACACCCAGGCTCTCCATGTTCTTTCATCAAGGTCTTCTTCTCAGGCTCTTTATCTATCACGAGTACAGTAAATTATATATTCTTCAGCCAACAATGTGTGTGAACACCTGCAACAAATGTCACGTTAGCTCAAAATGGAAAATAGTATTTTAACCAGCATGAAAAATTATAGGCCTAAAACGTAAACTTAGAATATTAAAGCAAGAGTGCACTTTTAATATGCATGTGCACATTTTAACACAAGTAAAGGTAAAACGCTAGCAAATTAGATTCAGATTACATAGAACACACAGTAAATCCTTTGGATAATCATGTGTAAGTATGTCTAAGAACTACATTTAAACACAATACATGAAACATCAAAGCACATATTACAAAAACTGTTTGTCTTTTCTAGAGTAACCGCATTCTACATATATGAGGATTGTTGCTATTCAGTCATTTAACAGTAAATGTTGTTCAATGTATTAAGGCACGCATTATGAAAGTCGGATTTCATCTTTATAGTGAATACTGTCTAAGTAAGGAAGGTTTATTAATTCCTCATTTGAATCAGTTAAGACACATAGTATAAGTAAGTTCACTAGTTCTACAGTAAATGCACTCTAAAAATAATGTCAAGTGCAACACTTATTCTAATATCATTAGACCACACACGAATCATGTGCTCAATGCACATCAATGCACATTCATGTCATGTATCTGCTATGAAATGGTGGTGTATTTGTGACTTGTAAAGGATGGGGAAAATTGTGCTGCACCATCACTGATCTCCGGACGGTGTTTTTTTTAATCAAACTTAAGTAACACAGCAATACATTTCGGTGTGGTGAGCTTGAGTTTATTAGTGATCCATTATTTCCTTTTCCGACACTTTTAAAAATAGTGATATTCATGAATACACTACTTTATTCCAGATATAAGCTGGTACTATTGAAAGTCCATGCTTCTTTTCCCTTTTTTTTTGTAAACTTTGTTAGTTCTTTAGGAAACCCATAAAATGAATTTTCTCACATTAGTGGTTATATAGTTCTTGAACCACTGGGTTTTACTAAACAAATGGATGCTATTGTTTCTTTAATTTCCAGAGGTTCTCATACTCACAAATTTTCAGAATCAACTGTAAACATTTCTTGTTTGTCATAAATCAGAAACTCTGTCTACACTGTATGGTAATAGACACTCTTTAATTAAGACACCATTGTGGCCATTGTAATGATAGTGAATACAGCTCATTCTCTCGTTTTTAGGCTACTACCTTGTACTGGTCCTGATGTTGACCCTTTGTAAATAACCTTGTTGGGGACGAAACGTTGACGAATATATTGGAGGACTGTTCTCAGTCATCATGTTGTACACATTATACTCTGATTCAGGTAATGTTGTTGAGTTACATCTAAATCAGCCCCTAGTTTTGTAGATATGCTTTTTATATAGGACGTGTGCACTTTAATTCACTCATTTACTTGCACTGCGTCGTTTTTCTGGAGCCACTTTATTTGTAACGCAATGTGTTCTTATTTCATTGATTTGTTCTATACAGCAAATAAATATGCCTGTATTTTTTCAAAAGGCAATTAATTAATTGGTTGCTTTGAGTTGCAAAGAATGTCCAGGCTTACACTTCCCCAGTGTTTTGTTATATTGCTTAAACAAGAAAGGACAGCATTTCCAGCTGTCTGGCCAATTGTATGCCTGAAGAGGCTCAAACAGGCTTTGCGTGGCTGCATTGTTCATAACTGAGTATTTTGAGCCAAAGGTTCCACTGATTTGGAAGTGCAACTTCAGGTTCTGCTTGGGGGTTGCTCATAGCAGGACACACATGGTAAATAGAGATCATGTGTACAACCTTTGAAAGTAAGTTATTTACACAAAATAACAACGTAAGGAAACGACCTTGTGCGAAAATGTTTTCTATAAATATTTGCAGTTCCTGAATTGCAATATAAACAGTTTCACAGCAGCAATACATTTAAATTTTTAGTAATCGCCATTGAAAAACACATGAAATACGCCCCCAAAAAAATACCAGTCCTTAAAAAGATTTAAAATGTGCACAGTAATTAGCCATATTGTCCACATGGTATGTGTATGTGTCATTAAAAAGTTATCTTTTTATGAGGAAGATGTAACAGTAATAAAGGGGAAAGCGAGAGCCAGTGGAGAATGCATTTGGCTCAGGAATTAACGACAGAACACATTTCTTCTACTTCCTGGCAGAGGATATTTGGTAGTTTTAAAAATCTGATAAGAAAACAGGCGGATACGTTTCTCGATAAATCCAACCCTTTGGCTGTAATTGCTTATTTTGACTTGACGTCTTGACACTGGAGCCTGTGGGGAGGGAGTGGGGTTGAGGGAAAATGTGAAAACCAAATAAACAAATTTGAAGGAAAAAAAAAAAAGACCCCTATACACAGCAACTTTTGCTTCCCTACAAGCTTCTTTGCTGTGGATTAAGGCCTTCTCTAGGGAGTGAGTAAGGGTGACAGTGGCCATGCAGTGTCCTATGAGCAACAAATTGCTGGATGTGAGGAGTACAATGAGAAGCACACAACATTAACACACTATTAGAGAATTGGAATGAGGAGCGCTCCATTGAAGACAATGAAGTTCTCTGGGCTTCTAATGGCTGATAGAAGCCCGGAGAACAGCATCCCAATGTTAGTTTTATTTAACAGCTGCTGCTGCGAACAAAGGCTTCATGAAGCCCGAAGGGATTTCAACCCCCTCGAGCTCCTTGAGGCCTTTGTTTTACAAATTAGAGCATTCTGCGCTCTAGGGGTGGAATGTTCCAATAGCCTTAGAGCCCTCCGTAATGGGTTCTACCGGATTTAATGGCCACAAAGTCGGGCTCTAAGTCTGCTGTTGAGGCTTTCTCTCTAACAAGTTATGACCTAAATCATAAAGATTTAGCTGGCAGTAAATGTATGTTTATCTCTGAAAACACCTCAATTATGCCTACCAGGAATAAAAAAAAAAAAAAAGGATTTCTGAATAAGGAGAAATTTGCATTAGTAAAGCTCATGCAAGGCTTGGGTAATGGGCGTTACAAAGTGTGGCTTTCCTAATGAGTTTATAAATGTGCATCCACAAACTCAAATCTGGGCCATTCTTGCCCTAAAAATCGTTTGAAAGTCACTGGATACCTCCCCTTCCAAGGTGGGTAGGGGAACAGATCAACCATAGAAGGGCTTTCTCCTCGATGACAAATGTGTCTTTTTCTGCAGAGAAAAAAAAGTACTGGAGAACTGTTAAACTTTTTTTTGATTTGTGGAAAAGTGCATTGGTGCAGAATCGTAGAACTCAGTTCGTACTGTTACTTTTAACTTCATAAACCTGGCCCGTGAACTCTTTTCTACATTCTGGGCCTTTACTGATCTCCAGCTGGACATGATTGGGCAAGGGGGAGATGAGCAGGATAAAAAGGGGTTGTCTTGTGTTATACCCTTCCAAAGTACTCTGGTTAAGGTCAATCGAAGCGTGCTTTGGAATGTGTTTTGTAGCTGCAGCACATTTTTGGCTAAGAAGTGCTTCCTTCAAATCCCTGATAGAAAATATGTTATATAAGTATACATAGTTAAATACGCAGACATTAACCGGACACTGGAGCAGATTACATAAGCAAGGCAAGAAAGGCTGATGTAGTTTGCAGTAGGAAAGTTTGACTGTGCGTTGCTTTTTAGTGTACTCTCTCAGGTTGTCTGAATGATTCAGGAATATTTTTCTGAGTAGGTGCTACTTTCTCTTCACTTGCTCCAGAATTTCCTGGAGTAAATGGCAAATGCTCACGGAGGAAAGCTTCGTGCATCTGGTCCTTACGAGTATGACATGCACACATCCGAAGATAGAACAGTCTTTTCTACCCCATTTGTCACATGGACATGAAAAATAATGAGCAATGCTACTTTTGTTATGACCATCAACACAAGAGTTTATGTAATCCATCCTCACGCTTGCAGCTAGAAAGATGGACAACATCTTTAACAAAGAACCAAAGGGAAGAGGCAATAAATCATATATTACAGAGGAGGTCGGTGGCTCAGGATAAAGCTTTTAGAGAGACACTAGGTAAAGGACAGAGATGGGAAACAGAGAGAGGGGAATAGTTCTGTAAAGGATGGGAAAAGGGAAATGAGATTAATAAAAACACATGGGGGGGATTTAGAGCATAGTTGAGAGGAGAGAAGAGGGGCAGTAGCATGGAATGGAGGTGAACAGGTGAAGATGTTAGGAATATATAGAGGAGGGAAATAGAGAAACATGGGATCAGAAAAACTGTGAAGGAAATAAAAAATTAGTTATTTGTTTAAACATAATTTACACAGATGGGTTTTTTCTTTTTCTTTTTGCAAGTCAATTAAGTCCTGGAATCATCTCAACTGTTCTGAACATAAGTGAAATGAGGAAGGGGCCGCTCTAATTTCAATGTTATTTTTTTTACTATTACGAGAGTCACATTACTAATTATACAAAACATATCAATACAAATTTAAAAAACTTTTTTTTCAAATTATGAATTTTAAAGCATCATTTCCTTCGCTGGGTTATAAACAAAAGGTTTCAATAAGCGACAACGATTAAAGCGCAAATTAGGAAAAAATAACTTCTATCACATGATTAAGGTCTTGTGCCAAAGCCATGCAAAGATCACATGATCTATCCTCGCAATTTAATTCTTTCCTTCCAAATACCAGTACCCATATTTAACTACAAACTGTTGATTCGCAACCATAATATAAATCGACAAACTCTGTTCTAAGTTTCAAGTTAAATAAGGTTGTGGCTGTGTTTCAATACAGCAGGAGACTGTAACATCCATCTTCTTTTTTTCCCATACACAAAACGCATTGAGCCACTCCAAATACTATTTTTTCAGATAGTTTTTAAGTTGGGACAAGATATTTCATCTAGAGCAGTCTTACTCAATTTAAAGTGCAGAAGTGTTTGATTGAATTTTTTCAAAAGAGTGTAAATCTTCATATTCTGACCAAAAACTTCAAGACATACAAAATCTCAGGGTGTTCTCTGTACTATACATCATTAGGTGTCTCCAATGAGGAATTGCGGCCAACCCCATTATATAACCACTTGATATTCCCATTTCTAGGCGAATAACTTCAATCAGAGACAACGTATTTAAATTGCAATTTTTCCCAAAAATGTAGGCTTTGCATTGTGTAAATCTTCAATGGCATATAGTAGTGTGGAGGGGAGTTTTGCACGATTTATCAACAATAGATAATTAAAGTGTCTTCAGCTACTAGCCCCATATAAAGGTAATGTGCATTTGCATAGGTCTTCGCTTTACTTGTGGGAGATGGACTCTTTATCTGAAAGATTAGTGGATTTTTCCTAAATAGGGGTATGTCTCAACAATTTACATTTCCTCACTCCTACGAAACATTTATATTTCCAAATAGTTTTTACAACTTTTGGCCCGAAACTTCATTATTTAACTTTTTTTTGTATTCATTGTCAAGTAATGACTGGTAGCATATTTTTGCAAGCAGTGCAACCGTTTTTCTGTCCTTTTGTGTTAATGCCCATGAGCACAATATATTTCGCATGAAATAGCAGTGGAATGTTTCGATGATCTAACTTTAAGACATCCCCACACAATTTATTCAGTGTGGTGGGAAGATCGTGAGTTTAAAATGAAAATAATAATGAGGCATGTAAACAGCTTTGTTCTAATCCATTTTCCATTTGAATTTTTGAGGATAGCCCACAATCACCCCAAAGTATAAGCTGACACGCGATGAAAGAGTAAAGTTCAATTACAATTTTAAAAAGAGGCTCTGGAATGTTTGAGTTTCGAAGTTTTTGCCACAGGATAGATCTGTCCACATCATCAAATGCTGCTGAAAAATCAATATATGCCATGCAGGCATACCCCGTGATGATATATATTTCTGTAAGATCATATGTAACATTGTAATATTATCAAGAGTTAAACTATTTGATTTAAAACCACCTTGCTCCAAAGGTATGATGTTATTACACAGGGTTGGCTTAGTGAGCCTTTCTTTTGTAAAAGAAAAATAATTCTACCCTTCTGTGAGACTAGAACTTCTCCAGATATATAGCAGTATTTAAATAAAGGAGCCAGGTAGTCAGACCACAAATCTAGTTTCAACTTTATAATAGTAATAGGTAATTGGTCTGGGCTCCTGGCTCCTAAGACTCTGACTCAGTGAATCATTTCTTTAATCTGTGTTTTAGAAGGACACTATAAATCCGCTTCCTCAGTCGAATGGTAGATAGTGAGGAAAATGCTTGCATCATCTGAAGAGTTATCAGCTTGGAGGTTCGAGATATAGTATGCCTATCTTCGCTTAAATCCGAGCAGGTGTTGGGGAGTTAAACCCCTTTCATTAGCCAGAGCAATAATTCTCCAAAAACCATTGAAATCTGGGTTACAGTCCCACAGAATTCTATCCAGACCTATCAGCCTGCTGTGTGGCTATGGAAGCTTTCCATCTAGTCCATCTTCTTTTTAATAAATTAATCAATTTCATTCTCTCCTTGTAGAAGTGTAATAATTGCTGTCTTTGTAATTCATTAAGTAACTTATTTAGGCAAGAACATTTGCAAGAAGCAAGGACCTTCATTAAATCTTCTTTTGCCTGACAAAAATAACTGTGTCAAAGGTCAATTTACCACAAACGTTGCTATATCCTGTTTGAATTGTAACTAAAACTCAATGCAGGTTATGTTGTATCCTTTCATTCATTTTTAAATTCGCCCTTTATTTTTTTCTTTATTAGAGGTAGTCCAGTGCACCTTCTGTTTGATATGCTAAGTGTGTCTACTCACCCATCATATTCCAGGGACAAATTCCCTTTAGAGCATTGTCAATATAAAATAATAACATTTTATGATCATTCTTGGAAGTATCTAGAATCTCCAGATCAGATAACAAACCAACTACTGGCCAAGATGCAATAATATAATCAATTGTTGAGCTGCTCTTTAGATGCCTATGGGTAGAATGAAGAGGTAGTATCAAGTCTCATAGGTGGTCTGGTCCTGAGTCTAGTTGTTATTATCTAGCTCCATCTAGGAAGCAGAGAATGATCATCATCAGTCAGCACATGTATGCATGTCATGGTTTCCCTTCTTTGTGGCACACTAAGAACATCCCTCAGTGATTTTTGAGGGGACTATGCATTTTACATACAGATGAGAACCGGTGTGGTGTTTTTCTTATTTGCACTTGACAGTTTTGAAGAATATGTTCTGACACCTAGTTTGTTTTAACAGAAAAGCCTGAATGAGCCATGGCCTTCTGAAAAACAAAATTCACGGACTTCGTTGGTACTGTAAGGTCTTATGGATGGTGGAAGTCTCTGCGGCAATTTTGGAATGTGCCTCTCTGTAAACCATGTTCTCCAGTTCTCTATGCTTTGCATTGCGATAATTGGAGGTGGTGCTGGTACTGAGTACCTAGTCGACTGAGCTGCCTAGCGTAAAGGCCAGCAAAACACCCTGCAAAAAAACAAGAAGTCCATAAGACGGCGATGCAGGTAGGTGTAAATGTTCCTGGATGTCCAGCATTTTATGTACTTATGTGGACACTGTGTTTAATGTATATAAGCAAGACTTGAGAGTATGTGTACAGCTAGAGTATTCACACATAAGAGATATCAACGACTTGACTAACAACTACATGTTTCTTTATCATTAGAACTTATGAAGCTGTCAATTGTCTTGTTGAATATTTATGGATCATATAGTTGTCAATTCCTTCGGGTGAGCTCTGAAGCAAGTGCTCCCATCTTTAAAGACACATACAGTATACACATAGTAGAGGGGTCAAATTGACAAACTATTTGTAATTTCTTGTTGTCTTCTCCTATGCATTGCTCTATCCTGATTTGTAGCAAGACTCATTGTACTTGATATGGAGTCAAGATTAGCAGCTTGGGGAAATTAACCTTCTATAGAACACAGGGTAAGGCACCTATGATGACAAAGCTCAGGTAATTTACCTTTGTGCAGAGTCAGACATCTCACAGAATCTCAACTATAAGAGGCAAAGTGAGGTTCTAAAGGTGGGCTAAAGGTGAAGCTTTATCAAGGTGCTTTTGGTACTTTTAAAGAAAAGTCTTCTGCAGAATTCTACTATCATCATGAAACATTTAATAATAACACCAATGGTCATTGGAGGGCTTTTGACAACAATGCTGTAAGAGCTTTGTTGGTTACACAAATTATTACATTCTCATACATTCTCAATAAGATGCATGTGATCTTTACACCGCCAATCAGCCGCAATCCTGCAATAACAAGCATTGGTGGAACTTGACAGCAAGAAACACTGTTTACCAGGTATTTAAGCAAGATAGTAATTCCCATTGATGCATAGATAATGAGGCAGTTTCCACCAGCATGGCAACAGCACATCCTTTCCATATTTGGATATCAATTTGTACATTATGGAAGTGTAACTCTACTGACCAGGTTTCAGTAGGCCCTATTTGACCCTATGGTCTAGGTCATAGCTGACTTTTCAGAAACAGCCTGTCCATTTAACCACAAGGCCCCTATCGTCCTAATTTGCCAGGAGCATTGTTCAATGGCTAATGTAAATGTCCGCACATATTTGCTCAATGCTCTTCTTGCAACCACTCAAAGCTACTGTCCTGTTCATTGCTTAAAACCATGTTCATCATCTTTGCATGCACCACTTGTCCCCTGCAGTGACTCATGGTGCAAGGGCCAACTCCAAGTAGCACAATAATTTTCTTATTCAAGGCCATGCTACAAACTGTGTTGCAATTTTAAACCTCCACAGTGCCTGTGCTCAACTAAATGATCACGTTAAATGATCACATTTAATTTCGGTCTCTTCTGGGTGCTTTGTCTGTATTAGCATCGGCCTCTGATCTACCATAGTACATAAGCTGAATATCTAGAGTTAACCTTTCTATTTAGGAGTACCTCATTGAGTGTCTCAAGAATGAGAGTTTGCGTGTTTGCATGGAATAGTCTATGGATACCCTTCTACATACGTTTAGGTGTGTGATGAACAGAAATCATTGGGATATGACAGATTTTGCGGTAACAAACTTTATCAAGGAATCATGCTAGTTAATGACCCTGTCATTTACTTAGTTTTCTTACTTTGCAAGGGTTTATCTTTTTTCAAAATGTAATTCTCTATTTGATGCTTTCCAGTGTGTATTTTTTTTTTTTTAATATAATTTTTGAATACCTTTTAACCTCACATTACACAATGCAAAACATTTCCATTGATATACTGGTTTCCGGTGACTTCTTGGAGCGATCATTGGCTTAACTTGGCATTAAATTTCCCTTTGTCACTGGTTTCCTATTTACCATTATGTCTATGGCACATTTGGAGTACCACCCTTTCCTTGCAAGAAAGGATCAGGCCCTCATTAGGAGTTGGGGTATTTCACTTTGAGTGAAAACACTGGATGAAATACCCTAGACTGCAATATCAAGGGTCTACGCCCAGAATGATCTAGTCGCAAATCTCAGGACGTGAGCATTCTGGGCCCAGAGACACTGGACCTATTAAAGTTGTAGTTGGGTGGCAGCATTGCTCAGCCCCTCCATGACCTGCAGCAGTTAAGAAGGGAGCAGACAATGCTCTCCCTGGACAGGCAGAAGTGTGCCCTATACCTTTAGCCCCCTACAAGTACTTCTGCTGTTGCTTTTTAGGTCTCGCCTGACCCAGCGCTTGCGCTGGTCTGGCGAGACTTAAAGTAAGGGCTTCAAAAATGCTACCGCCAGCCACAGCTTGCAGTGCATATGCGCGCGCTTGAGCAGAGGCGCCATATGGTGTGATTACTGCTGCGCGTGCCCCACTCGCGCACATGCACTGCAAGCTGTGGCCGGGGGTAGCATTTTTCCCCCGCCACGGCAGTCATTTCTCGAAGCGGGCGCTTGCTTTTTTTCTTCTGTTTATTACTTCTATGTAGTAATGGCGGCACCCGTACTTTAGCTTAAACATCTTAGGTTAAAGTTGGGTGCTGAGATTGCTTCAAAAGAAAAGAAATAGACAATTCTTTACTTTTGAAGCAATCTCGGCAACCAACTTTAGCTTAAGATGTTTAAGCTAAAGCACAGGTGCCGCCATTACTACAGAGCAGTAATAAACAGAAACAAGCATTGGCATAGCCAATAGGTCTTGCTTTTGGGACCTTATAAGTATTTAGTTATGCAACTGTTGCATGGCTAAACACTTATAAGGTCTCAAAGGCGAGACCTATTGGCTACGCCAATGCTTGTTTTAATTGAAATCGGGGAAAACCTGCCCCGTAAACCACCCTGTAACTTAGGGCCTGGTTCTGTGGTCTTGTGATCCTATTATGTTACGCATAAATGTTATAGGTTATTGTCTTTGGGATTGGGCATTGAGATTTACTCTATGCATCATATTTAATTTATTGTATTCTTTTTATTGTATACTTTTATGGTTTTATATCTATAAACCGAATGAAGAAAGAATGGGCCTCGCTGGTTTTAACCTATTTATAACGTCATAATGGATGGTCTTTGATGCATACATACCGGCTGCGAATGTTGATTCTGTCGTCATGCCCGCCTGTATCTCCACACCAACATCTGGCAAACTCCAAATTAGGGTCTTTGTATTTGAGGAACTTATGCATTTTTCAAAATTGGCAAATTGTTTCTGCTTCTTCTTTCACAGGTTTCTTCTGCTGTTGTGTAAGAAGACTGTGACACGTATTGTTTTTATTCTGTTCATTATAATTTTAAACTGCTTTCTTTCCAGTATACATGTTTTTCAGTTACGCCTTTGATGTACCAGGTGGGATTCTGTTGCTTTCATTTTTGCTTTGGTTTCTTTTCCTTCTTTAGAGGGATCTCCTTACTCTTCTCTTGAATAACTTACCCTTCCTTTGTTGAATTTTTCTCTTTTGTCTTCAGATTGACTGAGCAGGTGATGTTTTTTGTCTCTTGCTTTTCATTTACATGCCGAATCAGCAGTAACTGTCTGTTAAGGAGCCACATACACAACCTCAACATGTTCAAAAAAATATTTAACTTCACTTTTATATCTTCAGAGTGTAGTATTTTATTTTGCTTTAAGAGCTGAGGAAAGACTGTGAGAACTTCATATAGAAACAGTGCTACAGTGTAAGTGTACCTAAATAAAACCTTTCAGAAGGTGGAATTAAAGTCATAGAACATAGACCAACATTGGTGGCAATTTGTTTGGAAGACAAAGTATGAAAAAGTAGATAGTAGGTACATTTTCTGTACTGACTTTGTGCAAAATAGTTACACTCAGAGACCATAAAACAGGTAGACCTCTAAATTTATAGCACAATTATAACACAGTATAGCATTATACTCGCTGCTGAGGGCAATACAGGTTGATATGAGCCCTGAACCCAAGTTGCAGGCCCAATGCACAACAGTGGGCCTATAAGGTAGGTGAAGTAATTTAAGGACCTATATAACCAAAGGCCATATGTGCTGCAAGCCTCATGCATTACTTCAATCAATAAGGGGCACTATGGGCCACATGTACAACGCGTTTTAGCGGTCTCAAACCGAGAATTGGGCCGTTTGCGACCGCTAACCTGTTACCAACTTGCAAAATAGGGTTTGCGAGTCGGTATTAGTAAAGGGCTTTTCAAGGGTGTCCATTCCTAAATGTGAGCTGCAGCAGCAGATATGAATGTTTTGCTACCGGAATATGGTCTCAAATCCTTCATATTTTACCAACTCTGTGAAGGATGTGGTAACCCATTCGCAAACAGAAGGGGTCCCCAAGAGGCCCTTTCCCCTTTGATTGTTGGAACCAACATTTTTTAAGATCAGAGAGGGACCACTGCCTACTCTTAAAAAATAAAAAGGTAGCTTTTCATTTTCATTTTTGAAATGCATCCCATTTTCCTTTAAGGAAAATGGTCTGCATTTTCAATTAAAAAAATTGCTTTATCTAAAAAGTAAACACAGACATGGTGGTCTGCTGACCCAAGCAGGCAGCCATCCCTGGTTATTACAGACCATTCCCAATGAGTCTCAAATTGCGACCTGCCTCATGAATATTGATGAGGCAGATCAATTGTGACCCCATTGGGAATCGCAAACAGTGTCTGAGACACTGTTGTACATTGCATTTTGCGAGTTCCTAATTGCAAGTTGCAAAACATCACAATTAGGAACTCGCAAATGTTTCCTTTGTACATGTGACCCTATGTTCTAAATTTGGAAAGGAGAAACAGAAAGAAAAACATCAACTTTTTGAACCAAAGGACTACACGAGTTATTTTTAGCTCTCGCCTATGCAGCGGGCATGCGCTGATTAGAAAGAAACGTCTTGGAATTGATTTGCTTTTTCGGGCAAAAACATGCACGCGTTGCATTGCTTTCAATGGCAACGCATGCACGTTTGGCGATTTCCCTTTCAGAAGCGAGCTTTGACGACATATGTTTGTAATTATCTGGTGCCCCTGCTCGCTCCCGTGAGGGAAACGCTGTGGGTGTGCGCGCGCGCACCACTACGCACCTGCACCCATCCTTATCCTGTTTTTATTGCCTTACATTCTGCCGAGTCCCCCGGCCAAGTCACCCAAAGATGCTTACCAAATAAGCTCGCGCCATGCGTGCACGGCTTTTGGCACAGACTAACTGGTTCAGCAGTTTAAACGTCCTCAAAAGAGCATGAAGGCACGGGAAGAAGGCATTTTCAAAGAGTCAAGTCCAACGTTTTTGATTCCATTCGAAAAAAAGTTTCTTGGCAGGTGAATGCATGCTATCTCACTGTTTTCCTTGCTGTTCGTGCTTCCTTCTCTCTCACACTCTCATCTCCGTATCTTCCACTTTGACACTCCTTTATCCCTAGACTCTCTCGCCGCTCTCCTGTCTCTGTTGTTCCCTGCTTCTCAGTCAGTTTCGTTCTCTAGGCTTCCTCTCCCTTTGCTGTCTCTCTTGCTGCCCTGTCGCTCCCCTCTCGCCAGCTCGCCGTCTTGGGTTACCTCCCCCGTCTGGCTCAGACTTCCAGCATTGCCTCCCCTCCCTCCAGACTCTGGCTTGTCTTCCCTCATGTTCTTCCCCAGCCCCAATACTTGCTTCTTGTTACCCCACTATCTCCGCTTTGTATTCCGATTTGCTGTCCTGCTTTCCCCGATGTTCTCACAACTTTTTCTTCCACGCGCTGCTGCTCTTGCTTCTTTCTCCACCCTTTCTTTCTCTCTCTCTCTCTCGAGTTTCTGACTGTCACTTTATCTTAAATTCATGCAGTTTCTTTCCGCTTCCGTTCGTTTCTTCTCTTCACTGTTTTTTTATGTCCACCGCCTTGGTTGGCCTCTGTAAGACGCTTACAACTGATGAGTAGAAAAAGGGTCTGTCGTTCTATTCGGAAAAAAAACACACAGCCCATTGTACATGCATGTGCTCGCTGCGTGTATGCACTTCTGCCCACTTACATTACAGCATGTGGGTGGGTGTCTGTGGCGGAACAAATGCATTTAGCTTTTTGACACTTGTAATACGTTGAATGGTATTTTTACCACTTTGTGATGGAGTAACCGTTCCTCTAAACACGGCCCTATGTTTTGAAAGCAGAGACATACCGTTCTCTTTTGGTAAGCATTTCGACCGAATACTGCCCAAATTGAGTGGCAGCATCCTGCCTTACCACCCTCATCTACGTAAACTTTCGGACTAAAGACTTGACTGTGGTCTTACACCCTAGCGCACTGAAGCAGCTCTGTACTTCGTATGTGCCATTTTATCAAAACATCGTAAATAATTAAGTGTGCATAAATGTAAGAGAGTAGCTAAAAAAGTAAAATGCCTCCTACTTTGAACCAATGCAAGTGAGCCGAACCCTCCCTAGAAACGCTCCCTTGTCTCTTCCATCCAAGCATCTATCCTTCCACCCTCCCATTCAACCTCTATCTATCATTTCACCTTTACATTCCATCACCCATGCATTCTTTCATCCATCATTCAGTCTTTCATCATTCCTTCCATCCACTGGCTATTCCATCCACCCATCCATTCACAGATCTATCATCTATGCATTCATCCATCCATTCAGACAGCCACTCATCATTTGACTGACCCATTCGTCAATAAAGCCTTTCATCCATCAATTGACATTTTGTCCATCATTACAGCCTCTCAGATTTCTATTCACTTTACCATCCATCCTCTATGATTTCCATTTACTTTGCCATCCATCCATATCAGATTTGCATTTACTCTACCATCCACCCATCCATTCACCCCTCCCTCCCTCCATCATCTACTCATCGATCCATCTTCTCGGATTTCCATTTACTCTACTCTCCTTTCACCCACCCACCCATCCTCTCAGGTTTTTATTTAACCTGCCACCCATTTGGCCCACCCACCCAGACCACCCATTCATCCGCTCACATTTCTATTTAATCTGCCACCTTTTCATCCACTTTTCCATCCACTCAGATTTCCTCTTACTCTGCTATCCATCTGTCCATCCATCCATATTTTCAGATTTTGTATTTACTCTGCAATCCTTTCACCCATCCATCCATCATCCATCATCCACCCTCTCAGATTTACAATTACTCAGCCATCCTTTCACCCACCCATCCATTCATCCTTTCATCCACCCATCCTTTCACTCACTAATTCATTCATCCTTTCACCCATCCATCCATCATCCAACCTCTCAGATTTACAATTACTCAGCCATCCTTTCACCTACCCATCCATTCATCCTTTCATCCACCCATACTTTCATCCATTCATCTCTCCATCCTTTCACCAGCAGGAGATCCAAACATGTACCAGTACCTCACTCTCATAGGTGACAATAGTCACTAGACCCCCCCCAGCAATTATCTGCACCCGCCGTAGCATGGCACCTGTAGCAGAAGCCAGCGCTCCGTACCCCGCCCTAACAGAAAACCCCGCAACAGGTACCAGCACCACACCCAACAAGCATTGGCATAGCCAATAGGTCTCGCCTTTGGGTCCTTATAAGTATTCATTTCTGCAGCACAATATCCTTGGTGCAACAACATTAACTGTTGCATGGCTAAACACTTATAAGGTCCTAAAGAGGAAACCTATTGGCTATGCCAATGCTTGTTTTTCTTGCTTTGAGCGACTACATTTTCTTAATAAAAGCATCCGTAATCTAAATTGTTTGAGTAACAATTAAAGAGTCCGCTAGAAAGAAATTTGCACGCACTAATGCAAATTAGAGGGAGAGTATGATGCAGAAGGATTGAGGGCTAAGTATAGACAGGTAGGCAAGGATTTCTATAGGACACCAGGAACTGCAGACAGAGTAGTTGAGAGAGGCACAGGCTATGAGAGAAAAAGTGTATGTGAGATAAATTCAGTGTGGGGGTAGGGAAAGAGAGGGAGTGAGGGCAAGAAAGATAGGTAGATTCAGACAGTGTGAGTCAAAGAGGGAGAATGAGTGATATAGAGTCAGTGGAAAGGAATCCTAGTAAATTGTATGGAGTGAGTTATAAGGTAAGCGAGAAGGGAGTGACTTTGAGAGATTTTTAGTCAAGGCATAGGGAATTAGGGGTGGGCATAACCTGCATTATTTTGCTGAATTTCTGTGTAATTAATGCTACAGCAAATTATGCAAGATTATGAGGAAATACGCGAAGTGCAGAACCCTGCATTTAGCTAAATTTTCTTATGACAAAATGCACCCTTGAATCCAAGATGGACTCAAGGATGGATTTCACGCTATGACGATAGCGCAAAATACAACAGCACACCAACAGCAGGAGCCAGCAGCTGCTCGCCTTCCATTCCTGCGCTCTTGCCGTAGGCATTTTTGCAACAAATTACTTTAGATTATTTGAGTGAGGAAAATAGTCTCATGTTTTGATAATTTGACATTTCAAGAATAATACAAAATTACCAAAATGATTCAAGCGTGATTCAAAGTTTGCTCAGGCCAGAAAAACAAAGAATCACGCAGACTAGTGGGAAGGCGAGAGAGAAACTGTGACATGGAAAAGTTCTGGACTGATAAGGAGGGGTGCAGAAGTGGACAGGGAAAGGCTAAAATGGAAGGAGTAGTTGCGAGATACACTGACCTAGACAGAGAGGGAGGTGATGAGAGACATAGAGTGATTAAAGAAGTTAGGAGGATAAGTAAGGAGTAAGAGACACACAAATAGAGAGTATAATACATGAAGACTGAACTGAGAATGAGGGGAAGACATGGATAGTTTGAGAGGGGATTGAGGGGAAGTGAGTGTGACAGGTACAGAGTGGTTAAAGTTGAAAGAGAAAGCAATCCATATGGAAAAAGAGAGTGCAAGAAACGGTGTGACAGAAAGATGGAGAAACAGTTTCATAAATGAAAAAGAAGAGTGAGGGAGAGTACACCAGACATAGTTGGAAACACTGGGATAAAGGGAGGAGGGGGTACTGACAATAAGTAAGAGAGGGAGAAGGAATTGGACTTCGAGGCAGAGAAAGAGTATGAGTAGTTGATATGAATAACAGAGGAAGTACTGGAGATACAGATAAATCAAAATGCAGACAGAAAAAACAGTGCTACTGAGACCGAAAATAGGATAACAAGATCCTTGGAGAGTGAGCGTGATAGTCATCTAGTATTTTTAAGTCAGACATCCTCCAATCAGAACTTGCTTTTCTTTACAAGCCTCCTTTTTAAATGTTTACCCTCCACTTCTTTTTATCTCTGTTACTCCATACTAGCTCTATCTCCATACTAGCTGCTCTTGAGGGCTCCTCTCCTTGCAATGGATTGCAATCAATCAATCAATCAGGGATTCTTTAAAGCACGCCACTCACCCGTGAGGGTCTCCAGGTGTTGGGGGTGGAGCAGCTCCAGTTAGTCGAAGAGCCAGGTCTTGAGGGTCTTCCTGAAGATGTGCAGTGTGGGGGCGCATCTTGCAAGAAGAGCTTGTTTTGGTTTTTAGTTGATAGTTGGATCTACCGGCTTCATGTTTTTTGCTAAAAACAATGGTATTGGCTTGTCATTGGAGTTTTCTGATGTTGCCGTTATTTGGGTTGTTATTGGATTGAAGAAGTGGTGTGATGCTCTACAAATGTTGGAAAGCATGTTCAATTGTCAGCCAACTAATTTCTCCTGGTTAGCTTTGGTGGGTAAAGTTTTGGTATTAGTATGAAAGGCACCTTTAGATAAATCATCTCTCTTTTCCTTTTAATGGCAATTTGTGTTGCTAACATTAGTCAGAGACAAAACATTTATTTGAACTACCAAGTAATGTCCTCAATTCAGAAAAGCTAGGAAGAATGTAAACAACCTTGTTTCAGCATTCTTCTGCGACCATGGTGTGTCATCTCTCTACCATTACAACAGTCTTTCAGACATGCCAAGTGGCTTTTGTAAAGGCGATGTGCACCTTACTGATCTTGGTATTGTCATATTCTTAGCCAACATGCAAAACTGTGTCAAATACCTCCTTCCTTGATCCTCTTAGAGCATACTGTTGTATTGTAATATGTGTAATTTGTTAATGATGCAGCCTACCTGCACTCTGATGTATTAGTATTCTAGAATGTTCACATGGTTACCAGGGAATGTGTGATTACATTCAGACTGGAGCTGTTGGCAGAGTGGGTCCTGTCTCTCTGCTCTGTATGTAGCTAATAAACTACCAACTCGACACTATTTGGATTGGCTTCATTACTACAAAATATTGGCGACGATCTTAGCTACATACAAGAACCCATGCAGCCATTGGAGAACCTTTTATTCAGAAATTTACTTCAATCAAGAATCCGTTTCAATTGAAGAAGAACTCTTTCTGACTTCTGGTAAAGGTACTTTTTCTGTTAAGCTGCGCTGCCTTGTTATTTTCTTGGAGAGACAGTTCCCTTAAGGAATACATAAGACATTTTAAAGGAACACAGAGCGAGTTTCCTCTTTTTCAATATTGACTGCTACGGGGAGCTTGGATGACAGTTTGCTGTTATTGACGCTGGGTGCTGCGCTTTGATGGGAGTCTGCGGCTTTATTGTGCCTACTTTGTATACTGCCTGCAAGTTTCAGCGTTTATTTCCTTAAAAAAAGAAGTTTAAGCAACATCAGCTGTTGTTAATACTTGCTCGCGCTCACCCTTGTCTTCTTTTAAAAACGCCATTCTGAGCCCTCGCGCTTTGCAGCATCGCGCTCACCGTGTTCCAGTTTCGAAGACCCATGCCAGCATTCTTCTTCCTGTTCAACGTGCTGTACGTGTAACGTCATCTTTGACGAACTCGGTGATTGGAGGAAAGCGTTGTTTGTCATCTCCTTGGCAACGCGTGTCTTGGCTTTGCGGTGACACGCACACCTTCTTTGTTTACAAGTTTGTTGTCTCCTTGGCAACGCGTGTCTCAGCTTTGCGGTGACACGCACACCTTCCTGGTTCATAACATCGGATGACACGATGTACGATGACACGCACACCTAGTGATTATTTTGTCGCGTTCACTAAATTTCGGTGATACGCACACCATTTCAGAACGTTGGAGAGGAGAACGATAAGGGAGAAACATTTGCGTGTTACTGACATTCGGTGACACGCACATCATACTTTTTACCACTACATGTGTGTTGTTTTATTGGTGACAATATTTAGTAAAATTGTTCAATTCTTCTGGGTTACTAATGTATGAATGCAACTTCTGATACCCCTTTTGAGTTTTTTTTTACTATTGAGTTGCTATAATCAGACACCATTTCTTCCCCAAGTGTTCCATCTTTAGTCGAATTGTGCACCATGCAATCTGTTAACCCTCCACCGTCATTCCTTGAATCACCAGGCGATCCTCCTGTTAGATGGGAAATCTGGCATGATGCTTTCCAAACATATCTAGGAGCCATTGGTGCGTTACGTTTTAGTGCAGAGAGGAGAAAATGTCTTCTCCTACACTCCTTAGGATTTGAAGGAAGGTCAATTCATAAACACTTACCATCCCTCTCTGAGGAAGAATTAAATGGTATTGACGAGTATCAAGAGGCGGTTATCAAATTAAAAACAAGATTTGATAAGCAGCCTAGCCTTATGGTATTGCGGCATAAGTTTTTCAAAAGAAAACAAATGGAAGGGGAGGATGTTGATGGTTACATATCAGTTTTACGCAGATTGGCAGCTGAGTGCAAATTTGAAAATTTCACTGATCAATTAATTAGGGATCAGTTTGTGTGCCAATGCAAAGATAAAAATATTCGTCAAAAACTGTTAACCTTGGGGGATCCATCTCTAGATGAAATCATAAAAATTGCCAAAAGCATAGAGATCTCTATGGTTTCTATTAAAGAGCTTGATGACAAACCACAAGATACCATTAATGCTGTTAGCACTAATGGTAATTCCAAACTTCGTGGTAAACCTGCACAGCTAGTTCAGCAATCTCCAAAGTCTAACACAGATTTTAACAATCCTACCAAAACTTCTTTTAAAAATATGTGTATCAGATGTGGGAACCCTCCACATAGTAAAGGCTCGCGGTGTCCTGCAAACAATGTTATGTGTAATTACTGCAAAAGGATGGGGCATTTTTGTTTAAAAAAGAAAAATACAAGTAAACCTGCTGTTTGTAGTGTGGAGTCTGACGGAGAGTCAGATTTGGAAGTTGTCTCTGTTGTGTGGAATGAGAATGAGTCAGATTCAGTCAATGCCAAATGCTCCCCAAATGTTGTCACTGGCGATCCTTCTTCATGCATTGACCCCATTGTTGATATCATGATTGGAGAACGCACTGTAAAGTTGTTGGTTGATTCTGGGGCAAAGATCACTATGATTACTCAAAAATTGTTTGAAGAAACATGGCAGGGTTCTCAACCCTTATGTCCTCCTGATCGTTCTCCTGTCTCCTACGAAGGACGTAAAATAGATCTTTTGGGATATTTTGAAGACGAATTGCAGTTCAGAGGGAGGAGGATTCAAGGGAAAGTTTATGTTGCCGTAAAAGGTCTCAATATTCTAGGGTGGTTTCACCAAGGCCTTTTTCGAATAATATTGAGACCAGGTGAAAAAGAACAAGTGTTAGTTGTGGATTGTGAAGACACTAGTTCTCAATGGAAAGAAAAGTATCCTGAGGTTTTCAGTAGTAAACTGGGGAAGATTAAAGGTTTTAGACACAAGATTATTGTAAAAGAAGGTGCTCTCCCCATTAAACACAAACTAAGAGGTGTTCCTTTTAGTGTTAGGGACGATTTGGAAAAGGAATTAAAAGACTTGTGTGCCAAAGGAATTATCGAGCCTACAGACTCTTCGTTATGGCTTTCTCCATTAGTTGTCGCGAGGAAAAGGGGGGGGGGATCTTCGTGTCTGTGTCGACTTGAGGTCCCTAAATAAAGAGATTTGGGTAGATTCCCACCCCTTACCCAAAATCAGTGATTTGTTTGCTTCAACAAAAGGTGCACGGTATTTTTCTAAATTAGACTTAGCCAGTGCATACCATCAGGTAGAACTGGATCCTGAATCACGACATCTAACTGCGTTTGTTTCGCCTTTAGGTACGTTTCGTTACTGTCGCATGCCTTTTGGACTAGCGTCTGCAGCGTCCGTCTTTCAGAGGATAATGGGGAACATGCTTAGAGATCTTGATGGTGTCCTTGTATTTCAGGATGATGTTCTGATTTTTGGTAAAGATATTTCATCTCACGATCTTGCTTTATATAAAGTGTTGACCCTCTTCAAAAAACGTGGTGTGATTGTTAAAGAATCCAAGTGTAAATTCTTGTGTTCTAAAGTAGAATATTTGGGACATGTTATTTCCCATGAAGGAGTCAGTCCACGGCCGGGTTTACTCCAAGCTATTGTGGAGGCGCCGGATCCAATAGATAAAGCAGGAGTTAAGTCACTATTGGGTCTATGTGAGTATTACTCTCAATTTATTCCAAATTTTGCCACTATTGTCCGGCCTATCAGCAATCTCTTAAAAAAAGGGGTCAAATTTGATTGGTGTCATGATTGTTCTGTGGCTATTAAGTTTGTGAAAACTACTTTGAGTGAAGGTCCTGTACTCAAACCGTTTGACCCGAGTTTGCCATGCTGTGTCACTGTTGATGCAAGTCAGGTGGGTTTGGGTGCGACATTGACTCAAATGGGAAATAATCTTGAACACACTATTTGTTTTGCGTCAAGGGTTCTGAGGACTCCTGAACTTCAGTATTCGGTTATTGAAAAGGAGTTACTTGCCTGTACATGGGCCATTGAAAAGTTTAGGCCGTATATTTGGGGGAAAAGGTTTAAGCTTTTGACAGATCACAAGCCATTGGTAAATATCTTGGGTGGAAGTATGAGCAAGTGCTGTTCTCCCAGAATTATGCGCATGGTCACTAAACTTCTTCAGTATCAGTTTTCGGTACAACATATTCCTGGTGGGAAGAATGGGAGGGCGGATTTTCTATCCCGCTTTCCCATCAAGCACAGTGAGATGGACGATGTGAGTCTGGAGGAATTTGTTAATGAGGATTGTGATGATTGTTTGGTTGCTGTACTGGATTTACCTGTTTTAAATCTTGGTTCAGAGGATTCTTGGAAACAAGCAATGGGGTCTGATAATGTATTATGTGAAGTAACTCATTTTGTCAAGAATGGGTGGCCAAGAGAAAAAGCACTTTCTCCTGCCCTGCAACCTTTCTGGAAGGTTGAGGATGAACTTTCCATTGAAGATGGTTTATTACTTAGAAATGACAAATTTGTTCCTCCTACTTGTTTTCGCAAAACTGTTATTGAAAGAGCTCATGAGGGCCATCTGGGTTCAACGCTTACTAAGCGGCGCATCCGGGATGTGTATTGGTGGCCAGGGATGGATTCCGAAATTGATGTTATGGTGGCCAACTGTTGTGTTTGTGGCTCTGCTGACAAGAGTTTGAAAGTGGCTGTTCCTCCGTTAATGCCCATTGAATGCCCAAAAAGCCCGTGGTCCAAATTGGGAATTGATGTGATGGGTCCTTACGAGGTCCTCCCGGGAGGTTCTCGTTTTATACTTGTCTTTATGGATTACACTTCTAAATGGCCAGAGATTAAATTGGTGAAAGATGCCAACTCATTGGCGATCATAGATTTTCTCAAGGATGTGTGGTTGAGAGAGGGGTTTCCAGAAATATTAATTTCAGACAACGAGAAGCAATTTATCAGTACTGAATTTGAGTCTTTTCTAAAAGACTGTGGGATAAAACATCATAAGAGCTCACTCTATCACCCACAGAGCAATGGTTTGGTGGAGAGGATGAATCGAGTAGTAGGAGAATGTGTTAAATGGGCTAGAGCTGGTGGACATGATGTTTGCAAAGCACTTAATGCCATGGTTTGGTTTTACAGAACCACGCCCCATTCTGCTACAAAAATATCACCCTTTGAGGTGTTAAGAGGACGTAAACCCAACTCCAGTTTCAGACCTGCTTGGATGAATAAATGGGTTAGGTCTGAATCAGATGTTGCTCATTTACTATCTATGGTGAGTGAGAATCTGTCTGCTTCACAATCCAAACAAAAAGTTTGGTTTGATTCCTGCAAGGGTGTTAAAGTGACTTCTTTGGAAGTAGGTGATACTGTTAAAATCAAAAGCGGTATTCATGCTAAGAAGGGTGACAGCAAATTTAGTCGTCCTATTAAAGTCATCAAAATTCTTGGTAATGCCGTTATGGTTGACGGGGGACATTGGTGGAATCTCAATAGAGTGGTTAAAGTTCGGGATTCTGATGTGGTTCCTTGTCCGTCAAGTAGCTCTGTTCCTGTGTGTGATCAAATTCAATTGAGGAAGAGCTCAAGGAAAGTTCTTAAGCCCGCTAGATTTAGGTCATGAACTTTGTATGAATTTGTGTTTATTTTATTTTATTTTATTTTTTTTTGTTTTTTTAGAGGAAAAGAAGATATGTTGTATTGTAATATGTGTAATTTGTTAATGATGCAGCCTACCTGCACTCTGATGTATTAGTATTCTAGAATGTTCACATGGTTACCAGGGAATGTGTGATTACATTCAGACTGGAGCTGTTGGCAGAGTGGGTCCTGTCTCTCTGCTCTGTATGTAGCTAATAAACTACCAACTCAACACTATTTGGATTGGCTTCATTACTACACATACATATACCCAATAACTATTTTCAAAGACAGCATTTGTGTTAAAGTTTGCCTTTTATTTTGTATCCACCCCTTTGCTTCTTTTTTTCGTTTTTTGTTATGTTATTTTTTTTACTCACAAGTCATTCTGGATCACGATTCACATTCCCTTCAAGTTTTTAGTTTTTATTTATGGCCTGTTGAGTGGCTGTGACTCGTGACTCATGGATCGTAATTCTATTTAGGATTGCACATTTGTCATTAAAAAAGCATTGTTTTCTTCCGTTTCTTTTCCCACCTTAAATGTTCTAAGCGCTTGCACTTCCCGTGCCCTCGCAGAAACAGTCTTTACAATGATGCCTTTACTACGGCAGCCTTTGTCGTGCAGGTATTTGTGCCTTTACCACGAATGTGAGTATTGGTAAAAGATAAGCACACACACATGCACGTTACACACACACGCTACACGCGCACGTTACACACACACACACACACAACCACTCTCTACACACACACTCTCGCTCCACACACACACTCTCTCTCGCTCCACACCTAGACACTCTCTCTCGCTACACACACTCTCTCTCGCTCCACGCACACACGCACACACTATCTCTCACTCGCTCCACACACACTCTCTCTCGCTACACGCACACACACTCTCTCTCGCTACACACACACACACTCTCTCTCTCGCTACACACACACACAAACACTCTCTCTGGCTCCACACATACAGACACCCTCTCTCTTTTGCTCCATACACACACACTCTCTCGCTCTCTCTCTTGCACTTTCTCTCCTCTCCCTCTCTCTCTCTCTCTCTCTCTCTCTCTCTCTCTCTCTCTCTCTCTCTCTCTCTCTCATACAGGTAACTTAATATACTTACCATGAAAGGTAAAGGCTGCATGGAAAAGATGTGTAGTATCTTCATACAACTTCTTACTCATAATCTCTATTTTCAAGATTTTTTCTCATGCCCAGTTGCAATCCACTTTTGAGTCTGTTCTCTGAACATGCAGAAGTGATTCTAGAAGCATGACAAGCTTCATGTCCTGCTGTTGATGTTGATTGTGCTAATCTTAGTCAAGTTAGATACAGAGGCACAAGCTAATAGGGTTTACGTGCTGACAAGGTAAGATAATCACATTTTCATGCAAACTTTATATTTTTAAACATGTCTTTCCTTATTATTCAATTGTGCTATACTAACTCATCTTGAGACCTCACTTTCAAGTGTTTACATCTTTCACGATTTCAGTCTTTAATGTGTCTTGATCATTTTTTTTATCCAAGTTTGTTACTTTGTCTCTGATTTTTCATGTACTTTCTTTTCTTATTGCTTTTGTTTCGCTTTATAGCTCAGCTTTCTTTCAATACATCTTTATTTGCTATCTTTGTGTTTTTTGTGTACATGTATTTTTCGCTTTCTTTGGCTTATTGCTTCGATATTGCAATACTCGCATACACTTTTTTGTTTTGTTTTTAGGTCTCGCCTGAGCCAGCGCATGCGCTGCCCTGGCGAGACATTTAGTAAGGGCTTTTTGAAGTGCTACCAAAGCGGCCACCAGCTTGCGGTCATGCGCACAAGCGCGCGCACCACGCTCCGCCTCTAACTGCTGCGCGCGCATCCCTTGTGTGCTTTGCACAGAGCGCGTCATCGCGATCCCTTTCGCTTTCACCGATATCGCGATGAGTTTCGCTTTCACGGCCGCGCGGTGTTACTTTTACGGACGCACGGCCAATGCTTGTTTAACACGTCATCCGACTTCCCTCCTCCCGCCTTTTGTTCCGGACATTCATACTGGAAGTAGGTGCTGAATTTGCTTCAAGCTCTGAACAATTACTTTGGGTTGTGAAGGATTTATGTTGGCACTGAAAATCTATTTCTGGCTGTTGGCATCGTTGCTCGCACTCAGCTCACTTGGATGGGTAAGGTTCTTCATAACAATACAGACAACATGCAAAATAGAAAGTACTGTGAAGCGAATGGAATAACGAAACTCACTACAGTTTGTGTTGACGCATTTGGAATCAGTGAAGCTTACGTAAAGCTGAGTTAGGATGCCTTGCATTTCCAGTCTCTTGCCGGCCACATCCATGCATCACCAAAAGTCTCAAAAGCAATACATATGTGTTTCCTTAATATAAGGCAAGTAATGAGACAACATGCAGCTGTGGCAAGAGATTGCTGTGTGTCCGGATATAAAACTTGCATAGACCTGTAATGTTTGTTGCTAGTTCCGGGAGCTTGGTGTAATCATTTTAAGATTACATGACTGCTCAGTAAACCTTGGCTCTACATTAAACAGCCCAAGGGGTACAATTTGTCACTGCATACATTGCCGCTGAGTCAGAGCCTAAAAGCGCGCGTGCGGTAGCTTGCTCCACGGTTCTGACACCGGTCTTTAGCCGAAGGGGCGAAGGTCACCTACTTTACTGCTCTTAGCAGCCAGCGTTCCAAGGAAATGAGAAAGGGGCTGGGACAATAAACACCATACCAGTGCTACCAATGTCCTTCCGCTCGTGTCCATTTGGTTTATCTGTGCCAGACAGATCTCAGCTGGGAGCAGAGGAGTCTGGCGCACATATGCTTTCATCTACAAGCTGGGTTCAGTCAGCAACATTCCTTCCAGCCCACACTTCCGGTCTCTTTAACTCATTCTCGCACGTTACCTTTCATCGCTGCTGTCTGTCTCCCTTTGTCACTGTCTTCTTGCCTTGCTACTTCTTTTCTCTATTTTCGTCCTTTCTCTCTTTTTGACCCTCTGTAGGAGTTGTTTTATATAATTATTATGCTTGAAATGGAAAAATAGAAGTGCAGGCACTCTGTACCAGAGTGCCTGCTTGTTTCTGGGAAGTGCTGGTACTCTCCAATTGAAAGTATTACATTTCTTTGGAGACGTGCCAGTACGCGCATTCTAAAAAAGCAAAAAACAAGCATTGGCATACAAGGCACTTACTACTGAGTCAACCACCCGCCTTTGATCCATCATTTAAGTGAAATCCTCGCCTTTGGGACCTTATAAGTGTTTAGCCATCCAACAGTTGAAGTTGTTGCACCAAGGATGTTGTGCTGCATAACTGAATACTTATAAGGTCCCAAAAGCGAGACCTATTGGCTATGCCAATGCTTGTTTAATGTTTTCCAGCACTTCCTCTGATTCCTCAGTAGGTCAGTCTTTAGTGCCAGCAGGCACACCATCAGCTGCACAGAGTGTTCCAACATCTGTTGCAGAAGCACCCACTGCTCTGGCAACTGACATCGGTTCAAGGTCATGTCAGAGGGAACAAGAGCAGGTTTGGTACATCTATGGCTAGCCGCCCAACACAAAAGCCTTGCATGTTCAAGTAGAGTGCTGCAAGCACTGCCAGGTGTTTTTCAGACATAGATTGGCAGGCTACTGCGCTGTCTCAACCTCCACTTTAGTCATCCATCTGGTCGGAATTCATCACCTTCACCATCCGTCTCTGATGAGCAATCTGCTATTTCATCAAATGTGCTACCATCAGCACCACCTGCTCCCCCAACACCCTCCTCTGCACCTGCAGCACTAATGCACACAGGGAACAGAGTGATGCAGTTCCATACTTTTCGAGAGCCCTGCCTAAAGTGTGGAGTAATGGTGGATTCTGGAGTTATATCTTCACTGCCCCACTTTATTTACTCTTCGTTTCCACTTATAACTTATTTTTACTTGCCTGTTTTCCCACTGCTGCTGACCGTGTGCCCCCCCCCCGACAGCCTCTCATCCCGCCCCCTCTCCCCTATTTAATGGTGGCCACTGCGCGGTCACGCCAAAGGGAAACCCGGCTGCGCCTGCCCGCAACCTGACCGCGACCCGACCAACACCAGGGACGCTGGATCTCGAACCATCCACTGCTACAACACAGCCGCCCTCCTCGCACTCAACCCTGGAAGAAACAACAACTGCCAGAAGGCGACGCCTAACACGACCCATGGCCAGTTCACCTGCCACCACTGCCACTAGACCTGCCACCACTGCTCTGGCCGCCAAACCTCCCGACGCCCTAAGATGCATCCTCCTCAACGTGCGCTCCTTGCACCGATACGCCGTGGAAATCTGGAACCTCCTGGACTCACTCTCACCTGACGTTGCCTTCTTCACAGAAACCTGGACCAGCGCATCCTCAGCCCCGACGTCACCATCCCAGTCAGATACAAGATCCAGAGGATGGACCGCCCCAACCACCCGGGAGGAGGCATCGCCATTGCGCATAAAAACTCCCTCTGCCTCACCATCTCCAGCGATAATTTCCCCACCGACTAGCACCTGCACTTCCAGGTCCAGACCAGCCCTAACTCCACACTCCGCAACACCCTCACCTACAGAGCCCCCGGCCCCCGAGCACTCTTCATTGACACCATCACCAACCTCATCACACTCCATGCCATCACGGCCACGGACTACATACTCATCGGAGACCTGAACTTCCACGTTGACAACCTCAATGACCCCAACACCGCCGCCCTCCGTGACAACCTCGCTAAAATCAGACCACACCGATCCACAAGGCAGGACACACTCTTTACCCCATCTTCGCAGGAGGCAACAGCGTTCATTTCAGCCACACCACGCAGCCCCCTTGGACCGACCACCACTGCGTACACTTCCTCGTCAACAAACCCAAGCCACCTGAACCTGCTCCACGCGCCCCACATAGGATCTGGAGCAGAGTCACAGAGGAACAACTCACCTACACCCTCAATGGCAACACCCCCTCCCCTGTAACCGACGCCAACCTCGCGGCCATGGAATTCCACACTTGAATCGCCAACTGTGCTAACAAACTCGCCCGCTGCGGAACCCCGACAAGCAATGCCCCGGTAAAGCCGCCTGGTTCACCACCAACCTCCAAGAAACCAGACGCACCTGCAGACGTCTGGGGAAGAACTGGAGAAACAGCAAGACACCCAAAAACTACACCACCTTCAAAGATGCTATGACAAAATACTATCAACGCATCAGAACCACCAAAAGGACCTTCATCCACAACAAAATCCTCGCCAACTCCAGCAACTACAAGGAACTTTTCAGCGTCATCCAGGAATTCACCAAACCCCGCAGCGATGCCACAGACATCACCTCTTCTCAGGACCTCTGCGACAAACTTGGATCCTACTTACCCCTGAAGATGAAAAACCTCTACGACAACTTCAACAACCATTCGTCTGCCCCAACAGTCAGCCCACCCGGCGGCAACGCCAGCCAGACCACCATCTCTGCCCGGACACTGATCACGACAGAGGAGACCTCAGCGACCATGAAAGGCATCCACTCTGGGTACCTAGAGACCCATGCCCTTGCCACATATACCACAGAGTCGCCACCACCATCGCACTCGTATTGGAACGCACCATCAACACCACATTTGAGACCGGCTCCTTCCCCGACGACTGGAAATGTGCAGAAGTCAGGCCCTTCTCAAAAAGCCCTCAGTAGACCTGACTGACCTCAAAAACTACTGGCCCATCTCGCTCCTCCCTTTTGCAGCTAAAGTCGCTGAGAAGACAGTCAACGCAGAACTGACAAGGTTAATCGAAGACAACGCCATCCTCGACCCTTCCCAACCACATCACCGAGACTGCCCTACTTGCCGCCACTGACGACATCCGCACCCTCCTCGACCAAGGCAACACGGCAGCCCTGATTCTACTTGACCTATCAGCAGCTTTCGACACCGTCTCCCACCGCACACTTGTAGCCAGACTACACGACGCTGGCATACAAGGCACCGCCCTTGACTGGATCAAATCTTTCCTCACCGGCAGGAGCCAAAGAATCAGACTGCCACCCTTCCTCTCCAATCAACTGCGGAGTCCCACAGGGATCATCACTCAGCCCAACCCTTTTCAACATCTACATGGCGTTCCACGCCACCATCGTCCAACAGCCCGGTGTCATCAAAGTCTCTTATGCCGACGACACCCAGCTAATCCTCTCCCTCACCAAGGACCCTACCACCATCAATCTCAACTTCCAGGAAGGAATGCAGGACATCACAGCCTGGATGAGTAACAGCAGCCTAAAACTCAACTCAGAGAAGATGGAAGTCCTCGTCCTCGGAACCACTCCTTCGGCATTGGACAACTCCTGGTGGCCCACCGAACTCGGCACCCCTCTACCCCCACAGACCACACCAAGAACCTTAGCATCATGTTCGACTCCTCCCTTTCCATGAATCGACAGGTCAAAGCCGTCACCTCTAGCTGTTTCAACACCCTCCGCATCCTCCGTAAGACATTCAAATAGATCCCCCTGAGGCAAGGAAAACAGCCACCCATGCACTCATCACCAGCAGGTTGGACTACGGAAACACCCTCTACGCCGGCATCAACAAGTCTCTACTCCACAGGCTCCAAACAATATAGAACACCGTTGCCAGACTCGTCCTCGGGGTCCCTTCACACGAATACATCAGCCAACACTTATGTGGACTCCACTGGCTCCCCATCAAGAAAAGAATCACCTTCAAGATACTCACCTATGCCTACAAATGCCTACACAACACCGGACCCCAATACCTCCACGACAAAATCACCCTCCACATACCCAAACGAAACCTCCGCTCCACCAACCTCCTCCTCGCTGAAACCCTGTGCATCTGCCGAGCCAGAACAAGGGGAAGATCCTTCAACTACATCACGGCCAGGACCTGGAATGAGCTCCCCACCGACATCAGACATGCCCCCACCCTGAACACCTTCAGGAAGGATCTGAAGACCTGGCTCTTCGACTGATACGGAACTGCTGACCCCCCCAGCGCCTTGAGACCCGCACGGGTGAGTCGTGTGCTTTTAATTCCCCTGATTGATTGATTGATATCCACCAGGCATGTGTTGCTGCTTTATGTGGACATGCTTGCAGGTACAATCCTTCATTTTTAGGTCTCGCCTCACCCAGCGCATGCGCTGGTCTGGCGAGACTTATTGAGAGGGCTCCAACAAGTGCTACCAGGCCAGCCTAGAGCTACAGTGCATGTGCGCTGGCGCGCGCGCCGCGCTTTGCCGCTATTACTTTCACTTTCGTGGCCATTTTGATTTTTGATTGCGATCACTTTCGCGGCCACACGACCGCTTTGCATAAGCCAATAGGTCTCGCTTTTGGGACCTTTATAAGTATTTAGTTATGCAACTGTTGCATGGCTAAACACTTATAAGGTCCCAAAGGCGAGACCTATTGGCTATGCCAATGCTTGTTTAAAATTATTATCCCTACTTTGATTTATCCAAATTATATGACCAGGTTTTGTTTTATTTTGGAGTTTCTTTTTGAAAACCGCATACGTGTGAAACTCCACCTTTTTAACATGTTAACTTGGCTGTTTGTATTTTTTAGGTTGGACGGCTACATGATTGGATGGGTGGATGCTTGACCCTCCTCTTAAGATACGGATTCTGGTATCTTCTTTTATCTACATAAGCCTAACTGATTGGACGTTACTTGAATTTGACCGATCCTCATTTTCTGATCCAAATTTGGATATGTGCTTTTCCATATATTAACTGGCTTTATCACCATAACATTGATTTCTCAGATATAAATTTTTTGACGCTATAACTCATCACCGGGGATATCGGCACTAGTGATGCAAACATAAGATCAAGAACTACCGATTGAGATACCTTTTTCATCACACTGATTTATTTCTCTTGCCCTGAAGAAGTCCTTTGATGGACGAAACGCGTCGGCTGTCCCGGCTGTTCTGGAAAACTTTGACTTTTAAAGTGTAAAAATTATCGCAAAATAAAAGTGGATCTTTTGTAAAAACATAAAACTACTCAAGAATCTGAATATGATTTAATTTACAGTGTTTAAGTGGTGCATTTGGTTTGGTGATTGTACATGTATCTTCCAGTTTTTGGAACGACATTGTGCTGGCGGGTGTCTACCAAGTTTGCACACTTGCGGTGATTTCATTATATCACCATAACTGATATTGGGTAATTTTCAAAACCGGTGCTGTTCTAGAGGGCCACCGCTAGCCTTGTGTTTGGTTCAGTATGTAAGTATGTGCCTGAGTCAGGTGTGGTGTGCAAATATGTGTACCTGGGTGACCATCTGTCTGTGAGTCTGTGCCTATGAACATGTGTGCCTCAGTCAGTGGCAGTGTGCAGATCTGGTCTTTAAAGGATCTTCTAAGTGTGAGTCTGTGCCTATGAGTAGGTGAATGGATTTGTGACTCAGTGGCTGTGTAGGTGCACATATATATGCCAGTGGGAGTCTGAGTCTAAGGGTTTGTAAGTGTTTACCTAACTTGGTTGTGTGCAAATGTATGTCACTCTGAGCTTCTGACGGTAAATGTGCACCCAAGACTACAAGTCAGAGGTGGTGTGCAAATGTGTGTCAATAACTGTGCCTCTGTCTGTGAGTCTATCAATCTGTAATGAGTGTGTCATTAACAGAGGGTGAAGAGATCTACATATGTGAGTCTCTGTCTGTGAGTCATCTTCAATGAGCTTGTGAGGATAGCTATCAGTCAATGACAATGTGTGAATGGGTGTGTCGAAATCTGAGTGTGAAACTGTGCCCGTGAGTACTTGAGTGTGACTCTCATTCAGTGGCAGTGTGTGTGTGTAAGTGTGCCTCTGAGTGCAAGTCTGCATATATTTTGAGAGTCCATGTCTGAGTCAGCTTCGTTTTGTGATTCTGTATTCGTGTGTAAGACTCTGATTGGGAGTCTGTGCCTATATGAGTATGTGAGTTGTGGAATGTGAATGTATGTTTCTGAGTAGGCTCCAGTGTGTGAGCCAGCATTAATGAACTTGTGACCGTGTATCTGAGTTACTGGCAGTGTACAACCCATGCCTCAATGTGTGCATCTCAGTGTTAATCTGCACCTATGCACGCACATGTGTACATATATGAGTCAGTGATGTGTGATTCAGTAGCCTTAGGTGAGCCTCTGCCTATGAGTATGTGCCTATGATTATGTGAGTGTGCGTCCGATTCAGTGGGAATTTGTGAATCTCTGTCCCCTGGTGATCCTCTGAGCATGATAATACATCTATGAGTATGTGAGTGTGTTTCTGAATCAGTGGATGACCGTGTATGCAGGGTTTGCTTGGTCAATGGATTAATGAGTCCCCTGCAGGGATCTATGTTTTACCTCGTATTCAGAGGCCCAAATCCTAGTGGGTCCACTCGTCCTTCTCGGGCTGATAAAATGAGTACTACTATGTTGTATAACTATAAACACCTGTTATTTCAGTGCTAAGATACCCTTGTGGGTGAACATGCGGTTTACAAATTCAGGTCATTTTCTGTCATGAATGCATTTCCCTGTGTGAGCCTCTGCATGTGACTCTTCATCTATGAATGTGTGAGTGCGTGTCCGAGCCAGTCGAAGTCTGCAAATGTATATCTCTGACTGTGAATCTGCACTTATGAGTGCATGACCATGCCTGAGTCAGTGGGAGTGTGCAAATCCTTGTTCGTGTGTGAGCGCCTGTGCCTAAGAGTATGTGAGTGTGCATTGGTGTCAGTAGTGGTGTTCAAATCTGTGTTCCTGATTGTGCCTATGTCTCCGAGTCTGCGTCAATGAGTTTGTGGGTGTGCGTCTGAATTAGTCGCAGTATGCGATTGCATGTCCGTGACTCAAATCCAGCATGTGAGTCCGTGTTGATGAGTATGTAAACATACTTATGATTCAGTGGCACTGTTCAAATCCGTTTCTCTTTGTGAGTCTATGGCTATGAGTACGTAAGTACATGACTGAATCATTGGCAGTGTTACAATATGTGTTCCGATACATATCTCGGAGTGTGAGACTGCATGTATAAGTGTGTTTAAGTCAGTGTCAGTGTTCCTGTGTTTGTGTGTGTGTGTGTGTGTGTCATTGTGCAAGTGTGTATCTATGTGTTTCTGTGGGGTGTTCTGAGTCAGTGGTGGTTGGCACATGTGTGTCCCTAAAAAAAAGCCCCAGTGTGTATGTGTGTCTTGATGAGTGTTATTAGCACATGTTTGAGTCAGTGGTAGAGTGTGAATCCATGTTCCTCTCTGAGTCTCTAAGTGTCAGTCTGTGCCTGTGAATGTGTTTCTGAGTCAGTGGGGGTGTGCAAATGGCTGTCCCTGACTGGTGATCCACACATGTGAGTCTGTGTTAGTGCATTTGTGAGTGTGTGGCGATGTCAACCCATGTCCCTGTTTCAGTCTGTGCTTAAGAGTAAGTGTGTGTGTGTCTGAGTCATTGTTTAAATCTTTGTCCCTAGGTAAATCTCTAAGTGTGAGTATGTGAGTGTGTCTTATTTGGGGGCAGCATGAAAGTGTATGTCTCTGAGAAAGCATCTGTATCGGAGTCTGTCAATCAGTTTGTGTCAGTTCGATTCAGTAGAGGTGTGTCAATCGTCTCCCTGTCAAAGCCTCTCCGTGTAAGTCTGTGCCATGAGTATCCAAGTACTTGCATGTATAAGTCGCAAAGTGCAAATCCATGTTTCTGAGAGTGCCTCTGTGTTTGTATGAAAGTGAGTCTATCAAAGTGCATTCCCTGTGTCTGCCTCTGTAAATGTTCTCCTATTAATACATGAGTGTGTGTGTAAGAGTCGGTGGTGGAGTCTGAATCCTTGTCACTCTGTGTACCTGTGTACATCTGTGTGTGGCTGTGTACATCTGAGTGAGTGTGCATGTGAGTCGACGCTAAAATTACAGATGTATGAGTCTGTGCCTCTGTGTGAGACAGTTTGTTTTGCTTCCTTTCAAAGTTGTGATTCATGCTTCATTGATAATTCAAAGAAAAACGGTGGAAGTCCTTTGCTAACTTAAATGACTGCTCTGCACACCTGATCCAGTTCTGAGACACTTTTCAAGCCCACGCAGCACACACTTTCCGATGTTTTTATTTCAAAAACTACTGACCGGATTCATACCAATCCAAAGAAAACCTGCTTCATGAGTAAAGCTCCACTATCATGACCAGCTGGCATGAATCAGTTTAGTGGTTTTTGCTGTAGGTAAAAACAAAATCTTCTCTGGAAGCTAAAATGGGAAAACAACTTTTTTAAACCTCGTCCCATCCATAACATTTTCCTTTGCATAGAACTGCACAAAATTTGGTACGGTGGACCTTGCATGGATTCACCAAATGACTGCCAAATTTTGTGCAGATCTGTCAATGGAGTGAAAGTTATAGGCAGATATAAATGCTTTTTTGCAATGGAAAGTGCTAATGAACCATTTCAGCACCGTGAAAATGGCGACTGTGTAATATATATGGGTTACAGAGCATCATGCAGTATAGATCACATTTATATTTATCACAAAGACAGTGTCACTAAACGTTTTAGAAAGAATTGTAAGGTGTGCATGTAGATGGATATTGGCAATTTTGCTGGCTGAAAGTAGCTGACGCGGAGTTACATATTGCCTAATCATCACGCTTTTTCAAGGATCTGCGCTTGTGCTGCAAAATGGATTTATACTTTTTGAAGCAATCCTGCCCTGTTCATTAATGAGGCAACTAACACATCAAGCATTTGCAATGCAATAGGTCTCTCATTCACGCGAGTTTGAGCTATTGACATTGTAAATGACAATGCCTTTTATTTATGTTTTGGCTTCTAAAACATAAATAAAAGGAATTGTCGTTTACAATACTAATAGCTTAAACTCTTGCAAATGTGAGCCCTATTGCATTGCAATTTAGGGCCTTCATGACCGCTCATTAGATTGTGAATATCAGAGAAAGAGACCGGCCTGCGACGTCTTCAAAGTACTGATAAATAGTGCAGTGATGAAGATGTGTAAGTGTTGTAAATTACGCAGACACAAAGTGTGAAGTGAGAGTTACATATGATCCAAGCTATAAGGTCTCCAACACCTTTTGCTCTGTGGTTACACTGTCGCGGCTCAGTAGGAAGAGCGGTAGGGGCTATTTCCTGCCCTCTCCATAATTTGAGAGTGCAGTGTGGCATTGCGTAATGTCATTGCTATCTTTGGCCTAATAAAAAACACTCCACCTGTAGTAGGGCCCTGGCTTCACCTCCTGGTTTAGGGCGGGCTGTGCTTTATGGCAGGCATGGAGGGAGGGAGGGATGGTCTTGGCTGCAGCTCTGCTCTCATACAGTGCCCTTGCTATTACTAGTGAGCGAGTGGTACTGAGGTGGTGGTGTTGGTGGTGGTATTGGTGATGGTGTCATTGGTGGTGGTGGTATTGGTGGTATTGGGGGTGGGGGTGGTATTGGTGGTGCTGTTATTGGTGGTTTTGGGGGTGGTGGTGGTATTGGTGGTGGTTGTGGCATTGGTGGTATTGGTGTGGTGGTAGTGGTGTGGTGGTAGTGGTGGTGGTATTGGTGGCACTGGTATTAGTGGTGGGGTATTGGTGGTATTGGTGGTATCAGTGGTGGTATTGGTGGTGGTATTGGTACTGGTGGTGCTGGTAATGGTGGCGGTATTGGTGGTGATGGTGATATTGGTGGTGGTATTTATTGTTATTGGTGGTGATATTGGTTGTAGTATTGGTGGTGGTGGTGGTGATATTGGTGATGGTGATATTGGTAGTGGTAATGGTGGTGGTATTGGTGGTGGTATTGGTGGTGGTATTGGTGGTGGCAGTGGTGGTATTGGTGGTGGCAGTGGTGGTATTCGTGGTGGTATTGGTGGTATCGGTGGTGGTATTGGTGGTGGTATTGGATTGGTGGTGGTGGTATTGGTGGCAGTGGTGGTATTGGTGGTGGTGGTTTTGGTGGTGGTGGTACTGGTGGTGGCATTGGTGGTGGGGGTATTGGTGGTGGTGGTATTGGCGGTAGTGGTATTGGTGGTGGTGGTATTGGTTGTGGTATCGGTGGTGGTTGTATTGGTGGTGGTGGAGGTGGTGGTATTGGTGGTGGTGGTGGCGGTGGTATTGGTGGTGGTGGTATTGGCGATGGTATTGGTGGTAGTGATATTGGTATTGGTGGTGGTGGTGGTATTAGTGGTGGTATTGGTGGAGGTGGTATTGGTGGAGGTGGTGGTATTGGTGGTGGCATTGCGGTGGTGGTGGTATTGGCGGTGGTAGAGGTGGTGGTATTGGTGGTGGTTTTGGTGGTGGTGGTACTGGTTTTGGTGGTATTGGTGGTGGTGGTGTTATTGGTAATAAAATAGGCTTTGAGGTGGCTTTAGTACTAATGACATGTAACACAGATGTGCTGTTGTCAGCTTCAGCCCATTAGCACAGGATTATATGCTACCTGGAATTCACATGACTTAATTTGCTAATCGTTTCTAGATCCATTGTACTGGGGGGTTTGAAACAGACAATCCCGGGTTAAAGTGTTTGAAAGCAGGCACCAGTGGTACAGGGCTGCCGTGTTGCTTAAAAAAACGCAAGCTGTTTCACCTGAAGCAGCGCATGTCCGGCCTGTAGTAAGAGAAACTCAATAAAGTAATTAGTGCTTACAGACTAAACAACAGTTCCCGTGAAACAACCCAAGTAAAGAGCCAGTCGCCATGGGAGGGTACAAATGAAGACAAGGCCGTTCTAAGGAGGGACTAACAAGCCTATTAACGAATCCTCAAGGCAGCATTTACGAACCTAAGAATACCACTAGATGATGGAGCTGCTTTGTTTTCTCTTCCCCTGCATGGTATATAATTTTTTTTACTTAGAAACTGTCACATCCAGTACCTGAGGCTGTCAGCAGTCAGAGGATAAATGTGCACACATTATGAATTCAGACAACATGCAGTTGTATGTCACACTCCGCTCAATGCTGCTTTTTCTGATGGTCCTGTTACTGCAATCATCCAGAGGGGTGTTCCCTGAACTTAATTTGAGCCTGTAGTTTCTGGTTCTCAATTCTCTTAATTCTCTTAATTCTCTCAGTTATCTTAATTCTCTCATAATTCTCAACACTAGCTCTTGTGACAGCTGCCACAAGGTGCTGCTGTTTTGCTAATTTAGAGATGCCAGTACAACAGGCAAAAAGTCTTACAAACTAGGCATTGGGTGTTCTGTGATCAGTTGGAGGAAGTATTCTGTGTGGGTGGTGGTGGTGGGGCTGAGACATCTGACAAAGGACAAAGGGTGTCAATATTTTCCCACTGCGTGTGTTTAGCCAGCATGATCCTGAAAGAAGTGGCCTGATCAAGTCTTTTTACAAGCCTATCAAAATCTTTGCGACTTTTTCCACGAAAAACTAAGCCAAATTAGAAAGCATTTTTGGGGTGAAGACTGTATGATGGAGGCACCAGTGAATGTTCAGGAATCACCACATATTCAACAAGCAGGATTTGAGCCTTTAAAATAAGAGATCGTGAAAGCCTCAATTCTAACAACCAAATCAGGTTCTTGCTATCAGTTGGCCATGGATGTTTTACCTCCTGGTATTACACATGTATGCAACTAATCTATTTATTCAGCAGCCTGCCCTTTGTGATGGAAGAATGCTGAAATCCGGCCCATCTTAAGGAAGCCTTCATTAGACTCGGGTGAACTGGCAAACTATAGATCGATTTCAAGACTGCCTTTTATTGCTAAAACTTTATCAAATTATATCAACAGATAGTTGAAAAGACATTTGGAGATTAACAAAATTCTTGACCTAATACAAGTAGGTGTTAGACCAATGCACTCTGCAGATAATTGTATCAATTTTAGACAATATCAGAATGTTAGTGGATGGTGAAGGCAGTGCAGCACTGATCCTTTTGGATCTCAGTGCTGCATTTGATATTGTCTCTCACAGTTTTATCCTCCAAAGATCACGGACCTCAGAAGTACAAGGTAAAACCCTGGACTGTTTTTTGTCCTTTTTGTCACACAGGTCACAGACTGTGATTATGGCATCTTTTGTTTCCAAGGAAGAAACATTATTGTGTCGGGTACCCCAAGGATCTGTTTTAAGCCCCGCTTTATTTAGTATGTATATTTCCCCCATTAGCAGCAGTTAATAAATGTTTTGGGCTATCTTGCATGTCCTATGCAGATGATACCCAGATTGATTTTTCCATTGTATATGAAGTTGAAACTGCCTCAATTCTGCAGGACTGCCTGTCCTGAGTGATGAAATGGATGAGCTCCAATACTCTAAAATTGAAAGGTGATAAGACGAAACTAGTGTGATTTGGCCAACTACTAATTACCAATACTCTTAATTGGTAGCCCACAGCTCTGGGTGATCCTCACACCCCCACAGTAGGAAAGGCTAAGAATCTGGGAATACCGATAAACAATACCCTGATAAATAAAATATTGGTGTCTTGCCTTCTATATTTAAAGATGCTATTTGAAGTCTACCCAATGTTGTCCAATAGGAACCACAAAAAGGCATTTTTTTATTTTTATTTTCAAAAACCTTTATTGAGAAACTTGCACATCAAGTTACAAGGTATACAGGCGGGGGATCCGCAAATAAAGAGGAACAACCACATCTGTTACACACATCATAGGAACATATTGTACATTAGTAGCCCACAACAGTACGCTGGAGAGAGTGACATGAGATGGAGCGGGAAGGATATGGAGGAGCACCCAGGAGAGGCAGGGTTCAGGCGGGAAAAGCCGCAGAGAATCAGCAGTGCGTGGAGGTGGGGAAACAATCCTCTACGAGCCAGCACCGGCTGCCGCTGTGGGCGATGAGCCAGCAGGGAGCGTGGAAGAGGTCGCAGAGGGCGGAGCGCCTTGACGTAGGAGGTATGAAACAAGGGGACCCCAGATGTCAAGCGGCAGGCAAGATGCCGGCGTCAGGTCCCAAAATTCAGAAAGAAGCATCTGGTAATGCACAGCATCCTCAAGCCAAGCGCTGAGTTTGGGTGCGGGTCTCCGACCCCAATGCATGGTGACCCTGCGAGAACGAGCAGCATAGCGGTGAGCCAGACTTTGGGGCACAGCCAGGCGAGATGAGAAAAGTCGTCAGTGGGGGCAGAGCATCAGAGACTTCTGTCGCTAGAAACAAGACCTATTCTATGCAGCGGAACAGGGGAGCGGTACAGTCTATGCAGATATTTAAAATGTATGAGGTGGAGGTGGTTGTTAGGGGACAGACATTTGGTCTGCTTGCAACAATACAGCCAGACCTCCTGAGAGAGATCGGTGCCTAGGTCTGCGCGGGCGTGGTCAGTGGAAATCGGTTATGCCGCCAGTGTAAGAGCATAAAGTCTGGAGACCAATTTGCATGGGGAGGCGGAAGTGTATGAAAGGTTGAAGGCAGTCATCAAAGGAGGGGGCTGGGGTAAAGTGGGGTGCAGCTCCCAGCATGCCGCTCTAAGTTGGTAATAGAGAAGGGTGTCCATGGGGCAAGAGTCAGCTGGAAGAGAAAAAAAGTCGACGCAGGGAGAGGTCTGACAGCGTGGACAGCCCCAGACCAGTCGCGCGTTTTACCATCCCGGCCATATGTAGTGAAGGGAATGCTGGCTTGTATGCAATGGGCATGGCGTTGGCGGAGAGTAAGCTGGAGCCAGAGTATCTTCGAAGACCATCCCAGGCCCAGGGCAGAGTCTCCACTGTGTCGATTTCTCCGCGCGGGGGTTTTGCGGGGACAAAGAAAGCAGTCTGAAGTCGCGAGGGAGACGCCAGGTCAGCCTCCACCACCACGTGAGGCTGCAAAGGCATCGGATGCAGCCAGAAGTGAAGGAAGCTGGCCTGGACGTTAAGGGCATATAATATGAAGTCCGGTGCACCCAGCCCGCCACACATTAGAGGGAGTGTGAGAGTATCGTATGCAATTCGTGGCTGGCGCCCAGCCGAGACAAGAGAGATAATGAGGGAGCGGAGTGTCTGGAAAAAAAATGAGCCGTCAGAGGGATGGGGATATTCAGGAGCAGGTATAGAAACTTCCGAAGCACCACCATCAAGGACAGAGGCAAGCGCCGCCAGAGGGGGATCTTGGTTTCCAGCCAGTCAACCGCCCAGCCGAAATTTGCACTCCAGAGTTTGTCCACGTTCCTGCTGAGCCAAACGCCCAGATATCTCGTGGGCCCAGTTGCCCACACAAACAGATAGTCCGGAGTAAGGGGGACAGTGGTGTCCATCAGAGGAAAAAGAAAAATGTTACCCCACTAAACCTGGATACCAGACAAACCCCTGAAGCGCACCACCACGCGGACCATAGAGCCAAGATTTTCTTGAGGGTTGTGACATAGAGTGTAACGTTGTCCGCGTACATAGAGGCAACCAGGGCTCGGGCCGCAAATCCAAGACCCCTCCGGGTATGATGCTGTCGGAGCCTAGCAGCACGGGGCTCCATAGCCACAGCAAAAAGCATGGGTGAGAATGGGCATCCCTGCCTCGTGCCCCTAGAAATGGGGATGGGCTCCGACATCTGGCCGAAGGCGAGCTGTAGGGAGAGAATGCAGGAGGTGGACTTTGCACAGAAATACTGGGCTAAAGCCTAAGCGAGGGAGAAGGTAAAAGAGGAAGGGCCACTCAAGAGTGTCAAAGGGTTTGGTAGCATCTAAAAGGGCAGCCACGGCCGGAAGAGCAGGGTTGATTTGGTGGAGAACAGCGAATATAGTTCGGAGATTATGTGACGTGGCACAGCCAGGGATGAAACTGGACAGGTCTGGGAGATCTATCAGGGGCATGAGAGGAAGGAGGCGGGAGGCCAGCAACTTGGCAAAAATCTTATTGTCAGTGTTGATAAGCGATAATGGGAGGTAAGAGTCATGGAGCTCGGGGGACTTGTCCGGTTTCAGGATCAATGTTAGTAGGGCTTCGCGAAGTGACAGAGGGAAGTAGCCACACTCAAAGGAGTCATTATACATAGCGGCAAGGTGCGGAACAAGAAGAGGCACAAAGGCTTTTTAAATGGACGCAGGTAGACCGTCAGAACCCAGGGTCTTATTGCCGGGTAGGCTATTGATGACTGCAAGGATTTCCTCCTTAGAAAAGGGTTCGTCAAGGTATTCCTGATGGCTGTTACTGAGAGGTACAGAGGCCCAAGGAAGAGGGGGCAGGATGCCAGGTCTGGCGTGGCTGGAGAAACAGCGGCAGGCACCCACTGCTCGTCGAGTGAAGGGGCCAAGCAGAGCCGGAGCCGGAGCCAGGTGAGCCAGGGGAGAAAGAGGCAATCCCCCAATCACAGGCCGAAGTGAGTAGGGCCTCAGGAGAGCAGCACAGGTCCAGGCCGTAGAGTCGTTGGCGTGTCCCCTGGTGAGTGGAAGGACCGGGTAAGCAGGTAGGCATCACCACATGAAGCAGCAGGCTAGCAGGGCACCAAAACAGGTCGGCCAATCCAAACAACTGGTGGGTGCAGATGCAGAATGCGTGGCGTGCATGGTGGCAGATTGGGGACCTTCAGTGCGTGGGAGCGAGGAAGGCCGCAGCGAGGCCTGGAAAGGCTCAACTGCCCGATGAGAGCGCTCCGGCAGGACCGTGCACGCGGAGGCGAGCAGCAGCGGGGAAACGTGGGGAGTGCGCCGCCCACGTCGCGGGGCCTGAAACAAGCTGCGGGACACGAAGGGCACCTCAGGTACCGTCTGGAGCCAGAAAGAGGGAGGAGAGGCCCGTGCCCTGTGGTGTGACGCACGTGCCCCCAACCCCACCACAGGATGCCCCCAGCAGCAGTACAACCCACCAGAGAGAGGAGGCAGTGGGCCATTGTCAGCAGGAGGTCTCGGTCACGGCTGGCCAGCATCAGCAGTCCTCCATCTCCGGCAGAGCCCGGTGCAGCCACTCAACACCAGGTAGGCCCAGCAGCCGCGCCCAGGACAAGGAATGGCGGCAGATCTCAGTGTGGCGTTGGCAGTGGGGGTCAGCTGGGGGACCGATTGTCACCCCCGTTGGCAGGGAGTTGAGGCAGCGTGAAGTGGAGAGTCAGTTTGATCAGAGTCCACAGGATCGTGGTGGATTGTAAGGCTTGGCTGGAAGAGCCCACTCAAGGTGTGGCCATCTTGCAGCCGGCTAAGCCACTCTCCCACAAAAAGGCAGTTCAAGCAATCTCGACTTGTCTACTGTAATGCGCTATACTTGTGACTACAGACCACAGCAATAACCCACTTAATGAGAATTCAAAAATGGCTGCAAGACTGCTTGCTGGGGTAAAACATAATGAGTCTGCCTCTGCCATACTAGAAAATTACATTACATTGGTTGCTGGCTGACAAAAGAATCCAGAGTAAAACTACCTGTATGGCTCACAAAGCATACTACAAGTTGAGCCCAGAAGTCTTAACTGAAAAATGTAAGACTTACTTTTCTTTTCGCACAAACGATCTTCAAATGCTTTCCTGTTTACAGCTCCTTGAATAGTCTGGATGTGCAAAGGAGGTAGAGCCTTTTATTTTTTTGTCTCCGGTAGTTGAGGAATGCCCTTCTCCCTATCTTAAGTAGGTAGATAATCACTTAAAATTCCTCAAAGGTTTGAAAACCAGGCTATTTTAAGAAACTTCTTTTGGAACAGTCTTACAAGGCCAGGACACCTTTGTTAGGGTAACAGATGATGCAGGAAAGTGGGTTATTAGTAGGTGGGGTCGTCCACCCTCCGCTAGTAATAATACCACAATCACTAATAGGTCCAGTCAAGTCTCAGTAAATTAATCCTTGCTCAACACTTGGTAGCTTAGCAAACGAGCAGTCAGGTTAAACTTAGGAAGCAGGTATGTGTAAAGAATTGAATTCCAACCAAAGAGTAAATATGAAAAAGACACAACACAAATATATTTCAACACCAATTTAAACAAATAGAGAATATATTTATATTCAAACTAACACCAAAATGACAAAAGTCCAATGTAAGGAACCTGAGATATGAATTTTCCTAGATTGAGTATACAACTGTGCATTCAAGTGCCAAAAAGCTTAAAGCACCACTTGCAGCTATCTTGTCATGCTGGACTGGGACAAAGTTAAAGTTTTAGGCCTGGGTCAGATAGGCTGGGGGCTAGGTCTGGTCAAAAGCCTACCTTTGGACAAAAGCCATAAGTACAAATTTTTGGTATTGAGATTTCCTAATTGCGATTAATGGTGAATTGCAAATAGATAATCACAATTCATAATGTATGAAACCCACTGTGTTTCATTTAGCGATTCCTAAAGGGGTCGCAATTGACCTACCTCATGAATGTTAAGGAGGTAGGTTGCAACTTGTGACCCATAAGGAATTGAGGCAATCACAAGGATGGTACCCAGCTGGGTTTAGCAGACCACCATGTCTGAGATAGACTTTTAATACATACCTGTTGCAAAGTCATCCTGTGCCCTGGGCACCCCCCAACTTTTTGCTGCCTGGAACTGGTGGTAACTGACTCTGACTGACCCTGGGCTCTGCCTAACCAGGCCCAGGGCCAGTGCCAAGCTGAAAGGAACACATTAGAATACAGTTAAAACACCCGACATACACTAGGGTACACTATGGCATGGTGGGGTACCCCTGTAATTGGCATGACCTACCCCATAAGCCCCTAGTATATAATAGGGCAGGGGATTGAAACTACCTAGAAGTCCCCAGTCCCCTGGGGTATGGCAGTTTAGAGGCCAGCAGCTTTTTCTGCACTAGCATGTGTGCAGTGCTGAAGCCTGAGGTCAGTTTAAAAGCAGCACTGGGTGCCAGGACTGATTTGAAACAGTAAATTGCTGGTCAAATTTGACTTTGATACTAGAAACACAGTAAAAGAAGAATCTGCAATATTTCTACAGATTCAGAACCCCTAAAGTCTCCCCTAGTTGCACAGGGGGTGGGGGGTCCTGTAGCAATTAGGGAAATACTTATAAAATATGTTTTTATAAGCCCTGGTGCTAGAAGACTGGCCTAAGTCATTTTCCCCATTGCAAACCCCATGGCCCATAGGTTAACATGGTAGGAAGTTAATGATTAATAAATATTGATAGGAGAGAACTAGCCGGACCATTCAAAGACTTCCCAGAATGGTAGTAGTAAATCCAACAATATTATATTGTTGAATTTCTCCTAACGTGTACATACAAGAAGTTATAAGACATTCTTGTTTGTAGTCCAAATTCAGCCTTTCAGTGGTCTGCCCTGATTGGTCAGAGATAAGTGGATTAACCAGGCTGCTTTGAAGAGGTGATAAAGAACCACTCTGCTGGGAGGGCAGTGTGCTGGTCTATAGGTATGCCAGGCCAGGAGGTGGAGTCGTAAACTATGCTCTTCAAAGGCAGAGGGAAGGCCTGGGTTTCAGTTTCACTTTGACACTCTTGACCCAGAGTCAGGGCTAGGCTTAAGGAAGGTATGTGCAGATGGTAGGGGGAGAGTCCATGGAAATAAGCCATCCCAGGGGGTGTGTTTAGCCAGCTCTTACCTCCTTGCTGGAAAATCAGCCATTATGGATTTGGAAAAATGATGTACTCTGGGACAACATAATGCCACACTCTACCGGATGTGGTCATAACTATGAGGAGTTACCCTGCTTTCATTGGTCAGAAGTGACCTGTGGCTTAACCCAGAGAATTTTGAATAAGTATCTGAGAGGGGCAGAGCCCTCCAGATCTGCTGCTTGAAACTTACTTGAAGCAAGACGTGCCCTGCTGTGAAGTTCTGCTGTGCAAAGACTTCTAAGGCCTGACCTCTGAAAACTGCGCCATCTGAAAACTGCAGCCCGGTGGATTACCTTGCTACAAAAGGACTAAGAAGTAGACTCCCTGCAAGCTACAGGTTAACAGAGCTCACCTGGACATCCCCACAAAGAATCCCCAGCCTGGAGTACCAGTGGATTTGAAAGGGTTTTGTTCAAGTGGATTGCGGAATTGAAGTTTCACACTTTCAAGGACCCTCTTGGAGATTCCAGAACCTTGGACTGTGTGTTGGATACTTTGGAACCCGCAAGCAGAACTTCAGGAAGGAGTTCTAACTGGACTAACTGGACCTAGCCTGCTGGAGAAGGCTACACAGTGGTGAGATATTCTTCAGAACCGTTTCTAAAGGTGTGTCCCTGCCAGAAAAAACGAAATGACTAAAATGGGCACTGTTGGTTTCTAAGCCCTAGAAAGTGACTAATCTTTAAAAATTCATATCTCTGGTTCCCTACAGTGGATTTTTTTCGTTTTGGTGTCATTTAAAAGATAAAAATATTGCCTATTTTTATAAATTGGCGTTGGATTTTTATTTTGTGTTTTGTCTTAATTATTTACTGAAATGGTGTTTTTGAATGCTTTACATACCTGTCTTTGAAGTTAAGCCTGTCTGCTCGCAGCCACGTTACCAAGGGTTGAGCATAGGAATAATTTTCTAAGACCTATGCTGGGTCCTATTATGTGTTAGTGGCCTTATTGCCAGTGGCAGACCGACATTTGCCCCTACCAATAACCCACCTTCCAACAATACCACAATATTGGGGAGTATGCTGAATCGGAAATCCAAATTGCGATTTGGTATTCGGTTACTGACTAGCAATTTGGCTTATGTACATTTTAAAAACCTTTTTCACAGTTGCAAAAAGGTCAATTCTGTGAATCAGGCCCTTTGTCCACTCAAAATAGGTTTTGTGCATATGGCCCTATGACTTTTTTTGGACCCTTTCTTTGAACAATAAGTCTTCACGTTCCTCAAGTCTGGAGTTCAATTTGACGACGGCGGCCTTTTGCAGTGCGGTGGCATGGTGAGCCTCTGGAAGTCTTTGTTCTTGATGTTGGAGATGAGGGCCTCCAGAACTTTCAACAGAGCAAACCAACATGGTCAGGCTGACTCATGAGTTGATGACACTCCCCTTCCAGACCCTCTCCTAATCTAATTAGTAGGGCTCCCATCGGGCTGGGGATCAAGGACGTGCGAGCTGGCTTGGGTCCACTGACATCTGTTCTCCTACCTTTGAAGTTCAGCTTACCTACACCGCCCCCTTCCACTCTCTGGGTTCCCCAGAAAGCAAATCTCTTCCCACCAAATGGTTGTATTGTTGTAGCCCTCCGAGCTCTTCACAGCTACTCAGGGAGCAGCTTGGTACAGGCTGTCAAAGACTGACAAATCAGAAGAGGCTGTTACAGGGCTGTTGTAGGTAACTTCAGGATAGTAAGTTCTAAAACAAATTTGCTGTAATAGTTGCATTAAATCTAAATTTGGCAAGTTGTTGGATTTAATGTGACCATTAATTTGATACTTTGGATGGTATTGCTAGGTAGCTCCAATGCAAAGACAGGCTTTATTAAATTTAATAAATCCTCCCCAATGTTAGCCTATGGAGCGAGCAGCACTACAATAGGGAAACATGGCCCTTGGCTGTTTTTCCTTACTAGGGCACATAAAACATATTTTATATGATCCCTGCTGTTTACAACAATGCACCCTACCATTGTTGCACCTAGTGCAGAACTTAGGGGTGACATATAAGTAATAAAGTAGCAGTTCTGGCGGTGGGAACAAGGGTATGGGGGTTGTGTTTTACCTGCCCCTCCCACCTCCTCTGAATGCGTGTGCATGTGTCTACCGGCAGCGAAAAGAGTGTCATTAAGGGGCGAGAAGCGCACAAGGAACTACAAGTCCCAGAAGGCCATGGGACCTTGTTGTGGTAATCGAATCAAGCGCGGCATCTACACCAACGGCTATAACGCCCCTCCCCTTCCGCGGGATGGGGCTTGACAATCTTCTTGGACTTTTTCGAGATTCAGCGCTAGCGGATGGTGATCCCCGCTGGAGGTCGGGCGCTCATTGTTTTCATTTCTCCGAGGCTAAGCAGTAACGGGAAAGGAGCCTTGTCTATTCCCGCCTGCTGTTCATGACTTTTGTGATGTCAGAACTCTGTCTCATTCCCACTGGATTCCGGGGGACTTGCGCTGGCGTTTTGGACTCCGTCTCTTTCTCTCTCTTTGTGGTATCAAGGTGAGTAACGCGAGAGTGCTGCGCAGGAGTGCTGTCCCGTGTCTGTGACATTTCTTTTGTTTTTTTTGTAGTTTTCTTTTCCTTCGGGACGTTCCTTGGTGCACTTTTGCTGTGTTATTCTAACAGCGAGCTGTGGGCTGTGTTTATTTGTATGACTTATGCTGCGCTGCTCACAGCACTCCCAGGCTCCACACGCCACCTTCAGACACGCTCTGAAGTTAACAGCGTTTCATCTTGCGTATGGGGGCATCTAGTTAAGAGGTCTCTTCTGTTTTCCTACATTTAGTGCTTCCCTGAGAGGAGCTCTATATCCTTGGTCACAGCACTCCGGAGCTCTTGCGGCATTATCAAAGTGAGTGGTGGATTCTATAGTACCAATATGTATGTGTATGAATGGGTCTCCCAGTTCTTCAGCTAATCCCTGTTTTCTTGTCATTTCCTTTTGTGTGTAGTTTCCCACGAGGCATCTTGTCTGACATTGGGTATGCCTCTATACCTGAAGAGGTTTGGAAGATCTCTCTGAGACCGCATCATTTATTGTTTTATCCACTTCCCTTTTTCCCCGGAGTGCTTCCTTACGCAACAGTGATTGTAGTCATCTGCGTGGGGTTGCACCCAGGGGAGGAAGGGGGCTCTCTACGTGCCTTCGTCCCTGCTGGAAGACCCTTGAGGTTAGTGGCCTTCTTGGTTTTATGCTACTAACATCACGACATCTGAATTTTGGAAGTACTTTAATCCCAAAGTCCAATTTGGACATAGTTTTATTTTATAACCAGCCTGAAAGGCAGGTCTGGCTTTAAAATGACACCACAGCAGTGCACAGTTAAGTTGATTAGTTCCACTGGTGTCTCTTTTCCTACATGCCCAACAATGTACTAGGGACATATAAATAGGTTGCCTTTGCCAATTAGAAATATGCCAATTACCATATGCATTTAGAGGACAGAGCACTGGCCCTGGCTAGCAGAGGCCAGGGCACTTTCAGAGTCCGTTACACACGCATTAGTCAAAAAATGTGGGTGATCAGGACAAAAAAAATGGATTTCCTATAGTTTACAGATTTTATCATCATCTTTTCAGGATTGTGGATTCTCCAGATAATGTTATTGAATGTTCCCTATCCAGGATGAATCTTTCTCATTGTGTGAGGCAAATATTAGATGAAGGGGTGTCACAATGCATTAGGTCCCTATTTTTTCTCACATCCATCACCCACCTCTGCTCGCTTTTTGTCCTTTATTTTTGCTTCATCACATTGAATTTCAATTATATTCATCTTGTATATTCTTTCATCCTGATATCAGGGGCAGTTTGGGGCTGGCTTTTATACTGCAGCAGAAATCTCCATTTCCAATCAGCTATTACCAATAGCCAAGAAGGCTTCTTACCTTTATAGTTTTTCTTACTAACTGGGGCTCACTTAAAGAGACGGCTGACACCCTTCATATGTGCTACACTGTCCAGGGGGATACTAAGTTCAGAGGGAGAACCTCTATTTGAGCAAACAATAAGGAAACTAAACATATTTTTACTGTTCTTGACCGTCTGAAATGCTAACAGCTCTGGTAACCATTGCCTTTGGTGTGCGAGTTACAGTTTGCTTGGCTGTTGTGTGTGTTATGGATTCTGATCCTAACTATGAGTTGAGAATTTCAGTGGATTTACAGTTTTAGTTAATATTCATAACTGCACTTTAACTGTGATTTTTTTGAGTGAATTTCTAAGGCATTTAAATATCCAATGAGGTGTTACAAAAAAAGAGAGCCCTAATTTAATTTGAAACTTTTGTTTTTTCAGTGATTATCTGTTTTTAAAAAAATCATATTTCACATTCAAGAGTTTGCATCACCCAACTCACTGTGGGCAGCCAACCCATGATGCACATGACTGAATGCTGTATGCAACAGAGGTAGGCTTGTGGGGTATGCAATCCACAGACCCATACAAGCTTCCCTTGCTGGTGCCAGATTAGAGGATCCTCAATGGCTTCTCAAATCAAGGAGCACCCACCAATCCACACAGTAGGACCTCACTAATATTCAAGGATCCCTCAAGAATCCACTCAGATCCTGTAGGAAAATCTGCATTTTTAAAAAACCTTAAACACAGAAGTGAAATATTTTTGAGAACCCCTCAAATGGGCCTGGGGGTGATGTGTGTTGTGTTCACCCTACCCCTCTATGTATCCTTTTACATTTTTGTTTTCAGAACTTGCAGACTGAGTGCCCGATTCTTTTAATGGTTGCCACAAGATTTTCTTTGAATGTTGTGACAGCCAATTAGAGTCTTTTGGGTGATCCCTAGCCATAGATATCGCTAAGCGTTTCTGTGCATAAACCCCTTCATTTCCAACATGATCCCCTCTTTAAACTCTAATTTTCCAAAAACTGTCCAATGAATTTACACAAAACCAAAAAAGAATTCCTGAGAAAAGTTCTAGCCTCATGTCAATTTGGGCGTAATTCCATTGTGCCACTTTTTCTGTATCTGTGTTTATCTAATCCCCTCTTGATATACATTATCTACGATTGTCTCACAAATCCTTATAAAATCTACAGCACTCTTCTGCTTCACAGCTAGGTTCATGCTATATAAATACCACTAAATACATACATTCATACATACATACCCCATCTAAGTAGAGGACAGCTCAAAATAAGCATATTGTTTACAATAGGTAATAGGAGGTTGTTTATAACTGTCTTAGAAAAATTACTTTTTCTGTCTGCTAGGACTTCACTGAAAAATGCAAGTGGATGGATTATGTATATTGCATCTGTTAGAAATGGTATTTCTGGTTGGCTAGGGCTTGCTTCTAATCCAGGCAGAAGCCACCACTCTAGTCAGGGCAAGAGAGTTACACACTTAAGATAACCCCTGCTCACCCCCTTGGTAGCTTGGCACGACCAGTCAAGCTTATCCCAGAGTCAATGTGTAAAGCGTTTGTGCAACACACACACACAGCAGCGACACACTAGGCACACCACAAAAAAACCTCCACACAAGGGTATATCAAAAATAGCCTTTGTATTACTCATAAAACACATTAGAAAGTAATCACATATATACACTGTGCTGCTTGGCACTGGGTATCACTTTACAGGGATTATATACAGTACAGGGCCAATCGGGCCACTGTCATAACCAGCACAATTCACAGTTAGTGAGAACAGCCAGTAACGATTGGTAATAGTGCACTTAGCACCAAGCATGGGGCATGAACATCACAGGATTATTTGGTATACCCTAATAGGCACACATTGTAACTATATCAAGCCCACCTCAGGCCTAAACCTCATCAACAGCAGTGCACGTCATAACATCACCTAGGACAGCCTATAAGACAAAACATAATCAGCATAGCGCATTATGTATAACTGCAGCATCCGTGCACCATAGTAACACCTGCCACAGGGTTACTGTCCCCAAGTCAGTGTTCCCAAGTGGGGGCCCCGTCCTGGGCTCGCCCCGCAATGCCACCTTAGAGTAAAATTGTCCCTGATATCCAGGGAGTGCAGGAGGCCCAAATCACTCCCCTCCGCATCAAAAACACATGTGGGAGACCTCTCCCGGTCTCGGTCACCCAGGGGGGAGGAAAGCTGACCCTTTGCTCCCCCTCCTCTGCCCTGGCTCAGAATGGGCAATGCCCCTGCTCTCACAGCGACCGGGGCTCAATACCGGAAAGCTCAGCCCCACTCACCATTCCTTGGGGGCAGAGCGGTTCTGCTCACAGCTGTTGGCTGTAACACACAGAAGCCGGGAGGATTCCTACCTCTCACCTGCTCCACTCTCAGGGGACTGCCTCTGCGTCTGGCCACTCGAGGGAGAAAGGCGGGAAGTGGCAGAAGAGAGCCCGCAAGGCTATGGTCCTTCTTCTGCATGTCCGGTGAGCCTGTGAGGCACCGTCTTCTTCCTAGAAGGTGGCCACACCTTTGACCATGCTTGGCAACCACGCGGGGCTCTCTTCTCCTCAGGTGCACAACAACCCTCATTGTTAGTGTAGGCTCTGGCCCCAGACACACCACAGGGGCGGAGCCAGTATTGTGTAAGGCAGGCACAGTCCTATTCAGGTCCAGGTGCTACTTCTCCCACTCCTCCAAATGCAGATCGGCCTATTCAGTCTAGCGCTGACTCACACAGCCCCTCTGGAGCCACTGCACCTCCCCAGCCCATGTCATCCAGAGCCATACACGAAATACACAACAGGCAGGCACAAAGACGCATAGCACACAGAAATGCCCACTTCTAAAAGTGGCATTTCTAAAATAGCGATAATAAATCTGCGAACACCATTACCCATTTATTACCACTATTCCAAATATACCAAACTTTATCATGCTACTCCTCTCATGTCAGGAATTACCACTGAAACGCATATCAGGGAATCCCCAATGCATTCCTATGAGAGGGCAGTCTCACAGTAGTGAGAAACCAAAATGGCTATTTGTCACTACTAGGACATGCCACACAGTTAAGGCACATGTCCTTCCTTTTACCTACAGCGCACTCTGCCCATGGGCTAGGTAGGGCCTACCTTAGGGGTGACTGATAGGTAGTAAAAGGGGATCCTCAGACGTGGCACCCACTTTGTGCCAGGTCACAGCAGCAGTAAACTGCGCGCGCAGGCCCGGCAATGCAGAGGCCTGAGACAGGCTTGAAAGGCTACTCTGGTGGGTGGTGCAAGCAGTGCTGCAAGCTCACCAGTAGCATTTAATTTATTGTCCCTGTGTTTATGAGATACAACTTTACAAGGGACTGATAGGTAAATTAAATACACCAAACAGATGTAGACCAATCTTACCACATTTACCATAGAGAGCACATGCACTTTACACCAGACAGCAGTGATAAAGTGCCCAGAGTCCTAAAACCACCAACAGGTCAGAAAAAATACCAGGCGGAAGGCAAAAAGTTCAGGGATGACCATGCAAAAAGGGCCAAGTCTAACAGCATCAGTTGTAATGCAAATCTGCACCAGCATTACAAGAATATGCATTGATATTTGGAATGAATAACTGGTGCAAAATACATTTTGTCACATGGGAGTAGGTGCAAATGTAATTTTTGCACTGGCTACGCATGCAAATATTGGTGCAAAATTCCAATGGCACTATTGCAGTCTCTGTATTCCGGTTTCAGGTCTACTGACTTAGTAACACCACAAGAAGGCTGTTATGTTTGCCCATATAATCATTCACGGAGTTTCTAGAACACATTTTTGTCTGCTTTGCTTACTTGAGTCAAATGTAATAAGAGATCGAGGCTACAAAACAATTTGCTGTGAAAGCTGACCAAAACCATGTCAAAATAAGAAGTCAGTTTGCAACCCAAACCAGAAAATGTACAGTTAAACCTAGTGAAAGAGTTACGACATACTGGAATGTTTGTGTTTAATTTGCATTTTTTCCAAGAAATACATTAAGTAATAATAAAAGAGGTGAGGGGATGTGGTACGGAGGGGAAGCGCAGGTCAAATATTTGCCAAAAAAAGTTCAAACTTGGCAGGAAGGTTCCAGATGTTTTGTGAAATGGCGCTCCTGGGGCCCATGATTCCAGAACATCTCGAACCACCTCATGCCGGCTCATTCTACGCTGTGTTCGGCTATTATTTTATATCTTTTTTTAATTCACTGGAATGTGAAGTGCAGTGCAGACAACAGCTGGCGATTTACTGTACCTTGTAAAGTAAACGTGGAGCCTCCACATTGAAAGTTTCATCTTCGCCTCTCTAGAAGCTTCCAAAAATCAAGCTACTGCGAGTGAATAATTGCTTGCAGAGGGATAGACGAGTTAGGTGGGTTTCATCATTTAGAAAAGGGGGTGATGAGGGACTCTAGAGGGGACTAGTGCTTTCATGATCTGTGCGCATTCTGTGGCGCAGCAAAACGCTTGAACGCCACTGTTAGTGGTCACAGATCGTGAGCTGCCACTATCTGCAAGTCTCGCAGGATTAGGCTCTGACAGAGGGTTTTGTTAGGGAAAACCCCTACACCTTGGGGTCATGTGCTCAACTGAAGTCCCGACTACATTAGAAAGATTTCTCACCTTAACAAATGACTAGACACAGTGGGCTGGCTATTCCAACAAGCATTTACAATGCAATGGTCTCGGCATTGGTAAAGTTAGAGCTATTGGCATTGCTCATGACATTATTTTTGTTTTTGTTTTTAAAACAATTAAAGAAACGGCATTGTTATGAGAAATGCCAATAGCTCTAACTTTACCAATGCCGAGACCATTGCATTGTAAATGCTTGTTTCAAGTAGAGGAGCAAAGAAAAACTTATCAGATTTAGAAAAGAAGTTGCTTGCTTACTCCCCCAATATCACGCATTCCAAATATACAGTGACCTGCACATGAAGCATGGCTTGTGTTGTGTAAAACACCTGATCTATAGAAAACATACTGCCCCAAAGAGAAAACCGGTGTACAAATATGTACGAACAGCTTTGTAACGTGTGATTTAGCATAGTAAACGTAAGCTGCCAAAAGTAAGACATACAGGTAGAGTTGCAAGTCTTTTTCTTACAGACTCGCCTAGAGGATCACCCAATGGAGAAAACAGCGCTACATCAAACATGAATAAAGTGACACAAAATAATCCAATCATAGCAAAAAAGACTACATATCATGTCGAGCTTCTGAAATCATGAGCCACACGCAAAAAAAAAAAAGATGCGCCCTTTATTCTAGTTAAAAAAATACATTTATTTACACAGCAGAGGACGATTTTTAAAGAACGGAAGAAATCATACAGGTATAAAGAATTGTTCATTAAATTAGTCATAGATGCACTTTGTTATAACACAGTTTAATATGCCTGACCAATTCCCTTTGCTTAAGGGTATATGTAGTACGTTTTTTTTCTTGAGGAGGTCTGCCGTAGTGAGGGAGTGGTGGATCACTCCCTCGACCTAAAAAGGCAATTTAGTGAACACACATAATGTGAATAAAAGTTGCATTTAATTCCCCCGCAAGTGCCTCACGGTCAGTGTTTTACTATGTAGGAGAGCTCTGGAAATAAACCATTCTGCGCCCTTTGGTCATTTCGAAGTTGTCCTATTTCTAGGTTTGTGAAATGTCATCATTTTTGGTTCGCAGACTGTCCCCCCCACAACTACTTCAGAAGCAATGAAGAGCTGTGCACACTCCGCTGATCCTTATTATGTGTGCACCGGAGGGAAGGCCTGTCCGTCCTACCTCCCCTCCCCCCCCCCCAATATCAGCCGGAGGTTCGTGCAGCCTGGAGGCCAGCAGGGGGAGGGACGGGCCCCTGAGGGCTGGAGGAGGGATTCACTCAGAAGCGCAGGATCACACGTGGTGAAAGGGAGCATCGGCAAACTTGTGACCTGCAGCTCCTGGAATGTACCCGCGCGTCTGAGGAGTGGCGTCACCCAGCCTGAGGGCACCTGAGACTGCCCGACTCCCTGGCAGGCCTGTTTTCAAAGGCATGTAGGGGTGGGGCAGAGTCAGTCAAAGCCCCGGGAGCTTAACATGAGCCCAAGCTGGCAGCCTTCCTCGGGCGAGCTAAACATGGAACCTACTCTGCTCCAGCCCCACTAGCCCCGCAGCGGCACCAGCATGTAACCGGCTCTGCAGCACAGGGAGAGAGAAATAAAGTAAGATCGGAGGAGGGTACCGGCGCTCAGGAAAGGGCAGAAAGACTCAGGCCCTATAGGCATCGGATAATGGCTGCGCTCAGGGTTTCAGGGCAGGAGGATATACAGCTCGAGACTCAGTAAGTATCTGTGCTGAATCCCGCAGGACAGCTCTGTCTAGCAGGCCTTGACGTGTTTTGTGTAGTAAGGTCCGCCCTTACAGTGTGACTCGCCCGAGGTTAATCTCGGGCCAGCCATACCTGTGTTCACTCAGCGCCCTGCCAGCTCACGCCGCCTCTTCATCCCGTCTGCCTGCTCTCCTAATCCACACCTAGGACCGGAGATTAAATCTCCCTGCAGGCCCGAGCTGTGGGGGGTATTCCCATTCACTCAGGGAGGTTTAGATTGAATGCAGGCTCAGTCTTGATATGTTTGGTGTCTGGGGGCTGGGAGCCAATCACTAACGCCTTTGGGGTGCATACAATTCCAGGTGACCTTCGTCCTGTGTGGAAAAACCCACACATCTTAGAGTTGCGACTCTGATTTACACACATTTAGCTTTTTGTAGATGCTTGAATTTTCGGGCGTGCTCCTGTAGTCACCGATGTAGGAGGTCTGAAGAACTGTGGGCAGAGAATCAGAGGGAGAGGACGAGCACGCCACCGCCTTTCTCCGAGGCGAAGCAGAAATGCCTCCGAGAAACGCAGTGGCGTTTTCGGATTCGGGGCGTGTCTTTCTTTTTCTCTCCTCTTGCCATTGGCTGGAGGAGATAATTAGAAAAGTAACGAAAAAACACACCCCCGAATCCGAAAAGGACAGGGCCTGTTCGGAGTGACAAAGCCTCTTCTCCAATGGCTGGCCAGCATTCAAGAGCCCAGCCAATGGAGAAGAGGGGAGAAGAGGGGCGGGTTCAAGCCCCTCTTCTCCAAAACATTAAATCTCCGACTTCCGGTTCTGCCTTCGGCAGACCGGACGGTCCTCGACCTAAAAACGAAGGGCATAAGGTATGTTGGGGTGCCATGCACACGGCTTGCGTTTGTGGAATGTTGTTACAACCAGGGGCATAGGAAGGGGTGCGTTGGGAGCAGGCCGCCCCGGATATCATCACTGAGGGCAGGCGGGCAACTAGAGACAAATTTCGGGGGGGGGGGGCTGAAAAAGATTTCGGGGGGGGGGGGCTAAGTCTTCCAGCCATAGGTAGAGTGGCTGTAAGAAGGGGTGAAAACACAACAAAAGCCTCATTAACGAGTAAATGGTCTTTTGAAGACCCGTGAAGTACTCTGGTGAGGCTGCAATTAGACGGACGCCAGCCCGCGAGGCTGTCTCAGCCGAACTGTCACACACGACGGGGGGGGGGGGGGCTGAAGCCTGGTGAGCCCATTGGGTGTTGTGCGCCTGACTGAGGGGGTGAAAAAATGGCAAAAATATGTGTATTTTGTCGAGCCGGGGTGACAATAAATTTTCCGCACCGGGTACCACCTGACCTTGCTACGCCACTGGTCACAATCCTCCGAAGGCTCTGTAATGGCGTCCCACGAGGACTGACAGCTCACCTCGTCATGTCCAGGAGCCTTTCTGCTACGTAGTAAGGACAACATTCAGTGAGGAACCGTGCTTCTTCTTTTCCTAATGCCTCCTTCTGCTTCCCTGCAGCTTTGAAGTTCTGAAGCGTCTGTCAAAAAACCTACAGGGTTCACAAAACTAAGTCTTTAAAAAGGCCTGGATCTGCGATTTTACGAGACATTCAAAAATAATTTCAATTTTTTTATGTTTAAAGACAGAAGTAGGCTAGGCCCTTTGAGTGTGAAAATCAAGAGTTATCATGCATATGCTTGTTTTCATGTCCTAACAAATATGCACACTTATGTGCATACATGTAGCAGGAAATCTACATATGTAAATCTTCAGGAATAAGGTTTCTATATCACCTACATTTATGTTCTGCAATATAATAAATAGCTCAAAAAGCAACAAAGTCCGCTTGCTGAAAAGAAAATACAGTTGATGGAAACAAAGCACACCGAATAGAAACAAGGCACAGTTGATGAAATTAAGACACACCCAAGGTCTATTACACACACAAATTCATCAGTATGACATATGGAAACTTATTGTGCCTCTACTTCTGTTGCTGGGGAAACAGCCTGTACAAAGTTGCCGTTATCACGTAATACCGTTACCATGCATCCTCAACAACGGATAAGTCTTTACCACGCAACATTTTATCATGCTAATACCTTTACCACGCACGCCTTTACAACGCAAATGTAAGTATTTCACAGGCAATATATATATATGTAGATGATTTACATACTCAAATAGACGCAATTGAACAACTTATCAAAGCATCAGGAGAGGATGAAGAAAACATAAACAAATTCCGTATGATAATGGAGAAAAACCTGGATAAACATGAAAATGAAGTGCAAGAAAGAAAACAACGTAAATTCAAACGCGACGAGTCAGATTATGAAAATGGGACCATCTTGACATTTGCAAAAGATTTGACAACCTGAAACAACAATTTGAAAAGACAGCAGCTTCACAAGAACCGCCAGCAACCATACCAAGTGAAACGGAATCAGACATAAGTGATAATGAATATCAAGGCGCAGCCACAAAGAAGTTCTCTTTTTTAGAGGAGATGAAAATCCTCTATCAAGATCAACAAACCCCACAAACAAGAGAAAGAGGACGGGGGAGAGGACGAAGCAGAGGACGAAGTCGAGCCCAACATACCTATCGAGAAACCACCGGAAAACCAGAAGAAGCAGAAAAACAAAGATATCAGCTTCGCAATCGGACAGTAACAACAACAAAAAAATGAAGACCTTGATGAATGATACAAAGGAACCAAATCTAATAATCAACTTATCTCATCATCAACTGTCACCAGCCGAATACAGTGTACTGAATAAAGGGTTAACCTTTTGTCCAGAAAAACATCAAGACATAGTTGAAACCAAGATAGACGTATACAAATACGTTCGGAAACTAAAATTGAAGAAATTCTTCGAAAAAACAACTTGCAATACAGGCCAAATTGCAATAGTTGAAGACACCAATGTGACTCCAAACATGCAAGAATATACCATAGCTGATACCAATGGTTTAATAACAGCATACGAATTGGCTCATGAAGTGGACCAAGGTGACCTAACAGACACACAAGTATTAGAAGAATTGGGAATTCCAACAGATAATCATCCAAGGACCAATTTCAAGATAAAATCAACATTTTGTCCGATACTCCATCCTGGCAATCGGATAGAGACTTTCCATGACCTGGTTGTGGCAGAACTGGAGACCATGGAAAATACCAAACATGGCAATAGAAAAGAAAACCTATCAATACAAGAACGTAAAGCCTTAATAAAGTTAAAAAATTATCATTTAATTGAAATTAAGCAAGCGGATAAAGGTGGCAACATTGTCATCCTCAACAAACAGGATTATATTGATGAAGCCACACGCCAACTCAATGATCAGACCAACAACCCCATTCCAAAAATGATCATAGAAATACAAGAACGGCTACTGCAATGGCACAAAAAGGGACTATTAAGCTTTGACGAAATGACCTTCCTAACCACAAACAATCCCGTAACACCAACTATATCCTTTCTGCCTAAAGTGCATAAAACACTAAATAAACCGCCAGCACGCCCCATAATATCCAGTTGTGGATCCCTATACGAAAACATAGCATCCTATGTGGACCACTTTTTGGCACCCATAGTTCCAACATTAAGTTCCTATATTAAAGACACTGGGGACTTCTTGAGAATCCTGATGGAAACAGATTGGCACCCCGAATATTTGCTGGTAACCCTTGATGTTGTGTCTTTGTACACTTCTATCAATCACAATATTGGGCTAGCTGCCATTGCCTACTTTCTGAAGCAGAGACCTATTGGGGACCTACAGCATTCTATTATGCTACTAGAAATGATCGAAGTATGTCTAACCAATAATGTGTTTTTGTTCAATAAACACATGTACTCGCAGAAACGCGGAACTGCTATGGGAGTTTCCTTCTCTCCAAGCTACGCCAATCTCACCATGGGTTGGTGGGAGAAAAACGTGGCTTGGAGAGAAGAAAACGACCTATACACTGCCAATATAGCATTATGGCTGCGTTTCATTGATGATCTCTTCCTTCTTTGGAAGGGATCTAAAGACAAACTGATAGAGTACATAACAATACTAAATCAGAACGACGTTGGTCTAACATTCACCTTTAACATCCAACAGAAGGAAATTGAATTCTTGGACACCAAGGTGTATATAAAATGCAACAAGATACACACTACTCTATTTCGTAAAAAAACAGCTACGAATAGTATCCTCCATGGAAATAGCTTCCACCCAGAGAATTTAAAAAGAAGTATTCCTTACGGAGAATTTCTAAGAATGAAAAGAAATTGTTCCGAACCGGAAGAAATGGAGGCTAAATTTGAAGACACCAAAAAACGTTTTCTTCAAAGGGGATATAAACATAAGGATATTACAAATGGAGAAATCAAAGCTAGACAGAAATCAAGAGCCCAAACTTTAACTTGCAAAGACAAAAACAAAACCAAAGCATCGAATAATGATCCACCAAGACTCATCCTGACATATTCCAAAGAGAGTTTTACAATTCGTAAAACAATAATGAAATATTGGAATATAATCAAAAAGGATCCTGATATTGGAACAAAAATAGGAAACCAACCATTGATTTCTTATAGAAAAGCACCTTCAATTCAGGACACACTGGTTCACAGCCATTTTGAGACCAAAAAAACAGAGACTTGGCTTCAATAAAGACAACCAGGATTCACCAAATGCCTCAAATGCAAGGCTTGCAAAGTGGGAAGAAATCTAGTAACGATCAAAGACCCCAAAGGCCAAACTTTTGAAATCAAGGGCACCATCACCTGTGAATCCCAATTTGTCGTATATCTAATTGAATGTTGCTGTGGCCAACGATACATAGGATCAACAATTTGTCCATTGAAAAAACGCATATTGGAACATATTCGAGCGATTCAAAATAAAGATAACACCTACGCAATAGCAAAGCATATCCAGCAACATCAGGGCAAAACTTGGTTAGACATTAAATATTCAGGTCTCGCATCAATACCAAATCATGAAAGAGGAGGCAATAGAACTCAAAAACTACGACGACTAGAATCCAAACTTATAATACGGTTCAAAACCAAGAATCCGTTTGGACTTAATGGGGATGAGGAGATGCATGTACATCTGTAGATCTCTGTACAAATAAGCATAATGAAATTTAATGACTGCCATATCTCAACTCTTCTCCCCTTCCATTGCGTACCATGTTTCCTTACTTATTCTCCCTTCTCTCTTTTCTATTCTTATCTTTGACTCCCATCTTTTCCTCATAATTCTTTCTCTCCTTCTTCTTTTTCATTTCTCTTTTTCTCTGAGTGATTAGATGTCCATGTCAAGTTATTGGTATAACACATTTCTTTGTTGATTGGTTTCAAAAAATTTTTTTTATGTAATAACAGGGCACTCAGCCCCCAAAACTATGAGCAATAATACGAGCAGACAATAGCAACTATGCTAAATGCCGTAATTTAGGATACCTAACCTTTGCTCATTTTAGGCCACTCAGGCCAAACAATTTAATTTAATTTAATTTAATTTAATTCAATTTAAATTAATTAATTAAATTAATTTAATCAATTTTCAATTGATAAAGGAACCATCCATCACAATTGATTATGAACCATTACATAAATGAACCCATACAACAAAATAAATGTTATTATAACATTAGACGGACTACCAAGTCCACAATGCACCACCATCAGCTCATGTGACATCTTGGTATAAAATAAGGAAATTGAAAAAAGACTTGTAAAACTATCGTGATCAGGAGCTGTGTCCAGCTTGAAACGCGTAGGTGAAGAGCTATGTAGTCAATAAACACCAACTGACTACACTGGAGCGAGTGCGGCATTTTTCTTCATTTGTTTTTCTTCATTTGCTTTTGGAATATATATATATATATATATATATATATATATGTATATATATTTGTGTGGCAAGGGTATTTTTACGGTTGAGCGTGGGTAGGGGTATTTGGGTGGCAACAGAGTTTTTAAGGTTTAGGGTAGGTAGGGGAATTTGGGTGGCAAGGGTATTCTTAGGGCTTAGGGTTGGTAGGGGTATTTGACGGCAAGGGTATTTTTAGGATCTACGGTGGGTAACGGTATTTGGCACGAGTATTTTTAGAGTCTAGGGTGGTAGGGGTATTTGGGGGCAAGGGGATTTTTAGGGTTTAGGGTGGGTATTTGGGTGGCAAGGTATTTTTAGGGTGTAGGGTGTGTAAGGATATTTGGGTGTCAAGGATATTTTTTAGGGGTTAAGGTGGGTAAAGGTATTTGGGTGGCAAGTGAATTTTTTAGGTTTACGGTGGGTAGGGATTAGGGGTTGAAGGTGATCCAGCGGGTTACCAGCCTCAGATACTCAAAAACCATATACTCACCTGGGCCTGTAAACACACACAGACTAGTAATTCCGCTGGGGGTCAATTTTATAAATACATTTTATTGAGATTAGTTACCTGTCAAGATTTAACTAATCTTTCACTGATCAAAAAGTTCTTTATTCTGGTCAAGGGACCTATTAGTTGGAACTAGTTGATGGTGAAATGACATTTAGATTTTATATTTCCTACCCTGTTTAAAATAACCACAGACTCTGGAGAAGATTTAAATGTTTATCTAGTTAATTCATGTGAGCCAAAACAAGAATACAGTACGAACTCGGTTTCTCCAAGGAGGAAAAGTCAATTATTTCAATAATCAGTCACCTATTTAGAACGAAGTATCACAATGACAGTACCCAAGAAAAGAGGATAGAGAGAGCAGTACAATGACACACTACACAGAATTATATTTACCTAGAATAGTGTGGAAACCAACCCCTTAGCCAAGGAGTTGGAAAGGTCCCCTGGGAAAGATCAGGTCACACAAAAACCTCAGGGCAGGTTTCAGGACAGGAATCAGGACAGGATAGGTGACCGCTTCTAGATCCGACGCCTGCGTCGCACCCGTCTCGGACACTATCTTCCTCCTCGATTCTTCCACGATCTTCTTCTAATCAATTACCTCCTCGATTCTTCTGCGATCTTCTTCTAATTATTTGGCTTTTAAATTCTAAGTCTGCAATTTGATTCTTCTTCAGCATTCGCTCAGCTCTTGGACAGCATCCCGGTCTCTCAGGATCTCAGCATCACTTCATGTGGCCTTCTAACTAACTACATTACCTCAATAATAGCTTTCATTGCTCATGTACCACCCATTAATGTTTCAACTTTATGAAATTCCTAATTCTGATTGGACAGACAAGGGGGGATGATCATCACACCATGCTGAGTTTGAATAACTTTTTTTTGGTTCTTTGTTTAATATTCCCGCCCCTTAATTCTTATTCCCAAGCTTTTTTCCCCACCCGTATTCACATCTTTATCAGACAAAATTATACATGTGATGTTGGTTTCTATTCAGATTTCAGGTTGTCCATCAGGTTCCCAGGCCATGTAACAATAATGGCTTTGGACGAGTTTCAAGTATGACGACATGGCTTCCCGGCTGATTAATACTGCGCCTGTGCGAAAGTCACGTGTGACATGAACTTCTGTTTCACTCGGAGGCCCAAATACGAACTAATAGAGAGGTCAAAAAGAAACATATTAATTTCAAAATAAAATGATTTCACTGTAGACCACCTTTCTCCACTCTAATCCCACTTACTTATTAAAGCTTTCCCCGCATTAGCAATTGGTAAATAGCTTGTTTTAGTTTCAGCAAAGCAGATGCTTAGCATGTGAGCTTACAAGCGGCCATTTTTAGAGTGACTGCGCAGGTGCAGAAATTTCCCTCTAAGCGAAAGAGCGTCATTCTACGTAGATGCAGTTGACGCATGCGTAATACAGTTTCCCGCGTTAGCAGCCATTTTAAGTTCCACTCGGGTTACTTGTTAGTAAAACACGTAGGCAAGCTTCATCTTGCTAAAATGTGTATTGAGATGCGTATTAATTTTCCCAATACTTTAATAATACAATGTTAAGAGTTATATGAGAGGATTGCATCCAAGCAAGTCTCTTCTATACGAGTCCTTGCTCCATCAAAGGTCAATAAGGTAAAATATATATGTATATATATATTTTTATGTATGTATTTATATATACGTGTATATAAATATATAGGCACACACACATATATATTGTATGCATGTATATATAAATATTTATGTGTATATATATATATATATATATATATATATATATATATATTCACTTAAAAAACCATAGGTTTCACACATGTTGTAGTTAGGTGGACATTTCACTCGTAAAAAACCAATGAAATTCCACAGTTATAGTTAGTTCAGATAACTATAACTCGCACGCCCGCAATCCACTGCTCATGACGTCACATATTACATCACTCATGACATGGTCAGTGGTATCACTCATGACATCACTGATGACATCATCCTTTTGATAGAGTGACGGTCGCGCGAGTTATATTTATCTGAACTAACTATAACGGGGGAATTTCATTGGTTTTTTACGAGTGAAATGTCCACCTAACTATAACATGTGAATTTTAAGTGAATTTGCAAGGTTTTTTAAATGCTAATTCCTAACTATAACGTGTGTGAAACCTATGGATTTTTCAGTCAATTTGTACGTTTTTTTAAATGCTAAGTTATGTATTTGTTATTATATTTTTTATATATTTATTTTACAATAAACTCCGATTTTTTTTTTAATGGTTTTTCACCATGCGCGCACCCCGCGATTTAAGAAAAAAATAAATAAAATGTTGTTTTCTGCCTTCGTGGTCCTTCAGGGACCCCCTGACAAAGGCTAGGGGGTCAGAAACTCTCTACCCTGCCCCCTTTTCATGATTGCCACCTTCCTTTTTCACTCTTGCACTCAAAACAAACAAAATGGCGGCCGACACTTCCTGATTTCGACCGATTCGAACGTTGACTTACATGTAACCACCAATCAGAATTACGCTCGCGCACGTTAGGGTGCGCGCACGGTGCGCGGCTATAGATATTTATGTACTTTAACTGCAATTTTCTCAGGAACTACTGAACAGATTGACTCCATATATGCAAAAGGCACATCCCTAACCTGAGGACTACCTCTTTGCCAAATTTCAAGTAATTCTGTTCAGCCGTTCGGGCTGTACCTTCGACTAAAGGTCCTATGGGAAAACGCGTTTTGGGACCCCCTTTTTCTCGGCCCCTGCTTGACGAATCCCCCCGAGACTTTCAGGGTAGGAGCTGAGCGGAGCGCCCCATTAGTTTTGAAAATTTCGCGAGGATTCGTCAACCGGCGCCAAAGTTATTCAAAATAGAATTTTGAGATTTCCTATGGAAACACGGTCCTAACTAGAACTATCTACTGGCGACCGCCAGTAGATAATGTGTGTGTGTGTGTGTGTGTGTGTGTGTGTGTGTGTATATATATATACATATATATATATATATATATATTATCTACTGGCGGTCGCCAGTAGATAGTTATAGTTAGGACCGAGTTCCCATAGGAAATCTGAAAATTCTATTTTGAATAACTTTGGCGCCGGTTGACTTATCTTCGTGAAATTTTCAAAACTAATGGGGCGCTCCGCTCAGCTCCTACCCTGAAAGTCTCGGGGTGATTCGTCAAGCGGGGGCCGAGAAAAAAGGGGCGTCCCAAAACACGTTTTCCCCATGCATTTTTCCATAGGACCTTTTAGTCGAAGGTACAGCCCGAACGGCTGAACAGAATTACTTGAAATTTGGCAAAGAGGTAGTCCTCAGGTCAGGCATGTGCCTTTTGCATATATGGTTTTCCCCATGCATTTTCCCATAGGACCTGTTGACGCAGCTACAGCCCAAAGTGCTGAACGGAATTACACCAAATTTGGCAAAGAGGTAGTCCTCAGTTCAGACTCGTGACTTTTGCTTAAATGGTGTAAATCCGTTCAGTAGTTTCTGAGAAAATCAAAAGTAAAATCACATGTATATCTGGGCAGAGCCTAACCACACATCTCATCGGGAGATCTGATTGGCTGTTGGCACTTCATCCAAGAAGTGTTGGCAGCCATCTTGGGACCAATATACATGATAGCACCTCATTAAAAAGCATTGCAGTTAATAGAAGGTTTTAAGACTTTAGTTACATTATAAATCATTTGTTGATGGTACCATACTCCTTTTAGGAATTGTGGTGTGTTCTAAGGTGATTTTACCATGTGAAAAAGCCTTCTGCTGTGATATCATGAATCTTGTTTCAGAGAAAACTATTTTCTCATGCTTTTCCCACAGAGGTTTGGAAGGTGATCTATAAGCTAAACTGAGAGCATATTTTCTGTAAATTCACATTATCTTTCTCAGTCATGTGAGAATGAAGTCTGACATTCTCAGTAAAACATGTACATCCAACAAGGGCAGAGAAGGTCAGTTGATTCCTTTGTGTTCTACTGCAGCTTCCCAGAGTGTTCTAAAGAACAACTAGAGCGCTAACAGTCCTACTTATGACAAACGTATAGCACACCTGAAGCCATCTTGGTTGGCATAAAGTGGTAACTGTTAAAACATTTAATTTAAAAAGGAACAAAATGAGGGGGTTCATTTTGCCATAGAAAGTATGATTAGTGCTGCAGAAAGAAAAATTAGGGCACATTTTGAGTGACTTCTCAAATCCTCTTCTATTTCATTAAAAAATTCTGACATGCAGACTGAAACATGCACTTTCAATACCAGCAGCAGACTTCCCTGGTGAGCAGTAGCTTTACTACAGTAATCTAATAAGTAACTAGAGTGCTAACATTCTGAATTTATGGCAAATGTGTGACACATCGGAATGCCTTCTTGATGGAATCAAAGTAAAAAACTGAAAGTATTTCCTACTGAGGAGACTGTAGTAAATGAGGAAATTAGGAAACTTCATAACAAAGAAATCTCCCAAGATGGCCACCAGAGACAAAAGAGCCCAAATGTAGCCCAAATATCACCCAGATGTATCCCAAGTATAGCCCAATGACAGAATGTTCCAGAGTGTTCTTAAGAACAACTAGAGCGCTTACTGTCTTACTAATGACAAAAGTATGGCACACCTGAAGCCATCTTCATTGGAAAAAACTGGTAACACTTACAACATTTAATTTAAAAAGGAACACAATGAGGGGGTTCATTTTGCCATAGAAATTATGATTAGTGCTGAAGAAAGAAAAATTAGGGCACATTTTGAGTGACTTCCGTGGTGAGCAGTAGCTTTACTACACTGATCTAATGAGCAACTAGAGTGCTAACATTCAGAATGTATGGCAAATGTGTGACATATCTGAATACCTTCTTGATGGAATCAAAGTAAAAAACTGAAAGCATTTCCTACTGAGGAGACTGCAGTAAATGAGGAAATTAGGAAACTTCAAAACAAATAAATCTCCCAAAATGGCCACCAGAGACAAAAGAGTCCAAATGCAGCACAAATATCACCCAGATGTAGCCCACATGTAGCCCAATGACAGAAGTGTGCAAAACACTTATTTTTTGAGTATTTGCAGTCTTATATAGTGCAGACTTGTCAGGTATTGGAGTGCTTTACATGAGCATTGGTTACTTCACACAAGACAAAATTCATTTTGGTTGTAGACATGGGGAGATTAAGTGATTTGACCAGAATCACAGAATGTTGAGCTGAAGCAGAAACTCCAACCTGGTTCCCCAGTTGCAAAGTCTGCAGCTCTGGAAGTAACACCACATCCTCTCCCCTAGGTGCAACATTTAATCAAGTGGTCAACTGGATAAAAAAACATAAAGAATACAAATAATGTAAAAGTTCTTTGTCGCTATTTGAAAACTCAGAAAATATGTCCTCATTTTAGTTTTTTAGAGCACTAACCATAATTTTGATTCAAATAAGACCCTCTCATATATGTAATTTCTAAAGGAAATACTCTAGGTATTACAGTTTTGATTACATCAAGATGACATCAGGCGTTCCACACTTTTGTAATAAATATAGAATGTTAGCAATCTAGTTGTTCATTGGGATACTGTTGAGAGGCAGAGGCCAGGGGCACGGACTCTGAAAATTGAAGGCAGGTAGGAGAGTGCATATGCAACAATTTGACCACACTGGGCAGGCAGGAAGGGCAGTGGCAGCACAACAGACTATGGAGGGCAGTGGAAAGGGGGGAAGGGGCAACAAACCAACAATACAGGACTGGCAAGAGAGGCTGTGGCAATATAATACACCATTGTGGGCAGAAGGAAGAGGCAGTGGTAGTACAACCATACATGCCAACAGACCCGTTTCAGCCAGGAAACGTCCAATGCTTTTAAGCTCAAATGGGCTTTATTTGATCTCTCTCCTGTCTACAATCTCCTCTTTTTCAATGTAACTCAAAGGGGAAATTCAATACCCCAGTTTTTTTTCAAAATCTCCCTCTTACCAAGTTCAAAATGTTCGCAAGTATGGTACATTGGATCATGGTAGGCAGGAGGAATTGGGGTAGGGACATGGACTCGGATACCAGAGGACAGGAGGGACATGGAGAGGTGCACCAAACTGACCCTACAGGGCAGGCATCAGGGTTTGCAGCACCACAATACACCACACAGCGCATGCGGGACAGGAGTGCAGCACAACAATCCATAGAAAGCAATAGGGAGGGGACAGGACCATGCACATGGACAACAGAGAACAGAGGGGAAAGAGGAGAGAAAGCTGCAGCATAACAGACCATAAAGGGCTGGAGGGACGGATCAGGGGCATTACAATGGAACAGACAAGCCAGGAGGGAGGGAATAGGGGTCTGCACATGGAAACAGAGGGCTGGGGGCAAGGGGGCAAGGCAGGAGCAGCAAGATGACCATGGAGGTCAGGCAGGTTGGGCACTAGAAACAAAACACACCATGGAGAGCAACAATGAGACTATGATGGCATACACACACACCATGGAGGGAAGGTGGGAGGGGGTCAGGGGCAGCTAGCTGACCACACAGGGAAGGTGGGAGGGGCCATGGCAGCACAGAAGACCATGCATGGCAAGCGGGAGGGTTAGTGGCAGCACAATGGCTATGATGGGCAAGAAGGAGGGTGCAGGGGCATGCACAAAGGACCATGGAGGATAGAAGGGAGGGTCAGGACCTGGGCACAGACAAGAGAGTTCAGGGGAAGGGGCCTCACAACAGACGACCGCGCGGGCAGGCAGGAGGAGCAGTTGCAGCACAACAGACCATGGAGGGCAGAAGGGTGTGTCAGTAAAATGGACCATGGAGGACAGGAGGAAGGGGATAGGGGCATGGCATGTGGACAGGCAGGGTGGAGGTGGCAGGGACAGGTTACAGTCATCTGACAATGCTAGGCAGGTGGGAGGGGAGTGGCAGCTCAAAAGAACACTCAGAATAGATAGGAGTGGCAGGTCCATGGAACATGGTGGGCAAAAAGGATGGAGCAGGGGCATGCACAAAGACATCGGAGGGCAGGGGGGAGGAGAATAGGGGCAGCAAGCTAAGCACAGAGGCTAATCAGGAGGTCAATGATGGGCCATAGAATTGGGCAATGGAGGGCAGGAGGAGTGGACTGGTACATCATGCTAAATGGAGGGCAGTGGCAGTGCTCCAGCGTGGAGTGCAAAATCCCTCCCTACCGTTGCGGACCAAAAGATCTCACACACACACTAGCCATACATTCGCTGGTGGGGCCCATAACACCAACACACACTCACCATCAGTCCGTACGAGAGGCGATTATCCTCCCAAGTGCTGGATAATGAGGGAGGAAAATACCACTTTACCCTAATGAGCAACAAACCCTTCTTATACTCATTAGGCCCTAGATTCTACATTTGGTATTCCCCTCATGACCGGGATGGATCTGTTAGTTGTAGATTTAAGTGAATTTCTAATACTCTAATTAACCTTTTCATTAACACATTTCAATGAATAAACAACCCAACTCATTTCTGTATATGTTCAAATCCAAATTTATATTAATATTGCAGATTAAATCATTCATTTGATCAAGTTGCCATTCATATTTACCTATTCTGGCTAAAGTCGTCCTCTATGTCAAATCTGGCAATCTCGCAAATCTATGCCCATCAATTTAGCAGGTTAAGTTCATCAGGATTTTGGGCATTAATTCAGTCCGTCAAAGATTCAGGCTAACAGCTGTCCTGCAGTGTCACCGTCCTCTTCGTCAGCATATCATCAGGAAATCAAAGGAGCGACCCTCCAACCTCTCTATTCTATGGGTTTTATAATAATTTCAATAGCAAAATGTAAAATTGAGTTTTAGACTGTTCTGATTGGCTGATCAGGGGTCAACCTCTCCGTTCCCATAAGGTTTAGTCCATGTTGTCAGCATACTTGCTGGTTCTGGTTCTTTAATAAAGCCTTTTGTCTGTAGCGCTGGCACCTTTCCCAGTGGCCTTGATAAGTACAGCTTGCCTGGGGTCAAGACAGGGCCATTGTTGCTCATCTTTTAGCGCAGGCGCATTTCACCCAAGCCTGGTTCAGCGTCGGCAGTTGGGTTAGGCACCAAAAGCAGCCATCATTTGATAGGCCAGAATAGTCAACTAACGCAAAGAAACACAAAAACGTAATTAATACATAGAAATGACTAATTAAATGTTATTCCCTCGCTAATACCCATATGTGTGTGTATTTATCTAGCCAAAAGCAACACTCAATGCGGTTTATACTTACTAAATAAAGCACGAATCACAATTTCATCACCAAAGCGACATATATCATGCAATGTTCTAATTATCTATCATTAATATGCGTACGAAATTTAGTTCACGTCATTAATTAGGCCATGCAGATGCAAATCCCACGTGTATTTCGGTCATTAATAAGGTTGATTAGTTATTTCCACATCACTCCAAACCATTAGTACGATTATGATTAATTAATTAATCTAATTAATAAAACGACATGCAAAATGGGATGGGTATACAAAAATTTTGCGCCAGCAGCAGCACATCAGACCATGCATGGCAGGAGGGAGGAGGCTAGTCCATGGATTCAGACAACAGAGGATAGGGAGGAGGTGGATGGGGCAGCAAGCTAACTGTTCAGAGAAGGTGGGTATTAGGAACTCTATTGTTTTTAAAATGAGTGTCTGTGCAAACTACTTAAAATATGAACAAGTATGCAGCATAATCTCACTTTTATTCAGGAAGAAGAGGACGTTTGTGACTGTGACTCCGGGCTCACTTGGCAGAAACGCCCCCTGACCCTCCACCCCCCATCGCAAAATGTAATGCCCGTGAAAAGGGTAGGTGGACGCAGTGTTATATAGAACATAGTCCTGAGAGCACGATTGAAAATGAAACCTAGATATAGTATATGGTATAAACTATGCACCAAAAAGTGTGATATAAGATGAACTGGGGCGTGAAATATAATATGCAATGCATTGTGCGCAATGACAGATTCATTGGAGAGCGCGAGATAGCACAGGCACTAGCGCGTGCTATGCGATATGCGCCTTGGAGTGTAATATGCACAGGGCAGTGTTGTGTAACCTAACTAGTCTCTAAAGTTGTAATATAAAATATGTGCTGGGGAGTGTAACATTGCATATGCACTGTGACAAAGATATGGATCCTAGATTGTAATATGTATGGCATAGCGCTGTGCGTTATAACATAGGCATCGAGGAAGGCACGTTAGATGGGGCAATATAACCCGTGCGAAGGCAAGTGTGGCATGACATATTCACGGGGTGGTGTTACAGTGCACATGGGCTAGAGAGTGTCATAGCATACGCACTAGCTGGTGGAATACAACACAGAGGTGTGAGGCACTCGGCGGGCACTGGTGGGTGTAACATAGCATTGGGCTCAGCCAGGAGCATGCTGTGAGTCTCAAGTGAGGTTCGTCTCCTTTCCAGAGAGTAAAATAAAACGTATGACACATACGGCGGTGGATGTGTGTTTTATTAACCGTGAGGGGGATTTCTTGCATAGTTTGGTCGAATTTTTGTTGATTCCCATTTGAATGGCTTGGTGTGCGTGTATATTAAATGTGCCTGTCAATAGCTACCCATGTTTGTATAAATAAACGACAAGGGTGTCTACTTGGAGAGTACCCACCGGTGGGGGTGCCGAGATTAGGCACGGTAGGGCGTCAGACATGTCAGAGCTTCACTAGCGGTGTAAATACATTCCATGTGGATTCATTCTATGCATAGTCGCCTTTTAATGAATATCGCGCAAATCGTCATGGTGATAGGTACATACGGTTTGTCCAGCATGTCCTAGGTGTTTCTATAAATATATATTTTTTTTAAATAATAAAAAACAAAGGCCGGCCCCGGGGGATGGGGTCCCCGGGGCCATAAGTGGCCTGAGGAGGGGGGCAACGCAGCCCCCTCCTAAAGAATTTTTTTCAAAAAAGGTCATGACCCGGGGGATGGGGTCCCCGGTGCCGATTAAGGCCTTGAGAGGGCCAAATTAATTTTTTTCAACAAAAAAAATTAGGGTGCAGGCCCTGGGGGATGGGGTCCCCAGGGCCAGTAAATTAGAAAAAGGGGGGCCACACAGCCCTCCTTCTTAAAAAAATAAAATAAATAAAAGACCGGCATCGCGCCGGAGGCCACGCCCCCTCCTTGCAACACTCTGCAAACGCGCCCTCTGGCCAGTTGTAAGTTGGGGAATTAATTCCCCTTCAATACTGAGGGTCCCTGAGTGCCAACTAGCCCAACAGGTATCTCCAGTATGCACCAGGGAGCTGCGTTGCAGACAGGTGTTCTGAGGCCACACACCTTTTTACACCTCTATGCAACGCAGCTCTGTGGCGCTTACTGGAGGTACCTAGTTGGCTAGTTTGACCCTAGAGACCCTTAGGATTCAAGGGGACTTAATCTCTCAACTTAGAACGGCCACAGGGCACATTTACACAGTGGTAAAGGAAGGGGATGGGGCCTGAGGTGACGTGTGCAAACACGCCCTGTGGCGCGTTTTAAGTTGGGGAAATAATTCCCTTTCAATCCTGAGGGACCCTGGGGGCCAACTAGCCCACCAGATGCTTCCAGTAAGCACCACTGCTCTGCGTTGCAGAGAGGTGGTGCAGGCCATGCCCCTTTTTACACCTCTCTGCAATGGCGCTTACTGGACGTACCTAGTGGGCTATTTTGTCCCTAGGGATCCTCAGGATTCAAGTGGACTTAATCTCCCAACTTAAAAAACGGCCACAGGGCGTGTTTACACAGTGGGGAAGGGAGGGTCGGGGCCTGAGGTGACGTGTGCAAACACGCCCTATGGCGCATTTTAAGTTGGGGAAATAATTCCCCTTCAATCCTGAGGGACCCTGGGGGCTAACTAGCCCACCAGGTGCTTCCAGTAAGCGCCACTGAGCTGCGTTGCAAAGAGGTGGTCCAGGCCGTGCCACTTTTTACACCTCTCTGCAACGCAGCTCTGTGGCGCTTACTGGAGGTACCTAGTGGGCTAGTTGGACCCTAGGGACCCTCAGGATTCAAATGAACTTAATCTCCCAACTAAAAACGGCCACAGGGCGTGTTTACACAGTGGTGAAGGGAGGGGACGGGGCCTGAGTTAACATGTGCAAACAAGCCCTGTGGCACATTTTAAGTTGGGTAAATAATTCCCCTTCAATCCTGAGGGACCCTGGGGGCCAACTAGCCCACCAGGTGCTTCCAGTAAGCGCCACTGCGCTGCGTTGCAGAGAGGTGGTCTAGGCCGTGCCCCTTTTTACATCTCTCTGCAACGCAGCTCTGTGGCGCTTACTGGAGGTACCTAGTGGTCTAGTTGGACCCTAGGGAGCCTCAGGATTCAAGGGGACTTAATCTCCCAACTTAAAACGGCCACAGGGCGTGTTGACACAGTGGGGAAGTGAGGGGACGGGGCCTGAGGTGACGTGTGCCCTGTGGCGCGTTTTAAGAAGTAGTTTTAATCCACTGCTCTATTATATACTAGGGGCTTACAGAGGAGGTCATGCTGATCACAGGGGGACCCCAACGCATAGTGTTCCCTAGTGTATGTAGGTGTTTTCACTGTATTCTGAGTGTCTTTTAACATAGCACTGGCTCTAGGACTGGTTAGTCAGACTCAGTTACCACCAGTATCCGTCTGAAAAAGTTGAGGGTAGAGGATGATTTTGCAACAAGGCTTCTTTCTGCTCTTCTGTTTGTTCTTTCTGCACGTTATCCTTCTTCCTGCACTTTCCTTCGTCTTTGAGGACTTCTGTTGCTTCTTTCTGCATTTCTTTTTTTTCTTTCTGTGAGTTTTTTCTTCTTTCTTCACATGTCCTATCTCTGTAGGCATAGTTAGAAATTAGCATTTAAAAAACCTTTGAAATTCACTGAAAAAAACATAGGTTTCAGGCATGTTATAGTTAGGAATTAGCATTTAAAAAACCTTAGAAATTCACTGAAAAAACCAGAGGTTTCAGGGGCGTTATAGTTAGCTGGACTTTTCACTCGTACAAAACCATTGAAATTCCCCCGTTATAGTTAGTTCAGCTAACTATAACTCGCGCGCCCGCAATGCACTACTGATGACGTCACATATTACATCACTCATGACATGATCAGTGACATCACTCATGACATCACTGATGACATCTCAAATGACATCACTGATGACATCATCCTTGTGATAGAGTGGCAGACCTCCTCTCCCCCTACTATAACCTTTGATACACACATTCAAAAATAGAAACTAAAATTTTCAAAACAATGGACATACCAATATCAGTTACAACAACCTATTCAGTAATTGTAAGATCCACATACACATCCACTCATTCACCAACAGTCCTATACAGTCACTCGTACATGTACTCACTCATCATATGTTCTCATACACCTATACATCCTGTTACACAACGCCACTCATCCATAGAGTTACTCACACACATAGTCACTCATGCTAATAAAGAATCAAACATCCATTTACTTGCATATACAGTTATACACACACCACCACACTTACTTCTACAGAAACCTACACATACTTAGTCTTTTAAACAATCACTTATAGAAACACATACTTATTCATACAGGAACTCTTTCAATCTCTCACTCTCACATATACTCACTTATATACACCAATAGTCACATATACTAGTTTAAAACATATGTAGTTACTCATAAAGACACTATTGAGACAGTCATTCACTCACTAACACACCCATGCACACACTCATCCACCCATACAGTCCTGCACACATGCTGTCTTCAACACATACAAACAGTGAGTCACTCATTCATGCACCTATGCACTACGTAATACCCCCACCGAACCATACAGACACTCAGACACTCATACTGATACTCAAAAAACCAACTAATAACCTATATAGACACTCATGTAGCTACTCATCAACCCATGCAGCCACTTATACACAAAGTGAGAGACTGATACAGATATTTACATATTTAAACATTACTCACTAAGCCATGTATTCACTAAGATACACTTAATCAGTCAGTTATACAATCAATTTTTAAAAAACAAATCATCCATTTAGACACTTATATACCCATTTATTCTTCCATCGACCTTGAGATATACATATATAAAACATATGTAATTTTCAGAAAAACACACATTCACTGGATGATGTCATCAGTGATGTCATCAGTGATGTCATTTGAGATGTAATCAGTGATGTCATGAGTGATGTCACTGATCATGTCATGAGTGATGTAATATGTGACGTCATCAGCAGTGCATTGCGGGCGCGCGAGTTATAGTTAGCTGAACTAACTATAACGGGGGAATTTCAATGGTTTTGTACGAGTGAAAAGTCCAGCTAACTATAACGCCCCTGAAACCTATGTTTTTTTCAGTGAATTTCTAAGGTTTTTTAAATGCTAATTCCAAACTATAACATGCCTGAAACTTATGTATTTTTCAGTGAATATATATATATAAATCTATAGTCTTCATAATTACCTGTGAAATACTTACATTTGTGTTGTTAAAGGAATGTCTGGTAAAGGTATATGTGTGTGGTAAAGATTTTTGTTCTAAAGACAAGCATTGTAATGTCTTATGCATTGTTAAGACCATGTTGTAAAGGCATGGGTGGTAATAGCAAGCGTGGTTCCGTCATACAACCATTGCTGGTCTTTCTTGCATCACTGAAGAACATTCATAGAGAGAAGTGTCAGGAGGATGAGGTAAAGGCAGGCATACTAGTCCACTAAGTGGTGAAGCTCTATTACAAACTGTTCAGGCTGCCATCTTAGAACCTTTGTGTTGCTGAGAAGCTGGCCTTGTGGCAATGTTGTGCAGATCCTGAGAATCCCATGAAGGTGGAAGCATGCCAGAGGAAAAGTCAGTGCCAGGATAAGAAGAACTGTGTGAAATACACGTACACCAGGATTCAAGTGGCAAATATATTGGAAGGTGGCAGACAATGTCCTCTAACTTTATTTGTCCACTAGGTGCCTGAGGTTGTCTTTGTTCTTCCAGGTACAAAAGTGAGCCACAGCTTATGTAACTATGTTAGTGACCTCACTGTTTCTGGGAGGAGTGGGTGTAGGGTTGGGAGAAAGAAAGGTCTGCTCCTCCATTTTTCTTCATTGTGCAAAAAGGTGACATTGTAGCCCTTTTACCTAAATGTTTTATCAAAACAAAATATTTTGTAGAAAAATAACTTGTCATATGTAAGAGGAAAACGTTACAAAATTGATTCTCAAACAGTACCTATCCCAATATTAAAATTTGTGTTTCTTGCATACCTTGAACTCTGCTCGCATCAACTACCTTGTCCCAGTATGGCATGCAGGACATTAAAAAAAAGCAATGCATGTAGAATATAACAATCAATTCAAATTAAGACAAAGATTAAAATAGATTAGTGGAGAAAAGTCATAGGCCAAGGACCTGGCTAAAACTTATGACAATATTTATTTTGGAATAAATATGTACTGACTTCTGGAAGAGGGCTTAGGAAAAAAATCCTCAAATTGGTGACTGCAAAAATCTCAAGTCTTCCTGAATTATCAGTTTTCCTGGTTCAACAATAGTTTACATATGGGTGTAAGTTGTGGTGCTAAATCTGTTTTACATTGAATTAATCGCAAATTCAATCCATCATAAACATGAGCATTAAAGGCTTGGCAAATTCTATGCAAATGCAGAGGAGCGAAACAGTGCTGACCTTGTAAGGACTCGCGAACTGTGGAAGTAGAGTAGAGCAAATATGAGATTCCCTGAACAGGACTAGGCACTTCTATGGAAGGGGATAACACTGAAGTAAAACTGGCCTGGAAAGGAATAGCAAACTCTTTACAAGGGGGGGGGGGGGGTGGAGTGGTGAGACAGTACTGACCTGGACAGGTCCAGTGAAGCCCAAGAAAGAGGATAAGAGCAAAACATTGCTGGCCTGGTTAGGACTGGTCAGTTCTCTGGATGGAAGTAGATAAGAGAGAAGCAGAACTGGTTTCACCCACTTTCCCCCCCCACCTTTTATTATTGTTTATAATACTAAAACCTTGTGTGTTCTATAGTGGTACTTACCATACTGGTACCATAACTTGAGTCTGTAAATAACAGATAATAGCATTGCTCAATTTAACGTACATTTATTGCCTTTAAGCGCTGCTCCATCATAAGGCACTGCTCACAACATGATCACCAGCGCTGAAGTCAAAACAGAAATTCTTTGGTGAGTATCGCTACACTTACAGCTACGGTCTATCTCTTGAATCTGGACTGAACACCAGTCATAGAGAGCTTCAGGCAAGATTCTGAATACACTAAAAACCACAAGGCAGAGGGACAAGTGGTTTATAAATTTGAGTACATATCAACAAAAGTCCTCAATTGAAATATGTATATAACCCAGGGGGAGTCACCACTAGGTAGTTCTAGTTAGGTCTGTGTTTCCATTGGCAAAACATGTTTTGGTTTGCTTATAACATTGGCATGGTTTGACAAATCTTCTTGAAACTTTCAACAAAAAAGTCCCATCCACCTCCGCTCCTTCCTGGAAAGTTTTGGGGTGATCCATCAAGTGGGGGTTGAGAAAAAGGGAGGGTTGAAAAACGCATTTTGACCATACATTTTTCAATAGGAAAAATGGAACAGTGATGCCGCAAAAACGGCTGGACAGCATTACACCAAATTTGTCAGAAAGCTAGATCTTGGTTCAAAAAGTGTGCTTTTTGTGATATGATGTATATCCGTGCAGTACGTTTTGAGAAATTAAGGTTCTACATGCATGTACATATCAGGCCAGGAGGATCCATCGAGCCAATAGAACACTCCTGGGGTCAAAACATTTTTTTAGAAGTTACCCCCCTCTCAGACCACCGGGGTGGGTTATGGCTAGGCCTGGGCCAAAATTTTGTTCCGTTTGCGGAAATTGCGATAATTTGGCATTGTCGCGTTCAGCGAAAAGCGCGAAAATGTAAAAATTTCCGCATTCCGCAGCTGAGCGATAATTTGTTTCTTGCTCGTGCTGTAAAATAATACTTTCTCGCGTGATTGCGCGATCGCCATACCTGAATCCCTGCGTTCGCCGACAAGTTTTCCCGATCCGGTCGCGTTCTCCACGAGATGTTGGATTGTTGGTAGCATTTGCGCTGTCTCGCGACAGTTCGCGCCCGCAGTAACGTCATGCGTCGCGCGATCACGTCTTTCTTCTCGCGATCATGCACCGCGAGACAAGTGAAAACAAGATGGCCGTGCCCACGAGCAACCGCATGGGTAAGTTGGCGAGCCGCGACCACGCAGAAAATACCGCGAAAGGGCGGGAAAAAAACTTCAGCATCTTCGCGATATTTCCGCGTGTTTGCGGAGATTTTTAACATTTTCGCGATAATTTGCGAAAGTGAATTTCGCAAATTCCGCCCACCCCTAGTTATGGCCCTGGGGGTCTCATCTCTTCGGTCCCTGGGACCCCATTCACCAAGGCCAGTTTTTCTATTAAGGGGAGTGAGGTGTGTGGCCCTCCTCACTGAGCCTTGATGAGGCCCCCTGGGATGCTTTTTTTTAAGGGGAGATCGACATGTAGCCCCCCCCTTCCAATCCCGATTCCCCGGGGTCTGAACTTTGGAGTGTGCCATGGGACCCACACCTGGAACACTGTGGTTCCCTGCCCAGTAGAGTGCGAGCATACCCTGCCCACACCCTCCCGGACAGGGAATAGTAGATTGCTCCTGCCCGGCAGCAGCAGTAAAAATGCTGCTCCCACCTAGGTTGGAGTAAGGAAATTGTGCTGGCTCCTACCATCACTCAGTATGGTGATGGCCAGGGAGCTAGCAGTGGCTACAGGGGATGTGGGGCTAGGCTACCTGGGCATCCCCCAAGGAAAGATTGCATGTGGGTGCCCTGGTGACCACTAGGCCACACACCAAAAATTCTAAAAATGGTCAGCTTCCACCAGGGCAGCCAGCTTGGGCCTGTGGCTCTCCTTGTTGCCACCAATGAAAGATTGCTTGTGGTTGTCCTGGGAGGGACCCGTGGCACCCAGTAAAATATTTGAAAAAAGACCTGCTCCCACCAGGGGAGTTAGCTATGGCCCTGGGGCTATTCCAAAGGCCCCCAACAGAAATGGAGCTGTCGATGCCCTGGGTGGGCCCTGGGCCACCACCTTAACAAAAGAAAAATGTGTGCCAGCAGAGGAGCCAGCTAGGACAACAGGGGCCCTGGGGCTTCTGTCCCATGGTCTCCAATGAAAAATAAATCTCTTCGTGTTCCAGATATGACCGAGACACCCACAAAACAATTTACAAAGCAAAGGACAAAGTGAATAATAAATGAGTGGCCAGAGCCACACTATATCTCAGTCCACTCCAATCTAGCCCACCCAATCTACCCCACTCCGCTCCAATGTTCCTCAATCAGTCCTATTTACCCCACTCCAATCTAAACCAATCTACCCCACTATAATATATTGCACACAACCACAATCTACCCACTCCAATCTACCCCACTCCAACCTACACTACTCCACCCCAATCTACCCAACTCCACCCCAATCTCTGTCACCCCACCCCAATCTACCCCAATCCAATCTAACCCATTCTAATCTAAACTATTCTACCCATCTCCACTCCAATCTGTCACACGCAACTCCAATCTGCCCCACTCCAATCTACCCCACTCCACTCTTCCCCAATCTGCCACACTCCAATTTACCCCACTCCAACCCATTCTACCTCACGCCACAACAATCTATCCCACTCCAATCTACCCCAATCCACTTCAATCTACCCCAATATATTCCACTGCACCCCAATGTAATCCACTTCACCCCACTTCACTCTTCCCCAATCCACCCCACTCTTCCCCAATCCATCCCACTCCCCTTCAATCTATTCCAATTTACCCCACTTCACTCCAATCTAACCCACTCCTCTCCAGTCTACCCTTATCTACCTGTTCTACCCCAATATTCCCCAGTCCACACCAACCCACCCCAATCCTCCATAGTCCAATCTCCCGGATCCAATCAACCCCACTCCATTCTAATATATCCACGCTGCTCCATTCTATACTAATCAACCCCTTTTCCAATGCAATCTATCCCACTCCACTGCACTCCACTCCATTCTACCCCACTCCACTGGAATCTATCCCACCTTACCCCAAACTACTCCAGTCTACTCACTCCACTCCAATTTACCCCATTCTGCACCACTCCACCCCAATATACCTTACTTCACCCATCTACCCCAGTCTGCCCCACTCCAATGTACCCTAATTTACCCAACTCCACCCCAATCTCCCTCAATATACTCAACTCTATTTCAATCTTCCCCACTCCACTCTAATCTTCCCCACTCCACTCTTCCCCACTCCACTCTTCCCCACTCCACTCCAATATTCCCCACTCCAATCTACTTCACTTCACTCCAATCTATCCTAATCCACTCTACCCAATCTACAGCACTCCACTCTAAATTAATCTGCAGCACTCCAATCTACCCCACTCCAATCTTTCCCAGTTTACCTCACCCCATCCAACTGCACTACACTAGCTCTCCCCACTGGTGTTCAACATTGCTAAAATGCATTGCCAAAGCCAATAGCTCTCGCATAGGCAAGACCTATTGACTTTGCTGATGCTGTTATATTTAGGTTTTGTGATCATTTGACTAAGTCAGTAAGTCTACCGGACCTAAAATAACAGCTTTTTTATTGTAACATCACACAGTCAACCTGTGGGGGTTGATTTCTGGGCCTGGCCACAGACTGTGCCCTGCGCCCTACTGCACGCTTCGCAAGGCAGAAGGTCATGTGCTGCGGGAGGTAGGGAGCCTACAGGAAGCTGAGCGCAGGTTCTGATGATTGCAGGTGATGGACTTCTTACTTTACATTTAAAAAAACATATAGCTTAACTGAAAAAAGGAAAGGATAAAGAGACATTCTAGTTGGATGGAAATTTCCATTCAGTAATAGTTATCTCAAGTAACTATAACTTGTGCCCTACAGCAACTGTAACTCACACCCTTGCCATGTACTGCTTATTATCTCCAATATTACATCACTCATGACATGTTCTATGACATCATTGATAACGGCAACATCTGAAATGATGTCATTCAAAACAAAACTGTGCATGGCAGGGGCGCCAGTAATAGTTGCTTTAGGGAACGAGTTTATAGATGGCCACTTGCTGTCCTATAAACCTTTCCCATTCCATGCAGGTTGTTTCGCTTCCTTTTAGAAGTGTTGTACTGCTAGCTGCTCTGCTGCACTCCCCAATCCCGCCATGCAGACTGCAATGTTTCCCTCATTGTGTTGAAAGATAACCTAACAGCACTTCTCTCCCATGTTTTTGTGCATGAGTTACAGAATTTGCACTTTTACTGCCAATTATGTACATTCTATGCAATTCCTGTGTATGTAAGGATGTTTGCAGGGTGTTGGCCACGTTGCATCTGTTTTGTTTCTGTGAAAATTAAAGTGCCACAGTTTCTTGTTCAATGGAGGACCAGTATGTATGTGTGAGCTATGCACCATTTGCATAGCTTGTACACCTTAGGATGTGCATTCACTTTCTGAGTTGTGTTCGTGATGGCAATATTAATTGGGCTGCTGTCTTCGTGCGACTACTTGATTAGTTTCTTGCGATGATGCACCTATGAGAGGCCACTTGCTTCGAGGGGTGTTGGGTAAACCTGCCTGGTTATATCTGGGTTAAAGAGGGCTGTGGGATATCACAGAGGTGGTTAAAGTTCCTGTATCTGGTGCACCTGTTGTGTGTGTGGGGGGGAAGGGAGGGGTGCACAGCTGCTGGCCATACTGTACCGGTGTTATGTACATTAGCAAAACTTGAGAAAATGCCTTCACTACATTTTACTACTCTCTGCAACTTTTTCGACAATAATGAGTAAGTTGACGGGTCTATTTATGCCTTTGTCCAGCAGAAACACCATGCTCTCCTGCCTGGTCTTCTGCCAATAGTTGTTTTCATCCACTTCAGTTTGCATCAAGCCTCCATTTTTCATCCTACTGAGCCTTGGTACAAACTACAGCGCACACCCCCTCCACCCCCGCCAGCTAGGGAAGGTCTGCACACCTCGCGCGTGCAATATCTTACACAGTCCTTTTTGCTCGCCGTTTAATTCAAGGCTTGAATAATACATATTTGCCTCTTAGTAGTGACTCATAGCAGCAATCACATAGGCATTACTTGTTGACATAAGCAACTCACAGGGGATGCGCTGAATTGACCTGCTACGAGGCCAAATGGAATTTTAAACTGTTGAATTATGAGTGAAGTGTCACGTTGGCGATAACTAACTAATAACTCATGCATATTCAACCAAGACTATTTGTGGTAATGTGGAACTTGAAACTAGTTGTGAGAAGAAATATGCTCTGAAGTGATTTAATGCCAACACATTTCGAAATAATTTGGCTATTAAATGGGAATTTAAAATGTTCCTGACAGTTGTCCAAGCAGTCCAATTAAAACACGGTTTGACAGTTCGAATATCTTGTTTATATAACTACTAGCAAACGTTCCAACTGCAAATTCATAATTGTCTCTACCCTAAATGACCTGCTAAGCGGTGTCTGGGGGCTTAGTAGACTAATGCATCCAGTGTAGGGGCCTGTGCTCGACCTCATGGTCACAAGTTCATATCACGGCGGGTACACTCTGCCTTCCATCCTTCTGAGGTCGATAAAATGAGTACCATTGAGTTGGGTAACAATACACATCTGTTATTCAGTGCCAAGATACCCTTGGGTGAACGTGTGCTTTACAAGTACACGTTATGCTACCAATTACAGAGCCGTTCTGTGCAGGATACTTAATTATATCAACTATCTTTTTATTGGTGGAGCTATTCAAATTTTGTAAGTCCTACTGGAATGAGGCCCTGGCGCCATAACTAATACACCCAGAAGAGAAGATAGCTCCCTGTCTCGAAGACACTGTACTGATTACCGACTAGGCAATCATACAAGTCAAAGCACTAACAGTTCAGAAGACAGTTTATGAAATGACTACATTAAGTGATGGTTGATAATTACATGCAAGTGGTAAACAAGCACTGGCAAAGCCAATATGTTGGCATTGACTGTCAACACTTGGCTTTGCCAATGTTTGTGAATGTTTTTTGTGCACAGGGCTACTTTTTGGGTAAGCGCACATGGTGCGAGAGCAGAATGCCCACAGCCACAGAGGTAAGTCAATGGCAGAAGCCAGCTGGACCTGTGCCCCATGCTGGATACTGTAGTAGGTGGAGCAAAAATGTAACAAACACACTGACTGATCAATGAAGGAATAAACTGGCTGAAAGTCTCAATAAGTAAGTTTATTATTTACTTTTCTTTACAATCAAAAGTCTTGGCTAACACTAGACTTTAAAACAGTGCTACAGTTCAACACAAATTGCAAGTGAATAGTCATTCTGGGACATGCAGTATCTAATTTTGGTCATCTTCTAACCAAACTAGGGCTGGAATCACCGAGTCACTAAATAGTACAAACCTGTTTGTTTTTCAAAAGTAACAAGAAATAAACTGAATCTGAATATATACAAATTGTCTGTATACATATGCAATGAGTTATGGTGAACCCTTAGGCCCTCATTAAGAGTGGGACTTTTATGCTGATCCCTGTTCAAACTCGTTTGTGCAGGGATCGGAATCCCAAGTTTCCCTGCAGTAACCCCCTGCATCCCTTCAATATTTCCCAGGTGACGTTTTGCAAGTCAAACCGGCCAAATGTTTCTTGGGGGGAAGGGGGTGTACAGGTATATACAAGTACGTGCCAATTGTTTTGCGCAAAGCACCAAAATCTGCATGTTGTGCATCAGCAAAGGGTACAAAATCCAATAGGTAATATTTATCGCATTATCAGATTTTGAAGGTCCAATCATTTTCATATCGTCAACCAGGCCACTCTTAATTAAAACCTTTGATGGACTTTACTGATTGGTGGTCTAATTAAGCCAGCTGCGATTCACATCATTAATGATTTCATTCTTGCCATATTTAGGTGTTCTAACTGGTGGGAAACATAGAGAAGAAGCATTGACATACAATAATACGACGAAAAAGAACACATAAATACAAGAGGTTGATCAAGAAGAAGAAATAGAACACGAAGGAAAAGAATATTAAGAAGAATAAGAATATTTATAACTACAGAAAGAACAGGAAGAAGGACATGAGGAAGGAGAGGACGAAGAAGGGAAAAGGACGAGGGGGAAGGTGAAGAGAAGTAGAATGAGAAGGAGGAAGAAAAGGAAGAGGTGCAATACTGTAAGTAGCTACTTCAACTTGGTAAGTGTTAAAGGATTGCTAAGCATAACAGCGACATTCTTGTATGTTTAGGTACACTTATCCTGCAAACTATGGAACAAAAACATATAGTGATTGAATTCTAAATCTCCAAATTATTCTGTTTGGATGAATTCTTGTTTTATCAAATTCCAAAAATATGCAGAACTCCAAAGGCAGTTTTAATTGCTACGTGATCTTGCAGTCATCAATTCTAAGGCCACAGTGTCTATGGGAAAAGGAAGCTGGAACAAAGCTTGATATGATCTGACATGCAAGGATCAGGCCTTGTTGCCTAGAATTCAAACTTAGAATTCGAAGTCTGAGTCATTTACGGAAGTAAGGAACTTTGTGACAGATGAATAAGTCTCTATCTTACATACAAGTAGACAAAATCCTAGCATGGCATGATAGGCAGAGCCACAATATATTGCACAGCAACTATCCCTCAACTGTCAGAAAAAGTGTGATTACCATGCAACCCATACACTAGTACTTTAGCAATGAACAGACAGATCTTAGAAGGTTGAACTTCTTTAGGAACTACCACAGCCAGATCCAGGGACACTCAAGAGTGGAACTGACCAATTCGGTCACAACGATTTCCACAACTGGTAAAGAACCCACTAAAGAAGGGTCTGCATTAATTGAAAATGATTCAAAGATGATAGTTTTAGGATTTACATGAGCCAGCCCACTGTGACACATTATGATTGACCTTGAAACATCATACATGTCTGAAATGACATGGATGTGTCTCCATGAAGTGCTCAAATGTGACATGACTATGCCCAGAACAACTGATAGGGAGAATAAATCCATAACAATTCTCATCAATGAGGCCCCAGTGTTCAGAGTGAGGTCCTCGTGTTCCAGTAGTCAATATAAGTAATCAATTTGATATTATTGATAATTTACGTGACCAAATAACGTACTGGGATAATGTAATGTAATGTCATGTTGTGGGAGTTGTGAAACAATGCTTATTGTGTTGCATGTGAGATAAATATTTAATTGTTTATGTACCTGTAACACTGGAGCACTAACCTGTTTAGTTGTGTGATCTTGTAGGAGTGAGATGCAATCAAAGCAGCTAATTCCCAATGCCACCCAAACACTGCCACCGCCTGAATTCTGATAGCGATCCCAGCTGGGCCTGTCCTTAGAAGAAAGGGACATGGGATTGACGAAAAAGAATAAGCATCATCTGTTCAGCCTGGTCACTCTTGCAAGTGTATGTGCATCTAACTTAAATATGATCCACATTCTAAGGTGACAATCTCCTGTGTTTACCTTTTTCCCCTAAAAATTCCCTCTTTCCAACTCAGGATTAAATTCTAGTTCTGGGATTAAATTGGATCTCTAAAAGTAGTCCTATGGGGAAGAAATAGTTCACTAGGGCTAATTGAAGATATTACACAACATTGTTTGAACAAACAAATTTACTCGGGAACCCTTTGATTACCAGATGCGCTACTCATGAAGGTTGTACTATGTTATCAATGTAGGAATTAGCTTATCATTCCCCAGTAAATTGTACAACTGTATTCTTTTAAAATAATAAGGCAAGTGTATAAGTTGTTCAAAGCCTGATGTAAAATAAGAATCAAACATAAAAAAATCTTTCGACTCTTAGAAGAGAACACTAATTAACTATATCTTGTCTTTACATTCTAGGAACCTCAAAATGTAGATGCAAAAATGCAAGGAAAAATCCACGATGGTAAGTATATATCCATAACACACTGAGAATGCACATATTACCACCTTATCATTGCAGTCATCTGTTAGTAAGCGGTCTCTATGTGCTTAATTTTGCAGGCTTCCTCATAATACTCCAAGTAATTAATGCAGGTGGTGGAACAAGAAGAATTAACCCAGACCGCCGGCACAAACCTCCAGAGGCAGAACAGGAAACTGTACAGAGACTTCGGATCAAGCAATGGACCTCGGGTAAGTTTAGCAATACTCCAGAATAGCAGGGTTTTGTAGACTGCCACATCCAAAAACTTGACTGTCGTACATGCATGAACGCAGACTTCCGGGCATCACTCCCCAATGCACAAAGAAAGATTAGACAGCCTCCCTTGTGCGCGAGCCAACCACCTGTGTCACAGCTGTGTCTTGTGATGCAACTACGCAACCTGAGGCAACAGTGACAGCACCTTTCTAACATTTTCACCAGGAACCAATGGCCAATATATATTTTTGGGCTGACGGATGAGAATCTCACACTGAACATAAATATGAAAAATACTTACGAAGTTTTAATTTCATATTCTCTAACATCATTCATAAATAAATATCATTCATGGACCCTACTTTGTTATTCTTTTTAATTATGCCATGGAGGAAGGGGGCATTACTCCTACTTCCACATTTGTCTCTTGTTGTAACTCTTTATTTGCTACTGAAGGCAACTTTGAAGTACCAGAAAGTTAATAGATGTGTATCTATCACTTTTTAAGAGATGTTATTTTTTCTGGAGTATTGTTCTATTTGTTTCCCTCTGTGCTTACTCTCTCACCTTCCTTTTCATAAGCAGAGGAGTTTCCTCACCATTGACTCTACTGCCCTTACTTGAATTTGAGATATGGCTATTACTAGTGCCACATAGCTAGCCGTCTATTCTATGTTCACTGGTACTCAATTTGGACATTAGTGTTGGTTGGTGCTTCAGTAAGTCTATGAGATGGTCATGTGGATGTAATGTTATTACAGGTAATGTTTAGGACTGCAGCCTGATATTATTATGTATTCAATCACAAAAAATGTCTTTTAAATGCTTTTTTAGCAGAGAGTATGTTGATATTTTGATCAGAAATTTAAAAAGACTAATAAGGAAAATAAGTAGAGAAACGTAAGGAGCGCCCAGAACATATGCCAAAATACAAATTCCTGAACGTTTCTAATTAACACATACTAGCTAGGATTTCTTGATGCATGACTTTGAAAATAACAACAAAGGAAACATTGTCTAGGCAACCAAAAATAACTTACTGATGCTAACATAATGCAAACCATGGACAGTAACATAACACAAAAGGTATTTTAAAATATGCAATGCTGCCAAACAAGCAAAGTGCAACCTATAACAAACTCTTAACACTAGTCAAACAAGAAACATAGAATTACAGTACGCAAACACTCATTATTGATTTTGAACAAGATACAATTTCAACTAGGCTTAAAAATGTACTCACACACAGTTGCGAGGGTGCTACTACTACTGCTACCAAAGTATATGGAGGCACCTCAATCTATACTTGTTTTAATAGAAAACAAAAATGCTAATTTGGATATGAAGTTGAAATAACTTTTTGCATTTGCCTATATCCCTGCCACAGAGGCAAACACTATGACATGTTAATAGAATCCCCATACTGCCACAAAAAATGAAAACATAGTCTCAACACTAATTGGACTTTTTGAAATTACCTGGGTTTGTTGCCTGCATGGTTCAGAACACAGGTGTTAATACAACTTTCACAATACATGGTAGAATGGCTGACAGATCCATCTCTCAATAAGCAAAACTAACAATGCACTGAAACAGTGGCATGATTCCTTCCAAGGAACACTTTGAAGAAGCCACCCAACTCTGTACCAATTTCTAGAACTACACAAAAAAGAACAAAGCTATCAAGAAAGAAGTCTAGGAAAAATCGCTAACACAACAACTGAAACCAAAATTATGCAAACAACCTAAATAAATGAATGAAATACTAACAAGCAAAGGGCAACTATTTACTCACGGCCAAGACTTACCCAACCTTAAAACAATAGCCAGAACACTACAGTAAAAAAGGCCAGGAAGTAAATAAAAATAAAAACTGATTTAAAAAAACATTAACAACTCAAGCCTACACAAATGTAATACTAATAAATTATCTAAAATAATATCGCTCTGAATACAATTATAACATAGAAACATTATTTCAGAATAATAAAAGCCTAATGTGTATAAAATACTTAATGCAAAGAACAAAACATAAATAATATAACGCATATGTATATTAAAAACAGTAAATAATGTAATGCAATAATATTACACATATTTACAAAATATGAGCATACACAGTATAATAAATAATTTGCTCCTAACAAATAAATAATAAACAAAAACCTTCCATAGACAATAAGACGACCAGAGAAAACATAATCCATCAAAAATATGTACAAAATGAAGCCCAACCAAATGCAAAAATACAAGTAGATATCACAATCCATCGAATTTGATCATATACAATCTAGGGGAAGCAGTATTAATATTTAATATTAAATAATCAAAAACTGCTCCAGGAAAACTGCAAACAAAACAATGTAAAATAAATTGTTGGATCAGTCCCAAACCTATTACATTCACCACCTGTTTTCTGAACCCATTTTTGTTTACTTTTCGGACTCTGTGCACTTTACCACTGCTAACCAGCGCTAAAGTGCTTGTGCTCCCTCCTTTAAACATGGTAAAAGTGGCTTATACCCAAAATGGCACATTTAATTTCCTCTAACAGTAAGTGGTCCTCCAAATGATGGGAAAGGATTTTACTGTTGTATCATTCTAAGATCTTTATTGGGAATGGGAGGCAGGAGACTGACTTGTAATTAGATAAGATTGTCGGGTTGGCTGAAGCTTTTTTCATCAATGGCTTGACTATAGCCTTTTTCCAGCATGGGGTAACCACACCTGATTCAAGGGACTGGTTGCCAAGTTGTAATAGTGGAGGCAGTAACTCGTCCTCTCATTTTTTCCATTGATTTGGAGGAAGAGGATCCAAGGGAGATCCGGACCTGATGGACATAAACAGTGTGTGAAAGCCTTACTAGGACATTAAATCAAAACTGTCAAACCTAGGTTTGGGGATTTCATGAGGCTGCCAAGCCAGGCTCTCCCTGAACAAGAATACAAGCAACCTCGGACCAATATCTCCCTTATTATGGGCCCCTCAGTCAGGTATAGCTTGATTCCAGTGGCACAGTGCACACGGGACACACATCTGGGCATACCCATCACACTTAGGGCATCAACCACAACAACAAGGTGATGGATGGAATGCTAAAATTAATCTCACCCACTGGTAATCGATTGGGCCACATCCCAATCCACCTCAGTTTGGACCCAGCCATATGCAAATCAGTCTTGATCCTGCTCCAGTGGGAACAGTTCAGCCCGAAATGCCAAGCTAGGTTCTCTCTGAAGCAGAATACAAGCAACCTAGGACCGATTGTGCCCGTGTAATCGGCTAGATAGGTAGATATAGCTTGATTTTAGTGGCACCGTGAGCATGGGAACAACTAAGAAGGGGGATCCTTGAGAAATGATGAAGGCAGATATGGCAGGGGAAATAAGGACAACTAACAAAGAGAAATACCTGCCAAAATAATTAGAAAAAGGCCCTATAAAGGGTCCTACTATTAATGACCACACACCGTGGCAGATCTGGACAATAATCAAAAGGAATTCAACAAAATTCAAAAAAATAAATAAATATATACTCCAACAACAATGTAATTTAATCACAATGATCGGTCAAATGTATGGTATTTTTAACACCATTTTGTTATATATACATACATCTATTGCAAAGCAACATTCCACAATATACATAAAAGTGATAATACTGTCCCACACGCCTCATTCAAAAACCACAATCTTACTATCACACATTCCACAATAACATCATCCTATATACAACAACACACAAATTTTTGTTCATAAAAATCAAAGAGCATCAAGATAATATATCTGCCACATAATGGTTGAATGGCAAGATGACAATTGACATTCACAGTGTATGGGTAGTTGGATTTCGACTACCCAATAGCCTTAAAAACGCCAACGCGCGTTTTGGTGTCAAGCCCCCGCCGGGGCTACACTTTCATCAGGGCGAGGATGGACAAGTGGTGTGGGACAGGCACACCTGAAGGTCATACTCTTTAGGGGGAAATCGAAAAACTATTTTTCCCCCCAGAAATGTAGGATAAACTCCAGGAGGGATGGATAACCTTAGATAAGTATCTAAGATAACAGGAGATCTATCAGGGTCCAATGTGGTCCCGACCCGAAGTAGGGGATCAGGAGGGTCCAGAATGCAGAAAAATAGTAATTAAAATATCACGCCTACTGAAAGCGGTCGGCGAATGGAGCTTGATATCAATATCCAGACACAGGCACAATTTGATACCTTAATTTTTTAGCCAGCTTCGGTGTCACAAAGGATTCATTCTGCAGTTAAGTACAGAACTGCCATGCTCAAAATACGAGCCTAGTGAGCATGGGACCCATGTCTGGAAAAGGCACTTTGTCATACCCCCCTGTCACTGCTATGACCCCCTGGTAACTGCCCGATAGGCTACGCAATACCTGCACATAGAAGCAGTCGTAACTCGGCTATTAAAACAAGTATTACATCAATAATATCCTCCTCTGTCTGTTCAAATAGGGTGACCCTCATCCTAAAGATCCTCTTGTGTCTCCTCCTCAACCTTATAGCCAAAATCCACATCCTCCCATCAAAATATACAAAGCCGCCATTGTGAAAGAGCCAGATGCATTTAGGGTGCCTTTTTATAGTTTGCACCTGGTTACTATCTGATCTGAATCGATGGTAAGTGCATTTCCTAAATACCTATCTTGAGACTAATCATAATTAGGAAATACTTTGTACATGCGCCTAGCGATTCACAAATGGGAAATCCCTATTTGTGATTTACTATTTAGCAATTTAGAAAATGCGATTTCTAAAAGGTAGAAATCGCATTTTGCATTACTGCAAATGCCTTTCGTACATACCAAAATGGCATTTTGCATTTCCTAACGACCTTGAATAGTGATTCGCACCATTAAGAATTGCTATTTGTTTTGTACATATGGACTTTGTCTCATTGTCGCGTTGTGCTTTTAATTTACCTACTTTTTTCAAATTGCATTTCTCCGGTTCTACTGATTAGATTTTTGTTGTTTGGGTATTAAATCATTTATTAAGAGTTGCTCCATTTTTCTAAATTGGTGTGAGATTTTCATTGTGTTGTGTTTTCACTTTATTACTGTTTGTGTGCTGCATAAATACTTTACACATTTGCCTCTAAGTGAAGCCTAAAAGCTTTTGTGCCAAGCTACCAGTGAGTTAAGAACAGGTTAATTTAGTGGCCTTTGTGTTTCATCTTGAATAGGATGTGGCTGTTGCTTGAGAAGGGCTGACACCCTCCCCAGTCAACAACCCAATTTCTCACATTAGTGGCAGCGGTGGGATTCGGTTCTTGTGTTTGTGCAGTGCCATACAGTGATCAGTGTCACATTAATATCCCATATAAATAGTTTGACACCAGATTCAACCTCTTTTTAAATTCTCCTTTTTTCCATATTTGCTTCCTACCTCACCTTAATACACGTGGGACTATTTTGTTGTTGCACCTGTGATACCTTTCCAGAATTTAAATAGATCTCAATTGCCCATCAATCAATTAGTAGATTTGTAGAGCGCTTCTGGTCACCTATGAGGGTATCCAGCTGTTGGCAGGGTCTAGTTGATTAGCGGAATAGCCAGGTCTTCAGGGACTTTCAGAACTCTGGAAGAGGTGGGGAGGTTCATAGATGAAAGGGTGGATCGTTCCATGTATTTGCTGCTAAATACAAGGAGTGACCTCTGCAGCTGTTACGTTAGATGCAGAGAGTGAGGGTTCAAGAATGGGATGCGAAATGGGGTTGTCTGGTGTGCTGATGAAAGTTCAGGTGGTGGTTCACGTAGGTGGATCCACAGTTGAATAGGGACTTCTATGTATGGGTCAGGAGCTTGAACTGGCATCTTTTCTGTACAGGGAGCCAGTGGAGTTCCATGAGGTAGAGGATGATGTGGATTTGTCTAGGGAGATCCATGACAAATCTGGCTGTGGCAGTCTATATGGTCTGCAGTCATATGAAGAGGTGAGCTGTGATCCCTGCATAGAGAGCATTGCCATAGTCCTGTCGGCTGGAGATAATGGCCTGGGCAATAGTGCATCTTGAGCTTTGTGGTAGCCATTTGAATATCTTACTAAGCAAGCGGAGGATGAAGAAGCAGGAGGAGGGGACGGAGTTGACCTGTGTCATCATGGTTAGCTTGTTGTCCAGAATGATGCCTAGGTTCCTAGCATGGTCAGTGGGAGTAGGAGCAGGTTGGAGTTCTGAGGGCCAACAGGATATGTCCCATGAGGAGCTTTTTTTTCTGAAAATCAGTACCTCTGTCTTGTCCGAGTAGAGTTTCAAGTCAGTGGCGTCTGTCATGCAGTTGTGGAAGTTGGTTTTGGTGGTGTCTTTGGAGAGGAGGACGATGAGTTGTGTGTCATCAGCATAGGATATAATATTGAGTCCGTGGGTTTTGGCGATGCTGTCCAGAGGTGTCATGTAAGTGCTGAAGTGGGTGGGGCTGAACAAAGATCCACAGATGATTTCTTTGGGTGCAGAGGGGAAGTGGGAAGGCAGACATTTTGCGTTCTACCAGTGAGGAGAGCGGCTCCTTGGATGCCTATATTGTACAGCCTTGTGATGAGTGTGTGGTGGGAGACTGTATCAAAGGCTACAGAGAGGTCTAGAAGGAAAAGAGCCACAGTCTCTCCTCGGTTGAGTAGGGCTCAGATGTTGTTGGTAGCCACAATGAGGGCTGTCTTGGAGCTGTGGTTGCTGCAGAATACAGATTGGGAGAAGTCGAGTAGGAGGTTCCATTCCAGATATGATGAGAGTTGTTGATTGATGGCTTTTTCAAATACTTTGGTCTGGAACAGGACAGAGAGATTGGTCAGCAGTTGTTGAGTTTGCTGGGGTCTGCCAATGGTTTCTTTAGTAGGTTGTTGACTTGCGCGCATTTCCAGTCCTCAGGAAGGTGGCCGTGGCAATTGAGGTGTTGAACAAGGTGGTGAGTACGTAGCATATTCTGCCTTAGCCTAGGTTAAAGATATGTTGATGACATGGGTTGGTTGTGGCCCCTGAGTGGACCGAGTTCATGATGGAGGTGGTGTCCCGTGGAGGGAGCTGGCTCTATTCCGTTAGTCGGAAGTCTGTAGTAGTAGCAGGGTCATTGTTTTGCTTGAAGTTTTGCTTTGGGCTGGGGTTTGAAGTAACTGAAGATGTTTGCGATCTTCTCGTTGAAGAAGTTTCCAAAGTTGTTGCAGAGTTCCTGTGAGGGGGTAATGCTGTTTGTTGTCTGCTGCAGCTGAATGGTTGGAAAATTCTTTGACAATATTGAAGAGTTCTTTGCTGTTAGTGGAGCTTGATTCAATGCATGAGGCTAAGGCCTTTTTCTTTGATTCTCTCAGCTGTCTGTGGTAGAGGTTGAGGGCTGTCTTGAAGGCTGTCTAATGGTGTGTCCTTGCTGGTGCGCCTGCTCCTTTCCAATTGTGTAGTGTCGTTTAGCAGTTCTGAGGTCTTCAGTGTACCAGCTAGCATGCTTAGTGGACCTTCTGTGCCTATTGTTGCTGATGGGAGCAACGCTGGTGACGCAGTTGGTGATCCAGTTGTTGAAAATTTGGATGTTCTGATCTAGGTTATTGGAGGAAGTGGGGTGGGTGGGGTTAAGGGCATTGATTCATGTGCCCTTTGAGACTTGACTCCAGCTGCGGGGGTTATTGAGCAGACTGGGGCAGAGGTTCATGAGCTAGTGATGTTGAAGTGTATAATGGAGTGGTCGGTTCAGTTGGGTTCCATGGTGTGGCTGTACCTGATGCGGTCACTGGAGCTAAAGATGAAGTCTAGCATGTGGTCTGCAGTGTGCCTGGGTTAGTCTGAGGTTCTTCAAGCTGTCGAGGGGTTTGGAAGCGTTAATGTCCTTCTGGTCAACAAGATGGAAGTTGAGGTCACCAAGGATAATGTAGTTGTTGCAGTCTATGGCGAGGGGGTTGATGAATTTGACAATGATGTTGCAGAAGGTTGGACGTGGTCCTGGAGGAAGATAGGCAAGGGTGCTAGCCCGACTGGCTGCAGCAGAGAGAAAAGATGAGGCAGAAAGAGCCCTGGTGAAGAAGAAGGCAGAGGCAGAAAGGTCTTTTTTCAGAAAAGAGGATGATGTGGGCTCATGAACAAAGTCTAAAGGAGCTGTATCTATAGCTCAAATAAGCCTCAGAGTCTAGCAGTAATGGTGTTTGCAACTGCACAGTGTCTAGTAGAGATCAAGGTGTACACAAAGACCTGGTGCCCATCTTTGATATGGGGATAATATTGAGGCAGAAATACGTCCCAGAATATCCGCAGGCTCTTTCAGCTTAGGGATCAGATAAAGGGAACCTACACTAGGGCAGCCTGCCTAATCCTGGACCTTGAGAAAGCGTTTGATACCCTAGCATGGCCATACCTTTTCGAAATGCTGGAGCGAATGGGAATAGGTCCCACTTTTAGAGCATACATAAAACTATTATATACAAAACTGACATACAGAAAATGGTTGGGTAAATACATCTCCTCACCCTTCCCAGTCGAGAGGCGTACCAGGCAGGGGTGCCCCCTCTCTCCCCAGTTATTCGCCATTGCTATGGAGCCTCTAGCAATCCAATTACGGCAGGAGGGGGATGCATGGGGCATCCCACTCACAGAAACCACCCACATAGTATCAATGTATGCGGACAACCTATTACTTTACGTGAGGGATATATAATCTGATCTCAGCCCCCTAGGAAACATCCTTTCGGAATTTGCAGCCGCAACAGGGCTCAAAGTCAATTGGGCGAAGTCGGTTGTATACCTTCAAAAACCCTTGCCTCCTTCCACGGGAGATGAGATTTGGGGCCTCTCTCAAGACATGGAGTGCTGGTGCTTCGCGATACCTCGGAATCAGACTTTAACACTCTCTGGCTGACCTCTTTGAAGGTAAACACCATCGTGCCTTGATGAGAGCAAGGACACAGGTAAATTTCTGGAAGGCTGTGCCATTGGCACCCATCGGCAGAATTGCCTTGGCCAAGATGATCTTAGTACCACTTTTTTTTTATTACTTCACCAACACTCCTGTTGTTCCCCCGCGTTCCTTTTTTACACACTCTGTTGAGCTCCCTTATATGGGGCTGACAAACGTCATAGAGTCACACTCTCAAAATTGCAGCTCCCGCTGAATCAAGGAGGGTTGGGGGCGCCATCCTTTGAGGCCTCCTTCTACACAGCACAGATGCAGTGGATATCTAGATGGACGGTGGGGCAGCACTTAGCAGAGACTGCTAAAGAAGAGGGCCCTATGTCGATACAGGCCGTCTGTTGACTGTTGCTTCTGGGCACAAAAACCAGGGAGGCGCACTCGATTCAGGTAAATGTGGCACGCGCATGCATATTGCGAATACACCGCATTTCTGGTAATACCCCATTATATACCCCTTTGTACCCACTATCATGCCTGCCCAAAAAGGAAGGGTTTTATACTTCTCGCACAATGCAAATCTGGAAGGATCATAACAATCTGGAGGTTGGATCCTTGTTCGAAGAGGGACAACTGCTGTCATTTGCGCATCCTTCGGATGAGACAGGCCTCCCCCCCCCCCCCAGGGCAATTTTTATTGCATAGACAACTAATACTCAGCAGTTTCTGCATATGGGATCTCACCGCAGGGGAACCAGAAACGCACCCAGTCCTACATGCAATTCTCCACATGGGGCTAGGACAGCACTTAATCACTTGGCTTTATAAAGCAGTCCAGGATCTCACTGCTGCTACATTAGCCCATTGCGATTGAAATGGGAAGAAGATATAGGTCACCCATTCCATGACAAGAAGTGGGAACAGGCCTTGGAATACCCGAAGAAGGTATCTAGAAATGCCCGCTTCAAAAACATACAATTCTCCATATTACACCGCGCCTACCTCACCCCAGCAAGGATCCAGCGCTTCTACCCAGACACGCAGTTGGCGTGCCCGAGATGCCAATCCTCGGACGTGACATTCATGCACATGTTTTGGTCATGCACCACACTGCGACCCTATAGGAAGACTATACACAAGATATTACAGGGAAGAACAGGACTCCAGTACATTGACACGTGGGAAGCCAGTGGGTTGAGGCTCTTCCATAGGTGCAAAACTCTCAAAGTCCAAACACGCTTTACCTCCCTAGCTCTCCCTTTTGCAAAAAGAGGGATTGCGATGCATTGGAGAGCCCCAAATGTCCCCTCAACCAGCTGCCTGGGTGGGAGCAGTCAAGAAGTGTGGCTCGGCAGCGGAGGACACAATTTGGAGGGAGGAGGTGCAGGTGACACGGAAAAGACACATTTCTATGGAATGTGCCACGCTCTTGCACCAGTTTCACCAACACAGTCCGGGCACCTTCTTGCTGCGGGTGACAGCGATCCCTAGACATGCCAATAGTCACGACGGTACAATATCCCTGTAAAGCGGAACGCTAAGACAGTGCATAATACTCTGGTTAAATTGCATTCCCAATGACTTACATGCTCCTGGCGGAGCTCCTGATCCCGCTCTGTTTACGAAAACAGATAGCGAAATATATCTCTTGGTCCCTAAAAGATACAGCAGGCAATGTGAGCCACCCGACCAAACCTCCCAAGTTCTAAACCCTTGTTAGACACAAGCACCTGTAGGTTCTTTCCCTTTTAACAAGCTGGCTTTCTATTCCTCAATACACCAATCAGTTAGGCGAACACTCAAAATTATGAGGACACCCCACGACTCCACAAGATATGTGTAGTTTAATTGTATTTTCCCATCCTTCTCACTTGTAACTTCAAGGTTCTCAACTGAACCAACAAATCATAACATTTGATTGTAATGTCTTGAGTAACTACCATACTTGTATGCCTACTTATTTAACCCTGGGTGTAGTTCGCGAAGTAGCGCTACGCGTAGCTACGCAAAGTGCACTTCGCACTGCACGAGCTACGCGTAGCACTTCGCGAACTGCGTATACCCTGTTCGCACTGTGCAAGATGCCGTTTTCAATGATTGCACAGTGCGGACAAGCATCCGCCACTGTGCAATCATTGAAAATGGCATCTTGCACAGTGCGAGATGTAGTTTTCTGCCGCTCGAGTCGATTTTTACTCAAGCGGCAGCTTTCTCAACGCGGACTGGTAGTTTCTCATCGTGAGCGGTCGGCAACTTGATGTTGCTGATCGCGAACGAGGAAAAAGTCTCGCCGGGACGTCATTTTGCTTGCTCGCGGTCGCCAACTTGACGTTGAGGACCGCGAGCAAGCAAAATACGCGAGCATAGTGCTTTGCCCAGGGTTAACTTATATGCAAAATAATAAAATTGTTTTTAAAAAAAAATGGGGGATGATATTGAAAGGGGGCTCACAGCCTATGAGGTAGCCTTTAGAATAGTAAGGGCTCCAGAGGAGTTTTGGGGGGGTCACTCTGTGGAGGCACATGTCAGCTGTAGGGAGGGCTGCCCTGTTGTGTTTAGAGATTGGTGAACAGATGTCCTACTTGCCCATGAAAGCAGCCCTTATCACTAGTTCTAGCCTCACCACTGAGGGCTACCACTTAAAGTTTAGGGACAGTCACAGACTGACTGGTCAGTCTTAGGTAGATTTTCTGGACTTCACCAATAAGGTAGTTAATGGTTGGGTGAAGGGCAGCCATGTGAGTTGTTATGGGGGCTGCATGATCTATTTTGAGAGAGAGCACATGCTTAGTAAATGTTTCACAGAGTTGTGCCAACACATGACCCCGGGGAGCTTGCAATGGAGGCAGACCTCTAGGATGGTACCAGAGTTTCTAGGAAGGCACCTGAGAGTGGTGCTGAGCAGGGTGGTTCAGATTTTATCCCTTCGCACAGAGTGAGGGGAGGTACACAGTGACCCAGACTGGTCCCAGAATACTGTGGGGGTGTAGGGTTCCCACACCCCTTCTAAGAGTAGGAGGGGATGTTCTTGTGCGCAGCAGCACAGGGCACCACATTTCCAACCCCGGTTCTTTGATTGCTCTGAGCCGAGTCAGAAGTGAGAGAACCTGATCTGTACCAAAGTACCATTCACTAGTGGGAGCTACACTGGGATAATTAACTCTCAGATGCCCATTCACCGTGTTCTGGGTGCTACATTACCACCAGTGTCCAGTGAGCTGGAAGGCCTGCCTAGGGCACCCTGAAAGCTCAGATTTCTGAGGGTACCACTCCCAAGTGGAGGGTACAGGAGGCAATATAGAGGGCCAGGGGAGGAAGGACTCACTACTGCCACCTGTTATGCCTCAGGGAACAGATGCTGAGCTGAAGCGCCAGTCTCAGTTTATCACCCCAGGACTTGTGGGAAGGAGAGTGGAAGAAGGATACCTAACTCCTGGGGCTGTTGCCCACACCCTGCGAACCTTCAGAGGTCAGAGAACCCTAGGAGCCCTTAGGGAACTCCAAACCAGCCCCAAGACTGGAAGTGAGACCTGCCCAAGGCTCCCCACCTTGTCGCTTCTAGCTGGTAGTAGATGGACCAGGGCCTAGCTCTTGACACTGACAGCTATCTATAGCCTATGTTAGTTGCTGTCCTTATGAGCAGAGTTTTCAATGGGGTGGGGGACAAAAGTCTTATATAAGGGGCAGATTGTGCCACATCACTTTAGTGGCCATGTTGGTAGTGTCTGCCTACTATGTTGCATCTGTGACCAAGTTATGTTTAGATGGGGTCCTCATATGAGGAGAAGGGCTTCCCATGGACAGTTCAGTCAGTGGCTCAGGAGAGTAGTAACAGAGAAATCTAACTTAGTTCAGAGGGGCATAGACCTGATGAGTTCCAATGCATAAGAGAGCCCTCATCTACATTCCACCGCCTAATCAGGGAAGCCCATCAAGGTATTGATTAGTCTACCCTGGCTTTTGGTTGGAGAGGGGTCATGTTGGACGTGGCCCTCCCTGCAGGGTCATTCACAATCTTTTTACCTTCACCCTTCTGTTTTCTGAACCCGTTTGTGTTGGCTTTTAGGACTCTAGCACTGGCTAGCAATGGTAAAGTGCACAACATTCTTGTGCTCTCTCTTCTAAACATGTCAAGTTGGCTTACAAGTAAATTAAATGTGCAAATTGGATGTAACCCCTTAGTAAAGTGGCACTACATTTACCCCGGGCTTGTGAATTAAATGCTGCTAGAGGGCCTGCAGTACTTATTGTGCCACCCTCTTCAGTTGTCCTTTCAAACATGTCCCAGGCCTGCCATTGTAGCCTGTGTGTGCAGTTGTAAACTTCCACTTCAACCTGGCAAAATAAACCTTTTGCCAGGCCTAAACCTTTCTTTTTATTACATATGTCACCCCTACCATAGGCCGAAAGCAGCCCATAGGGCAAGGTGCAGTGTATTTAAAAAGTTGGACATGTACCTTTAAGTTTTACATGTCCTGTAAGTGAAAACCTCTCACATTCGTTTTTCACTTTTGCAAGGCCTACCTCTCTCACAGGATAACATTGAGTTACCTTATAATATTTAATAAGTGATAACTTCTGATTAGAAGCAAGAAGAAGTGTCATGTTTGGTGTCTGAGGAGTTGTAATTTAAAATCCTCATTAATGGTAAAGTTGGATTTCAAGTCACAATTCTGAAAAGCCACTTTTAGAAAGATGGCATTTTCTTGTCCTACTGTTTCACAAAAAGTACTCCCCTGGTTACATACCCGTTGGTACTAGTTAAGTATTTAGGACAATTCCTAAATTAACACTGGTGGAGATTCCTATGTGAAGCCATGAAAGTTACACCACTAGGAAGTGGGAAAGGAGGCACGTCCTTTTGTTTTATATTACCTCACACACTCTAGTGGTGTCATGCTTCATCATCGGGGACGCACTGACGCCTAGAAGTCAGGGTGGGCTCAACCATATTTCAGGGATCACTTAGTGAGATGTTTTTGGCCAGGGAATAAAGATTTAAAAATCCACTGTCAGATCCCAGTTTCCCTTTATTCTTGGATCTACCAGGGACATTAAAGAAGGAAAATTTGGGTCAGAAGGGATATTATGGTCATAAGACCCTATTGCCAACATGTTTCAGTCCGCTGGCGCCCCATAAAGGGTGCTGGACTTTCTTCAGGGCGGGAATGGTTACCCCCGGGAGAAGTATTAGTAAGAGAATTTCCCTATACTATTTTGAATAAGGGCAGATAGCTGCTCCTTAGTTGTACGTGGGCTTTTACTTTCCGTTACATCACTCCATCACAATCCACCGTTGTATTTATGTTCAAATTATTCTAATTATCATGCATTGTACTGTTACCCTCGTGTTGCAAAGGTACGAAGGTGACAAACGCAGTAATATGTGCGATGCACTTGCATTTGTCTATCACACACTCAAATCTGTGTATTACCCGTGTGGTGGCGGCAATTTGCCGCATACTGTCTTCTTTTTCACACTGGTGTGTGTTCAACACTAATGAAACATCCGTGTCATTCTCGCTCACTCAAACATGCCAATATATAATCGCCGTGCCTCTCGTCCATGTAATATTTTTTTTTAAATGAATGTACACTCAAACACACATTTTTTCTTACCCCGTTTTGGGAGAGGTTGTACTCCACGTGGGACCTCACCTTTACACTGGGGTAGCCCTGTAGTCAATCGCTGTTTGTACCAGGATAATGTATGCGGCCATCTGAATTTAGGAAGTGGGACTAAGAGTGCTGTCAGCCAAACTGTGGTCCCCATCAGAACTGACACAGTGCAATGCACTCCCAAAGCAGGACCTCTCATTGCAGCCCTCACAGCTCCTTATTAGAACCGGTGCAGCACAATGCAATTAAATGTGGGCTTCTTTTTGCTGCCCCTTATTGGAACCGATGCTTCCCGGAACTGCTGTTGTGTGGTGCAACGCCCCGCATTAAAGACATAAGGTACAATTGTCAGCGAGTCTAGACTGGTCCATGGATATGGGCCATGGTGGCCTGAAGTAGTGGCTTTGTCCCAGTACAGTGTGACTAGATAACCACAGTTGCTAACCTGCAGATTCATTACCAGAAAGCTTAAAAATTGTAAATATCAGTAAAAACTGTTTAAAAAATGCATTATATAATATGTAATTATTCCACAAAAATCTGTGGGAAAAAACTGATGAAATGTACAGTGTTCTGATAAAGAATGTGAGCAACCATATGCATGTAATATATATAAAAAGTCAATAAATTGTATAGAGAAATAAATGTATATTTTTTAATGACTATAAACAAAAAAAAGATTAGAATATAAAACTAGTGCTAAATAAAAATTGCTACAATACAAAACGTTTAAAAATTTAAAATATTTGACAATATTGAAAACTAAGGGCCTCAATTAGATCTCGGGGGACGAGTTTTCCATCAGAGTGGTGATGGATAACACGCCCGCGAAATATGAATCCCATTAAATCTCATGGGATTTATATTTTGGTGGACGGGTAATCTGTCACTGTTGTGAGCGAGTAACCCATCCACCGAGATCTAAATCAGACCCTGAGATTAACCAATGTAAGCCTCAACCAAATTAAACAAAATTAAGTTACATTAGCTATTCTCATCACTTCAAAATTATTCACATTCAGAAAATGTTGGATTTTTGGGGAGTAGGGGGTTCGATTTGTTATTCCCACTCCAAACTTAACCACACCTCAGAAAGTGTTGCACTTTTATGGGGGAGGGGAGATAGATTAACTATTCGCATTCCATGCTTAACCATGTTGGGGAGAGTGTTGAATATTGCCAAGGTTAAATATACTATTACAACTCCAAACGTACCTACATTGGAGAAAGTGTTGGATTTTGGGAAAGCTAACATTTACTATTCTCACTCTAAACATAAAAACATTGGGGAAAGTCATGGATTTAAAAAACAAATCTAGTTTAATTTTAAGTCTCAAAACTAACCCTATTTCTTAAGATTATAAACATCTGACATACGTAAAAAACATATTACAACAAGCATTTGCAATGCAATAGGTCTCGCATTTACGGGAGTTTGAGCTATTGGCATTGTAATTGACAATGCGTTTTATTTGTTTTACAAACAAAAACATAAATAAGAGACATTGTCATTTACAGTGCCAATAGCTCAAACCTGCGTAATTGCGAGGCCTATTGCATTGCAAATGCTTGTTGTTTTTCTAACTTTCAGCCATGCTGCACAGCAGCTAATCAGGTGTACAAAACTGATAAGTAAATGTACATAGCCTATAGCTCTCCCACTGGTGAGACCTATTGGCACTGCCAATGCTTATTTTTCCTGGGTGGGTTTTTGCAGGTTCTGGTGCTTTAAGTGGGAAGCTTGGGCCACTGCGAGTCATGTGCTCCCAGGTTAAACCGTGTCCAGTGCTCCCTTTCACTCACTTACATTACTAAAAAATAAAATAAAAAGCAACGCTTGGTAGCAATCTTGCGTGTGGATCAATTGTCATGGGACTCGTTTTAGTTCTTTCACTTTAGGTGAACCTAAGTCCTTACGTCCAAATGCAAAATGCGCACTCCGATGCTCGCTCACAAATAAAATGTACTGAGACGCGCATGCATAAGGAGCAAATACACAGATTCGGGCCCCTCAAAAATACACAAGTGCACTTGATGCACACCCAGAACACACTAATCGAGTCAAAAACTGACACACACACAAAGCACACGGACGGGGTCGGACAGGCAGATATGTCACAGTGCGTCCCCAGTGGCACCTACTGATACTCATGTGGAGCAAACGCACACACTCAGAGTGCTCAGTTTTAAGCAATTTATAAATAATAGCCTCCTCCAATAGCAGCGAGTCGATTTAGATTCCGTCAGAAATAAAAAAAAATTTAAGTATTATATAAAAATATAGGCGCAAAATAAAACATCATAGATTGCTGTTAAGAAGCATCCGTGCTCAACACTGCCTTCCACACACAATAATATTACGAATGTCTGTTCTTCTTTAAGTCACTTGTAGCATAAGATACACGCCGAGCGGTGTCATGGCGCTAGCTGGGGCTTTGTCTTGCTTTGCTCCGTTTTGCTGTGATGTACCTGTTTGCCGGGCATACGGTTTGTTTATTTAGACATTATTAAATCACGCGAGTTGTTTATTCGTTTATGCGTGAAGTTTTATATAGCGCCGGACATTATCCAAAGATTCTAAAGCGCTTTACAAGCGACCAGTCACAGCTGCAAAGACCGGAGTTTAAAAAAAAAAAAGAAATGCTTCAGTTTCACCACCCTTTTGAGACATCTATTGCTAAGGTACTGGAAAGGTGGGCAGGGATTAAGCATCGTGGTGTGTAGGCTTGGGGTGATAGGAGCTGCAACCTGACCCTGGTCCAAACTGCGAATGCAAACACAGAAAGCAAGGGGGCTGGCTGCGTCCTTGATAATTCCAGTGAGGTGCGGGGAAGGGAACCTGGCGACTCCCCCTCCAGATGCGCCGACCTGAAACACACATTAAAGGAAGTGGAGACAGCAGCCTGTAAGTGTGTGCAGGTCTCCCAGCCAGTGATAGAGGGGGTGGGCAGCGAGAGCAGCCTGTCCTCCCCGTGACCCTGTGCGCTCCGTGCCTGCTTCAATGTGAAAGAGGATCTCTTGTCTTTATGGTGCCATGTGTTTGAAACACATGGCCCCATAAAGATAACACCCCACCAGCGCTAAAGCCGGCCCTGTTTCGAGTAGTCCCACTGTGCCAAGTGCTTGGGTAGATTCGCACCTCGGCTACAAGATACCCTCCCGGGTGACAGTGCGTGCTACAAATCTGCCGGGCAGGTGTGAGTCATAAAGTGGAGCCAAAAAAACTATTTTACAATTCATTTTCCCCTTTCAGGGAACCCCTTGGGCAAATTAAATACTGAAAGAATAAAGACACTGGAGAACAAGCCTTGACAAAGCTAATTGGTCTTGCTATTTAGGCCTACTGGCACATCCAATGGTATTAGCTAACCTGTGCAGCATCTCCTCAGGTGCTTGAGAAGGGGACGGTAGGTGTTGTAGGAAGGTTAAGACTCAAGGGTAAAATAGTTCATGTATTTATAAATTGTTTTTATAGCACAAAACTCGACCCGTCCAGGTTTCAAAGCGGTAAACGAAACTTTGGTATAAGAAGCACAGAGGAAGTCCGTGGTGATATAAATACAGAGCACAGTACAATGCCTTGAAAGGCCGGAGCATAAGAAACAAATGAGCTGTGACGGTTAGACGCATCACATTCGCAAACGGAGTAATCACTGAGTAGGAGACAGAAAAGATGTAATACCAGCATGGGCATGAAAGACAGCGTCACAATCTCCGACCAATGCACAACACGCGTCCAGAGATGACTAAGTGGAACAGGGGCAGGGTGCTGGAAACGAGCATTTAAAACAGGTGTAAAATGAACAACTCAGTCCAGGAAGATGTCAGCGAGAGGTAAGGAAGTGCACTTCTGTGGCAAACCAGCTGGTACCTGGGTAAAGCGGAATTAAGTAGTAATTATATCCTAAACTGGAAGTCACCTGTAACCCGTGAGCTCACGTCAGACCAGATGCATAGATCTAATTAACAGAGGCTCCCGAGCACTGCAGAGGGAAGGGGTGTTCTGCAGCTGCAGGAACGGTACCAGGTCCAGTCTGTTTTTAGAAGATAAGTGAAGCACAGAAAAGAGGGGTGTTCCTGACTTGGGGAGAGTTGCACAACGGCCGCGAAAGTGAAAGTGATCGCGATCGCGAGATCGCGATCAAACATCAAAGCGGCCGCGAAAGTGAAAGCAAACGAGTGCTTTCAGGCTGCCAAATGGTGCGCGCGACCGGCGCACATGCACTGTATTTGGAGGCCTGAAAGCACTCGTTTGCACTTCCAAAACTCGCTTACTATAAGTCTCGGCCAGAGCAGCGCTAAAGCGCTGACTCAGGCGAGACCTAAAAACCAATAAAATAAATAAATTACCACTTAAACTAAATAAATATTTATTTTAACACTTTAAAATCGAAACTGTAAAAACATGTATTAAAAAGATAGATACATGAAAAAATTCACATTTAAAAGATTATTTGAAAAAATCTTTTTTAATATAAAACATAAAAAACACTTAGAAGAGAGCAGTTGTAGATAGTTGATCACAGCAGAGCTATAGTACTAGTAAAGCTCTGTGATGCTCCGTTCTTCTCTGCACTAGGACAGCCTGAGGGTGCATAGGTTTTTGGGGCCATGGGCAATATCAATTCCAGTTTCATGGTACCATGGCACCTTTTACACCACGTCCCTTTAATGCTTGTGTCCATCACGCTTCAAGGCTCCATAATAGGTATCACAGCTGTTTGCAAACTTTGCTAATTTACCAAGTAGGTTTGATGCCTCTTGGAGCCAGGTGTGGTCCCTACAGGAAAACCTTTGAATAGATACAGTTGCCAATGGGGCTGGCATAATGGTTTGCACTTTCAGTCCCTCTCGATCCAGAGGTCTAGTCCATGTATCCCTTGCAACTGCATGAGAGCTATAACTGCCATGTTATCCCAATTTCCCGTTTCTGGTAGGATGCTACTTTACTCCTTGTTTCCGACCTTCACACTCTCACCTAGCCTTCAAGACTCCAACATATACAATCACAATTTCCTATTCTTTATTATTCATGTGTGATTGCCCAGACTTTCTGAGCCATGAGCAAGGTTAGTAAGACTGAGCTCTGTGGGAGAGGATCTGCAGCCACAAGACCAGAGCAAGAGTCCAATACACCCTTCTGAAGGAACCTGACACTCCAGTGCCAGCAAACAGGAATGACTACATAGATCCAATGAGGAGCGTTCACGCCTCATCGCTTGTGTGCACAAAGGGCCAAAACTGATCAAGGAGGAGATCCGCGTGAGACTCACTTTAGCAAACTCTAACATGACGTCATTATCCTGTCCTTACCTCAGAGCACTGTCTGCATGGGGTGGGTAAGAGGAGTTATTTGTGTTATTAATGGCGCTTAGAAAATGTAGAAGTGCGGTGTAAGGCGCTGTATAAAAACAAATTACCGCCATTATTTTAGTCCTGATTGAACTTGAGAGACATCTTCACAGTCTTTCTTACATTGTGCTTTGGGTATGCCTACACTCCGCCCCTATTGCAAATTGTGCAGTGTGCACTCACTTGCACAAAGTGTAGTGTTTACAGCCTGTGTGTCTGCCTACAATAAGCGAATGTGCTGCTGAGTGCAATGAACACATGCTAAACCTTATGTTACAAAATAGCACGTGAACGTGTAAAAGAGAAGACCAAATGCTTGCTAGGGTCTTTGTTACCTATCATACACATTTCTTTCATTGAGCGATACAGACACAACTCCCAAGGGTTTCTGGTATACATAACACCTCATTCTTTCACTGAGAAGTACAACCACAATTCTGGAAACAGGTGCTGTGAAACTAGTGCTTTCCAGCACCAGGCGATACATTAAAAACAGAACATCTGTTTGCTTTGAGAAGTAAAGATTGAAGATCAAATCCTGGATGTTTTGCTGCCCTAGGAATGTATAACCAAAATGTATAAAATAGATATTCTGCAAAATCCTTTCAAGTTCAAGGGAAACAGTCCTTCACTGTATCATCCGGTGTGCTTACTAGGGATTCTTTAACTCTCCCACCTGCCAGGAAGCCCTGGGTTTGCTTTCATCTGCTGGAAGGTGACAGTAAAGAGAAATGCTTGGCTGGGGTGAAGCATATTATTTCACTGTACAGCATGAATAATGCATGTCGTGCCCTCTCGCTCATCTTCCATGTGCTTTTTGGCAAAAGGGTTTCCTGAGAGGTGTAAGGATTCTATTTATTTTGCTGTCACACCAGCATCAGTTGACCTTGCTTCTTGGAATTGTTTGGATGTTTCCAGGAACTTCTTCTATGGGATGTGCAGCTGAAGCCATCGATGCTGTTCTGATTTCCACTTGCAAAGCTAGTTTGAAAATGGGTGGTCCGAAATCATAGCAAATGCGGCCAGAAAAGAGTGTCTCTTGGTTTATTAACATCTGTGTGAACCTATCTCAGTGCTGGAAAAGGGGGTTTACGACAGAAGTGGAAAAGCAAGAAGAACACTACTTTAATTTTTTTATACTGTATTATTAAAGATTCTTCCCGTGGGATTGTATAACTAATAAAAATGTGGACCAAGGCTTTTGGCTTCATACCAGCAACATATTTAGTGAATATCTTTTTACCTACTCTGAATGAATCTCTGCCCCCACACTCCCTATAATTACTGCTTCCATTAAAGCTTGCTTTAAACTAATCTCAGCCCAGGGCACAAGTCGGGAGTACACGCAGGTACAAGGAGTCCACCCACTCTTTTCACAGAGTAGACCCCGTCCCCCCTGCCAAGAAGTTGGCCCCCACAGAAATATGCTGAACTTGTCCGGTGTCATTTTCAGACACCGGGACAAGTGCAGCAGCGCCTGCATGTTGTCTGCTTTCGATTTCCAGCAGCAACGTGCAGGGAGCTTTTTTTCACAACCAGCTGGGCCACAGTTAAGGGGCCATCCGGCCCCCTTTTGCTTGAATATCCTGACTGGAGGCCTTTTGGAACCTCACACTTAAATGTAAATGCCACTGAGGGAAAACAAAGGCACACAGCTTGTTATCTCTTCACAAGTACTTAAGAGAAGCGTGTTTTGCCCTTGTTCAGTCCCTGTATATAAGAGATGCATGCTCTGTAAGACTGTCAGGTGTGTTGGTCTGTACCAATATTTACACAAATGAAAAATTCAATAGCACTATTTTTTTTCTTTTATAGCGCTATGCAACCCAATGCAGGGTATCAGAGCTCTTTGTGTAACATATACATTATATATAGATAATAAATAATGTACATGCATAAATCAATGTACAAGATGAGATACATGAGACAGTGAGGGTTACAAGGTGTAGGAGTCACATGTACTTCATACCTCACAGTGGTATTTTAGAGGGATTACAATTTATGAACTTCAGGTAACAAAAGGATCTCTGTGTTAAAAGCAGTAATCCACTTTACTATCTACATAAAATACAAATCTGTCATCTGGCTGTTAGATGATGTGCTTTGCAGGAGACACATTTACCTTCTCTACTACTTTGATTCAAATCTGGGACTTTACAAAACACAGATCTCGCCAGCAGGTGTATTAACCACAAGAGTATCTCACTATTATTACTATTCCCTGATATTTACTGGGCACATTCACAGCAGATGTCTTAACCCAATCAAATATTTGAAAATGTAGACTTTGCAACCAATTAAGCATAACAGATCTACTACCTCCTTGTTGCCAACTTCTTTGTGGCAGGGTTTAAAAAAATAAATGTATTAGTTGAGACCCAGGTTTTGCATCGGGATTGTGCCACTTTATGGCTCAACCCCAATGCCAAATCAAATTTGTTAAATCTCATAATGTACTTTAATGTACTCATGATATACCTGATAAACATATGTGTGAGGACTTAATGTCTGATGTCACTTCTTGTGATGACACTTCCAATGAGGTCACTTCCTGTGATGTCAAGTGCATCTCTACCAAGCTGGTGGAGAGAGGGTAGGTCATCCGGCTAAGGAGCCGCTGCTTTACTGACGTTAAAAGTTCTTAACGTACCCTCCACCAGTGATTCAAAGGAGCTGGTGAGCCACCCGAGATGGGTCGGTCTGATAAGGTACCTCAATGTTAGGGCGCTTTTGTCCTTGGTTTACACTGTATACTAACAAAGGAACCAACCGCTGTGTAGATAGTTATTTCTAACGTTTAGGCCTGAAGAATTGCCACGTGTTCATTCTGACACGCTAGACAAAAAACATGTTGACCTATGCATTGTAGCCACCATCATACATTTCCTCAGTGGTGACATACCTTTCATTTTTAACTGGGACCAGTGGACTCGCTGATCAAAATTGATTTTGAGCACCACTGCGCCTCATTTTAGATTCCCCTTCACAGTCCCCTCACCTTTCCTACACACATCTACATTACGAGGCCCCATACTCACACCGCACCTTACAGCTTTGGAATAAAAGATCTCCAATAAAGAGCCCCTCATAGGGGGCCCATCAGGCACTGCAGCGCCAGCCTGACGAGGAGCAGGCCCAATGATGAAGCATGACACGCAGCCGGCTGTGCTGAAACCTTTCAGACACTCACCCTGAGTCACAGATCTGGGTTGAATCCATCATTGTTCTTTAACTCACTTTTCCACCCCAGTTCATACACCATCATATGCAAGTCAGTCTTGACCCTGTTTCTTATGGGAACAGTATAACCTGAACTGCCCAGCAAACTCTTCCCTTGACCGGAAACAAGCATCCTGGGACCTGTTTCAGGGTAACAACCCTCATCAGCCAGGCTAGCTTGAATCCAGTGGCAAAGTTAGTAAGGGACCCACGTCTGGTCATACCCTGCCAACTTGGGGCAAGAAGAGCAAACACAAGGAGATGATGCACGGAATTCTGAAACTTTTCAGACACTCACCCCCAGTCACAGATCTGGGTTGAATCCATCATTGTTCTTTAGCTCCCTTTGCCACCCCAGTTCATACCCAGCCATACGCAAATCAGTCTTGACCATATCCCTTATGGTAACAGCCCCGCCCAAACTGCCAAGTCAGGTTCTCCCTGGACCGGAAACAAGCATCCTGGGACCGGTTTCACGGTAACACCCCTCATCTGCCATGCTAGCTTGAATCCAAGTGGCAAACTTAGCAAGGGACCCACGTCTGGGCATACCCTGCCAGCTTAGGGTGAGAAAAGCAAACACAAGGAGATGATGCACGGAATGCTGAAACTTTTCAGACACTCGCCCCCAGTCACAGATCTGGGTTCAATCCATCATCGTTCTTCAGCTCACTTTGCCAACCCAGTTCAGACCCAGCCATGTGCAAATCAGTCTTGACCTTGACCCTGTTCCTTATGGGAACAGTCCAGCCCCAACTGCCAAGCCAGGTTCTCCCTGGACCAGAAACAAGCATCTTGGGACTGGTTTTGGGGTAACACCCCCTCATCAGCCAGGCTAGCTTGAATCCAGTAGCAAAGTGAGCTAGGGACAGTCAGAGATTTTCATCCGAGTGACCAGGAAGAAAATTGGATAGTGTTTAGTTTGAGGGTGCAATGATGTTCTTTAGCATGAGGAGAATCTTGGAGTAAGTGAGGGGAGAGGTTGTTGGTTTAAATGGGGGTTGAGTATGGAGCAAGATTGGTTTGTATGTGCAATGTTTTTTTTTTAGGCAAAGATATAGGTTAATTTGACATTGAAGCAAGGCTTATTTTATTAAAAAGGGAGGATATTGAGTGTGGTGAGAGATGCTGTGCAGCTAAGTAGAACTTGACAATAACACACACTTTAATTAAATGTCCGGTGGCACCAGGAAGCCGTGGTGGATGGATCAACAGGTTGGAGGTATTAATGCATGTATTAATAGGGTTGCCACAGAATCTACAAACTCTCCTGGAAGGGCACCCAACAGAATCCTGTCCTTTGCAATTACCAAGCCTTTGAATGTGTTTGGGGTCAAACCCACTGTTCCAAATTCAACAGATGACTGGGCTCAACTGGGTTAGAGAAAGGGGGTGTCTTTTGAAAAAATGGGGTAAAATAGTCCAATTTACTGCACATTTTCACATAAATTTGCTAAATAGCATAGACTCTGAAAAGGCGCTCATAAAATATTTTAGTACTTTCATTGTGTGCTAAGACTGACCCTCACAAGGAGTCACGTAGGTCAGGTTTGTCTAGTCTAAGATTATTTTGAGAACAGTGTAGCAAAATAATGAATTTTACAGCACAAGTTTCCTGAAAAAAACTGACAAAAGCCTTAAGTGAAAGAGGGGGTTTAGGAAACAAAATATTTCAAACTCTATTGTTTACATAGCATCAATCTTCAATTTTACAAATAGTTTCCTTTTCATTTTTCCATCTTGGCCATTCCAAGCACGTTCATTGCATGTTATAACTGAGAATTTCCTTCAACAAAGCAAGGTGGATAACATAAAAAAAAAACACTGGCCTCCCAGTTTCAGGCAGCATACTGCACAAAGCTGGATTGATTTTAGAGGGTCAAAAGCAGAGCTCAGAGAGGGGTTCAAATTACCAGTAAACTATCAGCTTCAGATATACATTTAGCAATGCTGAGATTTGTTCCATATATAACCTAGGGAGTTAGGAAGGTTACACTAGAACCCGGGTACCCCCTCCAAAACAAATATATTGGTAAGAAAACAAGAAGTAAACCGGATCTGAATAAAGACTAGTCATTCGGACCCTGGGTACTTATTGGGTTTTTCTCAAGGAAATTTTGTGCCCAAACATCAGCTTGTCAGCTTATAAAAAGACACATTTTCAAAATCGAATGCACTTTTTACTATGGAACAACAAACTTTAGTCCTCCAAACAAACGGCCATCATTGTTCATGAAAACTTTTCTTTAGCCTGAAATAATGTTTTTAAATTTAGCAAATTCATGCTCCATGCCCAAGCATCCTTTATCATTATACCCAAGTTCTCAGAGATACTGCTGCCACAAATAGATAACCTGTCTTATGCGGCTATCTTTCACAATACCCTGTCATGGATTCTCCTGAATATGTCAGGAATTACCATTAGTATGCTAAGGACAGCAGCATATCAAGAGTGGAACTCGAACAGCCATGTCCAGGACAATCTCAATATGCCAATAATTATTTTTAATGTACAAGAACCAGTGTTTGATCCAGTGTGGGCACTACAGATGGTCACAAAATGCTTAAAAGTGCCAACAATTTGTCATGGGTGGCCCCGAACTACTTGAAATTGCCACTAATATGTCGATTTCAGCATTACACCTAAGAAGGTCACAATGTTGTGGTGAAAGGCCCTAAATCCAGGCCCTAAATGCCAAGAATTACCATCATGCCATTGGGCCTCAAAATGCTAAGAAATATTGTTAACATGCTAGTGCCACTGTTACACACAGAGTGGGCACCATCTGACAAAGATGGTGTCACAAAGCAAAGAAATACCACCACTATGCCAGGGATAATGTCTTATCCAGATAGGTACAATCCTGCCATAGATGGCTACAAAGTGCCTTCGATTTTACCCAATATGAAATAAGGTGGCATCAAAATGCTGGAAATTATCATAAATATATACCAGGAAGAGGTGATTCCCACCTTGCAAAATCATACATACTCATGCATACATGCACCTGAGCACACACTGTCACCAACACACATACAAGTGCACACATCCACACACATACTCATTTGTACACAGCATTCAAGAGATTTTTTTTTTTACTTGTACTCTGCCACCTGTAAGTGACCCACTTTGTTTCCTTCTCAGCCATTAATGCCCCCTGTACTATCTCAGTATCTATGTATGTGTGCAGTATTTCTATAGCGCACACCTAGTTAAAAGTCAGTGGAACACGATTTCAGGGTCGAAGGCAAGCATACAGTCCACTTGTGACAGAAGAAGTAGGAGTAGCTGGGTTCTGGGAGAGGGTTACACTTGATACATTTTGATGTAGTGCTCTTTAAACAGGTGAGTCCTCCACTCTTTTCTAAATTGGAGCAGCTTTGAGGCAATCTTGAAATTTAAGGGGATGCTGGACCTGATCAAGGGAGCTTAGGTTGAAAAGAAATGCTACCTTGTTTTTATTTTTTATACCTCTTAGTCTCCAGTCTGGCTGTGGGTGTGCCAAGAGCCACCAGAAATGTGAGTGTGTAGTAAATTATATCTATAAGGAAACCATTTTAGTCTATAGAATACTCTCTTCAGTACATTCATTATATTCACAGGTGAGGGCCCCTACTGTCTTGCATTCTACCCAATAGAAAGCTGCAGGTATTTTCAGTCATATTTTAGTGAACCTGATCAGACATACCTCCCTGCTGGTAAGAGCACATCCTACACCATCTCCGGAGAGCTGTAATAGTCCCTAATATTGAGGAACAGACCCCTTGCCCCTCCTTCTGCTCGCTTGGGGACATGTTATCATCACAAGCAGGCCACATGGGAAGAAAATCCACACCTCCTCTAAAAGAAACAAACTACACACCTATTTGTTTTTGGGTCTGAACATGCATTATTATCGATTCAAGAATAATATTGTCCAGTCAGTATCCTCATGTAAACACTTGGCAAAAGTATTTAGGCTAAAAATCCTTCTCTGCTGCAGGAATTTAGTCATTGTTCAATTGAGCTTCCAGTTGCCTTTGGTCATATTTCATTTGAAACAGTATACCATTATGAATATAGTTTCCAATCGGATAAGGTTCATAGGTTTCTTTACATGTAAGTGTGATGGATATGTAAGCGTGATGCAATAGTTGGGGAGTTTCTATTGGCTTTCCTAATGTTCTTTATGAGAATTTTGCCTTGTGTTTATTTGAATGTGGGGCAGTTGGATGACCTCCTTTGGTCTCTTTGCTCATCTATCTACTACTCCGCTCTTGTGTACGATAATCTACTTTAACTGCTTTGGATAAACATCCTTTCCTACATATTGGCGACGAGCTGACTAAGGTTATTGCGTGTGCATCCGCATCCACAAAGGATTCACCAAGGTTTTTTTGGGCTACTTAAGGGCCAAGGGGTTGATTTTGAAAAGCAAAAGCAAATTTGGCAGAAAGCTAGATCGTTGTCCAGGAAGAGTGCTTTTTCTTATTTGGTGTAAATGCCTCGTCTAGTACTTTTAGAGTAATTAACCGAAATCCAAATATGTCTATATAGGGACACAAAGGGCTCTGCAAGCCCTCCTGATCTTGTACCAAACCCGTATTTTCAAGCTTGAATGGCGCGATTGATGTATCTGTCAACTATACAGTGATTCAGTGCTTTATGTGGTGACACGTAGGAAGAGCTCAGAAGGATTTTGGTGATTACGAGCGGCTGTGCTTTTACGGCCTCGCATGCTCAATCCTGCAGGTACACGAGAATTGAGGTTTCCCGTTTGCCAAGAGCGGCTGACGGATTGCAAGCCCTCCTTCCTTCTTCGGCGTGACGATTCCCGCACTCCTACATCAATAGCAACTTTCTTAATGCGTTATCCGCGTACAGAAGACTTGGTGGGTGGAGTTTTAAAACAAATCTATAAAACGTATTACCTACGTCTTTGGCGTCTTCCCACTCTCCAGCCAGCATGGAGGAGCTTCATTTGGGCTAGTTTCTCATTCATCAAGCACATTTCCGGATTCTGCTAGGTTGTCTAAATCTCTCCAGTTAAAATAATGACCCCACCTACTGCCTAAACTGTGCATTGATTATTTTCACTTAATGAAGGATTCAACATTGATTGGCAAGCTTTAAAGGTAACATAATGAGGATTTTTGTGGCAGTGCTAACAGCGCCTGGCACGTTATATAGAGAACACAGAGTATTTTGTGGCAGCGCTAACAGCGACTGGCATGCTACAAAAGGAAAAATAGCGAATTAATTTTTCTTTTCTTTCCCTTTGTAAAGTTTTGTTAAGAAATATTGTTTCCTTATTGCACTCTTTATTGGAATAGAAATTTATATTTATTTTTCCTCTTCTATTTTGCATTTCTTATCATAAGTGGTATGCAGTTGTAACATGCAAGCAGTTACACCACCAAGTGTATTTCTTCAAGAACCAGAAGATGCACCATTGAAATGTCGTCTATGGTTCAGATCATTCAGTGCGTACTTAGGTGCTATAGATGGTTTAAAATGGTCATCTTCATTGCGCAATATCAGGTTCATATTAGATTTAATCCGTCACATTTTAAAAGTGAGATCAACATTGTCATCTACTTTCCTTATCTGCTTTGGTTCATAGTCTGAATGAAGATGATTAATATTAAAGGCAACTTCAACCGAGGTGATATAAGTGACGAAGGGAATGATTCAGACAACAGGGTCACCACTAGTGCATAAATTACTATGAGTAGGGTGGTTTTGACCGTGATCCTAACAGTGACAGCAGTTATAACTATAATGAATTAAAACTATTTGGAACGCAGGCGACACAGTGGGCGGCATTGAAGGCCGTCCTACGGGGGGAATTCATCTCTATCTCTGCAGCCGAGAATAAGGAGCGACAACTGAAGAGGGATGAGTTGACGGCTCAAGTTCGGGAGCTTGAGCAGGTCCACCGCCGTACGGGAGCGCCGAGGGTCTGGAGGCAGTTGAAGGCAGCGAGGAAGCTCCTCTCGGCTCTGGATCTTGATAGGGCGGAGTACGCCGCCTTACGTTTGAAACATGCCTACTACACTGGGGGGGACAGATGTGGCAAGCTCCTAGCACACCGGCTCCGGGTCGCGCAACAGCGCAGCGTCGTGAAAGAATTGGTGGGCGCGGACGGGGGGGTTGTCTCCGGGGACGAGGAAGCAGCGGAGTCTTTCCGCGGCTTCTACGAGGCGCTGTATGCTGAGGAGCCCTCCCCGCCACGGGAGACCGATAGCTATTTGGAGTCGGTGACCCTCCCGGTACTGGACCCGGCTCAGGCTGACCACCTGGAGCGGGACATCCATGTGGAGGAAGTGATTTCAGCTATTGCGCGGCTGAAACATGGCAAGGCCCCGGGCCCGGACGGGTTCACGTCGCTATTCTACAAGACTTTTTGCACGGCCGTGGCCCCTGTCCTTACGCGGCTGTTTAACTCTTTCTCCGCACCGGGAGCCATCCCTCCGGATCTCCTGAGGGCGACGGTCGCGGTAATCCCGAAGCCTGGGAAGGACCGGGCCCTTTGCGGCTCATACCGGCCCATCTCTCTCCTAAATGTCGACCTCAAGTTGTACACGGGGATTCTCGCAGCCAGGCTGGGTCCACACCTCCCCGACCTGGTGGAAGCGGACCAGGCTGGTTTTGTGCCCGGTAGACAGACGGTTGACAACACCAAGAGGGTGACACATGTTCTGGAGAAGGCCTCAAGGATCTCGGGGGAGCGGATGTTGTTGTCCGTTGATGCAGAGAAGGCCTTCGACAGAGTTCACTGGCCGTATCTTGAGCGGGTCCTTAAGAAACTGGGAATCGGCGATAAGTTCCGCACCATGGTATTTAATTGCTATAAGCATCCTTCAGCGTCGGTGCGGGTAAACGGGTGTAGCTCTGGTAGCTTTGCCATCGAGCGCGGCACGCGGCAGGGCTGCCCTCTCTCGCCGCTCCTGTTTGCCCTCTACATGGAGCCGTTTGCTCAGAGGATTCGTGACAATCCGGATGCTGTCGGGGTCCGGATGGGCCAGTACGTCCACACCGTCAGTCTCTATGCGGACGATGTCCTGCTGACTTTGGACGACCCTAGGAGGTCGCTGCCTACTTGCCTCCGAGAGTTGGACGCCTTCGCGGGGGTGGCCGGCTTCAAAATGAATATGAGCAAGTCGATGGCACTGGACGTGTCCCTGGCTGCGGAAACCAGGAGGGATCTTCAACGGCTCTTCCCCATGCAGTGGTCCTCGTCCACGGTGCCGTATCTGGGGATTCTGCTGGCGCCTACACTGTCGGAGATGGTTACGGCCAATTATGCCTCCCTCAGCAGGAAGATCAAGGACGAGCTTGGCCGCTGGAACAAGGGCCTGCTGTCCTGGCTGGGGCGAATCGCGGCGGTCAAAATGACGGTGCTGCCCCAGATACTATATCTTTTCCGGGCCCTTCCACTCCAACCCCCGGTGGGCTGGATACGACAAATGCAGGCTGACATCTCCCGCTTTGTCTGGCAGGGCCGCAGGCCACGCATGAAGAGGGTCCTCTCCACGCTTGCTCCGGAAGCGGGGGGTCTCGGCATTCCGGACCTCCGTAAGTACTTTCAGGCGGCACAGCTCCGCTATCTGGTGGAGTGGAGCAGGTGGGAGTCCGACAAACATTGGCTCTTCCAAGACCAGGCAGTGGCGGGCCGCACCTTACAAGAGGTTCCATTCCTGCGCCGCGCGCACCGCCCCGCTAATCTTTACGCTTCCTTTGTTACGCGGGTCCCCCTGCGTGTGTGGGACGCGGTCTGTGAGGCCCGGGGCCTTACCACCTTCCCTTCGCCGCTCACGCCCATTGCGGGCAACCCGGACTTCTCCCCTGGGATGGAGCCGGGGGTTTTCTCCCACTGGGTGCAGGCGGGCTGCAGGGCACTCTTCCAGATCTATGGCCCGGAAGGAGTGGTTCCTTTTCAGCAACTCCGCCAGGAGTTCGGCCTGACGGAGCTGGACAGATTGCGCTACATGCAAGTTCGGCATTGGGCCCTCCAGCCTCAGGTGCGTGCCGCCGCTGCCCGTCCAATTACACCGTATGAGCGGTGGTTGGCTACTCGGACCTCCGACGCTAAACTGATCACTGATCTGTACAAACACCTACAACCCCCGCCGTTTCACTACTACAATCCGGGGAGGGAGCGTTGGCACAGGGAATTGGGTAGGACACTCAGCCACAAGGAATGGGACAAAATTGCGTATCGGGCGCGGCACTCTGCATACCACACGGGCCTTACGGAAACCTTCACTAAAGTGTCCACATACTGGTACTACACCCCGGAGAGACTGTATGAAATGCATAGACACACTGACAAGGGGTGCTGGCGGAGCTGCGGGCAGGAAGGTACCCTTACACACATCCTATGGGATTGCCCAGTGCTGACCGCCTACTGGAAGGAAGTTCTGGACGAGGTGGATGAGCACTTTGGCATAGAGCTGCCGCGCCTCCCGGCGTATGTCCTGCTGGGCCTCCCCAATGACCTAATGTACCCACTGAAGTCCCGCAGGGGTAGGCAGATTGCGATAGCGCTGGGGTCTGCGGTTCAGAACATTCTGATCCACTGGCGCACATCCACCGCCCCCTCCATCACCGGTTGGTTGCACAGACTCTGGCATGTGCTGGGGATGGAGAAGCTGTCGCTTACGGTTGCGGGGGAGATAGACCAATTTGAGGAGCTATGGCAACCCTTTCTAGCGCTGCTGTCCACTGAATTCCGGGAGCTCACCTGCCCGAGGTATCTTAGGCTTCTCAGGCTGCGGCCGCCGGTGACCCCGGCGGACTAGCTTACATGTGAGATGGGGACCCCCGGCGGGGGGGGGGGGGGGCTGTGCGGGGCTTCCTGGTTAGGGCTACTTTGCTGCGGGACCATAGGACGGGGGGAGGGGGGAGTGTTGTTGTTTTTGTACTGGGAGGATGGGGGATGGGAGGGGGGGGACTGTGTTCTGTTGAGGGGTTGATTGGGGGGGGTTTTATTGCTCTGCTTTTGGGTGTCGGATACGCGCGTGGGATTCCACAGCTTGTAATTCTAGCGTTCATTTACTGTGTTCTTCCCTCTGAGCCAACGCTTCACCTATTGCCAACCCTCTGGAGATGCATCCCTTCTTCTTTGACTGTATTCCACGTATCCTGCCTCCTGTCCCCCTCCCCCATGGTTTGTTTTGTCTCAATAAAAACGTTTTAAACATAAAACTATTTGGAACGATAGATAAAACAAAATGCATGTCCATGGCATATGTATATGTATGCTTATTTTGAAGCACGTTCACATATTTCTGTATGAAATTTGTGTAGTTTGTAAAGGGTAAAAGAGTACTTTGTTTATGTTCACTCTCTTGTATTTAAACAATAAATACATTTGTAACTGATTATGTGACCAAGGCCCAGTCAGAGTCACAAAGGGTAATTTATTTGCCGAAATAAATCACATTGCCTGCAGTACGACTGTTTGGATTTGTCTCCTTCCACAAAAGAGCAAGGGAGGAATCTTTTGTGGATATATATTTTACCTACTGGCGGTCACCACTAGGTAGTTATAGTTAGGACCTAGTTTCCATAGGAAAAGCATTTTTTGAGTTGTCTATAACTTTGGTGCCATTTGACGATTATTCACAAAATGTTCCCAAAATATTTGTGCAGGTGATTCTAGTTGTGCATTGAAACACACGGGGTGATCCATCAAGCGAGGGCCGAGAAAAACAGGGGGGGGGGGGAAATGTGTGTTTCCCTTGTTAATGCCTATATGACTTTTGAACACAACTACAGCCCGAACTGCTAAACAAAATTACACCAAATTTGGCAGAAAGCTAGCTCTTTGTCCAGGGAGAGTGCTTTTTCTTATTTGGTGTAAATCCAACAAGTACTTTTAGAGTAATTAACAGAAATCCAAATTTGTATATATAGGGACACAAAGGGTCTGCAATCTCATACTGAGATATGATTGGCTGCCAACACTTCAACCATGAAGCGTTGACAGTCATCTTAGGACTCGGACACAGCCAAATCCCAAACAAAAAGATTTCCTAATAAGGCCCTGGGGACCACCACCTTCCTGGAGCAATGAAATATCTAAAACTGGAGGAGGCTAACCTCCTGAGCCATACACGGCCACAAGGACCACCACCTCCCTGGGGCCAGTCCATGAAAACAAAAGCACGGAGCTGGCTTGGCCCCCCTGCTGGAGCCATTAATGCCCCTGGAGTGCCCACCCCTGTGACATAGCTGTTTGCTCTGACTTTGACAGCTCACATCAAGTCAGAGCAAACACTAACTCTGTTCCCAGCAAGCGGGAGCTGTCAAACTTGTCCTGCTTGCTCCGAGCAGAGTTTTCATCTGATTGTCTGCCTCCTATCCTGCAGGCATGGAAACGGATAAAACTATTTCTCCCACACAGAGGGAGCTGCATGTTCAGCAGACCCTTCGTGTGTGAGCAATGCAGCCTCCCACTAGAGGTAGGAAGCCGGCAGGGACTGTGGGGGCATTCAGGCTCCCCCCACAGTCCCCAACAGTGCAGACTGGCTGCCCTGGGTGGGCTCCAGGGCACCCAGTAAAACAAGGCCAGGCCCTGGGGGATGGGGTCCCGAGGCCAAAATCAGCCCAGGATGGTGGGCCACGTGGGCCCCCTCCAGTTATTAATGTACATATATAAAAAAAAAGGCCAGACCCCGGAAGATGGGGTCCCCAGGGATGAAATAGGCCTGGGTAGGGGAGCCACGCAGCATCTCACCACTTTGTAAAAATAATATATAATTTTATTAAATGCAGGCCCCGGGGGAAGTAATTGGGAGCCCAACCCATTTCTCCACCACTCTGCAAACGCACCTCTTGGCACACTACTGATTGGGGATGAAGTGACCTTGGCTGCCGAGGGTCCTTGGGGGGCCTAGAAACCCTCCTGTTACAAGCAGTATATCCCATACAGTGGGATTGCTGACAGCTGGTGGGAGGCCCTTCCACCTTTCTCCACCGCTCTGCAAACGCGCCTCCTTGGTGCACTACTTGTTGGGGGATGAAGTCCCTTTGGATGCTGAGGGTCCCTGGGGGGGTCAAGAAGCTCTCCTGTTGCAAGCAGTAACTCCTACACAGTGGGATTGCTGAGAGCTGTTTAAAGGCTCCGTCCCCTTTCTTTACCACTCTACAAACGTGCCTAGTAGTTAAAACCCTAGAAACTCACTTAAGAAACAAAGGTTACAGGGCTGTTATAACTAGTAAATAGAATTTTAAAAAACATAGAAATTCACTGAAAAAAACAAAGGTTACAGGGACGTTCTAGTCAGGAAATAGAAGTAAAAAGACCCTACAAATTTACTGAAAAAAACAAAGGTTACAGGGACGTTAAAGTGAGGCTCACATTTCACTCATACAAAAGCATTGGAACTTCAGCAATTATGCTTTCCTGAGCTAACTATAACTTATGCCTCTAAAATGCACTGCTTATGACCTCACATATTACATCATGCATGTCATGGTCAGTGACATCACTGATGACCTCTCAAATGACATCACTGATGACAATACTGATGACATCATCCACAGAGCCACTCACACACCCACTCGTAGCTCTATACAACCTCTCATACACCCACTCCACCACTTACATACCCATTCACAGACCCATGCAAGTACTCACAGACCCATGCAAGTACACACACACACACACACACTCACTAATTCATAGAGCCACTCACACATCCACTCACTTATACAACCACTCACACAACCACTAACTCAGCCATACAGCCACTCATGCACCCACTCCCTCACCAATACAGCCACTCACACAGCCAGTCATACAGATATAGACACTAACACACCCACTCATACACCCATACAGCATCTCACACACTGAGTCAGTCACCCATACAATAACTCACACACCTACTCACTCTCCCATACAGCCACTCAGAGCCACTCACTCACCCATACACTTACATACCCACTCACCTACTCATACAGATACTAACACATGTACTCACTCACTTATACAGCCACTGACACAAGTGCACACTCACCCATACAGCCATTCTTACATTCACTCACACACCCACTCACCCATACACCACATATGCACCCAAACAGCCACTCACTCACCCATACAACCACTCACACACTCATAGAGTCACTCCAACACCTACTCTCACATGGATACACACAGTCACAGATCTTAGAATTACTGAATAGGCTGTTGTAACTGGTATTGGTATGTCCATTGTTTAGAAAATTTAAGTTTCTATTTTTGAATGTGTGTATCAAAGGTTATATTAGGGTGAGAGGAGGTCGACCACTCTATCACAAGGATGATGTCATCAGTGATGTCATGAGTGATGTCATTTGAGATGTCACCAGTGATGTCATGAGTGATGTCACTGACCATGTCATGAGTGATGTAATATGTGACATCATCAGCAGTGCATTTCGGGCGCGCGAGTTATAGTTAGCTGAACTAACTATAACTGGGAAATTTCAATGGTTATGTACGAGTGAAATGTCCAGCCAACTATAACGCCCCTGAAACCTATGGTTTTTTCAGTGAAAATATATATATATATATATATATATATAAAATCTTTTTTTGTTTTTGTCTATCCAAGTCAATCCTTCCCTTCTTTTTCAAAATGGCTGCATCTGAGCATGGAGGATCAAGACAGAGCTTTTTTCAAAAGTCATTACTTGAAAAGTGCCAATCCTTTCCTTTAGGTCTGGATCCCTTAGCAATGCGTGCCAGTGTTTTTTTTATTATGCACATGCCCTTTTTGGATATCTTGTGTGACATTATCATTCTCATGTTCTCATTATTATCTTTCCCACTCTTTCTCAACAGTTCTATTTTAACTGTCTTGGTGTATTCTTCTGCTTTCTGTATCTCTTTCTCTGGGTACCCATTTGATAGGAATATTTTTTTTTTCCTGAGTTCTTCGTCTGTCGAACAATTTCTCTTCACCCTCTGCATTTCATCAAATGGTATGTTCCATTTTTAGCTTTTGATCATGGTGACTAGAAGCATGCAATACACTGTTGGGGGCTGTGCTTTTTTTTTTTTTTAGAAATCGTAGTTTTCAGTCTTCTCTTTTTCCACGTACACCAGTGCATATGTTTCCTTGTTACTAACCCATATTTAGAGACGGTCATCAATGTAGCACAACCAAATTCCAATAATATATAAATATTTCTCATGTTTTCCTTCTCAAGCAAAGTCTTTCTCCCACAAGTGGAAGAGGTGTGGCTCAGTGGCCAGGGTGCCTCACTCCGGACCATGGGGTTCACGGTTCGATCGCCGGCGGCAGGTTAGCCCAGCACCATGTGACTCTGGGCATTAGCTCGCTTAATCTTCCGGAGGGACCCCAGTGCCGGGACACCTCTCCGGCGGTAGCTGTGCGCTTTACAAATGCTGGCATATCATTTAATTTCAAGCCCATAGTGAGATTTGGGTAGCTGAGGGCACAAGTATTTCCCGTTGTAGTGCCAGTGATTTCAATCATTTCGATTATCATATTCATATGCTCCAATTTGTTGATATTCTCTTTTTTTAGGAAATATCTGCATGCATCCAAATCTAATGGTCCATGCAGGTATGAAGTGAGGTCACATCCATTGTGATGATGTGATAGTTTCACTCTCAACAAATGTTCTGTAGATAACACAAAAAGTCTTTGGTGTTTTGTAGATAATGGCTCAGTTGTTTAACTTTAGATGCTAGAAACGTATCCACATATTTTAGATTATTTTCAAATAGAGAGCCAATGCTGGTAACTAGTGGTCTACACAGGGCATTTTTAGAATCTTTGTTCACTTTTTAGGAGGAAGTACATTTTTGGCATTATTGGAAAATCCACGTTGAGAAATTTGACCTCATCCCTACTAAAGAGGCCCGAATCCTAACAGATAACAAGTTTATCCACATACATGTCTTTTATATTTTTCAATGGGTTTTCTACAACCTTCCTGTAGCCTTTTTCATCACTCAGCTGTCTAGATGCTTCATACATGTATTGTCCTTTTGACTGTATCATTGTGTAACCACCTTTTATCAGCCTTTTTTTTTATAATATCCTCTTAGTTTCTATATTGATTCAAGCCCCTGGGTCCTCATTAATTTAAATTCTCAGGATTTTTCATTATCTATTTTTGTCAGTACTTCCAAATCTTTTTTTTTTATAAAAAAAACAAAAGCAAACACCTACTCATACTCTTGTAGTGAGTCATCCAGCCACTGCATTAAAATGTATCCCCACCACAGCCTTCCGGCCCGGGCATGGACCGAAGGCTATAAATAAAAGGGTCGACAACCGCTCGTGGTTGCCGTCACCCACCACTAATAGCAACCGTCTTTAATTATTTCTTTCCCCCCTAACGTAGGCCCAAACTGGTGTAGCCCCCCCAAAACCCCCGCCACATTGGCGACGAGGCGGGACCAAGCTTGCGACGGGCCTGGCTGTTGTCACTGAGGTGGAGTGCGGCGCGAGGAGGCAGAAAAGTGTGACTCACTGTCGCTGATGGCTGTGGGCCAAGGGCTGCGCGACAGAAGGTGACAGTGGTGCAGCATCGCTGGAGAATCGGCTGTCAGCAGCGTGATCGCTGTGACAGGAGAAAAGATCCCATTGCAGGGGCTGTGTTGCTCCACGGTTTGGTGGGGACAGCTGGGGGAGGTGATGGCCTGCCGTAAAGAGCTGTGGGTGTGGTGGGGCATGGTGCCACGTCGGAGCATGGGTGTGCTCCAGCTGCTAAGAAATTACCACTCTACCCATCCTCCGGTGCTCACATGAGGCGAGCATGCAACCGCGTGCAGAAAGAGTGGCAAACAGGCAAGGGAGGAGTGGAGGCCCGGGGCAGCCAGCAGATCAAGGCGCGGCCCGCACAGAAGGCCACGTGGAGTCGTGAAGCCTGGAAGGAGGGATCCACACATGCGGGTGCACTGTGGCGGACTCCCCTCACTGTGAGGGAGAGAGGAAGAGAAATTCAGTGTGCATACATTCCCAGCGGGAGCAGCAATAAAGAAACAAAACATAATAATAGGAGAAGGAAAAGACAATAAGCACAGGCAAAGGCAAAACCAGAGCGGAGGTCCAGAGTGGGACAAGACACACAACAGGGGGCAGAAAAGAGGTGTGGTGGAAGGAAGAGGGGTCAAGCTCCGAAAATTGAGGAAGGACCAGAGCAGAGAGGAGATCAAGGTAGTTTGGCGAGCAGGGAGCGACTGTCACACTCCCAACGAGAGAACAGAGTGCAGGAGAGAATGTCTATGCTGGTGGGGTATTGGTGCTAGAGGCGGCATCAGAGGAGTGGTGGAGCGTCATTCGCACTCCGCATTAGCGGCGCTGCCCCCATTCAGTCAGCTGGCGGACCTGGCCACGCTAGCACCTCGATGGAGGAAATGGATCAGACGCGTGGAAAACTATTTTCTAGCAGTGTGAGAGACTAATGGAGTGGTCAAGTGGTCGATGATGCTTTACATGGGCGGAGATGAGTTATACGAACTGTTTTAGGACTTACCCAACACCGGAAACCAGAATGACTATGAGGCGGCCGTGGCTGAGCTCAACTGGCATTTCGATCCGCAGCTGAACCCTGATTTTGAACACTTCAAGCTGCGTCAGGCGAAGCAACAAGAGGGAGAGACTGTGGACATGTTCTTCGCCCAGCTCCGGAGACTGCCGAGCTCATGCACAAGAATTGACTAACAGCTTGAAAGAAGGGCCCAGCTCATACAGGGATGCAGGTTGTCAGATCTGAGGAAGCTCCTCCTATGGCAACCCGGCATCTCGCTGGATGAGATATTGATTTTGGGACGGTCGCACAAGATAGCGGATGCCAGAGTGGGAGAAATGAAGTCGGCACTGGCAAGGCGGTCGTCGGAGATGCTGCAGTCACACACGGTGATGATCAAGGAGGAAAGGGTGGACGCCGTACAGAAAGGAGTCGGACGCAGCAGAGGATACCCAAATGCCCACCATGGTAGACGTGGTTACAACTACTGCGGGTTGGAGGACCACCCACCAAGAGGCTGTCTGGCTTATGGGAAACCATGCCTGAAATGTGGCAAGACGGGCCATTTCGCCAAAGTTTGTATGAGCTCGACGGAGGTGGCAGGAGCAGGAGGTCGCGGGAAAAGCTTGGAGTCGGTCAAACGGGTAACAAGGGGAGCAGAAGGGGCAGAAGACTTGGACGCTCGGTGCCAGCGGTTTCAGGTCATGGACGATGATGATGATGGTGACACGTTCATGATATCGTTCATGGGGCGGTCTAACGGGAAGAAGAGGCCCCCACCGATGTGTCAGATTACAATCGGTGACAACCGAGTGACCTCTCTTAGTGACAGAGGAGCATCTGTGATCATCTGGTTTCTAGTTACTAGAGCCAGCTCAATCTATGCCCACAGTTGATTCCCATGAAGGTGAGGATACTCATGTACATGGATGACACCCCCATTCCTCTGTAAATGGTGATTGAGGTGGAGGTCTGGCATGGCGAAATATCGGCAAAGACCAAGTTCCATGTGACCAAGGATAGTGCAGGGACCTTACTGGGCTGCCATTCGGCAGAAGACCTTGAACTGGTCACGTCTGTGTGCCAGGTTCACCAGTCTCATGCGGCAGACATCATGGCGGAGTTCCCAGAGCTCTTTGAGGGGCTGGCGTGCCTCAAAAGAGTGAAGGTGAAACTGCAGATCGACAAAGCAGTCAAACCATCGATGTTGCGCCACAGAAACAGTGCCATTCCACCTGTGACCGCTTCTGGAGGCCTAGTTGGACAAGCTCGGCAAGGATGGTGTCATTGAAAAGGTGTCGGGATCCACGCCATGGGTGTCCCCGTTGGCCATCGCTCCCAAACCCAAACAGCCAGGAGCGGTCAGTGTGTTGGTGGACATGCGCCTCTCCAACAAGGTAATCAAGAGGGAGAGACACCTAACATCTACCATTTACGAGATTGTCGCGGATATAAACGGAACGAGGTGGTTTTCGGAGGTGGACCTCAATTCCAATTACCACAAGTTGGTGTTGTACAAGGCCAGCCGTTACATTACAAACTTTCCAACCCACGTGAGGCTGCACAGGCTCAAGCGTTTGAGCTTTGGAGTGTCGTCGGTGGCCGAAGTATTCCAAGAGGATTCTTTTTGCAAGGCCTTTTCCAGAATAATAGCGGTTATCAACGTGAGTGATGACATGTTGATATACTCGCAGACATTGGAGGAACATCACAAAATGCTGAGAAAGGCGCTAAAGCGGATGGTGGAACAAGGCCTGACCCTGCATAGAGACAAGTGCAAGTTCTACTCAACAGAAGTGGAGTTGTTTGGCTACAAATTTTCCAAAGATGGACTCCAGGTAGATTCCGCCAAGGTAGAAGCCATCCTTGAAGCCACCACTCCCCAAAACCCAACAGAAATGAGGAATTTTCTAGGGATGGCTAACTATTGCGGAAGATTAATTCCACACCTGATGACCATCGCGGAACCACTGTGGGCACTTACGAAAAAGGACACAGAATGGGTGTAGACAAGTGCGGTATCTCAGGCCTTCCCAGAGGTGAAAGGTGCATTCCTGAAAGGAGCAACGGTGGCCTATTTTGAGCCGGGGAGCCCCACAGAGCTTATTGTGAATGCCAGTCCCGTAGGACTGGGGGCTTGCTACTGCAACGAATGGACTGGCAAGAATGAGTTCCCATTGCCTATGCCAGCAAGGCGCTGATGGCTGTCGAAACGAGGTATACGCAAATCGAGAGAGGCACTGGCGATCAGGTGGGCTTGCCAACATTTTGACATCTATCTATCTGACCACAAGTTCCGAGTGGTCGCTGATCACAAGTAGTTGGTGCCGCTGGTTGGAGGAACAGCGAGTAATGGGTCCACTAGGATTGAAAGATGAGCTGTCCAGCTCCAGCAATATGATTTTGAGGTGGTAGATTAGCTGGGAGTCAACAATCCAACTGACTATCTCTCACGATACCCCATGGACGCCAACCCTCAATATCAGTGGGAGGTAGATGGAGGAGCAGAGAGCTTTATAAAGCTGAAAACAGAGCTGGCGTGCCTGAGGGCACTATCGTTGGCAGTGTTGGCAGAGGCCTCCAAAATAGGACAGCTGCCTGATGGACGTCATGGAGGCACAGTGATGACACAACTGGAGGAACTTCCTGGATGGCGTGAGGACACTGACGGATGAAGAGAGACAAGAACATGCTTGTGGAGATGCAGGGAGGAGCTCAGTGAAAATAAGGAAGGCCTGGTGTTGAGGAACACAGATCGTGGTGCCCCAGAAAATGTGGAGAAGGACAGCGGAGCTGACGCACAAAGGAATAGCCCAAACCAAGTCGAGACTGAGAGCAAAAGTGTGGTTCCCAGTGGTCGACAGGATGATTGAAGAAATAGTGAGAGGGTGCAACTCCTGCTTGATAACGGGAGGCGAACCTCCTGTGCATCCAATAATAACAGAAGAGGCCAGTACACGACCATGGGCCACCGTCAGCATGGATTTTGGAACATCTCCAGATGGGCGTGCCACACTGGTAATGATGGACAGGTATTCAAAGTTCCCAATATTGGAGGTAGTATTGTCCTCAGCTTTTGAGCACATCAGCCATTTGTGGAAAAGACCTTTGCCAGGCAGGGTTGCCGGAAGAAATCTGGACGGACAATGGGCCACACTTCCAAGGAGAGGAATTCGAGGAATTCTTGCACCATCGCAACATCAAGCATCGAAAAGTGACTCCCCCCAGTGGCCTCAAGCTAATGGGGAGGTTGAAAGATTCACGTGGACCCTCAATAAGATACTGAGGATCGGAGTTGACCAGCAAGTCGAGATGGAAGGGTGTCTGCATCAATTCCTGAGGGCATATCGGCAGACACCCCACAGCACGACAGGGTGCTCGCCAAGTGTGCCCATGATGAGGAGAGCGGTGAGAGGCATTGTGCAGGTGAGTGATCGGTGGCTGCCGGGAACAATGAATGCGAATTTGGCTCAAACCAAAAGGAAAAAGAACAATGAGAGAGCAAGCCGACGACGGATAGCATGAAAGGTGGAACTGAAGGTGGGAGACCAGGTGGCTGTAAAGAACAGACATCCGGGCTCAAAGTTCAAAACACATTTTGAGTGAGAAATTTGGGTTGTCGTTGATGTGAGAGGGGCCATTTGTCACAGCCAGGAGAGGAGGTCAACAACTGTCGAGGAATGTGTCCTGGTTTAAGAAAGTCTTGTCGCCGTAGGAGGCGATTGGGAGCGGATTGCCAGAGATATCCTCGTCGGAGTACCTGACAGAAAATGAGGACGTGGAAAGAGATGCAACAACAAGGGAATAGATGGAGATGGGACCTACTGAAAATGAAGAAGAGAGGGAGCAGTGCGTAGAAGCGAGAGATGCCGAGAGAAGGAATGAGGACACATCTCAGCATGGTCACCCGTATCAGCTGAGAGAGAACCCCCAACCAAGCCAGTGGGACTCAGAGAGTATGTTTGTTGAAGGATGTGATGATAATAAGGACCAGAAATGGACTCGTGTTTTAACAGTTTGTATTTTGTCATTTTCTCTTTATTAAAGGTTATGAGAGATGTAGTGAGCCATCCAGCCACAGCATTACAATGTATCCACACCACAGGCTTTCAGCCTGGGCGCGGACCGGAGGCTATAAATAAAATGGTCGACAACCGCTCGTGGTTGTCGTCACCCACCACTTATAGCAGCTGTGTCTCTAGTTATTTCTTTCCCCTAATGTAGGCCCATGCTGGTGTAGCCCCCCAATACCATCACCACAACTCTCTCCCTCTCTCTCTACTTCTACCTCTACCTCTCACTCTACCTCTCCCTCTCCCTCTCTCTACCTCTACCTCTCTCTACCTCTACCTCTACCTCTATCTTTCCCTCTCCATCCGTTGCCATCATCAGAGAGTGACCCGTCTTCGAGTTCTGTTTAACCAAGAATAAGGTTGCACTCCGGGGAATGACGCTTCTCACAGCAATTTATTCAAACAAACAATTGTTCATCAGCAACACACTGTATATATATTTACACATACAGAGGCTGTCCGACAACCTTCTACCTACATTGGTCTTTAAATGTGTCATAGACATTTTCCTTCCACCCACTACATCATGCAGTATGGGGCACTTGGTCAGCCCACTTAGACATTGGTTAATTTCTCTGTGAGTGATGGCATTTTGCTCTTTCGCGAGGAGCTCATTGTTATAGTCTGTGTTCTTCTGGAATTTTTATGTGAAGTCATTATTAGACAGTGGAGTTAAGCAGCGTTAGAGGAGTTAGTTGAATGGGGCACTGTTGATGGATGGCAACACTGGAGAGTTGTCTTCTAGAAGCATGATCTCATATGAATCTGCATTTGTTCTTCTTCACTGTGGAAGGTAACACAATACACATTCACAAACAAAGTAGTTCCCTTGAGTGCCAGGGGCTACTATGGTAATGTATGTTCTTTTAAAACAAAACAAAGATTTTTGTTTTTGGGTACGTTTTATAAGAATATATATTGGTCATGGCCTGGCACCTCCCCGAACAATAAAAACTCGGCCAGAGCCATGACAAAACATGCACTGGCAAAGCCAAAAGGCAGGCATCCAACGTCAGGTCAATTCACTTTGCCAGTGCTTGTTATCGTTTCACCCTTTTTATGAATTGATAAGATGTCTTTCAAATATGTATAGCCAAAAGCTCACAAGTAATAATATTTTAACATGCAGCAAGTCAAGTCAAGTTAAGGTTTATCCATTGTTTCAATGAAATGCACAATCCTGAGCACTCATATTGTTTGAGCAGTTCAGCGGGTTTTATGCTGAACAACTCACTGTGAATAACTATCTAGAGAAAAATATGTTTTTGGAGGTGATGTTTTCTTGATATTCCTTTTCTTAAATATATATGAAATAAGAGTGATTGAAGAACCGTAACACAGGCCCCTGCTGCACCAGCTGTGCGAGGGGGGGGCAACCTTCTGGGGGCGGGGGGGCGACCTTTCAAGGTGGCCCCATTCAGTCGAAGTTCAATTAATATCTGGGGGATATGGGAGACTCCGGGGGCCCTCTTCACATTCTGCACAGCGGGGGCATCATTTAGCATTACGCCACTGCATTAAAGAGCTTTGAAGGATGTAAAAAGAGGAAGCTAGAAAGCGAAACATACCTGTTTTCTGTCCAAAACTGGTCTCTGTTTTGTGGAATCTGGAAAGAAGAATCAAATAGCTGCTTGTGCTTAAGGCTGCAGACAGTGTTATGTTTGTGGCCTAGGTTTGGAAAACACATGCAAATTCCTCAAGATAAAAGAACAGGCTGACAAAATTAGAAAATAGAAAAATGTTATGGAGGGTAAAATATGCATAACTTGTTTTTTTGTACTGCACTTGATGCAGTATTTCCTGTCAATCATAAGGGCTGTAACTAAAAGATGTTACTAATTCATGGGAAGTAAGAGCCATGGAGGAATGTATGATGTTACACCGCGAGCAAATACCACGAGGTAGGTTACAACGAGGTTGTTGCAACGTCCGTGTTGTTACCACGCATGGCTTTACATCGCAAGTCGTTTCTACGACTTGCCCTAGATGGCGCGCTGGACTTAGGAATAGTATAAATTACTATTCCTACTCCAGTTAGCGCAACAACAAGGAATGTGTTGGACTTCAAATTCAACACATTCCCTGGTGTTGCACGCCACCTAGCGCAAGTCGTAGAAATGACTTGCGATGTAAAGCCACGCATGGTAATAACGCGGTCATTGTAATGACTGCGTTGTTACCAACCTGCGTGGCAACAGCAGCATTGTAAACGCTGTTTCCCGCCATGGAGTAGTTTCCTAGATACATTTATAATAGTAATTAACCGAGATACACAAAATGTTTGCAAGAATACTTTTTACTCAGAGACCTCCTCAGCCTTGTTACTGTTAAAGTGCACATGACCCCAAGAAATGCATTTCGTTTTAATGATGTGCACTTTGAACTGACTTACACAGTTACTAATGAAAAAATTATAAAGTTCGCAACTTTTGAAAATGTTTGAAGAGAAACGTATTGCTAAGTGATGCGTATCAGGACACTTCACCTTGACAGCCAAACCTTCGTTGAATTTAGGAATATATTATCAAAGATGTACATTAGTATTTTGTGAGTGCTCGGAGTACTCTTTCACTGCTAATTTAATGGTACTCATTTTAATTAAATGATACTCATTTTATTGACCTTGGAAGGATAGAAGATTGAATTGGCCTTACAAAAATTCAAACCGGTGACTTGCAGATCACCACAGTTCTCAGCACTGACTTCTCATCTCACAGTCATCTTGCCAACTATAGGAAAGAAACAGATCAGTATTAAAAGTAAGGACAGCAATATGGTAAGGAACAGAGTAAGGGAAGGGTTAAAAGCATAAGGAAAAGTTCTAGAGCATGGGAAGGGGGTTAGAGGTTCAAAACTTACCTTGTTAATTACCCCCTTCCCCCCAAAAACAAATAGGGCCATGAAATGAAAGGACCCAGTTATACACTTGTGATCAAACTTGAAGTGATTTATTAATCAGGAAATACTGCATGGAACCCTACAGGCCCTACAGATAAATCTAGAAGGACCAGGGCTGAGCTATAGCTGCTAACCAGCACGCAATGGAGATTGTCCAGAATGGCCAGAAGTATAGACTCAGTGCTACAAGAAGCACACCAGGCAGAATAGACTGCTGAAGGATCTGAGATAGTCCGAAACACTGAAGGCTGAACTGTGAGATTTATGGTCGATGATTGTTGTCAATAAGTGAAAAGGTGTGACCTCCTTCTAGCAGGATAGCCTGAGTGGGTGTGAGCCCAAAAAGCGCAGTTCAAGGGTGAAGCCACCTTTGAAAGGCAAATGGTAGTCGCACTAGGAAGGGGCTGCTCTTTTGTGTAGGTAGACATGCTGGCATCATGGGACGAGAGAGAAAAGCTGCTGTCAAACTGGTTTCTCAAGAGGAGTGTTGCCCTCAGGTAGCCACACCATCTGGGTTGGGCTAGGGAGCTCCTCACACCGAGAGAAGGGTCAGTCCATGTTGGTAGTAGGTAGAATAGTGCATTCTGGGATAGTCAGCTGCCACACTTCACAGCAATACAGTAACAAGTGGTCCCAGTGGGCATAAACTAGGAACATGTGCAAATTGGAAACAATTTAAACAAAATAACACTGATGCTTTAAGAGAAAATTGATTCAATGCTAATTAATCACATTGAACAGTTGTAGGTGCTGGTTAGTCAGCATATAATTCCAAACACTTTGCACGAGTGCCCCACAGCAGTGGGAGAAAGGAAAGGGAAGGTAAAAGTGCATTAAGTGAGGGTTTGTAAAGGTGAAAGAAAAAGATGGTGACATCGTCATAATCACAAAATTAGTTACAATACAAATGGCTTGTTTAATACCCAGGTCCCAGTGACTTATTTGGGTCTACCCTTTGTTTATAACTACACTTCACAGCAAGCCATTATCAGGTGCGAGGGGACCTGGTAGCAGTTAGTAACTACATCCCCCTAGGCTCCCTGTTACAGCCACAGGGCCATAAAAGCTGAAAATCGTGTACCCTTGCAAACCTGCGCTAAGAAGCCTAACAACTTCTGGATAATAAGGTGCAGCCTGGGAGACTGAGTCCTGACCATCAAAAGTTGCCCCTGAGTCTGATGAACCTAGGAGAGTTGTCAGAATGCTGTTTGGGTGTCAGCAATGAAGCTATTGACAACTAAAGAAAACTGCTGTTTTTGCTGTAACCAGAGACCAGAAGACTAGTGATAACTGGTCCTGCACTGGACTTCACCTTGACACCGTGGGAGACCGACTCTGAAGGCCAAAGCTAGAGGACAATGGGGTAGTCACAGGATGTCCCACCATACCGGCTTAGCATCATCAGCATCCAATATTCCTTGCATCAGGACAACTCTATGAACATCAATGGTATTTTGATGTAAAGATTCAGAACTGGACTGGAGACTGCTATAATTGACCAGTAACTGTCCCTCTGGACCTGATTGGTCCCCTGTGACAGGCTCACTATTGGAGTTGGCACCCCTAAGAGTGCCCATATAGCGGTTTATAACTGTGTCATTGCAAACCTAGATGGCTACTGTCGTAGATTGCAAAGATGTATTGAATTGAGTGAAAATCAATGACTCATTGTTTCTTTAAAATTTCATTTCACCTAAATTCCCAGTGGATTTTTGTTGTTGAAGTGTCTATTTAAAGACATAAACCAGACACCAATTTCTCAAACAGAATTTTGTTTTTTATTGTGTTGTGTTTTCTTCTTGTTCCCTGTTTTGGCACTTCTAAATGTTCTAGTTTTCCTTTGATAAAGCCTGACTGCTCTGATTCACAGCTACAAATAAACTGACTGGATCTGATAATGTCATTATTACAGTTGAGGACGCACAACTACACTGTATAATAGTCCATAGTTTCTCACACCTATGAAAAATTATTTGGTTTGATATTAATTGGCTTTTGACACAAGTCTTTTGCCTTAAAATAGGGAAGACTGTTGCAATAAAATTGTAGAAATAAAGAAACTCAAATGAATTAAAAAATGTCAAATGTTAGATGTAATTCCATTGGTTCTAAGGAACAATTGCTTAGAAAAAGGTTAATAGAAAAAAGGTAAAGCGGTAGGGTTATAAGTCGTGGAAAAATAAACACTTTTACAATTCCAAGAAACGTAATCATTTGGCCCCTGAAAGTCTGTTCTTATTAGAAATGAAGTAAACAGCACACAATTACCATCTAGGAAAACCACAACATTTTACAGTGCACGATAAAAAAAGTTATTTTATTACAGAAAGTCTCTTCTTATTTATCTGTGTGTATTTTTGTCTGGCCCAATTTGGGTTTGTGACTCCTGATTTAGGACTTTGAGAAGATACCGTGCTGTTCACTTATAATTTGTATACCTTGCATTGGAACACGGGGATCTTTCCACAAAGTTGCATTATTTGGCATTGTGGACTCTTGAGTGCAGTTTCCAAATTACTTCCAGCAGTGACCCCACCAAGGAAGTCACATACGGTCCCTCGGTCGCAAATAAAGAAACAGCACTGCAGTCCCTGTTTATGAACTCCTTCCTTCTCAACCAAGTGCTGATTGTCTTTACTTTGGTCACTTTGTATAGTGTTCACATTAGAATCCGGTGCTGTGCGCTTGCAGAATGTTTTAGATGGCCGATGCAGACCTCGGACAAGGCCAGTTTTAATCTTGTCAAGTTCTCAGCCACCGGCAGCATGTCGCACCTTGCTATTATGAAAAGTTATCTTTGTTGGGGGTTCACCAGCATCTTCATGTAAGGTTGTCCACAGAATAAACTACCCTCCAGCCAAGGCAAGCCCCCTAGATGTCCCAATCTTGTCTGGGTTTGTCTTTATTGTACAACAACAACAATAATAATAATAAAAAACATTGCAACAGCTACCTCTCACAGAGGTGCCCCTGGGCTAGGAGGATATTACAGCAGAGTACTAGCCAACCAGTAGAGCTAACCTTGACTAAAGGGACAAGTATTTAGGGTCTTCCTGAACTCTTGCTCTAACTCTATCAGGCACAGATGTGGTGGCATAGAGTTCCAGTCTAGTGGTCGTGACCGTGAAAGACCTTCCTCCAAGTCGGATCTTAGCATAGTGAGGGACACAGAGCATGCCCTGGACATTAGATCTCAAAGTACTTTCCTGATGATATGGGCTGAGCCTAAGCCTAAGGTAACCAGGGCCACTGTCACGGATGGCTCGAAATGCCAAGGCCTAATTCTAATTGGCTACCAGGAGCCAATTTAACTGTCTGATGTGTGGGTAAAATGGGATGGTGGAAAGGGACCTGTTGAATTAGTCTTGCCGCCGCGTTCTTTTTTGTTTCTCATCTGTTCGGAACCCTGAGTGCATCAGGGATTGCCAGGTTCAAGGCTTGACTGACCTCCCTCTTTCGTGGAAGATAGACAGAATTTTGAGTGTATTTCAAGATTAAGCTGTACAGTCCAAACTTCATAGACCAAGTAGTCAGTGGAAGTTGATGTACATTTTACCCTCTTTAGATTTAATTTGAAAGTGAGATCTGTTTCCAATTAAACAGATGGAAGGCTTTACTGGGGCAATGTCAGTTTTATCTATACAGCTCTTTCACTTATTTCAGTTTTGGACACACAGTGGCCCAATACCCTATTTTCAGCGCATTATGTCAGAACGCTGCCTTATGCATAACATTGGCATGCTTTCTGATGGCACTTTCTGATACCTAAGCTATTGTCAGAATTTTTAGGCCATAATGTTCTATCTGAAAATGTTTGCCAGTAAAATGTACTTTATTTTAGTTTGGATACACCTTCACCGCTTCCAAAAACGTATAGTCCAGGGTAAACTTAATAGGGGACTTGTGTTGCTGGAATGCTATCAACCACCATCACTTTAGGATTTTGATATGTTAATTTTCAAATCTTTAGTTCTCAATAAGACTCTAGGTCCCTTGTAGTGCCTTTGAAGTAAGAATGAGCAGTACCAAAAGAAGGGGTACTTCAAGTTGTTGGATTTTAGGTCTGTTTCGTAAGGGTGCCTGCAGTTTCTGAATAAGATCATTAATGGTAATGGAAAAAAGTTTTGGCACTAGAAGGGAACCTACATTGACCCAACCCTTGATATTCCAAGTCTTGTGGTAGTTCTTCCATTGAACCCCCATCCACACTTGGCTTGAAGTTTCACAGGACCATATTGACATTCAATACTTATTTCGCACTTTCATGTCCTTCAGTTTTTGTCCACAGCATACCTCTTTTTGCTAAATTGAATGCTGATGAAAAGTCTGTTAATCCAGATTAGGTATGGCAGAGGTTACAATTTGCCCTAAACCTTGTAGTGTGCCACAAATTTTAAAAAAACACAAAAACTCAGCTCTTGGAATTTGACAGATTCTTCAAAACTAAGGACAACATTTTGACTCTGCAAACTCGCAAAATAGGTCCTGATTTTGAGATGTCAAAAGGTTTTATATTTGGCAGTTTTTCCCACCTGATGATGTAAGAACCTAGATGTTGAAAATGAAACTTCTATTTATACGCTGAGGCATTCTTGATTTCTTACATGTTGAACTTGGCCCTCACTGCAAGGCCCCCCCCCCCGACATTTTGCCTTCACCCCTTCAGGTTTTCCTGACTGCTTTTGTGCCAAGCTAACAGAGGTTAAATACAGGTAAATTATTGGCTGTTTGTGATTCACCCTGACAGGGGTTACAGCTGTTTTTTAGAAGGGTCTTACCCCTCCTCAAACAACAACCCTCTCATTTTACACAAACGTGAAAATGTAGTAAGTTTGTCCATATAACTGACATTCTCCACCAATGGACAAATACTTCGAAAGGAATTAAAGCTGGATACTAGATAAAACTCAAAATAGGTTTGATTGATCACATCTGATAATTTCCAAACTGCAGGGTGTCACATTTGATCATGTGCTATGCATACCGAGTAACCACCCAGGACACTAGTACTCGGGTCCCATAGGCTCTGATGCTGCCTCGGTGGTGTGTTGGTTTGTTTGTTTGTTTATTGAGTTTTATATAGCGCTGGCTAGACCCGAAGGTATCAGAGCGCTTTATATGAGGTACCACAAAGTCACAAAATTACATCAGTTAACAGGTTACATAAGTTACTAGTAAAACATTTAAAGAGCATAGGAGATGAGATAAATAGAGCGCAGTGGGGTAGAGGGGTAAGGTAAAGGCATAGGAGGGAGATACGACGGCGAGACGAAGGACAGTCTGCCCCAAGTCAGGCTGGGAAGGTGACGGCCTTGGGGGAAGTCCACGGCCCATCTCCTCTTTAGCTGTCAGGTAGCTCCACCGGGCATCAGCCAAATAGCAAGGTCTCAGATAAAAAAAAAAGAAAAAAACATTTTAAAGAGCATAGAAAGACAAGCAAGGGTAGAGTAAAAGGGTAGGGGGAGTGTACGACAGAGAGACGAAGTAAAGTATGCCCAAAGTCCAGCTGGGTAGGTGACGGCCGAGGGGGAAATCCATAACACATCTCCTCTTTAGCTAACAGGTAGCTCCACCGGGCATCTGTCAGCTAGTTAGGTCTCAACGGTCGGAGGAAGATCCCAGAATTAATGTTATGATGAGTGAGCCGGGGGGGTGGGGGAGCACCCCTAGCCTCGCTGGAGTAAGCTTGATGTGCCAGTCCAAGGGGTCCGGTGTGGGTGGAGGGGCTTCTCTATTTCCTGCAGACTGGTGGAGTGAGAAGGGGGTGGGTGGAGGAAGGGATTCAAGAGTGAGGAACGGAAGGTAGGATCCTAGTTGTTTGTCCGATTGTGTGGAGGCCATGTCAAGGTCAGGCACCCAGGTATTTTAAGATCCCTTGATCGCTGCATCCTGACGATTGTGGCTTGCACGGCTGCCATGTTGGAGTCAGGCATCCTCGCCACAAGTGTATTCTCGCCTGGTTGTTGCACCGGAGGGGAACCTCTTGAAAGTCTGTCGTGTGTAGTGTGGCCCAGGCGGCCGGGGTTCGTGCCGTGCATGGGAGGTACTAGGTGTTAAGTTTTGTTGAGGGGGTGTGGGGAGGACAGCCTGGAGATGTCGTGGGGCCTGCCACTTGTCTGTGGGGTTCGTAGGAGTATAATCAGAGCTTTTGCCGCCCCTCCGGGGATTCCTTGCCGGAGAATAGCCCTCACATACCAGAGTTCACGACCTTGCCTCCTCACAGTGGCACAACGGTGGCAGCTCAAGTGCCCCACCAGGGTGGTGGTGCAACATAAAAACATTAATAAACACAGATTTGTGCGGAGAACTCCAGCTGGTAGTGTATTACCATTTGCTTCTCTCAGTGTCAATCAATGAATCTGATGACTGTGAATACTTTTGGGGCTTTGCCTCTCACATATATTGGAAAAGAGAACCCCCTCCCCCCCCCCCCTTCTCTCATCCTGAATTTTTTTGAGGGGGTTGAAAAATGTGGATATTTTTCTAAGCAAATCATCCCCTCCAATTGTCTCTGCTCAATTGTATTGAACTATTTAGATTTTTTTTTTCTACTAGGCTGAAAATATTATAGATAGAGACCACAAACAATGTTGAGGTTTTATTTTTCCTGATTTGACTTTGAAAAAAAATCACAACTCTGACCTACGTACCCTGTAGGAGAGTCAGACACATGGCGTCTGACTATCCAGTTTTTACAGAGTGACTAATAGGCAAGCCTTTGAAAGGCCTTCTTGAGTCGTATAATGCACTAATCTGATTATCCACACAGCTTTTATAGATTAATGGAGCCACAGGTGAGATAGCCAAGATCACAGCCTTATGAGCCACCTGCTTCCAATTCTAGAGTGTGCCATTCCTAGAAACTGGAGGGATTGTTTAGGAAAAGTTTATTAAACAATTTAGATAACACGGGGATGACGATAAATCTTTTTTAAGTTTGGACAGTAATCCGCTTGAGTGAAACCATTGCAGCTAGAAACTTAATTTAGGAGTTTCACGATACCCCAGCGTCATACTGTACGAGATATAAGACATTTGCAACTATTTTATTCAGAGAGCCTGTAAAAGTGCATTTATGTATGCAGACCAAACCAAACTACAGCAAACATAATCCGAATATTATTAGCGCCCACACTACTGATGATGATTGAAACAGAAAACAGACTGTGGTCTGTGAAAGAATCCTTGGGACCTGGGTGATAATGCATCACACCTAATAGCACCTCAAGGTCTACTAACAATAGTAAAGCTCTATACCAATCTCTGTTAACATCACTGTAAACTGTGTTATATCTTTGAAGATACTTGGAAAATTATTATAGCATTGTTAAAGGAAAGTCCGCTACAGAAAACATGGAAAATTGGGTTGTGTGAGGGTGTATATATATATATATTTTTTTTTACAGTTTGCACAGCTTCCATTGCGGAAAGCTGTAAACCTTCTTGAAAGTTCATTATTTGCCGTAGCACTTCTGTATTTTTTTTAACTGCCCCTCTGACGCAGAAGCATGGCCTTGGGGGGGACTGTAAATTTACTCGTTGTGCAACAACTGACCCCTGTTTATGTTTCCTGAATTTACGATGAAACAAGACATTAAAGTAGGACGTCCAAGTCCGTCAGATGGAGGACAGATTGTTTGGAGTTTCTCTTGAAAAACAGTCCTCGTAAGATGTACAGCAAGATGTTGTTCTTGAGTTGCGATGCACTTAGAGGGACACAGTTGTCCTATAGTGTACACCAACAGCAGGCAACAGAAAACTAATATATGACAGCAGTACACAAAAGGAGGTCAATTATGTGGGCTCCTTTTTATGTCTGGCTAAAAAAGCTTTCATTATTTGCCAGACGTTTTGACTTTTTAATTTCAAATTATCTTTATTGGAATTTTATACAAGAACAGAACAGGAGCTGGGAACATGACCAGGAGCACAATGTACATGAGCTGGAGTTTAGACTAGTCAATAAGCAAATGTCAGCAATAGACGTACATGTTAACAGTGAAGTATTCATTTAATCACCAGCTCAGGAAAAGAAGGAAGAAAAGAAGGGGTAAAGGAGAAAAAGAGGAAAGGAAGGCCGGGAGGAGAATAGAAGAGAGAGAAGAGATTGTCTAGCACCTCAATCCCGACATTCAGTATAGCATAGTATAACAAATATCCGGTCATGACAATTTCCGTAAATGTGGAGCCCACCCAGGAATTTGACTTTTAACCAATTCTTCAAAATATACATCAGGTGGGCTTTGCCTGCGCCCAAAAGGAATATTTCTCTTTCACTTCCTGCTAATGTCTGTCTGTTGTATAATTTTGCCTCTTATGGCGTTGCTGTATTACAATGCAAGAGGGACTAACTCACATCACACATGTACACTGAATCTTGCATGATGTTTGGGGTCTGTTGTCCTATCTCACAGCTTTTTAAGCAACTTTTTGTTCACCATGACTTTTTAATACTGTAACATAGCATTCATGGCAGGTGACACTTCCGGCAGATTCCAGGGGTAAGTAAATCTCGATTTTATATAATGTGATGCCTGTCATTTATTTTACAGCCCACTCATTCCCATCCCTGCCACCTTCCATCTATTACACGATATAGCAACACATCTGAGAAAATTCCCTGCATCAACACAATGTTGGATCAGCCAAGTTAGTGAACAGGATGCTGTTGGATGATTTAAAGTCTTTCTGTGACTCAGACTGCACTGCCCCTACAGTCACACCTAGCAAGTCAGGCCAAGACAGGCTGGCATCAGCCCTCAATTGTGTTTTTGGTCCCTGGTGACTTTCTCTTCCATGTTCCCTGCCATGTGTTATACTTTGTGGCTCTATAACAACTTAGAGCTGTGCGGTCTTGTGACTTTCACATTACGAATTCACTCATGTACCTCTTGTAAAGGTGTTTATGTATTCTCATAACCTGTAAAGTGCTCTGATACCCTTGGGTCCAGCTAGCGCTATATAAATATCAAAAATAAATAAATAAATAATTAGAAAGCTGATTTTCACCTGGGACGCTTGTTTGCACCCGCCTCTTCAAGCCGCCACACATGTATGCACAGTGCCTGTAATAATTGAGCACTGAGTAGCTCATCATTGCTTCAAGCCATGTTTACTCTGAGCCCTGGTCTTCCTCACCGCACTCCTGTCTTCTGACCCAGTGAAGAAATAGTTTACTTGGTGTTATGGGAAAATAAAATTGCTTTATGAAACTGTTGCGTTTGGATATCAGGAAGAGGTATGGGTTAGTCCACCTTTGACGATAAAATGTTGAGGTTGAACCACATTGAAACAGTATTTTGTTTTTGTAATAAATAGGTGAAAGCTGTACCCAGTGGTACCTTTCCTAACCCACAACATTACAACAGAAATATTTAAGACATATTGGCACCATTGAAACCAGCAGTGTATGTGATCAGTTGGGGAGTTTATGTATGATATGAGAGCATGATAGAGTGTTGGTGTGTATGGAGGGAGAATGGTCTGGTGTGGTCTATGACAGGGTAGATTATCTTGAAATAACTAATATATGATTTTCTCAAACTGTTTTATCTGCATATGATTTTCACTCGATGTATTACTATGTGGAAATATTGGACGATAGCACCAACGGTGCATATGTGGTCTTATTATTATTATTATTATTTATGGTTTGTAACGCGCTAGAATCGACTCTATACAGAGTATCTCTGCGCACAGAAAGCGAAGAGAGAGAGAGAGAAAGAAGGATACCAGCAGCAACAGTTTAGCTTATAGTTCAGTTCAGTATGGACATAGGGTACATGAATTAAATCTAAAATAAAAATGTTTTAAGTTTTTTTCTAAAATTAAGATGTTCTGGACATTGCCTAAGCTCGAGAGGAAGTTTATTCCAAGAAATTGGTCCGACAACCGACAAAGCTTTGCCACCTTGTCTGGCCTTCTTTGTGGTTGGTACTCTCAATAAAAGTTGGCTGCTTGACCTGAGAGATCGTGTGGGATTATATGGGATAAATGTATCCTTCCAATAGGAGGGCCCACATCCATGTATGCTCTTATGGATCAGGCAGCAAATCTTAAAATTGATCCTCTTACGGACTGAGAGCCAATGTAATTTATCCAGGAGGGGTTTCGATGGCGTTCTTGGAGGGGCATTCAACACTAGTCTCGCTGCAGTATTTTGTAACACCTGGAGTTTTGCTAGGACACCCTCATAGGCTGACAACAGGAGTCCATTGCAATAATCCAGGCGACTCAATACTAGTGCCTGTACCAGAGTTTTTCTGGTGGAGTCCGGTAATATTGGAAAAACTTTTCGTAAGAGTCCAATAACATGGAAACATTGGCCAACCACCCAGTTACCATGTTGTTTAAAAGAGAGCTCTCGATCGAGGCGTACCCCTAGGTTTTTTACAACCTGTTTAGGTTCTGGCACTTGGCCAAGCTCGCATGGCCACCAGTCCGGCGTCCACAAAGCTCTTGCCTCCCCAAAAAGCACGACTTCGGTCTTATTTACATTACATTGGAGATAGTTCGATGTCATCCGCTTTGCCACAGCTTTCATGCCTTCGGAAAAGGCCGTCCTCACTTCGTCGGTGAGACTTTTGAAAGGAAATAAGAGCTGGGTATCATCCGCGTAAGAGACTGGGATGAACCCAAACTCTCTCAGAATTCTGGCCAGGGGTGCCACATAGATGTTAAAAAGAGTCGGGCTCAAACAAGAGCCCAGTGGCACCCCCTTCATGATGTTAGTCTCAATCGACCGAAATGAGCCCATGCTGACAGCTTGGGTACGGTTAGATATAAAGCTCTTTTACCAGGCTAATGCTGTGCTCTCAATGCCGATCATGGTCAAGCGTTCGATTAAGATTTTATGGAATATCGTGTCGAACGCTGCCGACAGATCTAATAGTACCAGGATAACAGAGTACCCTCTGTCTTGGTACATGTGAAGGTCATCAGTCACCGATAGCAGGGCAGATTCGGTGCTGTGTTTTGGTCTAAAGCCAAACTGAGAACAATCTAGCCTACCAGTCTGTTCAATATAGTTTGATACATGTTTATTAACATGTTTCTCCATAAGTTTCCCCAAAAAAGGAAGTAGGGAAATAGGCCTAAGGTTAGACATATCAGTCAAGGGAGTGGAAGGGTTTTTCCTGATGGGCCTCACTAATGCTTTCTTCCATTCCCCAGGAACTTGACCCTCCATCCGTGAGAGATTCACAAGACATTGAATCTGTGGGCTAAGAGTCTTTCCTACTACCGGTACGATTCAGGCCGGGATGATGTCTGAGGGACTACCGCTCTTAATCTGGCCTAGGTAGCATTCAATCTCTACCAGGGAGATGGGGGGAAAGGTGTCCGAGGTCATCGATCCTGGTTCTTTTCCTTCTTCCAGGAATAAGGGTGTATCTCCTGTAGTGGATAAATTGATTCTAGTGATGTCATCATGTATCCTATTTATCTTGTTAGTGAAAAACTGAAGCAACTTCGTTGCATAATTGTTGGACGCTAGTTCAGGAGTTTCGCAAGCAGCTGGTTTCACAAACGACTGGAGGGTTTGGTATAAAATCCTGGGGGTATTTCCTGGGGGTATTTCCTGTGGCAGAGAGAAGAGACTCTATATGTGTTTTTCGGGCGCATCGAATTTCTTTATGATAAGTGGTGAGAGCTGCTCAGTAATGGTTCCTGTCAGTTTCACCATGGGTCGTTCTCCACACCCTTTCTAGCTATCTAGCCAATTGTTTAAGTGATTTTAAATGCTCCAAAAACCATGCTTCCTGTTTACGAGCTAAGCGTGGTTTAAACGTTTTCATGGGGGCAATGCAGTCGACCGCTTTAAGAATTGCATGATTATAATTGGCTAAAACCGTATCAACATCCTCTGAAGAGCTAATGAAAGGTTCAACAAATTGCTCCTGGAACGCTTCAGGAGTGACCTTATGCCATTGCCTGCGTCTGGTAGGAAAGGCTTGCACCCGAGGGGGTGCTTTACCTGGATGGGAGGTGTGGAATTCCAAAACAAAATGATCTGTCCAGTTTACTTGTGTTGGATGAACGCATGTCATGGTGTTAAATTTATTCGTAAAAATAAGGTCCAAAGTATGTCCTGGTAGGTGTGTAGGACCAGTATTCATTAGAGTTAGTCCAAGCAAGGAAAGATCAGTCAGTAAGGACTGTGCATCTCCATTTTCCTTCAGATTGCTGTGTACATTGAAGTCTCCTAAGAGTATAAATTCATTCTCAGTGTCAATGTGTCTGGCTAATATCTCCAGCAGTGAGATGTTATATGTTGAGATGAGCCTTATATGTTTTTTATCATGTAATTTTGTATCATTGAATAAAAAATAATTATCTATACAAAAGAATACAAATAAGTTTTCTAATAAAAGACAAAATAACAGTATGATCTTATGATTTCAGTATCGGTCAGCCCATGAAGCCCTAGAGGACCTATATAGAGGAAATGCAGGTCATGTGGGAGTGTTTATAGTGTTTCATTGCCTTTCCCCCTTCTCACAAACCTATAAGTATCATTAAAGGGTTTGAAAGCTATAACCATGTCAAGGGAAAGCTTATGACCTAAGGACTGGGACGAGGAAGACAGATGGGGAGGTAGTGACAGATGATTGACTGGAGTGCTTGGTGGCTGAGAGGCAGTGTTAATGAAGTTCTCTCCTCTGTTTAGGTACATTTCTGTATGTTAACTTGACTAGAATAGACATTATTCCATGTTGGGCAAAAAGTGCTTTTTGGGACTTCTTGTAAATCTGTTCAGCTATTTTTGAGAAATTAGCATTTACAAAGGGGCTTAGGTTGAGTATTTAGGGGCTAACCCTCAGAAAAGATTAGGTATCTCAATAGTTGATCCAGCAATACAAAAATTAAAAAAACTTGATTAGCCGAGGAAGCCTTTTCCCCCTATCAGCCATATCTATACTGCAATGGTTCGTTCTGTAGTGCCATGCTGACATGGTTCATGGGAGGCCTATACTTGGTGGCTGGTAGAAGAAACATCACACAAACTTTGCTCCTTGACACTCTTGCTTCCAACCATTAAATGTGCCCAAGAATTGCAAGTACTTATATAACGTGTTTCTATTTGGTCCTATAACTCACTGTTAGTGGTGAATTCCAGTAACCAAGTATTTTTATGTTGTAAGTATGGTGTTGACTTGTTCCAAGGTACTATCCCTGCGACCTCTTAACTTACAAGCAACCTTCTAGGTGAAGTAATTTTCCTACTCTGCCTTAGTTGGGCTATATGCTTTGAAGGACACACAATCAGCCTACGCAGTCATCCAATTCTCCTCCAAACGTATGGTTTTTCATGATTAACACTGTTCATCTTTGACTCTGCAAACTTGTGCCTCCGAAAACACATTTCTTAAGCAAATACTCCCGTTGGTGTTTTGTGTTCTTTCTTCTTTGTCCCCTGCCTCGCAATATGTTCTGGAGTTACTGGAAATTGCAGCCGTTCCTGTTTCATACTAAGGGTTACTACCAGGGCCGTTTCTAGGTGTTTTGCCGCCCTAGGAGAGAATTGAAAAATAGTGCCCCCTCCCTTTTACTACCATTACTCTCTCCCCCGTCATCCATTTCTCTGTTTGATTTAAAAAATTTTAAAAATTCCCCCATTTGCTGCCCTAGGCAGCCGCCTAGTCTGGCCTAATGGTAAAAACGTCGCTGGTTACTACTATGAGATTGATCGAGCAACCTGTGGGCAGCCTGTCTTGCCACATAACTAGGTCCCGGCAAAATGTAAATTGAGCTGGAATAATAAGCATAATTTTTGAAATTTCATGTTATGCTTGTTACACGAAATTCCCGATTTTTTTCATTTTATTTTTTTATTACGTGATTGTGCCATGTCACATAATTGCATGCCGTTCTTGGCAACATCGTATCAGGAGCATGCGTCACTTAAGCTTTCATGCATTTCGTTTTACCCAAAATGCATCCTGAAGTCAAAAATTGATGCAAGGACCCAATTTGCATTACAATACAGCATTTCATTTAATTACTTGTGATTACTTGTAATTTTCCTAAGCAAAATAGGCTAATTTCGCACATCTCTACCTACAAACTGATTGCTGGGTTGCCATTTCCCCTACCTCCTTTCTTCACAGCATGAAGACTCATAGAGAGAATCCGAGATCTTTAGTAGTCCTAAGGCAGAATAAACGTCCACACCTGGCAGGAACCATAACCTATTTCATAAAATCCCTTTTTTCCCTCTGAATTTTGTCAAATCAAAATCTATTCTGAAATCTCTTTTCTCACAGATAGGTGGCTTAGGGCTCCTCCGGAGAACGTCCTCAACATTACGAGAAAGCTGTTTAGTAATTTTTGTACTATAGGGAACTATAGGGAATGCAGGTTCTTTTTGTACTACCGGGATCTATGCATCCTGCAGGTTGGAAACCTTCCCTATCAATCTGCTCAGTGGCGGCTCGCCGAGGGAATGCTGCCGGGCGGTGGGGATATGGTAAATATTCTCCAAATAACATAGAATGTTATGTTTGTCACAACGTGAATATTTTCACGTACAATATAATCGATGTGTTTATTGACCTAAAACATTGACATACAGACATATAGTGTATCAAGGCAATACGCATGAGATTCAATGTTAAGCTCATATTGTTCAGTTAATGGTTTTGGAGACAGGGATTAATTTCATATTACATAAAAGAAAATAAAGTCGTGTTTCACATCTGCACACATTGGGTGAATGAAAGCTGACAATGCACTTTGGTTCCATTGATTATTAAATCTGAAGCTGGAGATTATTAGAAAAAAATATAGATCTGAGTGTTTTTTTGATGATCGGAATTGTGATAGGAGTTTTTCGGAAAAACGTAAAGGTGTATTGAATTAAATTATAATATTACAATAACGAATTTATAATTATTTTCCTTGAATGTGTGTATTGTGGAATAAAGGTACTGAAGTAAAAGAGATGTGATGGAAAGTAGTACTTAAATTATGAAATCCCTAATTTCGAGAAATGCAGTTTGGATTTATTTCAGTGGACTAAAACAGAAAGAAATCACAATGAAAAATTGCATCGACACCAATCTTTATATATTCAATTGTTAAAATAACACCAGTACATATACGAAACGATTAATAGAAGTCTAGAAGCACAAATAAAACGCATGTATTACAGAAACACAAACACCAACACCAAAATAAAACATGCAGTTAGCATTAATCGAAAATTACAGGCTCCATGCATTCCCCTGTATCACTGATCATCATTATTCAAAGTGTAAACAGGACTACATCCAAGGAAATCTCTGATAATTTGCAAACCATTTCGAACTGCTTAAATCTCCTACATCACCAAACCCATTTCAAACATTTACTCCATTTTCAATTCAGGGCACACAGCTCCTCTTCTACCAGTACACCTCTCGCCCCCACCGATTTGTTTATACTGGCAAGTCAACTAAATTCTCAATGGTTTTATGTGCTACTCATCCATCACTTTAGTCTTCAATACACCTGTGTATGAATCCTTGGAGACTCTGCATTAGCACACACACAAAAAAAACATTGATCATCAAATATGCATCACCCCAACATAAAAAGTGAAGCCAGCCACTGGTATCCCGTACATCCCAGCTTTTCTTTTACTGGAATTGAGGCTATGAAATAACTCACACTCCAACACAAGGGGCCCTATAAACAAAGGCAAATTTGGCTGTAAAAACTAAGTTTACGAATTAATTTATCTCTGTTGTATCTGTCAAGAATTCACAAAGAGGTTTAAGGGAGGCATAATACCATTTACTGAGGAGTAGATGTTCCTCACACTGTTGAGATATCTGCAGTCATCAGCCCCACTCAAGGAATGGGAAGTGGATGTTCGAAGGCGTGGTTTGCCTCAGAAGGTTGTGAACATGGAAATTAGTGGGCATTCACAAACACTTCTCTGATCCCTTTCCACCATGGAAATGGTCAGGGATTTACTCTCGCACAGGACTGGAGTAACTTCACTCCCAGAGTGGAAAGGAAAATTTATCACCCCCAGATTTGCTAGGAGTGTAGGGAAAGGGATTTTGCCGCAAGGATTTTTTTGCTCTGTACTTAAAAATGAGTGCATTTGACCAGGAAATCATATTCTCTCTTGTGTGGAATTCTCCACTATGGAGAACTCCATGCAGTGGAAGGAGGATTCAGTAGGAAAAGTCATATGATCATCCTAATAGTACGGTGCTTTCCTGACAAACTGGCAATGTTTGTAAATTCCCAAAAGTTAAAAATCTGCACTCGTTTCAAGGTGTAACTCTGTAGTGCGGATTGACGGCTTTGTTTGTGAACTAAACCATAGAATTGCAAGCCACACATGTTCACCTTACAGATAACATACCACCTAAACCATCCATACCTTCATGTTACACCCATAAGGGAACAATTGCTGAAAAATCTAATATTGTACACTCAGCCATCTAGTTCGTACCATTAAACTGCACTGACACAATTATAGATAATTTATAATGAAAAAAAATATAGATATATAGATATAATATAGCTTGTAAATCAATTAAATTATTGTACCACTGTCATTTGTTCATGTAGAATGTACATGTTTAATGTTTGTCTTCAAGTGTTGCCAGCATTACCTAACATTTATATTCCCCTTTATTTGCAAGGAGATTTTTAAGAGTCTAGTGTTCGTTGAGATTGAGGCAAATCTATTGTTGACATTGACCTTTTCAGAATATGCTTTGTACATTGAACACGTGGTATCAAACCCTCTTGCGTGTGTGAATGACCGTCATATATCAGAATTGGCTTTCTGATTGTTTTTAATTTCTCATGGGTAATTGACTTTAGATCCTAGTGTAGTTCTTCAAAGCTAGTTGCCACATGCATCCTTGTTTTAGGTCTATAAACCCCACTGTGCTTGGTGACATTCCTTTATATGGAACTAGCTGTTAACCATTTTTAATTCCTTTCAGAAACTGAAATTTATTACTTCTAAGAATCATCACCAACTTGGTCAAATGAATATTTAAGTTATATGCCAAACATCGTGGAAAATTGTGAGGCCAAAATATTAAGATCAAAATATAAAGAACCAAAACATTGTGAGGTGATTACATATAGGTAAGTATAGATTTACTATTCTTTTTTAACAACTTTATTTTGGCTTTTAAAGGCATAGATATTGGCAAAATCACTTATAACATTTCATTTCAGAATGGTACAGTGGACAATTTATTCAATCAGCTAGATTAAATATTTCTGGTTATTGGTTGTGGAAGAAAAGTACATTCTTAATACTAGTTTGTTTAGATGAGAAGTGAATGTTACATGCACACAGCCCTCCCGCATTTATCAATTACAAACCAGTATTATCAATATTATTTCTTGAGGAAGACATTGCACATATATGAGAGCGGCGTAGTACATCGGACATTACAGCTGGATCTCCCCCACCACCTGAGATCTCTTCATGTGGGTGACAAACTGAAGCCATAGCCTTTCAAGCCTGTACAATCTGACATGAATGTTGGCTGATAGCTTTTCCATCATATACACATAGCACACCTTACCCCATCATATATTACTCGAGGTAATTATTGGTAATATCCACATCTGGGCTAAAACCAGTCTGTCTGCCAACAAAAGTTGCAAAATTAGCTTCCCCACTGAAGAGGTTAAGGAGTAGATATTATTTTCTCCTGGGTATCCCAATAAAATTAACGACTAATGTGAGACAAAATCTCACACTAATACCTTTGGATGTGTATACAGTAACAACGCCCATGGAGAAATGTGCCTATCTCTTTGCACCTTTTCAAGAGTTTACAGGCATTCTTTCTATGATATGTGTATATGGAGGATTTGGCCGCCCTTTTCCAGATTGCCAACAAAGTATCCTCTGGCATCTCAATCTCTAAATCCCTCCACCAGTTCAGTGTGTATTTGTTTGCATTGTGGTCTAAGTTATTGAATGTGTTGGTATAGCCATGTGATACAGTAATGTCTTAAGCTACTGGCAAACATGGTTTCCAGGTATGTTTTATCCCTCCTTACTAATTCATTTATTTCCCAATTCCTAACCTAGTGTTAGATGATATTCATCTTTTAATGTCTGGCCTAGCTTTTCATCTGATCCCCACCCTTGTTAGGAAGTCGCCATCTTAAAAACAAATCACCTAGCAGGAGCGGCTGATCCTGTTCTAGCGAGGGTACCCTGGATCTTGCAAACCTGGTGGAAAATCTGCGCTATATGTCATTGGTGTCAACATCAGGTGCAAACGAGGGCACCCCTGTCTCAGCCCTCTTAATATAGGGATAGTAGTTGAGTACTCCCAATTTGTTTTAATTCTGGTAAAGCGCCTTTTGTCGTGAGATTAGATAAATGTTTCCATCAATAGGGCTGCTTGGATTTTTATCTATCACCTTCATTAGAAACGAGTCAAAGGTCCTCTCTGTATCAAGCGAGAGAAAGACCATCAGCAGTTTATTCTGTTCAGTCACTTTCATCATGGCTACTGCCCGTTTTGTGTCGTCTGATGTCTGTTGGTGCCGACCAAAACCAGACTGCTGTGTGGAAATACATTTAGGCCATAAAGCATGAAGTCTCACTACTAAGATAGAGGCAACCAATTTAACATCACTGTTCAAAAGTGTAATGGGTGAATAAGAACCACATACAGCATAGTGCTATTTGCTTTGAGCAGTAGGGAAAGATTTGAAGTTAGCATAGCCTCCATCACTTTTTCAGGTACCAGGACATGATTAAACACAGTCAGGAGCAGTCTAGCAAGGATGGATATGTAAACTTCATAAAATGAAGCTGAAGAGCTGTTGGGCCTAGGGATGTTTTGACCATGCATATTTTTATAGCTTATTTAACCTAATTTATTCAGAGTTCTCACTCTGTTTCAAATTCTGTTTGCAGATTGGGGGAGTATAACCATTAAAGTAGTCATCTTATTTGGTTTGGTCTATTGACTGACACCTAAGAGGGAAGAATAAAATGCAAATTAATGCGTAGACAATCTCTGGGGTGGGTGTGTGTGTGTGTTTGCTGTCCTCTGCATCAATTAGCCTCTTTGTGTGATTCCTTTATTTTACCTTTGTTTGTATGACAGATTACTCTCTGCCTTTTCACTTTTTTTATGTATGTTTGTTTGATGTATAAAAGCTTCTTGGTTGCTTCCTTCATAAATAGTCTTTCCAATTCACCCCTGAATCTCCTCAGCTCTGTAGATGTGCATGTAGGGTATCTTGTTAAGGCAGTAATTCAGCACGCTGGAACTGTGCTTTTAGGCCTGAATTTTATTGTGTGGCTAAACATTCCCCCACCACCAAGTTACAGCTTGCAAATTAAGATATCCAGGGGGAAAAAGCCTGTGTAAAATTGATCCTTGTCCTAGTTAGGAGAATATTTTGAGATTAGTGTTCTGGGAGCGTGACCAAACTTTCTTTTAATTCTAACCGATCTCTCCTCCTTGTCTGTACGTTTAGATTCCAAAGTAAAATGTAAACCTCTGTGAAGGAGGGTGGCTAGGCCCCTCATCTTGCTTTTATTGTTGGTGTGGAATTGCCAGGTGAACATCTCTCATATGACTGTTGTGCCAAGTTATTCTACAACTCATGCAGTTGCAGTTCAATTTTCTGAAGTGAGTGGTCTAGTTCAGAAAGTGACCAGTAAGTCTTCTTGAAGCGAGTTTGTGTATTTCCTGAATTCAGTTAGAAAAACTTGTCTTCTTTTGTGGTTGGAGCTTGAAGGTAAGTTTCCTCCACTGGTTTGGGTTTGTGACCTGAAGAGGATTCCATGCATGCCTGAGTCTGTATGTGGTCAGTTTTCTCTATGTGGAGCATGACTTGGTTTGGGGATTTTTGACTTGGTCGTGGACATGCTTGGAAGGCTCTTCTCAATGTAACCGGCTGTTGCAAACTACGATTTAGGAGGATTTGAAATGATTTAAAACTGTGTGATTCAGTTTCTCTCTTTAGGCGAAGTCCTAAGCAAATAGAGCTCTGCACCTCTGTAGTCGTCAAATCAAATCAAAACATTTATATAGCGCACTACTCACCCGGAGGGTCTCAAGGCACTGGGGAGGGGGGGTCCGCTACTGCTCGAACAGCCAGGTCTTGAGCTGCTTCCTGAAGGCGAGGTGGTCTTGGGTCAGGCGGAGGTGGGTCGGGAGGGAGTTCCAAGTCTTGGCGGCCAGGTAGGAGAAGGACCTTCCTCCTGTTGTGGCTCTTCGGATGCGGGGGACGGCGGCGAGGGTGTGGCTGGTCGATCGAAGCTGGTGGGTGGAAGTGTAGAAGTTGAGGCGGCTGTTGAGGTATCTTGGGCCTTGGTTGTGTAGGGCTTTGTGAGCGTGGGTGAGGAGACGGAAGGTGATTCTCTTGTTGACCGGCAGCCAGTGCAGGTCTCTCAGGTGTCCGGAGATGTGGCTGTGTCGGGGGATGTCGAGGATGAGTCTTGCTGAGGCGTTCTGGATCCGCTGGAGTCTCTGCTGGAGTCTCTGCTGGAGCTTGGCGGGGGTTCCGGCGTAGAGGGCGTTGCCGTAGTCCAGTCGGCTGGTGACGAGGGCCTGGGTGACCGTCTTCCTGGTCTCGGTGGGGATCCACCGGAAGATCTTACGTAGCATGCGCAGGATATTGAAGCAAGACGAGGAGACGGCGTTGACTTGTCTGGTCATGGAGAGGGAGGAGTCCAGGATGAAGCCCAGGTTGCGTGCGTGGTCTGTCGGTTTGGGTGCGCTGCCCAGGGCGGGGGGCCACCAGGAGTCGTCCCAGGCGGAGGGTGAGGAGCCCAGGATGAGAACTTCCGTCTTGTCTTGTCTGAGTTCAGTTTCAGGCGGCTGGTCGTCATCCACTCGGCTACGTCTGTCATCCCTTCGTGTAGGTTGGCTCTGGCGGTGGCGGGGTCGTTGGTGAGGGAGAGGATCAGCTGAGTGTCGTCGGCGTATGAGATGATGTTGAGGTTGTGTTGGCGTGCGATGGCCGCAAGGGGGCTCATGTAGACATTGAAGAGGGTGGGGCTGAGCGAGGAGCCCTGAGGAACACCGCAGATGACTTCGGTGGCTTCTGATCTGAACGGGGGAAGGCGGACTCTCTGTGTCCTTCCAGCGAGGAAGGAGATGATCCACTCCAGTGCCTTCTCCTGGATTCCGACGTTGCTGAGGCGCCGCACTAGGGTGCGGTGGCAGACAGTGTCGAATGCCGCGGAGAGGTCCAGGAGGATGAGGGCTGCTGTTTCTCCGTTGTCGAGCAGGGCTCGGATGTCATCGGTGGCGGCGATGAGGGTGGTCTCGGTGCTGTGGTTGGCCCGGAAGCCAGACTGCGAGAGGTCGAGGGATCCATTCGTCTCGAAGGAAGGCGGTAAGCTGCTTGTTGACGGTCTTCTCGATGACTTTGGCCAGAAACGGGAGGAGCGAGATGGGGCGGTAGTTTTTGAGTTCGGTGGGGTCCGCTGATGGTTTCTTCAGTAGGGCGCTGAGTTCGGCGTGCTTCCAGCTCTCAGGGAAGGTAGCGGTGTCAAAGGAGGTGTTGATGATGTCTCGCAGGTGGGGTGCGATGACAGCGTCGGCCTTGTTGAAGACGTGGTGAGGACAGGGGTCGGTTGGAGATCCGGAGTGGATGGTGTTCATCGTGCGGATGGTGTCTTCGGTGGTGATCAGGGTCCAGACGCGGAGGGTGGTGGTGGGGGGAGTAGGTGCGGTCGTGGGGAGCGTTGGTTGTGTGCTGAAGCTGTTGTGAATGTCAGCGATCTTGTTGTGGAAGTAGGAGGCGAGGGAGTTGCAGAGGTCTTGAGATGGGGTGATGTCGTTGTATCCGGCGTTGGGGTTGGAGAGCTCTTTAACGATGTTGAAGAGTTCCTTGATGTTGTGTGCATTGTTGTCCAGTCGTTCCTTGTATGCAGTTTTCTTGGTGGTGTGGATCAGTTGATGGTGTTTTCGGGTGGCGAGCTTGAGGGTGGTCATGTTGTCTGGTGTTGGGTCTATGCGCCAGGCTCTCTCGAGGGCTCGGCAGTTCTTCTTGGAGCTCTTGAGTTCGTCGGTGAACCAAGGTGCTTTCTTACTGCCGGGTCTGCTAGGCGGGGTCCTCAGTGGTGCGAGGTCATCTGCGCAGCCGCTGATCCACTTTGTGAGGTTGTCGGCGGCCTGGCTGGGGTTTGCTGAGCTGGTGGGGGGGTGCTGGCTCAGGGATGCGGCGAGCTGGTCGGCTGTGAACTTGTTCCAGCTTCTGCGTGCAGCTTGTTGCTGGTGGTGGTGGACCGTTGTTCTTCTGAAGCTGAAGTGGATGCAGCTGTGGTCCGTCCAGTGGAGTCCGGTGGCATGGCTGAAGACGATGTCCTTGCTGGATGAGAAGACGGGGTCGAGTGTGTGTCCGGTGTAGTGGGTGGGGGTGGTCACCAGCTGCTTGAGACCGAGGTTGGCGAGGTTGTCCAGCAGGGTGGTGGTGTTGCGGTCGTTGTTGTTCTCCAGGTGGAAATTGAGGTCCCCGAGGAGGATGTAGTCAGCGGAGGGGAGGGCGTGCGGGCTGATGAAGTCGGCGATGTCTTCGCTGAATTGTGTGCGTGGTCCCGGGGGTCTGTAGATGAGGGTGCCTCTGAGGGTGGTCTTGGGGTCGGTGTGGATCTGGAAGTGCAGGTGTTCGGCGGTTGTCAGGGTGTCGTCGGTGTTGGTCGTGATGCGGATGGTGTTCCTGTGGATGATGGCGATGCCTCCTCCGGTCTGGTTTCCGCGGTCCTTCCGGGTGATCTTGTATCCGTCCGGGATGGCGATGGCGATGTCGGGTGCTGAGGAGGCGTTCATCCAGGTTTCCGTGAGGAAAGCGACGTCTGGGGATGTGGTGTCAAGGAGGTTCCAGAGTTTGACGGCGTGTCTGTGGACGGAGCGAGTGTTGAGCAGGATGCACTTCAGGTGGTTGCTGCTGGTGCTCGGCTTGGCGGGTGCGGTGCAGGTCCGGATGCAGGTGAACTTGCAGGAGTGGCAGCTGAAGGGTCCGTGGGTTCGTCTCGGGGTGGCTCGGTAGCATCTCGGGATCCGGCCGGTGTTGAGTGCGTTGAGTTCGGTGGTGTTGTAGGTCCGGCGGGGGGGCTGGTGTCTGCGGGGGCCAGGGATTCGGGCGTTGGGCGCGGTCCAGGCGCGGACGGGCGCAGACGGGCTTACCTTTGGCGCGCCTTCGGTGCGCTTAGGGCGCGCCCGCTGCGCGTCAACGCTGCGCGTTTGCCACTCTGCCATATGGGGAGAGTGGGGGGGTGGAGCGAGGGAGGAGCAGCTGGGAGGCGGGAGCGGGGCGGCGAATGGGAAGGGAGAGAGAGGGAAGGGGGCGGGGCCGCAGGGGGGCAGCGGCGGGTAGCGGGCGGGAAACGCGACCGGGGCTGGCCACGCCAGAGGGGGAACAGAAAACGCAAATCAGAGGGCAGGGGCACAACGGAGAAAAATACAATACAATACAATGATGCTTAGAGCGCGGTGACAAAACAAAACGCAAATCAGAGGGCAGGGGCACAGTGGAGAGAAATACAATACAATACAATGATGCTAAGAGCGCAGTGACAAAACAAAACGCAAATCAGAGGGCAGGGGCACAACAGAGGAAAATACAATACAATGTCGAATGAGGTTAGGCACCCCAGCTGGGTGGGCACGAGCCTGGACACTGTGTGGCTCAGTTATGTGATTGTGCGGCCATGGTGATTTTCGCATAATTATAGATTTGCTGCTTTTGCCACATAATCCATCATATGCCGCATATTCTGTAGATTTTAACAAACAAATGTTTGTGTCTAAAAATGCAAAAATAATGAAGAAATCCTATTACAACCTGTGCATCACTATATGCATAATTTGCCTTTTCTCATTTACTCAACCCTACTGCATAATTTGGCCCTCTCCTGCTGCATAATTCCAGTGGCCTTGACTACATAGTAGAACCTAGGTTTTCATTTTGAGTTTTTTATGTAAAGATGGGGTGAAACATGTTGGCTGGCTTAACTTTCGCTCTATAAAGAAGCAAGCACCAAAATAAAAAGATCTGAAACATGCCTTAGAATGGGAAAAACGTCTCTTTATTTTCACTATGCAAACTTTGTCATGGTATGTACTAGTTAGATTCTGACGGATTGTGACAAATGTAAAAAAACATCTTGGTACCGCAGACTTGACTAGGCAGAGGAAATAAGAGAGGAATGGTTTTCAAATTGGATCACACTTTAAGGAGTCAATGGGGACTTTTCACTATAGGGTGGTTTTGAGGGATTTTTTCTTTCTACCTTAATATTGATGGTTTCCTTACGGAGAAATGTATTCATTTGTACAAGAGCAATGTAGCCTCTGTCCTTACAAAAGGAATTGGGGAATGAGGTACTTCACCTGTGCACCTTCTGAAGTTCTGAACAGCTTCACAATTACTAAGGGAGTTTAACTGTGGGTGCCTAAATGTAAAGAGGGAATAACTGGGGGTGCCTGGATTTAAAGAGGTAATAACTGTGGGTGCCTAAATGTAAAGAGGGCATAATTGTGGGTGCCTAAATGTAAAGAGCAAATAACTGGGTGCCTAAATGTAAAGAGGGAATAACTGGGGGTGCCTGGATATAAAGCCGACATAACTGTGGGTACTTGGATATAAAGAGGGCATAACTGTGGGTTCCTAAATGTAAAGAGGGCTCAACTGTGGGTGCCTGAATGTAAAGAAGGCATAACTCTGGGTGGCTGGATATAAAGAGAAAAAAGCAAAAAGGACAATTGAGGGACAGAATGCAGAACAATGTCAAACATTCACCCCAGTACAGAGATCTGGGCCTAAATCCATCGTTTTTTTGCTCACCATGCCATTCCAGTTTGGACCCAGCCATATGCAAATCAGTCTTGACCCTGCGCCCAATGGGAGCAGTCCAGCCCGAACTGCCAGGCCAAGTCCTCCCTGGACTGAAAACAAGCATCATAGGACCGGTTTCGGGGTTTCACCCCTCATCAGCCCGGATAGCTTAACTCCAGTGGTGTGGAGCGCACAGGACCCACGTCTGGGCATACCCGTACTACTCGGGGTGACAGATGCAAAACGAACTTTTGATGGACAGAATAAAGAACAATGTCATACATTCACCCCAGTACAGAGATCTGGGCCCAAATCCGTTGTCTTTTGCTCAACATGCTGTTCGAGTTTAGACCCAGCCATATGCAAATCAGTCTTGACCCTGCACCAAATGGGAACAGTCCAGCCCGAACTGCCAGCCAAAGTCCTCCCTGGACTGTAAACACTCATCCTAGGGACCACGGACTAACCAGGAGAGGACGCTGAGCCGAACAGAGACGAGACTCCTACCCATTCGAGATCCGACCGGGACGATTCAATAAAGCCCGATATGAAGGGGAAACAACAGACGTAACAAAGACAGATGCCAACAACATAGAGAACGGAAAAACAAAAATAAGGTCTACCCTTATCTGCGAAGACAGAAACATACAGGTGCGCCCTATTGACATCCATGTTCGGCAAGAAATCAGTTGTATAATCGGCGCAATACATTTCAAGCAAAATCATTGTATACTATTCGTCCCCCTAAATAAGGATATAAACTGGGTTCAACCGATTACTTCGAGCTACATACGAAAAATAGTCTATTGGAATAACAAGGTGTTAAACTCAGAGCGGATTCCTGACGAAGGCCTAGCCGAAACGCGTTGTGTCAATCGACCGCCTATGTGCCCATTGTTTTACAATTGAGTATATAGTAGAGACAAACAAAAAAAGTTTTTCACTGTTTTTTTTTTGATTTTAGTTCTTGTATATAGTGTGTGTGAGAATAAACAATCATAGTAGTAGAAATGAACTATCAATATGATCGATACTAGCAGGCTAAGGACAATTCCTATGATCAATTAATTATGAATCTATCATAAATCTGTACTGTATAAATAAGAATCAATTTGCACAGAGGATCACTTGTAAATATATTATTGTCCATATGTATTGTTGCTAAAAAAAAGAATATATTGTGAAAAAAAGAAATTGAAAAACAGAAAACGTAAAAAATAGATATTTATATTTTGTAAAAATAAAAAAAGATATATCACATATTCATTAGCCTGTATGTTTATCTATTTCACAAGCCGTATTTGTTGCACATTACTAGTTGGTTGTTGATAGAATGAGTGATATGCATGTTTATTGGGAGTCAAATTGCAAGTAGTATCTATCCAACACTGAGCCCGGTGTTAACCTTTTTCCCACAATAGTTTATTCCCTACTTGGGCTATATAATAAGTCAGTAGGGGCCCCGTTGCTTTGCCAAACACAAACACTCATCCTAGGACCAGTTTCGGGGTTTCACCCCTCATCAGCCAGAATAGCTTGACTCCAGTGGCAAGGGGACCACAGGACCCACATCTGGGCATAACCATCCCACTCGGGGTAACAAATGCAAAAAGAACAATTGATGGACAGAATGCAGAACAATGTCATACATTCATCCCAGTACAGAGATCGGGGCCTAAATCCATCGTCTTTTTGCTCAACATGCCATTCCAGTTTGGACCCAGCCACATGCAAATCAGTCTTGACCCAGCGCCCAATGGGAACAGTCAACCCTAAACTCCCAGGCCAAGTCCTCCCTGGACTGGAAGCAAGCATCCTAGGACTGGTTTTGGGGTTTCACCCCTCATCAGCCAGGATAGTTTGACTCCAGTGGCATGGAGAGCATGGGACCTACGTCTGGGCATACCTGTCCCACTCGGGGCAACAAATGCAAAAAGAACAAGTAATGGACAGAAAGCAGAACAATGTCATACATTCACCCCAGTACATTGATCGGGGTCTAAATCCATCATTTTGTTTGCTCACCATGGCATTCCAGTATGGACCCAGCCATATGCAAATCAGTCTTGACCCTGCGCACACTGGGAACAGTCCAACCCAAACTGCCACGCAAAGTCCTCCCTGGACTAGAAACAAGCATCCTAGGACCGTGTTTGGGGTTTCACCACTCATCAGCCAGGATAGCTTGACTCCAGTGGCATGGAGAGCATGGGACCCACGTCTGGGCATACCCGTCCCACTCATGGTGAAAAATTCAAAAAGAACAGTTGACGGACAGAATGCAGAACAATGTCATACATTCACCCCAGTACAGAGATCTGGGCCTAAATCCATCTTTTTTTGCTCACCATGCCATTCCAGTTTTGACCCAGCCATATGCAAATCAGTCTTGACCCTTCGCCCAATGGGAACAGTCCAGCCCAGACTGCCTGGTTAAGTGCGATGGTGAAACCCCGAAACTGGTTGTAGGATGCTTGTTTTCGGTCCAGGGAGGACCTGGCTTGGCAGTTTGGGCTGGACTGTTCCCATGAGGCACAGGTCAAGACTGATTTGCATGTGGCCACGTCTAAACTGGGGTGGCATGGTGAGCAAAAGAATGATGGATTTAGCCCAGATCTCTTGACTGGGGGTGAATGTTTTGATTTATTCTGCATTCCGTCCATCAATTGTGTGTCTTTTGGATATAAAGTGAGCATAACTGTGGGTGCCTGGATATAAAGAGGGCATAACTGTGGATGCCTGGTTATAAAGAGGGCATAACTGTGGGTACCTGGCTATAAAGTGGGGATAAGTGTGGGTGCCTGGATGTAAGGAGGGCATAACTGTGGGTGCCTGAAGGCATAGAAGGCAAAACTGTGGGTGCCTGAAGGTAAAGAAGGAATAGCTGTAGGTGCCTGGATATAAAGGGTGCATACGTGTGGATGCCTGAATGTAAAGAGGGCATAACTTTGGGTGCTTAAATGTAAAAAAGGTATATCCGTGGGTGCCTAAATGTTAATAAGGCATAACTTTGGGTGCCTAAATGTAAAGAAGGTATATCCGTGGGTGCCTAAATGTAAAAAAGCATAACTGTGGTTGCCTGAATTTGAAGAAGGCATAGCTGTGGGTGCCTACATGTAAAGAAGGCAGCTAATGACTTGAGGCTAGACTTTTGCCTGAGAAACATATCTTTTAGCTTAGACTGTCTCTAACCAAGCATCTCAACATGTGAACCAGGTAAATAAAAAGCTGGCCAATATGCCTCACCGAGAACCTGCTTTAGGGCTCTACTCACTTGCATTTCATAATGCCAAAAAATCCTTATGAATGTGAGAGGTACGTTCACATAATCACTACACCTGAGCTCCAACATAGATTGTGTCTTGCCTGAGGCTGAATTTTTCTCTAAAAGCGGGAACAGTAGGGAACAGAGAGTGGGAGATCCAATCAATGACATTTCCAGCCACCCGCTCCACTTTACTTCTCTGACCTTAAACAGAGCCTAAAGATGTGTGGACCCCAGGGACTTGTTAAGGAGTGCTCCATAATGTCGTAGTGCATTTGTGAACCATGGTACAGTGGATGTTGGAGGTGACTCCGGAGCATTTGCTGTGATTTCGCAGATATGACATTTAAACTTTTAATCATGCGGACTGTAGCAAAATAAATCTGCGATTATGCTAAAATGCGCCGTCTCATATTAGAATGTACAGACAGTTTCCTTTATCAGTTAGCACTTATTCGGTGTCGACAACACACTTCATTGTATTTTATTTTATTATGTCATTTATTTAGGAGTTTTATCGAGTGCTAATAATGCTCTCTTCAGTTCACTTCAGAACACCTGGTAGATTGGAGAATATAACAATGTTGAATGTAGCCTCATGGACCAGACTGAAACTAGATTAAAAAGACCAGTGTTGGACTTGGCCCTTTTTGGCAGGTTCACCCTTAAACTTTTTGCCTTTTCCCTGACCTGGTATTGGTGGTTCTAGGCCTCTGTGCACTTTAGCACTGTGGTCCAGTGTAAAGTGCCTGCGCTCCCTGTGTTACATTTGTTAGGTTGGTCTGCCCTCCCATAGGAATGCATTGGGGATTCCCCGATCAGTGTGTGTCAGTGGTAATTCCTGTTATGAGAGGAGCAGTGTGGTCAAGTCTGGTATGTATGAAATTGTGTGAATAAATGCTGCGCAATGGTGTGCGCAGATTTATTGTGGTTATTTTAGAAATGCCACTTTTAGAAGTTGGCATTTCTGAGTGCTATGTGTCTGCCTGCCTGATGTGAATTGCATGTCTGGCTTGTGAGTGACAGGAGTTGAGAGCTGTGGGTGGCTCCAGGAGGGGCGGGGTGAGTCAGCGCTAGGCTGAATAGGACACCTGGGCTAAGAGTAGTGGGAGGGGTAATCCCCTGACTCTGAATAGGATGGCGCCTGCTCTAGTGAATGCTGGCTCCGGCCCCCTGTGGTGTGTCTGATCACCTAGCCCCGCTGCTTTACACAAAGAGAAATGGTGTATAAAAGTGGGGGCTGTGACCCCATGATGTTGTTCTGTTCCTGATCCTGACATGCTGGGGGATTGCTGCTGCTGGGGCCCAGGAGGAACTGCCATTGAGGCTTACCTCCCTGCTGGAGGGCCCTGTGTGCTGGCCTCCCTGGGCCCAGCTGGCCCCTGGACCTGGAAGCACATTTGGCTGGGACTTATTCTTTTTTATATAGGATTTATGCTCCTAGCGCCCTGTGAGCGCTTTTTGTTTTCCTCGTGAGGGGGAGCGCGGTGCTTGGCGTTCCGCAGGAGAAGAGGCAGAGCGTGGGCTTCTCAGCGCGGCGCTGCAGCCCCTTTAAGAGGGAATCCCGGCAAGAGGGATTCCCCCGTGTGGACTAAAGCGGCGGGTGCCCACCCCACTTAGTTCGATATTGAAATAGTGGGTGCCCACCCCACATGGCCGCTTCATGTTTATTTCTGGATGATGGGTGCCCACCCCGCCTCGGTGTGCATTTTAAAATTGGCGAGTGCCCACCCCGCGTTCTAAGTGGCCAAGGGATCACTGCCACGGCCCGGGGAGAAGAAATGCCGCAGACGCGACATGGCAGCCAGGCAGCCTTGCCTGTAGGGGAGCGGGGCCTGCCGAGCCGGCAGGAACTCAGCCAATCTCAAGCGGGGCTTCCGTGAGCTCAAGGAGGCCCCGCGTGTGCTGTGGAGAAGGCGACCCGAGAAGTGCTGCAGGCGAGAGCCCACCCACGGCGAGGAGCCCATGGTGATAGAGGCGGAGGGGGCCTGAGGTACATTGTCGATGCCTGCCCCCGCCGCACGAGTGGAAGCGCCGTCGGGAAGGAGAAACACCGGGAAACCAGGAAGTATTACCCGCGCCGCCTAACTGGGGGTGGGCCGACCTCAGTGACGGAACTGGAGCCTCACGGGTTCCAGTTACGCATTCTTCATGGCCGGGTGAAGCAAGGGAGAAGAGCGGAGTGCCGGTCCGGAGGCTTGAGAGGATGTCAGTGGAGAGTCCTGAGCCCCGTCGCCACCTCCAAGCCTGCCCGGTGAGTATGGGTTTTCCCCCTTGGTGGAGTTAAGAGAGGTCCCAGTAGCGGGACCTGTTGGGGCACATTGTCGGTGCCCAGGGATTGTGGACAGAGCCCCAGTGAGGGGGGCCTCCATGTAAACTTAGTGCCGAGGTCGGTGTTAGATGACCCTTGTGGGCTCCAGTGGCAGTGTTTCAGCCTCCCCCCACCTGGCAGAAGGGGAGAAAGGTCGCAAAGATCGCCATCTGTTTGTTGCTGGCGCATACCGAGGCACATTGTCGGTGTCTGAGTGGTCCCGCAAGAAAGCTGGCCACTTCAACAAGGGGCGCTGTAGTTTTTGGGCCCCAGTGGGGGTCCCGAGGGCCAGGGAGGCCCATGCCCAATTTCCCATGGGTTTTCAAGAGTCCCTGAGTGGGACAACAGAGGGCACAGTGAGTGCCTTGCCGGTGATGATCACAGCTGCCCAGCAATTAGTGGGCAGCTGCTACGTTTAGGCCAGGGCGCCAGGAGGAGTCCCAGGAAGGGACCCAGGGGGCACATTGACCCAGGGGGCACATTGTTGCCCTTGCATTGAGCACTTTTTTTTGCTGTAGTTGCGAGTTGCAGCGTAGCGCCCTGACATTTTGGACATAGGGCATTTGTGCCCCTGTGAGAAGGCCAGTTGGCCAGGGGGACTGTTAGGTTTAGGGCACCAGGCCCTAATGTGATTTATGTGATGTTAGGAAATGTGATTCTCTACTGTGATTCATGCCTCCAAATGCGTTTGGGGATGAGATTATGAGCGAAATGTGATTATGCTGGTGAGGTAAATTCCTACTGTGAGTTTTACCCCTGATGTGAGTTATTTCTAGGAGGTTAGGGTCTAATGCGGTTAGACTTATGAGATGATTGCATAATGTGTTTATGCTGGTGAGGTTGGCGCAGAATGTAATTCACGCCTAAATGTGATACTGTGCATAATGTGGTTTATGTTACAGGAGGATGCGGAGTACAGTGGTTACCAGTGATCACTGATTGTATGTTTATGTGATGTCCTACTTTTACTAAGTTCACTTTGTGACGGTTCTGACAGTGGTCCAGTTGGCCCTGTCAGGTGTACATTATCCCTTGTAGATATTACCTAGTGCCAGAGGGCACAATGTATATTATGTGAATACTATTCTAATGTGTTATGAGAATGCAAAGGCTATTTTTGATATAACCTTGTGTGAAGTTCCTTTTGTGGTGTGCCTGTTATGTTGTTGCTGTGTGCGTGTGCAAACGCTTTACACATGGTCTCCGGGATAAGCCTGACTGCTCGTGCCAAGCTACCAAGGGTGTGAGCGGGGGTTATCTTTGGCATGTAACTCCCTCGCCCTGACTAGAGTGGTGGTCTCTGCCTGGCTTTGGCGCAAGCCTCAGCCAACCATAGATCCCATTTCTAACAACCAGTCTACCTGATTGGTGGCTGGTTTCATGATTTATCGATTCTGTTCACAAATCTGTGTCGCGTAATTGCAATACATGCAAGTAGTCGCCTCCGCAAGAAATCATTCAGGGAAAGGGAAGCCATCATCTGTTTGTTTATGATTTTTATATGGTATTTTTCCTAACATCTTACCCACGGGTTGTCAGTGCAATTTACACAAGTAAAAGATCCCTGGCAGTGGGATCTCCGAAAAATTATATAGAACAAATGAAAGAAGTACCCACAAATAAAACCAGTGACTACAAATACTTGCTCGATGTGTGACTAACAGGAGACGCTGGAGAAAGGTAATTTGTTTGAAAGACTGAGGGTCTAAGGGGACAAAAGTAGACATAGCAGAATATCGGGTGCAAAAAAGACCTAGCAATGGCTGAGAGAGACAATTAAAGGCTCAACTGAGAATTGTCTAACAGAGTCGACATTTATTCTGGAATGAAGTGCTGTTAATTCGAAATGTATTCCTCGGGGAGTGAGCTCCACGGGGAAGCAGGGGCTCAAGAAAAGGACTTGGCAAGAGCAGGTTCGAGCCTTTTTGTTTTCTCGGACTTGAGGCGCCACTTGATATATTTATGGTGGAGAGAGTTGACCATGCTTGTTTGAAGATTGTCTTTCCCAAGTCCAGCTGCAGAGGGCAGTAAAGCAACATGTGACATTTGAAATCCAGTACCATCAATTGACAGCACACAACCTGTCTTCAGCAGTGAGGGGTGCCCAGTTTGGTTTCTGTAAATGAAATAAGACACAACATAGATTTTCATGTTCAGTGGTGCTGGAACAATTCTCAGAGTGGAGGGGGGGGGGGCTGCCTAATCCATCACTTTGCTGGACAGCATAAGGTTGTAAGCATTCATGATGTAAATGAATGAGAGAATATAGAAAGAACCCAAATCATTAAGTTGAACAATGGCTATCCCCTCCCCCCCAACACACACACACCCCAAACCTCACTTTGTGCCTCTCAACCTGCTTATTTGAAAGAATGGAACGCAGTTGTACATTTTAAAGCTTTTCCCTGCAAAACGTATATATTATGTACTATGTAACTCTCTTTTAGAGATAGCACATTCTATGCTGGGAAATCAACAAAAACAACCACTAGAACACTAGCTCAAAATCGTTCTGAATTAGGAACCACAGCACAACCACTTTGTTTTCACAATTTGCAGCATGGCGTCTTCTTTAAAAGACAGATCTTTAAAGCGACCCATCAAAACACAGTTATCCTGATTCACAAGGGTAAGTTACACTATCAAGTACATTTACACGTTGTAGTAAGTTTAATACTGTTGGTATTCACAAACTACAAAAGTGTAGATTACAGAGTAATGCAATTGGCCGACTCTTGTGTGAGTGAGTGACGCCCCTACCCAAACCCCTCCCTGCCTTAAACTACTTACTCCTCCCTAATCCCCTCCCCTTAGTAGTAAGACCACCCTTTCCCACCCACTCTACATAGCACAACATGTTAATATTGGACCTTTCCAAGTATTTTTCTCCATTATGAGAAACGGTGTCACCTGTGCTGTTGGGATGCCTGCATGCAAATCTGTCCTCCCATGAAAATTCTGTGCAAAATCAAACCCTGAAAAATTGAGATGTTACTCGTTACTAATTTACCTTAAGGACACGTAAAGCAGCTAGTGTGACTTTGTCTGCTGAGGTGATATTGCTATTATTGATCCTTGTTATCCAACTCTTGGGATCATTTACAGATTGTTGGATGAGTATTGCATTACTGAAACCACCATTAATTTTAGGATTCATTAAGGGGTCTCTAAAATACATTATGTCTGACACTTTGGTCTCAAGTATTGCTTAGATGATCTCAAGTATTGTGTAGACGCCTAGTGACCGAAACGTGGATGGATTGGCCACTACATACTCTCATTAATAGACTCATCAGCCATCTACTAGGAAAAGGATTCCAAGAGGGCTTGTTTTGCATAATTGTGATTTTGTTGAGTGGCCTCCACGTTGTCGAAGGTCAATACCTGGATTCAAAAATATCACGGTAACCTGTTAAGACAGTGTGCTGGTGCTGTTTCTAGACACTAGAGAGTTTTGGATTGTTAATAAATATTCATATCTTGTACTCGAAGTCCACCTTGCTTAAATCATTGGTCAAATTAAGTTGGGTTTACAATGTACACCTTAGGGTGGTTTAGCAAATGTACAAAAGTAGATTTTCATACAATACACAGGCAAATTTCCTTGTCATGTAAACCTTTAAACTTCAGCCCAGCCAGAGGACAATAGTGTTCTCTAAGGCCAAACCTTTTTGAAGCATTTCTGGGTGGTGTAAAGGTACACTGAAGCCCACATGAGACATTTAACACCCCTGCCACTCAAGCATTCGAAGCACCATAAAGCTTTAGGAATGAGGCATAAGGGCTGCTACACCGTTTAGATGTGTCATACCGCACAGAATCCAAAAGCTATAGGAATTATACAAAACAAAATTAGAGACCATGACAAAAGTGATGTCCTTTCATACTCTCTCTCCTCCGAGGAAGCAACTTGCAGAGTACAATACTTCCTGAACATTCTCGTGCATAAGGAGTTGAGCTAGCCATATTTTCACTAAGCAGGGTCAGACAGTGTAAACTGATGGGGGAAAGAGAGAAGAGGTCAAGGGGCATTCCACCTCAGATACTGGCTGATGTCATCAGCACACTGAAGTGTAGGCCAGTGATCTGAAGGTGGCTACCTGTCGCACCAGGAAGGCCTGTTAATGTTTTTTGCTTAAACACGTAGTACACTCTTGTCCAGAAGTTTTTTTTTAAAAATCACTACAGTGAGTAGACCTGCCACAAGTCAAGGTATCTACTTTAGAATTAATTTCTATCATAGGTGGGAGGCAGTATAAAATTCACTATGAGAGCAGGTCACACTCAAAAGTCCAATACCACTCCTTTAACATTTATAAGACCATGCAAAGTTGATCGAAGATAGTCTGTAAAATCGATTCCATACATTTTCAGCAAGGCTCCGAATTTTTGTGATGCTACGTTTAAGATGTTTGTTTGTTCCACATAGCTGTATAATTATTGTGTCAATTATTATGATATCACCAGGGTTGTGGTCAAGTGACATCACTTCCTAGGCAGATCAAGGGTGATAGGTCATATTATGACATTTCCTGTGATGTCAATAAAGTCATGGGTGAGTGCTACCCCTGACATTTTGGTGAATCCATGGCCACTGCAGAGCCATTTTGGCGAATAGGTGCATACATCTTTGCAGAAATATGTAGATATGTGGAATAAACAATCATGCATGATGCTCAATGGGCCCAAATACTCAAAGCACCATGAGAATTTACTCAACACAGATATAGGAAAATAAATTGTGGCAAAACCTACTCAGAAAGGATGCTGAATAAATATTTTGAATCATTGCATACAAAGGACTGTGTAGGAGGAGGAGATGCAGAATGCAGGGACTTATTTCTCAAATGCCAATTTGGCTTTTGTCAAACAAGCACTCTTTAAAAGCCATTTAAAAATGTTTCTAAAGATTTGTTGGATATGGACTTTATAAGGAGCGAAATATACTTGTCTGAGATGTTACCCCGATGTGAAACTGTTTCTGGCTGAGTTACAGTTGTAGGACACTGAACTAGTGTTGTTTATTCGAGTCAGTCCATGTTTAATCCACATTATAAATAAATCTTCCCAAACTATCTTAGAAATCATGCCAAGTGCGCACTACTGTACACAGAGCTCTGTCTCTTTTTCCCACTGTTTCCTTGAGACAGTGTTTCTAATGCGTGTGCTGAGAAGCAGAAGAGACGCACTGAAAGAGCCAGGAATAATAATTACAGCCTTCAATTGACACCAAGAAGCATGTGTAAATGTTCCACTTGTAAAACTGCCCAGATCTGCTTTCAGAATTGAAATATCGAATATGGAAAATACATCCTTCTGAGTAAGTCATCTGGGCAGCAGCTCTTCTGCTGCACCCTCCCCCAACCTGTAAACCAGGAAGTGATGTAATGACAACTTTCTAGGATAAACTTCTCAGAAGTCATTTGTCATCCTGTAGCTGAACAAGCTTATAACTGCATTCAACAGGGTGTTGCTGAGACAACACGAAGACGCACAATATCTGCACATCACTGATATCGCCGCATGGTGTCATAAATATATCTATCTATCTATCTATCTATCTATCTATCTATCTATCTATCTATCTATCTATCTATCTATCTATCTATCTATCTATCTATCTATCTATCTATCTATCTATCTATCTATCTATCTATCTATCTATCTATCTATCTATCTATATATTAAACACATATATATATTAAACACAATCCAGCTTCATTCCACCTTCTCAGGAGACATAAGTAGGAACGGACCACCACACAATCAAATCTTTTCAAATCTTGAGTGCTTTATTCCACAATTCACCCAGCATGACGCGTTTTGACCGGTCTTGATCACATGACGTGCCCTGACCACCCACGTGATTAAATACTGATATGTTTGAATAATGGCTCCTCCCAGTGAGTATGAATATAAACAACAGACTTTAGATTTTTCTTTTTTCTTTGTTGTTTTGTACACATATTTAAATCAACAATATATTTTTTCCACAATTAGGGATTAATGTGTAAATATATATATACATATAAATATAATTAAATATGAGAAATAATGGGCCAGTGCCCATAAAGTAATTTCCTCCTGTGTTTGTTATACCCAAAAGGAGTTCATACAAGCATGTAATAGTATTCAATGTTTAGTTTTTTTAGTGATTTTCAAAAAATGTGTATAAAAGAAAACCAATTCAGAGAAAATTAGTTCTATCAATAAATTCATGATTGATTAACCGTATTTAAAAAAAAAAACCCTATTATATTTAAGAGGCACATTGCATTGGTCCGCAATTATTTACTAATTCATTATTTCCTAATAGACAGTGCTTAGTTCAAAAATCGGGAGCTTTCCCACTTAAATTTTTATACTAATATTTGGATACTCATCCTCCAATTCATAACAATTTGTTTCAGCGAATTTCATGTTACTTTCCCAGTTTTTTCAGTTCATCCAAAGATACTCATAACAATCAGTTTATAGATACAGACAAAAATCACGTGCAAATAGAAATCAATAGAGCCACCCACCTCATAAACATCAGATAAAAACCAGTTAAACTAGCTAACCAGTAAAACTAGTTAAAATCTAATAAAAACGAAGATTGTAACCCATATAAAAACCATCCGCACATGATTAAAATGTCAATCCTAAAACCATTGTCATAAATAATTTTTAATATTCTTTCACTTATTTGATCAAGATTATAGCAGCAGGTTAGAGGTACAATATTTATAAAATTATTTTTAAACTTCCACAAAATACTTTAAAAAAAAAAATCGTAAATATATATAAAACTATCCATGAAATATCTATAAAAAGTTATGTAAATCTGCCCCTGTGTTTAAACCGTTCGGCATTTTAGTATCTAATTGAACAATATATTGGCTTTCCAGTTTACGTAATTGTTTCTCCCTGTTACCGCCTCAAATGGATTTTGGTACGGCATCAATTACAAAATATTTGAGATCATTCAAATTATTCTGATGTACTAATTTGAAGTGCCGGGCCACAGGGTAACTAGAATCAGAGTTAACAATTGCAGGTAGATGTTGAAGAATGCAATTAAATACTTGGAGTTTAGTACTGCCAATATATTTTAACTGACAAGTGCATTCTAAAACATAGACTGCATAGTCAGTTTTGCATGTGAACGGACCTTTAATTTTACACGTGTTTGTGGAGAAAGCATCTAAAAACTCAGTTTTGTTAATACCAAATGTACATGCCCTACAAGAGCTACACTTATAAAAACCTGTCTTGTTTGTTAACCAGTTTCCTTTCTCTTGTACTTCTGGACTTGTTGTATATATGTATGTACATATATATATATATATATATATATATATATCAAACTACCATTCCTTCGTGCTGTTTCCACACATAGGAAATACGGACAACTTTAATTCACTTGATGCCAAATTTCTGCGTTTTATTTCATATTTATATATATATCTTTTAAGGTAAAACAAACATACAAAACATTACACCTTCCGCCCTTTCTGGTACACACCACTTGTCCATGGCACTATAGCTCACGTCCGCAGGCGAAACAAGTTAACAACAGTAAGTCGCATGCAATCAAGTTTCTAAACCACGCAAACCCACCTCAAAACAAATCACAAATGACTGAAATAAGTTCAAATATGCTAGTATCAGTAGCTTTGAGATATTTAAGGTTGTATCACACATCTGCATCACTGTGATTGGAACAAAATGAAGAAAATACATTTTTTGACAGCGAAATCCATGATAAACACAAAAGGCACCTTATTATATGTCTAACCACTAGCAATAGCTCAGGGTAGCACTCCAACTCATCGTTCTTTTGCACACGATGCCTCCTCAGTTTAGACCCAGCTATATGCAAGTCAGTCTTGAACCTGTTCATGGGAACAGTCCATCCCGAACTGCCAGGCCAGGTCCTCCCTGAACCGGAACATAAGCAACCCAGATGGGTATCGCCCTAGTTACAGGCTCATCAGCCGCGTACAGCTTGGGTAAAGCCGCACAGTGTGCATTGGACCCCCGTCTGGGCATACCCATCCCACTTAGAGCGGTACATGAAGCACACAAAGGTGAACTAGAAATCCACTTCAGTTCGCATTCAGCCATAGGGCTGATTGAAGAGTAGAATATAATGGCTCTAATGAACAATTAATTTTGTGTTTCATCAGACATTTTATAGACTTTCATGGATGTATGCCATTCAAGATGGACATGTATCATATGTAAAAGCTCAAGACTCATGATCACTTTCCACTCTATGTAATTCATGCTTACCTGAAGCCATCTTTAACAGCTGTTGTTGCTGTAATGCAAAGTCTGGTGTCCTAGTGTACTTCCATCCCATGACTATGAGCCTACTGGCCAATATTAATCCAAGGAGTCTACATTTTCTTGATACCCCTAAACCAAAGCTGGTACAGGAAACACCCCTTGGGAGTCTTCTCCACCATCCTAAATGTACTCTAATGTGAGTTACTGGCTACCTACTCCCAGAATTCCTTTAGTACTGGACAGAACCATATCATAAGCATTAAGCCGGCACCTCCCTAGATACACTTCAGTGATTTTGGATGAGAAGCTGAAATCATCTAACAGATAATTTTAGATTTACATACGTCTGCTGAATATTTCTACTGTACTAAATTAAGCTTTGCAAGTTACATCCTTATAATGCAGACTTATTTTCCCTAAGCTCTTGTCCCAATCTTTTTTATCGATTTCAGCACTGCATTTTTATCTGACCTTCTTTTCCTTTGCTCCTTCAGAAGGAATTCTCTCTCTAAACAACTTTGTGATTATTCTCCTGTTCCCATCTAACAGCTCGTAGTATTGCCGGATCTATGCAGGACAGGAGGAGCAGAGACAGGGTTCTGGTCTTCAGAAGTATCTTGTGCCATTACACTTACCACAAGCATTTGCAGTGCAATAGGTCTAGCATTTACGAGAGTTAAAGCAATTGTCGTTTACAATGGCAATAGCTTAAACTCTTGTAAATACGAGACCTATTTCAGTACAAAGAAGCCTCATTGTCCGGGGCTGCTTGAAAGTGAAAGCGCACATGGCGAGGAAAGCACGTCATGTCTGCAGTAGGAGAAACCCATTAAAAAAAGAGTGCTTACAGACTATATAAGACACACCGGGTTGCAACAGAAGTAAAAGGGCGGGTCGCCATGGGAAGTTACAAATGCAGACTAGGCGGTACCAAGGAGGGACTAACAAGCCTAATAACGACTCGCAAGCCAGTGTTTATGAAGGACAATGACACAAGCCAATGACAAATATGGGCGGAGAGTGGGCGTGGCTTTAAATCCATACTCCACTACTGCATGCCTGGCAGCAGTGCATGTGCTGCCCAGGCTCGACCTAAAAACCTACACAGCAGAAAGACCACCTCTCACCTCTGATACCCCAGTGCTCTGAAGACCAAACACATCCTCCTATTTAGAGTATCAATGCTAGAAGGGAGCTAACGTGAGGCCATCTAAAACTTATGCTGTCTAAATACTCTGCATGGTGGCTTCAAACTACACCTATGCATAGGGTCCCAAAATCTCTATACTGTCACAGCCTGGATGCACTGGATCAAAATAACTGTGCATGATATAATAATCTTGAAATATAAACCAAGAAAGGATTCAAGTGGTAGATTCAAAGAAGAAACATCAATCTTAACAGCTGGAAAGCTTTGGATGCACACTGTAGATATTTCTGTTTAACCCCATGTCTCCTCTTGTTGCTTGCCCCCTCACAATGAAAAACAATTTTTTTACTCTGGATAAAATATTTACTGTAACGGACAGTGCCAATGAATCAATATTCATTAGAAGGCCATTGAAACTACTGCTAAGGTGAAATTGCTTGGGTTTTTACAGCTCACCTCAAGAAAATAATCTGTTAGCTCTGTACAGTATCATCTGAAGAACTTGGTGCATGTGGCACTATTTCTTTCTGAATATAACTTATTGGTCAAATCCAGAGCCATTGTAGGTGATGAGCCTGGTTATTGAAACTACATGCATGCTGACATAATGAAACGTCTATTCCAGAAACTGATCGTGTCCCACAATCTGGCTTCCACAGCCATATTGGACTAATGACTTGAACACCCAGGATCTACTTTTTCATCATGGCAATCTCAACTCTAGTACGGGGTGTGCCCCCAGCAGTTGTTTATATACCACAAATGTCACTGGATATTCTCTCTTGGAACCTAGTGTGAGCCTTAAAACACACCTTGAAGGCCATATTCTGCAAAATGTTCTACTACTAATTAAACTTCCGTGCGGGGAGGGTCTGTACTCTACAATTAGAATCTGAATTATCTCCACCAAGGTCGTCCAATAAATTCATTTTGCAGCATCCATCTCCTGGAAAAAAAAATACTGCATTCACTAGATGATTCAGGAGCTCAATCTTTGCACCTATTTAGAGGAGTAGAACTAGGGCATTTTCCAAAAAATGGTGGATGTCTCATCCTCCCTTCACTTAGTTCCCCCGCTTCATTCTGAGTTTAGAAGAACACAGCTTTACCAATGACAGGGGTGTCATCAACTTTATTGTCTGGAAAATTGTTTCTCGAGCAAGATGGGGGTCATGGATACAATGCAGGCATCAACATGATGCAAACAGGTCTGCCATGTTAACCACAGCAAATGCAAAAAGAAAGTTGATGGACAGAATGCAGAACAATGTCATACATTCACCCCTGTACAGAGATCTGGGCCTAAATCCATTGTTTCTTTGCTCACCATGCCATTCCAGTTTGAACCCAGCTATATGCAAATCAGCCTTGACCCTGTGCCTCATGGGAACAGTTCAGCCCGAACTGCCAAGTCAGGTCCTCCCTGAACGGGAAACAAGCATCCTAGGACCAGTTTCGGGGTTTTACCCCTCTTGAGCCAGAATAGCTTGACTCAAGTGGCATGGAGAGCACGATGGATTTAACCCAGATCTCTTGACTGGGGGAGAATGTTTGAATCATTCAGCATTCCATCCATAATTTTTTGCAGTTACAATTTTCGCCCTAAGGGGGATGGGTATGCCCAGAACTGGGTCCCTTGCTCACTGTGTCACTGGATTCAAGCTAGCCTGGCTGAAGGAGGGTGACATACCCCGAAACCCGTCCCAGGATGCTTGTATCCATTCCAGGGAGGACCTGGCTTGGCAGTTCGGTCTGGACTGTTCCCATGAGGCACAGGGTCAAGACTGATTTGCATATGGCTGGGTCCAAACTGGGGTGGCGTAGTGGGCAAAAGAACAATGGATTTAACCCATATCTCTTGACAGGGGGAGAATGTCTTAATCATTTGTTGCAGTTATCTGTTAACCATAGCAGTTCTAAAGAGAAAGCATAGGGAACTGTTTAACAGATGCTTGTAGAAGAACCCTAGCACCTGTGAGTATTACTTATGTCATTTGCTTAAAAAAGATACCTGCTTTGTGTGTCTGTCTTCTGATTTGATTGATTTGATTTATAGACTTATAGAGCGCATGATTGCCCGGAGGCGTCTTGGCGCTATGAACCACACATAAGGATTCTATGCAATTTTGCTTGGATCACCAGATACTTAGATAGTTAGTTCTTAAATAACCACGTTTTAAGCAACCCTCTCAAAGTCATTAGTGAGTTGCTATTCTTTATTGATATAGGTAAACTGTTCCAAATTTTTGCTGTTCCCAGGAAGAAGGTCCTGCCACCCCATCGTGCTTGCTTGTATCTGGGTACTGATAGAAGACAAGCTTGTGAGGACCTTAGGTTCCTGGATGGAATGTATTTTCTTATGTGTGATCCATTCCCATGCAGTGCCTTGAAAGCTAAGCATTGTGACTTAAAGATGATTCTTTTGGCCACAGGTAGCCAGTGGAGTTCTTTCAGTCTGAGGGAGACAGACTCAAACTTAGGTATATCCAAAATCATTCTAGCCGCAGCATTTTGCAGCCTTTGAAGTCTGGTTAGAAACTGTGTTTGGAGACCCATATAAAGGGCATTGGCATAATCCAGTCGCGATAAGGCCAAAGCAACAACCACAGTTTTCAGGGAGTCCAGTGGAATAAAATGACGGATTTTGTTAATCATTTTCAGTATACCCCAGAAGGCCGAGGCCAATTTCTTAATTTGCCATTCAAACGCTAACTTTTCGTCTATTGTGACGCCTAGGTTCCTCACTTCTTCACCATCTTGGAGACCAGAAGGATGTCTTTGCTCCAAATAGCAATACCTCTGTTTTCCCTCCATTCAGTTTGAGGTAGTTTCTCTGCATCCAGGTATTAATCTGTACCATGCAGGTATTAAATCGGTCAGCTGTCTCCTCTACGTTGTCAGACACCGAGACCACTATCTGTGTGTCATCGGCGTGTGAGACTACCGAGAAGCCAACTTTCCTGATTATGGCCGCCAACGGTGCCACATAATAAACATTAAAGAGAGTGGGGCTAAGGGAAGAGCCCTGAGGCACTCCACATGACAAATTGAAAGATTTAGAAACCAATCCATCCATTTCTACAGCAAACAATCTGTTTGTTAGGTAAGATGAAAGCAGTGTGGTGGCAGTGTCGTGGAGCCCTAACTCTGTTAGTCTTTCAATTAGGATTCCATGATTGACTGTGTCGAAGGCCGCCGACAGATCTAATAAAATTAAGGTGGCCTTCTTTCCCTCATCCAGTGTTGTTCTAAGTTCTTCTACTGCCATTACCAATGCTGTCTCGGTTCCATGTCCTTCTCTAAAGCCATATTGTGAATAGTCTAAAAGATCTTTTTCCATAATGAAGGTTGAAATTTGCGTATTAATTAACTTTTCCAACACCTTAGAGAAGAAGGGAATTCTTGAAATTTGCCGGTAACTACTTGGCTCGTTAGGATCTTTTCAATAGCGGTCGGACTGATGCTATTTTCCATGATTCGGGGAAAATTCCAGACCTTATTATTTCCGAGAACACTGTTGTAAGCTGTTCACTGATCATATCTGTGAGCTTGTGAAAGATTTTAGGGGGACAAGGGTCCGAGGGGGCTCCAGACTTAGTTGACATAACTGTTTGCCTGATCTGCTCCTCTGAAGGCGGACGGAAAAGAAACCTCGTACTTCTGCAATTACTTAACGTATGAGATGTCTGCCACATTACTATGGAATAACAAATTCTGCACAGCCAACTTAATATTACGGCCTCAGTGGTATGATAAAAGAAGCAAGTGAGCAAGTGACTGATTACACTTGCTGTACACATTTCCTAATATTGTTTACATCTAAGAAAAGTTCCAAGAAGTGCACAGTCAGGTTCTGGTATGTTGCTAAATATAAATTATATGACAGAACTCTGGACGAGCAAAATGTGATTTAACAAGTACATGCCGGTCATAACTAAAGAATTACTTCATGGAAAGAAAATAGGTGTCCTGGAGTTTAGAGTAAAATTGAGAAGCTTTGGTGAATAATTAATCTGAAGATTGCATTTTAATTCAGAACAGAGGGATATGTGATTAGGTAAGGAGTTTTAAATCACATTGCCGTACATAAAAGAAAGGAGGGAAGAGGAGGAAAGGAAAGAGAAAGGTGTAAGATGTAAAAGATTGTAGTGGCAGAAGAGGTGAGGGAATATAGAGTGAAATAAAGGGGTAGGAAAATGGGGGGGCAGTAGGGCTGTATCGGAGAATCAGGGTTCAGATAAAAAGTGAGGCAAGAAAATAATGGTGGGAAATCTCTGAAAAAAGGTGCTGGGATTGTTGGAAAGGAACAGCAGCAGAGACACTTATGAAATAAAGGTAAAATATGGAATTGAATGTGGTGGATGGGAAAAATATGGAGGCAGTGTGAGGTCGCCGTGTGTTGCTCACCTCTAAGATGTCTGCGATTAGCCCCATTTTCTCGCAGCCTAATGGTACTTATGGTGTTTTCACCCTGATGAAGCAATCTTAGCACAAGGTCTAACAACCTGTTTAGCAACTTGTCCAATAACTTCTTCTGCTTTAATTAGCTCAACTAGCATTTAAAAGATTTGCCTTTTTGAGACACCCCTGAATGATCTGAGTGACTAGACAGCAGTGACCTCTAAACCACCTCTAAACTCAATGTTCCAATTGATTCAGACTCATAAGAACAAGACTTCTAAGCACTATGCTGAGGTTAGAGGGGATAACTCAAAAGGCAGCAGCTGGTCATAGATGTGAGTGGGAAAGTCTCAGCTCAGATGCAGGATTTGCAACAGAGAGTAGCCGAGGCTGAGGAGGCCATGGCATATATTACAGGGGCAGTTAAAGAGCATGAAACCCAGATTCCATCCACACAGCTAAAGCTACAGGATTTGGAGATTTGTCATTGGTGGAATTATCTTAGAATTATAGGGATCCCAGAGGGCAAAGAGGGCGTTTATATATTGCAATATGTTGTGCAGCATTTCCAACTAGCTTTTCCTGATCTAGTGGATTGGGAGTAGGATTGCCAGATCCTACGTGCCCATAGACTTCCAATATTTACAGGATTGGGGAATAGGGCACGGTCTATTTTGATTTATGTGGGTAACTTTCTTCTTCGACGGGCTATCTGCATAAAGGCTTGCACTCTGCACCAGTTAAACTGGACTCTGTATACTTCTATGTTCATACTGACTATTTGCAGGTGGCCATGGAGTGAAGATGGTGACTGAGGCAAATGATTGACCCACTTAAAGCGACTGGTGCACAGGTCTTGTTGCAGGAGTCTGCATGACTTAAAATTCAGCCCCGTGGAAGATCAGGATTTGCTTTACCCAACAAAGAGGCCACAGACATCCTTCAGCAGTGGCAGGCCAAATGAGACTGAAGAGAGCCAACAGGTGGTCACTAGACCAAGCAATGGGGTGGGTGATCAATTAACATAAATGGAGCTCCTATTTGTCTTTTACTCTCTTTTGTCCTTTTGCCTTGGCAACTAGCTGTGGCTTTTTCTCTTTTTGCTCTTTTCTATATACTCTATTATACGCCAGAGAGGATAACTAAGTGGGACACTAACAAAGGTAGTAACATGACTATTTGTCCAAGGAATAGGCTATATGTGTTGGACATATCAATCAAACCAGATTTTTAGAGTGCTGCTAATCATCCACAAGGGTATCCAGGTGCTGAGAGCCAAGCTGTTGTGGTGGAACCAGGTCTAGAGTCCCCTTCTGCATTCCTGAAGAGAGCTTGAGGTCCGAGGGTGAAGGCAGTTCCTGGACTTCATGGTGAGGTAGGAGAGGAGCGTCCTCTACTGTTGTTTTGGTGGATGCGGGGCATGTAAGCGAGGGAGAGGGAGGTGGCGGCTCAGGCAGTGGTTGATGTAGGCTGGTTCTTGATTATGCAGGGCTTTGTAGACTTGGGTAAGCATCTCTTGTGGACGGGGAGCCAGTGGAAGTTCCCCAGGTGTGGGGTGATGTGGGTCCATTTGTGGAGGTCGAGGAGGATTCTGGCCACTGAGTTCTGTATGGTTTGCAGTCTCTTCAGAAAGTGTGTGGTAATTGCAGTGTATAGTGCACATCTTTGTCACTAGCATACATCTAGAGCAGTAGTGGAGGTATATAGCTGATTATCTGTCTCAGCATTTACAATGCAAATTTGCAACTAGATGTAAAAGACATTATGCTGGGCTTTAAACAGGATATACGTAAGAATATATTGACAACCGTATCTATTGCTATAGTTGTAGTGTAGCTCATCTATGCATTGCCAGGGATTGGATAGCGCTGATATCCCACACAGTATATCAGTGATGTGCATTATTTATGACAGGTCTATGAGATGGAGCTTGCAATCCTCAGACTAGACTGATAAATCAGACTTGGGCACCTCTGTTTTGATGTATGGGGCGCAATAAGAAGATGAAATAAGAAATATGATTTTTTTTAATATAAAATATAAAACATGAAATACGTTACGTGAAGTTTCCCTTTCCCATAGTATATATTGCTGCCTCTACCTTGTTTATTTTGAATGTATGTCCTATGCAAATATTTTCTATATTTTTGTCTGTTTGTGACCACATCCAATTTGAATAAAACTGTTAAAAAAAAAAAAAAAAAAGGAATAAAGATAAAATATGTCTGATTTTGAGTTTGGTAGACAAGGTACTCTGAAACAAATGTCTGTCCATCTAACCCTCGGTTTACATGCTCATTTATGAGTCAGGCAGACAGTCATCTTTCCAATGGTGGAGCCACCCCTGGCCCTAGCATTGGAAAGCTTACTCCAGTAGGCCAATGGAGTAGGGCTGTTGGAGTAAGGACATTGGATCACTAGCCCTATTTAGAGCAGACAGTCTGATGTATTTTCTTTTGAGGCCATCACCGCCAAGAAAAACCTGGTAGTCTCAAACACAAACAAAACAGAAAAATGATTCCCACACCTTGGGGGAACCCTACCCGGGTCCAGGGGTCATTCGTTCTTTTTTTCCTTTTTCAATAAGAAAGTTCCATTTTGGGGAGTCTGATTTTGTTTTTTAAAAGATTGGCGTGCCGTCTTCTGAAAAACTGTGCCTGCTCACCAAACTTACAGTGCCTTCAGACGAACCACTGTCACAGCTGTCACAGTGGTGCCTCTGAAGGAAAAGAGATAACCGCTGCAGGTGATCACTAAATATTTCAGTCTTCTGTCAATCAGGGTGTCAGATGTAATGTGCTCCACCACCCTAACGGACAGAGTAAAAACTGTCAAAGGCTAGATCAAGCCCTACGTGATCTAAGTGAAGCAGTGGTTAGAAAGATGAAGGGGAGTAACTAAGCAGAGGGAACATTAAAAAGATGGTGTGTCAAAAATATTAGAAGGCATAAAGAAAGTGACGTGAGAATAGGGTAAAGCATCACAGCAAAATAAGGAGAAGAGGTGAAGGTGGAGAAGGAAGAGTGTGAGGGAAAATATTGAGAATGACAGTAAGGGGAATGTTTAAAGGAATGAATGTTCATAAAAACCAGGAATAAGGAAAGTCAGAGAGGGAGAAGAAGAGAAGAGAGTGAAATAGACCATACAATAAACATTTATTTTGAGGAAGGGATCGAGGGTCAAAGTAAAGAGGCACTGAGAACAGCAATATTAGAACTAGAAGAGAAGAGAGGAAGACTGGTGCAAGATACAAACGGACAATCAATTAAATCTTGAAAGTGGCCTGCTTGACCATGCAAAATTATACAAAATGGCAACTCAGAGGTATCAGTGACAGTTTCCACCTGTATCAAGAGTAAGCATTGATTGAACACAGTCGCTTTCTGAGATAAGTAATCGCCAGTAATTGATCTGTGTTAAAAGTGTGCTTTAGGGAGTGACTTCTACAACTATATTTTAGGCATCAACAAAGGGTCCAAAGCTGATCACAGGTACTCCTGGATTACCTGCCATGATGTTTTAAAAACTGCATAATGGTGAAGAAAGTACAATAGTGTAGATATCTCTGCTAAAAGAAAACTTGGGGGTCTATTATGATGTCGGGTGGAACGTCACTGCCCGCATGGCGGTGGCGATCTGCCCGACATCATCCTCTGCCCGCCTCCCATTTCCCCCCGCCATATTATGATGGCGGGGGGTACTGCGGCGGACGGGAAGACTGTCCCCCCGCTTTTCTTGTTGACCGGGTGGAAAAGGTTTGAATATGGTGGCGGTCTCTGCTAGACACCGCCATCCATATTACAATTGCAGCTGGAAGCAGCCTTTCCGTGGTGGAAACGCCACGGAAAGGCATGCAGATTCCACAGTTAAGGGCCCCCTGGATGTTGGGTGGGTGGTAGGGGGCACATGGGGTTACCTAAGGTACCCCCTGCAGTTGCATGGATGATGTGGCATGCAACGTGCAGTGCCTGCCACGTTGTGCATGCCACAGCATTGTGGCGGGCGGTGCTGTGTGCACCGCCCGCCACAATTATATGGATGGGGATGCCACCGCCACCATGGTGGTGGCATCCTAATTGCCGGGCCGGACCACCGCACTATTGGCGGGCGGTCCCAGCACCACTTTTTGGTCCCAAGATGGCCGCCGTGGTGGAGCTCATAAGAGAGGCTCCTGGCTGGGGATCACTGTTATGTGAATATCCCTCTATAGCCCCCCCATCCACCCTTCTGCTCGACATCCCAGCATCTGGTGGATCGTCTGCAACGTGTTGCTCCGTTTTTGTCCCTGCATAGGGCTTACCTGAGTGACCTTTCTGCGATGAAGTTGCTCCCCGGTTACTGCCGCAGACTCGTGAGCAGAGTCAGAACCTCCAGAGTCTGGCTGATGCTGTTGCCGAGTCGCGAGGCGACTCTCCTTGTTTGCTCTAGGCTTATTGCGGTGGTGATCCCTGGCCAGTAAAGGGAGAGCTCCCCACCTCCCACCAGCCCTGCTGCCGAGACCCCGGAGCCTCTGCTGGCGTGTGGGTCCGTGCCGCCCGGATTTCAGAGACTGACCGCTATTTTCGAGTCTGGGCTGTTGCTGTTGCCGAGGCCGCTGGGCGACTCTCCTCCCTGCCGCTTACCACACCCGGCTTGTTGCGACGGTGATCACTGGGCAGGAGAAGAAGAGCCCCCCCCACCCACCCCTACTGCCGAGAACCCAGGAGCTGCTGCCGGCTCGAGGGTCCGTGCTGCCCTGAGTTTCAGGGATCGAATGCTGATTGGGCTTGCGTCCCTGACGGAGTGCTAGACATGTGAGTGCCTTCATCATCCTACCGAGTCGTGGTAGAAGCACAACTGCCGCCCTTGTAGTTCAAAGGAACAGCCAACACGGTGTGAGGTGGACGGCGCCCGGGATTCGCACCGTGGCTAGAGTGAGGCGGCATCACATCGCGACGTGGGTGACAGAGGCGGTGCGAGTGCTTGGGTTGCCTGGCCGCTGCCTCCGTGTCGCCCTGGGCTGGACTCTTCGATTTGCTCGTTGCTCGCTCGCGAGGCGGGACGGATACAGCAGAGACTCCCGCGACACTGTACAATACCGTCGTCCCTACCTTCCCCCACCCCGCTTTTGAAGTCATCGAGGAGGAAAGCGGAAAGACCCAAATCAACATAATAACGCTGATAGCGCGTTATTTGCACTGGTGGTGCGGCATCGCTGACTATATTTCATATTTCTTGTGCTATGATTTACTGCGGCCACAACTCCCCGGCTAACTCTACAATTCCTGGATGAAGCCATCGGATTTCTTGGCCTCACATTGAAGTTATCTACACTTTTGGCATGGCTTCCACCCTCCTAAGGTATTTCTTTTTATAGCATCCTTTTCTTCACCCCATATTGGTTTGTTCGTTTTTGGCCCTTTTAATTTCTATAAGATGGCGGCAACAATTGTTCGTCTTGCCTAAAATGGCTGAGACCACATATATGGCTCACCACTGTGCCACTACCACTGACATAGGACTATCTCCCACCCCCATAGTCTCTATAGCTAATCTACATAGTTGGTTCCCCCTCTGCCCAGAGCTCCCAACTTCCTCTATAGTCAGTGACATAGGACAACAAGGCTGCTCACTTGGGCAACGGAAACTGATAATGGACTACACAATTGCGCTATTAGCTCAGTCCCAATGAGACGGCCATCTTAGACTGCCTTTTTTTTTTTTTTTTTTGGCACTTCTCTTACTTATCTGCAATCTGCAACTCAGGGCTTACATCTGCTTCCGGTGTGCCTTCCCCACCTTTCCTCTCAGTCCACTTCTATATTGCCCCTGGCTTCAGCTCTCACGCTTCCCCCCCATTCGCTCCCCCCTAGCGCGATTCGCACTGCTTTGGGGGGTTCACACTAGGGGTGGGCGTAATTTGCGAAAGTGACTTCCGCAAGTTATCGCGAAAATGTTAAAAATCTCCGCAAACACGCGGAAATATCGAGAAGATGCAGAAGTTTTTTTCCCGCCCGTTCGCGGTATTTTCTGCGTGGTCGTGGCTCGCCAACTTACCCATGCGGTTGCTCGCGGGCGCGGCCATCTTGTTTTCACTCTTCTCGCGGTGCATGATCGCGAGAAGAAAGACGTGATCGCGTGACCAATGACATTACTGCGGGCGCAAACTGTCGCGAGACAGCGCAAATGGCTACCAACAATCCAACATCTCGTGGTCCCTCAGATCAAGTGGAAGCTCCTCCACCGTCAATGCTGGGTACATTTCCACACACACACGCAGATTTGCAACTTTAAAGGTCACGTCATCGTCTCTCGTCTGTACCTCCACTCCTTTCGGGGTACAGTAGATCGTGCAGTTGAGCTTGCACAATAGATCTCTCCCTAACAGGCAAATCGGACTAGAATCGCACACCACGAACTGGTGTCGATCACTGAAATTTCCTATCCTGATTGGAATTGGCTCCATCAGTGGACTAATCAGTTTCTTATTTGCCACACCAACAACCTGGATGCTTTGTCCAGAAAGATCTAGACCTGGAACCACTGCCGATCTTATAGTCGATCTGGTAGCCCCCGTATCAACCAAAAAGGTTGTAGGTAGGGGTGGGCGGAATTTGCGAAAGCGACTTTCGCAAATGATCGCGAAAATGTTAAAAATCTCTGCAAACACCCGGAAATATCGAGAAGATGCAGAAGTTTTTTTCCCGCCCGTTCGCGGTATTTTCTGCGTGGTCGCGGCTCGCCAACTTACCCATGCGGTTGCTCGCGGGCGCGGCCATCTTGTTTTCACTCTTCTCGCGGTGCATGATCGCGAGAAGAAAGACGTGATCGCGTGACCAATGACATTACTGCGGGCGCAAACTGTCGCGAGACAGCGCAAATGGCTACCAACAATCCAACATCTCGTGGAGGACGCGGCCGGATCGGGAAATCTTGTCGGCGAACGCGGGGATTCAGGTAAGGCGATCGCGCGCGCGCGAGAATGTATTATTTTACAGCGCGAGCAAGAAACAAATTATTGCTAAGCTGCGGAATGCGGAAATTTGAACATTTTCGCGGTCTCCGCGGAACGCGAAAATGTCAAATTATCGCAATTTCCGCGAGCGGAACAGAAATTTAGCCCAGGCCTAGTTCACACCATGGAGCTTGCAGGTACACACACCTACAGCATCATTTATCCCCCTAACCTCTCTAAACTATCATCCAAACGTTTCAAGCATAATTTCATAAAACTCCACCCCGAAACTCTCTTCGCCGACCCCTATTTCTCTATTCATAGTGGGTGCTCTACCACTGATCTCATTTTCCACACCAAATGTAGAGCCCAATGGAGAAAGGCATTCCTAGCTTCTCTCTCGATCTCCTCTATGAGAAAATCCGCGCATGGGACAGCCTTAAGTATTTCCCCCTCGCAACTTTATCAAGCGACAGCGACCATTACCATTTACAACAACGGCACTATCCTCATCTAATCCACTGACCGTAATTTAAATCTCTTTGACAACATCTTCCCCTTCATTAAAAACTGGGTAGCCACATCCCAGCTGCCCTCGCAACCCGCTCCCTGCGGCAACACAGGGCAGTTTAGCCCCCCCACCATGACAAACAATTCCTCCCTGCTTCCGCCCTATCCTCGTCCCTATCCCACTCAATTTTCACCCCTCTCCCACACATCGTGCTTCACCCCATCCTCACCACCCTGCTTGCATCACGTCATCGCCCTGCACACGCCCCAGCCACTACTGGCACCGGTGCCTTACGGCACTCCCCCCCCCCCCCTGTACACCCCTAACATCTACAGTCCTCCCGCCACTGCACCTGACCCGTGCTCTCTAAGGCCCAGCACAACGGAGGCTGCCCACGTGCCTCCCTTTGATGGGGTTCATATTCCTCTGAAGCTCTCTGCTCCTCTCCCCACTGTTTTTCTCTCCTGCCACCCCCACCTTACCAGACAAGGCCTTTCCTGACACATACTCCCCACAGCGCAATCTCCCATCCCCACATAGACAGCAGGCTAATAACGTTTCACTTCACCCCCTCTCTGATACCACGCTTCCTTCCGAGCATTCCACCCTCCATCCTATCCCCACACCTTTTCAAAAGCCAGCAACCCCCTCTCTATACCCTCCCACACAGCCATCCTCAGACATAACACACTCACCAACCTTTCTCCCATCTGCACCAGACCCTAGACTAGAGGATATTATGATCGTCTTGCACCAAATTCAAGCAGAGCTACATGTGTTCAAGATGATGTTGTCTAAACACTCATTGCGCTTATGTCCCTCAACGACCGATAAATTACACGAGTGCCCGGACCTCATTTCATCCCCCTCTAAAATGTCCCCACCCAGCTGGAAAACAGTTCCGTCTCACAACACACTAACACGCCCAAGGCGCAGCACCAACCTGTTTTCTGAGAGCGATCTTCTCTCCCTTCTGCACTCTTACGAATCCTCCCTCCCCAACTCCCTTACACTCTCTCAGATGACCATCCCGACTATCCCCTTCAACCCCTGCAGACTCGCTACACACAACAACAGAGGAGTCATTAATACCAACCTACGAAGAATCCCTATCACTCAGGACCCATCCTCGTCCCTCATTTCACCCCATCTGAAATGCACCCTGCTAAATTGTAGCTCGGCCTCCAGACACGCAGCCGACATAGCTGACCTCATCATCTCTCAGGAGCTGGACATCTTATTTCTAACGGAAACCTGGTTAACAGAATCATCCACCCCTCTCCTTGAAATCCTTGTACCACCTGACTACGACATCATTAGATTAGACAGAACGGACAAAATAGGTGGTGGCATAGCTTGTATACATCGCAGCATCATCACCATAAACAGACTTATCGCCTACTTTCACATCATGCGAATACTTATGTCTGGACATTAGCTACAATGGCAAACCAATATGCTCATCCCACATCATCTATCATCCCCCAGGAGACAACCTCCTCTTCATCGAACACCTCATGGACTTGATCGCCTCTAACATTGGGAGGCAAAACACCCAAACTTTCCTAGGTGACTTCAATCTCCATTGGAACGACACCAATGACTCAGTGGTCAATAGCTTCAAAAACGTCTTGGATGATATTGCCCTCATCCAATCCTGCAACAGCCTGACACACAACAAAGGCTCAACCCTTGATCATATAATCGCCAAATCGGACATCATCCATGTGGACTCGATACAACCTTGTGACTGGTCGGACCATCATATTATTTCCTTCTATATCAAGGGAACCACCAAACTCATTTCAGCGCAATCCACAAAACCAAAGATCTGGAAAAAAGACTTGAAAAAACTCAATCCCAACTCACTACCCTCCTCCAGTTACAATCCGCTCCAGCCCCCTTCAGTCACCTCTGACGTTCATGTTCTCACCAATCACTATCTCAACGCTATGACTATGATAATTAATGAGGCAGCCCCTTTGCAACTTAAGAGAGCTCCCATTAAAGATTCCAAGCCCTTGTACAACGTGCTGCTTAATGAGGACAGATGGCCCTCAGGTCCTTGGAACGCAACTGGAGATCAGCCCCATCAGCTATCCACCTAAAACTTCTAAGGAAAAAGAGAAATGCATACTACAAAAAGATTAAGCGCACTAAAGCGGACTTCTTCAGCCATCAACTAAACCAAGCAAAAAAACGCCCAAAAGAACTTTTTGAATTAATCAAAAATCCATCCAAGGACGCACCCCAACGGCTACAAGACCTACCTCGCCCTCAACCTAACTGTGAAGAATTCTCCACCTTCTTTAAGCTGAAGACTGACAATATCATGAAGGATCTCTGCAATAACCAACTACCAGACATTGCTCCTCATACGGAAATCACCACCTCTTTTCCAACCACGTCAGGCCAACCCCCCTCTAAGCCTGGCCATAAAAACGAGGCAGCATGGTCCACCTTTGATACGTACTCTGAACACGCCCTAGGCAAAATTTTCAACACCCTGAAACCGGCCAATCTCCACATTGACCCTCTCCCTGCCAACGCAGTCAAAGACCTTGCTCCTTGGCTTCTTCCACTTTGGACCAAAATCATTAATAGCTCACTTCAACAAAGCTGCATCCCGGACTCCCTCAAAGTAGGTCAAGTTTCACCAATTCTAAAGAAACCCACAGCTGACCCTACGGACCTTAATAACAATCGTCCCATTTCCAATATTCCCACCCTGGCCAAACTGCTGGAAAAATGTGTTCACCAACAACTGATTAATCACATAGATCACTTTGAACTCCTAAATAAACACCAATCAGGTTTCAGAGCAGGTCACAGCACCGAATCAGCCATGACACACATTATTGATGATGCGTTACGAATCCTTGACCAGAACGGCTCGTGCCTACTTATCCTGCTAGACCTTTCCTCAGCCTTTGATACGGTCAAACACCAGAAACTAATTGATCTCCTGGAGCATAGAATGGGTCTGTCAGGCACAGTGTTAAACTGGTTTACCTCCTTCCTCCATAACCGTACACAAAAATTCATGGTCAACAACACGTTCTCCAATTCCTCACCTATAACACTAGGGGTTCCGCAGGGGTCCTCACTTTCGCCGACCCTATTTAACTTGTTCATGGAACCTCTCACTGAAATTCTGCAGGCATCTAACATACAATTCCATATGTACGAGGACGATACACAACTATAGCTCAAGATCAACTCCCTAGAAGACATTAATATGCTCAACTGCACACTAAGGAACACCCAATCTTGGTTATCAGAAAATCATCTCAAACTGAACGCGCTAAAAACAGAATTCCTCCTCATAGCTCCACCGGTCAAAGTCCCTTTAATGCACGACCGGATCAAACAGATTACAGCTTTCAACGTTCAAGCAACCATCGTGGACTCAGCAAAATCCTTGGGAATTACCCTTGACAGCAACCTTATGATGCAAAAACACATCAGTAACGCTACAAAGGGAGCTAATTTCCAGATAAATACATTGAGAAAGCTGAAACCCTTCCTGCCATGCGAGGACATCAAATTGGCAGTACAAGCTCTATTTATCCCTCATGTGGAGTACAGAAGTGTTTCCTTATGTGGCCTCCCAAAAGCTGCTACAGCCCCACTAAGAGCGACTATCAACGTTGCAGCTAGACTCATCACTGTCTCGAAAAGAAATTCTCACATCTCCCCTGACCTAAAATCCCTGAATTGGCTACCATTTGAAGCTAGAACTATCTAAAAGTTGCATGCATGACTCATAAAGCCCTACATCACAACACTCCCAGCTACCTCGCGCAGAAACTGACGATCTCTGGTGGTCTAAGGTCCTCTAGGAATGCTGAAAAACTTCTAATGAAACCACAAAGGTTCAATAAGAAGAAAACGTATTAACGATCCTTCTCAGGGATGGCGCTCAAAATCTGGAACTCTCTTCCCTCTGAAACCAGACTGAATGCCTCTGCCGCTTCGTTAAAAAAAGAAGTTAAAGCGTTGCTCATGGTAAAATTTACATGAGTACCATCTAGTCAGGCCCGAGTTCTTTAGAGCCTGTTATATAATACATTACCATGATTATTCCTCCTATGATCTCTTGCACGAAATGTTGTTATTATATGATGGTGATCTGCACATTATTGTTTGTCTAACTTACAGTTGGTTGTTATGTAAAGCGCTCTGATATCCGCAAGGATCTTGTTTGCGCTCTATAAGACTTTCTAAATAAAATAAATAAATAAATAAATAGGGTGGTGGGTGGACGTAAGTCTGTCTGCCATCCTTATAGACCCCTTGGTTAGAAATAGTTTATTTTTCTACACTCCAAGATGTGTAGCAGGCTCATGTTCTGACACACCGATTCTGATCCTACCCTCTGAAAGAGGTTATATTTGGATCTTTAATATAGTAGTAGTAAAAGTGTTTTCATGCAGATTGTAATATAGATATGATGAGACTAATGAATGAAAATACAGAAATCTCTATATTTGTTTTTAACCTTATTCAAAAAACTTCAGCGATGAAATGCGTTAAAAAAGTTCTTTGGGGTTTTTATCAAACACGTACTAGCAAAGCATAGTAACTACATCCCAACACTGTCCTTTGGAATTGCCCTAAATAGTTAACTATATTCTCCATATACATTTACCACTCCAAAAAACATAGGTGCAGCAGACGGCTTGTCAGCCTAATTACTCCCAGAGAAGCTTTAAATATATGTGGGGAGAGAGGGCACATTGCTAGCAAAGCAGCATCAGTGCCTCATTTCATTCTGGTAATTGCAGTTTGTGATATTTTCAGTAACTCAGAAATAAAGAAGTCTTCACCATCTCTTGATACATACAGCCTGTGCTGATATTCCTGCACATTCCTAGACACACCTTCCTGGACTGGCGCCTGTCTTTAACAAAAGGCAGTAGTCAGGGAAGATCTTTACTATACTGGAGGGAGGAGGCACACTGCTAGCATTTCAGCATACATTCCCTATTGCATTATGGTAATTGCAGTCCATGATATCTTCAGTAACTTACAAGTACATAAGTGTTCAACATCAGTTGGTACAGCCAGTACTGGCATTTCTGTGCATACTTGAATGCATACTTCTGTTTATTGCCAGTCCTTGGCAGGTCACTATACTGGGGGGATCGACCACTCTTCTGGCATTTCAGCATACATTCTCTGCTACTTTCTGGGAAATGCAGTTTGTGATCTATTTCCACTAACTCACAAGCAGAGACGTTTCCTCCATCAGTTGGTTCAGCCACTGTTTTTAGTTTTTATTTCCATTCCTGGACAACTGTTTCTGTGTTATTGTCCATCTTCAACAGGTAACTGTGGTGGAAGGGAGGAAGCACAGTACCACTGTGTGCTCCCTTCCCCCAGGAAAAAAAAATCACAGTAACACAAAACAAAAAAAACGTCTTTAAGACCATGTTTAAAGTTTAAAAAACATTGAACCTTTTCTATCCGTTAACATTTATTTTTGCTTTAGGTATAATCGGCTTCACACTCAAATCTTATGTATTTCTTGTTTCTTTGTTAGTTTTCTGTGTTTTCTACTATGGCTTTTATCAAGGAATTCTGAATCATCAAATATTTACAAGATGTGTTCATAGTCTGCAGCAAGACACTACAGCTGTTGCTGAAAAGCCACTCCGCATAATAGTAAATAGAGTAGTGACTTTGGGGATAAATGCTAAGTGTATTTTGTATTAACGAATTTACGGGACTGTGACCCTCACTTCACAATTTCTTTGGCCATGCATAACACAAGTTAGGCCTTGTGCCATTTGCCCATTCAAGCAACCCCGGCTACTTGCTGCTGAGATGGGGGGGAGGGGGGAGTTTGGCCATAGGTCAACCCAAACAACCAACATCTGCAGCACACTATCTTCAGCTGTTTTTTTAGGTCGAGCTTAGTATCAGCGCGCACGCGCTGCTCGCTCTGCGAGGCATGCTGTATTAGGGCATGCACTGGAAGCCCCTCCCACTCTCTACCAACAATACACCAACTTTCAGGGAGACCAGGGCCATGGCAAGGAAGTGTTTTCACTCCTTTTTCAACTTAATAACTTAATATATTTCTTGCTCTTAACAACAGGTTACCTTCTTGATGAGAACAATCTTTGCGAAGACGATTACAAACATTTCAGAGAGTCTTTACAGCTTGTCATGTTTCTATTAATTTCATGGACGCAATAATGTCAAAATCCGCATTAGGCCCATTGTAAAGAAATCAGAGAGACAGACCAGCTGTAAAGAAACAGAGGACACAACCTCAAATTCGGTAAGACTGAGGCGGCTATTTGTATAATTGCTGGTGGCATTGTGCTACTTCTCAGCATGCAAACTGGCCCCTTTGAGGCTGAAAGAAGTCACACTCACAGGCTGGCAAGCCCAGCTTTCCGGACAGCGGAGGAGATGGCTTTCACAGCCGTGCAGAGGGAGTTGAGCAGTTGGGTCAGCTCTCCTGTCCCCTTGGCTTTCCTGCCCTCCTCTATCACAAACCAGGTCAGGGTGATGACATTGGTGTCAAAGGGAGCCTGGTCTGACATGACTGTCCCGGAGTAGGAAGCAAGAGTCAGGGGACAGTTGGGGAGTAGGGTTTACAAACTGCCGCCGACTCGCACAATAGTGAATTGAAGTAGAAGAACACACCCCCTTGACATAAGGAAACTTAACCATGCCCCCCATCCGTAAATCACACAAAATACATCCTGGTTGAGAACTTCAGCAGTGGAGGGAGTGTCAGTGGGCCGTGGCTAGGGAAGGTATCCGGTTTACGTGCAATGAAACACGAGAAGATGAGCTGGAAGCCGGGGAGAGGAAAAATGTTGTACTCCTCTTCCGATTGGCTGCAGTGTACTAAACTTAATTTCCTCCGTCCCATAAGCCACGAGAAAAGAGCTTTAACGAGGCCTTACTTAGCAACATCGCCACCGTGTTCTGCTGAAAGCATCAACATGTTTTTAAATAGCGCTTTATATCGCACTAATTTTATTTCTAAGCAGTGTAGGTGTTACACGTCAGGCTTCCTGCACCTTGTCCCTATTCCCTAGAAAAGCACTGCCTCTCCCATAATGCTCTGGGTGGGTGAGCAGGTTGTGTGCTATCCTATCCTGCAATAGGAAGCAATCAGCTTAACTCAAGGTTCAAAAGATGCCCGCCCCCATTCTCAGGTGCTTGACTTCCTTCTACATGGTGGACCATGCCTCCCTGTCCTGTTCCTTGTTGATCTCCCGTGGAACTTCATTATCCCTTGCCCGGATTGGATACTGCCTTATACGGTGTGCTGGACTTGTTCAGGGATTGTCTCTCTCATATCCTTAAATGCTTAGCCTCCCACACGTAAGCTACCATAGCGGCGTTCTGTCCCTATGTTTAGGACTTGGTTTCGGCATTGATCTTGGAATGCTCCCTACTGGGACGCGCTTCGTTCAGCACGAGGACGCGCTGAAATTTCACCTCTACCCTATCGGCTGAACCCTTCTGGGATTGCTTTTGTTTAGCATGAGGAAGCGCTGCAGGTTCTTTCATCCTGCTACCTGTGCACAGCTCACTACGTGTTTTTTCTTTCTCATCAGTCACGAGGTCTGAAATAGACAGAGCTTCAATTATCTCTCGACTCGGCCAGCTCTGTTATTATTTTGGCTGCCAGCACTCCTACGAATGTTTTAGTGTAGAGAACCCCTGATTCATTCCTGAAGTTACAAGGGGAAAATTGCTTAAGCCATTATTTTTTGTCTTTCCTTTTTTGAATATCACAACTTTATTTACCAGCCGGACTGTTTGACTCTCAACCCTTTATTTACACGCTGGACTGTTTAAAGCTCCTACCAATTTCTTCAGCTGCTATTACTAAGTTGCTTCAACCCTGCTGGCAGATGTATGCCTACAATCTTTTTGTTTGTCGCCTCACACACTCTCTAAAGGTGTGACAGGACTTCTTAATTTTTTCTACAAAAAAAACTGAAGAGACTTCTCCTTTTAAGAGACACTTCCTTGATTATAGGTGAGTATGGGAGAGTACACAACCTGCGTTCACTGACCTTTGCCATTGAAGACAGTCTTTTACACTGTAGTAAGTGGGAAATCTATTTAACCCTTGTATATTCTTTTCTTTTGCTTTATTGTTTTCTTGAATACTCCAGAGTTGGGAACAAGTACTCCTGGTTCTCGATCCTTCCCTCTGCTGGCCTTGAGGAACGTCTTCCTGGTGGTCCTGAGTTGTCTCTTCTCTCCCTGGGGGTATTAGTCCATATTCTGTTCACCCTTTATTGGCTGGAAGTGACTATACCTTAGGGGAGAGTGGGGGCCATCTCTACGCTCCTGAGGATATTGGTTCTTCTGCCACGTGGAAAGAATCCCGACAGTAGGTAGCGTGATAATGTTAGAAGTTTTAAAGATGCTAATTTTTCTAACTTCAAGATAAAAACCTGACTTCTCAGTGCCCCTAACTGCGCTGCGGTGCTATGGAGACGACAGAAATAAAAAATAACACAGCAAAATAAACTCACACGATGGGAAGTTACCGTGCTCGGATACTTGAAAGGTGCTGCATCGGTACTCACAGAGGCGCTGGCACTGCAATTATGACTCCGCAGGACGCGGGCAGGCTATCACCAAGCCCCCGCCATTGGTGCAGAGTTGAGTAGCCAGCCGGAACCAGAGCCCAAGGGAGGGTGCACACTGGGAGCCATCCCGGTACACAAGGGAAGTAGCAGGAAGTAGCGACGCACAGGAAATCAGGAAACAGAGGGCCCATTGTGCGAATGGGGTAAAAAAGTGCTTATCCAGTAATTGAAGGAACAGTATAACGCCGCAAGTAAACGATCTAGTCAGGGTGGGTGGGGCCAAAAGGAGACAGGGCTGTCACAATAAGGGACTAAAAAGCCTCACTCACAATGGGAAGCCAGCGTTTAGCATGGAGGATGACACAAGCCAATCAAAAGAAGGGGTGGAGCCTAAACTCCACTTCTAAAATAAAATCGATAACAAGAAGCCTCGCAGAGCAAGCAACGCATGCGCGCTGCAACGCTAGGCGATACTTAAAAATAGTTTGGGTGGCAGGTATTAGTTGTTTTTAATGCATACTGAATCAGTGCCGTTGTCAACAATTAAGTGCAGGCCAAGTACTGAAAACCACCGGCTCATATTAAGCACTGGCAGTCTGCCATTGTTGTCAAGAAAATCCATAGAACCTGTTTACCAGCCTCAGATTGGCAAGGCGGGCAATCGGGCATCGGCCGATGGGTCTCTGCCTGAGGCCAGGTGGTGGGCCGGTTTTTTTGTCTACAAAGGACTACACCCTTGGTGCACAGAGTGAAAGGCTGTTACAGCCTAAACATTCATGATTTCATGCACTTAAAGTCAGGCCAGTGGGCTGATGTCAGAGAATGACAATGGGCTGCTCCGCTCCAACTGTCACAGCATGAGGTGTGCCTGACCTCTGCCTCCCCCCAGGTCTGACAGAGTCTGCAAGGAGCTGCTGAGGGGAAGCCATTAGCACTTACTTTGCAGGGGACTGCAGCAGGGAAGAGAACTGGAGCATCGGGTGATGGGTGTTGGTGAGAGTCAACCAGAGAGACTCTGGGCCGTAACTGGGAACACAGTTTCAAGTCTGTGTCAGTCCAACGTCCTGGGTTTTTCAGCAAATCGCTTAATCTACATGAACCCAAAACAAACTAATATGACCCTCTGTAATGTTATCAGATGCTCAGGTAAAGCGCTCCAATGCCTCTGAGCCTAGTTCACGCTTTATTAAACTGCATGTAAGGAAAGTGACACTATGTTTTGTTTCTTTTTGCATTTACACACTAGCATCATTCCCTTTCTGAGAAGGTACAGATGATGCTAGCCGCACGTAAAACAAAAAACACAGATTCACCTTTCACCAGCCTCTCTTAAGTACTGCAAAAAATAAAATGAATATCATTAAAAAGTGAGTGTAAAAGGCAGTTTAGGTCTGTGCCATATCATGATCCCCAATGAACATTAGTCAAAACATTCACAGCTAACGTATGGATAAAAAAACACAATTAAAAGTGAGTTCCCAGTATTTTTGCTAACTCTGCTTCTAAAGTAGATTTGTTTTCATTGGAATGTTAATTTCCTATTGAAGTGCTGGCCCTATGAGCTTTAAAATACTTTTGTTACTGCAAATGTTTGTCATCGTTTAGCTCCATTATCCTAACTAAGCAGGGTATTGCGAAAGGTTGCGCTCTCCTAATGTGGGCCACTTTATTATGGCTGCCTGGGCCGAATCCAACCCTGCTGTTTACTTACGCAGACCCTGCATTGGATGATGGAAGAAAAGGCACCAACATCCAATCGGACATGTTGATTTTCCTGCAGACTTGAGTTTGCTGACAGATGGCATCTTACCGGTAAATATATATAACTGATTAAAACATTTGAAGCCCACCTCATGCCTTTTTGGTTTTTAATGTAAATATCTCCAACTGTATTTAATACACTTAAACACAAAAGAGCCCTCTAAAAAGTAACGTCATAGTTTAATAGCAAATTTGGTGTAATCCCCAGTAGGCATTTTTTCCTGAGATGGAAATCAAAAATGCTATCTGAACACAATTTTTGTTTGGATTCCCCTTTAATTGTTTTTTCCTCGACAAAACACATCATGCCAAAAAATTCATAGTGTATACCGAGTTTTGTGCAGATCCGTTAAATGGCACCATAGTTGGCTAACAAAAACGCTTTTCAGTGAAAAGTATATTTAATCATAACTAGACAATTACTATCACCAAATGTGTAATATATTTATTTATGTGTGCATATTAAAATGGAAACAAAGGCTTAAACATGAAAACTAAAAAGCATTTACAAGTTAAGTGATATATTTATTTATAGAGCGCAGGGTACCCCTCAACTCCTTGGCATTATGGGTAAACCCAACATTAGGGAATGAACTTAGTATGAGCAATGGCATTGGTCACTTTCTTATAACAAGCATTGGAAATGCAATTGATCTCGCATTTGGTTGCGTAAAAGCTACTGGCATTGTAAATGCCAATGTATTTTACCCATGTGTTATGGGGTGTATGTATGTAGTGTGCAGTGGAATTATGTGGGTTGAATTGGAATTGTTCGTTGTGGAATTCTGGGGCGTGGAATTGTCTGTAGTGTAATTATGTGGCATGGCATGCAGTGTAATGATGTTCATAGTAATTATGTGGTATTGAGTGTACTTGAATTATGTGGAATAGGATTGTGTGTTATGGGGTGAATTCGTGTGGAATGGTATTTTGTGTTGTGGAGTGGTAAGTAGTGGATTTTAATTATGTGGTGTGCTGTCAAATTTTGTGGCATGATGTGGGGTTCTGTGGTGTGAATTGGATGTGAGTGGTGTGTTGTGTAATTCTATTGTTGAGTTGAATTATGTGGTTTGGTGTCAACTGATGTGGTGTGGATAGAAAATGTGTGGAGTTGAATTGTGTGGCTTGGAGCTGTGTGGATAATCAACACTAAATTGTCAAAAGCAGAACACCACTGAAGCAACCACGTTCAGCAATCATGCAAGACAACTTATGCCAAACAACAAATATTAAAGAACACACACTCACAAAAGCACACGTACAATGGATACAACTCCACTACCATAACCCTAGCACACTGACCCTCATGTGTGAATACCAGAACCATGTAGCAACCCTCAGTCCAGGCAGCAGAGAGACCTGCGGCAAAACACATTGCAGACAACTCTGAGCCATGACGCACACACAGTTCAAAAACCAAAACACCCAATGGATCAACCTGAAGCTAGTATCAGCTGATAACATGACACAAGTCAAATTGCAACAAAATATTGAATAAGGCTTTCCAGTGGAATTGTCCAAAAATTAGAGGCGACCCCAGCCAATCTGAGGGGGAGTAGGACGGAAGCGCGAGAAAAAAAATAAAAATCAATGAACACTTAACTTACACTGCCGGACACTGCCATTGCGAACTAGTGCCGTGCCTTCAATCCCCATGAGCACTGGCTCCCCCTGCAATCCTGACATGGCTCTCATGCTATTACCCAGCATGACAGAAGCACTGGGATTGGGCAGAGCCGGGCAGTTTCAGATTCCAGCAGGCACTTGGAGCCTGTGCTCCGAAGCACTGCTGATCATTACAAGGAACAGCCTGGAGATATACATGTGCGCATGTCGGTTTGGCCATCCTAAGACGGCCGTCCAAACTGACATGCACACTTTGAGTGCCTACCACTGCTCCCCCTGCTGCTGATGCTGCGACATGGCCCCACCCCACCCTAGACTTCTGTCTGCTGTCTTTCAGCAGTGATGCGACGCTCCTCCGCCATAGAGGAGGAGCTGCCCCTTTCAAAAATACATTTTGAAACTGTAAGCCTGGGTTCTGCTTTCTAGTTCATGAAAGCAAACCATACTTTAGATACTGCGTTGGTAATGATGTGGTTTTTCTTGGGCTCCTCCCTTGGGAGGGCTGCAGAGCCACATTTACATCTTTCTTCCATTAGAGCGTAAGAACAATTTCAGAGAACTGTAAATGTGATGCTGCAACAAATAGTGAAGGGATAGAAAAGAAAGGGATAAAGAAAAGAGAGACAGCTGTAGATGGAGAGGCACCGAGTGGAGGCAAGAGAGATACATTAAGAGAAGAGAGCGACAAATAGAAAGAAGGGAAAAGACAGGTACAAAGAGAAACAAACATGGCATGAATATGCATTGTTTTCTAAACCTGTGTCAGTAATAAAGCCTGAGGCATGATTCTGTTAGCAAATATGTACAGGAAATGTGATAAGAAAAAAAAAAGTAGGCTGTACATTTCTATTAAAGAGAGAAACTTTTATTTCTGCTTCCCTTTACACACTGGGAGTTAACCATAAACCTACGTACACTTATTCAGAAACTTTCGGTCTTTTAAGAAAATGCATTTCCAGTTTTCTACCCATGCCATCTCAAGAATGTAGTTAGATTATATGATACATAGGAAAATGCAAATGTATTCTCTGGATCTTAACTTTTCTCTCCGAAAAGAAGGAAATGGAATTCAGCTAACATCACGTTTTCCTTCTCGGCAATTATATTCGCTTTATGTGGAAGGCCACCTTTCAGAAGAGAATACATTTTAAAAAGGTTCAGCTTTTTGTAGCCTTCTGTGTATGTGGATCAGTGATGGTGTGAACCAGTGTACTGAAATTTAATTTATATTCTGCTTACTACCCCTGAAGAGGCGTTGAAGGTAAAGTATTGATACCAATAAAAAGAATTGTGCCACTGTGGCCCCTGTGTTGTACCCAAAAAGACTAGAACACTTTCTTGCTCCCGTCAATCACTCGCATTGGGCTGAGAAACTGATGTGGTGCCGAGAGTAACAGCTGTGTTGTTTTCTTCATGTGGGAACCCAAAACTGCCTGTCTTGCAAAACGTAGCACCACAAATCATCGCATCCGTGTCGGCATCATGCTGATACCAAAATAACATTGTGTTCTTTGTGAATTATGTTCTATTTTTTTTTACAAATTCACAGTAGAATTAATTTCCATCCCTCTTCTGGCAAAATATATGATTACAGCCTTTAGTTCAAGTTATTCAGGAGCACCAGCGTGTGAATGGAAGCTGTGCTATTTTTCGGGGTGGAAACCTAATAATGTCGGCACAAAAGTCCAACTTGTTCAATGGAAGGAGAGCTACAACTGGTAGAAAGAAACAGGGGTGTCCTGGTGACACGAAGTAAAACTAACAACTGCAGCAGGCAGTCGTCGTGACAAACTAAACCTGGGGTTCCCTAAGAGACTTAAAATAGAAAGGATGCTCGGACAAAAGGCGTCCGACAAAACGAGTACGCTGCATGGATAGGGACAAACCAATGCACCGAATCAAAACCTGGCTGACGGCAGCAGCAATCGTAAACTCGCCAAGAAAGCACCTAGCACACTCCGCACCCCCTGAGGACCATGTCAAACAACCTATGAAGAAAAGCTATCAGGGTGCGTTGTACAGAAGGTCCATAAGCTGGCACTGATAGCACCACAGCCGAGCTTGAAAGGACACATCATCATAGAGTGCACGATGGAGAAGGGAAGCAAGGTCTGGCTCAATGCTGCCATTGCCATCTGGGAAAGAAAAACATGTGACCCATTCTTTGACAGAGCAGACAAGAGAGAAAGTGGTTCAAAAGTTGCACCACAAAGAGAGCTTCGTGCACAGAGTAAACCATAACATGGCGGTGCTGTGTGCGTCATGAAAGTATTAGTGAAAGTACCGCCTGGATGGTGCACAGCCATTCAAAGCCGCAGCCATTCAAAGCACTTTAGGTGTCACTCTTGGGTGTGGACCACCATAATGTTTTGAAGAAGTGGTTTTGATTAAATGAAAAGAGCACTCACTTGGTTAAAGCAGGGCCAGGGGGTAGGAGGGGTTTAGCTTGGCAAGATGCGACGGACGGGTGGTGGTGGGGGGACGGCACAGATGGGCACCGAGGCTGAACATGCACTGACACAAGCAGTAAACACGTACATCAGAACACAAGCTGAAGCAGGAAACAATATAAAAGAAAGAGTTGCCCTAAGCAACAGATAAAACAATCAAAGCATAAGGAAACTGTACATGACCAGTGTTCCTCAGTAAAACCCGCAAGTTACATATCGGCTGAGTGAACTGGTTAGGAGGCAGCTAAGAAGAGCAGCACTGGTGTCAGCCTATGGTAGGCAGCAGGTGGGATCAAAGTCATTTTACTGAATACAGCAGGTCTTGCAGATAGCGCATGTACGTTGCCGAGGCTCAACCTAAAAAGTAACTTCAAAGTTTTTAAAGTAACAAAATATTATTTGAAAAGCCATGTATTGAATTTACTATTGAAGTTTCGTAAACAAGATTCCTGGTGCAGAGGAAGAGAATTCTAAGCTTTAGCTGCAGCAACAGGGAAAACTCTGTAGAAGTATATGTTTTGGGCACATCAACCTTATGAGTGGAGACGGAACTTAGGGAAAAAAAAGTCAAGTTAACTTGGCATTTACCATGGACTTAAATAATTCTTTGGAGAACAACTAAATTCATCACATTTAACAAACCTGTGTGATGGATGAATGATGGGGTGACTAGCTTTTTAAATGAAACTACAAAGTGCTTATAAATGGTGACTGTGTGGTTGCATGATGATAGGTGTGTTGGCATATGGTAGGCATGTGGGTGTGTGGTGATGATGGATACATACATGTAAGACAATGGGAGTTTGGATATAAAAGGCATATGATGGTATCAGATTTTCCACGTTATTGAGCCTAAGAGGTGTAGTGGAATATGGAACTGGCACTTGGAACGTGCTTCACTCCTTCTTGAAACTTTATGAGAAAACAGTATCGCTCGAACTCCACTAGTGTGAGAACGATGGCTATATTGGGTGTAGCTGGCTACTTAATCTTTTCTGATCCCGGGTTTTATGCATGTTGTTGTTTACTCATTCTAGAAGTAGCATCTGGGAGGTTTCTGTTGCCTAACCCGGAACTCTTCTTGGTCCTCTAATCCTCAGATAGTTGGTGCATTGTCTGGAGGTTTATCACAGTGTCTTAATTTTCGACACCTGAAAAACTAACAATAAGAAAGAAAAAATCACCAATAGAAGTCTGTACTTTAAAGTAGCAATACGTGCAAGTGCAGCACAATTGTGTGGTAACTTACCTCTTCAGTTTTGCTTGAAGGGGTTTTTTGTTTCCTATGTTGTGTCCTGATCTTAGAAAAAAAAGAAAGGATAAAATAGTTCAACGGTAGAGTGTGAATGTCAACGTTTAACAAGGAAGACTCTACAAGTTAATCTACAAAGCTTTAAAAAAGATCCAGGAGCTCAACGAATGGAGCTAATTTCTGTCAAGTAAACTATTGAGGAAAATAATAATATAGGTATTAAGAAAATGAGATTGCAGGAAGAAAAAAGAGATGATGATGTAGTTGTTTTGCTTTTGTCATGGCGGCTGCGGCTCCATAAATAGTACACTGGCGTAGCCGTGGCATGAGAGGGTGTTGTTGTGGCTTGCAGAATACAGTCCAGCTGTTACAGCCACATCCTGTGCATTGGAACCATGCCCTCAGTAGTCCACGCATCTCGTAGCCATGGTTTGCAAGCAAAGCAGATTACAAAAGCTGCAACAGTAGTGAGTGGGAAGATATTTTTAATAATTTTTATTCCAACACTCTTCCCACTCACTACGGTCACACACCAGACAGTCTCCCTCCTGGTGGAGGATGAAGAACACCTGGAGAACAGGACACCCAGGTGCCTATGATGAGTCATCCCACTTAATCAAATAAGCGGAGAACCAAAATATACCGCTGTCATGACAGTGAGGCTGAGGTCTTCATCAAAAATGTCCAAGAGGCTCTGGAAAACGACCTAAGTGACTCATTCATCTTGTTATTCGCATGGAAACAACAGTGATTATGTTATATCTACCAACATACATTTTCTTTTTATTACTTTTATTAATCTCTTTCACGTGATGGAACATTCAATATATAGTGAAAACAAACATTCTCAGTAAGAACATATACATTGTTCCATACATGTAGGAAGACCACAATAACAATTGTTTACATTATGCCAACTAATGTAAATAACATTGTTATTAGTTTGTGATTGCATGATGCCATTTGCAAGTGGAGAACTGCTGTGGAGATGTTGCTTCTCTATGTCGATGCATGTCTGCTGCGCTGCTTCCAGTGCTCTTGCCCCCGAAGGGGAGACAGCATATTACATGCTTCGCTGGTGATGCTCCAAGAAGGGCAGGCCTCAACCGGCACCAAATGTACATGGCCGTGCTATTAGAATTGACAAAAAATTGGCAATGCCTATAGACTTTAACATTGACTCTGCATATTGCTCTGGGATTGCCGAGATGTATTGGCTTTGCCAATGCTTGTTTTCCTTGTGAAGTTACTGAAGACTGATGTTTTTCCCCATTACCTGAATCTTAGGTGAGAAAGAGGAAGGACTTAGATAAGGTGGGTATTAGAGACAGTGTTAGTTAAGAGGGATTTTGTGTTAGACTATTCTGTATTTTTCAAAGTCTCTTTTATTTTAAAAAATGCACCTATATATAGTTCCACTGGCATCCTGTGAGGAAAACGGTGTGAATTACCTACACTGAAAGGGACCAGGCTGAATGGAGGGCATTATTTTCTTTTCTCAATCCCCTTTTCCCGTCAGGCCTGGCGCAGCCTGAATCTTTAGACAGTATTTGGGCAGTGACAGTATTTGGGTAGCATCTTGCTCCAACAAAATCGCAAATCATAAAGAAAGAAACAGGTTAGTGCTCCGGTGTTACACTTTTTATTTGACTATTTATTTATATGATTTACCTTTTCTCAGAAAAGTAGAGGCCAGGCGACTCCAAGTTCACAATTAGTGCTCAGTGAAAGGGGGAGTGTTAAGGTAGGCTAGAATCTTACCTACAAGTTATGTAGTGGGGATTATGATTGTGGTGTTGTCACATTTCACTCATTAGATTGTTTGCCATTAGAAACACAGAGACCTCACCTTCACTTCAAGATTGACGGAGTGTATTGAAGTCACGACTAGTAGTAATGGACGAATTCACTCTTGACATCATAATCTCAGTCTTTCTCTATTTCCATTGGTCTTTCCTCGCTAGGCGTGACTCTGCCTCCAGTGCTAACACAGCTCTGGGGCTGGGGCAGCCCAACAGAGGAGCTGGAAGCACGGCTGGACTGGGAACTCAAAGGTGCCCTGTCAATCTGTCAAACCAGCCAGGGGCGGGGGTGGCTGTAGAATTTGGAGGGATTGTGGATCAAGCGTGAAGCACTGCTGCTTTCGTTACTAGGGGCGATTTTGAAGCATCACGGCAAAAAAGGCCCCCAGTAACGAAAAGGGCCCCCACAGCTGTAAAACTGGCACCCACCCTTCCAGCCTCCCAGGAAAACCCCTGGTGCCCACTACGGCCAGAAAGGCCCTGGTTGGAAGCTAACATCTGTGGATCTGTCTCATCACTACGAGATTGCACACCCTACCAGGTTAGTGCTCACTAGTTATAGACCATGACAGATGGCGGCTGTGTGGGTTTATAATGGTGGCTTTGTGTGTTTTAGATGGTGGGTGTATGGATGCATGATGTTGGGTGTTGGCATAAGAATGTGGCAGTGTGATTGTCTGATTGAGTGTGTGGGCATATACTTGTTGTTGTGCCGACATATAATGGGGTGTATGTGGTGGTTGCAACTGGACTAGGCATTAAATGGTAGGTGTATGACAATATATTTGTGGGTTTATAAACATGGCTTAGTGATCACCTAATTGCGGTATTTAGGTTTACTGGTGCTTGGGTGGACATATGATAAGTATGCGGTCATATATGATGTTAGCTAGTTCATCATATCATGAAAGGTGTGGTGCAGTATGATGATGGGTGGACCTATGTGTGAAAGTATGGGTGTCCCTATCCACCTTGGGCAAGATGGAGGGGTTTTATGAAAAGACTTCCCTCCACAGCCTCACTAGCGCAGTGTAAATCTCTCCACCTTGCTGTCTCAGACAGCTGGGTGGAGAGCAGACACAGGCCTCCTGTGCCTGATGGAGCATTGAGGCAGCCCGCTCCAGGCAATCCTGGTGCGGCTGTCATGCTGCTCATCTGCAGCATGAGAGCAGCGTCAGGGTTTGCAGAAGGGGTTTGCTTGAGGCTCCATGAGGTATGCCTTTGAGATGACGGCAGAAGAAAGACGAAGATGTGAAGCCAAACGCGGGTAAGTACATTTTTGTTAATTATCCCTTTCCCCCCCAGGGTATGTCTGTCACCCCTCCAGTGTTGAGGGTCATGGCCCGCCACTGGAGGGAAGGGGCATTTTTCCCCCTTGCCAGAGGGAAGACAGCAAGCCTAGGGACAGAATAAAGGAAAGCCTTCCATACCCAATGGGAGAGGATGTGGTGATCCGGCCAGAGCGGCCAACTATGGGAGCTGGGTATCCGGGTTTGAGTTACGCCATCGGCTCAATATCCTGTGATTCTGGGCCAATCACGTAATGTCCCGTGCCCATGGGCAGCACCTGGATACCCTCACAGGTGATAAACCATGCTATATAAATCTAAAAATCTACACCCAACCTTGGGCTTCAAAGCCAACAACTATCCTCAAGCCTCCTGGAAAGGTCAGGGAGTGTTAAACATCACTGCCTATGAGGCCAGGGCTTGTGTCCGAAAGGCCAGGGATGGCTGTCTGATGCCAGGGACTGTGAGGGCCTGAGAAAAGTATTCAAATCTGCCCAGGTCAAGGCTGGAAAATTAATTATACAGCATTAGCTCAACTGCTGTGATTCTTCATTTCTTTAGAACATTGAGAGGGGCAGGACTTGTGAGAATTCTGTGCAAATGACCCGTTTTGTAGAGTGAGGCTCCTCTGCTAAGGTAGAGGAGTGTCGCCCCACATGAAAAATAAAATGATAATAACATAACGTTATTATCATTTTATTTTTACGATACTGGCCCAATTTTGTTCAAGGGGCGGGGGGGCTGGGCTTTCAGCCAGCAGGGGGAGGAGTGGTATGTGTACTTAAGTGCCCCAGATCATTTGGCCAGCCAAACCACCGTGTGCTCTTTGCATGTTCTCCACCCAGACTGTATTACATGCCCAGCCTCCCACTCCCTCTCTGAGCGCCGAGCCACGGTATCAATCACTACGCTGCTATGAACAGCGTTGTGATTGGCTGGGAGAGACTGGGGGCCTGAGGGCTTTCTGTTCCTGCATCGTCGACGGAAGAAGAACAGAGGAGAGGTGGCAGCCAGGTAAGTGCAATTTTCTTTCTTTTTTCTATCCCCCTTGCCTGCCTTACCACCACAGCCCCATAGCAGCCCCACTGGTTTTGTGCATGAGCTATGGCATATTCCAATGTTTGCTGTGTTTTACACTTAGTATGAAAACTATTTGAATAGTATACTTACCTTGAGTGCACTAGACACTTACATTTTGCCATATATCTTCAATCTAGCTGAATGGATTTTTGATAGAAGACTGCTGAGTCATAAAAATGTGATGATTATTTGTTCAGTGGATTTTGAGTCTTCTATGTAGAATCCCATTTTATGAACAGGAAGAAATGCTTTTTAGCTTTTTAACCATATGCCCAATCTGCTCCAAATTTGACATACACTTAGAAGCCCTCACATGCATTTTGCCCCAAGTGTGCTCATGATTGGTCAAGGGGGCAAAGTTACTAAGGGTACAAAAATTAGATTCCACATTGAATCCAGAGTCACCTTTAACTAAAAAGGCAAGACTATGCCACTCTATAATGCATATACGCAGTGTATCAGATGATCGAGGGGTAGTTTGGTTGTGAGTGCACAAAACGACTTTTAATACATTATGACATAGTCTACTCCCTTTATTTTCAAGTTGCAGTGTGTTATGGGGTTCCTACAACACAATCAAACACGCATGCACACTCAATCATGCTTACACCCACAGATTCACAATACTGTGCATTCTCACAAACACACTAACGCCTATTCGTTCACAAACGCACACACATGCACATACTCACTCTCACCCAGTCATAAGCCCACATGAGCACATACTCACACTCTCCCATTCACAAGCACATACAAACATACATAGTCACACCCACCCTCAAAGCACACACATGCACACAGTCACTCCCACTCCTTCACAAACACACTCGGAAATATTCCCACATGCATTCATATATATATATACACATACCCATAACCAAAAATTCAATAAACCATTTACCTGCCAGGACTTTCGTTCAGATCTCCACACAGGAGACAGCACCAGCTGGTGATGGGAGGCAGCGAATGAGAAGAGGACCTTTTCTAACTCATCACAGGGTGGGTTGGTATTAGTGAGATGTGCTGATGCCACCCACTCTGTCTGAAGTTGGGAAAGGTCGGTGTGAAACTTCACTGATTGACAGTCCGCCCTGGGCACTTCGGAGCTTAAACCTAACCACTGTGAAATGATTCTATCAGTGATCCCACACCTCGTCATCAGGGGGAGGATGCTCACAGGGCTTTGCTGGGCTGATGATGTCATTGCCCTTAGGGCTGTGAGATTTTCAGCCCAGCAAATCTTGGCTAAATTACACCTGTTCAATCAGGCTGAACATTGCTCAGTCTGACAGGCATTCATAAAGCACTTGAAAAATGGGGAAGACGGAACGTCAACACCCACACTAACAGGCTTCTACTGGTTCTCAATTTACTTTAAAACCCGCCTGCTGTCAGTTGTGGATGCTATATAGGAAATGTGAATGAGAGGCTGAGTAAGCATTTGGATGAATGTGTCAAACTGTGTATGATAGTTTTACTATGTAACTGAAGTCAACCAGAATTGAGATTATTTTTGCACAATTGTTGGATTCTGTGTTTGAATATGCTATTTTGTGAAAGTGTCTAAGATTAACAACGTCAGTGGTCAGTTTCTTGTTATTTGTATGGTTTGTGATGTATTAAAAGACGTTCATTATGTGCATTGTATAATGGTGCTCTTTGTCTTGAATTGTTCTGATAAAGGTTTTTGTAATCTCAATCTCCTGTCGGCATTGTACATTGTATAATGGTTTATTGTATGCTTGAAACATGTTTGATACATTGCATGACGGTGTGGGGATTAAGGTTAAGCTTATTACTTTAAGTTTGAATTACAAATCATTTCAGTTGTTGTGCTATAGCACTGTCAGAACCCAGTTCAGAGGGCCACTGGGCACGCAGAGGCTTCTGGGCCCAACCGTGGGGGTTGAGGCCTTTTACTTCTGATGTCTCTGGACTGTGGGTCCTGAACAACTGGGCCAGGTACCCCTTCTGCACTTGACTCTCAGTAGTAACAACGTCAAGCAGTCCAAGCCTACCTCAGGGGGAGAGGGGTGGATATAGGGTAGTGAACATGGGCTCACAACTTGAAATGCACACATCACAAGCAATAACTCATTGCCAAAGTTTAGCATGATTAGGAGACATCTTAAATGATGGCTCTTTTCCTCCCCTCTCTAGTTTCCTTCAATTTCCTTCAATCACATTACAGTTTCTTACAGACATTAGTGACAAGACGCAGTGGGCATTCGTTGCACTTTTATAAATACTGATCAATATCAATTGTCCAGCCAAATACTCACTTTTAGGAAAAAAAAGAGAAGAATTTTATTTCTACCGCTTGCTAACACAAAAAACAAATATGACATTCACAAACTACACAATCCTTATGAGGTCAGGGCTCTAGTGTTTCCTTGGTGGTTCCCTGTCCCACTTCCTCCTTATTGGTGGAGGCTCTGCACATGTATGATCTGAGAAACGGACATATTCCAGGATTGCATATTTCTAAATGTCATCTGCAAAACTACTAGGTAACATAAAGCTATGTCTGGAACTTCAGTGAATATGTGGGGCAACATTATTTCACAATCACACAACCGCGCATCATTTTTGCCATCTTTGTATAGCAGGCCCTCAGTGTTAATGTTTACTTTTAGTAGACTATGCCCCCTTTTGTGCATGTCTTATAGGCACCGGTACAGGCGAAGGTTCCTCCAAGGTGCTGCTGAAACAACAGTTTGGATACATGTATGTATGCTATGTGTGCAGGATGTAGGCTGCCACCAGAGGTTGCTTGGTGTTGCTGGAAAATGACAAGGTGGAGTTGAGGTGGACTTCAAAGAAAGAATTTTTTTTTTTTTTTTTTACTTTGACTGTTTTGACAAATTTCAAGTGGGTACTCTAGTTTCTCAGATATTCTGGCAGGGCTCCATAGTAGGGGATTCTGTAACCTGAATGATCCTGCTCTGCCTTTTATCATTTTGGATTTGAGAAAGGAAGTATGGGATCTGCCTGCAAGAGCATAGGGATGTCTCTTCTACAGTCATTATTGCTAACGGGTAGTGCCTTTTTTTAAAACATAAATTCAGGGGCCCACCTGGTGCTGCTGACTGACAGATGTGCTGAATATTAAATCTGCCCTGAGTGTATTCCACCTCGTGCCTTTACTTCCACCGCACTACACTTCCTGTCTCTTTATCACAAACTTTTTGTTGTAATTCTTTTTATTGAAAATATTCAGTCACAGTAGTCAGGCAAGAGAATTTTGCTTCACATATGGCTTGTGATATACAGTCTAGTACATATGAAGTGTATCATGGCTGATATTAAGTTTCAACATCATCACATTATCCAATACGCCTCTCCCTCCGAACCCCTGTGAGTTCTCTCATGGGAGATATACATATATAACCTCTATATGTATTCCACTATTCCCATTTTTTGTCCCATTTTTTAGGGTGGCCTCTGGTCTTATACAAATCTTTTTCAGGGAACATACATTTGTCCATATCTCTTGCCCATCCCTGCAGGGTAGGTATCTCACTTGACCCCACCTGAGAGCTATGTTTCGCTTGGCCAGAGTCAACCCTAGTCTGACCCTCGGTTGCTCTGCAGCTGTTAGATCAGTGGCCTCCCAAATGTGGACTAAGCATAATTTAGGGTAAGGTGGATCTCCTTCTCTCACACACTTTGCATCTGGGACATAATAGCCCCCCAGAAAGGTTTGATAGCTAGGCATTCCCAGAGGGTGTTGTAAAATGTGCCCTCCCTTGTGCAAAGTCTATGACACGTCGAATCCTCCCTCCTCCCCATTTTAGTCAGCGTGCCACCAGAGAGATAAGTTCTATGTAATATTTTGAGCTGCATCAGTTGGTGTTTCAGCTGAATGGCTGCCTCCCAGGGGGAGGTCAGTGCTTCCTGCCATTTTTCATCCTCTAGAATTCCTATGTCTCTTTGCCAATGCTCTCGGAGTAGCGGAGTGGGTCCGGTAGATTATTACGTAGTTTTTGATGCGTCATTGAAATTCCTTTTTGAGTCATAGGATCTCATAGTAATCTATCTTTTTATGGGGACACTTCTGGCACAGCTTCATCTCGCGGGATGGCGGTTTTAAGTACATGGCATATTTTTAGGTATCTGAATGTTTTCTGGTTAGCCATTTTGTACTCTGATTGCAACTCAGAGAATGGGATTACCTTTCCTTTTTTACAGAGATCTCCTGTGGATGAAATGCCAAGGACGTCCCATTTATCGAACCCTGGTAGACTCCCTAGCTTGCCCAGTTGTTCTGCTGCCCACTGACGCATTGCTTGAGTCACTTTCTTGTGCCAGCCTAGTTTTTTAGTTGTTTGGTGCCATATTGCAATTGTTTGGGCTGCTGGGCCCGCTAGTGTTTGGGGTTTGTATATAGGGCTACTTTGTAGACATCGGGACCCATAAATAGCCTATCCATCTGATATGCCGGTTAATTATTCTTCATCACAATCTTGCAGGTACTTTTTAGGTTTTGCTTACACAGTGCTTGTCAAACTCTTGTATTTAATATATCTTAAAAGAGGTCTCTTATCAGTTCCTAATGCTGAATCACTATGTCCATCCGCTGTTGGGTGGAAAGGTTTTTTTTGGTTATTTTCCCTGGCTGCCTGCATTCAAACAGCTGTTTTACATTCCTGATCTTTTCATTGTGATGCCCGTCCTTGCTTTCGCCTCATTGTTAGTGATTTCATATCTGTGTTCCTTCTTCGTTCTCCCCGCTCTGCCTTTCAATCTTTTGCTCTGGGTCAAATTCTGAAGATCAAAAAAAAAAATCGATCCTCAAAAATAAGTGCTAATGTTCGCCACCTGCAGCTAGTGGCAGAAATTATGCACTGTACACATTCCAGGGCCTAAGGATGTAGCATCCACTTCTTAGACTTTTTGCTGTTGGTGATGGTGGAAGAATGGTCCCCAAGAAGCAACACTGTCTCCACCGATTAACATATGTTAGAAAACCTATGGACGCGGCTTCTGCAGCATAGGGAAGTGTGGGAGGAAGTGCAGCCCCAACAGGGCTATCACCATCTTTTTAATGTGCCGGTAGTCCCTAGTATGAAGGCACAATTAACCCCATAGAGGGAGGAAGAATGACAGAAGACACATTAGCCTGTTCCAAATGCGGCAGCAAATATTCTGCTAATTAAATTGCCCGGAATTATTCCGCCACTAGAGATTACAGACATTGTGAATGTCTATATCCCACCAGGCTGCAATTCAAATGGACATTGTCATTTTACAATGGAAACATTAGAAGTTGTAGAACAGGAAATAAAACTCTTATAGAACATCACAGACTGATCATATGTGATAATTTCAACACTGAAACCCAATACGGGCCCTCGAAAGTGGAGACACCGAAGACGAGTCAGGTAAAGGTATCCATGAACCCATACTTCAGTGCAGGAAAATAACCAAACAAAACAAACGGTTATTTGCCTTGATGTAGAAATCTGACCTGGGTTTTTAAAATGGCCGTAACCTATCAGATAGCCCCATCTCTCAAACCTTGAAGTCTTGAAGTAGATCAAACTGAATTGACTACATCCTAATCAAGGTTGAGCCCTAGAAACTGGTCCATGATATGAAACGCATTGTATGTCTAACTTGAGTAAACTCTTTACAGATCTTGCCACCACTAATTATGCACCTGAAATTACTCCAGCAAGAAGCACAAGAGTGATGAAAGGACCTGGAACAACAGTAGCCAGGACCAATCATTAAAGAACAACTTGGAAGCAACTTTAAATGTCATCCTTGCAGCAAGCAAGGTAAAGATAAGACCATTGTAAACTCCTTGGTTGAAGCAATAGCAAAATTGTCTTATTCTGGTCAACTTTCAAACAAGTTAGGAAATAAATAAATAATAAACACGTCATTTCTCAGCACACAATGAATACATAAAATAAAGTACATTAATGTGCAGGAACAGGACTGGGCCAATTGCATAAACCAGAAATTTAAAACACAGTATCATACTCCTCAACAGACACAGACATCGCAGGTCCTCCAAAGCCATCCCCACCAACTAGGTGTTGGTGACCATTCCATCCACGCAAAAGCCACAAATGCAAACCTTGACTAACCAGAAGAATCCAACACTAACAATTCCCCTTACTTAGCGGATGCTATAAAAAGTCTAATAAGCAAAAGAGATGGTGGCCCAGGACCCAACGGTGTTCCCCAAACCGTCTTTAAATATGATCCAGTTTTCTGGAGCACCCAGCTAGAGAATCTTTTTGCCGAAGTTGAGTTCCTAAATCAAATCCCTGACAGCTGGCAAGGATCAATTATAACACCAATATACAAAGGGGGAGAAAGATCTATTCCATCTAACGACAGACTTATTGCATTATTGGATGTGGAATCAAAATACCTTGCCTCCTTGATCCTGGAATATCTGGTCGAATGGTCCGAAGAACTTAACCTGATCCCTACAAAGCAGACAGGCTTTAGAAAAGGGATTGGAACAATCTTTAACATCTTATCTATCTCCCTAAAAGCATAGAAATGTAAATAAAACAGAGTGTGCTTCTCTGTTTTATTGATCTAAAAGCCGCTTTCATAGTGTGGACCGGAAACTTTTGTGAGCCAAACTACGATCATGGAACATTCCAGAAAGAATTTTAAAAGGATTAATGTTATTATATACTGACACATGGGTAACTTGGGGACGGCTCAAGAGTTTCAAGAAAATTGTTCACGAATAAGGGCCTGAAGCAGGGTTGTGTGCGGGCCCCACATTTATTTAATCTATTCATATCTGACTTGTCCGCTAAACTTAACACAATTAATTCTCATTCCCCGCATCTTGGCACCTTAGCCCTTTCACACCTAGCCTATGCTGATGTCATCGTCTTACTCAGTCTAACCAAGATTGGTTTAACCAGATTATTAACAGAACTTGTAGAATTTCTAACAGTAAATAAGTTAGAAATCAATAAAACAAAAACAATGCTAATCAGTAACCGGCCAGCCCACCCGTATACCATCTGGCTTGAAGGCAAACCACTAGAGAATGTGCCTAGTAATAAATACATGGGATTCTACATTGCTAATTAACTAACTCACCGTGAACAGAAAAACTACATGGCTCAACGGGCAAGCACATTAACTTTTGCTTATAAGTCATTGGCATTAAAACTGGAGGGCCCATCATTCAAACCACTGATTTTGGTAATAACAGCCAAAACACTTCCAACTTTAAAGTATGCGAGCACAGCCCTGAAAGGATAAGACTCAACTCTTCTTAATAATCTAACAACTAGCATCTTTAAAAGGCTCAGCTCCCTCAAACTGCTTCGCCGGCACAAATGCGTCTGGAATTTGGCCTAATGAACGATACTTTGGGCATAGAACAAAACACGGAGAACTCTAGCCTGAACAAGGCACTGTGGTTAAAACTAGAGAAAGGGAATAAATCATAATATTCGCACTTTTTGCTCAATGCACCTAAATCCACCTGCACTTTGGATCTCTGGAACAAAAATCTGCCCTTTTCAACATTTAAGTCAAAACTTAACAATGCCGCAAATCTCCAGTCCCTATTACTAGACAAAAGTATTTTTAGCCAGAGATCCCATTCCTGGACAGTTCTCAACAACTACAAAGTCCTTAAACTGGTGGCTGACTTAGATCTAACTTTTTCGGTCTATTTTAAAAAACAGTGAATGGCATTACACTTTGGAAAATATCCCTCACTTTCCGATGCTCCGAGGTGAAAAAACACTGAGTCAAAAATGTGTTGCCTGTGTGGCAGTCAAAAAGAAGATCTTATCCACCTGATATGTATCTGCCAGAACCTTTATCCAGCACGTGTCACTTTACTAAGGAAAGCCTTCCTGGACAGAGGAATACGAACCGGCTGGACTGCTATTATCAAAGGGCTTGATACATCTGATCCTCCAATGAACTGCAAACTGGTTAAGTTCTTTCACATACACAATCAGGCTGTGAAGTCGAAGCAACAATGAGAGGGTCCACTCACTGAAGTAACAACACCAGAAGCAACTGATCTGTGCAATCAACCGGTAAGACGGTACTCTGCGCAGTCTACAGTTACAATTGCCAGGCAGCAGAAAAACACGAGCTGCACAGGGTCGATGATTGCCGAAACCCAGTAGCAAAAGAGACTCAGAGACTACTTTATCTAATTTTAACCAATTTTTGCCGGAAATCAAGCTAATAAGTTTGCTACCTGTTAATTGATGGTTTTACACCTGCCTGTCCCCGATCTAAACAGTGGTTTTATATGTTTTAGACACAACTTTATAGGATTTTAGAGAGTATTTATCATCAATTGAAGATTTTAGAACTGTGAGATATTACATTGTTGATATATTGGGTTGATGAACTGATTTTAAATTTCAGCTTTTAATCATAGTTGACATAGCAGTAAATTGTTATGGTTTTAATTAACTAAACAATAAACTTAACTTTACTTTACTTTACAATGAATATAAGTTTCAAGAAACTCAGGAATAATTGCAAATATCTGATTTAAAAAAAACTTGAAGTCCACAAGAAATACAATACCCCACAGTTATTGTGGGGAAGGAGGCAAAAACAATGGAACATCATATTATTGCAAATGCATGGATTATAAAATTAAAGAAGCTTTACAGTGGAAGCAGTGTAATAACCCAGCCGATAAATATCATTGGAATATCGTCCCATGATAAAATCACTAATTCAATGTCTACTTCTTTCTGTTTGTCCTGCCCCCGGGCACTGAGGGAGTCCTTTTGTGCTAATAGACAAATAAGTCCCCTGGCCCAGGCTTTGTTTTTGTAGATACATTTCATGCTGACCCTAAATTGTGGGAGCAAGTAGTAACAAGATTCTTCATAGGTGACCAGGCTGTATATGCCCTTTGTAAAATATAGTAAATTAAAAGCCCCCTTATATTTTCAATTCATGGACCTAAAATCTGCATTCAACAGATCCAAAATAAGACGTGTGTGAACTTAGCTGTGAATCAAAGAAAAAAAGTCCACTATTACCCATCTGGGGAATGCAGTGGCAGGTTCCCCGTCCCTATAGGTGTTCTTGAAGGCTGTGTTTTAGCCCCTTATTATTTAGCCTCTTTCTAATGGCATTGGAAACTCTTTGGGCGAATCTAACCTGGATGTACCTAAACAATGTAATAGGAAAATCCCCATACTACTCTTTGCAGCTGATGCCATCCTCTTATCTCCAACTGGGAACAGCATGCATAGGCTGAAGAACAGGTTTGCTAACTACAGCAAGAAGAAAGACCATCAACATTGCAAAAACTAAAATCAGGATAATGCAACCAATTCCCTCACTTAGAAGACAGCCCTTAGTGAATGACCAATGTCTTAAATTTGTAAGCCTACCTAGGAATGCATTTTAACTTGACATTGGATGGGTATGCACATGTAGAGAGGCCCATAACTGCATTCAAACAAACCTCAAATGCTGTATTATCCTACAAACATAATAGCAGCAGCCAACTTCTCATTATAATTCTGCACTTACACAGGCAATGGAGTGCTGCAGCTATATATGGGGTTGAACTTTGGGTTTTACTAAGGCCAGGGAATTGTAAACAATTGAAAATAGGTGTGAAAAAATGGATTATTAATTGGGGTGGTTGTAAGACCTCACCAACTAATAATGTCACTTCTCTGTTTCACGTTCAGTTAGGTTACTAATTCAAGCCTCGGCTCGGTCCTGGTTAGCTGTGGCACAGAGCAGTCAGGTTTAGGTCAAAGGAAACAAGTGTGAAGCATTTATCAGTACCAAAACAGTTAATAAGCGAGATGCATGACAAAATACACTCAAATTAACACAGCATATATTTTTATCTTTAACTAGACACCAAAACAACACAAAACTACTGTAGGGAACTGGACTTATGTTTTTTCAAAGGTTGTCATAAATCACTGCAATTCACTCAAAAGGTTTAATAAATTACTGGTGTACGCTCAGTCTACAACTCTTGAACGTGAGGGTCTGAGCCAAGTCAAAGTTCAGGCTAACCACGATGGAGCATCAGTCGGGTGAGTGGGATGGGTTGGTACTGCCCAAACTTGTACCTTTGCTCTTACGAACTTTTCTTGTTCTTTTCTTCACGGACAGGGCTCTTCGGGGGATCCTCGGCAGCTTAGAACCATAGTTTGGCTCTGCATCAGTTAACAAGCGAGGTATAGTAGTCCGGTGAGAGCCTCAGTTCTCAATTGGCGTTAAAGAATATCCACAAACCAGCAAAACTTTTCAGCTGGTGTAATCTGAAGTCGGTTGCTGTGGGAGGCTTCTATGACGCTGGGGAGCAATAGCGTGATAGCCTCTGGTTCTTTTCCCAAAAACATTATCTTTGAGGATTAGGATCACAAGTTGCAGTTCCTCCAGGAGAAAGAGTACACTCTAGCGCCAACCACAGGCCTCGGACCTTCTAGGTTCCTTGTGAGGGCCAGGAATTGATCTCATAGAGAGCACAAGTGGGGTCTAGGGCAAACTCATTTGTTACCGGTCAGCTGAGCTCTTGGCTGTTGTGTTCCTGGAGCTTATCAGGAGGATAGCCAAGTAGCCCCTAGAGTCCACTATCTTGGTGAAGAGAACTCTCTAACCAATGAGGGTAACATTCCTGCAGGCAACCCTACTCACTCTTGCAGCACTTCCTGTCCTGGGGGATTGATATTAAATAATCTGACAGTACTTCTCTCTGCCCAGTCCAAGATGCCAGATACCTTCTTCCTAGGTCAGAACTATGGACTCATCCCTTAGATATGTATACTATTATGAGCAACTCCTCTTAGAGATCTGGTTCTGCCATAGGTTTTCCCTCTCTGTGGGGAGATGTCAGTCTGTCTACCTGGACCAAGAAGAGGACAGACTACAGTGTGATAAGTAATGTTCAAGCAATGGCAGCCAGGAGTGTCACTTTTATGCCAGTCTAGAGTATGTGGGTGGGAAAGACTCCCTAATCAATGGGGATAAAATTCCCACACGGAACACTACAGACTCTTGCATTTCTTTTTTTTTTGGGAGCGTTTTATATAGTGCGAACTTGACCCAAAGGAATCAGAGCGCTTTACATGAGCACCAGTTGCATTACAGACGTATGCATTCATTTTGGTAGGCACGGGGAGATTAAATGATTTGTCCAGAATCACAGGATGTTGAGCATCCCTGCTGAGATTCCAACCCGGTTCCCCAGCTTCAAGGTCAACCATGAGGCCACATCTTCTCCCCGAGGGGAGATCGGTAATAAACAACCACACAGTACATCTCTCTGCCCAAATCCAAGATGTCAGAAAACTTCTTTCCTAGGTCAGAACTATGGACAGATCCCTTAGGTGTGTACAGTATTATGAGCAACTCCTCATAGAAACCTGGTTCTGCCACAGGTTTTCCCTCTCTGGCCATCCTGTCAAGAGGAGGTCCCCCAGCAACAGGCTGTTTGTTCCCCTTTCCTAGGAGCAATCTACACTTACTAACGGGAGGGTGAAAGACTGTCTCAGGTGACAACTGCTACTAGCAACATTGGGCAAGAATCTGGTAACTTTCTAAAGTCACCTTTACAATAATAGTGTCTTTAAATCCGACATTAGAAATAACTTGAGTTTAAGGTAACAATTAATTTGATTCCTTGAAGTACTACATTTGGCTTTCTCAAATGTAAGTTAGCACTTTGTATGTGCATACATGTAACCCCATGTTAGTCAATGGGAGTACCAGCTTTGCCGCAATGCAAATGTAAATGGGGAGTTTTTACTCTCTGTACATGTAAAACACAAAATAAGCATGCCCTTCTTTTTAATATTCTGCAGCCTGACCTGTTGACACTTAAGTCTTGCCTTAGGGGTGACTTATAAATATTAAAAGGGAAGGTTAGTACTTGGCAAAAGGGTTATTTTGCCATGTCGAGTTGGTAGTTTAGAAGCTGCTAGACTAGGCTGCAGTGGCAGACATAGAGCCATGTTTTCACCTTGTCACTTTAATGGTGGCAGAAAACATGCTGCAGTCTTCTACTGACAATTAAGTTACCGGTCCTGGGTAGACTGGGTACCATGTACAAGGGACTTGTATGCAAGTTAAATATGACAATCAGGTATTAGTTAAGTGCATATGCATTTGAAGGATCAGACCACATGGACTGGGGCTTGGTCAGTAGGGTCCAGTGCATTTCAGAGTCAAAAAAGCAGCAGCATCAGTCCAAAACAATTGGTGGGGGTAAGGAGAAGTGATCACATATAAAGGGGTATTTCATTACAATACTTTCATACAATTTTTGCTCAGATTAGGTCATATGCAAAAACAACAGTTGATGGACAGAATGCAGAACAATGTCATACATTCACCCCAGTACAGAGATCTGGGTCTAAATCCATCGTTTTTTTGCTCACCATGCCATTCCAGTTTGAACCCAGCCATATGCAAATCAGTCTTGACCCTGCACCTCTTGGGAATAGTCCAGCCCGAACTGCCAAGCCAGGTCCTCCCTGGACTAGAAACAAGCATCCTAGGACCGGTTTCGGGGTTTCACCCCTCTTCAGCCAGGATAGCTTGATTCCAGTGGCATGGAGAGCACGGGACTCACGTCTGAGCATACCCGTCCCACTCGGGCTGACAAATACAAAAACAGCAGTTGATGGACAGAATGTAGAACAATGTCATATATTCACCCCAGTACAGAGATCTGGGTCTAAATCCATCAGGGAGGATCTGGCTTGGCAGTTCGGGCTGGACTGTTCCCATGAGGCACAGGGTCAAGACTGATTTGCATATGGCCAGGTCCAAACTGGGGTGGCATGGTGAGCAAAAGAATGATGGATTTAACCCAGATCTCTTGATTGGGAGAGAATGTTTTGATTTGTTCTGCATTCCGTCCGTCAATTGTGTCTTTTGCTTTCCCGTCCTAAGTGCGCTGGGTTTGCCGAGACGTAGGCCCCGGGCTCACTGTGCCACTGGAATCAAGCTATCCTGGCTGAAGAGGGGTGAAACCCCAAACCGGTCCTGGGATGCTTGTTTCTGGTCCAGGGAGGACCTGGCTTGGCAGTTCGGGCTGGATTGTTCCCATGAAGCACAGGGTCAAGACTGATTTGCATATGGCCAGGTCTAAACTGGGGTGGCATTGTGAGCAAAAGAATGATAGATTTAATCCAGATCTCTTGACTGGGGGAGATTGTTTTGATTTGTTCTGCATTCCGTCCATCGATTGTGTGTCTTTTTCAAATTAGGTCATGGCATCCCCGTAGTACTCCTCTACCTAGAAGAGAATGTTAAGCCCATCTCAGACATTATCCCATCAAGCCTTATGCTGTATTGGCTGAGATTAAATAGGAATATCTATGGGGCACCAAACTTAAAATTCATGCTAGATGTTCTGGATTCCAGGGCTGGTTACTGATAATTGATGAGCAGTTCATGGTAGAAACGTTTTTCTGGATTTTGGTTTGGACATTTATGGGATGACCCAGCTACTATAGCACCTAACAAACCAAACTAGTTAATGAAGTATATTGGTCACAAAAGTTTAAAAACATGACCGCTATTTCTAAGTCCTCCTCACTGACATTTATTTGTCTTTCTGTCAAAGAAAACATTGAGTTTAAGCAACCAACTTATACATATTGTTTAGATCTGGAATTCTTCCAACCAAATTCTCCCAACAAACTTGGCAAAATGGAGTAGGAAGAGACACAACAATGCTCTTTTGCCCAAGAACGCTTGATGCTCATCATTCATAGATCTTTTAATAATTTAAATATTTTGCTATATAATCCTACACTGAAGCATCAACATTTTGCTAAAGAGCAGATGAGATATGCTTCTGTTGCTGCTTACATGTGGTCTGCTTGGGTTGCTCTATGTAGGAATTAGTGGAGATGGCAACACAGTAATTAACACACCCAATTTTAGTCTAGGATTGTATGTGGAGATGAACAGTAGGATCAATCCCTACAATGTATTTTAGAATATATAACGTGAACTGCTTTATTACATATGTTTTATCATCGTGCATGTGTCGCCGAAATATGACATTGACAGTTTTACTGCTAGAACCAGCACATTTGCTATTTTATATGTCTAATGTTACAGCCAATCAGACCTTCCAGGGTTTTGTGATTTTGCAATTTGCAAAAATATTCTGAAAATGGGACTTTTATTAATAATCCCAAGATTTTTACAAAAGCACAGGCGAACTCTTTTATTTAACCCTTCTTTTACTGCCCCTCAATAAAAGGAAAGTTGGCAAGAGAGAGGTATTTTTATTCTTTGTATCCTGCTCTGTGACACCACGATGAGCTTCCTAAAGGCAAAGCCTGCCTCCAAGATCCTCAAAACAGGAACTCCTGGAGATCGGGATACTGTAGGTATGTGAGAGTCCCGGGCCCCTTTAGCAGTCTTTCTGTTTCCTTTTTGGCCTCTCGTCCTCTCACTTTTTTCCCTGTCCCTGTCCATCCCCTTCCCCTACCTGTCACCTTTCTACACACCCTCACCCCACCTTTGTAGCGGCCTTTTGCAGCGAATAGAATGAATAACATCATTCCACATGATGCTGTAAATTTAGTCCTCTCCATCCTCCTCCAGCGGCAGCCCTACTGCCTGCCTCAGAGCCAGCAAATGAAAAATAAAACGTTTAGCTCTGTGCCTGTGCTGTAGGGAAGGGCAGTGCCGAGGCATGGTAGGGGGGAGGAGGAGTGCTATGTGCACTCCCTAAGTGCACATATGTGTTTGCCCGGCCATCTCAGGCCGTCCAAAACACACATGCACACTTAGGTTTCTCCAGCCCGGCTGCACTGAACATTGAACTGCAGCACGGGTATCGAATGGGAGTGTGTCCCAGGGGCTGCTGGGACCAGGAAGAGGACAGGAGGCACGATGTGGGAGGCGGCCAGTGACTTCTGGTAAGTTCTTTTTTTTAAATCTATAATTTCTGGCTGCCCCCTTGCTCCCCCTCCTGCATTCCCTCCACCCGCCCGACCGCCCTTTGTTTGTGGCGGCCACCACTGTCCTCCTCCCAATTCACTTTAAGATGAGAGGAGGGTGCAGGGGGTACATGAACTCCAGGATCAAGCATGTCACACTGCAAGCGTCACTGCTCTGCTGTTTGAACAGAAAGAGGCACAGAACCAGAAGAAAATAGGGACAGGAGGGCAGTCAAACAGCAGAGCAGTGATGCTCTATCACTGGACCACCAGGGATGAGGCGCAGGTAGGAATCTACCGGTGGAGGAGGGCCTCAAACACCTGACCTCCAGGTCAGAGGAACCAGCAGCAGCAGATGGGGACAGCAGCAGCAGTTACCAGACGGCGCTGTGATGTGGGAGGAGCAAGTCCCATAAGTGATAGCCCCCCGTACTCCCAAAAGAAAACTAACAGGGGGTGAGGAAAGGCAGCACCACCTGGTTGCCTCTTCCCATTTAACATTCACAGCCAGATTATGTGTTCCCCAGTTCCCCAGCGAGTAACAGTGGCTCAAGCTGCATACCCAAGGGTCTGGGCCCGAACCAACCTTCAGGGCCCCTGGCACCCGTTGCCACCAATGGCCAATATCAGCAACTCGAGCCAGTTAGTGGATTCCCCCACCAGTCTTGTGCGGTGTCCTCGGCAATGTGGGTTCTCCGCAGCACTGGGATTGCTCAGGGCACAGTATGCGCCACCCACAGGTGCTAGTCCTGGGCCCAACATGACCCCCAGGCCTCCTCCACTTCCCCTCCCACCTTCTCACCTGGACATCAGCACCGGGGCTCAATACACTGCGCTCTCTCTGAATCTGTGACTCGGCCAGCAGGAGCCTCAGCCAGGTGGGATTTCACAAGCCTGGGTACAGCAGTCGCCGCCAAGTCCGCTGGGGACCTCCCAATGCAAGTGATGCAACAGGGCCCCTTTACATGTGAAATTGCAGTGCTCCCACCACACAAGTTCGGCTCAGCTCAGCGGCCTCACCCTCCACAGTGCCCGGGCAGAGCCATATCCTCCGGTCTGTGATGCAGAGAGGCACGGCCCACCATTGGAGATCTCTTCCATGCACCCTGGTGTGGTGGTGGCACTTGTTATGCTATTCAGACCTCCCTAAATTGGTGTGCAGGGGTGCCTCTACCGATCACGGCTCCAAGGTGCACCATGCAGTCTTCTCACCCATGTCAGCAACGTGTCTCCATGCGACTTGCCAGACTTCACCACCAGGCAAGGGCAATCGCCGATGCCTCAATGTCTACCACCACGCCCCACCTTCAGGCCACAGCAATTCCACAGCACCTCCGCTGCCTACTCCGGGTGTCAGACGCAGGCCCAGCTAGGGACTGTCCACGCTTCTAGGCTTCGTTGCCATGACCTCGCATGGACGGCGCTATGAAACGTGATGCATCACTGGTTTTCCCCACCGATGCACCTCTCTACAGGAGCCCTGAATCTGCATTTCCCCTTTCCCTGGGACACTAGCTGGTCATCCTGGCTGTTGGGGGACTTGGGGCGGTTGTTTACCTGTGTTGAACCTGGCCCTGGCTGCTCCATTCTGCATTCCATTGTTTGTATTTTTTTTTTATCATTGGAGGTGGACTAATAGGCTATTTTTGCCTCTAGAGGCACAAAAGTGACGTTGGCTGACTAACATGAGTTTTTTTGTTGCTAATTGGCCTTTTGTCACTTTTCTCTGGCTAGCGTCAAAATAGTTATCGCCTTGACGCTAGTATTATCGGCAGTTCTCTCTGCGACTAGCTAATACTATCGCCAAAATGTGACATATTGTAAATACGGCGATTACAGGGCGATAGTTTTCGGCGATAGGCAGCGTTAAGAAAATTGCCGCTAACTTAAGCAAACACTGGTTAGTGGCAATTCTTGTAAATTTACCCCTATGTGTCATGATAAAGTTATGATGGTGATTGGTGCTGGATGGGGAGTCTTTGAATAGTAGTGATGTTGGCTCTGCTATTTGAATAGCGAACCTGCGTTAGGTGTGATAATTTTTTGCAGTTGGGCCGTCAATTTCCTTGGTTTCAACAGTGGCAATTCGACGGCAGACCAGTTATACACAAACCATTGAGCAATGAATGGTCTGTACATTCTGACAGCAATGGCATAATGGCTCTCTGTTTTAGTTTATGTAATTTATGGTGATTTATTTTTGTTGGTCTGCTCAAACTCCTAGGATATTTGATTTATCCACATTAGGTATTTGTTCTCTCTGATTAGTCTGATCCAAGATTTGATGGAGCGGAGATTTGATGGACAGGAGTGAGAATGCAAGGTGCACAGTGGCTATTGTGGTTTGCTGAAGAACTCAAAGGTAAGTTAGGTACTGATCACCTTTGAAAGGGGAGTTTAGTCAATCATTAGCCAAGTTGTTGTCATGCGAAAGCTTTGTGTAGGCATTGAAGATACGTAGTAAGAATTTAATTTTAAGCCAAATGAATGAATGCAGGTCATTGTGTTGTATAGTAGCCTGCATGCAGATGAATTTGAGATGTTACAACGCATACGATACATCACTTGCCATTACAACTTGGTCGTTACAACGACCCGTTGGTACATTGCATACCATTACAACGCAAGTCGTTACAACGACTTGCTGTAAGGGGTGCTGGATGTTGGAATAGTATAATTTACTATCTCAATTCGAGTATGTGCAACAGTAGGGAAGGTGTTGGATTTTAAATCCAACACCTTCTGCCCCCTACAGCAAGCCATTGTAACGACTTGCATTGTAATGGTTTGCAATGTAACAAAGCGGTCGTTGTAACAACCACGTTGTAATGGCATGCGTTGTATCGCATGCCATGTAAATGATTTCTCCCCATGCAGACCAGTACCTGGTGGCCTGTCAGCAGGGCCATCTTAACAGCATTATAAGCCCCTGTGCAAAGCAGTGCACTGGTCCCTGCCTGCACAACCACTCACAGAAATAAAAATGTTTAATGGAAAATTAGTGTTAAATTCTGGTCTGCATGGGGCCCATATGCTCGTGAGGCCCCAGGGCAACTGACCAGCATGCCCATGAGCTAAGACGCCACTGCATGTCAGGAAGGGGTCGGTCCACTTTGCCAAAGCCTGCATTGGTCTGATGACTTCTGCCATTCTGTGCTAAAGGTTTGCGTTTGTGCATGAGTATTTGAGTAAAAACCTGTGCCAGCTGAGAGAGGGTGAGTAAGACAGAATCACCATTCCTGCACTGTGCCATCTGCTTCTGATCTACGTCAAAGGGAGACATACCACATCATCTGACAGTAGTTTTAAGTAGAAATCACAATACTACACAGTGGATTAAAACTGTAGGCTGCAGTCGAAAAGCAGAAGTTAGAAAAAGCCGACACACCCAAGTATTGATAACTAATTTCTCATTTTAAGTGGTGCCTCTTAAACGTTTTATAATATGTACTTTTCTGCAGAGAGTAATTAATAACATCTACCTGGCATGGCCTGCCTGGGAATTATTTATAGCTTTCCCCAAATGGTTTCTTTTAAGGGCAGGGCAGCGCCTTCTACACTGCATTCAATACATTGTTCCACATGAAAATGTGTTTTTGTGGTTGTGGTGACACATGAAACCAAAGGAATGGTAAATGTCAACAGAACACCAAGATGACTTTGAGCTATACTAGAGTGTCTGTATTGCATCTCTACTGAGAGGTCTGGTACTCTCTTTTAGAAATTGAAGAAGTGAACATGATCAGTACTTGTCCATTTAAAGTACTCGCAGAATCTGTTATGAGTTTTTCATATTACATGTTTATTTTGGTACCGTTTGCAAGAAAGGGCTAGATCATTTCAAACAGGAAAAGTTTTTTCAAATAGTCAACCATATACTGAACTGATAGAGCTGTCTGAAGTAATTTCCTGTAGGGCCATAGTAAATGGGGCTAAAAATGCAATACAGCATGGAAGTTAAATGTCATATGTGTGCTGCAATGTGTATTTACATCACCCGAATATGTGAAAACTATCTGGCTGCAAGGAGCACCACTGTGCTCTGCTTAGGCTGCAGTTTAAACACAATGCAGTTACACATGACAAGGAAAAGTACCGTGGCCATCTAAGAAGGCCTATTTTTATATATTAATAATCCACCCCCTAAATGGGTGCCTTGTAAGCCAACATACCAAGGTGACACATATATAACAAGCATTGGAAATGCAATAGGTCTCGCATTTGTTGGAGCTGGAGCTATTGGTATTGTAAATGGCAATGTTTTGTACTTTGAAAAAGGTCTTGTGTTTGTTGGAGCTATTCACATTGTAAATGGCAATGTTTTTTATTTATCCTTAGGGTTCTATATAGCACGAACTTAACAGCCTCTGTTGTGAATTTCGATTCATCAAAGTTTTGTGAGCCCTGAAATTTGCACAAGTAAAGTGCTAACAGTATAAATATGGGCACTGTTTAATAAACGAAGCCACTGCAATACAAGAGCAAAGGTGACCGAGTGACTGCTTCTGGGTTTACGGAGTTGCTTACACTCACTGCCCGTTAAAGCTAGCTAGCCTGCTACTATGAGTTTATCAAACTTAATGCTATGTTTTCTTATGTTATGTTATGCTATGCTATGCTATGTTTTGTTATGCTATGCTATGTTTTGTGTATGCTATGCTATGTTTTGTTATGCTATGCTTTGTTTTGTTATGCTAGGCTATGTTTTGTTATGCTATGTTTTGTTTTGTTATGCTGTTTTGTTGTGTTTTGCTATGCTATGTGTTTTGTTAGGCTATGCTATGTTTTGTTAGGCTATGCTATGTTTTGTTATGCTATGCTATGTTTTGTTGTGTTTTGTTATGCTATGCTTTGTTATGCTATGTTTTGCTATGCTATGCTATGCTATGCTATGCTATGCTTTGCTATGTTTTGTTATGTTCTGTTATGCTATGTTTTGTTGTGTTTTGTTATGCTATGCTTTGTTATGCTATGCTTTGTTATGCTATGTTTTGTTTTGCTATGCTATGCTTTGCTATGTTTTGTTATGTTCTGTTATGCTATGCTATGTTTTGTTGTGTTTTGTTATGCTATGTTTTGTTTAGCTATGCTTTGTTATGCTATGCTATGTTTTGTTATGCTATGCTATGTTTTGTTGTGCTATGTTTTGTTGTGCTATGTATTGTTATGCTATGTTTTGTTATGCTATGCTTTGTTATGCTATGCTATGTTTTGTTTTGTTATGCTATGCTATGTTTTGTTTTGTTATGCTATGCTAGGTTTTGTTTAGTTATGCTATGTTTTGTTGTGTTTTGTTATGCTATGTTTTGTTTTATGTTATTTTTTGTTATGCAATGCTATGTTGTGTTTTGTTATGCTATGCTATGTTTTATGATGCTATGCTATGTTTTGTTGTGTTTTGTTTTGCTATGCTATGTTTTGTTGTGTTTTGTTATGCTATGCTGTGATTTGTTGTGTTGTGTTAAGCTATGCTATGTTGTGTTGTGTTTTGCTATGCTATGCTATGTTTTGTTATGCTATGCTATGCTATGTTTTGTTATGCTATGCTATGCTATGCTTTTTTATGCTATGTTTTGTTTTGATATGCTATGCTATTCCATGTTTTTTATGCTATGCAATGTTTTGTTTAGTTATGCTATGCTATGTTTTGTTGTGTTTTGTTATGCTATGCTATGCTATGTTTTGTTATGCTATGCTATGTTTTGCTATGCTATGTTTTGCGATGCTATGCTATGTTTTGTTGTTTTTTGTTATGCTATGCTTTTTGTTATGCTATGTTTTGTTTTGTTATGCTATGTTTTGTTATGCTATGCTTTGTTATGCTATGCTGTGATTTGTTGTGTTGTCTTATGCTATGCTATGTTTTGTTGTGTTTTGCTATGCTATGCTATGTTTTGTTATGCTATGCTTTTTTATGCTATGTTTTGTTTTGATATGCTATGCTATTATATGTTTTTTATGCTAAGCTATGTTTTGTTTAGCTATGCTATGCTCTGTTTTGTTGTGTTTTGTTATGCTATGCTATGTTTTGTTGTGTTTTGTTAAGATATGCTATGTTTTGCTATGCTATGTTTTGTTATGCTATGCTATGTTTTGTTATGCTATGCTATATTTTGTTGTGTTTTGCTATGCTATGCTTTGTTTTGTTATGCTATGCTATGTTTTGCGATGCTATGCTATGTTTTGTTGTGTTTTGGTATACTATGCTTTGTTTTGTTATGTTATGTTTTGTTTTGCTATGCTATGTTTTGTTATGCTATGCTGTGATTTGTTGTGTTGTGTTATGCTATGCTTTGTTGTGTTTTGCTATGCTATGCTTTGTTATGCTATGCTATGTTTTGTTATGCTATGCTATGCTATGTTTTGTTTTGATATGCTATGCTATTCTATGTTTTTATGCTATGCTGTGTTTTGTTTAGTTATGCTATGCTATGTTTTGTTGTGTTTTGTTGTTTTTTGTTATGCTATGCTATGTTTTGTTATGCTATGTTATGTTTTGTTATGCTATGCTTTGTTATGCTATGCTATGTATTGTTTTGTTATGCCATTTTTTGTTATGCTATGCTGTTTTGTTGTGTTTTGTTATGCTATGCTATTTTGTGTTTGGTTATGCTACGTTTTGTTTTATGTTATGCTATGTTTTGTTATGCTATATTTTGTTATGCTATGCTATGTTGTGTTTTGTTATGCTATGCTATGTTTTGTTATGCTGTTTTGTTGTGTTTTGTTATGCTATGCTTTGTTTTGTTATGCTATGTTTTGGTATGCTATGCTATGTGTTGTGATGGTATGCTATGTTTTGTTGTGTTTTGTTATGCTATGTTTTGTTTTGCTATGCTATGTTTTGTTATGCTATGCGTTGTTATGCTATGTTTTGTTTTGTTATGCTATGTTTTATGCTATGCTATGTTTTGTTTAGTTATGCTATGCTATGCTATGTTTTGTTGTATTTTGTTATGCTATGTTTTTTATGCTATGTTATGTTTTGTTTTGTTATGCTATGCTCTGTTATGATATGCCATTTTTTGTTATGCAATGCTGTTTTGTTCTGTTTTGTTATGCTATGCTATTTTGTGTTTAGTTATGCTACATTTTGTTGTGTTTTGTTATGTTATGCTATGTTTTGTTATGCTATATTTTGTTATGCTATGCTATGTTGTGTTTTGTTATGCTATGCTATGTTTTATGCTATGCTGTTTTGTTGTGTTTTGTTATGCTATGCTTTGTTTTGTTATGCTATGTTTCGTTATGCTATGTTTTGTGATGCTATGGTATGTTTTGTTGTGTTTTGTTATGCTATGTTTTGTTTTGCTATGCTATGTTTTGTTATGCTATGCTATGTTTTGTTATGCTGCGCTACGTTTTGTTGTGTTTTGTTATGCAATGCTTTGCTTTGTTTTGCTATGTTTTGTTATGCTATGTGTTGAGTTTTGTTATGCTATGCTATGTTTTGTTATGCTATGCTATGCGTTGTTTTGTTATGCGATGCTTTGTTATGCTATGTTTTGTTTTGATACTTTTGTTATGTTATGCTATTTTTTGTTGTGTTTTTTTATGCTATACTGTTTTGTTATGCTATGCTATGTTTTGTTGTGTTTTGCTATGCTAGGCTTTGTTTTGTTATGCTATGCTATGTTATATTATGCTATACTATGTTATGCTATACTATGTTATGTTTTGTTATGCTATGTTATGATTTGTTATGTTATGTTAGGCGAGGCTATGTTTTTTTATGTTATGTTTTGTTAAGTTATGGTATGCTATGCAATGGTTGTGTTTTGCTATGCTAGGCTTTGTTTTGTTATGCTATGCTATGTTTTGTTATGTTTTGTTATGCTATGCTTTGTTTTGTTATGCTATACTATGTTATGCTATACTATGTTATGTTTTGTTATGCTATGTTATGATTTGTTATGTTATGTTAGGCGAGGCTATGTTTTGTTATGTTATGTTATGTTTTGTTAAGTTATGGTATGCTATGCAATGGTATGCAACGCTAGGCTATGTTTTATTATGTTATGTAATGGTATGTTTTGTTATGTTCGGCTATGTTATGTTATGCTGTTATTTTATGTTAGGCTAGGCTATGTTTTGTTATGTTATGCTATGTTATGGTGTATTAAACTACTGTGGATTTTATAACATCCAAAAGCTGATGAATGGAGCGGGCTTGCACGTCTTTGGGCTTGTGCGCGCTACCCTCCCTCCCCCACCACAGTACTTTGCATTTTGCCCCGTGTCTGTGTTTAGTTATGCTACGTTTTGTTGTGTTTTGTTATGTTATGCTATGTTTTGTTATGCTATATTTTGTTATGCTATGCTATGTTGTGTTATGCTATGCTATGTTTTATGCTATGCTGTTTTGTTGTGTTTTGTTATGCTATGCTTTGTTTTGTTATGCTATGTTTTGTTATGCTATGTTTTGTGATGCTATGCTATGTTTTGTTTTTTGTTATGCTATGTTTTGTTTTGCTATGCTATGCTATGTTTTGTTATGCTATGCTATGTTTTGTTATGCTATGCTACGTTTTGTTGTGTTTTGGTATGCAGTGCTTTGCTTTGTTTTGCTATGTTTTGTTATGCTATGTGGTGTTGAGTTTTGTAATGCTGTGCTATTTTTTCTTATGCTATGCTATGTTTTGTTATGCTATGCTATGTTTTGTTATGCTAAGCTATGCTTGGTTTTGTTATGCTATGCTTTGTTATGCTATGCTATGTTTTGTTTTGATATTTTTTGTTATGCTATGCTATTTTTTGTTGTGTTTTTTATGCTATACTATTTTTTGTTATGCTATGCTATGCTATGTTTTGTTGTGTTTTGCTATGCTAGGCTTTGTTTTGTTATGCTATGCTATGTTTTGTGATGCTATGCTATGTTTTGTTATGCTATGCTTTGTTTTGTAATGCTATACTATGTTATGTTATGCAATCAGTGGAAGCAAAGCGTGAAGGCGATACACTGAGGACAAATGAGTGTGTGGCAAAGGAGCAGAGAGTGATGTAAAGTTAACTAAGGACAACATAGGAGGAAGGGAGAGATGGAGAAACATGATGCAAGCGTCGATGTATAGTCATGAGCGAGGAAACATGAAAATCTGCTGCGCGCTGACAAACACACGTGCTGAAGACAAAGTTGAATGGAAGCACAAGCGATTATCCTTACAGTTTGTCTGATCGTGCCTTTACATTTATTTAAATGCGTTAGAGGACACGCGCTGTAGATGATATGAAATGAAAGTACAAGCGATAATCCTTCACGCTTGGCTGCATGCTGTTAGTTGAAGATGGGTAAGACTTCCCTTGAAATCGGAACAAGCGCGTATGAATCAAGGCTCAGCAAAATAAAAGAAAATCAAAGGCGGTAAAAGGCTTGAAAAGTTTGTAGCGGCGAAAGTGAAAGTAATCGAGCAGAGCATCAAAGGGCTGGGTGAGAAGGGAGGGGGGAATGCAAGGGTCAAAGCGGCTAAAGTGAAAGAAAGTTATAGAGAAGGGAGGGGGGAGTGGGAGCAGCTGTGCACGTGCATGTGATCGTGCACTCAAGGTTTAGACCAGACAAAACTGTGGGTAGCACTTTGAAAATCCCACATACAAAATGTCTCTTCGAGCCTTTGGCTCGCGAGACCTAAAAAAGGAATATGCTTTATATTTGATATCCATGCCCTACAGTGACTAAAAAGTGCTATTTCCGCTGTGCATGTTTTGTTACATATTCCTGAAAATGACTTGGGTGTGCAGAAGTGTTGTCAACAACTGCTTCTTGCCAGGGATAAGCCACCTCGGAGGCATATAGGACAGAGGAGCAGAACAAGTTGCAGCTATACAACTTTTTCTTTTGACTTGCTTTTTCCAAATGAAGCTGACTGGGTCTGCTCTGATTCATTCTCTGTGCCCTTCTAGAATGTTTGCCTCCAATCCCAGCAGGAAGAAGAACTGGAACTGGTCACGACAAGTAGCCTTCCTGGAGCTCCTCCAGAGGGAAGCACAGTTTGGCCATCAAGAATTTAGGATTTCAGGATTTTAATATTAGACAGCAAAGAGGAAGTGCTGCAAATGGAGGTGGTCATAGTGGAAGAAAGTAGGCAACTGGTTGGGGGAAGTTCTTATTTCACTGGCTAAATCACAGAATGAAAAGGGCACTTCACCACCCCCTCCTTAGAATATTCCTGAACCTGAGAAGATTACACCTGAAGAAGAAGACCCTGCTGAAAGAAAGAAGACTCCTGCTGGAAGAAGAAGAAGAAGAAATTAAGACTCATGATTTCTAACTACTATAGGAACTCATGGTTGGAACTGATTTCCAAGGGTCAGGTGATTGGCCTCCTATTTGCCTGTTCCACAGACACAACAAGCATTTGCAATGCATTCGGACTCAAGCCATCTACGTAGAATCTCTCTAGGGAGTCCAAATCCTCCAAATCCTGAATAATTCAAGGCCATGCCACATGGCTTTGCCAACTACTGACCCATCACTCACCTACCTTTCATTTGTAAGATCAATGAAAAATCAGTCTGTGCACAACTCAAAGCTCATATCAACACCAACCTTCTCCTGCAAACCAACCTATACCCCTTCAGATCATGATACAGAAGGGAGGCTTCTATATTACAAATCAGAAACAATGAGCTCCTGGCCACTTATACAGAGAACTCCAACATACAGATATTGCTGGATCACTCTACCACCCTAGACCCCATGGCCATCTCCCTACATGCATAACCTGAAGTCTCAATTGAAATTCACCTGCAGTGCCCTTTACTGGTTCTCCCCCTACCTATACCTCTGACACCAGTTTGTTCAAAGCAGATTCCTGTCATGATTTGGTCAAAATAATACGCTATAAAAAAAGCCAATGTTATAGTAAAACATGTTTTTGAAAAATGATTTTTGCAACAGATGTTTGAGAAAACAAAGTTATTACATAGAACCCTCAATAACAGCTTTAAGAAATGTGCCCACACTATCCCTACTCTAATGGAGCTCCACTGGCTTCTCTTCCCAGCCTACACCATCTCCAAAACCAGCTGCCTCATCTACAAGACTCATTTGTAATTGTTTAAATGTTCAATACAACAACAATGGTTGTTCATGAGTTAATCTCACATACGTAATTCAAGAGAAAATGAGAATAGAAATAAGAGTAAATCAATACTAATCACAATACACCCTCATAAGAACTATTTCTAGAAAAATGTTTAAGCCTCAGCCGAGGACTTTATTTAATGTACACTTTTAAATCACATATAAAAAAACATTTCATATATACAAACTTTTCTTTCTTACATATGCAGTGCAAAATGTGCCCCAGTGAAAACACCATAACCTTTGTACTGTGACCAAACAAAGAAAAAACAAACGATGTCAGAGGTTATTGGAAAAATTATAAGGACAGTTTATATACAATATACAGTGATTCAGTCAAGGCTGTCTCTTATTTTGTTGTCAACGGCGTTTCGACCCACTTTTAAATACCGGGTCTCATCAGGACTGTATTTCTGGGGACTGAAGGAAGAAAGAAAGGGGAATATAGCTATAATATTTTCAATGTTTGATACTCGAAAAATTAAGATAGTTGAGGGCATAAAAATCTCAGCTTACCAGAATTGAACATACAATCGTCCATATAGGATCCAGTATGCGAGAACATATGGCGGATTAAGAATTTACATCCAAACCTAAGGGCAGGGAATATTGTTTTTAGTGAGGGTTTAATCACGCAGTTATTTATAAAATCACCCAGGTGTAGTACATTATAATACACTTACTTGGGATTTTTTTCTTTTCCAAGGATGGGGATCACGCCATACAATTAATGAATTGGAGAAGTCATAGGATAATTGAATTTCCTAGAATACTTGTAGACTCCTATTTCCACACTACTGTAATAAGTTGAAAACCTTGATTACTGTCCATATTCCAAAGACAAATGGACAAAGGTACAAATACCGATCATTTTACTTACATTTTACTTAACCTCCCGAGATGAAAAAACGGGCTTCTTCTTTCAATAATGGCTACGCCGAAAAACGATGTATCAGCGTTCACCCACTGTAAATAATTACATATATTCTTGATTAGCACTATTGTCCTACAGCATTATCGAGGTTATAACTACCTGAATTCAAAAGTGCACTTACTTAGTCGTCGGTGCTTTAGTACGTATTTAATCCGTGCTATGGCTATGGCGGTGTCATTCTCGCTTATTCCACGACCCGGAAATAGCTAGTTTTCATTTATAAAGAGGTCGGGAAAACGGACGGCAAGAGAGGCAGCCATCTTTTAGTGGTAGTTGGTAAACCTCATTGGGTATAGGAACTTTTTACGTTTTGGCGGAGAAACAGGAACTACATTATATGATTTCGGCCAAAAGGATTAAGAATTAACTACAAAGATTGCTTTCTTAGTCAACTATTCATGCATAAAAAATGTACCAAAATCCAAAGAAATAAATAAAAGTGGCAAGTTTGGTGGCCATCTCTAAGCAGTGTAAATACAACCCGAATACAGGAAACGAAGGCTGCAAGTATGGTGGCCATCTTTAAACGGTATAAAATGTATCTCCTTAACGATACAGTGCCTGATCGTAATTGACCATTCAAACGGAACTGGGCTAATATGTAAAGGGAGGAAGACTTAGTTCAATGCAGTGGACTTACAGTTAATATGTCCATGTAGTGGGAGTGCCAATGTACTAGACCTCTTAAAGAACCGATATTCCATTCATTCATAAGGTACAGTGAACCATTCGCTATTGACAAAGACCTTTTTATACATGTAATCAAATATCAGTACTTTTTTTCTCAGAATAAAAAATCTATTTTTGGCAAAAGAATCAGTGTCATACGATTGCAGTGCGATCTTTGATCATTGACAACAAAATCATAAATGAAATAAAAACAATAAGTCACCATTGGACAATTCAAAACATAACAGTGTTATACTAATCATGCCAATGTGAACATATTATTAACATTCTTTAAGTCATACTACTCTATAGACAAATCCCAGTATACAAAACGTGGTATACAATTATCCATGTATCAGGTGATATTCAGTATTATTCATTCTGACAGAGCCCTGTCAGATACACCAGGAAAAAGAGAGAATGCATGAGTTATAAATAAATGCAAATCTCTTCAATGTAGACTTATAAATCTACGCCACTCCTCAAGGCTGTTCAGACCATTTTTAATAGATCCACACTTGTTTATCCATTTGCATTCTAGAGTCTGGAGGATCAGGGAGATATCACCCCCCCCCCCCCCCCTAGGTGGCATTTTTGCTTTTTCCACCACCTGCCATAGTAAATCATTTGCTGTGTGGTCTTTTTCAATAAAATGATCTACCAGAGGAGCGTTCAGGACTTTGCACCGAATACGGCTCCTGTGTTGGCCAATTCGAGCCTTTACTGGTTGTGTTGTTTGCCCTATGTAAATTAAATTACATGGGTACCAGATACAGTAAATGACGTTGGATGAAGAGCAATTCGTCATATCATGCAATTTGACATTGATGACATTGATGTTACCATGTACATGGTAACATCAATGTTAAATTGCATGATATGACGAATTGCTCTTCATCCAACGTCATTTACTGTATCTGGTGCCCATGTAATTTAATTTACATAGGGCAAACAACGCAACCAGTAAAGGCTCGAATTGGCCAACACAGGAGCCGTATTCGGTGCAAAGTCCTGAACGCACCTCTGGTAGATCATTTTATTGAAAAAGACCACACAGCAAATGATTTACTATGGCAGGTGGTGGAAAAAGCAAAAATGCCACCTGGGGGGGGGGGGGGGAATATCTCCCTGATCCTCCAGACTCTAGAATGCAAATGGATAGACAAGTGTGGATCTATTAAAAATGGTCTGAACAGCCTTGAGGAGTGGCGTAGATTTATAAGTCTACATTGAAGAGATTTGCATTTATTTATAACTCATGCATTCTCTCTTTTTCCTGGTGTATCTGACAGGGCTCTGTCAGAATGAATAATACTGAATATCACCTGATACATGGATAATTGTATACCACGTTTTGTATACTGGGATTTGTCTATAGAGTAGTATGACTTAAAGAATGTTAATAATATGTTCACATTGGCATGATTAGTATAACACTGTTATGTTTTGAATTGTCCAATGGTGACTTATTGTTTTTATTTCATTTATGATTTTGTTGTCAATGATCAAAGATCGCACTGCAATCGTATGACACTGATTCTTTTGCCAAAAATAGATTTTTTATTCTGAGAAAAAAAGTACTGATATTTGATTACATGTATAAAAAGGTCTTTGTCAATAGCGAATGGTTCACTGTACCTTATGAATGAATGGAATATCGGTTCTTTAAGAGGTCTAGTACATTGGCACTCCCACTACATGGACATATTAACTGTAAGTCCACTGCATTGAACTAAGTCTTCCTCCCTTTATATATTAGCCCAGTTCCGTTTGAATGGTCAATTACGATCAGGCACGGTATCGTTAAGGAGATACATTTGATACCGTTTAAAGATGGCCACCATACTTGCAGCCTTCGTTTCCTGTATTCGGGTTGTATTTACACTGCTTAGAGATGGCCACCAAACTTGCCACTTTTATTTATTTCTTTGGATTTTGGTACATTTTTTATGCATGAATAGTTGACTAAGAAAGCAATCTTTGTAGTTAATTCTTAATCCTTTTGGCCGAAATCATATAATGTAGTTCCTGTTTCTCCACCAAAAGGTAAAAAGTTCCTATACCCAATGAGGTTTACCAACTACCACTAAAAGATGGCTGCCTCTCTTGCCGTCCGTTTTCCCGACCTCTTTATAAATGAAAACTAGCTATTTCCGGGTCGTGGAATAAGCGAGAATGACACCGCCATAGCCATAGCACGGATTAAATACGTACTAAAGCACCGACGACTAAGTAAGTGCACTTTTGAATTCAGGTAGTTATAACCTCGATAATGCTGTAGGACAATAGTGCTAATCAAGAATATATGTAATTATTTACAGTGGGTGAACGCTGATACATCGTTTTTCGGCGTAGCCATTATTGAAAGAAGAAGCCCGTTTTTTCATCTCGGGAGGTTAAGTAAGATGTAAGTAAAATGATCGGTATTTGTACCTTTGTCCATTTGTCTTTGGAATATGGACAGTAATCAAGGTTTTCAACTTATTACAGTAGTGTGGAAATAGGAGTCTACAAGTATTCTAGGAAATTCAATTATCCTATGACTTCTCCAATTCATTAATTGTATGGCGTGATCCCCATCCTTGGAAAAGAAAAAAATCCCAAGTAAGTGTATTATAATGTACTACACCTGGGTGATTTTATAAATAACTGCGTGATTAAACCCTCACTAAAAACAATATTCCCTGCCCTTAGGTTTGGATGTAAATTCTTCATCCACCATATGTTCTCGCATACTGGATCCTATATGGACGATTGTATGTTCAATTCTGGTAAGCTGAGATTTTTATGCCCTCAACTATCTTAATTTTTCGAGTATCAAACATTGAAAATATTATAGCTATATTCCCCTTTCTTTCTTCCTTCAGTCCCCAGAAATACAGTCCTGATGAGACCCGGTATTTAAAAGTGGGTCGAAACGCCGTTGACAACAAAATAAGAGACAGCCTTGACTGAATCACTGTATATTGTATATAAACTGTCCTTATAATTTTTCCAATAACCTCTGACATCATTTGTTTTTTCTTTGTTTGGTCACAGTACAAAGGTTATGGTGTTTTCACTGGGGCACATTTTGCACTGCATATGTAAGAAAGAAAAGTTTGTATATATGAAATGTTTTTTTATATGTGATTTAAAAGTGTACATTAAATAAAGTCCTCGGCTGAGGCTTAAACATTTTTCTAGAAATAGTTCTTATGAGGGTGTATTGTGATTAGTATTGATTTACTCTTATTTCTATTCTCATTTTCTCTTGAATTACGTATGTGAGATTAACTCATGAACAACCATTGTTGTTGTATGGAACATTTAAACAATTACAAATGAGTTCCTTGTGAATATTGTTTGTAGTACTTTGTACTTACCCGGTTCACAAGGACATAAGGGTCGCTTTTGTGTTTTGAAATATCATCTACAAGACTAACACAGCAAACTGTACCCCTGCATGTCTGAGTGACAAACTCACCACCTCTGGTAGCTCTTGGCATGCTCGCAACCAGACACCATCAACTAGAACACCATCAGACTGGGGGGGGGGGGGGGGAGAAAACCCACAAAGCAACAGGCCTCCATTTGTGGGCTCAGGAGCTGGAACAACATGCCTGTATTCATGAGGACTGACCCAACCCTGCTCCACTTTAGGGAAAATCTTAAGAATTAACTTTTCCAAGAGCACTACATCATGACAAACTAATAGTCCACCTCTGTGTTCAGAAGCCAGTTTCCCCCTCAAACATTAATAGACTGAACCTTTGCCTCTGAGTTTGTACAGCACTCTGTTGCCTTTTGGCTAGGATTGCACTACACAAATACCACATACATACACACACACATACATACACATTGATAATGTGAGACTTAAATATCAAAATGGAGGCAGGAGCTGTGCTCGGCAAAATGGGTTATCGCTACTTAAGTCTACACCTTCCAAGGTTGCGCTGGTCTGCCCCTCTCCAAGTAACAATCCATGATTAAGTATTTTCAGATGATGCCATAATGCATGAACTTGTACACTGCCCTAACTAGAGTGTCATTAAGAGGAATTCTGTTACTGGAACTGAATCCAATGAATAATGTTGATTGAAGCAAGAGGAGGACTCCAGTGGTGCAGCTGAAAATTGTGTACCCCCAGAAATGTTGAGGGCGGGCTTCTAAAATCTAATTTCCACTGATGGACTTATAAATATATAAGGGTCTTTAACTAAGCTTACGCCCCTGAGGAAACATGAAGACCCCTGCACAGCAAGAGCTCCAGTGGCCTAGATATGTGCTAGTGACCTAACATAGTCTGACATGTGTAGGTTTCTAAACATGTGGAGGGTGGATTGCCAAAGTCTCAGCAACTGTGAGGGGGAGGATGTGGCGTGACGACCAGAGTTGCCGACTATGGAACTGGGGAACCAGGTTCGAGTCACAACGTCAGCTCAACATCCGGTCATTCTGGGAAAATCATTTAATCTTCAGTGCCTAAAAAAAATGAAAATGCAAAAACATGAATGTGTCCTTGAGTAATGTAAATTGTGCTCATGTAAACTTTGAGTCGAGTTTGCGATATATAAAACTGCAACAAAAAAAAAACTGGTGATTGCTCCTGGGATATTCCAGTCCATTGTTTTTCACCCACTATGTCACTTCAAAAATACACAAGCCATATGCAAATGAGGCTCATCCTGCTCCAATAGGAACGGTCCTATTCGAACTAGAGTTGGGTGATCACTTAACACTCAAGCCAGGATTGAGCCTGAGGCCTGGCTTCCGCTCAGCTCGAGGTCCTCTTGCACTCTCGAGACCAAAATTAGCCGAGTTTCAATGCGGCTTATGCCTGCCACCAAGTCACTACCATCATGAGCATAGTATTAGAAACAAAGCACAAATCTTTGGTGTTAAAAACGAGAGAGAATGCCATCTAGTGGATGAAATCCATAATGTGAAACCAGAAAACCTCGGACTCATCCTGGCTTCCCTGCTTGACCAAATTGTGTGATCGTAAGCAGATATTTCATTTCACAGAGCCTCCTTCTTCTTCATTATCACATACGAGAGCATCTTGTAATACGGGAGTTCATGATGTGCGCTGTATAAAAATAATGTAATGCACTATGTTCAAATGCTTCTGCATGTTAGATATCTTTTCTTAATTTTAAAGACACTATCATATTTTCACGTTTGTTGAAATATTTAGATCCCAACTATTTTCAAGGCTCGGCTCATGCAGTGGCTCTCAGAGCCCCGCCAGGCCCTTGTCTTTGCCCTGGCTTGGCTCTCCCTGTTAACTTGTTGGTTCGTCCACCTGTAGTTAGAAAACACCCAGGATAGGTTTCCTTTGAAGAGGAACACAAGCAATGCCAGACCTGTGTCATAGTGAACACCAGGGTCGGACTGGGATCACAATTTGGCCTGGGCACTGCCAAAAAAGGTGTCCCACTTTCAGAGGGCATTCTCTTTAATGAAACCCCATTTGATTTCTCTCAAAGGTCTGATTTGTAGAGAAATGTTTAGTAAATTTGGCATTTCAAAGCTGATAGAGCCAGTAACATTGGTAAAGACTAGGAGCACTGCAGTTCTGAAAACGGAGTACTTACTTGTAGTCTTAATGACCTGCACAATGTATTTAGATGCTCTTTTCCAACCAGCTATGTCCTTGACTCTGATCATCACATAAATCAGAAATCTAGCATAAAGTCAAGGAGATAGGGTAAGACTGAAATCTCTGGACAGAACAGTAAGAGGAAGAGCAGCTCTTAACCTCTGCCTTGGAGAATAGAACCTCTAATAACAAACAGTAAAGAAATACATTTTGCATATGAGACATAATAAAATTTTGCAAACCACTCAAAAGAAATGAAATCTAGCTCCCTCACAAATTTTGCACTTTTCCCTGAACGTAAGTACCTTTTGCCGCCTTGTCCGTCCTCCCCTCTTTATTTGTGTGTGTTAGGCAGTGAACCCCAGTTCTGGTGGGCAGTACCAACTGGGGGCTGTGGGAAAAGAGGAGGTGAACATAGAGGTAAACAGGCAGTATAATGAGAGAGGAGAAGTAGAACTAGAAATCAGGTAGTGATAGGTGTGATGGGGAGAGACATAAGGTAAAGACGGAAAGATCAGGTAGCCAAAAGAAAAGGTGCATAGCAAAAGAACAAGGAGGATGTAGGTATATAATGAGCGTAAGAGACATAGGTCATACTTTATGGTCATAGACAAACACATGCAAACTTGCAAAATGAACCTTCTTCGTTTTTCCAAAGATAATATGTATCAATTGACACACAGAACTCAGAAAAAACAATAAGCACCCTCATTTCTCAGAATCATGTTTCAAGTGACCTGCAGACAACTAGTGAAATTGGTTCATATATTCCATGTGACTAACAATCCCTCACAATTCTTCACATGCCCTAAATGTAGAAGACACTTGCTGTAGCACCAAATCTGAAGCACGTTCTGTGGGCCCAAATAGCCAAGACCTGCTCAACCTTATACAAAGCGCTTCGCACTACATAGAATTTCATTTCTTTTTATTACAGATTATTTATTTACTTTTTTATTCCACCCATTCTCCTCTTTCGTCTTCTCACTTCGGACGATTGCTCAGTGGATTAAACGCACTTTGCGGAGTTTGGAATCTGGAGTCCTCTAAAAATGTTCATCCTTCCCATGTGAATGAAATGGCACCGGTACAAAACACTACTGCTTTCCTAGTACATATCCCTTCATGATATCCGTACACACAGCACTGCAGGCCAGAATAGTGCTCTCATGCGGTGCACGTGGCTGGTTTCTCTGCACCCTCGCAATACTTGGAGTGTATTGTAGCTCCTAGAAGCACCCTTTGTAGATGCAGATTTAGCAGGACGGTACAGCAATGTCTCCGGTCATGATGTGCAAATCTTTGATGTTGCTAGTATAGGTCTTGACGAGAAGACATCAGCGCTGTACCTTACAACAGCAAAGATGTGCAACTAATGCACAAAGAAAAAAGATTACTAATCTAATATTAAACCCTAATCTTGGGTTCCAGAGTAGCTTGCTACTCATAAAGCGCCTCGACTCGTCGTCAGTGGTAGTAAGCGTTACATAATTACAATTTACAATATGTAAATTAAGCATGCGTTTCTGTGGGATGAAAGGCAGCCCTCAGTCTTATTTATGTTTTTTCATTTTTATAACTGCTTTGCTGCTATCAGAAAGGCAACATGGCTTTTAAGTTCATTTGATACCACGCAGCAACAATACACATTAAAACACTCCACATCATACCACATAATTCTAATCAGCATAATTTCACTCAATGCCATGTAGTTCCATGCAACACAAATCCACTCCACACATTGTAGTTCCACACAAGTCCGCAACACACCACATATTTCAACTCAACAACACATTTACACAACACACCACATACATCCAATCCACATGACACAATACCACATCATGCCACAAAATTCAACAAACCACACCGTTAAGCTGCACAACATACCACTACACAACACAAAATATCATTCCACATAACACTCCATGATGCACAATCCCACTCTACATAATTCCAGTACACGCAAAACCACATAATTACTATCCACATAATTCCACTGCACACCATGCCACATAATTCTACTTCACACAATTCCACAACTAACAATTCCAATTCAAACCACACAATTCCACTCCACATCACATACCTCCACTCCACTCCTTTTCTCATGGGTAAAACACACTGTCATTTACAACGCTAATAGCTCTAATTCTCACAAATGCGAGACATATTTGCATTGTCAATGCTTGTTTTTTATTGCTCTTCCTTTTGTCAGTTTTATATAGTGTGATCTCAGCGCAAGACTATTTGAGCACTGTTCATGAGCACCAATTACAGTGCACAAGATCATATTTTTAGGTCTCGCCTGACCCAGCGCATGCGCTGGTTTGGTGAGACTTTTAGTGTGTGGGTTTTCAAAGTGCTGCCACAGGCTTTTGGTGGCCTAGCGCATGCGTTCACGCGCGCAGCCGCCATCTGTCTTTGATCGCGATCTCGATCACTTCCACTTTCACGGGCCGTGTGGCCTTGTCACTTTCACGGCCGCGCGGCCAATGCTTGTTTATTTTATTAAACCCAACTCTTAAAATTGCGGTCATTGTCCCTCCCTGTTTGCAGGCATGTGTTTTACATATCCTGTCACAAATGGAAGCATATGGCCATCAATGGAGTGTCTTTTCTCTGCTGATCTGTTTGTCCTTGGTAAAGCTTGATTCATGTGTGATGTTACTGCTTCTGTCTGAGTCCACGTTTCAGATTGTACAAATTCTCATGTAAAAACTCCTTTTACAGTCTTATGAATCTTAAAGCTGGGTGTAATCGTGTGCATTTTTATTTCTAGAAATTTTGCTAAAGTTCATCAAAGTTTTGAAAATATGTTTACATTTCGAAATCTGATTAACCAGCGTCTTCTCCCTTGTGTTTTTTTTGTTTTGTGCATGAGTGAGTGTATGCCTGGCATTTAGCATTGCAAAGTCTTGCGGGATACTAGCAGGAGACAGAATAGAGGATAAAAGAGAGCTATGTGATGCGTTTTCTACTTGTAGAAGTCTCCTGCTGGTCTCTAAAGACCTTTTAATTCAAGATGGGCTGTCTGATAAAACAAAATTACGCGAAATGATACCATGCCTGGTTTCGAGAAATGTTATGAATTTCACAAGTGCAATTAAAATATCGTCCATATATACCTACATTGAACTGCGTAAACTTATATGCAGAGCTAGTCTTTTTGCTCATCTTGACGTTTCTCAAAAAAAATTTCAGCTCCTCTTTGTTGCATTACAAAACATCCATACAACCTTGAAATAAATCGTCCGAGTCCAGTAGATGGAGGAAATAAATAATTTGATGTGGGTAGACATGAAGAATGTTGGCACCCAACAAATCCGATTGGAAGTTGAAGTGTCTGTGAAAATGAATTAAAAAAACCTAATTCCTATAGAGATCTAGCCAGCCGGCTCAATGGTGCGATATGAGTTAAGAGATGTGTTTCTCTGGCATCCAAAACGTCTGAGAAGTGGTGCACAGAAGGCCCATCTCTTGGCATATTTACTAGCTGGTCCTTTTCTACACTTGTTTATGACTCATTAAGAGGTTGTATTAGCTCAAGTGAAAGTGGCCCGTGGCATACTATGGTCATGATAGGTTTCAAATATTAGATGTGTCTACCATTGCGGCCATGGGGTGTGTGCTCCAGTGTAGTCACTGCCATGCATAGATTACTTCTTAAACTTGCAGTCTGCACAAGCAATTAGTATAAATTACACCTTGTGTAAGTATTTTCCAGCTTTTCCACATAGAACAGTTTTTTCAGTACCCTACTGATGAAGCATTAAATTTATCTTTAGCTTTGACAGCCATTTCTTTGATCAGTCCGTATAGCCTGTTTCGTGTTGCATAAGAGCCTCACTTTGTAAGCTAATATGTTCAATCCAGTTCACTGTTCATGTTAACTACTTGAGGCTGCATTTTTTTTTTAAATCACTCATTTTCCTGCCTATACCCTGTTTCTTCAGTTAACATATGATTTTGCTTTTATAAGGAACACTGCCTATTTTGAGTTATCAGTTTCAGTATACCACAGATGCAACAGGAATGCTGCCCTTCTCACTGTGTTCATCTTAGTCACCAAGTCTTCTGTAGCAGTTTTGATCAGTAAATATCATCTTTCCAAAGGAATGCAGCAGAATTCAGGCAAGACTGTAGCTACCACCGTCCCTAAGCATAAATGCACATAATCCTCCATCTAGCATTGCTTGTATGGGACCCAATCGGTGCAGTACACTTGCTTGGGAACTGAAAACCAAACTTCAGCTCTCTAAGGCATTCCATGGTAGAGATCTAAGAGTGTTTGCTTTTTCCATGAGAAAAATCCCTGCATTCTTGATTTTCAACAAGTAGCTAGATTGGAGAATATGAAACCTGGTCATTTACCCCAGCTACAGTCTACCAATTAACATTCCAATTGCTACTGGTCTTCCTTGTGGATTAGTATCAGTTTTCATATCGAAATGTTGAATTATCCGGTGGCCATTGTCATTTAATGATCGCCAATTTATGCTGCTGGTTTGATAGTGTTCACTGTTAAATTGAAATGATTTTCATTTTCCCGAAATATTTTGAGATGCAATATATTTGTTTGACTTGTAAAGCAATGACTGAAGGGCTGGCGAACAGTGCATTTGGAATTGCTACTGCTGAGCCAGAGCGAATGGACAGTGGAACCCATGAAGGTATATAGTAACTGTTCAGTAGGTTATTAAAGAGCAAACAATTTATTGAGAGCACACAACTGTATCTCAACAACTATTCTATAGGTCTTCATATTAGGATAGTCATCCCATTGATGCGAAACGAACAGTACCCTAAAATGCTTAAATGTAGAGTTGGTTTTGCTGTCTGTAGGCTGTTTTCTTGTGATGCTTGGCTCATCAGTTCTGTCATCCAAAATGTCTCCCTATGTCTTGCTATGCACATCCTTGTCACTGCCACAGATGTAATCCATCTCTTCTAGAGGTTTATCAGGTTGCTAATTTATGAACTATTCTGAATAACAGTTGGGAGAATGAAGCTTTAAAGTCTGTCACCAGAGTTTTTCATGCTCTTAAATATTTCTGTTCACTAGTTTTTAGTTTAGATTAAACCCGGGAATTTTAACCCGGGGTCCGTGTAACCCTAGGGCTCTGTGATACCTACTTAGGAAGTCCATGACGGTTTAGAACATTTAATATTAGTAGGTTAGTTAAGTGTGTGTGTGCATATGTGTGCATATATATATATATGTATATGTGTGTGTGTAAAATATATACATTACCTACTGCCGGTCGCCAGTAGGTAGTTATAGTTAGGACCACGTTTCCATAGGAAATCCGCAACATTCTATTTTGAATAACTTTGGCGCCGGTCGACGAATCCTCGCGAATTTTTCAAAATAGGTGGGGCGCTACGCTCCGCTCCTTCCCTGAAAGTCTCGGGGGGATTCGTCAAGCGGGGGCTGAGATAAAAGGGGGGTCCCAAAACGCGTTTTTCCCATGCATTTTTCCATAGGACCTTTAGACAGGGCTACAGCCCGAACGGCTGAACAGAATTACTAGAAATTTGGCAGAGAGGTAGTCCTCAGGTCAAGGAAGTGCCTTTTGTAGGTTTGGTGTAAATCTGTTCAGTAGATTCTGAGAAAATAGCCTTTAAATCAATATATATATCTGAGCCAGCTTACGGTGCGCTTACGGTACGCTTACCGTACGCGTACGGTGGCGTGCGCGAGCGCGATTCTGATTGGCTCTTAGATCTTAGAAAACATTCGAATCAGTCGAAACCAGGAAGCGGCGGCCGCCATTTCGTGTGTTTCACTCAGAAAAAAAAGAGTGATAACAAGAAAAGGGGGCAAGGAGGAGAGTTACAGACCCCCTAACATTTGTAAGGGGGTCAAAGAAGGACAGAAAAGTACAAAGAAAACATTTATTGATTTTAAAAAAAATCACGGGGTACGCGTACGGTAAGCGTACGGTAAAAATAAAAATAAAAACAGAAATGAAAATCAGATTTAAGTGTTTAGATATTAGGGGGCTCTAAAAAGAGCCGTTGTGTTTATGAAGTGATTTTTTTGTGGTACCTACAAGTAAGTACCGATGCAGAGTCTAAGGTTCAAGAGGAAGACTCTGTTCCCTTCATCATTGAAGTGTACACCATCTCCTCTATAAATGTCTTGCATGTCATAACGCAAGTTGTTGTGGTAAATGGAACCCATACCATAGTCACGGAGGAAAGCAGAAACAGATTTGTTGACGTGCTTTCTTGCTTTGTCAATCTGCGGACAGAAATGATTGGACCAGTTCCATTTTTGCCTTTGGCATATGTTAGAAAACACAAAGGCAGTTTTAGGGAAAAGTGAAAACAGTTGTGCAAAGGTCTCCTTCATAAGCATTTCCAGACCTACCCCAGTCAAAGTGCCTAGGTCATTGCCACCACAGTGCACTATTATGAGGTCAGGGTGTTGGATGTGCATGAAGGATTTCACCAATGGCATTAATTGGTGCCACTTTAACCCTCTCTGACCAATCCATTTAATGTCTACATTTGGCAAAGCAAGGTCTCTCACCATATCTGTTTTCTCTGCATACTTTTCACTCCAGAAGACATAGCTGTGCCCTACAATCCACACTGTGAACATCTTCAAAGGAGAACTGGATGCACTCAGGAGGTGTCTTTCAGTAGAATGGCAATATGAAAAGAAAGACAGTTTGGAAATGGAGGCATACATATTTTTTTTTTTTTAAAAAGAACTGATTGGCTGTTTCATACCATTCTAGAATAAAAACTAGGCTGTATGTGTAAATTAATAGAAGCATGTTTTGTATTGGTACAGAAAAATGTGTTACCAAAGAACAGTACTATGGATTTGCTGTTAGGTTTGAAAAGTCAAGCACTCTTGCTCTGTGGAATTGAAACATTGTTTGGCGAACTTCTGACCTGACTCCACACAGCAGTGTTCCATGAGCTGTTGCTATGGTAGCAGGCAGAAGTCAAGTTGGGGGAAGGGTACTAGGCAGAAGTCAAGTTGGGGGAAGGGTACTTTTGGAAAAGGGTTGGTTTTCAACCAATAGAAATGTGTGATTACATTTGAAAAAAAGGGGCAAGCACTGAGATTTGAAACTAACATGTATATGTGTGGAAAAAGAGAGGGAAAGTTTGCCATTATCTGGTTCTGCTGAGAGGAGAGAGGTGTAGAGAACAGAGATCCTGGCTCTGATAATCTGCTGTTTGAGTGCCACATTTCTTTCACAACTAACTAATTTTAAAGGTGAGTTTAGAGTCTGAGAGGGGATGTATATGGTAAATTAAGAAATGAATAATAGAAATGCAATTCTTTTTGTTGAAGTTGTGTTTATTATTTTCTGTTTTGGGAGAAATTTAAATGTGAGGAACATGTAAAATAATATGGACTATGTTTTCACAATAAATTAAGGTGTACTGGTATAATAAAAGAATAGTTTAAGGGTTTGAGGTTGGACTCAGTAATGCAAATACATTCAGCATCACTAAGGCTGGTTGCCCTTGCTGGAGTGTAGGCAGACACCCAGGTTACAAATGATGCTGGTCTGAAAAAGCAGTTTGGACATGTGCTTTGTAAAAAATCTGAAAAGTGGATTCATAATGTGTCAGTCTGTAAAAGTGTTTATCACTTGCCAAAAAAAAGAGCAGTAAGTGTGCTTTCAAATTGGCAAAGAAATTTCGTTTTGTGACTAATGTGAAAACATGACTCTGTGTCCAAATAGGAATTACAGGCAGAGATTTATTGCGTATTGCTCTGGTGATTTCACAGTTGCATTAGATGGAAAGGGGGAGCCATTTTTTAGTGCAGAAGCAGACTCTTAGCACACAGCCAGCTACTTACCATGTGGAATCATGCACAGTATTCACAAGCGAGTGGGGTTTGAGGTTTCAGTCAGTAATGCAAATACATTCAGCATCACTAAGGCTGGTTGCCCTTGCTGGAGTGTAGGCAGACACCCAGGTTACAAATGATGCTGGTCTGAAAAAGAAGTTTGGACATGTGCTTTGTAAAAAATCTGAAAAGTGGATTCATAATGTGTCAGTCTGTAAAAGTGTTTATTACTTGCCAAAAAAAAGAGCAGTAAGTGTGCTTTCAAATTGGCAAAGAAATTTCGTTTTGTGACTAATGTGAAAACATGACTCTGTGTGCAAATAGGAATTACAGGCAGAGATTTATTGCGTATTGCTCTGGTGATTTCACAGTTGCATTAGATGGAAAGGGGGAGACATTTTTTGGTGCAGAAGCAGACTTTTAGCACACAGCCAGCTACTTACCATGTGGAATCATGCACAGTATTCACAAGCGAGTGGGGTTTGAGGTTTCAGTCAGTAATGCAAATACATTCAGCATCACTAAGGCTGGTTGCCCTTGCTGGAGTGTAGGCAGACACCCAGGTTACAAATGATGCTGGTCTGAAAAAGCAGTTTGGACATGTGCTTTGTAAAAAATCTGAAAAGTGGATTCATAATGTGTCAGTCTGTAAAAGTGTTTATTACTTGCCAAAAAAAAGAGCAGTAAGTGTGCTTTCAAATTGGCAAAGAAATTTCGTTTTGTGACTTATGTGAAAACATGACTCTGTGTCCAAATAGGAATTACAGGCAGAGATTTATTGCGTATTGCTCTGGTGATTTCACAGTTGCATTAGATGGAAAGGGGGAGCCATTTTTTGGTGCAGAAGCAGACTCTTGGCACACAGCCAGCTACTTACCATGTGGAATCATGCACAGTATTCACAAGCGAGTGGGGTTTGAGGATTCAGTCAGTAATGCAAATACATTCAGCATCACTAAGGCTGGTTGGCCTTGCTGGAGTGTAGGCAGACACCCAGGTTACAAATGATGCTGGTCTGAAAAAGCAGTTTGGACATGTGCTTTTTAAAAAATCTGAAAAGTGGATTCATAATGTGTCAGTCTGTAAAAGTGTTTATCACTTGCCAAAAAAAAGAGCAGTAAGTGTGCTTTCAAATTGGCAAAGAAATTTCGTTTTGTGACTAATGTGAAAACATGACTCTGTGTGCAAATAGGAATTACAGGCAGAGATTTATTGCGTATTGCTCTGGTGATTTCACAGTTGCATTAGATGGAAAGGGGGAGCCTTTTTTTGGTGCAGAAGCAGACTCTTAGCACACAGGTAGCTGCTTACCATGTGGAATCATGCACAGTATTCACAAGCGAGTGGGGTTTGAGGTTTCAGTCAGTAATGCAAATACATTCAGCATCACGAAGGCTGGTTGCCCTTGCTGGAGTGTAGGCAGACACCCAGGTTACAAATGATGCTGGTCTGAAAAAGCAGTTTGGACATGTGCTTTGTAAAAAATCTGAAAAGTGGATTCATAATGTGTCAGTCTGTAAAAGTGTTTATCACTTGCCAAAAAAAAGAGCAGTAAGTGTGCTTTCAAATTGGCAAAGAAATTTCGTTTTGTGACTAATGTGAAAACATGACTCTGTGTGCAAATAGGAATTACAGGCAGAGATTTATTGCGTATTGCTCTGGTGATTTCACAGTTGCATTAGATGGAAAGGGGGAGCCTTTTTTTGGTGCAGAAGCTGACTCTTAGCACACAGGTAGCTGCTTACCATGTGGAATCATGCACAGTATTCACAAGCGAGTGGGATTTGAGGTTTCAGTCAGTAATGCAAATACATTCAGCATCACTAAGGCTGGTTGCCCTTGCTGGAGTGTAGGCAGTCACCCAGGTTACAAATGATGCTGGTCTGAAAAAGCAGTTTGGACATGTGCTTTGTAAAAAATCTGAAAAGTGGATTCATAATGTGTCAGTCTGTAAAAGTGTTTATCACTTGCCAAAAAAAAGAGCAGTAAGTGTGCTTTCAAATTGGCAAAGAAATTTCGTTTTGTGACTAATGTGAAAACAAATGTAGTAATATATTTAAATAAAATAAAGGAATTTTTTTTTAGTTTTTTTCAGGTATTGCTGAAGAGCAGTGAACAAAATTTAAGATGCCTACAAAATCCAGAGTAAAAAAAGAGCAGAAAAAAAACCTATATTTGAAGACAACTGGAGGACCTAAGTTAGTTGAAGATGCTCATGTTGGGAAGAAGAAAAAATCTTCTGGTAAGCAAACAAAAGATTTTCTAAGGAACATATTCAAAAAAAGGAAAAATGTACAAAATGTCTGTACTGGAAAGAATGATTTCAATCGAAAAGGACAGGAAAAAATTGAGAATTTAGTTAATGCAAATATACCTTCTGCAACTAAAAAGATAAACTTAAACAGAAAAACAGCGTTTAAAGAGATACATAGAAAAATGTTTCAGAGGAGAGTTATGTCCAATTTGATAAAGGATGTGAAGAAATATAAGCAAAAGGCAAAGTTTTATAAGAGAAAAAAAGAAATTGAAGCCATTGCAGCAAAGGCATTAGAATTAAAAAGGAAACTATTCATTTTAATTTTGAATAGGATGCGTACATTAGACAAAATGGTTAATGTACTGAAATCACATAGCAAAAGGAAAAGAGTAGTGAACAGAATAAACTTTTGTAAAGTGTTTTTAGGAAAATGGATGCATAGTTCAAGTAGTGAACCTTTTTTTAATGAAGAGAGTTATTTTCAAAGTAATAGTTTGCTGCATGCAGTTGACACCAGAGGTCGTGCTTATGAAGTGAAAAATGGTTGCATAATGGAGAAGGAGATAATGGTTCCAAGAGATGAGGTACAAGTGATGGCGGATGAGGCTATGGGGAGACGTCCTAAAGCCCCAGTGTACACTTGGAATTGTAGTAGTATTTGCACTGTGCGTCAGGAATCTATTGATAAATTTCGTGAGTTTCTAAGAGAATATAGCAAAAAAAGTGTGAAACAGAAGATTAAGGTGCTTCAAAGTCTAGATCCATGCAGAGTGAGAGAGAATACTGGTTTGCAGGGTCATTCTCTGGCTTGTCTATCTAGAAAAGTGTGTAATAGTGTTTTCCATCATTTTAGGATGCTGGCTGTTCATCATACTGAAATGAGAAAGTTTGTGAGACGGTTGTATTTTGCTAAAAGTCCAGCAATAAAGTTAGATGAATTGAATAGGGCTCTGTTCCGTGGAACGGTATCAGATGTAGAGAAGGTTGTTGATGAAATTCAGTTTTGTTACTTTGGTCCTGAACAAAACAGTGCAGAGAAGGACACAGTAAATGAGGAAGAAGTGGAAGAAAATGTAGAACCCTCTGTAAGTAAGACATTTAATGATCACATAACAAAATTTGCAATAATCTCTAATGAAAGACCAAATATTACTTGTATTTGTTGCCGCAGAACTCATTATAGAAAATAAACCAGGTATGTTGATCTCTACAGAAAGAGTGAAAATGAAGATAATTATAAGTGGAAGGATTTTGCCACCTATATATTTCTTGAAAATTGTTTTGAATTGGGTGAAGTTCAGCGTATTTGTAAATACTGTTACAACAAGTTAGAGGAAAATAGAATGCCGACCAGAGCTGTACATAATAATTTAGAATTGGATGCTATTCCTGCTGAACTTTCTGAATTAAATACATATGAGTCTATACTCATTCAATGTGTTCATCCGTTCCAGACCATAGTACGTATGGAGCCCAAAACTGGTAAATTACCTCCTTCAGATTTACTGAGAGGTTTAAAAGGTAGAGTGGTGTATTTGCCCTTGGATTTGAAAAAAAATATGGAAACTATTGATGCGGATACTTTGGAAACTGAACCATTAATTATTCTGGTTAATGGTGTACCTACAAAGAATAAGAAGATTTGGCAGGAGCTGGTAGATGTACGGAAAGTACAAAGAGCAAATTTGTATTTGAAAAGGAATAACAAATGGTATGAATCAATTTATATAGAAGAAGAAGAAGAAGAAGATTTACAAGAAGACACAGAAACACCAACTGGACAAATTGAAAAAGTGGACAAGTCAAAGGAAGAAGAAATTTATGAACATTTTAGCATACATCCTCTTCATTCAAAAGAAGTTATGGGAGACAATATTGATCTATTTCAGATGAAGAAAGCAAAAGGAACTCCTGTGAGTGTATGGGAGGAGAGCTTGGAAGCTCGATGTTTTCCCCAGCTGTTTCCTAAAGGAAAAGGAGGACGATACGATGAACGTCCGGAACAGATTCCAGCTTCTGAGTATCGGACTACAAGACTATATGCTGAAGATCCCAGATTTCGACAAAGTATTCCTTATTTGTTCCATCTTTTATTTGAAAGCGACTTGTCTGCACTGTCTTATGCAGTAAATCACATTTTAAAAAGTGGAGTACATTTACAAAATGTGTCTGCTAAGGATTTTATGGAGAAAGTGCAGCACCGAGATGATCATTTGGAAACACAACTGATCAATCTGATGGCTTGTCAGCGTGGGACAAATGAATATTGGTACCGACGCCATGGTGAATTAAAATGCATGTTACGGAATTTAGGAACTCCAACATGGTTCCTTACCCTAAGCTGTGCCGAGTACGCTTGGGATGATTTACTGGATTTTCTACGAGAGGCAAATTCAAACATTAAAAACATCGAATACAAGACAGCAGGAGAACTGTGCTCATTGGATCCGGTTAATGTTTGCAGATATTTCAATCATAGATTTGAGGCTATGATGTCCTTCATCTGCAATAAAAAAAATCCACCTCTAGGAGAAGTAGTGGATTTCTTTTGGAGAAAAGAGTACCAGGCAAGAGGTGCTCCTCATATTCATATGCTGTTGTGGATCAAGGATGCCCCAAAGTTTGGAACAGATACTGATGAAGCAGTGTTATCTACATTGAAGAATATGCAACATGTGCTATACCAAAAAGCACAGAAGAGAAAAAGTTAAAGGAGCAAGTTTTACGTTTCCAAAGTCATCGGTGTGGAAAATACTGTCGACGGAAATACAAGAGCAAAGATAAATACTACACTAAATGTCGATTTGGATTTCCTAGACCTGTTCTTTCAAATGGAAGAGTTAACAGTTTTATGTCATCTGTGAGACATACTATCACAAGAAAATCACCTAAGAATACCTACAACCTTAAAAGAAAAGAAGAATCAAAAAATATAAATGACTACAACCCAGTGATTTTATCCATGTGGAACGCTAACATGGATATACAGTATGTAGCTGACAATTCCATTGCTGTTGCTCGATATGTAACGTCTTACATTACGAAATCAGAAAAAACAGAATTGAAGGAAATGTGGGAAGAGATTTCTCACGAGAAAACTGTCCGTAAGAAGCTGTACAGTTTCAGTTTGAAGATGTTATCGCATCGAGAAATTGGATCCTACGAATGTTCAGATAGGTTATCTTCTGCAAGTCTCTACTCGAAATCAAGAAGAATAATTTGGGCAAGTTTAGGCCTTGCAGCAATGAGAAATCGGGTACTGAAATCTGTTGGAGAAATTGAATATTTGGCCGAGAATGACCCAGAAAGTACAGATATTTTGAAATCAAACATGTTGGATACATATTACCCAAAGAGAAGTCATCATCTGGAGAACATGTGTCTCTATGAAGTGCTGAAGAACTACATTTATTCACGGAAAGCCGCAGAAGACATCAACAATGGAAAATATAAAGTCATTGGTGAGGAAGGATGTTTGGTGAAGCAAACAAAAGGAAGTTTGATAAATCACCGGAAGCTGAGTTGCGACACTACTGACAAAAAGGAATTTTACTACTTGGCTCTTTTACAGCTGTTTAAACCATGGCGTACAGAGGATGAACTACTGGGAGAATTTCAAAGCTATGAAGATTCATTTAATGCTTGCAAAGACAGCATACAATGCAGAACATTCACAACTTATCTGCAAATGTTAAATGAAGAAATTGAACAGGAAACTACAATTGCAGCAGAAATAGCTAGAGACAGTTCTCAGGACAGCCAAAGTTCAGGAACACTCAGTCAAGATCCCCTAGGACAACCAATCGTTGAAAATGAAGCATCAATAGCCATGAATGAAGTGGAAACAGCTATGAATCAAGCTCAAGAAGAATTTATAGACTTACAAAATTGGGAAAGACAACTGAATCAAGAGCAGCAACAAATTTATGAAGAGATCAGAAACAAAATTGATCACGGATTTCTACATGAAAAAAAGAGTGCTCATGCACATCATTTCATCCAATCAGGATGTATGTAAGCGGACAAGCTGGAACTGGAAAAAGTTTCCTAATAAAAGTCATCAGAAGCTACCTACAGCAAAAAACGGATTCTACTTTGTCTTGTGTGGTTACTGCTCCAACTGGGTTAGCAGCATATAACATAAAAGGAATCACTTTACATCGTTTGCTAATGTTACCAGTGGAGCATGAGAACAAAATACAATACAACAAGCTAACTGGAGAAGCATGCTTGGAAGTTTCAAGAGTATTGAAGAAGATGCAAGTTCTCATTATTGATGAGGTGAGCATGGTATCGAACTTAATGCTTGCCTTTGTGCATTTAAGAATGCAGCAAATTCTGAAGTCAGACTATGACGTGTTATTTGGAGGAAAACATAGTTTTTGGAGATCTTTTGCAACTTACTCCAGTTAAAGGACAACCAGTGTTTAATACTGTGACACATGAAGACACGAAGAAGTCATTGGGAAGCATCGGTAATACAAATATTTGGTCCTTCTTTGAGTACAAGGAACTTACAACTAATATGAGGCAAGCAAACGATGAAGAATATGGAAGTATTCTGAAAGATATCAGGATTGGACTACTCACAGAAGCTGGCAAAAAAGCATTACAGACTCGGCTGCTACATAATTTATTTCCAAAGGAAGAAATAGTTGCAGAGAAGATATACAAGAACATTGCAGAAAACAAAAGTGTCATCTGCTTAATGCCAACTCTACGTGAATGCTCAATATTCAATGAGGAGCTTTTGAAATTGGAAAAGGAAGATATCAGGAAATTGGAAGCAGTGGACAAAATTGAGGATGGAAGAATTACTGTCACATTAACAGGCACACTGAAAAATAAATTGGATTCACTAGAGAAGAAGATTTCCAAAACAGCTGGATTAGAAAAAAATCTATATGTTTGCATGAACTGTAGAGTATTTTTAAGGAGAAATTTGGATGTTGAAAAAGGTTTAGTTAATGGAGCTATGGGAAGAGTTGTGGGTTTTATTAATTATCAGAAAAAAGATGGAATTGAATGTTTAAAAATAAAATTTGATCAGATAGAAGAAGTTAAAGATATTTGTCGTTGTACAGTTCGTTTCATGCTTGTGAAAGACTTATATGTACGTAGGAAGCAGTTTCCGTTTTCTCTAGCATATGCTGTAACTATTCACAAGTCTCAAGGATTGACTGTAGATTGTGCATTTGTGAACATTGGTTCAACTGTGTTCAAAGAAGGTATAGCATATGTTGCTTTGTCACGAGTGAAAACATTATCAGGTTTATTCATGATAGACTTTGATGATTCAAAAGTTAGTGCTGATACAAATTGTGTAAAGGAGTATAATAGATTAAGAAGAAGCTATGCTCCTCATTTAGGTCAGTATCCTGTGTTGGAGAAACGTGTAGTTTCTCGTAAAAGGAGAAATGAGAATATCTGTAATGAAGATGTAGAGAGGAGGAAAAAAAAGAGGAGTGATGTAATTGCAAGCAAAAAGAATAAGGAAAATGAAGAACAGGTTGTAGGATGTTATTTTGAAAATAGCTCTGGTGTCAACTGCTACGCTAATGTAGTGCTGAATGTTGCATTTTATCTGGAAAGTTTGCAAGAGCAGATAATAGTAAATCAGGGAAAAAGATTCTGTACTGTGCTGAGTCTCCTTTTTGAAAAGCTGAGTAATGATAAAACTCAAATAGAAAGTGCTACTGAAATTAGAAAAGTTTTAGATGTATGCAATTTCACTTGAAGTTACTTGAAGTCCTTTTACTTGAATTACTCTTGGAGTTCCTTTCTCTTGAAAATCCTTTAAGCTTCATAAAGCATAATCCAGCACACGCGTTAGTTCCTCCAAATCGTCGCCAGTGTAATAATGAAGGATGTCTCGTAGACAGGCCGCTTAGAACAGGTTGTAGGTTTATTAGACAGGAACAAAATCCATATAAAGATCATCTGTAAAGCCTCAGATCTCCAGTGGAGCCCCACCAGGAGCAGCCTCCCTGCTGCTCAGCCCCATCTCTCCCAACTGCCAACTCCTCCAGTCCCTCACACCCAACATTCCAAATGACCTCACTCATGGCTGAGCAGCAAGGAACAGGACAGCAATGAGGAAGATGTACAAAAAACAACAATAGATTATAGCATGTATGTTCAGGACGAACACAGTTTTCTCAAAATGTACAGCAAGACGCACAGGAATTCTTGATTTATTTTCTTCAGGTACTGGAAGAAGAAGGGGTTAACATTGAAAATTTATTTGGTCTCTCTTATAAATGGGAACATAGTTGTGAAAACTGTTATAATATATGTGGCTCTAATGTTGATTCTGAAAGGTTTATTTATTTAACATTGCCAGAGAGTAAAACAGTCACTTTTGCTAAATTAGTTAAAGATGCTAATCATAGCATGCAATGCAGTGAGTGTAAATCTGACATGTTTTCAACATTAATTTTAAAGGAATACAGACAGTATGTAATTTTAATGATGCAACGATGTAGAGCTGATGGTTCAAAATTGGATACTTTAATAAAGAAGTTTACAGGACAGCAATTATCAATTTCAGGAAAAACTTTTGTAACAGTTGCAATAATTTTCCATGATGGACCTACTGTAACTTCTGGTCATTACACAGTTTATCTTAAATGTGAAAAAGGCTGGACACTGTGTAATGATTCCCAATTGATTTTTAAGCAACGTTTGCCTTTTGATTTAGCAAATTCCTATCTAATCTTCCCGAAACCTAAATTTTAGAGAGATTTGACAACATCTGGAGAAAACAATTTCACCATTTTATTGGATTACCATTTGTAATTTACAAATAAAAAGATTTAACAAATTATCATTTGGCCTAATGGAAAGGTAACCAATTGTAATGTGGAATTTTTCCATTTTTTAAGGAAACTTTGGAAAGCCAAAAATTTTGAAAAAATCGGTAACATCTGCACAATTTAAATTTTGGGATGTTATTGGATTGCCATTGGAAATTTTTTCAAAAAAGATTTTTAAAATTACTATTTGGCCATGTGGAAAAGTAAACAATTCTATTGTGGACTTATTTAATTATTAATTAATCTTTCGGAAACCAAAATGTTACAGAGAAACGGTGACATCTGTACAATTTAAACTTTTGTTTTTTATTGGATTACCATTGGAAATTAAACAAAAAAAGAATTTTAAAATTACTATTTGGCCTAAAGGAAATGGAACCAGATGTATTGTGGAGTTATTTGACATATATTATTGTGATTATACTTCTGAAACAAAAATATCAGACGGTATTTTAAAGAAATAAGTATAGATATTAGATGATATTTTTTTAGAATATTATGCATTTCTTTAAAGTTATGTTTATGAAAAAAGAGATTCTGGGCTTTTTTAAAAACAATCTTTGAGATTGTTAATTTTTTTTTGCCTGCTGTTAAATGATGAATGCAATTGCTTTCGCAATTTATAGTGAAATGCAATATTTTCTGAAAACAGCAAAAAAAAGGCAAAAATATTTTTTGAAAAATATGTAAATATGTGTACTGTATTATTAAATGTTTTATTAAATATTAATACTTTTTTCTTTTTTTTCAGATTGAGATAGAAAATTTTCGAAAACTATAACCATTTTAAAAGCAATTAAAAATAAATTAAATGAATAAATCTTTTTTTGGGTGGGTATGGTAAGTCAATAATGTCATGGTCCCTTTTTTCCACTTCTCTACAATCACATTTGCAGTTTTTAATTGTAGTCTCTCAAGGACCTTGTAATGTGATAATTGATTTTTAGTGTTTTTAAAAAAAAAAAAAAAAAAATTACGCGTACGGTAAAAAACAAATAAAAAAAGTTTTAAAAAAAATATATAAAAAATAGATGAAAGGTAAGGTTGGCTCTTAAAAGAGCCGTTGTGTTCATGCAGGGACAGAGGAAAGAAAGATTGGGAATATTAGACGGTACGACAAGTGTGCTGATCTATTTTACTGTTCACTAGGGAAACACTGGTCTCCCTATAAGTAATTAGATCGTGACAATGGGCGCACCGTACTTCAACCCTCGCAAACCGAGGGTTAATTTCCAGAGGACCAGAAAAAGGAGATGCTCCCCCCACAGATGAAGGGCTCACCTGACCTGCAGAAGAAGGACTCGGCTCTGCAGATGATGGTCCAGGCTGAGCTGCTGTGGATGTGCTTGGTTGATTTACTGAAGGGTTACCTTCAGTAAGTCGAGCATGTGTCCTTCTGTGTACATCCTTAAGGTGTCTCATCATGGTGTGATTCCCAAAGGAATACTTCCTGTCAGGATTACCTCTTGAAAGTACACGCTTACACAGCTTGCAAGTCACTAAGGGTGCATTTACCTTTTGCTGGCCTTCTGGAAAAGTAAAATACTCCCATACGTAAGAGGTCTTTTGTTTCCTCGCTCTCTGCCTCAAGGTAGTGCTGCTAGCCTCACTCTCAGAAGAGCTCTGTTGTTCTGCCATCGTATCACAAAGACAACCCAGCTCCTTCTCCTAAGGGATCACAAGCAGAAATGAGGGGAATGGGTGTGGTGTAGGAGAGTTCTAGAACTGAAAGTAGTTTCAACCAATCAAAAGTTGTGTTTCATGATCACATGACCTACCGTACGCTTACGGTACGCTTACGGCAAAAGTACGCATGCGCGTAAAAAAGACACGCGCTTGCGCGCATGCGCATAACAGTCACTCCCCGACACTTCCGCGTAACGTGCGCGTGTAGCGTACACGCGTACGCGTCCCACGCGGAGTACGCGCGGCTACGCAAATTGCGTAACTATACGCAAACAGCGTAGATAAATTACGGACATTGCGTAAACCGTACGCTTACCGTAAGCTTACGGTACGCGTACTAAAAAAAATATTTAAAAAAAAGGAAAAAATGTATTGCTAATAAATTTTACCTGTTTATTTTATAAAATATATTTAAAAAAACATATTATAGAATTTTAAAAATTTAACCATAGTCTTTAAAAAAGGATAGAAAATTAAAATAAAAATATGTAAAAAAAATAGAAGAAAAAAAAAAAATTAGCATTTAAAAAACCTTGCAAATTCACTGAAAAAACCATGGGTTTCACACACGTTATAGTTAGGAATTAGCATTTAAAAAACCTTTGAAATTCACTGAAAAAACCATGGGTTTCACACACGTTATAGTTAGGAATTAGCATATAAAAAACCTTAGAAATTCAATGAAAAAAACAAAGGTTTCACACATGTTATAGTTAGCTGGACATTTCACTCGTAAAAAACCAATGAAATTCCCCCGTTATAGTTAGTTCAGCTAACTATAACTCGCGCACCCGCAATGCACTACTGATGATGTCACATATTACATCACTCATGACATGGTCAGTGACATCACTCATGACATCACTGATGACATCTCAAATGACATCACTGATGACATTATCCTTGTGACAGAGTGGTAGACCTCCTCTCACCCTAATATAACCTTTGATACAAACATTCAAAAATAGACACTAAAATTTTCAAAACAATGGACATACCAATAACAGTTACAACAACCTATTCAGTAATTCTAAGATCCACATACACATCCACTCATCCACCAACAATCCTATACAGTCACTCATACATGTACTCACACATCATATGTACTCATACACCTAAACATCCTGTAACACAATCCCACTCATCCATAGAGTTACTCACACACATAGTCACTCATGCTAATAAAGAATCAAACATCCATTTACTTGCATATACAGTTATACACACACCAGCACACTTACTTTTACAGAAACTTACACATACTTAGTCTTTTTAACAATCACTTATAGAAACACATACTTATTCATACAGGAACTCTTCCAATCTCTCACTCTCACATATACTCACTTATAAACAACAATAGTCACATATACTAGTTTAAAACATATGTAGTTACTTATGAAGACACTATTGAGACAGTCATTCACTCACTAACACACCCATGCACACACTCATCCACCCATACAGTCCTGCACACATGCTGTCTTCAACACATACAAACAGTGAGTCACTCAATCATGCATCTATGCACTACGTAATACCCCCCACCGCACCATGAAGACACTCAGACACTCATACTGATACTCAAAAAACCAACTATTAACCTATATAGACACTCATGTAGCTACTCACCAACTCATGCAGCCACTTATATACAAAGTGAGAGACTGATACAGGTATTTACACATTTAAACATTACTCACTAAGCCATGTATTCAAAAAGATACACTTAATCAGTCAGTTATACAATCAATTTTTCAGAAACAAATCATCAATTTAGACACTTATATACTCATTTATTCTTCCATCGACCTTGAGATATACATATATAAAACATATTTAATTTTCAGAAAAACACACATTCACTGGATGATGTCATCAGTGATGTCATTTGAGATGTCATCAGTGATGTCATGAGTGATGTCACTGACCATGTCATGAGTGATGTAATATGTGACGTCATCAGTAGTGCATTGCGGGCGCGCGAGTTATAGTTAGCTGAACTAACTATAACGGGGGAATTTCATTGGTTTTTTACGAGTGAAATGTCCAGCTAACTATAACATGTGTGAAACCTTTGGTTTTTTCATTGAATTTCTAAGGTTTTTTATATGCTAATTCCTAACTATAACGTGTGTGAAACCCATGGTTTTTTCAGTGAATATATATATATATGTGTATATATATATATATATATAATTTTTAGCCTTCTATTTTGAATTCCGTCACACGTACAGACTATTTTTAAATTTGCAATTTTACATAAAATATATATGTGTGTGTGTAAAATTGTGAATCTAAAAAATAGTCTGTATGTGTGAAGGAATTCGAAATGGAAGGCTTAAAATTAAGATTGGTATCCTTAATTAGATTTGTGGGTGCATCACAAGTACAGTAAACGGAATAAAAAAAGGATTATTGGTGACCTCAATTGAAGCACCGGTATGGGCCAACAAAAAGAGACCAATCATTAGGGGCAGAAATCTCCTAATGTGTAGAGTATGGCTTTGTTATACCACTTTGTCTTTTAGAAATACAACCACATTTTGAAACGTTCCAAACTTCCAAATGAAATTTCGGTTCTTATATTTTTTTATGTTGGTTTTTGTTTTGTGGATTAAATAAGATACTACATAATTTGTCTAATTTTTTTTATGTGGCTTCTGCTGGTGGTCTCCCGCTTCCAGTACTGATTCAGCCCGAGTGCACAGAAGTCAAAATATTAACAACTGCTGAATTTTTCTGTGGTGCATTACTGCTGGAGGTACATCCTTCAAGCATCTTGAGTGCCACCACAAATAACCAGTCTTGTTAACTGTTTATAAACTCTGCCAATGGGATAAAGGTGGCGTCTCGCGTTTCAGAACCTCCGCTAGGTGTTATTGGCACTGGTAGGCATACATACGTATAAAATGGCCACAGGCCATGTGACCCGAAAATGTCTTTCTGTGCGGTCTAGTGTTTGAAATGTCGAGGGTCGGGCCTTTCACTAAAGGCAACCTACGCTTCTAACCGGCGACCTTCGTGCCCCTATATGTCGGCTGGGCCTCTGTAGCCTTCAGGGAGAGGATGTGATCCGCCAGCTTAAACTGCCGACTTTGGTGCAGGAAACCAGGGTTCGAGCCTCGAGGTCGCATCCACATCCTGTGATTCTGGGCAAATCACTTAATCTCCCCGTGCCTTAATGTGTAATGTAAATACGGTGCTCATGTAAAGCGCTCCAATACCTTCGGGTCGACTTCGAGCTATATAAATATGCAACAAGAAGAAAAAAAATGGCTCAGGGAAACACAAACCGCAACATTCCGATAACAAACCGAAGTGCGAGCCATCATATTGAGTTTACTTGAGGAGCCCTTTTGAGTAGTCTCTCAGATATAGTACAGCACAGTGACAATTGTCTCATTAAAAGTATAATACCTTGCCGTGAAATGGCATGGCTCGTCACGGTACAGATAATATAACCTTGAGGTGTGACTTGGAACTATCTTCCCCTTTAAAGGACCAGGGCACTTGAAATAATCATGAGCCTGCTGCTGGTCATTGCCACCATTCTCTAATTAAAGGAATAGAGGCCTCATTGAATTATCTCTTGTCCTCTATAGATATGCCAACCACAACCTAGCAAAGACTGCAGATAGGAGCAGTAAACACATTGGAAAAGGTGCAGAATAAAAGTTGTCCCCAGACATACGGAAATAAAATTGCTTTAAGGACACCTTTCAGACGCATATGTGTATGCTATCCTTGTGTGGTGCCCTTGCATATTGAGCTGTATGGGTGTGGTTTTAAATACCTCTAAAAACAATGTGATACTTCCATGTGCTCAGAACTAATTCAAGGGATTTCTTTTGTTTCCAATGGCTTCTAATTCCTATTGTTCAGAACTCTTCCTTACCCAAAATGGACGTACCTTAGCTTTGGTGAAGATTGCCGGGGACTCCTCCCAAGAGAGGGTCTCACAGAAATAGGCGGAGATGTATTCGGAATAATTTGTTATATTTTCCATTGAAATGGACACAAAACATTCCACTAACATGTAGTTTTACTGATAATAGCGCATAAAAAATGTTTAGAAATTGGGTTTCAGCAAAAATATTTAAAATTTGTACATCACCAAGTAAAGTGTTCTAATTTGTTTTGATCCTATAAAAAAAGATTTTTCACCGCAGAATTACAAAAATGGGTCTTCATAACTAGTGAAATATATTTGAAGTTCTCTCAGCTATTTCAGTTTAGTGTTAGAAAAAAGCCTGACATCTCACAGCCTTTCATTTCACATGCTTTGAACAGTTCATTTGTCACACAGTTCACTTAAAACAAGCATTGGCATAGCCAATAGGTCTCGCCTTTGGGACCTTATAAGTGTTTAGCCATGCAACAGTTGATGTTGTTGCACTAAGGATATTGTGCTGCATAACTAAATACTTGTAAGGTCCCAAAAGCGAGACCTATTGGCTATGCCAATGCTTGTTTATTTAAGGGCCTGGGAGATAAAGTGGTCTACCCAGAATCACAGGATGTTGAGAGCAGATGCCAGGACTCAAACCTGATCCCCCATCTCTGCAACTCAGCCTTCATGCCACATATGCCTATGCACATGCAAGGCATGAAAGTGTGAGGATATTGCTCTTGGGAAGGGCACTGGGACCAAGGGGCAATGACCTGCACCCTGAGCAGTAGAACAACAGCGATGCCCCCAATTTACTTAATTACTCATCCCCTCCCCAGCCCTCCATTACCTGAGCAGCAAAACAACTGCCAGGCCCCCTTGTATTACTAAATTACTCAAGCCCTCCCCAGCCCTTCACTGCCTCAGGACACTGGCCTGGTAGGGAAGTGGATTAAGCATAAAACACAGCTGCTGGGCTGCCCATAGGGGAGGGGGCTGAGGTGACGATGGCCCAAGTCACTACATCACCTGGCCCCCCACAGCAAGGCCCAAGCATTAACCCACCCTCCCCCACCAACCATGCCCTGAATGAGAAGGGCTGTGGGCGAGGTTTCAAATATGAACAGTGTTTTTGGGCTGCGTGGGCCCCAGGGGGGCCGAGGTGAGAATGGCTTAATGGCCTGTGCAACACCTGGCCCCCAGGGAGGCCCATTCTCACACACAATCACCCGCTCCACAGCCCACCATCAGGGTGATAGCTTGCCAAGGCAGGGGGTCAAGGAGAGGCCACAGATGATCATCACCCAAGGATCACATCACACGGCCCCCCCACCGAGACTAATTTACTCTCCCTGTGTGTGCAGTGCCCTCTGTGGCCTGGGAAAGAAAAGAAAACCGGCCCACAGAGGGGACTGACACACTGGCACTTCGGCCAATGCCTGACTGCCCGCTGTGCCAATCCACCATCGGAACCACGTCTGGACATATCTGTCGCTCTGATGGTGTCACATAAGGAAAACACAAAGGTGATGGGTGGAATGCTTGGAAAAGTCTCCAAACAAGGCTCCTCTCTCTCAAACACCAAGAAGACCGTTCTGTGTACATCTGGCTATTGGGTACCTCACTACTCTGCCCCTGTGTGCCTTGTATAGGCACCAGCCTGTGCTTAACGCTCTTTCTTTCCCCTCAGTTCAGTTTGCCTTGGTGTGGAGACTTGCTTTCAACTTTTCTTGCTCAGCTCACAAATTACACTTGGATGGTAAGTAAAAATCCTCCAGTTTGTGGAGTGTGGAATAGTTACTTGGAGGAGTAACCTTACAGACCGGGGGAGATTCAAACCGAGCTGTCCGAAAGAGACCCTTTCTTTTTGCCAGTCTGTCTGAACCAAAGGAGTCCTGGTCTCCAGGGACATCTTAAGGATTTGGGGGGCCCTGGGTCAAAAGTATTTTATTTATTTATGATCCAATTTCAGCTCTTTCATGCCCCCTGTGGCCAAGTCACTGACAGTGCACAGGCCCGCTCATCTAAATGTGTTTACATCTAATATTCAGGGACCGTGATGTGTTTTTTTTCAAATTGTAACACAGCAGCAGCTCCCTAATATTACTGCAAATCCGCTCTGTGACACCCTCCGATGTCTCATATGTGAGTTCCTGTTTCGATCTAAAAACAACTTTGTTATGGATGTTGCATGAAACACAAGCACAACATTTCTCTGCAAAATGTCTGCAATAGACTCTCACACATCACCCACATTAAAAATAAATTAAAGGAAAACGGTATTTTAAATATTCTGTTTGGGAATGATTCAATGTACTTGGGGCAAGACTCTCTTCAGAATTGAGATGGCTCTATCAGGGGGCCCCCCTGAAAGGCTGGTGCCCTGGGCCAAAGCCCACTTTGCCCATGCCTTAAAACCTTTTTAGAGTTCTCTAGTCTCTCTGCTGGTGGGTTTATGATGACACAACTGCAGTTGCTGATGATGGCCAATCGATTGATTTCAGCTTAGCGTGTGTAGATAACTCTTTAAACAGAAACTTGTGCTTCCCTCTCCCTCACCCGACATTAGCATGAACCTGACTCGCCACCCTCCCACGTGAGTAGGGCTCAGCCGACATTGTCTCGCCATGACACAGAGGATAGTTTTCTACTGTGTACACAGGGCTGGCAATAAACAACACCGCGTAGAGCCAGGGTTGCAATCCCAGCGGGCTCAGCAAAGGCCTTATCTGGGCCATATAACCATAGCATGAGACAGCAGAGCGTCGAGGTGCATGCTGGGATACGGAGACGGGAACACGCCAGGGCCCTTCCATCCGCGCGGGTCCCTGTCACACCTGTGGGGTTTCGAGGCCGGCGTTCCACCTTGGCGCGGCCTGGCGCGAGAGGCGACCTCGGCAGTGAATGACCCCGAGGTGACTTGGCCTGCTCCCCGGGTGCTGGTCGACAACAATGAAGCTTTGTGAAGCCATGATGGACATGGGCATGCCCGACTACTCCGAGACCCTGGACTCGTCGTACACCATGCTGGAGTTTGACACCCTGCGGGTGCTGCCAACCAACGCAGGTAGGTGTTTTTTACTATCGTTTTAGTATAGCGCTAGTGCACAACTTCGCAGCGCATTTAAACACGGTAGAATCCAGGATAAGAATGATGGTTAGTTACAATAATGTGGGTGTTCTGTGGAGAGTGGGTAGTCCGTTTGAGTGCAGGGTACAGCCTATTGAAAGAGATGAGCCCTAATTTTAGAAAATTGCCATCAATGTGAAGTGGTACATGATGGAAATTCTACGAGGAGGCGCATGAACGTTTAAAGGTCTCCGGGCGCAAGAAGAGTCGGTTTGGGGAAGTGGACCTTGGGCGTCCGGGGCGGGCGGGTAGGCAAGAACCAGCTAAAAAATGAGAAACCTCACTACAGTTTTCTGGGCATGGGGGCACTTGTAAAGGTTTCAGCTTGGAAAGGTGTGTGGCGTGAAAGTCGTGTTGCCACATTGAGATTATCACTACAGAGGGTTGAAAGGTCATGTTTTGTGTTTTTAAAAATAGCACCCTACAAACTAATGTGACAATGTCCGCTTTAAAATGCATGTCCGTGCCAGAGGGCCTGAACTTTGTCCTTCACAAGCCCAATCAGGGGAAATATTTTTGTTTTATGTCAGTTGGTCTTGCACTGGGGCAATTAATATGGGATATGTCATATATGATTATTAATTTGGGAGAAGTGTGAAAGCACGAATACCAACCCAAAGCCGGCAGTTGACCCACTAGCCCACGTCTCTGTTCCTGTGCCACGCCTGGGCAGAAGCAGCTCACATAACACATAGTCCTTTTAAACGCAGCACCGCACCATGGCAGCGACTTCAAGGTTTCAGTTTCTTTGCTTGCGTTTGACTTGTCGTCATCGAACGAAAGAACTCAATTATTATGTATTTATTTTGTAATGCGCCGATATATCTCACCGTAGCACTCTGCTTCCCATTGCTGGTTTATAAAGGTGAGTGTTGTAATTTAATAATTTAATTAAAAATGTAATATATAAAATGTTTTGCAACAAAAGTGCTATACAAATGTATTATTGTTATTATTTTTTGTTTTGAATAGTGAGGCATTTGTTTACAGACACTACCATAAAAGCGCGTATGTGATGGCTCAGTTATGCGCCCGTTTGTGAGAAATGCGTGATATCTTCAAACCATAGCCTTGAAATATAGTGTTTTCTTGAAGTGGATACAATACCTATCATTTTCAATATGGTAATTATAATAACACATAAATTGTATGAAACACTATTACAAGCGCTTTGCAAACGTTTGATTATCGTTTAATTATGGTAATTTTTATGAACACCTTTATATCCCTTTCACGTCATCAGTGGAAGCTTTTTTGTGTAACAGCAAATCTAGAACTACTGCGGTGCAGACAGTCCTTCCTAGAAGTGACTTGCACAGAAAAAGCTTACGTGAAATTAGGCTGAATCTCCCTTTTATGGCAGCCATGGAGTCACCCACTCACCCCACGGACAGGGGTCCATTCTCCTGTGTCACCACGAAGTTCATAAAACTGCACCTGCATGTTTACCACTTTGCATGATTTACACATTTCAGGAATTCACCAAGGTCTCTAGGAGTATTCCTGTAAATCTCAAAGTCACAAGTTTTAAGGCTACACCTGGAAAGGTTCCCTAATTAGTTTTAAGCAGGGGACGTTTCACATGAGCAACCGAACATAGTGTACATTTGCGCGTGCATCATTATCTCCCTGGGAACAATATTTTTCGTTGCCTAGAAATTCTTTCCTCTAAACCCTCTCCAATGTTTCCAGATGTAAACGGATGTACTCCTGTCCATGGCGTAGGGACATCGCAGTTGCCGGGTGGAACTGGTCATGGAGAAGTTTGTGAATGCCAGTAAACTTGAGAGTTTTTGGATGTCTCCAAAGTATGAAGGGTTCATCTCTGGACAATGCACACTTCCCACAGAGTTGAAGATTTATCCATGTGCAATGTTATTCCATACTGAAGTAATACACTCTTGGGTAAATCCTTTTACAAATGAAAATTCAGCTTTTGTGAATTTTTTGCACTCAAAAACCTAGCCACTTGCGCTTGTAAGTTAACCTTACTCATACAAATGGGCTATTGAACTAGGACCCCCATGATTCTAGCCCCCCTTTCTTTGTAAGTTATTTTTATCAAGAGTGGTAGAGCAATAAATTCACTTTTGTGACACAAATCTGTCACAAAGTGTTAGTGAAGCTGCCCACAGTTCCCACAAATTACTTTCTGACCTTCAGGATAAATGCAATTGAGGCTGATGATTGATTGATCGATCGATAAACTCTGCTTTGGTTTGCCCTATTGTACGGCATTTGCTTCCACCAAGGAGATCATGAGGATCCAAAGCATGCTATGAGCCGAGTAGTAATGTCTGCTTGGGGAAAACATGCTAAGACGGCAGCACACCTTCAGTGCTACCAAGGGGCGCTAAGTCGAGAGGCATTTTACTCCAGTCTTGGCCTTTTAGTCAATAGCACTTTGCGACAGTGTGGATGCTGGGACATGTGTGTGCAAGCTTATAATGGAGAATGATTAATTCCAAATTCCTAGTGTGGTTGAATATAAGGAGGAGATTGTCGGTGGTATCATGCACCCCATGAGGCTATTTGAATGGACTAATGTGAATGGCGGACTGTATTTGAAGCCATGTATATTCAAGGAATGCTTTGCAGGCTTTTGTTTCAACATTAGTCAATGAGGTGACACTCTAGCAAAGCTGTCTCTGCGTTCAGCGGGGAGAGACCCTCCCCACCTGATAAATACATTGTGAGGCTGAAATGATGGGGTGGAGGATCTAGGGAGATTGTGCAACTCCTAGAGACCTCAACTTTTCCAGTGTCAGAAGTTAGTGTTTCAGGGCAGTGAACCAGGACCAATGAGCTATTGGTACCCAACCATGAGGCATGAGACTGCCTTAGATTCTACAGTCACGTCAACTTTGCCATTTATTTATTTATTAAAGACTTCAATGTAACTCTGGCGTGACCCAAAGGTGTCAGAGCACTTTAAATAGAGCTAAGACAGGACGGTCCCTTTACAAAATATGTAAGGGAGAACCTCCATAAAGGGACAGTGACTTATACCAGTTTCAGCCTCTTCTAACTGACAGAAGACGGGGCTGGAGCCTTGCTTTACGGGCAGTTGTCTTTATCGGTGTCTCCTCTGTCTATCACAGGACAAGAGCAGGTCATAAAGCAAGTTAATCCTATTCCTCTAAATGGCAGAAGGCTGCCCCTCCCTTCACGGGCCCTGATCTCTAAGCTCATCCCTTCTGTCTGTCATTGGGGAGCCTGGCCTCAAGCACTATACTGAGTTCACCCATCCGAAATGGAATCAATCTGGGGACTAAATATGAAGATGCAGAGCTCGAGTAGGTGTCAAAAATACAAAATAGTGATTCAAAAATTTCCTGCGAACAAGATGTAGCCCTGTTTTTTGATTTCTTGAAAACATTAATTGTAGCATTGCGGTTGCCCTGCTGTGCTAATGTTGGAAGAAAATCTTTGAAAGCACTGCGACATTAAATTTCATTTACTTTCAACGGGTCTCAATTCCTACCATACCACTGATATTCATTTGTGTGCTATCAGATAGGCCTATATTCACCCGCTTAGAACATTTCACCAGCATTCTGGTTCTTGTATATTGCCCAACTAGATCGGAGCTTGATAAAAATAGTTAGACCTGCATATGCCCCTTGCTGCAGGGCTTCCAGTGGGGTGGGGGGATATGGAAAATCAAAGATAAAAAAACACAAATTACCAAGCTGATGTGGCTGCGTTGGAGGTGTTGTCCTGCAGATCTGCGTTGGAGGTGTTGTCCTGCAGATCTGCGTTGGAGGTGTTGTCCTGCAGATCTGCGTTGGAGGTGTTGTCCTGCAGATCATACCTTTTAGCATTATGCCGATTCTCAACTCCTGAGCTATCTGACTGGGACGCCAATTGATAACTTATAAATCTCATTGTCATCTTTGTCATACACTCACACCACCGACAAATTCCAATCTTAGCCCAAAACGTTGTAGTGTAGAGATAATAAGGCTTGGCTATGCCTGACAGGCCTCCTTAATCTTTTCTTGCAAGTTAACGAGAACTCTGCACGAGGCATTTTACCATTAACATCAGTAACTCTGTTTACACCGCCCTTTACAAATGGCTCATGTACAAATTGAGCCTCATCCCAAAGTAAATTTGTATCTTAATTGTCGTTCTTACATGTCAAATACCTTTCTCTACAAGTGTAGAACGACTTTTGTAATGAGTCAATTTCACTCTTAAACGGTGGTGCATACTCTTGTAAACTCCCACAAGCTTAGAAGCTTGTGAGCATTTCTGCTGCCTCTTAGCGCTGGCGCACTTTATGCTGCCTAGCTCACTTTATGCTGCCTAGCTCACTTTATGCTGCCTAGCGCACTTTATGCTGCCTAGCACACTTTATGCTGCCTAGCTCCAACGCAGGCACTCTTGCACCATAGTGCAGCACACGTGGAAAGAGGAAATAACGCGAAATAAAGACAGTTCCCCTCATCATGCCTCACTTGGGAAGACGTAGCATTTAGACACATTCCCATGTATACAAATATTAATAAATCTGAGAATGTGCCAAAATCAATTGGTGGATTCATGGGAACGCCTATCCTCCACTCATGGAATTTCTCCTATTTGAAATATAGCGTAACGCGCAAACAGTTGCCTTGCGTTACATTTCTTTACAAAGCCACGCGTGTGATTTTGTATATATAACTGGAGCCTTTGTGTTGTCCTTGCGTCGTATTGTGTGATGCAAGGACAACGCAAAGGCTTCATAGATATGGGCCTAAATCACCGCCCAGGGTGCAGACGGGGAAGGGAACACCCACAAAAACACATATTTTTCTCCATATGGAAAGAAAAACAACATTTAATTAATATACAATTCAATAAGTGAATATTTTCGGATGTGAGAGAGAAATTTACACAACATTTTTATGATAATGCCTGAAAGGCTGTGACAAGCACAGATTTCTATGCATGAATTGAAAACGTTTTGTGAATCCCAAACTATTGTACATTTTCACCCATGGAAAGTCAGAAACCTGTAGTTTGAGATTGCCAACTGTTTTTAAGTCCCAAGCCCTTTGTGTCCTACAGTTGCTTATGCCCGTTCTTACCATTTTATAAATTTTTGTTTCCAAGTATCATACTGTCCATCTTACTGTGACTCTACAAACTAGGTCAAGTACACCCCTTCCTCCACTTGACTCTCAGGGTAGTGAAAGCAGTGCTTAATTTGCGATGGTGGTTGCAGGTGGTTCCCATCAGCACTCATTTTTGGGGACCAGTCCTTATTTTTCAACAAGAGACTTGGATTCAGAGCAAAAGAGAGAAAAACACAGATTGGGGGAAAGGAGGAGGAAGAGAGAAAGGGGAAGAACAGTGACAAAGGGATAATGTAGGTGTTGGTGTGGAAACGTCCCTCGAATGGTGACGGATGTGTGCCTCTGCCCTGAGTGTCCCAGCTGCAATGATGTCTAGATTCCAGGTGCTAATTTTGTGTTATGAATGAACACAGATCATGCGTGTCTTATGGACTGCGGTCATGTTGGTTTGGAAGCGGCCCTCAAAGTGCCTCCCTCATAGTTCAGAAAGGCTGCTGCCTTTGCCAGGAGTTCAGCAGCATGAGTGCGGTGGTGGCAGCCTGCTGTGTAGTGATCAGTAGAAGTGAGCAGGTCTTTTTACATACTTCCCAGGAGTGAGGCCTACAGGGTCCCTCATGTAACGTTCCATTGCTGTGTGCTTAATTCACTCTTGGCTTACATCAAGTTAGTATGTAGTGCAGAGCATGTGTGTTGTGTGCATGTGCTGGGTGCATATGTGCATGTGAATTGTGCAATACATGGAAGGCTCTGTGTTCCATTTTGGGAGATTCAGGGCCGACTTGAAGAGCATGAGGAGGTAGAGGAACCCCCATCCCCCCAGATAGATTTGTGGATTGCTGCATTCTTGTGAGTTGGGTACAACGCAATGAGGAAAGTACGGCCAGGCTCTTCAATAGACATCAAAGGGTGCTCTCAGATTCAGAGAGAGGTCACTGGAAAGGGGCTTGGGCACATGTCAGGAAGGAAATAGGGCTGATAAGAGAATCATAAAGAGAGGGCTGCAGCCCTGCAGTAACCTTTTAATTCAGATAACACTGTGGCTAACATCCAGATTTGAACCTCTAGTCACTCCCATGGCCTGTGTTGTTGGGCTGTTAAATTTGGAGTTGCTCCAGCTGTGAAAGATTGCTTTCTGGAGGAAGGATATGGTAGAGAAAAGGGCACTTCCAAAGGAAGCAGAGCCCCAACGCAAACCACAAAGTCTCAACCCTAAGTCACATTTGATGTCTGGAAATGAACTATTACAAAGTGAGCTCGAGGCCCCCAGAAGTGTCAAATATCAAGCAGTGAGTTAGGATGTGCAAACAGACTTCTGCCTGTGACCAGGATTGGAGGATGAGCCCTGCCAATCTCCCAGATGTGTAAGGGAACATTACCCAGGAATCTAAGTCCATCTAAGAGCCTAGAGGATCAGTGCCTGCCTGCCTGCCAAGACCAGTGTACCCTATGAGGGAAAAGAGAGTGCTGGAGGAAAAGAGGTCCACTGGGGGATCCTGTCAGGTGTATCTCTGTAGCGAGGTGCGAGGACACGGCAGTTGCACCAATTGGGTTGACGTCCGTGGGCAAAGTGAACTCGTAAACTCAGTATGCCAGGTTGGCCCCCATAAAGATTGCAGCTGTCCCATTCGGGTCATAGCCTGTATGCCAGGTGGTGATGCTGTGAAGATGGCTGCTGTGCCTATCAGCCCTTAGCCTGTGTGCAGAGCGAACTTGATGACCCCATATGCCAGGTAGGGCCACCGTGAAGATTGCTGCTGTGCTGATCAGGCCATAGCCCGTGTGCAGAATGAAGTCAGCTACCTCGTGTGCCAGGTGGGGCCACATCTAATGTTACTGTCGTGCAGAATGGGCTGAAATCTGTGTGTGGCGTGAAGACAGCGGCCTAGAATGCAGGTGGTGTCACCAGGAAGGTTACTGCTTACCTATCGAGGCCTAGCCATATGCAGAGTAAGGACAGTGACCCCAAATACCTGGTGGGGTCACTGAAAAAGGCAAGAAGCATGGCCTGGTCAAGCCCATTATCGTGAGGAGAGACTGCCATGCTGACTCTTGCGGGACCAAGTGCTGACTGAGGATCGGAACCAGGAGCATTGAAATCCCCACCGTATCATGGAAAGGACCAAAGGAAACTAACCACCACATCGGAGGAGCACTGAGGACACTCAGCTGTTGCCCATGCAGAGCTGTACCTTCATTACTCACCAGAGGTAGCTGCTGCAGTCTTCATGCCCGAAAGAGAGACACTCTCGGAGACTCAAGTCATGCAGTCCCTGCTGGTGCAGGTAAGACTGATTGAAGGGCCAAAAGGCGCAGGGCAACTTGACCACTAGATAGCACTTTGCTGCTGGAACACTTTGAACTTTAATTTGAGTCGGAGTGGAACGTATGGGAAATGGATTACTAGTTGGGCTTAAACTGAATGTCGCCTATAGTGAATTGGGGAATAACCCTTACCACTAGTGATAGGGAAATGGGACTCAGGACCTGCCTATTGAACACTAGGTGATTAGGGCTGAAAGCCCAAAACCGGTGCTAGGATGCTTGTTTCCAGTCCAGGCTGGACTGTTCCCATTGGGCACAGGGACAAGACTGATTTGCATATGGTTGGGTCCAAACCGGAATGGCATGGTGAGCAAAAAAACGATGGATTTGGACCCAGATCTCTGGACTGGGGTGAATGTATGATATTGTTCTGCATTCTGTCCATCAATTGATCTTTTTACATTTGTCACCCCGAGTGGGACGGTTATGCCCAGACGTTGGTCCCATGCTCTCCATGCCACTGGAGTCAAGCTATCCTGACTGATGAGAGTTGAAAGCCCGAAACCGGTCCTAGGATGCTTGTTTCCAGCCCAGGGAGGACCTGGCCTGGCAGTTCGGGCTGGACTGTTCCCATTGGGCGAAGGGTCAAGACTGATTTGCATATGGCTGGGTCCAAACTGGAATGGCACGGTGAGCAAAAAAACGATGGATTTAGGCCCAGATCTCTGGACTGGGGTGAATGAATGACATTGTTCTGCATTCTGTCCATCAATTGTTTTTTGTATTGAACACTAGAGTCATGAACTCAGGGGGCAGTGTATATTGTTCATGTTTGCTATATTTTATGATGTGTCTGTATGTAAATACTTCTTTTTCCATAAAAGCAAGTAATCAACAGGACATACTGCTGCTATTCAAAAAAATTTGATTTGTGATCCGGTGGTCACTCCTCTGTGTGTACTTCCTCCAAGAAGGCTTGGATTTCTCGACCTACAGTACACTGAAAGTCAAGTCCTGAATGGGTACTTGGCCCAGTTATTAGGGACCGTAGTAGGTCGGGCTTCAGGAGTAAAAGGCCTCAACCCCTATTCTTGGACCCAACAAGTCCTGCTTGCCCCGAGGCCCTATAAAAGGGGTGCTGTTAGAAAATGGCCCTTTCTGAAGGGTCACCCCAAACTTTTTGCTTTCCTCCTACTCTTTTTCTGACCCTCTTTTATTTGGTTTTAGGACTGTGGGCACTTTACCACTGCTGATAGTGACAAAAAGGTACCCCCTGATTTTAATTCTAGGTCCAAGAGGAGGGGGTTAGAAAAACAACCAAGAAACTATGAAAAACCTCTGACTGACCTATATTACTTTAATGAATAGCCTAAAGCTTATATCTCCCCCAACAAGAGCCACTTTTCTTTTCGCAAAATAATCATATAATAAAAACCAAATTTATTAAGAAAACATTTATTATTTTTCAATTTTTATCTTTTTAAAGTGAGAATTCATTCATAAGATTGCTAGAATTGTAAATCACAAAAGAATACATCATCAAAAGATTTCAACATAAGTTAGACTTAAATATACTCATAAGAGATCAAAAACAAATCAATTCATGTTAAAGATACCCACCCCCAAAATGCTATTACTAAACCAACATGCATACTCCATATCATACCATTCATTCATCCTAACAAACAACACAGAAATAAAAATAAGATTACAATTGTAACTAAAGTGGGATCCTGCAGTGTACAGAAACAGTAACTTTTCTCTTTTATTATGTAGAGATATCATATATTTTTTTTAACAATGTCTAAAATTCACTTCTGGATGGCATTGTTATGTGTGAACACCACATCTGCCTCGTTTCATTATGTGTCACTGGTCGGATTTCCACAAGGCAATGGTCGACGTACGTTTCGGCGGGACAACATTTCTTTTACCCACCTTCCTCAGGACCAATGTTTAAGATTGTACTTATATTATAGTTAAAAAAACGGAGCTGGGGTATCTGACAGAACAAGTATCCAATCATAGTACCGGGAACGCTGCAGAGAGTATGCCACCACTATGAAGTTGGCAATGGTTAAATCACATGTTCGGACCTACACGGAGGCCAGTGCTTATACTTCACTTTGAGGAACGACTGATGATAAACAGCATATATTGTACAAATGGCCGATACTGACCGAACATTCCACTTTACTTTGTCTCTTGACACGCTTTCCTTGGGCTTACACACCTAATTCAGTGACTTTTCTCTCATATCACCTAGTTCCATCACCTATCACACTATTTGTGCAATGTTTATGTCTTGTGTCTTGATATTGATTCTTACATTTATTCCTAGGACATTCATCCCCTGACGAAGAGTCATTAAGACTCGAAATGCATCGGGATTACCATGTCATCTTTAACAACTGAGTGATCTATCGTTTATTCCTTTCAAAGGATGATACTTACTTCAACGTTACAGTGAATACAAAGATTTTCACTACTTTCAATAACACGTTGTGAAGTATACATTCTTAAAGAACTTGCAAAATTCACTGCAGACGACCTTTTGACTCCTCACGGACCCACGAGGAGTGCATCCGTGGGACGCCAGGCAATCCTATCCTGGCGCTTCGGAACCATTTTGTCTTAATCCCTTTCGGACAGAGGGACATACCTCAGTTGCACCAAAAACTATACTACAATTGCTAACATTATTAAATTCAACCCTCCGACTACTAGTGGGCTTCACTTCCTAACACACTGCCCGACAGTGAGAGCACCGTCCCCACTCAACATGTCGTACGACGAAATTACCAACATTACTGAGAACCACGCAGAAACCTTCGGCTTTACAGCCGAAGAAACGAACCGCATTTACGCATTAATTCAAGACACTGACTCTGCAGAAACCAGCACAGCTTCAACTCAAAGCATGTTAAAACAATTACTTTACATTTCTAAAAGAGAAATAAACCAACGACTACACGCCAGTACACTACTGAGATATCATAGAGCACAGAGAATTCCATGTGGGCTTAGAATTTCATTAAAATCAACACTCTGCAAAAATAACCCTAAATTTACTGAAAAATGGTATGCTATCCTCAATAAATGTTCTTTGGACCTTATTCTGCTCATCGTAGATGAACTTGCAAAAATTCTTGAGGATTTGGACAAAGAAATATTACAACTGAAGAGGGATTTGAACTCCCGATTATCCTCCGACGAACTTGAGAGCATGCTTATTGACGTTAATTCTCAATTAGACAAATATACTAGAGAGATCAATGAGAGAAAAATCAGGAAATACAAACGGGACACCATCGACTACAAGTTGGGAGAAGTATATAACTGGGCTGAAATCTACGCACAACGTAGACAACAACGTCCTTTTACCAACAGATCCTCTGACGGAGACAGCTCTACATCTACTGAATCGACGGATAGGTCCAGGAAGAATCTACACCCGACCAATAAAGACAGTCAACCACAAAGGGGTCCCCAAGAAACTCCCACAACCAGTTACCAAACTAGACAACCTTTTTTAGGGACAGGCCAAGATCTTCCTGTAGAACCTGGAGGAGCAAACGGAAGAACACAAGAGCAATCTGTGGCGAAATCAACAAGGAGTCAACGTTGATTATCAACATATCCCACACTACACTCTCAAATTCCCAAACAAACTTGCTACAAAAAGGCACTTCTTTCATACCAACTTACCACTCCAACAAATTAGACACAGAAATTTCTGTATTCAAATTTATGAGAAACCTTTGTTTGAAGCATTTCTTCAACAATATCATCCCTCAACAACCTTCAGTTTCCCAGGATACCACCTCTGGTTTGAAACTTCCAAGTACATTCATGGCACCCATCAGCCATAAAAGTTTGGATTCATTCGAAACCATTGTACTAAAGGAACTCAAATTGATACATCAGAAGCCCAACCAGAAAATCACGAATTTGACAACCAAAGACAGACAAATCATCTCGAGTCTTGCAAATAACAAGGACATCACTTCTTGTAAAGCTGACAAAGGAGGCGCCCTTGTGGTAATGGACACTTCTTTTTACTATCAGAAAGTTTCCGAACTCGTACTAGACCAATCCACGTATATGAAACTTCCCCAGGATCCCACCGATGAATTTTTAAAAATCCTTACCACCATAGTTGACAAAGCGCGATCCTTGGGTACCATCACTGATAAAGACAAGAAGTATCTTTTACCCAAAAACCTAGGTAGTCCAACGTTATATATGCTTCCTAAAGTTCACAAACACCTGCATAACCCACCATTTCGACCAATCGTATCTAGTATCAACACCATACATGAATCTACGGGTAAATACATCGACAAACATCTACAACCCATCGTTCAAAACATGCCAACTTACCTTCGTGACACCACTGATTTTCTTAACAAAATCAATTCCATTGAATTCAATGATGAAGATTCCATTATTTTATGCACAATTGATGTATGTGCATTATACACATCTATTCCGCATCTAAATGGAATTGAAGCCATTGAATCTTTCCTTATTGAACAACCTCTTGAGCTCAACCTTAAGGTATTCATCTTGGAATTGCTTCAATTTGCCTTACATCATAGCTACTTCAGATGGAATAACGAATTTTTTCAGCAACTGTCTGGTACTTCTATGGGCAATTGTGCAGCTCCATGCTACGCAAATCTCTACATGCACAAACTAGAACGCGACCATATTCTATTTAATCCTAAGTGGCGCGACAAGATATTGCAATTTTGGAGATACATTGATGATATTTTCCTGATATGGCATGGCGATACTCCAGATTTGTATCGTTTTCTCAGATTCTTGAACACCATTGACGATAGAATTCAATTCACCCACAACATGAATTCCCATCAAGTACCATTCTTGGACGTATTGGTCATGAGACATGGAAAATAATTGATGACCGATGTATACAAGAAAGACACTGATAGAAATAACGCTCTTCATTTCAATAGTTGCCATCAGATTTCCCTGAAAAGACACCTGCCGTACTCCCAAATCCTAAGGATTAAACGCATCTCATCCACCACGGAAATTTTTGAAAAAAACAAAGAACTTCTTATCACCAAATTCAAAGAAAGAAAACACCCCAACACAATCATCACTGATGCCATTGAGAGAGCTAAACCGGTTGGACGATCGCAATTACTCAACAAATCTATGAAATTTGACACAACTAACAGACCGGTATTTGTATCTAAATTTTCCACAAAATGTCAACAAATCAAAAGAGTGATTTTGAAGTACTGGCCTGTGATTCGGAATGAAAGCGATTTCAACAGGATATTTAATTTCCAACCACTCTTTGCATATCAACGCACAAGAAATTTGAAAGAACTGCTATCTCATCCAGCTAAACCCACTGTTGGTACGTACAAAGGAACAATCCCTTGCCTGAATTGCGGTCATTGCAACAATATCATTAAAGGCACACAGATTCTACATCCTACTAAAGGAACACCTATCCGATTACACACGACCGCTACATGCGACTCCAAAAATCTGATTTACTTACTTAAATGTCCCTGTGGCTTACCTTATGTTGGAAAGACTGAGCGAAAAATTAAAGTCAGACTAACTGAACACAAAAGCATCATCAGAACCAAGTCTGAGAAATCACTTGTCGCTATACACTTCAACAAGGAGAGACATAACATCAGTCAACTAAGATTTCTGGTACTAGAAGTCGTGAACATACCACAAGGCACCGACAACACCAAAAGACTCCTACAAAAAGAACTTATTTGGATTTAAAGACTCGATTCCTGTCACCCCAACGGGCTTAATGACCGTCTGGAATACAGTTGTTTCCTGTGATCTATGTATCTCTTCATTGTACTGTGTACCTTATTTATCTATGATGTTCCCCTACCATATTGCTTATTAAATATTTTGCCGTTACTCTTATAGTTTCCACTTTACAGTTGGTACATCTCCTGTTCTTATCTTTAACACTCTTCGGTGAATTTTGGATTTTCCAATACACGCGCATACACACACACTCTTTGATTCCTCCTAGTCTGTTTCAGTTTCCGTGTGTTTTTTTTCTTTTAACTTCTTTTATTTGTTCCCCTCCACCTTACCTCGCTTATACTCTGTTAGCTTTGTTATTACCCTCTTCGAACAGTTACCTGTTCAAACATGGCGCGCTATTATTCTCCATTATCCTTTAGTCCTATTTCCATGTTTGACTCCTTTCACGTACTTTTACCTGGCTAACCTTGGTCCGTTGTTACTTTCTGCACTTCATGGTGTAACGGAAGACCGCTTTACACTCAGTAAGAGGCACTCCCGTTTTGTTTATCCTCTGTTTTGGAATGTCTTTGAAGCTTTCCGTTTTGGCCCTTATCTTCCCTAATTTTATCCTTTTACCCCGATAGACCCGGCTATTTATAGAACTTTGTACCATTACGGACTTTCCGTTTTGATCTAAGGTAACTTGTCTACCTTTTTGTCTCACTTTCCATAAGTCCCCATCAGTGTACACGTCTACGACTTTTCCTACCAGCACGACCACTATTTTTACTTTTTCCGCATACCGCACCTTCCCCACATCTACTTTTTCGGATTCCTGCACTTGGTATTTGCTATCTTTGTTTCTCCTTAACGGGTTTTTCTATTTATTTCCATTGGACCGTATTTTTCGTTGTTCCGGTGCTCACTGTGTTCCTACGTACTCGTAACAACCCTTGTGCACTCAGCCCTCTACCTCCGATTCACCGGTTTGGCATGATCTTTTATGTTTAACGATACTGACCGAACATTCCACTTTACTTTGTCTCTTGACACGCTTTCCTTGGGCTTACACACCAAATTCAGTGACTTTTCTCTCATATCACCTAGTTCCATCACCTATCACACTATTTGTGCAATGTTTATGTCTTGTGTCTTGATATTGATTTTTACATTTATTCCTAGGACATTCATCCCCTGACGAAGAGTCATTAAGACTCGAAATGCATCGGGATTACCATGTCATCTTTAACAACTGATTGATCTATCGTTTATTCCTTTCAAAGGATGATACTTACTTCAACGTTACAGTGAATAAAAAGATTTTCACTACTTTCAATAACTCATTGTGAAGTATACATTCTTAAAGAACTTGCAAAATTCACTCCAGACAACCTTTTGACTCCTCACGGACCCACAAGGAGTGCATCCGAGGGACGCCAGGCAATCCTATCCTGGCGCTTCGTAACCACACATAACAATGCCATAAAGAAGTGAATTTTAGACATTGTTTAAAAAATTATATGATATCTCTACATAATAAATGAGAAGTTACTGTTTCTGTACACCGCAGGATCCCACTTTAGTTACAATTGTACTCTTATTTTTATTTCTATGTTTGTTAGGATGAATGAATGGTATGATATGGAGTATGCATGTTGGTTTAGTAATAGCATTTTGGGGGTGGGTATCTTTAAAATGAATTGATTTGTTTTTGATCTCTTATGAGTATATTTAAGTCTAACTTATGTTGAAATATTTTCATGATGTATTCTTTTGTGATTTACAACTCTAGCAATCTTATGAATGAATTCTCACTTTAAAAAGATAAACATTTAAAAATAATAAATGTTTTCTTAATAAATTTGGTTTTTATTATATGATTATTTTGCAAAAAGAGAAGTGGCTCTTGTTGGGGCAGATATAAGCTTTAGGCTATTCATTAAAGTAATATAGGTCAGTCAGAGGTTTTTCATAGTCACTTTACCACTGCTGACCAGTGTTAAAGTGCATTTGCTCTCTCCTCTAATCATGGTATAATTGGTTTACACCCGTTTGGCATATTTGATGTACTGGTAAGTCCCTTGTAAAGTGGTATACCATACACCCAGGGCCTGTACTTCAAATGCCACTGCAAGCACAAATGCTTAGTCGGCCTGGAGCACTAACCGTGCCACCCACATAAATAGCCTTTCAAACCTGTCTCTGCAGTGCCAGTGTGTGTAGTTTACTGCCACTTAGACTTGGCATTTAAAACTATTTGCCAAGCCCTAAACTACCCATTTATTACATATATCACCCCTAAGGTAGGCCATAGGAGGCCCTAAGGTCCGGGTGCTATGTAAGTAAAAGGTAGGATGTATTTTTATGTTTTGCATGTCCTTGTAATGACTAACAGCCTATTTTGTTTTTAATTTCTGTGAGGCCTACTCCTCTTATAGGTTACCATTGGGACTTCCTTAATACATACACTTCATGCTTCAATTACTGATCATAGAAAAGTTGCTTTTTCATGTTTCATATGTCTAGAATGGCAATGAAAAATCCTACTTACTGGAAAATTTGGATTTGGCATTACTATTTTAGAAATGCCAGTTTTAGAAAGTGGACATTTTTCTGTGTTTTTAATTCTGTGTGATTTGCAGTCTGTATCCAATACAAGTCTGGGCTGGGTGACAGCTACTGTTTGTGCATTCCCTCTAGACAGCCACAACACAGGAATGATAGGTGTGTCTGAATACCCATCTACATACATCTGCAATTTGATGGCCTTGCCTGGGCAGGATGGAAGGGAGGGGCTAACACTTCACTTAAATAGGCAGTGTCCTGTCCCCACACAAGCGACTGATTACCTCTCATAGGTAGCCTGGCAGATAAGACTGGGTTGAAAGGGATACTTGTGCACTTCAGAGAGCTGCTTTGAAGTCGTCCCCATATCAAAAGCACCTTTGGGTTAAGTACTGGGTCTCTGACCCCTTAAAATCAGACAATACTGGACTTGTTACTGGAACTCTGCCAGAAGTGCTGCTGTGCTACTTAAAGGACTCAATTGGACTGCTCATCTGGAAGGCCTGCTTTTCTTTTTGTTGTCCTGCTGCTTGCATCTCTCTGGCTTTGCTGAAGGAGACCTGAACTCTGCCTTACCTCCAAGTGATCTCCAAGGGCTTGTTGGCTTTCCTCCTGTTTAAGAAGTCTCAGGGTCATAAAAGATTTACTTTTCCCCCTCCACGCTGGTGCTGGACTCTTCTACTCGTGAGTCTTGAAGCCCAGTTACACACGGGTTAGCTTTTCGCTTTCCGACCTGCAAAGGGGCCCCACAAAGGTCGACGCTTCGCTTCTGACCTGCACTGAGGATTACAAGGATCAGTGTCCCGTGCCGATCGAAATCACGGGACCTGCTTTGAGCACAAATCTTTTATGACCCTGCCGGCTGGACTGCGGCGCATTGCTGTGGTTACAAGGAGTTCCCCAGCAACACTTGTGAACGCTGCTTCAGCCGCCCTTGCCAGCAAGAGTAGCGCGGTGTTCTCCATCACCGGCGGCCCCTCCCGAGAGGACCAATGACACAGGCCCCACCTTTGAAGCCCACTAACTCCCCATTAGCCGCCTCTGTGCCTTGCAGTCAGTGCTCGGCACTGTTTATGTTGACATCCCCCGCCTGAAAAGGTATTGTGCTCAGCGGGATCTGTGGGGTGTTTTCAGCCAGCCTATGCTCCTTCCTGAGTGGCTCAAGAACGTGCATTTACCCCATTCCAGAGTGACCAGACCTATTGTTTTTCACTGCAGTGCCTCTCGAGGCACCGTCTTCATCACAATACTGTGTGGAAATAACTATTCCCATCCCCACATCGAATTTGTGTTGTTTTTACCATGGTCTAGCATGACGGGCAATAACTTGTGAAGCATAAGTGCTTTGTGAAGCACAGTATTTTCATTGACACTTTGAAAATGTAATATCTATACAATGGGTTTTTGTTGTTTTGGTCTTGTTTTGTTTATAATATAATACCCTATTTTTATAAACCTGTGTAGAGTCTTTTTGTGGTGTATTTGTTGTGTTACGTGTGTGTGTGTGAGTTGCACAAATATTTACACATTGCCTCTTTAGATTAGCCTGACTGCTCTGTTCCAAGCTACCAGAGGGTGAGCACAGGTAATCTCCAAGTGTGTATCTGACTTATTCTGACTAGTATTGTGGTTCCTGCTTGTACAGGGTACATACTCTGACAACCAGAAACCGCATTTCTAACAGGTGCTGACAGCATGGATGAAAAAGAACTTGGATGAGTGAGATAGAGACAGGGAGTGTGTGGTGGAGGATTAAAGAGGCATAGGTAGATTCAAGACTATGCACCCTTGATACTGGGCACCCAGACCTTCAATAGCATCTGCTGCTGGCTTCTGCTCAAACCTTTCGCCCCCAGCACTTAAGCAAGTAGTCACAGCATTCTAATGGACATAGTTGGGGGGCAAGAGCTCAGGACTCGACAATCAGACAACAGAACCAATAAAGTACTGTCCAGCCTATTGCTAGTCTTTTTAGTGAAGAAAAGTATTGTAATCATACAGCATTGCCTAATACTAAACAGTGCAATTAGCGCAATGTACAGTTAACATCCTGCCAAAGATCTAATGAAGTTCCTCAGTGCCCATGATCCGTGGCACCTAAAAAGAGACACACCACTGGCCTGGCTTAGCTGCAGTCTCTCCCAATTAGCATTTGTGCCCAACAATTCAAGTTGCTTTCCCCATTGTCCAATATTGGTATACAAAAAAGTGTTAGTCTCTGTGTATGGCTTTTGCGAGCTTCTCAGTTTCTAGTTCACAATCAGTTCTTATGCCCCACAGTTACCTGCTGTTCGCAGTTTGAGTCCAGAAGGGTGTGGGATGAATGCCTATAGTGATCCCACTTCTGCAGTAGCAACTCTTCTAGCTGTATGACCGTATATGGCAGCGATCTTGCTGGGAACTTGAAGACTTCATGGGATCTCAGTGCAACAGCCTCCTCTTGCACCTTCCAGTTTTCAGCAGTTTCATCCTCCCTAGGCCATGTGTTGAAGGGATGAGGGCTTGGCAGATGAGGACTTCGTAGATAACTTTGGCATTTGTGGCCTTGGAGCCAGTCAGGGTGCGCACCTCAGTATTGCTGGAACACACAGGTTCTGACATTGGCAGTGACAGCACCAGTCTTTCAGTTGCAGTGGGCTGCCAATCTGACTTGATGCTTGCTTTGAATAGATCACTTGATGCTGTTCATAATGAAAACCATTTAGGGAGACCAGAGGATACCTTCCACTCACAGATAACTCCTGGCTTTTCTTACGGGAAGTCTCTTGTTCATCTGGTTATTTCCATGCCTTCAACAAACTGGGTTTCTTGTCCAGGACAGGTTCTCCTCCTATCCGTCCAGACACACGTCTTCCCTCCCTCAGCAGGCAGGTTTCTTGGCTCTAGACAGCCCCTCCACTCCTTCTACCTAAAGTGCATACTTCATATGATGTCTCCTCATTTCTTGGAGACTAGAAGACACCCGCTCTGGTCACAATTTAGTCCTTCGAGTACAATGTGGAACTCTCCTTTCCTTGTTCATGAGGAATCTAGAATTGGAATAATGTGGGATGGTTTGGATCTGACTTTTATACAACTCTTCCAGACAGGGATGTGGATCCACTGTCTAAGGTTTCAGAACCAATTTGGTTTAGTTCTCTTTCAAATGTCATTTTCAGGCCACTCCCCGGACACAACCTTTGTGCAAAGTTATATCATGGGTCTCACAACAGGTAGTGATGGAGCTGGCCCCAAACATAAGTATCCAACACATGACTAGAATGAAGAGTGCATCCTGCCTAGCAACGTTGTCACCTTAAACAACATAAACTGCATTCCTGACCCTCACCCCTACCTTCTATCAAATGGTAATGCCCAGGAAGAAATATTCATAATCCTTTTGCTAACTAGAACCTCATGGAATTGCTAAAGATAAGTGTCTCCATCCTCCTCACTTCAGTGTCTGTGTCTTCACCCTCTAGCCGCTGGAATTGTCTGGGTAAGCTATCATCGCCCTCCATCTTGTGCCATGCTAAACCAGCAGCATTCAAAACACATCCCATTGGCCCCAGTACTCAGATTCATATTATACTTTGAGTGCTGTTAACATACATGTCCTAGACATGTAGCACATACAGACACATTCACTATTCATATAGAATCTCAGCACAAGTTTCTGGGATTTGCACAACAGCGTAACCTTATAGAAGATAGATCAGTAGGTTGCACTGTCACTGAAACTGAAAAAATATCTGGTCACACTTCAAATTCACAAAACACAATCCTCTGCCACCACTGCTCTATAAATGTAATCATGCAAAAGACATTAGGTTCGGGTGGGTTGTGCAGTTCATGTCATTTTCCCCAAACCCGATTTGCTTGAAAACCATATGAATGGAACAAAATGCCCAAAATCCACCCATTTCTTTAGTCTGCCTGCAGAACAAATTTGGTATTTTTTATTATCCTGATTTCATGCCACAGATAGATTAAAAATGAGGACACATTTTGCCCCTTTTGTGTGATGAGGAGGGTTGAGTATACACGGTGATGTTTGTCACTTTATTTAAAAAATATATATATTTAAAGAGTTTTCTATAGAGCTGGCAAGACCCGAGGGTATCTGAGCGCTTTACAACATTTCCAAAGGCATTATCAATCAATAGCATTATAGTACAATTGCAGCGTCGAGTATCGGACCATTGACTTTTCCTTGAGAGAAGCATACATAAATCGAGGTAGTGTTTCCAGAATGAGCTAGGATTTAGTTCCCAGAGGGTTATGGTACTGATTAAGGAGGAATTCTTTTAATTGTCTCTTAAAGCTCAAGGAGGGTTAGTGCTGATATGTACTGGGTGAGAGTTCCAGATTTTGGGGGTATTGCCCAAGAAAGAGAGAGGGCTTATTGTTTAATTTTTTGGGAAGGGGTTAAGTTAGAGCTTCTTGGATTTCTTTTCTGGCCTGCCTTTGTGAGTTTGGTCGCAAGTTAGGCTGGTTTACCAGTGTGGAGGACTCTGTGAGTGAAGCAAGCAGTTTTGAAGCAGCAACGTGCTTTGGTCGGTAGCCACTTTAGATTTTTAGGGAGGGGGAGATGTGACCGTGTCTTTTTGCTCTGGTGACCATCCTATGACTTTGGGGTGCCTTTGAGGGTAGCATTCCCATAATCCAGTCTGGACAGAATCAGAGTTTGCATGGTGTTTTTTAGGTCATTTGAAGGGAGGAAGGGCTTAATTTTGTTTAGGAGTTGTAGGTCTTTATGTGTGTACTCATGTTCAAGTATCCCTAGAGATTTCATAAGAGTCAGCTTGTAGTTTAGAGTGTCGAGGTTATTTAACCACTCTTGGACCTGGGAGGTCTCGTTGTGGTTTGACAGGAGAAGAAGTTGGGTGAGGAGTTGGCCTAACGGCTAGGGCTTTCGACCTTGAATCTGGGGAACTGGGTTTGAGTCTCGGCAATGACGCTGAACATCGTGTGATTCTGGGCAAATCACTTAATCTCCCCATGCCTAACAAACAAACAAAAAATGAATGTGTCAAGCTCGCACTATATAAAACTCTGTAAAAAAAAAAAAAAAAAAAAAAAAAAGTTCCATCTTGTCTTGGTTTGATTTAAGGTGGTTGTGTGATGACAGTGGCGTTAAGCCTGCGTATATTGTCCAGAGAGGATATTTCCAGGTAGATTTGGGTTCTTCTGCATAAAGATGGTAGGTGATTTGTGCTTGTCTGAGTATTATGGTGAGGGACTCCATGTAGATATTGAAGAGTGTAGGTGAGAGGACTCAGCCTTGGAGGACACCTTGGGTGATGGCAAAAGTATCGGAAGTCGAGTTATTTATATTTATTTGTTGGGAGCGGTTTTGCAAAAAAGATGTGAACCATTGCAGAACCATGCCACCTGCTCTAATCCGTTGTTGAAGAGAGTCCAAAAGTAGCTTGTTGTTGACAGCGTCAAAGGCCACTGATAGGTCTATGAGGATGAGCAGGAAACATCTATTTGCCTTTAGAGATTTATGCATATCATCTGCTATATTCAGTATAGCTGTTTCCTTGCTGCATACCTTCCTGAAACCGATTAGTGTAAATCAAGTAGGTTATTGGTGTCAATGTGTTGGATGAGTTGGGAGAGAACACATTTCTCGAGAATGTTTGCCATGAAGAGAAGGTTGGAAACAGGACTGAAATTGTTGAGGTCATATGGGTCTGGGCCTGTTTTCTTTTAGCAAGGGGGGGGGTTATTTGACCTAGTTTGAGGCAGTAAGGCATATCCCTGTTGCTCAGGGAGCTGTTTATTTTCTTAGTCCAGTGAGGGGTTAAGACTTAGTTGAGACTTTTTACCAGGGAGGCTGGAAGTGGGTCTGCGCAGTGAGAGGAGTGTTTGATTTTCGCAATCACCTTGAAGTTGTCCTCCTCCGTGAATGATTTGAACACCTTCCAGCTCCTGGGTCACTGAGGGAGAAACCTGTTTGAGTGTCCGAGGATTGTATTGGGGTGTTGTTAGCCTCCGTTATGGGGGTGCTTTTCCAGTGGAAGTCTGAGTGTGGTAGTCAAGGGAGAGCTCGATCTTCGTGAGTTTGTCATTGAAGAATCTGACAAAGTTGTCACAGTGTTCTTTGGCTGGTTTGGAGGTTTGTTGTTTTATGATTTTGAAAAGCTCTTTAGGGCAGTTCTTGCTTTATGCAGCGGAGGAGGTGGCTATTTCTTTTAGGATGTGATTTTTTTATTTTCTACATTCCATTCGGAGTTAGTAAAGATGGGTTATGGACGGGTTTGCTCTCCAGAGTCTTTCTGTAGCTCTTAATTGTTTTCTTTCAATGTTGAGGTCTTTATTGAACCAGGATCTCGAGGGAGTGTTTCTAACCCTTTTTAATATCAGGGGGGCTACTTGGTCCAGGACAGCAGTCATTGTTGCATTGTAGTGAATTGTAAGCTCATCCGTTGTGATATTGTCTGTGGGGTGGGAGTGGGGAGTAGTGACCTCATTTTTTCTTCAAGATCGGTTAGGGGAATCTGATTATTGTTTCTAGACCATTGGCGAGTTTTCCGAGATTGGCTTGGGGGTGCTTCAGTTTGGATAATGTGGAACAGAATGATGTGGTAATCCAACTAGTCCACTAGAAAGATGTTGTTTATGCTTACAGCTTTGTTTTGTGCTATAATGGCATCTAAGGTTGACCCTCTGTTGTGAGTTTGCCCCTTGCAGTGCTGGGTAAGATCTTTGCTGAGTTAGAGGTTGCTTATTGATTGGATTAGTGTGTCCTTCTCGTCTAGTGAAGTCACCTAGTATTATGTTATTGGCTTTGGAGAGAGAGCAGTGTATTATCAGATCCGGCAGGTGTTCACCGAAGGGGAGTGTGTTACCTGGTGGGTGGTATAGGAGGTGACTTTTCATCACTTTATCGCTTTGTAGAATTATGGTAGTGTTAAGATATTTAAATGTGGGGTAGGTGAAGGTGTCTGTTTCTGCCATAGTGATGCTATTTTTGTAGATTATGGATATGCCCCCACCTTGGCAACCCTCCCTGTCCTTCTCGATGATGGAAAATCCTGGCAGGACAAGACGGTCAAGGATCGGACATGAGTATTCATTTAGCTATGTTTCTGTGATGAACACAATGTCATGGTTCGGGATGGATTCAGCCGGTTCTGTTGCATGTTTGGTTGCTGACTTGCAGTTTATCAGCATGCAGTTCCTATTTCTGTTACTATTGAGTGTCTGATCGGGGGGTTCCATAGGTATTTTGATGTAATGTGCTGGTGGCCTGGCAGTACGTGGTGGGTTCACGTCTCTACCAATTCAAGTGATCACTTGGATGTTGGATATGGGGTTGTCCAGGGTTGATGTAAGGTCGTATGCTTTTGCTAGATCCATTTCTTCACTCAGAGACATCTTGGGGCTTGCTATTTTTCGCTTGTGAGATTGGTTGCTGAGAGGGGTTGTGTGCCAGCTGTTTGGCTGGGTCTGAGATAGAGGTAGGGGTTGTCTGGTGATGTTGTTTGAGGGGTGATGTGAGTATTGAACGTATTCAGAATAGGCTTTAAGTTCGTTAGGATGTTATTTCCCTGCTTTACTTTATCAGTTGTTTTTCTATGTGAATTAGAGGCTCAGTTAGATAGATCGTGGTCATAAGGTTCAATGGAGAGTGTGTGGAGGTGTAAAGGAGCGAGTTGTCAGGCGCATGGCATTCAGGACTAGGGGGGTGTAGGACATTGGGAGTGTGAGTTGAGTTGCCATATGCTTCTTCCCCGGCAGGGATGGGAACAGGGTACGAGTTCTGTGGGCACCTTTGTACTTTTTCAGTTGTCATGTGTGTGAGGGCTAATGGTAAGTTGGGTTTTCCGGGGGCAGGTGCCTCGGGTCGTCATCCTGCATGGTGTGGGAGGGTGTGGGTAGGGACGTAGGGAGGGGTGGTTTGGGGGGAGTGTTGCTAAGGGGTTGTAGGCTGCGGTCTTGGCATTGGTGTTGGGAGCAGGTCTAGCTGCTGTGTTTCAAATGGCTGAACAGTCCACAGCAAGAGAGTAAGGGGTAGAGATGAAGTCATATGAGGTAGGGGTAGTCGGAGAAGATGTGTAGGTCGCAAAGGTAGATTGTATGATGGAGGTAGAGACTGAGTACAAGCTTTTGGTGTGTATCGTGTGTGTTTCTCCCTGCATTAGGACCTGAGGGGGAGGTTGGGTCATAGAGGGATTGTTGTGAGAATGGGAGATGGAGTTGCGTAGCATTAGAAATATGGAATCTAGTGAGCGCAGGTTGCTGTCATTGGCTTGGATCATGACATTTCCATTTCTGTAGCTAGTTATGTTAGCATTCCCTTTGAAGGTGAGTGAGTTGAATACCGTCAGTTTGAAGCCTTACAGGATGTTGGAGGTTTTAGTTATTCGTAGGCAGTTTGCTAGGTTTGTTCTCTATTTTGTTGGGCGGGTTGTGTAGAAGATGAGATTGGTTTTCCCTAATCCTTTGGAAGTGTTGTAGTAAAAATCAGCTTTGAGTGTTTCGAAGTGCTGTTTGAGAAATCTGTTTGAAGTTACTTGGTAGCATTAGCTGAGAGGTTCAGGGGGTGGTAAGAGATGGAGAAAGAGTTTGGACCATGGGGTTTCAGGTTGTTGAGTTGTAAAGGTAAGGGTGGTGGTATGCATTTTATTACATGAGCTACTTGTCATGTTCTATGGGCATGTGGGACTAGGTTCATGCTGATTGAGATCTTCCTCGTTCTGTTCTAGTATAGGAGTGACTGTGGGTCCCAGATGAGGGCATACTAAGAAATCTTAGCTTGTGAGAAGCAAAAGCACCACAGTCTTTCATTTCAACAAAGGCAGTTATTTTCACTGTATGCAAAGTATCAACTGAGATTGCTAGATGTTTGTAGATACATGCTAAACGTTTGCTACTATATGGTGGACACGTTTCAGAGAAATATTTAATATTCAGAATTCTCCTTCAGTCAGGCCTGCCACCCATCCCCTATGGGTGACCAATCCACATGTGATGACCAACCTATAATGCACTTTGCCAATGGCTATACTCAGCAGGGTTTGCTATAGTGTCCACCCTTTTACTGTTCATTGTGCCAACCTGTCATGGCTGCCAATCTCCCTTTTGGAAGGCCGAAACACTCTGCAGTGGGGTTTAAAGGCAGAACCTGGCAGTGGGTCAGGCTCTCTTCCCAACTCACACAGGTAACAAGTGCATGTTGCACTCCACCCTCGACCAGGCACATCGGGAGTTGGCAGGTGGCCAACCCCTGCTCCCAACATCCTGTATTTTTTTTTTTTGGGGGGGGGTTTCCCTTACCTTTGAGTTTGCAAACCCTGCAGGACTTGCAGGTAAGGCGGTGCCTAGAAAAACCCATGAGTCTTCATGGGGTGTGTGTACACAACCTTAGGGCCCACAAACTAGAGAAGGAAGACAATATTGGGTTCATGAACCCAACCTCTGGGTCCTCAGTCTCAAGACAGGGACCAACATGGGTTCAAGAGTCTTAGCTTGGGTCCAAAGACTCGCAAACCCAAAAATCTTACACGGAGCTCGCCAACCCTGTCCTGGGGCCACGAACCCCCAGAACAATATTCAATTTTGTTTAATTTCTTATAAAAATGAGGTTCAGAATGTACTTACTCAGCCCACTAATGTTCCTTTACATTTCTTTTTCAGGACATGGAGACCTAGCCCTGCATCCTTTGATGGCAACCACAACACAAGATTTTGTATTGCGGCTAGCCAAGCAGGATGTTAGGGTCCACAGATCTCAGTTTGGGTCTGTAGATCCAATGTGGACGATGGGAGAAAAGGCTTCCTCTCCAATCAGATTTGCTTAAAAGAAAAATGGTTTCCCTGGATAATCCTTAAACCCAGATTTGACGACTGTCTACAAATGGTACTGATATCTCCACAATCTATCACTTTAAAGCCCACCTAACTCTTATTTTAAACACTTATTTCTCAAAAACGACTTTGATTCACACCAAACCAAGCAAAGGGGCTCCTCATATAAAAATCTATTTTCATGCCAAGTTTAGTGTACTTCAGTGGGGTTTAAAATGGAGAATGCTGTTTTTTGACCCCACTAAATACCCCTACCCCTCCTTGTAGGGTCTGCATGAACCTGCTGATCCTTAGACAAAAATACTCTTATTTGGAAAGTTCTGCACAGATGTTTCAAATGGCTCCAAAGTTATAGGCATAATAAAAATCAGCTCTTCAATGAAAACTCAGATATAACTATTACTACAGAATCACTATCCCAAAATACGAAATATATAGATAGATAGATAGATATATTTTGCACATTTGGGGCTTTTATTGCGAAAAATGCAGTAGTATAAATAGCTATATTTCACATGTAGCTGTGGAATATGGGAAATATTTCAGTTACTTTTAACATAAAATATTAATTATCATAAAAACTGCCCCAAACTGTTCTGCAGAGAGTTAACCTTGTCAGAGCCATTAGGATTATGTGGCAAACTTATCTAAGTTATGCACCAAAAAAGTACATTTTAAGTTTTTTCTGCACATTCTTCGGCAGTACTATTGGTATCCATTTGAGTTAGAAACATGTTTTGTGGAATCTTCAAATTATCCAAATTGTATGCCACACTGAGTGGCAAATGTAGTAAGTCCATACTTGGGTGCTGCAGCCATGGAATCACTTAATTTCACACTTTCACCATTTCCCATTGTTTTATCAACCCTTTCTAACGATAGTCTGTTTTTAAGGGTAGTTTGAAGAAAACACAATGTTCAAGCTACCAGAAAATTAACATGTAAAATAAAAAAATACATTACGGGTAACGTACTCTGGTTCAGTACTGTGCTGGACGTGAACCTTGCGTTGATAACCGTCCTTACATTCACCATTTAGCCCTTCTTAAAAGTAAACATATGTGAATGTTGTGGCTCTGTGTTGTGTTCTAGGCACACCATGTGGGGGAGGGGACCAGGGACAGTTCACAGCCACTTTTAAGACACTGCACTTAGGATGTCCCGAATAATGGTGGCACTCCCTGATTGGACTTGCCAGAGGTGATAAGTTCTCTTGACAACTCCTGTTTCCTCATAGGGGAGTCAAGCTTGCAAAACAGTTTTACCAATGTCTGACAATACTGCATATTCCACTCACAGAGCTCGGAGTGTGTTTATTTTCCACGGTCTCAAGGTACATCTAGGCACTGCATCCTGTTCCATTCTGGAGGGCTGTAGGAGGGCGCTATACCATGTGTCTTCACTCACTCCCAGGCCTTCTTGAGAAATTAACTTAGAACAGCCTCTCTAAAATTGACATGTGGTTCAGGACATGTTTCTAGATGGTGTCTAGATACGGCAGACACAACCTTTATTTATTGATGCCCTGACAACAGGGTAGTCTCCATCTGTGAGCACTAACAGCAGAAGCACAAAGAGATGTGAGGTGTCAGCACATCCCGTTCTTCGACCCAACTGACAGTATGATCAAGAAAGACAAAGGGATGGGCCTCAGGGAAAGGCCACCCTTCACCTTGCACAAACAGACTCTGCAGTTCCACCCCTAATCCCTACCACCTAACAAAGAGCAGTGGTTCAGGAAGTCTAATCAGCAGCCCAGTGCTAACAAATGCTTAATTGATTTTTGTTTTTTGGAAGCCCCTCACCTCAGTGTCTGGATATTCAGCCACATGAATGCTGGCAATACACGTCAACTCTCTAGGGAAGCTGTCCTCACCCTCCATCTTGTGCTGTGCTAAACTAGATGTGTCCTAAATGGATCCCACTGTGCTTTATAATTAATACTGTGAGCCACACTTGAGGATGAACATCAGTAGGGCTCCTCTCCAGCATTTGCAGAATCTCCTGTCAGTGTTTGCAGCCAATCATTACTTTATGCTTCCAACCCCTGAGCTGGGCAGCTCTCCTGCTGAAACAGTGAGCTAGTGCTAGCCTAGCAGTGGATAGACTGGTCCCCTTACTCTAGCACCTATCAAAGGACCTGATTTAGCACGATCTTCACATGCAGATAATTTTGTTTCTTTCTACAGTGTTGCATCCGCCAAATTGCATGTTTTCTCAAAAGGCATCCTTTATATTCTTAAAATCTGCCATGAAAAACTGATCTTTACTTAAAACATCTGATGGTCATTCCTTCCTTTTCCTTTCAAATGTCTTTCTCCTTCCTTTGCATCCACTTCATATCTCTTCTTTCTAAGCACAACCTTCTCTAAGTTACAGGCACATTTGCCTTCATCTCATTAGTTTTAGCACATTTTCCACAACTTATTTCAAAGATCACACTCTACCTGCAACCTAACACTGCCCAGTCTCCTCTAGCTCATTTATTAACCCCACCAAACATCTGCTTGGACTTGCCTATCTCCTTTCCACCAATAATGATCACCTAGCTGCTTTTACTTTAATTCACCTCAAAGAAAATTAAGTGAATGGAGGAATAGTTGGTCTGAATTCCCAAGACTAATCCCAGTAACCAACAATATGATTCCAACTTCCAGCGCTTCTAACCGGTGCAGGCAAAGCAGGTGGAATCCAGCCCATAAATTAATTCAATAATCAAAAAAGGATACAGCACTCCAGAGATCCGATTCCAAAGGTTTTTATTCACAACCACTACCACCATGGAATAAAAACCTTTGGAATATGGATCTCTGGAGTGCAGCATCCTTTTTTGATTATTGAATATATATATTACCTACTGGCGGTCGCCAGTAGGTAGTTATAGTTAGGACCACGTTTCCATAGGAAAACCTCAACATTCTATTTTGAATAACTTTGGCGCCGGTCGACGAATCCTCGCGAATTTCTCAAAATAGGTGGGGCGCTACGCTCCGCTCCTACCCTACCCTGAAAGTCTCGGGGGGATCCGTCAAGCGGGGGCTGAGATAAAAGGGGGGTCCCAAAACGCGTTTTTCCCATGCATTTTTCCATAGGACCTTTAGAACGAGCTACAGCCCGAACGGCTGAACAGAATTACTCAAAATTTGGCAGAGAGGTAGTCCCTAGGTCAAGGAAGTGCCTTTTGTAGGTTTGGTGTAAATCTGTTCAGTAGATTCTGAGAAAATAGCCTTTAAATCAATATATATATCTGAGCCCGCTTACGGTACGCTTACCGTACGCTTACGGTAAGCGTACGGTGGCGTGCGCGAGCGCGATTCTGATTGGCTCTTAGATCTTAGTAAACATTCGAATCGGCCGAAACCAGGAAGCGGCGGCCGCCATTTTCTGTGTTTCACTCTGAAAAAAAAAGAGTGAAAACAAGAAAAGGGGGCAATGAGGAGAGTTACAGACCCCCTTACATTTGTAAGGGGGTCAAAGAAGGACTGTAAAGTACAAAACAAACATTTATTGATTTTTTTAAAAAATCACGGGGTACGCGTACGGTAAGCTTACGGTAAGCGTACGGAAGAAACATGGCGTGCGCGAAGGAGATTCTGATTGGCCCATAGATCTTAGTAAACATTCGAATCGGCCGAAACCAGGAAGCGGCGGCCGCCATTTTGTGTGTTTCACTCAGAAAAAAAACAGAGAAAACAAGGAAAGGGGGCAATGAGGAGAGTTACAGACCCCCTAACATTTGTAAGGGGGTCAAAGAAGGACAGAAAAGTACAAAAAAAACATTTATTGATTTTAAAAAAAATCACGGGGTACGCGTACGGTAAGCTTACGGTAAGCGTACGGTAAAAAAAAATAAAAAAAAATAAATGAAAAGCAGATTTAAGAGTTTAGATATTAGGGAGCTCTAAAAAGAGCTGTTGTGTTTATGAAGTCATTTTTTAAGTGGTACCTACAAGTAAGTACCGATGCAGAGTCTAAGGTTCAAGAGGAAGACTCTGTTCCCTTCATCATTGAAGTGCACACCATCTCCTCTATAAATGTCTTGCATGTCATAACGCAAGTTGTTGTGGTAAATGGCACCCATACCATAGTCACGGAGGAAAGCAGAAACAGATTTGTTGACGTGCTTTCTTGCTTTGTCAATCTGTGGACAGAAATGATTGGACCAGTTCCATTTTTGCCTTTGGCATATGTTGGAAAACACAAAGGCAGTTTTAGGGAAAAGTGTAAACAGTTGTGCAAAGGTGTCCTTCATAAGCATTTCCAGACCTACCCCAGTCAAAGTGCCTAGGTCATTGCCACCACAGTGCACTATTATGAGGTCAGGGTGTTGGATTTGAATGAAGGATTTCACCAATGGCATCAATTGGTGCCACTTTAACCCTCTCTGACCAATCCATTTAATGTCTACATTTGGCAAAGCAAGGTCTCTCACCATACCTGTTTTCTCTGCAAACTTTTCACTCCAGAAGACATAGCTGTGCCCTACAATCCACACTGTGAACATCTTCAAAGGAGAACTGGATGCACTCAGGAGGTGTCTTTCAGTAGAATGGCAATATGAAAAGAAAGACAGTTTGGAAATGGAGGCATACATATTTTTTACAAAACAAAAAGAACTGATTGGCTGTTTCATACCATTCTAGAATAAAAACTAGGCTGTATGTGTAAATTAATAGAAGCATGTTTTGTATTGGTAAAAAAAAATGTGTAACCAAAGAACAGTACTATGGATTTGCTGTTAGGTTTGAAAAGTCAAGCACTCTTGCTCTGTGGAATTGAAACATTGTTTGGTGAACTTCTGACCTAACTCAACACAGCAGTGTTCCATGAGCTGTTGCTATGGTAGCAGGCAGAAGTCAAGTTGGGGGAAGGGTACTAGGCAGAAGTCAAGTTGGGGGAAGGGTACTTTTGGAAAAGGGTTGGTTTTCAACCAATAGAAATGTGTGATTACATTTGAAAAAAAGGGGGAAGCACTGAGATTTGAAATTTACAAGTATATGTGTGGAAAAATAGAGGGAAAGTTTGCCATTATCTGGTTCTGCTGAGAGGAGAGAGGTGAACACAACAGAGATCCTGGCTCTGATAATCTGCTGTTTGAGTGTCACATTTCTTTCACAACTAACTAATTTTAAAGGTGAGTTTACAGTTTGAGAGGGGATGTATGTGGTAACTTAAGAAATGAATAATAGAAATGGAAATTGTTTTTGTTGTAGTTACACATGGTGGTTTCATAATGTGTCAGTCTGTAAAAGTGATTTTCACTTGCCCCAAAAAAAAAAAGAGCAGTAAGTGTGCTTTCAAATTGGCAAAGAAATTTCGTTTTGGGACTAATGTGAAAACATGACTCTGTGTGCAGAGAGGAATTATAGGCAGAGATTTATTGCGTCTTGCTCTGGTGATTTCACAGTTGCATTAGATGGAAAGGGGGAGCGAATTTTTGGGGGAAGAAGCAGAGTCTTAGCACACACCCATGTGCTTGCCATGTATAGTCATGCACAGTATTTACAAGCGAGTGGGGTTTTCAGGTTTCAGTCTGTAATGCAAATACATTCAGCATCACTAAGGCTGGTTGCCCTTGCTGGAGTGTAGGCAGTCACCGAGAATACACATGGTGGTGGTCTGAAAAAACAGTTTGGACATGTGCATTTAAATAAATCAAAAAAAGTGGTTTCATAATGTGACAGTCTGTAAAAGTGATTTTCACTTGCCCCGAAAAAAAAAAGAGCAGTAAGTGTGCTTTCAAATTGGCAAAGAAATTTCGTTTTGGGACTAATGTGAAAACATGACTCTGTGTGCAGAGAGGAATTATAGGCAGAGATTTATTGCGTCTTGCGCTGGTGATTTCACAGTTGCATTAGATGGAAAGGGGGAGCGAATTTTTGGGGGAAGAAGCAGAGTCTTAGCACACACCCATGTGCTTGCCATGTATAGTCATGCACAGTATTTACAAGCGAGTGGGGTTTTCAGGTTTCAGTCTGTAATGCAAATACATTCAGCATCACTAAGGCTGGTTGCCCTTGCTGTAGTGTAGCAGTCTGGACATGGGCTTTTTAAAAAATCTGAAAAGTGGTTTCATAATGTGACAGTTTGTAAAAGTGATTTTCACTTGCCCAAAAAAAAGAGCAGTTAGTGTGCATTCAAATTGGCATAGAAATTTCGTTTTGTGACTATTGTGAAAAGAAATGTAGTAATATATTTAAATACAATAAAGGAATTGTTACAGAGAATCGGTGAGATCTGTACAAATAAAACTTTAGAATTTTATTGGATTACCATTGGAAATTTAATCAAAAAAGAATTTTAAAATTACTATTTGGTCTAAAGGAAATGAAATCAGATGTATTTTGGAGTTATTTGAGATATAATATTGTGATTATACTTCTGAAACAAACATATCAGACGGTATTTTAAAGAAATAAGTATTGGTATTAGATGATATTTTTTTACAATATTATGCATTTCTATAATGTTAAGTTTAATTAAAAAAAGAATCAGAGCTTTTTTAATACAATCTTTGTGATTGGTATTTTTTTTTGCCCGCTGTAAAATGATGAATGCAATTGCTTTCACAATTTATAGTGAAATGCAATATATTCTGAAAACAGCAAAAATAAGGCAAAAAGATTTTTTGGTAAAAAATGTAAATATGTGTACTGTATTATAAAATGTTTAAAAAATATTAATACTTTTTTCTTTTTTTCCAGATAGATATAGAAAATTTTCGAAAACTACAAACATTTTTAAAACTATTTTTAAAAAAAAGAAATGAATAAATATTTTTTCAGTGAGTATGGTAAGTCAATAATAATAATTGTAGTCTCTCAAGGACAATGTAATGTGATAAATGATTTTTAGTGTTTTTTTTAAAAAATAAAAAAAAAGTACGCGCACCGTACGCGTACGGTAAAAAAAAATAAAAAAAAGTTTTTAAAAACATATGTTAAAAAAAGATGAAAGATAAGGTTGGCTCTTAAAAGAACCGTTGTGTTCATGCAGGGACAGAGGAAAGAAAGCATGGGAAAATTATTCAAAGCGACAAATGTGCTGATCTATTTTGTTGTTCACTAGGGAAACACTGGTCTCCCTATGGCAAATTAGATCTTTACAAAATGTGCAATGAATATCAACCTTCCGAAATCGAGGGTTCATTTCCAGAGGGCCAGCAAAAGGAGATTCTCCCCCCACAGATGAAGGGCTCACCTGACCTGCAGAAGAAGGAGTAAGCCCTGCAGGTGATGGTCCAGGCTGAGCTGCTGTGGATGTACTGGCTCGTCTTTCTGAAGAGTTACCTCCAAAAAGATGACCATGTGTCCTTCTGTGTACATCCTGGAGGTGTCTCTTCATGGTGTGATTCCCAAAGGAATACTTCCTGTTAGGATTACCTCTAGAAAGTACACGCTGACACAGCTTGCAAGTAACTAAGGGTGCATTCACCTTTTGCTGGCCTTCTGGAAAAGTAAAATAATCCCAAACATAAGAAGGCTTTTGTTTCCTCGATCTCTGCCTCAAGACAGTGCTGCTAGTGCTAGCCTCACTCTCAGAAGAGCTCTGCTGTTCTGCCATCGTATCCCAAAGACAAACCAGCTCCTTCTCCCAAGGGATCACAAGCAGAAATGAGGGGAATGGGTGTGGTGTAGGAGAGTTCTAGAACTGAAAGTAGTTTCAACCAATCAAAAGTTGTGTTTCAAGATCGCATGACCTACCGTACGCTTACGGTACGCTTACGGTACGCTTACGGCAAAAAGTACGCGTGCGCGTAAAAAAGACACGCGCTTGCGCGCATGCGCATAACAGTCACTCCCCGGCACTTCCGCGTAACGTGCGCGTGTGGCGTAAGCGCGCACGCGTCCCACGCGCAGTACGCGCGGCTACGCAAAGTGCGTAACTATACGCAAGCAGCGTAGATAGATTACGGACGTTGCGTAAACCGTACGCTTACCGTGAGCTTACGGTACGCGTACCAAAAAAAAATTAAAAAAAAAAAAAAAGAACTGGAAATAAATTTTACATGTTTATTTTAAAAAATATATTAAAAAAAAATATTTAAGGATTTTAAAAATTAAAGCATAGTCTTTATAAAAGGTAAGTAAATTAAATTAAAAATATGTTTGAAAAAATTGAAGAATAAAAAAAAAATTAGCATTTAAAAAACCTTGCAAATTCACTGAAAAAACCATGGGTTTCACACACGTTATAGTTAGGAATTAGCATTTAAAAAACCTTTGAAATTCAGTGAAAAAACCATAGGTTTCACACACGTTATAGTTAGGAATTAGCATTTAAAAAACCTTAGAAATTCAGTGAAAAAACCATAGGTTTCACACATGTTATAGTTAGCTGGACATTTTACTCGTAAAAAACCAATGAAATTGCCCCGTTATAGTTAGTTCAGCTAACTATAACTCGCGCGCCCGCAATGCACTGCTGATGACGTCACATATTACATCACTCATGACATGGTCAGTGACATCACTCATGACATCACTGATGACATCTCAAATGACATCACTGATGACATCACTGATGACATCATCCTTGTGATAGAGTGGCAGACCTCCTCTTCCCCTAATATAACCTTTGACACACACATTCAAAAATAGAAACTACAATATTCAAAAAAATGGACATACCAATACCAGTTAAAACAACCTTTTCAGTAATTCTAAGATCCACATACACATCCACTCATTCACCAACAGTCCAATTCAGTCACTCATACATGTACTCACTCATCATATGTACTCATACACCTATACATCCTGTTACACAATGCCACTCATCCATAGAGTTACTCACACACATAGTCACTCATGCTAATAAAGAATCAAACATACATTTACTTGCATATACAGTTATACACACACCACCACACTTACTTCTACGGAAACTTACACATACTTAGTCTTTTAAACAATCACTTATAGAAACACATACTTATTCATACAGGAACTCTTTCAATCTCTCACTCTCACATATACTCACATATATACACCAATAGTCACATATACTAGTTTAAAACATATGTAGTTACTCATAAAGACACTATTGAGACAGTCATTCACTCACTAACACACCCATACACACACTCATCCACCCATACAGTCCTGCACACATACTGTGTTCAACACATACAAACAGTGAGTCACTCATTCATGCACCTATGCACTACGTAATACCCCCCACCGAACCATGCAGACACTCAGACTGATACTCAAAAAACCAACTAATAACCTATATAGACACCCATGTAGCTACTCACCAACCCATGCAGCCAATTATACACAAAGTGAGAGACTGATACAGATATTTACATATTTAAACATTACTCACTAAGCCATGTATTCACTATGATACACTTAATCAGTCAGTTACACAATCAATTTTTCAAAAACAAATCATCCATTTAGACACTTATATACCCATTTATTCTTCCATCGACCTTGAGATATACATATATAAAACATATTTAATTTTCAGAATAACACACATTCACTGGATGATGTCATCAGTGATGTCATCAGTGATGTCATTTGAGATGTCATCAGTGATGTCATGAGTGATGTCACTGACCATGTCATGAGTGATGTAATATGTGACGTCATCAGCAGTGCATTGCGGGCGCGCGAGTTATAGTTAGCTGAACTAACTATAACGGGGCAATTTCATTGGTTTTTTACGAGTAAAATGTCCAGCTAACTATAACATGTGTGAAACCTATGGTTTTTTCACTGAATATATATATATACACATATTATGTATATACAGATATATATATATATATATATATATATATATATATATATATATATATATATATATTCAATAATCAAAAAAGGATGCTGCACTCCAGAGATCCATATCTACGTGCTATAGTTAATTCTGACTCCAGTTACCCTGTTGCACGGCACTTCAAATTAGTCCATCACAATAATCTAAACAAACTCAAATATTATGTGATAGACACTGTACCAAAATTGCCGAGAGGTGGCAACAGGGAAAAACTCCTCAGGCAGTTAGAGACCCAATATATACTGCGTCTAGACACTAAGATGCCTAATGGACTCAACACAGGGGAGGACATGCATAATTTCCTATGATCTATACACTTAAAGGTTTTGAGGTTTTCACTAACCTTCTAAGTTTCCTTGCATCATTTAAAATCTTCTAAAATCATGTAGTTTTATCTTGATTTTATTTACCTTTTTTCCCTCAGATGTACCCCCTGTTTCCTCTATTTCCCTTATTATACGCTGCTAATGGGTTGCCACTTTGCACATATTTTTAGCCTTATCAGTACTGTTGCATCTGCACTTTACTAAACGTAAGTTTTGATGTACTGTATTAAGCACTAGCACTTTATAGGCATTTTGTGCTAACAATCATACTATAGGTTTTAATATTTATAATTGGTATTTTATCCAGTTTATAGATATTCCCCATCTACGATATAATCCCAATAATCATTGCACTTGCACTCCTATTGGAAAGCTATACATTACATAGATGTGTATATGCACTATATCGATAGTCCTTTTAGTTGGGGATTAACCGATTACATCAGTGCACGCAACTTCGATGTATTCTACACATCGTTAATTAAGCTGATCTCTATCCGGCTATCTGAAGTATCAAGAACTCCTTGTACTACTTAGACTAATTCATATATGCAGCCAATGACCCATGCAGGACAGCGTATTGATTTTCATGATATGGATTTTTTACTGATTTGTTTTCAGGGTCTTTCTAGCTATGACTTCCGAAATGATTTGTGTTTTATTTGAAGTAATTTTAAAGGCTTCCCCCATTTGTAAATGTGTATTTTTTAGGCATATAATTGGGGCTAATTGCAGATGATTATTTAAGATCCCCATTTTTTATGTATTTAGTATCGGAATTTTATGCGGTGTACTCCACAGGGCTCTCTCGAAATAATTGTACTTTTTTTAAAACTAGCAGTTTTAAATTGCAAGATGAAATCATGGTTGTACGAGAGTATCTCTTTCATGTTTACCTTGTGGATCCGAATATTTTGCTGTTTTGTCTGCTATCATTCTATTGGTTACCGAAGGAGGAAGTCAAACACTCTACAGTATTTATTATTTGATAGGTTCACCGGTGGTCATGTGATCAAGGCCGTGGCAACGCGGCCGAAACGCGTCATGCCATTTGATATGGAATAAACTTTTGCACTTTATACTCACGGCGTGCTGTGGTCTGTACCCGTTTCCAGTATTCGTTGGATCGTTGGGGAACCTGTTCTCTACATATATATATATATATATATATACACACACACACACATGTATTCTTTCACTCATAACTTTGGCACATTTTGATGAATCTTCACAAAGGTTCATTCACCTCATCTCAAATGTTTTGGGGTTCCTCATTAAGTGGAGCTGTAAAAAAAGGGGGGAGGGTCCCAAAACACGTTTTCCTTATGTAAATTCCCATTGGAATTTTAGGAAGTGTTTTAGAAACAAAAATATAGAAAGAGTTACAGCAAATTTGGTAGAAAGTTAGCTCTTTACCCATAAAGTTTTCTTTGATGTGTGCCTCGATTGGTGGTAAGAGATAAGCTATCTGTTAAAGCTTTGCTACAGGGCAAAGGTTGCACATAGTAAGTGCTTGCTCTCCTAAGAAGCTTTGAGTGTCTGGAGGCAATGGTCTCTGCGTGAAAAGTTGTGAATAACACAAAAGACTGTACACACCAAGTACTTGCCCACACATGTGCTTGATTGCCCACAAGTGGGTAGGTATCTGCAAAGTGTTTGGTACAGGGTTAGGACTGTGCAAAGTAAGGCCTTTACCACCAAAACGGCCTTGGATGTCTATAGAGAGAGGGCTCTCTGTGGGAGGGTTCTGAAAAGGCCAAAGACCGTTCGGAGTAGGTACTTCCCTAGCCATGTGTGGTTCATTGCTCATGAGAGGTCGGCTAGCTGCGAAGGGTCTGGTACAGGCAAAGGCTGTGCGTAGTTTGGATGATGTGATCAGTGATGTGATCAGTAATGTCATCAATTATGTCATTTGAGATGCCATCAGTGATGTCATTAAACATGCCATCAGTGATACACTATTTGGGGCCATAAGCAGTGTATGTCAGGAGTGCAGGCAATAGATAGCTCAGTAAACTATAACTGATGAATTTCAGTGTTTATTTGTTTTAAAACAATACTTTTTATATAAGTACAAGGTCTAACTATAATGCTCAATAACATATTATTTAGACCAAGTGTACTAATTTAAGCACATTCAAACATTTATTACCAGGGTGCTGCAAAACCACATGATGTACAGTGATTAGAGTCTTACAGAATGTATGTCACAATGGTGTGACAGAGTAAAACAACTCTGCTAATAATGAAGAGGCCTATTTGAATGAATGAATGAACTAATTAAGGGGTTGGAATCGAGAGTATGGTGCTGGAACTGACAACTCCAACATTATCATAGAGACAACTTAAGACTACAGGTAGATTTTGAGTAGCCACCTGAGATTATCGATCCGGCACAAGCTTAGAGGAAGAGCTTGACAATACAGAAAGAACAACCCAACTGAGATCCTAAACATAGAGGAACAGCAGTGAACTTGGCTGGAAAGGTCACTTGAATGCCTGGAGAACATAGACCAAAAGACAGTAGGGACAGTCCCTGTGAGAAGTTGGCCTGGCATATGCGGTCTCCTAGTTATAGGGACACCTTGCACCAGTCCAATTCGACTCTTATTGATGATAGGTTTAAGACAACCTTTAGAGAAAGCTATCCTAGTGGTAGCTGTGGAGAGCAGCCTTCAGGCTAAGTCTTGAAGGAGTGTTAAGCTTATCGTTTTACCATAATAACCTCTTTAATAACCAAATGAAAGAGTAGCCCACACAGGTATATATATAAAATATATGTATTTATTCTAGACAGAATCCCACAGTCTCTTTATGAGGCTAGTGGCAAAGTTACAATTCAAACAAGCATTTAAAAACACAATAAATAGCACAGGAATCACTGGCCCCAGGGGGGGACCAAACCATATATCAAAAAAATGGTATAAGAACCACGACAATTCTACAGACAATGCCTAGGGCATTTAGGATCGCTGGCCCCTTAAGAATCCACCCCAGGTTATGAGGAAGGGGACCCACGGGAGGCGCGTGCAGTGGAAATATTTGCTATCGGGATCTCTATTATAGTCTATGGAGAATGTCGCGGTTGAAATTACACAGATTAAAGTCACTTCTAGCAGGAGTACAAAGTTAAAACTTTAGACTTAAGCTTTTGAGGAGCCCACTACCACAAGAGTACCGAGGTACCACTGTTACCTGCCCCAGGGAAGCCGGGTGCATAGGTCGATTCTGTTGTCGGGTCGCGGGCTGATTTTCTATAGGAAAATGTTCAAAAGTGCTGCTAGCCAAAAGCGTTGATGATGCCGTGAAGATCAGAGATGTGAAGATTGTAGAGAAGAACCTGAAAGCAGAGGGGACAGAGTCTGGGTCACGGCAAAGTGACCAGGAGGCTCAAAGCAAAGAGCCCTTCGATGTCGGGTGCTTCAGGTGCAAAGTGGTGTAGCTTGGATCTGCAGCCACGGGCTCCGGGAGGCTTCAAAGAAGGCCAGCTTTGGGAGGGCAACTGTCCCACGTCGGATGAGGGTCGCGGCGGTGTTAGTGTCCGGATTGGATCCACTAAGCCTTGGCAACTGCAACCCATGAAAAATAAACAAATCGGCTACAGTGCAGACCCACAAGGTCTGGGAGAGGTCTCCTTTGGAGAGACTGTAGAGCAGACCTGGAGCAACCAGGGGAACTCTTGATTATAGAAATAGACCTCCGCTAGGGCCCACAAGTCGAGAGACAAGGGACCGCGGGAGGCGGCAATTTGGCGTGCGTAAAAGGGCACCCACGGGCCACCGGAGGGGGCTAGGGCACTGGTCTTTGGCACAATTGCTGTAGAGTGGTTGGCTCGAAAACTGGCCAAAGCACAACTTCCCCACTGGTCAGGGTCGTGTGCTACGTAAGAGGTGGCCGGTGTCCTGGGGTATTGGGGATCTCGGGAACCCACACGGTCCACGGTGCCCAAACTCGTTGAGCACACTCACTGGCCTCTGGGATGCGCTGGAAACCCACCTCAAGGGTGCTGGAAGTCGTCGAAGTCCGTAGGAGCAGTGAGGTTCCAACCGGGTCACTTGCAGTGTTTCAGGTGCCTGCCAAGCAGGGGGATAACTCCTGTATCCCAAGGGAGATTTCTTCCGTAAGCTGGGCAGCAGCAAGTCGAAGGTCAAGACTGTAAAGTTCAAGAGTAATCTGAGGCTCTGGGGCCACGTCATTCACCTTTATCCCCAAGATTAGGGGAGTGTCCAGAGTAGTGTCCACCAATGAGTGGTGAGGCGGGAAAGGGTGGCTACACCCTCTCCCCTTTGTGTGTTTCCCACCTGGGCGAGGGGCAGGATGCCCCTGAACCGGTTCCAAGCGGTGTATGCAGAATTAGGTCTCTGCAGCTGCCTACGTGCAACTCTGAAAGGACATTTGGTGCACCCACCCTGTTCCAATCCACATTATCCTGTCTGGGGAGATGCTAGCACCTCCCTGCCACAGGAGCCCTATTGTCCAGCTGGCGAGGCTGGGGTTTTCCCCAGCAACAGCCAGCCAGGGTCGTGTAGGTGGCGGGCAGTAGCCATTTTGTGATACTTATGCACTTTTAAATGGGTGTCTAAATTCTACCGCTTTTCCCATATCGCCCCTCTAGCAGGGGGGAATCGTACCCTCATGCCCATGGCTGGACTGGGGGTATGATTCCTACACATACCTCAGCACCCTGCCCTGTAGGATTAGCAAGGCCTGCTATAGGGGTGACCTATGAGAGTACATGTGTTGTAATGGGGTGGGATATAGGGTACCTATATCCCTGTAAGGGGTGCTAGCACCACCTTACCCAGACTACAGTAGTGGTCTGGTGGTGTCAGTTTGTATGGCTGTCCCAGGGTGGCACAATAAGTGCTGCAGCCCTGGTAGGCCTACTGAGGGACCCATGCCCTGGGTACCTAGGGTACCATCTACAAGGGACTGTCAGGGCACCCTCAGCATCCAATTGGTTGGTACCTAGGGTACTCACATCGTTTAACAGAGGAAGCAGATAGTCTGGGGTCCTGGATAGCAGGGCCACAGCCTGGCTAAAGTCATAAAAACAGTCAAAACATCAGCAAAACGTTGGGGGCAACTATGCAGTCGATGCCACTCTCCTACATAACCCCCCCCCCCCCCCAAACGCAGGGACATTAAACTAACCTTGACCAGTTGAGTCTTCATGTTCTAAGTGGAAATATCTGGAGAGGCCATCTGCATTGGCATGGTTGCTCCCAGGTCTATGTTCCAATGTATAGTCCATCCCCTGTAGGGAAATGGACCACCTGAGTAGTTTGGGGGTTTTCACCCTTCATCCGTTTTAGCCATAGGAGGGGCTTATGGTCTGTCTGAACAATGAAGTGAGTGCCAAGCAAGTATGGCCTCAGCTTCTTCAAGGCCCAGACCACAGCAAAGGCCTCCCTCTCTATGGCTGACCAACGTTTCTCTCTGGGGGTCAACCTTCTGCTAATAAAAGCTACTGGTTGATCCTGGCCCTTCTCATTCAGTTGTGATAACACAGCACCTACCCCCACCTCTGAAGCATCAGTTTGAACTATGAATTCTTTGGAGTAGTTGGGGCTTTGGAGCACTGGAGCAGAGCACATTGCCTGTTTTAGGTCATCAAAAGCTTTCTGACAGCTGACAGTCCACTGAACCTTTCTGGGCATCCTCTTAGAGGTGAGGTCATTCAAGGGGGTCACAATGGATCCATATCCCTTTACAAACCTCCTATAGTAACCAGTCAGGCCCAAGAAAGCTCGAACCTGAGTCTGGGTCGTTGGAGCAACCCAGTCCATGATGGTCTGGATTTTGCTCTGAAGTGGTTGAACCTGGCCTCCACCTACAAGGTGACCCAGGTATACAACCTGACTCTGCCCTATCTGGCACTTAGTAGCCTTGATAGTGAGCCCAGCCTTTTGCATGGCTTCCAAAACTTTCCTCAGATGGATCAGGTGATCTTCCCAGGTGGAGCTAAAGACAGCAATATCATCTAGATATGCTGCACTAAAGTCTTCCAGGCCTGAGAGGACTTGGTTCACCAACCTTTGAAAAGTGGCAGGTGCATTTTTCAAACCAAAGGGCATCACAATAAATTGAAAATGCCCACCAGGGGTAGAAAATGCAGTTTTGGCTTTTGCAGACTCAGCTAACTTTATCTGCCAGTAGCCAGCTGTCAGATGAAATGTGCTCAGATATTTGGCTGAGGCCAATCTATCTATGAGCTCATCTGCTCTGGGAATTGGGTGAGCATCAGGCTTAGTGACTGCATTGAGTCCCCTGTAGTCGACACAGAACCTCATCTCTCTCTTACCACCCTGGGTGTGAGGTTTTGGTACTAGGACTACTGGGCTAGCCCAAGGGCTATCTGAGGGCTCAATCACTCCCAACTCCAACATCTTTTGGACTTCTGTCCTTATGCAGTCCCTGACATGGTCAGGTTGCCTGTAGATCTTATTCTTGACAGACAGACTGTCCCCAGTGTCCACTTTGTGAGTGCACCAGGTGGTCTGACTTGGAGTCAGAGAAAACATATGCCTGTAAGTCTGTAGAACCTGTCTACAGTCTGCTTGCTGCTTGTCAGTGAGGCTGCCTGCCAAGGCTACTCCATCAACTGACCCATTGTCAGGGTTCTGAGAGAGCAGGTCTGGGAGAGGGTCACTCTCTTCCTCCTGTCCCTCATCTGTTGCCATGAGCAAGCCCATGTCAGCCCTGTCCACATATGCTTTCAACCTATTGACATGAAGTACCCTGTGGGGACTTCTGGGAGTGCCAAGGTCTACCAGGTAGGTAACCTCTCCCTTTTTCTCCAAAATGGTATGGGGTCCACTCCACTTATCTTGGAGAGCTGCTGGGGCCACTGGCTCCAACACCCATACCTTCTGCCCTGGCTGGTACACCACCAGGACAGCCTTTTGGTCATGCCAGGCTTTCTGTAATTCCTGACTTGCCTCCAGGTTTTTAGTTGCCTTCTTCATGTACTCAGCCATCCGGGAGCGGAGACCAAGTACATAGTCCACTATGTCCTGTTTAGGGGGTTTGAGGGGTTGCTCCCATCCCTCCTTCACTAGACAGAGTGGCCCTCTAACAGGATGGCCAAACAAAAGTTCAAAGGGGCTATAACCAACCCCCTTTTGTGGCACCTCTCTGTATGCAAAGAGAAGGCAGGGCAGAAGAACATCCCATTTTCGCCTAAGCTTTTCTGGGAGCCCTTTGATCATACCCTTTAAGGTCTTGTTGAACCTCTCAACAAGACCATTGCATTGTGGGTGGTAAGGGGTGGTGAACTTATAGTAAACCCCACACTCCTTCCACATTGCCTTCAGGTAACTACTCATAAAGTTTGTACCTCTGTCAGACAATACCTCCTTAGGAAACCCCACTCTGGAAAAGACTCCCAGGAGGGCCCTTGCCACCACAGGTGCTGTGATGGTCCTAAGGGGAATAGCTTCTGGGTATCTAGTGGCATGATCCACTACCACTAGAATGAACCTGTGCCCAGATGCTGTTGGTGGGTCCAGGGGACCAACAATGTCAATCCCCACCCGCTCAAAGGGCACCCCCACCACAGGCAATGGTATCAGGGGGGCCTTTGTGGATTTACCTGCCTTGCCACTTGCCTGGCAGGTAATGCAAGAGCTGCAAAAGCTCTTACAGTCTTCACTCATCTGGGGCCAATGAAAGTGAGGGACAATTCTGTCCCAAGTCTTGTTTTGGCCCAGGTGTCCTGCTAAGGGAATATCATGGGCCAGTGTGAGCAGGAAGCCCCTAAACTTTTGAGGTATTACCAACCTCCTGGCTGCACCAGGCTTGGGGTCTCGACCCTCAGAGTAAAGGAGCCCTTCATCCCAATAAATCTTATGGGTCCCACTGGCATTCCCTGCAGCCTCAGCAGCAGCTTGCCGTCTGAGGGGTTCAAGAGTGGGGCAGCTCTGCTGCTCCAGGCTCAAGTCTGCCCTAGAAGGTCCCCCTGCCCCCAAGAACTCAACCTGATCAGGTTCCAGTTCCTCTGGGGCAGTTCCTTCTTCAGGAGATAGATCCTCTTCTGCTAAAAGAGTCTCTACAGACTGATCCTGGGGGGAAGGCTCTGCCTTACCCCTGCTACTCCTCCTCTTGGAAGGTCCTTGGTCCGTTTTTCCAGGATCCAAGGCCTGTTCAGTTCCTGTCAGCTTTGCTTTTGACCTTGTCAGGGCAAACACTTCTGCTGGTATACCCAACATTGCTGCATGGGTACTTAGCTCCACCTCAGCCCATGCTGAGGTCTCCAAATCATTCCCTAGTAAACATTCAACAGGTAGGTCTGCACTCACCACAACTTTCTTGAGGCCAGTTACCCCTCCCCAGGAGAAGTTCACAACTGCTAGAGCATGGCCAGTACTAACGTTGCTTGCATTGGTCACTTGGTAAATTTCCCCAAGTATGATCTGGTTAGGGTCTACAAGGTCCTTAGTCACCATGGTGACACTGGCCCCTGTATCCCTGTAAGCTAGTGACTCCCTTCCATTAATTTTTGGCTGTTGTCTGTATTTGCCCAGACCACTGGGGCTCACAAACAGGGACAGGTCCCCATCACAAACTAGAACAGCCTGAGTAGGAGTTCTGACTAGGCCAGAGTCCTCTCCAGATCCCAGGGTCAACCCTACTATACCCTTGTTCTGTGTACCACCACCTATGGTTGCACTAGGGGGAACAGCTGCCTTAGGGGCAGGTGGATTGGTACTTGTGGAGTCTTTGGCCTTATTACAATCTGAAGTCCAATGGGTCTTCTGCTTACAGAACTTACACCATGGCTTCCTTGGTTGTTTAGCTTTATTAGCTTGGGATTTGTCAGATGCAGATTTTTGGGGGCCTGTTGAAGACTGCTGGTCTTTTCCCTTTTCCCCACCCTTCTCAGAGCTTTTGGCATCTTCCTTTTTAGTTGCACCCCCCAAGGGCTGGACCTTTTGCTTAATCCTGGTTCTGACCCATTTGTCTGCCTTCTTTCCCAATTATTGGGGAGAGGTCAGATCAGAGTCCACCAGGTGCTGATGTAAGAGCTGGTTCTGACAATTATTAAGAATCTGCTCCCTCATTATGAGATTATACAATCCTTGATAATCATTCACTTTGCTGCCAGTTAACCAACCTTCCAGTGCCTTGGTAGCACAATCAACAAAATCTACCCAGGCTTGATTCTGTGCTTTTTGGGTATCTCTGAACTTAAGTCTGTATTGATCAGTGGTTAAGCCAAACCCATCTATTAAAGCATCTCTCAAGATATAGTAATCATCAGCATCCTCTTCTCTTACAGAGAGGAACTTGTCTCTACCTTTGTCTGCAAAGAAGAGCCACAGGATTGCTGCCCACTGCTCTACTGGGACCCTTTGTACCTTACTGGCCCTCTCAAGAGCAGAGATCCATTTGTGGATGTCATCCCCTGTATGATAGGGGGGCACAATCTTGTGGAGGTTCCTATTGTCAGGGTGTTTCTCTCTAACTCTAGGGGTTTCATTACTGCCACCAGGGGTCTCTAGACCCCACTTTCTTGAAGCTTTCTGAAGCTCCAGGGACTCCCTGTCCAATGCTAACTGTTCTCTCCTGAGCTGTAGTTTTGCCTGCTCAAACTGGATCAGTCTGCATTTCCTCTCTTGGGAGCATTCTCTCCTCTGAGGAGAGGCAGAGGTCCTGTTGGATCTCCTAGAATGGTTGGACCCCACTGAGGGGGATCTGTTCCTTCTACTTGGATCCACCACTCTCCCTTTAGGGATGGAGAGAGTGCCTTTTGGGCCATCACCTCCATGTTGTGAGTGGTCTGGTTCTTCCAGGTCAGGATCTTCATCCTCTTCCTGGTCCTCATCAGAGTCCTCTCTAGGAGGGTCCTCTTCTGAGGGGTGCCCACCCAACCTATCTACCCCATCAGACCCTAAAGTCTGCTTAAAGTCTGCTATGAGCAGGATCTCCCTGAGGCGTTGAGTATTGGCACCTTTGTTTGTCTTCAGTTTCCTAAAGGTGTACATCTCCCTAAGATCAGCAAAGGAGAGATGATCATATTTGTCGACTGGAACCCTTTGGGGTCCTTCCAGAGCCTTATGGGCACCTGAACCTAAAGACATTTCTAGTGTAGTGATAGTGGTGTATCTACCTACTCTAGGTGTGGCCTACTGAATCCTCTCTTGAGTTGTAGTCAAGGTGTGCTAAACCCTCTACACACAACTCCTAAGTTCAGTAGAACTTATTGTATTCTAGCTTGAATTGGGGCTTTCACTTTAGAAATTCAATTTGTTATTTGGTAAAACAATGGCAAGCTTGAATCCAACCGCTGCACACCAATGTGAGAAGTTGGCCTGGCATATGCTGTCTCCTAGTTATAGGGACACCTTGCACCAGTCCAATTCGACTCTTATTGATGATAGGTTTAAGACAACCTTTAGAGAAAGCTATCCTAGTGGTAGCCGTGGAGAGCAGCCTTCAGGCTAAGTCTTGAAGGAGTGTTAAGCTTATCGTTTTACCATAATAACCTCTTGAATAACCAAATGAAAGAGTAGCCCACACAGGTATATATATAAAATATATGTATTTATTCTAGACAGAATCCCACAGTCTCTTTATGAGGCTAGTGGCAAAGTTACATTTCAAACAAGCATTTATAAACACAATAAATAGCACAGGAATCAATAGGCCCCAGGGGGGGGACCAAACCATATATCAAAAAAATGGTATAAGAACCACGGCAATTCTACAGACAATGCCTAGGGCATTTAGGATCGCTGGCCCCTTAAGAATCCACCCCAGGTTATGAGGAAGGGGACCCACGGGAGGCGCGTGCAGTGGAAATAGCTGCTATCGGGATCTCTATTATAGTCTATAGAGAATGTCGCGGTTGAAATTACACAGATTAAAGTCACTTCTAGCAGGAGTACAAAGTTAAAACTTTAGACTTAAGCTTTTGAGGAGCCCACTACCACGAGAGTACCGAGGTACCACTGTTACCTGCCCCAGGGAAGCCGGGTGCATTGGTCGATTCTGGTGTCGGGTCGCGGGCTGATTTTCTATAGGAAAATGTTCAAAAGTGCTGCTAGCCAAAAGCGTTGATGATGCCGTGAAGATCAGAGATGTGAAGATTGTAGAGAAGAACCTGAAAGCAGAGGGGACAGAGTCTGGGTCACGGCAAAGTGACCAGGAGGCTCAAAGCAAAGAGCCCTTCGATGTTGGGTGCTTCAGGTGCAAAGGGGTGTAGCTTGGATCTGCAGCCACGGGCTCCGGGAGGCTTCAAGGAAGGCCAGCTTCGGGAGGGCGACTGTCCCACGTCAGATGAGGGTTGCTGCGGTGTTACTGTCTGGATTGGATCCAATAAGCCTTGGCAACCGCAACCCATGAAGAACAAACAAATCGGCTACAGTGCAGACCCACGAGGTCTGGGAGAGGTCTCCTTTGGAGAGACTGTAGAGCAGGCCTGGAGCAACCAGGGGAACTCTTGATTGTAGAAATAGACCTCCGCTAGGGCCCACAAGTCGAGAGACAAGGGACCGCGGGAGGCGGCAATTTGGCGTGCGTAAAAGGGCACCCACGGGCCACCGGAGGGGGCTAGGGTGCTGGTCTTTGGCACAATTGCTGTAGAGTGGTTGGCTCAAAAACGGGCCAAAGCACAACTTCCCCACTGGTCAGGGTCGTGTGCTACGCAAGAGGTGGCCGGTGTCCTGGGGTATTGGGGATCTCGGCACCCACACGGTGCCCAAACTCGTTGAGCACACTCACTGGCCTCTGGGATGTGCTGGAAACCCACCTCAAGGGTGCTGGAAGTCGTCAAAGTCCGTAGGAGCAGCGAGGTTCCAACCGGGTCACTTGCAGTGTTTCAGGTGCCTGCCAAGCAGGGGGATAACTCCTTTATCCCAAGGGAGATTTCTTCCGTCAGCTGGGCAGCAGCAAGTCGAAGGTCAAGACTGTAAAGTTCAAGAGTAATCTGAGGCTCTGGGGCCACGTTATTCACCTTTATCCCCAAGATTAGGGGAGTGTCCAGAGTAGTGTCCACCAATGAGTGGTGAGGCGGGAAAGGGTGGCTACACCCTCTCCCCTTTGTGTGTTTCCCACCTGGGCGAGGGGCAGGATGCCCCTGAACCGGTTCCAAGCGGTGTATGCAGAATTAGGTCTCTGCAGCTGCCTACGTGCAACTCTGAAAGGACATTTGGTGCACCCACCCTGTTCCAATCCACATTATCCTGTCTGGGGAGATGCTAGCACCTCCCTGCCACAGGAGCCCTATTGTCCAGCTGGCGAGGCTGGGGTTTTCCCCAGCAACAGCCAGCCAGGGTCGTGTAGGTGGCGGGCAGTAGCCATTTTGTGATACTTGTGCACTTTTAAATTGGTGTCTAAATTCTACCGCTTGTCCCATATCGCCCCTCTAGCAGGGGGGAATCGTACCCTCATGCCCATGGCTGGACTGGGGGTATGATTCCTACATGGTTGACATCAAACACGATATGGTTCTGTGTAGCCATTCTCGAGTTATCGCGGTATCGCGATAGACTTATAATGCGGTTAAGAGTATATGGTATGGCTACACTACAAACAACCCAGTAACGATTTTACGAAGGTTGCAGAGAGGCCCTACTCATGTAGGTGTCCCCCCTCACACATAGCTCAGCACCCTGCCCTGTAGGATTAGCAAGGCCTGCTATAGGGGTGACCTATGAGAGTACATGTGTTGTAATGGGGTGGGATATAGGGTACCTATATCCCTGTAAGGGGTGCTAGCACCGCCTTACCCAGACTACAGTAGTGGTCTGGTGGTGTCAGTTTGTATGGTTGTCCCAGGGTGGCACAATAAGTGCTGCAGCCCTGGTAGGCCTACTGAGGGACCCATGCCCTGGGTACCTAGGGTACCATCTACAAGGGACTGTCAGGGCACCCTCAGCATCCAATTGGTTGGTACCTAGGGTACTCACATCGTTTAACAGAGGAAGCAGATAGGTGGGGTCCTGGATAGCAGGGCCACAGCCTGGCTAAATTCATAAAAACAATCAAAACATCAGCAAAAAGTTAGGGGCAACTATGCAGTCGATGCCACTCTCCTACAGTCCCATAGAAAACTCTCTGAGTAAACAGAGTGCCTTGAATGTGTTCCACATAGGAAACTGTGGTTAATGCAGCATGCAGCAAACCTCTAAAACTTTGCTAAATGTCCTAAAATTATACTGAAGCCAGACTGCCATGTTCTGAACTCCTACACCTCCTACACTATGGGGGAAAGTAGAGGATTTTGCCATAGGGTTGAGATCCTCGCCTTCCCAACTGTACATGCACAAACCCTCTGGAGGATCTAGCATCATCTCAAATGTACTACTGGTTATGTTGCCGGGAGAAATATCCTGTCTTTTTACTACTGTCCATCTGGCCCTGCACAATGTGGCCTAAAATCTCTCACCCACATAGCGGGGCATGCTTTATCACAGGACTGTCAATTTATCACCCAGGGAAGCAATGTTATTTCTGCCTTCAGCTGTCCATCATGGAGTACATCTTGTCCCCTCTCATCCTATAGTGACATGATGTGTGGCTAACAATAAGGTGAATATCCTATGAATCAATGAAAAATGTATGAAAGGAAAATACAGAATTATTAATGTCCACTAGTTCCATTGCCAACTCAGGAGAATACTAAATTGTACTGTTCACCAGTTTTCAGAGTGGTAGCTACCATCAATGCTTAATTTGAGCCAGTGGTTTCCAGTGCTCCGCACCAGCACGTAGATAGTCTGCCACATGGTGGCGCTGTCTGCCTAATTTTGAGATGAACCCAACAACAGTTGTTTATTAATTCAGTATACATTCAAAATGACTAATACCTGCCACCCAAGCCATTCTTATTGCTTAGAGAGCCAGAAATAATCTGAATTGTGCCTCTTGAACAAACGTGATGTTTGTTAGTTGTCTTGTACTGCCAATGGAAGTGCTGGTGGGGTCAATGTGTGCTGCAAGCAGCAGTAGCTATTTCTTTACAAATCAAGCACTGGCTACAATTAGTCTACTTCCACATAGGTGCTCTTTTAATGCAAAGCTTTATTGCCAGCACCAACTTTCGTTCTAGGTTTAACATCCTACAAACCTGTCAAATGGCCCAATGCCGTGGATGGCACTTTCCAGATGCTGTTGTTCCTTTATCAATAATAGTCTGTGGGCTGGGCCACCTAGGTCCAAATTTTACAATAGAGAAAAGGAAACTGGATTTCCAGAATTCAAAATGTAGGTGTCTTAAAAGCCACAACTTGCTCAAGGTGTCACATAATGTTATGAGGCCACGTGGCAATACTGATTCCTAAAAGTAAGTGTTTGATGCTCAAAGCATAGTATTCTTATCATCCTTGTAAGAAACTCTATAACAATAACATGCATGTTCAAAGGTTTTTGGTAGAATACACCGACTGAGGCTTGCATTTTCCATACTCAGCCCACATATGCTTCTGTTGCTGTGAATAACAACAGTTTTTTTTCTACACTGGTCAACTGGTGCTCAATACTCCTAGTTGAATCTGCTCATATATAACTGGGATTCTACATACATTCGAAATATTCATGAAGAAATACCCATAAACTCATGAGCATCTGCCCCTGTAAGGCATTGCGCAATGTTTAATGTGTATTTCAGAAAATAGCAAAATGTTCTCCTCTAACACTACCTTTCTACTTGCTTAGCAAGCCAGCACATTGCATACATTGGGTCTTCAGCCTATTTTGCATGAAACATTTCAAATGAATTGAAGAACTTTGAAATCTCGTTTTGGTGGCAACTCAAATTTATAAAATGTCTGAAGTTGAAAGTGATATCAGTACAATACTATTAAGCCTGATAACCTCACGAAAAAGGTTCTACTTTTGACCTTTCGATAGCCACAAAAATACATATTCCAGTGATGGTGGCAATAGTTGGAAAAGGTTATTGTGAGGAAATTCGTTGTGTTATATTTTGCAACATCACTGTGTAATACCCTTACCAACACCTTTAGGACCAGTAGGTTTTGTTTCGTAAACCTTTAGCTCAACCCTGTGTAACTGTGGCTCTGAGCAGTTAGGCTTACACAAAGGAACACGTGTAAAGCATTTAAAAGCACTAAAACAATTGAAGAAATACACAAGACACAAAAGAAATCCGACACCAATTTATAAAAATAGGTTAGACTTTTATATAATTTTGACACCAAAATGAAAAAGACCCACCAGAGGGTTCCAGAGATGCAGACTTTAAAAGGCATAGTTTTTCGGCACTTTTCACTTAACCACAAACAAGCATTGGCTAATTCAACAAATTTGACACTTAGAAACTTTTTCAGGAAAAACTTTGGTAAGTATCAATGAGGTTACTTTGAGTTACTTTAAGCAACCAACTCTGGCATGGAGCTATTCGGAAGGACCTTCAAGGTACAAAGAAACAGTTAACATTCCAGGAAAAGTAGTCTTCAGTTCAGTTCCAGCGTCAGTGGCTCCTTGACATTGACTTCTATAGAGTGGTCCTGATGCAAGGGGTACAGGATGCTGAAGATGCTGTGTAGTCTGCTGGGGTCTTCCCGGGTCTACTTCTCGGTCAATGGCTTGGTGAGGCAATCCTGGTCACAGGGGTCGACGTCCCTCAAAGTCCTTTTAAGCGTGGCAGAACTCCAGTCGCCACTAGGCTACCCGTCAAAGGCTGCTTCCCCTATGATGCTCGCCTTCTGGGCCAACACCCATGTGGCTTCGTACCAGGGAGAGGTAACACCTCTCCCCCACGCAGGATTCTATTGTGTCATTTACTGGGAATTTGCACGTCCCCGCAGAAGGACAAAAAGCTGTCTCAGGCACCGACACATGTGCAACTGTGTTCAGGCACATTAGACTTTGGGCAACAAAGTTCCTCTGGCAGGCAGGAATGACTAGGTCAAGGCTGTTATGCATAATGTGACTATTTAAGCATTGTACCCTGCTGCCAAGGGCAGTCACAGTTGATAAAGGCCATGGACCTCAGTTATAGGCCTGAGCCACAGGAGATGGCCTATAGCAATCGATATAGCCCAAGACAGAAGAGCAATAACATTTTCTGAACATTCCACGCTCTGGGGGTAGACTGCTCTAATTTTAAAACAGAGGAACAGAAAGATAAATATCAGAGTGTAGAAGCAGGTGGTCTGTAGCAGCGATTATTGGTCTTGACCCACTTCACTGTCTCAAAAGTTTTAACATAGCCTGATGCACATTGCTATACCAGTTGTTAAAGGCCCTGAAACGAGTTATAGGCCAAGCCGCAGGTGAGGGTCTATAACCAGGCAGAGGCCATTTTACAACTTGTGTAGCCTGAGGCACAAGCACTATGAGGCTAATAGAATAGTCCACCCACTAAGGGTAGAATATTTGAAATTAAAATTGGAGAAAGAGAAAGGCAAGCAAAGGAATGTTGGAGCAGAATGCGTACACTAGCTGCTATTATATGTAGGCCATTTTATTGTCTTTAATTGAGCTCCCACCATTCCAATGTACTTATTTAGCCTTATAGCCCGCTACTGAGGGCTATTACAGTTTTTAAAGGCCCTGAACCAGAGTTATAGACCCGAACCGCAGGCAAGGACCTATAAAGAGGGAGCGGGCCTTTAACAACAGGTATAGCCCGAGGCAGAAGGTCTATAAGTCTATGAGAACATTCCACCCACTGAGGGAAATGTTCTAAATTAAAAAAGGAGAAACATACAAACAAACACTGGAATGTTGGAGCATAAGGCTTATACGAGTCATTGTAAGCCCGGAGATACTCCATTGTCTTCAACTGAGCTCTCAACATTCCAATGTTCTAATTATATTTAAAGTCTGTTTTAGTTATTGATTTGTAATTGATCTTTTGGTTCTACTGATTGGTTTCTAAATCATAGACATACTAATGTCCATTAAGACGTGATTTAGACCTAGCCTGCTTTCTCTTAAAAGCCAGCCCTTCTAGGAAACATCTCTGAATTTCCCCACAGCCCAATCTGTTTCTGCCAACTGCACTCAGCGCCACCATTATACATTTATGGTCCCAGAATACGAAAACCCTATTGAAAATAGAGCGCATTACTTCCCAGTTGTCAGTCATGGTAATTACCCAAGACAAACACGCTAATTTCAAAACAGTGAGTTACCGACAGGGCAAGTTACTCATTAACCACAGGGCAAACAGCAATAACCTGACTGAGGTAACGTTTGCCTTTTGAAACGTTCACTCTCTTGATTGCACTTAATCAGGAAAAGAACAGAGAGATTAATGTGTATTTTTCCTTCGTCCACGTAAAGTCTGAGGCCTGTGTTCGTTAGGTGCCACCGAGAAAAGGGTACAGAAAATTGTCAGAAAGTTAAAAAACCTAAGTTGTGCATATTGTGTAAGCTAGACTACGTAACTGTCTTGAAAATAATGGCCTATAATTCCGATTTTTTTTTTAATGAAGAACTATTTGATAAAAGATCGAATTGAATTGTGCGACTGATACCAGGTAGAGTGGAAGTCCGTGCTGTGGATTTAATCGAAAAACAAGAAAGAATGTTGGCATACACAGAATGACACTTAAAAATAGGTTTGGTGCATAACCAAGGACAATAGTCAATATAGGCCAATAAAGCAACGTAAGGACATCAATGCGAAAAGAAAAACCTTAAACGCTACTCACCAACTTTCTTAAATTAGATAGAAGTACCGGGTAGAGAAAAGAGCCCTCTAACAAATGAACCATGAAATATACACTCAGGGTGATATTATAGGGGATCCCCGTGGAGGTATTTGTAAGCAACTCACAAGTCTGGGAAACCTTCTGTCTGATCTCCCCAAATCACTTCTACAGGTTTACATGCAATAGCAGTAAAATAGGCCGACACACTACTGAGAAAATGTATGCGGAGGTTCAGCAGCCCGCTGAATGGTGAATGGCTGAGCTAAAATGCATATTCTAGAACAATGGGGATACATCACGTAAACAAGATTAAGCCTGGCTAGTAATATTTGAACTACATATTTAACTTTAAAAGTTTAATATCTGCAGCCAGAACTCAGCGAGCCAAGGTCACAAACAAAAGACATGATTATGGTGGGCACCATTCACCCGGCAGCGTGGACTTTTAGCAGTGGCCCTTTTTTGCAAACCCTGAGCAGTCTGTAATGGTTTCTCTGTCTATCTCATTGTTTTTTTTATATATATATTTTTTTTTTCACCAAGAGAAAATACAGAATGAGATGACATCAAACCCCGCCCAGACCCCCCCCCCCCCCCGCCCCGCCCTCCCAATCATAAAACAAGACGTTAGGCATTAGATGGAGAGAACTAATTGCCTCTGTTTTTCTGATCAAAATAAATTTTTTAAAAGGTAAATCGAATAGGAGTAAAACATTTCTTAACAGTCATAATGAGCAATAAACAATCTGTGACAAAAAGACGTATAGAATAACAACTCATACCTCTATTATGGGCAACCTTGATTGGTGGTTGACAAAAGAAAAAGAAAAGAAGTGAGGAAAAGGGGAGGGATCATGGCTTTCAGAGGCCCTACTGCTGTACCTGGATGAGCCATGCAGTTAAAGGATCCCATATGATTAAGCCCTTCCTTTTTCCCCCGGAGGCTATACAGATACGCAAAACTATCATGGCTACGAAAATGAATGCACCACCACTTTTCCTATTAACCTTGTCTTGAGTCCCTAACAGAATGGTCGTGGGGGTTAACTAAATGGGAAAAGACTTTCCCTAAGAAATGGTGTATTTTGACAAGGAGTGGAGTGAGTTTCTGGCAGGTAGCAAACATGTGTACTGAGTCTACACTGAACTCCAAACATCTAGGACACAACGTCCCAGTTCCCAGTGAGTGATGATAGTCAGAAATGGGTCCCCGCCGCTATGTCCCGCCGTTAGAACAAATATAAAGAGTTTCGGCTATATCAATCCTTTAAGGAAGAACAAATCAGAAAAAAACAGAGCCAAAGCAAAAAGGAAAAAAAAAAGAGGAAACACTGTAAAGGGGGAGCAGTACCCAGATTCAGGGGCTAGTCTGTCTAGCCTTCTATAAGCAGGTGATAAATACCGTAAGAAACTGAACAATGATTTTAAAGATCTTTCATAGACTAAGGAGGATACTCTACATTTCAACTCTAGCTCTTTTTAGCTTTGATTTCCCCCAAATATTCCTCAGCCTTGATTTCACACAAAAACATTCAGGAGACCGCGTTTAGAATGACTTTCAGTCTGGCTGGGTTCATTAAGTACACTTGGGCTCCCAGCTGTTGAAAGGGGGAAATTAGTTGACGCAAGCACCACCTCCGCTCCACAGTGGAGTGGCAAAAGTCAGGTTTTGCAAAAAACATTACTCCATTACAGCCCTTCCGGGAGTTCGGACGGGCTTGGTCGTAGACCAGCTGCCTGCGAAGAACACCAGGAACGCTTGGCTTTCCTCCAGAAAAACTGCTGCCGTTGCATCGTTGCTTTAAATTGAATGGGAAGCGTTGTGCCCGCAGAACTTCATGATCTCGATTCCAGGTCAATTGATCAGGAAAGGACTCCTGCAGGAGTTTCACTATGTAGTGCCTTGGATCATCTCCCTCCACTCCTCCTGATATACCAAGTAGACGTAGGTTATTTCTTTGTTGTCGGTTTTCCTGCTCTTCCATCTTCATGATTAAGTCTGTCAGGCATGCAGCGTTGGAGGAGCCCTGATCTTTATCAACAGAGATTTCCGTTTCCAGGCTCTTAGTACGGCCTTCCACCATGGTGACACGATCACTTATGTCAGTACAAATTTTATTTCATTTTCTAATCCCCCTTGTAGGTTTTTAGCGGCCCCTTTAGCTGAGTGACTGTCGGAGCGAACCTCCTCTTGGAATTCCTTTATTGAGGCCAAGATAGAAGCTAGAGAAGGCTCAGCCATAGCCGTGGCATCTGGTATAGATTTTAGATTCTCCCAGGATGTTGTCTGAGTAGCATCCTCGTCGAGGGGGTAAGACATCTGTGAGTCTGAATAATCCCACTTTAACTGGCTTCGCCTTTTTACTTTAATTCTTATCTTCTTCAGTCGCTGCACTGTACCAGTGTCTTTAGAAGATTCGGCGCTATTATCTTCACTAGAGTTGGTTCCCCCTTCATCTGTGGTAAACCCAGAGCCAACCGAGACTGAGTAAAAATTTTCACCGCCTGGCTCCGGAGTCCATGGGGTTTGGGGGCCAGAATTAGCTTCCAGACTGCGGATGTAATTGTCATTATCTGGGACACAGAACTGTGGGAGCTGAATCTGGCATTGGAACAGCAAAGACAGAAGATGTTGGATCTCCCAAGCCCCCTAAACCCCCGTTGTTACCTTCTGTGGGTTCTAAGGTAGAGATGTAATTAGTAGCCAGTGTCTGTTCTTCTAGGCCGTCCTGTTCCCCACTGGGGGTCACCATTTCCATAGGTTGGACTGCAATGCAATTTGCCTCTGAGATGTCTATCTGCTGTTGGAGGGTCAAATCGCCTTGTTTAGCCGGCACTGAGTTTTCTGGGTCGCTCTCTGGGGGGAGTATGGAATCAAGCATGGAGTCTATTGCTGAGGGTGGCGCCTTAACTCCTGAGAAGAGCTGAGTTACAGAAGGCTGTAGTCCTGTACCTTCCTTTAGGGCTCCCCCCCCCCCCACCCAGAGTCTCCCCGTTGTCTTCCTAAGGGCACTAACCTCCCGTTTAGCTTTGGGTAGGTTCTCCGACAGTCCGGCGTCTCCAGTAGCAGCGCTGATTTGGGCCGATTTTGCTTTGCTGGTTTTAGCGCCCCTAGTCGTCATAATCCAATTCCTGCTCTATGACTTTTTTTTCTTGACAGTATCACCAAGTCGAAGGAGGGCGAAAAGAACGCCAAGGCAACAATGTAGCTGAACAGCCAGCGATTGAATAGCTTCCTGAGCGCTTTGGCGAGAGTAAACACCCCACGCTCGTTTTCGGCGTCCAACTTAGTCACGGAGGTCTGGAAGAAGAGACCGGTCCCAAACGAGCCACACAGATTCTGCCTTCGCATCATAGAGCAGTCCGCATAGCCAATGACCGATCTGTCCGGCGAGAGCGGCTGAGTGGCTTGGACTCCATCTTGCTCTCCTCTCCACCACCGCTCTTCTCTGTCCATCTCAGCTGGGTAACCAGACTAGACAAATGCCCCTAGGTAGAAAATTATTGCCAATTAAAAGTCTCATCTTAAAATCAAAAAAGAGGATCCAGGGAGTAAAAATTCAGCCTTTAATGCCTTAGAGTCCATCCTCAAACACATGAGGGAAGTACAGTAATCCTGCGTCCTGCTAGGCAAAGAAGTTAGGGGTCCCAGTTACCAGAGCCAGATCCTAGGGTCATTAGAAAGGAACATTCCCCAATAATGATTAGAATGCAGAGGCAGGCACTGATGCTTGTGAAACCAGATTTTAACAAAAGCCCAAAGGGGCAGATTCTGAGTGCCCCATTATTACACCTGCTACCACTTCAGTACCTATAGTGTGCCCCAAACCCTTTGACATTCACAGTAGTCCAGACATACCAAAACCTCAATATCTCTTGTTACTGCATGCACACTAAAAGAACACATTGACATGTTGGTACCCTTAATTCAGTTCATCATCAGTAGATCTCTTGTGGAATGTCTCTTTTCTAAATCAATTAAGGCATTGATTGAATGGGGGCTCTTTCCGCTGCTAGCTTGAGTCAGCACCTTACCTGTGGGGCACTGTTGGACCACCAGCTTGATCGGCGCCACTTCCTTGCGGCCGCTGTCATTGCCGCCATTCCCGCCGCACCGGCAGAAACAAGGACTACACTGCCCAGAACACTTTGCGGCAGGAAGCCGCTCACGCCTCTTCCGCGCCCGGAGGCGCTTTAAGACGGAGGAGAGCCCCCGCGTCGCGGGACGCATGCGGGCGATGCCGGGCTAAGCCCGGGCAAAGGGCGGGCTGTCTGTGGCCGTCAGGGGCCGAAGGAAGCCGGGCTGGGCCGTATCTCTTGGCTCTTATTAGTTGTCATCATCAAGAGTGTATCGTACTGACAGTGGGATATCTGAGAGAACACGAGGGAGGGTGCACCCTGTTTACTGACTGATCAGCCCGCAGAGCCCTTTCATAAGGTATTTAAGGAATCAAAAAGGGCCTTGCTAAGGTTTTTTTTTCTCTCTTTTGTCTTGCTGGGTTTGTAGTGTTGGTTAGTGTTTTTGTGTTTAAGTACAGTGTGCCAGCCCTAATAGTCTTCTTTAGTCAAAGGGGGTTAAGGAAGGCGACACACATGTCAAGAATTCCTGTCATACAAGGGAAACACGCCCTTATGTAAACAGGAGAGCTGTTACATAACTCAAGGAAAACACGCCCTTATGTAAACAGGAGAGCTGTTACATAACTCAAGGGAAACACGCCCTTATGTAAACAGGAGAGCTGTTACATAACTCAAGGAAACACGCCCTTATGTAAACAGGAGAGCTGTTACATAACTCAAGGAAAACACGCCCTATAAAGGGAGGAACCGGGAGGTACAACGCTGTCGGATATTGTGTTCACACCGACGTACCTGCTTCGTGAAGAGCAGTGTTCTGGAGTGGTGCTCCAGTAAGGCAAGAACGGAGGTAGGTCGAGTCGTTACTCCCTGGGCCGTGTCTTGCCCCATCGTCACCTGTGAAGGACCCGGAAGCTCTACCGGTCAACCATTGAGCTTCGCTTTTTGACTCGGCTGAGTCCAAGCGCAGTGGCGCTTTTGCTGGTTGGAGTCGTAACTCCCAGCCCGACCAGAGACACAGGGACTGCCAGCTGTAACGCACACCAGGAGGTGTTTGCCGCGTTACAGACTCGGAAGTCCACAGGATCGATCGAGCGGCTGCTCTCGGTTCAGTCTTCTTGCTTGTGATTGGGGTATCGGTGACGCATCACCAGGAGGTGACTCCGCGTCCCGGTGCAGTCTGAGGAAGAGGTTGAGCGGCTGCTCCCTTCAGGTAGAGACCCCGGCTGGGTGTTTCCCTGACTCCTCGATTCTCCCCAACACTCTTCGTGCCCCTCACAGCCTACCGATTGGCATTGTCGGCCATTTCATTTCTGCCCTCTGTTGGCATACGCCGGGACCGGCGTATATGCAGAGGACGGTTAGGACCATCCGTGCTGTGGGCTGGTAACGTACTTAGCCTGGAGGATTCCAGTGACTATAACTTTTGTTTATTCTTTGTATTATATTTGCCTTCATTAAAACAACGAACCCTTCACTAGTGGTTGCGTCCTCATTGTCGTGTCTGTTAAACGATCCTGAGACGTTCAGGGCGTTACAACACACCACTATATTACTCTGGTTCTCAAGCCCTAATATGGGCAAAAAAAAACAAAAAACAACTAGGACGGGGGGTGGAATTAAGGGAACTTTGGATGCCTTTATTACGAGAGCCGAGTCCCTGTTAACTCACGAAATACAGTTAACGGAACGAAGGCTGTCTCTTGATTCCCTTTTGGCACATAAACGCTCGTCGCTGGGGAAAATATCTAAGTGTGTAACGCCCGGAGCAACTATCCCAGTAGATCAGGGTCCCTCTGCCCACACCGCAACCCAGTGTGTCATTACAGCACAAGTTCATGCTAACATGCCTTCACCTGGGGATCTGGAGTTAATTAATTCCGTGGGGCCTGAAAATACCATGCATCAGCCCGAACATTCCCCTTTTAGATCAGAGGAAGGATCGTCGGCAGACACATCTGGGATTGGGGCGAAGGGAGATCGGGAGCGGGGGAGTGTCGTGATAGGAGTGGAGAGCGAGCTCAACGCACTAATGAGGAGGGACAGGGAGGTGGTCACCCGCTCAAAAAAATCTTTACTTGTTTCAGTTTCTACCCCTGAAGTAGGTGCTTCAGAGGCTACAAGGATCACGGGTATCCCACACAATAGTTGGGTGTGTAAAAAAAGAACAGACACCAAACCCAAAAGAGGAGGGGCCAGAAAAGCACCCATAGTTGTAGAGGATGGGGCCAATAGGTCAGCATGTCAACACTGCAAAAATAGCTCTTCCGCGAACGGGGTGGGCTGGTCCCGGGAGATAACTCAAATATTAGAGGCCAATTTGGAAGCACTCATTTCTAAGCATCTGCGTCCCATAGTGGAACAAATAAAGAGAGTGGAGGAGAAAGTAAGTAGGCTTCTAGAACAGAACAGAGGAGGACTATTAGCGCCTCCACCTTGCTTGAGAGAGGAAGGGATAGGGACTGCCCCATGTCCTGTTAGTCCTTGTGCAAACAAAAGTAGGATGGTAGGAAATATAAGGGGTGTTAACCACAATACTAGCAAGGACCTAGGTACCTTTACCACTTCTGTCTCCCACACGCCACAACATGAAGGTAGTAAAAAATTGGCTGGAGTCCCCAATAGAACTATAGATGAGCAGGTGAACTGCACGCCGGGGCTGCAGATGTTGGACTTACCCCCTGCTTCTTGTCCCTATACGATAGTATTAGTGGGGGTCCCAGCACTTAATCAGGACAGAGAAGAGACAACAAGCTCCCTGATAAATAAGGTTAAACATTGGATGCATAACAACGCGAAGGTGCCCAATTCGCAGAGTAGTCACATTCTCATGGCAAGGAGGGTAGCCTGGGTTGGAGCCTCTGAGAAAAAATTCGCAGGAGACTGCGTTATTGTTAATTTTAGGTACTCTGAGTTGGTAAAAGATTTGCTTATTTCCCGCTATGGGGTCTTTGATAGGGGGACGAGCATAAAGATGCTCCCCCTGAATTTTTTTTACAGGGATAATTCAAAAGAGACAGGTCAAGTGGCACATAGGAGAGGGGAAATTACCCACGGAGGGGCGAACAGACTGGGTTTAGTATCAAATAGGTTCATTCCGTTGTCTGAGGCGGCAGTAATGGATGAACTGGATTGACTGGCCCAAGGTGTGAATACGAAGATTGTCTCTATTCCTGATAGCTCAGCGTCGAGGGACACTGTTGGCTCTGTAGGAAATCCACTTTTATCTGTTATCCCCCTTAATGAGGTTTCGCAAAACTCACGGGGACAGAGTATTGTTTTAACCATAAGTAGCCCAGCTGGATTTTCACTGCCAAGGCAGGTTAACCCAGCCAGCAGAGTGGTAGATCAAGCGGCCGAAGAGCTTAGGGTGGTCTCGTGGAATATTGCAGGGATCTCAGCCAAAATAAAAAACAAGGAATGGCTAGATTTTAGTCGACAGTTCCACATTATCTGCCTTCAGGAAACGTGGGAAACTGATAGTAGTGCCCCACACCTTGAGGGATACAAAATGTTTTTTGTACCTGCCCAAAAAACTACAATGGGCCGAGCAAAGAGGGGTTTAATAACCTACGTGTCTCTGTCCCTACAAGGGTCCTTGGAGGTCCTGGGTTGGAGGTCGGACAACATCCAAGGTATCAGATATTGCAAGAAGGGCCTAAAAAGTTTCTTGATAAATTTTTAGAATGCGGGCCAATCGATGCAGAGGTTGAACGAGCTCAATGAAAGACTGGCAGGTTTACATGATAGTCACCCCAATCTGATTTTATCGGGCGACTTTAATTGCCACCAATGTCCATATTTGAAATGGGGAGGGGGAAAATGGGACTCCTGTCCATCTACAAAGGACTGGCACTTAGAGCACACAAGGGAAGGCGGCGAACTAAGTAAGATCCTGGGTACGTACAATTTATCCCCCACGATGGATTTAATCAGGATTAGGAATTCTAATATTATTAACCCTTCTTTTAAAGGCAGGGGCAGGGATACAATTATTGATTTTATTTTTGTTTCACATACTATCAAATGTAGGGTCATAGATTTTAGTATAGAAATGAGTGTTTTTAGTCATCATAACCCTTTAGTATTGTCCTTGAGGGATACAGACCTATTTACGCAGCCAAGGAATAGGATGACGAGGGGAACATTGGAAGCAGTAGACCAGGGCAGGCGTATAAGATGGAGTAACATAGATGGGGAAGCATTTTACAGAAAGCTTATTACATCCCCGGAAAGTGGGATATGGAAGTGCTTAGATCAGGAAGTGGAGGGTAGAGAATTGATTAGTGCTTTTGAATGCACGGCAAGGGACATTGATAGGCTATTGAGGGCCAAATCATTGCCCACGTCTAATCTCTCCCCAAAATGGTTCGACAAAGCTTGTTCTAGAGCCCAAAAAGATCTGAAGTTGGCACTTAAAATGGTTCCCAAGGATAGGAGCAGGATTGTGGAGTGCAGGGCTCAATATAAATCTGCCATAAAACAGAGGAAATATACCATCCATTGTGAGGCCTGGGAGAACTTGAGGGAGGCAGCTGATAAGAGAGACATGACGAGATTTTGGAAGGTGATTAATGACCCTAGTTTTCAGGCACCGAATAATGAGAAGGTGGCTTGTCATGTCTTGCCTGAAGCATGGGTATCTCATTTTAAGAACCTGTATAATCATGGTAGCCCTACTGCCCGACAAATCGCAGATGTTGGTATTTTACCGAATTCATGGTCGCAGTTTGCGGTGGGCGAGATCAAAGAAGGAATATATGCCCTGACACGCAACAAGGCTCCAGGTCCGGATGGGATCCCACCCAATTTATTTTTGTCCCAGGTTGATTTATGGGCGCCTATACTCACGCGAGTATTTAACACGGCAGTGGAAATGGGAATGCCCAGGTCATGGTCAACGGCTAGCATTGTACCCCTATTTAAAAAGGGCAACAAGAGTGACCCCCAATGTTATCGCCCGATCTCACTAATAGATGTGACTGCGAAGGTACTAGGGAAGGTTATTCTAAACCGCCTGAGGGTCTGGGCTGAGGAAAATGAGATTATTACTGACTCTCAGTACGGTTTTAGAATTGGTCGTTCTACAACTGACCAGTGCCTTAACCTTTATAATTTGGTGGCAAAGTACACCGTGGCAGGCGAGGGGACGGTTTTCCTGGCCTTTATGGATCTGACTGCAGCTTTTGACCGGGTTAATCGTGAGAAGCTGTGGGAGATCCTAGAGCTGCTTGGGGTCGATTCAGGTCTGATATATATCCTAAAAACACTACACCTGAATACAACAGCTCAGGTCAGATACAGTAATGAGGGGAACCTTACTGAACATTTCTCATGTACCAGGGGTGTGAGACAAGGTTGCATTTTGGCGCCCTTCTTATTTACATTATACATAAATGGTTTGGACAAAGCACTTGTAGAGTTGGGGGTAGACTGTCCAAGAGTTGGCAAGAGAATTATACCCGTCCTTTTATATGCGGACGATGCAGTCCTCTTGTCCCGTACAGGGAGGGGACTTCAGTCTCTTATTGACGGCTTTAGTGGGTTTATGGCGGATTTAGATCTATCTCCCAATCTTACAAAATCATACATAATGGAAGCAGGGAAAAGACCAACAAAGAACTTTATCTTTAAAATTGGGGGTCATAAATTAGAGAAGGTCGAGGTTTTTAATTATTTAGGGATAATATTCGACAAACACCTCAATTTTAAAACACTAATCTCAGATAAATGTAATCGACAAACGAGCACGATGGGTTCAATAATGAATCGAGCCACGAGATTAGGTCGTTGGTCACCGAACGAAATACTGCATTTATATAACTCGATATGTTGCTCTAAAACCCTGTATGGGAGTGAGGTATGGGGATTCAGAAATACCTCCATGATACAATTGGAGGAAAACAAGTTCCTTAGAAGGATTCTGCAAGTTCCTCAAATTATGCCTGCCCACATTGTCCATGAGGAGCTAGGGCTTCCTTACATTAGTGACAGGCTAAGTATTAAACCAATAATGTGTTGGATCAAAATTTGGACCAACCCTGAGGCTAGTCTAAGTAGACAAATAATTAAGGACTGCATTAACAGAGATAAAGGTTATCGGATACCCTGGCTTAAATACGTGAAGGACACCCTGAAGTGGCTGGGATTTGTAAATTATTTTGACGAGCCTACTACCTTGACGCCTCAAGTAAAAGCTGTCATAAAGGCTGAACACCTCAGGCGCCTAGTTTGTGCAAGGGAAGACAGTGAAATATGGAAAGTTTCAGTGAGAGCCCATATATTAACGAAATCTGTAGCAGGCTTAGAACCTTACCTGGCGTACATCTATAACAAAAATGATAGAATTTTTTATGAGTACCCACGGGTACATTAAAAAAAAACTATTTTAAGAACGAATAAATTTACCCAGGTAAGGGTGGCACTCCTGTACCTGAAACTTTCTTTCGACCCCCTTACGTTGTTCTGTACCCTGAACTTTCTAAGACTAGCTGCAAAATTAAGGAAGACTAGATATGAGGTGTAGACAACTTTGTCTTTTAGGGTAGGGAGGGTCGGGTATTATAATTAAAGTTGTTTCCCTGAAGTTTTTATGCCTATTTTCCCCCAACTGTAGACTTAGCTAAGGACTCAACCAAATTATGAAAGGAATGGTAAATTGCATTTGGGAAGTGTTATGATGTTTTAAAATGATATAGTTTATATTTTAACCCATTGTTTTAACTGGGCTATGATCATGCATTTTTTAACTTTATATCGTTGGTATTCCCTGTACTAAATCGGTTGAATCCCTGCACTTTATAATACCTTATTTTCGCTGCTATTTTAGAGGTATTTCGCTACTAAGGCAGCGTTGTTTTTGATGTACTAATGCTGCTGTCCTGGTTAAACCCTGAAGACATGACGCATTTTAAATATTTTTATGTATATTTTGTCATATTAATGTAATGTTGAAACTTGTAAATGTTATGTTCTTTCTTGGATGTTTTTATATCCGAATAAAGATTAATTGATTGATTGAATGCTGATGCAAAAACTCAGACTAGTTCCTATAGTTCTGGCCAATTATAATCCTTTCCTTGCTGGAAAATAACAAAATCAGTGGTCATTCAATACCCAATTAACTTCCAGGCTTCCATAATCTTCTTCACTCTATCTATTGGATCAGGTTTGCTGGGCCCAGCCCATTAACATACGATATGGTGAAACATTCCATCCTATTAGACCTCACAGCCACTGTTGCAAGTGTGTTACTCATGGCACTAAACACTTTGCAATCTTTCTTGGTAGTAAGCCACCATCAACATTTATAGATAACCTTTGAGCAACTTAATCTCTTTATTTTATGGCCCTACAAGGTTCTGTTCTTCTATCAATATTACCCAATCTACATATGGATTCTAATCTAGAGGTCATTGCCTGAAGTGCTGCACATTGTCATGCATTGTCAGATTTGTTTAATGTTGATCACAAGTCAAGCCCATCAAGGTGACTAGTAATTGAATTGAATTCCTTAAAGTACTTCCGGTTTATAATAAAAAGACATAGCTGCCTTTCAAACAGACGATTAAAAGCAAAATATAAGAGTTTAAAAAAAGAGTTTAAGAACAAAGCTAAAATACTGTATACTCTAAAACAAAACCAATTATACCAGACCCCAGAAATCCAAGAATGTAAAACAATAGCACTAAGCTGACATCCAAGGCGACTCGCAAAATAATAAACAGGATAACAAGCATTAACACTGAAAGCATTCTTATTTAGTGGTCTGAAGTTGTGTGCAAATGTCCCAGCCGAGCCTCAGGTGCAGGCATGTTGCCATAATCACATATTACACAAGGCTGCTTTGCAAAAAGTATATTTGGTCCAGGTCGCCCTTATTTCCAGCTCGCTCTTTGAGTAGGATCTTGGCCTCTGTATTGGACATAACCTTGATGTAAATGGCCGCAAGCTAATGCAAAATGTTCCAAGTCCTCTTTTTCACTGTAAATACAGTTGTCTGTGACCTTCGGGTCTCATCTGTTCTGGGTTGTATTTAGTAGAAAGTATGCCAACCCCTCACCCCCCCTTCCCACCCCTCCACCCCCTTCCCGGCTAAGGCGAACAGTCTTCTTTCTCTGTTGGTTGCTAGCAAAGCAAGATATTGTTAAACATGCACGGGTGGGTCAAACAAGCCAATGTGGGTGCTCATTTTTGGGTACCAGGGGCATTGTGTTACGGTCGAAGATTGATTATTTATCATGGGGTTTTGCCTCTTGCGTGGTAACAAATGTAAGTTTGTGAATAGCTCTTGGAACAGTCTATCTGCTTCCTAATTCCATTGAATCACATAGCTAGATTTAGGCTGCATAGAGAAGTGTTCCTTCAGGATTTTTGCACAAGATGAGCAGTTCTTGAACTCAGCCTTTTCAGTCCATATTTAATTGGGATGTCTGGCTTTTAGACTCATTTGTGGAGTAGCCTACATCGACAATAACACTGTCAGGAAGATAGCAGGTAATTTGAGCAGTGATTTCCAAAACTCTCTCGCAGTGTCCTACACATTCGCTTGGCTTGTCAAGCCACCACAGACTGTTCCATAGGAAATTTGACTTACCACTTTTGCCTGGAAAACTTTGAGTAGTAATTGATTTTATTTCATGTCCAAAAGAATTACATTGCTGAAATTGAGAAAGAGCAACCCTACTGTAGTTTACGTTAAATATCTGCATTCTGGTTAATCCACTTGACCAGATCCTGCAGGAGCGTCAGTTCAGTTTTGAGTATTGCTAGGGGTATCAAATAGGTACATCAAGACATGGGTCTTGCCCTCACTGTGCCATAGTGCTCAGCTTGTACTTTGCTGATTAAACAGTTCTGCAGTTACTTGTTTTCTGCTTTAGAGGGGACATGGCCTAGAAGCTCACCCAAGGACTGTTCCCATTGAAGCAGGACTATAGATCATTTGGATAAGGGTGATCCCTGTCTGAAATCTCGTAGTAGACAAAAAATCTATACATTTGAATGCAGTTCCGAGTTTTTACCAATGTCTGAGATTAATTGAAGCACTCTGTACATCATCTATGCATTTTTCAGGGCATATTATAAAGCATGCACCTTTGAGCCATGATAAAGTCACAAGATTGACCTTGTCCCAGCCTTTCCCCATGCTCCTGACAAATTAGCCAAAGGGCAATTATCCAGAAACTACAGAACATAAACAAGATTTGAAGATCCTGGTTTACTTTCTGTTCCAGATAGTGTCCTTTTGATCCTTTAAACCATAGGTAGTAAGGGAAGTGTTCTTGGGCTCCAAAGGGTAAGCCATTGCATGCTTCCTGCCTATCCCAAACTGATGAGCTTAAGTTCTTGTATGTTAATATAAACAGTAGGACCGATTTAGAGCTTGATGACAGGTTACTTTGTCACAAATGTGACGGATATCCTGTACGTCTTATTACAATGTCCCAAGGATATAATACACCTATAATAGGGCAGACATGATATCCGTCACATTTGTGATGAAGTAATCCTTCTATCAAACTCTAAATAAGGCCACTATATTTATTTATTTTGACTGGACTTATATGGAATTTGACAGGGTCCACCATACACCTATGGGATGCCACATTGCATTACTACACTGTATTCCCTTGTGCTCACATTTATACGTACAACGCTAGGAATGCCCCTGCAGTGGTCTTCTAATGAGATCCCATCGAGAAGGGACATGGCCTAGCAGTTTGAGTCAGGCTTCTGCTTAAGGCACAGTTAGTGTAATGTATGTGGGTTTGCTCTCTCTTGCAGTGGCACAGCCAAGTTAAACATCATGGAAATGGTGACTAAAGGATGTAACCCTAAACATTTAGAAGTATCTGCTCAAGCATTTCGATTAAATACTTGACCCAGAACTAAAAGGGCCTATTTCAATGTTACCAGAATACCACAATGTTACCATTCAGATTCATGACAAATACTAACCAACAAGTGTGGTCGATAAAACCCAGAGTAACAGTAAATTACAAAGGGTTTCAGACACATACTGGAATTGGTTACATGTAGTACAACATAAAACTTTGCTCTGAATTCATCCTTACTTAAGTAATCCCATTTTAAATTCACATTGGCAATGAATGGTGGACATGCTCTAGATCTAGATAAATTTTGGGTTCAGTGTGGGACTAGCCATGTGGCATCCCTGAACTTTCCAAAATGTATTTTATGCCGCACGTGGGAGAAATTGTAGTTTTGTAAAATTCAATAAACTAGAGGAATGTAAGCCTATCTTAATTTCAGCTCCTTTGGCCTCTACTAGTGACCAAGGCGATGTGCTGGGAGACAAGAGTGCACGCCTCTGCTTCCATCCAGTGCATGCATGAGAGAACAGACGCACCCTCACAGCAGTGCAGTCGTACCCCTGGGATCCAGCCAGAGACCTGCTGCACCCTGCAGAAGGCAGAGATAGAGAAGGGTCCAGACCCTCCCGGTACTGTGTGTGTGGTGTTAGCTGCAGAAGCACAGCCCGTGGATTGATTTTGCTTCTGGCTCCTAGCGGAGGTGCTCTTGTGTGATCTGAAAGTGGGCACTTGTCTGCCACCCACCATAGAATATCCTAATTTGAAGTGTCCCTGCACCCCTCAGGCCACCTACTCCTTCCCCAGTGGGGAGAAGGCTGCTGTTGTTTGCAGTGCCCTAGAATTTGCACTGTACCACCTACCCAGGGATTCAGGAAGGAGGACTCCAATGTGGGAGAAACCACTCTTCCCCTTCAGTGCTGCAGACATGTGGCACTGCTTACCACCCTTGATGAGGTGGAGGGAAGTGTAAGGGACAAACTAAAAGGTGAAAGGGCAGCTTTAGATTTCCCCACAGCCAGTGCGACTACCCGTGCAAATGCCTGGAGCGAGACTACACTTGCATGTGTAAGAAACAGCCAATCAGGAGACTTCTGTCCCAGCAGTTCTGGGAGAGCTGCCTGAACTGAAGCTCTGCATAAACTTCCTGGATGCGGTGGTGCGCCCATTCCTTCCTTGCTGTGTGGGACGTTATTGGTGAGAATTGCAAGTCCCAGCTGCCATTACCAAGGAGGTGAGGCTAAGAAGGACTCACGACCCTCCAACACTACAAAACACCTGTTCTTTCCCAACTGCTTGAGATGCTGTTGTTGGGGACTGCAAGTCCCAGCTGCCATCACCAAGCGAGGAGGAGGGGCTGAGGAGGATGATCAATGACGCTCCAGCGATACAAAGCACCCATTCCTTCCCTGCTGCGCATCGCGCCGTTATAGGGGACTACAAGTCCCAGGTGCCATCAACAACCAAAGAGGAGGGGCTGAGGAGGAGGGCCCATGAGGCTCTAGCACTGAAAATCACCTATTTCTTCACCGCTGTGTGGGGCGCGCTCAGGCTACCCCAGGCGTAGGCCTTTCATCACCTAAAAGAGGCCAGACTGGTCCACTACTCTTGGCTTTGGCTTCTGACTAAGCAGATAAGTGATTTTTCGTTTCATTTGTACTGCTATTTTAATGTATAGCATCTTCGCCTCCCTTTTACCACTTTAATCCTTAATGGGCGAAGGCAGGGCTGCATTTACTCAGCCTCCTGCTGCAAGGGGCTTTACTATTGGCAGCTTCCTGACTCAAGCAGTGGAGGTCTTAACAAAGGAAATAGAACAGGTGAGAGGTGTCTCTACTCAGCCGGAGACATTACTGTACCAATACATGGGCTACCAGCCCTTCGAGTTTCTTCCCTGCATCAGCTGTGGATGAACACCATGTTGAACAACAACCAGCGGTGCACCCTTTGTCTTCCAGTGAGGAAATGCCACTGATTAATGGTTCTGCCCAGAAAGAGCTGCCATCTTCTGGTGCTAGCCCTGCTGCTAAGCCCAGGAAAAGACCTGTGAAGACAAAACGGTGTGTCACTCGCGCAAGTGCTTTGGTACAGGCAAGCACATCCTTGGGTTTGCAGTTACACAATGCAGCAGTTGAGACTGAGTGTCTTTGTGCCAAGTTCAGTGAACTTCTTGACAGTAAACATAACCCATTTATGGTCAGACTCAAGGCTATGGAACTCAAATTGGAGAACCTGATTGAGTTTGAAGTTGAGCCAGCAGGTGGGTAGGTCCATGTGGCTGCCTAGGAGCCTGTGGCTGGTGATTCCCCTGTTGAGCCCAGCCCCCTATTCGAAAAGCTGCCATGCCAGTGTGAGATTCCATCAAATAGGGTTAACAATAGGTTAGGGCTGAACTTCCTTGCTGGATAAAGTGGATGTGTAGTAGGAGGTAGAGTTCTGATTCACCTGTGGGTGAGCTCAGAGCCAGGGAAAATGAGCTCCCAACTGTGTGTCTCCCCCTGCTTCCTGCCCATATGTTATCACTCGAGACTCTAGAGCAGCTCAGGACTACGGCTACTCACTGGTTTAGCAGAAATGTCAACTTTAATGCTAACCTTGTTGTCTACAAGGATGTTCTCCTGGTACAAAGAGTTGGGTGGGTGGGCCCTCGAACCAAGTGTTTCAAGGGTGACTGTGGTATTGTCAATTTCAGTCAAACCAGGGTGTTGGATAATTTGTCCTTCCAGGCGAATCTAGGTATGGTCAGGTTGCCTAGGATCAAACTTATGCTCTTATCTTTCTTTTATAACCATTTGGACCCAATTAAATGTAGTCGTAACACGCTTGAAGCATGCCCCACTAAATGTACACACTGCTGCAGGGATTGTAACAGCCAAACCCTTTGAGCCTCTTTCCTACATAGACGACACAGACTGACTGATGGGGGTTGCAGCTAATACAAATATATTCTACACTATGCACCACAAGCAGCCTGATACAGCAGACATTCTGATCTATGACGCTTCTGAAATTGATGAAACCTTACTATTTAGAGAAAGCCAGAGCACAGTCACAAATCCCGTAGGTATTCAATTGCTGCCACCCATCACTGAAGCTAGAACTCAGCTCACCTTTGGTCCCACGATTAGTGACCTGTCCATGCTTCCCTTGCCAAGTAGTTCTTGTAAAAGAGAAAGTAATTGTTCCAAGTATAATTCGAGGGAGTTGTGGTCAATTAGCGATGATACAGCTACAGTCTATCAGGACTATGGTAGGTGGAGTAGACGCTCTAATAATAATTCTAGGTTTGGTGAATGAATGACAGGAATGATGGTATTTATAAATCACACGGTTACTTAACAGTGTCCAGGCGCTGGTGCAGACCAATCACTCTCCATCTGCTCACTTGAGGTCCGGACCATCGTTTAGACCCGTACCTGACTGTTTATTACCTACAATTATGGCTCAAAGAGATCCTGTTCTTGGAACCCAACAATCAAGTGCACTAGGAGTGGCTATGTTACTAAGCTGGAATATAGCAGGGCTATAAAACAAATTGAGCAACAGTGAATGGGGAGACTTCATGGGCAAATTTGACATCTGTATGATGTAAGGGACTTGGGACACCAGGATTTGTTCTAATCAAGGCTACACCAATCTTCAGATATTGGCCACAGAGTCTATTTCAGGTAGGCCTTCGGGTGGCCTTTTTATTTGGGTAAAAGTAGCCTTAAACTGCTCTATATGACAAATTGAAAAACACTCTCTGGATATCATTGGCCTAAAAATATCCCTGCACAACAAGAGATCCCTTCTGTTATTAAACGTCTACATTAGTAGTGTCAGCAAATCGTCTGAATCGCCTACATTAGGCCAGCTAGAGGCCATCAACCTAAGTACCTATCGGAAGGACTGTGCCATAATAATCAGGGGCGACTTTAACACTATGGGTGAATTATCAGGGTTGATAAGTGATATAGCTGGAGGCGAAGACGCCCAATTGGGTATCCCAGATCTTATGGCCCCAACTCGCACCCAGGTGTCTAGAGCAGCTCTTCAGTGAGTCGGCTTTTCTCTAGCCCATATCGTGCATGCATGCAATGGGCAAACTATTTCTGATGCCTACTCACCTAAATTTAAAAGAGGCAGCTATAGAAGCTGTATTAATTGCATATTAATAAGTAGTAGCCTATGGAGTGACCATATTGAAATGGAAATCCACCAGTGTTTGAAAGTTATCACAATTCGTTGGTCCTCCATCTCAAAAGATCACTCTTCATAAGGAAATTAGACTGCTCCTCATTTAAAAACAGTGTAGTTGTCTCAAATAACAGAAGAAAATGGGACTAAATTAGTAACACCCCTTGGATCATTGAGTCTGTTTACAAAAAGCTGCCTTGACCCTGGTGCTTTTTAAGGTATCTAATACCCTTGTGCCTTGGGAAGAGCATATTTTGTTATTCAACCAGTTCAGGAACATCTTCACAAGAAACCTTTCACAGGTGTCAACACAGCTGAGCGGTAAAGAGTGGTTTGTAGTAGGCTAAGGAAAGCAACATTACTCCAGGCTATAAAAAAAAAGGTAACAGCCAGGTAATAAGATGCTCCATGGCCAAATACATCACACACTATTATGGAGCAATCCTGTAACCCTGGGAACCTGGTCAGTAAATGCAAAAACCGAACAATGGTTCCTTGTGGGAGAGGTTTCAAGCCTAAACCTATTAGACAAACAAATTACAATTCGGAATCAATCAGTGAAAATGTATCTGATAATTTAATTCAGTTTATCATATCACATTACAGGTGTTCCAAATAAAAGGCCGTGAAAGTGGAAGGTGACATCAGTGAAAGAGATGTGCGTTGGTGCCTTACAAAAATATATACAGTAGGGTCGCCATGATGGTAGACGCATCTTAGCAGTGCTCTGGGGACCTCCACCCCCATCCTGCTCCATCTGCCATCAACTGGCACTCAGGGTCCCCCTTGATCACGGTGAGGTCCCCCAGGGTACTCCTCCTATCATATGCAGCCATTATTGGGGCCAAATAAAGATTAGCCGAGCAGGAGCAAAGACTGATGCGGGCCTTGCTGCGCTCCCTCCCGCAAAATGGTACAGGTCCGTTGATGCAGTGAAGGCTGCTGGGACAATCTGCTTCTGCCACACATGCGCCCGGGCGAGGGCTGGAGAGAGCCCCTGGAGGCTCGTGGCAATGATCGGTGGGGTTGGGACTGCCCGGCAGCCCCCAAGGACTTTCTTCCCCCTGGCTCAGTGAGGTTGCAGAGACAGATGCAACAAAGAACAATGGCTGTCAGTCGGGTCTGGGCCTTGAACGCTGTGCGACAGCCCAGTTTGTGCCTTATCCGATCCCCCCATACAAATTTTCCCCACAGCCCAGAGAACGAGAAGGCAGGTTGTGGCAGCATCAAGGTGGCACCTGGCGGGCCCTGGACTGGTAATGCGTCTCCTTGTGAGTTCCCTCTTTCCCCTGGTGTGGTGGGGCCTTGGTGAGAGATGAGGTGCACACAGCACAAATTGTAAATTCCTTGGAAGGAGCCTCTTCCCCCCCCCCCCCCTCCCCCGGGCCCTTCTTGATAGCCTGGCTCGGGGAGGTGCCACAAGGGCTAATGGGGTGTAGCACTGGTGGTGGAGCCTGTGCCCATAGCCCCCCCCTTGATCTTACTTTCACTGGAAGATTGAGAAGCCCTAACACACCGGCGGTTCTAGATGGGGCCTTTCCAGGGTGGCATGGGCTAGCTTTGGTGAGCAGCCACCCCCATGATTGAGGTCGGTCTGGCCCTCCTGAGACCACAGGGTTCCCCTTTCTCTCCTCTGGGATGAGCCCCCGGGCTCAGGCTCCACGTGCTGCTCCAAGGTCTATCTGGAGGCAAGTGGACCATTGACTGCTGCCAGTGGACCTCCTCCCATCGCCTATGATTGACACCAGAGACAAAGAGGGGCTGAACCGTCTTTGAGCCCCCATCTTTCTACGGCCTGCATCCCTCAGCCGCAAGGCCTCCCTCATTCACCTCAGTGCCCCCCTGCTCGTGCTGCTCGTGCTGCCATGTTACCTGTATGGGTAAGCAGACCAGGAGTTGGTATTCCAGGACATTAGTGGCATGGAGACATCAACATTAAAAAGACTCCTACCTGCTGCTGTATCTGGCATATCACACCGGCCCACTGCAGTGGGACGCTGTCTGGTCATCCCTGTCAACAAGCTGCAATGAGGAAATACAAGCTCCATATGCTGGGATCCCAGTCCAAAATGGAAAGATTTAACACATACCCCACTGATACTAGTAAAGGCCCCTGGTGATAAATAGCCACCAGTACTATCTGCCTTCCTGGACGCACACCAGATACTGCAAGCTATGCAAGCCTCGAAGCAGGCCCTCAAGTCCAGAATTTGGGAGATTGGCGTTGACATTGCTCTGCTGTGTCAGGATCTTCACGGTGGGGTGGGTGACAGAAGTGAAAAGCTGAGTGTCCACAAAACCCCTCACCCACTGACCTTTGTGGAATAGTGGCTGAGATCTTGGATAACTGAAGGGTCTCTATTAGGCCTGGGCGGTAAAATATGCTCCGCTCGCGATTGCCGAAAATTCCGCGATCCGCGCCGTAGAAGGATTTTTTCCTTGTTTTTTTCCTTGTTCGTGCTTTCAAAATGCGTGTTCGCGCACGCGGTAGCGACTTACGGAGATCCCTGTGTTCGCTGATGAGTTTTCCTATCCGTTTGCATGCACCACGAGATTTTGGTAGCCGGCCGCGCGATCCCGCGCGAGTCTGCGATCACGAACACGTCATTCGGACGCGCCATCGGACATCCGCGTTCGCGAACAGGAAACACGCATCGCGAACAGGCGGAACAAGTGAAACAAGATGGCCGCGCCAATTGGGCAAGTTCGCAGGATATTTCCCCCCGAGCACACAAACAGCGTCCCCGAACAGGAAAAACACATCGCGAACGGGCGGAACAAGCAATTCTGCGTGCTCGCGGAATTCTGAGTAGCTCACGGAGATTTGCATAATGCGACTACGAAATTCCTCCCAGGGTTAGTCACCATGAATCGTGGGGAGAGGCCACACTGGACCCTGGTACAGTGTGATCCCCCGGGGGCTCCTCCTGGCCTGTCTTCGCCAATATACTGAACTTCTGTGACTGCTATGTTATTCTCTGTGAAGCCCACACCTGAGGCTAGCTCTGCTTTCAGTCATCAAACATCATGATCTTCCCAATGCAAGACCTTCCGGGCTGTAAAACAGAAATTCAGGGCAATGTCTTTGAAGCACATGCTACTCTTCTCAGACCCGAAACCGCCCCAAATTCAATGGTCAGTGGGTGCATGCTCTCGTGCCTCATCATAAACTAACCCTGATGGATCTCAGATGTAGATTGAAAGCCCCTTCACTTCCCTGCCACCCTCCAGGGAGCCAAAAATCGTTGATGCTGCTGCCTCTGATGAGAATGACCTTCTTGCGGCTCCATTCTGACCTCTCAATACTCTGGTCAGTGACACACACTGACCCTGGCCCTAGGACGCCTTACCTATGGTTTGACTTTTGCCTATAGATCCTGCACAGGGGGAGGTCCACCTCGAATACCCTGGCATGTTGTTTGTTTCTGTTGTTGAAAGGTGTTGGGTGACCGATGCTTCACAGGTAGGAGTGTGGCGTGGGGGTTGTTGGGTGGGAATGTTAAAGGGGTATATACTTTGAGTGTTTTGTGTTTCTTTGTTCTGCTTGCTCCCACAAATACCTCGCGTCCCTTGCGGCTCTATCCTAGACGGGTTCCCTGGTTGACCCTTGCCCCTCCAGGTCATCCCAAACATGGAATTGAATCCTATCTCATGGAATGTAAATGCCCTTCTGGATCGTAATAAACATGCTGTGGTCCTCAAGTTCCTCTGGTGTCATTAACCAGGTGTTGCACTGCTGCAAGAGACATAACTCTTGGGCACCCTGTGTCCACCCTGTGCAGATTTGACTACGACCATGTCTACCACTCCAGCTTTACTATGGGATTCAGAGGGACGGCGATTCTTCACAAAAGTCTTCCCTTGGTAGTTACCCAGGTTTTCCATGACACCCTAGGTAGATATGTGGGAGTGGCTGGGACACTGGAGAGGGGCCCATATAATCTGCTGAGCATTTACGGGACCTGACTGGAGTGATCAATATTTTGCCGTATGAGGTGTTACTTCTTGGGGGGGGGCTTTAATGGTACCTCCAATCCAGATTTAGAAGTCTCTGGCCCTCCCTTGCGGTACTGACAAGCCCTCTCCCAGCCTCTTATCTCCTTGATAGACTCCCTGGGACTCTGCAATGTCTGGCGGGTATGGAATCCACGAGAGCGGGCATATAATGATACTTCGGCACCTACGAATATTATGTCCTGTATTGATAACATATTCCTCCCGGCCAGGATAGCTCTTATACATCAGGAGCAGGCATGCTCTCCTGAGGCACCTCAGACCACTCCCCCCCCCCACTGCTTCAACTCGGGGCACAGCTACTCTGTAATTGACCCATGCAGCGTTTGAAGGCTTGCTTCCTCGCAGACAAGGGAAAAAAACACAGTTTATGACAAAATATCGGGACTCTGATACAAAAAACCCGATCTGTAAACCTCACTTCAGTAGCCACAAGTCAGGTTGATATGGACTACGCAGAGTAACAGAACAGAAGCGGCTTACTGTGGAAAGAGGAAGTTAATAAATAGGCAGCTCTTCCTGGTTTCTGCATAAAGTAAACACATCAACCAACCTTAATATATCACACTGGAGTCAAAGGCAATATAGTGACTGGGTGCTCCAAGTGGTCCTCTGCGCATGTATTACAGACAATACTGTAGTGCCTCTAAATGCATGGTGAGTGCTACTGCACTGCTTTTCAAGCCAAGGACTGTGCCCAGAAGCCAGCCAAGAGCGCCTCTGAACCAATGGCCTTGATAAGAGTGATATTATGAGTTGGCTTTGCCAAGAAAATAGTGCTTTCTTGCTCGATTCATTTACTTTTACAAACTGGTGTTGCTGAGGCAGGAAGTTAGATGGCTCAAAAGAGATTCTGCAGACCAGAGGGCAAAAGCTGCAGGATTGATCCAGGCCTGGCCTCTCAATGAAAAGAAAGAAGGGGGAGTTCCCAGAGTATTGTAGAGAAAATAGTTGAATGAAAACCTGAGGAAAACTTTTCAGTTGCTTGTTAAGGCTCCAGTTTCCTAAAAGATGTGTAACAGCATTAGGTGCACTGATTAGCACAGCTAATGACTGCTCTGGAGTGGAAACACAATATACAGCAGCAGTTTATGCCACCTCCACTCTTGAGTCAGTATCTGCACCAAAGCATTCACACAGATGATGCAACCCAGTGCTATAAGGGAAAATGTATGGTGAGAACTCCGTGGTTTTGCTGTGGCAGCAAACAGTTGCTCACTGATTGCACTCACTTGCGTTGTATGGTATAGTGCTGAGGGTAGTTTTTGCATACCGGTAACACTGTTGGCATGCTCGTTTTGATCCTGGCAGCCTGATCATCCTGCTTTGTTTTCACAGCCTCTGCTGCCTCCTCACACACACTTTTGCCGCTTTAATGTTTGGTGTGGAGAGCAGCCAAACAATGGGCCTTTTACATGTCAGGCCAACGATTTGCATGTATTCTGCCAGCCCAATCCAGATTGGCACCCGGACAGGCCTCACAGAACGGGGGCCTCCAAAACCAGTAGCTGGACCTCCTGGACAATTGCAGCCATCCAGGTTAACTCGTTTTGGCCACAAACGACCGCCGGTATCAAAGGGCTCAGCACCTACTGGCCCGGAGCATGATTGTTTGGGCAGTATGGAACCCAATGTTGGGCTGGGGCACAAGGTGCCCAATCTCAGGTGTGATCATGAGAGGCAGAAGACAAACGTTGGGTTTTAAAAGAGGTCGAGTCCAGTAAAAATTATTAGTGATTCTGCATCACAAGAGTAACACGGAATTACTAAATTTCTCCAATTCCGCCGACAGAATTAAAAATCCCACCCATCCCTAGTTCAGATACAAAAGATTGAGTTTCATAGTTTCTTCAGCTGCTTAACTTTTTCAAGATGTCATTTGTCGCATTGAACAGCCTGCCATGCATGCTTTCAATTACAGTGATGATATACTAGTGCTTGAGGCCCCACAAAAGGAACATGATAGAGCCCTTACACAAGAGTGCCATCTACTTGCTGATGCACGTCTTCTGTTGAATGCTGAAAAGTGCAAATTTCAAAAATTCAAAACTAAGCTTCTTAGTGTGCATTTTCTCAGAAGGGGGAATGACTCCAGATCCAGCCAAGGAGCAGGCTTTGTCAACTACCTCCCCTACATAAGATGTAACCATGCTGCGTTCTTTTCTTGGTATGGCCTGCTGCTTTGGTGTGGCCAGTGACTTTGCCACTGTGAGTGCTCCATTGAGATCGAATGCTTCATTGTGATCAACGTTTCAAAGACCATTAAGCATGCAATTGAAAATGCTACTGAAATGGCCTACATTGATCTGAAATTGCACACAGAGATTGTTGTGGATGCCAGCCCAGTGGGTTTAGGTGCTATTCTTGCCCAAAAGAGTGGACATGCAAACACACAAAGACATATTGTAGCTTATGCTAGCAAAAGTTTGTCTCAGACTGAACGAGCTTACTTGCAACCTGAGAAAGAAAGCCTATCTGTTGTGTGGGCTTGTGAACACTTTATTGTGTTTCTGTATGGGAAAAATTTTACACTTGTTACTGATCACCAAGCATTGCTTACTATCTTTGACAATCCAAAAGCCAAGATGCCCCCTAACATGGAGAGGTGGGGGCTGAGACTGCAAGAGTATGACTACACCACTGTGCACTGGATGGGAAAGATCAAAACCCAGCAAACTGCTTTTCTTGAGTGCCCATGCAGTGCCAGGGTACCCCTTTGGTCGAGGCTTACATTAACTTCATTGTAAGCTCCAGCACTCCTGACGCAGTGTCCGTGGAGCAAATAAGTGCTGTTACTAACACAGGTAGGCATATGCTTATCCTCAAACACATTATTATGCATCAATCCTGGAGAACATATGCTTGAGCACTTAATAATGACAGTGAATATCAGAAGTTCAAGAATGTGAGTGATGAACTGTCTGTTACACGAGAAGGGATTATAATGGGAGGGTCAAGAATTGGCATTCCTGGAAGTCTACGAAAGCAAGTCATTGAAGTGGCACATAAGTGGCATCATGGAATTGTCACCACAAAGCGAGCCCCCATGACAGTGTTTGGTTCCCTCATCCTGATGAGCGAGTTGAGAGATAGCTTTCAAGCTTGTCATTTGTGTAGCTGTTTATCTCCCAAAACAACACAGCATCCTTTGAACATCTCAGATCCTCCAAGACACATCTGAGAGAAAGTTGCAATTGACTTCTATGGACCGCTTGGAAATGGTCATTATCTCATGGTTATTATAGATGACTGCTCCCTGTTTCATCTGGTGCAAGACCTCTCCTCAATCACTCATGATCGAGTAATTGAAATACTAGAAGGCATATTTGCAACTTGGGGTGTTCCGTCAATTCTAAAATATGACAATGGCCCACCATTCAATGATCGGGAATTCAAAGACTTTCTTACTCACTTGAATATCAAGTATCAGAAAAGCACCCTTCTATGGCCACAGTTTAATTGCGTTGTTGAATGTTTTATGAGCACTCTTAAGAAGGCTATCGAGCACGCTGCTCTAGAAGGACTTGATCTCAAGTCAGTTCCTCCTTCTACTATTTCTCATAATTTTCCACGGGCGAAAGCCCAGCCACCCTGATGTTTGGGAGAGCCATGGGAACCAAGCTTCCACAGTCGACCACTGAAGAAACAATTGATGCTCAGAAAGTTCAACTCACTGTTTCATCTCACAAGTCCAGAATGAAGACTTATGCAGACAAGCTCTGATGTGCTAGGGACACAACGTTTCAGAAAGGAGATGTGTCCTTGTCAAGCAGAGGCAGAAACGCAAATCTAATGCTCAAAATTCTATGCCGATCCTTTGCAAGTTGTGACTAGTAAGGGACACATGGTGACTTCTCACTGTCCTGGAAAGTCCATTACGAGGGATTCCTTGCATTTCAAGCACCTACCTTCGAGACTTTCTCCAGTCATCCGGAGTGAGACTTTGTCATCAGGGCTTCTGGAGAGGCCCAGAACTGCAATAGTGTCTATATCACCCGTACCTGCAGAGGTTGTTTGTCCTGTGTCTCCTCAACCTCAAACCAAGAGATCTGGAGGAGTGAGTTAAGCATCTTGATGACTCTTTGAGGAACTATGCTGTATATAAATATATGGTTTTTTTTTGTTTGTACTTTTTATTTAGGGGGTGATATAGTGTCTTGGGTATTATAGAGCGCGGTCCCTAAAAAAATTCCATAGTCCACTAATGTAAGTGATTGGGTGTGGTTAATAAAATTCATGACTCAGTATGTGTCAATTAACAGGTACACTCTGGAGAATAAAGATGTGTAATACCAAGCTCTGTGTGCGACCAGGCTGAAGAGGCCACTACGTATACCAGTACACGATAAAAGTTGTGCGCTACTTTAAAGGCTGGCAAACAGAAACGCCAGCTCCAAACTCATGCCCACCCATGATGATGCTACAGGGTCCCTTGTCACGACTGGTGAAGATATTGTAACAGTATTCACAGATTACTACGAGCATCTGTATGATCATCAACTGCGGCTGGCCCCTGAACTTGCCCTACCACTGCTTTCTGATGTACCCCTCCCCTGTCTGACCTGACTCCAGCAAAAGACCTTAGAATCACCTGTCACAGAAGATGAAATCCAAGCAGCGATCCAGCAGCTGAGAACCAGTAAGACCCCAGGTCCAGAAGGCTTTCCTCTTGAATACTACTCCAAACTCAATGATATTGTTACCCCACATATTCTTCGGCTTTACTTGAAGGCTGTGAAACAGGGGTCCTTTCCTATTGAACTCAACCTTGCAACTATTGTTGTCATCCCTAAATCAGACTAAACTTCGACAATCTGCACGTCCTATCACCCCATCTTTCTAATAATGCAGACGTTAAAATATACGTCAAGATTTTGGCGACCAGGTTAAAATCAGTCCTCCACTCCTGAATCCACCCTGTTCAATCTGACTTTATGCCTGATTGAAGCACTAGACACTGTATTTGCCGGCTACACGTAGCCCTGGCCCATGTAAAAGACCATGATGAGGTGGCAGCTCTGATGCTTGTCGACTTTAAAAAGCATACAACACCGTTGATTAAACATACCATGGGTCAATGCTGGTTCACTTGGGCTTTGGTCCCCACGCCTGTGACATTGAAAAACGTCTGTATTCATGACTGACGACCCAGGTCCTTGTCAATGGCATACTATCTTGCGAATTCCCAATGTGACGCGGTACCCTACAGGGGTATCCCTCTCTCCGCTCCTCTCTTGCCATTGAGTCCTTGCCACATATAATCCGCTGTGACGCTCGAATACAGGGGTGGAGAGGAAGTGGAACCTTCGGGGACAGGATTGCACTATATGCAGAGGATGTCTTCCTGTTTCTTGCTGATTCTGCAGTCTCTGTCCTGCAGGATCTTGAGTTCCTTTCAAGGGAGCCTCTGACCTTTGGATAAATGGGGAAATCCCTCCTCATCCCTCTACGGAGGGACCATCCATCACTAAACTGGCAGTCCAGCATTCCCCTTCTCTGCCTTAGCTTCAAGTACCTGGCAGTCTACATATCAGCATTACCAGAGGTCACACGCTCTCTTAACCTTACTCCCCTCCTCAAGGGGACCAAAAGTAGTCTATTTGCATGGCAGCATCTCCCTCTTAATATCTTGGGCAGAGTTGCACTGATCAAAATGATTCTCCCCCTACTTCCTCTACATCCTGCAGAACTTCCCGCTCCAAATATCCAACATATGGTTTAAAGAGAGAGCTGCATTATTTCGGTCCTTTTTGTGGAAAGGTCAACCATGCACATCACTCCGGTCGAGGGTCACCTTCTCGTGTATGATGGAGGCCTTGGGGCAGTGGACAGCCATTTGTACTACTGACTGTCTCATCTATTGGTCATAAAAAAGTGGCTGACCGGTGGGTAGAATGACCTAGCATACCAGTTAGAACTGATCGGCTTAGCCTTGACGGGTCGATGCACTACCTGTATGGCTGACCACATCCAATTACTCTCTCAGACGTGACCAGAGTGACTTTCTTGGTGTGGAGGGCAGCAACAGGATTTACTGAATGGGATGGGGGCCTGACTCAGAAGACGCACCCCCCCCCCCCCCTGGAAGGAACGCTTGATTGAACATGTGGTGCCATTGGAGGGCTTTCGACGCTGGGACTCCGTCGGAATTACAGTATTGGAAGATGTGTGGAATGAGTCCACATGTACTCCTTTGCTGACCTCAAAACTCAGTTTACCCTTTCTAACACTCAGTTGCACAAGTATATGCTGCAGTTCCATGCCCTGGACCATTACAGCTCCCGTTCGCATGATGTGCCAGACTTCAGCCACTTGAAGGCAAAACTGTTGATGGGGAGTTTGGGTTGAGGGGGTATCTCCCAGATAAACCAGGCCTCATTTGTAATGCCCCAGAGCCACTGGACTCACTTAAGTGGAGATGGGAGTGTTGAGTGGGTGAACTGGAGGCGGCTGAATGGCACGAGGCTTACATGGCTCCTAAGGAGCTAGGGATGTCTGCCAGACTCCGACTAATCCAATTACATTATCTACACCTCAACGACTCGGCATGCTGGTATTCTTTTCGACCCCAGATGTGCCCGCTTTCACTCTCCCACAACTGACTTTTTCCACATGGTCTAGCAATGTCCCAAGATCACCTAGTACAGGACCCGCATAAGAAATAGCCTTTCTGTGATTTTAAATACACCAGTCGTGCTGGCCCTGAAGATGGACTTCTAGGTCATATGGAGGAATTTGGTGAGGTGCGGATGGACAGAATACTGATGGGCTTAGCAGCTCTGATAGCCTAAAGAGACATAGCACGCTCTTGGAAAGTCCCACAACTGCCTAGTTTGAAGCTGTGGCAATCCAGAATGGACTGGTGTGCCAAACAAGGAGGAACCAATTTATATTCAAAGTTGTCCACGGAAATTCAATAACATTTGAGGCAAATGGTCGAAATAATAAAGTTTGACTTGTACATTGGGAACCGAATCTTGAAATGTTGTGTTACAAGAATGCCTGGCTGTAAATGGGAGTGAATACGGTAGTAGGGGATGGATCGGGATCCTATCTTTAAGTTCATAGTGTTTCTACTACACTCATTAAAACCAATAAAATTTTGTTAAAAAAATAATATATATATATATATGCATGTGTGTGTGTATATATTAATATATCTACAGTAAATATGTACATTGAGTTCTAGGGGCTGATAAAAAGAATTAATCTTAGCAAGATTCTCAATAAGAGTACATTAGGATTATTGTGATCAATCATATCAGTCCAATTTTTCATTTGCCACAGTTTCAACCCTGTTGCAACCAAATTTGTCAGGGTCATCATCAGGGCAACAAATAATGGAAGCAACCAATGCAGGGAAATAATACAGCGATGAAAAGAAAAAATCAAGTCAATGCTGGGCAATCGCCAGGGTAAATAAACTGACACCTTCCGGTTAGGCAAGACACCTTCTGGAGATCGATCTGCACTGCACATTATCACAATAATTAGTTTAACATTCCCTTTATTGGTGGTTAACTGATTCCTTGCACCTGGTTTACTCCGTACCCCTGACTGCACTTTAGCTATTTCAACCCTTTTAGCTCAGCTTGCAGTGGCTCGCAACAGACCTTGCTGCCGAGTCTCATTATGCTCTATCGCGATACCTCTACTGCCATATTTCCAGGCTTGCTCTTTGATTTCTGTAAGCATTGTTACTTGATTGAATGTTCCATTGTTCTTTGAATCTGTTTTCTATCTTTTGTTTATCCTGCAGCTTTGTTCCTGTGCTTGCCTTGTGTTCTATGTTCCTGTTCTGACTGACTGCATATTTCTTAGAGTACAGATTTCCATTCTTGCTTCCAGTATCCATAGTACTGCGTGTTCCAGTCCTGTTCATGATTTTGATTTTGATTCCAGTCTGGTCCTGTTCTTGGTTCTAGTCCTGTTTTTCCTGGGTCCCAGTTCCTTTTTCTGTGTTCTCTGCTCCATTTCCTCTTGTCATTTCTTGGGTTTGTCTGATATTTGTGCCACTGGCACAGATTCCCAATCAGTGATCCATCTCCATAAAAGCTTTTGGGTGTTTCCCTGAACTCTGTGAGATCAATCTGCTCCTTGCCTTCTTGTTAGATATTTTCTCCTCACAGAAATTTCACTTTTCTAGGAGCATACAAACTGTTCGAAGATAGTTTGTCTATTGTTCCCTTGTACTCTTTTTTTGTACTTGTATATGTTAAACCCCTTCTTCTGAGTTCCCTTGTCCATGCTGAGAGTAAGAAATCTATTACATAGCCTTGTCGTGAGCTCACCTTGGACTTTATGAGAAGCCAAAACTTTAGTTTCCTCATTTCCACAGTGCACAGGTGTAAAGTCAAGGAGTGAATTCTACTGTAGCAGATTGTTCTGGCTAACTTCATTGAAAAGATAGGCTGCATCAACTGCAATCAATTGAGGGAAAATAGACATAGTGCCACCCCCTTCAAACTTTCATTCAATCACATGGTACCATAAAACCAACCTGCAATGAAGTATAACGTCCTGTTCTTCAATGAGATATTGCCATAATGATTCTCTGATACCTAATCAGGATGTTTGACCAGAGACATTTTAAGGCATTGCCAAAGTGGGCTCTGGGCTAGGGCCCCCAACCCTTCATATTAGTCTTGCCCTGATGACCTCGAATAATCACTAAATAGATTATTTTAAATACCATTTTCCTTTAATTTATTTTTAAAGTAGGTGACATGTGAGAGTATATTACAGACATTTTGCAGAGAAATTTTGTATTTATTTCTATGCAACATCCATAAAAAGTTTTTTTTAGATCGCAATAGGACCAAACATATGAGAAATCGGAGTGTGTCACAGATATTATTTTCAGTAATATGAGTGAACTGCTAATATGTTACAATATTGATAACACACATCACTATCCCTGAACTTTAGATGTAAACAAATTTAAGAATTTGGACAATTGCACCTGTATACTGTCAGTGACCTGGCATAAGCTGAAATTGAATCATACATTCAAACCTGTTCTGAAGAGGAGCCCCCAAAATATATTTGGCCCATGGCCCCCTAAAATCCTTAAGATGTCCATGTTTTTGACCGAGAGTAACACTTCACTCAATATATTAAACTTCCACTGAAGCAGAGGTTTCCTCGGGGCGTTGTAATGCTTCACTGTTCCATGAGCGTACATACTTTACAAACCTAGATGGATCTACAATGTGGCCTGAAAAAATCACTGGGCTTCATTGTCCTTAAAGGCTGACTTTCATCACACTCACATTTGGTATTTGGATGGCCCCATTGTTAGCATATTTGATTTCCGGATTCTTACCTCCTGTGCCAGTCCTCTGCGGGTGATACATTCGATGAGACCATCATTCAAGTACATTTCGTGATAGACATGTAGCACCATCATTTTTCAGTATTATGCAACTACCCTAAGGAAATCCTTTCTGAGTAGGAGAAAGCTGGTTTTAGAGGAATTTAATAAGTGAAAAATATACTTTTTCTAAGACCAAAGAAAGGAGATGTTGTGGGTAGTTGATTATTGTTTATTTTCAATATTAACATCTCACAAGCGCTATCAGAAACAAAACTGCTGGTTCATCGACTAGACATTAACCCGGTTTTATCTGTTGTGAAGATTAATTTTCAGGGAGTTCTACAGATCAGTAAAAATGTAACCCCTTACCTACTCTCATTTACATCTGGTGTCACCTGGTCATTGTCAAGGCATGATCATACAAACTATCTAATCAGTGGTTGTTACCCTTTTAACTTCTGTGAAGCCCATTGAATAAGAAGTGAAAACTAGGGACTCTCACTTATTTCCATGATTTAACCTCAACAAACAAATCCATATTTAAACATATATGAACTCGATACACAGACGTTTCTCTGCTACTACATGTTTAAATGTGAGGAAGACTGCACACTGGTATAAAACCCCTGTCATGCCCCTAAATCAATAGGTAATCATGTGAAATCCAAGCTATCAGCTAAAGTGGTGGAAGAGAAGTTGTAACTGAATTAACATTGGCCTTGGACAGACACAACACTGAAATCGAGCTTCTTACAGAATACTCTGCAGACTGCAGGGACTTTGTCAAATTGTGAAAAAAAGAGGGTGGTTGGAGAAAAGGTAGACAACCAGGTCCTAATTAAGTCAGAGTATATGCTGCCAACTGGGAAATAGTACTCGATTCTTGGAGGTACTTCAGCTCTGATGGAAAGTGGAGGCATGCCCCCTTTTCAATACATGAAGTGTGGCGTCTTGGAGCCGGTAAGCGCCAGTCCAAATGAAGCAATAGACGATTAAGCGTGAAGTCAGAAAGGGTCATTTTTGCAGTGCAAATGTGTATACATGCTTAGATCACTGAGCATTTAGAACAGTGGCATTCTAAGTGTGCAGATGCATATGATTTTCTAGAAAATCATAAGCAATTCAAAATAGTTTTTAGCCATAAGCCGATTGCTAGTCCAGGTTGGAGCACACTTGCACATAACCTGTCCTGAAATAGCAACCAAATTCTGACAAACATTTTTAAAATGGTTATGATTTTTTTGTTTACTTATCTTAATTGATTTTAATCTATATATATTAAAGAAATTGAGGAGGGAATACATTAGACTTCAAGTAAGTATTACTGCTACTAAAAGACAATATCATACTCGTAGGAGGAACCATTTTTATACAGTTATTTTGCAAAAAACCCTATGAATATTGTCAGAAAGTAACGGTTGGTGGTAATAGGGGTCGGCGCACCCCCTTTAAGAGGTGCCACAGACCACCAGGGGTCCATGGAACACAGTATAAGAGCCACTGCTCCAAAGTAATAATTTGCCTTGTCTCTGAAGGAGCCTTGTTTGTAAAGGTGGAAATGGTTGTCCTGTAATCAAGAGTACCAAATCACCACTGAGAGATCACAGACAAATTAGGAAACAGGCATTCCCTCAGTCAGGCGGGTACACTCACCCTGCACCACTTATGTGCCTGCTCATGTGTTGCAGTCAGAGCTCAACCCGAATTAGAGGTAGTGAAGCAAAGCATGTTGCAAAATCATCTGGTTCAGGATGCACTGCTCTTTCACCATGCCCATGACAGATAAACTAGGAAAGAGTCAATAACCGGAGAGTTTCAAGACCTAAGGTTTGCTTTATTGACAAATGTGCTACAATGTTGATTTTTAGACCATCTGGGAAAAGACCACATACAAGGACACAGCAACTGGACTATTGCTCAAGAAGTAAAGAGACCCGCTTCAGCAGAGAGATTATCATGGAGAGAAGACTCATCTTTGACACTAATAGTTGGAGTCTTTCTCCGCAGAGGCCAAGGCTATGAACACACTTCTGAGGGTTACGGAAATCGATCCAGTGTGACCCTTAAAAACTTGGTGTTTATACCAGACCCATATTGATCCTGTTTTGTGGCACATTATAATCCCTTTTGAGGACATTTGTTTTCTTTTTACTGATTTAATGTTGTTCATTTGACAGCGAGTTGATGACATGGGTGGTATTCCACAGTACCATCTCATTCAAAGAGAGTCACAATCTATCGTTGAAGATGAAGAGACAAGTTAGCATCTTGTTATCTCTGCGGCTTTCACACATGACATTATTTCTCCACTTTGGGGTTGATGAAAGTGTGTTCCGTTTGTGAGCATTTTTGGTGTGCATAGATTAGTAATACACACTCAGCATTATTTGCTTTTGTAGTGTGAATGCATAAACATAAGGACTGCTCGACTGTATATGCACGTCAGTGCATGCCACAGTCGCTAGAGTAGGGAGTAGTTTGTACTGAGAAGTCTGAGTCATTTATAAAAAAGTGTAGACATTGGATCAGGCAGTCACGCAATGATGTTTTTGTTTGCAGTCTAATTGTGACTTGCTTTTTGGCATACCAATAATCAGTGTGCATTTAACCAGTTTTCCATAAAGCATTGCAGTCTATTTCCCTTATACTACATGAAGCACACTAAGGGTCTGATTACAAGTAGCGCGGTCCACTGGACCGCCATACTTGTGGTGGCGGTCCGACCACCGCCACACTGCAAGCCCACCTGCTGTATTCTGAGTGTGGCGGTCGGACCGCCACAGATATTGTACAGCGGTCAGGAGAAATAATACGCTGGTGGTGCCACTGCGGCACCGCTTTGAATATTACGAGTTGCCTGTCCACCGCCCATTTCATGCTGGTGACCCTGCCATGAAAAGAGTGGCGGAGAGGCAAGTATGCTGCTCATGGACCCGGGGGGGGCATGCAGGGGGGATATTATTGCAACCCTGTTCCTGCACGGTATGGCATGCACAACATGGTGCATGCCACACCTTGCAGGAACGTGATGCAGATGCTGTCTCGGCAGCTGTCTGCTGTTAAGGTCCTTGTATGAGCCTAATACAGCAGCCAGGATGAGACCGCTGAAGAATGCCCTGCCCGACCTGGATCAAACTCAGAATCCGGTAGGCGGGTGAACCACAACCTTGGAGGTCCTCCTGTGGACAGAGCGATGGTGGTGCCGCAGGAGCACCACCAAAGTCGTAATCAGGCCCTTAGCCACAACATCCTGCTTTCAAATCTGTCATCCCTTACATCACGGATATCCACACTTTTGGCTCACATACATCACCACCCCTGTGGGTCTTGTACAAGGCTCAGCCCTAGCTCCCACCCTCTTTTCACTGCATACTACCTCAGTTGATGACACAATCTTCTCCCAATGTTTTGAGTCAATGACTGAGATAGAGATTGAATGAATCACTGAGCAAGTGAAGGTGGTTATATAGTACCTATTTACAGACTAAAAATACTATTGGTGCTTGATTGCCATCTGCTGAATGAGGATTCCAGCATCATGGTCTTTTCTTCATCCTTATGTTAATGTCAAAGTAACTGACAGGTTTACTGCTACTCTGCGCTGTATGGACAGGGATGTAGCTTAATCGGTGACATTTAGGGTGTGTGAATCCCAGCAAAAAAAGCAGTCTGGTGCAGGTTGGAGGGGTGAGATGACCAAGGTTCAGGATAGGATGGAGTATTTCCATAAAGGACAGGGTCAGTACTGATTTGCATTAGGTGGTCCTCTGTCTAGAGTGGCACAGTTGGCAAAAAAAAGATGGGGTGGAATGCTACACTGAGCAACTGACACTCATTGGACTATTTGCAAGCATCCAGCCTATCCCCTTTTGGGTGTTGGATTGCTAATAGTATTCCTGGAAACTTGAACCATTCCAAGCCTACTACTGCCAAAGTTTGTGAATTAAAAAAAAATAGCAAATTTGCCCCCCTTCAAGGAGTACTTACATGGGTGCAAATGTACTACTTTTTGGGGAAGCCAGCCACTATCTATATTTAAGATCCTAACCCAAAAATGAACAAGTCAGAACCTCGTAGGGAAATAAGAACAATGAGAAAAACCGACACAGACCTAGCAGACCCGACCCAGGGCCCCCAGACTCAACTACCAAACCAATAATGTATTTGAGGGAGTGTCAGAGGGGGTGTCACACCTCAAACCGCCCTGCTGAATATACGCCCCCTGCCGGTCCCACCTGGGTTTGGTAGTGCTCCCTGGCAACTCATGATTACGGTCATGTCCAAAACCTTGCCTGGATTCCTTGCCATGGGATCATTTATTTTAAATGTAGTTTTACTGCATGTCCTCTTCTCTGTCTCTGCTGCAAGAAGCCTCGATAGTAGAGTTATCAACTTGGCGCATGTGGGCAGGGCTCCATATTTCTAGTCCAGGACTTTTACAAATGATTTTATCAAGTTACTAATGACACTATGTAGCAAATAGAGGAGGGTGTGCAGGCAAATTAATACGGTGAGCCACACCATGATTCTGGCTTGGCTCAAACAGGCATGCACGAGCTACGCCATGAAACATTTGGCATATGCACTGTGCAACAGCCATAATGTAAAAATACTATACAACCTCTCTAAAATTGAAAAAAAGTGTATTTCTTTAACATGCGAAACATTTCACCTTAATACATCAGATTATATAAATGCACAGATAGATATTTATTAACAGTGACAGTTTTTAGGAAAATTCATGGCTCTCCCCACAATGAGGATGCCATTAGTGAACTAAGAGGCAAGTCAGTAGTCATGTAAACCATAAATATGGCCTAGGTTCTTATTATAGATGGAAAAACATTATATTCTAATAAATCAGACATAAGAGGTGCTTGTAGAGCACACATCCTGAACTCGGGTATTTAAAAAAGTTGCTCATCTGTGATGACAAAGAAAAAGGAGGTAAAGTCACGTTCTAGCTGAGAGCGTGTAACTCGAATTGCACTCCAATAAAGAAATTGATTCTGCGAGGGTAAAGGTTGAGAATTTATTCTTGTAGATCGTTCAAGTGAACATTTCTTCGGTTCAATACATTAGGAGATTACTAACGAGTATATTTCACATCATAACTCAGTAGATCACCATCGTAGCTCAATATAGCCCAATGCATTTTGGGCCAATTTGGCCCTTCATCAGGGGCGGCTCTAAAATGAGAGGATACAAGGAATCAGCCTTACTGAGGACATTTCGTGATTTATACAAATACTTAAAAAATGTACATGCGAAAGTAGAACAAAAATTAGTGTATACCAAGTGTGTGATGTTGTAAAGTGAAAAAAATAGGAGCTGGTAACCCGAGTAAGAGTGGGAAAGTGAAAGGTGAATGCATGAACAGTAAAGGCTGGAGAAAACAATGAGTATCTGAAAGCAATCGTGTTTACCACTGTTAATGCGGGTATCAAAAGTAAGAAAAAGGAGGCTCACTGAAATAAACTTTTTGTCTAGGATCACACAATTTGGACAAGCAGCGAAGCTGGTATTGATTGTGGGTTATCTGGTTTCACATTTTGAAATTCAGCCACCAGATGGTTATCTCAGAAGTTTTGGTTGTTAAAAAGAGATATACTTTGCAGTTAGTCCTGGTGGTTGGGCAGAAGGCGGTCTCGGTTGGCAAGTCCATTTCCAAAGTAGAGTCCAGGGAAGTAAAAAAGTTACTTAAAATTATTGAATCTTATGTCAAATCGGGGAGGGGTCCTGAGGTGATGACCTGCCTCCAAAGGATGCCTTCCTGAATGGCCAGAGGTTTGGTCTACACAGCAATGACTCGTATCTCCTCTCGCACCTACCTCCAGGCTGTCTCTGAGTGGATATCTATTCACAGACTTATGGTGTTCTGTATTAGATCCAAACAAATTGCATTTCCACTGCTAAATAAAAAGACAGGGGTCCAGATGTATTAGTATCTTCTCACAAAATACTGGTAGCAAGGTTCTTAAAAGTCTGAATTGTAGTGGGTCAGAATCCAACTTACTTCATGAACATTAAATAAATAAATCCGTATTTGTAAAGTGCGAACAACTCACCGTTACGGGTCTCAAGGCGCTGGGGGCCGTCGAGGAAATTAAGTGAGCTATTGCCCAGAGTCACATGGTACTGAGCTGAGCTGCCACCGGAGCCAGGGATTGAACCGTGAACCCTGTGCTCCGAAGTGAGCTGCCTGGCCGCTGCACCACACCTCTCCACTAGGTTGGTTGCAAATTGTGACTTACTATGAATGAATGCCATCACAGGGGTTGTTGCCTGCTGGGGTCAGTACACCACCATGCATGTGATCGCATTTCAATAAAGTAAACTTTTTTAAAAGCAGCTCCCTATCCTTAAAGGAAACCAGGCTGTGTTTAAAAAGAACAGTTTGGGGGCGCGGCCAAGATGGCGGAGTAGACGGACGTCTTCCCCGTCGGCTCCTGCTCCGTGGAGGCCCTAGCCCTGGTTCCTGAGCTGCATCTCCCCCCACGCAGCGGGGGGACTGGTAGCGGAAGCTGCGGAGCGCCCGGGCAGGCCGGTGCGCGGCTCACAGCCCCCGGAAAGACCTGGTGACAGGCGACACCGCGGACGAAGCAGAGGCGCCGCGAGGAGGCGGGGCAGCGCGCCGAGCCTGACGCGCCTGCCGTCGGCCAGCACATCACGCGATAGACCCGGTGCGCCGGAGAGGCCTGTGGACGCGCTGCGGAGTGATGCGGCCCCCTGCCTTTGCTGATCCGGGAGACGACCGGCGACCCGGCGGCTGACGGCGGCGGGCCCTGGACCAGCAAGCGGTGGGACTCCTCTGCGGGTAGCGACGAGGGGTGGCAGCACGGCGATCCCTCCTCCGGAGGCCTGGAGAGACTAGGGGCAGCCCCAGCATAAGCAGACGGCAGCGCTGGGCCCCCGCCGCGGCGACTGGTGCGACACGGGGGTGGGGGGAGCCCTCTCCCACCCGGACAATAACGTACCTGGCCTCGGTACGCGGAGGCGGCGGCCCTCGGTAGGAGCAACGACGAATGGTGGGAGCGCTGCTGCGGAGACGTGGTGGACCAGTGTGGAGTACGGGGGGCAGGACTCTGAGGGGCCCCGACTGAGAGCCGGCTGCCCAGGACATGAGTGAGTGGCCCCTGCGGCCGGAGACGGGCAGGCTGTGCGTTTGTGGCGACCGACGGCCCAGCTGGAGAAGCGGCGGAGAGACGGCTTCCCCTCGCGCCCGTCTGCGGAGTGTCTCTCCCGGAGCCCACGTGGCGGTGCGGGAGGGCGATTGAGGTCCGTGGGCCCCCGTTCCGCAGCAGGAAGGGACAGAGCGGACCGTGTTGTGGCCCGCCGCCGTTGGCTGCGGATGTAGAGGTGCCGGCCGTGGGAGAGCTCGGAAGAAGTGACTGCAGCCACGAGCGCGGACCGGGACGGCGAGCGTGGCGCCCTTTGTGCCGCGGGGTCGGAGACTGTAGGTGGCGGTCCAGTGGCTGTGTGGGTCCGAGAGAGGCCGTGCCCCGGCGACCATGGCTGGCAACAAAGGCGGGAGGAAGGTAGAGCGCACCCTTCCGGAACTATTAGGACGACAGCAGCACCGGGTGGATCGGGGGCAGCAGTCCCCTGGCTCCTCCGGAGGGGCGCAGGACACTGGAAACGGAGAACCTCCCCTCACTAGGTCTTTTATGGAATCTCTCTTCAGTACCCTTCGGGAGGATTTCCAAACTCTGAAGAGTGAAGTGGCAGGTGAGGTGCGGGAGATGCGCCGGGAGGTGGAAGGCCTGGGAGAGCGGGTGGCCGCGGTGGAGGACACTGGTCGCAGACGGGACGAGGAAGTTGAGCAACTGCAACAGGAGGTGCTGCGCCTCAGGGACCAGCAGATTGACCTCCAGGCGCACGCTGAGGACCTTGAAAATAGGTCCCGACGGAACAACATTAGGGTCCGCGGACTTCCATCCATGGCCGAGGGGGCTGACGTCGCGGGATGTATGCAAGCCCTGTTCCGTGAGATCTTGGGGGAAGCGGATGGGTTTCCTATACGGATCGACCGAGCACATAGAGTGGGACCCCAACGAAACGCGTCGGCGCGGCCTCCGGACATTCTGGCTTTCCTCCCGGATTTCCCACTCAAGGAGCGCATCATGGTAGAGGCACGGAAGCGGCAGCCTCTGACTTTTCGAGGCCATCAGGTGGCCCTCTACCAGGACCTGTCAGCCATCACGCTGCAGAAGCGTAAAACGTTCAAGGTAGCTACGGACTTTCTCAGAACACATGACACGCCCTATACCTGGGGGCACCCCTTTCGGCTCATTTTCCGCTGGAACGGTGCGATGCACCAACTGCGCTCCCTGCGAGAGACTTGTGGGGTCCTAGGAATCGAGGTACCGGAGGCCGAGGGGGCCGCACAGAGGCGGGGGCGCCCCCGGGAGGATGGATGGCGGAGGGTCTCGGGGCACCGGCCCCGTGGACGAACTGCTCGCCCGGACTCGCCCACCATCAGGGCCGGCATGGACGATGCGGTGATGGAAGTGGCCGGGACCATAGGCGTCAGTGACAGCGCGTTGACGGCGTGAGGCAGCTCCGGGGGCAGATTACCACAGCGTTGTTTTGCTAAGCAGGTTGGGGGCCGGGCGGGGTGGGGGCGGACGGGGAAGAGGTGGTGGCTGGACGTTCACTAGTATACCTTACCGAAGACCTGCTTCCCAGGGAGCGGGACTTGGACATTGAAGTTTCGGGACTTGGGGGGAAAAGTGAGGGACTGTTTGCATGTTATCGCGGGGCTGGGGTTGTTCTGGGGCAGGGGGGGGGGTCGGGGGAGTTGGGGGGGGTGAGAGAGTTGTCCAGTGCGCTATGTCCGGAGCTGTTGCGTTGCCTGTGTTTCCCACATTTGTTTGGCTCTGTGCCGATGAGGAGGCGCACGAGGAAGTGGATTGTGGGGTTGGAGGGTGTGCAGGGGGGGACCTGGTCACATTGGAGTGGGTGATGGGTGCTGGGCCGTGCAGCGCGGGAGGGAGCGGCTTTGCATACTGTCTTTGGGAGACTGACTGGCGGTGTGAGTGGGGGGGGAGGGCGCCTGTTTGCTCTGATCGCCTTGCAGGACGCTACCGCCTTTCTACACATTTCTTATTATGCCTCCTCATACCTTTAAGGTCGTGACCCTGAATGTCAGGGGTCTGAACAACCCAGTTAAGCGGCGAGCGGTGCTCTCCTTGTTAGAAAGCACCCAGGCGGACATATGCCTTCTTCAGCAAACCCACCTGTTACCGCAGGATACGCATCGGCTACGTTCTGGTAAATTCCCGACGCAGTTTTTCTCCTCCGGTATTGCCAAGACAGCCGGGGTGGCGATCCTAGTGGCTCGACATTTTCGGGGGGAACACATACACAAGCTAGCGGAGATGAAAGGGAGGCTGTTGGCGCATAGGTTTCGGGTGGGGGGCATTGCATTCAAGATAGGCTCCCTTTAAAGCCCCAATGATAAACAGGAGCGGTTCTTGCAGTCTGCGGTGGAGGAGATTTCGGCTTCGCCGGACAGGCATATCATCCTCGGGGGCGACCTTAACATGGTCTTTGACTCGGCGGTCGATCGATCGGTGCAGCGCGCCCCGCAAGCTGGGAAACTCTTGGCTGGCTGTAAGGCTAGACTTGCGGAGGTGGACCTTCGGGACCTCTGGCGCCTGAAGCACCCCGTGGCTAGGGATTACTCTTACTACTCCCACGCGCACAAGACCTATGCGAGGCTTGATCATTTCTTGGTCACCTCTCCAGTGCAGGCCCTGGCATCCACTGTGGACATGGGGGTTATTTCCTTGTCGGATCATGCCCCTGTTGCGGCCTCCTTTTGTTTGCCGCCGTCTGCCGCCCCGGAGAGGGTCTGGCGCCTTCGAGATACTCTATTACACAGGAAGGCGGTAACGGAGCGTATTGAGCGGGTACTTAGGGAATATCTGGCACACAATGACAACACAGATACCGCCAAAGCCACCCAGTGGGCAGCTCTGAAGGCGGTCCTCCGAGAGGAGTTCTTGTCCATCTCCGCGGCCGAAAATAGGGAGCGCAAACTAAAGAGGGATGAGCTTACTGACAGGGTCCGGGAGCTAGAGCTGATCCACCGCAGAACGGGAGCTCCGAGGATTTGGCGGCAGCTCAAAGAAGCGAGGAAACTTCTCGCGGCCTTGGATGTGGACCGGGCGGAATATGCGGCCCTCAGATTGCGCCACGCCTTTTATACTGGGGGGGACCGCTGTAGTAGACTTTTGGCCAGTAAGCTCCGGGCCACCCGGCAGAGCCAGTCGGTGAGGGAACTCTCTGACCCTACAGGCGGTGCGGTGACAGATGACGCATGCATCTCGGCCGTGTTTCGAGGGTTTTATGGGCGCCTCTACGCGGGTGACCCGACGGATGAACCGGCTATGACCTCCTATCTGGACTCGGTCACTCTGCCTTCCCTGGACCCCGTACAGGCGGCCCACCTGAACAGGGACATTAGCATAGAAGAAGTGGTGTATCCTCTGTGAGATCAACAGATCCCCTGTTGCTTTAAGTTCCGAGGAACTGACGTTGCCTTCCCCCTCGCCAGCTCACTTCCTTACAGACTTCCCTCCTCTGGACCCCGAAGCTTTGGCCTTTTTAATTAATAAGACCAAATCTGGTTCACCGGCCGATCCCGGTCCTCCGAGGATCTTCCAGATGGCCCTTCCAGCCTTGGATTGTCAGATCCTTTCACTTCTAAATAATTCCCTGGCCATAGGCCAGGTACCATCTAATCTGAAAGAAGCTAGAGTTATTCCCCTACTGAAAAAGCCTGGTGCAGATAAGGCTGAGTTGAAAAATTACCGGCCTATTTCGCAACTTCCTTTTTTAGCTAAGGTTATGGAGCAGCATGTTCTGAAAACTTTATCCGGCTTCCTCGAAAACTCAGAGCTTCTCCATCCCCGCCAGGCTGGTTTCAGAGCCCACCATAGCACGGAGCTTGTTATGTTATCTGTTCTCGACGATCTCAGATTAAAGGCTGACAACAAAGCCCCGAGCGCCCTGATACTTTTAGATCTCTCTGCGGCTTTCGACACGGTTAACCATTCCATTCTACTGACTCGATTGGCGGATTTGGGATTTAGGGGTGCTGTCTATAGCTGGCTATAGTCCTTTTTGTCGGGACGGTCGCAAAGGGTTCAACTCGGCAGCTACTCCTCAATCAGGGGAGATATCCCCTGTGGCGTGCCCCAGGGCTCGGCTTTGTCCCCTCTGCTCTTCAATATATATCTGCAGCCCTTAGTAACTGCACTATCCAAATTGGACTGCCGAGTGTTCAACTATGCAGATGACACTCAATTCATCCTGAGCATTGACAACTCGGCCCAAGCTCAAGAAACTGTTCAAAATATCCTACGATTTACCACGAACTGGATGACTGTTAATTCTCTGAAAATTAACCCTGACAAGACAGAGGTCCTTGTCATTCCAGCTAAAAACAACTTCTGGAGTGGCCTGTTTTGGCCCAAAGAACTTGGGGCCCCCCCATGTCCGTCACCAGTCGTGAAAAGTCTGGGAATTAAAATCGATTCGGAACTTTCCTTGAGTCATCAGGTCCACTCAGTAGTGGGCACCTGTACCGGCGTCCTGAGACAACTGAGGAAACTGGCCCCTCTCTTATCAGTTTCCTCTTTAAATTCAATAGTCTCAGCCACTGTGTTATCGCGCCTCGATTATGGTAATGCACTCCCTTTGAAACTGATGAACCGCCTACAGGTTGTGCAGAATGACGCCGCCAGGCTGATTTTTAACCTTCCTAGGAGGACCCATGCCTCCCCTTTGCTGCATAAATTACATTGGCTGCCTGTCAGACAACGTGTAAAATTCAAGGGCCTGTGCATCGCCCATAAAACTCTTTACGGCAATGCCCCTGGCTACATTCGGGATCGCCTAGCTAAATATGTGCCAGAGCGCGTACTTCGCTCTACAGAGGCCTTCCAGCTAGCCTGCCCTCGGAGTAATCTGGCCACCAAGGGTGGCCGTGCTTTCTCAGTTGTTCTGCCACGTCTTTGGAACCAATTACCTGACTCTTTGCGTAAAGAAACGGGTCTGTTTCCTTTCCGAAAGCTGTTAAAAACCCTGCTATTTGAAGATACTCTTTAGCTGTGCTCGCTACAAGGATTGTCTGTACCCTCTGATGCAATCTCCTTCTGTCAAGCGCTAAGAGACCTGCCGGTATATATGCGCTATATAAATAAACAAACATAAACATAAACATAAACATAAACCTGTTGGAGGTCAGAGAGATGAACATATGCTGTTCATCCGACGGGTCCAATAGCGAGGTGCAGCCACTGCAACTGGAGATACCTGGGTAGCTTAAGGTAGTTCCACAGTGTAAGGTACCAGAATATAGTTTGAAGAATATTATATGACACAAATATTGTATCCTAATTATCATTTACAAAACTTTTGCCCCATTGAAGTTAATAATAGAAAGTATACACTCAGTTCGACAATATTTTTATAAACATTTAGTGCACAATATTTAGTTCATACAATGCTTCTGTCAATGATCTTCTGAAATTCAGCCATTTCACAGACACTGCAAAACCTAAACATCAATGTGCTCTTGTTGGGACAAGGTGTATACATATGCTGAGACAAGTCAGGTGCAAAACCTTACTTCCTTTGAGTCATGTTGCCATTGCCTGAAAAACCACAAAACAAGGGGGTAATCCTCTCTTCCTTCTCACCAGTGCCTCAATCCACAAATGTTCCTGATTTGTTCAGGGGACTCGAACGCCCTAGACCAAGCAGTCGCCTCATATTTAAACATTGAATTAGTACTACTCTCTGGGACTACTACTAATACGAAGGTTCCTGTGGAGGCCCTGTATTAGAAAATATAAAAAGATTGGTATGTTATATGTTCCACAAAAAGACATCAAAACCTCACCCTCTGATTGTGGCCTGGTTCATCTTTGGGTCTGCTCTCATGTGGGAGTTGCACATTCTCTGAGTATGTGCTGTGCCTGGGGATGGTCATCTTCCTGAGCCTCAGCTGGTCAGAGTGTAGGTCAGACAGGTCAATAGATTCACTATGCCTAGCCCTTATTCACCTTGGGAGGTCCCACTTTTCCAGGAGGCCTCTCACACACCAAGTCCATAACATAAGATCTACAGCCTCTTGGTGCCCGCCATGTTGCTGCTAACCACATCTTTGCCTCACCTTATGAGTATACCGAGGTCCGTTTTTCATCATTTTGTTTTCAGCAGTGGGTACCACCGATGTGGCAATGCATATATGCTAGCATTTGATCAGAATTAAGAGGGAGGTATAGAGGAAAAACTGGGGGGAAGAAAATTCGCCAAAAAGTTGTATTGGGGTGAAAAAAAGTTTCAAGCAGACAAAATTAATAATAAATTAGTTTTTTAGTTGAAATTATCGAGGGTCTCGTGCCCAAGACCCTCATTGCAAGTGACCACACCCTCTGCATTTCTCAATGCCCCTGGTATAGGTAACTGGAATGAAGTTGACACTGGGCCCATAAAGGAGCAACTGTAAAGAGGCTGTTAACTGGGAGCATTTCATTATGTGATAAAGGTGACACTGTGAATTATTAAAAATATATTTCCGTAACTTTGTAAATAACTTACAGACAGAAAGTATTAATAATATTTTATTACGTGTAGTGCCTTAGTTTATACACTGTCACGACCATACAAATAAATGATGCCCAGTGCACTGTGAAATATGTATGTCTTTTTTCATTACAGAAACCATTACAACAGACTTGCATAGCCCCAGCCTGCTCCGGGACGGGGCCAATGTCCTGTGCGCCATCTGCGGGGACCGGGCCACGGGCAAGCACTACGGCGCCTCCAGCTGTGACGGCTGCAAAGGTTTCTTCAGAAGGAGTGTCCGTAAGAACCATGTGTACACCTGCAGGTACGCAGTTAGAAACTTTTTTGTCTAGAATGTGCGCGACCAAATTCTGGCCCGAAGTTCCTTGTGAAAGGGTAAGGGGGGAGTGACTATTTCTGCTGCGCACTGTATTAAAAGTTTATTATTTTTTGTTTCATTAGTTGCTAAGGTGCTTTGGTAGTGTCTATCCATTAAGGCGCATCACTCTCATATGTAGCATGCCACCTGCATTGCATTGATGAGCTTGAAGCAGGCTGAACTAATAAAAGTATTTTGTTTTGGTGTAGTGTTGGTACCACGGCGGTCATTTTAATTGCTTTTCTACTACTGATTTGGGTGGAAACATTAGTTTCCACCACACCTGGAAATACAAGTAATGTGGTAAATTCCACATTACTTCTCCATTTATCCACTACACATTTCACCAGGTGAAACTTGCCTGAATTTGTTCCGGACAATGGTCTCAATGCGAACTGGATGAGTGTCAGTGGAACCGGTACTCATGTAAAGCACTCGGACACCTTCGCGTCGAGTTTGCGCTATATATAAACAGCATTTGCAATGCAACAGGTCTCACATTTACGCGAGTTGCAGCTATTGCCATTTTATTTATCTTTTGGTTTCTGAAACATAAATAAAAGGCATTGTCATTTACAACGCCAGTAGCTTAAACCTGCGTAAATGCGAGACCTATTGCATTGCAAATGCTTGTTCACTGAGCCAGCCGCGGCCCCTGCTGGTAAGAACGATAGGGCGGTGGGACCCTGGTGAGGGGGGATTTCGACAGACAATGAAGAGGGAAAATGAATTAATTATTTAATTTTCCTTTGTCATCATCCGTCAAAATCCCCCCTCACCCGGCCCCACCGACCTACCGCTCTTATCTGCACGGGCCGCGGCTGCACCGAGCTATGAGGTCTCTATGGGCCAAGAGTGAGGGACTGGTATGGACAAGAGAAAGGCATTTGTGCAAAGTCCTTGTAGGCATCTGAGAGGGATTGTATGAGAGACTTATAACTGCAATTTGGGAGAATTACATTTCATGGAGGTTTGGCTTCTTGCCTTTTTGAACCTCTTGAGTTGGTGAAGATTGTCCATATATGAACACATGTGTGAGGGTACACAGCTTTCTGGGTGAACTAGGCTATTTTTAACTTGATTCTGTTTGTAAGGGGAAGCCATTCAAGCTCTTCACTGTGTCCTGGATGTTTAATCTGGCTCGGCAGGCAAGTGAAGTGCGTGAGTTAAGCACTGGTTCACTGGGAGTTTAAGCAGTGCATAATTTAAACTGGTGGTTGACGGTGGGGGCACCGGCACTCATATTTGTGGACCGACACTTATTTTTCTGTATTAGAGATTTAGGAGAGGAAGAGAGAGAGGAAAAGACACAAAAAGGAAATGAGGAGAAAGACAAAAAAAGTCACAAAGGTAGAAAGTAGGAACCTGCAAGAGTGAGCTGAAGGGGTGTCTGTCAGTGGATTAAAAAGACATGAGGTGGATTTAGGACTAGCAGGAGCATTTTAAGGATTACAAGGGCCCAGGGCCAAACATATTTTGGGGGTGCCCTTTTCCTCCCTACTATTGTGGATTTATGATCCAATTTCAGCTCTTCCGTGGCCTTTTTAGCTAGGTCACCGACAGTGCACACACACACACACACACACACACACACACACACACACACTCTGCCAAATTCTAAATGTATTCACATCTACTATCCTGGGATAGTGACGTGTGTTTTCAATATTGAAATACAGCAGCAGCTCACTAATATTTCTTCAAATAATCTCTGTGACACCCTCCCATTTCTCATATGTGAAGTCCTGTTTTGATCTAAAGAAACCTTTTATGGATGTTGCATGAAACCGGTTTATAAAACTATCTATCTAAGAATTATTCAAGGCCATCAGGGCAAGACCCTCTGCAGAACATAGAGGGTTCTATCAGGGCCCCCCCTGAAAGGCGGAAGCCCTGGGCCAGGACCGACTGTGACCATGCCTTAAAATTCTCTTATCCTGCTCAGCCTTTGTATTCAGCTCGCCAACAACCAATTGCAGTGGTCGCAGGCCTCTGAACAGGGCCCTGGGCACCAGCACTTATTTTTTACATGGGTTTAAGGTGCTCTAAGGGAGGACAGCAATTTACACCTATTGGTCTGTGACCTCACATGGATGTAGATTAATGACTTGGTGAAGTTCACAAAACTTTAACAGGTACACCTGGAATTCCAACCCAATCGCAGCTTTCCAGGTGCACATTTGACAAATTTATGCGAGTTCACCTTTTTGTTTTAGCACGTTAGCATTTCCCAATGCAGCATTTTATGGACAGCAGAATTCCACATTGATCAAAGCCAATGCCTCTGTCTATGGGCAATTTTTTTGCCTGTTTTATTTTGCCCCATCCAGTGGGCAGACTTTGTTCCTGAATTCTCGACCACCTAAAGTCCAGCATTCAGTATGGAGACAAGGGCCTCCCACCCTACTCTTTGCATGGCCGAGGTAGCTCCACTGTTGGCGCTGACTCAGAAACAGCCTTTGCCAATGCACTGGCGAGAACCAGCAATCACACTGATTCTTGTACTACATGTATGCGATTTTTAAGTGATATTCCCTGAATGAAAACTGTTCTGAAGAACTTTACCCCTTAAGCCTAAAATGTTCCCAAATGAATAATATTTTTCTGAGTTCAAAGCCATCCTCTAAGAAAATGGAGTTTGTACCAACCTCTGCTGTCAGACTGGTGGTCTCCATTTTCAGATTTTCTCTGATTTGAGGTAGGGCCAGCTCAGCTAGAGTGAGACACTCCTGTACTATCAGTACAAAAGGAACTATAGCCAGGGCTTTAAGTGGGCCGGGTCTCACCGGTGCTGAGCACCGGCAGTTTTTTAATGGGGGGCTCGAAATGGGTCCCTATTGGGCTCTGTTTTGTGCCCTGGCACAGGCGGTCCGTTTTTCTCTGGACTTCAGTGACAACAGGCACATTGATGTGCACATGCTCACACTGCTCAGTTCTCACTAGTGGGGAAATTACGGCATGACGTCATGCCGGTGAGTGTTGTAGGGGAAGGGAAATCCAGAGTTTCAGGGTCAGGCCTGATGCTGTGATTTTAGAGTCAGACATGTGTGTGGTGTAAACTATGTAGCAGCAGCACCCATGGAACAACTGAACTTTATGTCCCAGGTGCAATTTTTGTGCCACGTAAGTTAGCCATTTGTTGGCATGTTAAAGGGGAAGAGCGTGAGTTCCCTGATATTGTATTCAGTGGGGAAAATGTGGGAACTACTCCAAAGAGGACCTTTTCTACAAGAACTCCTTAGATGCTTTACCTTATAATACACATATCAGCAGTTAAAAATAGAATACTATATTTCCTTCTCTGCTGCTATGTCCCTCTCCATTGTTACTCTGCTTAGCTGAACAGTAGTACACAGCCACCCAGTGCACTGGCCTGAAACAACACAAGCATTTCCAGTGCTATAGGTCTCACATGTACGAGAGTTTGAGCTATTGGCATTGTAAATGACAATGCCAATAGCTTAAACTCTCGCAAATGCGTAACCTATTGCATTGCAAATGCATGCTATAAAAAATGCAAAAATGTGTTAGGAGAGAGCGTGTCCCAACAGCAGGCAGGACAAAGCTATTTGAGAAAATAGTGCTTGGAGGCTGTAATTAAAGCCTACCGAGCAACAACACATGTTACTGGGGGTGTCACCATGGGAGGTTACAAAATGGGACAAAGTGGTACAAAGGAGGGACTACTAAGCCTTTTGACCAATGAACAGCCACAGTTTATAGTGGACAATGACACAAGCCAATGAAAAATGTGGGCGGAGAGTGGGCAGAGCTTCAAGTCCCTACCTCAATACAGCATACCTCGCATAGCAGCACATGCGCTGCCCAGGCTTGACCTACAAAGGAACTTGCTTCCAGCCGAAGTCCCTCAACAGACAGCAGGAAACAAACTTTGAGAGAAAAATGTTGACTTTTCACAAGCCCTGCTGACTCTATGTCCTAATGTGATGTCCTGACGATCTGCAGTGGTCAGGTATGAAGGACATAAAGTACAGTGCTTCCTTAACTCTACTGTTTTCTTTTTTTAAATGCTGGTAAATAAATGTTTTGGAATAATTTGTCAAAAATAAAGATTGTGATCAGTGATTTGGATGGGAAATTCCTCACAAAGGTCCTGTTGAAGGACATTTCTGCAAACTATTTTGCTGAAAAATTCCACTGTAAATAATTTGATGTATGTAGAGTCGAGCAGAGTTAAGGAAGAGGCAGACTCTGAGATCCAGGCAAAACTTACTTTATTATTTTCATACCCAGCTTCCTTGCTTTGCTATCTGCTGCTCGCAGGCGGGAAAGCTTCCCCATCCCCCTCCACGTGACGTCACATCAATCCAGCCTTCTTCCCTTCATCGAGGACTGGGTGCCCTGCCCTGAGAATGCAAGTGCTTGACTCCACACCTCCCCCATCCTTTACCAACAATCCAGTCTCTTGTCAGTATTTAGATCTCTTCAGGTAGCCCGGCGAGGGCGAAAAAGATGCCGACCAGATCGAGTTGTTATTGCACCTCTTGAAGTGTCAGATGTGGGAGTTTCTTCTTTCACCCTGAGAGGTACACTGGACGGAGGTGTGCCCTCAGCAGCTCCTCTGACACTGCTGGTAACTTCATCAGGGCATCCCTGGTGACGATCTTGCCCGGACGTGTGGCTGTGACCATGCTTCTCTTTCGTTCTGCCACTTGTAGTGGTTCAGCAGTGAAGGGGGTGTCTACATTAATCTGATGGTTTTCTTTTTGACTATCACTCAATCCACTTTGTTGATTGGGGCCTCTTACGCATTCCTCCTAGTGTCAGCATTGTTCTTCATCTTTGCTTTATGCATGGTGTCCTTCTCATGCATGGTGTCCTTCTCACACAGCTTAGAAGCCTCTATGCATGCTAGTCCATAGTGGGAGTTTTGTTTTGATGGCCCTTCCGAGCATGAGTGTGTCAGGGCTCTCCCCGGTGGTCGAATGTGGGGTGGTTCTGCAGGTGGTTCTGCAGGCTCGCATTATTTGACATAGGGATTAATAAATAGACAGTCCTTCTATCTGGGCTTTCTGAACTGTTTTCTTTGAAGTGCCCGTGACTCGTCCAGCCTCACCATTTGCCTGGGGCTATAATGGCATCATCTTCCGGTGCCCCAGGCAGTCTTCAAACTCACGGCTGGTAAAAGATAGGCCATTGTTAGATTTGAGTACTTTAGGAAGCCTGGATTATCTTCTCAGCTCATGTGAACCTGTTTGGTTTGACAATGGGGAACTGGGAATAGTCGTCAAGGGGTACTAGTAGGTATTTACCAGTGGGAAGTGGTCCAAAAAAGTCACCAGCAACTCGATTTAATGCTGCCTCTGTTAAGTCAGACATTGTTAGGGTTTGTTGCTTCATTGCTGGTGACGGACAAGTGCATAAGTGGCAGGTTCGTAGTTCTTCCTCAACCAGGACTTTACATTTTGGAAACTGTCCTTTCTCATAAGGCTCTTTTGTTGACTATTATTCCTCTGTGTCCTTCATGGGCCAACTCAATGGCATGCTTTCAAAGGCTCTGTGGTAGTACGATTCTAGACCCTCTCAGTATGACACCTTCAGGGGTCACTACCAGCTCCTCCTGTATGTTAGAGAAGGCTGTCAGTTCATCTGAGTTGTTTCACTTGGATGTCCTGTGTTTGCATGTTTGCATGTCAATCATGCTTTTGAATTTTTGCTAAGGTGGGATCTTCCGTTGTGGCAGTTACGGTCTTTGGCAGCGCTGGCAGTGTGCTCGTTTGTAGAATAAGGATGAGATATTCTTCAGCCAGTGACGACTTTGGGCTAGTGGTGGGTTGTGGGTAACGTACGAAGTAGTCAGCAGGGTTCAGTTCCTTCCCTGGCCTGTGGAGGATGCTACAGTCATACCCTTGTATTCCCAGTGCCCATTGTTCAATTCTTGGGGGCATTTTCACTTTCGGGTTGCTAAAGATTGTCAACAAGGTTTGATGGTCTGTGATTATGATGACACGTTTTCCATACAGGAAGATGTGAAAGTGTCAGACCCAGAGAAACCACCAGACTCCCTTTTCCTGGTTGTGAGTAAGCCCTTTCCATTGTTGAAAGGATCCTGCTGGCGTTGGCCACTATGTGTCTCTGAGCTTCAGAAGTACCAGAGAGTTGTGCCAGGATGGTTCCTATCCCCACAGGGCTGGTTTCTACCGTCACTTCCATGTCCAGTGTAGGATCAAAGTATACCAACATTGTGGCCGTTTCCATTGCAATCTTAATGTTATGTAAGCTTTGTCCACATTCAGATGACTTTTTGATCTCTGCCGTTTTCCTCGGCAGATTGCACATGGTTTCACTGAGGCTGGCATAATCCTTGATGTACCTGGAGCGGTAACTTGCCATGCCTAGGAAGAACCATAGCATGGTCACGTCCTGAGATTGATTTGAGGTTAAAAGTTCCAATACGTTATCCTGGTCAGGGGTCATGCCTTCCTCTGAGAAGATATGCCCAAAGAATTTGAGTTTGGTCTTGTGAAACTCGTATTTGACCATATTCAATGTGAGCCCTGCTTCCACTAGCAGCTAGCATGCTCGGTTTAAGCCCTTGTCATAAGCTTCCTGAGTGGCTACGAAAATGAGTGTATTGTCACTGTAGTTGAGAGCATTTGGCGTGGGCTGGGTTACTTGGTGAATGGTGGTTTTAAATATTTCCGCAGCTGATAAAACGGCGAAGCTGAGGTGTTTGTATCTAAAGAGTCTTCTGTGGGTGGAGAATGGTGTGATCTAACTGCAGCTTTCATCCGGTCCTAGGATGCTTGTTTCCAGTCCAGGGAGGACCTGGCTTGGCTGTACGGGCTGGACTGTTCCCATGAGGCACAGGTTCAAGACTGATTTGCATGTGGCTGGGTTCAAACTGGAATGGCATGGTGAGCAAAAAAACTATGGATTTAGGCCCAGATCTCTCTACTGGGGTGAATGTATGACATTGTTCTGCATTCTGTCCATCAACTGTTGTTTTTGCATGATATTAATGTAGGCCCCGCTGTCAATGATGAACGGTATGGGGTGTCCATTCACATGCAGCTGTATAGTAGGACAATTGTGTGTGTGTCAACTCGCTGTATTTCTTAGGTCTTCATGTGAGATGTGACTGCGCCTAACTGCCTTGCCGTCTCAAGATACAGGATATTGGGGGCTGGTGCCTGTCCTTCAGCTATGCATATCGATGCTTGTGTCACTCATCCCTTGTGATGAATGGTTGTATATACCTTCCCCTTGCAGTTCAAAGGCTTCTCTTCAGCCCATGTGTAGATTCTCTGCTGCGACTCGAGGAGTGGTACTTGCTTTTACGCGCAGGCCACATCTCATGGCCCCATCACATTGACAATTGCGAATTTAACCAAGTGGCCCCTTAAGCGCAGGCTGACAGAGGCACAGCTGTTTTCCTGCATGCTTGCTGACATCATCAAAAGGTATCCATCTTCTTGACTCTCACTCAAGAATGGTGCCAGGGATCATCTTGTCGATGATTGAGGAGACCTTCGTGTGAGTGCGAATTTGACAATCCTTACATGGTATTTATTTTTTACTCGGAACGCCGACACAGCTGTTCTGTGACTTTGTGTTTCTCAGTCAGTTTCGAGTGCTCAGATTTCTCTTTTCTGCCTTGTACTTGACAGGCAGATTGAAAATGAGTCTCTTTTCCGCACTGCAGGTTTGTCCCAGAGCTGGACACTTCCCATCATGGGGAAATGATAGACCACATCAGTCTGTAATATCTTTTTTTTGTAACTTTCCGGATGTGTGTCGATGTCTCTCATGTTTTGTGTGAGGATGTTTGCCTATGGCTAGTGCTGTCTCTTTATGTGATGGCCCTCCTGCCATGCAAGGTGCTCTCTCTTCCGCTCATGCATCTGCTAGCATTTTGTATGGACTGTGCGTTTCTTTCAGTATTTGTGTTCGAAATGAGTCAGAAAGGCACCCGGCGATTCTCCTGAGACACCTGGCCTCTATTTCAATGAATTCACTGAATTTACAGTATTTAAGGAGCGTCTCTAGCTATTCCGCAAACTTATCCATCGTTTCTCTGGGTTGTTGCTTTGTTGGAGATGCATGGCTCCTGATCAACATTAGGAGAGGGGTCACATTTCTTGGCCAGCGCCTCCTTGACGTTCTGATATGTAGCAGTGTCTGCACTAAGAAGTTTCTTTACAGCATCTTTGACTCCTTCACCAGCCCGACTTTTGAGGTAACTGTTTATTTTCTCATCATTCTCCTCTTCCAAAGCGTTGTTGAAGGCGTTGAAGCCCTCGATCCAGTCAGCCCGTCTCGTCTGGGACCAGAGTTGTGGTGGCTTCGGGGAGACGGCTGCATCTTATGCGGCCTCGCCATCTTGTGACATGATGGGGGTGTTATGAAGTTGGTTCGTGGGTGGAGTGCGCTAGTGCAATGCAGCCCTCCGTGTATTATAGCAGGAACCACAATGGTCTGTGTCACAAACTTTCACAGAGGTTGCTTCACACGCCCTCCTGTGATGTGACCTTGCGCAGTGGACCTCATAAGGGCTGTGACATCAGACCTTGAACACCTGTGGCTATGCAGTGTAGCTGGGGCGACATCCAGCTGTGGTTCACACAGAGTGGGGATGGCAGCGGAGGCTCTCACACACAGGGCTTTAATGGCGGAAGCATTGCAGCACTTCACAGGGCGTTGGGATGGCTGTGAGACTCTCAGACAGCACGCACAGTTGGACATAGGCAGGCAGCAGGCCACGCACCTTTATGAGACTCGCCCAGTCCCAGTCAGACGATCGCACACCAAGGCGCGGTGCAGATGGCAGGGCCCACGCGCAGCAGCGGTCCGTGGAGGGAGTTCCGTGGGGCGGAAAGGCGGGGCAGGGGAGGGGCAGGGTGGGGGGTACTAAACACCGAAACATGGATAATTGGAGGTAAGTAAACAATTAAATAAATAAAACGAATTTCGTAGCACGCCCTGCATCACAAAATGCGGTACAGCGCGCGCTACGAAATTCTTTTTATTTATTCAATTGTTTACTTAACTCCAATTATCCATATTCCGGTGTTTAGTACCCCCCACCCTGCCCCTCCCCCGCCCCGCCTTTCCACCGCACGGAACTCCCTCCACGGACTGCTGCTGCCCACGCGACAGGCGCAGGAGCAGCACGTGCTCTGTTCTGCGGCTGATTAAATTGGTGAGCCCTTTGCGGGATGCAGATAGTGCCCACAGCCTCCACTCCTGCTAGTCACCAATTGTATAGATGGGAAATCAAGGAAGAGATGCAGACTTTGAGATGCAAGCAAAACATCCTTCATTGGGAGGAGCCAAGATGGCGACCGGGACGGCAGCGTAGGCTCCCGGCTCCGTGAACCTCTGCGTCCCGCACAGATATCCTGCATGAGATCCTTAGCCTGCGCTATATGCCCGTGTTGGTGAATGAGAGCGGCAACCAATCGTGTGACTCCGAAGTTTCTGGCGGCGGTATCGCCGGAGAAATGTCCATTTGAAGTTTGCGGCCTGTGCAACCCTGGAACCGGGACCTCGAGTGGACAACATGGCCGGGCGGCAGTTCAACAACAGCGGCCTTTGGTGACTGGGTGGAGTCGGACTACCGGAGCGGTGCGAATATCGGCCTACATTTCGCCGTGGTCGTTCCTACCACTAAGCGTAGCGGAACGAGTGCATGCCCGAGGTGGCTAATCCAAGATTCTCCGGTGATTGCCTCAGCCTTCGCCGGTGAGCTGCCCGGCCGCCGCCCGTAACTCGCCCTGATTCTTGCGGGCTGCTCCCGGATTTTCGCGGGCGCAGGGCCGTGGTGGGGATGACTGTTGCCCGGGACCACACACCGGATATATTTTTTGCCTGCCCCCGAAACCCTGTTTCCAGTGACATGGAACCTGAGGCGCTTGTCCCTGAGTCCTGGTCCCAATCTGGATTGGACCTACCCGGCGGCCATCTTGACAGGACGAAGTCTACCATCCTGTACGCTGGGTCGCAGCACGATTGGAAGTGTGCGACTATGAGGAGCGTAGCGGAGCGAGTGCCGAGAGCTGTGCTGGGGTATGGTGATCTTCTCGAGGCTCTCGGTGCCCTTCATTCCACCTTGGTTCACGGCGCCTGGGTATTGGGGAGTAAGCTTGATGGGGTGGCATCAGCGTCGGAACAGTTGCTGCCTGCCTGTCCCCAGGTACACAGGGACTTCCTACACTGCACACAGGAGGACAGTGTCGTGGCCGCCCCTGTGAATAGTGACCAGCTGGAAACTCCGGACAGTATACTAACGTGTGATCGGCTGGCTGTGGGTCTGGTCTGTTCCGGAGGTCTTGGACCTGAGTGGGGGGTGGTGGCCTTGTCCCGTGCGCGGCCTCCGGCGACCCAGGCAATATTCAAGCAACGGTCGCCTGCTCTGGCTGATTCCGCCTTCTTGGACCCTGTGTGCAGTGCAGATCCTGGGGCAGCACTGGGAAAGACGACCCTCCATACTGCTGACTGTGTTGGTATTCAGAGACTTCCACCCTACCTGTGTGTGTCGCTTCCTGTTCTTTTTTGGACGCTCCTCTTCTTGGTAACATTGGACATGGCACTGGGTCGATGGGTATGCATGGGTAGATTCACAAAGAGTGGCCAAGGATAAGGCTGATCCTTCAGAGGTGGTCATCTAATAAGCGGGCGGGCTCAGGGGTTGCGTGCTCTCACGGCATAACTGTTAGTGTAATAGGCACATAATGCTCCCCATTTTTCTTTGACATGATCGATTTTGTGTTGCTTATTGTTTGCTTTGGCGGAAAACATATTGTGCGGGAGGGAGAAGCCGGGGGCATGTTTTGAAGGCCCTCCTCCAGTTTATTAATATTTTTTCTACCCCCCCCGTCTGGTGGGGTTTCTTTCCTTACTCCTCTTTCTCTGTTTCTTCTATATTTCGGGTCTGGTTCCGGGGCGACAGGCACACTGATGGGGGGGGGGGGCCGTACTCATCTGCAGAGGTGCAGGGTGGGGGGTTGGGGGAGGGGATCCTTTAGTCTTTAAACCTTTTTTTCCATGGCCTCCTTTTTCTTCTCTTATTCTTCGTTGTCTTTCTTTTCTGGGATCAGCATGGTAGAACTCCTTCGTTGTTAATCACTGCGTTTTCATGTGTGCCACAATTTCCGTGGTGTTTTCTGGGTTTTAGGGCAGGGGACTGCAGGCGCAAATGGCCGTGATATTCCTCCACATCCTGAACTTCCTGTTTCAGCGCCATTGATTAGATAAATTGCTGTTTATTGTTGACGTTTATTATTCTGCCTGCCATTTTTTGCTGCTGGGAAACTGTTTGGCACCTGATCCTTCCATCCTCTTTTATTATAAAATGAAAACCTTTTGTATCCTGGTCTCCTACTTGGGCTGTTCAGTGGCCGAGAGTATACTAGCATGGAGATTCTGCTCCCCGAGGTGCTGCCTGTGATGAATATTGATTTCTGTTACTCTGACTGCTTAGCGGCCGGCCCCGGGGGTTGTAGGCCCATACTTGTTATTGGTTGAAATGTCAATAAAGGTTTTTCAAAAAAAAAAAAAAAAAACATCCTTCATTACTTTTCTACCCCGCTGCCTTCCTTCCAGTGCTTTAAATGGGGAAAAATAAGTGCAGGTACTCATTAAAATAGAGATGTGTCAAGTGGGCGGGGCTAGGGGCGGGGCTAAGGGCAAAATATCAGCATAAATCGAGACTTCTGTACCAGTTGCAGCACATATTAAAACACATGAGAAATGTGTTTATGTCACAAAACCCAGATTAACTCATAACACAAAATGAAAGTCATGATGGCACTTTCTCCCGAATGGTCGCTGCGCACCTGATTGACAGTGCAGGGTCTGTCTAGAGACCCTGCCCTGTTAATTACAGCGTGACACAAACCCTCTCACCCCCTGCAGTTTGGGGACAATGAAATGGGCGCTGCTGGAATCTTCACCAGCAACTCTGTAAAAATATACTTCAGCCAAGTTAATTACAAGCTCCTCGGAGGAGAGCGGCCTCTGCCCTGCACTGGAGCAGATAAACCGAGACTGCCGTGCCGTGGATCAGGGTACTGGTACTCTCCCTGGCTACAGAGAAGTGCCGGTACTGACGGCAAAAATGTTTGGAAGTGCCGGTACTCAGTACCGGTGAGTACCGGCCCATTTAAAGCACTGCTTCCTTCCTTATCCGCAGCTCACAGGTGGCAAAGCTTTCTAACGATGTCACATCCCTCCACCCTTCTTCTCTTCGTCGGAGGCTGATTGTCCTGCCCTCAGGGTCCTAGTGCTGGGCTCCACAATGCACATTTAATTTCTGCAGAAAAGTTTCTTCCGCAATTTAATTTTTCTCATGTGTAACTCTTGATAGATCAAAAGGATGGTGTTTGCACAGTGCAAAGGCTGGGTGAAAATTTTAAGTCCCAGCTGTACTCCAGTAGATAAATCTTTTCGTCGAATTGAGTCTTAACATCAACAGTTCAGTAGTGGGAACGCCGGTTCTTATTCTCATTTAATTACCTACAAGAACCCACTCAGGTCGCCAGGATCTTTTTACTTGTCTAATAGCATAGGGGGAAGAAACACAATTATCAGATCGTATTTACCGCAATTTGACATCTCAGAAAAGAAGACTCATGATCTCATGATCTCGGAGGTTGACCTTTTATTATCAGCAAAAACATCTGAATATATAGGCACCTCAATACAAGGCACAAAAGATAAATGGGGATTAATACAAATGCCAGTCTACGAAGTATCCGCATACGACTAAAGATAAACAGGATTACAGCTTCCAAAAGCATCAAGTACCCTATAGCAATTGTGATATCAAAGTTCAAATTCATGAATTAAATCATTACTGTCCCTACTCTATTCTAAGGGGACATCCCTACTCAACATTCCCTTTCCAGGTGAGGATCTCATAAAAGGTGTCAGCAGTGAAGCTTCCTAAGAAGTCTTCACCATATGAGAGCTCGATCTATGATGCTCCTTTCAGTCCCTCTCCTAAGTCTCGTCTGGCCAACCCACGGTGCTCTGTCCCTAATACAAAACCCCAAAAAACTGTACACGCCCTTCATCACACCCCTCCAGGCAGCTTCTTCCCTCAGTAGATTTCCATTTGGATCCTTTCATCTTCCTTTCCACGAATTCGACCTTGGGTCCCAGGCCTTTTCTTTACCAGGAGTTGCAACTTACATTCCAATCCACTCCCTTCATGTCTACTCCTTCTGTCTCCATTCCATTTGAACAAAGACTCATTCTAACTAACGAGCTACATGGCCTTGTACCTGCAGCCAAATGCTAGACAGAAAAACCCCCTAACATCATGAGGTTTCACAACTCTCTGCAATTTAAGCTTTGCTAAAATCCTGTCGTCCTAATAAAACATGGCTAATATAAACGAAGGCCTTCACTTTACATATATGGTTAGGCCTCAACCTAAACACACTACAATTACCAATCCTAATTATTCGTCTCATTCTTAAGAGAACTATCTTCTGCGTTCCACTAACATGACTTAATGTCTCTGAATACATGACATTATTATACTAAGCATTACATATACCAATACGTTTCAGTATAACTGGTGGCCTTTTCCTTCTCTCGAGGCCTGCTTACATTTCTACTTGTCTATTTCAATGAATACATTTGCATTATACTTGAATAACATGCTCAGTTATATGCAGGTGCTGACTAACAATGAATATGGTGCACCCCTACAATTTTCGCATCAGCAACGCTCTATCAGTAGCATATTAATTACAGAAACTAACATTTTGCCCCACAAGAATGATAGAAAGTAGTAGATTTGCAAACCATAAAGGTTTATTTGCAAATTAGCAAAATTACAAACTCAAATCAGTCAAATGTGTCATAAATCAATAATCACCTGGTTACAGCATATGTCAGTGTAATCCAAGCAAGTCAGAATAGCAATTACAAACCCAAGTTATTAAAGCATTAATGTACACAAATAATGAAATATTAGTTCCCCTGAAGGGAGCTCCCGAATACTAAGGTAAGGCTTCAGAAGTAAAATTGAGGAAGTTTTGAGCAGCAGGTGTCCGCAAATAAAGCCTCTAAAACAGAACCAATTGAAGGTTCAAATCAGACATGGAGAAGAAATATATTTGCTCAACAGATTAACTCTGTGAGCAGCAATAGAATGAGCATAGGGTCTTAAGAGAGGCAGAGGGGCCTCTGACTTCAAAGGAGAACAGGAGCAAATCTGACTGTCTAAGTTACTGATGCACAATTAAAACTTAGAATTCTGGATAGTCCTTACTGATACCACAGAGAAGGAACCAACCAAAGCTAAGCATTCGCAAACTCCCGGTGTATGCCCTCTTCCCATGAATGATACAATGGAAGATTTTGCAAGGGAGGATACATCTCAGCCAATCTGTCTCACACATAGGTGTTAAGATTACTGAACAGCTCCCTAAGAGATCCATTCACTGGCCTTCACACACAATTTAACAATAACAGCCCAATAGTAAATGAGCATACAGTTGAAAATAGACTTATGAAATGAGAAACAGATTACGCGCAGCAAGCAAAAGCACAGCATTGCACTCAACATGGGGAGTTCAAATCGAGGCCTACGATGACTATGGCTAACTTAACTTGAACCCACTCTAACCATGATTAATTATTAATGTAAAATCACACATATAAAATCACTCTTGGATGTAAGTAAACAATGATTATATGTGATGTGCATTAGCATGTTAAACGAATATGAAAAATAGTGACAGCGTATCAACTCTCTAAAGTGATGGTGCTGAAAAATCATTGCGTCGGACCATGAGGGAAAAAGTTGAGTTATTCCAAAGTAAAACTTTCGCACTTAGAGTTATGCTTTGCTGTGATGCACATTTCCTTTTTGTGTTATGTTAAACCATTGTATATTAAGTTAAGCTTTGTTATGTTACATTGTCCTGTTTTATTTGATGTTATGCTTTGGATGGCACTGATGTGCCTTGATTTCTGTTGTACTCTGCTGTAGATATTTATACTCTCCATGACATTGAAATATACAAATGAATTGATGAGTAAATTAACTAGATTCAGTCTCAAAATATCAAAAACCTAGGGAAGAGTGGCAAACAAGACCCATACATGCAAGTCATCATATTTTACTAAACCTACCAAGAAAGAGAGACTGTTTCTGTAGTTAATGGGTTATTGCATTTCTCCATCTCGTTTGCTCTGCCAAAAAGCACAATGTGAATATGAACTGTAAAGTCATCTGATCATTACAAAATGACTATGACTCATGAATAATATGACGCACTGAATATGGTTATCCACTAGAGATTATCTTCTCGGAGACCATAAATGATATCACTGTTATCTTGACTGACCTTAGTAATAACTCATCAGTGGCCTGCTATAGACTGAGTCACTGGCACACAGAATACCTGGAACCTCCAACAAACAATACATTGTCATAAAAACAATGTTTAAAAGTTATTGTTCTATATGTGAGTAGTAACTGTTACATGGAGAGGCTTTACATGGAAACTGGAGCAATCCCATGTCCTCCATGACAACCTCAATTTATCCCACTTGTTGCCGCATACTGGTGTGGCAGTGCTTAATTTGAGCCAGTGGTTGCAGGTATGTCCTAAAGGCATTCTTTTTTAGGTACCAGCATTTATTTTTCCTCATTAGAGTATGACCCAGAGCCATGAAGTGAAAAACACACAAGGATAGAGAAGGGGAAAGAAGAAGATGGATGTTGTAAAGTGGCTTATTAATAGTGATAAGTAGGGAATTACCACTAGATAAGGCCACAAACACAATAAAAGGTTCAGTCAAGGTCTCAATAAATTATTCCCTTTGGTCAACTTTTGGTAGCTGGCAACAAGCAGGCAGTCTTAACTTAAGAGACAGGTGTTTAAAGCATTTAAAAACACCAATACATTAAATAAATAACACACAACATAAAATAAAAATCCACCACCAATTTATAAAAATAGATTGTACTCTTATGAACCATTAGACACCAAAATGATAAAAAATCCAATGGAGCAAACCAGAGATATGAATTTTTGAAGAATAAACACGTTTTGGTCCTTAAAAACCTACAGCGCCAAATTGGGACATCTGGTCGCGCCAGACCAGGACAAAGTCAAAGTCTGAGGCCAACCGCAATAGAACCCTGGTTGGATACACTTAGGGGGAAGCCTCGGTCACAATTTTGCCTTCGCACTTACTCATTTTTCTGGAGCTTTTTATCTCTACATCGAGCGGAGCTCCTCTTCGGGCTGGATTTGTGTCAATGTTGTCGGCTTGGTTTTCAGCACAACAGGGTCTATGTGTGTTGTTATCACTATTTTCTAGGCACTAAGGGCTCCATGTACGTGGGGTTTTTCTGGTTGCAGACGGTCCGCTGCGCTCAATTGGACGTTTGCAAAGTGAAAAATATATTTTCCTATGTACTAGACCCATTTTTCGATTCGGCGACCTGTTACCAAATCGCAAAATGGGTTAGCGAGTCAGTATTCAGAAGGGGTTTGGTAAGGGCGTTGCGTCTTTTCCCAATAGTGTCTCATAGAGCTATGTAGGAATGTTTTTTACGACTAAAATGGGGTCGGAAAATATTCACATTTTACCACCTACTTCAAGTCAGTGATAAACCATTCGCAAAAGGGAAGGGGTTGCCAGGGGACACCTTTCCCTTTGTGAATGCATACAAAAACCTTTTTTCAGGGCAGGCAGTGAACCACAGACCACTGCCTACTCTTAAAAAATGATACTGAAATGTTTTGGTTTTCTTTTTGAAACTCAGCCCCTTTTCCTTTATGAAAACAGGCTGCATTTAACAAAAATGTCTTTTATTTAAAATTAAGCACAGACATGGTTGTCTGCTGTCCCGAGAAGGCCACCATCCCTGTGATTTAAGCGATTCCTTATGGGTCGCAAATTGCGACCTACCACATGAATATTAATGAGGTAGGTCTATTGCGACCCCATTAGGAATCGCTAAATGTGTCAAAGACACTTTAGTACACTGGTCTTAGCGATTGCCTAATAGCGAATTGCAACAATTTGCTATTAGGGAATCTCAAAATGAAAACTACGTACATGTGGCCCATAGGTACTTTAACTTAAGTTAGTTACTTTCTTTTGACTAAAAGTAAGTCTTTTTAATTGTAGCTTATGTGCATCAGTCCACAATTAAGCAGTTTCTCTCCCTCTCGGAGTCTTACCTTGCTGGTAGAAGAATGTGGATCGGTAAAGGGTCTCCTACCGATCCTCATCAACCCAACATTTTGGAAATGGCAATGAATTTCGTAGCCCCTTTGTTCACAAATATCAATAACCAGTCCTTTAGAAAGGGCAGCTTTACTGAAGAATGGAAAAAGACTATATTCACCCTCTTTTTTGAAAAAAACTAAATGTAGATCCTAATAATCTAAATGACTTTTTCATCTTTTCTTTGCTCCCAAGCTAATTGAAAAGCTGGGTCAAAGGGCCACTCTTCAATCCCATTATTAACAATGATATTCAGTAAGATTATGAGATGGGCTTTTGGCCCCATTGCAGCACTGAGATGGCTCTATTATCCATCATGAACAAACTAATATTAAGAAAGATAAAGGACAAGTTGTAGCTTTGATCTTGCTTGACTTATCAGCCACATTACCTGCGGTGTCCCTTCCAGTGCTTTTAGCATGGTTAAAGTACATCCGGATCGAAGATAAGGCCCAGAAATGGCTGACTTAATTTCTTGAGGGCTGTAGCCAAGCTGTGAAGCTGATTTGGTTAGGTCAAAGTTTGAGAATTTAGCAAGCAGCATCCCTCAAGGATATTCCCTGAGTGTGACATTCTTTACTGTTTATGTGGAACTGGTTACCAGATTGATCAAATCTTATGGCTAGATGTAATGACTTAGGACAATGGCACACAAATCATCCTTAGAATGAGTGGGCATTCTCAACCGTCAAAGTTGAATTTCCCAAGCTGTATGAAAGAGGTAGCAGAGGTATGGACAATCAATTTTCTAAAGTTAAACTCTAACAAAATTGTAGTTTTGATTTTAGGAGGTGGTCACACATTACATACCAGAGAGTGATGGCTTGCAGATAACACCCTAATGGCCTAATCCATTGCCTTTCAGACGCCGCACTAGCACCTCTTAAGGCACCCTACACCCTGAAGTCCATCCTATCTAGGTCCTGAAAAAGTATAATCACATCACCCCCATCCTGAGGGAACTCATTAGCTCCCCTTATCTGCCAACACCATGTTCAAAACCAGCTGCATCATTAACAAAGCCAACATGACCTGCACCTCTGCTTATCTTGCGGACACGCTCACCATGTCTGGTGTCTCTTGGCACACCTGCAGCCAGGACACCATTAGACTGCAGACTAAGAGATGTATAAAAGACATATTAGGCAGTAGGCCTTTTCCATCTATGCACACATGATCCGGAACAACATTGCTTCATCCATCAGGACCATTTCAATGCTGCTCCAATTTAAGTAACAGTTGGAGATGGGCTTCTTTACTAAATCACAACACTCCACAAATCAGCTACCTCTCCTATCATTCATTGACTCTATGCTGAACTTTGAGCCTGTACAGCTCTTCACAGCCTTTTGGCTAGGTTCATGCTATAGAAATAGCCTATACAAACATACATGCATCGTTCAAAAAGTAGAACATCCAATAGGAGCAATTTGACCCCCACTAAGGTAATTGCAGAGGATCACTAGATGATTAGGAGGGTCATGTTTCAGTGATATCTGTGATCCTATGCTCGGCAGCACAACTTATAGAGCCATGAGCTGGTATTCAGAAAAGAAGCAATATTTCTCAGCTTTAGGAGGCTGAACTATTGGCTTTGCCAGTGCTTTTTTTATTGGGCACAAGTGACCACATGCATTGTGACACATGGGCAAACATGGTGAACAATTAAAAAAATGGGCTTTCTATCCAGAAAACCCACTCTAAGGATATTTTCCAATGGATGTGCATGTGTTATAGTGCATGCACTTAGTGAGGCATGCGTGCATAGTGAAGCAATGTTAGACTGGTAAATTATGCAAAAAAAGTATGTAAGTTGCCCAGCAACACTGCAGCTGCTGAGCACTTCTTAAAAACATAATTAATAAAAATTTAAAGCGGGACAAGAGCAGGATGAAAAGTTTCAAAGAGCAAATGAAAGGACTATAAATAGATTGCTTAGGTGCCCAAAAATGTATATCACTGTGCATACAATTGCAAATAAAGGAAGCAAGAGACCACTAGAACTCTACAGCTGCTGTGGTTTCTTCTTTGCTACTTCGATTAGTTTTTAATAGAAACACATGAAAAATAGAAGATAAAGCTAAACGTAACAATGCTGAAAAATGGCAATTTAATTTGGTTATTACAGGTTGCTTTCTATTTGCTAAATTAACTTCAAGAAGAGTTTACCCACTTATTATGAAAACTGACTCAGCATGTCTAAAAGAATTGCCCCAATAGAAAAGAGCTCACTTTTACTGTTGATATCACCTCTTTTTATATTTATTTTTCTAAGTTTTTATACAGCACAAACTTGGCCCAAGGGCATTAGAAAATTTGACAAAAGCACCAAATTACTTTACAAAAGATCAGTATATTTTAGGCATGGGGAGATTAAGTGATTTGCACAAAATGACAGAATGTTGAGGCAATGCCAGGACACCAACCTGTTTCCCCAATTTCAGAGTCAGCAGCTCTGGCCGTTAGACCACAGCACCGCCTGTCATCAACTATTGGTACCACAACTAATTCAGAAAGTTCCTAAGTGGCTTTTTCCCTTCATGGGGTGTGGATAGCAAGGAATGGAGTTTACAATTTGAGGTTCCTCATAATAACCTGCCATTGACCTTTAAATCAGGGAAGCAACGCTATGGGGGAGTCAGAGTTCCTGATTTATGGTTAAAATTAAGCTTTAGTAGAAACTGCAGGGATCGCACAGCATCTATGGTCAGCTGGAATTCTTCAGAATGTAGGATTACTAATTTCATAGGTAGGCTATACCTTTAAGTGTGATAGAGCCAATTAGTAAAACAAAGCCTAGCTCCAAGTTTATTTCAGCAAATTAGATTGCGTTGTGAGAGCGTAGTGTTCATATAGTCTGGTCCTGAAGCCTAAAAATGTTTCAAGGCGCTCCCACAATATTTTTAACCCAGAGAATATAGTAACAGTAATGCACACCCACCCCAAGCTAAAATAACTTGGCTCAGCACAGACAGAGTTGATAAAGTGTATGTCCTTGGTTTCAACCTCTTCTTGATTGGTGAATCAATAATTTTCACAAAGAACTATTATCCACCCAGAGTGATGTTGTCTCAAACAGCAGCATAAAGTTGCACAGAATTGTTTTGAGTCTTACCTCAAGATATTATTGCGAACCTGTGAACCCCTTTTGAGGCTCAATTTGTTTGTTCATTTCAAAGGTTGTTTTGGGAAAATTCCAACAGCTTGTAGCCTTGCACAAAAGTCCGATAAACTGGGTAGTCATGAGATATATTTATTGCTTTCTTTAAATTTAATAGCATTGAATAGTTGCTTCCCAGGTGAACATCCACTGCACTCATATCTCAGCAAGGGGATTTTTAGATCATGCCTTCATCTCATCCTCTCTGTATAAATGGTTTAATAACTTTACCATAGAATCTAGGAATGAAAGGGATCATTCAGTGCAAGTTAATTCCATATTGACTCCTTGCGTATGTTAAAGTGTAAGCCATCAAGATCAGGACTGTCAGGAGACTTGAATGAATGAAGCAGGTGAAATGGGGTACTGATGCCGGCAGATGTGTTGAAGCTTGTAAGAATAAACCAACTACAAATGAGTTATCTTTCTTGATATCACTCCTTGTTGGAGACCGTGGGGCGCCTTAATGGATAGAGTGGCGTCATCTTTATTTCTTGACCTAGAATGCTTGGTTTGAAGTGGAGTTTTAAGCCATTTAATCAAGACTTGACCCCTTGACATAGATGCTTGACTCAAGCACTAATTGATTTGGATGTTCACAAAATTTGGGTAGAAGCAATATCATATCTGAAATTTAAGGAGGAACTCAGGATAAAACTATACGTAAAAACCTTCGAAATGTTTGGTCTTGAAAGAGATTACTATATTGTTGCATTATATCAATTGGGGAGCTGATAGGCATATCCAGTAGAGAATTTGCCTATGTTGGTTTGTCATAAATTTGTCCCCATCCGGTTTCTTTTGTTTCCATTTACAGAAATCAAAGGTTCGTGGTACAGGGAACAGTAACTAGAAAAGGCTGCCAATGTTGTGGGTGTAATTATGAATCATTGATGCGTATATTGTACCTTTGTCTCAGTTTTGTCAGGAATCTCAGACACTGGATTAAAGAAGTCATGAAACATTTCATTTACAGGTGTAAGGAAGTAGCCCATTTTTTACTGAGTGTAAAGGACTTCAGGCTCATTGTTTCATTTGATGTTGGATTTTAATTACATTTTATTTTGTGGTAATATTAATTTATCTAGTAGATTTCTATGCTTTCTTATGTAAATGAACTGCATGCTGGAACTTGTGTGATCATGACATCATGTTGATTTTATGTCTTCATAATCACTTTTAGTTTTGAATAGATTTCTATTGAATCTTATGAGCTAATCTGTAATAATTTTAAATAATCTAAATTAAACATATTCACCCACATATCTCTACAAGAATGTATCACCTGTGTCTGCAGCCCTAGAGTGTACTATCTGGTGGTTGCAGGTGGCCGTACAAAGTAATAAGCATGATTTTGCTTCTTTTTACTCCATATTGGGCGGTTCGCAATTTTTGAGAGAAGCCTGTGGGACTGGAATTTCCACCCATGCATTTTATCATATGCCTCAGGGGCTGCTAGTAAAACATTATTTCCATGGGAAAAGTGTGAACTGAGAATTGTTTATTTACTGTTAACCACATTCTTTCTGAGTATTTACTAATGTCATGGACTGAATCGTAGCCTTTTGGTGCTCCTTGATATTTCTCACAGCCATTTATTTTACAATCGTCCAGATGTCTGATTTCCAGATGTTGCAGCCATTTTTTATTCAGCTTTATTGACACAATTACCCTTTTCAATGACAACTGAGAGGCGAGGGGTCTGTTTAAAACAGTCTTCCTGTGTCACCACAGTATTTGCTACCTAGAATTTGACCATGCTAGCTATACAATTTTATCAGTCACTTCTATTTCATCATAAGCAGTTGTGCCCTTACCAGTCATCTGGGGCATCGTGCCTAACCATGGCTCACGCTCTTCAGCAGCATCAGTCAGCTTCAGTGACTTTGGCATCTTCTCTTCAGGGTTCACCCTTGCTCCCTCGCCATTCAACAAAATGTTTGAAACAATAGGGCCAAAAAGTGCCTTGTGCTGCACACTTTTCCTATAAACTGAAAAAAAACCACAAATGTTCTAAAGTGGCAGTAGTCAACTATTTCAGAATTCTAATGGTATACCAGGCATGCCTGACCCATATGGGTTTGGTAGCACCTTTCCCAAAATGCTGCAGGTATTATAGGGATTGAAAAAAATCTGGGTAAACATATTCACATAGCATTTTTCAGAATGTATATAACTTTCTTCCTTTCTGTGTTTCACTTTCTTTTTCCACCCTGCTTCTTTCAAGAAGGTTCTAAATCATGTGTTATTAATGAGAACTTTCCTAGAAAGGGCACTGTGGAACAATCAAAAGTTACACAAAATAAATAATTTCAGGCCAAAGACATCAGAGCTAGAAATACATTAGAACTAGACACAAACGTAGATCAATGTTGCCTCTCACATTATGAAGATCCCACAGATTTAGACATCATACAGGCTACACCAGGCTTAGGCCTCATACAGAAATTGTGATACTATCATCACATGTTAATTCAAAATAGATGATGGAATTCCAACAAACAACTCTTAAGTTAACTGTCACAGTAGCAAGGGCCCTCTGTGGCCAATGTAGGAGATCAACAACTACATCTCCAAATGCCGTGATGAATTATCATGCAGATATCCATCTTTTAACATATTGCAGAAAAACAATACTTTTTTACGCAAACCTCAGCTTTCCATGGTGTGAAAACATACATTGCTTGCTGTCAAATACCTTTCTATTCATTTTGGATAAATATAATTGAATTCCCACACAAAAGCTTATTTTCATGAACAACCCTACTTTTGCTATGAAAATTCATGTTTGGTTCCCACATATCAGGTTTTTATTTTCACCAAGCACTCACATGTGCCACTGCCACACATGGACAGATTTTGCCTTCTGTCCCTCTGTACCATCATCTATGAGTCCGTCCCATCCTGGGGACTCTATTCCAGGGATGTGCCCAGTTTTATGTCATGGATGGCCACAATTATAGAATACCCACCATATTTCAACAATGGGCTTCTTTATACCAGGGCTGACATTATGTCAGGCGTGGACTCTATAACTCCATACAGTGCCATTAATGGTCAGAATTGTACCAGAGGGGGACACCAAAATAAATCACCTAACCATCATTATATCAGGTTCAGCATTATTCAAGGGGTGGATGCCACCGTGCCAGAGATGACCATTGTAAGTCATGAATGGTGAACATTATAAAAGCAGTCAATCTCGTCATGCTTGAGATACCCACAAGGTGCCAAGGAGGTATAGAGTAGGAGATGTTGTCTGGTGGCTTTGGTTCCAAGTACGTAACCTGGAAACCATGAGAATGCTCTCAGCTTCAGCACTTTACTGAATATTGTGTAACTCTGGTCAAATAACTTAATCTCCCTATGCACTCCCGGTATTGCTTGTTGTTTCTTTATTTTGACATAAAGTCTAGTAACAGCAGAAGAAGATGTTGACTCTGACTCAGAGGGCACAGACTGAGGCTAAAGTATGATGCACTTAGTAGATGGTGGCCACCGTGTGGTTTCCATATTCTTCTCGGACTCCTTTGTGTGTGTTTGGGGACAGTGGACTGCTACAGTGCATGCATGACAGTTCTAGCTGCAACTGTGCATGCTCACCAGTTTCTATATGTTTTTGACATGCATTCCTGGTAAGCATACATCACTGAGGTAACAAGTATCATTCCTTCTTTAGGTCTTGCCTTTAGGAAAGTTTTAGCTTTTTCACCAGACAATTGTTTTTTTTTTAATGAGAAAAAGGAATCCTACTTAATGTTCATACAGAGAAGGGCAGTTGGTCAGTCTGCTTCATTTATTGGTCTGTTAGATTGTCATTCACATGTTGCTTCCACCCACTTCAACATACTTAATGAGCCAGTGGGTCAGCCAAATTTACCCATTGGCTCCCTTCACTTTGGGTGCCTGCACAATACCTGTGTACATTGTTCACATCTGCCTAAAAATAGTTTCTTTCTCTCCAACGTCAATGATGGTGCAAAGTGTGCTTTAATTTGTTTATTTTCATATAATATTTTTAAACACTAGCTAGTTATTTTGAATGCAGTTTGGGTGCCAAGTTACGTGGTTATTTATTTTCCGGCTACTATTAAAAGCTGCTGTAATTAAGTGTTGAAGTGACACTATCATTGTAGGGCACTGCAAGATGAGTGTTTGATTTGGTGGTTGGTTTATTCTTGTCGCTTCACATTTAATAATATTAATAATAATAAAGTGCATGGCACACCTGAAAGGCTTGTTTTAAAAAATAAAAAAATAAAATGGTCACACTTAATACGGCCACCTCAGTTAATTTTTTTTATTTAAACTTTTATTGTACCTTTAGATGGCTGCATGTTCTTTTTTTCTGTATTATTTTTGGGCAGATGCTTGCATAACATTTTTTTTTACTTCTGCTCATTCGGAAGCCTGTCGTTTTTAGCTTTGCCAATGCTTGTTTCTCTTTGAACTTCCAGTTGGAATACAAATAAAATTATTGGCAAGGAACTCTGAATCACGTTGATGTTTTCATGAGGGGTGGTTTTTTTTTAATGCTCAATTCTATTGATTTTGAGTTAAAAAAGAGAACAATACAGCACATTTCAGCAAAGCAGCTACGGACAATGAAAGAATGATGATTCAGGAATGCATTGACATACGTTACTACCCACAAACCCACGTTATTGTGTATGGGTTTAGTCAAAGATGACTTGTCTACCCAGTGAGGTCCAACCATTTGCCCCATACTTTGCGGTGTTTGTACGGGCACCCCCTGGCTTCGCATGTTTTCTCCTGCGCTGTGCACCAACCCAGCACCCTGCGCCACTTGGTTATACTTGGGGGGACCAGATTCTTCCATGCTACAATGATATCTCGCTTGGCCACCATAATGGCAGTACCCAAGAATAGTTTATCTGCTCTAGACCCATCTAACCCATCCATGACCCCAGGAGCATGTTCAGGGGGTTGTGTGGGACCTCCCAGACCAGGACTTCAGTTGGCTCCACTTCCAGTGATTCCCAGTATGGGGCGAGAAGGGGCATGTCCACACCATATGGTAGAAGCCTGCCGGTTCTAACCCACAACGTGTACAAGATGGATTTGATTTTAGTCCTGCCCTGTGAAGGCAGTCCAGAGTAAGGTAGAAAGTGTGGAGATAGTACAGTTGGACCAAGCGGAACCTGGCTGAAGCAGTGATGGTTTTGGGAGCCATCAAGGCGTCCCTCCAGTCATCATCTTCCAAGGAAACCAACCAAGTCTCCCATTGGCTTCTAAGCATGTCTAGGGTGGTTGGGCCGTTGTTAGTTAAGGAACGATAAATGCGTGATACCCCTCCTTTTCCCAGGTCACCCATAATGGTTTGTGCTTCTAGGGGGCTGTATTCTGGGAGTGTTGTACAAATTGGTATATGTATGTTTAGGGCGTGGCGGAGTTACAGGTATCTGTAAATCTGCGATGGATGGGGCGAGTATCGAGCTTTTAGGTCTTGGAATGAGCGTATGTGGTCACCAACCCAATACAACGCCTAGTTGCGAGATACCAATAAGGTCCCAGACCGGAACCCATCCAATTTCCCCACGTCTCTAAGCCAGGCGTCCTGCCCGAGTGGGGTTTGCTGGGTCAGCTTGTTCTCCCACCGAGTATTGCGCAGGGTATGAGGGGTTGTTAATGACAATAAATAGACAACCAGAGCAAAAGTCTAGTTGTCTATGACATTACTCATAACCCCGAGATGAACAACACCCTATTTATTCTTTTACCTATCTACAATTTTATATTATGTGTGCGCCCCTCACCTTCTTTTCCTGCTTACATCAACAACCATAAGGTAGAGGAGTGATGGGGAACCACACATAATCACATGTCCTGCCACCCAGCCCAACCAATTTTGAGATTAAACGTCCCTTTCTACATCAGTACAAAACAAGTGTATGGAAAGCCGATCAGTTTCACTTTGACAAAGTGTTGCGGTCGCTGTCACGGCGCTGGTAAGCTGCGCCGGTACCTTTAGATGTTATGGGTGTAGACACGCATCATGCAGGCAGCAACAATAACTACGACACACACTATTGCACTGGTATGGGCCGGAAGGTCACGAGCGACCCCGGCCCCTTTATTTAAGCTCTCTGGCCACGCCTGGCCAGAGAGTGATACATTGTGCGAATGTCCTTCCGGACCTGGCGAAGTGCCTCGAACAACTAGACCGTTACAGTCGCCGCAATGCCAGGGCCTTTAAAATTGCGCCAGCTTTGCCAAAGCATTGTAGGCCATCTTGAAAATGCATTTCCTATACATCCAAGATGGCCACTACATCAGTGTTCAGAGTCTAATGAGTTTAGGCAAAGTATTCTTTTCACTTTATACCCGTTGTTTTTCAGATGAGAGAACATAGTTTCTGTAAGTATAACCATTTATATATTACAAAAGTGCTGAATGGAAAAGGATAGCGGATAATGAAGGCATGCAAATCGCTTAATTTCAGATTTTAGTCACTTGACATCACCTTTCTTTGTCTCCCTCAGATTTAGCCGTCAGTGTGTAATAGACAAAGACAAAAGGAATCAGTGTCGGTACTGCCGGCTGAGGAAATGTTTCCGTTCTGGGATGAGAAAGGAAGGTATGTGTGCAGCTGTTATAACTATTAGCAACACATTAGCAGTATGGAATTAATGCTACTCAATGTTCCCTATTAAAGCAATTTAAATACCGCTAAAAAAATCACCATAGTAATCGAATTCCCACTGAGGCAAGTGGGATTTGGGGTTGTAAAAATCTACTACTACTTATTGTTTGTATCGAATTTACAAATTCCAAACACAAATTCAACATTTTGTGCACTTTTTTGGTAATTAGGTTTATTTGCTTGTTTATTCTACTGGTCATAAGGACATAAAAAATCATGCCCTGGTCCAAGCTGTGAAAACAATATTTATAAAAAAAAACAAATACAGTTTAACAGTTAAGACATTGAGTATGCAACATAGTTATTAAAACAACAGGTTAAAAACGTATGAATGTCCAATCACTAATATGAACAACATAAAATATGACACTTAAATATGAATTGACCTCAGAGCTACACAAAGCAGTCTAAACTTTTACATCCTTATGTTTTGAAGCTTTTGTATTATGTTCATTTTAATTAATTGATTGACTTAAGGAAAGCCGGCAGACAGCTTTTAAAATTTTAGTTAAAGACAGATTTTGGTAGTTAGCATGGATCATGAAGCAGTAATTTCCACAATTTAGCCTGGACTATTTTAATAATCTGCCTATAAATTTGCATAGTGCCATTTGGGGGGGGGGGGAGTTTTTAGGTCTACGTTTCACCTACATCTCTCTTAGATTCTCTCTTAAGTATGTCCTGACTTAACACTTTTCACAAAAGTAACAACATTCTTTCTTCAATTTAGCTATCGGTGAGCAGCCAAACAATTGGTTGTCTTTCCCTAGCACGTGGCCATGTTTCTTCAGTCCCAGCCTAAGGCAGATGGCCCCTTTTTGAACTGCATGTTCAATATGTTGCTAAGCAGGACTGTAACCTTGACTATAGCAGTACCTGTACAGCAGTCTTCGATGATCTACAGTGAGTTTTAGACTGCTTTTTCATACAACAAACAAATGAAAATGGACAATCTTGGCAAACTGTGTGCTTGTCATCAATTTAAAGGTGACAATCAAATATTATTTGAAGATTTGCAAACTGTCTCCTCTGGAGACTGTGGTTGCCCACGCTAACTTGGACATTTGAAAACCATAGATTCATCAGTTGTATTGCTGTTGAGACATAGCTAATTTTCTTTCATCCACCATTTTAATGCTAAGAGGCATTTGGCCACCTGGATCCCTTCATCATCATCAGTATGAAGATCCAAAAATAGCCCTGTCAAAAATATTTGACTACATCTCTCCAATCCTAATTGAGAGAGACTGGCTTCCTTTTGAGGCCAGAATTAAATTTAAGCTGTTTACCCTACAAAGCAGTCCACACAAGATCCCCCACCGTACTTGCCAGTGAGGAAGCTTATTGTGCATTAATCAAAATGTGCATGCTTAATGCGCAGAATAGTAACATACGCTCAAATCCACACATGTACAATAATATGGAGCTAATGCTTTTGAAACGATTTTGATATGACCTTCTAAAGTGTGTTTTCTTGGTTTATGATAACAAGGCCGCAGCTAGGCCTTGACATCATCTTTTTGAAAATGAATGTCACATTCGCTGTTTATTATTTCTGCTGCATGTAGTCAAGCAAATCATGTTGATTTATTTCTGAATGACACTGTTAATGAAGAAGGCTCTCTAGCATGGGCTCACTAATGTAACCTTTTTCAATGAATCTTCCGCTTGCACGCAGTATTACATCAATTCACAGTGGTTCGCTGTTGTTTATGTAACTACTTTGTTCTGACATCTCTGATTGAACCTAGGTCAGTAGCTCTGAATCAGTATTCTTGTAGTGGGTTAGTGCTTAGATTGTACGGCGGAATAAAGATTTTTAAATTCTTTGTCTGATTTGTTGAAGATTTATTTATTTGCTCACTCCACAATGCTTCTGCCCTTTCTATTTTCTACTATTAGTAAAGCTCTATATAAACCCTCGATTTTGGGGATAAGCCAGATGTTTTGAGGCCACTCCTATGTTGTAAGGGATGGTGTTCAATTTCTTACTAATTTTGCTGTACATTTAGGACTTAGCATTGATTCTGTCACTTTTTTGTACTGATGCCTTTTATGGCAATGGATTTCTTTGTAAACCAGGAGTTTCTGTATTTAATTATCCTCTATTGCAGCGTTTCAATTATTGTAGCACGCCTCATACATTTTCTAATTCCACCCTAGAACTCACTTATTGAGCCAGTCCTTTCTTATATAATTGTATTTTTGATATGCTGATTTTGTAACGTATCTTCGAACACATTGCTGCATGAAAATAAGGTTAACACCATCCCTGATCCACCCAGCCAGTGGTCGTGTTCTTGGGGTATACGATTTTAGGGGTACAGTGCGACCACAAAAATCTACTCGATATGTGAGAACACACAGAAGCAAAAACAATCTTCTTCTGAAAATCCCCTTTTTGAGAAACTATCAACATTTGTATCAGTCATTCTCAAAAGTTGGGTCACTCGGCTGGAACTTCCAGCAGAAACTAAGACCAAACCTAACCTCCAGTCCTTTTGCTGTCTCCTAAAGACACATCTCTTTAGACTACATCTTACCCTATTGCCTCTAATGTAAGATAGATGTGGATGTTCCTAACCCCCTAGCTCTTGTCACCCTTAAACTGGAGTCACAAATGTGCCCTTTCTGAAATGTCAGCCCAGATTTTTCCCTTTTTATTCTAAATCAGTTTGTGTTGCTCATTAGGACTCTGCAAACCTAACCCCTGCTAACTGATACCTAGTGGTAAGGTGCATGGGCTCTCTATTTTAAACATGACATCATTGGCATTTACCTAATTTGCACATTTAATTCACCTAATAGTCCCTAGTACATGGTACTAAATGTACCTAGGAACTGTAATTCAAATGCGACCGTGCTACACTTATTGTGGCACCCACTAAAGTGGGACTGCAAAACACACCTGCAGGATTGCCCCTGCAGCCTGTATGTGCAGTTTTAAACTTCCATTTAAACTTGGCAAAGTAAACCTTTTAACAGGCCTTAACCTTCTTTTTTAATGCCTAAAAGTCACCCCCAAGGTAGGCTCGCAATGCCCATAGGACAGTATACATGGTATTTAAAAAGTAGGATATGCATCATTTTATTTGTCCTGGCAATGAAAACCTTCAAAGTTGTTTTTCACTGTGGCAAAGCTGGGTCCAACATGGAAAAGCACAGGGTAGCTATAAAAGTGATTCAAGGACTCATTTTAATAGTAATTCTAAATCTAACTTAATGGTAAAGGCAGATGTTATATTGCTGTTTTAGAAATTAGACTTTTAGAAAGTTGTCATTTTAATGTCTTGGGCAAAGAGCCGTGGGAGTATGAAGGGGGACTCCTCCCTTGACAGGATGACCTGAGTGGCTGTGCGCAGCCCTTTCCTGAGTATTTAAAGGATGCCTATCTTGTCACTTGCAAAGGGAAGAGACACCTAGGTCAGCCTCCACTTTGTCTCTCTGTTCAGGCTGGCACTGGGCATAAAAGTGGACCCCATTGTCCTCTACTCAGAACACTCCTGAATCTGTGAAAATCAGAAGTAGGACTGCCCTGCTCTAAAGCATTAATCAGGTCAATCTTCAAATATTCCTCTCAAATCACATGATTTGGTATGATATATGATATCATGTGATATCATATGATACAATATGATACAATGAAAGTATTGTCAATCAGACACAACTGAGTGCAACAATTCAATATTCACCACTTGATAAATATTAAATAAATATTATACATAATATATCAGCACTAGAGGCTAATTAACAGGCATTAATGAGTTCAATAATTGAAAATGTCTTCAGATAGTTCAGTTGCCCTGCTGGCTGATTATTACACATTGTGCTGATGACAGTACCATAAACATCAATTCTATAGCAGCAAATATCTGACTTTCTAAGTTAGTGCTTTGTGAATTATGGTGTTAGTCCTAACCAATGCATACTTTGTGTATTTGTACTTCTGCTGAGTCCTCTTTGATGTTTGAGTTCAGGTAGTCACTTACATGTGTGGGAACTGTCTTATATCGACTGCATGATAACGTAGCACCCAGGTGCAGGGCTGGGGACATTGTTGTCCTCAAGAATAGATGAGACAATGTGTACCTAGACAAGACTCAAAACTGCATTTCAAAATACAGCGCATAATGGAAACTGACTGCAAAAGTGAAAGCTGGATCAGCAATTTAGAGAAACCATGAAGGTTTATTAAATGTTTAAGGAGCAATACAAATATAGCAATCTCAGTAATTCAGTCATAAGGCTTTAGACTCAATTGGAATTTCAAATTGGAGGCTAAAAATTAAATTAGTATCTCAGATTGAATTATGAGAGCAGTGCAGGTGTATTAAACAGGATATAGTATGGATGATGAGTAGCCTCAATTAAATTTAGAAAAGCTTCAACCTTTCTATTAAAATGACATTTTTTATATTTTATATATGTGTTTTTAAATTAATATAATGTGTCAACATTTGTGTATTTGATGAATGCTTTTTTCTGTATTGTTTTGCAGTTCAAATCAACAGTGCTTAAGCTGGGGTCCCCGGTTTCCAATAATGACTCGTGTGGGGCGGGGGGGTCGGGGGGTCCTGGATTCCAATAATGATTTAGTGGGGGTCCCCAGGATTCCAGTAATGATTAAGTGGGGGTCCCCAGAAGTCAAAAGTTTGTGAACCACTGTGATAGATAATCCAATGTCAACATGGTGCAAAGTCAAGAAGGGGCTAACCTTTGAAGCTCAGGAAGAAGAGTGCAAGCCCCCAAGCCATCCTGATCAGTACAGGAACACCCTGATCCAGGACATTTTGTCCCCATGTCTGGAAGGAATACACATCACACCACAGGAAAGCAATTCACATTCATGTACACTAGCAGAAAATGCCAACTTTCTAGTGGCATTTTCTGAATAGTATCATAAAATCCAAATTTACCATTAAAGAGGATTTTAAATTACAATTCAAATGAGTGGAAGAAGTATTTCTCTATCTGCTCCCAAACCGAAGCTATCACTTATTAAGTGTAATAAAGTAACTCAGTGTTAGTCTATGGGAGAGATAGGCATGTAAGGTTTTCTCTGTCAGGACATGTAAAACTTAAGTGCACCTATCCTTCTTTTTAGATGCCATGCACCCAGCCTTATTAAATATTAGGACTAACCTTAAGAGCGACTTACAAGTATTAGAAAGGAAGGCTTGGGTCTGGCAAAAGCTTTATTTTGCCAGGTTGAAATGGCAATTTAAAACTGCACTACAGGCTGCAGCAGCAGGCCTGCAGCATATTTTTCAGTACTACTTTTGTAGGTGAAACAGTGATTGCTGCAGCCCACTAGTAGTGGTTAATTTACAGGCCGAGGGGTACATGTAGTATCATACACTAGTGACTTACAAGTAAATTAATTGTGACAACTGAGAATATACTAAGTTTACCATATTTGAGGCAGCAAGCACAAGCACTTTACTATCTAGCAGGTGCAAAGTGCATCAAGTCCCAAATCAACAAAAACGGGTTCAGCAAAGGAAGGCAAAAAACTTGGGTGACCATGCAGAAAAGGTCCAGTCTTACATGGACCAACCCAATAAGTGTGTAACCCATCAGAATTCCTTCCCTCAGCTCTACTGCCAGGCAAGCACTGCTATATATGGTAGATGAACAGACAGAACTACGGCTCCTGGATCTAATGAAGAAGAGAAGTAAGCGATCTGCTGTTTTATTCCACCAAGCTCTTCCAAATGTGCTGAGAATGCACACCCATCTTTTTCATTATAGTAAAGATAAAAATCTTTTATCATAATTAGATTTCCTATAACCAGTGCACTTCAGAGTTTGTCTCTGAGTTCTAGAACTGCACTCATCAAATGAGACTGAATCCATTATAGTGCTGTGAGTAAGCCTTCCTAAAGGCTTTACAATCAGGGAAATGTTAAGAATTCAGTGATGACAGTAGCCACTCTTTCCCAAAAACATCTACACTTCAGTAGATTGAGGATTCATTCTCATGATTGCAGAAACACGTTCTTTGGACGATATTCTTGCCCCTTTCTCAATGCGATGACCAAGTAAAATAACTTCTCTTTGACAATGTTACATTTTTGTAGGTGAAACCCTTTGTCCATTGTCAGAAAGACGGCTCAAGATCGCAAATGTATCTATCCTGAGAATGTCGTTTGTTTTGGAGGTGACTATCAAGTTGCCAATGTACTGAACCAGCACTGAGTTATAGGGCAGCTGAAGATTTTCCATATCTTTGTTTAGGATCTGACTAAAGATAGAGGTAATTTCTGGATACTCCTGTAGGATTAAACACCAAACGAGCACTTTATGAAGGAATTGAAATGTGAAAAGATATTGGCTATCCTCATGAAGAGGAATAGAGAAGTGTACCATTCTGCATCACCAAGAATCTGAAACACAATTGCAGCAGGATTTGATACCACTAGATAACATGGAACTTCAATTTTGTTTATCTTATGAAGATCTTGAACCGCGCTCCATTTGCCATTTTGCTTTTAACACCCATCATGGGAGAGATGCATGGACTACCAAACAATTCTCTCAAAATTCTCTGTTCTATCATCTTTTCTATGACAGGCTTCATTCCCTGCTATCTTTGTCAAGAAAGTTATATTGGCAAGTTCGAGAATAAACTACATTTGCTTTTAGTGTGATTTTTTTTTTTTACTGCTTTGCACTTTTAATCAGTCCAATATCTTTGCCTGTAAATCTCATACCTCTTCTTTCACTGTTTGTCTTAAATCAAGGGGCAGGGTATTTTTTGTGAGAACTGGAAACAATTAAACTTTTGAATCTTGTGGTTTTATTTTAAACTATAAATCCTCATCTTGTGTTTGATTTGCAACACCATCTAGAGTAAATCACATAATTCATCTTGCATAACAAATCCCCAAGTAAGTTAACAGTACTTGAATCACACAACATAAATTGATGGTCATTCGCAATTCAGCCTATTTTTACAGGGGCACTTGCTGAAACCTGATAGGTAATTTGCTTATCATTAATCCAGAAACCTGGACTTCTCTTCCTGAGAGGGGTGGTTTGAGACGTCTATTGAAGAAGCCGTGGAGCAGGTAGCACCAGTATCAATCAGGAATTAAACAGGGTGACCATTCACCTTACCATCTACATATGGGCCACTCTGATCTACCCCTAAGTCTTCCCCAAGCATACAATCTTCCTCCACTCCACCATTGTGTATTAATAGCATTTTGTGTAAAATGGGGAATTCACTATTTGAAATGAAAGGATTCTGCGAATCCATGAAATCTGGAAATGGGAAATTTTATTTCTTACATTTTGCTGCAACATTGAAGCTACAGGCATATGTTCATGGAATTGCCCACGATTTAGCAAATTCCTCATCGGGGTCTGTTGAGCTAGGGCAGTATACTGTGTATGTGTCTGGTTTGCATTGTGCTGCATTTGAAGAACAAAGCATTTTTGGATTTGATCTGAATTCTGTTTGTACCCGCACTTCCAGTGACCAATTGTCCCACAGAAGCACTAAACAGTGCTTTGTGTAAGCATGTTAATGTTTGCACTGATTCCAGAATTATTCACAAACCTACAACCCTTGCTTTGTGGAACCACATTCTCAACTTGTGTAGATCACATACTATCCCCTTGCATACCAAATCTTTGCATTCCCTACATTCCAAAATTTTAATTTGCTCCAAAATGTGCACCATCAACAAAAACAGTATCACAAGTCGAATTCATCATCTGATTCATACTACCTTCCTGAATTTGCTTTGTTTGCACAATCATCAACTTTTTCCTTTATTTTTTTCTACTTAGCATAAAACAGTCACTGCAATATTTGCCACACTTGCGTATCTCATCAATACTCTTGGTCTGCCAACACTTCACACTCTGCTGGATATGAGAACTAAGCTCTGGATACAAGCCCAAAATGAAAGTAGATGCAAATCCACTAACTCCTTCTCTCACTGGATCTTCAACCCCACTGTACTGCCTATAAATCTGCATAAGTCTCTCATAGTACTTATGCGCTGACTCTTTCAGCTCTTACATAGCTCTTCTAATTTCTGCCCAATTCACCTCTTTCTCTGGCATGTTTTGCTTTAACTGCTCTATCACTGCTTTGTATTTCTTCATCATTAGAGAATCCAGACCATTATTAAGAGCCACTCTTTGAGGTGCCTCTGTTGGCCAAGAAACAGCTGCTTTGCATTCAGCCCACAAATCTCTAGGAAAATTAATCTCAAGAACTTGATCAAATCCACCAAAAGCAATTTCAAAATGGTCACAAATGTTTCAGCTTGTGTCTACCGTTGATCTGGTTTCTCTCTCTCACGCTGTTTCATGAACTTCTTGCAAATGAAGTTCTGACACAACAATTTCCATTTCAAGCTCACACGTGACCACATTTGCTTTCTTTTCAGTATAATTTTTTTCCTTTCAATAGAACACTTTTTTCTAATTTATCTTTGTTTTCTAGAATATCTCCAGTCTTTGATGCAATCAATCAACTCTGATATGCGCTTGAAAAGACAATAAACCCATGTTCTTTTTTTCAGATTCACACAAAACCATTCTGAAATTTCTTTGCAAATTCTTCTTCCTGTACATATCTCTCTCCCATTCTTCTGCTAATTCCTTGTCTTTAATATGTTTCACATGCACAACTAGGTGCTTATTTTATGAAATACTGCAGTTCATCTGAATTATACATGAACAGGCTTTCCATGTCAATTTCAAACTGTACAATTTCTTCAAACTCAGCTTTCAGATTGGCAATATTAATGTTCTCCTCACTGGTTCAGCCTCAGTAGGCTGGATCATAGCCTCTGAGACTGGTACAACAGCAGTAGTAGATGGAACAGTAATTCCATTAGGATCAGGTAAAGCTGATAAAGCAATTTCAAGTTGAGCACTCTCATTAAAGAGTGCTGTTATTTTATGCGCTGGTTCTCCAGCATGGATATCATATGGTTGTGGTCTTGGTGTCTGTTTTCATGAGTATAAGGAGGAGGTCTAGAATCTAACAGATCATGTTTGAAATCATCTTCCTCATCATAATCATTTTATTTTTCGCTATTTAGATTTTCATTTTTGGAATCATCAGATTTATTCCCAGTTTTTTTTACCTGCCTCGCTAACTTACACAGGAATCATACCTACACCCAGCATCATGTCTTCTCTCCTTGCCTTTTCCTATATACCACATTTTGACACTAACTATAGACTTACTGAATTTAGAACCTGTTTCTCATTCTTTTCCTTCTCTTCTCAATGGCCACCCGATCCCGTTAATTTAATACCTCAAATTTTGTAGGTCTAGAATTGCGGTTTTCTTTCGCACATCACACTCCTCAAGTTATCAGGCTTTCTGATATTAAAAATACCCTTTAAAGGAAATTGCTCATTCTGATTCCTAGATGCAATAATATGCCAGTCTTTAAACCACACACACACGTATAAAAACCCACATCCTGTATACTTTTGAATGCAGGGGAGCCTTTAGTAGGAACTTTTTTAACTTGCATAATAAAAACTTTTGAATCTTTTGACTCAAGCACCCATTTTTTCTGATCAAAATAAAACTCAAATCACACAAAAATAAACAATTGAACAACTGGCCAATCACAGAGCAACTATGGCAAATGTCAAACAATCACAGCGTAATCTGCAGTGGCAACCATCTAATACTAGTGCGACTCAAGGTGACCTCTCGCCAATCCCTGGGCAACTCTCTTGTAATGTTTAACCAATGTCAGAGTGATTTCTTCATGAATGGTAATCAATATAATGCCTTCACTCACATACACATAAACAAAATAAAACCTTGTCTGCTCAACCTGAATAAAAGAAGGAAGAGAACAGTTAATTCCACAACTGGAAGTGAATCAGTACTTTTGCAGCACTGTCAGCCTCACTAAGGCAGATTCATGACCAGTGGTGAGCCACCCCTGATTAGCACAGCAGGTATACTCCTGAGAATATATCAAAGAATAAACAAACACCAGCAAAATATTTTGAAATCTTGTATTACAGTGAATCTGATTACCTTAATCAACAATACCAGAAAAAAACAATATTTTCTTTAACACAAACACAAAATCAGCCACTGCCGTTCAGAGAAACACTATGATCACCACTAATTCTCTGTCTCACAAATATGACTAAATCATCAAAATCACAGTAAACAAATCACCTACTGAATCATAAATTAGTAGCGCATAGTCAGAAATCTCACATGCAGTGTAATTCAGGATTCCACACAAATTCGCACTCTCAAAATACAACTACAAAATGCCCTAGCAAAGTACCAGTCATATACAATATCAAAACCTCAATGATCTTCTAAACAACTTCAATGTCACCCAACACTGCACCAAGGAAACCAACCACAAAGGTTCTATCCTCGACGCCATTATCGCTCATGCAGACACAGTCTCAATCGACCACACCTTGCCTCTGGACTGGTCGGATCACCATATCATTTTGTTCCACCTAAACCAAAGGATCCAAGACAAACTCTGGACCCACCGCACTGTGTGAGCATTATAAGCCAAATCCCTCTTGTAGACCTGGAGGAAAGGGTAAGCTCCCTCCTCCCTTTACACACGGATGAACTATCAGCAACTGAACTCACTTCTCAGTACAACTCCACCATGACCTCCATTATGGACCAAATAGCCCCCTTGAAACTAAAAAGAGTCAGGAACATTCCTTCCATATCATGGTTCAATGCAGACTTAAACTCAGAAAGAAGAGAACTAAGAGCGACAGAAAGACTGTGGCAAAACAACCTTCCACAATCCTACAAGCTAGACTCAAAGCGGTAAGAGGGAGATACAGCAAACACATAAAAAATGGAAAAATGTCCTTCTTTTGCAACGCCCTGGACAAAGCTAAGAACAGACCCAAGGAACTAGTCAGCCTCATCAAGCAACAAACCTCCAAACCCCCTATGACACAAGTTATACCCTCCAAAGACCTCTGTGATAACTTTGCCAATTTCTTCAATGACAAAATCTTCAAGATAGAACTCTCCTTGGTCATACAGAAAAGCTCCCACGACAGTAAATCGCCCACTGAGTCAGAAGATTTCACACCTAAACACCCCCCCAACTTATGGAAATCCTTCAACCCCATCACAGAAGCAGAGGTCATCAAAATGATCTCTAACACCAAACCCTCAGCACACGTCATGGATCCCTTACTGGCCTAACTGGCCAAAAAGCTCAAACTATGCCTAGTCCCATTCTGGACTAAGATTATAAACAGCTCCTTGAGCACTGGAGTCATGCCTGACTGTCTTAAAATCGGCCAAGTCACTCCTCTACTGTAAAAACCTGGCTCGGACACAAACGATCTGAACAACTTCAGACACGTCTCTAACCTCCCTCTCTTAGCGAAAATTCTGGAAAAATGTGTTCTCATCCAGCTCACTCAACACCTAGACAGCACCAACCTTCTTGATCCTCATCAATCGGGGTTCAGAAAAGGATACAGTACAGAGTCAGCAATATTAAATGTAATAGACGATCTGCACAAATATCTGGACAAAGGCTATTACTGCCTATTCATACTCTTGGATCTATCGGCAGCCTTCAACACAGTTGACCACAAACTACTCATCAAAGCACTTCAAGAAAGGGCGAGAGCAGAGGAGGTAGTCCTACAGTGGTTCACCTCTTTCCTACAGAACCGCACCCAAAATATAAAAATCAAGAACTTCTTGCCTGACCAGGGCCCGACTGGAAACAGAAACCGGCCCTGGCAAACTGCTCAGCTGCCCCCCCCCCCCTGGGGTGAGTGCAGCCGAGCAGTTTGCGAGGGCCGGTTTCGGCCGAGTTTGTTACAGGGGGCCGATATTGCCGACCTCCTGTAACAAAACCGGACCCCCAGGGGCCCAAAACCGGACCCCACCCTAGCGGCCTACCGGGCATATGCTCGGTGCCCGCTATGGCCAGTTCGGCCCTGCGTCTGACCCACTCCCTGTATGTAGGGGTGTCCCCCAAGGATCAGTACTCTCCCCACAACTTTTCAACATATATATGGAGCCCCTCACCTTCATACTCAAAAAAACAACATTCCCTTCCACCTCTATGCATATGATACCCAAATTTACCTGGAAACCTCCATCGAAGACATCCAGAGACTGAACGCCACTGTACGAGAAGTCCAGCACTGGCTCTCACGCAACCACTTAAAACTAAATCAGGACAAGACAGAAATCCTCCTCATCTCTAACAAAGAGGAGAACACCCACATCATAGAATTGATAAAAGCCATCAAGGCTCTCAATCATAACCTCACCCTAGCTGATTCCGCAAAATCATTGGGAATCACTCTGGACCCCAAACTAGACATGAACGAACACATCAAAAACACAGCAAAAAGCGCCTCCCTCAACCTTATACTACTCAACAAAATAAAACCCTTCATCCCTCTTAGTGACCTCAAACAAGCTACACAATCCCTGATACTGTCCAGACTGGACTACGGAATTGCAACCCTCACAGGAGAAGCAAAATCCCATCTAGCACCACTCAGATCAACTCTGAATGCAGCAGCCAGAATGGTCACTGGAGTAAAGAAATATGATCACATCTCACCAGCACTCAAAGAGCTAAAATGGCTCCCTATCGAAATGCGTGCCAGCTTCAGAACCGCTTGCCTTACGCACAAAGTGTTGCACACAGGAAAACCTGCCTACCTGGCTGCTAAACTCCAGAAGGCCGGGCAGTCAAGAACCCTGAGGAGCACGAACACTCTACTCCTTATCCCCCCGAAATCTCGCAGACAAAAAACCGCATCTCGATCTTTTGCAGGAAATGCGCCGAAAATATGGAACTCCCTTCCAGTCCAAATCAGGACTAACCCCTCCTACATAAAATTCAAAAGGCAACTCAAGGACTTCCTCCCCCAAACGGATAGCTACAAGCCAGTCGCCAAAGACAAACCATAGTCGCATACGGACACTTTGTCTTCAATGACCTGTACCTCACTCACCGCATTGACTACCTCCCGCCCCCCATTCACCGGTCGAACCCATCCGTGCGTCAGGTGGTTCCCTACGACTACCTCAGCAGGGCGTCATATGTTCCCTTTACATTCTACCGCGATAACTGTCATATAGTCCCTGTACAGTTTACTGCGATATCTTACTTACGAGTGATATGTTTTTTGTTTTTTATATATACTAAATTGCTTAATGTATCCTATGAGTGATTCTTGTTGTAAAGCGCTCCGATACCTTCGGGTCTGGTTAGCTCTATATAAAACTCATAATACATAAATAAATAAAGGCTCTTTAACATTTAAACAAATGCAGCAATTACCAAATTTTTCAAAATAGGCAAAGCCCTAACTATACAGCAAATCAATAGAGACATGGACAGCATCCCTAACAGAGACCGAAAAAGATTTGGCTCAACCCCCAATTTGAGGGTCTTTTAAAATGAACGTCACCATAGAATATGGTAGAAAACACAATTTCAGCATGGTGCAAACTATAGTATAAACATGGCAGCAAATCAAATTTGAGCCTTTCCAAGCATCATATAATCCCACTATCCCACTACATGAATATTGATTGGGTCCTTTCTGACCAAATGTCGAAGGTAACAGAGCAGGCTAGTTACATGAACAATGAAAAGACTCATAAATGAATCCAATACAATGTGTGAGCAGGAAGAGCCTTGAAAGTATCTAAAGGCTTCCTCGAGAACATGTCGTACAAAAAGCTGTTTGCGGTATTAACGGGAAATGAAAATACGAAATGAATATTATGAATCTGCAGCTATTACATTTCAAAATGGAGATAAGGTCTAATCAGCTTAACTCAGGAAAACAACATTCTAAACATCACAACTTTTTTGTTTTAATTGCAAATGACTCATGTTAATAGGCGCAGCTGACCCTAATCAGAGATTAACTCCCATACATTCAATTTACAGACCTATTGTTATGGACATCAAATGAGGGCAGCTAGGGGTAGCAGTTGCAATGCTGACCTGCCCTTTGGTACCCCTAGAACCTCCTTTGCTACCCCTAGACACAGGGGTCATAAAGGTAATGGCAGGAACAGAAAGAATCCAGTGTTCTGAGGGACATTTGTAGTTTCCACTCACAGACCTTCTCATAGCCTCTCCGCAGCAAATATGCAGCTCTTGTAGGGTTAAGGGTGAGACCATGTTGTCCTTGAGGATCAACCGGTGCATGATGCCACTTTTCTATTCCCTGGATGTTTTTTATGGGTTGACGTTATGCTGCTTTTGCATCCCCTGGGTGTTTTTTATGGCTTGAAGTCTATTCCTGTTGTCTCTAAGAAGAACTAGGGCATGTCCACAAGGGTGTGTGGATGAAAGTATTGTTAAACAAAATGACAATATAGCGAAGCTTTGATTTATAGCACCATGAAAAGGCTCTGTATTTCCTGAGTAATCTAGCCACCCATCAACACCTCAAGCCTTAGTGTTACTAGTGTAAGAATTGCCAAAATCTTGTAAGCAAAAATTTTGCGAGGACTGAATATTGTGGCAAAAAAATTGAGGACTAAAATATCGAGAAAGTAAGTGCAAATAGGTAAGTACAGATTTACTATTTTTAACTACACATCTATGTACCTTGATGATATATATATCATCAAGGTACATAGATGTGGAGTTAAATATAGTTAAACGTCGCTTACCTATACAAACTTACCTTCCGGAAATTATTGTCCTTGATATTCTTGACACAATATTTTGTTCCACGATATTTTTGTTTCCGACATTCTGTCTAAATTCCGTAAGAATTTTGTGTATTTCTTTCATCTTCAGAAAAAGTGAAGGTAAGTATTAAAAGGTACCCGTTTGGGTTGATTTCCAGAGGGGCTGATGATGGTGACGGTTCAATTCATAATTGCCTAAGAAAATTAGAAACTGGGTCCCAGAGAAAAGATATTAGGACTTTGTGCTTTTAGTCAGTCCAGCATATGAAGACAATGTGTGGCACGTTCTATTAAAACATTTTGATCTGGATTTTTTGCACTTTGTACTGAATAGAAAGTTTCTAAAGTGGTTGCTTTCTCCATCAGATAAAAGAAAATGCATTCTCGCAATACTAACAGACAAAACCTTTAGTCCGATTTACAAAAAACAAAAAGTTGTACATTGCATCAATACATTTACATTATCATTAGCAATGTGCACACATTGCCCTGTAGTGCTTCTTGCAAACTGCACCAGCCCCTGTTTTCCAGACATACTATAATTGTGTATACAATTATACACAGGGTCGGATCCTCCGCAATGGCGAAGGAGCGTCACCCCACTGGCTCAGAACCAGCAGGTGAAAAATAAGACGATTACCTATAATCGTTACATTTTTCATTTGACGGCTCTGAGCCAGCGTGTGCAGAGAGGGGCGGGGCCGGGGCATAGGCGGTGGAAAGAGGAGTGCTATGCGCACTTTTAAGTGAGCATGTGTATTTGGCCAGGTGTCTCAGGCCAGTCAAACACATATGCGTAATGAGCAAACGGGCTGGAGAGCGTCTTTTCAGACCACTCAGGCAAATCCCCACGCTGCTTTCATAGAATGAGCAGTGCGGGGATTGCACAGGTACTCTAATGCTGCCCCAGTGCCTGCTGGGACCAGGAAGACCGAGGAGCAACGCGGGAGACAGCCGTCAGCTCCAGGTAAGTGTTTTTTTTCCAATTATTAAACCTCCCCTTGCGCTCCCCCGCGCATCCTCCACCCGCACACCACCTCTTCATTGTGTCAGCCGCCACTGTTGGAAGTTCATTTATGACTGCCAGCTCTCCTTTTGTGGATAGCTGACAGATGTAAAGTGAATAGTTTTCAGCCGTAAAGATAGGTTTACAGGCTTCCGGAGCTTGGTGAGCCTTCTAGAGGCATGTCATCTGTGTGCAATTTTAGACTAAAAAAATACCAGGTACTTACACTGATACCACGGATTCAGACTGATGTCCAGCAATCCAAGATGCTATGCTGAGTCTGCATTTCCATTGTGGCCACATTCATCCATCCCCACCCTCCACCTGAGGTGTTTGGTATCTTGAGATCTCAGGATCTAAGGCACCCCTCACCAAATGTTACAGGGTGACTTTAATTTAGCATTTTTCCAGATCATAGGGTGTGCTTCCATCTGTGTGCATGCAGACACCGAAGGTGGTGTATTGTGAATGGGATGAGCGATGGATATTAAGTGGGGGTGGTTTCTAGCCAGTGGAACTGAGTCAAGTCAGCATCCCTTTGCACCTCACAAAGTTGCAAACTTTCTCAATTGACCTCAAGCCAGCTTTTCCAACAAAACGCCATTTTCAATTGCTAAAAAATAATCAAAATGCTATTGCTAGGTTTTGTTTCCCTCTCAAGGGTGTATGAACTTGGGTGTGTGATTAATAACCTCACCCCCAGTTATTTGAGTGTCGCCAAATATTGAAAACTTAGGATTAATCAGTGTCAGGCAGAACATGCATGTCAGTTTGCTCCTTAGGGTACAGCTCGTCAAGAAGTGCGACGGATTCAGGCATGTTTTGTCACTGTGTTCGAGTTTCAGAATCTTTAAAAACATTGTGAACCTTTAAATCCTATGACTACACACTTATGTACAGGTATGTGTATAATGGCAGTTTTTTATGTATTAATTGAACTCCATATGCTGACATTAAATGAATGACAGAACACAAAGCACTGGACTTTAATGTTAAATGGAAGAAAGAATGATGTAACCCTAGTCTTAAATTCCAGAGCTTGCAACTCAAATCCAAACTTCCATGCTTGCCCAAATTGTGTTATCCATGGCCATCTCTTTACTCCATTGTGTATATTTTTCCTTAATCATCTAGTTTAAGACACATTGTAGTAACTCAGTTCAGGATCTGTGCTATGTACAAAAGCCTCACTTATGTATGTTAACAAAAAATAATCTTGCTTCATATTTAATAACAATATGCAACATCAGGCATCTCCAGTGAGTAGCTCGGGAGCTATTTTGTAGCTGAAAAGAAGCTCTCTGAAGGGTAGCTAATCCCAGCACCTCATTCAAAGAGTCTGTCCATACTAAAGAAGGCAGCACTGCTTATCTCAAGACCCTTGGAGTGGCACCAGCAAAACCAATGCAAGGTCCTTGTGATAATACTCAATCACACACTGTGTCGCCCTATGGGGTCTGTCACATGATCGCCTGTCTCCACTCTTCAACTAGCTAAGTCATAAGGTGAGTGGGCACATTGTAGGTCCTGAACTGACTGCTGGTCACACCTTGTCTGTGAACAATGGGCAATGAAAGAAGAGTTCCAGTGGTAGCCTGGGCAGTAACCATTTCAGACACACTGACGTGTGGCACTGCAGCAGCCAGAGTGAAATGTTACTTGGGTGCATGTTCAGCCCAAGAGCTGAAGAGGGCAGGGAATGGATCCAGAGTTGAAATAATGAAGAGCCTCGTGTGTCAGTGTGTGTGTGTGTGTATGCCTGTGTCATCGTGCACCTCCCTAATAAACAGGCTCCCTTTCATGGCACCTATGCCTAATGCCAAGGACCAACAAGAGTATATGATACACCACATCGTAAGGGGCTCATCTCTGGCATGATTTTGTCTGCACATGGCATAGTAGTGGCAATGATGTAATAAGGGTCATACTTAGCATATTTTGGGCATTCTTGGTCAAGTTGCGGAAGACTGGTAGTCATCATTGACTGATTAACTGAATGAATGCTCTACTTTTATCCATCCCTGATATAATGGTGGCCACCCCTTGCATAATAATTGCCATGACTGATATATGGTGGACATCCAGGCCACTATTATGCCCTTCCTTGGCCCAATGATGGCCCTGTTACCCCGTATAATGGTGGGCACTATTGGCATATTATAGGCATTTTTGATGCTGTAGTTAGCATCCATGGCTGATTGTACTACCTGGGCATTTGAAGCAGAATCTGCCCATGTGAAGCATTTGTACATGTGAGTACTTGATGAAAATGACGAGCTGATGTTTGGGCACTGTGTATGTCCTAGAAATGAAAACTGGTATTTTGTAGGCAAAATGTACGTTTTTTCAGAAAATATTTTCTTTTTGAAAATGTTATTTGTTTTGCAAAATGGAAATTGATATTTCATAAGAAAATACATGTATTTTCTGAAACTGGAATGCAGATGCAGACTAAAGATTGCAATTGAAAAACACATTTAAAATTGATTGTAGAACGATAATTCAAGCTGTGTTAGGGAGACTTATTGTTGTGATTATATCCTTTGTGCCAGAGAGCACTGGGGTGGACGGAACTCGCGGAGTGCCAGTGCAGAATTCCACAGACTTGCATGAAAACTCTGCAAGATTCCAAGGAGTTCTGTGAACTGGCGGAAATCGGTATATCGCACTGATTTTAACGCCGGGAGCTTGTTCCACACTGCAAAATCAGCGCAAATGCCACGACCCGGCAGGCGCTACTTCTTTGCTGCCACTTGAGAAGATTTCCTACTTGAGTGGCAGCTTTCTAACCGTGAATAGTCGTGACCGCCCGCATTTAGAAAATCTCACCTGGTGTTGAAAATCGTGCTGGTATATGCCAATTCTAGCTCACACTCGCCAACTTACCAGGCATGCGAAAAGGTATGCCATGCAGAGGTTGGTGGAGTATGGCTGGAACTCCGTGTTACAAGCGTAACGAAGTGTGGCCAAAACTCTGCCATCACCACCAGCGGAGCGGAATTCATCGCCCATCCCTAGAAAGCCCACAGTGCTTTAGCTATTATTTCATTAGTCAGATTGGAGGCATTTAATCCTGATAAACATTTTCCTGCCATTTCTGCTGGTAACCTCACCTAAAATGCTTAGGTGGTCACTACCGCTAATCCTGCTTAGGGTGGACACAGTGTAATGTTAACATATCTGATTACTATTTTGCCATGATCAAATTTGCTAGTAGTTCAGAAGGGCTTTCCTTGAGCACAACTAGCTCTCACTAAAGAAAAGTTTGGAGATCCGTGGGTTGTATAAATAGACAATATGACTGACACCTTTTGGTTGCTCAGGATAATTTCACAATTTAAAGCCCTTTGTATCTCTCAGCTAAAGGCTAATATCTCTCAGTGGTTTTGAACTATCAGGGGGCTATTCACAAAGGTAAATCTACATGTGTAGATTTATTACAAGTAAATTTACTGATACATTTTTGAGTAACTTCACTACTTTTGGCTGTTCACCATTTAAGAGTATAAAGTTACTCAAGACTGTAGACCTACATTTCCCCACACCAATAAATAATGTATTGAGTTCGTAAAAAATTCAAATCTTCTGAAAAGTTATTACTAGTAGTGACTTTACAACCCTATTTGACAACTCTGTGTGGTAAAGTATAGGGAACAGTGTTAATTAAAAGAATATGTTTATGTTGAATATTTATTTTAACTGAACAGCAGCATAGAAAATGCTACAGCATTGATAACTTAATTGTAAATTAAAAAAATTGTGGCTTAAAATAGATATAATTAAATTAATTTTTCTAAAGTTTAAATTAAGAAAGATTACAACCTAAATTAAAAATATATTTTTAATAAACACTAGAAATTACTAAAAGTGATATACAGAATGTATTATAATTAATTAAATTGTGTTTAATATACATTAAAGTTCTATGAATTTATAAAATTAGAAAAGGTTATTAAAATATTAAAATAAAAAATAAATGTTTTATTTATAGCTTATATTTAACATTGTTACATGGATTTTATATTTTTAAATACTTAAAATTATTTAATTTCTTTTAACACTTCTTCCTATGGGGTTTTATTTTAGGTTTCTCCATTATTTTCTGTCGGAGTGCTTTATAGAGTCAGTGTTTGGCCTTGTCTGGCACTGGATTAACTCCGGCTTTGAGATGGAGAACATTTTCAACTGTTTTCGGTACCTTTATGGCTGTAGTAACTATAAAAGGGCAGTTTGTGAATAGAAAAAGGTTTACTCTTTTGTGGTTGGGTGCATGTCCCTCCTAAGCCCCATGCTAACCTTCTCTAAATCCTTCCTCGCTCCTTTCTTAATCCCTCCCATTTAGTAGTAATTATTTCCCATTTATTTTCCAGCCACTCCACTCTGTCCCTCCCACATTTACTACTAAAATGTACACTTATGTGTGAGGAGATCTCTGCACAGAAAAGATAGGAGAGGTGGAGGCGTAGACCACGTAAGTATGTGAATAGCATTTTGTACTATGTTAGTGGTACTACTAAACATACTACAAAATACATTATGTGAATAGGCCCCTCACTGTTGTGTCTTGCAATGTTTAGGATTTGTCAGCTTTATGTGTGCTGATCAATTAAACCCTATTTGTAACTTGTTCCACAAAATCTCAAGTAAAATGTGAACCGTTAAAGAAACATTGCTCCTGATTTGAAAGATGACTCGGTGACGTATTGAAAGGAATCAGGAATGAGCATCCATACATTAAAGATGTACAGAGTGGATGATTTTCCAAGCTATTTTAGTGTGTGTAGATGAGACTTTGAATATCAAAGCCATTAATATAGTGGCTTATTGTCTGCTTTTTATTTTAGCCTCCATTATCGTCCACCTCTTCATTTGCATCCTTTATGAGGGTTGTAAGTCAGAATATTGCGATCGTAAATCTCTAAATGTAGTGTCTTTGATATTATGAGTGCTAGGACCCTCAGGTGTCTGAGCAGACTCTAAACAGGAATTACGCAATCTGCTAGGAGGTGTTAAAGTGTTGTTAATAAAAGTTATGACGCAGCGCGTACAGAATGTGATCATATGTTGGGGAATAAAGATGTTTGTTGCAGAGCTCATGTGTGGCGTGTTAATTTGCATGCTTCTGGGCTGGGAGATGCTACAACTGGCAATTAGTAGGGGATACTTGCCCTGAAGAAACATGGCTTCTCTCCCTGAGTGTTTGCAATGGTACAGCAAACTGCTTGTGTGTGCCACATGTGACCCACATCGATGCAAAGCAATTTGTTGTTGGCGTATGTGGAGTCAAAGCTCCGCTCCAGCCCATACACGGCCCTCAAAGAAGTTGAACGCCCTGCGGAGGAGCATATTTGGAAAGCCCACCAGAACCCACTAACCAAAGCAAACGCGAAAGGCAGTGATGACCAGGTATGAAGAAACTGAAGTTCACTTACTAGTAAGGGTGGGCGTAGTTCGCGAAGTAGCACTTCGCGAAGCTACGCAAAGTGAAGTTCGCACTACGCGAGCTACGCGTAGCACTTCGCGAACTGCGTAGTAACATGTTCGCACTGTGCAAGATGTTGTTTTCAATGATTGCACAGTGCGGACAAGCAACCGGCACTGTGCAATCATTGAAAATGGCATCTTGCACAGTGCGAGCTGTAGTTTTCTGCTGCTCGAGTAGATTTTTACTCGAGCGGCAGCTTTCTCAACGCGAGGAGGTCAGGTTTCTCATCGCGAGCAGTCGCGAGCATACGCGACCCCTCGCAATGAGAAACCTGACCTCCTCGCGTTGGGAATCTCGCCGGGAGGTTTATTTTCCATGCTCGCGATCGCGAACAAGGAAAAAGTCTCGCCGGGATGTCATTTTGCTTGCTCGCGGTCGCCAACTTGACGTTGAGGACCGCGAGCAAGCAAAAAATGACCGCAGCACTACGCAACACTACGCTACGCGTGTTCGCACTGTGCTACGTGCAGTTTGCGTAGTGCGAAGTAGCGCAAACTTCGCAAACTACGCGAGCGTAGCGTAGTGCTTCGCCCAGGCCTACTTACTAGCACAGATGACTTAAGCACTACATGACCTCGAATCAGGCGTAGTGACCCAAGCCCAGGCACAAGGGTTGTGCTTATAGAAATGACATGTCTTAAGGGGATGAGGCGAAAGCTCTCTGAATGACACATGGTTTCAATAGCGAAAAGGGAGAGCACGAAATACAATGCGGCTGTGTTCCCCGAAGCCACCACTTCCTTTTGACACTTCCATGAAGCAGAACATTGGTGCACATTGGGCTGCATGGATCAAAATATTAGATTATTTCATAGATGCGATAGAAGAGAAAGGTGAAATGAAAATCTTTAAATACTTTAAACATCTTGCTGGTGATGGAGTGAAAGAAGTGCTAAAGAAAATTGCATAAACTGCTGCAAAATCATGCCAAAAGGTAAAAGAAGCATTGGAGACCAAGTTCACTTAAATGTCAAATGTCGACTATGAAAGATATATCTTCAGCCAAGCACCAAAACTGGTTAGTGAAGCAATAGATGAGTTTGTTGAAAGAATGGATACAATCATTAAGCATTGTAAATTTGGCGATTTTAATAAACGAGGAAGCCATGCGCCTTCGAATCATCAATGGCTGCCTCTCTGATTTGTGTAGAAAGCACATTTTGAGAGAAACACACAGTTTAGAAAAAATGTTGATGACTGCGAGAGCAGAAGAAAGAGCAGATCGACAAGCTGCTGATATGGAAGCGGTAACAGTCCACCGCAAATCGGCCCTCATCGTGAAAAGCAAGCACAAGCAAAAACAAGATACAAGTAAGTAGACATCGTCAAAGAAGTTGAAGCTATGTTTTTGATGTGGATTTTCATTTCCCCATGAAGGTGAATCTCCAGCCATTGGTCAGATCTGTTAGATTGTGGAAAAGAAAACCATTTCATAACAGTTTGTCGAGGTATGAAAAAATCAAGTACGTCACGATGGAAGGACAAGATGAACACAAGAACATTCTAGAAGCACTCTTGCCCGAAGAAAAAAACCAAAAAGTAACATCAGCTATGGAAATTGAAAACCAGGCTAAATCAATTGTCGTCAAGTTAATTGTACAAATGCTCTTTGACATCTGTATCGAGTACCGATGAAGGACTCAGGAGATGGCTGTGTGCTGAAGGTATCAACCAAAGTGCGACATGCACATAAAGTGTTAGCTGCTTGTAAAAATGACTGCAGTTCAAAGGAAATTCACTAAACAAAATTGAAAAGTTTTATTGGACATTGTCCCAAAATCACACGATCACCAAATAACTTTCACATAGACAGTGGCGCATCAATCAATATCATGCCTGTGGAAAAGTTCAAAAACCTGTCCCCGGTGCTTCTTCTCACTCCATCATGTACAAAGGTATACACCTGGACCGAGTCTGAACCACTTCAAAGTTGAGGGTCATTCACAGCAACAATGCACACAAGAAGACATCATTGCTAGCCACCATTCAAGTTCTACAAGGGACTTTGCCAAGTGCCTGTTTACCCAGTTTTGCCATCACTGCTGGCCTTGGATTGATATCTCTCTACTACAACCTCTGATATTAGTCTGAAATTGTGAGTCAGTTCCCGTTGTTGTTTTAATGGCCTAGGAAAACCCAAGAAATGAAAGTGCAACCTCATATTATTGAGGACATTCGTTCTGTTGTCTAACAGTACCGTAGAGTCACTTTTCACTTACAAGAAGCTTTTGAGAAAGAACTCGAAACACTGTGCATGACATCATTGAACTCTCCACCATCCCTACGCCGTGGGTTTTGCCCATAGTTGTGATGCTGAAAAAGGACAGTGGAGGTGCTATGCACATCTGTGCTGATATGTGCCAGGCCAACAAAGTAATCGAGAGAGAAAGACATCCTGGTACCCACATAGTGGACATGATCATGCAACTGAACAGAGCCAAAGTCATAGGTAAAATACTAATTGTTCGACTCATATTGGTTTGTTTAGATACAAAAGACTGATATTTTGAGTGTCTTTGGCTGCAGAGATATTTCAGGATGTTATTTTCCAACTGATTCAACATATTACAAATGCTTTCAATTACAGTGATGACATACTGGCATTTGGGAAAACACAGAAGGAGCATGACAAGGCTCTTACACAAGTATGCCAGTTACTTGCTAATGCAGGTCTTGCTCTCAATGTAGCAAAGTGTGAGTTTCACAAAACCAAACTTAAATTATTTAAGCAGACATTCTCTGATGGGGTAATGACTCCTGACCTGGATAAGGTGCAGGCACTGTCATCTACTTATCCCCCACAAGATGTAGCCATGTTGTAATCCTTTTTAGGCATGGCCAGTTATTTCTCAAGAGACATTCATCACTTTGCCACAGTGAGTGCCCAATTGAGAGTCTCAACAAAGTGGAATGTCCCATTCCAGTGGTCTCCTGAATGCAACCAAGGTTTCAAAGACCTGAAAAATGCAATTGAGAATGCAACTGAATTGGCCTATTTTGAGCCCTGGTTACATACTGAGATTACAGTAGAAGCGAGCCCGATGGGGTTAGGGGCGATCCTTGCTCACCTCAATGGCCATCAGAATGCTCAGAGACACATTGTGGCATATGCCAGTAGAAGCCTGACTGAAACAGAATGTGCATATTATCAGCCGGAAAAAGAGTCTGGCTGTAGTGTGGGCCTGAAACATTTTCATGTCTTTCTATATGGAAAAGGTTTCACTGTCATCACTGATCACCAGGCATTGCTCACTAACTTTGGAAACCCGAAGGATAAGATACTCTTTGCTTCAGAAGGTGGGGTTGTGACTGCAAGAATACAACTATTTGTTTGTACACAAACCTGGGACAAATCTAAACCCGCAGATTATGTTTCATGAGTGCTGCTGGAATGCTACAGTTCAACATCCACAGTGACTGAAGAGTGTCTCAACTTCCTTGTGAGGTCCAGCACTCCAGTAGCTCAATCCAGTGAACAGATTGTTGCTGCTACCAAAGTAGATAAAGACATACTCATCCTTAAAGACCTCATTACAATGCAATTGAGGAAGAAAAGTATTCCACATGTTGATGTTGAATAAAAAAAAATCAAAAATGTATATGATGGGGGGGGGGGGGGGCGTGGCCTGCGGCTAACAAAGATGGCCACAGCCTAGAGGAGATACGGACCCCCGGCGGCTAATTTCAACATCCGACCAGTCATCCATGCCCAAAACTCGGCATAAACGATGGTAGTGGTGCCGGAACTCTTGTGGCGCCTATCGGATCCACTGTGGGGCGAAGATTCAGTGGCCACGTGCACCTCTGACAGTAGCGCGAGGCGCGGCCTGTGATCACTAGGCGACCGGGGACTCAATTACCAGCTGCGCCCGGTGGCCGCCTCCAGCGCTCGCGATCCTGAGAGGCTGTGGGACGCGCTGCGCCACGGTTTATTTCTGGTCTTGGGGACTCTCTCTGGAGACTGAGGGGCAGCAATCCCGTCATCCACCGGATGACGGGGCCCACAGGTTTGAAACTCGGGACGCCCACCGCCGGAACCAGTCTTGATTTGCGGCGACCAGCGGGCGGCCTACTGCGACAGAAAGTCATCACCGCACAGCACCAGGTGGGCCAACGCAGCACAGGCTTTAAGCGACTCCCGGCTGGGGGGCTGAGGCAGGGATCGCCCCGGCGCGCAGAGAGTGGTCGCAGCTGAGGCCTATTAAGGAGCACAACGAGGCAGCAGGGGCCCGTGGTGAGAATCACCCCGGCCGGCAAGCTTGCCTACCGGAGCGCTGTGACCTGGCGGCGCCCTGGATCCCGGAGTTACACAGTGAAGCCCGCATCCGTAAGCCGGTCCCCAACAGGGTATAACCGTAGGCCTCGGGGTCCCGCTCGGAGGCGTACAGCACACCGGCTCCCCACGGATGAGAAAGGGCTCCATCCTTACTGCAACCACCCTTCCTGAGGGCTCTGAAGGTCGACAGTTGTAAATTGCCCAGGGGGACGGATTTAGAGCACGGAAGAGAAACAGGTACTTCGCGTTTGCCAACGACACCGCCGCAACAGCAGCTGGCTGGTGGGAAACCCGACAAGCCGCGTGCACAGTGAGGCGGCACAAGCAGGTGGCGGTGAGTTCCATCAGCTAGCAGCTAGCGGCCCCAAATCGTTCCAACAGAGCAAGGCGCAATGGGGGGCCGTGGCCAACAAGTGACCCACCAAAACAAACTCGAAAAATATGCCTATTCCAAACTTGACAGGGCTGACTAACCCCTCTGCTATAGCAACTGCACGCTCACAGCCTCTGCCTATAATCTCCTGGAATGTCAACGGTCTCCAGGATAAGCTCAAGTGAGGACTGGTCCTGCAATACTTAAAGCGTAAGGCACCATAAAGCGTAAGGCACCAGCCATAGCCCTGATACAAGAGACCCACCTGACAGGGACGACCTGTAAAGCTCTTGATAGATGGGGCTTCAAACTGGCGGTACATTCAGAGTTTACATCTGGTTCCCGAGGGGTAGGGATCCTCATTGAAAAACAGCACCCGATAATTATAAACCACACATACACTGATGATCAGGGCCGTTTTGCGGCCCTGTCGTGCCAATGGCTGGTGAACCCAGGAAACAGTCTTCAAGAAAGGGGACTGGGTACTGGTCAAAAAGAAGTGGAAAACGGACACTCCATATGCTGTCGACTCTTTGAGGGTTGTAACATGCAAAGGACACATGGTGACAGCACAACGTCCCGGAAAGTCCATCAGGTGGGCCTTGTCACACTTTAAACACCTACCTCACTGTTCGCCAGCTCCTGAGGTCAGGAGCGAGGCGACCCCACCTGAATGTTCAGATCAAACATCTGAGCCTATGTCAAGGGTGCATAATCAATGTTCATCTCAACCACCTGATCTGGCAGACCAGTGCAAGTGCCTCGATGACTCATTGAAGAAACATGAAGCTAATGTTGTTTGTACTGTTACTTAATAAAGGGGGAGATATAATGTCTTTGATATTATGAGTGCTAGGACCTTGGTGATTATCGGCAGACTCTAAACAGGAATTATGCAGTCTGCTGGGAGGTGTTAGGGTGTGGTTATAAAGGTTATTATGCAGTACGTGCAGAGTGTGATTGTATGTTGAGGAATAAAGATGTTTGGTACAGAGCACCATGTGTGTCGTGTTCGTTTGCTTGCTTCCGGGCTGGGAAAGACACTACATCGACCCACAAAAATATCTGCAGAATATGGATTACCACTAGGGCCTCAATTACGAATTCCTAGTTAAAATCTCGTTTAAGGCTCTTGTTTGCACAGGTGTTGGAATTACAAGTCAGTCGGATTATCCCCCCCAAAATTTAACCTTTGAAAAAGCCTTGTAAATACTGAGTGAAAATGTCCATGTTATGCCCCAATTTTCAAGGGACAGATCGTCATTGGTGTTGTTTATTGGGTCTGAGATTTGACAATAACAATCAATCCGTGAAACTTCGAAGTACATATAGGTAAGCATAGATTTACTATTTCTAACTTCACTCCACACCTACTTACCTTATATATTTTTACAGATTTTGTAGTTATAGAGTGGAGAATAGTAAATCTGTACTTACCTATAAATACCTACCATGACAATTTAGTGATAATTGCTATAGTGCATGCAATATTTTTGTAGGGTGATATGAAAAACTCCATACTCCAGTAGTACCCTCTTTATGACCGTTTATCTTGCTTAGCCTTTAGAGAACGCTTCGGTCGATGCCATTGCAGGGAATGGATCACAAGCAAAGGCAGTGTTTATTCAGAAGGGACAACTGTGGCTGTGCTTTTCCTATTGGCTGGGGTTTTGAGTTTACAAATAAAAATCATTGAGTTCAAGCAAACATTCTCTTGTAGAGGAAAGGTGCCTCTCCTCTTCAAATATCAGACCGCCAAGGTTGAGCATTTGCGTCAACATGGTATGTCACTATTGGTCTATTTGCTCTAGAGGGTTCTCTGCTGTTCCTAGTTCTGACATTGTAGTGGGACAAGGAGACCAGGCACATGCTAGAAACCTGCCTCACCTGGCCAGCCTATAAATCAATGATACCTTGAAACAAGCATTTGCAATGCAATAGGTCTCGGATTTACGCGAGTTTAAGCTAATGGCATTGTAAATGGCAATGCCTTTTATTTATGTTGTAAAATCCAAAACAAAAATAAAAGGCATTGTTATTTACAATGTCAATAGCTCAAACCTGCGTATGAGAAGAATGTTCCTGTGCTAAGTTATCCAGGATGGTATAGGGAAATGGTTGAGGAGAAGCTTGTGAGTCCCAAGGAGACTAGACGCCAATCTAGTATTAGATATTACGTGGCCTGAAACACTATGAAGCTATTAAAATAAAACAAGCACAGAGAAGTAGTACATCTTTTAATTGTCCTTAGTAATATGCAACTAACAGCCATTGACAAAGGCAATAGTCCTGACTTGTTGTAGGTGTAATGTTACTTAGTTGTATCATATATGTGGATGCTATGACAGAAGCAGCAAAATAGCAGTAGTGTGGCACATTATGCTAAGCACAGATGTTTCGCTTACGTGTTTTAAGCCACACCCTTTATTAGATTGGCTATGGCCCTTTGAGAGACTTCCCCCCCAGTTTCTTCATCTTACTAGTTAGAAGTGGACAGAACATCTGAGCAGGAGGGAACAGTGCCGAACACAAAAACGCAGCACAGAAGTGGCCAGAACAGGGCATTGCAAAACTGGATAGAACAGAACAGCGCCCAACAGAAAAAGCCAGCAGAGAAGTGGGCAGAACAGGGCAGCACAAAACAATGCAAAATAGAGCAGGGCAGCACAGAACAGTGCATTATAGAACAGGGCAGCATATAACTGAACAGAACTTTGGAAAATAGAACAGGGCAGAATAGTGCACAACAGAACAGGGCAGAAGGGAACAGGGCAGAGCAGAACAGGGAAGCACAGTGAAGACCAGCAGAGAGCAGAGCGGAATAGAACAACGAACGGGAGAGCTAGCATTGGGAACAGAAAGGAGGAAACGCGGTTTGTGAAGAAAGAAATGAAAAGCGAAACGGGAAAAGTGAAGGACAGAGACGGGACAATAAAGAAGGGAGAGGAAGTGAAGGGGAATGGGGGAAGGCAGGGTATGCCGTATAAAAGGCAGAAGAGCGGGAGGGGGCCACAGGCCTTACAATGCCACGGCAGACTCGGTGGTTACAGACAGAGTGCACACCCAATGCCATTATCGCTTGGCAGAGCAGGGCCACAGGTGACGTGCTGATTACATTGGCATGCTGAGGCTTTTGAGAAGGTGGTCACACATTAGAAAATCCTTGACAAACATGAGAGAGAGGCGAAATGGCGAAGAAATTACAGAATGACTTAACATGCAATTCCCGCTGAAATGAGCCACTCTGTGCTATAAAATAACAGAAACATCGGCTTTGCAGAGGGCGCTATTGTAGGTTATTTTTGGGCTTTTTAGGTGCTTGGCAAGGTACAGGAGATTGCAGGCAGTTGTGCTCGCTGCAGACAATGTTTGTGGTAATATCAGAAACATCAACTGTAAAACAACGTTCACCAAACCAAAACGCAGGTCCACATACTACCAAAAAACATTCCAAACACTGACCTCTCAAACCAGGACTTCTGGCACTGCCAAGTTGCCGTATAAGACTGACCGACCCTGAACCAGGTAACACTAACATGAAAGCATGTGAGCACCTTGGCTGACTCCAAAACCTACTTACTCATATAAACATGTATGTTTTCATTCTGCCGATTTTCAGCGGGTTGGTTCGATTTATCACTAAGTGATACCATCACAACTGAGGCTTCTAAGAGCTACTGACTTTAACGTCTTTTCGGCCTTTTGAATATTTTTTACCCCTGTTTTATGTTTCTTTTCCTAAGGGAATGCGTCATCACCCAACCCTCATATGTCCAGGACACCAACGACGTGTTGAGAATTTTGGAGAATGTCTCATATAATCCAGCAAACCAATTCCTTGTAACCATCGACATAGAGTCGCTGTACACCAGCATCCCTCAGGAGGCAACGCTGGTGGCAGCAGCGCGTGCCCTGAGGGACTCTGAATGGTTTTATGACTGCCCCCAAACCTTCGTCCTTCAATGCATAGAGATCGCATTGACCCAAAATTTCTTCTCATGTAAAGATCAGATATATCTCCAAGTGTCGGGGACTTCGATGGGGGCTACATTGGCCCCCAGTCTGGCCTGCATTTATGTGGGCCAGTTCGAGGCTTACCACATCAATACAGACACTAATCTCTTCCAGAGGAACATTGTCCTCTGGAAGAGATACATAGATGATATACTTTGCATATGGGAAGGGACCGAGGAAGGACTAAATGATTTCCTTGCTTGGCTCAATAACCTGGACGAGTGTTTAAAGTTCACCTGGGAAATGAGCAAAACTAGAGCAGTCTATCTGGATTTGGACATCCAAGCAGAGGGCGAGAGGCTGGTGACCAGGGTTCACCATAAACCAACGGACAAAAATTCTCTTTTACATTATAGCTCCTACCATCCGAGGGCCCTCCGTGACAACTTGCCCGTAGGACAGTTTCTAAGATATCGCAGAAACTGCTCTACCACACAGGAATACTCTGTACAATCGAATGTCTTGGCTACCAAGCTACAGGATCGAGCTTACCCAAGGAAGGTCATAAGACAGGCAAAAAAACGAGCATATAACACCCCTCGTGCTGCCCTGTTGGAAAAGACCAAACGGGAAAAAGGTGAATGTATCCCAGTGGTGACCACCTTTGGACCACTTTCCACAAAAATCAGGCAAATCATTCGGAGGCATTGGCATCTGCTTAGTACCACCAATATGCAGATGCCTCCCCCTCGTTTTGCATTCAAAAGGTCTGCGAATATTCGGGACCGGTTGGTCCACACTAGACCCAAAACAAGTCCACGTGAAACCAACATCCCCTCGGGGCACTACCCGTGTGGAAATTGCTGCGTGTGCGCATTTACATCGCCAACTAAAAATGTTACTCTTGCAAATAATAAGACCTGGTTTCTAAACAAATTTAGCAACTGTAACACCTCGCATGTAATTTACAGACTGACATGCCCCTGTGAGCTTCACTACATCGGCCTTACCACCAGGAAGGTAAAAACAAGAATACAAGAACACCTTAGCACACTCCGTGCAGGTAAATTGAGCACCAAATTGGTGCAACACTTTCAAACACAAAAACATACTGCCCAAGAAGTGCGCTGGGTAGTGCTAGAAAGAGTCACAGGGGACCAGTTCAATATTGAATCCAGACTGAGTAGCAGGGAAGCACGGTGGATTTATCAAGAGGGAGTGGACCAGATTGGACTAAACGACCTTATTGAATGGAGTAAGGTGAATGCATGATTCATGATTATCTACCATTGTAATCTGTGGCCATGAGAAAAATATACCAGTAGTGTAACGAGTCAACACTTAGCGTATGGCATTAATGAGTCATAATTGCCAGTAACGCAATCTCAGTATATTAAAACCTCGATTGCTGGGTCATCATCATTGTTGCTGTTACCAGACACCGCAAGTTCACCACATTTTATCTTTATCTCTGGCAAATTGCATTTGGATACATACCTGTGGGCATATCCTAGGTAATACATCACTTCGGATACTCTTAAAGGTTGTAAATATGCATTCATCAGTATCCTAAACTGGGTTTTAGCCAATATAATTAGGAGTATGTTTCTGAAAATCATAGGAGTATGCCACGAAATGCATCAGTATGGGCGGGGGTTTTGTAGGTTGTAAACAGGTAGATGTACACTTAGCGATAATCATTCTACACTAAGTTGGAACAAACACATGCGGTAATGTTAGCACGTCAACAAATAGAGATAGGCATAATATGGCAATCCCCATTGCAAAATGGCAACCCCTCTTTTCACACCATATCGAGCATTGTGCTTTAATGGGACTTGCGTAGACTGATTATATGATACACGCAATGATGTTCACAAATCGCGCAATGGCCGTGCAGGTGTGATATTGAGTAACTGCCAGTCGTGAACATTTTCACGGCGAGTCTATCTCCCATTGCCCATTCAAAAATGGCGCCCCACTTTTACTATATCGAGCTCTTTGCCAGCGTAGACCAATCACGTGGTACGGGCTATGACGCTTTTAAACCGCGCCATGGAACGGCCGTGTTGTTCCTGGGCTGAGTAAACGCCAGTTACGAACATTTTCACGGTGAGTGTTGACAGATAGTGTTAACTTGGGGAATCGGACTCGATAAAGGTCAATGAGATGAGATTTAAATACATCGAGGTCGGAACGCAAGTCGAGGGACTGTGTAAAGGGCTCGCCACTTTGAGGGGAACATTATCTTAATGGGACGCTAAAAGAGAGGCACTCACCAATGAAATCCCTAGATGCACAGGTACCACCTGAGACGGGAGGGAGACACACCCGTAGTAACCATGAATGAGACATTAAACGGGATTAAGCATGCACTGCTCACTATGTATTATACATTACAGACTCACGTTTGGAGTGGAACAAGTGGAGCCTTGAACGCGCATACAGAGCCGCAAGGACTCACGGGTAAAGGTATGCCCATGGTGGGCTACATCCTGGTAAATATATGCAATAGGGTGTTCCTTAAGACTATACATAGGACATTTGCCCTACAATAACAGGTTACCAACCCAGTCTGTCTTGTGTTGTTGTGTTTGTGTATATTCTCTTTTGTCTCCTACAGAATTGTTTTTAAATGACAAATAGAGGTGCAGGGTGAAACGAACAGACCCCACGCCCTGAAGAAGTTGCCGTGAGTGTTGTCCAATGGTAACGAAACATGTCGGCATTTTAACATATGAGCTATCACGCAGCTTAGAATAAAGTATGCAAGCCAGTGTGATTTATCTCATTTTCTGATATTAGTATATATCACTTAGGGGTTTGAGACGGTGCACACGTTATAGCACAGTTCTTTGTTTCTTCTTTCTTTCTTAACTACACACCCTAGCACCTGCACAGTTAATCACAGGCATCACACACATTTCTCTTGCTTTTGGAGTGTTGGTAGCTGATGATGAGATTTTGAGGTAGCAGGCGAGTACCATCCTGCTTTACCCTCCTTGGTGGCGCTACCGTGAGGCACCAACACTCCTTTTCACTCCTTTTTTCACAACATTTGGGTGGCGGAGACATAAGGTTATTACACATTGATAGTCAGTTTGACTTACCTCGTACGCAAAAATTCTTTTTCTTTCCTTTCAGTGAACTACACCGTAGAATAGCTTAGACGATAGAATCGCAAGCTGTAAATGAGTGTCTAACGTCTATGACAACTGAAACGGATGTATGAAATAATCGTTCACAGTGTGAACAGGTCTTTGTTGTATACAACATTATGTTTCCTTTGGCCTGGGCGATTCATCTGGTATAAGAAAATACACTTATACTCAACAAAAGACCTGTTCACAAGGTATACACAACAAAAGACCTGTTCACAAGGTTATACACAACAAAAGACCTGTTCACAAGGTTATACACAACAAGAAAAGACACCTCTGTTGATACCAGGTGATGAAAGACACGCTTTTTTACGAACTAGGCAAGCAGGGAGGCTGTGTGAGTTGGACACGTGTGACAGGCATCAGTTTGAACTCTCACAAGAACAACTCAGCATTCAGTCCTTCCAAGGTCGGCAAATTCAATGCGATAAAGGAGGTCGTTGTTCTACCGGTTATTTATAGCGCTTGGAAATTGGTATCATTACTGTACTGGTAATTGTTCTCCACTGTCCTTTTTTGTACAGTGCTCTGTTGTTTCACAGCTAATTTCATGCTCAACGCCTACTCATACACAGACTCAGAGGTGCTCATTAAATGCACCCTAAAAGTGCCTCCTGTTTGAACACAGTCATCCTGTGTGAAACTTCCAACTTCTCCCCGTGTCCTGTTGAGTGCTGTATATTTAATGTTTAGGTTCTAAACGAACCCTCCATCATGAAGGAATAATGCCTGTAACATAGGGTGTGGATGTAGCGCAGCGCCAGAGCAGCCGGGGATCTGGTTCGAGTCTTGGCGTCGGCACAACATCCCGTGATTCTGGGCAAATCACTTAATCTCCCGGCGAACATGGACAGCGCCTGGATACCCCAGAGGTGATTTGATAAGCTACGCTATATAACTTTACAAACGGAACTCGTTCCCTCCGCGTATGGAGCAGCTCTGTGACCCCGGGGCCTCACCTCAAGGCACCGCCTGACTGAACAAGAGACTATGTGGATGGGCAACTCGTTGAGCACTTCGATTGGTTAGAACATTGATGCCCCAGAGGAGACCACCTCTCCTACTGCACCAGAAGAGGAGTTCCATCTGCTGTGCTCCGGAACGCATGCATCAGCAGCAAGTTAGCCGGTGTTGTGTAAATATTGGTAATCAAAGAAAACGTGTTTAGTTTTCTCTTCGGCTCTTTTCGGAGCTCTTGCCCCATTGCACACCTCCGGTGGCTCATCTGACAGACTGCTTGTAGACGGCGCTGCGGGAACGGTTTGCAAATGGAATCCGTTCAGTGCGCCTTGTTGGGGCGTCTTCTTGTTGGGCGCTGCTTCCGTCTCCAACTACAGAAGCAGGAGAGGCAAACAAACCAAAGTCGCGCTTCACCTCATCCTGCTTCACTGCTTGTGCTGTCTCTGCCCCTCTTTGTCTAGCATGCGCACGATGTAAGGCATCGCGTGCATGCGAGACAAAGAGTGCGAATTCGCCCACCAATGACATGGCAAACAAGCACTTAAAAATGCAATAAGGCTCGTATTTACGCGAGCCCTATTGCATTTTACACAGAAGTGCGGGGGTAAAAGAAGGCACTAACGGGAGGAGGTGGGGGAGTGGTTGCGGTGTAAGAAGTTACAGACTACAGGAGGGAATGAGGAGAGCCACGGGAACAAAACAGTTTTTCTAGTAAAGGGGCTGATAGCCTCGTAAGGATAAAAATGACGACATGGCCGCCAGGAGGCGGGATTAAGAAGCCAAGCACCAATGAGAATGCAGGAATTATGATTCAAGCCAATAAAAAATAAGGCTGGAAAGGGGGTGGAGCTTCCCCCACTATACTGTATACAGCATCTCTCTGACAAGACAGAGCATGCGCTGCCTAGTCCGCGACCTAAAAAGACGCAAGACAAAGGTGTGCGATAAAATAAGCCACAACCTTCTTTTATTACTGCAGGGAAATAGAGAGTCTATTTATTGCAATTGTGTATAGTTTTCCTACAATTCATTCCCTCTTGTCTGCTCCTACTGATAAGAGATATGAGAGCCTGTTCCCTGGCTGTCTGCTTCTGCTGTTTTCTACCTTGAAAAGATTGGGAGGGGTCGATTGCCCCACATTTGAAGCTCAGGGGACCTGGCGGTTAGTGATATCATAGGCACCCAACTACCCTTGTGCCATGTACATGCAAAGAGGTCGCCACAGGGCTACTGTGGAATGGCCCAGGATTTGCACGAGTACCTGCTCACACAAGACCACCTGTGCAGTAGCCTGCAGAGGGCCTTACAAATGGCATCTTGAAATAAAACAAATAGCATCCGTCAACCCTTGTGCACTGGACATATTTGCACAGTAGCAGAACTCCTTTACATAGAACACAGCAAAGCATCAGCTTTTTTTAGAACCCCTATTCTAGTGTACATTCCCAGATGTCTTCCTCCTAACCACCAGAGCCAAATTCACCTTGTTCATAGTCTAAACAATTTGGCAAATGAGTGCCTACAAAAATGGAGGCGAGAAGAAGAGAAGTCAGGGACGATGCCCTAGCCCATCTCTCAAATATCCACCGCCTCCCCACCATGCCTAGGAGTAGAACTTGGCACCTCCGCTCATTCCTCTGTCATGGCAGCAGCAGCTCTGGCGGGCCTCACCCTCTCAAAGCTGCACTCATCCTTCCTGTTAACTATGGCCAGTTCTAAACTGGGGTGGCATGGTGAGCAAAGGAATGATGGATTTAACCCAGATCTCTTGACTGTGGGTGAATGTTTTGATTTGTTCTGCATTCCATCCATTGACTGTGTGCCTTTTGCTTCCTGTTAACTATGGCACGAGCTCTGTTTCGGAACAATGTTTCGGTGAATCTTACGGAGTAAGCTTCATAGAGCAGTGAGGAGTGCACACAAAATGGCGTCTTTGACACTGTGTGAAATATATAAAAGACATACCTAAAAATATACAGTGGGAAATTAAATGCACTGAGAGTTGTTAGGTTCTAGATAAACACCTTGGGCTGCATGATTCACTAAGGGCCTCCAAACTGGTGGCGTGGTCCCTGCAGTCGTGGGGGACTCTCCGCCCTCGCAGCGGAATCTCCACATTGAACATTTTCAGGAGGTTCCGCCCCGAATACGAAGGCTCCCCCATGACTGCGGGGCCACTGCCACGAGTGCGGAGACTCCCCCATGATTGCGCGGCCTCCGCAGCCACGAGTGCAGAGGCCCTTTGTGAATCGGGCCGCTTGTTAATTAGTCTGCACCACAGATCAATGGACTTGGTTTCTGTAGCAGAGTGCAACCAGCAGAGCGCAGGCTCAACTCCACTAGAGCCGTTCCTACTTGCAATGTTGATCAAATTAGTACCATTGAATGAATGAATGATAGAATTTATAGAGTGCACGGTTACTCGAGTGAGTGACCGGGCACTTCCATTGTGATGGAAAATGAAAACTCCCATCGTTCTGGAGACAGTCTAGTCAAAGTCTGACACTGTATAAACAGTCATTTTTTCTTTCTACTACAGAGTGCTCTTTTATCTAACATCTGGCTCTCAGAAGTCTGAGTGTATCACGATTGACCTGTGCCCTATTTTACTGGCATCATAAGTATTTCAGCAGAGTTGCACAATGCAATGGTGTGATTTTAGAGCAGTTAAAAGGTACCTTTGCACCCTCTCATTCACTAAAACAATTATCGTGAATAAGGCCGTTCTTACGCATCCATCTGCACTGAAGATTGGCCCTATCAGTTTTCAAGTGTGGGAAAGAATGGACTGCAAGCAATAAAACCTAGTGGAGAAATCTGACCTTGATATGAGAAGTAGAGAACTTAAGTTTAACGTAAGGCTCCTCCTGCATTGGAATCTAAAATTCTTTCTTACATTTGAGTGCCAGACTTGAGCACTATCCAGTGCTTAATTGGAGGCAGTTCATTCCGGTGCTCAGCACTGGCACTAAAATAATTTCCATACTTTGAACAGTTCACCACATGGTGGCGCTGCTCATCGAATTTAGAGATGAGCAGAACAACGGTTGTTTAGGACTACAATATACATTAAAATTGCTAATACCTGCCTCCCCTGTCGCATTTACATGCGAGAGAGATCATTTGTAGTTGTTTTGGCAGCGATGACAAGGGCGATGGGTGGTGCAAGCTGCAGTGTCCTCCTAGTCAGAGCCCGGGCACTTAATATTTTACAAATTAAGCACTGGGACTATCTGTGGGCGCTGCCCTATTGTATGATACCTACAGACGATTTATACTTGAAAATATCTAGCCAGAGCTCCAAGGCTTCCAAGTAAAGGCAGGAGTAACTATTTCAGTAGATGCTAATTTCTATTCTTGGACTTGTAGTCCTTATTTTACAACACATAAAATGGTCTACAAGTCCCAGAATGCAAGAAAAATCCTGGACTTACATGAGCATGGGAAACTTGAGAGCTCTGATCTGGCAGCTAGAGAGCTGGTCCCCTGGCTCAAAAACATCTGAGCTGTTGCCCCTTTCTTTCCCATTGTCTCCCGTCCAGAACTGTGATCGCCTCTGGTAGTAACTGAGACCTTCCTGTAGGCTGTCCGGCTCATGCCATGTCATTGCGGGCACTATTTCCAGTCCTCGGTTTTAACCACCAAATCCTTGTGATCAGACACGCCAGAAATTATACTTTATTTTCTTGTTTTTATTTAATTGCACAAACTTTAAAAATAGTCACAGGGATGCAGTCATACAGCCCCTACCTATCACAAAAGCTTCCAACTAAAACATTTTGATCAAATACCTTACCCCTTTTTTAAGGTATTATGGAAAACAAGTTAGATGAGCGTCCTTAGTCTTACACAAGATGGACTTATCCCCATGTAACATTTTTAAAAATAGCAGCCTTGTGAATATTTAAAAGTTTTCGCAATGGAATAAAAATGGAAAACGAGTTATATTTACTTCTGGCGTGAGGCTTGGATTCTTTACTGAGAATCAAGTAAGCAGTATGTAATTACATTTTAGAGAAACACTCATGGCTGGTTTCCAGGCTAATACCAGAGCATTCTCTGCAGTCCCGATGCATAACCCCGTCTACAAGGGAGGCACAGAGTGCGAAAATTGTTACTGTTACCTTTGCCAGAATATCAGCTGACATAAATAGTGTACTCTGAATATCGTATACAAAAATGTCTCCTCACTAGAGTTAATAGGAGAAAATCTACATCCAAGGGTACTAGGTTTTTATTACCAATAATTAGGTCACAGTGAGGCAGATTTATAAACTTATGATGCAATGCAGCAATCAAAGTTGCCACGCTGCATTGCACTGGAGGGAGATAGCAGTGCAGAGTCGTGTTTCCTGACTTGCTGCTGCTCTCAGCCTCGGCACGGGTGCACAAACAGGATACCGAGCACCAAGCGGGCACCGTTCATGCCATCACGAAAGATCTGTGTTTTGTCTAGCATAGGTTTTGTACTGGGAGGGGGCCTTTCCAGTACAAAATCTGATGTCTAAACAAAATTTTAAAGTTTCACACATTGGCAGGCACGGCCGGTACAGATAACAGTGGTAGGGCGGTGGGGTGGGGCGGGTGGAGAGAGCAGTGGACAGACGACAGGATAGGGAAAGTAAAATAAAAAAATTAATAAAACCACTTATAAAAGTTTTTAAAAATTGATAAGACCACTTACCGTGCACTCGCAAAAGCAAGGTAAGTGGTTTTATTCATTTTTTAATTTTACTTTCCCTATCCCGTCATCTGTTCACTTCCTCCGCCCCACCCCCATCGCTGTTACCTGTGCCTGCCGCGCCTGCACATTGGAAGTGCACCGTTCAATGGAGCACACATACAATGTGTAAAATGTTAGGGGAAATACAAATATGTCTCTAACTTTGCGCATGCTCCCAGGAGGTATTATTTTTTAGGCAAATCCCAGTCTAACATATTTAGTAGATAGAACTTTGTATAAAAATCCATGGGTAGTTGCACTGGACTGCACACATACCATCCAAGGAATTCCCCCTTGATGCAAAGTAGTGAAAAACAGCACAAAGCATTATTTACGCGTAAAAAGGCACTTTTCCTGTGAAAAAGAAAAGTTTTGTGCTGGAAAGTATATAATCACTGCTACACCTGCTTATCTGCACTTTATTGAAACCCCCGTTCCTTTCTCCCCCACTTCACCATTGCTTCACCCCATTGCTCCTCCCGCTACTCATCTGCACTTTCTTTAAATGCCATACCTCCTCTCGCTCTACCAATACTTCCTTCTCCCTAACTCAAATGTTTTTCTAAATCTCCTTTGGAGGGCCTGGCAGCTGCAATTAGCTCTTCAGCACTCTTTTTATATGTGTTTAGTTTACTGCTCCTTGATGGGTATCCGTCATTTTGGGACATTACATTAAAAGAAAAACCAAAATGGCTGCTGTGCCATGATGCCTGCATCCACATGAGTTGTGATGCTAGCCCATCATCGCATTATGGCACATGCATGAGCATATGTGTATGCATCATCATGCTTTTTTGCCAATGTTGCACAGCATCATCATCGGCAAAAACTATATACGAATCCAATAGGTTTGCATTGGCACCGCCAACAGATGATGCATATTGGCTTTGTCAGTGCTGTTAGTAGTACTTTTATGCATCACTTCTGCTTTAATAACTGTGCTGGGAAAGCAAACTAATTAATATTAGGTTGTTCAGTTAATGGTGTAGGAGTATAGTAAACCAGATCCATGCCCCTCCATGTTGTCTAGGCCAAAAAGCCAGGAAGGGCACCATAACATTAAGGATTTAAAGCGTAATTGGTTTTAGAGTACGTCTATTGATCACTGCATAGTAGTATAATCATAGGTGCCTGGAAAACTGATTGTTCTCTTGCGAAACCACTGCCAACATTATCTCTGATCTCGATACATCTGTTTATTGTCTGTATTTTAGAGTGCCAAGTCTTGTTACCAAAGTGGCAGGACATTTTTCAATTTGTAGTGTGAGCAATACAAATAAACACTATAATATGACACCCTAATTCACAAAAGCCTCTGGGATAATGTGAGTTATTGTAGGAAGATATGATATCGAGCAGATTTCCTAGAGCTGATAAATCTAGAACACATTTGCTTAAGCTCATTGCTGATGTTTGGGTTACATATTAATATATGGACATTATGTAGGAGATTAGCAGCGAAAATAGTTGAGCACTTGAAATATTAGTTACATCTGTACCAGATGTTATAACACTGGATTAATTCGACTAGAAGATGCACCAGAAATGAACCCCAATGTGATTAGGAAGTCCCAAAATGTATGTATTTTTGTGTAAGACTGATAAAGTACACATTGCCTACTACACTTCAGAGTTCTAGAACAGAAAAGAAAAGCAAGAAAAAGCATGTTCTGACCCTATGGATGATGGAAGTCCAGACGAACCTATAGGATGTACATTGATCTGACATTCTGCGTCGCTTCCATGCAAATATTAAACTTAAATGAAAGCCTATGTAAAAGGTAACATGTTTCGCATGGACTCATAGACTGAGACTGTTCTAAACTTATGCACCCTGGGGGATCTGCCACCTTACCCTGAACTCTTAAAATCATGTTTTTGAATTTTAGATGAGCCGAGGAGGCTGGCCGATTAGCGGGTACCGTAGTAGCATGCCAGTTTCAAAAGTAGGCATGACTTGTACCCCATTATGCTTTGGCATAAGGTACAGTGTTTTGATCTTTGAGTATGCAGCATATTCTGAGGAGAAAGAGAGTACCATTCCTGAATTGCATATTGTGTGGATTTATTAAAATCCTGTTGTTATAAGTAGTAAGTATAAAATAACTTCCAATCAGCTGGAAAAAAGCTCTGTTAATTTTCTCAAGCATACCAGTTGCTTTTGTCAAAGTGTTTTTTCAAATTTTGTGCAATAAATAATGATAAATTTTATGTTGGATCCAATACGCAACGATGAGTAAATGTAATTGCAGTTGAAACGAGTTCAATACCATGGAAGAGCTTTTTTGTTTTGCTAATAACTTTGGGGCGTTTGATGAATCTTCCCAAAACTTTCCCAAACAATTTCATCCACCTCAGATCTTCCTAGAAAGTTCTAGGAAGATCCGTTAAGCAAGGGTTAAGAAAAAGCAGGGCTGGCTTTAGTACTGGTGGCCCCCTGTGCGGAAATGCTTGTTGGCGCATCCACCCCCTCCCCATGTCCCCCTTCTCCACGGATTCCCTCACTACCACCATTTGACAATACCCCCAAGTCACCATAACCACTGTCTCTTAGATTCATTTAGTTTTATAGCGCCACTCATACCAGTTTAAGGTGTCCGAACACTTTACATCACACATACCTTGCACGGGGACAATTATACGTTTATAAATCAGTGTATTGGAAATGTTACATATGACAGAGGCCTACAAGATGTAGAAGTCACATGGCATCCATACTGGTAGGCACTATAGTTTAAGAGTCCTTGGTCTGAAAAAGCACAAATTCAGAATTTAAAATGTAACACCATTGTTAGGGGTTTTCTTTAATTATAGGAAGTGATTTCTACCCAAATGAACCCTTTTTGCAATATTAGGATAAGGAAAGACTGGGCAAAAAAACATGTAGCTGTAATATATTCCTTGCAGTTGACCGTTAATAGCTCACTGCTCTATATTAGGATTTTAAATTTTAAATTGCAAGTATCATAAGGATCTCTCTGACAAAAGCGATAACCCATTGACCTATTTATAGTGTATGCACTTTGTGATCTGAATGGGACATTCTTTGCAGCAGGCCTGCTAACCTTCTGCGCTATCATGAGTTAAAACTTCCTCTACCAGACAAAGCTCCAGTCTGTCTCCAGGAAGAACATTAATCACCGGAGTTATGGTGACATTTTTATAGATGCTTGAAAATTGCTTTGACAAGGAACGTGGAATCTGGTGTTTTTAAAACCATAAACATGGCGCCCCTACCCCAAGTCAGCGCCCAGTGCGGTGGCACCGATCGCACTGCCCTAGAGGGGGCCCTGAGAAAAGGGGTGGTCCCAAAACACTTTTTTTCTCCATTCAATTTCCATAGGGAAAATTAGACAACAATACAGAATAAACGACTGAGCAGAATTACACCAAATTTATCAGAAAGCTGGATATTTATTCAGAGAGTGGGCCTTTTGTGATTTGGTGTAAATCTGTTCAGCTGGTTTAGAGAAATTAAGGTTTAAAATAGTGATACCTATTGCCTCTGTGACTCCTGCAGGAGAAAACAACAAATAAAGCATTATCATTGACTAGTCTTATGAGGCCGAGTGATGCAATTGGCTCACCAAAACATGAAAAAAAATATTGTGGTTACCATTACAGGACTTGGAGACTCAGTTGTTGAGTCCTGAAAAACAAGTCAAAAACTTACAAAGGGGAGGGTAGGGATACCCTGCCTAGCCAAAAGGCAAAAAAACTTGTTTTTGTTCTTTACGGTTCTGCAGGACTGTCTTTGCTTTTAAGAGAGGTGGTGTGGGGGTCTATGGCGGGTTGGCCACTTGTAGGGTTGTTGGCAGCAGGGCATGGGTGCAGAGTAGGCTCTGCGGCCAAACCCATGCCAGGTGTGTATGGCAGGGAATTGGCCTCAAGCAGGTGGTTGGATGCGGCCTGACCCTGTGGCCAGACTCCCTGCGGCACACCCAAAGATCATCTTAATTAAGTTATACATAAATAACAAAAGCATAATTACATCTCTGGTGACATCTGAAAATTATGGCAGTGCAAGTTATACTTTGGTCACTTACATATAACTGGTGAATTTCAGTGTTTCATTGGTTTTAAAATGTTTATGTTCATTATTAGAAGTCCTTCATATAACTTCACTTTATTAGGTTCTTTTGTAGTGAATATATATATATATTCACTGAAAAAACCATAGGTTTCAGACATGTTATAGTTAGCGGAAATTTTACTGATAAAAAACCAATGAAATTCCCCCGTTATAGTTAATGCAGGCAACTATAACTCACGCGACCGCAATCTTCTGCTGATGCTAATACTGTATTTAGACACTTATTTGCCCATGTCTTCTTCCATAAATTTTTAGCTATACATATATTACAAATATTTTTTTTTCATAAAGACACATATGTCATCAGCAGAAGATTGCGGTCGCGTGAGTTATAGTTGCCTGCACTAACTATAACGGGGGAATTTCATTGGTTTTTTATCAGTAAAATTTCCGCTAACTATAACATGTCTGAAACCTATGGTTTTTTCAGTGAATTTGCAAGGTTTTTTAAATGCTAATTCCTAACTATAACGTGTGTGAAACCTATGGTTTTTTCAGTGAATTTGTACGGTTTTTTAAATGCTAAGTTACTTTACGCCATTCGTGGCGTGCACGCCCACTTAACGCAGTTCGTTCCGTGCGCGCACGGTGCGCTTCGCGCACCGTGCGCGCACAGTGAGCACACGGTGCGCTTCGCGCACCGCGCGCCCACTTTACACAGTTAGTGCCGTACACGCAAGGTGGGCACGCAGTGCGCTACGCGCACCGCATGCCCACGTTACGCACCGTGCGCACATGGAGGACATATTATGCGCTTCCTTGTGATAGGTAATCTGTTAAATTTAATTTGTAAGTGATGACAATAATATGCCATGCACAGAGAGTGTTTTTTTTTTTTTTATTAAAATTTTTAGCGTAAGCGCACCGTACGCGTACGGTAAGCGTAATCGGCGAAATTTTCAAAAAATAAAAATTTACCGTTTTTGGCCTTGGGGGATCTTTGAGGACTCAACTAACATGGCTATGTGCATGGGCGCTGTCTAAACAGCCCTTTTAAAGGTTTTTTGCCTTTGTTTACAGCCCCCCCCTCAGAGTGCGAGAGAGAAAATGGCGGCCGCCGCTTCCTGGTTTCGACCGATTCGAATGTTTACTTAGATGTAACAGCCAATCAGAATCGCGCACGCCACCGTACGCGTACGGTAAGCTTACGGTAAGCGTACCGTAAGCTGGCTCAGATATATATATTGATTTAAAGGCTATTTTCTCAGAATCTACTGAACAGATTTACACCAAACCTACAAAAGGCACTTCCTTGACCTGAGGACTACCTCTCTGCCAAATTTCTAGTAATTCTGTTCAGCCGTTCGGGCTGTAGCCCTGTCTAAAGGTCCTATGGAAAAATGCATGGGAAAAACGCATTTTGGGACCCCCCTTTTATCTCAGCCCCCGCTTGACGAATCCCCCCGAGACTTTCAGGGTAGGAGCGGAGCGTAGCGCCCCACCTATTTTGAGAAATTCGCGAGGATTCGTCGACCGGCGCCAAAGTTATTCAAAATAGAATGTTGCGGATTTCCTATGGAAACAGGGTCCTAACTATAACTACCTACTGGCGACCGCCAGTAGGTAATATATATATATATATATATATATTCCAATACGTGTGCTCTGCACTTGAAGGTGCACTCGGTGAACTGCAATCTGTTCGTTAGTGTAACGCCCTGAACGTCTCAGGATCGTTTAACAGACACGACAATGAGGACGCAACCACTTGTGAAGGGTTAGTTCTTTTAATGAAGGCAAATAAAATACAAAGAACAAACAAAAGTTATAGTCACTGGAATCCTCCAGGCTAAGTACGTTACCAGCCCACAGCACGGATGGTCCTAACCGTCCTCTGCATATACGCCGATCCCGGCGTATGCCAACAGAGGGCAGAAATGAAATGGCCGACAATGCCAATCGGTAGGCTGTGAGGGGCACGAAGAGTGTTGGGGAAAATCGAGGAGTCAGGGAAACACCCAGCCGGGGTCTCTACCTGAAGGGAGCAGCCGCTCAACCTCTTCCTCAGACTGCACCGGGACGCGGAGTCACCTCCTGGTGATGCGTCACCGATACCCCAATCACAAGCAAGAAGACTGAACCGAGAGCAGCCGCTCGATCGATCCTGTGGACTTCCGAGTCTGTAACGCGGCAAACACCTCCTGGTGTGCGTTACAGCTGGCAGTCCCTGTGTCTCTGGTCGGGCTGGGAGTTACGACTCCAACCAGCAAAAGCGCCACTGCGCTTGGACTCAGCCGAGTCAAAAAGCGAAGCTCAATGGTTGACCGGTAGAGCTTCCGGGTCCTTCACAGGTGACGATGGGGCAAGACACGGCCCAGGGAGTAACGACTCGACCTACCTCCGTTCTTGCCTTACTGGAGCACCACTCCGGAACACTGCTCTTCACGAAGCAGGTACGTCGGTGTAAACACAATATCCGACAGCCTTGTACCTCCCGGTTCCTCCCTTTATAGGGCGTGTTTTCCTTGAGTTATGTAACAGCTCTCCTGTTTACATAAGGGCGTGTTTCCCTTGAGTTATGTAACAGCTCTCCTGTTTACATAAGGGCGTGTTTCCCTTGAGTTATGTAACAGCTCTCCTGTTTACATAAGGGCGTGTTTCCCTTGAGTTATGTAACAGCTCTCCTGTTTACATAAGGGCGTGTTTCCCTTGAGTTATGTAACAGCTCTCCTGTTTACATAAGGGCGTGTTTCCCTTGAGTTATGTAACAGCTCTCCTGTTTACATAAGGGCGTGTTTCCCTTGTATGACAGGAATTCTTGACAGTACATCCTCCCTCTCAGCGGCTCCCCACGGGTCCAGCGCTGGCAGGAAAACGCCGATGGAACAAGGAGACCAAGCGCGGAGCATGAACCCCTTCAGCCGGTTCCCATGAATGCTCCTCCGGGCCATAGCCTTTCCACGCAACCAGGTACCACAGCTTCCCCCTGCGCCATTTGGACGCCCGTATGCCCGACACTTCATACTCCACCTCCGACTCCACGCATACCGGCCTAGGTGTCCCAGACGGCTTGGAGGGTGCTGGTTTGAGCAATGATACATGAAAGACAGGGTGTATCCGCAATGACTGGGGCAAGCACACCTTCACGTTCACGGGACCCATACACTTGGTAATTCGATAGGGGCCCATGTACTTGGGATGGAACACACTGTTCTTTCGAAACCTCATGTTTCTTGTGGATATCCAGACGTAGTCTCCAGTGCGGTACAGTGGCCCGGGCCTTCTCTTCCTATCTGCCGCAGCCTTGTATCTTCTCTTGGCCTCTATTAGGACAGCCCTTGAGCGCATCAACGTGTCTTTTATGTGTGCCACCCTGTCCGCTGTGGCGGGAATCCTGTCCTCTCTGAACGGATGTAGAAATGGCAAGAACCTGGGATGTTGGCCATAGTTGCTATAGAACGGAGATGACTGTGTGGAGCTGTGAGTGGCGTTGTTATAGGCTATCTCTGCAACCCATAGCAAGTCGACCCATTCTTCCCTGCCCTGGTCCACAAAACATCGCAGATACTGTTTGAGCGTTTGGTTCAGGCGCTCGGTTTGGCCGTCCGTTTGAGGGTGGTAGCTGGTGGACAGGGCGGTCTTAACATGCAGCGCAGTGCACCAAGTCTTCCAGAATTGCGCAGTAAACTGCGACCCCCGGTCCGACACGATCACCCCAGGTAATCCATGCAGTCGTACCACATTCTTTAGGAGTAGTGACGCCAATTCCCCGGCCGTAGGGACTCTCTTGCAGGGGATGAAGTGCCCCATTTTCGTCAAGTAATCCACCACCACCAGTATTGCCGTCATCCCCTGGTCTACCGGTAGGCCCACCACGAAGTCCAGTGATATGCTATCCCATGGTCTATCCGGGGTCGGAAGTGGATGTAAGAGCCCTTGGGTTCGGCCATGGTCGGCCTTCATGGTAGCACACGTAGGACACTCCTGTCCCCACCTCCTGACATCCACTCTCATGGTTGGCCACCAGAAATGCCGTCCCATGCTAGCCACCGTTTTTTCAAAGCCCAAATGACCTGCGCATGGAGAGTCATGGCACCAGATGAATGCTTGTTTCCTTAGCCTAGGCGTGGGTATCAATAGGCACCTGCCCTTCAGGGGTATCCCGTCCTTCAGCTGCCATTCTCTGTGACTGAGGAGCCACCTCCGCCATGCGAATGACCTGATCCCTCTCTTTATTCCCCTCAGGAAAGTATCCGGTTGGATAACCCCCAATACCATCCTCGGGGAAATGATGGAACGCTCGGTTGCAGGCAATGGTTCCTTAACTGCAGATTGACGGGACAGGGCGTCCGCCTTCCGGTTTTCCGTCCCCGGCCGATATGTGATGCGGAAGTTGAACCCCGCAAAGAAGATCATCCACCGCAGCTGCCTGGGAGAAAGGTGTCTAGTGGCCGTCATGAACTGTAGGTTCCGATGGTCCGTGTACACCGATACCACATGTCTTGCCCCCATCAACCAATGCCTCCATTCGGTGAAGGCGTCCTTGATTGCGAGAAGCTCCTTCTCCGCAATATGGTAGTTGCGTTCGGCGTCGTTGAGTTTGCGGGACATGTACGCAACGGGATGAAGCACCCCTGTGTCGTGGTTGCGTTGGGACAAGATAGCCCCCAGCGCCACATCCGACGCGTCCGCTTCCACCACGTAGGGGAGATCCGGATCGGGGTGAGCCAACACCGGCGCCTTACCAAAGGCGCTTTTCAGGGCCTCAAAGGCTTTGTTCGCTTCAGGGGACCAGACAAACTCCTTGGACTTCCTCAGTAGCTGTGTGATTGGGGCCACCACTCCTGAAAATCCATCTATAAACCGCCTGTAAAAGTTGGCGAAGCCAATGAAACTTTGGACGTCCTTCACGCTTTGGGGCACCGGCCATTCTTTCACCGCCTTGATCTTTCGTTCTGCCATCTCCTGTCCCTCTGGACTCAGCATCACTCCGAGGAATTCCACGGATGTGACGTGGAAGTCACACTTGCTGAGTTTACAAAACAGCATGTTTTCCCTCAGCTTTTGGAGCACAGCTTTGACGTGGTGTACGTGCTCCTCCACACTGGACGAATAGATGAGGATGTCGTCGATATATACGACCACGTAGATATCCAACTCCTCTCTGAATACCTCATTCAAAAAGTACTGAAAGGCTGCCGGGGCGTTGCACAGACCGAACGGCATGACGAGGTACTCAAAAAGGCCGAACCTGGTCTTAAAGGCGGTCTTCCACTCGTCTCCGTCCCTCATGCGCACCAGATGGTATGCCCCTTTCAAATCCAACTTGGTGTAGATACGAGCTTTCTTGACCTGTTCCAGAAGTACACTGATGAGAGGCAAGGGGTACCGATTTTTTATGGTTATCGCATTCAATGCCCTAAAGTCCACACAGGCTCTCAGCTCCCCATTAGCCTTCGGGATGAAGAAGAGTGGCGAGGCGGCCGGAGACTTGGACGGGCGGATGAATCCTAGCTTGAGGAGTTTATCCAGGTACCCCCGGAGATGCACGTTTTCAGGCTCCGTCAGGGCATACAGCCTGCCGCTGGGAACGCTGGCCCCTGGCACCAGGTCGATCTGGCAGTCAAACTGTCTATGTGGTGGTAGCACTTCCGCCTTCACCTCATCAAATACATCCTCAAAACTGTGATAAGCCTGGGGGAGAGCCACATCTTTTTCTGCCGCTGTAGCCCCCGTCTGACTCCCGCTCTCATCTGCGTCAAGGGATTCCGTTCTTATTCCACAATGCAGGATGCAATACGGTGACGTCATTTCGATGCGATGTGTTGGCCAATCCACAAAGGGGTTGTGTTTCTGTAGCCACGGCAATCCCAATATGACGCCATATTGGGGCGCTCGGATGATGTTAAAATCGATTTGTTCCAAATGGTTCCTCCCATATCTCATCGGAAGGACCCCCGTGTGCTGTCCGATGGGCCCCGTCACCAATCGCCTTCCGTCTACCGCATAGACGTCTTCGGGTACTGCTTTGGGAAGAAGCACTAGCCCTAGCCTGCATGCCTCGTTGTGGTCCATAAACATGCCAGTGGCCCCTGAATCCACCATGGCCACAACGGGTATCCACTGGTCATGCACTCCCACGTGCACCGTGATAAACAGGTGTCGTTGTCCCTTAGTGACCGAGTTGGAAAGTGAAGGGATGGATGAGTGACTCCGAGATGCCCCTTCTCTGGTCTTGGAGTCCTCTAGTTTTCCGCCGGTATGTCCACCACGGCTGTTACCGACCGGTTGGCCCGATAACGTGACGTCTTCGGTTTGGCAGGGCATTCACGTACGTAGTGGCCTTTTTTGCCACAATATAGGCACAATCCTTGTTTACGGCGTGACTCTTTCTCCGTGGCTGTGAGGCTCGCTCGTATTGCGCTGATGTCCATGGGTTCTCCCTTGGATACGGTGGAAGTTTCAGGACTTCCCACCGTCACATAGGATGGAAGGGATTTTCCTTTTCTCCCATGATCCCCCTTTCTTTCACTTAGCCTATGTTCCAGCCGTAATACCAGGTTGATAAGGCCCTCACATGTCTTGGGTTGAGGGTCAATATGAGCCACGGCATCCTTGAGCTCATCGCACAGCCCTTGATGGAAGAGCGCCGTCTGTTTAGCAACAGGCCACTTGGTTTCCGCAACCAGCCTTCGGAACGCGTTGAGATACTGCACCAGGTCGTTGGATCCCTGTCTCAACTCAAGCATTTCGGGGAACAACTTTTACAATGCAACTTTTACAACGCACTACACTTACAACGCATTTTTTACAACGCACAATCCATTACAACGCATGACATTACAACGCAGGACACTACAACGCATTTTTAAAAACTACCTTTACAACGCATTCCATTACAACGCATACTACCATTACAACGCATACCATTACAACGCATAATATAGTAATATACTATCCAACACTTACCCTACTGTTGCACCCCCTGGAGTTAGAATAGTAATTTTTACCCCTATACTATCCAACACTTACCCTACTGTTGCACCCCCTGGAGTTAGAATAGTAATTTTTACCCCTATACTATCCAACACTTACCCTACTGTTGCACCCCCTGGAGTTAGAATAGTAATTTTTACCCCTATACTATCCAACACTTACCCTACTGTTGCACCCCCTGGAGTTAGAATAGTAATTTTTACCCCTATACTATCCAACACTTACCCTACTGTTGCACCCTCTGGAGTTAGAATAGTAATTTTTACCCCTATACTATCCAACACTTACCCTACTGTTGCACCCCCTGGAGTTAGAATAGTAATTTTTACCCCTATACTATCCAACACTTACCCTACTGTTGCACCCCCTGGAGTTAGAATACTAATTTTTACCCCTATACTATCCAACACTTACCCTACTGTTGCACCACCTGGAGTTAGAATAGTAATTTTTACCCCTATACTATCCAACACTTACCCTACTGTTGCACCCCCTGGAGTTAGAATAGTAATTTTTACCCCTATACTATCCAACACTTACCCTACTGTTACACCCCCTGGAGTTAGAATAGTAATTTTTACCCCTATACTATCCAACACTTACCCTACTGTTGCACCCCCTGGAGTTAGAATACTAATTTTTACCCCTATACTATCCAACACTTACCCTACTGTTGCACCCCCTGGAGTTAGAATACTAATTTTTAACCCTATACTATCTAATACTTACCTTAAATGCAATTTAATATTATGCGTTGTAATGGTATGCGTTGTAAAGGTAGTATGCGTTGTAATGGATATGCGTTGTAAAGGTAGTTTTTAAAAATGCGTTGTAGTGTCCTGCGTTGTAATGTCATGCGTTGTAATGGATTGTGCGTTGTAAAAAATGCGTTGTAAGTGCATGCGTTGTAAAAGTGTGCGTTGTAACGTCATACATCCAAGCATTTCACGGTCCGCCGTGTACGAGTCAGCCCTTCTGTCGAATACCTTCAGGAATTCCTCGCGAAAAGCACCCCAATCACATAAGAGGGGGTCGTCCCTGCTCACCAGAGGTACGGCCCAATTTGCCGCGTTTCCAGCCAAATAGGATATAAGGAAAGCCACACGAGCCTGACTCGTGGGGAACGCCTTTGGTTTGCACGATAAATGTAGCGCCACTTGTGTGAGGAATACCTGCACTGTGTTAGGATCCCCACTGTACCTCTCTGGTGTTGCCAAGGGGATGGCTACCGGCATTTCCACTACTACCGCAGGGGTCTGGTTCGTGAGGGAGGTGCTGGGCGTGAGCGGGTCCAATTGGATAGCATCCAGTCTGGCTTTTACATCGGCTGTTTCTTGCCTAGAGGCAGCCACTTCAACTTGCATGGCCGCTAAAGCAGCCAGCACATCATCAAGTGTTGCCATGTCTGTTATCGACCGGGAGACAGTTAGTGTTATTAAGGTCGGATATTTTGTAACGCCCTGAACGTCTCAGGATCGTTTAACAGACACGACAATGAGGACGCAACCACTTGTGAAGGGTTAGTTCTTTTAATGAAGGCAAATAAAATACAAAGAACAAACAAAAGTTATAGTCACTGGAATCCTCCAGGCTAAGTACGTTACCAGCCCACAGCACGGATGGTCCTAACCGTCCTCTGCATATACGCCGATCCCGGCGTATGCCAACAGAGGGCAGAAATGAAATGGCCGACAATGCCAATCGGTAGGCTGTGAGGGGCACGAAGAGTGTTGGGGAGAATCGAGGAGTCAGGGAAACACCCAGCCGGGGTCTCTACCTGAAGGGAGCAGCCGCTCAACCTCTTCCTCAGACTGCACCGGGACGCGGAGTCACCTCCTGGTGATGCGTCACCGATACCCCAATCACAAGCAAGAAGACTGAACCGAGAGCAGCCGCTCGATCGATCCTGTGGACTTCCGAGTCTGTAACGCGGCAAACACCTCCTGGTGTGCGTTACAGCTGGCAGTCCCTGTGTCTCTGGTCGGGCTGGGAGTTACGACTCCAACCAGCAAAAGCGCCACTGCGCTTGGACTCAGCCGAGTCAAAAAGCGAAGCTCAATGGTTGACCGGTAGAGCTTCCGGGTCCTTCACAGGTGACGATGGGGCAAGACACGGCCCAGGGAGTAACGACTCGACCTACCTCCGTTCTTGCCTTACTGGAGCACCACTCCGGAACACTGCTCTTCACGAAGCAGGTACGTCGGTGTAAACACAATATCCGACAGCCTTGTACCTCCCGGTTCCTCCCTTTATAGGGCGTGTTTTCCTTGAGTTATGTAACAGCTCTCCTGTTTACATAAGGGCGTGTTTCCCTTGAGTTATGTAACAGCTCTCCTGTTTACATAAGGGCGTGTTTCCCTTGAGTTATGTAACAGCTCTCCTGTTTACATAAGGGCGTGTTTCCCTTGTATGACAGGAATTCTTGACAGTTAGGACACTGACAGCACTTCAACCTCGAGTGTTTGCCTGACGCGTTTCGGATGATTCCTTCCTCATAGGCTCACTCCAATAATTTGCTATCAGCTGACACTCATTTAAATGCTCCAATGAGCTTCTTCACCTTTTCCCAACGCCTGCTGGGACTTGTAGTGTCAGCCGCCGCCTCTTGCTCAAATGAGATAGGTAAGTGTATAGTCCTTCAGCACAGCTGCGCCGTGATGTGCCGCTGATGCCCATATTGAATTCAGTCTCCCACAACTGGCGACGACATGATTTGCGCACCGTGGCCCCCTTTGGCAATCCTGGGGTGGTGCTACCTTCCTACGCCTGAGCTGGCGCAACAATATTCCAATACGTGTGCTCTGCACTTGAAGGTGCACTCGGTGAACTGCAATCTGTTTGTTAGGACACTGACAGCACTTCAACCTCGAGTGTTTGCCTGACGCGTTTCGGATGATTCCTTCCTCATAGGCTCACTCCAATGATTTGCTATCAGCTGACACTCATTTAAATGCTCCAATGAGCTTCTTCAGCTTTTCCCAACGCCTGCTGGGACTTGTAGTGTCAGCCGCCGCCTCTTGCTCAAATGAGATAGGTAAGTGTATAGTCCTTCAGCACAGCTGCGCCGTGATGTGCCGCTGATGCCCATATTGAATTCAGTCTCCCACAACTGGCGACGACATGATTTGCGCGCCGTGGCCCCCTTTGGCAATCCTGGGGTGGTGCTACCTTCCTACGCCTGAGCTGGCGCGACAATATTCCAATACGTGTGCTCTGCACTTGAAGGTGCACTCGGTGAACTGCAATCTGTTCGTTAGGACACTGACAGCACTTCAACCTCGAGTGTTTGCCTGACGCGTTTCGGATGATTCCTTCCTCATAGGCTCACTCCAATGATTTGCTATCAGCTGACACTCATTTAAATGCTCCAATGAGCTTCTTCACCTTTTCCCAACGCCTGCTGGGACTTGTAGTGTCAGCCGCCGCCTCTTGCTCAAATGAGATAGGTAAGTGTATAGTCCTTCAGCACAGCTGCGCCGTGATGTGCCACTGATGCCCATATTGAATTCAGTCTCCCACAACTGGCGACGACATGATTTGCGTGCCGTGGCCCCCTTTGGCAATCCTGGGGTGGTGCTACCTTCCTACGCCTGAGCTGGCGCGACAATATTCCAATACGTGTGCTCTGCACTTGAAGGTGATAGCAAATCATTGGAGTGAGCCTATGAGGAAGGAATCATCCGAAACGCGTCAGGCAAACACTCGAGGTTGAAGTGCTGTCAGTGTCCTAACGAACAGATTGCAGTTCACCGAGTGCACCTTCACGTGCAGAGCACACGTATTGGAATATTGTCGCGCCAGCTCAGGCGTAGGAAGGTAGCACCACCCCAGGATTGCCAAAGGGGACCACGGACTGAATTCAATATGGGCATCAGCGGCACATCACGGCGCAGCTGTGCTGAAGGACTATACACTTACCTATCTCATTTGAGCAAGAGGCGGCGACTGACACTACAAGTCCCAGCAGGCGTTGGGAAAAGGTGAAGAAGCTCATTGGAGCATTTAAATGAGTGTCAGCTGATAGCAAATCATTGGAGTGAGCCTATGAGGAAGGAATCATCCGAAACGTGTCAGGCAAACACTCGAGGTTGAAGTGCTGTCAGTGTCCTAACGAACAGATTGCAGTTCACCGAGTGCACCTTCAAGTGCAGAGCACACGTATTGGAATATTGTCGCGCCAGCTCAGGCGTAGGAAGGTAGCACCACCCCAGGATTGCCAAAGGGGGCCACGGCGCGCAAATCATGTCGTCGCCAGTTGTGGGAGACTGAATTCTATATGGGCATCAGCGGCACATCACGGCGCAGCTGTGCTGAAGGACTATACACTTACCTATCTCATTTGAGCAAGAGGCGGCGACTGACACTACAAGTCCCAGCAGGCGTTGGGAAAAGGTGAAGAAGCTCATTGGAGCATTTAAATGAGTGTCAGCTGATAGCAAATCATTGGAGTGAGCCTATGAGGAAGGAATCATCCGAAACGCGTCAGGCAAACACTCGAGGTTGAAGTGCTGTCAGTGTCCTAACGAACAGATTGCAGTTCACCGAGTGCACCTTCAAGTGCAGAGCACACGTATTGGAATATATATATATATATATATATATCACTGAAAAAACCATAGGTTTCACACATGTTATAGTTAGCGGAAATTTTACTGATAAAAAACCAGTGAAATTCCCCCGTTATAGTTAGTGCAGGCAACTATAACTCACGCGACCGCAATCCTCTGCTGATGCTAATACTGTATTTAGACACTTATATGCCCATGTCTTCTTCCATACATTTTTAGCTATACATATATTACAAATATTTTTTTTTCATAAAGACACATATGTCATCAGCAGAAGATTGCGGTCGCGTGAGTTATAGTTGCCTGCACTAACTATAACGGGGGAATTTCACTGGTTTTTTATCAGTAAAATTTCCGCTAACTATAACATGTGTGAAACCTATGGTTTTTTCAGTGAATTTGCAAGGTTTTTTAAATGCTAATTCCTAACTATAACGTGTGTGAAACCTATGGTTTTTTCAGTGAATTTGTACGGTTTTTTAAATGCTAAGTTACTTTACGCCATTCGAGGCGTGCGCGCCCACTTAACGCAGTTCGTTCCGTGCACGGTTTTTATCAACTTGAATAAGCCCTGTACATTTGGTGGCCTTCGGCCACCAAAAGCACAGGGGGTGGGGTCAATGTGGATAGTGTTTTTTTTATTTCAATTTTATAATTTCATGTTGCCAAAATTTAGTTTTTTTTAAACTATTAATAAGCCCTGTACACATAAGCACAGGGGGTGGGGTAAGTGTGGATAGTGTTTTTTTTATTTTTATTTTTTTACCGTACGCTTACGGTAAGCGTACGGTAAGCGTACCCCGCGAAATTGCCGAAAAAAAAATAAAACCGTTTTTGCTCTTGGGGGATGTTTGTGGACTCCCTCAACATGACTATGTGGGAGGGAGTTGTCAAAACAGCCCCGTAACATGTGTTTGGCCATCATGTTTGATAAACAGCACTCAGTGCGAGAGACAAAATGGCGGCCGCCGCTTCCTGGTTTCGGCCGATTCGAATGTTTACTAAGATCTAAGAGCCAATCAGAATCGCGCTCGCGCACGCCACCGTACGCTTACCGTAAGCATACGGTAAGCGTACCGTAAGCGGGCTCAGATATATATATTGATTTAAAGGCTATTTTCTCAGAATCTACTGAACAGATTTACACCAAACCTACAAAAGGCACTTCCTTGACCTAGGGACTACCTCTCTGCCAAATTTTGAGTAATTCTGTTCAGCCGTTCGGGCTGTAGCTCGTTCTAAAGGTCCTATGGAAAAATGCATGGGAAAAACGCGTTTTGGGACCCCCCTTTTATCTCAGCCCCCGCTTGACGGATCCCCCCGAGACTTTCAGGGTAGGAGCGGAGCGTAGCGCCCCACCTATTTTGAGAAATTCGCGAGGATTCGTCGACCGGCGCCAAAGTTATTCAAAATAGAATGTTGAGGTTTTCCTATGGAAACGTGGTCCTAACTATAACTACCTACTGGCGACCGCCAGTAGGTAATATATATATATATATATATATACTTATTTATTTATAGATGTATGTATAGATATATATTTATTGGACAGGAAATTATTGAAGTCATATATTTTAATCCACTCCAGTGGATATCATTGTATTTTAATCACACAGTTTTAAACTTGTTTGCACTGCACTTTTTTCCAATTCTAACGTGACTAGCCTTGTTGAACATTGAAGGATTAAGGGGCCTTGGCCCAAAAGTAGGAGCAAAGAATTGTATGATGAATCATGAGAAACTTGTTTGCATTTGAATTTCACTGCATTTGCACATCTTACTTGTTGATTATTCAATGCTAGTTATTATATGTTATTATCATACTGTAATAATATGCTATTTGCCCAAGGCACATGCCAATTTAGTTTGGAAATGGACTTTGCACATGGCACTTTATTAGATATATAGAGTGTTTTGGCCCGAGAAAGGGTTTTGGAGACTAGTACGGCGTTGCTCACTTGCCCTTGATCTGATGAATTATCAATGAACCATAAGAAATGTAATAATGCATTTTAAATTAACAATTTTTAATGTATTTTGAATTGATTGTTGCCGGTTACATAAGCCATCGTATATTTTATAATATTTATATAAGTATGGCACTTTGAAGATAACGCTCATTTCCACAAAGCATAGGTCACTTTTCCCTGGCATCGGGAATGCACGTCACTTTAATTTCAGAAATGGTGTACTGTCATTTTAATCTTGTTGAAACTTTGTTGACAATATGAACAAGACAAAAAAATGTCTGCAAACTTAGGTTGAAATGCATTACCTGTTTGTGTGTCAGGGACCCCAGCGGGGAAGGCTATAGCGAGTGAAGGTTTAACCCAATAGGAAAGGACAGGCGCCTTGGGGTTCTTTTAGAGGCTCTTTATTTCTAAGTGTAAAGAAAGTCAGGTCTGGTTGCCAGGTATCGTTCCTGTCCTTCACCAGTTAGGGCCACGCCAGGTTTGTACGCAGGGAGCTCCGCCGTACTCCAGCCGGCTTTGGGATTTATAGAAGCCAAGGAAACAAAAAAAAAAAAAGAAACCACTGATCAGTGGGATGCACTCCTGGATCTCAGGGGAAGGGAGTGCGAGGGACCACAGGAAACCCGCCACCACATGAAAACCGAAGCCCAGAACGGAAAGAGGTGTCCACCCTCAAAAGCTACCCATTCCCTCCTAGTGCACTAGTGAACCCCTCTATGTGACGACGTACCTGCTCCAGCCACGCTCCTCCTGGAGTGTGGCGGCGCGACGCTTGGGGTCGTTGGCCTCCCGGCGTTGTCCGCTCTTCTGGGTCCTCTTGCGGGGCTCCGGACTCTTCTTCGGTGCACCGGACTTTCCAGGGCTTCTCCGACGCTAGTCTTCCTCTCTCGGCTTCTCCGGGTGGTACTCCTCGGTGCGCACACACTCCCTCACTGGCGTCCTCCTTTGATAGGAAGGGTGGGGCCGACGTCACGCCGCTGGGCTCTTCCTTCCGCTTCGTCCAGGGAAAATTAAAGGGGCCATCCACGTCCTGTGTACGGGGCAGCAGGACATCAGAGTCACAACATAGTAACGAGTCCTGTTCCCCGTGCTCCTCCTGACACACCCCTCCCCTAGGATTTCCCCGATCAGGGGAAAGAGGATACCGGGACAGAAAATTAGCCTTTCCCTGTTCTGAGCCCTTACGATGACAGACCTCTAACTGAAAAGGCTGTAAGGTCAAAAACCACCGGAGCACCCGATCGTTACAGCCTTTGTTATGTTGGGTGACATGGTCTGTGTATAACAAAAAAGGTCTACCCTCAAGGTAATATTGTAGTTTCTCTATTCCCCACTTGACAGCCAGGCATTCCTTTTCAATCGTGGGATAGACCCGTCCCTCAGGAAAAGCTTCCTGCTTATGTACAAGACCGGCCTTTCGAAACCCTCATTGTCATGCTGGGACAGAACAGCACCTACACCCACCCCAGATGCGTCTGTTTGAAGGATGAACGGTTTCCGGAATTCGGGGGTCAGTAGTACAGAGGAGGTGGTTAGGGCAGTTTTTAGGGTCTGGAAGGCTTTCATTTCAGTGTCTGAAGGAAAACGGAGTTGTGAAGTGGTGGCTGCTTTTTTTAACAGGTCGGTAAGGGGGGCAGCTAGGTCCGAGAACTGGGAAATAAAACACCTGTAATACCCTACCAACCCAAAGAAGGCCCTCAGTTCACATTTAGTGGTGGGGAAGGGAGCGTCTTGTATGGCCTTTACTTTTCTGTCTGGGGTTCTATCATGCCCTTTCCCAGTACATACCCTAGGTATTTTACCTTCTGAAAGGTGAATCTGGACTTCTTTGCGTTGGAATAGAGTGCATGGCCAGATGTGTTCTCCCTGGCTGGTCTGAGAATATACCTTTGAAACAGAGAAGGGGGTCTGTACCTCTTTTTTTTCATTCTCGTTCAGATCAGTGTTAATGACGGTGTCATTAACAGTATGCGACAGGGATTCTGCTGTGGAGACAGTATGAGTATTTTTAGGGGGAGGTCCTAGCCATTTCTTTAACAAGTTTATGTGGTACATTTGAGTCTTAGAGGGAGAAAGGCTCAAGACGTAGGTGGTTTTGCCTATTTTCATTGCCACCTAAAAAGGACCTTGACACTCTTTTTTTTGCTTGAGAGAGGAAGAGGGAAGTAGGAAAAGTGCTCTATCCCCTACGGACAGTTCCCTCCAATGTTTACCTTTGTCATAAAAGTGATTTTGTCTCTCCTGGGTTCTCTCCAGGGACTCATGGGCCAACGTTCTTAGTTTATGTAGGTGACTTTTCACTTGGTTAGCATTGTCAAATAAGGACTGGGCTACCTTAACGCTGTCCTTTTCCCAGCTCTCCTTGGTGATCTCAAGCAGCGTACGGGGTTTCCGGCCGAAGAGAATCTCAAAGGGCGAAGCACCAAGGCTGCTCTATACTTGGCTTCTAAGCACAAAGAGAGCTAAAGGGAGGAGCTGGTCCCTGTTCTTACCATCCCCAGTAACAACTTTTTCAGAGTGAGCTTAAGATTACCGTTGTAGCGCTCTACAAGGCCGTCAGTCTATGGATGATACACAGATGTTTTTATATGTTTTATGCTCAAGTTTCTGCAAAACTGCTTCTTCAATCGAGTGACAAAGGGGGTTCCCTCGTCTTTGATTATTTCACGGGGGAAACCCCATTCGTGAGAAGACTTCTATAAGTCTCTGTGCTATTGTGCTGGTTGTTGCAGACCGCAAGGGAAGGGCTTCGGGATATCTAGTGGAGTAATCTACTATTACAAGAACATAGAGAAAACCCCGACTGGACTTAGGAAGGGGACCTATAAGGTCCATGCCTACGAGGTCAAAAGGCTTGCCAATGATAGGGAGGGGATTTAATGGATTTTTTGGAGGGGTATATGGGTTCCTCTCCTGACATATTGTTGTTTTTTCTACCCCACAATGTCCTACCAGTAGGTGAGCATGTGCAAAAAAAAGGATCTGCTCCCTAAATCCCACAGAAACTAGGAGTTGTGGTTCTTCACCCTCCTTGGCTACCCTATACAAAAGGCCATTCTTCTTGATGAAGCAGGGATATGTTCTGTGTGCGGAATTGAGACTCTCTTTAGCACTTTGCCACGCATTGCTAAGGGTGCCGTCATTTAATTGGATGGTTCGAAAGTGTGTATCCATGTCCCAAGGCTCAGATGTTAAGAGGCTGTTATGGGGGTTTTGGTTTTTTTCACTCTTCTCTAGGTTTCCTAAAAGGAGGTTAGCAAAACTGGGGTTGTCTATTATGAGTGGCTCAGGAAGAGAGGGCAGAACCCCTACTTCTGTTATGGTTTCTATGCCATGCATAGTTCGGAGTTATATCCTGGCAACCGGATAGTTTTTTATGTCCCCGTGTACACATCTAATGCTAACACTTTTCCTTGGAATGACCTGGGACAGGGAAACAAGTTCCTTTCTTATGACTGAATGCCTGCACCCAGAGTCTAAGAGGGCCATTAACGTTTGGTTATTCATATACAAACTCACATAATAGACAGGACAAGTTTCCTGAGCGTACAGAATGGACCAGGGCAAATAGATAACGTCCATGGGCTCTTCCTCCGTTTTCTCTTTTCTCTTTCTGCAGAACTCGGAAATGTGCCCCCACTCCCTGCACTCAAAACACTGGGGTCCCAAGGAGGGAAAGGCCTCTGGTCTTCTGGGTTGTGGTTTTAGGGGCTCAAAAGGGGGCTTAGTAGGCTTTATTTCGGACTTCCCAGGTTGGTGTGTTCTTTGAGTCTTCTCAGGCTCTCTTGAGGGGTTGCGAGCCTGTGCTCTGGCATACGAGGTGGCCATCTCGACCGCATGCTCAAGTGTCAGACCAGCATTCTGACGCAGCCACCTTTGTGTCCCGTAAGGTAACGCTCCTAGAAACTGTTATAGATAGATTTTGTCCATAATTTCTGGTGGATTCCAGGGGCTTGAGCCAACGTTCAGCTGCGTCTTTTAACTTATAGAACAGTGTCTTTGGAGTGTCTCCTGGCGTGTCTCTTTCTTGTCTACACTTAAGGCGGTGTGACTCATCATCTACTCCCAAGCGATCCAAAATGAACTGCTTTACATGCCCTTAGGCAGCAGCGCTGTCCCTGTTGGCTATATGGTAGGCTGCCTGGGCTTCTCCAGTGACCAGCGGGGCCAGGTAAAACAGCCAACGGTCTGGGGGCCAAGCACTAGCCCTTGCAGCTTGTTCAAAAATAATGAAACTGGATTGTCCCCCGGAACCTACTTTTGAAGAGGAATTACAGTTCTGGGCATTGAAGGTGCTCTCCCCTGGCCCAAAGCGACCAGTAGTTGTGACTGACCTTCTGCCAGTTAATACATGTTTTCTGCCTGTGTCTGAATGGCGGACGTAAAAACAGCCCGAGCCATCTCGGCTTGGCTGGTGCTCCTTTTCACAGCCCATTCTAACTTGCTTTGTCCTTCCCTCATATGGGATATAACTTGGCCATCTTGTCATATGGAAGGTGTCCGCATTCTCCACCAAACTTTGTCAGGGACCCCCAGCGGGGAAGGCTATAGCGAGTGAAGGTTTAACCTAATAGGAAAGGACAGACGCCTTGGGATTCTTTTAGAGGCTCTTTATTTCTAAGTGTAAAGAAAGTCAGGTCTGGTTGCCAGGTATGGTCCCTGTTCTTCACCAGTTAGGGCCACGGCAGGTGTGTATGCAGGGAGCTCCGCCGTCCTCCAGCCGGACTTGGGGTTATGGAAGCCAAGGAAACAAAAAAAAGAAACCACTGGTCAGTGGGACGTACGCCTGGATCTCAGGCTCAGGGGGACGGAGTGCAAGGGACCACTGGAAAACCGCCACCACATGAAAACCAAAGCCCAGAACAGAAAGTGGTGTCCACCCTCAAAAGCTACCCATTCCCTCCCAGTGCACTAGTGAACCCCTGTATGCGACGATGTAACTGCTCCAGCCATGCTCCTCCTGGAGTGTGGTGGGGCGACGCATGGGGTCGTTTGCCTCCCGGCATTGTCCGCTCTTCTGGGTCCTCTTGCGGGGCTCCGGACTCTTCTTCGGCGCACCGGACTCTCCAGGGCTTTACCGACGCTGGTCTTCCTCTCTCAGCTTCTCCGGGTGGTTCTCCTCGGTGCGCACACACTCCCTCACTTGCGTCCTCCTTTGATAGAAATGCAGGGGCCGACATCACGCCGCTGGGCTCCTCCTTCGCTTCGTCCAGGGAAAATTAAAGGGGCCATCCATGTCCTATGTACGGAGCAGCAGAACATCAGAGTCACAACATGGTAACAAGTCCTGTTCCCCGTGCTCCTCCTGACAGTGTGGTCAAATAAAAACTCTCCACAGCGAGCCAGAGCGTGCTGAAGTCTGTTTCTGATGTTGGAGCAGGCAGTTGAAATTATATATATATATATTTTGTGATTGGAGGAGTATGGTGTACATGTATATATGTGTGTGTGTGTGTGTGTGTATATATATATATATATATATTCACGTTATAGTTAGGAATTAGCATTTAAAAAACCTTGCAAATTCACTTAAAAACCATAGGTTTCACACAGGTTATAGTTAGGTGGATATTTCACTCGTAAAAAACCAATGAAATTCCCCCGTTACAGTTAGTTCAGATAACTATAACTCGCGCGCCCGCAATCCACTGCTCATGACGTCACATATTACATCACTCATGACATGGTCAGTGGCATCACTCATGACATCACTCATGACATCATCCTTGTGATAGAGTGGCGGTCGCGCGAGTTATAGTTATCTGAACTAACTATAACTGAGGAATTTCATTGGTTTTTTACGAGTGAAATATCCACCTAACTATAACCTGTGTGAAACCTATGGTTTTTTAAGTGAATTTGCAAGGTTTTTTAAATGCTAATTCCTAACTATAACGTGTGTGAAACCTATGGTCTTTTAAGTGAATTTGTACGTTTTTTTAAATGCTAAGTTATGTATCTATTACATTTTTTTTTCAAGGTTTTTCACCGTGCGCGCACCCCGCGATTTAAAAAAAAAAAAAAAAAAAGTTATATTTCCCCTTGGGGGTCCTTCTGTGACCCCCTGACAAAGGCTAGGGGGTCAGGACCTCTCTTCCTTGCCCCCTTTTCACGTTTTCCACCTTTTTCCCCCCTTTCCTTTTCAGTGCGAGAGACAAAATGGCGGCCGACACTTCCTGATTTCGACCGATTCGAATGTTTACCGACATCTAACAACCAATCAGAATTTCGCTCGCGCACGGTACCGTGCGCGCACATGCGCGCGCGTATAGATATTTATATGCTTTTAAATGCTATTTTCTCAGGAAATACTGAACAGATTGACACCAGAACTGCAAAAGGCACTTCCCTGACCTGAGGGCTACCTCTACCAAATTTCAAGTAATTCTGTTCAGCCGTTCGGGCTGTACCTTCAACTAAAGGTCCTATGGATAAATGCATGGGGAAAACGCGTTTTGGGACCCCCCTTTTTTCTCGGCACCCACTTGACGAATCACCCCGAGACTTTCAGGGTAGGAGCTGAGCGGAGCGCCCCATTTGTTTTGAAAATTTCGTGAGGATTCGTCAACCGGCGCCAAAGTTATTCAAAATAGAATTTTCAGATTTCCTATGGAAACACGGTCCTAACTATAACTATCTACTGGCGGCCGCCAGTAGATAATATATATATAGATATATATATATATATACACACACATATATGTTATGTATATATAGATGTACATGTATAGATATAATAATACCTAGTGGCAGTCGCTACTGGGCAGTTACAGTTAAGACCACATTTCCATAGGAAATAGATTTTTTGGTTTGCTAATAAGTTTGACGCACTTCGACAAATCTTCATGAAACGTTTCCAGAAAAAATTCTCTTTCACCTCAGCTTCTTCATGGAAAGTATCAGGTTGATCCATTAAGCGGAGGCTGAGAAAATGGGTGGCGGGCCTCAAAACGCATTATCCCTATGCAATTTTCCATAGGAATATTGAACAGCAATACCACAAAAATGGCTGCACAGAAGGATGCCAAATGTGGTAGAAAGCTCTATTTTGGTCCAGAAAACATGCATTTTGTGTAAATCGGTTTTTGAGAAATGAAAGTTCAAAATTTGTGTATTTATTGCACTGCAAAGGTTCCACAGACCCAACAGATCAAAAGATAATATCTCATTCGCTGCCACCACATCAACAAAGATGTAGCAGCAGCCATTTAAGACTCTGGACTCAGTCTCCAATATGAAAGACATAGTGGAGTAGGGCTACCCAGATCCCCAGGCCTGGTGGGGGGCCCTAGAGGGAAACTCCCTTGGCCAAAAACATGTTTTTTTTTAAGGTACCACAGATTTGCGGAGGAACAGTGGAACTGTGCTCTCAGTAAAAAAAAATAGGTGGGCTCCCACCCTTTTGAAATAAGAGGGGTCGACGCAAGTTTTAAGTTTAGAGAGGGGGTCGAGCAGTCTCCCTCCCCAAGCCATTTTAAAGACCTTGACCCCTTGTCCCTTGGGGCCACTTTCATTGTTTTATGGAGGGCGCATGTTCCCCCCCTTCCCAAAGCATTTTAAGGCTCGAGGGACCCCACTCCCTAAGGCCGATTTGATTTTTATGGGGAAGGTGCATGAGGCTCCCCACCCTGCACCGTTATACTTATCCCCTGAGGCCAAAGCATTTTTTTTAATTGGGGAGGAGGCTTAAGGCCCATGTCCCCAGGTCATGATAAAGCCCAGGGACACCATCCCCCATGGCCTGATAACATACACTGCCCCGGGAACCCCATCGCCAGGAAACTGTGCTGTACCCTACCTGGGAGAATGTAGGCAGGGAATATAAAAAGGCTGGCTCCTGCCAGAACAAATTAAGGGTGCTGGCAGGATCCCGCTGCGGGCCTTGGGACTCCACCTGCAGCCCTAATGTGTACATAAAGTGTGGATATCCTGGGTGGGACCAGAACCCAAAAAAGTGAGTCTCCTGGGTCATTGAATCCACGACCCCAGGAAAGCTTACCATTATTTTTAAAGCACTCTGAACCGCAGTTGTATGCTCTCCAGTTGGAATGCAGGGACCCTTGCAGTTTGTTCTATGGCTGCATCTTGTGGGCTGGAATTTTTTTACAAAAAGTGTCAAACACATGTTAATGGTTGTTTTAAAAAAATACTTATTTTAAAATATATAGTGACAATCCGTCTTAATAAATATATAAATATAAAATATGCATTTTATTGAAATAATTGGTGATAATTTTACAAAAGCAATAGTTCTGCTTAATATATGTTGATGCACTCACCTCCTGATTATGCCAATAGGCCTTCCTTTTGTATTTATATATTTAAAAAAGGGGGTGTTGGGTGCTTGTGGGGTGGTTGCACGGTGAGGCACATCTGACTTTACGTTATAAGTAACATAGACATTCACTGAAAGAAACAAAGGTCAAAGTGACTAATTTAGGAATTGTGATAATATCTTAATGTACATTAAAAAAACTGAAACATTCACTAAAAATGGACAAAGATTAAAGGAACATTATAGTTAGGTGAAATTAGCATTTTAAACTAACAAAACCACTGAAATTAAGTTCTTCGTTTATAGTTATCTCAAGAACCATAACTCGTGCCCTAAAGTTTGCTAATTACCTTACATATTACATCACTCATGACATGTTCTATGACATCTTGGATAACGTCACTGCAACATCTGAAATTACATTATTGATAACAACATTGTGAATGGTGGTTGCGCATGTTATAGTTAATTTAGGGCACAAGTTACAGTTACTTGAGATAACTGTAATTGGTGAATTTCAGCAGTTTTGTTAGTTTAAAACATGTTTTAACTAACATTTTCACCTTTAACCTTTCTTTCTTGTCACTGAAGGTAATTATAGTTAGGACCTACTTTCCATAGGAAATGCGTTTTTTGATTTGCCAATATCTTTGGTGCCGTTTGACGAATCTTCACGAAATTTTCTAAACTAATGGCCCGCTTAGGTCAACTCCTGTCTTAAAAGTTTTGTGGTGATTCGTCAAGCGGGGATCGAGAGAAAAGGAGGTCCCAAAATGCGTTTCACTTTTCTCCTTGTTAATTTCCATAAGAACATTTGTCGCTGCTACAGCCCGTACTGCTGAACGGACTTACACAAAATTTAGCAGAGAGGTAGCTCTTGGTCCAGAGTTGCTTGAAATGGTGTAAATCTGTTAAGTAGTTATGGAGACATTTTAAAATAAAAGATATCGCTATCTGGTGACCGCGGTGGACCTGCGAACCCCCCGATCACGAGCTTCATTCTGATTGGCTGCCAACACTTCAAACCAAGAAGTGTTGGCAGCCATCTTGTGACTTGGTTGAAGTGAGTCACAAGAAAAAAGGTAAAAAAAAAAAAAGACCACAGGGATCCCCAGGGCCAAAAAGAGCATTTTTTTTTTAAGTTTTCGCTGCAAATCCCCCTGAACTTTTTTGTAAAATGGTGCGCGTGCTTCCGTGCTGGTTTTTTAATAGGCCCCCGGGTGGGACAGGTCCCGGGGGCAATGTTTTAATATGGTATGGGTTCCCGTGGGGGCCCCACAGCCCTGGGGACTGCCACCTCCCCAGGGCTTGAAAAGAAAATGCGTGGGGGCTCCTCAGTTTTCAGGGACGTTATAGTTAGTTGCACATTTTATCCATACACAACCAGAGCAATTCAGCCGTTCTAGTTAGTTGAGCTTACTATAACTCATGCCCACACAATGCACTGCTGATGATGTCACATATTATATTACTTATGACATGGTCATAATTGACATCACTGATGACATCTCAAATGACATTACTGATGACATCATCCACATAATATCTGATGCACTTCCTCACACCCTAACATAACCTTTGATACACCCACTCTAAAATACAGACTAGCATTCTTGAAACCATAGACACATCACTTCCAGTTAGTACATACCCACTCACTGATTCATAGGTCTACACACACATCCACTCACTAACCCATACAGTCACTCATACACACAATCACTCATCAATACAGCCACTGATCTATGCACTCATACAGACACCCACACACCGCCACTCACCCACCGAGTTACTCAAACACCTAGTCAGTCAACCAAAGAATCAATAACACTGCCGTTTAGTCACCTATAGAGTTATACACACACTAACTCACTTATTCATTCAGATTGTAACACATAGTTACTCTCTTCTGCAATCACTGACACAAGCACACACTCATCCATACAGCCACTCTCATATTTAGTCACTTATATACACCAACACTCACATAAACTGCCTTTCACACATGTAGTTACTTAAACATATACGAAAGAGACATCCATTCACTCACCAACACAGCCATATGCACAGTAAGTCGCCCATACAGCCCCTCACAGATCCACTCATGAACCCATACACCCAGTGAACCACCCACTCACTCATCCATGCAGGGAGTTACACACCCCCTCATCCACCCACACAGACACTCAGCAACCCATACAGGTACTCAGAGAACTAATCAGTAACCCGTATAGGCACTCATGTAGCTACTCACCAACCCATGCAGCCACTTACACACCAACTGACAGACTGGTACAGACATTCACACAGATTAGTCATTCACCCATCCATTCACTAAGATTGTTTAATCACACACCCACTAAATCGTCCATTCAGACACTCACCCACCCACTCATTCTTCAATACATCATGGCATATATATACATAGCATTCATCAACTTTTTAGAAACACTCATAGTCACTGGATGATGTCATCAGTGGTGCCATTTGAGATGTCATCAGTGATGTCATCATTGATGTCAATGACCATGTCATGAGTGAAGTAATATGTGAGGTCATCAGCAGTGCATTGCGGGGGTGCGAGTTATAGTTAGCTCAACTAACTATAACGGCCAAATTTCTCTGGTTTTGTACAAATAAAATGTCCAACTAACTATAATGTCCCTGAAACCTGTGGTTTTTTCAGTGAATATATATATATATAATATTCAGTGATGGCTGGTGACATTTGAAAGAGGTGAGGCGGAAAAGTTGGGGATGAGTATTATTGCTCGAGGGCCAAAGTCTGATTCGGATGGGTTTCATGGACCTTCATGTCATATTGATGATCTCATACCAAGCGTGGTCATTGCAAAATTAAAATGTAAATCGGAATTAGTTTCTATCAATAGTAGTAATGCTAGGAACAGTAGGAAGTATTTGTATCTATTCAACTAGAACCTCAGCCAGGGAGAGGATCTGCCATACGCTGTACTGAAAGAGTAATAATAATTAAACAGCAAAGTCATACATTTTTTTCTTCCTTATTAATGACTTCAGCTGCAATCTTCTTCCTACAAACTATTTTTGGCTAACCCCAGGAATGTTCACATAACGTTGATGAGATGAAAATAATACTCCAGCTCATAAACAGCAGTGCCGACCTACAAGGATTAACATCCCAAACTCTTCTTCAGAGACTGAAACGTGCCATCCATAGTAAAGACCTGGAGTTTAGCGTCTGAAATCACTATCTTGCAAACTTGGCAGCGCTGCATATGAACACTAGATTATTTAGGTGCCTAAGGTCATCCATATACCAACAAAAATACGTACGCAGCGTATACATTATTGTTAAACATTAATAAATTAGAAAAATCATGATAAAGCAAATACTTTGGAAATCCTTTTCCCTTATTGTGCAAATTCAACATGCTCCTGAACTATATTCTAGATCAGCAAATGCCAGTAAAATACAAACCGTCATTCCTTAGCGTGGCATGCTTTTGCTACATGAACCATGCAACTAATGGAATGTCGCCACATAATCAAGCTATCCTGGCTGAAGAGGGGTAAAACCCCGAAACCGGTCTTAGGATGCTTGTTTCCACTCCAGTGAGGACCTGGCTTGGCAGTTCGGGCAGGACTGTACCCATGAGACACAGGTTCAAGACTGATTTGCATATGGCTGGGTTTAAACTGAAATGGCATGGTGAGCAAAAAAACGATGGATTTAGGCCCAGATCTCCTCTGTACTGGGGTGAATGTATGACATTGTTCTGCATTCTGTCCATCGTAGGTAATGTATATATATAAGAGAGGACCTGGCTTCCGTGTATTCCTTCCTGGATCCCGGAGAAATTAAGAACGTGGCTCAAGTTTTGCTGGACTGCCCTGCTCCCGCACCACAGGGCGTGTTTGCACATGTCACCTCAGGCTCCCCCCTCCCTTCACCAGTGTGCCCTATTATGATTTAACTGCTGCAGCCGCCAGGGATCTGTGATCCCTGGCACTGGTGCCGCAGTCTTGAGGCAGCACCGCTACAGCACCGCCAAGCATAATACACGTTTCTTCACTGCTACCCTAACCACGGTATTGAACCTGCATTAGTTAGGGTGGCAGTGAGGAACAGGGCCCCCTGGTGCCTCATGGGTCATGGGATGCATGCAGGGGGGCACATGGTGTGCCCCCGTGTGCATGCACCCCCTTTCCTCCACAGCATGGACTTCACAGTCCAGGCTGTGCAGGAACAGGCTTTGATGTTCCCATTGCGGTGCCTTTTTGAAAGGACCGCCTGCAAGACCAGGAGAAAACTCCTAATCTGGCGGGCAGCCGGTGATCGTGTTTGGCAGCGCGGGAGCAGAGCAGTGCAGTGGCGAACCACCAAATTCGGAATCAGGCCCTCAGCAACCACCAAGCTGGAGTGTGTGTTTCTTTCATTTGGGTCCTTTTCAAATTTGACTTAGAATAATATATAGACATTAACACCCGTGTACGCGCCAACGTTGATAGTGGCTGTAGGAGCCCTTTGTGATACTTAATTATGGTAATAATTATCAAGTCATAATAATATTATTTTAGAAAGTAATGATAAACTTAAATATAAGATTATTTAAACTTTTACTGTTTTATTAAAGAAATTAGAATTAATTACATGAATTTAACGCAGCTTATTTAATAAAAACAAATATTTTTAGTGCATGTGGGATCTTTTAAATTATTGTTAATGATTGATATATTAAGCCAATATATTTAAATTAATTATTTATGACACATTAAGTTTGATGAGTTCACATGGAAAAACAATTTTTGTTTAGATTTGGGGAAATAAATATTTTGTATTATTCAACAATAGATATACAAAATGTTTTATATTTTTTTAAAGAATTCTAAACCTTTACACCATATCAAGTACATGTAATATATTCGTGAACCCTTCCACGGTTGCCATACCAGCATTACAGCTTAAAAAGATAAGATGGATCCCCAAAGCATTTACACTCTTATATTACTGGATATCAAAATGTTAACTTTGCTTTAGAAGCAATTATATAGGAATTGTTTAAAGTATTTATTTGGTGCATTATTACTTATTCTTCTATGCACAGTAGTTAGAAAAATATAGAATTTTCAACTTAACTAGAAGTTCATGTCTTTTTTAATTAAAAACATCATGGAGGAAGAATTTCTGCTAAAGAGAAGGACGTATTGATGTGTAAGATGAAGATGTCCATGGCACCCTGATGATAAGGCAGCTTTTGCTTCATATCTCTGTGCATGAAATGTTACCCCATTCTTTTATTTGGAGGACAGGTTTGTAAGCACTTTCAACACCAACATGATATTCTAAATGCCATGCAGCCCTTGTCTATAATGTGGAAGAGGTGTGGCGCAGTGACCAGGGTGCCTAACTCTGGACCACAGGGTTCACGGTTCGATCCCTGGTGCCGGGGTCAGGTTAGCCCAGCACCATGTGACTCTGGGCAATAGCTTGTGTGATCTTTCCTGATGGCCCTACGCGCCTTGACACCCTCGGGTAATTGTGCACTTTACAAATACTGGATTTCATTTAATTTTAAACATGGTAATCTGTACCAAATCCAACGCAAATGTCTAATAAAATGCATACTTTGACTGAGCTTTTCTCACACCCTTCTACTTCTCCGCCTAGACAACCCAGTTTCACATCGCATCCATGGTTGGACTTGTGAAAGGCATCAGTGTGTCTGTGTTTTAATTAGAACACATTACATGGCCATGAATATTCATGGCGGTGAGAGCATGTCAGAAGATCTATTAATGAGTAGGTAGAATCATGATTGATTCTTCTCAGTTGAGGGCTTCTGGCTGAATCTCCACAACCGAGTATAGGAGCTTGCGGGAGTGCTGGCAGAAGGTGTTAGAATCCCTCTAAATTAACCTGTGTTTAATTAGTTACTATTTATTGGTTGGGTAGTGCCCAACCACCTCCAAGCTCTCTTTAGACATCTTGTATTTGAGCTGTGAAAGCATTATAGAAGACTGTAATGCCAATAAGTCAAGGAACTACATCTCTTTCTAGGAACTGGCACATCAGAATGGTAGAAACGTTTTAATAATTGTATTAGTCACTCTCTAATGATAAGCTTGTTCCCCTTTTAAAAACCCTTGCTTGACCCTTTGGAACTTCAGAACTGGCTTGATACTGCAAGAATATTTTCCATGGACCGATTTAAAGAGTTTTTGTGTTCCCATGATTTAAAACTTTCTGCTCTGGTATTAGTTCTGGAACTAGGAGAACCACATTTTTTTGCATTTACCCCAAGGATATTTGTTACTACCTTTGCTAGGAAAACTGGATGCCTGAAGGAGTCTGCCACACAGGCTATTATGCAACTAAGCTGCAAAGTCCTAGGACCCAGAGCCATGAGAGGATAATGGGGAACCCAGATTCCAGTGGGCTGGGTGCTACAAATGCAGTACTGAAGGAAGATCTGTGAATTTGGAATTGAATGGTCATGTGAAGCCAGAGTAGTCCTGTTGCCCTGGGGGAATTCAATGATCTCCTACAAGGTCCTGATAAAAAGTGTTGCAGTGTGGTACTCCAGATGGCATTTTGAGCAAGGAGCTTTGTGCTGTGGAACTTATACCGAATTTAGGGCCAGATATAGCAATATTAGGAATAGCAATTACCTATTTGCGATTTACATCATATCGCAATTAGGAAATCGCTATCCCCAATGTATGAAATTCATACAGTTTCAGTTAGCGATTTCATGGGAGTTGCAAATTGACCTGCCTCATGCATATTAATGAGGTAGGTCGCAATTTGCGACCCATTAGGAATCGCTAACATCACAGGGACCATCATGTCTGTGATTGCTTTTAAATAAAGCAATTTTTTTAAAAATGCAGTCAGTTTTCTTTTCATTTCTTAAGAGCTGGCAGAAGTCCATTGGACCACTGTCTGCTCTTAAAAAACGTTTTCGCAACTATTCATAAAGGGGAATGGGTACCTTGGAGATCCCTTCCTGTTTGTGAATGGGTTACGTGAATGTTTAGCAACCGTATTTAGGTCGTTAAACATTCTTGCATACCATTGTGACTCGGTATTAGGAAGGGACACCCTAAAAATGCCCCTTCCAAATACTGAATCGGTATGCATTCGAAATTCTAAATTGCGATTCGGTAACATGTTACTGAATCGCGTTTTGAGACTAATACATACCAAAATGCATTTTTCTGGTTACAAGCAGCCCGAGTCTGTGAATCCGGCCATTTGCAACCGGAAAAATGCTTGATACAACTGGCCCTTAGTCTGATGATTACTACCATTTTGAAAACTCTATGGACCATTTTTATAATGTCCACATCAGAGGAGTACTGTGGACCAAACCAAGGTAACTCTTTTCGCCAGCCAATCTGATGAGATTGAAGCATCTCTGTGGCTGTCTATTTACCGAACTGAACAGTTTCAATGTTCTGCAGCCTCCTGGTGGGCTTTCCAGATAAAAATATATCTTGTTTAATTTTCCCCTGTTTTCGATATTGAACCTTTTCTTTATCAGTTTTGTGTCTGCTATGTTTTTTTTGTCCTTTGAACTTTTCTCACCACTTTTCAAGTATTTTGCTTAGTAAAATCTTGCCTTTTTAACTAAGGCTAGTGTGGACCTCTGAAGTCTTTATTTCTAAACAATATTCTTGTTTAGTTCTGCTGTTACAAATATACCTGGCACATTGTTTGATGGTTACCTGGCTGTTCTTGCTGAGCAATCAAAAGGCTAGCCAAAAACCTCTATGGGAACTCTTTTTTTTCCTAGTTGGCATGGGCTGTGGGACATTCACAACAGACAGGTTTCTCACAAGAAGACATATTAAGACAGGGGAGTGTGCTTGCGGTGGTACTTATGGCACCGTAGTCAGGGCCGGACTGGGAACCAAACCGGCCCTGACAAAGTGTTCGGCCTGCCCCCCCCCCAGGGGGTTGGGGGTGCGGCCGAGCTCTTTGCCAGCCCCGGTTTTCGGCCGATTTTGTTACAGGGCCGATTTTGCAGCTATGCTGCAATAACGGCCCTGTAACAAAAACAGCCCCCAGGGACCCAAAACCGGCCCCCACCCGTGCGGCGCACCGGGGGATTGCCCGGTGCCCGCTATGGCCAGTCCGGCCCTGACCGTAGTGTGCATGTACTCACGCCTGAATCAGTGGCGTAGCTAGGGGGGGCGTTGGGGGCGGTCCGCCCCAGGCGGCACTATTTTGGGGGCGGACAAAGGCATTCAGATAAGGCTCGGCTTGCTTTCGTGGATATTCAGGGACGGGCAGAGAAGGAATTGGACTCGGGTAATGTCCTCTTCTTTTTTGTGCTGGCAGCTGACCCACCTCTCTTCCTATTATTCCCTCTTTCTGTCTTGCTCCTCACTTACTGAAAACTGTAACTTGAAGAAACGGTTCACAACCTCTTTCCTTCTTTTATTTAGTTGCTTCCCTGTGAAATGGATCCAAAAAAGAACACTCTTGCGGGAAATGCCCTTTTTCTGACATTTTTCTATTCCAAAGTGCAGCGGGATGGAGAGAAATAGAAGGTTGTAAATATGAAAAATAAATACATAACTAAATAAAGCAAGACAGAGTGGTTGCAAAGTGGCCAGATTGTTTTATTCCCATCCAAACACATCAGCCTCACTCTACAGACTTTGCAGTGAAGCGCTACTTTTGTTTTCTCGTCTTTCTTTGAACAGCATTGTTGTCCCCAGGTGGGGAAGTGCACCATTCCTGGAGGTACTGCAATACTTGGTTGATGGATGGATTGGAAAACAAAATGTGTACCATGGCTCTGTTAATGGATGTGGTTTTTTCAAACCATACTGCTTACGTTTATTAAGGATATAAGCAATGGACATTGAAACGGTTCCCTTCAGGTCCCTGTAGACATGTCCTTAACTTTTCAGGTAAAACCACTCGCTGATTTCTGAATAGTGAGTGAGAGATCGTTAAGGTAACCATGTTGTTTCTGCTTACATTTCACATGCTTTACTTAATCTTGCATTCCCTATGAGTGTTTGCTTTTACTTTTTTTTTTAGGCAGCATATTACTCTTATCAAGTGCATAATTTGAATTGAGCCACATCCAAGTGTTTATAGCGGGCACAATTAGGTTGTAGCTGAAGGCAGTGCGAGTTTCTCTCAGTGGGGCAGTATGGTGTTCAGGGGGGGGGAGAGGATGTGGCACTGTGGCCAGAGCTGTCGAATTTGGAACTGGGGAACTGGGTACAGCCTTCATGACCAGTCCACCAGACCACTCTACTGAGGGAGCATATTCCCATGCTAGACCTTACAAGGCCCCACTAGACCTTAGAAGGCTTGATGTCTTAGCACAAGCAGGTGTACCCTAGTGGTGTCAATTGTGAGTTAACCTTGAAGGCCTGTCCACTACAATCCATACTGAAGTTCATCTCCAGTCTTGCGGACAGGCCTACGAAGCAGCACACCCTTGAGCAACAGTGATCCACTCACTGTGACTCTGTCACTGAAGTCACATGAACCTTGAGCAGGTTAGGGCTGTGCAAACGGTGTGACCGCACTGGGTACCTATTTCGGGTGGGTGCAAGTATATTATGGTTTAAAAAAAACTTGCTGCCACCTTCCTGGCCTCCAGCAATTTTCATAAACGATAACAATGTCATGATAACTTCGGTGATTAATGTTCTTCCTAGAGAGAGATCCGAGTTTTGTCTAGTGGAAGGGTTGACTCCTGGAAAGGTAGCACAGAGGGTTAATATGCCTGCTGCTAAGAACATGTACCATGCAGATCACAAAGTGCACTGCTTTAATGGGGGGACCATGATGAATGGTCATTTAATGTCAGCTGTAGATGATGGATCCCTGAACAGTGTCATGTATATGCATGTTTGCATTGTGCTGAGGGGATTACCAGGTAATTGTTCACGCAGCTCTCTAATGGATGTCACATGCGGTTTTTCTGAGTCCCAAGATAGATCATGCAGACTGTGTGTTCTCTTTTGTACTGCCAGTCACTGCGTATTCAAATGTGTAGCCTTGGACCGTGTCATGTATGTGCATGTAACTTGCATGGTCGAGGTAACTATTAGCGGCGATACTACATGTCTCTCGGACCTCTTTCAAGTGCTGGCCATCCTTTTTCCCCAGCAACCTCCCCCCCCCTCCAGGGGCGGCAATCTGAGGGATAGCCCCGGGCGCCACAAGCTCTAGCTACGTCTCTGGCCTGAATGCACAGCGTGTTTATAGGCATTTACAGTGTACTAATATTATCACTAGGCAAACAAAACATACAACAGTGTCTGTGTACAACGTAGTAGATGTATGTAAAACAGAGCCACTGAAGGCACAACTATTGTTTGTGCATAATATCAGTGGGGAAGGGTCTGGATTTAAAGTAGTAATTTGGAGTATTTTGCATCACACAGGTTTTTACTATGGAGAGTGGGGTATACTGCTATGGGCTGGAACAAGCCTCCAAAATATTGCAAGCCTGCTCATTCCTTAATGAGACTGTAATGCTCATATAGACATTTAGGTGCACAGTGTATTTGTTATTGAGGGTAACATTACCCACTGCAATATACGAGACGACCATGTGCTCCAATCAATGTGTAGCCTAATACAGAACACCTCACATAATAATAGCAGTAATAATAACAATATTAATAATAATACATCATAATAATATTAGGGGCAATAATGAAATTAAATATGATTATTTATGAATAACACCAAGAAAAATAAAAAGACAAATAACAATACTAATTAGAGAGGCTTTTTATTACAAGTAGAGTTAAAGTTGAGTAGTACCTTTATGTGAAAGTTTCAAAATAATTTTTGAAACTTGTGGAGCAACTTTCTGTAAGAAACAAATAAAAACATGCTATGGGAAATGGATTTAAAAATGTTACATTTTTCAAAAACAGACTCTTCTAATATGGGACCATTTCTAGCTAATTTTCCCTAGTCCCGTTGGTATTTCCCATATAGGGGAGATGGTCTTACTCTGAAATAAAAAGATTAAAACAAAAAGTTCAGTGATTTGTGAGCATGTATTATATATCACGGCGGAGACCGAGGACCTTGCAAAAATGTTTGCTTATTACAGGTGACTTGTGATGTCTGTAGTCGCCTGTAATGAAGACATGACATAGCTGCTCAACTGTAATAAGTTAATACAGTTGAGTTCTGATGTCACAATGCCTGCATTCAAGGGGAAAGGCAGAATTCAAAGCACAATTAACGCTGCAGTTTAGTTAAACCAAAACAAATCAATTTTCGTCCTTCCTTTGTTGTTTTTCAGTTGAACATTGAGAATAAGCAAGGAGATGTTTATGGACAAATGTTTCTTTTTCCACTCTTTAGTTAGTTGTAGAAAGTTTAGAATCTCTCTGCATGTTTCTTCACATTATGAGCTTAGGTTAGTTTTTTAACTCGTATTAAACTGATTCCAATATCTCTTTGCAACAAATATGTAACTGCTTTTTGGTATCTTTAATTTTGCACTAGAGAGTCTACTTTTATGCTTCATGTTTGTAAACATCCTATGTCTTTCATATTAATCAGAAAACACACCAAAGGTTTAAGCAATGTTTGTGAAAGGTGATAGTATGACCATGTATTATAGGGAATAAAGTACCCCCAGCTATACATTATAAAGATATTGCAAGTCACCTCGGAGTTCCATGACCTTCAAAATTAACATGGCCTTTGGTCTCGTTACTGTATATAGTCACATAAATTCTCTGTGGAATGCAATATCCTTCTAAAGTATAGTAGAAGTTATTTATCCTACATATAAATCATTCAGATAGACTGATAAGTAAATAACAATTGTTTGCATGGTGCCTGTCTGAAAACATGTTGATTTGAACAGTAATGTGATGACTTTCTGCAAATTTAAAACCAGAAATCCTATTAGTGCTGTTCTGCATGCTGCAGCTAACTCTTTTTAGACTTACAAAAACCACAAAATGTGTCCAATTAAAAAAAGAGAGCAGTGAAGGTGACCTTGCATCTAGCGCTACACTGTAGTGTTTTTGACTCCTCTTGCTCCCACCCTTACATAAGTCGAAAGTCATCATTTTCAAATCCATGTTCTGCTGGCTGCGGTGGGTCTTGGAACATCTGGAAATAATGTGTCCAGCCATCCATTTTTTATTAACTTGCACTTTGACTTTAGCAATCAAAGAAACCTAGCATTGATCTGCATTGATTATGAATATAATTAGCAGGGTATGCCTCATCGTGCTGGTTCTACGTGGTAGATGTATGTAAAACAGAGCCACTGAAGGCACAACTATTGTTGGTGTATAATATCAGTGGAGAAGGGTCTGTATTTAAAGTAGTAATTTGGAGTATTTTGCATCACAGAGGATTTCACTATGGACAGTGGGGTATACCGCTATGGGCTGGAACAAGTCCCAAAAATATTGCAAGCCTGCTCATTCCTTAATGAGACTGTAATGCTCATATAGACATTTAGGTGCACAGTGTATTTGTTATTGAGGGTAACATCACCCACTGCAATATACGAGACGACTATGTGCCCCAATCGATGTGTAGCCTAATACAGAACACCTCACATAATAATAGCAGTAATAATAACAATATTAATAATAATAAATCATAATATTATTAGTGGTAATAATGATATAAAATATGATTATTTATGAATAACACCAAGAAAAATAAAAAGACAAATAATACTAATTAGAGTGGCTTTTTATTACAAGTAGAGTTAAAGTTGAGTAGTACCTTTATGTGAGAGTTTCAAAATATTTTTTGAAACTTGTGAAGCAACTTTCTGTAAGAAACAAATAAAAACATGCTATGGGAAATGGATTTAAAAATGTTAAATTTTTCAAAAACAGACTCTTCTAATATGGGACCATTTCTAGCTAATTTTCCCTAGTCCCGTTGGTCTTTCCCTTATAGCGGAGGTGGTTTTACTCTGAAATAAAAAGATTAAAACACAAAGTTCAGTAAGTTCAGTGATTTGTGAGCATGCATTACATATCACGGCGAAGCCTGAGGTCCTTGCAGAAAATGTATGCTTATTACAGGTGACTTGTGATGTGTGTAGTTGCCTGTAATGAAGACATGACATAGCTGCTCAACTGTAATAAGTTAATACAGTTGAGATCTGATGCCTCAATGCCTCCGTTCAAGGGGAAAGGCAGAATTCGAAGCACAATTAACGCTGCAGTTTAGTTAAACCAAAACTAATCCATTTTTTTCCTTCCTTTGTTCTGTTTTTTTTAGTTGGACATTGGCAATAAGCAAGGAGATATTTATGGACAAATGTTTATTTTTTCCACTCTTTAGTTAGTTGTTGTCAGAACCATTACCGACAAGAAGCCTTCTATCTGCACTATCAGTGCCCATCAACCAATGAGAAATAAAAAGATCCTAAGAACTCTAACTTGGAGCAAGGCCTGGGAAGTATGGAACCTTAAGATGGCCGACGCTCTGGGGGAGTTGACGTTCTAGTCTTTCTCATTGTTCCAGAACTCTATGTGAAGCGCGCAACTTAGAACGTTGGCGCACTTCACCTGAACCCGTCACCCTAGCAGCAACCTTGAGTCCGAGTTAGTTTTAGTGAGGGCATTTCCCGTAGTTACCTGACAGGAAGAAATCCTGAAAACGTCTTCCCTGAACCGTAGCAGTTTCGGAATTCGTGTCTGCGTGTTAAGTTTCACCTCGAGCCTACCGCTCCTGAGGTAGTGTTCGGCTGGAGCTCATGCGCAGTTCAAGAAGGAGTCCAAGAGTTCCGCAACTGAAAGACAGTACAACCCGCCACCTGTCTGAAGGAGGAGAACCATAGTCTGAGAGTCACGCGTCAGTGAGGCGCGTCTGTTCCATTTGTTGAGAGACATTTGACTGGAGAGTCAGTGAAGAGTTCGAAGTTCCACGAGAAGCATCTGAGCTAAGTCTTGAGTCTAAAGTCACTCGGTGTAAATGTTATAATGTAAATAAGGAATAGTGTTGTAGTTCTTACCCAAGTTCTTCTCTCTACGAACTGTTCCTGTGAAAAAGAAAAAGAACATTAGAAATAGAAACATTCCTAAGAGTGAAAGATAGGTATGACGTAGCTTCTGGGAATTAAATAGATTGTTGTGAGGTATAAGAAAAGACCACTAACTATTGTGTTAACATTAGGAACTATTAGAAGAGAGATATGGAGCAGAAAAATAGCTGTCCAAATAGAAGAGAAGCAACACTGGGTTTACAAGCTGGTATGTAGAAGGGGCTAATAATATAAGACTAAAAGATACAAGGAGGAAGGAGATTAAATAGAACTAATAAGTCTAATGTTTATTCAGCCTCCTGAACGATCCAACCAGAAGCCAGCATAGCAGAAAGAAGACCAAACAGGAAGCAGTCAACCAGTGGCAGTCTCTTCTCTTCTCTTTTGTTATTTTATCCAATCCCCCTACCCCCTCTGGAGAAGGCATTAACGCATCTTTTCATAGTGCTGCGTTGGTGGTTCTTGGAGGTGGTGTTGGGAAAAGGCATCTCTGTTCCTGCGCAAGAAAAAAGGGCTTCTGACAGAGTGAAGTGCCCACGTATTGATTGCGCCCGAACAGAATGGCTGAAGGTTTGGAGTTGCAAAAATTAGGAGAGGTCTTACACATAATACAAAAAGAATTAGCCGCAGTTAGGGATGAAAACAGGGGTTTGAGACAGGAGGTAATGGACACAAGGAGGGAAACAGTCGAGCTGGCAGCTAAGATTTCCAGTTTTAATCTGACATCCAGTTTGAAATTCCCAGACACAGAAGGTGAACACTCCACTTCTAGTGTAGCCACACATGTAGTTCATTCTCTTTCTCCTGTTATTCCTCTAGCCCCCCCAGAAAGATTCAGTGGTGATCCTCAGAAGGCTCAAATCTTTTTGACGCAATGCTCCCTGCACTTCATGTGTCGTCCTTCGATTTTTCCAGACGCACAGTCCCGTGTGGCCTTTATTTTGTCATACCTTAGCGGAGATGCCGCTAGTTGGTCCATGCCCTTAGTCACCAGAGACGATGCTCTTCTTTATCACTTTGAAGATTTCAAAAAAGAATTTTTGAGGATATTTGATCGCCGAAAGATTTCTCAAGCCACAGACAATGAGCTTTTAGAATTAAAGCAGGGGAACAAGGATCTTGTAGCATATCTAGCTCAATTCAATAAATTGGTGGTAGAAACGGACTGGCCGGAATGTAAAAGAGCAGCAGTCTTCTATCGTGGATTAAAAGATGAACTGAAGGATGTTTTGGCCCAAATTCCAAATCGACCTACCGAAGTTTCAGCCTTAATCGATTTGGTTTTGGAAATCGATTTTCGTCAAAGTGAGAGGAGGGGTGAAAAGCGAAAGGATTTCAAATTTAGTACACCGAGATTCGACAGAACTAAGAATGACTCAACGAAGGTTCCAGACAGTCAATCTGGAACCGAGCCTATGCAGATTGGAGTGGTTCGGGGTCCTCTGACCAAGGAGGAGAAGGAGAGAAGACGGCAGAATAATTTGTGCCTGTATTGTGGAGGAAGTGGACACTTCGTCAGAATTTGTCCCAAAAAGCCAAAAATGTTCTCAAAGGAGAAGGAAAACTTCACGCACCACCAATAGGAGGAGTTGGGTTGGTAGGTGCTGAGGATAAGGCAACTCCGGGAGAACATCATATCGCGAACACTTTACAGTCTTCATCTCCACACCTTGTAATTTCAATGAAAATAAAGTTCAGGAATGTCATTTTAACTGAGGTGTCAGTTATGATTGATTCAGGGGCAACAGGAAACTTCTGCGATATCAAATATGCAGCCAGCATCGGACTAAGACCAATCTTGAAGTCAAGAAGTGAACCAGTAAGAGCCGTAGATGGAACTAATCTTTCCTCCGGACCAATCACTAGTCACACGGAACAAGTAGAATTAACCTTTCAAGAGGAACATCGCGAACTCATCCAGTTCAATTTGATTGATGCTCCTCAGTTCCAGATTATATTGGGCCTGCCGTGGTTAACGGAACACAATCCAAGTATCGATTGGGGAGCGAGAACTGTGAGGATGAATTCTGATTTCTGTAAAGGCAACTGTTTTGACCATCTCGTGGAAGCTAAGGAATCAGGACCAGCAACCTCTTTGAGTGAACAAGAAATTTCTGTGTGTGTGATCCACACTGGTGAAATACCATCTGAATATAAGGAATTCGAGGAAGTGTTCAACGAGATTGAGGCAGAGAAGTTACCGCCACATCGGGCATTTGACTGCAGGATAGATCTGGAGCCAGGCGCTCAATTACCTTGTAGCCGAGTGTATGCCTTGACAGAGAAAGAGAATGAACACCTGAAGGAATACATTGGGAAATACTTGGCCAACGGATTTATCCGTCCATCTCAGTCTCCGGTCTCCTCCCCTTTATTCTTTGTGCCCAAAAAGAAGGCGAGTTAAGAACCTGTATTGACTATCGAGCCATTAACAAAGTTACCATCAAGAATCGGTACCCTCTTCCTCTCATCTCTGTGCTGTTAGACCAGGTAAAGGAGGCACAGATTTACACGAAACTAGACCTGCGAGGGGCATACCATTTGATCCGGGTTCGAGAAGGGGACGAGTGGAAAACGGCGTTCAGAACAAAGCTAGGTTTGTACGAGTACCAGGTCATGCCTTACGGCTTATGCAACGCACCAGCAGCTTTCCAACATTTTATAAATAGTGTCTTGAGTGAGTATATCGATCAATGCGTCATAGTATATATCGACGATATATTGATTTACTCCAGAACAGAACAAGAACATCCAGGCCAGGTGAAGAAAATTCTACAAAAATTGAAGGAGAACCACTTGTATGTTAAATTGGAAAAGTGTGCATTTAGTGTAAAAGAGGTGGAATTTCTTGGATTCGTGCTCACGCCGTCTGGAATCACGATGGACATTAAGAAGGTTAAGGCAGTTCTAGAATGGAAGTCTCCAAGTTGTGTGAAAGAATTGCAAAGCTTCATTGGTTTTGCCAATTTTTACCGGAGGTTTGTGAATGAATTTTCACACAAGTTAGTTCCCCTTACTCGATTGCTCAAGAAAGGAGTTCCTTTTGAGTGGTCCGAGGAGGCAGAAGAAGCCTTTAGGTCTCTTAAAAAAGAGTTTACCTCCGCACCAATTCTATTACACCCAGACCCCAGTGAACCCTTCTATCTGGAGACGGATGCTTCGGATCTAGCAATAGGAGGAGTCCTCTCTCAACGACACAAGAAAACAGGACAACTCCACCCAGTGGCTTACAGATCGAGGAAATTAACACCAGCCGAAGTAAACTACACCATCACAGAAAAAGAGCTACTGGCGATCAAGGACGCTTTCCAGGAGTGGAGACACTATCTATTGGGAGCGAGACATACCGTGACCGTGTTCACGGACCATAGGAACTTAAAATTCCTGAAATCTGCAAAAACCCTTACCCCGAGACAGCTAAGATGGTCGTTGTATTTCGCGGATTTTGACTTCGTGATCACTTTCCGACCAGGAACTAAGAATGGAAAGGCTGATGCCCTGTCAAGATTAAAAATGGAAAAGCTTGAAAACGATCAAGAATCAAAGACAATCATTCCCGAACACCAAATACTTGGGGCGGTGAGTCAAGAAACCTTCGAGGAAAAGGTAGCAGGAGCAATGTCACAGAAAGAAATGCATGATTGGGCAGAGCAAGAACCTTTCCGAAAGATTCAACATGGACTACCTTGGCATGAAGAAAAACTGTACCTGCCTACTCTAGAGCTTCAGCAATTAGTTTTGGAGAACAATCATGAGAGCAAATTAGCCGGACATAAGGGCATACAAAAGACTGAAGACCTGATTAAAAGAAACTATTGGTGGCCACAAATGACTAAAGACATTCACTCTCATGTGAAGGCCTGCGGGGTCTGTGCGCGAGGAAAGTCGGAGAGACAGTCACCTAGGGGGTATCTCCAACCTATGCCCACACCCCCACATCCCTGGCACACGGTTACTGTAGATTTGATAGTGGACTTGCCTTCCAGTCAGGGTTTTAACACCATATTAGTATTTGTAGATGCATTCACCAAGATGGCGCATTTTGTTGCATTAAAGGGACTTCCGACAGCTAGAGAACTGGCTCACCATTTTGGCATACACATAGTGCGAGCCCATGGTGTTCCTCGAGTGATTATCTCAGATCGGGATTCACAGTTCCTATCTCGCTTCTGGAAGGCCTTCATGGACAGTTTGGGAATAGAAACCAAATATTCCACTAGCTATCACCCGGAGACAGATGGGCAAACAGAGAGAGTCAACCAGGAACTAGAACAGTATTTAAGGATGTTTTTGTTAGATCAAGAAGGGGATTGGCCAGAGTATTTGTGGGCTGCAGAGTTCGCACACAATAATGCTAAAAATGTTTCTACGGGTTTTTCCCCTTTCTATCTAAATTATGGTAGGCATCCAAATGCTTCTGTAATTGGTAAAGAAATCTCAGTCCCAGCTGTGCAGGAAATAGTACAAAATTTAGCCCAAGTCCATCAGACTGCCACTAATAACTTAATACAAGCCAAGCAGACATACAAGAAATATGCTGACAGGAAAAGAAAGGAAGGTCCTAAACTGCAAGTAGGAGACAGGGTTTGGTTAAACGCTAAAAATCTCAGACTCAAAGGAGATAGAAAATTCCAACCAAGATTTGTAGGTCCTTACCCCATAGAGAAAGTAATCAATCCAGTGACTTACCGTTTGACCTTACCACCTGAAATGAAAATTCATCCTGTGTTTCATGTTTCCTTACTAAAAAAAATATCCTCAGATGTAAGAATGAACCTCCCTCCAAAACCTGTGCACTTAGAATCAGGAGTTGAGTTTGAGATAAAAAGAATTCTAGACTCTAAGAGATCTAAAGGAACAGTCTACTATTTAGTGGACTGGAAAGGCTATGGTCCAGAGGAACGATCTTGGGAGAAATGCTCTGATGTCCATGCCCCCCGTTTGATACGATCCTTTCATCTAAAATTTCCTCGGAAGCCAAGATTGGAGGGACCTCCTTTGAGAGGGGGTACTGTCAGAACCATTACCGACAAGAAGCCTTCTATCTGCACTATCAGTGCCCATCAACCAATGAGAAATAAAAAGATCCTAAGAACTCTGACTTGGAGCAAGGCCTGGGAAGTATGGAACCTTAAGATGGCCGACGCTCTGGGGGAGTTGACGTTCTAGTCTTTCTCATTGTTCCAGAACTCTATGTGAAGCGCGCAACTTAGAACGTTGGCGCACTTCACCTGAACCCATCACCCTAGCAGCAACCTTGAGTCCGAGTTAGTTTTAGTGAGGGCATTTCCCGTAGTTACCTGACAGGAAGAAATCCTGAAAACGTCTTCCCTGAACCGTAGCAGTTTCGGAATTCGTGTCTGCGTGTTAAGTTTCACCTCGAGCCTACCGCTCCTGAGGTAGTGTTCGGCTGGAGCTCATGCGCAGTTCAAGAAGGAGTCCAAGAGTTCCGCAACTGAAAGACAGTACAACCCGCCACCTGTCTGAAGGAGGAGAACCATAGTCTGAGAGTCACGCGTCAGTGAGGCGCGTCTGTTCCATTTGTTGAGAGACATTTGACTGGAGAGTCAGTGAAGAGTTCGAAGTTCCACGAGAAGCATCTGAGCTAAGTCTTGAGTCTAAAGTCACTCGGTGTAAATGTTATAATATAAATAAGGAATAGTGTTGTAGTACTTACCCAAGTTCTTCTCTCTATGAACTGTTCCTGTGAAAAAGAAAAAGAACATTAGAAATAGAAACATTCCTAAGAGTGAAAGATAGGTATGACGTAGCTTCTGGGAATTAAATAGATTGTTGTGAGGTATAAGAAAAGACCACTAACTATTGTGTTAACATTAGGAACTATTAGAAGAGAGATACGGAGCAGAAAAATAGCTGTCCAAATAGAAGAGAAGCAACACTGGGTTTACAAGCTGGTATGTAGAAGGGGCTAATAATATAAGACTAAAAGATACAAGGAGGAAGGAGATTAAATAGAACTAATTAGTCTAATGTTTATTCAGCCTCCTGAACGATCCAACCAGAAGCCAGCATAGCAGAAAGAAGACCAAACAGGAAGCAGTCAACCAATGGCAGTCTCTTCTCTTCTCTTTTGTTATTTTATCCAATCCCCCTACCCCCTCTGGAGAAGGCATTAACGCATCTTTTCATAGTGCTGCGTTGGTGGTTCTTGGAGGTGGTGTTGGGAAAAGGCATCTCTGTTCCTGCGCAAGAAAAAAGGGCTTCTGACAGTTGTAGAAAGTTTAGAATCTCTCTGCATGTTTCTTCACATTGTGAGCTTATGTTATGTTTTTTAACTCGTATTAAACTGATTCTAATATCTTTTTGCAACAAATATGTAACTGCTTTTTGGTTTCTTTAATTTTGCACTAGAGAGTCTACTTTTATGCTTCATGTTTGTAAACATCCTATCTCTTTCATATGAAGCAGAAAACACACCAAAGATCTAAGCAATTTTTGTGAAAGGTGATAGTATGACCATGTATTATAAGGAATAAAGTACCCCCAGCTATACATTATACAGATATTGCAAGTCACCTCGGAGTTCCATGACCTTCAAAATTAACAAAATTAACATGGCCTTTGGCCTCGTTACTGTATATAGTCACAGAAATTCTCTATGGAATGCAATATCCTTCTAAAGTATAGTAGGAGGTATTTATCCTACATATAAATCTTTCAGATAGATTGATAAGTAAATAATAATTGTTTGCATGGTGCCTGTCTGAAAACATGTTGATTTGAACTGTAACGTGATGACTTTCTGTAAATTTAAAACCAGAAATCCTATTAGTGCTGTTCTGCATGCTGCAGCTAACTCCATTTACAGTTAAAAAACCATAAAATGTGTCCAATAAAAAAAAGAGAGCAGTGAAGGTGACCTTGCATCTAGCGCTACACTGTAGGGTTTTTTACTCCTCTTGCTCCCACCCTTACATAAGTCGAAAGTCGTCATCTTCAATTCCATGTTTTGCTGGCTGCGGTGAGTCTTGGAACATCTGGAAATAATGTGTCCAGCCAACCATTTTTTATTAAATTGCACTTTGACTTTAGCAATCAAAGAGACCTTGCATTGATCTGCATTGATTATGAATATAATTAGCAGGGTATGCCACATCGTGCTGGTTCTACGTGGTAGATGTATGTAAAACAGTGCCACTGACGGCACGACTATTGTTTGTGCATAATATCGGTGGGGAAGGGTCTGGATTTAAAGTAGTAATTTGGAGTATTTTGCATCAAAGAGGATTTCACTATGAACAGTGGGGTATACCGCTATGGGCTGGAACAAGTCGCCAAAATATTGCAAGCCTGCTCATTCCTTAATTAGACTGTAATGCTCATATAGACATTTAGGTGCACAGTGTATTTGTTATTGAGGGCAACATCACCCACTGCAATATACAAGACGACCATGTGCTCCAATCAATGTGTAGCCTAATACAGAACACTTCACATAATAATAGCAGTAATAATACCAATATTAATAATAATAAATCATAATGATATTAGTGGCAATAATGATATAAAATATGATTATTTATGAATAACACCAAGAAAATTAAAAAGACAAATAATAATGGCAAGATGGCCGCTGTGAGGTTGTGGTGAGGAGTTTGCTCGGACCTCTCTCCCCGAGATACTCTGATGGCTGTTGTATAAGGGCTATACACCTTTCCCATGGATCTGGCTTTTTGGCTGCATGCAGGGTTGACCAGGGTATGCACAAAATACCCTACCTCTAAAGCTCGAATCACCCGGTTTTTCGTAAGATTAGCCAAGTGGGAAGCTGTGGTCCGACTAATAAAGATGCTGATACGATTAACAAAAGCCAGCAAAGACAAGGACAAGGAGAAGGATAAAACAAAACCGCAGCAAGACATATCAACAAACCAGCGGGAGACGGGTGGCAGAGGCGCGCATGCTGACCCCAAAAGAAGCAGTATGGATCTACCCCATGGGTCACAGCAGCGGGGGCCAGGTGCTATACGGAAGGCAATACCTGCCCAGAGGGCGAAGAAAACTGAGAAAATGAACAAACCTGAGGCAGCGGATGAATCGGAGAACGCCGACGTATGTTCTAAACCGGACTCAGCGTTGCCAGAGAGCACCGATCAGCCCCGCTCCAGGCAAGACACGGATCAGTTCGTTAAAGCCACCAATATAGGAACAACCCAAGGCGAAGTCAGAGGAAGAGAAACGACGCTAAGATAGCCTACCCTGAAGGAGGCTTTCACATCTAGGAAGAGTTTTCAGCCGGACACGGAGCAATCCGCGTGTATGAACGTCCTCGAGGACGCAGCGGTAGACGCTCCCGGCGCGGAGGCATCCGTTGCTAGGCAACCCCGAGTCTCGCCAGCGGCAGCAATAGTGGCAGCGGCATTCACCAGCAACGGAGGTGGCGGAAGTAGTACAGAAGGTAACGCGGGAGCTATAGCGATTAAGGTAATGCAGCCCATTTCCCCCATGTCCCCTAACAACAGTGGACTGAAAGTGACAAAGGGGCCCTGTAAGAACTCGGACATGATGGAGGCAATTATGCAACTAGAAGTTGAGATGGGTAGCAAGAGGGGGAAAGAAATAACTAAAGATGCTACCAACTCTCACTTAGCAAGGAAAAGTGCCGCAGGTAACGAATCTTTGGGGCTGGAGAAGAGAGAGGGAGCCTCAGTCGATGGGGAATGTTTTTTCTCAGTTAATGAAGACACGGACATCACCCAGTCAAGCGACGACACGTCAGAAGAGGGGGAGCTAGATGGAGAAACAAGCTCTGGATCAGACTCATCCAAGAAAGAGACTACACAGAAAAAGAGAAGGGTAAAGGGCAGAAGGCATGATGAAAACTCGGTATCACCTACTGCAGGGGGGAAGAAGTTAGATTGGGACTATTCAGCAACGTCGCAATCTTACTTAGAGGAGGGCAACTCACAGCCCTTAGATAATGCCCCCATCTCTGCGCAGTATTTGGCACCCTTAAACCTGATCTGTGCCACACTTAAGCAGATGCAAGGGGAGGCAAGGTCAGAAAGTCGAAGGGCTAGACAAGCCACAAAGAAAATACACAATACCCTCAAGAAGGTTAATAAACTTTATGAAGGCATCGTCGAGAGAGTGACTGAGGTGGAGGAGCGGACTGGAAAACTAGAGGATGGCGTTGGGGCATGGCAGGATTTCAAACTGGAGCAGGAAAAACTGACCAGCGACCTGCAGTGGAAGCTGGAGGAGTTCGAAAACCGTCAGAGGCGGAATAATATTCACATTTTGGGGGTGGCGGAAGGAAAAGAGGGAGATGACATTATGTATTTCATGGTCAACTTGATGAGAGGAGCTTTTCCTGAATCGAAGTGGGAGTGGGAAAGAGAGATTCAACGAGCCCATAGATTCCCCTTTACTATCAGAAAAGGTCAAGGGGGTGCGAGGGAGGCAGGTCAACAGACATTTCCCAGAGCCATCTTGATATACGTTGGGAATTATCTGCTCAGGGAAGAAATTATGGATAAGGCTAGACCTGATAGGAAAAGGTCCTTTGAGGGAAACACTTTCTTCGCCAGGCCAGATTTCTGCCATGTAACGGTAGAGAGAAGATGGAGACTCAGACAGCTTATCAAACCCTTTCAGGTCCTAGGGTCTGAGGCGTTCCTCTTATATCCCGCAAGACTAAAAGTGGTTCATAAGGGCAGAACGAATATCTTCTTCTCAGAGATCAAGGCCCAACAGTTTTTAGAGGAGATTAAATCACAGAAAGGGGGATGAGAAATTGTAGAAATGCCTAAATGTCTAAATGCCAAGGGTTTAGAATATGATGGAAAGGGGTGCATGCACCGGTAGAGTTAGACTTCAGGTATAGCTTCATTGCCACTGGTTTATCAATAAGGAGATAGCATATACAAGGGTGAAATAGCTAAGATAAAGATATGGTGGAGGGGTATACGAAGTATGGAAGAGACGGGTGTCGGGGGAAGAGTGAGGAGCAATCCACGCAAGCTCTTGCGGCAACACATAGGTCTCACGGACCTATTTGCCAGTAAAGGGGGGAAGGGGGAGGGGGTAGAGGACAGCGGGAGAATAGGGGGGGGGTTAGGGGAGGGAAGGGGGGTAAAAAGGGGGGAAAAAAGTGAGGTATGGTTTAAGAAGCAGCACAGGAGAACGCAGTCTATCGCACAGGGAGTTTATATTACACAAAATATTCTAGTCAAAAGGAGGACGTTACACGATATACGATATCTACCAGATACATCTTCAAGGCAAAGTGACAGATTGAGTAAGTTATGCAGAGTCGGTCAAACCTATGATGTATTTTAATGACTTGTAGGATTGCCACTATCAATATCTGCGGACTCAATGACTCGAGTAAAAGACTCAGGGTGGCGGCATTACTTAGGACATTTAAGCTGGACTTGGTTTGTCTCCAAGAAACACATCTTGAAGCTTCTAAGGGTTATCTTTTGGACCACCTAGGGTTTGCCGTGTTAGCAAACTCCAAGCAAGGGACGAAGCATAGGGGGGTGGCTGTACTTGGGAGATCCGCTGACGTGGAGGTGATAAAGAAAATGGAAGATCAATGGGGGAGGTGGGTAATAGTGGAAATAAACTTTAAGGGAGAAAAATGTACCATAGTTTCTGTGTATGGTTCGACAGAAGACGACCCTGAACTTTTTCAATTTTTAAACACTGAGTTGGCACTATGGCCTGAACCAATTATATGCTGTGGAGATTTTAATATTCACGACCCCAGTAGTTCATTTGCACAACCAGGGAGCGCCTACGCAGGGAGGAAAAAGAGAACACATAAGGCATTGGCAGATATGGTGTTAAATAATTCCTTAGTCGATCCGTGGATTAAGCTAAACCCTGGCATTGATGGTAGTACTTTTTTTTCGGCTCCCCATAAGGTACTTGTCAGACTGGACTATTTTTTGATCTCAATTCCCCTGATGGCAGAGGCGCAAATAGAAAAACAACCCCGTATAGTTTCAGACCATAGCCCTCTGATTTTAACCATTAGATTGGGTCAGACACGGCGAAAAGATATGCAGTGGACATTTGATAGAGCCCTTTTGGAGGATGAAGGATACAGGGCTCACATGACTGGCTGGATCAGGACATACTGGGAAATTAATAAAGGTACGGCTCCCCTGGGAGTAGTATGGGACGCCTTTAAGGCCGGCGTTAGGGGCGAGACAATGAGCTATGTGTTTTCATCCCAGAAAAAGACAAGACTTAAAATTAGAGAGGTCTACCAAAAGCTGGTAAGGACAGAGGAGGAACTGGTCCGGGATATAAGGGAAAAGGCGCCAATAGAAGACCACTTAATAAAAATAGTGGCCCTTAGGGCGGAGGCGACAGAAAGCATCTCAAAAAAAGCAGCAGAGAATTATCTAGCTAAAAGGGAAGTTGCTTACGAATTAAGTGAGAAGGTAGGATGTTTATTAGCAGTACGCACTAGGCAGAGACTAGCAGCATCAGATATTAAGGAGATTACGGACGGGAATGGAGTTAGTGTCACGGAAACAACTTAAGTAAGGGAAGTGTTCAGGCAGTTTTATGAAGAGTTATATACCAGGAGTAGTGGAGGTTCTATAAGGCAGATTCAAAGCTACCTTAGCGATATTACTCCCCCTGGTATATCTATGGAAGAACAGGATAGGCTGGACTCCCCCTTTAGTCAGGAGGAATTCGTCACGGCATTAAGTAGGTTACCATCAGGCAAAGCAGCCGGTCCAGACCAGCTCCCGGTGGAATTTTATAAAGTGTTTTATCAAGTCGTGGGAAAGGACATGCTTCATGTTATGATGGAAGCGCAAAAGGGGGACAAGATCCCTGAATCATGGGGGGAAACGGATATAATCGTTATCTTAAAAAAAGGGAAAAATGTGTTACTCCCAGGGTCATATAGACCTATTACACTGATGAACGCAGATACCAAGGTCTACTCCAAGATACTAGCAACAAGACTCGCAGAGATAATAGAGGGATTAGTATGTCATACTCAACATGGGTTTATACCAGGTAAAGGCACTACACAACACATTAGGCAGGTGATTACAGCCTTGGATGCAGCTGGTGTTCTGGGGGACCCTATCGCGGCACTTTTTTGGGACGCCGAAAAGGCGTTCGATAGGGTCTCATGGGAATATTTATGGCAAACATTAAAATGGAATGGATTGGGGACTAGTTTTATAACTGCAATGCAGACTCTTTATAAGAACCCGTCGGGAAGGATCAGAGTGAATAGGGGTAAATCAGCAGCAGTAGCATTGGAAGAGGGACTAGGCAGGGCTGTCCATCTTCCCCATTATTGTTTTCTCTTTACCTGGATCCTTTAATAAGGAAAATAGAGGGCAATGTAAGGATTCCTTCAATAAGCTTGAATGGGTGTGAGGTAAAGTCCCTAGCTTATGCCGACGATGTCGCCATATTGACGCCCAACCCCAGTATGGCCATATGAGAAATTGAGTCCGAGGCACAAAGATTTGGGCAAATATCGGGGTACAGCCTAAATAGCTCCAAAACGCAAATAATATGTAATCAACATATTGTTTTCAACAATCCAAGAGTTATCGATTCAGCAGTATACCTGGGGGTTGCAATTACAGCCGATTTAGACTCACTGGTACAGAAAAACCTGGCGCCCCTGATGGTAAAAGTTAAGACGGATCTGGATCGAATGAATAACATGCATTTGTCACTAGTGGGCTGCACTAATGTTATTAAAATGATAATATTGCCAAAATTTCTGTATTTCTATAGGACAATACCGCTATGGTTTGAGGTGAAATGGTTTAAAGATCTCGAAAATATATTAAACAGATTTATCTGGGCTCATGGCAAGACACGCAGAGCATATCGTTTTATGTCTTTGCCTAGAGAGAGAGGAGGTTGGGGAGCCCCCGATTTTAGACTATATTATTGGGCATCTGCATTGCAATATATGCGAGGGCTTATAGGCGGGGGCGGTTTGGACACTAGAACACTAAATGATTCATCTAGGATATATGCCATAGTGTTGGGACCAGAGGTAGAGAATTCCTTTCTTAAATGTATTGACTTTGCATATTATAAAAGAACTAGGTTTAAGACAGTCCAAGCCGCAATTAAGATTTGGAGCGCAGTGATGAAAAAAATTGGATTGGGCCGGTATAATAGATACACCAGGTTGTACAAAAATGTCTCCCTCCCAAAGCAAATCTTCTGGGATACTATAATGGCCGGGTGGACGGAGAAGGGGGTAGTACAGATTGGAGATTTGAGGAATACGGAGGAGGTGTTTCAATATAAGGATTTAATGAGCAGGTTTGGTTTAGACGGGAGGGATTTCTTCAAATTTTTGCAGTTAAGAAGTTTTCTGGGGAATAAGCACGGCGGGAGGGCTGGTTTTGATAAGGTAGATATATTGGAGAAAATAAGGGTAGGGGGGGACTGCTCTATTAGGAGTTTTTATGCAAATTTGATAGCAGGAAAACCAGACGATATGGCTAAGCACAGTGAAAAGTGGGCGGGTAAGCTGGCAGGTGAGGCTAGTTGGTTTAAAGAGTCACTGGACCTAGGGCGCACTCTCCTCTGCTCTTCGCCGCTGCAATCGCAGCAATATAAAACCCTATTCTCGCTATATTTCACTCCAGCAAAGATAGCAAAATGGGGGGGGGGGAACTGTGGGTACCACATGCCCAAGATGTAGTTCCCCTGATGCAGATCTAATCCATATATTTGCTGTTTGCCCGCAAATACAAACAGTGGTAAATGATATAGAGAAGTTCCTTGATGCCTCCTTAAATATACAGATTATCTTAAATCCCCCAGAAATACTGTTAGGGATAATTACAGATACCAATATTATCCAGAGAGAATTTATTTTTGTTGCAATGGCAGTCTTTAGGCTCTGCATAGCCAGGGCCTGGCTGGATAAAAAACCCCCAGCAATGCAAGTTTGGCTCGCTAACCTGTTATCCACTTATAATCTGGAAAAAAATATATACGCTCGGAAAGGCAGAACAGGGAGAAAATTGGGATTAAAGATATGGGACCCTATTATAAAATGGAAAGAGGGCCTGGGTTTGAGAGGATAATCGCAGGAGAGTAGCGATGAACCTGAGGTATTTGGTGTTGCAACGAGTGATGAAGTTAACCTATTGAATTAAGTAGGATGTTTTGATGCTGGAAATGATCTGTTATGTAATAGTATATGACAATCTAAATATACTATTGGAGATTGTGCGATGATGTGTGTTAACTGTGCAATGGTGAAATTAATAAATATATATAAAAAAAATAAAAAAAGACAAATAATAATACTAATTTTAGTGGCTTTTTGTTACAAGTAGAGTTAAAGTTGAGTAGTACCCTTATGTGAGAGTTCCAAAATAAATTTTGAAACTTGTGGAGCAACTTTCTCAAAGAAACAAATAAAAACATGCTATGGGAAATTGGATTAAAAAATGTTTAATTTTTCAAAAACAGACTCTTCTAATATGGGACCATTTCTATCTAACTTTGCCTGGTCCATTTGGTCTTTCCCAAAGAGTGGAGGTGGTCTTACTCTGAAATAAAAAGATTAAAACACAAAGTTCAGTGATTTGTGAGCATGCATTATATATCACGGCGGAGCCTGAGGTCCTTGCAAAAATGTTTACTTATTACAGGTGACTTGTGATTTCTGTAGTCAGGGCCGGCTTTAGGGCGGTGCGACCGGTGCCACTGCACCGGGTGCTGGCTTCCTGGGGGCGCTGTGTTTGAAAGTTTATTACGCTTTTGAAGCACCTGCTGCAGCGTTTCTTTCCCCGGCAATTACCAGGCCTCACATAAATGTCAAGATAACTCGTGTGATTAATTATCTTCCTGGAGAGAGATCAGAGTTTTGTAAAGTTGAGGTTTTGACTTAGGTGAAGTTAGTGCAGAGGGTTAATATGCCTTCTGCAAAGAACGTGTACCCAGTAGATTACAGAGTGTGTATGATGTAAACAGATCAGCAGGTTACTGCTTTCAAAAGAGACATCCTTTTGTTACTTGCAATTTATAACTTAAAGTCCTAATATAGAATAGTGAGCTATTAACTTTCATCCTAGAACTGCATACACACTGCAAAGTATACATTATTAGAACATTGATTAATGTTGCAAAAAGGGTTAATTTGGCTAGAAATCGATTTTTATTATTAAAGAAAACTCCCAACTATGCTGTTTCTTTTTCGACTCTGAGTTTGTGCTTCTCCACACCAAGCACTCTTAAACTATACTGCCTACCAGTATGGATGACATGTGACTCCTACACTTTCAGTCCTTTGGCTTATGTAACATTTCCTATACACTGATTTACACACGTATGATTGATTGTCTCTGTGTAATGTGTGTGTGATGCAAAGTGCTCGTACACCCTACACTGGTATGAGTGGCGCTATTTAACTAATTCAATGCATCTGAGAGAGTGTGTTATGGTGACTTGGTCACTGTTAAAGGGTGCTAGTGAGAGAATCCGTGGTGGAGGTGGTCATTGGGGGGGCGCCAACAAACATTGTCGCACTGGGCGCCACCATCACTAAAGCCGGCCCTGTCTGTAGTTGCCTGTAATGAAGACATGACATAGCTGCTCAACTGTAATACGTTAATACAGTTGAGTTCTGATGTCACAATGCCTGCGTTCAAGGGGAAAGGCAGAATTCGAAGCAGAACTAACGCTGCAGTTTAGTTAAACCAAAACTAATCCATTTTGTTTCCTTCCTTTGTTCTGTTTTTTTAGTTGAACATTGCTAATAAGCAAGGACATATTTATGGACAAATGTTTTTTTTTCCACTCTTTAGTTAGTTGTAGAAAGTTTAAAATCTTTCTGCATGTTTCTTCACATTATGAGCTTAGGTTAGTTTTTTAACCCGTATTAAACTGATTCTAATATCTTTTTGCAACAAATAAGTAACTGCTTTTTGGTATCTTTAATTTTGCACGAGAGAGTCTATTTTTATGCTTCATGTTTGTAAACATCTCTTTCATATGAAGCAGAAAACACACCACAGGTTTAAGCAATTTTTGTGCAAGGTGATAGTATGACCATGTATTATAAGGAATAAAGTACCCCCAGCTATACATTATAAAGATATTGCAAGTCACCTCGGAGTTCCATGACCTTCAAAATTAACATGTACTTTGGCCTCGTTACTGTATATAGTCACAGAAATTCTCTGTGGAATGCAATATCCTTCTAAAATATAGTAGAAGGTATTTATCCTACATATAAATCTTTCAGATAGATTGATGAGTAAATAATAATTGTTTGCATGGTGCCAGTCTGAAAACATGTTGATTTGAACAGTAACGTGATGACTTTCTGCACATTTAAAATCAGAAATCCTATTAGTGCTGTTCTGCATGCTGGAGCTAACTCTATTTACACTTAAAAAAACATAAAATGTGTCCAATTAAAAAAAGAGAGCGGTGAAGGGGAACTTGCATCTAGCACTAGACTGTAGGGTTTTTGACCCCTCTTGCTCCCACCCTTGCATAAGTCGAAAGTCGTCATCTTCAAATCCATGTTCTGCTGGCTGTGGTGGGTCTTGGAACATCTGGAAATAATGTGTCCAGCCATCCATTTTTTATTAAATTGCACTTTGACTTTAGCAATCAAAGAGACCTAACATTGATCTGCATTGAGTATGAATATAATTCGCAGGGTATGCCTCATCGTGCTGGTTGTAAATTGAGCCTCACTGGCTCCCAGTAGACACATTTTACTTTTCTAAGCTGTGGATAAAAGCCAACTGTTGCAGTTAATTTATTTTCACTGTTATTTTGGAGCACATAATTAGTGAAAAGCCATCCGCTGTAATGTGAAGGTAACTAGAAGTCTTATCTTTAAATATCTACTCACCTTATAACCAATTGTTGTTCTGTACACACTTCCTCGTTAGCAATTTATCTGAAGCCCTGGCTTGGTTAGGTTTCACTGGAGAACACAAACCTGTTTAGCTTCAGTTAGTCCAAGTCCAAAGTTAATTTAAAAAAAGTTAGTTGATCATCAAATATTTTTCAACAAGACTTGCAAAGGAATCGCATAAAATGGGTTTATAACAGTCAACTCATGTAAGGACGATCGGATTCTTGACTCAATTGAAGTATCGCCAAAGAATTAGAAAAGAGCACACATTTGACTAAAAATCAATATTTACCCATGTTATAGACAGGATATAATACTGCACCATGCAGGTACAATGAGATAAGAATTCTTGAATACTCAAGAGCTTTATTCCCCTTTTGTAAACATGTATAGCCCTTCTTTCTTTACTTCATCCATGCCACATAATGCATGACAGATTCCATTTTAGTCTCCTGTATGTGTGACCCACTGCTTGATGCTTCTAAATCTCAGACATATTGACACTTTTTCTGTACAGAAAGTCTGGAGAGGTTGGTGGCTTGCTAATAATGCTTAAATTGTAAAACTACTTAAGTGCATGGCACGAAGGTTTGTCTCTGGACCCCCGCTGCCGAATGCTGGAGTTGCCAAATACCTCGGCTGCCTAGTTTTGATTTCACCTCATGCTTCTTTTTTCCACAGACCTACACTTACTGTGTCTTTGTCTCAATCTCTCAGGTTCTGCTTGATTCCTGCTTTCTCCCTTTGTCACTGTTTTCCTATATTTCTCTTCCAGATCGCTAAAAATAAGTGCTGTACCCCAAAGGTTATTGATTGTACTCACAATCCTTACATTAGGCCTTACCTTTGGGAATGTAGAACGCTCATCCCTCAGTTTTGGAAAATGGATAAGGCCTGCTACCTTTTTTTTTCTTCTTGTTTATGCTACTTAATCTGCAGTGTCATGGTGTCCTGGCTGCGGGTGTGTTGGCAACCACCATAAGTGGTGAGCTCATCTGCAAGGCAAGTAGGGGTGCTAGTCATTATGGCTTTGCCAGTGATGCAGCTGGTTTTGAAAATTGTGCCTTCTGGCAAAGGCAGTCAATGGTGGTCCATCAGGATGGCGTCGATATGGTCTCATGTGTCAAGCCTCTAACCTTCTGTACAAGCTGCTAGGTGGCAAGGCCGTGCAGTAATTTCTAGTGGTGCAGCCGGTGGAGCCATCAAAGTGGATGTTAAAGTCTACCAACAAGGAGAAGTTGGCCTTGTTCACTTCAAGTCCTGTGACTATTTCAGGGAGCACATTATGAAGATGGGCAGATATGCCAGGAGGCCTGTAAAGTAAAACCCCAGAGAAGTAAAGGTCGGAGTAGGTAAGATTGCAAAAGAGAGACTTTCACAATTCAAGAGAGTTGAAGGAGTAAAGATGCCCCTAAAGCTCTCCTTAAAAATAATAGCAATGCATCGACCTCCCTTGTCTTCTGTCTGACGAATACGATAACTGAAAGGCGGGCCTTGGGCTATATCCGGTGAGGAGCCCGTGTGCAGCCATGTCTCGTTAAGAAACAAGATGCTGTTCATCATTATTTCACAATCATTCTGCATCTATTGTGCATTGTTCGGCAGCTGTCTACAAAGATCTGACATTATTTACAGAACTTAAACATGAAATTAACATCTGAGTTCATTGTGGCTAATGAAACAAATTTGATGATGAAGATTTCAAGTTATTCCAACCTGATATCTGATTTCACTGATGATTGACAAGGCAGAACATCAAATGATGTTAATGAATGGTCTAACCAGTGGGCACAACCATACATATGTGGAAGCAGAATTCTCAATAAATAATTCTGCAGTTTTACTTAATATTAGAGAGTCATAAATTGAATGTTTTTATTATGTTAAATGTAACAAGAATGTTCCTAAGCGCTGGGAGGCCTTCTGGTAGCCATGCGCTCTACAAGTGCCAATTCAGTCATTCATTCATTCAATGTTAAGCTTGACATTAAAAGGCTTTGGCCGACCTGTGGTTTCAGAACTGCACATTTTTAGAACCTGCAAAATGCTGTGCCTGTTACTGACTTGTTTTCCCTCTCCCTGCCTGTGCACCGAGCAGCCTCGATATTGACCTTCATTGTTAAATAATTGTAGGAAATTCAGCTAGCTCTATGGTCTTGCTTGCTCTGTGACATTTGTAAAATTTAATATTATCTGTTCCTGATGTTCCTAGAGAGAATTAGTAAACAGTTATATATAATTGAAGGCCACTTCCTTCAGCCCAGTGGAGAAGCTGGCAATATTTCTGAATATGGTATTGTGGTATTGTTTTCTGTGTAAGGCATAGTACAGTGTATTCATTAGCTGTAGAGCAAATAACTTTTTACCATGTGATGTGGTTTTCTTCTCTGTTATTGGATAGCTCAATGTAACTTTCCCTGACACACCACAGTGGCTTTATGGCTTCATAGGAACTTTCCATTTGGGAGAGGAGCCAAGATTGGCCCTTGATCTGCTTAGAGGCAGACTTCACTTCAAGCCTTTCATTGATCTAAACTTAGAATAATTTTCATGTTTTCTTCTCTCCTGCCTTTATTTAACATCCCTTATGACAAATGTTCTTTAGTTTTCATTTGACTCATGCTAGATTGTATTAGGTTCTAACTATTGATTAGTTTAGGGCTTAGTTTCGGCTCCCAATGATATTTTACATTTATTTGCATTATGAGCATTTTGGATTGATTGAGGATAGATTAACCAGCCTCATGTTGCCTTCTGTATTGACTTGCTTATTTTTAATACACCTTGATAGTTTGTACTTTGTATCCTGTCATGTGTAGATTTTTCTGAGTAGATTTCCTTTTGTCTCTGGGTAAATTCTATGTTTAAGTTTAGGGCTCCCATCTCTAAAAAAAAAAAAAATCAAAACTTACACATGGCTCCGAACAATCAATCGGCCTTTTGATGTAAAAAGATCTGACACAATTATTCCAGGCTGTTGTTTCAAAGGAATTGATGGCATTTTTAGAGGTGAATGTCTTTGGTGTTCTCTTGTTAATACTGAAATCACCCAATTATAAGTTGTAGAGGGAGAAGATCTGCTGCTGGGTGATATATTGTGCGATTTATGCCATGACCTTTTATGCTGTTTAAGTGGCCAATACAAACTGTAAAAGAAAGTAGTTTCTTTAAGTGAAGATGATTTTTAGGGCAATTTTAATAACTTCAGACAATGAAAACATCAGGATTTGTGTTGTTGAGCATTTCAGCGAGACCTGATAGTTGAGTGAAATGCCACCTCTTGCTGTGTTTTTTTCTGTTCCCTCAACAATGTTTGGTAATAAGTCCACAATCGCATGAGGCCTGTTAAGTTAAGTTTCTGTCAAGTATGACGGAGTTGAGAGATATTGTCAGATGCATCTGACAATATCCACAATATATTGGGGGGTAGGATGTAGCCTTACGGCTAGAGCGGTCGACCTTAAAGCTGGGGTACTGGGTTCGAGTCTCTGGAACGACGCTCAACATCGTGTGATTCTGGGCAAATCACTTAATGTACCAGTCCCTAACAAAAAAAATGAATGTGTCTTTCTTTAACGAAACTGGTGCTCATGTATAGCGCTCTAATACCCGATGTCTTGGGTCTAGTTTGCGCTATATAAAACTATATATATATATATTTCTATGTCTATATGTATTATCTATAAATATATATACATATATATCTATCTATCTATCTATCTATCTATCTATATATATATATATATATATATATATATTTTACTGATCTGCAATTGTGAATTATTTGGGAAGGGATCCTGAAGTCAGCTCCTCAGACCTAGGAGGGAAGCATGTAGGCGCAGTGCTTTTGCAATTCTTTCTTCTTTTTAGTTACGGTTTGCACATTGTCCCTATAAAATGTGCATGGGGAGCAGGTACAGTTTATACAAACCCAGCTATAAATTGTGGGATGTTCTTTGAAGTCCCAGTTTTCACTGTTTAAAGGCCCTACAACTTGCATAGGGTGTACCCTGTCTGCTTCTAAACTTGCTAATAGTTCACATCTGCTCCTCCAATATGCACCTTGATGGGCACTCGAGTTGTCATAACTGAGAGAGAGAAGAGAGTCCTCTAGTCTCTGGCACTTTGGATGTCTTTTCACATGGTTCATAGCCTCCTGTGCTAATGCTTTTAGCCATTCAAGCTTTGGTGCTTAGAGAGCCTGTGGCCCATCTTAGATCCATGTTCCATAGGCCATTACCTGCATTCTCATTGCTTTTGCCTCCTCCTGCTTCTTGGCCTCAACACCAAGAGACTAACTATCTCAGTCCTGAGTATTACTCTCCACAAAGGTATGTATAATAATTCTAATTAAAATTTTAATAGCTACACTACAACCAATATTAATATTGGTCATTCTCGTCCTTATCAGCATCCTACTAATCCTAATATTCATTTGTAGCTCTTAGATTCAAGCCTCATGATCTCAAGTACTTCTCCAAAACCCTCATTGGATCCTCATACTGGCCTTGTATAAGGTTTAATCAGAAGCACAAATGGAGGTGGGAAACTAAAAAAGAACCCCCCCTCCCTCCTCAAACAAACATCAGAGGATGCTGGCCAGCACAGTAAATCACCTCTGGTGCACATCAGTTATCTCATGGGATTGTGACTTGGGCATCAGTTTCGAAGGAGATGGCTGTGATTGTCTCCAGCAAGTTTCCAACATTGGATGTTTTAGGGTGCTAATTATGGATATCAATTCACCAAAATGTCATGGGCAGCAGAAGTGAAATAAGACATACTTTTAGACCTTTGAAACCATCATCGGGTTGATTCATTATCCAAATATTAGCCCCTCAAGACCTATTGTTTTCCTACTAAGAGGCTAATCTAAGGGTAAAAAGTGGGAATTACAGAAAGTAATCAATGTTCCCAGAGTCCTGTTTACTTTTTGTTTATGCACCTAGGTTCACAGTCCCTGAGGGTAAGGGGTAGTAGCAGAGATCTCAAATTTCCCAGGTTCAGATGGTCGTAGCTCTTCCAGTCCAGATTTTGTCTTTGCATTCTGACACTTGTAGTTCTGATTTTATGATGGATGAAGAAGACTGTACTGCCCAGAACACAAAGCAAAGCTTCTCATGCAGGGATACTAGAGAATTCTCCGGTAGGGACAGTCTTAGGGGTACCAATTTCCAATCAAGGGTAGCAGCTGCCTCTGGCGACCTCTAATTGAGGCCTTTGTGTTAGTCACCTATAAATATTTCTGTTTACCCGCTCTTCTTCTATTGCTGCAGCTGAGTGGTTATTATCAGTGTATATGGCAATAGCAAGGCAAAACCCACAAAGAAGTCATGAAATTAATTAAGTGTGACTGGCTGCTCAGTAACAAGATATAATCAAAGGGGGGGAAAAGAGGTGAGATACAAAGGGAATTCGACCTCCTGTCATGCGTAAATAGACAAAAAGAGTCAACTTGTTTGAATATGACCGTCCTATCTTTGTAATCCTTGATGTTTCAGGGAAAATAATTAGTTTTCTTAATATAACCCTCACCTACCAAAGTGACCCATGGTGGCATGCTTCATCATTGGGTTCTTCCCGCCCCGGGACGAGGCGTGCTATTACCGACGAAGATGTGGGAGCCCCCTGTTGGGTGTAAGACTATGAAAGAAGGAGTGGGAGGGTTAAGAAAAATAGAAACGTTAAAAAGTACCTGGATATCTAGAGCAAACAATTTATTAAATCTTCTAGCTGGTACTAGTAAAAAAGGAGGGTGGACGACTCACACTATAATGGGTGCCTGTCTCCCGGTCAACATGTTTCAAGCCTTCCCATAAGGCTTTTAATCAGGACCAACGGATATGATCCTGTATACCACTCCTATTATTCCTAGATGGTCTCTACATGCGTTATAGTTGTAAAACTGTTATGAATAAGAAATACTGATTCATGCACTTAGGATACCTACTTGTTATGTATTCTCTTACTAGAGACCTACTTGGTGCAAACTTTCTGTTAATAAATATTAGTTCTCTAATAATGGCCCCATGAGCTCTGTCCGGAAAGGAAGAGGCACTTGTAGTCACACAATCGTCAAAGCGGTTTCTTTGCTCGGCATAGTCTGCCTTACCCGTGGCTCCGAAGATGGGTTTCCTTGTTTTCCCTGAAACATCAAGGATTATAATGACAGGATGGTCATATTCAAACAAGTGGACTCTTTTGGTTTATATTTGCTCAGTAACAAGCCCACTTATTTGCCATCTTTCAGATAAAAATATAGCAGTATTCTCTTGCTTTCTTCTTTTTTAGGAGTTTTGAATTGTTGGGGGTTTTCTTTACCTATGTTCTTTTTTTAATTGGTGGTTCGTGCACACAATGAGCAAGAATTCTCTTTATTGAATGTACATTGCATATATCCTTTGTTTTTTGGGTAAGGGTTGAATTCTTATTTGTGGTTTATATTCAGTGGAGAAACTTTACTACTGACACCCTTTGAGTCCAATTTTTCACATTCGGAAAACATTTGTCATTACCACATTGAACTATACTCATGTTGTCAACCCTGATGGGCGATTGAATTTGTCCTGCTAGACTTCTTGCCTATTATTTGCAGATTACTCACAGATGTGAGCAAGATGAGCCCCAGACATATGCTGCTTGGGTGTGAATGTGTGACCTGAAGTTTGCAGATATTCAACCTGCATCCCTATCTCAGCCTTCCTCCCCTGGCTGTTCTACAGGGATTGGAGTTTTTTGACCTGCAGGACCTTACAGTAGGTACATTAACAACCTTAGCTCCTGTGATTAGATCATGCAGTCTACATGTTTATATATACACATACATGCAGTCCGATATTTGTCCTAAGGATTACCTATTGGCATTGACGATCTACTCCCCCTTATCTAACTTGTTGGCTCTGGAAGATGTAACTTGTAAAGAAGGCGCATTAACATGTTAATCTGACATGATGTTATTGTATTACTTGGACTCTTAGTGACTGACACTGGGCAAACTGAATATCTAATTCGGATTCAATCCAGACTCAAATGCAAAAGGTCAGGTGTGGCCGTCCGAGCCATTCAAACACATCCACTAACCATATAGGTGTTCCCGTATCCATCACCCCAAAACAAATTAGTGTTTAGGAATTAGAAAACTTTACCAGGACTCGATGGGTGTGATCCCTGAAAATAATGTGCTAACATCATGGGAACTGTTTCATTTTTAACCAGCACTCCGAAGGAAATGGAGGGTGCCATAGCAGTGTGTTGGAAAACTACTGCAGTAATTATAGTCAATAATCCAGAAGACCACATCAGACAGAACATTTTCTAGCATATAGTTGGATATCACCATGCTCCCACTGACACTTTTCATCAAAAACACTACATACAAACACCCTTTAATATAATCTGTGGAAACAACACTACAACAGGGCACACATATTTTCTCTGGTGCTGTATCCTGAACTATGAATTTTGCAGGTTTGAATAGTAACCAAAAATGTTTTCTTGTTGCAAGCTGCAAAACTCGAATTGTTGGTCTACACAGATTTACCAAGAATTTACTGATAATATTTGTGAAATAAAAGGCCTTTGGGTTTGTTATCTCAATTCGGGCAGGCAGGAGTTTTTCCCGGAATCAGGACTAGGGAACCAAAGCAACCCAGGCAACAATGCTCAAACCAGACCCGCTGCTTTCCTTTCCTTTCTGTATCTCTCGCAATCAATCGACTCTCTCTCTCCTTTTCTCCACTATCTCTTTTGATTCATCTCCATCCCTTTCAAGACTGCCCACCCCACACACACATTTGTGCCTACTGCAATTACCCTTGCAGAGCTTTGGAAGTGGCCCTAGACTTTAAGAACCTGCCTCCAATGGCTTCAGCACACCAGGGAAATGCCTGATGGAAAAAAAGTCCTGTCCAAACCGTATGATGCCATGAGCGGGTCGCAGACAAGGGAACTAGGGGTCTTGTGGTTCTGATGTACTACTAGCACAAGAAAAATCAGGCCTCGCCCAGGGTGGCTGGAAGAGTTTTAAGGGGACAAATATGAGTTTTAGGACACAAAAGATAGGAACATATCAATGTAACTTATTGGTGTTTATGTCTCTTAACTTACCACAATACGATGACAAATAAGAGACTAGAAAGTCAGTAATTTATGGGTTAAGAATTAAAATGTCTTTGAGGTAAATCAATATTGAGAAAATACTTAAAATTTCCATAAGTTAAGAGTATTTTTCAAAAACCTTTAGGGAAAACTGTTGGACTAAGACATCTTTTAAAAGGCACTCCGACAAGTGTGAAAGTTGACGGGCCTCGCAAGTTAGGAAGACCAATGGCTAAATGCCAAACCCAACGTAAACCTGATTTGTGAGCTCCACGTGAGAGGATTGTAGACCACAGCAAAGCATTAGTTTTTTTTTTTCTTATGCAGCAAGATGTTATGATTACAAGAAGTCTTATCTCTAACACACAAAGTTTTCTCTTGGTTGGGGGTTGGAAACGGGCACCAAGCCTACCTCCTGTGTGCGTCTTCTTTAGCAAGAATAATCACGGACAGAAAGGAACAGTCCTGCAGGCACAAATCATGCCATATATACAGAAAATGCATACACAAAAACGATGCCTTAGAGAAATTATGTTTGTAATCTTTTCTTCACAGTTCTCAATGTTTAATTTCAGGTCTAAACCTTGAGTGTCAATTAGATTCCCATGGATTAATATTTCTCTAAACGTAAGAAGCTAGCCTGGCCAAAAGGTGCCCAATGTCAAATCTAGCAAATGCAGTGTATTTATTGTATGAGGATAACAATATTAATTTAGATTCAACTGAAACTAATTTATAAAGAACAGCATGTAAGAGTAGTAAACTATTGTGCAAGACTTTTATAAAACACAGGTTTTAAAAAAAATCAAAAATACCTTGATATTTTATTCATGCATATCCAATATCACCAAAAATTCCCTGTTTTCAAAAACATGATCATTCTAGTCACCACCTAGATGTTTCGCTTGCGATGCACTATATGCTTTAAAACATCATGACAAACAGTTATAAACACCTTCCTAAAAAGTACAAATTTAAGGCCTATACTTACGCATATATTTTTTCTAAAATTTACCAGATCCAAGCAGGTATCTGGCAGAACAACATACCTGACTTTTGAAAAAACACACATTTCAAGGGAACAAATTCAGTTATTTGAGCAGTGAGAAATGTCATGTATAAACGGACAGAATTAATTTTCTAGGGAAGATATGGTCAAATCAATCTTTCTGTGAATGGATACTGTTAAAACACAAGGCTAGACCTATATTTACCTAGCTCAAGGGGCAGAGTCTCAAATTCCTTATCTTCTACCTCAGTGCTTTATTTATTCAGCCTGTGATTGAAAAACAAATATTGAATCATCACAGGATAAATAAAGCTGTGACAATGCATTATCTATCACAGGTGAAATAAATAGAGCACTGTAAGAGGGCACTCTTAGGGAACGTGATCGCTCCATGCTTAAATCCACCTCAGTTCCTCCTCATCTTCTGTCACAGGATCTGTGGACTCTTGGTCGCATTGAGACATCTTCTGGCGGCCATGTAGGGTGCAGTCACTGTGTGTAAATTGAGTACTCGGATCATGGAAACTAACGTGTATTTTCTCTTTTCCATCCCACAGCTGTACAGAATGAGCGGGACAGGATCAGCATCCGAAGGAACAGCTATGAGGACAATGGCTCACTATCCATCAGTGTTTTGGCCCAGGCTGAGGCCATGGCGCATCAGGTAGAAGGCTTTGTCCATTGCTTTACGACCTGTTCTAAAAGAAAGGCCCAGTGTGGCCAAGCGTAGATGTATTTGAAAAGCCTTACAACGTGTGTCCAGCTCAAAGGCTCTCTTTGGCTTTCAAATGGGATATTTCTCAGCCAACCAGTATAGAGGAAACATTTTTTCCCTTTACCTATTTCCTGCATTGCTACCAGTCACCAAAAGAATGCATTATAAAATATTCCTTTGTCTGATGTCTGTGTGGTTTTAAACCTATTTTGATGTCATTCACAAGATGGTCCCTTTAAACTACCATATGATATGAAGCAGTAGGAAGATACTCGCCAACATGTCATGACAAACAGGCCATCGAATATTTCACTCTTCAGAATTACTGAGCAGCATGCATGACATTACGGGAAATTACAGGACTTAATATTTTACCCACTTTACATTATCCAATTATTCATGCCCAACAACATAGCAGCAAGTGACACACCAGGCCATATGATCTAGATTTAAAGATTAGGAACAACATATCAGTGGTGTAGACATTCTGGTAAATACGTACCTATCAAAATTGCTGTTTTAAAATCGATGAATAACAAAACACAGGGTGTAAGTACATCTTGTGTGAGATATTGTAAATTATTAGTTTTTTGTAAAAAAAAAATTGCGGTGGACTAAAGGGTCGTCTCTCGATAGACGAGCATGGCAATATGCGTCTCCTTAAATGTTCTTCAAAGGGAGTAAATTAACCCATTGTGTAACATTTTGTAGGCTATGGTACTACCTCACAAGACATATATATATACATGTACAGGAAGCAGTACTACAGGAGTATTCCTTTGCTTACTCCTACATGCCTTTGTGAATCTTCCAACTCATTAGTGAAAGTGCAAAGAGGAACATTTCTCTCTTTTTGTACTATTGAGATATGAATGTTGCCTAAATATTCCCATTTCATATGTTCACAATGGCTTGTAAAGGTACGTAAAAAGCACTACAGATGTACTACTTTGTGTATTCCAATGCCTTTATGGAGTGCCCCCATGAGTCTACAAGGAAGTGATATTTAGTAATATATTTTTCATTGATAGTTCTCAATTTACCTATATTGCAGGAACTATTTTGAATTGATGATCACCGTCATGATTTAAGAATTATTAAGCACAAACAATGACCCCAAGAGGTGTATTGCTAGCTTAGGAGCACAAAAGTAAAACCAACACCCAGGAGAAGGCAAGAAGTGGAAAGTAAACTTCAAGGGAAAACAACTGAAGCTTAAAGCACTCTCCAGACAGACATGTTTTCAGCAACTTCTTACATTTGAAAGGATGAACTTCCTTCTTAATCTGCAAGGGAAGTTGATTCCAGTATCTTGTTGTTGGAACTGTAAACGCCTTGTCGCCTGAATTAGCTTTTCGTGTTTTAGGCATTTTTAAAAAGCAGCACAGGAGCAGGAATGTATTTTCAAGTCTTTCTAATAGATAATTAGGCAGTCCCAAATGAAGGGGATTACCATAGTCCAGATGAGACATCATTTCAGCCTGCACTATCCTTTCCTACAATCGGATGGCAAGAGAGGTTTTTAAAAATCCAAAACATAATGTAATGTGTTTAGTAAAATGAGGAGCTAACCAGAGTTTGATTTTTTTTTTTAAAACATCACTCTCATATTCCTCACTATATCTGATGGTGTCAGAGTTCCCCTGAATTGTCTGGCCACCAGTTATTAACCCAACTATTTAGCTGGTTGGCAAGTACTAACAGTTCAGTCTTGTCCCTGTTAAGCTGGAGTTCATTCTGTTTCATTCAACCTGCCTCCACTGTCATGCACTTTTGAAAGTTCAGGCGGTTTGATCATCCGTAGGATGTTCTAAAACATCTTCAGCTGGAGTGGGCTGGCACCATGCTCAATAAGGCACCGTAGGCCTGTGCCTGCTCTCAAACCTGGTTGATCAAGACAGCCAGGTTGGAGAGGTTTGAGTTGAGCATGTCGGTTTGGCCGTAGCAAAATAGCCGGTCAAACCAACATGCGCAATGCAAACTAAATGGCCTCTCCTCACTACTGCCAATCATTGGCAGCAGTGACTCACTGGTCCTGCCCTCGCACTCTGTTTTCTGGCAGGAAGTGTCAAAATAAAATAGTGATAAAAACATTTTATCACCATTTCATGTTTTATGCTTTCTGGGGGGGGGGGGGGGGGGGGGCAACGCTCCTCCACTCTAACGGAGGAGGGTGCTGGAAACTCCTATGCCAGCCAGTTGGAAATTGCGCTTTCTGCAGGGTCACCCTCAAACCTTTTGCCTTCCTCCTCCACATTTTGCTGAATTTGTTTTTGTTGACCATAGGTCTCTGAGCACTTTACCACTGCTAACCAGTGCTAAAGTGCACGTGCTCTCTCCTCTAAACATGGTAATATTGGCTCATACACAATTGCCATATTTAGTTTACTTTTAAGTTCCTAGTAAAGTGAACAACATATGCCCAGGGCCTGAAAATTAAATGCAGTTAGTGGGCCTGCAGCACTGATTGTCCACCCCTTTAAGTAGACCTTTAACCATGTCTCAGGCCTGCCATAAAGTAGACTGTACCTGCAGTTTAGACTGCCATTTCGACCTCGCAAAATAAACCTTTTGCCAGATCCAAACCTTCCATTTTAATACAATAAAGTCACCCTTTAAGTGCTGGACAGCCCAGGGGGCAGGGTGCAATGTAATGTAAACGCAGGACTGGCACGTTTTACCGGTCCTGGTAGTGAAAAACTCTTAAATCAGTTTTTCACTACTTCAAGGCCTCTCTCATAGGATAACCTTGAGATTAACATATTACCTTTTATGATTGTAATTTCCATATTGGGAAGAGATAACCGTTGAAGTCTAGTGTCTCTAAACTCACAATTTAAAATCCAAATTTATGGCGAAGTTGGGTTTTAAATTTAAATTTTGCAAATGGCACTTTTAGAAATGGCCATTTGGTGCCTGTAGCCTGTCTCTGGTCACATGGCTGGGTATAGTTGGCAGCTGGGCTTTGTGTATTCCTCCTAGACAGTCAGACACAATGGGAACTTAGGTGTGTCTCAATGGGCTATCTTTGGAAGGATAGGAGGGAGGAGCTGGGCACAGCCTCACATCTGTATAGGCTGTATCCTGTCCACACACAGAGGGCTGCATACCCCCTGTAGTGAGTCTGGAGCCAGAACAGGAAAAGAGGACATCTGTGCACATCAAAGTCTCTCTGAAGTCTCCCTGCTTCCAAGGCACCACTGGGTATAAGTACTGGACTTCAGACATCACCACTTATGTACACATCTGGACCCATGGATACTCTGCCAAGAAGAAGGACTGCTGTGCTATTGAAGGAATGCCACTCTGCTGGACTGCACTATGCTGGATTCCTACTTTGCTGTGCTGATCTGCTGCCATCTTGTGGAAATGTGGATTTTCCTGATCAGTTATGTCCCCTATCTTGGACCCCAACGATTCTATGTGCATGTCACAAGTACATGTATGTTCCCTCCAGTTCCAGTTTCCAAGACGCAAACATATGTGTGTCTACCGTCGACATGTTCTCTGTCAGATCCGCCATCAATGGGCTGGATATTCAATTCCTAAGTATGAAAAGCCACCGACTTTATATGGCTAAGTTACTCCATTTTTACAGTTCAGGCAAGTAGGCCCGATTCTTTCCTCAAAGCCTTTCCCTGCTCTCTGTCTCTGACAGTTTCAGCTTGAGCTCGCATCTGTATCCATGAACTTTGTCCTACTCCCTGTGCAGCTAACGGTGCCTGCCTCGGCCAGTTTTCGCCTGCCTGCCAAGAAGCTGTATTTCACCTTCGAATTATCTATTTTGCTCTTCAGCCGATGCATTCCTGTCTAGTGATTTAGGTAAACATTTCCTTTAGCTCACAAGCAAAGGACTCAGCCTTTCCGTCCTCCTGCAAGTGATTCATAGCCCTGTTGCCATGGAAAGTTTTCTGCCCCTCGCTTCTCATATAGGCACTTAGACGCTTGTACACGCACATACAGTTAGTATAGAGTAGATTCTGTCCGAGAGTCCTTCCTTGTGGATAACATAGTTCTCTAAACATAGGATGTTAGATATGATTTGGGATTAGGTTGACATGACCCCCAGACTTCTCGTCTCCACATGTAGAGCTAAATGTCAAGTCCCCTTCACCCCCTAGTTGCACGTCAATCACACGTCATGCTGCTGCGCACGCATCTATGTTAAGTATTATCGTATAGATCCACCTATGTAAGATAATCAGAGCCAATCACGTTTCTTTTTGCTCCTTATTACGCCTAGTTTCAATTACGTATCACTATGTTAATTTATCTTATCAATTGTTACGCCTTTTTGCACTTGTTTCATTGTAAATGTATGACCTATAAAAGTTACTTCTTGTCAATAAAGTATTGTACTTCACTTCCTGAACCCTCGTGGTGACGGAACCTGAAGGCCGCGACTCGAGTCGGCCATTTTGGATGGAATAAAGCCCATTTAGAAAACCTCTTATACCACGGATTCTGCCTCTTGTTATTCTGAGCTATTTTACTTTATTTTAAAGATTCCGTATGAAATTCAGTTTCGGTAAAAAGAATATTTACCACATAATGGCGCCCGAACAGGGACACTTTCTCATCTCACGCGCCGGCGGTGCGTTGCAGGCCCGGTCTCCTGCCACAGCTGGACGGACCATAAACGCGTACCAGCAGGATTTCCTGTAAGCTCCCTCCGGTCAAGCGGGGGCGACTGAGGCTGCGATCAACCCAGACGAGGCGGTGAGAAGTGCGAAGTATCCCGACCAGAGCCTAGCTGAGAGAGCAAGATCCGAGGTATACAGAGGCCCACCAGGTTTCTCGAAATCCCGATGTCCAGAGGGTCCGCTGTCCGCAGTCATCGAGTCCTGTCCATTCTCTGAGGCCTTCCGTTTCAAGGAGCTACTCGGTGAGTACCATCGCCGAGGAGGCGTGTTGACGCGCACATAGGTTGTGCCGGTCAAGACGGATTTGGGTACACAAATCCGGTCTGCACTGTTTAGCAGTGTATATGTACTGTTTAGCAGTATATCAAGTATTCCGAAGTATTCAGTTATTGTCAAGAATTCAGCGTGGTGATTAGTTAGGCAGACTGTCATCATTGTCGGTTATTGTTAAAATGTTTAATGTTCAATGTTTAAAGTGTTCAAATGTCTTGCATATTGTGGTATGAATGATTGTTCTTTGTTCACTGTTCATTATTGTGTTTTCCGTATTAAGTGAATTCAAGAGTAAGTATCAGATCAGTTGTCAATATGCCGCTCTTCTCGAAGTTAAGACAGGTTACTACCAGAAAAGGGGTGCTTGAAGAAGCAGTTCCTATTCCTCCTAGGGACACTCCAGGGCATTTTATGTACCACAAGCATGGCTTAGATGCCATATTGTTTCTTGATCTATGGGTAGATTATACCAAGGGATTACCGGAAAGTCAAAGGTGGCCCGCAGCGGGAACCTGGGATGCAGAGTGCATCATGAAAGTGGAGGAAGAGTTATGGAAAAGAAAGGTCAGACAGTCACAGAAAGACGCTGTTGAGTTATGGCGTAAAGAATCTCATAGACGTACAGAAAAAGCACGTAGACAAGAAGAGAGGAGTAAAGAAAGTTCAAATAAAGTTCAAGAAAATCTATTAATTGAGGAAGGTATCCGAGTGAAGTCAGAACAAGTAAATAGACAAAGAAATGCTCTTATGAATGGTATGTATCCCCTTCTAGCCGAAGGATTACCTACGGCTGTTCCAGGAATGCCAAAAGACTTGCCACCCCCGTTATTTCCAATTAAGGTACATCAAAAAGGGCATCCCAGAACCGCAGAAGATGTTTTTCTTTCCTCATATCTAGACGACACAGCTCCCGAGTATGCTAACGCCACACCACATAGACCGTCTGGCGGAGGGGTTCAACGTCAGGATCAGGTATCCGACCCCGTGCAACAGCAAGTCCCGATACAAGCTTCGGCAAGCACATCTGTCCCCGCAGTCGATTCTACAGTGGTATCGACACCCATAGTTGCTGTGTCACGTTCAACGAACCCATTCACACCCGACGCCCCAGATGGGGCCACGGGAGGTGCTAGCAATACCTTTACACCACCCAGAATAAATAAACTTGTCTTTCAAGAATCAGCGCATTCACGTACACCTAAATTCGTAAGTGAACGTACGCTTAAGGAACTCCTTGTAAATTGTAGATATGACCCGGTGGTTGGTAAAGAGGACGAAATGGTCCTGGCATCATTACGCATCAGGCGAGCCGCAGAGTATTTAGCAAGGTTACCAGGAATGACTACGCATCTAGATAACATATACCATTTTGTTCAAACAGGACGAGATCCAGGATGTATTAACAGAGCTATGGAATTCCAGAAAGTAGAGATACAGGGGGAACTGTTACGTTTCCTCATAAACTGTGTGATCAGAAATCAAGACCGTCCGGGGGTAGACCCGAATGCAATGCTTATTCTTACAAGATGGAGCCAGAATATATCAGAAGGGAGACACGATAAGCAAAATTGTATAATAGCCATGTGCCGAAAAATCCGTAGAGAAATAGAGCGTATTCATGAAGAAAGATTGGGAACAGACGAGTTCGAGCAAGATGAAGTGTCCGAATCAGGGAATTCCGCAAGACAGTCAGAGACCATAGCCTATGTAGGCAGAGGAAGATCCTGTGAAAATACTAGATGTTTTTCTGATCCCATACACTCTGTATGCCCAAATAATAGCAGAACGTATCCGACGCCTGTAATAAATCTGAAGTCTCCTGAACATTTGTTTCAAGCCGCAGATAAAATACTACGAGAACGAAGGGGTTACCACCTCCTCGATTCCATGGATGAGCAAGAATTAGCCAGATCAGCTGTTCACTGGATTGACAGTCCTGAAAAATACGGTGATGAGACCGTAGCACACACGTTTTTTAATCTCAGTGCAGATGAACAACGTTTAGCTGGAATCTATATGATTCAGCAACTCCTTATATTATATAAGAGCCAACATGCTGACCCTGGTCCTTTACCTGATATATTAACGGAACTACTCACGAACAGATGGAGAGGTTCTAGTAACAAGCTAATTAAAGAGATATTAGTGTCACGTAAACAGTATGTCCTTTTTGTAAATCCGGATTCTCTCTCGCTGCCCCACAGAGAAAGAACGCCGTACTATATGGATAGACAAAATCCTTTACGAGAAGTGCACCCAATAAAAGGCGAAGACAATGAGTTTCACCGTGTATTTGTTTACACACCCATATCAAAAATGGAATTATTAGAAATGAAGAAAGTAGTACCTAGTCATGACAAAGACCCAGCGGGTTTCCACCGAGAAATTAAAGACATGTTACTAATGGGAGAGTACACCTTTCCTGATATTATGACGATATTAAAGGTGCTTTTGCCTGCTGGCATCTATGAAAAACTGAAAGAAAAAGAGTGGGAAGTGGGAGACCAAAAGATAGACTGGACAGCATTAGCAGAGGAAGAAAGGGCCCGAACTGCAGGTTCAGGGCTCGGGGATAAAGTTAAACTGTTACCAGGTTTACTAGTACAGGTACTGCCACGTCTATTAACTACAAAAAAGGAAGATTGGGGTGCAATCACAGCCTGCAAACAAAAGCAAGATGAAGACACAAGCGATTATTATGCTCGATTTGAAAAATGTTTTGGTATAAACAGTGGTATAAAAGCAAGTAGTGACTCATATCCACATTTATTTGTAACAAAATTAGTGGAAAATGCATTGCCTCCAGTGAAGAATAGAATATTGAAATTCGAGAGTACCTGGCAAAGTAACACTCCGTCACAAATGCTACAAATGTTACAGTATCATCACAATAGAATTAGGGATGAACAAGAACACGAGCATAGACGCATGAAGGATACAAAAATGAAAATGCTAGTTTCTCAGACAGTACCAGCAGAGGGTCACAAAAAGGGTGTGACACATTCTGGTGATTCTGCAGCTCCTGTAAAAGGAACCTGCAATTACTGTAAGCAACTAGGCCATTATGTACACGATTGTCCAGTCCTGAAACGTAATATAGCTACAGGTATTGCAAAAGAGAGACCACGATTAGTTAGACAAGATCAGAATGAACAAGGAGCTATGCAGCATGGACAGTCCATGCCAGTTCAGCAACAGTCCATGCCAGTTCAGCAACAGTCCATGCCAGCCTCACAGCAGCCCATACAGTTTGTGCCAGCTGCACCACCGTTGCCTGCTACTGCCACACAAACCACAACACGACAAATGTATCAGACTGCACAATATGAATATCCTGAGTATCAGCGTTACGCATGAACAAGCCTAGAGAGGGAAGTTGACTTACCGCTCATCGAGATTCCTGTAGATCAAGAAGGACCGTATGTACATAGTGAATTGTTAGGTCAAGATAGAAAATTCTTACTCGATACAGGGGCAAGTCGAACAACTATAAAACGTAGTGAAGTTCCAGGGGCACCCCTCTCAGGCTCTCAAAATGTTTCCCTTGGTTTTTCAGGAAAACCTATTGTTAATGAAGTATCACAGCCTCTCCCACTTACGATAGGACCTTTGACACGAACTACAGATTTATTGCTTACTAAATCATGCCCAGAAAATCTGTTAGGAATTAAAACTCTGAAAGCACTAGGAGCCATAATATGTTGTTCTCCGGAAGGAGTAAGGTTGTTTCTACGTGATTTTAAAGGTCACTATGTGTCTAGGGACATGGATCCCCGACTACAGACTTTACCAGTACATCTATGGGCACAAGGCCCTACGGATGTTGGCTGCATGAACATTACACCATACCGAGTCACATTGAAAGCAGGAGTGGTACTACCACGAATGCGACAATACAAGTTACCACATGATGCTGTAGTGGCTTTGCTGAAAATCATTGATGAGCTAATTGCCCAGGGAGTAGTTGTAGAAACAGACTCCAATGTATGTAATTCACCGATAATTCCGATTCTTAAACGAACTGATCCTACTGCCCCACCAGTATACCGATTGGTTATTGATTTGCGTGAACTAAACAAGTGCATTGTACCACAATTTCCTGTGGTCCCTGATATATCATCATTATTGACAGCAATTGATTCCGAAGCAACATTCTTTACTGTAATTGATCTCAAGAATGCCTTTTTCAGCGTCCCAATAGATCCGGAAAGCCAATATTTGTTCGGATTCAGTTTAAATGGGCGCAGCTTTAAATTCTCACGCGCTCCCCAAGGATTCACAGAAAGCCCCAGCATCTACAGCCAAGCACTGAAACGAGAACTTGACAGTATCCACATGCCAGTCAATACTGCACTGCTTCAATATGTCGATGATCTGCTGATCACCGCGAGAAGCGAACCTGAATGTGAAAAGGCTTCTCTGACAGTTTTACATTTTCTAGCCGACAAGGGGCACAAGGTGTCTCCTTCTAAGCTGCAATTCTGTGTCCAGCGAGTTATTTATCTTGGTCACTCGCTGTCCAAGGAGGGAAGTCAGCTTACACCAGATCGCATCCAGTTAATTGCTAACATGTCAATACCCCAGACACAAAAGGAAGTGCGGGCTTTTATAGGCCTCACTTCATATTGTAGGCAGTGGATCCCTCAGTACGCATTTCTAGCAAAACCACTCATTCAGCTAACCACACAGGAGGCAGCCACATCGACTGTTCTCCCTTGGACTCAGGAACATACACAAGCTTTTGAAAGCCTAAAGGAAGCTTTATGTCAAGCACCTGTTTTAGCAACACCATGTTATAGCAAACATTTTACACTTTTTGTTACAGAACGTGAAGGTACTGCCTTGTCAGTACTCACTCAGGATCAAGCAGGATCACGCAAGCCATGTGCTTATTTTTCCAGTACATTAGATCCCGTAGCTCAGGCTTTGCCTGCATGCCTGAAATCAGTGGCGGCGACAGCTTTAGCAATCAGACAAAGCGATGCCATAGTATTAGGACATCCATTGACAGTACAAGTACCACATGCAGTAGAGGTTCTTGTGAACCGAACACAAACACAACACTTGACCATAGCAAGACTTACCGGTTATGAACTGACATTGTTTCAACCACACATAGAGATCCGACGGTGTAATACATTGAATCCTGCTACACTATTACCTGTAATTGGAACAGACCCACTAGCTCATGATTGTGTTGAAATCATTGAAATAAAGACGAAACCTAGACAAGACTTGACAGACGTTCCGTTGTTAGATCCAGACCTGACGTTGTATGTAGACGGATCGTGCATGAGAACAAGTACAGGAGATTTAGTGGCCGCGTATGCAGTCACAACAGACACTGAAGTTATTGAGACAAATTGTATAGATACGTTGTCAGCCCAAGCAGCAGAACTTATTGCTCTAACACAAGCCTGTATTCAAGCCACAAATAAGAAAGTTAATGTATACACTGACTCACGTTATGCATTCGGAGTTGTACACGACTTCGGCGTACTGTGGCGAGAGAGAGGTTATTTAACCTCCCATGGTGCCCACATTCAGCACGGACCCCTCATTCATGCCTTGTTAGACGCAATACATCTACCCACTGCTATATCGATTATGAAATGTAAAGCACACACGAAGGTTACTGATATCATTTCTCAAGGCAATGATTTAGCTGACAGAACAGCTAAACAGACTGCTCAGAATCGCACATTAGACATGACAAAACCAATAGTTCAGACACCAACACAGTGTATGACAATTAAGGATCCCGCACTTGACGTAATTGACATACAGACACATGCTACTGCAGAAGAATTAAAGAAATGGACTGAACTAGGAGGGATCCAGACAGATCAGGGATGGATGACGAAGGAGAAATCTGTATGGTTTCTTCCTGACTCTATGGTCCAAGCCATTATAGCTACAATTCACAGCCCGGCGCATCTAGGAGAAAAAGCTATGCTAGATAGCATTCAACACATTTGGTTCAATAAACATTTACGAGCAGCAGCTAAACAAAAGGTCCGTACCTGTATGATATGTTGTCAGTTCAATCCGGGAAAAAGTGTTCCCGTAGAACAGGGTGGATTCCAGACTCCTGATCATCCTTTTGAAGTGCTCCAAATGGATTATATCCAGATGGAACGATGTCGAGGATTCAAATATGTTCTTGTAGTTGTCTGCGCTCTCTCCCGATGGACTGAGGCGTACCCAGTATCAGATTACACGGCCCCGACTACTGCCAAACAGTTAGTTCGAGAATTCTTCCCACGGTACGGGCTACCACGTGTTGTATATTCAGATAACGGCCAGCCTTTCTCATCCGAATTAATGAAACATGTCTCACTTTTGTTGGGATATCAGTGGAAATTCCACTGTGTCCGACACCCCGAGGCAGCAGGTCTCGTGGAACGACATAATCAAATTTTGAAAATCAGATTGTCTAAAATATGTAAGGAGAAAGGTGTTGACTGGATAGTAGCCTTACCAGTTGCACTATTTTACATAAGAATGGTAGCACACTCTCGAACAGGGCTATCCCCGTATGAGGTGATCTTCGGAAGGCCACCAAATATGTGGGGGACGCCTGTACCACGTAAAATAACTGATGTTAATTGTAATATGCTGACAGATTACCTGGCTTCCTTGATGTCTGCACTACAATCTTGTCGTTCACAGGTAGCTGCAGCTTTTCCTGACAACACTGAGGTGAAACCCCATGACGTTGCTCCGGGGGATCTGGTGTTTGTGAGGAATTTCGATCGGAAAACCCAATTGGAGCCCAGGTGGAAAACACCGAAGCTAGTCCTGCTGACCACAAGAACAGCCGTGAAAGTGGAGGGCCGCAAAGGATGGATACATTCCAGCCACGTTAAAAAATTTCATGGACTATCCTCGGATATAGACACTGTGCCCTGCACTCCCTCACAGACTGATTCAAAACTTCCCTTTGTTGAAAGGAATGACTCTCAGAACTATAAATTAAAACTTAGGCCCAAACAGTCGAGCAATTTGATTGTTTAAGTCCTCTCCAAGGTGAAGCGGTTGAATTGTCTCTGACATGTATCCCTTGGACCTGAGTAGAGAAAATACCAGAGAAATGTTGAAACGACAGGCGTATTGTGGTAAATATTCTTTTTACCGAAACTGAATTTCATACGGAATCCTTAAAATAAAGTAAAATAGCTCAGAATAACAAGAGGCAGAAATCCGTGGTATAAGAGGTTTCTAAATGGGCTTTATTCCATCCAAAATGGCCGACTCGAGTCGCGGCCTTCAGGTTCCGTCACCACGAGGGTTCAGGAAGTGAAGTACAATACTTTATTGACAAGAAGTAACTTTTATAGGTCATACATTTACAATGAAACAAGTGCAAAAAGGCGTAACAATTGATAAGATAAATTAACATAGTGATACGTAATTGAAACTAGGCGTAATAAGGAGCAAAAAGAAACATGATTGGCTCTCATTATCTTACATAGGTGGATCTATACGATAATACTTAACATGGATGCGTGCGCAGCAGCATGACGTGTGATTGACGTGCAACTAGGGGGTGAAGGGGACTTGACATTTAGCTCTACATGTGGAGACGAGAAGTCTAGGGGGTCATGTCAACCTAATCCCAAATCATATCTAACATCCTATGTTTAGAGAACTATGTTATCCACAAGGAAGGACTCTCGGACAGAATCTATTCTATACTAACTGTATGTGCGTGTACAAGCGTCTAAGTGTCTATATGAGAAGCGAGGGGCAGAAAACTTTCCATGGCAACAGGGCTATGAATCACTTGCAGGAGGACGGAAAGGCTGAGTCCTTTGCTTGTGAGCTAAAGGAAATGTTTACCTAAATCACTAGACAGGAATGCATCGGCTGAAGAGCAAAATAGATAATTCGAAGGTGAAATACAGCTTCTTGGCAGGCAGGCGAAAACTGGCCGAGGCAGGCACCGTTAGCTGCACAGGGAGTAGGACAAAGTTCATGGATACAGATGCGAGCTCAAGCTGAAACTGTCAGAGACAGAGAGCAGGGAAAGGCTTTGAGGAAAGAATCGGGCCTACTTGCCTGAACTGTAAAAATGGAGTACCTTAGCCATATAAAGTCGGTGGCTTTTCATACTTAGGAATTGAATATCCAGCCCATTGATGGCGGATCTGACAGAGAACATGTCGACGGTAGACACACATATGTTTGCGTCTTGGAAACTGGAACTGGAGGGAACATACATGTACTTGTGACATGCACATAGAATCGTTGGGGTCCAAGATAGGGGACATAACTGATCAGGAAAATCCACATTTCCACATTCCCTCCTTGTCCCCTACTTGCCCTTCAAGAGATATCAATCTTCATTATTCCATCGATTTGCTCATGGAGCATCATTTCTTCTTCCTTCTTTTTCCGGCATTTTGAACGAGAACTTTGATATGGAATGCATGATGTGGCACACAGACCACAAATCGCTGGTCCACATTGCAGGCATAAACAACAACTGAAGAGCATAAGAAGGCCAATACCTAGGAAGGATAGAACTCTCCATCCCCAGGCTGATATCACACTCCAAAACCACCCGGACCACGTCCAAGTGCCTGGATTCTCGTGTATCTGGCTTACAATCTTATGAAGGCGTGTTATAGCTTTATATACAGATGGCGAATTTTCTGGTATGAATATGCAGCAGCTGGATCCGATGACCCTGCAAGCTCCGCCCCTATCGGCCAGGATGACGTCAAGGACAAGACGATTCTGGAGAACAACAATTCTCATCACTGATTGTTCCTCTGTCAGATTGCCTAGGGCGGTTATAGTCTTGTTTACTACAGCTTCAAGAGTCTTAGTGAGTCTGCGTATCAGCTTACTATTTGATATTGTACCTATATAGGGAAAGATACCTTTATTGAAATCTACATACTTGTCCCATGCCGTCTCAGTATAATCGACAACTGGGAGATCTCTACGCTCTCTTTTGTGTACTAAATGAACATTTCGATAATAATCAGGGGGAGCTAGGAAAACAGGTGGCAAAAGGAATGCTATGTAACAGGTACCATCCCAATCTAGAGGCAGACGCATATATGCCGTCTGACCACATATAAAGTAAGAATGGCGAGAAGCTCTAAATGAAGATTTCCCTTGATCACTATATTCTACTGTAGTAACGCATTTGCTATGGCCCATGTGTATGGAACCAACTTTTCTCACACATAATTCACCCTTAACTGGAAATACTGACATAGTGTGCAGAATTAATTCAACTTCGGATTTGACGTTCAAAATCATGAGGTTAGGCGTAAAATTACCTAATTTATACACTTCATTTTCTAAATCAGTTCCTGTTCTACTGGGGTGACCCTCCTTATTAGGGTGACAGACTTTGAATAAAACTAGATTCAGATTTCCCCATATCCAATGTTGTTGATAAACTGCTGTGTCTGGGTCTATGGAATTTAGTAAACTAAACCATGCTCCACAGGAGCCATTGTGTGTGAACGGATGTGGAAAGAAAGGCAGAACTCCTTTGTTATTCTGATAGGGAGGGAGTCGGCCACACACCCAACAATTGGTGGCATTACTAGTCTGATGGGAATGATGTAACATACTAATGAAGGTGTTATTGCGCAGCGCAAGTCTATAAGATAATTCATGTGGCGGTAGGTCACTAAAAGAATGTTCAGCAGTAATATTATAAACATGTCTAGAAATAGGATGATATATGTGCAAAATCACACTCGTAATGATTATTAAAACACTCAATAAAAACAGAATTAATAATGTCCTCACACAGTAGCTACGCAGTGATCTACAATACGCCTGTCGTTTCAACATTTCTCTGGTATTTTCTCTACTCAGGTCCAAGGGATACATGTCAGAGACAATTCAACCGCTTCACCTTGGAGAGGACTTAAACAATCAAATTGCTCGACTGTTTGGGCCTAAGTTTTAATTTATAGTTCTGAGAGTCATTCCTTTCAACAAAGGGAAGTTTTGAATCAGTCTGTGAGGGAGTGCAGGGCACAGTGTCTATATCCGAGGATAGTCCATGAAATTTCTTAACGTGACTGGAATGTATCCATCCTTTGCGGCCCTCCACTTTCACGGCTGTTCTTGTGGTCAGCAGGACTAGCTTCGGTGTTTTCCACCTGGGCTCCAATTGGGTTTTCCGATCGAAATTCCTCACAAACACCAGATCCCCCGGAGCAACGTCATGGGGTTTCACCTCAGTGTTGTCAGGAAAAGCTGCAGCTACCTGTGAACGACAAGATTGTAGTGCAGACATCAAGGAAGCCAGGTAATCTGTCAGCATATTACAATTAACATCAGTTATTTTACGTGGTACAGGCGTCCCCCACATATTTGGTGGCCTTCCGAAGATCACCTCATACGGGGATAGCCCTGTTCGAGAGTGTGCTACCATTCTTATGTAAAATAGTGCAACTGGTAAGGCTACTATCCAGTCAACACCTTTCTCCTTACATATTTTAGACAATCTGATTTTCAAAATTTGATTATGTCGTTCCACGAGACCTGCTGCCTCGGGGTGTCGGACACAGTGGAACTTCCACTGATATCCCAACAAAAGTGAGACATGTTTCATTAATTCGGATGAGAAAGGCTGGCCGTTATCTGAATATACAACACGTGGTAGCCCGTACCGTGGGAAGAATTCTCGAACTAACTGTTTGGCAGTAGTCGGGGCCGTGTAATCTGATACTGGGTACGCCTCAGTCCATCGGGAGAGAGCGCAGACAACTACAAGAACATATTTGAATCCTCGACATCGTTCCATCTGGATATAATCCATTTGGAGCACTTCAAAAGGATGATCAGGAGTCTGGAATCCACCCTGTTCTACGGGAACACTTTTTCCCGGGTTGAACTGACAACATATCATACAGGTACGGACCTTTTGTTTAGCTGCTGCTCGTAAATGTTTATTGAACCAAATGTGTTGAATGCTATCTAGCATAGCTTTTTCTCCTAAATGCGCCGGGCTGTGAATTGTAGCTATAATGGCTTGGACCATAGAGTCAGGAAGAAACCATACAGATTTCTCCTTCGTCATCCATCCCTGATCTGTCTGGATCCCTCCTAGTTCAGTCCATTTCTTTAATTCTTCTGCAGTAGCATGTGTCTGTATGTCAATTACGTCAAGTGCGGGATCCTTAATTGTCATACACTGTGTTGGTGTCTGAACTATTGGCTTTGTCATGTCTAATGTGCGATTCTGAGCAGTCTGTTTAGCTGTTCTGTCAGCTAAATCATTGCCTTGAGAAATGATATCAGTAACCTTCGTGTGTGCTTTACATTTCATAATCGATATAGCAGTGGGTAGATGTATTGCGTCTAACAAGGCATGAATGAGGGGTCCGTGCTGAATGTGGGCACCATGGGAGGTTAAATAACCTCTCTCTCGCCACAGTACGCCGAAGTCGTGTACAACTCCGAATGCATAACGTGAGTCAGTGTATACATTAACTTTCTTATTTGTGGCTTGAATACAGGCTTGTGTTAGAGCAATAAGTTCTGCTGCTTGGGCTGACAAAGTATCTATACAATTTGTCTCAATAACTTCAGTGTCTGTTGTGACTGCATACGCGGCCACTAAATCTCCTGTACTTGTTCTCATGCACGATCCGTCTACATACAACGTCAGGTCTGGATCTAACAATGGAACGTCTGTCAAGTCTTGTCTAGGTTTCGTCTTTATTTCAATGATTTCAACACAATCATGAGCTAGTGGGTCTGTTCCAATTACAGGTAATAGTGTAGCAGGATTCAATGTATTACACCGTCGGATCTCTATGTGTGGTTGAAACAATGTCAGTTCATAACCGGTAAGTCTTGCTATGGTCAAGTGTTGTGTTTGTGTTCGGTTCACAAGAACCTCTACTGCATGTGGTACTTGTACTGTCAATGGATGTCCTAATACTATGGCATCGCTTTGTCTGATTGCTAAAGCTGTCGCCGCCACTGATTTCAGGCATGCAGGCAAAGCCTGAGCTACGGGATCTAATGTACTGGAAAAATAAGCACATGGCTTGCGTGATCCTGCTTGATCCTGAGTGAGTACTGACAAGGCAGTACCTTCACGTTCTGTAACAAAAAGTGTAAAATGTTTGCTATAACATGGTGTTGCTAAAACAGGTGCTTGACATAAAGCTTCCTTTAGGCTTTCAAAAGCTTGTGTATGTTCCTGAGTCCAAGGGAGAACAGTCGATGTGGCTGCCTCCTGTGTGGTTAGCTGAATGAGTGGTTTTGCTAGAAATGCGTACTGAGGGATCCACTGCCTACAATATGAAGTGAGGCCTATAAAAGCCCGCACTTCCTTTTGTGTCTGGGGTATTGACATGTTAGCAATTAACTGGATGCGATCTGGTGTAAGCTGCCTTCCCTCCTTGGACAGCGAGTGACCAAGATAAATAACTCGCTGGACACAGAATTGCAGCTTAGAAGGAGACACCTTGTGCCCCTTGTCGGCTAGAAAATGTAAAACTGTCAGAGAAGCCTTTTCACATTCAGGTTCGCTTCTCGCGGTGATCAGCAGATCATCGACATATTGAAGCAGTGCAGTATTGACTGGCATGTGGATACTGTCAAGTTCTCGTTTCAGTGCTTGGCTGTAGATGCTGGGGCTTTCTGTGAATCCTTGGGGAGCGCGTGAGAATTTAAAGCTGCGCCCATTTAAACTGAATCCGAACAAATATTGGCTTTCCGGATCTATTGGGACGCTGAAAAAGGCATTCTTGAGATCAATTACAGTAAAGAATGTTGCTTCGGAATCAATTGCTGTCAATAATGATGATATATCAGGGACCACAGGAAATTGTGGTACAATGCACTTGTTTAGTTCACGCAAATCAATAACCAATCGGTATACTGGTGGGGCAGTAGGATCAGTTCGTTTAAGAATCGGAATTATCGGTGAATTACATACATTGGAGTCTGTTTCTACAACTACTCCCTGGGCAATTAGCTCATCAATGATTTTCAGCAAAGCCACTACAGCATCATGTGGTAACTTGTATTGTCGCATTCGTGGTAGTACCACTCCTGCTTTCAATGTGACTCGGTATGGTGTAATGTTCATGCAGCCAACATCCGTAGGGCCTTGTGCCCATAGATGTACTGGTAAAGTCTGTAGTCGGGGATCCATGTCCCTAGACACATAGTGACCTTTAAAATCACGTAGAAACAACCTTACTCCTTCCGGAGAACAACATATTATGGCTCCTAGTGCTTTCAGAGTTTTAATTCCTAACAGATTTTCTGGGCATGATTTAGTAAGCAATAAATCTGTAGTTCGTGTCAAAGGTCCTATCGTAAGTGGGAGAGGCTGTGATACTTCATTAACAATAGGTTTTCCTGAAAAACCAAGGGAAACATTTTGAGAGCCTGAGAGGGGTGCCCCTGGAACTTCACTACGTTTTATAGTTGTTCGACTTGCCCCTGTATCGAGTAAGAATTTTCTATCTTGACCTAACAATTCACTATGTACATACGGTCCTTCTTGATCTACAGGAATCTCGATGAGCGGTAAGTCAACTTCCCTCTCTAGGCTTGTTCATGCGTAACGCTGATACTCAGGATATTCATATTGTGCAGTCTGATACATTTGTCGTGTTGTGGTTTGTGTGGCAGTAGCAGGCAACGGTGGTGCAGCTGGCACAAACTGTATGGGCTGCTGTGAGGCTGGCATGGACTGTTGCTGAACTGGCATGGACTGTTGCTGAACTGGCATGGACTGTCCATGCTGCATAGCTCCTTGTTCATTCTGATCTTGTCTAACTAATCGTGGTCTCTCTTTTGCAATACCTGTAGCTATATTACGTTTCAGGACTGGACAATCGTGTACATAATGGCCTAGTTGCTTACAGTAATTGCAGGTTCCTTTTACAGGAGCTGCAGAATCACCAGAATGTGTCACACCCTTTTTGTGACCCTCTGCTGGTACTGTCTGAGAAACTAGCATTTTCATTTTTGTATCCTTCATGCGTCTATGCTCGTGTTCTTGTTCATCCCTAATTCTATTGTGATGATACTGTAACATTTGTAGCATTTGTGACGGAGTGTTACTTTGCCAGGTACTCTCGAATTTCAATATTCTATTCTTCACTGGAGGCAATGCATTTTCCACTAATTTTGTCACAAATAAATGTGGATATGAGTCACTACTTGCTTTTATACCACTGTTTATACCAAAACATTTTTCAAATCGAGCATAATAATCGCTTGTGTCTTCATCTTGCTTTTGTTTGCAGGCTGTGATTGCACCCCAATCTTCCTTTTTTGTAGTTAATAGACGTGGCAGTACCTGTACTAGTAAACCTGGTAACAGTTTAACTTTATCCCCGAGCCCTGAACCTGCAGTTCGGGCCCTTTCTTCCTCTGCTAATGCTGTCCAGTCTATCTTTTGGTCTCCCACTTCCCACTCTTTTTCTTTCAGTTTTTCATAGATGCCAGCAGGCAAAAGCACCTTTAATATCGTCATAATATCAGGAAAGGTGTACTCTCCCATTAGTAACATGTCTTTAATTTCTCGGTGGAAACCCGCTGGGTCTTTGTCATGACTAGGTACTACTTTCTTCATTTCTAATAATTCCATTTTTGATATGGGTGTGTAAACAAATACACGGTGAAACTCATTGTCTTCGCCTTTTATTGGGTGCACTTTTCGTAAAGGATTTTGTCTATCCATATAGTACGGCGTTCTTTCTCTGTGGGGCAGCGAGAGAGAATCCGGATTTACAAAAAGGACATACTGTTTACGTGACACTAATATCTCTTTAATTAGCTTGTTACTAGAACCTCTCCATCTGTTCGTGAGTAGTTCCGTTAATATATCAGGTAAAGGACCAGGGTCAGCATGTTGGCTCTTATATAATATAAGGAGTTGCTGAATCATATAGATTCCAGCTAAACGTTGTTCATCTGCACTGAGATTAAAAAACGTGTGTGCTACGGTCTCATCACCGTATATTTCAGGACTGTCAATCCAGTGAACAGCTGATCTGGCTAATTCTTGCTCATCCATGGAATCGAGGAGGTGGTAACCCCTTCGTTCTCGTAGTATTTTATCTGCGGCTTGAAACAAATGTTCAGGAGACTTCAGATTTATTACAGGCGTCGGATACGTTCTGCTATTATTTGGGCATACAGAGTGTATGGGATCAGAAAAACATCTAGCATTATCACAGGATCTTCCTCTGCCTACATAGGCTATGGTCTCTGACTGTCTTGCTCGAACTCGTCTGTTCCCAATCTTTCTTCATGAATACGCTCTATTTCTCTACGGATTTTTCGGCACATGGCTATTATACAATTTTGCTTATCGTGTCTCCCTTCTGATATATTCTGGCTCCATCTTGTAAGAATAAGCATTGCATTCGGGTCTACCCCCGGACGGTCTTGATTTCTGATCACACAGTTTATGAGGAAACGTAACAGTTCCCCCTGTATCTCTACTTTCTGGAATTCCATAGCTCTGTTAATACATCCTGGATCTCGTCCTGTTTGAACAAAATGGTATATGTTATCTAGATGCGTAGTCATTCCTGGTAACCTTGCTAAATACTCTGCGGCTCGCCTGATGCGTAATGATGCCAGGACCATTTCGTCCTCTTTACCAACCACCGGGTCATATCTACAATTTACAAGGAGTTCCTTAAGCGTACGTTCACTTACGAATTTAGGTGTACGTGAATGCGCTGATTCTTGAAAGACAAGTTTATTTATTCTGGGTGGTGTAAAGGTATTGCTAGCACCTCCCGTGGCCCCATCTGGGGCATCGGGTGTGAATGGGTTGGTTGAACGTGACACAGCAACTATGGGTGTCGATACCACTGTAGAATCGACTGCGGGGACAGATGTGCTTGCCGAAGCTTGTATCGGGACTTGCTGTTGCACGGGGTCGGATACCTGATCCTGACGTTGAACCCCTCCGCCAGACGGTCTATGTAGTGTGGCGTTAGTATACTCGGGAGCTGTGTCGTCTAGATATGAGGAAAGAAAAACATCTTCTGCGGTTCTGGGATGCCCTTTTTGATGTACCTTAATTGGAAATAACGGGGGTGGCAAGTCTTTTGGCATCCCTGGAACAGCCTTTGGTAGTCCTTCGGTTAGAAGGGGATACATACCATTCATAAGAGCATTTCTTTGTCTATTTACTTGTTCTGACTTCACTCGGATACCTTCCTCAATTAATAGATCTTCTTGAACTTTATTTGAACTTTCTTTACTCCTCTCTTCTTGTCTACGTGCTTTTTCTGTACGTCTATGAGATTCTTTACGCCATAACTCAACAGCGTCTTTCTGTGACTGTCTGACCTTTCTTTTCCATAACTCTTCCTCCACTTTCATGATGCACTCTGCATCCCAGGTTCCCGCTGCGGGCCACCTTTGACTTTCCGGCAATCCCTTGGTATAATCTACCCATAGATCAAGAAACAATATGGCATCTAAGCCATGCTTGTGGTACATAAAATGCCCTGTAGTGTCCCTAGGAGGAATAGGAACTGCTTCTTCAAGCACCCCTTTTCTGGTAGTAATCTGTCTTAACTTCGAGAAGAGCGGCATATTGACAACTGATCTGATACTTACTCTTGAATTCACTTAATACGAAAAACACAATAATGAACAGCGAACAAAGAACAATCATTCATACCACAATATGCAAGACATTTGAACACTTTAAACATTAAACATTAAACATTTTAACAATAACCGACAATGATGACAGTCTGCCTAACTAATCACCACGCTGAATTCTTGACAATAACTGAATACTTCGGAATACTTGATATACTGCTAAACAGTACATATACACTGCTAAACAGTGCCGACCGGATTTGTGTACCCAAATCCGTCTTGACCGGCACAACCTATGTGCGCGTCAACACGCCTCCTCGGCGATGGTACTCACCGAGTAGCTCCTTGAAACGGAAGGCCTCAGAGAATGGACAGGACTCGATAACTGCGGATAGCGGACCCTCTGGACATCGGGATTTCGAAAAACCTGGTGGGCTTCTGTATACCTCGGATCTTGCTCTCTCAGCTAGGCTCTGGTCGGGATACTTCGCACTTCTCACCGCCTCGTCTGGGTTGATCGCAGCCTCAGTCGCCCCCGCTTGACCGGAGGGAGCTTACAGGAAATCCTGCTGGTACGCGTTTATGGTCCGTCCAGCTGTGGCAGGAGACCGGGCCTGCAACGCACCGCCGGCGCGTGAGATGAGAAAGTGTCCCTATTCGGGCGCCATTATGTGGTAAATATTCTTTTTACCGAAACTGAATTTCATACGGAATCCTTAAAATAAAGTAAAATAGCTCAGAATAACAAGAGGCAGAAATCCGTGGTATAAGAGGTTTCTAAATGGGCTTTATTCCATCCAAAATGGCCGACTCGAGTCGCGGCCTTCAGGTTCCGTCACCACGAGGGTTCAGGAAGTGAAGTACAATACTTTATTGACAAGAAGTAACTTTTATAGGTCATACATTTACAATGAAACAAGTGCAAAAAGGCGTAACAATTGATAAGATAAATTAACATAGTGATACGTAATTGAAACTAGGCGTAATAAGGAGCAAAAAGAAACATGATTGGCTCTCATTATCTTACATAGGTGGATCTATACGATAATACTTAACATGGATGCGTGCGCAGCAGCATGACGTGTGATTGACGTGCAACTAGGGGGTGAAGGGGACTTGACATTTAGCTCTACATGTGGAGACGAGAAGTCTAGGGGGTCATGTCAACCTAATCCCAAATCATATCTAACATCCTATGTTTAGAGAACTATGTTATCCACAAGGAAGGACTCTCGGACAGAATCTATTCTATACTAACTGTATGTGCGTGTACAAGCGTCTAAGTGTCTATATGAGAAGCGAGGGGCAGAAAACTTTCCATGGCAACAGGGCTATGAATCACTTGCAGGAGGACGGAAAGGCTGAGTCCTTTGCTTGTGAGCTAAAGGAAATGTTTACCTAAATCACTAGACAGGAATGCATCGGCTGAAGAGCAAAATAGATAATTCGAAGGTGAAATACAGCTTCTTGGCAGGCAGGCGAAAACTGGCCGAGGCAGGCACCGTTAGCTGCACAGGGAGTAGGACAAAGTTCATGGATACAGATGCGAGCTCAAGCTGAAACTGTCAGAGACAGAGAGCAGGGAAAGGCTTTGAGGAAAGAATCGGGCCTACTTGCCTGAACTGTAAAAATGGAGTACCTTAGCCATATAAAGTCGGTGGCTTTTCATACTTAGGAATTGAATATCCAGCCCATTGATGGCGGATCTGACAGAGAACATGTCGACGGTAGACACACATATGTTTGCGTCTTGGAAACTGGAACTGGAGGGAACATACATGTACTTGTGACATGCACATAGAATCGTTGGGGTCCAAGATAGGGGACATAACTGATCAGGAAAATCCACATTTCCACAGTATTGTAAAACACTGCGTAGCTACTGTGTGAGGACATTATTAATTCTGTTTTTTTTTAGTGTTTTAATAATCATTACGAGTGTGATTTTGCACATATATCATCCTATTTCTAGACATGTTTATAATATTACTGCTGAACATTCTTTTAGCGATCTACCGCCACATGAATTATCTTATAGACTTGCGCTGCGCAATAACACCTTCATTAGTATGTTACATCATTCCCATCAGACTAGTAATGCCACCAATTGTTGGGTGTGTGGCCGACTCCCTCCCTATCAGAATAACAAAGGAGTTCTGCCTTTCTTTCCACATCCGTTCACACACAATGGCTCCTGTGGAGCATGGTTTAGTTTACTAAATTCCATAGACCCAGACACAGCAGTTTATCAACAACATTGGATATGGGGAAATCTGAATCTAGTTTTATTCAAAGTCTGTCACCCTAATAAGGAGGGTCACCCCAGTAGAACAGGAACTGATTTAGAAAATGAAGTGTATAAATTAGGTAATTTTACGCCTAATCTCATGATTTTGAACGTCAAATCCGAAGTTGAATTAATTCTGCCCACTATGTCAGTATTTCCAGTTAAGGGTGAATTATGTGTGAGAAAAGTTGGTTCCATACACATGGGCCATAGCCAATGCGTTACTACAGTAGAATATAGTGATCAAGGGAAATCTTCATTTAGAGCTTCTCGCCATTCTTACTTTATATGTGGTCAGACGGCATATATGCGTCTGCCTCTAGATTGGGATGGTACCTGTTACATAGCATTCCTTTTGCCACCTGTTTTCCTAGCTCCCCCTGATTATTATCGAAATGTTCATTTAGTACACAAAAGAGAGCGTAGAGATCTCCCAGTTGTCGATTATACTGAGACGGCATGGGACAAGTATGTAGATTTCAATAAAGGTATCTTTCCCTATATAGGTACAATATCAAATAGTAAGCTGATACGCAGACTCACCAAGACTCTTGAAGCTGTAGTAAACGAGACTATAGCCGCCCTAGGCAATCTGACAGAGGAACAATCAGTGATGAGAATTGTTGTTCTCCAGAATCGTCTTGTCCTTGACGTCATCCTGGCCGATAGGGGCGGAGCTTGCAGGGTCATCGGATCCAGCTGCTGCATATTCATACCAGAAAATTCGCCATCTGTATATAAAGCTATAACACGCCTTCATAAGATTGTAAGCCAGATACACGAGAATCCAGGCACTTGGACGTGGTCCGGGTGGTTTTGGAGTGTGATATCAGCCTGGGGATGGAGAGTTCTATCTTTCCTAGGTATTGGCCTTCTTATGCTCTTCAGTTGTTGTTTATGCCTACAATGTGGACCAGCGATTTGTGGTCTGTGTGCCACATCATGCATTCCATATCAAAGTTCTCGTTCAAAATGCCGGAAAAAGAAGGAAGAAGAAATGATGCTCCATGAGCAAATCGATGGAATAATGAAGATTGATATCTCTTGAAGGGCAAGTAGGGGACAAGGAGGGAATGTGGAAATGTGGATTTTCCTGATCAGTTATGTCCCCTATCTTGGACCCCAACGATTCTATGTGCATGTCACAAGTACATGTATGTTCCCTCCAGTTCCAGTTTCCAAGACGCAAACATATGTGTGTCTACCGTCGACATGTTCTCTGTCAGATCCGCCATCAATGGGCTGGATATTCAATTCCTAAGTATGAAAAGCCACCGACTTTATATGGCTAAGTTACTCCATTTTTACAGTTCAGGCAAGTAGGCCCGATTCTTTCCTCAAAGCCTTTCCCTGCTCTCTGTCTCTGACAGTTTCAGCTTGAGCTCGCATCTGTATCCATGAACTTTGTCCTACTCCCTGTGCAGCTAACGGTGCCTGCCTCGGCCAGTTTTCGCCTGCCTGCCAAGAAGCTGTATTTCACCTTCGAATTATCTATTTTGCTCTTCAGCCGATGCATTCCTGTCTAGTGATTTAGGTAAACATTTCCTTTAGCTCACAAGCAAAGGACTCAGCCTTTCCGTCCTCCTGCAAGTGATTCATAGCCCTGTTGCCATGGAAAGTTTTCTGCCCCTCGCTTCTCATATAGGCACTTAGACGCTTGTACACGCACATACAGTTAGTATAGAGTAGATTCTGTCCGAGAGTCCTTCCTTGTGGATAACATAGTTCTCTAAACATAGGATGTTAGATATGATTTGGGATTAGGTTGACATGACCCCCAGACTTCTCGTCTCCACATGTAGAGCTAAATGTCAAGTCCCCTTCACCCCCTAGTTGCACGTCAATCACACGTCATGCTGCTGCGCACGCATCTATGTTAAGTATTATCGTATAGATCCACCTATGTAAGATAATCAGAGCCAATCACGTTTCTTTTTGCTCCTTATTACGCCTAGTTTCAATTACGTATCACTATGTTAATTTATCTTATCAATTGTTACGCCTTTTTGCACTTGTTTCATTGTAAATGTATGACCTATAAAAGTTACTTCTTGTCAATAAAGTATTGTACTTCACTTCCTGAACCCTCGTGGTGACGGAACCTGAAGGCCGCGACTCGAGTCGGCCATTTTGGATGGAATAAAGCCCATTTAGAAAACCTCTTATACCACGGATTCTGCCTCTTGTTATTCTGAGCTATTTTACTTTATTTTAAAGATTCCGTATGAAATTCAGTTTCGGTAAAAAGAATATTTACCACATACTTGCCTGGGTGAAAAGGACTGGACCTGCAACCCTTGACCCCAGTACCCAGAGTGACTCCAAGGGCTAGATCTTAAGCCTCTGGTATATAACAGGCTTCCAACCCCTGCACCTGGACACTGCCATCTTTGAGTCTAACCTGTCAAGTGGTGCCACCCCAGTTCTGGTCCCTTGGAAGTGGGCCTAAGGTGCTTGCCAGAGGAACCGATGCATCTTCTCTGCTGATCGATGCACCCCAGAGCAGACACAACGCATCTCCTTGGCTGAACAGTGGATTGGACCCTTTGCGAAAGACTCACATTGCCGATGCCTCCCGCATCTTGGGACGGATGCATCACCTTTGGAACAGCCGCTGCTCAACACTTTCCCCGGTGAAACCTCCTCGCATTCCCACGTTGGTGAGAAACTCTACATTGCAGCTTCACTTCTCATAGGAATCGACCCATCGCCTCTGCTGCACCTCTCATCCTCGACACCGGACTTCTCATCGCAATCCCCGTCAACAGGATCCTTGATGTCGATGCAATTGGACCTTGCACCGCAGCTTCGCCACATCTTGGAAACGATGCGTCGCCTCTGCTGCGCAAGCCATCTTCAACGCTGATCCACACAACGCTCCACAACCAGGATTTAAGGAACTCTGTTCAGTGGGCATAACTGAGTCCCGGCAGCCTGCCCGAACACTACCACAGTCAGCCTGAACTTGTGACTTTGTCCCTGTCCGGGACAACCTGATATTCCCGATAGCACTTAGTGCTTTTTGCCATTATTTTACTTAAAAACTTTAAAATTCAATATCTCCCGTTCTACTAATTGGATTTTTGTCATTTTGGAGCACTTTACAATATACCATTAAAGTGACATGAGGATTATAAAGTTAACGCAGCCCGAGGTTCTAAATTCAAGTATGACTGGAACTAATAATTAGTAAAGACGAGACTAGAACTAATAATTTGTAAAGACGAGAGAGGGGAGGATGAAGCAGAAAGTCAGAGTGGAGGACAGAATATCTAAATTGGGAGTGAGAGTAATAGTGCAAGTGGAGTAGAGATGAAGAGGAAGTGAGAACGGCAGTGGGAGTGGAAGTGGGAAAGGGGGAAATGAGGAGGCCAGAGACTGAATAGATGTAAGTCAAGGGGAATGCTGTAAGGGGAGGCAGGAAGAAGGGGGTATGACACAGTAGGGTGGCAGCAAAAGATGGGGCAGGATCCTGAGGAGGGGTCGATGTGGGTGGGAGCTAGAAGATAATATGAGTGTAAGTAGAAGTGATAGGAGTAGTTAATTCGGTAGGAAGATGAAGAAGGAGAAAGGGGTAAGTGCAGAGAAAAGGTAAATGTAGGTGGAGGGGGAGTGAGGGGGTGGTAGGAAGAGAGAAAAGCAGATGAAGAGGCAGCAGAGATCAGTTGGAGAGAATCTTGGGGAGGGAGAGACGAGAGGAGGAACTAGGAGGGAATAAGGGGACAAAGAGGCAGGTGACCAAGTCAAGCCAGATAATGGAAGAGCATAGGAGAAGGAAAAGAGTCATGTGGGGAGAGGGTGGGATGGGGTGACAAGGGGCGAGTAGGAGGGGAGGAAGTCAGAAGGGGCAGGTAGTGAAATATAAAGGGGTATGATAAATATGAGGGTACTCCACCAACACGCAGAAATAATTAATGCAATATACAAATTGAAAAAATAGGCTTGTTGAGTTATCATCATCAAACAGGATTTATAGAGTGCTACTTCTCATCCGTGAGGGTCTCCAGGCACAGGGGGTGTTCTGCTGCTCTAAGCTATTTGTTGAAGAGCCAAGTTTTCAGTCTCTTTCTGAACTTCCTATTGGTGCTGATTGAAGAGGTGAGGGGAGGCGTTCCAGAGGTTTGGGGGCAAGATGGGAGAAGTATCAGCTATCACTTCTGATTATTCAAGTGGAGTGGGCGAGGAGAAGGGGCGAAGCTGTCTTGTGGGATGGTGAAAATTTACCTCAGGTTGAGGTAGGCTGGGCCTTTGTTGTGGAGGGCTTTGTAAGCGTGGGTGAGAAGTTTGAACTTGGCTGCATTTGCAGACGGGGAGCCAGTGCAGTGCTGTGAGATGATGGGTCATGTTGGTCTCTCTTGGGAGGTCGAGGACCAGCCTGGGGGTCGCTTTCTGTATTGTCAGGAGCCCGTTTTGGAGTTAGGTGTTGATCCCTGCTTAGAGGGCGTTGCAGTAATCCAGGGGGCTGGTGATGAGTGCTTGGGTGATGGTGCTTTTGGTGTCCGTGGGGAGACATTTAAAGATTTTCTTCAGCATGCAGAGGATGTGGAAGCATGCTGAGGAGACAGCGCTCACCTGTTTTTTCATGTATAGATTCCTGTCGAGAATAATGCCCAGATTGTTTCTGTGTTCTGTGGGCTTGGGGGGGGGGGGGGCTAGTTTGGTGGGTCACCTGGTGTTGTTCCAAGAGAAGGCAGAGCTCCCAAAGATGATTACCTCTGTTTTATCGATTTGTTAGGTTAGAGGCATTTGCACTGCATCCAACTGGCGATGCTGGTCATGCACCTGTGGAAGTTGGCTTTTGTGTTGGTAGGGTCCGAGGAAAGGAACAGGATAAGTTGGTTGTCATCCGCATAGGATATGATGTTCATCTTATGAGATCTGACCAGAGAGGCTATGGGGGCCATGTAGGTTTTGAAGAGGGTGGGGCTAAGAGAGGAGCCTTGGGGGACTCTGCAGATGATGTCCTTAGGAGCTGAGGAGTAGAGTGGAAGGTGGATGCTTTGGGTTCTGCCTGTGAGAAAGGCGATCCATTTGGGAGCATTTCCCTGGATGCCCATGTGGTGGAAGCCATGGAGGAGGGTGTAGTACAATACGGTGTCAAAGGCTGCAGAGCGGTCAAGGAGGATGAGGGCAGCGGTTTCGCTCTTGTCCATTAGGGCTCTGATGTCATCCATGGGCAGTTTCCATGCTATGGTTGGCGCAGAATCCTGATTGCGAGAATCCAGGAGGTTGTTGGTTTCGAGATGGTTGGTTAGTTGAGTATTTATTGCTTTTTCTAGGACTTTGGCTGTGAAGGGTAGCAGTGAGATAGGTCAGTCATTTGTTAGGTCGGCCAGGTCTGCAGAGGTTTATTTTTTAGAAGAGGTTAGACTTCTACGTGCTTCCATGCTGTGGGGAGGTAGGCCTGGGTGATGGAGGCATTCAGGATGGATATGAGCTCTTGCTGATGGAGCTGGTTCCTTTGTTAAATGTGGTGAGGGCAGGGGTCCTTTGGAGCTCTGCAGTGGATGGAGCTCATGAGTGTGGCGGTGGTTGGCATGGTGAGGGGTTCCCAGATTGAGAAGGTAGGTAGGGTGTTGTCTTTGTTGGTGTGTTGTCTTTGTTGTTGTATAGAGTGCCTAAGGTATGAGGTTGGGAGTCAGAGTGTTCATATTGTGTTGCAATTTTGTTGTGGAAGAACTCTGCGAGGGAGTCACAGATGTCCTTGGAGGGGATGATGGCGTTCTCTGTTGCTGTTGGTGAACTCTCTGATGATGCCGGAGTTCTTTGCTGTGATTGGAGCTGGCTTTTAGGCAGTTGTTGAGGGCCTCTTTCTTGGCGTTCTTTAGTTGAGGGTGGTATTTATTTAGTGCTCCTTTGAGGTTTTTGTTGGTGCACCAGGTCTTTTCCAGTTTTTTGCAATTTTGTTTAGTGTTGATGAGTTTGTCTGGGAACCAGTTGACTTGGTGGGGAGAATCTGCGGGGTCCAGAGCGACTGAGGGCGACTTTTTCAGTGCAGGGGGTTGACAGCCTTATCAGGGTTGTGGGAGGGGGAAGGTAGTGATGCATTGAGTCCAGAGGTCTTCTGATACCTTGCTCCAGTTCCTGTGGGGGATGCTGGAGAGGTTGGTGGGGGGCTTGGTGGTGGAGGAGATGAGAAAGTGTACTACAGATGGGTCGGACCAGGTGATTTTGCTGGTGTGGCTCATTTTGTTGCTGTCAGAGAAAATAGGGTCCAGTGTGTGTCCTGCGGTGTGTGTGTGGGGCCTCTTACTAGCTGAAAGAGTCCATGTTTCTCTAGGACCTTGAGGAGGTTGGTGGTGTTGGGGTTGGAGGGGTCCTCCAGGTGGAAGTTCATATCTCCTAGGAGGAGGAAGTCTTTGGAGTGGATAGCTAGTGGGGAGTTGAAATCTGTGATGTCCTTTCAGAAGGCAAGGTGGGGTCTAGGGGGTCGGTAGGCTGAGCAGGCTTGGGAGGTATGGAAGAGAATTGATGTGAACAGCTTTGTAAACCAGGCAAGCAAGTTTGAATGTTATCCTAGCTCGTTTGTATTTGAATCGATGGACCAGATTGCTTTTTGTTCAATTTCTACAAAGGGTTCCAGGACATTATAGTAGAAATTCTAGGAGTGGTTTTAACCACTTTGGGGTATCTGGGAAGGATACCTGAATCATAATGGATTAATTGATCACATCATTGCTAAAATCAGAATGGGCTCCTAGGCTTTGTGGCTCCTACCCCCAATAGTACTACTTAATCATGATGAGATTTTCATCGGAATCTTGGTCTTCTGGCTCTATGCAGTCTGCCTGACCTTACTGTCCCCTTATCAATCACGTGTTGTGGAGGGTTATCTAGCCAGCTACAACACCAGATTGGCAGTGTTCTTAATTGATGTAGCTATAAAAAAACAAAGTTCAGGTCTTTCTTTTGCTTGGTATGGAACAAGTACTTGATAGAGTTGAGTGGTACTTTATTTCTAAGGCACTTTGAAAGTCCTCACTGGAGCCTCTAATGACAACTTTCATAATGAGTAACTTTGTTCAGTCTTCGGCATGCATTTGGGTTACTGGAGAATGATCACAGCGTACACAACTCTCAAGAGGCAAGAAGTAGTGATGTCGTCATCACCCCTGATTTCTGACCTTACAAAGGGGCTTTTGATCCAAAAATCAACAAGAACTAGGCCAGAAAGGGTTTGGCTACATGAACAGGACCTAGAGGATCTATTCGATATTTAGGTGTCAATATTATCAACTGCTGCACACGATTTATACTCTCCATGCCCAATCGCTGCTTGACATTCTTTTTAAGGACCTAGTTAATGTGAAAATATTGGAGCTGTCATGGTTTAGTAAAATAAATAACTTAAAAATGAACTTTCTCCACCACCTCCTAAATTTAGCCAAGGCTCTGCCCCTTAAATTCCACAAACATGCTATAAGGGACACACAGAAGCACATTCTAAATTTTATTTTGGGAAGTAAATCCCCTAAGGTTGGCTAGGAGGACTCTATATGTGAAGAATTTTAAAGGTGATTGGGAGTTCCCAGACATTTCTTGGTACATATATGCCATTCAGGGTTGACCAATTCTAGAATGGATGAGGCCTAGGTCCCCAAAGGCTTGGTTGGTAGGGGAAGCAGAGGTTACTCCCATTTCATTGCAGTGCATATTGTGGCTTCCCCCTGTCATAGGCCTTATAACTCAAGCTTGTTGTTCCTGTTGATTGTTGTACATTCATATTGGGACAGATTCTCTAATAGAAGGGGGGATGATCTTGTTTCCCTCCATACTTACCCCTGTTACCCACAACCCCAATTTGCCTCCGGGCTTAACAGATCCACATGTTGACATCTGGGTTGATCTTGTACTAATACTTTGGGGGACATTTCTCAGGAGTGAATCATGAGCACCAGGAGACAATGTGACAACATAACATTTACCTCCTGGCAATGAGTATAGACCAATACAGGGGCTCCATTCGGCGGTGTGTATTGGTAAAGTAGGAATAGAGACATGACTTAGGGAAAGGTCTTAATCACCAAATCTTCCACACTGAAAGGAACCTCCTGAATGTACATCACACTGAATGTCCCAATGCCCAATATCACTCTATATATATATATATATATATATATATATTTATATATTTATATATATATATATTTATATCACAGTTTCCTTTTGGGAAAATACTAGAATTTGAGATCTCAGTGAAAGCAAGGAATGGTGCCTATGTGCTATATGGGTGTCAACATCTAAGCTATCGTATAAAGATGATGTGTACCAGATTTTGACCCTTGCTTTGGAACTTTACCCGGATGACATTGAGGGCCATGTATGGGTGTTCTGAACTCTGCTGGAGGCTCTGCCTGTCTCTGGGATCCTATATATCCTCACAGTGAAGACTTTTGCGATCTTCTGCTCAGCATTTTTAAAGATTATAATAGGAGTTACTTTGTGACTTGTACTGGTGTTGGCAACCTGAGTGAAAATAGTATTCACCCTCTACATACAGTATGAGCAAACTTATTTTCCACTTCTTATTGTAAGGTCTTCTGATAGTGGCACAGTGGTGGAAGCAGGAGTCCCCATCCCCAATTGGTATCTTGTAGGCCAAGATTTGGCATGTTTTTGTAATGTTGAAGTTAACTGCATTGATTATCGATAGGATGCCTAGTTCTGAAGATGGGTCTTCTAAAGATCTGTTTTGATTTGTGCAGCAAGGCTGAGAGTCTCACTTGTATATAATAGACTTAGAGTCCCTTTTATGACCACTCAATAACTCCTATGAATAACTTTAGGAGCCTATATTCAGTATCTCACTGTCCATTTGTATTGCCTGCTCAAATGGTCTGTTTCATAGAAACAAGCAGCCATGGGTACTACGGCACAGGGGGTGAAGCAATTCAAGTTTATATGGCGTCTTTTAATTAATTCATAACAGATTGAATTAAATTAAATCTTGTAAGTTTACAAGTAATTTTATATGACTCACCAAAATCAACTCATTGATAGTTACACATATTTCAAAAAAAATATGTGCCTCCCCTTCTGGAAGAGAAGTCTCATGCATGCAATAGGGGGACCAGATGTAATTGCTGGTGAGGGGTACCGCACCATATATATATATATATATATATATATATATATATATATATATATTTCTCCACTCCTTATCATTTCCATCTATCAGAAAGAAGAGGGACACGGATCTCAATTGCCAGTGCAAAATTGTTTATTGCAAGCAGTCCGCCATTACGCGTTTCGGCCAGAAAGGCCTTGATCACATGATGCCACTGCGTTGTGGGACACACGAATTTAAAGTGACAAATGCTATATTTTTAATCCTAAACACTGATAACAGACTGCTATTGCAACTGACCACGAGATACCTTGAACTCATTTGATAATACTTTATTCAAAATAGCTGTATAATACCTATTAAAATAAGTATATATATAGTGATTGAGCATGGGTTGCAGGCTCTGTGCTTTTGGTGACCCTTCTTGTGTGACCCTGACCAGCATAAATGAATGATTGATTGAGGAGCCAAGGATGCACAGTATTGTTTTATAGAACCGGGGTTCACTGTGACACTGTCTCGCCCCCAAAATGTTGTAAACACCACTTGTGTAGTGGGTCTGTAAGCCCACAACACAGGCACTTTTTTCTGTGGGTCCTTCTTACACTTACAGCGACAGTCTGTACAGCCCCACCTCCTGCAGATCACATAAGGCTGTACCTTACAGCTGCAGTCTCCCATGGTCAGACACCAAAATAAAAGTGGCTCACTTTAGCGAAGTCGAAATCTAAAAAAGTGGCCCACAGTCTGCAAACCACTGCAGTTCTGAACGTGTGACGACATGCTGGTTGTATGCGATTTCACAGAGAATGATTTCATGGAATACCATTACTGAGAAACCATTTCACCTAGACTGCTTAATAGACAATTACAGGAAGAATGGCATTTACCCTTTTATAGACACCAATTTATAGAATGTCTTTCATAATTGGCTGTTGCATGCTTTTTAAGGTGGAAATGCAATTGTTGTGGTCTTAATTGCTGAAACATTTTTGTCGGAATTATTTATTTCAGTGATTTACTTCTGGATTTATATCTTTTACGTGGTTGAACACTTATTTATGATGCTTTTAATTTGCTGACCAATCACCACGCCTAAACACCACACATCTCTGGCCCTCTCACAACCTCAAACCATTAGGCCTCCTTGTACCCTAAAAACCCTTCACCACCCCTAAACTCCACCCATCCCTGAACCCAAGAAACGCCTCATCACACCTAATCTACACCAATTCTGACACCTGAACTCTACCTATCCCTGAACCCTAAAAGCACGTTCTACTCCTGAACTCCACCAATCTCTAAGCCACAAAATACCTCAATATAGCTAAACTCCATCCATTTCTGAACCCTAAAAACCTATTTCTTTGCCAAAGCCACACACATCCCAGAACTCCCCTTTTCTATGCCTACATCCCTCACCCCATCCCTGAATCCTAAAGTCCCTCACCACCTCTAAACAGCACCTGTCCCAGAGCCCTACAACCTCTCACCACCCCTAAACACCATCCATACCAGACTCCTAAAAGAAACCCTCATCACCCTAAACTCCACCTATCCCTGATCCTTAAACACCTTTTTAACCCTAAACCCTACTCATTACTGAACCCTAAAACCCCTCAACACCCCTAAACTCCACCGATTCCCTAAACCCTTACAACCTCGCTCTCACGACCCTAAACTACACCCATTCCTGAATCCTAAACACCTCACCACCCCTAAACTCCACCTTTTCCTAAACCCTAAAAGTCCTTTAACATCCCTGAACTGAACTAGGCCCCAGCTCCCACTGACCTGGACTCATCCTCCGATCAGTCTAAGGCCCTTTGGGACCCCGCCTCGCTTGCTCAAGGCCCTGCTTTGTTCTTGGGCTCCTTCTCTCTCAGTCTTTGCTCCTTCCTTTCGCCATTCACTCCTCTACTCTTAGCTTTCTCCTTTTTACTTTCTCTCTCACTCCTTTGCCTTCATCATTGTGCCTGCTCTCCATTCTTCACTCACCCTTTTTATGCCTCTTGGTGCCAGTTTTCCACTCTCCACTTTCTCTGTTTGTGCCTCGTGTGCCCATTTTCCACTCTCTCTTTGTGCCTCTTTGTGCCCATTTTCCACTCTCCACTCTCTCGTTCTGCCTGCTTTCTACTCTTTCTCTTTGTGCCCCTTTTGCCTATTTTCCTTGTGCCCGCTTTTCCTGTGCATCCATTCTCCTCTGGTGCTTTTTTGTCTCCCACCGCCACCCTCCCCTGCTTTCTCACCTCCGGCTGCTCCTTACCTGCATCTCCCTCATGTGACATTCCCCCCTCCTGCATTCATCCTTCCCTAGCCCCCTCTCTGCCCCCTGCACTCCCCCACCCTCCCAGGACCTACTTAATGGCAGCCGCACTGCCACCCCATTGAGCAGATGCCTAGGCCCCAGCTCCCACTTACCTGGAACGGTCCTCCGACCAGTCAAAAGCCCTTTAGGACCAGGCCTCACCTCTTTGCCTCATTCTTGTGCTCCTTCTTCTTTCTCGCTCTCTGCTCCTTCCTCTCAACCTTCACTCCTGTGTCCTTTTCTTTGTCCTTTTCACTCTTTCTCACTCTTTTGCCTTTGTTCCTGTGCCCATTCACTATTCTCCACTCTCTCTCTTTGTGCCTTTGTGCCCATTTTCCCACTCTCTTTCTCTCTGCCTCTTTTCAACTCTCTCTTTGTGGCTGTTTTCCCACTCTCTCTCTTTGTGCCTCTTTTCAACTCTGTCTATTTTTGCCTGCTTTCCTTCATGCCCATTTTCCTCTGGTTCTTCCCATGCTTTCCTGCCTCCCCCTGCGCTTTCTAGCCTCCTCCCCTCCTTACCTGCATCTGCCTCCCGTGCTATCTCCTGTCTCCTCCGCCCCACCCTACCCTAGCCCTGTCCTTTGCCCCCTGCACTCCACCACCCTCCCAGGACCTACTTAATGGCGGCTGTTGCACGACCACGCAGCAGGCACACCATTTTATTTATTTATTTTGGAGTTTTATATAGCGCTAGCCAGACCCGAAGGTATCAGAGCACTTTACAACACTCAGTAAAGAGGAGAACACATATTATAGCTGTATTAAACAGACAGGTATTATAGCAGTAGTCAAACAAGAAGCCTCAAGGTGCAGAAGGAGACTTTGCATGTTGTATGATGCTAGAGGCCGGGAAGTTGCATAGTCTCGTAATAGTGAGCACAGTATTTCAAGCCACGCATCCTTGCGAACGGGGGGATAGTGGGAAGGAGTCGGGCTAGGCGTGAGGTAGAGGTCTTAGTTTCAAAGTGTCTTTGTGCCAAAGTGTGCACCCTCGTGAGTTTTAGTGGCACTCTATCCATTTGGGAGAGTGCTCTTGAGGAAGAGGTCTTTGAGCTGCCTTTTGAATTTTGGAAAGGAGGGGATGGTCCTGATATGAACTGGGAGCTCGTCTGTGCCCATCCGTGCTGGACTGCACCCAGCACAACAGACCCTGTTCTTAGCGAATGCCACTGCTACACACACTCCCTCCTGCATACACTCAACACCAGATGCCGCCTCAACAGCTAGTTCAGTGCCTCACATCAGCCCATGGTAGGACTTTTCTTGTGCGCTCACTGCCATTTCACCTGCACGCCCAACCCAGACATGCCCCGCCCTGACAGGTATGCATGCTCCTATACACCAGATCTCTCAGCAAATACACCACTGAAATCTGGTCACCATCGATTTGCACTCCCTGGACATCCTCTTTCTGACAGAGACCTGGCTTAACCCTACCTTGGCAAGCACCATTGCCACAGCCATTCCACCGGGCTACAAGGTCTTCTGCCAGGACAGACTTAACAAGCCAGGAGGGGGACAACCAGGCATCCATAAGGACTCCATCACCTGCACCACTTTCACAGATGAGAAAACAACCTCCATAGAACAAATGTTTTTCCGACTACAGACCGGCAACCACACCACCATCAAAAGCACCCTAGCTTACCGACCCCCACTGGACCCCCCCTTCAGCAATCTCCTCACAGACTTCATCACTCCCGTTGCCATCCGCTAGAACAATTTCATCTTACTTGGCAACCTCAACTTCCATCTCAATGACCGAAAACATCCCAACTCCACTGCCTTACTAGAGAGACTCAAGATTCTAGAACTCACCCAGTCAATCCAAGGCCCTACCCACAATGCAGGACCGACCCTCGACCCCATATTTACAGCCAGAAACAATCAATCAATCAAGCGTTTGTTAAGCGCGACTACTCACCCGTAAGGGTCTCAAGGCGCTGGGGGTGGAGGGTGCAGTTTCCAGTCCATCAAGGAGGGGGTCCGTCGAAGAGCCAGGTCTTGGGGTCTCTTATGAAGATGGGAAGCGATGTTGTCTGTCTGAGGTGGAGCGGAAGGGCGTTCCAGACCTTGGCCGCAAGGAAGAAGGAGCGGCCTCCCAATCTGGTTTTTCGGGTGCGTGGGACCACGGTGTAGGAGAGCTGGGCTGATCGTAGGGTGCTTTGGGGTACGTGGAATTTGAGTTGGTTGTTCAGGTATGCTGTTCTGGTGTCGTGGAGGGCCTTGTGTGCATGGGTGACCATCTTGAAGGTGACTCTTGCCTCTATGGGGAGCCAGTGGAGTGTGCGCAGGTGCTGGGAAATGTGGCTGTGTTTTGGCAGGTTGAGGACCAGTCTTGCGGCGGCGTTCTGGATGTTCTGTAGCTTGCGGGTGAGGTTTTTGTTTATTGTGGCGTAGAGTGCCTTGCCGTAGTCGAGTCTGCTGGTGACCAGGGCATGATTTTTTTTTTTTTTTTTTTTTTTTTTTTTTTTTGCTGTCTAAATCTTTTATTAACTTCACTTTAAAACAAGAGAAAAGAGAATTTAAGTAGAGAAAAAAAGGAGGCACCAGATTCCCACAATGCAGTTTCATCACTATTGGCTATTTGGTTTTTTTAAGCTAACAGATTAACAATTTGTAACTGCCTTTCTAAATCTACTCCCCTGGCTCCACCAAGTAGGTAAATAAGTTGCTTTTGAATTTGATGAAGATTCTTCTGACTGAGAACATCATCTCATTTATCTGCCTTGATGCTGGAACTTCAGGCTCTTTTTTTTTTTTTTTTTTTTTTTAAAGGTTTTTATTAAACAATAATTCGATTACAAGCACGGGCCTACAACCACCAGGGCCGGCCGCTAAGGACAGAATGAAATATACATTTATCAAAGCTGCAATCGGTTCCCGGGGCTCGGCCCCGTAGTGACTCCGGATAGTTCTAAAGGAACAGGAGACTTAAATCCAACAAACACAAAAAACTAAAAGAAAAACAAAAGGCGAGGCATAAAGACAAACAGTGCAGGTCAGGCTTCCTCCGGGGAACTCCAGTTCAGACCATTAAGCAGCACGCGAAAGGAAGGAGTACCGGGAGGCTGGGGACGGGGGGGGGGGGCCAAGGGAAATGAACGTCCATATGTAGTCATTCCAAAAGGTGCCCGGAACCGTCAAGGGTCAGGGGGACATGGCGATATCGGTGTCCACCAGGGGGGGCGTACAGATACCCCCGCGATATGCATTCCATTGCCCCCAGATTCTGCCCCATGCCCCCGGCTTACCACGGGCAACATACACAGTCTTCTCCCTGAACATACACCAGTCCATATTCTCCTTCCATACTGACACGGTGGGCGGCCGCTGGGCACCCCAAAGCTGCGCTATATCTCTCTTGGCAATCATGTTCCCCAGGGCCGCCCACCGAGTCTGAGCCGCGCTATAATCATTGGGCTCCCACACATTCAGGACACAGCGACGCACCTCCGGCAGCAGCACAACCCCAGTGACCTGTCCCATAACCGTATGTACCCGGCGCCAGTAGTCCGCCACCTCGCGGCACTCCCACAGGATATGGAGAAAGGTGGCGCTGAGCCCACAACCCCGCTTACAGAGCCCATCGTCGGAATATCCCATCGAGACCAAGCGAGGACCCGTCACATACACCCGGTGAAGAATCTTAAGCTGTACCAACCGGAGACGGGCTGGAATGGCGACCTCCTTGGGGGACGACAGTGCAGACTGCCAGTCCTCGTCGTCCAATTCCACCCCATCCCCCGTCCAAGCCTCCCGAAGGCGCACCAAGAGGTCAGCCCAATGATTAATCAGTTTCTTATAAATTAAAGAAATAGTACTGTCAGGGACATGTCCGTCAAGTATGCGGTCCTCGAGGGGCGAGGAAACCGGGATCTTGGTCCCCTCTCCAAAGACCGAGAGCAGGGCGTGTCGAACCTGGGCATAGCGGAAGAACTCCCTGTCCGTAAGCTCATATTCGGCCTGAAGAGCCGCGAAAGTCTTAACCGCGCCCTTATGCCACAGGTCTCCCACTTTGCTGATACCAATCGTGTCCCACTGGTCAAACCCCTTCGTAGTCCAGAGGCTCCCCAGGCGATCGGAGGCAAACAAAGGAGTAGCACATGTCAGTCGCTCACTCCAGCCCGTGGCCGCAGTGGCAGCCCTCCAGGTCCTCACCGCAATCTTAGTAGGACCCGTAAGGGTCCGGCCAGCCGAGCGGGAGTAAAGCGCCCTGTTATAGTCCCCGCCGGGAAGCAGGAACTTGTCCATCTCATACGCCGGATTCAGGCCAGGCGCATACGTGGCATGGTTGATGGCCGAAAGCTGCGCGGCCCAATAATACCTGCGAATGTCGGGAAGCGCGATGCCCCCGTCGTACCAGGGGAGAGTAAGCTTAGCCAGAGCAATACGCGCCTGCCCGTCCCACACCAGTCTCCTCTGCAGGCTCTCTACCTCCCGAAAGTAGGCCACTGGGATGACGTCGAAGGAATTCTGGAGTGCATAGAGGAACCTGGGAAGGGACATCATTTTGAACAGCGCGGCCCGACCCAGCGGGGACAGGGGCAGCCTGCACCACCGGGCCGTGTCCTCTCGCAATCGCCGAAGCGGACGCAGGAGATTCTGCTCATAGCGAGCCACCGGGTCCAGCGAAACGTATATCCCCAGGTACTTAAAGCCGCTCAGAGATACCTGGATCGGAAGCCGAGGCGGCAGGAGAGGAGGACCACCGGAGATCGGATAGACGCAGGATTTAGACCAATTGATCGTGAGACCCGAATTATTCCCAAAGGAAGTCAGAACGTCAAAGAGGACGTTGAGCGACTGCCGCGGTGAGGTGAGATATAGGAGAATATCGTCCGCATACAGCGATACCCGATCTTCAAAGCCCGGGGCCCACCGGATCCCTCTAAGCGAGGGCTCCCAGCGGAGCCAAGCCGCAAGTGGCTCCAGGGCGAGAGCAAAGAGCAAAGGGGACAACGGGCATCCCTGCCTCGTGCCCCTGCCGAGGGCAAAGGGCCGAGAGACCCGCCCATTCACCACCACCTGAGCCATGGGTCCCGTGTAAAGAAGCTTCACCCAGCCAATAAATCCTTCCCCAAAGCCAAATTTAGCCAAGACAGCCCAGAGGAATGGCCACTCGATGGTGTCAAAAGCCATCGTGGCATCCAGAGAAACCAGCACGGCCGGTTCGGAGAGGAGCTCCGCCCTGGCAAGGGCGCCGTGAAGACGCCGCAAGTTAAGAGCGGTGTTACGATGCGGGATGAATCCGCATTGGTCCGGATGAATAAGATCGCACACGACGCTCAACAGACGAGTGGCAAGGACTTTCGCCAGGATCTTAGGCTCCGCATTTAGCAGTGAAATAGGCCGGTAAGAAGTACAGCGGTCTCGCGGCTTGTCCTCCTTGGGGATAACGACTATCGTGGCCAAACGCTGGTCGGCCGGGAGGGAACCCGCCGCCAGAGACTCACGGAACATGCGACTGAGGAAGGGCGCAAGCTTGTCAGGGCGCAATTTATATAGCTCAATGGGCAGACCGTTGGGACCCATAGCCTTGCCCGAGCGAAGGGAGCGGATCGCGGTCGCTATTTCATCCGCCGACAAGGGGGCGTCCAGCCGCTCACGGTCCTCAACGGACAGGCCGGGCAAGGCGATATCCCTCAGAAGAAGGCGAGAGTCGTCCTCATCCCTGTCAGTCACTGGGGAGTACACAGCCCGGAGGTGGTCGGCAAAACATTCCACAATCTCGTCAGGCTCCGTCACACACACACCATCCGCAGCACGCAACTCCGGGACCACACGATTCACTCTCTCCTTCCTGTCCAGCCACGCGATCAACTTTCCCGCCTTGTCCCCGGCATCGTACAGTCGACCCTGCTGCTCCCTATACATAGTTTTGGCCGCGTCAGTGACCAGGGACCTATATTCAAACTGTTTCAGGCTGAGGGCATGGAGCCCGTCCGGAGTGACATTCGCCTCCAAGGCCGACTCCAGCCCCAAGATGTCAGTCTCCAGCCTCACCACTGCCTCACTCTTGACCCTCTTAGCCACCACTATCTGGGAAAGGGCGTGTCCGCGGATCACGGTTTTAAAGGCTTCCCACAGGGACATTGCAGACGACACCGACCCCTCGTTATCCAGGAAGTATTGGTCCATAGCCTTAACCAGGCTGTCACGAGTCGTAGGGTCTCGCAGGTACCATGGGTTAATGGGAGCGATCCGCCCTGCAGACCGCGGCCCGGTGTCAAAAAGAAGCCACAGCGGAGAATGGTCGGAGATACCCCGCGCCAGGTGCCTGACCTCTCGAATCCGACCAGTCTGCGCCGCGGGCATAAGGAAGTAGTCTAACCTAGAGAGACTCCCATGCGCCCCCGAGTGAAAGGTGAATTGACATTGGGTCGGATGCATTAATCTCCAACTATCCACCAGGCCGAAGGTATCCAGCATCCCACCCAGCCATGCCTGGGCAGCGGGGAGGGTCCTTGGTGGGTGACGATCCAGTTCCCCCGAAACCACAGAATTAAAGTCCCCGCCCATGAGCAGGAGGCTGTCCGGAAGGTCAAGCAGCATTCGACCCAAGTCAGTGAAGGTGGAGTTCTGGAGGCCCGGGGGGACGTAAACTGAAACCAGGGCAAGGGGCTGCCCCTCCCACTTCCCAATCAAGCACACATAGCGCCCTCTGTCATCCGAGACTATCTTAGTGATCTCCACCGGAAGTGAGGTTCGCAGGAGAATGCCCACCCCCCTGGAACCAGTTGTGAAACCAGAATGGGCCACGAGGCGGTATTCCCCCCCTGTTCATTGCATGACAAACATTGCCAACCAGATGCGTCTCCTGGAGAAACACCACATCGGGAGTCAAACGACGCAAATATTGCAGTACTACACCCCGCTTGATACGGTCCCCCAACCCATTGACGTTCCATGACATAAGCCTCAACCCGTCCCCCCCCATCCCCCCCAATAGATCAAGGGTCCCCCAGCCTGCAGCACAGTTCCCAAATGTGGACAAAAATCAGTACCTCGCCCTGTAAACAAAAAACACACAACAAAACAACCCCTCCTCCCCCCCAACCCCACCCCAGGACCAACTCCCCCCACCCTGCACCCCTGCGGGCCAAAAAACCCCCCCAACTTGCAGTGTGCCTGTCGCCCCTCTAACCCCATTCTACGATAAGACCCCAGAGGAGGTAAGGGACCCGTCCCCGCCCGCCCCCCTCACTGGTCCTGGTAAAACACAATGTGCAAATGAAATAAGACCCGACTGTACAGTGCAAAACGGCAAAATCAAGGACCAAAAGTCATTCTAAAGGGGACCCGTCACCCGCGGTGCCCGCAGAGGGTCCGGGACGGCCACCTCCGTCCGGCAGAGAGTCCAGCCAGTCACTTGCAGCCACAGGAGAGTCAAAAAAGGCTGTCCGATCCCCATGTTCCACTCGGAGTTTTGCAGGGTAGAGCATCGAATATTTTAGGCCCAGCTCGCGGAGACGACGCTTCACCCCCTGGAATCCCATCCGTTGTTTCTGGACCAGTTGCGTGAAGTCCGGATAAAAATTGATGGTCGAGTTCTCGTGACGAACCGGGCCGTGGGCCCGTGAGGCCTGCAGAATAGCGTCGCGGTCCCTGTAGTAGAACAGTTTGGCCACGATAGGCCTCGGGGGGGCCCCCGGCCGTGGCCGACCGCCCGGAACTCGATGGGCCCGCTCCACGGCAAAGAACTTACTTAGGCCAGCCGGGGACAACTGTTTCAGGATAAGTTCCTCGACCACGAGGTCAACCGGGCGGCCGTCGGAGGACTCCGGTACACCTATGACGCGGATGTTGTTGCGTCGGGCCCGTCCCTCGAAGTCCTCAAGCCGCCGGGCCATATGATCGTTAACCACCCTGATGTCTCCAAGCGCGGCCCGCAGATCCGACACCTCCGCACCGAGGGTGGAGGTCCGTGTGTCGAGAGCCTGGACCCTCTCGTTAGTTTTGGAGAGGTCGGCCCGGATCAGGGTGACATCAATCGCGACAGTGTCAATCTTACGGGCCAGGGCCTCATATTGCGTCGCGATGGTTTCCCTAATGCCATCAATGGCGCCCATAATGTCCTGCAGGGATAGTTCCGTAGAGACGGTCGCGCCTCCCTCCGCAGTATCCGAGGGGAGGCCAGCAGCGCCAGAGGGCCCCCTGCCCTGGGTGTAGCGGTCCATGTTATTGCTCTGGACTGTTCCCCCGCGGAGGGAAGCCTTGGTCTTGCGGCCCTCGGGACCCCCTTTGCCCCCCATGTGAACACGGTCACTCAAGGGGGCCTCCAATCAAGAGGTGTAAGGGCACCAGCAAGAAGACCACAAAATGTCGGTATAGGGGGTCCGAGGCGATAGGCACTCTAGTGGCAGTTGAAAGAAAACCTCATGCAGAGGCCCAGGAAGCACCTCGCCACCCCGAGCGCACCCCCCTGCCGGTCTCCTGAAGTGCAAAACCGAAACCGAAAGTGGTGGATCGGCAGCTGGCACCGCGCTGAAGCCGCTGTTGTTCAATTGCAGCCCGGCCCCTCGGGTCACCTTCACCCCGGTCACCTCCGTCGGGTGGGTCCCAAAAGTTCCGACGACGACAACTCAGGATTCCCAGGTCCGATTTGAGTTTTGAAAAGAGATATATGCTCAGCTGGTCTTTATCTCCCAGATTCCATAAGCCACATCAGGATATTCTCAGGATAAATTCCGAGGAGCAGAGAGGGTCCGGGGAGCCCTGTGCTCACGCGACCATCTTGGATGCGCGCTAGGCTCCTCCCCCGACCAGGGCATGATTGACGGTCTTTCTGTGTTCAAGGGGGATCCATTTGAAGGTCTTACGTAGGAGGTGGAGTGTGTGGAAGAAGGAGGACGAGACTGAGTTGATCTGGCGGTCCATTTTGAGCTTGGAGTCCAGGATGATTCTCAGGTTGCGAGCGTGGTCCGTGGGGGTAGGCGGGTTTCCGAGGGTGGGGGACCACCAGGTGTCGTTCCAGGCATCGGGGTTTGGGCCCATGATGAGTACTTCCCTCTTATTGGTGTTTAGTTGTAGTCAGCTGTTTTTCATCCATTTGGAGACGGCTTCCATGCGAGAGGAAGGAGCTGATCCAGTCGAGGGCCTTCTCCTGGATCCCTGCATCGTGAAGTCTGCATGTTAGGGTGCGGTGGGAGACTGTGTCGAATGCCGCTGAGAGGTCGAGGAGGATGAGGGCCACTGTTTCTCCTTTGTCCAGTAGAGTGCGGATGTCGTCTGTTGCGGCGAGGAGGTTTGCCATACGGTGGTTTTTCCTGAAGCTAGATTGGGAGGAGTCAAGGATGTTGTGCTCTTCAATGAATGTGGCAAGTTGGCTGTTGATGGCTTTCTCGATAACTTTCACAGGGAACGGGAGCAGGGAGATGGGTCTGTAGTTATTGAGGTCGGTGGGGTCAGCGAGGGTTTCTCCAGGAGCGGGTTTACCTCGGCATGTTTCCCGTCATCGGGTAACAAGGCAGTCGCCAGCGAGCGGTTGATGGTGTGGAGGAGCATGGGTGTGATGGTGTTGGTGGCTCTGTTGAAGATGTGGTGGGGGCAGGGGTCTGTGGGGGCCCCAGAGTGGATTAAGTTCATCGTCTTCAGTGGGTCTTCGGTGGTGAGGGCTGTCCAGCTGTCAATCGTTTACTTCAGGGTGTCGGGTGGTTGGAGTGGGGGTTCCGTGTGATGGTTGTCTTCGTTGAAGTTGTCGTAGATGCTCTTGATTTTGTGGTGAAAGAGGGTGCTGAGTTTGTCGCAACAAGGTCAAGTTCACCCACCTCAATCCACTCAGTTGGACAGTCCACTCCATTGTCCACTTTTTCATCAACACATCCCGGCTACCCCACAGCCAAGACCATTAACAACATCAGGCGTAGCTGGGAAAAATAAAGGACTCAGACTGCATCAACACTCTCAGTACCGACCAGCCAAACCTCATCAACATCCTGCATACCGACATCAAAGCCTTCAACAACTGGATCACCACAGGCCAAGACTTCCTAGCCTTCTGAAGTACATCAGACACTCAGGAATCAAAACACGAGCCAGTTGGGACATCAAAGTCCTTAGAAAATCCAAACACCACTGCAAACAGCAGGAGAGAAAAATGGAGAACCAATCCAGGAAACCACCACAAGAAACACTTACAAGTAAGCACTCAGGAATACCACACCCCACTCAACGAGGAAAGAAAAACTGCCCTAGCTTTCAGATTGGAAAACAGCTCCAGCAACTGCAAAGAGCTCTTCAACATCATCAAAGAATTCGCCAACCCCCCAGCTGCCACCAACTCCATCACCCATTCGTAAGACCTTTGAGACAACCTTTCCGATTTCCTTCTCAACCAAATCCTCAAGATCTACAGCTACTTGGACCCTCAATGCAAGACACAAGAACTCATCAACCAGCTGCCCACTACAACCGGATCACAAACTGGAACCTGCTCACCCCAGAATACACTGCTGAAATCATAAGAACAATCCCTTTCAGGACCACCACTGACCCGAGCCCCCACCATACCTATAACTTAGAAGGAACTCTGATCAGCTCCCACCTCGCCACCAACATTAACACCGCCGTTCGAAGTAGAACCTTTGCAGACAAATAGAAACATGCAGAAATTACAGCTTTCCTGAGACAAAAGACACGGCAGGCCCGACAGAGCTCAGCAACTACAGAGCCATCTCACTCCTGCCCTTCCCCTCCAAAGTCACGGAGAAAGCTATCAACAAACAACTCTCCAATCATCTTGGACAACACTTCTCACAAGACATCTTGCAGTCTGGATTCCATAGCATGTAAACTGCTCTCATTACAACAATTGAAGACATCTAGATCATCATGGACAAAGAGAATTCTGCAGAACTCATACTAAACAACCTCTCCACAGCCTTCGACACTTTCTCCCACAGGACTCCACAACTCCGGAGTACATGAACCTGCCCTGAGATGGCTGGCCTCCTTTCTCTCAAAAGGGACCCACTGAGTCAGGCTCCCGTCCTACACTTCTGAACCCAAGAACCTCATCTGTGGAGTCCGTCAAGGATCATCGTTAAGCCCTACCCTCTGCATCATCTACATTTTGCCACTCTGCCACGTCATAAGATCCGACGGAATCAAAATTGTCTCCTACGCAGATGACATCTACCTCATCCTCTCCCTAACAGACAACAACCATGCCATCAGGACCAACTTTACTACCCCAATATCAAACGTAGCAAATTGGATGAAATGGAACTGCCTAGAACTCAACATGATCAAACAGAAGTCGTGATTTTCAGGAACAAGCGCTCTCCATAGGACTCCACCTGGTGGCCAACAGATCTGAGACACTGATCATACCAAAAGCGTTGGCATCATCTTGGACGACAGACTCATTATGGCCAAAATCCTCCTCTTGCTTCTTCATCCTGCGTATGCTCTGCAAAATATTTCAATGGCTCCCAATGACACCCAGGCCCTTATCACCAGCAGACTAGACTACAGTAAAGCACTCCCTGCCGGCATTACAAATCAACTTGTACAAAGATTCCAGACCACCCAGAACGCTGCCACCAGACTCCTCCTCAACATCTCCCACAGTGCCCCACCTCAGATAGCTTCACTGGCTACCAGTCCAGAAGCGATGTCAATTCAAACTGCTCACCCATGCATTTAAAGCCCTCCACGTCAGACCTGTCTACTTCAACCACAGCATCAACTTCCACCAACCCACTAGGCAAATGCACTCAGCCACACTCCAGGACCCCCCCATCACTGCTTGGGTTCTGCAATAAACTGAAGATCTGGTTATTCAACTAGTAACCCAATCGGCCTGCCCATCTACTGCAGCACATGGATACCCCTTAGGTGGTAAGCGCACTATACAAATCCATATAACATAACATAACTCTACCCATCACTGAAGCTTAGAAACCCCTCACCAGCCCTTTACTCTACCCATTTATGAACCCTAAGATCACTTCAACACTCCTACACTCCACCCATCCCTAAACTCTACAAATCACTCGCCACCCCTAATTTCCACTCATCTCTGACGCCTAATACCACTTACCACCCCTAAACCCCACCCATTCCTGATCTCTACAAATCCATTCCTGCATCTGACCTCCACCCATTCATGGTATCTGACAAACCTTATCACCCTAAACGTCACCCATCCCTGATCTCTACAAACCTGTTTCTGTATCTAAACTCCAGTCGTACCTGACCCCTATAAACCTAAAAACCGACCACCATCCCTAAACGCCACACAATTTTATTGTCATTTTTGATTTTTACTTAAAATTATCTTTACTTTAAAATGTTTCCTTTTATTTTTTTCTATTTTCTTAAAACTGGTGTTCCTTAAAATTGCGTTCCTAGATTTGGTTTACTAAAATGTGGTTTCTCACTTTTCCATTAATTCACATACATAAGACATGAACTGTAGATGTTTTGCAAAGTATAAGAAACTGCACGTATTTATGCTTGGTACAGGCAATGTTATTTGTAAGAACTGTAGATGTTTTGCAAAGTATAAGAAACTGCACGTATTTATGCTTGGTACAGGCAATGTTATTTGTAAATTGGGGAAGTCTGCAGTACGAACCATCTCACCAGACCATAAAGCAGGCCCACAAACAGCCCAAAATACCGACTTACACACTGAAAAGTCAGATCAGCCCTAGTGGTGCTGCCATATCCCCTTTAGTGCAGTCTAACTCTACAGTCGCCTTGGTTGATGCCTGTGCCTTCTGGCGGGGCTAAGCGGTACAAAAGGGGTGGTGATGGACGGAGCATCAGAACCAATCAAACACTCACACCCAGTCAACAGATCTGGGTTTGATCCATCACCGTTCTTTAGCCCACTCTGCCACCCCAGTTCAGACATGACCATATGCAAATCAGTCTGACCCTGTGCCTCATGGGAACAGTCCAGCCCGAACTGCCAAGCCATGCCTTCCCTGGACCGGAAACAAGCTTCCTAGGACCGGTTTCTGGCATTTCAGCCGTCTTCAGCCAGGCTTGCTTGAATCCAGTGGCAAAGTGCGCAAGGGACTCACGTCTGAGCATACCCTGCCAACTTATGGCGAACAAAGCGGTACAAAAGGGGTGGTGATGGACGGAGCATCAGAACCAATCAAACACTCACACCCAGTCAACAGATCTGGGTTTGATCCATCACCGTTCTTTAGCCCACTCTGCCACCCCAGTTCAGACATGACCATATGCAAATCAGTCTGACCCTGTGCCTCATGGGAACAGTCCAGCCCGAACTGCCAAGCCATGCCTTCCCTGGACCGGAAACAAGCTTCCTAGGACCGGTTTCTAAGCCCCATCCCCCTTGATCAGAAGACTCTACTGTCAGCATGGAAGACCACTCTAGAGAGTGCCATTTAAGCTAATGCTGCACGCAGGGTCCTGGGCATTAATAGTCCATGCTAAAGACCTAAGCATCCTGCAAGATTACGTTTAATTCTTTGTGGACAGCGACACCGTCCCTTCCGTTTTTACATTACAGCTGAAAAGACCTCCCATTACTTTCCTCAAACTCGCCAAGTCATAATCCGTTTCCAACGGGCCCCGGGCAGCACTGTGAAATTCTAATTGCTAAGTAAATGCCGTGCAGCATGCAAAGCCACAAATCAACATTCTAGAAATAATATACAATCGATCTTTCACAGCCTTCTAGCAGAACCCAAGGGTCGTCCCTTAAAAGCTTTTAGTTGTAATACAGCGCCACCTGGTGGAAACCTATTTAATGACAACAATAATTTAATATTTTATGCAATAAGAAAATAAGCCTCAGGATCAACTACACACTAAACCACTGTTTCCTGAACTGCGGGTCTCGCGAGCTGATTTTTGAAGGACGTCACGAAGGAGAGAGCAATACACATAAAGTTTCCATTAAAATCAGTGTTTAAGTTGTCACATTTGGTGATGATCTAAAGACAGAGGTCAAAAGTCAGGCTGCTTTATCCTTTTATCATGGGGATTGGTGTTTACTTTTTTCCCTCTAATTACAAAGGGAGATGAGTTTTTAAAGTTAATTAGGTGACAGTGTAGGAAATTGTTTTTTATAGAACACACCAACATGTAAATGCCAGTAAAGAACGATATGCATCCAGCAGTTCGAAAGGCAAAGTGAAGCACTTTTTTGTAATTCTGAAGTGTGCTGAAAAAAGAGATTTTGATAGGATTAAAACACTTGGTATTACACATATGTTCACAGAAATCCGATTTCCACACATTTTCTTTAGCGTGCTATATAGTTTTATTATCAAAACTGTATGTCTATGCTGATTTAGAGGCCATTTAAATGGAAAATGTGCTGTCTTTAAATGACAACGGATTACCACATGTTGATTTATTTACATTCAAACATCGCCCAGCCTCATTTCCATTAAAGGTAGGTGGGTCGCAAACATTTGTAGTTCTAAAAAGTAGTTTGTGGTTTTCAAACATTTGAGAATCATTGCACAAAACAATTTATCAGGACTATCACCCAAGAATTAAGGTGCCCCCCTTTAGGCATGGGTATACAGACATTTACACAATAACACCCACATACAAGGACTCCAAGTAGTAGTTCAGCACCATAGCCTGTAAAGTGGCAAGCCTTCAGTTTGCGTAGGTGGGTCTCATGTAAAAAGGCAATGAGGGTTCCTCTTCTCTTACTACATGCTAGAGCCTTGCAACGCTTCACCGCATGATTCCCCCTCCCATTCCACATGATCATTTTTAATTGCTCACTACCCCCATCGTGTGTTGCAAGTCATGGACCTCCCCAGCTTCCAAGCTCTGCCTTCCAATGCGCATTACTCTTTGCTCCTCTTGCACACTAAAGCACATGACATCTTTTTCCCCACTGCGATTTCTCACTTGAGATCCCATAAGCCGCAAAACTGAAAACATCCCCAACCCTCCCTCACCAGAACAGACAACAGTGGCCTCCTGTCCATTTTAAGTCAAGAACATCAATTATTCAAATGCTGTTGCTGGTGTCCTCTTCTGACCTCCTGTGGGGGTGAGGGGCAGCTCAGTTTTGTTAACTTCATTGTCCCAGCGACAGTAGCCACAGCCCCATCTTTGTCATACATATCATATAATAGAGGTTCATATCCTCCAGTTACTAGGGCTGACATGCAGCCCTGAAGTGTCTATACATCTCTTCGCTGGCTCTACAGATTGTCTGCAGCTCTAGATGTCACTTCAGGCATTCAGTGACCTGTCGCTGAGCACCTAGACCTCTCTGAGTATGAGTTCGATACTTCTTTCGCCAGCCCCCTAAATCAATGCATTTCCTGCCTCTTAGACACCCCACAAGTATGCTGCTACTGCCATTGGTCTCCTTGTTTCACTGCACTTGTACACTGTCCCTCTGACGGTCAGTCACCCTGGGTGTCTTCTCCCACTTCATACAGCCCTCTGTTTGTGGCTGAAACTTGCCCCCTCCTGGGTGGTTGTTCGTTTTTGTCATTTGAGCCTCAATCCACTTTTAGACTTCTTGTGGATAGGTGAAGAATTGCATTTTATTACCTGACATTAGTTTTAACTTGACTGGGAACATGAGCATGTGATTGACCCCCATTTCTCTGAGTCTTCTCTTAACTGCAATACCATAGGTTCATTATTACTGAATAGTGTCTGTGAAGAATGGGGAGATCATGCCTTTGCTGTAATCGACATTGAAGTGTCCTTTCTTATGGCCCTTCTGGAATAGGCAGCCCTGGTCTTCATAAGGGAGAGGTCACATCACTACTGGTCTTTGTGCAGGGGGCGTGCATGGGGGTGGCCGCGCTGAACCCGGTGCGCTCTTTCCAGCTCACAGACTGATGACCACACGGGTTCACCGTTTGCATCCAAGCATCATTCTAGGAAAGGGATCAGTCATTCCTTTCGATCCTTTCTAGAAGGACAATCACCTGGATATTATTTCTTCTGGAAAGGCCTTGGAATTCTCTGCACTATGTTTGTGAAATCAAAATCTCTCGGTCTGACCTGCTACTTGTTTCTGTAACTCCAATGGCCCGGTTCATAGCCGATATTACCTTATTGTGATCTTTGTTGACTCTCTGTGCAGAATGTTTCAGAGGGGGTTGTTTCAGAGTTTCAGTGCCATGTTTGGCATCTCCGACCTTGGCTGGTGAGAGTGCTCCCACCTAGTTATGGGCTCTTGTGGCTCCTGCCTGGTGTCCTTGTTTGGTGCCCTTGTGGGGGAGGAAAGTGGAGTGCCGAGGCTACTTCTATGTTGACCTCTTTGTACCAACCCACCCCCCCCTCATCCCAGAAAGAATGCTGTTGTCTACCACCTGGGGTAATTGCTCTCTACCAGTACCCTCAGCTCCCGATGCCCCTTTGGTTATTCTCTGGGTTGTATAACATTGCCACACACTACTTTACCACCCACATTTTTACAACGCAGATTTTCAAACGCATACCACTACCACGCATTTAAATTCACTCACATCTGACGTACCTTTACCACACAATCCACTACCACGCACACTTTTACCAAGCTTACAGTTACATAAATATCTAGTCATAGTCTAACACTGGGCACCTACTGTTCTAAAATGATACAATAATCTTACAACAATATTGTAAACGAAATTATATATTTAAAAAAAAATACATTTATGTCGATTACAGGTTTACTTTTTGGGGGAGACCCCCTTTTTTACCTCTTAAATATATATAGGCCAAATACCGCATAGTCACCAATTCAAACATATATGCAGTGTAAAGACTTGCTTGGTGAAGACTGGCGTGGTAAAAGTAATTCTGATGTAAAAAATGTGTTGTACTTGCATATCATGGTAAAAACTTCGTGGTAAAGGCTGTTCCCCATTCTCTGCAGCTTCCATGGCAAATGCTGCATTGCCTATTGGGGTTCACTATGGCTTCTACCAGCCCCCGCGTTCAGGGCACACCTGCCAGCTCTAACTGCCACACTGCGGCAAATGCTCTTTTTTTCACTTGTGGTTGCAGCATCTCTGGCTTTCTGAGTCATCTTGGTCTCCTCCTTCTAAGGGTGCTCGAACACCTTTCTTTGCCTTATTTTAGTGCTCCAGCAGCTGCCAGCTCTGTTTCTAGGACGGGACTGTGCACTAATGATTTGTTTTAGAGAGGCAAAACTAAGCATTTTTATTCATGGAGGGTATGAGATTGAAGCGGTCGGCCAGGAGCTTGATACACACACATCCTACTAGATGTTCCTGGCTATGATGCCCATTGTAAATCCTGATCCTTGACTATGGAAACCGTCTATGCCTTGGCTCCCTCAGTTTCATCATTCTCAAAATACAACTAATTTAAAATGCTTCTGCAGCGCTCACTCCACTCAAGAGAATGCATCCCTCCAGACCTGCAATGACACCAACGGGTGCCTGTAGCTAGACAAGTGATCCAGCGAGACACTTAATCAGGGACCGATACTCATTAACATTTCATACAAATGGTCCATACACATTCACCCAACTCATGAGATCCTTGTTGCGCTGGGGGTCAAGTTAATTAAACGAAAAAATTGTTTTCTTTACAGGTTCAGATCTAACATTTCTAAATACATAACTGAACCTGTAAATCAATTCTCTTTCCTCTGGTCGATGGACCAATTAGTTGAGAAGTTGATGGTAATAATAGTACTATCTAACTATCTAGTTAGCTAAATAATCACAGACTCTCTGTAATAATAAAGTTTATCGGAAAATAATGTGAAAAATTAATGCTCATCGCATACAAGTTACAATGCAAACAAAGAATACTCACAAAGAGGGAGAGAAAAACATCAGTAAATTGCAAACAGTGTCATACTCATCAAATGAACGATATGCATATGAAGGAGTGGATAGATGAAGAGACATAAGTTTCAGAGACAAAAATACATTTGCAAATGATTATGCAAAGTACGAATCGTGAAGATATACTATCCCAAAGGATCTGAGAAATACCACCCCCCTAGCCAAGGAGGTAGTGGGGGTCCCCTGAAATAGTCAGGGAACAGGATTTCAGGAATACGGAACGGGTCAGTGACAGGAACAGCTAGGCCTCTCTGCAAAACAATGGATAGCAACAAATCACCCCTCTTTCTCTACTCTCCTTCCTCGCTCCGCACTGCATCAGCCCCTTGTCTTCTGCTCAATGCCTTAAACCACACTCCTGAAGGCACCCCAGTTATACCCTAAAACCTAACATGTCCAACCCACAACAGTTGAAACAATTCATAAAAATCAGCTTCTCATTGGATGGTTTAGGGGGTGTTCAATCACACCACCATGATCACATTCATAATTCTACAGTCTTCTTTGTTTTTACATTGTTCACATCCTCGACTCGTTTGTTTATTATAATACATGTAACCATTTCATCGTTTCACATGAGTCTTTCTGCTATGTCCGCAGAAGAAGTCTTGGGTCCACGGCCAGTCTTGTCTTTTGGTAGACAAGCAAATGTTTTCCGTAGCTATTCAACCTTGGCTTTTTGCACTCCTCTGCAGCGCTCAGCTTTTCTGTCTATTTATTGGGTTATTCATGCTTTTCTCCAGTCCCCATCTATCATGTCAATTTTAGGAAAATGTAGGCCCATTTCAGCTCACTATGACAAATAAAACAGAAGCATTTATTAATTACTTGAAAATGCACTTTTCACTGTTTACCACCCACCTTTGCACTATCCCATGTTAATGTTTTTCTTAGCAAAGCTTTAAGCAAAAGCGGCATTATTTATGCGAAATTCGGCCTAGTCATGCATTAATTTTTGTTTCTTTCGAAGCGCAATGTAAAATGCGGCCTAGTTCTTTCATGCATTCGTTTACATTAGTGCACGCATGCGCAAAGCGGTTTCCCGTGTATTTCATGTGATTTGAACGTTGGTTTCCACTGCACACTGTTAGTAAGTATTACAGGGTGTCAATTCGAGCAGGTTTCTTTTTGCAAAACCCTGCTCCATCACAAGCAATATTCATGAAACTTTACATCATCCACAGAGCCTTCCAAAGAAAGGGACCACTATACCTACAAGTTTAATTCAATCAATAGAAACAAAATTGGACTATGCGCTCCAGACTTGAACCATGTATCATTATAACATTTTACTATATGAAATCAATAAGCTGCATCTCTTGTCAGTAAAAAGCGAAAAGCTCTGGAACTCTGTAGCAGACAAGGTTCAAAGCATTTGGGAGTATTTACACTTCTGAAAGAGGCTATTTCCTAGACAAATACATAATCTCCTGGAACAACTACATAACCCTGGAACAGAAACTGAAATAATAATTGTTCCATCAAATACAACCTGCAGCCTACAGTCCACGGATATGTAACAGCCCAACCAGCACAGAACTTTCAATGTCCAGGTAACTTATGTAGCACCGACCTGTGTCTAACCTTGGTATTATATAGTAAAATAAGTTCATATATACCCCTCCTAGCCCTCAATAATACTGATGCTGTAAGTTGGGCAGCTGATTCTAATTCAAAGACGCGGCATAATTACTCCCTTTTATTGTTTGACTCCCTTGCATTCACATAAGACAGAACCACTAAGTGTAATGTTCATCACCCAGTACTATACCGCTCCACAGCAATAAACAACTCTTCGCTATCAGGACAGGCATAGAATAACTGAAGAGACCTGTCACATACCACAGGACAACAGAGCACTCTAATTCAGTCCACAACTGCAGGTCCAAACTAGCTACACGCTATGACCACTTCTTGACATCTAGCAATGGAAATCATATACGAGGTGATGGTAGCATCTAGCAATGGAAATCATATATGAGGTGATGGTAGCAATGTCCATCCTGGCAGATCCCCCTACCATTTCTCCTCCAAGCTTTGCCTGCTCAAGACCATAAAATCAAAACTAAAATTCTCAGAATAGACAACCCAGGGCAGAACCAGCTTAATGGACTAAGATCATAAGAAATATCACAAAGGGACTTGCAAAGGTGTTCAAAGCTGCCAGATCAATGAAAACCATAAATGGTGAGCCTGTATCTCACAATTCTTGATCTATTACTCTGCTAAGTGCTTTGTCCAATAACACAATAACCACACCCCGGAGGTCATCACTTACCACAATGAAATACTTTCCACATGGAATCAAAACAAAGACAGCACCCTTCCAAGCACACTACCTCAATGGTGTAGCATGTTATCCAAGTAGGCAACCCCTTCAGTGCCCCACATAGGAGTAGTAAACGCTATATAAATGTAAAAATACAAGACAATATCAGTAATGAAAGGTACTTTATTTTTAAATAAGTAAACTATATGCTAAAGCTTGACATGTCTGGATTATCAGATGTGAAAAGGAGGTGTGTCCCCAAGGCCAGCCCAGAAGTAGGAATCTGCTTGGCTTGAGCAAGGACATTAGGTACTTTTCAGATAGATATAAAAAAGGGGAGCTAGAGATGGTTAAAATGGGACAAATGGGGTGCCCTCCGCACAAAACAATCTAATTCAGAAAACACCACTCTCTAGTCACCCCAGAGAATTCTTCCATATATACAATACTCGATGGGTCCCTTTGTTTGTTTTAAACTAAAGAGCCATTTCCAAATAGTGGGAGTTCTAAGTAAAAAAGGGTTGAATCAAAAAAGGAAATGGCATTAAAAGATGAAAATTACTGATATATTAATAAAAGGCGAACCTCTGAAAATAAAAACAGCCTCATGTCGACTATTACCATCGACCTATTGAAACATGCTACCCACATTATACTAATGTTATATATTAAAATATTTATGATTTGCTACTTTAAACTATGTATATTAAAATATGTACATGTATAGGTATATGTACTAAAAAATCGATATTTGTGTATGTTTTTGGACAATATTAGTGTTACCGATATTTTTTCCCCGATATTTTTATACTTACCATTACAGGTACAGGAATAAGATATTGTGGCAAAAAAATTGCCATGACATTTTTGTCAAAGATATTTTTTTATCATGAAATCGTGTCAAGCATCCTAGCTTAGGGTCGATATTTATTGATGTTGAATTTGCCTTTCACCATGATCTCAAGAAAGCAAGATGATTTCCATATTTTAGCAGTTCTACACCTATTGCTGACCGTATATTAGATGTGGTTCTTTCTACAAGTGAGCTTACCTTTGTCAAGTGAACATTGCCTTTCAGTTGACGTAATCAATTAGCTATTTTATTTCAGCCCCTCCCCCCCCTTCCCCCCCATCTGCTACTCATTTACCTGTGAGCTTCAAAAGAGCCTTCACTCCATTGGGCTAAGATTGATTGGCCTTGACTGAAGACTTCTTTTGAAGTGAGCTGCCCTCTGCTATCGATTGGTGACCCTCCTGCTGCTTAGCAGAGGTGGGAAGCAGGATTTTCAAAGAACCTGAATCAAGCTGTCCCCCTGAAGCGTACACATAAGTATGTGACACTTGTGCCAGCTCCCTGGTTAAGCCCTTTTTTGCTTCACTAAACTGTTCAGTCTGTGGAGCAGCTCGCGGATGGGGTTCTCACTACCACTCAGATGTAAAACAAAAGCATCAGTCTGTACAAAAGTTAAAACAAAAACGTTATAGGATTGTAACAGTGAGGACTCTCTGAGATGGGCCGGGAGCTAAAACGCAGCCTTTAAAAATGAAAATATGTTAATGGGTTGAAAAGATCACACCAAACAACCATGCAAGTCCAACCTTGATTCATTTCTTCTTACCAAAAAAGTTTAAACTGTGAGACCAAACTATTCAATTTAGAACCCCATTTCCCTTTACAGAGGCTACCCATCTTTTTTTACCACCTTTTACAGGCAGTTCTAAATAGAAACTCATCAAGGTCTATTTTCAATGGACCCACAAAATGCAGATGCAAATTGTGCACCTTCTAATTTGTTTTAGCGTAGGATGCACTATTAGTGCATGTGAAATTTGCACTCAAGTCTTTGTTTCACATCCTAAATAAAAGAATAGTTTTCAGGAGCACAAGCAGCAGATGTGTGCAGTGCTTAATTTGTAAACGGTAGAGTGCTGGTACCCGAAGCTCCGCTCAGAAGCCTATGGTTGGTGCAATTAAATATTGGTGCACTGAATACCAAGGCTGGTAGTGTTAAAAGCACCTCTTGAATAGACTACCGGACACTCCCTGCCCCTCTATCTCACTCTTGCAAGTTCCTGCCTTCTCCCTTTGTCACAGTTTTTCCGTCTTTCTCTGTCTTTCCAATTTGCGTGTTTGTCCCTCCTTGCGCACAGGAAATATCTGATGCAGAAAAGTAAGTGCCGGTGGTCCCTACCAGCAACCACCAGCTCAAATTAGGCACTGCATGTATGACTTGCCTCTACATCGTAATGCATTTTGGGAGGAAACAGGAGTGTGCGCCTTACCAGCCCCATTGTTATCAGGTTCTGGACATTTCTTTATTGGGGGTCTGGTATGACACCCAGCACCTTTAATTCATCACAGCATTGAGTGCTGCGTTCGTGGCTGGTTTCAAGGCTGGGTTTGCTGAGTGGCGGCCCCAGGCCTCCTGGAGGTTTTCCTCTACGTCCAGTCTGACCCTGCTACTCAGGCAGGTCAGAAACTTTGCAGTGTTCCGGTCAGAAACATGATGTGGGTCCCTTCTCTGTTTTTATGGCGAGACTTATTAGCAGCGAAGGTGCCTACCTTATCAAGAATATATCACAAAAACGGGCCAGGCCTTTTGTTGTGATTCATAAATAGATTGAGCAGAGGCAGTGTGGGATATAGAAAAGAGCAGGGCCTGGGGCAAAAACCCCAGGCTGCGCCCCCCACCCATGTGAACGCCTTGCTGCCACTCCAGTCATATTTTTGACAGGAAGCAGTGGCATAACGCAAAATGATGCCCCCCCCCTTCCCTCCCGCCAAGGATCTGAAGAGGGCCCCCCGGTTCTCCCAAATCTCACAGTTGTTCATTGGCCTTGGGGCAGAAGGGTCCCCCTGAAAGATCTGGAAGCCTTGAAGGGTTAGGACCCCCCTGTGCCGCAGTAGCTTGGGTTACACCCCTGGCAGGAAGAGGCTTCTCATAATGTCGGTAAGCTGACCGGTCTTGCTGTTGCCCCCTCTAGTATTGGTACTTCACAATCACTGAGGGAGAAAATATGAGTCAAAGGTTCCATCCTCCACAGCTGCTGTGCAGGGGCTCTCTGCCACAGGGCCTTTGGCACTTCATCCAGCTAGACCTTTTTACTCTACTTTTGATTTAATGCCAAAGCCAATCGATCTTGCACTGGGTACCAGCCTTTTGGATTTGTCAATGCTTGTTTTGTCATGTTATGTTTAAAATGTATTTTGGGGGGAGCAGTTGGGCACCCACCAATATAAAAAAAAAGACATTGACTAAAAGCAAAATTATATATGGATTTCAAAATGCAGTTATTGCCTTAGTAGTCCCTGGCACTTGAGGGAACTGCTTTGTGTGCGGATGTCCTATTTGTGAAATAGCAGAATGCTGTCAGTCACAATGAATTTAGCCAATGGCTAAAGTGGGCTCACATATTAGCCTATGCTGTAGGAGGCAGATGAAAAATTTGAATGACAAAACAACTGACCAACGAATGAAGAGGGTTGTCTGAAGGTGGTTATAGGTAAGTATATCATACATATACATTTACTAAAACCAAAGATTCGGAGCTAACCCCAGACCTAAAAACATGCTATTGATTATTTAGGTTGAAACCCACTAGTCAGAGGGTCTCTGTCCTGGAATGCAAAAGTGCAAATGGATTCCCAATTTTAGAACAGTTGATTTTTACCCTCTACTTCAAAATTGAGAGCCTAAATGTATTGTAGGAAGCATATTTTAATATGAAAGACAATTTCAGAAAGAATCTCAGTAGTGCAAAATTGGTTGAATTTTCCACATTTGAAAAGCTGCACACTAAGCCTTAAATGTACCAATCAGCACCTTATAATCCACCGAAAAGACAAAATAATTCCTGTTTTGTTTTCTTGGTTAGAATTGAGAGCAGAAAACTGAACTTTCATCCCTTCATTTTGCAGCTAGTGACACCTAAACAAACTTTTTGGGGGGATTTGTGTTTAACTATTAATACAATATTCTTTGTCTATTGTCATGATCTTTTGCTCCTGACAAATTGTTGTTGGAGCAGTAAAATATATATTGCTCCCATTTGTTTAGTTGTGTAATATGTCTTAAATTAGAAACTTGTTTCAGTTAAGTCTCTGATCAGGTTTTACAGGAAATCGCGACTCCGAATTTCTAAAGTAATTCCTGAAACTTGATAAAAGTAATCGAGGCTTCTATTGTAACTGGTGGGTATGGATGAGTTGCACAGATCTGGTTCAAGACTGAGAACGTCTCTAACCACATGAGGTGTGGTGTCACCCAATGTTCCTGTGTGGTCACACAACTGAATTGCTCATTTTGTTGATGAAAAAGGGATTTCTGCATAATGGTGTACCCAAACTCATTGTCAATCTGTTGCCCACATTAGGGTAGTCTTGGTGCCCACTTTGCCACCACACATTTCACTGAAGGCCTGATTGCGAGTGTCTTAAAAGGATAGTCGGTGCACATTGCACCCAATGAAAACCATGGGTTTGCAATTTATCGGGTACGATAAATAGCAACTATTTCGAGTTATTTTCTCTGTTATGGAGAATACCATGAAGATTATGGTGCTTACCACCCTGGTATTTACCAAGCCTTTTCACCCCTTAAATTCCAGCGGTTTGGCCTACAGAAATTTAACAGTGGGGCAAACTTTATCTTGCCTAGTAATCACAGGTACAATAAAGTTCACGCCACTTATAATTATGGTGTTTGCACTGGAATCACAATTTAACGAGGTACTTATAATCAAGCCCTAAGCCTTCAAGAAGTATCCACCTTCTACAACTTGATGGCATTGAATCCACTTCTGATCTTGTTGGATCAGAGTCATTTGATGTCCATGTACCCTCAATTTCCTTAGTATTTACAGTCTCCTCCTCATGTAATCCTATCACACTGCCTTGGAGTTTACAAGGCCATTGGCATGCTACAGATGGTCCCGAATGTGTTAACCTCTTGAATTGCACAGCATTAGCTGCTTCTAACTGCAGCCATTGGATGTGAATATTTATCACATCGTTGTGGTTGGCAAGGAGTTGTTGGCACATGTTTGGTAATTGTGTCATTCCAACTGACATTCACTTCCGTGTGCATAGACCATGATGCTATCTATACAACATGCCATTAGTCTGCCACTGGGCACTTGATTCATGATTTAGTCCTTCACATGTGTGGCTCATGCATATTTAAGATACTCATGTGTGCTGCTACTGGAAAGGTTATGTACATTCCTCATCCATGCATTGCGGGTGGTGCTGTTGATTCTGTCTTTTTATTGGGGGAGCTGTTTCAAAGTCATTCATTTATGGTATTAGGTTACGTTTCTCCTGTTGTGTCTTAACGGTCTTTGGGTGTTTGAGCTCACCTGCAACATTCTTGTTTGCTTAGAGTCTATATCTTTGCTTATCTTCTAAAAATTCTTATTCTTTTTGATAAATCAGGAGTGTCTTCTGCAGCTGGGGTTGGCCAAAGACACAGTCACAATGTTTTTTTTTTCTATTCCAGTATTCAGCCTTGAGTCCACTTCATGGTGCAGAGATGGCCATGAAGAAAATTGCGACCATCGGTGACGTGTGTGAATCCATGAAGCAACAGCTCCTTGTTTTGGTTGAGTGGGCCAAGTACATCCCAGCCTTCTGCGAGCTTCCACTGGATGACCAGGTGAGGAAACCTTGTTCCTTCTTGTAGATTAGACAGACCAATAAAAAGAGGTGGCGGCATTGCCATAATTTATAAAAGCCTCTTTAAACTCACGACTAAACCTTATGCATGCCCAGAATATGAGTCTCTCATCTTTACCCTAGGCCTATCAGCAAAATCATCCTTCAAGGGAATGCTGATTTATCGCCCTCCAGGGTCAAGAGCTAAGTTTTTAGCAAACATAGGCAGTATAATTGAAGTAGTCGCCGACGCCCCTCATTTTACGCTACTAGGTGACTTCAATTTTCACCTTGAGACTTTGAATAACTACGATACTACGCAGCTTCTTGCAGACCTCTCAGCTGCAGGCCTAATGCAACTTATTAACTCCCCTACTCACCAGGCAGGTCATACATTAGACGGTATATTTACTAACAGTCCTCTTGTAAATGTCACCCAAATAATTCCACTAATCTGGACAGACCACTCAGCTATTTGTTTCACAGTGCAAACAAACCCTACTAAACCGATTCTTACTGCACCAGCTCGTTTAACATACAGAGACTGGAAAAACATTAACATAACCCAATTAGCAGAGATGATGCAGGATAATCATATCCCCAATGAGCATGACCCTACTAAAGCATCCTCTAACTACCTGACAAACCTAGATATGGCCTGTAACAAGCTAGCCCCACTTAAATCATCACACCGGAACAGAAAAATACCTTCAGCCCTATGGTTCACTGAGGCTCTACGCATGCAGAAACAATACTGCAGGAACCTCGAAAGACAATGGCGTCGCAACTACAGCCCTGCAGACAAATCAAACTATAAAAATGCCCTCTCCATCTACAAAAGAGCGATAACCACTGAGAAAAGCCATTACTTTATCACTCAAATCAATCAGGCAAAGAACTCGGCAGGAGAACTATTCAGGGTAGTTACCACTCTATCCAACCCCCCTACGCCGCCCTTAAAAGGCTCTCAATCACTGGCAGATACCTTGGCCGGCTTCTTCGAGGAAAAAGTCAGCTCCATCTTTCAGACTTTCTCTCACTCTGCCCCCTTACCATCTTCGAGTCCACTCCTTACGGGCACTCAGCCAACCTTACTATCTTTCAACTCCGTGGACCAGGATCACATTCAACGTCTGGTGGCCAGCACTAAATCCGGTTCCCCCCTCGACCCATGTCCCCCGTCCATTCTTAACCGTATCCCGGAAGCAATTTCCCCTCCGTTGTCTACCATATGCAATACTATGTTCGCAACAGGTATATATCCCTCAGTCTGGAAAGAGGCGATCATAAAGCCATTGCTGAAAAAACCAACGCTAGACCCTCTCATCCCAGCAAGCTATAGACCCATCGCCTGTCTCCCATTTCCAGCAAAGATTTTCGAAAAGTCCATGAACATTCAGCTATCAAAATTCATCAACGACAACAATCTGCTCGATGACACACAGTTCAGTTTTAGGCAGGGACACGGGACAGAGACAGCACTATTGAAAGCCGCAGACGAAATCAGAACAACCATGGACAAGGGAGGGACGGCCGTCTTGATACTCCTAGATCTCTCCGCTGCATTTGACACGGTCGATCATGTCACCCTGATCGACCGTGTCGCAGCTCTGGGAATAGGAGGAACAGCTAAAGATCTGATTGCCTCATTCCTCGCCAATCGTCCACAGACTGTCAAAATGGGTAATTTCACCTCCCAGACCTTTTCACTCCCCTGCGGCGTTCCACAGGGCTCCTCGCTAAGTCCGACGCTTTTTAATATCTATGTTTCGGACTTAGCGAGGGTGATAAAATCTTATGGTATTGCCCTTACCACGTACGCCGATGACACGCAACTAGTACTATCGGTGTACAATAACGGAGCAAGCGTGGCAGCCAACTTTCAGGAGGGAATGAAGGCGATAAGCTCCTGGATGTCATCAAACTGCCTCAAACTTAATTCCGATAAAACGGAGGTGATGACATTCGGGAGCTTGAGACCAACATGGTCCCCACAATGGTGGCCACCGGAGCTGGGATCCCCCCCCCAACCGGTGGTTAAGGTCCGCAACCTGGGAGTCACCTTTGATAATAAACTGACTTTCCACCATCACGCCAATACCGTCGTATCATCTGCCTTCTACACCCTCAAAAAAATCAAGAAACTCCTTCCTTACCTACCACAGTCAGCCGGCAAAACACTCATCAGCACTTTAGTGTTTTCAAGAACGGATTATTGCAACTCTCTGTTTCTAAATGCTCAGGAAGGAGTTCTCAACAAACTCCAAACCGTGCAAAACGCGGCGGCCAGAACCTTGCTTTCTATTTCCAAATTCACATCTGTCTCCCATCACATCAAAGAGCTCCATTGGCTCCCAATCAGGAGCCGAATAAAATTTAAGGCTCTTTGTATAGCCTATAAGACCCTTAATAACTCAGGGCCTAAGTTCCTAAAAGAAGCTCTTCGCCCATTGGAGCAACGCAGGATCCTTCAATCCTCCACAGCCTTCATGCTGTATGTCCCTCGGACAAAAAAGGCCACTTGGGGAGACAGGTGCTTCACTACAGCTACTGCTAAATTGTGGAACACCCTCCCACTCCATATCAAAACTGCTCCTACGCTCCTTAGATTCCGAAAAAGCCTCAAGACATGGCTTTTCTCTTCTTCTTAACCCCCCCGTCATATTGTAGGGAGTTCTGTGATCACCAGCGCCGAGACACCTGTATGGGTATTTGCGCGCTTTAAAAATAGCAAAAATAAAATAAAATAAATAAAATAGAACAATCTCCTCTGCCTGAATAGTAGTCTCTAAACTGACACGGAGAGAATCCATAGAGGGATTTAGCTTGAAAACAATGGTGACATACAACCATAATTTACAAGCCTACCCTACCCATCATCTACACATGTAAACATATTCTTTGAGGGAAAGGGATGGAATTATTGCCTCTTTGGATGCCAGTGGACCTCTTTCAGCAAGAAAGCAGCCAGAATGGTGCAACAGCTTTTGACTCATCAGGCAAAATAGAATTTTGCCTGCTGAAGTGCTCTACATACATTGATCAAAGCCATTTCTGTCGCTTTTTAGTCACCTTATAGAAGCACTGGCCCTTATAGCAAGTATGTGTAACTATAACTGTTGATATTGGCCCGGGTCTCACCATCATTTTGTTCACTGTACATCTAAAGTGCCAGGGAACATCTTATTGGCCTGCCATGACTGTTCAGTTGTTGGCACAAGACCAACACACAGCTGACATGGTAATAGAGTTGAAAGCGAGCTTGCTTGGGGAGCCGTTCATACGATAGGCTCACGTGTGAATGGCACTGGGGTTGGGCCAAAGTTTAGCTGCATTTGGGTAGGTGTTTGGGATTCTAAAGAGAAGTTTAAAAGGGTTTATAGGTACACAGTGAGGTTAAGCATATTTAAAGTATGTTCAGTGGTGTGTCAGTGGGACAGAGGACTAACAGCAATCTTTTCAAAGGTTTTGATACGTCTTGCAGTGCAGTAATTTAAATATTGCTGCATTATAGCCACAATATAATCTTGGTTCTCAGAATAGTTAAATATAGCATATGTTTAAATGAAATAAAAACAGATCAGAATGAGTAGCCCATTTATTCTGTCAGGCTTATGGCTGTCCATAATTCTCCAGCTCTCACCAGGGCATTGGTTTCATAAAAACTCCAGGGCATGTTTATCAAGGGTTTTGCATCATCCTTGCTCTGTGAAAGGGGAACCAACAATGAGATTTACCAAGCCATGCAAGGCCACCCTGCATGGCCCTGTGTGGTTTGGTAAATATGAAGTGACGAAAGGCAGCACAAGTTGCTGCTCTGCATTACTCTGTTCCAGGGAGGCATTCCATGGGCGCAGCATGAGTGTTCCCACGCATCCACCCATGGATCCTGAGGCATTCCCAGATTTACCAATACTAGTAGACCTGGGAATGTGTTAAAATGCTACACCTTCTCAGGGGAGGCGCAACAAGGAGACATATCTTTATGTCACCTCGTTTTCTCCTCTTTCTACGAGTGCTCCACTCTGCAGTACACTCAGAAGGATGAAAACGTCTCGCTAGATTGTTTTTGTGCAGCAAGGTGTTCCTTCCTGCAAAAAAGACAGCCCTACCTGTAACGCAGGCACCCTTGTACCAAGGTTCCTGCTTTGGCCCTAAGCAGCAGTTTGTATGTGCCAGCCAACTGGATTGGTTTTATTACAAATACATACAGCCACTTTTCTAAAGATGTATTAAAAAACATATGCAGTACTGGATAGCCATCGATGTTTAAGAGAAATGTATTTAAGCGAAAAATGACTGTGTTTTTTGAGTATCTCTGAGAAACACCTGTCTGGCTGACTAAATGACATGTATTGACACCCTTTCTACAATTTTTACTAAGAGCCAACAAGCTACAACACGATTGTTCCTGTGTGAAACTCTCCAAATTCAAAACGTTAGTGCATGTCTTGATTTCAAGGTAAAATCACTTGCTGGCAGGTCACAGCAGTATAGGTGACATATAAATTATGTTGAGAATGGATTGTACTAAAATTAACTTCAGTTGAGGTTTTCGTAATTGTGTTTTACTGATTGATTAAGGGTGTTTGTTCGATGCAAATAGAAAGTCACGCACTATTGTCTAGAGGTTGGAATGTCGTATATAATATGCTGTAAAAATCACAATTAGCAGAGAAGATCACAGTTTTGCCTCTGAGTCACAAAAGCATTTATGAGTATGGGAAGTAGTACCAGTAGTACTCTTTTAAATACTTCCACACGCCTCTATGGATCTGCCCTGCGACATCCTGCTCCCTATTAGGAAAACTGGAAAGAGGGTACGGGTCTCTCTATTTACACTAACTGTGTATGAATATTCCTTAACCCGTTAACCGCGGTGCAAATTCTGGGCGGGGCGTGTTGGCCAACGGACGTGCGCAGCACTAGCCAGGTAGTGCTTGTGACGGCTGTTGGCCGAGGCACGCAGGGAACGGGTTAAACAGTTCCATTTTTTCTCATTTTATATGTTTTGGGGATAATTCAAAAGGCAGGTAAGAGTAGACAAAAGAGCACTGCAAATGTATTACATTATGTGCTTCACATTGCCTTTATGAATAGCCCACATAGTGAATAATGTGACCTTTACTCAATGTTATGGCCAGCTGCAGTTAAATCTTCTTCTCATGATGTGATTACAGGTTGCATTATTGCGAGCCCACGCCGGTGAACATCTTCTCCTCGGAGTGGCCAAACGTTCAATTCCCTATCAGGATTTCCTGCTACTAGGTAAAGCAGTACAACCTAGATTCAGAATCAGATGTCTGTGTGTATGTATGTGGTATTTCTATAATGTAAACCTAGCCAAAAGGCAGCAGAGTGCTGTACAGAGTCAAAGATGAGCATAAATTCCACAAGTGATAGGAAAGGTAGCTGGTTTGTGGGCTGTGGATGCTTTGTGATAGTGTTCTTTCCTACATTGAAGTGGTGAAGTGGTTCTGATGGATACGGAGATTTTGTTCCAGATCGTCAGAGTATAGCTCGAAAGGTTTGCTGCCATGTTTTTTTTGTTGTTTGATTCTTACAAATCTTGATCTAAGTGTTTTATGACGACATGAGAGACCAACATTAAAAACGGACTTTGACTCTAGGCAGCAATAGCCGTAGTCTGATTTCAAAGTGGTTGTCCTTGTGTCATGATGAATAGTGGTCAATGGAGAGGCATGCCCCAAGTATTCTACTTCAATACAACCAATGGTGGAAGATGCTATAGAGAAATGTAGGGATTTCTTAAAAGGTTTGCATATTTTAATATCTTTTAGACACAAGGTATCACCAGTTAAATAGTAAGTAGGCAAGCATGTCACAAGCTCAGCCCCAACCATATTTGTTTTGGATGCACTTTTCTGTGAAAAGACTCCATATATTCCTATCTTCCTCTATATACATTGCTCTGTTAAAGTGGATTCCAGTTATTGCAGCTCATTTTTTATTGACCTGCACAAATTAACCCAGTTGTCAAAATCATTTGAAATGAACAGGACTAGCTCAAATTGAGTTTTGGACACTATCTCAAACAGCATCTCTTAGTTGTAGTTGTTTACAGATCCGCTATAAGTGGCACGGGAAATACGAACATGTGTGTACGTCCATATGGTGGTATGAATGTGTTTCAGGTGTCTGCTGTGTAAAATGTGGGCCTTCTCAACATGATGCACTTGGTAGTTTGTGGTCTTACAATGTTACAAAAGCTATTTCCAAAAGAGAACTGTGACACACTTTAAGTGTGATTGTTTTTGTTTCTTAAAGCCAAACATCTCTTCTGTGTTTTGCTCTGCTATTCACACATTCTTCAAGTTAGTTTTTCTTCTATTTGTGTGTTATTTCTTTAGATCCTCTAGCTAGAAGGATGAGCAATCTTTGCAAACATCTACATACCTGGGTAATTCAAGTGGTTTTCATTTTCCTTAGGGAATGATTTCATTATCCCAATGAACTGTCCAGAGCTGGACATTGCTCGCGTTGCTACCAGAATCCTGGATGAGCTAGTGAAGCCATTGCGAGAGATCCAGATTGACGACAACGAGCACGCCTGTCTCAAAGCGATCATATTCTTTGATCCAGGTAGGATTCCATTTCTGGATTTATTGATCGCTTGCCTGTCAGCCCATCCTGATCTATGTAAATATACTGTGGTCCAAAGTTAGGATTTCTGCACATCTGGTGCGTATTTCTTCCATTAACAGGTGATTCATGCCAAATAAACAACAAACCGGACATCCAGAAATAATTTTAATTTTAACATTGGAGTTATGATAATTACTTAACTTATTTATATCTTTCCTGGGGCCATTCTGTTCAACATAAACGCATGGTGGCGCTTCTTCCCACATGTGATAATATTTCAATGTATTCTCAGCATAAAAGGATAAGTAACTTAGTTCAAGTCTTAAAGAATGAGGAGGCAAAGAATTGCCCCAGAAGACAACTTTAGAATCACAAACTATTTACACCTCTCTGGACCAGTGTTTATTTGAGATGCATTAACCTAGTGCCCAGTGGTTGATTAGTTGGCCTTTAGTTTGGTTGCATTTCAAGTGTTTCCCAGTGGACAACAGCATCAATGTGTTGGCTTACCACTCAGCCTAGCTCTTACTGTGCATTTTGGTACCGAGAGCCCTAAACCTTATAATGTAGTTAACACAACTACAAGTACTTTATTCTAAAGTATGTCAGGTTCTTTAGATACCCATGCCTGGCATAGGGCAAAGCAGGGCTGGATCAAGAATGTTGGGTGCCCTAGTCAATGTAACAGTTTGCCCTCTTTTATAAAGTGACACCCTTATAAGACTACGTTCTGTTTGCTATGATGGACATCCTTCTGTCTATTGCTTCAGAAAGTTGTATACATTGCTTAATGCCTCTGACAAGTCCTGTTACAATTTGCGGTCTGTGGGAAATTTATCAGAGGGCACAGGAGGGAAGAGTGGACCTCTTGCCAGACTGACGAGAAGTGACATTTCATTGCAATATCTGTAAAACGCATGCATGAGAGTATCCTGGGTCCCTAATTTGTGTGCTTAGAGTATGTTTAACATTCGGGGAGATTTGTTTTAGCTGAAGAGATGTATTCACCTTGTTTTCTTGCACGTGCCAACTAATGGTACATTTGGGGGTTTTAGGAGGGGGTATTAGGAGACAATAGCATTACTATTAATATCTTATTTCATGGTAAGTACTACTTCCTTCATTTTTCTCCAATGGAAGTCCATCAAAGCATAGCACAATTTCATGTTGCCCAGTTTGGTGAGGGTAAATATCTGCTAAGTAAAGGACTAGAGATGTTTTGCTGAGGTTAAAAGAAAACAGAAGCGGGAGTTGTATATTTAGTTGGAGAAGCAGCCATATATCCTCTAACCATAACCATCAACAAACAATATATAAGGTTAGTTGCTACAGTGCACTAATTACACCAATAATAGACATTTACTTGAAAAGTGGTGTAGGCTAAGATTCACTTTTTTCTAAAATGGATGCTTGAACCATTACCCACTAAGGTGGCATGCATCCTTATTTCAAATGTTCATCGCCCTGGTGATAAGGCGCGTTTAACCAGGGTGGCCATTTCAGCAGGAGCTCCTTGCAGGAGACTGGACAAAACTGGAAACAATAATGCAAGTGTCGAAAATGTTGTCCAAGTACAAGCGCACTGTCCAACTCTATACCCAAAGGTAAGGGAGCTCAGGGACCTTGATTACTGTCCTGATTACCTTGTGGTCGCACCAAATAATGTTATTGTAATCCTACAGTTGATAAGGTTAAGAACTGACTGAAGTGAGAACAATCACCCAAAAGTGGTGAAGTCAGCAGGTTCCCGCCCTTCTGATCTATACACATGGTATATGACGTTTGTCAGAACCAGGGATCCGTCACTGTTAATGTACTAAACGATAACTGCTTGGAATAGTGGTTTCTATTTGTGGTGTGTTGAAAAAGAAGTGTGTGAAGAATGTTAAAATATACTGAACTAGTCACAGATCAGAAGTCTACTAATGTACAGCCCTTTATCATTGTGATAAAACCTGCATGGATACACAAAATGATAGCGAAGCAGTGCCAACGTCATCATTCATTGTGAGTTTCACAATTGGAGGATGCATCTGTTACACGGTGTGGATACAGAAACACCTGCTCATTTTGTAATCCATCGCTCTACACCACACAAGCACCGGTGTCCTCACTTCACACTGAACGAACACTGCAGAAAGCATGCTGTGGCGGGTTGTTTGTGTGCCTGTGATGGTAGAAGGTGTATGGAGGCTACAAAACCCTCACCTAACCGGAGTTCTTAAGTCGCTCCTTAGAGGCACACAGGTGCTGCAGTGCAATGGCGTGGTATGCTGCTTCAGTGCAGACAGTGGGAGACAGCAGAAGAAACATTCTGAGTAACGTGGCTAAAATCATGCGCGTGGTCACAGATTTGGGAGTACCATGCTAGGGAAGCGGAAGACTGATTCTAAAGAAAATATCCAATGTGTACATCTTTCTCACACATTTATTTGCACTTTCAGGCAGGGAGGTGACTTCAGTGAGGACACTTTTCCAAAGTGTGGAAATGTTCATCTGTGAATGGGAACAGATATGACGTGTGGAATGTTCTTAGATACATTATTTGACCTTTATTTTCTTTCCTGAAGGATACAGTGTGCTACACAAGGACCGACACTCTAAACATGTTGGTGGTGTAGCAGTCATCAGAAAGTTTCTCCCGTTTTTAGGTCTCGTCTGAGACAGCCCAGGCTGTCTCTTCCAGACATTTTGTAAGTGGGCTTTTAAAAGTGCCACCAGAGGCTTTTCCTAGCATGAAGCTTGAGTGCATGAGCACGTGCACGCGCGCAGCAGCCATCTGGCCGTCATGGCCCATAAAACACAGCGCTCTCCCAAGCCCTCGCTCTGCCCCTCCACCACCTCCTCGTCTGCTTCAAAGGGTTTCATTATTTTTTTTAGACCTTTTTAGGTGCACCAATTCATTTCAACAAATTCCCTCCCAGCAGACATGAGGTGAACGTCCATATTGTTGGCTGTTTGTGCCTGCTAAAAACCTAAACGAGAAATAAAATCTTTGCTGTAGATTCAGATCTTGCCTCGGTGCAGTATTTGGGAGAACCGTGCAGTGGCTCTGCGCCTTTGACTCTTCATTGTCACACTCGTACCAGCTCCCGACTCTACCTCCCCTGCTCTGTGCAGACATTTTATTGAAGCTGATCCGCGTCTCTATCTCTCAGTACACAATGTTTCCCTGTCTCTCATTCACTTTCTCACGCTCTCTTTCTAAGTCTCTCTCTCTCTCTCTCTCTCAATCTCACTTTACCATCCTCCCTCTTTGTCGCCCAATTTACCAGTCCACCCATGTCTCTCAATCTCCTCCCTCTCACGTTTCCTATCCCTTGTCTCTTTATCTCTCTCTCTCCCCCTTTCCGTCTCTCTCACCTTACCCATCCCCTTGTCCTTTCATCCCACTCTCGCCCTTTATCTCTCTTATTTAACTCACCCATCCTTGACACGCAATATCTCACTCCTTCCCTATTTATCTTTCATCTTACCCACCCTGTTGTCTTACCTCACCCCCTCTATCTCTTGCTCCCTCGCCAACTCCTTCACCCAAGTTGCCCCATCTCTCTCCATCTCTCCCTCCTGCTTTCTTTCACCTTACCCACTCACCTGTGTCTTCATCCCTCTACACTTTCTCTCTCACCCTACACACTGACCTCTGTCTTCGTCTCACTCCACTTTTTCTCGTTCTCTCTGCTTACCATCCATGTTGCCCCATCTCGCACTCTGTCTTTAACATTTCTTGTTTGTTTACATATGTATCTCTATTTCTCGTGTCTGTGTTTTACGCTTGTCTCTCCGCTGTCTCACACACTCATCTCAGTCTTTTGTTTCACTGTCTGCCGCCCGATCTGCCTCTTAACTCCATCTGTGTCTCGTTTCTATGTCTGCCACCCTATCTGGCTATTATCTTCATCTGGCCCCTGCCCCTTCAAAGCACTTTAAATGCTTACATTTTTCAAACATGTTAAATAAATATTTAATTCAAGCCACATCACGGAGGTGAGGCAAGAGACACAAGAGTATGTGTGTGTATATGCGCACGTGCATGTCTGCATGCACGTGTGTCCTAGTCGGCACAAGTGCGTAGGTATATAGGAGTGCCTGTGTGTGTGTGTGTGTGTGTGTGTGCTTGTATATATGTACATGCTTGTGTGAGTGTGTAAATGTATCCCGTCTTGGTAATGCTGTATATGTATGTGCATGCTTGCTTATATGCATGTCTATGCGCGCGTGTGTCTGTGTTTGCATATGCTTGTGCCTGCATGCTTATGTGTGGATGTGTGTGTGTACGTATGCTTATATGGTTGCATCTATGTGTGTATGCCGTTGAGGTTGTCTGTTTCCAAATATGTGCATGTCTACGTGTTTGTTTGTATCTGTGTATGCGTGTTTCTTTGGGTCTGTGCTTGCACGTTTGTATGTGTCTCTGTGCATCTATGTTTATTTTAAAGGTATTTTGTATTGCACATAAAAGGACCAGGAGTGGGTGAGAGCACTTTACTTAAAACAATATCTGTGACAATAACTACTACTGGCTGGAGAAAAGATTAACCAACCTCATTAGTACCAGTTTAGTACTTGAATTCAACAATCAGCAACTGTACAGTGACAGATTAAACTTTGGCAAGAACATGCCAGTGCCCGGCACCACCTGTCTTTTTTGTGTTGCTTTTGTTTGAGCTACGATGTGTTTGTTGTAATCTGAGATAATGCCGAAGGTTGTGAATTATGTGTCATGTTTGTGTAATGCATAATCCTGTTGAAAATGTTGTAGCTTCAGGAGCATATAATTCTATTGTTGTGACATTTTCTTTTGCCCAGGCAGCAAATGACTCTGGTCTCCCCTCCCTCATAATCTATTTCCCATTTTCTGGTTTTCCAGCGCGGCGAGTTCATACACATGGAAATATGACTCCACTACATACAACAAAGTAAAGTAAAACACTTGTCATTTTCAACACCAAACGCTCAAGCTTTCAAAAACGAGAGACCTGTTGCATTGCAAATACTTGCTTAGTTTGGTTCAGCAATAAACTTCATTCTCACATTCGGATGGTAGCCTATGAAGCTTGCAGCTCACATGCCGTCAGGCTAGCCAAAACAATAGGTCCACAAACCTTTCAAAACTCTACCTCTGCAGCAGCGGTGGTTGACTGTCCCGCTCCACGCGGGTGATTATTTATGCGTGTGCCATTGAAGCTTGTTTGGGGTATAAACCGGGATCTAGTGAGTCTTCTCCACAAATTGTACTGCTGTACACGTGGGCTGTGCCCAGCAGGCTGCTGAGGAAAAACGTTCAAAGAGATAGCATTTCTAGTTTTTAAGGTTAGAATAGTAAATAACGCAGGGGTCTCAAACCTTTTCTGTAACCAGAGCTACTTATGTTCAATAAAAGATTTCCCGAGCTACTTATATTGTTGGCCTTGTAATAGCAACCACATCAGACAAGATTATATAGGTGGCCACGCTATTCAACATTACTCAGTGCATAAGGCAGGGTTGCCAGAAATAACTTTAAAAAGTCTGTCACTTTGGAATCTTTTTACATAGGAAGTACATAACAGCTGTAGCTGAAATGCTCATGGCACTAAGGTAACAGTATTATTAATATGTCTCCCCAATGCTATATGTTTTATCACTTGACTTTAAAAGTAATTTGAAATTCAACCATTTTTCTCCAAAAATCTTATGACTTGAGCTCTGAAAATACATTTTTTTCTTGAATAAACACTTTTTCTATTTAGTAGAGTACGCTGCACACCGGAAAGCTACTCAAAAGGAGCTGGAGAGCTACTGGTAGCTCACAAGCTACTTGTAGGAGAAGCCTGAAATAACGCTATAGTCCAAAATGTTTCAGGAAGACACCAGGTTATATTTTGATTGGTGTTTGGCCTTGCGTATTGCTATTCCCGAAGAGGAAAGATAAATGATTATCAAAAAAATTATTAGTCTTTTTTAGGTCTCGCCTACGCAGTGTGCATGCGCTGCATAGGAGGACCTTTAGCCGTAGTTCTGCTCATTTTCGAAGTACATACTTATGCTTGTGGCGGTATCCACATTGCGGGAGCGAGCAGGGGGCGCACCACAAGCACGAGTATGTGCTTCGAACAAGAGCAAACTGCGCGCGCACGCACACACACATGCATCATTCCTGGGCCAGCAAACACATGATTGCAGTGCCAGCAGTGTGTTTTTCTTTTACTGTGACAAGCACACGTGTGGCGCACGCACGCACCGCTCCCGGGCTTGCTAGAGTTATCGCTTCTGACATAATTCCAGCCGCTTTACGTAGATTTACAGAAAGGTAGCAAAGTCAGACCCTTGCAAGAATTGAAATGCTGACATAAAATGGGCCCTAACATAACCAGAAAGGCTATTTTCAAAGCACTGAATCATTAGAATGCTCAAATAATTTGTGATCACCCTGGAGGGCACCAAAATGTGCAAGTGGGATTTATACAGAACATGGAGACTTTTGAAGCATTTGTGTTTTAAACAAGCTGATATTTTATAACATTCCACACTCAGTTGCCCTATCCACTCCCCCTCTTTACCCATTTTTATTCTTCCATCTTTCTGTATCCTTTCATCCCTCTTGCTCACTTATGTCTTCCATCTCCTCTTTATCCCCTCCATTCCTTCCTTCTTTCTAGCTCATCTTCCTTAACCTCTCTTCCGCCCTTCTTTCACCTCCTTTTTTTCTTTCTCCTTCACCCAATCTTTAGTCGCTCACTTGCACCCTATACTTTTTACTCTCTTCTGACTCAAATTCCCACTCTCTCTTTTTATATCCTTTCTCTTTCTCCCTCCTTTTAGCTCTTCCTCATCTCTTGTTTTAACATTTTTAGGTCTCGCTTGAATGATCTATTTTCTACAAAACCAATGCTTACAGAGGGCTTTGAGTCAACTTATTTCTTATGATTGTATGACTTTCTTGCCTCTTTTGCGTGTTTCTTACGCAATGGCTTTCATTCCTTTTCTTGTGTTTGCCCATCCTCTTGAGCATAACTGTTTTACAGTGTTTCTGACTGGATGAGCTGCATCCTTCCACTGTTTCTATTAAGGGAACAACTTAAAAAAAATGTTTTTTTTAAATCACCCCATGGAAGTGCATGTGTTTTCTTGTTGCCTTTCCCGTGTGCTGCTTTCCCCTCACATCCCCACCCTGCACTCTCTGTGTTGTTGCCCCAAGCTTGTCCATTTTTTGCTCTGCCCCACTCTGTCCTCCACAGACTTTTAAATGTTCTTCCCACCTCTCCCTAGCTCCGACGTTGTTTGTCTCCCTCACCATTTAAAAAAAATATAATAATTTGTTTGCGAAGGGCCCCGGAGCTTTAATTTGCTACTGAGCTGCTCCTTTCTCTGTAATGCATTTGCACACACTTTAAAATATACAGTAAATTAAAAGTAAAGAAAACAAGCATTGGGATAGCCAATAGGTTTTGCCTTTGGGACCTTATAAGTGTTTAGTTATCCAGCACAATATCCTTGGTGCAACAACATCAAGTGTTGCATGGCTAAATACTTATAAGGTCCCAAAGGCGAGACCTATTGGCTATGCCAATGCTTGTTAATGTCTTACTACTGAGCTCGACATGAATTCCAATAAGCCCACTAAGTTACCTTCATTTATCATCTTCCCCTCTAGGAAAACAGTTTCACTGAGGACCTAATAAAAGTTTATCACTGACCAGTTTCTACCTTTTCTATAGATAACATTCATCGGAAACTTCAGCTTGCGGTGGTCTAGTCCTAATAATGGGAATGCACATTAATCCCTGCTACAGGATTCCCTGAGGTCCCTTCGACATTACCAGTCCACCATTCATGACAAAGGATCTTCTCCTTGCCATAAAGATGTGAAGCCCCAGGACCACTCCTGGAGGACTGGTCTGATCACCCCTTCCGCCTTCTCCCCATGTGTGTTACTCCTCCTTCCCCAGAGAACCTCTTGAAAACACACATGATTTTCCAGAGACATCAAACACTTGAATCAGAATGATTTTAGCAACTTGATATCTTCTCTGGCAGACAGACCACAAGACTGCAGCTGAAAGAAACTAGAGGGGAGCTCCTGTTTTATTTTATGGGGTGTGGCCTAATGTGTGTCTCCTGCTGCAAAGCTCACCACCACTCCGGTGGGATCTAGAATGCGCTATATTAAACCAACCTAAATGAAATATGTTTGGTACATCAATTAGTCATGCCCCAAAACAAGATCCTGCGACAGATTTACAAAGAGTTCGTGCAACACAGCGCGGCAAGTGAAGTTACTGTGCGGAATTGTCTGAATGGGAGCGCGCAGAACTGCGCTATATCTACAAAGAGGTGGGGCAGTTCTGCTTTCTCCCTGCACAAGCGTACCTTTGGCACCCAGGCATCAATGCAGGCAACCCTGCGCCATAGTACAAGAGCGTCTGCGTTGAGGTTAGCATAGTTTTTTGTGCAGGAAAGGGTGTCTTCCTGAATAGTAACTACACTTCAAGGGATTTTTCTCTTTGTGTGTGCCTGTTGAATTCAGTGTACATTTAAAGAGGGGAAATTAAGTTGAAATAAAAACATTTGTGCTTATTACGCCTCTGAGGTGCAGGATTTTGGCTCAAATCTATGTTTGTAATTCTTTGTAGACAGTGGTTTGCGTCAAAATCCATTGTGTTTTTGCATGGGAACGTCCATTTTCCATCTATGGAATGCCACATGACACAAAATAGAGCAGTGTGCTGCATTTTGTTACTTTGGATTACAATCCAACGCAAGTCATGATTTATGTTGGATTGTAAATCCCACCAATAGATTTAGCGTCTGCGTTTAAAAAACTAATTGAAACCCAACGCAAAGTCATTCTAGAACTGGTCCCCGTTTTTAATAGTATAAAAGGACCGCTGCAATACTGCTATATGCTTTTGTATCTATGTGCCTTATTAATATCAAAGCACAAAAACCAACCACATTGCATTGGATTTCACTGTTATGACCTCATAAGTAACAATTTGGAGTGTGCCTCCCTGCACTTGCGTGAAGGATTCCAGACAGGCACGCATGATGACGAAATGTGTCTTCATCACATTAATAAATGGAAAGTTAGAGCCCACGAACCCACTATTCACAAACCTCAAATATTGGTGAAGTGTGTCATTTTATTGAAGCAGTGCCTCTCTACACAGACTGTCTCTAGTTAGTTTATTTAATGTGGGGAGCTTTAATGATTTACCATGAACAGTTGTCATTTGGTTTATGGAAACAGCACTTGATAGATCAAGCAATCATACCTTTCACTTATCCCATTCCTAAGGTAGTATATATCTATGTGAAGCGGTGTTTTTTAAACAGACTAGTAAATGTAGGACGGCACCTCCCAAATAGAAGATATTAATTTATGAACCAGTCTCTAGGCGCCATCTACTGGCATAAAGAGTAATGTTTGAAATGTAAGCACGCAGACTGGCTTCTCTATGGTATATGTCACTGACTTTTAATATGCGTTGGAATACAGTGTCATTTTTTTTAATGGATATGCACGTGCAGTTGTCCTAGTTTGCAAATTTGATCAAGGGGAATGGGAGCACAGTAGGGAGGGTTTGTGAAATGGAGAAGTGGTAAACTCCCCTCCTCTGAAGATGCTTTCCTGACTCTCCAGGAATCCCTGAAATTGTGATTGGTTACTAGTGGAAGACTGGATGGCCCCAGTAACAGTGGCAGCTCGTCCCCTAAGGCGGTGGAGCATCGCCCCTCTGCTTTTAAGCAGTGTGAAGAAAGGAAAAATAAAATGATAATTACTTGTTGTTATCATTTTATTGTTTCAAGCAGCTTTGCGTGCGAGCGGGGCTGCTCTACTCTCAGAGCAAGGCAGGGGAGGAGTGCTTTGCCCACTTCAAGTGTGCAGCATGGTGCAAGAGCGACACAACTCACGTATTAGATTTATCAAGCTGTGCAAGGCCTCCTTGTGTGGCCCTGAGTAGCTTCAGAAATCCTGAGTAAAGCAGTGCAGAGCAAACCGATGCGTTGCCTTTCTCTGAGCCAGGGAGTTGCACCATGGGTGTTGCGTGGGTGTTCCTCTGTGCCATCCATGGACTTTGAAGCACTTCCAGATTTACCAGAAGTGATAGACCTGGGAATGCGCCAATTACCTGTGCCACACCAGGTGAGGCATAACAAGTAGAAATATGTTTATCTCTCCTTGTTTTTTTCTCGTTCTAGCACACATAGAAAGAGAAAAATATCTCAGGGGATTGTTTTTGTGTAGGAAGGTGCCCCTTCCTGCACAAAAACAATCCACCTTACAATGCAGGCACCCTTGTACCATGGTGCAAGGGTGCCTGCATTGGCGCTAGGCAGCCAAAGCACCAGCTCATGGGAAAAGGCAGGAATTTACCGTATTCTTTTAAATGTGCCACACTCCTGCCCTTTCCCTGTCATGCAGTGCAGTAAGATGTCTCGTTGCACTGCATGACACTCATAAATATGCCCCCATGTGTTTTACTGCTTTTGAAGCAGTTAAACCCACTCCCTCTAGCAGAATCATGGGAGCTTGTTTTTGCATCTCTAGAACAATTGGCGTTCAGGTTTGCTATGTATCATCAATGCAATCAACACAGATTGTGGGTACAGAGTCAAATCACTCAAAATGTACCAAAGAGGAGCTTGGTGTGTCAGAGAGCCTATCACTATTCTACAAAAGTCTGCCCGCATCTATGCTGTTGGGGTTTGTTCAATAACTCCTCCTTTGCCATGGTCTATACCTGTGCACCAAGTTCGCCAGGCAAAGTATCACTCATAGAGAACTCTGTGGTGTCTGTGAACTTGTCGTCCCCAGCACTTATGGCATTGTTGCAGGCCAAAAACTAGGCTACCAGATGTTCATCCTCGCCATCACATCCAGTGCCAGTGGACCCTTTCGTAGGACATGTTGCTCACACACAGCTAACACCAGTATCCGCCTAATTCCCGAGATAATAGTTATCTAGCTCCACGACTTTCTGTCGTCTTCCCTTATCTTCTGACACCATGCTAAACTGAATATTTGACTCATGCGGCGATGGTAAGCTTGACTCCTGGCATGTGGTAGGTGAAGACCCTGGTGGAAGATGCATGTGTCTGAGATTCTGCTACACAATGTCTGCAGAAGCAGGTTAACGTGTCCTAAAATAATGGCGGAACTTGGAGGCTATGCCAAGGGCTGATGGAAATCCCTTCTTTCTGCCAGGAGCCTGGTCTGAGATATATGTTTCCTGGGGAATCTTATGCACCCCATAAACATACATGGACACCCAGGTTATTTAATCGGGCACTAATATTTTTAGACATCACCCATGCCGGGATCATACTCAAGGTGAGGTGAGCCAGCCGCCTCAGGGTAACACTCTGTAGCAGCTTGAAATCAAACAAAAAGCAAGACTGAGAGAAGAGTGTGAGGACATGTATGATGCAGGGAGCACTTCACCTCACTCTTATGAAGATATTATGGGATTGTTTAATGTGAGAAACATATATGTGTCAAAGTCTTTAATTTGAAAAGATCTATTGAGCTGATACAGGGTTCAAATCACCTTACGTAGTAAAAGGTGAAGTAAGATCAATCCGTTCTAAAGATCACAGGTTCGAAACCCAGCAGGTCCATGCCCTTTATCCTTATGAGGTAGTTAAAAAAATAAGCACAGTTGGATGCTTGTTTCTTCATGGGAAAGAGAGTTGTGTTCTCCTTTTTTAGAAAAAATGAGTCATTACGGTGCAAATGAAAGCACAGTATTAGCAACGTTTGATTATGACTAGGTTATGGCAGGACATCGAGCCCTTAAAGTAGCCCCTGCCTTGCAGTCCGTCAGAGTGCCCAAATGGTAAATTGGGCCCTGCACACGTATAGCAGTTATTATCAATATTATTAGGTTGCTGTTCTCCTATGGTAAATAAAACAAGCAGCCATTTTGTTCCCAGGCACGTCAACATGGAAACCGACTCTGCTATGAGAAATCTTGTGTACATCAGAAAATATTGGCATTGGATTATGCAGAAATGACTAAGCAGTTATAAAAAAATGGGTTGATGGTTGGCTGGGTGTAAGCCCTGGTCAAGCAGCAACCACAATCCTTGTCAGGGTAAGGCACAAGCAACCCCCAAATTAACCTGCACTCATCCCCCTAGGTAGCTTGACACAGTGCTGTCAGGCTTAACACAGAGGCAATGTGTAAAGTATTTGTGCAACACTTCAAACAGTGAAAACACACTACATAAGGAGTCCACAGCTAGTAACATAGAGTAATATTTATTAAATAAAACAAGATCAAAACAACAAAAATCCAAATAGTGGAACTGGAGATATTGAATTTTAACGTTTACAGTGAAAATAGTGACAAAAAGCTTAAGGTGCTACTGGGGGTATCTGGCCGAGCCAGACCAGGACAAAGCCACAAGTTCAGGCTGACTGCAATGGAGTGTGGGCTGGTGACAGGGACGCAGTTAGGCTGCTGAGCAGAGTACCTTAAATCCTGGTTGCGGAGCGTTGAATGGATCCCTTTCAAAGATGTGCCCTACACCCAAAGTGATGCAGCAGGTCCAAGATGCGGTGAGACTGCGGCATCAGGTCCTGTTGTGTCGTCTTCAAGGATCCTGTCAACTGGACCTGGGATACGAAGTCTGGCGTCAGAGATGCAACACACATCTGACCATGCATCAGGTCTGAGGAGATGCAAGGCTACGATGAGGAGTCTGACATCGTCATCAATGCTGCCGTCATCGAGAGATGCAAAGACCTGGGCTGTGGATGCCTCGGTTCAAAGAACTGCGGTGGGCGATACAGGTCTTTGCAGCGGGTCCAATCCATGCAGCATGGGCGATGTGTCGATTCTGCTTGGGGATGTGCTGCTCAGCCACTGAGATGCATCAGTTCTGTTCCACTGGCAAGCACCTTAGACCCACTTCCAAGGGTCCAGGACGGGGGTGGCACCGCTTGATAGAGTAGAGCCACAGATTGCAGAGTCCAAGAGCAGGAAGCCTATTATGTCCCTAAGACTACCGATCAGAGGCTAGCCAACTAGTGCTTGGAGTCACTCTGGGTTCTGGGTTCAAGAAATGCAGGCCCAGTCCTTCTCACCCAGGCAGAAAGGCCAAAAGTCTGTACAGCAAAGCAGGAGTACAGCAGAGTGCAGTCCAGCAAAGCGACAGTCCTTCAGCAGCACAACAGTCCTTCTTTCTTGCAAAGTATCCACATGTCCAGAGTGTACTGCAATGGTGGTGTTTCTGAGGTTCTGCTCTTACACACAGTTGTGAATCTGAAGTGGGGAGAAGCTTCTGGAGGCATGCCTTTGAAGTGCACAGATGCCCTACCTTCTCTGCTCTGGCTCCAGACTAACTACAGGGGACGTGGAGACAGGACACAGTCTATTTGGGTATGAGTGAGGTCGAACCCAGCTCCACCCTCCCATCTTGCCAGTTATGGCTCATTCAGTCACACCTAAGATCCCATTTTGTGTGGCTGTCAAGGAGGAATATGCAAAGCCCAACGGCCAACTACACCCAATCATGTACCAGAGACAGGCTGCAGCCACCAAATGGCTAAGGCAAGAAAATGCCAACTTTCTGAAAGTATTCAAAAAAGAGCACTCCTTTCGCGCTCCCACTGCTGCAGTGCCAGACCTGGGAATCACTGCCACATATATGTCCTTAAACCAGGTATTCCATTGTAAACACTTTATACCATATCATTTTTGTCATCCAATATTCTAGTTATGCTCTCTTAATCTTCATCACAGCGGAGGCAGTGTGATTGAATCTGTAAACTTTATTAATTCTTCCAATACCAAATGCTCGCCATTCCAGCCTTTAAACAGAGGTACATCCAAATCAATCACAGTTCGAAGTCAGCAAGCTGTATAGATACCCAATGCATTTCGAGCCAACTTGGCTCTTCGTCAGGGGTTACTGAAACAAATACGATAGACAACTCAGTCACATTTTCATTGTAAACAATGTTTTAAATAGTGAAAGCAACATAAATTCCAAAAAACTCATAATCACCTCCGTATCCCCAACATATTATAAATTAAAAGTTGATACTTAAAATACTGATAATTTCAGCCCCATGTCTATACAGCTTGCTGACTTCGAACTGTGATTGATTTGGATGTACCTCTGTTTAAAGCCTGGAATGGCGAGCATTTGGTATTGGAAGAATTAATAAAGTTTACAGATTTAATCACACTGCCTCCGCTGTGATGAAGATATGGTATAAAGTGTTTACAATGGAATACCTGGTTTAAGGACATATATGTGGGAGTGATTCCCAGGTCTGGCAGTGCAGCAGTGGGAGCGTGAAAGGAGTGCTCTTTTTTTAATACAGGAGTATTGACCGTGGCCAGTGGCGATCCACGGACACTGTTTGCACGCACTAAAGCTTGTGAAGTTTGGATAACAATAAAAGGGAAGGAGTGCACGCTCTCCTACATGTTTTTCAACTTTCTGAAAGTGGCATTTTCAGAATTATGATTTAAAATTCAACTTCACCATAAATTAGGATTTTAAATTAGGAATCCAGAGACACCAACTTTGAACAATCTATATCTTCTCATTCGGAAATTACATTGATAAAATATAATAAGGTAATCCCAATGTTATACTATGGGAGATATAGGCCTTGCAGTAGTGAAAAGCAAATTTAACAGTTTTTCAACATCAGGACAGATAAAATGTACAAGTACATGTCCTGCTTTTTAAATACATTGCACCCTGCCTTATGGGCTCTCCAGGGCCTACCCTAGGAGAGACTTAAATGTTTTAAAAGGGAAGGTTTGGGCCTGGCACAGGTTTATTTTGTGAGGTCGAGATGGCAGTTTAAACTGCACATGCTCTGCAATGGCAGGCCTGAGACATGTTGAAAGAGCTACATAAGTGGGTGTCGCAATTAGTGCTGCAGGCCCACTAGTATAATTTAATTAGCAGGCCTGGTCACATGTAGTGCCACTTTACTAGGGATTATAAGTAAATTAAAAATGGCATTTGGGGATAAGCCAATATTACCCTATTTAGAGGAGAAAGCACAAGCACTTTAGCACTAGTTATCAGTGGTAAAGTGCGCAGAGTCCTAATACCAGCAAAAACGGGTTCAGAAAAAGTGGAGTAGGAAGGCAAAACGTTGGTGGGAAGACCACCCTAAGGCAGAAAGGTCTAACATCAGTTATGAGAAAACATGTTGGTAAATTGTCCGCCCCATATCGGAAGTCATGTCAATCTTTACGTGTGAAATGTCCAGTCTGAGACTAGACGGGAATAAGTCAGTAGAAAGTATACAGATCTAATAATAGTCGAAGATATGAGAAGAAACAAGAGACCGATGAAAGTAAACATACATCTTCTGACACCTAGTTCAATTGGGAGGTGTAGCGCTTACGTATGAAGCCTCCGAGCTATATTTCAACCTAATCAACATAAAACTTCAGATGTGTATTCAGAATTTAAACATGTCCCGGAAAGTGACTGAACAGAGCCAAATTTTCTTCTTCACAGAGGACAGCTTGTCTGCCACAACCACAGTCACTTTTATCCCTTCAAACGGTTTCTGGTGTACAGAAAATACATGCTAAATTGAGCAGTAGGGCAATGACCCCATTCTTGTTTCAAAAAAAATTCTACCCTAAATAACAACTCTGACCTTGCCGAGCAAAGTAGTAGACTCCACTTTACAAAAAGATATCCTATCACCCCTTAATCTGTGCCGTAATCAAGCGTTCTTATCCTGCCCCCAAGAGAAACATTTATGCTTATTTTATGGACCCTCACACTATTGGTGTCATGCTTTATCATCGGGTCGCACGCTTGTATGTAAAAATCAGGGTGAGCTCAAACATATCCCAGGGAAAACTTTGGATATTATTCTTTGGATATTATTCCTGGTTCTAACAGGGATTTCAAATATTAAAAAAACCTAGTGGAAACCCTGGACATTTTAGGTGCCACTGGTATGGTTAAAAACTATTAATATGGTATTTCATAGGGGTGGGTTACTACCCCTGTACCCAAACACTGTATCAACATGTTTCAGCCATAAAAAGGTCCAGGACCTTCATCAGGACTACTCCTATTTAATGATATTGTGTTTTTTATGCAGAACTTCTGCTGCCCATTCTATTGTGTCATGTCAGTCACCCATCCTTTGTTGTAACATAGATACACATGCAAGAGGCACTGAAGTGTGAGACACCCATTACTTGCCTGCCCCCCAGCTGAAGAGGCATATGCTAGTCCCTGTTTTCGTCTGGTTTATTAGAGTGCAAAAAACAAGAAGAAGAATGAATTAATCTCAGCTCTCTGTTATAGAGACCGGCAACAGGTTACAAACTGCACTGTGCAACATCACACTATTTCATGCATATAAATGCAATAGAAACTCTGTCTACGTCCCTTTGCATTTCTATAAACAAACAAAACTCAGGTAGATATGTACAGTTTTAAAAGTTGATGAAAGTGTTGCATCTCCGTATTCGCACATCACTGTAAACGTGATGCATGTGAAATTGCGTTAATAATTTGTGATGTGTACTCTTAGCTATAAGTTCTTAACCTTCCAGGTGTGTTTTATACCATATACAGGCTGGTGGGATACGTCTCTGTTGGCGCACTCTAACGGAATCGATGTAGGGGAATTAGTACCCTTATTGCTCCCTCTTTCCGTCATGTACCTCAGTATAGCCTCAGGGTTTGTAAACTTACCACTCCTAGGGCTGTGTGCACTATTTGCCTAGAGTTGCCACCATTCAGCCATGACGGTGCTTCCCGCTATCTCCATTTCTATATTTAAGGCATATGCGGGGGCACAATGGATAGGAGGAGTCGCATCGAGTCTTCATGTCAATGCACGCATCATGACATGGCCCCGTCAGACGGGTGCGGTTCCTGTGAAATATAGTCTCCATGTCACAAGTCTCATTCAGGGATGCCCTGTTAATGAGACACCTTCTTCATGATCCAAAAGCGGATCTTAACAACATAAATTTAGTTAAAAATATAATGTATATAAGAACTTGTACTTTTTGCGGCCCGATACCGATTTCGGTCTTATACTTTGGTGACCAATTTGATGAATGTAGAATGTACTACCCAAGGAGATTGTTCTCTATTTCTTGATCTCCCTCGTGCAAAAGCACATGTATGTGCGTATGAATTCCTGGGTTGTATGAGACCAATGAGTAATGAATGCTGATCTCCTGCTTCCTCTTGTCATAGTACTCAGTCTATATGCCCATCTCTATTCACGTTCTATTAGAGCCCTAGTTATATTGTGGTTCACTGTCACTTTTTCTGTTATTGTCCATCTTATATCAACAAAGGGAGGGATAGGTGGGTAAGTTTAACGAGGTCCAGTGTACATACCCAAACGACTGGTGAGACAAAAAGGGTACAAAGTTCCTCAGGTCAGTGAAGAAAAAGTTGTGATTTCAGCAAAAAATGTCGTATGTCATGGATAGGGGGAAACCCTTTAGTTGGAACTAGGGCCCTCACACACCCAGCAAGCTAGGTGTCATGCTTCATCATTTGAGCCTGCCCCTCGTCAGGTCGGCGCTGCAATTCCTGACGGGCTCCCAATAATGGGGCTCTTTGGCGGGGATCTTCTGTTCCTGCCGAAGGGTGCTGTGGGGGTAAGGGGCCCTAGAATGTGTAGATGTGGTGTAAGGATAAAATAGGTACTGTTAGTCCACAAAAAATGTATTTAATAGAGTGGTAAACAGCCTAATTAAAAGAAATGGGAAACGTGAGGTGGGGATAGCTACTAGTGGTTATGACGCTAGTTGTGTATGCCCTACTCTCAAAAGGATCAACATGTTTCTTGCCTATAAAGCCAGTAAGTGGTCACGGCAATTCGTCAGGATCAAAAAGACATAAACTATCTACAACAAGGTATGTGTGTTTTACATACCCAAGAGGTGCTCAGGAGTAACCTATGGAAAGATTGGAGACAGAAAACACATGACAAAATACTGTAAGGATAGACAGTACACACATAACATAATGAGCTGAAATCATCGAGAGTCTCATGGGGAGAAGCTCCCAGGGCGGGTACTGGAAGGTCTCAAAAGACGGGATAAATAAAGAGACAGGACTAGGGGCGGAGACAGAGAGGAGGTGGAGAACTCACCTCTTGCGTGAGCAAGGCAATCTTGCAGCAGTCTCCGGCGGGTAACAAGGACTCCCAACGTGGGTCCTGCGGTAAAAAACCGGGAAGGGCGAATATGAAAACCAAACATGGACAAAATCTACAGTGGCATGATCGTCCCGGCATTCCAAGTGGTAAGTAAAGTGTTGGAGGGTAATGACAGCCTTGAATTTCAAAAGGTACTAACATGAGCGATTAGGTGTGCAGCCGTGGTAACCCTCATGCTCAGGGGCCAAGGTGTGCCGCCGCCCAAAAAATGGTCAGTGAGGTCAGTAACTAGGTTGTTACGGAAGGCTCAAGAGCAAAATAGGGGGCGACCGCCATAGCCCCTGGTAGCGGATGGGTCAGAGCAGGACGTTCTCGCTCGAGGTGCCATTGAAGTCATGGAGGCGCCAAGAAGCCCCCTAAAAGTATCCAAACTCACCTTATGGAAAACGGCACAGGGGAACCCGATGCACTCACCTGCGTCGTGCGACGCGTGGGATGAAAGACCTACCCCTACCGCCGGACCTGGGATGGGTACCGTCTAGTGCCGGTCTTGGCCAGATAAGGATATCGGGAGGCGCAAATTACGTCACATGACCACGGATGTCTCAATCCCATTGGTCGGGGAATAGAATGAGCGGCGGCCATGTTGGAACAGGTAGAGTGAATAACTATCGATATCCGGTACGAGTCAGGAAGTAATTCTTCGTGGGTAGATGTACTCACAGAATAGGTTGCCATCGCGGTTGTCTCAATCCCATTGGTTGGGGATTGAGGGGCGACCATATTGGAACAGGTAGAGTGGATAGCTATCGATATCCGGTATGAGTCAGGAAGTGATTCTTAGTGGGTAGATGTACTCACAGAATAGGTTGCCATAGCGATATGGATTAAAGCAAGGCAAAGGGTGAATGACCAGACTCAATACCAAGGACAAAATATAAAATCGGGTTAGTGGTGGTGGTCGCGGGGGCCATGATGAAATATCAATGTCCTACAAAAAATATATACGGGGGTGTAACCCGTGAATAGGAGTCTAAAAACAGGGCGGCAACTATCCGCATGGGGGACAGACACATAAAAACCACACAGAGGGAGGCACATAAAACGAAAATGAAAAAATAAGATACCAGTTTTGTGTATCGATTTTAATGCAGTGGTAAAGGGATCTAGATGGTTTGTGATCTATTAAAGGTGTATTCTCAGTTAACATCACTGCTAAGGAGGTAAGCTCCACATGAGAGTTAACAGGGTTGGCCAAGGTGGTCGTAGGAGTAACAGGCATACGTAGTGTATTCAGGAAGGGTCACAGGTCCTACCAAGGAGCATGCTTACCCAATGAGTGTGGACCATGGGATGTCGTCGTTCAGACCAGTCAGATGTGAAGATATTCTAAGGACCCATCTTTGCTCAAGTTTAAACAATGCATTTTGAGACATCTGCGGGTGTGCTTCTAGGACCACCCAGTTGATGGAGTCTGTCTGGTGTTGCATCGTTTTAAAATGGGTGTAAAGTTTGGTGGTCACTCTCTGACATCGTATGTTACTCTTGTGTTCCATTATCCTGGTCTTCACCATGCGGGTTGTCATGCCTATGTATACCAACTCACACGGGCATCTAATCATATATATGCAGTTCTTAGTGTTGCAATTCGTGTGTCTGTTTAGTGTCCAGTGGAAGTTATTCTTAAAAGTTATGTCCTTGTAGGTGTTGGTCAGTTTACACACTACACACGAACCGCATGGAAAATGGCCCTTAACTGGTGGTAGCTCCCATATCGTCCTTTGTGGACCAATGGTGCGCAGTCTAGGTCTAGTGTGGACCAGTAGGTCTTTGATGTTTTGTGTGCGTCTGTAGGCAAATCTGGGTTTGGGTATGTTAAGATTCCCCTTGTCTAGAATACCCCAGTTGTTCAAAATGATCTTTCTTATCCTGCTAGAATCAGATGTAAAGGACGTGACACAGGTCAGAATATCGGTTTCGGGTTTGGTGTGTGTTACCAGTAGTGTCTCCCGTGGGTTATTCCTAGCCCTTTTCATAGAGTTTCCGACACACCTAGGTGGGTAACCCCTGGCCATCAGATTGGATGATAGTATCTTAGCTTCTGAGTTGTAGTCTGTTAACTGAGTGCAATTACGTCTGATGCGTAGGAATTGCCCGAAGGGCAGGTTGTCCCTCAATGTTTTAGGGTGGTGGCTATCATAACGTAGAAGACTATTGCGGTCAGTGGGTTTTTTGTACAGTGTGGTGGTGAGTGTGCCTTCAAAAAGAGTGATGTTAAGGTCCAGGAATGGTACCGAATGTTCTGATATAGTATGAGAGAACTTCAGGAACTCGTTCTGCTCATTAATCCACTGTATGAAATTCATACACTCCGTATGTGTGCCATGCCAAAAGACGAGTATATCGTCTATAAATCGTTTCCAAAGGGAGATGTTGTCATGGAAAGGGTTAGATGTACAAGAGATCACGTTCTTCTCGAAATCAGCCATATAGAGGCACGCTACACTGGGAGCAAAGGTACTACCCATAGATGTACCTTGGCTCTGATGGTACAGTTGTTTGTTAAATTCAAAGAAGTTTTCAGTGAGAGCCAAGGTAGCACAATCAATGATAAAGGTGACTGGTGTGGGTGACGACCAGTCTAGTGCCCGTAGTGTTGACTCAATGACTGCCAAAGAGGCCCTCTGGGGGATGTTGGTGTAGAGGGCCTCCACATCCAAGGTCAAAAGATAGTTAATGGCACTAGTGTCTGGAAAGTCATCAATCATTCTGAGGACATCAGTGGTGTCCTTAATGAATGAGGGTATGTCACGTACCAGGGGTTGCAAAAAGTGATCACAAAATTTGGACAGAGGTTCGAGGAGCGAACCAATGCCGGATACAATCGGTCGTCCTGGGACCGGAGTCGTGCCCTTATGGATTTTCGGGAGGGTATAGAAAAAGGGGATCCTTGGTTCCCGAGTTATCAGGAACTCAGCCTCTTTGTGGGTAATCCAGCCATTGGCTTCTGCTTCATAGACCATGGTGCAGATGGTGGTCTTAAGACGGGGAGTCGGGTCAGACGTTATGGGAGTATAATATCTCTCATTTGAGAGTTGACGTCTGCATTCAATCTCGTAATCTGTTGTGGACTGGATTACGATCGCCCCGCCCTTGTCCGCCTGCTTGACAGTAATAGTGGAATCCTCAGAGAGGCTTTTCAAGAGCAGGGTTTCGTGCCCAGTCAGATTATGGTAAGGGGCCTCCCTGTGGGGTGAATCTAGTTCTTTCAACACCGCTTTTTCAAATGTGAGAATCTCCACAGGAACCATGTTATTTTGTGGAGTGAATGTAGAGGGGTTTCTTAATCCAGAATCGATAACCTCGTTGTGAGGTTGGTCCTGAAAGAAGGCTTTGAGGCGTATCTTCCGAAAAAGATTGTGGATTTCGCAGTGATCCCTGAATCTGTCAACCCTTGGGGTGGGGACTGTTAGACCTGGCACCTTGGCGTGAGTTTCCCTTCCACTTTTTGATGGTGTGCCTCGATTGTTTTGCTGGTGTTGTCCGCTCAGGGCACTGCGCCACGGCTAATCCGTGCCGCAGTGCAAGTGCTCCCTAGGTAAAGTGTACCTGTAATTGATGTTCCTGATTGGTTTATTGGATTCACTGTCAGTCCCCAGTAAAGTGCACCAGGGGTGCCAGGGCTTGTGAATGCCAATGCTGCTGGTGGGCTTGCAGCGCTGGTTGCGCCACCCACGGAAGCGGCCTTGTAAAGTGTGTCTAGGGTCTGCCACCGCAGACCCTGTGCGCGGTCCGGGACCGTCGCGCTGACTGCGCAAGTGCCCCCACTTGCCAGTCCCTAAACCTTCCCTTACCTACATATTAGCCACCCCTCTGGTAGGCCCAAGGGCAGGGTGCATTGTAGGCATAAGGTAGGACATGCCCTGATGTGTGTGGCATGTCTTAGTAGTGAATTACAGCCATTTCCGTTCTTCACTATTGAAGGCTACCTGCTCTCCATAGGCCAGAATGGGCTGCCGGGATCACGCCAACGCTGTGACCCCAGTGGACTCAGAGAGCATGGTAGAAGTGTCAAGTTTAGTATGCCTGAACTCAGAATAATAAAATACTTCTTGTAGTCAAGTTTATTTTAGTATCCTGGGTTTGTAAATACTACTTTTAGAAAGTTAGTATTTACTGACCTGACCATCTCAGTCCGCCTCTGCGGTGTGTATGTGTTCTGCCTGGCAACAGTAAGGAGCAGGGTTAGGGAATCCCCAGAGACAGGTTGGCTGCCAGGTGGTGGGTAGAGAGGTGACACCTGGATGGGTGGGAGGAGTACACCTTGACTCGTGAATAGACCTGTGCTCTGCCACCACAAAGCCGGCGCCACCCCCTGTGGGGCGGCTGATGTCTCTGCCCTGCTGCTGAAAAGAAAGAGCAGAGTCACCATAACAAAGTGCTCCAGAACTGGACTGAGCCAGGCCTAGGCCCCCTGGCGCTAAAGAACAAAAGAATCATGGTATAAAAGTAGGAGCCTGGCTCCTAAGAAATCAGAATCCTGTTTACCACAAAGAACCTCTGCCCGACTAGAAGGAGAAGAAGACGCCGGAGGAGCTGGCCTGCTGCTTGCCTTGCTGAGAAAGGAGAGGAAGAGACTTACTGAAAAGACTTTGCTACTTTGTGCTTGAACATTCTCCAAGGGCTTGATCTGAGCTTGCCCCCTGAACTGAACCCCAGGACCAGTGGGTTCTCTGTGCTTCTTGCTCATCCTCCAATTCGAGCCGTGTGTGCATCCCGCTGGAAAGAGACTGCGCCCCTCATCGCCCCTCCTAGGGCCGTGACACTCAGAAGCTTGCCTGCCTCAAACCCGTGAGAGCCCCGCTCCGTCCAGAGCCGCTCTCTGTCCCCGGGTCAGGTCGCCTGCATCCCTGTCACCGCCTGCTACTGGAGCGCGCTGACCGCGCTATCACCCCTCCCGCCGGAAACCGTCCGACGACTGTGATCTACGCCGGGTCATCCAGCTGCACTGACCGTGCCCTGTGACCCCGCTTCGCTATCCCCGGACATCTCAGGCCGCGCCGCCCCCGCTGTGGAGACCCCGCTGCACCGCCGTGCTAAAGGGTCGCTGGCCGCGCCTGCCTACTTGCCCACACCTGCTGATTGAGGACCCAAGAACACTTCTCAAGCTGAGAGTCGCACCGACCTGTGCCGACTCTCCACATCACGAAAGAAGTTCCAGTATCGGGCTCGGGGCCCGCAACGCCTTATTTCCCCGTTCGCAGGAGTCGATCTCTGTGAGTACTGGAACCACAAGTAACATTTGCAAGAGACTACAAAGTATCCATTTGAAGCTTCAAACAAAGAACATTTGCCCGCTGTACAACCTGGTGGCATAGCGAAAACGTTATTGGTCTTGTGATAAGTCTGCTGAGATATATATACCTATTTTTACATAAAGAATCGTATTTTTATATATATCCAAGTCTGGTGTCCGTTTCTGGGGGGATTGATGTATTTACTGTGTGTACGATTGTAAGTGCTTAACCACCAACGCCTGAGGAATCGCCTTGGCTGCTCACGCCACGCACCTAGAGGGTGAGCAAGGGTCATTCAAAAGGGGTTATCCTGCGCCCTGACGTGGAGGAGAGGGTTCCTGCTTGACACAAGGGCAACCTTGCGCCAACCAGAGATCCCCGACTCTAACAGGGACAAAACCAAGGCCTTTCTGCAGTAGTGATTTCTCAGGAGCAGTGAGGACCCTATGTGAGAGATTCACTACTAGTTCCTCTTGTCCTTCGTTCTGCTCCTGGTGTCCATGCCGCTGGTTGGTGGTTCTTGCCAGTGGACCTGTTTCTGTGCGCCTCTTCTGTTGCGCCCTCTTCCTCTGCCCCAGCCTCTGCCTAAAAAAGGCTGGTTGTTACCATTGAAAAACTGGGGGGGGCAATGTTGGTATTGAGGAAACTGCCAGTATGGTAGTGGTTGAAGAGGACCTTGAAACATAGGGGGGCCCTGGAAGGGAGGACCGTTGTAGGGTCGATTATTCCGTTGGTTTTTTCTCGAGTTATTACTCCCCCAGCTATTAGTGCTAGAATTACTATCGCTGGAGTCTCTCCTATCTGAAGTCTCGTCAGAGGAGTAGCTCGTTTTATCTGAGGTGTAGTCAGCCTTCAAGTATGGGTAAACCCTCTCCTTATCAAATTTCTGTATGTCTTTTTGCAATTTAGTTATTTTCTGTTTCATCAGGTAGTCTTTATTGTCAGAAATCTCGGCGTTGATTTCGGCCAGCCTGGTTTTGTAGGCCGTTATCTGTATAGTTGTTTTTAGTGCCCCTTCAGCAATTTGAATCCTCACGAGGATGGCGTCAGCCAATCTCTTCGCGGTATTAATAATCAAGACAAGCCAGTCCCTGGTGCATTTCCATGACACCAGGGACCACTCCTTCTTGAAAGTGGCATCCTCTAGAAACAATCTAGGAAAGTTGTTGACAATAAGGCCTGTGGGTGCGATGTTAGCCCGCAGGTACTCTGTCATAAGTGCCCCATGCAGGGTGATCTTAAGCCATTCCCTCTTCAGGTGTGTCAATGCTGTCCAGTCATCCGACTGTGAACCTGTTGCCGCGCTGCCATCAGCCCCTAACAATGACGGAGTCCTATCTAAAATATCCGTTACAACATCATCGCCGAAACTCAAACCCTGATGGAAATCCATGGTGGGTTAGTGAGGTCTCGCGAGTGATGCGCGGTAGTAGACCCCTATTCACGGGTTACACCCCCGTATATATTTTTTGTAGGACATTGATATTTCATCATGGCCCCCGCGACCACCACCACTAACCCGATTTTATATTTTGTCCTTGGTATTGAGTCTGGTCATTCACCCTTTGCCTTGCTTTAATCCATATCGCTATGGCAACCTATTCTGTGAGTACATCTACCCACTAAGAATCACTTCCTGACTCATACCGGATATCGATAGCTATCCACTCTACCTGTTCCAATATGGTCGCCCCTCAATCCCCAACCAATGGGATTGAGACAACCGCGATGGCAACCTATTCTGTGAGTACATCTACCCACGAAGAATTACTTCCTGACTCGTACCGGATATCGATAGTTATTCACTCTACCTGTTCCAACATGGCCGCCGCTCATTCTATTCCCCGACCAATGGGATTGAGACATCCGTGGTCATGTGACGTAATTTGCGCCTCCCGATATCCTTATCTGGCCAAGACCGGCACTAGACGGTACCCATCCCAGGTCCGGCGGTAGGGGTAGGTCTTTCATCCCACGCGTCGCACGACGCAGGTGAGTGCATCGGGTTCCCCTGTGCCGTTTTCCATAAGGTGAGTTTGGATACTTTTAGGGGGCTTCTTGGCGCCTCCATGACTTCAATGGCACCTCGAGCGAGAACGTCCTGCTCTGACCCATCCGCTACCAGGGGCTATGGCGGTCGCCCCCTATTTTGCTCTTGAGCCTTCCGTAACAACCTAGTTACTGACCTCACTGACCATTTTTTGGGCGGCGGCACACCTTGGCCCCTGAGCATGAGGGTTACCACGGCTGCACACCTAATCGCTCATGTTAGTACCTTTTGAAATTCAAGGCTGTCATTACCCTCCAACACTTTACTTACCACTTGGAATGCCGGGACGATCATGCCACTGTAGATTTTGTCCATGTTTGGTTTTCATATTCGCCCTTCCCGGTTTTTTACCGCAGGACCCACGTTGGGAGTCCTTGTTACCCGCCGGAGACTGCTGCAAGATTGCCTTGCTCACGCAAGAGGTGAGTTCTCCACCTCCTCTCTGTCTCCGCCCCTAGTCCTGTCTCTTTATTTATCCCGTCTTTTGAGACCTTCCAGTACCCGCCCTGGGAGCTTCTCCCCATGAGACTCTCGATGATTTCAGCTCATTATGTTATGTGTGTACTGTCTATCCTTACAGTATTTTGTCATGTGTTTTCTGTCTCCAATCTTTCCATAGGTTACTCCTGAGCACCTCTTGGGTATGTAAAACACACATACCTTGTTGTAGATAGTTTATGTCTTTTTGATCCTGACGAATTGCCGTGACCACTTACTGGCTTTATAGGCAAGAAACATGTTGATCCTTTTGAGAGTAGGGCATACACAACTAGCGTCATAACCACTAGTAGCTATCCCCACCTCACGTTTCCCATTTCTTTTAATTAGGCTGTTTACCACTCTATTAAATACATTTTTTGTGGACTAACAGTACCTATTTTATCCTTACACCACATCTACACATTCTAGGGCCCCTTACCCCCACAGCACCCTTCGGCAGGAACAGAAGATCCCCGCCAAAGAGCCCCATTATTGGGAGCCCGTCAGGAATTGCAGCGCCGACCTGACGAGGGGCAGGCTCAAATGATGAAGCATGACACCTAGCTTGCTGGGTGTGTGAGGGCCCTAGTTCCAACTAAAGGGTTTCCCCCTATCCATGACATACGACATTTTTTGCTGAAATCACAACTTTTTCTTCACTGACCTGAGGAACATTGTCCATCTTATGCCATTTTCACCATGCCCTTTGAATATGAAGTGATTAGTCATCCTTGCTGTGTTGCGGCGGCATCTAATCATTCTACAGTGTTCTGTAATCCTCATATGTAGTTTTCTAGTTGTCATTCCTTTACATCTCAAATCACATGGGCATGTGATTATATTTACCATTCCTCGAGTTACGATTAGTGTGCCTTCTCTGTTTCCATATGTACCCTATTCCATGGTCTACAGTCTCTGTGTGTGTTGTATATGCACATACAGTGCAATGACCACATGGAAGGTGCCATTTGATGGGAGGAAGGTTCCAGAGTATGTTCTGTTCTCTCCTGTTATTTGTCCTGGGATGTGTATGGACTAACATGTTCCTTTTACTTGAGTTTCTTTCGAAAGAAAAAAGGTCTCTGCAGGTGAAGAGTATTCCTATAAATAACTCCCATTTTCTGTTGATTATCTTCTTTAATTGGCTCAAGACATTTGTATAGGTACTCATACATATGATCTGTTTTTCATTCTGTTTCTCTCTATTGGCTAAGAGAAGATCCCTATTACTGTATCTAGCTCTCTTTGATGCCTTTTGTATTCATTTTGAGGGATAATGTTTGTCTTTCAGTTTCTCTGTCAGTATGTTTGCCTTTGTTTTGCATTTCTGTCTAACGAGAAGGAACTACCCAACTGGTAGAGTTTCCCTTAACGCTCTATGGTGTGCACCATCGAATATGAGAAGATTATCCCAATTTGTGGATTTTACGTAGACTTTAGTGACTAAAGTCCCCTCTGATGCTCTTATTAAGAGATCCAAAAAAGGTAATTCATGGTTGTTACACTTCACAACATGGTAAAAGTAAGGAATTGTTTTCTGGAATTCAGACAGCTGAGGCATTTTTTTGCTCTTTTCGATGGTCCACAGCAAATTCTCAGGGCATTGTCTATGACTGTATTGTTGCCATAATCTAATTCCTTCCTAAAATGGGTTGTTCGACCAAATGTTTTCCGGTTCAGACAGTTGGACTTACAGGCACGCCATGCTGGTGACAAAGGTACTCCCATAGATGTTCTGTGCTGTTGTTCAAAAATAGTCGCTTTGAATTCAAAGTAGGTCCTTTTCAAGGCTAGTTTAGCCAATGTCATAATGAATTCAGATATTGCTGCCCAGTTACATATTTGTTGTGCCAAGTGGTCTTATATGGATCTCAAACATTCATCTTAAGGCATACTGTTGTAGAGAGTTTCCACATCCAGTCCAGGTATTTCAAGAATTTAGGCAGATTGTATGTGGCCTTTATGTATTAGAGCATGGCTACTCACAAACTTTCTCTCGGGGGCCAAATTTACAGTGTGGTTTGTGGCCAAGGGCCGCACCGGTGGGGGCGGGTATATAGCAAAAAGAATTGTGACCATGAGGTTGAACACAGGTCCCTGCAGCAGACGCCTTCGTCCACTGAGCCACCTGACCCGGCATACACACATCACATATTTTTTTTTTACTCTCTCTCTCTCTCTCTCTCTCTCTCTCTCTCTCTCCTCTCTCTCCCTCTCCCTCTCCCTCCCTCCCTCTCTCTCTCTCTCTCTCTCTCTCTCTCTCTCTCTCTCTCTCTCTCTCTCTCTCTCTCTCTCTCTCTCTCTCTCTCTCTCCCCCCTCCCTCTCTCCCTCTCTCTCTCTCCCCCTCTCTCTCCCCTCCCTCTCTCTCTCTCTCTCCCCCCTCTCTCTCCCTCCCTCTCTCTCTCTCTCTCTCTCCCTCTCTCTCTCTCCCCCTCTCTCTCTCCCCCTCTCTCTCTCTCCCCCTCTCTCTCACTCCCCCTCTCTCTCACTCCCCCTCTCTCTCTCTTCCCCCTCTCCCTTTCTCCCCCCTCTCTCTCCCTTCCCCTCTCTCTCCCTTTCTCCCTCTGTCTCCCTCCCTCTCGCTCTCTCTCCCTTTCTCTCCCCTCTCTCCCTTTCTCTCCCCTCTCTCCCCCTCTCTCCCTCTCGCCCCCTCTCTCCCTCTCTCCCCCTCTCTCCCCCCCTCTCTCCCCCCCTCTCTCCCCCCCTCTCTCCCCCCCTCTCTCCCCCCTCTCCCCCCCACTCTCCCCCTCCCTCTCTCTCTCCCTTTCTCTCCCCCTCTCTCTCTCTCCCTCTCTCTCCTCCCTCTCTCTCTCTCTCCCTCTCCCCTCCCTCTCCCTCTCTCCCTCCCTCTCCCTCTGTCTGTCTCCCTGTCTCCCTCTCCCTCCCTCTCCCTCCGTCTCTGTCTCCCTCCCTCTCGCTCCTGTCTCTCTCCCCCTCTCTCTCTCTCTCCCTTTCTCTCCCCTCTCTCTCTCTCTCTCTCCCTTTCTCTCCCCCTCTCTCTCTCTCTCTCCCTCTCTCCCTCCCTCTCCCTCTGTCTGTCTCCCTCCCTGTCTCCCTCTCCCTCCCTCCGTCTCCCTCTGTCTCCCTCCGTCTCCCTCCGTCTCTGTCTCCCTCCCTCTCGCTCCCTGTCTCTCTCTCTCTCTCTCTCTCTCTCTGTCTCCCTCTCTCTCTCCCTCTCTCTTACTCTCTCTCTCTATCTCTCTCTCCCTTTCTCTCTCTCCCCCTCTCTCTCTCTCCCCCTCTCTCTC